>NC_134235.1:12726383-15226383 GCF_965152275.1 Natator depressus
GGCTGACAGCTCACGACCCCCCATGTAATAACCTCGTGACCTCCTGAGTGGTCCCAACCCCCAGTTTGAGAACCCCTGCTCTAGGAACACACAACAGACCAAGAGAGGATAAATGAAAAAGGTGTGTCAAGCAAGCTGAGTGGCGAGGCAGGATTAGCTACAGCTTGATGAATTTACATCAAAGAAACTCATATCTCCTCCCCCCAAAAAAGATCTAGCGATCACATTCAGGTTGGCGTGTCAAAAAGAACTTTGGGGCTCCTTAGAAGAACTCTGTACTGAGCTATAACTAACAGGAAGCATTGGTGTTTGTGAGACATTTGGTACTCCACTGAGAGGGTGAGAAGACCCTTATAAATAGTGTATCAGAGTAATCATCCATGAACCTAGAGAACTGGGAATGCTGCTGGCTCCATTTTTATGAGGGATTCTATTGGGCCTAATTGGGTGTAGTAATTGGATGGCTAAGTACACCTGTCGGCTATTTGGGTTCTGCTTGCAATTATAAAAGCTTTGTGTGAGAGCTAGGGGGAGAGACAGACTTATTAGCAGGTTGTCTAAAGAGGCAGTTATTCCTCAGATGTTTTTTTCTCCCTCCTTAGTAGAGAGAGACTTATTTATGGAGTAATATTTTTGATGAGTTTTAAAGCCATATTCTATTTCTACATGATTTGTAACATCTTTTGGGGACTACTCAGTTTGCCCCATGCTACATATGCTTGATCAAATGCCATCCTAGAACAAAGGACATATTTTATTTAGTATCTTATAAACTGCAGTATCTTATAAACTATAAGAGGGATGGACTGGTGGCTAGAGCTCTAGCTTAGGGATTTAGGAGACCTGACTTTCCAGCTCAGCTGCTAACCTTCTGTGGGACCTGGGCAAGTCACTTAGGTCTAGATTTTTAAAAGTTATTTAGGTGCCTAAAGATGTGGATAGGAGCCTTGTGGGACTTTGAAATTGGGATAATAGTACTTGCCTACTTCACAGGGGTGGTATGAGGATAAATACCTTGAAGATTAGGAGGTACTCAGAGAGTGTGATAATGAGGGCCAGATAAGTGCTTTAGATAGATGAATGAAAACTGAAGGCCTCCTGTTGATCAGTTTTGATTTTAAAATCAAGCAATCCTTTAAAAATAACATTGTGGCAACTATTTTATTGATGGCTATACACTAAGTTCGCTCTGGCTTTCACTGAATTCTAAGGAGCAGCCTCTGAGCTTGAAGCCCCTTTTATGGTGAGCTCCCAGGAGATTGTTCCAGCAATGACTGTGCTGATGGGTCTGTACCCTCAGATAGCTCTGCATTGATCCTATGGCATTGCAACAGTTCTCTGTCCAGCCAAACAGCACTTAATTTTGAGCCAACGGCTTGCTTTTTCCATGACTTCATGTCCCCCTCTACTATCAGAAACCCTAAGCTCTTGTGTCTGATGCTAGGTTATATGCTTTGCAACATCAGGAGTGCTCTGATCACTGGTTTGCTGTCAGGGGTTGGACTAGATGACCTCCTGAGGTCCCTTCCAACCCTGATATTCTATGATTCTGTGAAACAGTTTGGCTTACAGACTGGGTAAGCAAAGAGTGGTCAGGAGTAGGTCCTTTAGAGCCATTTTAATAAGGGGAAAGGCATTTTTGAACACTTTCTTGTGGAATCATCCAGTTAATTAAATGCATGGCAGTGCTCCACAATTTAATAACAATCAGGAAAGAAGCACGCTGTCTGCCATAGATTTGAGCTCTTGAGAACAAGTATCCTTGAAACGTGCTAGCTCATTGTCATGCATATTTAAGTCTGCCTTTACATCACCAAACAAAAACACTGTTCATCTTCCAGGCAGCCAATGACGAGTGGAGCCTAGGAAAGCAATCTGCCCACTGAGCCACCAGCAAAATCAGACTTACCCAGCTGGTAGGAGCCAAGAGACAAGTTGAAATTGACTGATTTCAGACTGAAAACATCACTCATGACCTTGAGTGAATAAAGTCTCTTGGAACAGCTGGGAAGAGGAAGGTGGAGAAATAGAGAGGCCAAGTAGAACTGAGTGGATGGTAGGGTGGCTTATTATTATTTTGTTGTTTTACTGTAGCAAACCTACGAGCCCTGACCATGGATCAGGACACCATTTTGCTAGGTGCTGTACAAATACAGAAGAAAAAGACAGTCCCTGTCACAAGGACTTTACAGTCCAGAGTTGATTCTAGTAGGCCTCCAAAGAGAATGGCAAAAAAGCCAACAAACTAAAGGCCCTAACAGCTATCAGAACTCACGTGCTCATATGAGTTCATTAGGGCTGCTGCAAAGTGATGGCCTAGAGGATAGCTGTCAACAGTCCTGTAACATAGTCTATTCATCCTAAAATATTTTGTACAACTTCAGTTGATATAAAAGTGCCAGCAAAATGCACTTTTGTCTGGGTGAAACACTTTTCAAACATTGCCCAAATGCTGAACTGAATAGTTTAGCAGACAATTGTAATTGCAAAGGGGAAGGAGAATGCAATTACACAAGCTTAACTGTGGCCAGGATACCGAGATTAACTCTTGTGCCGCTAATGGCGAGAGTCTCTGACCAAAAGATGGCACCTTTATCACCAGAGTGGCCCCTACTACCATGCTAGGGAAATGGGTCTGTAGTGACTCAGAGCAACAGCTACTCAGTCATCAGCACCACTTACTGCAGTGCAGGGATCCAGAGCCAGGAAACCTTTTAAGGAAATGAACCAAATCTAATCAAAGATGATAGCTGACATAGAATATAGATTTGTATCCTTCAGGCACAATTGCCCTCCTCTTCCTCATCTCGTCTCTCCAGTGCCACAATATTTCTTCTCGCAACCTCCACTTTCCCTCAGGCTTTATTCCACTCTGGCTTCCTGCAGAGCACAATATTCCCCCCATCCCACTTCTGCTCCAGGAAGAACCAGACCCTCCCTTCCAGCATTTGAAAACTCCTACACAGTCTCTCCTAGGAACATAGGAACCCAGTGTCTCACTCACATGCCAGTTGTCTGAAGTTTTATACCACATTCATTGTCATGGTCTTTGAGCAACCTACTCCTCTTGTTTCATGCCATACACAGCTTCCCCATGCTCCTATCCAAGGTACCACGCCATTGCTTGCTAGGTAGCATTCCTTCTACCACTAGCTCCACACTGGGAAAAAATTCCACATCCTACAGCCTCTCCCTCAGCCCGCACACAGTATAAAACCGCCTCCCACCCCCGAGAAGGCACATTCAGTGCTATCAGATGAAAAGGGAGGCCGTCATCTTGCTGTGTGAGCCTGGTGAATCCTTGGCACAACAGCAAACGATGAGCCTGATCCTGAAAGGTTCTAATCTCCTCCCCAACAATGCTGAGCCTCCTCAACTCCCGCTGAAGTCAATGTGATCTTAGGATGATCAACTCCTCATAGGATCAAGCTGTATATGAACGCTGGAGAGAAGCACAAGCATGCAGCTTCTGAACCACAGGCTCCCTATTCCTTTCTTAGCTGCTCCTTAGTGTCTTCTACCCAGGTATTGGTCTCCTTAGCTGTACCATCTGAGTCAGGACAGCAAACAGAACCACTCCAACCCCGTGGTGAGGCTACAGTCTGTACAGAGTGTGTGCAGTAGTATTGCAGAGTTACTATAGCACTGCATGTAGCTCGAAGTTTGAAATAAGGACACAGCTTAAAAGGAGGCATTGCAACAGTTTGCAACATTGCAACAGTATCACAACAAATCAGAAATGAAGAGGAACGTAGTATCGTGGGGACATCTGTCAAATGTAATACATTTTCATATATTTTTCTCGTTAAAAAGTTTTCATTTTGTATTAAAAGGAGAGTCATTTAGGAATTAGGGTGGATTTATATAGAGTATGCAGAGGAGTCAAAATATAACATGATCATAGTACAAGCTACTCCAAAGTAGAGAGAACTAAAGGAATGAAACATAATATGCACTAATAATAATTTGGGCGCTGTGATTAAATCCACTTTATTTTCTTTCAAATAATAAGAGATCTGATGTAAATTTTGCCATGCTGGCAGATTCTTTTTACTTAAACCTTTTGCTGACTTTCCCACTTCAATTAGTTTCACTTAACAATTAATGATACTTTTTGAAGAAGCTCTTTCAAATCTTAAGATACTTTGAGTCCGACAATATGCACAGTCTCAGATCACTTTGGATATTGCTGCCTAGACTGACTATTAGATGTTTCAACTACACCTGCAGTAGGAATTCAGAGGTGCTATCACAAGTCTCACAAATTCTCTTTTACTGAGTGTCTAGGCAGTTAGATCTTGGAAGAAGTGATATGCTTGTGGTGTCATTATTTCTGGAAGCTGTCCACATCAACAGTAAAGTTTGTTCACTGCCTAAGTGTCTCTTTGACTGGAGTGATTTTCTATGTGCAGAGCTGCTGCCTACAGGATACCCACACAAAACACAAGCATTATAGAGGGAAGTGGTAGCTGTGTACTCTAGTCATTTTATTACATACTCCCCTAAACTCATCCTTGGGTTTCTAGGGCTAATATGAATTCAGATCCCATTAATACTCCAATGGAAGACACCCTGGGATTTTAATGGAAAGCAGTGGCATACATTATAATGTACCAGCACAGAATAGTTTCCTATCCATGGGCTGGCCTTCTACGTATTCCTAGGTATTCCTTCAGCTCAGATGGTACTGGCTTGTGATTTTGATGCTTTGTTCTGTGTTATATCCATGCTGTCAACCCTGGTGTTTATATGGTGTTACACCTCCTCATAATCTCCTCCAGCAGTTTTTACTTCACCAGTTCTTTAGGAAATTACCAATTTTCTCTTGGCAATTTTTTAAAAAAACACCACAGAGGAAGGCCTACTAAATATTCAATATTTTGCTTTTTGCCAAACCAAAACAAATCTCATCTTTTGCCTGCAGTGCAAAATGTTTTTTCAAAGGGTTTGAACGCCGTCCCCTCAGATCCAAACGCCCTCAAACTTTGGTCAAGTGTGGATGTGGATCCCACTTCTACAGTTTTACACCCTCTTGAATTTGTCAGACAGCACTGCTAAAGGATGGGGTTGTGGATATTTTTAAAGGCTAGTCACATAAATTTAAATCATACAATTTTGATATATTCTCCCTGTTCCACAAATCAGTGGAAACCCAGTCAATCTGGTATCTTGTGTCTAAACCAGAGATGACACCTTGTAGCCTTTATGATGTGTTGATTTTACTCCTGTTGGGCAGCACTTTTGAGAGAAGAATTAATCATTGCACGAATAGAAGAAAAACATCTTTGTATATCCCTGTATTAATATAAGGTACTAGCTGGCTCAGATGATTTGTAATGGGATCCGGTGTCTTGCCTTTCAAGTAACTGCTTCCAGTTTTCCCTGGATAACTAGTGATTGAACTTCACTATCTTATTACCTGTTGGTTGACCTGTATCACCAAACAGGTGATGTCGGTGGGTCATCAGAATAAGCATGTTTGTGGGGAGTAGAACCATATGGGAACCAAAAAAAGTCTGTCTTGTAGGAAATGTTCCATTTTGACCTTACTGAAGCATTTTGTTTCAATACTTTTGAAACAAAATTTCACTGAAATTGATGCATTTCTGTGGAACATTTCAATCTTTTCCACTGGAAAATGTCTTCTGTCAGGAAATTTTCAATCAGCTCTAGTAGATAATCTCAGATGAGTGGTGCTCAGGGCTTGTGTCATGCTGGTGGGAGCAGTGTGAGGAAGCCAACATGACTGTTGTCTTTGCTGTGCCCGCACTTTAGATAAACTGGACCTAGGCTCCACTGGAAAATTGACTCATTGCTAACAGGTGTCAGCAGCAGATGCAACTGGATACATAGATAAAGACAAACCATGCCCAGCATTACTTCAGAAACCAAGATTAGTATTGCTTTCTGAGGGCCAGATCTTCAGATGGTGCAAATCAGCTTAGCTCTGTTGAAGCCACAGCTGAAACTTACAGGGTATTTTAATGAGGATAACCCATCCCCCTGAATGAAAATACCTTTAATATTTCTTCAGATGTATGTAACGATCTCAAGGCTCCACTTCTGGGCTCTGGAGGGCTGTCCCATTAACTAGAAACACACAATACAAAAGGACTTCCCATGAATATACCCTAATATGCTGCTACCACAGAGTCCGCCACCATCTCAGTAGCCTAAGAAGAATGATAAGCCTTGCAAAGTGTCTGAAAGGTTAATACATCCTGGACCCAGGGAGGCAGTGGGTGATTTCCAAAGTTAAATACTCCTCACAGACAGCACCCTTACAGCAACTCCCTCTTATTAACATGCAGGATGCTCCAGATTGAGAGCTTCTGCTGATCACAACCATGGCAGTATGGCTCAGGGACGATGTCTCAGGTAACTACATCTCAAATCATTTGGTACTTCACAGATTCCACAATGCTGGTTTAATGTGCCCTCAACGCGCAAGGTCTGCTACAAGCTAGGGGGGTTCGTGAGTTGGAAACGACAGAGGAAGAAACCTGTGTGTGTGGGTCAATCACAGGATGACCATGAGCCATTAATGTGATGTGGCTGTGAAAAAGGCAAATGTGATCCTAGGATGTATTAGGTAATTCATTGCACAAAGCATTCGTAAGACCTCTTGGAATATTGGGTACAATTCTGGTCACCCATGAAAAAGAAAGATCAATTCAAAAACTGATGCAGAGCCACTAGGATGATCAGGGAAATGGAGGGCCTATGTTATGAGAAGAGACTGGAAGAGCTTGGCTTGTTTAGTCTTGTAAATAGAAGCCTGAGAGAAATAGATATCGACTGGCCATGAACAAATTCTGGCTGGAAATTAGAAGAAGGAACCTAACCATCAGAGGGGTGAAGTTCTGGAAGAGCCTCCCAATAGGTGTTGTGGGGGCAAACCACGTAATTAGATTGACGAGACAGCTGGACAAATTTATGACAATAATTGTATGATAAGTTGTTTGTGGTGGTGGGGAGCAGGGCTCCACAGCCATGGGGCTCACTTCTGGTTTATCCTCCTGAGGCTCGTGCTTCAGGGTTTCAGCCAGCCATCAGCAGGGGTCAGGAAGGGTATTCTGTGTCAGTGTATTCTGGGAGGTTTGTATATCTCCTTCCTCTGAAGCACTAGGGATGGCCACAACTGGAGATGAGACAGTTGGTAGGGGGCGGGGGGCTTAGGGCTTGAGTGTTTAGCCATCTGGTTCTTGCTTACATGATCCCATATGTAGAAGGGAAGGAAGGAATTTTCCCCCTGGCCAGATTGGCAATGACCTCGGGTGGCAGGGGGTCATTTTTCTCTGCAGCATATGGGTCACTTACCGGGATTATCTGGGCATATCTCATTTAAGCATTTCCCTGCCATTGCAGGAGCTTTGAGCACGGATGCAGCTCAGTCCCTCCTATCCTCTGCCTGTGGCACATAATGGTCTTGTCTCCTGTGGGTCTCATTCACTTTGGTCTCATTTCAGTTGTTGGTTTAGTGTGTGAGTGCTGGGTGGTGGTGGTGGCCTATGATACACATGAAGTAGGACCAGATGATCCAGCCGTCCCTTCCGGCCTTAAACTCTATGAGTGTAGTCCCTCTGATTCCTCTTCTCAGCTGCTCCATCCTGTGTCTGAATCCCAGTGCTGGAGCCGCAGGAAGGACATAGACAGATCCCTGTTCTGGCCCTTGATTGCCATGACAGTGGTCTTCGTTTCCATTTTGCATTGTCAAATGATTGCAACACAGGCCTGGAAGTTAGAGCTCTTGGGTTCTTTTCTCATCTCTGCCACTTCCTTTTGAATGATCTGTTACCATATTCCTAACCACCCTGTACCTCAATTTCTCTATCTGCAAAATAGATTCAGTTAATTTCACAGGTGTTTTTGAAGCATAGAAGTGTGAAGTATTATTATTACTGGGAGGAATGGCTCTGTAAGGAAAATTAATTTAACCATAACACTCTGTCCTTATTACTGATACTGGAACTTGCTTATTAGAGTTCTCTACTCATATGGGAAGAGGCAGTTTAAATGTATCCCTGCAACATGGCACTTCTGTTCAATGTGCTACATGGAATTTCCATGTCACATGGTGATAGTATGAGTACAAAGCACAGCCACAGGGAAACGGGATGGTCCTCTGGGGAGCCTAGGAAAGAGAGAGGGCATTCATATTACAGCATCGATCTTTGCATTTAGCAGTTTGTGTACATGTGCTGGTCATTCCAGGATAAAGGAAAAATATTGCCTTTTAGTCATATTTAATGTCTCTGAATAATCGTCCTCTTCCCAGCAAGAGGGGACAGGACTCACTATTAGGTGAGTTTACCACCAAAGTCAGAAGGCCTTTACAGACCCCCTTGATACACACAAGTAATATTTTGAGCATCATCCTGATCATGAGTGGATATGCATAGCCAGAGTGAAAGGAAATGAAAGGCATCTCTCTCTGAAATGTATTTCCTTTCCACACCATTGGCATTTTATATTACAACTCCTACAAATGCAGAGTAATAGGCAATCTAGACGCAGTCATGATGTGGCTTGTAAAATTTGATTGGCTGAACATAAGATTAATAATTTGCTTTAACCTTCATTACTTTCATTCTTTGCTTTAAAGAAACAGTCAATTTTTCTCTCTCTATCTCATAAAGGCAAATCTGGCCACTACAACATACCACAGAGAACGCAGATGATTTTAGCCATCTCGGGTTATCTGCAAAACTCCTGAATTAAGGTTGATCCTTTTTATTGTTTGATCATCAAATAAAAGCGTCTACAAGAGTTAACAATAGGAGACAATGCCTCAAGTTACAGGAACCCCAAGATTTTTGGGAGGCAGATGTGGGGCTGGCTTGGGTGTCAGATATACTTGAGTTCTATTCCTAGGCCTGATGTGTGGTCTTGGAAAGTTACTTCCCAGAACTGCGGAGAAAGGTAATTCCACTTCACAGAGTATTTTGAAATCTGGCTTACTTTAGATTACCATGGAAGTCCAAGGGTTCTGGGGCATTGCACCTGGCAGGCTGCTCCTGACCTGTGGATCCAGGGTCCCCAGCAGCCAGCCAGCTGGGTGGGTGAACTGGCAGGAAACCAGGCTTACTGGATTCTACTGGAACTTTTGTGAAATCAGACTGTGTCTGCAAAACGTTTAAATTTTTGCCAAATTGGTGAAAGCTCAGTTACGTCCCCTCCCTGAGCCCTTTTGACAGGTTTCAGAGTAACAGCCGTATTAGTCTGTATTCGCAAAAAGAAAAGGAGTACTTGTGGCACCTTAGAGGCTAACCAATTTATTTGAACATAAGCTTTCGTGAGCTACAGCTCACTTCATCGGATGCATACTGTGGAAACTGCCACTGTGGCATCCGATGAAGTGAGCTGTAGCTCACGAAAGCTTATGTTCAAATAAATTGGTTAGTCTCTAAGGTGCCACAAGTACTCCTTTCCCTGAGCCCTTGTTTTCCCTCCCACACTTTGCCTTGTCTATTGAAATGGTAAGCTCCTCATGGCAGGAACTGTCTCTTGCTGTGCATTTGTATAGCATCCTGCACAACGGCAGCCCTCATCTCACTGGGGGACTATAGATACATCTGCAATACAAATAATAGACAAGAGGAGGAACGTAAGCAGATGCACATGGTGGCCAACATTTGCAAGCGTGAATGCCTAATGTTAGTCACAGAAATGAATATTTAGGCATGGAAGTAAGCAGCCTGATTTGCTGTGGTGCTGAGCACCCCCAGAAGTGGATGAGAAAATCCAGCTATTTGTTCAGGTCCCTAAACATTGGTTTTGGTGCCTAACCTCTGGCCCTCAGTTCTGAAAGTGTTGGCCACAGTGTAAAATAAACAGAGGAGAGCTCACTGCCTTGAAAATACAGAGCCATCATCTGGCACGTAGGCAGGACCCAGGTCGGTGCCATCAGCCAACGTAGGAAGAGTACTCTTAAAGGGGCAGATTGCCCCAAAGATGGACTAGAGGTGGCTGGGTTGGAACAGTGGCTGCTGACCCCCACCGGTGCTCCTTCCCCTACCTCCCCTTAAAGGAGTAGACTTCCCTTTCCACACCATGTGGTCTCCTGGCTGGTAGGGATATGGCAGCAGAGGCAGTCTGGAACCAGTTTAGTAGCTTCCAGCTTGAGTTGCTATTCCTGGTGGCGTGGAGAGAGGACACCTTTAAGTTCAGGCCCTTCCTGAAGTTGCCTGGCGGGGCATCTAAGACCAATTATTCTCCTTGATACACTCATATTTGGTCTAATGGCTAGGGAAGGTAGACATCAGGACTCCTTTACTCTGCCACTGGCCCATTGTGCCATTCACCCTCTCTGTGCCTCCATTTACCCATCTGTATAATGGGTACTATAAACACAATACTGATTAAATATTTCACTGGGGTGTTGTGAGGCTGACTGATGGTTTGTAATGTGGGAGCTCCAGAAGTGCAAAATATGATAATGTTATACATTAGTTTTGTCTGTACAGCATGATGCACATCAATGGAGTAATGTTAACAGTACTATAGAATACAATATGATGAATTACCACATTGTGCAAATTATCCTATGCACCAGCTAAGTATTGCCTTATCCAATAATAATAATAATAATAATAATAATAATGATAATTAATAATTAATAAGACACTTCCAATGCATATTTAAAATGTCGACCAATGCTAGATTTTTTTTACTGCTCCTGCATACTATGTGAATGCTTTACAAGCTCTTTCACCATAATCCTAAACCATTTTACATAGCTCTGATTTCTGGAGCATAGCCCCTTGAATGTAATGTTTTCTGATTGTATGGAATATATACCTTTTTATTTGAAGGAAGGAATGAAACAAGGAAGATCCAAGGGCACTGAAATGTCTAGGATGAAGGGATCTCAGGTGGATGAGACAGACAAGCATGCTGGGGCGGTGGAGATGGAAAAATAACAAATAAACATAAAATGCTGTGACAAATTCTTAGTAGCAATGATCACAGCTCTTCACTTGCCTTGTCATTCTGAGGCTGCAGTTTACTGTATATGTTATGGCGGAAGTGAGTTTTGGGGAGAGAATGGGGGTGACGTGGTGGTTTTAAATGGAGCATTTTCCCACTGGTAAGGGGAGGCTTGCGAAACAGTATGAAAGTGCTTGTCAAAGAAATGGAAAATGGGGCAATGAAGGCTGTTATCATGGGTGGAGCGAAGGTGGCAGCTGACCTTGCACTAAGAGTTTGAAGATAGCACAAGAGACCCCAGTTTCCTCTCTTTTTTGCTGGAGTTGATATAAATCGGTTTTGCCTTGTCTCATTTATAATTTGTACAGCAAATGTATGGGGCTGCTGATACCTCACATTAAAGCAAAATTCTACTGGGGGAAAAAAAATCCAAATATATTTCCCTGAGTGGTCTCCTGGTGGCCTTTATTCCCAGTGAAAGCTTGACACTGTGGGGACCACCAGAAGGCAGCTCCAAGAATCTCTGCTTATAACAGGTGACAAGGAAACATTATGCATGAACTGGAAGGAGGAACTAGATGACCTTGCTCTTTTGCTCGGCTCATTTCTGATGAGCTGTATCTAGTGAATCAGAGCTAACTAAAACTAGGGACAACACCATTAGATTCCTGGATACCTGGCATGCTGCCAGACCTAGTCATTGATATCCTAAGACCAGTCAAATGATCATGCTCTGGGTATCGTGACCTAAGCAGATGATAGCATATGATAGTCAGATTCAGATAAAATATTGTCTAGTGCTAGATTATTGAACACTCATCATACCAAGGCCATGAATCACGTCCAGCTCTGAACAGAAAGACCTGCTTTCATGTTTTTAATGACATCCAATACATTTTGATTGTATTTAATGACACTACTGTATGCTATTGCCAATGTGCAGATCCAGGACTTGGCTAACGGATTAGAATTTGCTTTATATTGTCAGATCTGCTCAGTTGAAGCTTTGTCAGTATTCTGCTTTGGAAGAAATTGATGAAGAGATATTAATGCTCCTCGCCCTATCCTCCATTTTCAGTTTAAGGAAGAGCAATAGATCTGGTAATATATTTCAAACTGGAATAAACGTTTTAAGTGCACCCACTAAATAAGAATATTGGTGTGACAAGATAGTGTGGGTAATGGGGCCTGTGAGTCAGCCCAACCCTGTCATGTAGGATGGCCTTTTAAGCTTTTGGGAGATTTGAGGTGCAGAAGGACCTAGAAAATAGGAGATTTTGAAAGAGAAGGTAGTCCTGGAATAAATAGCATTTAGGAAGAATACCCTTTACTGTCACTTTAAGGGCATGGGTCCAGGAACCTTGAAGAATGGGTGGGGCAAGGCTCCCCTCTCTCCCAGACAATGGGAATGAACTCTGGGAAGAGGAACAGCAGGTATTCTGCCTCCTACCTCATTGCAAGGAGACACCAGCAGGAGAAGACCAGACTGCTTAACTCTCCATGCTTGAGGAGTAATTAGGTGAAAGGGGCAAGCTGGAGGAGAAGCTGACTAAGGCTTTACAGATGGCATGAACCAAACCCCCAGCTTCATGGGGGAGAGCTGGGGAGATTCCTGTCTTAAGGAAAGAGAGAGATTGACTGTCTAAGTGTAGCCTAGCCTCTGTCAAAAAGCCTCATCCTGACTGATATAGAGGAATTGACCACAGAACTAAAAATCAGCGATTGCCCAGGTGCAAGTAATCGTTACCTGATTTTCTGTTAGCACTGAACAAATGTCAAGTCTGGACTAGAGCTGTGTGGAGGGTAGAAGTTCCGCTTGACAAAGGTTTTCACAATTTGGGTTCATTCCGAATTAGAGCAAAACCAAAAATACTTTAAATTCTCTGAAGAAAATTCTGACTTTTTTTTTCTCATTTCAGGTTGATCAAAACATTTTGTTTAGAAAAGGATGTCCCAACATTGTCAGAATTTATATCTTCCGAAACAAAACTCTGTTGAAATCAACCGGATTTTGTAAAGCATTTCGATTTCAACAGAACTGCACATTCTGATGGCACATGGCTCCATCTAAGCTTGTCCAGCCAGCTCTACTCCCAACCAGAATATTTTTACCGGGGCTTTGAAAGGACCAACTCCACAAAGCTCTCCTTTCACTGGCGAATGGTATTGCCATGGGAGAAAGTACTGTGTGGGCTGCCTGAAAGGCCATGGGCTGCTACTGGGACACAGCAGGCATTGGCATGTCCTCATTGCATTGCAAGCTCAAGCTGTAACCCAGTTTTGCCCCTAGCCTAATATCCGTTCACATCTCTAACTAGAGTGCAGTGGGGCTTTAAGCTCAGGCTAGCTGGGCTGCTGGGAAAGTGGGTTGAAACTTGAGTGATGCTCAAACTTGTAATGCAATGGGGATGCAGCTCCTTGAGTTACAGCTCACCAACTGCTAGTCCAATCTCTCCAGAGCCTGGCTGCTGCTTTGCAATGTGGCCACTCTCACTCAGCTCTCACTAGGCTAGTTTGAGTGGAGCAACTCATGCTAAGTGGTTCACAGGCCTGGTTCTGGCTCTCTGCAGATGGGTTGAATTTCACTCTGTGGGATGATTTAAGGATAGAGTTTCAGCTTTGGACAGTTTAGACTAGTAATTCCCATCACTCTTGTATGTATTACCTAGAACCCTCAGCTGACAACAGACCTCCACTCTGCTCAGCCAGGTACAAAAAATAGATAAAGGAGTGAGGAGGAAGGGCAGGGAAAAGGTGGGAGAAATAATAATACATAGCTCTTACGTAGAGCTGTCCATCAGTAGATCTCAAAGTGCTTTACAAACAAGGTCACTAGCATTATCCCTATTTTAAAGAAGGGGAAACTGAAGCACAAAGAGCAGAAGAGACTTGCTCAAGATCACCCTGTGGGCAAGTAGCAGAGTTGGGAATAGAACCCAGCCCTCCTGAGTCTAGTGCTCTGGCCTCTTGGCCACACAGCCTCCAGACAAAGGCAGTGAGTAATTGAAAGCAAATGTGGGACTGAGGAAACAAGCTGTGGGGGTTGGGTTAGAGCTATGAAACCTCACCTCAATGATGGGGAAGAGGAGAGGGTGTTTGAAGGATGGGGGAAGGGAGATGACAGAGGTCAGGGTGTGCCTTTGCACTTTTTTTCTTTCAAAAAGTCAACAAGATCTTGCACAGAGAGGGAAACACAGCAGGGGATGGAGTCAAAGGAAGTAAAGAAGAGGATTGGATTAGGGGAGTTAATGTGGTGGCAGGAATGGGCAAGGAATATGGCAGCACTGAATGTGGAGAGAAGACATGATTTGAGGACTTCAATAGCTCAGACATAGGTTAAAGGTTTGTTACAGGAGTGGGTGGGTGAGATTCTGTGGCCTGTGTTGTGCAGGAGGTCAGACTAGATGATCATAATGGTCCCTTCTGACCTTAAAGTCTATGATTCTATGAGTGGAGGATGTCATTGTGATGGTGGGACATTCTCCAGAGTCGCTGACTGACAGTAATGGAGGAGTAGAGGATATGGATTTTGGAGTGAGGGGTGGGAGACATTTTGCAGTGGGGGAGAGGGGAAAGAGTTGACAGCGGCCGAAAATGTGGGATAGAGGGATTCGACAGCCAAGTCAGATGAGAAGACTTTCAAAACATAACAAATGGGACAAGAGGAAAAAAAACATGAAAACCACCTGAATGGTGAGTGTATTCATGTCCGCAGTCCTGCTTCAATGGGGGAAAAAAACCAGCAGAGAATCCTTGGGCAGTCCTACCTCATATTTGATTTCAATCACTTTCTTTAGAAACTCTCACGACTTGGCACTGAGCAAGCTTGTCCTTGTCATTTCAGCTTGTTCTCTATCATGTGGCTTAATGTCTTTAGAAGGAGTACAATACTTTAATTGAAAAAGTCATCTTTACAGTGGGGATGAAATAAATGAACATGGGGGAGGATTCAGTTATGCTGAGAAGAGGAGGCAGGGGACCTTGACCGAAGTGTTTTTTCCCCCCCTGAATGTGGGGAGGTTAAAAGGTAGAGAGAACTTTAACGCAGTGATATGGAGTCAACATGCAAAGCTATTTTTCTGCATGCACGCTATTATGCAGCTGGGTGATGGACTTTAAAAAGGCAAATGTCTGTCAGTTGATCGGACTGAATCCTGATCTGAACCTGAACAACACAGATACAATATTCTGTTTAGAATCCAAATAAGTTAGCATACAGAAGTATTTTGTTATTATTATATTTTAAATGTCAGCAGAATTACTGAAGGGCAGTATTATCATTTAAGCAAACTGCATTACAAGTTCATGTGAAGCACATGCAAGGAGACAATAGCCAGACAAGTTTTCTGTCCTCCTCTTCAACCATCCTCTACAGAATTAGAATAGAAGAGGTGGGCTGTGGTGAAGGCATGATACCAGCCATGTGGTCCACGAGGGACCACTTGATACTGAGTTATACCAGATGGATACAGGGGAGTCCCTTTGGAGCAGGATACAAGGCCAAGTAGCTTTGATTTACCCCCCCAAAACACAACACTGAATGCAACTGAACTCAGACTGACTTCTCTCTAGCAGTGAAAGGCAACCCCTGAACAACTCAGAGCTCCAGATCATATAAATGTGCCAAAGTTCGAATGCTCCTCCAAAATTTCCCCAAACCAGATAGGTAAGAAAACTGGGTTGGCAATCTCATGAGACAGGCCCTCTCACAGGACTTCCAGTGTTTCCTGCTCCTAGCTGGGCCCAAAAGCAACTTCTCTCACAGTCCTTCCTCTCTTCTACCTCCATTTCCAGCTAGAGCCCAGTCTAAATATATAGTGCTTGTGGTCTAGTTGTTACAGATGAAACTGGGAACTAGGAGTCAGCTTTATTGAGGGTCTGGTCTGAGATTGTAGAATGACCCCCACCCTCCCACCCAGGAACTAAGGCTCAGCACAAACCACACCACCTTCCACCCCTAGTGCAAGGGGCACTTCTTCAGCCTGTCTTCTCCAATATGCATCATGTACATATAAAAAAACCAATCAACCCACCAAAACACTGCAGTGCACACACAATTCTTCCCTGGAGGATGAGAGAAACAATGAACCACATGTGAAAGATGTTAGTTACATTGTTCAATTTAGTACTGGAAGGCACTCATGGAATGTAGCCTACATTTCTCTGAAAATCTGGGCCTCAGATACTGTGGTGATGCGGGTGGTACCTATACAGAATGGAATTTATTTTCAGGTCTGACCAAGGTATGCTCAGCATGGGACCTTAGAGAGTTGAGGCAAAGGTGGCTACAGTAAAACAAAAACAGAAATATGTGAGCTACCTGTAGATTTGAGAGTAATCTCTAGTGTGGAGCTGTGTTGTCTTGAAGATTCATGAGAAGGAGGCACAGTCTGGACTCTTAGATGTAATGCTTTATTAGAATTAAGACCAAGTTACATAAGAGAAAGAGGAGCCAGGTCATGTACCTGGTGAAGCTACCACTAGACTGCTTCCAACTGGTTCTCTCTAGCCCCAGTCCAGTTCTCTCTAACATGCTCCTAACAGGATTGATTTAAATCAACAATTTTAAACATGATTTAAATCAGCAAGCAGGACACATTGATTTAAATCATGAATTTTAATCAAGTTTGCATTTGTACTTTTTAGTTATTTGTTGATTCTCTTTGTCTGGTAACCATTAGAACATGCTGATTTGCAACTAAATACAGCCTTTACACTAAATTTGGTCCTTCTTTTTGCTAACCAGGAGGAAACGCTATCTATACACATTTATTTAAGCAATTATATAACCTGACTTATATTTATTCAGATTCTTACTGTTTGCATTTTCTATTTTAGAAAATTGTGAATGATGAATTTCTTATTTAGTAGATTGATTTTTTTACTTGTGATTTGTGTCAAGCTCTATTTGGATGGAAATACAGTTGAAAATGCACAAAACTAGCATTTTAAGCGTTTGTTACTTGTTTTTACTAAATAAACTACCTTAAAGGTGCTGGAAACATTTAAATGTTTAGCGAAACATTTTTTGCATTAAAATCTAATTGATTTATTAAAGGAAGGAAGTACTATTGATAATTAGTAAATTGAACTGTTTCTGGTCATCACGTCCTTCGGGTTTTTTAGAACTAATAGATCTCATCCTCTCACACCTAGTTTTAGTTCATAGACTGGAAGAGGAAAACAAGCTTTTCTGCTTTTTCAACTCAGAACTGGTTTGTAAATTTTGAGTGAACTTGTCATTGAACTGCACTAATTGAATAAATGGAAATGAAGAAAATATTTTTCTCTGAACCTGCAGAAGAGGCTATTGCTGTCAAAAGCTGGTTCCACACTTCAACAAGCTCTAGTTTTAGGTGCTTAGTCAGTGACTTCCATAAGTTCAATGGTTTCACTTTCTTTAAAACTTGGTAGCAAATATGTACTAAATATTGGTTTTTGCATTGAATTTAAATTATTTTAATAGATTATAATAAATTTAGGCCTTAGCATAGGTTGTACATTTAATTTTAATTAGGTTTATTTTTTTAAAAATCTGCATTTAATTTACATTTCAAAACCCTGTTTCTTTTAATAAAAACAACTGAATTTTATCCATTCTGGTAATCTCTCATATTTATATACATGATACTTGGCATGCACTTTATGCAACTTGGTTGACACTTTACTTACATTCACAATGTTTTGCACCTGTTTCCTACTCTTTTACTGAGTTACTGAGTTAATCCCCCATAACCTGTTTACATTACTCAACATCTGTTTCAGCTATGTGCTGTACAGAACTGTATTTTACTGTACTTAATGTACATCCATGCATAATTAAAAAAACAAATGCAATGGGATTTACACATCACCATCATCATTGGCTGGAGAAATATTTAATTGCTTAAGAATATGCCATTACAGAAGAAAGTCTTTGCCTGGGGAATAAAGCAGAGGAGCAGTTTCTATACACAGTTCTGTTCCTGATATACTATATGGATTTGAGCGTCACTTTACTTCTCTGTGCTTCAGTGTCCCCATCTAGAGAACTGAACTAATAATAGGTTTCAGAGTAGCAGCCGTGTTAGTCTGTATTCACAAAAAGAAAAGGAGTACTTGTGGCACCTTAGAGACTAACATTTATTTGAGCATAAGCTTTCGTGAGCTATAGCTCACTTCATCAGATGCATTCAGTGGAAAATACAGTGGGGAGAGTTATATACATAGAGAACATGAAACAATGGGTGTTACCATACACACTGTAACCAGAGTCATCACTTAAGGTGAACTATTACCAGCAGGAGAGTGGGGGCGGGAGGGGGACCTTTTGTAGTGATAATCAAGGTGGGCCATTTCCAGCAGTTGACAAGAACGTCTGAGGAACAGTGGGGGGTGGGGGAGATAAACATGGGGAAATAGTTTTACTTTGTGTAATGACCCATCCACTTCCAGTCTCTATTCAAGCCTAAGTTAATTGTATCCAGTCTGCAAATTAATTCCAATTCAGCAGTCTCTCCTTGGGGTCTGTTTCTGAAGTTTTTTTGTTGAAGTATTGCCACTTTTAGGTCTGTAAACTCAGCCATCTTAAAGGGACATAATCACGGAGATTCAAAACCTGAGTTAGAAATAGTTTAGGGTATTGCACCTGCCTTAGTTCCCATGCCAATTGCTGTGCTTTTGCAGTCATATTCCCTTGTTTAGAAACATGTCATCCTCTCCCCTGTGTAAAAGACCCATGCAAACAACAGGGAGGAATGACTGATTATACCTGAGAAACTTAGTAACCACCAAGTGCTGTCACCAAGGAGAAACACATTTTTCTCTCTCTAATATTAGGTGTCACTTGTAACAATAGTGGATAAGCAATTTTCAGGCCTTGTGTGCGTATTGATTTTACAATGTCTCTTTAACTGGCCAAATCCTGCCTTTGACTTCAGTCATTTTCGCTTGAGTAAGGACTGAAGGCTCCGTGTCTGGAAAGTACGTTGAGTGTTACCAGCCTATTTGTACATGTAGGGGCAGGAAACATCATGAGGTTCCCTCTCAAAGAGTTTCCTCCACATTTTATTTCAAGCCAACTCCAGGAGAGACTCCTCGAGCCAGCCTCCAAACCCCTGGATCCCCAATCTCTGCACAGACCTGTGGGGGACACAGGACCCTCCGCTTTGAGGTCCACTACTTCTGCAAGAGGTCTGACCCTATTTCCTTGCAGCTCCATTGGATCTGAGCTGTTGAGAACTCCCCTGGTGAAGGCCACCTCTAAAGCACTTCTTTAAGGGAATTGCCGTGCTCTCTTGTGCATACTGGGAAGTGGGGACAATATGTGGCTCCCCCACAACCCTGCCTCTGGCTTGTATACTCCTCCCCATTGCCTCCCTCCTCATATGGATCCCCATTGGGAATGTGGGAAACCCTGCTGTGGTGGTACCTGACTCCCATTTCCACATAGGAAATATACATGAAGAAGGTTTCCCCCCGAGCATGGACTGCTAGGTCACAATCTGAGTCATGTCGTTCAGCAAGTGGTTCTCTAGTTCTTGAGTCTGTAAGCATGTGACTCACCAACTGGCATGCTGGTGGGTCACAGTGTAGCAGGCTCTCCTCTTTTAGAGCCCCAGCTGCTCTGGCCCCATGGTGGTCTGCTGCTCTCTTGTAACTCAGCGCTCTGGCTGGATCACATCTAGTCCCATCCTTTCTAGGGTAAACCATTAGTCCAACAGGTAATAGTGTTTTGACCTCACATTGGGCCTTTGGTTTGACTCCACACTCACTAGTCTTTACCCCTGGTATCAGGGGCTTTCAATAGTCCTTACCCTTTGTCAGGGGGTTTCTGCTCCACCTTCCTCCATGGGCTGGTAGAGGAACCCAGGCCCTCCCTCTCCTTGCTGCCTCCCTGGACTACTTCCTATCATTCCCCATCATAGGGCTTTGCCATAGCCTCTTCCCAGGCTCCCAACTCTGCTCCCTCTACGTGCCTTCCACCAGCGCATTGCAGAGCTTCTTAGCACTTCCAGCTACTCAAGTGGTTCTGCTCATGGAGAGTTTTCACAACTCCCCTGGCAGGGCAGTCCCTGACTCAGCAGGAGTCTTGCTGCTAAGTCTACCTTCCTTCAGGGAGGCTTTGTCTGTAAGGTCCTTCATTTTCAGTTTTTTACTGAATTTTACTTTAAAAAAAGGTCCAGATTTTACAGCAGCTATAATGTGTTTTTTACTGATTTTCACCCAAGATTGGGACCAATCAAGTGCATGAGAATGCTGATTATGTTAAGAAATTCCAATACATTCCAGTAGGTAGGGGTGTTTATGCTAATAATCAATTAATGTAAGTGCAAATGTGAGGTTCCATTAAAGGAAGGCAATGCAATGGAAGATACCTTCACCCACACATATGTGTATGTATTGTTAATGTACAGTGCATGAAGTAAACCACAGTGTTAAACTGCTTTTCCATTCAATACTCTTATTTTGTTTGTTTGCTCTTTTTTCTGTCTCCTTATTAACCCAGATGTTTACCCAGAAGACTGTAAACATATTTTTTCATCAAATTTCTCCCATTTTAAAAAAAAATTTGTAACAAACCCTGACGAAAAAGGAACCCTATGAAAAATGTGGAGCTGGGGGACTATGGACGAGACAGCATGGCTTTGATACCTGGGAAGCTACTAACGCAATGTAAAAAACATTCAATTTGTGAACACCTGGAAGATGAAGGAGTAATCACAAGCAACCAGCATGGATTCACTGAGAACAAATCATGCCAAACCAGTTTGATTTCCTCCTTTGACAGGGTAACTGGTTTGGTGGATAGGGGCAATGCAGTGGACATCATATACCTGGATTTCAGAAAGGCTTTTGATACAGACCCACATGACATTCTGACAAGTAAGATGAAGAAATGTGGGCTTGGCATAACTACCATTAAGTGAATACCTAGAATCATAGAAGAATAGGGTTGGAAGAGACCTCAGGAGGTCATCTAGTCCAACCGCCTGCTCAAAGCAGGACCAACCCCAACTAAATCATCCCAGCCACGGCTTTGTCAAGTCAGGCCTTAAAAACCTCTAAAGATGGAGATTCCACCCCCCGCCCCCAGGTAACTAATTCCAGTGCTTCACCACCCTTCTAGTGAAATAGTTCACTAAGAGCTCCACCTTCTTTGGAACCCTCTTTCAGGTAGTTGAAGGCTGCTATCAAATCCTCCCTCACTCTTCTCTTCCGCAGATGAAATAAACCCAGTTCCCTCAGCCTCTCCTCATAAGTTATGTGCCCCAGCCCCCTAATCATGTTTGTTGCCCTCCGCTGGACTGTCTCCAATTTGTCCACATCCTTTCTGTAGTGGGGGGACCAAAACTGGACACATGCTCCAGATGTGGCCTCACCAGTGCTGAATAGAGAAGAATAATCACTTCCCTCGATCTGCTGGCGATGCTTCTACTAATGCAGCCCAATATGCCATTAGCCTTCTAAGTAACAAGGGCACACTGCTGACTCATATCCAGGTTCTCGTCCACTGAAATCCCCAGGTCCTTTTCTGCAGAACTGCCACTTAGCCAGTCAGTCCCCAGCCTGTAGCGGTGCATGGGATTCCTCCATCCTAAGTGCAGGACTCTGCACTTGTCCTTGTTGAACCTCATCAGATTCCTTTTGGCCCAATCCTCCAATTTGTCTAGGTCACTCTGGACCCTATCTCTAACCTCCAGCTTATCTACCTCTCCCTCAAGCTGAGTGTCATATGCGAACTTCCTAAGGGTGCAATCCATCCCATCCGCCAGACCAATAATGAAGATAGTGAACAAAACTGGCCCCAGGACCGACTCCTGGGGCAATCTGCCTGATACCGTCTGCCAACTAAACATCGAGTGGTTGATCACTGCCCATTGAGCCAGACAATCTAGCCAGCTTTCTATCCACCTTATTGTTCATTCAACCAATCCATACTTTTTAAAATTGCTGGCAAGAATACTGTGAGAGACCGTATCAAAAGCTTTGCTAAAGTCAAGATATATCACTCCCTCAGCACCCTGGGATGCATTGCATCTGGCCTCATGGACTTGTGCATGTCCAGCTTTTCTAAATAGTCCTTAATCTGTTCTTTCACCACTGTGGGCTGCTCACCTCCTCCCCATACTATGCTGCCTAGTGCAGCAGTCTGGGAGCTGACCTTGTCTGTGAAGACTGAGGCAAAAAAAGCACTGAGTACTTCAGCTTTATCCACATTATCTGTCACTAGGTTGCCTCCCCCATTCAGTAAGGATCCCACACTTTCCCTGACCTTCTTCTTGTTCCTTACATATCTGAAGAAACCCTTCTTAACATCTCTTGCTAGCTGCAACTGCAAGTGTGTTTTGGCCATCCTGATTTGACTCCTGCATGCCTGAGCAATATTTTTATACTCCTCCCTAGTCATCTGTCCAAGTTTCCACTTCTTGTGAGCTGTCTTTTTGTGTTTAAGCTCACCAAAGATTTCTCTGTTAAGCCAAGCTGGTTGCCTGCCATATTTGCTATTCTTTCTGAACATTGGGATGGTTTGATCCTGAGCCCTCAATAAGGCTTCTTTAAAATACAGCCAGCTCTCCTGGACACCTTTCTTCCTCATGTTAGCCATCCAGAGATCCTGACCATCAGTTCCCTAAGGAAGTCAAAGTCTACTTTTCTGAAGTCCAGGGTCCATATTCTGCTGCTCTCCTTTCTTCTTTTTGTCAGGATTCTGAACTCGACCATCTCATGGTCACTGCTGCCCAGGTTGCCATCCACTTCTACTTCCATAATTAGTTAATTAACCACAAACATAGAGTAACTATTAATGGAATGAGGTAGGATTGGAGGGAGGTCTCAAGTGGGGTTACACAGGAATCTGTTCTAGGTCTGGTGTTGATAACATCTTTATAAATGACCGGGATATAGAAATAGAGAGCATACTGATCAAATCTGCAGATGACCCAAAGCTAGAGGGGTTGCCAACATTTTGGAGGATGGAGCTAAAATTTAGAGGGATTTTGATAAATTGGAGAAATGTGCTATAGACAACAACATGAAATTCAGCAAGGGCAAATGTAAGGTGCTACACTTAGGGAAGAAAAAACAAATGCATAAATACAGCATGGGGGATAACTGGCTTGACAGCAGCACTTCTGAGAAGGATCTGTGAGTTGTGGTGGATCACAATTTCAACGTGAGACAGCAATGTGATGCTGTTACAAAAAAAGCAAACGTACTTTTAGGTTGCATGATAGTGGTCTTCAAATACTTGAAAAGCTGCCATTAAAAGATGGAGGAAAGTTCTCTCTCTCTCGCCACAGAAGGCAGGACAAGAGGTAATAGATTCAGCATAGCAGATTTAGATTCAATCTCAGGAAAATGGAACAGACCTTCCTAGGGAGGTTGTGGAAGCTCCTTCACTGGAGGTTTTCAAAGGGAGACTGTATAGACATCTGTCTTGGATGGTTTAGACACAACAAACCCTGCATCTTGGCAAGGGGTTAGACTAGATGACCTTTGCGGTCCCTTCTAACCCCATGGTTCTTTCCCTGGAAAATTTTAAACAAAACAAAAACTGAAAACAAAAGGCTTCATCTGTCTGCCTGCAGTCCATCTCATCTCCCCAACTCCAGCTACTCTTCTCTTACCGAGAGAGACAGCGAGCTGCTCTCCTTCCTGGGCAGCCCCCAACTGAGCCAGAATCAGTCCTTCTTCCTCCAGGATGACACCTACTGTAAGTGTAATGGGACAAAGCCAACTGAGACCACAAGCTCTCATTAACCCATTCTGACCCAATGTGGGATTTGTACACCCTATCCCAGAGTCATTCGCTAACTTCCCATTCAGATGACGTGGTCTTCTCAATAACGACAGACAAAGAAAGCGTGTTGTCTGAGCAAACAGTGCGAAGCAGAACTGCTCCTTCCCCTACCCGGCTGCTTTTTTTTTTAATGCTTGAGCAATGTGCAGATTGGCTCATGTACTAGTGTCTGGTTTCATTTTCTCAGGTGAGTGGAGGCGGAGTGGACCATGGGCCGGGAGTACCTTCAGCCTGCTTGCAAGGCAGTTTATCTCTGATAACTGCCAATATCTGAACTGCTACAGAATGCTCTTTATATCTCCATAGGCAATGTGAAGATGACTCTATTTGACCAGGTGAGGTTGAATCTGGTGTGATACCAGCAACTGAAAGCACAGGACAAAATTTAGAAAGCAAGACATAATTGATTCAAAATTAAAGGGGTGAAAGGCTTAGAAAAGTTTGACTCATTTATGCTAATAAAGTTCCTAACTACCTCCCTCTAATGCAGGTGATTCACTGCCACTCGACTTTTCAGCACCATTAATGCCCCGTTTAAAATATCCACAAGATGGATTACTGTATTAAATACTTTACGGTAGTGGGTTTATGGTCAGGATTTAGTGGAATGCTTCCGTCTCCTATAAATCATGCTATGAATATTGATTGTGGTGCCCTCTACTTAGCTAAAAGTTTTATGTGGCTTATAAAAAATATGTAGTGAATCTGTTTCGGTAGGAAGAAGCTTTTCTTGGAAACAAATCTGAGGAAGAGCTCTAATATATGCTAGTACGGTGTTTATATAGTGAAGAATGACTTTATAACAAAGTGCTGCCAGACCAGGCCAATTTATTATATGCTATACTAGCGTTAAACTGCCTTAAATCAATAGTTAAGAAGACAGGGGAGTGCTGGGGTGTAATAAGTCATCATTTTAATGAAATATAGATTATTCCAAGACTATTAAACAAGTGGTTGGTGTCAGAAAAATTGTTCACTTTTTCAATACGAAACAAAATCATCTATTTTAGTGGAGTAAAATCAATAAGCAGCTGAGACCTGCCGTGTAACCTGAATGCGTAAGTAAATGTTTAGTCAGAGTTGCCCACTGATAAGCAGATGGATACACTTAGATGCCCTGGTTACTGAATCTGGACAAATTCCATTTATAGGGAATTGGAGCAGGATGGAAGTTGAGAAAGAAAACCATTCTGCTTGCATAGCATTTTGTGTGCTCAGATAGCTGCTGAGAGAGAGAAAAAAAAACAAAAAACAAATCCAACTTTTATAGATAACAGTTTTTTCCCCCAACCTATTTCAATATAAGAAATGAATTGGAGGAAACTCTAGAACCTGCAGAAGAAAGTCATTTAGCTAAATTGCCTCAGGTTACAAAGAATTGGCTTTCAGTAATAAGTATTGTTTTACTTAATCTTTCCAGGATTTGTTAAAGGTGAAAAGTGCTTCACCTCCCTTACAAGCTGTAATGTTCGTCACACCGCTCCACCAGCAGCTTGGGGGCGCTACTAGCCACTCAGAGAGAACTTTCTACTGCCAAGGAGCCAGGACTCCCAATCACCTGAGGAAAAGCTATGAGGCCATCAGCTTTCCCTGGGCCCATGGTAACTTATTTATACCACCACAGTGCATTGGAACCCCAATCAAGGAGCAGGGCCAATTTGAGCTCGGTGCTGTACAGTCACAGTTCCTGCCCCAAAGAGTTTATGATTTATATAGACAAGGAGGCATTATTATGCCCATTTTACAGATGGGGGAACTTAGACACAGAGAAATTATGTGACATGTCCAACAACCCACAGGGTGTCTGTAGCAGTACCAGGAACAGTACCAAGCTCCCATGAGTCCCAAGCAGTGCCTTAACCATGAGACCATTCTTCCTCTCTGAGGGATCCTAACGAGGAAGGAGAGAAAAAGACACCAGGCCCGGACGTGTTCAAATCCAGAGGGCCCCGCCCCTCGGAGCTGTTAGCCCTCCTCAGACAGTTATGGTCCATGGCACAGCACTTCAAGCATTCTCAGTGCTTGGACATGGGTGGAGAAGAGCAGCACAAGAAAGCTTTATGTAAGAAGAGGATGTGGAGGAGTTTGGAAGAGGAGCGGAGTGGGGTGGCTGTGTCCCAGATGGCTGGGAGGACTGATTCACTGTTATATAACATGTGTTAACACAATTTTTGTTGATATATGCACAGCATGAGTGTAGCATCCCAGTGCTGTTGATAGTATTGCCAACTCCATGTTCAAAAATTACAAGGCAGGGTCCAAAGTCATTGCATTGGTGTAAAAATAATAAGAGGGTTTTTTTAAAAAAAAACATTTATTTTTAATATACCTTCTGGTTTCTGAGCCTTTTGTGTATACTTTGTTCATATTTTCAGGTTTTCCTTTAGAACCATGAAGGCCAGAAGCTTTTTTTTTTCCAGTTGAAAGCTGAGATTCTGTGAGATCATTTGACTCCATAAGCTGGGGCTTGAATAAAAACAGTAAATATCATGAGACTTGTGAAAAAAATCTCTACGGCTGGCTACACTATTAATTCTACCTATAAAAGGGTATAAAATGATATTTACGGACCTTTGTAAAGCCTATGATTGGAAAGTGCTGTACACATTCAAAGTATTTATTATTATTACTTATACACCCAGAGTCTTGCCCCAGCATGTAGTGGGTTTCATCTAAAACCTGAGAAGGATTCGTTGAGCGAAGTATGTTCTTTGTTTTCTCCGGTGTCTTGGTCAAGAATTTGGAGTGGATATCTCCAGGATGTTGCAAGTAATAGACACAAGGGAAACATTCTCCTTTTGCATGAAAGTCACCTTAATCCTAATGCCATGTCTTGTATATTCTAGGGTTTGAAAAAAACAGGAAAAGAGTGCCTTGGTCCTGCAAAATGGCCCACAGAGGCACACCCACAGTGGTGCTGTATACCCCCCACCCTACCACTTCTTTTTTTTTGCAATTGTAGATGAAATGAACGCAAAGTGAGACCAAATAGCTTTTTCTTGTTATTTTCCTAATGATAGCACTGGATTTTGAAATTAAGCCCAGCAGGTAGGAAGATCCTGTGCAGTTTTCAAATGAGATCATTTGTCCTTTTGCTAAAACATGTTTATTTTATATTATTTCTATCTGATTTTTCAGCCCTGCTGTTTTCTGTAAGATGAGTTAAAGGTGCTTTGGAGTAAATCCTAATGACTGCATTAGCAAATGCTTCCCCACATAGGGCATGTGGAGTTTGGTTTTATTTTTTTTCCTGGTGTCTGACTCCAAACAGCTTCTTCCAATACATCTGCATATCGTAACACGGAATTCATTTTTCCCTTCTGAAGTGCCGTTTCCCCTCAGTCGAGGCATTAACTTGATGCTGGCTGCCTTCCACAATGATAGTGTCTTGAAAAGCAAAGATCATAAAGATACAAGGCTCTTGTCCCATATACCTATGTGATATATACTGAACATAGGGGATGCAATTGTGCCAGGCCTTTAAAGGGGCCATGGAAGGAAAGCAAAGCTCCTCCCCATCAAATGAAGACCCATGTAAAGACTAGGCAGAATCTAGCCAAAGGAATCAGGGTGATAATAGCCAAATGTCTCATTAAGTTCCTTGTAGCAGGGACAGTCTTTCAGCTGTGTGTTTGTACAGCACCTAGCACCATGGGGTCCTGGTCCATGGCTATGGATCCTAGGCACTATGGTAATACACGTAAGACTAATTAATTACACAGGGGGTACACTGAGCCCTAAGCTCAGCCCAGAGGTAGGGGTGGCACATAGCTGCCCTGACCATGGAGAAATTATAACTTGGAGTCACAATTCCTCTCTTGCTGCAAGAGGGAGGTGAGTAACTGCAGCTTACTTACCCTCTTGCATTTGGCCAGCAACTCCTGGAGGTGTGTGCAGCCCAGTCCCCACCCTCTCTTGTCAAAGGGAGTGCTTGTGCTCTGCACCAGACAGGGGCTTACACTCCCTCCCTCCCCGCTGTGCAGAATAAGACAAGACTGCAGTCTTAGCCCAAAGCTGTTATTATGTATTGTTTCTCTGTGTGGGAGCTTTCTGAATCCTATCCACCCTTCTACAAGAACAGCATTTCAGAAGCTCTCAGTTCTCTCCTTCCCTCCATTTGGCAGAGTATTGCTTACAATATTGGGGTGAAATATAAAGTCGGTACCAATAGTGATGCAGCTCGAATATGTATTTCTTCCCCCTTGTTCACTGCCTGAACATACTGTAAGTTACGTACTGTAACTGCACTTATTATTAGTGCGTCAGCCTGATGCTGCTGATAAAATATCCTAGAGCACGGAGAGTCCGTGTACTGTACAGAGCGAGGCCATGTCTGCAGGCGCTGCAGCTATGCTGCTTTAACTCTGCAGTGCAGCGGCAGATTATAGCAATGGAAGGGTTTTTTCCATGGCTGTAAGAACTCCCTCTCCCCAAGAGACGGTAGGTATGTCTATGGAAGTATCTGTCTATCAACCTAGCTGTGTCTACACCAGGGGTTAGGTCGGCAGAGCTATAGCAGTGGATTTTTCACACCCCTGAGAGCCACAGACACGTTGACCTAAGTTTTAAGTGTAGATCATGCCTGAGCGAGAAACTCATATGAGAGAACAAAGATTCTAGGCAAACTTTGAGGATGGGAGTTTTCTGCCCTGCGGCAGCACTGAGAAAAACTCCCTGGCTCCCAGACAAAGGAGACATCATTAAGATTTCTGTACTTATATACCTGGCCCTGCATGATCTTGCTACTTTTCAGCTTTGTCACCTCCTTCCCCGACACCTTCTAGGTTAGGCACTCAAGTGGGTATCTGAGAAATTGTTCTGTGTCACCGCTTTCATGACTGCACTTAGGGATAGGTGAGCCAGTTCACAGGAAATAAGAGCTGTCCTGAACTTTCAGCTGAAACTCAAATCAAGCCTGAGCTGAGCCTTTTCAGAGATTCATGAAAGTCAGGATAACTTTGGGCCTCCATTATTTTTCGTCTTTGTGCACTTTGATTCGATTGGGACCAGAAGCACAGATGCAGAAATAATGATTTATTATGGATCAGATTCTGGAGGTCACAAGCTGACCCCAAGTTTTTTTTTTTGTGGAGCATCATAACTGGAAGTCCCCAGTATTTTACAAGAAAGTCTGTTCTCACTGGATTTCCACCCTAGCTTTGCAGGCCCAAAAGCTGTGGAGAAGATTGAGAGAATCATCTGAACCTTCAACAAGCATTCACACCAAACTTCCAGACTTCCTGACGTTTGCGCTCACTTCTTGTAACCTTTCAGTATGTGCAGAGTCCTGTTCAACTGAGGATCAGTCTCTTTGAATCCCTGCTAGAATCTACCTACACCTGAAAGCCATATTTGTTTGAGCTGCCCTCTGCTGGATTTGTTCTGATTTGTAAAGTGCTTTGAAATAGCCACATGAGAGGCACTACAGAAATTCAAGTGACTGACCGATGCCTCAGAACACCATTGCAATAGGTGTATGCCCCTTAGGCTCAAGATGTGCTGAGGCATGTTTTGACAGTTTCCTTTCTGGAGTGTGTTCTTTCCAAGATGGTATTTTCCTTTTTAGATAAGTCAGATAAGAACGTACACATTTAACAAGGGAACAGGAGTAAAACAACAAGTGGGTTAAGTATTATTATCCAACACTCAAATAAAAGGCATGAGCATTGAAGAATGTATATACATGAACTGGAATGATTTGAGAAGTAGTGTCCCAGAAATGGAACTATGCCCATTTAGACCAGAAAAGGACCTCTCCTACTGTGTGTTTTATCTCTGCGTGTCTTTTCCCCATGCCTTACAAATACATGCATCCGGTGTACACACGCACGTGCGTACCTACAACCTACTAATCCATTTAACTAATAATAAAGTGTGGGATTTCTTTCAGAGAAGTGATTGTAAAAAAAACAACATACAATGGACACGTGTAAAAACTCATTATGTCCCCCTGAGCCCAATAACCATGATTCTTCCTTAAATGAGAACAAAAGCTAGTGTGGTACCATAGCCAACATAGCATGTTAAACACTGACTTGTGATTGGAGTTCACTGTTTAAGGGTTCCACATTTACCCTTTGTGAGTAGCAGTGATGTCACCTGCGCTCACTTCAAAAGTTGATTTTTTCCTAATGGCTGCTGCTGCAGATGCAAACCACCATCCCCCAGACAAGCTGGTTCTTTCGGCCTCTTAGAACACCACCAGTAAGAAAGATATTCAGCTGGATCTTACGTGACAATTTTTGTTGATGAAGCAGGAAGCACAATAGAATCCAGTTCAGCTGATAGCCACGTGGGTTCTGAAGCATTAAAAGAGTGTAAACTGGTTTGTGACAAAACAATCATAACCCATGTTAGAAGAGTATGAGATACGGAAAACATGAGGAATGACGCCAGTATAGACAAAGCTTCAGTGACCCTAAATTATTTGGTGCTTGAAATAAACACAAAGTGCCTTGTTCTCACTATCCCAATACAGCATAATTTTAATTAAAGTGCATGGAAGTCATGACCCTACACAGCTTTTTCTAGCTCCTTAGACATTTTCCATTGGTAATAAGAATCAGGGAAGGATGTTTACGAAATATTCCATTTAACCTGTGTGGTTTAAATAAGGCCTTCAGCTTGTATGGTGCTGTGTTCCTCCTGCATGGTGCTATTCTGTTTTGTTCAGGTATTATCCCACATTCAGCACTGTGGTATCTGAATGCCTGATATCTCAGCACCCTCAACTCTAATCGACTTCTGTGGCTGTTCAGGCCTGAACTCTAGGAGTCTGATCCGAAAACCCACTTAAGTTAATGGAGAGACTCCCACTGCTTTCTGTGGGACTTGGATCAGACCCCTAGATGCTTAAATAATGACTAAAATTTCTAATATGGGGTCTGATCCTGCTCCCTAGACTGAGACTCAATGGAAGTAGGAGTGAGTCCTCTAAAACGACAAGAAATGAACTCATCCTATTTAAATTGTTAGGGCTTACCTGGAAGAAATACATTGATAGAGATGATGAATGAGCTGTGTTAAGTACAGAAACATTTGCACATAAAACTGCATTTCGGCTTCAAATGTGAATGAAGATCATTTGAATTCTATGATGCATGAATCGCTATATTAGTAGCGTGCAAATGAATAGAAAAATTGTTCAGGCTCCGGCCTTAAAACAAAGTTAACTAGGTAGAAGGGGATACATCAGTGTAAATTGTTTAGCAACACTCATCCTCTTCAAGTGCCTGAATCACCATTCCATTGCACCATTTATGCTAGGGCAGCTCCACTGAGACGACGAGAAGACATGATACCAGCCCTAAAAGCTTACAATCTAGGACAAGGACAATCTAGTTGGGGATTGGTCCTGCTTTGAGCAGGGGGTTGGACTAGATGACCTCCTGAGGTCCCTTTCAACCCTGATATTCTATGATCCTATGATTCTATGAAGGCACAAGGTGAATAACAAACAGTCAGAGGGAAGGGGAAGGAGGGAGGTCAAAGGTAATGTTAATAAGACTGTGTGGTTACATAGGTTAGCTATGTGCACAGCATGATAGTTCCAGGTCTATGGCGGGGAGGATGTCCCACCACTGCAGAATGAAGATAGAAAATGGATATTGACTCTACAGGGGCAGGTGAATGCTGTTTATTTTACTATATGGCCCAGTTTTGCAAATTCTATGTAGTGAATAAACAGCCTGGAAGTACAACTGACTGGGAATCTTGTGTTGGAATGATTTTTTCAGTGGAAATACAGTTTCTGTGAAATGCAACTTTTTGATGTTGCTGAAAAAAAAATTCATCAGGAAACTCTAAATGAAACATTTTGTTTTGGGTCCGTTTGAGACAAATTGGAATGCTTCATTTTGTTGAACTGACCGGAATTTATTTTTGTGTTGAATCAGTTCAACAAAACATTAAACTTTATTTCCCTATCAATTCATTGCCTTATGGGAATTGCCGTTTGGGCCCTCATTCGCTCCTATGGGCCAGGGTCCCTGAAAAACTACATCTCCTATAATGCAATATGGAATCCCATCTGACCAATACACATGGTGCATCATTGGCCTCACATGAGTCTGAATATACTGGGGGCTGTAGTCCAGTCATGGGGAGAGTGTCGGCATAAGGTTCCCAAAATATATCTTCCGTGAGGCAATGCCCAACAATGGGAAAATCTAGTTTAATATTGAACTGATTTGAAATGGAGCTTCAGATCAGCTCAACAAATCACAATGAAACATTTTGATTTTAGCCAAGTCAGTATTTTATTTTGACTGAAAATGACAAAACTAAATGTTTCTTCATTTCTAAATCAAATTTTCCTGGACTCTCCATTTCACAGAACAATCAAAAAATTTCACTTTCCAATTTGGGCTGAAAACAAATGTTGACATTTTGGAATTTCCCAGGGGATGGAAATTCCCCTTTTCATTCACCTGCAAGACAGTCAGTCTGGGATCTCCTACCCATAATAAATCCACCTATGAGAAAGGACAGACTGAAAGCACATGTGAAAGGGAAAGGACATGTAATGAAAAATGTATTTCCTATGTTAGAGATTACACCAGTGTGTAAAAGAGGGCACGTCAATGAATATTAGACTGGACTCTGGGAGCCTGATTCACCGCTCTATCATACCAGTTCAACTCTAATGTGACTCCAGTGGGTTCCCTTTCAGTCTAAGGGTATATTTAACACCACAGTCTCCACTCACATTTACACTGAGCACATGATAGCATGCTCTTCCAGGTGTAACCCCCCCGCTTTCCTCCCAGGGTTACTTGGGAGCAGGCAATGCTCACCTGTTTGCCTGGGTGCCTGATGTTGTTGACAGGAAAGGAGATCCTGAGTATTCCAGTGGTGATGTTGGACAGATGGGAATCCTCTATCCACCACTTTGCTGCAGTCCTTTTACTTGGAAATTAAAATTGGTATACCTCTACCCAGCTGTGCCCTGTACACACTCAATGGCATGCCATGGGAGCCTCCAGGAATAAACCTTAGCTAATCTGTGCAATGGGTCTAACTCCTTAAAGGGTTAAAATCCATTGCTGATGTAATAACCTGGTATACTGGATTTGTGTATAGGCCAAAAGTCCAGAGTTTGGTCAAGAGGTCAGAGGCCTAGCAATAGCTAAGAGAAAGCAGAATAAACAAAGATAACCTTACTTTTGCTAAGATATGCCTGGTCAGCAAAACGCCAGATGTTGGGGGCAATAATTGTGTCTTATTCAAAGTTGCAAATAGAACAAAGAAGCCCTGTTTCTGTTGTGTTAGTTTATTCTGTAGGGAGATGTTCTTCCCACACATCCAACCTTGAGTTTATGAAAGGTTCTAGCATGTCACTATAAGATATGGCCTCCTCCCACCTCCCTTTCCCAGGAACCAAAGCCTGCCTTAAATCACAAATAAGCAACTTGAAAGACAATCTTTATTGCCATATACTTTCACTGTTTCTTTGCTTTTACCCCTAGATATGTATCTGTTGGACAATCAAAGGAGCTACTTCATTCCTATGGACCCCAAATTGAATCCAACATATATTCTATACTAATACATTTATTAAAGTACTAATTAAATGCTAAATGTTAATTTGTTAACATTGAGACCATGGCCGGAGACATTATGTAACCTTTTGACCATTGGCTACTGTGCTATCACGTCTTGCAGCTAGACCTATCCGGGGGTGTGGGATTGCCTACCCCGTCACTTTCCCTGCCCATGGAAAATCCATATATTCCATTGTAATCAACTGATTGACAGTGTCTCTGAGCCTAATAAGCAAGGTGACACTCCATCAGTGCTGTACGTAATAAACTCCTACGCTTGACCTCTACACGGTGTGGATTTATGTCCTTCACTCCTAAATACTAATTATAAACAATATACACACAATATACACTTAGATCAGAGTTAACATACCTTTACTTAACATTTTTAAAAAAATGTTATAACAGCCTGAGATTAAAGGTCACCACAAATTTAAATCAGCAGGGGGCAGTTCAACAAATCAATTAAGAAATACAGTTTTACAGTAGTAAATGAAGCATATCTAACTTGCATTTACACTGCCACCATGTACCCCACCCTGGAGTGTGCACTCCATTGGATTCCAGAGTTCTAAACACTAGCTTGCGTGGTGCGCTTGGAGATCTTGAAGCTGGAGACAGAACTCTGTTGGTCCAGTGAATCAGTCCAACCAAGGCAACAATCTGCACAACCCCTCTGAAGATGGAAGTTGCATTAACCAGATGTCAGCAACCCTGGTTTCTGATTTGATGAGAAGGCCACTCTTCCTCTTCTCAGACAACCTCTTAAAGTCTCTTTCCTGTCCCCCTTCCCTTGCAAGTACTTTCCTAAACAAGGGTGGTGGTTACTCACCCTGCCTTCGCTGCAGGCCCAGTTCAGTCAGCTCTAGGCACAGCAACAATCAATGCCCTGGCTCCAGTGAAGCCACCAACCACCTACAAGACTCCTTGCTCGATCAAAGCCCCAGCCAGCTTTCAGCAGCAGCATCTGGCTTCCTAGCAGCTGTTAGCAGCAGCTCCTGATAGGGACAGAGCTTCACACAAGCAAGCTCAGTTCTCCCCAAAATGGAGCCCACTGCATTCACCTCCTGCATTCCCTGGGAGAGGAAGACTCTCCCTTCACTAGGACATCATGGGAGTTGTAGTCTTCGAGGCAGGATTGTAGCACACAGGATCATCCTAACGGCAACCCTCCCAATAAAGGTCAGAGGCCCCTTGAGTAAAGGGGGCCTACACAGGTAAATCAGTACAGCGGAAATCAGAAGAAAAAAAACCCAAAACTTCTGTGCATTGGGTAAAACAAAAATGTGTCACCCTCCAGAATCCATACTGCACAAGTGGCTAGGGAGTGGAGATTATGAGGTGAAAAAACAGTGGAAGATGCCATTATACGAGAAAGCCAAATCATCACCTCCCCCACCAATGTCTCTATGGAGACCTTCTATCGCGGCCAGAGTGCACCACTTAAATAAGCAGTGAAGGGTCCTTTAACAAAATGGGAGAAAATCTTTATTAGTTGCTTTTGTACGGAACCTAGCACACAGGGTTCCAATTCTGATGGGGCTACCAAATTATTAATTATTATTATTATTAATAATAATGATCTACAGCTCAGCCTAACCTTCTTGTGCCAACCTCTGCAAAATGTGTAGAATGATTAGGGCTGGTAGAACTATTCATTAATAATATCTGATATAATCTTAGCCCCCTTTTCATTCGGCAAATCATTTACGAACCTGTCTTCTTTTCTTCTTGTGAAGTCATTGTTCATAAAAATTCAACCAATAGTCTGAATAAATAATATTAATCTTGTGGGCTGCTGGCTTCAGCTACTCATTATTTGTGTTGCATGTCTGGTTGCCAAAGGTACATAGTATGGTACTGTTTCCTGATTGGGGAAATGATGGTTATGAAACAGGGGAATAACAAAAGGCAAATAATGGATAATGAGTGTTGGGTGCAAATTTTTGGACAATCCATTTTTTTGTACTAAACTGCATTCAACTTTTGGGATGTGTGATTATATCATAACTGTGAGTCACAGAAAGCAAACAATATGGTCCATGAATTGCATTCAGGGCTTTTCTTACTGAAAATATCTCATGTACACACACACGCACACACACAAACACACACACAATTTGAATTTCACACGGTTGAAAGAGTCTATCTAACTACTTATGCCTCACTTCCGCAATACACTTAAGCAAGGACTTTAAATTAAGCATGTGCTTAAGTGCTTCACGGAATAGGAACTGGATGCTGAGTCAAGGCTTACATTCCCATTTATGAAATCTCCAGGCTTGCTACTCTTCTGGCTTACACAAGATTTACACTGCTGTAACTACATTGATTCCATGAAGCTACTATTGATTTGCCCCAGTGTAAGTGAGATCATAAACATACCATATATTGCCATAAATTCTCATTAATATCTGGCCACGTATCTTTTATCACTTGATTAATTTTAATTTATTATGTCTTTATTAGATGAATGTATCTTCCCCTCTCTCCCCCCACTATTCCTTTGATCTTCTTAAAAAAGGAAAAAATAAACTTTTGAACTTAAAAAAAAGAAATCCCAATCTAATTGTTTTTGTCCATCTCTGCCGCTGCTATTGACTTTAGTGATCATGAGACATAATTATGAGTCTAATTAAAATTGTAAATAAATAAACACTCTATATCGAAAGTCAAATTATAATAATGTGATTTTTTTACTGAAGTAGGGCAAATACACAGCACACTGAACCTTTGCATGAATTATACATGAGACTTTATGGATGACTTACCTTAATTTGAACAACACAGACAATAAAGAAAATATCTGTAACTAGATTTCTGCAGAGGAAAAAGAAGCAAGAATCAGATTTGTGATCACTCTTTTTGACACTGACATCCCTGCTTTGTAATCATGCTAAAAATGCTTTTGTAAACAAAGCTGTTTCTGTTTTGTTGTCCTCCTTCATGTTAACTAAACCTTGGGTTTTTTCTCTTTGTTTTCATTATAGTATTTTTATGCCAGACTCTTTGTAAGCTGCTTTAAGAAAAAGTCATTCTCTTTAATGGCAAACTGTAAAGCCATTGTGGAAACAACAAATAAAATGTGTAGAATCATGAATCCTGAAGACAAAGCACAAGAGATATGTTCAGATCTAAAAATTGCTGATCATGCAGAAAAAAGGAGTCATTTTGACAGTCATTTCACTGCTAGAATTTTTGGCTTCAATGTGCAAAGCATTAAGGACCACATTTTATCATGGGCTGCCTCACTTTTGATGGTGCATTTGCACCTTCATTTTTTCAGCTCCAGTTGCATCACAAACACCCCAAAATTATCTTGATTCCAAAGGGTAGGATGTACTTTCTGGGAGACCTAAATCCAGATCCCCAGTGCTTGAGATATGCTCAGGAAAACAATGAGCGAGGAAGCTACACAAATACTTGCACGCAGGGGCGCCAGAATGCAGGGGCCAAGGGGCCATATCCCCATCACTTTTAAAAGTGGGAGGGTTATGCCCTCCCACTTTTTACTGGCTGTAAGGGAGAGCCAGGGGAGGGGAGGAGTGGAGCAAGCAGGGGGCGGGGTCTTGCAGGGGAAGAGGAGTGGGAACATGGGTGGGAGGTATGGGGGGCAGGAACATGGTTCAGAGCCTGGTGGCCCCCCACTTTTAGGGAGCTTCCATTCCTCCTGCTTACATGGCCCCTGTGAGAGGAAAAGGAAGGTAACTTCCCAGGGCTAACAGTACTGTTAGGGCAGGAGTTACCAGGTAGTACTGTTACACAGTCTTACATTCTTTTCACGTGTATGAACAGGGTACAGTTTTCAGTGAACAGTGTATAGTTTAAAACAAACAAAGGGAAGTATTATTTCACACAACGCACAGTCAATCTGTGGAACTCCTTGGCAGAGGATGTTGTGAAGGCCAAGACTTTAACAGGGTTAAAAAAAAATAACTAGATAAATTCATGGAGGATAGGCCCATCAATGGCTATTAGCCAGGATGGGCAGGGATGGTGTCCCTAGCCTCTGTTCGCCAGAAGCTGGGAATGGGCAACAGGGGATGGATCACTTGATGATTCCCTGTTCTGTTCATTCCCTCTGGGGTACCTGGCATTGGCCACTATTGGAAGACAGGACACTGGGCTAGAGGGATCTTTGCCCAGTATGGCCGTTCTTATGTTTTTATGTTCCTCAAAAAAATGCCTGTTGTTTAGTTTTGTGATATGGCTTCTTTTTGGGTGAGCTGGGTCAAGCAGCAAGAGAGTTTGTGTTCTGCCTTAATCTCTCTAACTAAAGTCAAATCTTGAGGCTCCTTCGAAACCAGACACTGGTGTTTAGATTGAGATTAAAGGGAATAGGATATTGACTATGTACTGTTTGTGACCACCTCTGTTCCAGGACTGGGGTACATAGTGAAATAAAACAAGGTAAACTAAGAATGTACCCAGACTCCCCAGTACTAATTTCTTCTCCAATAGAAAACCTAGCTCACTTTGTGGGGGAATATAAAGGTCAAGTTATGAGGTCAAGTTCACTTTCAAGGCCCTCTGTGCCCTATCTCCGCTCTGCCTATCAATCTCAACCATTGAGAGGTCCACTCCCAACTCTGATTGGCTCATAATGCCAATTTCCATCACCTACTTGTTAAATTTTCAAACAAGCATGTTCTTGCATTCTCCCATGCTGCCCCTCATGCATGGGAGGAGCCTCACATAAACATTCATTAAACCAACTCATTATCCTCCTCAAAACTCTCCTTTGTTGTGATGCTTATAAAAAAGCTTGAGTATGGTTGATTGGTGTGCTGTGACCATTTTTGATCATGTTGACCTGTATTGTTTCCTTGTACTCCCTCCCACATCCTGACTCTCTCCTTGAGTTCAAGAACATATCAGGTTCAGGCTGTCAGGACAGGAAAGCAACAAGGACAATGCCAACCTCCATGCAGGCCCCAAAGTTAAAATGGAAACACTCGATGTGATTCCAAGAGGCCCAGCTATCTAGCTGCAATGTGATTCCTTGGGGTGAATTAGACTCAGATATACTCGTTACAAACAGCAGGAACAATCTGATAATATACAATGAGAGTATAAGGCAGCCTGCAACAAAACGTGCCCTCCTAATAACTATCGCAAAAAATAACAGATGGTATCAACTGAAGTTTGTGGTGGTGGGTGGTAAGCACAACAAATCCTTCTTGGGGAACAGAGAGATCATCACAGAACAGAGACAGAGAACCACCCAGGGACCAACCCCACAGGGAGGGAGTAGACTCCACTGAGACAGTTTGCTAGACTCGGGGAAAGGTGACAGGGAGACAGAGATAGGTCACTCCCGGTGGGGTTGCCTGTTGAGGAGACCACACTATTTGAAAGACTATGTAACCAGCTGAGTGTGTGGTAAAGACAAGACTCCAACTCTGCTATATGATATCAACCTCTAGCCAAAGGGACATGGAGTGGATGTCTGGGCACCAATTATTTGTTTTTAATGTTTGTATTAAAATGTTTGTATAACAGGGAAAATGTATCATCTTCAGTGGACCCGTATGGTGAGTTGCCTGCCTGGTATGAAGATTGCAGATCTCTCGAGGCATCTAGATAGACTTCTGTGTAGTGCTGGGGAGGAGCCGGTGGTCGTGGTACATGTAGGTACCAATGACATAGGGAAGGGTAGGAGAGACGTCCTGGAGGCCAAATTTAGGCTGCTAGGAAAGAGACTGAAATCCAGGACCTCTGTGGTGGCATTCTCAGAAATGGTACCAGTTCCACGCGCAGGGCCAGGTGGGCAGGCAGAGCTTCAGAGTCTCCATGCGTGGATGAGACGATGGTGTAGAGAGGAGGGGTTTAGATTTCTTAGGAACTGGGGAAACTTTTGGGTTAGGGGGAGCCTATACAGGAAGGATGGGCTCCACCTAAACCAAAGTGGATCCAGACTGCTGGCACTTCACATTAAAAAGGTTGCAGAGCAGTTTTTAAACTGAGAGATGAGAGGGGGGAAGCCAATTGCTGCAGAGGCACACGTGGATCGAACAGAGACTTCTCTTAGAGGAGAGTCTATTGATAGAGATTCTCTAGGTTTTAGTCAGGAGGAGAGGATGGAAGAGGATAAAGTGTGGGCCGGATCAGACGAGAAACATTCACATAAAGAAACTGACACATCAGAAAAGGGCAGACAAATAAACAGTGACAAGTTATTAAAGTGCTTGTATGCAAATGCTAGAAGTCTAAATAATAAGATGGGTGAACTAGAGTGCCTCGTGTTAAAGGAGGATATTGATATAATAAACATCACAGAAACCTGGTGGAGTGAGGACAATCAATGGGACTCAATCATTCTGGGGTACCAAATATATCGGAAGGGCAGGACAGGTCATGCAGGGGGGGCAGGGAGTGGCACTATATGTGAAAGAAAATGTAGACTCAAATGAAATAAAAATCTTAAATGAATCCACATGTTCCATAGAATCTCTATGGATAGTAATTCCACGCTCTAATAAGAATATAACAGTAGGGATCTATTATCGACCACCTGACCAGGACAGTGATAGTGACGATGAAATGCTAAGGGAGATTAGAGGGGCTATCAAAATAAAGAACTCAATAATAGTGGGGGATTTCAATTATCCCCATATTGACTGGGTACATGTCACCTCAGGACAAAATGCGGAGACAAAATTACTCGATACTTTAAATGACTGCTTCTTGGAGCAGCTGGTACAGGAACCCACAAGGGGAGAGGCAACTCTCGATCTAGTCCTGAGTGGAGCGCAGGATCTGGTCCAAGAGGAAACTATAAAAGGACTGCTCGGAAACAGTGACCATAATATAACAACATTTAACATTCCTATGGTAGGAAGAACACCTCAACAGCCCAACATTGTGGCATTTAATTTCAGAAAGGGGAACTATGCAAAAATGAGGAGGTTAGTTAAACGGAAATTAAAAGGTACAGTGACTAGAGTGAAACCCCTGAAAGCTGCATGGACACTTTTCCAAGACACTATAATAGAGGCTCAACTTAAATATATACCCCAAATTAAAAGACACAGTAAAAGAACTAAAAAAGAGCCACCGTGGCTTAACAACCATGTAAAAAAAGCAGTGAGAAGGTATCTTTTAAAAAGTGGAAGTCAAATCCTAGTGAGGTAAATAGAACGGAGCATAAACACTGCCAAATTAAGTGTAAAAATTTAATAAGAAAAGCCAAAAAGGAGTTTGAAGAACAGGTAGCCAAAACCTCAAAAGGTAATAACAAAATGTTTTTAAGTACATCAGAAGCAGGAAGCCTGCTAAACAACCAGTGGGGCTCCTGGACGATCAAGATACACAAGGAGCACTTAAAGACGATAAAGTCATCACAGAGAAACTAAATGAATTCTTTGCTTCAGTCTTCATGGCTGAGGATGTTAAGGAGATTCCCAAACCTGAGCTGTCTTTTGTAGGTGACAAATCTGAGGAATTGTCACAAATTGAAGTGTCACTAGAGGAGGTTTTGGAATTAATTGAGAAACTTAACAGTAGCAAGTCACCAGGACCAGATGGCATTCACCCAAGAGTTTTGAAAGAACTCAAATGTGAAATTGCAGAACTATTAACTATGGTTTGTAACCTGTCCTTCAAATCAGCTACTTTACCCAATGACTGGAAGATAGCTAATGTAAACACCAATATTTAAGAAGGGCTCTAGAGGTGATCCTGGCAATTACAGACTGGTAAGTCTAACATCAGTACTGGGGAAATTAGTTGAAACAATAGTAAAGAATAAAATTGTCAGACACATAGAAGAATATAAATTGTTGCGCAAAAGTCAACATTGCTTCTGTAAAGGGAAATCATGTCTTACTAATCTATTAGAGTTCTTTGAGGGGATCAACAAACATTGGACAAGGGGGATCCAGTGGACATAGTGTACTTAGATTTCCAGACAGCCTTTGACAAGGTCCCTCACCAAAGGCTCTTACGTAAATTAAGTTGTCATGGGATAAGAGGGAAGATCCTTTCATTGATTGAGAACTGGTTAAAAGACAGGGAACAAAGGGTAGGAATAAATAGTAAATTTTCAGAATGGAACGGGGTAACTAGTGGTGTTCCCCAAGGGTCAGTGCTAGGACCATCCTATTCAACTTATTCATAAATGATCTGGAGAAAGGGGTGAACAGTGAGGTGGCAAAGTTTGCAGATGATACTAAACTGCTCAAGACAGTTAAGACCAAAGCAGACTGTGAAGAACTTCAAAAAGATCTCACAAAACTAAGTGATTGGGCAACAAAATGGCAAATGAAATTTAATGTGGATAAATGTAAAGTAATGCACATTGGAAAAAATAACCCCAACTATACATACAATATGATGGGGGCTAATTTAGCTACAACTAATCAGGAGAAAGATCTTGGAGTCATCATGGATAGTTCTCTGAAGATGTCCACGCAGTGTGCAGAGACAGTCAAAAAAACAAACGGGATGTTAGGAATCATTAAAAAAGGGATAGAGAATAAGACGGATAATATCTTATTGCCCTTAAATGCATGGTATGCCCACATCTTGAATACTGCATACATCTGTGGTCCCCTCATCTCAAAAAAGATATACTGGCATTAGAAAAGGTTCAGAAAAGGGCAACTAAAATGATTAGGGATTTGGAACAGGGCCCATATGAGGAGAGATTAAAGAGGCCAGGACTTTTCAACTTGGAAAAGAGGGCATTAAGGGGGGATATGATAGAGGTATATAAAATCATGAGTTGTGTGGAGAAAGTGAATAAGGAAAAGTTATTTACTTCTTCCCATAATATAAGAACTAGGGGTCACCAATTGAAATTAATGGGAAGCAGGTTTAAAACAAATAAAAGGAAGTTCTTCTTCACGCAACACACAGTTAACCTGTGGAACTCCTTGCCTGAGGAGGTTGTGAAGGCTAGGACTATAACAGGGTTTAAAAGAGAACTGGATAAATTCATGGAGGTTAAGTCCATTAATGGCTATTAGCCAGGATGGGTAAGGAATGGTGTCCCTAGGCTCTGTTTGTCAGAGAGTGGAGATGGATGGCAGGAGAGAGATCACTTGATCATTACCTGTTAGGTTCACTCCCTCTGGGGCACCTGGCATGGGCCACTGTTGGTAGACAGGATACTGGGCTGGAGGGACCTTTGGTCTGACCCAGTATGGCCATTCTTATGTTCTTATGGAACTGGAGTCAGAAGGCCAAGTCCTCTGGAGGGGCTGTTATTGATGGGACACCAAGAAAAACAGGGAATGTGCCAAGTGATGCTGGAAGCTACACAACCACAGGGACAGTGCAGTGCATGGGATTTAATGAAGTTGCACTTGTTCAACTTAACCTGCATTCAGCTTCACTCTTTGCTAATGAAACAATTCCCACAAGATATCACTGTTTGAAGCAATGCTGGCATATTTTTGGCTTCTTGCAAGGTTGTGGAATACTTTCTCTCTTTTTGTATAGACAATTTAATTTATAATGAAGGCTCAGTGAGTTTCCCCTCCTCTGTGCTGGATAATCCTCATTCTTCAGTTCTAGCACACTTTGTGCTGAGCCTGATTTGAATTTTTTATATAGGCAAATTCCAAACCACGCTAGGTCACTTTCTGCAGGTGCTCTGGGTGACATGTAAGAAAACATTGTCCTCTACTTTTTCTGCACCTGCATGCATCCCTTTTGCAAGTCAAATTTACAACCTTAGAGGCAAACATCATTAAGTTCTTATACCAGATAGATAATGTAAAGCTTTCTCAGCTTAAAATTCCCCAAACTTAATCCAAAATTTGTATGCATATCTAGCTTTTTGAATACATTTGTAATTACAGCTGCCTCTCTGGACTGCAGTATTTTTGTCCAGTTATTTATTAAAGATGAAACATCAGCAGCTGAATGGCTTGGACTGAGATTTGAACAGCACTGATTAGCCCAGGTGGCTTTGAGTTGGGAGGGTGTCAGGGAATCATATATGAATTAGAACTCACCAAAATTCCACAACTGATGCGAAGCAAGCAAGCAAAACACATACACCCCCCCATCATGTACGGATAAGGGCATCAGATAATGAACTTCAGGACTATTGAGAATACTACCAAGATTTGTTCATTTCAATTTTGGTGACTGCCCTCAACTGAAATTTGGGTGAACAAGTATATATTGTTCCATTCATCCCACTATTCATAGTTGCGCTGGTTGGAATTAGGACGTTCCATGGCTCCACCACTGTTCAGGTACTCCAGTTCCTCCCATCCACGGCTGGAAGAAGATTCAAGATTCCTGGCCTGGGACAGCATTACCCTCACTGGATTGCTGTGGAGAGCACGAAAAAATCATTGTTTTCCCCCCAAACCATGGAGGAGCAAGAAAGGAGACATCTCAACCCATACTAGGCCTCAGGGGACTTGGGGAAGAAGACACATCAAGTTGTACAAAGATGGGATAAAGATATGTGTCATTCACAACCAGTTAGAATCCTCTTTGTGCACCATTACTAAAGCGCTAGTGACTGGTGAAGCTTGGCATTACATTTGTCTCAGATAAGCACCTAAGAGTTTGGATGCATATCTGATACTCCCTCCACCCCCTTGTAGTCTGACCTCCTTTGTAACAAAGGCCACAGAACTTCCCTGAATTAATTCCTGTTTGAACTAGAGCATAGCTTTAAAAACAATCCAATTTGATTTAAAAATTGCCAGTGATGGAGAATCCACCACAACCCTTGGTAAATTGTTCCAATGGTTAATTACCGTCACTGTTAATTTGCACGTTATTTCTAGTCTGAATTTGTGAAGCTTCAACTTCCAACCATTGGATCTTGTTATACCTTTGTCTGCTACACTGAAGAGCCTTTTATCATCATTTATTTGTTCCCCAGGCAGGCACTTACAGACTACGATCGAGACTCCCCTTAACATTGTCTTTTGTTAAACTCAACAGATTGAGTTTTGAGATTTCAATTATTTCAGTCCAGTTTAACGCCAGTGTGAATTTGACCCATTATATTTCATTGATACAGTTTTTCTTCTTTGACTGGAGTTGGACTTGACTTTGGTATATATGCACAACCATTGTTTATTAGTGTTATTACTATTTGTTTTACGTTAGGGCTTGTTAGGATATAGATATTCAGGCCTGTCTGCAAAGGCCTGTACTTTAAGAATTTAGGTGTATTCTTATCACTTGGCTAGTTAGAGGTATAGAAGAAAGAATCAAAATCACTGTCTGCCAGTGTAAGGTCCTTCTCTTACTGTGACAGTCTGAGGCCCTGTTCTTAGGCTAAGGCCTTTGGCTAAGCAACAGAGGCAGCCATAAGCTGGGAAGCGAACAGTCACATCCTCACATCCCAAACTAGTCACACTGAAATAAGGTGCTATTGGGCTGTTAGGAATACAATCATGTCCTGATAATGCCTATCCCCTCCAGAGAAAGGGAAGAGCCTAGAAGATGTAAAAGGAAACTTAGTTTGATAGCATCCTCTTTGTCAAGAACTCACTTATCAATAGCTGGGATGTGAAATCCTCACTTCGGTATTGTTTTGTCATTATAGTTCCCACTTTGCTATTGTTTGTCTGTATAATCTGTCTGGTTCTGTGATTGTTTCTGTCGGATGTATAATTAATTTTGCTGGGTGTAAACTAATTAAGGTGGTGGGATATAATTGGTTACATAATCATGTTACAATATGTTAGGATTGGTTAGTTAAATTTCAGGAAATTGATAGGTTAAGGTATAGCTAAGCAGAACTCAAGTTTTTCTATATAGTCTGCAGTCAATCAGGAAGTGTGTGTGTGGGGGGGAAATGGGAACAGGGAATAGGGGTGGGGAATTGGAATCATGTTTAGCTAAGGGCAGGAATGGGAACAGGGACACAGGCGTCCCTGTGGTGTCAGAGCTGGGAAGTGGGGCACTAAGGAAGGAAACTGGAATCATGCTTGCTGGAAGTTCACCCCAATAAACATTGAATTGTTTGCACCTTTGGACTTCGGGTATTGTTGCTCTCTGTTCATGTGAGAAGGACCAGGGAAGTAAGTGGGTGAAGGAATAAGCCCCCTAACAGGGCTCATACACACTAGGTGATGTGCCGCAAACACACAGAAATTTCTGGTTCCTGCTCTTGAAGACCGTAAACTATTATTTGTCCACCTAAAAACCGGTGGATTTTTGTTTGCAGATATGCCAGCCTCCATTACTATTTTCCATAAATAGAAACATTAATTGATTGGAATATCTTGAAATACCACCACTTTCTTCTTGCGTGCAGCTGTGGAACCCACAGGCTATGGCACATGTTCAATCTATCCATCCATTGTACAATGCCTTCTTTGAAGGTTGAGTGCCCTCGTCATACTGGGTGTCACAGTGTGTTACCTGCTTCACTGAAAAAGGAATTTAAAAAATGATGTCTCTGGTCGGCTTTAGTTCTATAAGTGGGTGGAAAGAAAGGGGGAGAGGCCAGAGAGTCGATTTTTTTTTCAGAGCCAGTTCCTCTATCACCACTAGACACGAGAGAGAAACCACACTTCTTTGCATTTTCATTTCCCCCATATGCAGTTAGCTAACTTTATGTTTCTCAACCTCATTAAGCTTGGATTTGAGCTGACTGTCTTGAGGAATATAGCAGCTCAGAATTAATGATGGCATATTGCTTAAAAAAGAAAGCAGAAATATTGTTAATGATGACATATTGCTGAAAACCGTACCACCGTTCGTAAGACTGCTGAAAATTTGAAATCTACAGTACGGCTTCAATAATTGGAGAGGGCCAAGTTCAATCCCATGCAGGTCCACTCTGAGCTGCTCTGGGAGGCTCTGTTTCCACTGTTATCATATCTGATATGCATCATTACTTTTTGCATGCTAAGCTTCAGTATCTAATGGGGCATTGTGATAACCAGCCAGAATTGCAAGGAGATGCAGCTTCCTCTTTTCCCTTCAAATTGAATTTAGCTATGGAAGAGGTTAGAACAAAGACAGAGAATATCTACCTACCAAATCCACCCCAGAACGTTTATGCAACAAATATCTGGTCAGGAATAATATGAAGGACAGTGAGGCCCCCGCAGCAGCAGAGAAGGGGTTAAGGAGAGCCTTTGGGCCCTGCTAGCCTCACACTGCTACACCTGGAGGGGGAATAAAAGGAGAGAGCCTGGCTCAGTTTGGGGCTAACTGGCCAGGGAGGAGGGAAGGCTCTGCTTGCCGTGTTGCGGAGACAGACCTGCTAGCTGGAGCAGTCACCGGGGAGGAACAGTGAGACCTCAAAGAACAAACTCCACTTGAAACAGAAACTGTTTGGGAACCAAGCCCAAAGGGGTCTTAGTCCATTACTGGAGCTCATCACTGTCTCCATGAGGGCTTTCATATCTCTCTGGTTTCATACCTAGTGAGAATGTTGGTCATTGGGCCCTGCTCCCTTCATATTCCTTCCAAGTCCAAGCTGAGCTGTAAGAGAGAAGCATAATCTACCACAGCAAGTGGAATAATCTCAGCTTTCTCATCTCACTTATGAATTTGCAGGTAACTGCTCCCTTGGACTAAGCCTGGGAAGCCTTAACAAAACAGATGTAAACCAGGAAACATCAGTAGGAGAAACACCAGGGATTTTGGTGTTTCTTTATTCAGGGGAAAGCTTTCTAGGCTATTTTGGTCCTCACAGATTTCATTCATTTTAGTCCTTTGGAAGAAAGAGAAAAATACCTTTCTGGGCATTCAGTTTTCTGGAAGATGTCAGGTGTTCCCATGTACAACGGCCCATGAACTATCCCTATGCTCATCTGCCAGAGAAGAACAAATAAGTAGCCAGTTCAATGACTGTCACCTGAGGACCTCTCTGACAATATATTCATTGCTGTCGTCTTTCCTCTAAGCTTACTTTTTAAATACTATAGGTCACATGTTCCCATTGGTGCATGCTTACTTCTCCTATTGTTATCCTGTTGCATACCTGTATCTGGGGTCAGGATTTGGCCCCATAGTAACTGTATTTTTACCATCATATATTGTATACCAGAATGTTTTACTGCTTCTTATAACATTATTATGATTGCTGCTTTGTACTCTGCAATACTCAGGAAAAGACAAGGGGTAAAACCTTCCCAAAAGCCTAGATACCTTTGAGGATGTGGGCGTAAGTGACTTATGAGCCAAAGTCCCATTGACTTTCTGTGAGATTTAAGGACCTAAGCCATTTTTTAAAAATATGGGATTTAGGCACTTTTGAAATTTTACCCCAAGGTCTTTGCCTCAATTAATTTAACCTGAGGCCCATATCCTGCATCAGTTAAAGTCAGTTCCAGGACTAACATCATCTTCAACCTTATCTGCATGAATTTAAAAGTGCACCCTCACCATGATGTGCCTTGCCACCTCTTATCATTTACTCCTCAGGGAGAGCAGTGTCAAGCCACAAATTATCCAAGCAATACAACTGGGACACCATGTGTTCTGAACAGGACCAAATTATATCAACTCTAAGGCTCTCCATTCAAAAACGCACTTAAGCACACGCTTAACTTGAATTGTGAGAGTAACCATATTCAAGTCAAGCTGAGTTAAGCATGTCCTTAAATATAATATGCTCAAGTGCTTTGTTTAAAATGGGCCCTACAGGCAGTGAAAATTTGCTGTCAGGGCCCATTTCAAAACCCACTGAAGCCAATGGGAGACTTTCCATTGATTTCGATGGCTTTGAGTCAGATCTCAATAGTGGTGTGGTGTCTGATTTACTGTCCTATTGAAGTAAATGGAAAAAAAAATTGACACTGGATTCCTTGGTAAATGAAGAGATTTAGTGGAAGAAGAGGAGTCAAATGAGGAGAGGGTGTTCATTTGGTGCTCAAAGAGGGACAGGAATTTTAAGCACAAGAAGCAACGCAGAGGAAGGTCTGAATATGAGAGTAGGAGATGGACATATAAAGGGAGTTAGAAAGTCTTGGAAGCAAGTAAATAGCAAGAATAGGAGAAAGAGAAAATGGGAACTCTGATGGGAGTGGGGACAAAGACCTGCAGAGACATGAGAAGCAGCTTGAACTTCATATGAAAGATCTCATGTACTTTTAATATCATTGCACATTGTTTTTGTTTCTTATGTACTGTGTTGCCTTACATGCTGAAAAATCTTCAATCAACAAAACAAATGAAGAAAAGAAAGGTCTCAGACTCCTGAGTCTTTTAATAACAGACCTCGTCCCCCCCCAGCTTCATTTTACCATTTACAAGTGACTGTTTCCTTGATGAAGAGCCTGTGGTTACCTAATCAGTAGGGTTGCATGAGTACTGAAAAAGGTCAGCACAGCCAGGTAAATTCCACCCACTCCCCCTTTCTTCCTTTGTTTCCCATTGCCAGGTAAGAGGCCGTTCGTGCTCTCTGAAAATGGCAGTCTGGCTGGGTGTGCGAAGAACAGTAATAATTATTATTACGATCAGAAGCATCTTGGGTTTTGAGGCTTTTCATGTGATATCAAAGTTTTGTTGCTATGGAGAGGTGAAATTAAGAAAAGGAACATTACTGCTCAACATCAGGAAAAGTTAGAGAGATTTATTAGCTTGTCGAATAATCTCCCAAGGAAATGGAGGAAACCACATAGCTAGGGGCTTTTTACATGAGACTGGATCATTTCTTTACTGTGCTAGAATGCTTTAATGCTGTCTCCTATCTCCCCCTCTCTCTACTGTTGGGAAGCAGTCCCTATCAAAATTTGCTAAACCACCATCGTATCTTTGAAATCCGTCTATAAAAGCTACTTGTGCCTGGATGACTATAAGTCCCACTGCCAGCCCTTGGTTAAGTTAAGGACCACCTGTGACTACTAATTTATGCAAACACACCTGTGTCTTCTGTTACCATGCCCTCCTATTCCAATCCCTTCATTTGTTTCTGTTGCATACTGCCTAAATCCCAGACAGTGAGCTCTCTGGGGTAGGCCCTGTATAATTCCTCATAAAATAAGCCTTTAATGCCAGCTTGGAATTCCTAGGCACTACTGCAATAGAAATAATAATTAACAGGAACAGAAGAATTATTGTATGGAACAATCCTGCCCAGTGGGGAATAGTCTAGGACTATATCCTAATGCCTTTTTGCCACCCTTAGTTTCTATGATAATAAATGTTTTGTTATTTCTGTCTAGACCTAGGGGAGCCTAGAAAAATTGGAAGTACAGAGTATGTGGAATTGCAAATATACAGCATAGAGGTGGGGTTTTCTAAAGGGCTCCATGTTAGCCCAAATCTGCTCACATCAAGCTCAATGGCAAAACTACCACTGACTTCAAGGGGAGCAGAGACAGACTTTGCATCTAACTCGGTGTCTCCTGTCCCTTAAGCCTGTGTAGATGATACATTAAGGCAGTCGTTCTCAACCTTTTTTCAATTGTGGACCCCTAAATGGAGGTGCAGATCTCTTTGGAAATCTTAGACATAGTCTGTGGACCCTCCAGGGTCTGTGGAGCACAGGCTGAGAACCACTGCATTAAGGAACCCATATTCATATTTTAATAAATACTTTATAAAGTGTTCAGTGGGTCTATTTCTACATCTGTATCCCATGACATGACAACAAACACGCCTCAGACCTAGCTTCACATTTCCAAGTTAATCAAACATGCATCAGTGCCCTGATTTGGATCTCAAACTGGGTGGTGTTTCAGTTCCACCAGAGGAGTCCCTCAAAAGACAAGTACTGTACTTACGATGGCGCCATAGGAGCTACTGTACTCTGGCTGAGGAATGTGGTAAGCTATTGTGAGCCCTAAATTATAAAGACACTGACCAGGTTCAGAGGAGCAGCCGTGTTAGTCTGTATTTGCAAAAAGAAAAGGAGGACTTGTGGCACCTTAGTCTCTAAGGTGCGACAAGTCCTCCTTTTCTTTTTGACCAGGTTCAGTTTGCAAGCCATGCATCACCATGTTCAACCAGGCTCCTTGTTCTCTAAGAACAGTTCAACCAGCCCCACTTCAAACGTGCAATAAAGACTAAGTGAGCCTACCCTGTGGGCAGGGTTTTAATGTCTTTTCCCTTTTAAGAGGCAAAGTATCAAACCTGGGTGGCCACACCATTTCCAAGTGCACCTTCTGTAAATGCACAAGCCATCTGCAAAACTGAGCACATAGGTGCGCACTTACCCATTGGACATCCAGATGCAGGCTTGGGATGTGCAGCAATACACACATAAAATGTTGGGGGTACACCTAATGCCCTAAAGGAGTTGTCAAAAAGTCAGAGGAGGAGCAACTGGAAATAAAAGTGATTTAATCTCTTGTGCTAAGCGGAAATGTTTGTCGCAGCCAGAACACAGGCTCATTCTACAGTTACACATAATGCAGTTTAAGGTGTGTCTCCAGCACAGATCAGGTAGGTGCACAAATACTAGCTTTGATCAAGTTATTTCATTAAAAAAAGCAGTGCAACCATGGCTGCGTGGGCAGTGGCAAAGGCCAGCCCCCCAAGTATGTACTACTCCATTATTTTGCCAGGATCACTGATAGGCCTATAATTATCTAGGCCATACCATTTACCCTTTTTTAAATATTGGCACAATATTAGCTTTCTGCCAGTCTTTTGGAACTTCCCCAGTTTTCCAAGATGTCTACTTGTTTGCACATTATAAATGTGATCAAGTCATGACCACTTCAACCTAAACTTCCGTTCATTTTTAGTTCTGTGATCAGTTCCTTTTTATCTGTCAAGACTAGGTCTAATGAAGAATTCCCCCATGCTGGCTGCAACACTTTCTGAGTCAGGAAATTGTCATCTACCATGTTTAGAAATTCCAAGGATGCTTTAGTACTGGCAGCATGAGACCTCCAGCATGTGTCACTCAAATTGAAGTCCCCAATGATACTGCAGCTTTTCTTCCTACACATTGTAGATAGGTACATAAGGAGCCAGTCATCCTGTTCGCTAGTTTGATTTGGTCATCTATAGGTGACACCAGCTAATACCCCCCCATCTTCTGTTTCATCTGTAAGGACACAGAGGAAAATAATCTTGAATCCTTATGGATCAGAGTTATCCGTAACTCAGAATCAGGTAATGCCATTTTTGACAGAGTGCCACTACCCCTCTCATTTTGCCTGCTTGATCCTTCCAAAATAGTTTATAGCCATTGAGTTTAACATGCCAATCATGTGACTCATCCCATCAGGTTTCAGTAATACCAATTAAATCGACTTTATGCTCATAAACGAGCAATTCCAATTCCACTTTGTTTGTTACCAAGGCTCCTAGCATTGGTGTATAGGCAATTAAATAATTTCCTCTCTTCATGTTCTTTGGTTCTTTGATTAATTTGGTTCACAACATCTTGATTTTTGGGCTGAGTGCTCATATCTTTCCTCTTTCATCCCCTGTTTTTGTTCTTAGTTTAACACTTTATTGACTACTTTAGCCAGCCCTCTCCCTGAAGACATTAGTTCCTTTTCTACTGAGGTGGCTGCCAGAGAGGCTGAGGACCCACACGGAGAGCAGGGTCCTTCAGGAAGCTGCCTAGGTAACCAGACCTTCTGAAGAAGAGGACAACAGAGCAGGAGTCTGGGAAACAGCCTACAGGAGAGACATGGTAGGATACTCTCCAGGAAAGCAGTCAGGGATTGAGAGAAACTGATTCCAGCTACTTAATACAGGGTCCCTGAACTGGGAGTGGATGGGCCTTGGTTCTCCTACCACTGCCAGCAGAGGGGTCATTAAAGCGTGTGGAGCATTGGGGTCCAAACCCCAAGAGGCTGGAGCCCCTCAACTCTTTGCTAGTGTTACTGGCCCCCTGACTCCTCACCACCCTGAGAGGGGAGAGACTATTAACGATCCAGCTGCAGGGCTGGAGTCATAATGAGGAACTGCCAGACAGGGCTAAACGTTGATTGGCCGAACAAAGGAGAACCTGAGACAGACTTGCCATAATACCCACTTAATCACAGGGGAGCAAGGGGAGTGCCAGAAGCTGAAAGCAGTTCCCAGACACACTCCCAATAAACGGTGCAGATCTGTCACCCTCCCTCTGTTTTCTCACAGGAGGAATGAAAGAGTTCACAATGTGGATGTTTAAATTACCACCAATGCACAACAGAGGTAATACCTCACTGGGTCAGGTGGCATCTCTCAGAGCTATAGCTCCAAGCTCTGTAGAGATTCACATATAGTGGGGGAGTTTTCTGCTTTTCCCTTCGGCCTCGGTAATGCTGGTGTTGAGGATGGTTATCATTTCTTGAATGGTTAGTGTCCTTGCTCTGTACTTCTTCAGAAGCACCTGTCTTTTGGTTTCAGAGATGTAGCTAGAGAAGGGGTGGGGCAGGGGCGCGGCCTTGGGGCAGGGTGCGGGTTTCGGTTTGTGTGATTAGACAGTTGGCAACCCTAAGGGACTTGGGTCCACCAGGCTGTAGAATCAGTCTCTCTCTAGCCAAAGGGATGTCTAATTAATTATAAAAAGCAGAAAAGCTCCAACAGGGAAGTCTGAGAAAGCAGCAATTGTAAACAGCCAGAAGACCGATGGCCTGGGTGCTCACCTTAAAAGTGGTCAATGCAGGTTTAAATCTGTGCTTTTGGAAGATCTCCTCTTTGTCCTGATGTGTAAAGGGAATTAAAAAAAAATCTTAGCAGATTTTCACAGGATGAGAAAACCATTTCCTACCCAGCTCTGGGCCGGGCCTTTGGAGAGAAGGAAACAGGAGAATCATTGTGCTGATCTGGCACTGGAGCAGGTGAGGGAGGGAGGTTAGCACTCAGAAGGGAACTGGCAAAATAGCTTGAGAGCTGTCACTGTTAAATATGCTTACTCATGTTTCTCAGCATGTCCCGGCATATTTTCCAGCACTCGAAAGCCAGCCTCTCCATATGCTCCCAAACAATAATTTTCAAATGCAAGCTTACTCACCGGGCCAGGTTCCCCAAGCTCTCAGATCGCTCACAGTGTTTGCTTCATTTAAGGTGACATTTCATTAAACGACCAAGGGCAGAGCTTGTTTCTCCATAGCGTGCACGTGCGTGCATGTAATAGCTTGATGACTTGTTTAAAAAAAAAAAGAAGAAGAAGAAATTAGTTTTTACCTTTTCAGACGTGAATCTTTCTTCCAGACACCAGCACTGAAGTGGCATGAATAAAAGCCATGTGACTTAACAGCGGCTCTGCCGCTATCATTGAAATCCATAGCCACAAAACAAACTCCTACTCGATCCTATTCCAGCTGTGTCTGAGCCAAATGGATACATTGTTGTGGGGTTACTTAGAGAGGTGATATTATCTGGTTATCTAAGGTGACTGAAAAGTTTGAAGGTGATCACTGGTATAACATTTAATCCCAGGAACTCAAAGTATTAAATGATCTTTGCACCCCCTCAGTGAGTAAAATAAGCAGCACTGGCCCTGTTTACATATAGAGAAATAGAGGCATAGAAATGTTAAGTGACTGTCCCAAGACTGCACAGCACATCACTGGCATAGCTAGAACTCAGAAGTCCATTCCCAACCATTATAACATATTTCCTCACCACTGACTTCATCAACCCTGAATGACCAATTGCTTTACTTGGCCATGTGGAAAGTGGGGTAAAAGCCACTTTTGGAGGAGTGTTCCCTCCAGGACCACAAAGGGTTTCCCATGGATCTGTTGTTACCTGGGGTTTTCTGAACGCAAAACTATGGTAACTCATCTTTGTTTTCCAGGTGGTTTCAGGATATAAATCAATGGGGACCCAGCTCTTCTGTCTGATAAATGGTTGGTACACACAAGAGTGCTTTCACCCAAAAATCCATGTTTTTATTGATTCTAAAGCACACTTCTAAAATAACTATAATCTAGAGCACCCCAGATATAGTTACCCAAAGTCTGAGATGGTGTTGAGTGGTCAGCAGCAGGTTTCCTGTCTGTTAAACCCTATTCCAGGGCTTCTCTCCACCAGACAGACCTATCTCCTATGCAGTCTTCTCCCCAACTGAGCTCCCTCACTCTAATTGAAAGTTCACCTCATCTGGCCAGGAGATAATTAATTAAACACCCTGTAGGTGCAGAGCATGACTAACTGGGGTTCTTTCCCTTCCATTGCAGGTGACAGGGGTAAGCCTCATCACATTTACTATGTAGGGGAGTTAAGTGGCTCTGAGTTATTTCTCTGCAGAACATCAGTAAGAGATTCTACTTGCTTTCATCTTATGGCCTCTTGGAGAACAAGAGAAATCCCCTGTGTGATTTTGGAGGGCTTTCCTGTGTGGGAAAAACATCACCTATGTCTTGATTTATCTGTTATTTACGGGGGCTAATCCAACAGGAGGGACATAAATTACAATTAATTTAGTCATGTGATGATAGAGTTCCCATTTGATTCCCTGTTGGCCAGATTCTAATCCGCTTACTCATGTTGAGTAATGCCATACAATGCAAGTAGCACTACTGAAGTCAATGGAAGCCATTCTGACTCGACTGAGGTCAATGGCAGAACTCCCATTGACTTCAACACAAGACTTCTTGCGGAATAAATGACTACTCAGGCTGAGTACGGATGACAAAATCCAGGACTGTGTGAACTACGATAGGTAAAGGAAATATGCAAATTAGTTTTAAATAGAGCTGCACCAAAACACTAGTGCCCTCTCTCTCAATCTCTCTCTCTTTCGTATACATACAGAGAGAGAGAGAGAGCGCGCAAGAGAGAGTGAGCACAAATCACAATGGGCTACATCAGTTTGGACCATACTTTGCTTTCAGTCACATCACTGGAAATCAGAACTCACTCCCCAAAGTCAGTGTAATTAATCTACATTTACACCAGTACAAGTGCAGAATTTGGTCTGTTGCATTTCTTATCAATATTATTGCTTATTAGTTTTACAGAAGGAGCCAGAGGTCCAATCAGCACTGGAGCCTCATTCTTCTACACACAGCACAGAGAGTGAGAGATGGTCCTTGCCCTTAAGAGTGCATGGTTTAAATAGACAAGCCAGAGAAGAGCTGTAGGGGAAAGGGGAAACAGAGAGGTGGATGGCTTGTGCACAGCAGGGAATAGAACCCATGTCTCTGAGCTTCCAGTACACTAACCGCTAGACTACGCTACCCATTGTGTTAGCTCTGTAACTCCTTTATCTCAAAGGATAAGTGCACTCTACAAACACTAAACCTGCAGTACCCTTCCCTTCTGGAATGTAGCCACCATGGGCGTAGATGGCAACAGCCAAATGATCAGTGCACAGCTTAACAGTCAGGGAATGGCTAGGACACCATGGAATCATTACTGTGTGACGGGGTCTTGAGGATAAGTCTACATTGCAATTAAAAACCCACAGCTGGCCTTTGCCAGCTCACTGGGGCTCCAGGGCTCGGGCTGTGGGGCTGTTTAATTGCAGTGTAGACTCCCACGTTGCAGGTCCTAAACCCTGGATGCCAGCCACAGATTTAAATTAAACAGCCCCACAGCCCAGGCCCTGCTCTCTCGAGCCAGCTGACATGGGCCAGCTGAGGGTGTCTAATTGCAGTGTAGACAAACCCTGAATGTACAGGCAGAGTATGTAAGACTTCGGTTTTAAGGCTTTATCAAAAAAACCGTCTCCTCCCATACATACACACACTTACAAAGGATTAAAAGTTAAGTCATCCCCACTAGGTTTTAAGCTTGGGGTTGCAGGGCATTGAGTTATTTCACACCTGAATGCTTACACCCCTAAGCCATTGCCTTCTGGCTAGAAGCTCTAACTTCCAGGAAGACAGCCCAGCAGAGGATGTCTAAGATAGCATGTTTGATCTTATTACTTTAAAAAAAAAACCACCTGAAAGAAGCAGCCTAGCCACCTGCCACCCTGATTACATACTGTTCTGTGCTATAATTTTAAAACAAGCTGCACACATCCACATCAAAGCAATTAACTGCATGCTCACAACAACGCATCCCCCAGTCATTCATGGTTGGCTATAACGAAGTGAGATATACTCATAAGTTTAAATAAAAATAAAAAAAATATCAAGGACTTTGAGGAAGTTCATTTAAATGGAAAGATCCATGTACGTGAAACAACAGAGCGAGCCATATCACCAGAAGCAAATTAGCATTGCGTAGTCCCTTTTGGCTGTGCAAAAGGATACCCCATGTTGAGGCTTCATCGGTCAGTGGTGTAGAAACAGGCAGTGAGCAGCATGTCCATAGAGCCGCCTTGCAGGAGGGCCTTTTTTTCTACAAAGGAAAGCTGAAAAATAATGTGATGCTGCCCCACAGCCAGTTTGGCTTGTTACCTTAGGGATGTATTTAAACCTGAGGCAGATGAAATAGTCAGATCTGGTTGATCTGAACAGGTTTTCAAACTCTGCTATTGTCGATTCTTCAGCGTAACCTGTCTAAACACTCAGTGGTCCATAAAGTCTAAGAAACTGTCCACTTAAATCCTTCAGCTAAGAAGACATATGGGGAAGGGAAGTGCTGATGAAGCAGGCATATTTCAACACCAACAGTTGTTTTTTCTACTCTACTGAGACAGAACACTATAGGCATGATGCCATTAGACTAATACCTTGTGCTTATTGAACTCCTTTCCTCCAGAGATCTGAAATCTCATACAGATGTCAGTAAATGAAACCTCACAACACCCCTGTGCACTAGACTAGATTCGTTAACTAATTAGAGACCAGGCTGAGACCTAATGCGAGGAAGAGATTATCCCACATCTGTCTGCTGAGGGATCCTTACACCTGCCTGTGAGGTATCTGGCGCTGGCCTCTGTAAAGACACTCAACTAGATGGACCTCAGGGATGATCCAGTCTGGCAAATCCTACATTCCTATTCAGTTTGTATCTGAGGTTTTGGTTTTTTGCTTTATAAAGACAAGGACCATTCACAAAGTTTGCCTCTAGGTCTAGTTTCGGATTCTGAGCACCCCTGCATTTCGGATGTGTTTGCATCCGTGGTTTGAAAATGGGTCCATTTGTTGTAAAAAGGAAACCCAAACAAACAAACAAAGAAAAAAAAGAACAAGCCAAGATTCCCCAGGCAGTGTGTCATCTGTGCTCTGGTGCCGGCATGGACTTATTTCAAACAGTTGTGGTTCAGCAGAGACTGATCAGATGTTTAGCAGCAGTCAAAGCGGAGCTGCCCAGGAGAGCTGTGTGGAATGTGACGGGAGAAGATGCTCAGAGCGTGTAGCTAGTTCTCTTGGAGCTAACAGAACTGTGCTGATTTATTCCAGCTGAGAAACTGGGCCAAAAGTAACTAAATCTAAAACCTGTTAAAAACTTCCCTGTTTTTTTGGACTTCATCACAAACACAATATTCAGCCTGGATCTGAGCTGTTCATTCCTCTTTTGATGCGCTCCCTAAATGAGTTCCTAGTTATTCTTGAAGGGCCGTCTCCAAAGCCTACTGAAGTCCAATTACTTAGATTGTGGCTTGGATCAGGCCTTTAGGTGGAAACTACAGGAAGCTTAGGAGCTCCATCCAGTTTTGATTCCAAACAGGGGAACTCTTAGCCGTTTTGCTTTGAGTTTTAGGGCTGCCAAACCCTGAAACTCAAAATAAAGCTTATTGTGGCCTTCCCAGTAACTGCTGTTCTTGTGACAGGTGAGTGGTTAGCATGGGTACCACACCAGTGGCAGTGTGTGAGGGCACACTTCATTTCTAGGACTAATGCAAGCAAATGGCTTCTTTGGATACTAGGGGACTATATATGGGAACAGCAATTACCTCATCTCAGGAGGGTCAACCATTTTTGAAATGTTGGTGAACATTTTTTGCAAACTTTTTTTTGCATTCCTCAGCCAGCTCTCGCTGTCCTGCTATAAGAGTGCTTCCCCCCGCACTAGCCCCTGACTGCCACCGACTGCAAAAGGGGTTGATGTCTGTGGTCTTGCCTTATTTAGAACTTTTTTCGTCATGTTGTCCCATTGACTTTTATGAGATACTTGGTGAGTAAGGTGCTACTCCTGGTGAGTAAAGATGTCAGAGTCTGGAGCTAAACATGAGAGAGATGGTAAACAATGTACAGTAAAAGCGAGGAAGATAAAAACATGTACACTGAAATCTTAGGAGACCACTCGAGGAACCAAGGATATCCTGTATCTGTGTCAACTCATTTCTCTCCAAACAAGTCAATAAAGTACTCCTGCAGTCTAAACCATCCTAGCTACTTGCATGAGGGGAAGGATAGTCCAGGGAATTGGGCACAAGCTCAGGCTTCCTAAACACCAAGTTCAATTCTCTGGTTTGCAACAGCCCTCTTATGTGACTGCTAGCAAGCCACTTTGTCGCTCTGCCTCAGTTTCCCAGCTTCAAAATAATAATAATAGCACTTTCCTTGCTTGCAGGGGTGTTAAGAGAATAAATGTGCTAAAGATTCTGCAGTGTGTTCAAACACTGCAGTAATGAGGGCCATATAAATGCTAAGGAAAAACAGATAGCCAGAACAAACATTAAACTGATCGAATGACACACAAATGATAAACAATTTCATTTCTTGTTATTCACATAATATAAAACAATTGGAAACTTGATTTTAATTCTAGACTCATTTCAATATTTCAGGAGTTTTTTAAAGAGCAGATATAAATATCGCCCTACATGTAGATATAAATATGCTCTGTATATATAGAATCAGTAGAACACGATGACATATAATATTCAGTCTTCAACGTTGTGTTTGGGTGAAATTAGCAAACTGTGAGATAAATGGTTTCTGAAGTCTCAATCCCTAGCAACTCTTTGGAGTATTAAAGTGTCAAGAGTATAAATCCTGCTTAATTCAAAAATATTAATTGGTACTTAATGTATCTCAATATAAGCAGGATCACATATACCCAAGAGAGGTAAAAAAAGAAAACTCTCCTTTTCATAAGAAACATAATGGTGCAAGTGCATTGTAATTTGGGTCTGGGCTTACAGACATCTCCTGGTGATTGTACAGTTGTTTCAGTTCAGCTGATGTCAGCACCCAACAATGTCACTCAGAGGGAAAAAAACCACTTCAGTATAGAATTTACATAATATTAGAGCTGAAGAATTGAAAAAGATCCCTCATAAAAAGAGATTAAATGTGGAATTCATAATCGTCTAAAGGATTGCATATGCATGTGCCTGCATGCCTCTGTGTGTATACACACACATACCCTGTAGAAATATATACACAAATGCTGAGCTCTGTGTATGAGACAGAGTCTTGTTTTCAGTGTTGTTCATAAACAGGTCCTAAGTGACTTAGTCCTGGGTGCACAAAAGGAGTTAGACATGGGTGGTGCGTGAACCCTCTGTTTGGGGAGGCTCAACCCCGGCCCTTCCCCTTCCTCACAAGCCCCTCTCCTTCCCTCCCATTCCCTTGCCTACTCTTCCCTTCCCTCCCCTCCCCTACCCCAGAGCACCAAGCCCTCCACTGTGGCCTGAGGAACCCCACCCCAGCCCATCTGAATCCGGACCCACCAACTGGCCTGAGTCCCAGCTGCCCTGCTCCAGCCTCGGGCCGGCAGACCCAAGCTCCAGGCAGCCCCAGCCCTGTGCTGGCCTAGTCTAGTGAAGACCTGCTAAATCAATGGCAGAGTGCTCTCCCATTGACCCCGGTACTCCAGTTCCCCTAAAGGATTAAGGTAAGTCGATGGGAGAGTGTCTCCTGTCCACGCAGCACAGTGAAGACACCACGGTAAGTCGACCTAGGTTACGTCGACTCCAACTACGTTATTCACGTAGCTGGAGTAGTGTAATTTCGGTTGACTTACACCAGTAGTGAAGACAAGCCTTCAGGGAATATATACAGCAACAGTTTAGCACTGCAGGATAACACTATAGTGCTTAGGACAAAGTGAGGAAACCCATATCCTGTTCAACTGCAAAGGGAATTCAGGTAGGGAGAACTACCCAGGTTGGGCTTTGGCTAAGATACCAGGGGTGACTGTCCCTAACTTTTGTGAAAATTACCAGTAGATCTTTAAAAAGAAAAAAGAAAAGGAGTACTTGTGGCACCTTAGAGACTAACCAGTTTATTTGAGCATGAGCTTTCGTGAGCTACAGCTCACTTCATCGGATGCATAGCATATCGTGGAAACTGCAGAAGACATTATATACACACAGAGACCATAAAACAAAACTTCCTCCCACCCCACTGTCCTGCTGCTAACAGCTTATCTAAAGTGATCATCAAGGAAGGCCATTTCCAGCACAAATCCAGGTTTTCTCACCCTTCCCCCCCCACACACACACACAGACACACATACAAACTCACTCTCCTGCTGGTAATAGCCCATCCCTCTTTGAAACCTCTCTTTATAATGCGCATGATAATCAAGGTGGGTCATTTCCAGCACTAATCCAGGTTTTCTCACCACCCCCCCCCACACCCCCCCCTCCAAAAACCACACACACAAACTCACTCTCCTGCTGGCAATAGCTCAGAGTGGCTAAGTCATTATGCAAGGTAGCCTATCTCCCCTTGTTTTTTTCCTACAAACCCCCCCCCAAGACGTTCTGGTTAAACTTGGATTATTTGAGTCAACAGTGTGCCCTTGTTGAGTCAACAGTGTGCCCTTGTTGCCAAGAAGGCCAATGGCATTTTGGGATGTATAAGTAGGGGCATAGCGAGCAGATCGAGGGACGTGATCGTTCCCCTCTATTCGACACTGGTGAGGCCTCATCTGGAGTACTGTGTCCAGTTTTGGGCCCCACACTACAAGAAGGATGTGGATAAATTGGAGAGAGTCCAGCGAAGGGCAACAAAAATGATTAGGGGTCTAGAGCACATGACTTATGAGGAGAGGCTGAGGGAGCTGGGATTGTTTAGTCTGCAGAAGAGAAGAATGAGGGGGGATTTGATAGCTGCTTTCAACTACCTGAAAGGGGGTTCCAAAGAGGATGGCTCTAGACTGTTCTCAATGGTAGCAGATGACAGAACGAGGAGTAATGGTCTCAAGTTGCAATGGGGGAGGTTTAGATTGGATATTAGGAAAAACTTTTTCACTAAGAGGGTGGTGAAACACTGGAATGCGTTACCTAGGGAGGTGGTAGAATCTCCTTCCTTAGAGGTTTTTAAGGTCAGGCTTGACAAAGCCCTGGCTGGGATGATTTAACTGGGAATTGGTCCTGCTTCGAGCAGGGGGTTGGACTAGATGACCTTCTGGGGTCCCTTCCAACCCTGATATTCTATGATTCTATGATTCTATTGCTGTGCACATTGTAAGATGAGCTATTGCCAGCAGGAGAGTGAGTTTGTGTGTGTGGTTTTTGGAGGGGGGTGTGTGTGTGTGGGGGGGGGTGAGAAAACCTGGATTAGTGCTGGAAATGACCCACCTTGATTATCATGCGCATTATAAAGAGAGGTTTCAAAGAGGGATGGGCTATTACCAGCAGGAGAGTGAGTTTGTATGTGTGTCTGTGGGGGGGGGGGGGAAGGGTGAGAAAACCTGGATTTGTGCTGGAAATGGCCTTCCTTGATGATCACTTTAGATAAGCTGTTAGCAGCAGGACAGTGGGGTGGGAGGAAGTTTTGTTTCATGGTCTCTGTGTGTATATAATGTCTTCTGCAGTTTCCACGATATGCTATGCATCCGATGAAGTGAGCTGTAGCTCACGAAAGCTCATGCTCAAATAAACTGGTTAGTCTCTAAGGTGCCACAAGTACTCCTTTTCTTTTTTCTTTTTACGAATACAGACAAACACGGCTGTTACTCTGAAACCTGTCAGTAGATCTTTAATGACTCTACATGGTCTTGGAAGACATTGGCATTACATGTCATCTAGGACAGTGGTTTTCAACCTGTGGTCCATGGACCCCTGGGGGTCCGCAGACTATGTCTACGATTTCCAAAGACCTCTATTCAAAAATTTTTTTAGGGGGCAGCAAATGAAAAAAGATTGAGAGTCTCTGATCTAGAAGGAAGTAAAATACTCTTCATCACCATGCTGGGAGGATGTTAGCTCAATGCCAATTCATATAGAAGAGATCTCCCATGTGGCAGAATGTAGCTCTGTGACAACCCATTCTCCAGCATCACAAAAATACGGTCAGGCTTAACGGAAAGTTGCTGATTCTGTAGGGCTGGGAAACTGTGCAGAATTCACTGGGAAACTGGACAGCACTACAAGTGACAGTGTTGATCTGGCTCTCAGAAAGTGGAGTGCTAAGGCAGCTTCATTTTGAAGGTGATCTGAGATGTGCTTACTCTGGGGGTCAGTGTGGGAAGGAAGCATGGGAGTAGACGGAAACAAAGTTGCATTTGTATTTTGCATTCAGTGCTGTAGATGAGTTTGAACACCTCTTTATTTGTGTGCAAAAAGAGGATGGCCACATATTGGCATTAAATTACTTTAATCCTCCCAGCTGCCAGCTGCCTCTACTAAGGGAGCGCTGCCACTTGCCAGTTGCTAGAAATAATTGCTGTAAATGAATTTTCTCTGTTTTTTTTTTTCAAATCAGCAAATATAGCGGTAATGTATGTACCATGAATATTTCCAGTTCTGCTCTGTGGTCTAGGAAATAGATTTTATGCTCCCCACTATCTATGTGCCCTCATTTTAATTTTTGTTATAAAGGAACCTCACAACAGGGGTAGATTAACATTTATATTCTTGAAAGCATGCTGCATTTTACCAGGAAAAGAGAGATCTGTGATGGCTCTTTCTTCTCTGAACCGATGCAAACTAGATGAATGGGTAATAAGAGCACAATTTATTGTTTAAAAACTCATAGGCCCTTGACTCATGTAAGTAACCCTTGCCCTGTGAAACTGATGAAACTACTCACATGAGCAAAGGCTACAGGTTTGAGGCCACACCCAATGAAAAAGAGTAATAGGACTTGCCAGAATTAATGTCCCATATTATACAGGAAGACCAATGAGATTATCACAATGGCCCCTTCTGGCCTTATAATTTATAATTCAAAACTTCCATTGAAAGAGGATCAGGCCCCCAGAAACTATATAATGGCCTTGTTCCACTGTTACCGAAGTCCCTGAAAAGACTCCTATTGTCTTCAATAGGAGCTGGATCGAACCCTCTTTTTGGGACAAATTCTGCAAGCAGGTTTCCATAAAACACCAGCTGAATTCTTCTGCAGTGCAGTGCAGCAGCTGTGTGTTCCTTAGATCACAGCCAAAGATTAATTCCAAAGATGTGGCGTTACTCCTGCATTACACCCATGAAAGTGAGAAGAGAATCAGTTCCAAGGGCTGGACAAAAAGGGGTGCACATTTTAAAATGACTGAAAATTAATTTTCTTCTTGGTAGATTCAACCTTTACCAGTCCATCTTCCTGTTTGTTAACTTTAGTTGTTTGTTTGCTGGTACAGCTGTAGAATCAAAGAGCCTGCTACAATGTATAAATGGGCACCCTTGCTTTCACTGAGCGGAGACAGTCTGAATAACGATATGCACCATGACATGCGACGAAGGGCAGTGGGGAGATTATGACATTTCCCCATTAAGGACTAGGTCCTTGATTGGTGTAAATATGCAGAACTCTAATGACTTCATAGAATATCAGGGTTAGAAGGGACCTCGGGAGGTCATCTAGTCCAACCCCCTGCTCAAAGCAGGACCAAACCCCAATTTTTGGCCCAGATCCCTAGGTGGCCCCCTCAAGGATTGAACTCACAACCCTGGGTTTAGCAGGCCAATGCTCAAACCAATGAGCTATCCCTCCCCCCATGGAGCTATCCCTCCACTTCCATGGAGCTTCACTGATTTACAGCACCTGAAGACTGAATCCTTTATTTCCATTTAAAACAGAAAATCCAATTTCCTTGGTTTTGTTTTTAAATTGCAATGTTTGTACAGCAAGCAAATTATTGTAACACTGGCCTCCACTGAAAGAACAGAGATGTTATTAATGCCCACAGCATCACTAAAGCCCACATCTGAATTGTCAAATTTCATGCTTTTCCAATACAAAACTTGGATCTATTTTCAAGGTAGTTGACCAGTTTCTCCAAAGAGTGTTCATGGGAGCCTCTCTTGGAGCCAGCCTTAAGCATCAGGCCCTCTTTGTCAGGTCAATTCAAGATAGACCTTTTTTTATTATTATTTCAGAAGGTGGAGAAAGCTCCTAGTGGAGAGGCTGTTCTAGATTTGATTTTGACAAATAGGGAGGAACTGGCTGAGAATTGGAAAGTGGAAGGCAGCTTGGGTAAAAATGATCATGACATGATAGAGTTCATGATTCTAAGGAATGGTAGGAGGGAAAACAGCACAAGAAAGAGAATGGATTTCAAGAAGGCGGACTTTAGCAAACTCAGGGATTTGGCAGGTAAGATCCCATGGGAAGCAAGACTAAGGGGAAAACTTGTTCAAGAGAGTTGTCATTTTTTCAAAGAGATTAATAAGCAAACTATCCCACTGAGTAGGAAAGATAGGAAGTCTGGCAAGAGACCACCCTGACTTAACCAGGAGATCTTCAATGATTTGAAACTCAAAAAAGAGTCCTACACAAAGTGGGAACTAGGTCAAATTACCAAGGATGAATATAAAGAAATAACACAAGTATGTAGGGACAAAATTAGAAAGGCCAAGGAACAAAACAAGATTAGATTAGCTAGAGACATAAAGGGTAACAAGAAAACATTCTACAAATACACTAGAAGCAAGAGGAAGGCCAAGGACAGGGTAGGCCCGTTACTCAATGAGGAGGGGAAAAATAAGAGAAAATGTGGAAATAGCAGAAATGCTAAATGACTTTTTTGTTTCAGTTTTCACCAAAAAGTTTAGTAGCAATTGGACATTTAACATAGTAAATGCCAGTGAAAATGAGGTAGGATCGGAGGCTAAAATAGGGAAAGAACAAGTTAAAAATTACTTAGACAACTTAAATGTCTTCAAGTCACCAGGACCTGATGAAATACATCCTAGAATGCTCAAGGAACTGCCCAAGAGATATCTGAGCCATTAGTGATTATATTTCAAAAGTCATGGAAGATTGGAGAGATTCCAGAGGACTGGAAAAGGGCAAATATAGTGCCAATGTATAAAAAGGGAAATAAGGACAACCCAGGGAATTACAGACCAATCAGCTTAACTTCAGTACCCAGAAAGATAATGGAGCAAATAATTAAGCAATCAATTTGCAAACACCTACAAGATAACAAGGTGATAAGTAACAGCATAGATTTGTCAAGAACAAATTGTGTCAAATCACCCTAATAGTTTTCTTTGACATGGTAAAAAGCCTTGTGGATAGGGGAGAAGTGGTAGACGTGGTATTTCTTGATTTTAGTAAGGCTTTTTTCTACTGTCTCACATGACCTTCTTATAAACAAACTAGAGAAATAGAACCTAGATGGAGCTACTATAAGGTAGGTGCATAACTGGTTATCAGTGCTTCACAATCAAGCTTGAAGGGCATATCTAGTGGGGTCCCACAGGGATCAGTTCTAGGTCTGGTTCTGTTTAATATCTTCATCAGTGATTTAGATAATGGCATAGAGAGTACACTTATAAAGTTTGCAAACAATACCAAGCTGGGAGGGGTTGCAAGTGCTTTGGAGATAGGATTAAAATTCAAAATGATCTGAACAAACCGGAGAAATGGTCTCAAGTCAATAGGATGAAATTAAATAAGTTCAAATGCAAAGTACTCCACTCAGGAAGGAATAATCAGTTGCATACATACAACGTGGGAAATGCTTGCCTAGGAAGAAGTACCATGGAAAGGGATCTGGGAGTCATAGTGGATCACAAGCTAAATATGAGTGAAGAATGTAATGCTCTTGCAAAAAAAGCAGACATCATTCTGGGATGTATTAGCAGGTGTGTTGTAAGCAAGACACAAGAAGTAATTCTTCTGCTCTACTCTGTGCTGATTCAGCCTAAACTGGAATATTGTGTCTAATTCTAGGTGCCACATTTCAGGAAAGATGTGGACAAATTGGAGAGAGTTCAGAGAAGAGCAACAAAAATTATTAAAGGTCTAGAAAACATGACCTATCAGGAAAGATTGAAAAAAATAAGTTTGTTTAGTTTGCAGAATAGAAGACTTAAGGGGGGCATGATAATAGTTTTCAAGAACATAAAAGGTTGTTACAATGAGGAGGGAGAAAATTTGTTCTCATTAACTTGTGAGTATAGGACAAGAAGCAATGGATTTAAATTGCAGCAAGGGCGGTTTAGGTTGGATATTAGGAAAAACTTCCTATCTGTTATGGTGGTTAGACACTGGAATAAATTGCCCAAGGATGTTGTGGAATCTCCAGCCTTGGAGATTTTTAAGAACAAGTTAGACAACCACCTGTCAGGGATGGTCTAGATCAGTGGTGGCCAACCTGAGCCCGAGAAGGAGTCAGAATTTACCAATGTACATTGCCAAAGAGCCTCAGTAATAAGTCAGCAGCCCCCCGTCAGCTCCACTTCCCTCCCTCTCACCCCCCAGCTCCCAGCACCTCCCGCCCACCGGCAGCCTCACCGATCTACGCCTCCCCCTCCCTCCCTGCACCTCCTGATCAGCTGTTTCATGGCGTGCAGGAGACTCTGTGGGGAGAGGGAGGAGCGAGGGCATGGCAGGCTCAGGGGAGGGGGTAGGAAGGGGTGGAGTGGGGGCAGGGCCTGTGGCAGAGCCACGGGTTGAGCAGTGAGCAACCCCACCCCAGCACATTGGAAAGTTGGTGCCTGTAACTCCAGCCCCCGAGTTGGTGCCTATACCAGGAGCCGCAGATTAACTTCTGAAGAGTCGCATGTGGCTCCGGAACCACAGGTTGGTCACCCCTGGTCTAGATAATACTTAGTCCTGCCATGAGTGCAGGGGACTGGACTAGATGAACTCTCGAGGTCCCTTCAGGTCCTACGATTCTATGATTGTATGATAGTCCCAACACTTGTCATAAAAAAACCTTTCAAGGTCAGTCCGTTCAAGCTTGGGGCTCTCTGCAGAAACAGGTATCAAAGTCCCCTGGAGGTTAAGGGGGGCTCCAATTACCTAATGGAATTTAGGAGGGATTTTGGCATCTGTTTTGCAAGACTCCCTACCCTACATGTTGTAAGCACAGCAGATGTGGTGATAGGAGGCTAGAAAGCTTAGCATTAAGCAACAAACCTGTAGTTTCTTTTTTTGCTCCATCCTTTCTGCTTCACATAACTCTGTCAGAATTTCAGTTTGAATGGAGTAAGAGCCAATTCAGTTGATTCCCTGGTGGCTATCTAGACCGTGATTCATGTGGAGTTATTTATAGATTAGTGTCCTTTACAGAACCTCTAAATCCTATATAGGTTGATGCCACTTATTTGTGGATTAAATCTCTGCATTCAGCAGCTAATAGTGACACATCTCTATATAACTCTCATTCATTTAGGGACACTGGTAACCGCTAAGGGAATTATCGAGGGCTTAAAAACAAAACAGCCCTTACAAGAGCTCAGATTCTGCCTTCAAAAACCTGCACCACTCTCCTGCATTTGTTTTGACAGAAGCTAGACTTCATGCAGGTAGCAAAGCTCTGTGGGTCTCCTAGATATTTTTTGCACCATGTGAAACAAGAAAGGTAAAAGGCAACACAGACTCATACACACTGGCTTGTTCAAAGGAAGCTCAGCTGTTAACTTAAAACCCAACATATGTTCAGCCTCTCATCTTCTGCTCCCTGATGAGAGCGACACCAACAGATTGAGCAAGGACAAATAACAGCATGAGAATTCCCAATGAAAGGCTAGGGAAGTGTACATTACCGTACAAGACAAAATTAATGTATGAATGGCCTTTGAATATACTGTGTGAATATAGAACTCTGTTAATATTTTGCTACTTAGTAAATGCACCAATTTCCTTCCAAGAAAGTTGTTGATGTCTGCTGGAGTTCCACCTTGACCCAATTCCTTTCTTACCAAGATATTTATATAATTCAACCAGACATGCCAGCAGTATATAGGATTAGATTAAATACACACCTTAAATACACACCTTCTTTCAGGGGTGGGGTGGGGTGGAGGTGCAGGGAGCAATTTAAGGCTTTGTAATTCTCTCTCTCAGCTATGGAACTGTTTAGAGCAGCCTTGGGGTAATTAAACTATATGATAGTGCATATGCCCAAAGGGGCCGAATTAAGCTTGCCAAGGCAATCTTAATTTGGGCATTTCTTAACTTTTGTGTGCTTGATTTCTCAACCTTGATGTTCTTTTAATGTAGTTTAGTTCAGATTTAATTTCCTAATTTAAAAAAAATGCAGAAACAGAATCTTTTAAACCCCAGCTAGGGTCATCAGCAGGGTTCAGACATATAGACACACCACACAGACTTCTGCCGCTTACGTTAATTGAGTAACTGTCAGTAGTAATAGACTATTATCCTCTATGAGGAGTAGCAGATTTCACAGTTATTTTTTGACACCAGAGTCCCCATGCCTTCAGACTGTCTCTCTTTGCTCCTATGCACCAACCCTATCCTGTCTTCTGCCCTCCTTCCCCCACCTCCCTCACTTCCCCCTGGCACATGCCATCCTCACCCTCCTCTGCTCCTATCCAACCCCCACTCTCTGGCTGCTGCAACCCACTCTGCTCCTATTCTTCCCAGATCTCCCCTCCCAACCCACTCCTCACCCCTCTCTATTCCAGTCAGGCTGTTTCTTTCTTCTCCTCCACAGTTTATAGGCATAACCTCCCTGCTCTCAGTTCTGGTGCTCAGTGGCTCTTGGCAGCCAAAAGGAGCCATTTCAGGGAAAGTCCTGCAGAGCTCTTACAGCCCTGTGCTGGTGCATGCCCAGACCAGCCAGAGTCTTTGGCGAATTTAGCTGATAAACTCTAGCAAACCTCTGTTGAGCATGGGTGAACTGAGGTGTTTGTAGAAGGCTTATAACTCATCAACATTTGGGCAAACTGACACATGAATGGCAAAAGGCACATCCCTGTCATCAGGGAAACCTTGCCAAATTTTAAGTTCCTACTCCAAAACATAGAGGCACAAGACCTTCCTGATGCAACGATTGTAAAAATTGTTTTAAAAAGTGGACGCAATGGTGTATTTCCCCCTCATCTTGTCTCAGAGACAGATGGACTATTTCAGCTGAAACAACAAAAAAAGTCACCCTGATGCAGACACTCAGCATGGAAACTTCCAGCCTGAATGGTTAAAGTTGGCAACGTTACCAAGAAGTGGAAACAGGGAAATGTCGGATACCCCTATGTATACAGCACACTACCCCTATAATAGATATAGTGTAAGTATGCACGTGTGTTTGAGGCTTCTGACAAAGTCTATCTGGGGAACCTCACAAGCTGGGTTAGGATCCCTTGCCATGCCCAATTAGCACCCAGTCCAGGCCTTAGCCCTGTAGTCCCTGCAGCAGGCCCCACCCTGGCAGGCCTGCTTACTTTGTTTCAGGTGGGGAAAAGCAGAAGTCCAAACTCAACAGAGAATAAATCTCTCCCAAGGTCAGCGGCACCACCTTACTTCAGGGGTGCCTGGGAAGCATAGGTGCTGAAACTAAGGCTGCTGGGGGTGCTGTTGCACCTCCTGGCTTGAAGTGGTTTCCATAATATACCGGTTTGCAGTTTGGCTCTCAACACCCCCACTACACAAACTGTCCCAGCACCCCTGCTAAGAAGTAGCTTTACTGGAGTCCTTATGGCCAGGTAGCCAAGTAAGTCTCTCCCAACCAAGATTGCCCTTGCGGCTCGCTGGACTCCGAGCAGTGAAAGTGCATGTGTTTCTTACACGGGGGTTCCTCTTATAGCTTCAGGACTCACTCTCTTCTCAAGGCTTCCCACTTACTGACTGCAGCTTCCTCCTTTTTAAGCCCTCCTCCCTAACATGCATGCTTGGCAGGGCCGGAAGGGCAGGGCTATCTTAGCACACAGAGCCTCCCTAGCCCCTATCAATGTGGGCTTTATACACCCCATCACACGCCTAATGTGAAAAGTTTGGCCAAAGAGATGCATGAATCTTCAGTGGCATTACTCTTGAAAATAACTGTTTACCGTTGGTAGTAAGGGGTTCACAATCTTGCCCTCATTAAATTAGCTGCGGCATAGGAAAGGTGTTAGTATATAAAGCAAGCTGACCCTCTTCTGGTAATTTCATTTCTATAATCTTTAGAGCTGGTCAAAAGTTCTCAATATTTTGGCAATTTGTTGTCAGAATTTTGAATGAAAAATGAGGGATGGAAATTGGGACTTTTTTTTCTTCCTGTCTTTCCGACAGCCCTAGTTATTTGTTCAAATGTTTTGACACAGAGTAGATATTGTAAAGTTGGTGATAAAAAACATTTGCTGAATCTTGAATTAAACATATTAACTGAACCTGTGTATCTAAAATGTTTTCCTTTTGGGGCTTAATTTTTCCATGCTTCACCTCAGCACAGAGATTTCTTTTTATTGTGTCAAGTTTTGGGGAAATCCCCAATTCATCTGTTTTTTAAGTAGCCCAGCTTATGAAACCAAATAAACCTTTTCACCATTTTGACCCTTTTATTGTGTCACTAGGAATTCAAAACCAGTGTGAAAAACCAGTGTAAATCTTACTAGTAAATACTGAGGTTTGCCGTTTGCTTAGTTGGGGGCAGTGGGGAGTGGGGAGAAAGCAATAAAAATAAGCAATTGAAAAAAAAATCAGCGTGACCATGTGAAAGTCAATGGGACTTGGGCTTTTATGTCACTTTAGGTGCATTTAAACAATGTACCCTTGGTCTGTTGGCTCCTAGGTAGTTGCTGACTCATAAAACTCCATATGTGGTTGGGCACTAGTGGGAGACAGAAAGCCTAGGTCAAGCACATGCCCATAATAATGGAACTTTCTAATGTCCATACAAATGTTTCCCATCGTCATATTTTTGTTAAATCAAAACTATTTTTTTCAAACTTAGCAGAGGCACTAGTCCTCAGGAAGGACTCTATCTGAGCCACCATCATCATTCCATTTACACAGAAGCATAGGCATGCATGGCCCTTTAACTGAAAAGACAGGACTCTACCCTGAGGAATTTACAATCTACATTCAATGCGTCACTGCAAGGGGTGACTTGATATAAAGGGTGAGTGGAAAAGCGTGGGAGATAAAGCCTTAAAACAGTGGAAGATCATGGGATATGCTCATTACTACATATGCAAACTGGCAGCATGCCGAGTTTCAAGTTTACTTTGAGCCAGATGCTCAGCTCATGTAAATTAGCATAGCTGATGATCTCAACACAAGCTGAGGATCTGACCCTCAAAACCTTGAGAGCTTAACCCATCACAGCTTTAAACATAGTGGGCCACACTCATCACTGGGGTGCCTCCATTAAAACCTATGGATGAATTTGTCCTGATAGACTCAATTGTATGCTGACTGATGCCTTTAGGTTTGAACAGCAGAAACTTTCCACAATTTTGCCCAATATTTTGAGATCTGTTTCTTTTCAAAATGTCTTCCTGCAGCTCCAATGGACAAACATGAGTGATGCACCTGGCAGTAACTTCTCATCAATAACAGCCATAAAGTTCTGCTCGTTTTAAATTGGCATTAAAGTAGATTGGCAATCAAGGGTGGTCCGTATCTTCTGCTACTGCTCACTATGTCATCTTTCAGATGGCTCTGCTGATCAAAACTGATTCTGTTGCAATAGAAGTACAAAGTCAAAGATGGAAGAAAATTGAGTTCCTAGCTATGCTGAGAATCAGTTTTCCTATTGCCTGAAGAAGTCTAAGCCACCTACAAGAAAGACCTGAATGGAAACATTGTCGTATGCAGTGTTGTTGTAGCCATTTTAACATGGCTGAAAACATTGCCAGCATGTTGAAGAGTAGAGATGACCAGCTGGTGAAAGGAAGAACAACACAATGAGACTAATTCATCAAAAAAGACTTTTAAAAAATAATTCCAGGGGCTGTTGGGGGAAAATAACAAAAGAAAGAGAAGGAAAAGTGAACTACCGGAAGTCTGGGAACAAAGTTTAATGTGCTGAAGTCTGCAAAACTATTCACATGAAACTGACAGAGAAATTCATGCAGTATAACATGAAAATATTTCAAGAGGCCAAAGAGAAAAATCAAGGCAACAAAAGGATAAAACATCGTCTGAGCAACAGAAAATCCCAGGTGACAGCACTCAAGGATAAAGATGACATATATATCACTGACAGAGCAAAAACAAGAAAGGAGTGGAAGAATTCAATCAAGGTCTATTTAACAAGAAAGTATATTTGCCACTGGAATCTGCTGGAGGAGTATAAAATGGAAGAGGGGAAAAAATTCCCATGAGATACTGTGGAAAGTCTGCTAAATATACACTTAATGGACACAGAAATTAGGGTATGATAATGAGAGGAGAGTGCAGTGTTCAGAGTGAATCATTTTCAGAGGGAAACCAGGAGAATTGAAAGGGGCTGAGGAGTGGATATTGTGCCTCTGGGATTTTTAAATTCACGCTGTTTGGTGCATCTCTATAAAGTTCAAAGAAAAAAGTAAACAAGCAGTTCTTTAGAGATCTCTTCTTCTCTGGCCTCCATCGCTCTAATATCAGAACACCTTACAATATTTTAATGCATTTAATCTCACAGTCCCCAGGGGAAAGGGGGGGTAGGGAAGTAGTACTATCCTCATTTTGTCTATGAAATACAGAGATAACCAACTTGCCCCAAGTAACACAGAAAGTCTGTGGTAGAGCAAGGACCTAAACTCATTTCTCCCAAGTCAATGCTCTAACCACTGGACCATCCTTTCTCTCTAGCCCTTTCCTCCTTTGTCCTATGAGGTGTTAACTGTCTATTTCATCTTGAATGGTCTCTTGCAACATGTGTTATCTTCTCCTTATGTTTAATAATCCGTTCCACCTTATACTTAGCCTTGCCACTCTACCCCAGACCTGAAGAAGAGCTCTGTGTTAGCTCAAAAGCTTGCCTCTTTCATCAACAGAAGCTGGACCAGTAAAAGATATTACCTCACCCACCTTGTCTTTCTCTCTAGATCAGCCTGATCCCTAGAACAGAGAATGACAAAATGTATGGGGTTTAGAAATCTGAATCCCAAAATTGCAAATAACCCCCCTACCTTTATAACAGGACAAATAAAAAATCTTGTTCCAAACACCCCCAAACTCTTGCAATTTGGGGGGCTCCCTCATTGTTTAGAGGTAAATACCTATTCAAAATATGTCCCAGACACCAGGCCATATAATTCATTTGTTCCATGTGCACAATCACATTCATGTCAATGAAAGTTCAGTGTAAATGACCATATTCAAAGTTATAAAATAATAGGCCAAATCCTGCGGCTTTTAATCAAGCAGAACTTTCTTTACTCAGTGGGAGTTTTGCTAGGAAACTACACAATCTGGCCCAGTTGCCAAACCTCGATGTATGAATTTTGTTTAGCTTTGGGCCCGTTAGAGTTCAGAGACACAAAGGGAGGTCAGGGACTTCACCAGGAATACCCTGAGACTAGATCTTGAAGTTTTTGCTCAATGCTTTCTCAGGTCTTATTCGGGTACTCCCATTGACATCAACAGGTGTTTGCCTGAGCAAAGTAAGGAATAAGGGAATTCACAGTGGGAGTTTTTCCAGAGCAAAAAGTGAGTAGGAATTTGGCCCTTGGCTTAGATACAGTGAGAACCAACCAAAACATTTAACTCAAAACTCTATTTTTATCAACATTTGTTACTAATGCTGATTAGCACCATAGTGCAATATTTCTTGAATGGGAATAAAACTACATTCTCTTCCACCTCTCACCTGTGCATGAAGTACTATAGGTAAGACAGCTTATATGGAGATATTTGATGGTGTCATTATATAGGAAACACAGTCCATCTTAGGCCTTATCTACTGCTTGCTCCTCTCCTGCTTGGTGAAGATGTGGTTATACCAGTACAAAACTGCAAATGCTGGCATAGGTTACTAAATTTCAGTGAAGCAAAATAAAATATACTGGTATAAGCACTTTTATATTGTTATAACAGTGTCTACACTTGGGCTTTCACTGGAATAGCTATGTCAGCACAAAAATTATACCCTAAGTGACATACCTATGCTGATAAAACTTTTAAGTATACTCCAGCCTTTATCACGAGGTGTTTTTTAAAGAAAACAGATACAATTTCAAACACAAGCATGGTTCCACACACCTTGAATTCCAGCTTTGTCTGATTTGTTTACCAGTGACCATATCTTACACAGAGACATCTAGTGGCTAAATAATATACTTCAGGCAAGCTTCTCATTACAGAGGGCAGCCAGGCCAAGTTAGGTACCACTGCACTAACCTATGAGGTTGCTTGCGTGTAAATACAGAGTTGGAATCTTAAAATTGCAACCATCCCACAGGAAAGGTTGGGAGGTGTTTCACAGGAATTCAGTGCTTTGCAACGGAATTCACTCTACAGGCCTGAAGGAGTTTCAAGGCTTCAGGACTGAACATGTATAAACAGAGCCTGATCTAAAGAACACTGAGATCCAGCTGACTTCAGTGGACTTTGTTCAGGCCCATAGAGACCAACAGCATTCAACAAACAACACGTCTTTGTGTGTAAAGTACAATAGGCCCTTCTACGTTTTTCTCTACAGCTCTGACAAATCTATTTGTAATTCAGCAAAAGATCAGCCTAGTTTGTTGGAATGAAAGCATCTACATGTCATTTGCTAAATCACTAGGAAATATTACTAGCTCCCGTGAACAATATTCATAGCTTGTGAAATATGAAAGAGCACTGAGGAATGATGTTTTTCTGAGCGCACACATCAAGCCAAAATGATACAAACCTATGCAAATGGAACAGTACCTTTTGATATAAAAGTGGTGTCAAGGTCAGTGCTAGCAGGGTTAGAAAAATGTGACATCTTAGAGGCAAGAAAAGAACTCAGCAGTATGTGAGAGATAGAAACTCTATTCAAGCTGCTTTTCGTGCCATGACAAAATTCTACTCTTAGTTTTCCTGGGGTAAATCCAAGATCTTGTGAGGAGAGCACAGAACTGGCATCTGAAGATGTAGGCCGCATTCCCTTCCCTTCCACAAGCAGGCTGTGTGAACTTGGGTGGATGATTTAATCTCTCTGTCCCTCAGTTTCCACATCCCTGGCATGGGCATTAATGTTATTTATTATTTGTATTGGTGTAGCGCCTGTGTGTCTCAATCCTGGACCAGGACTGATTTTGTTGGACAGAGTAAAAACAAAAACTAAAGACATGTATAGGGGAGCTGAGTGGCCTAATTTCATTAATGTTTTGTAAAGTACTTTGAGATCCTCTGTTGGATGATACCGTATATCACTGCACATGACACTTGTGCTGTATTTTGGATAATGAATTCAGATCTGAATGAAGCCTGGCAATTCTGGATCTGGAGAAGAGTTCACGAATTCAAAACAATTGTTCATATAGCCACGTAACTTGCATTAAAGTTACATAGGGATCTCATTAAGCTACAAAGGGATCTCACTAACCTGGGTGACTGGGTAACAAAATGGCAGATGAAATTCAGTGTTGATAAATGCAAAGTAATGCACATTGGAAAACATAATCCAAACTATATGTACAAAATGATGGGGTATAAATTAGCTGGAGACTTTGTGGCTAGTTCTCTGAAAAGATCTGCTCAATGTGCAGTGGTAGTCAAAAAGAGAACAGAAAGTTAGGAGCCATTAGGAAACAAATAGATAATAAAACAGAAAATACCACGTACCATTATCTAAATCCATGGAACATCCACACCTTGAATACCACATATAGTTCTGGTCGCCACATTTCCAAAAAGATAGTATACTTGGAAAAAAGTACAGAGAAGGGCAGAAAAATAGTTAGGGATATGGAACATAAGGAGAGATTAAAAAAAAATGTGACTGTCAGATTAGAAAAGAGACGACTCAGGGGATTTGAGAGAGGTCTGTAAAATCATGAATGATGCGGAGACAGTGAATAACGACGTGGTTTTTAATCCTTCACATAACACAAGAACTAGGGGGTCACCAAATCAAATTAATAAGTAGCGGGATTAAAACAAACAAAAGTAAGTACTTCTTCACAAATGCACAGTTAATCTGTAGAACTCGTTGCCAGGGGATGTTGTGAAGGCCAAAAATATAACTGGATTCAACCAAGAAATAGATAAGTTAATGGAGGATAGGTCCATCAATGGTGATTAGCCAAGATGGCTAAGAATCTGACTGCCTGATGCTGGGACTGGACAACAGGGGATGGATAACTTGATAATTGCCCTATTCTGTTAATTCCCTCTGAAGCATGTGGCACGGGCCACTGTTGGAAGAACAACCATTGGCCTGACCCAGTATAGCCATTCTAATGTTTCTTGAAGTGTCTCTTAATACCTAGGCCTGGAGTCTCCTCCCATTTACACCAGTGTAATATTACGGAGTTCAGTGGTATCAGTCCTGATTTACCCTGATTTAAATGAGAAGAGAATTGTAACCATAGACTCTGGACATGGGAAACATTCACAAAGACCAAATGTTCAAAAGGGGAATTTTGGATAACAGCACAGGTCAAATGAAAGATTTCAAGAAACTATATTTATTTACATGGCCTCATTACTGATGTATCTGAGAACTGCACACTCTTTAACAGTCTTATCCTCGCATCTCCCCTGTGAGGGAGGACAGTGCTAATAGCTCCACTTTACCGATGGGGAACTGAGGCACTAGGAGACTAAATGACTTGCTCCAGGTCACACAAGAAGGCTGCGGCACCTAGAACCTAGACTCCCAAGTCCTAGGGCAGTGTTCTAACCACTGGACCACATTTCTTCTTTCTCCACAGCCCCATTCTGCCCTTTGCTCACTTCTAGCTGAAAGTATATTTAAATGGTTAGAGAGTAACAGCCATGTTAGTCTGTATTCGCAAAAAGAAAAGGAGTACTTGTGGCACCGTAGAGACTAACCAATTTATTTGAGCATAAGCTTTCGTGAGTCTCTAAGGTGCCACAAGTACTCCTTTTCTTTAAATGGTTAGATATAATATAACTCCTGCTGGCATCAAATGTAATTGTAACCGTTACTAGACACATTCACTTTTAATACTCATCACAACCCCCCCCCCCGAGTTTGCTAATCATGTCTAGGTTTCAGTTTTATATTTCTCTAGTAACCAAGGGAGTTTTCTCTATGTGCATATATAGTCATTGTATTTTCCCTTTCAACAAAGAAATAGTTAATCATTTTCTCTTGAGATAGGGTGTATTACTCATGTCAGTATTATATGGATGTAAGAGTGTCATTACAAGATCATTACAAGAAGTTTCTTTATCTGAGCCTGTGCTAAGAGGTCTGATAATTGTTATTGCTAATAAAAGTAACTGCTGTTACTTGGCTTTCAAAATATAATTACATGGCAAGAATGCTTTGCTGCCATTTACGTACACAACCCATGTAATAACCATATAACTACATTAGAAATGGATGAGGTGGACAGCAGAGATTAAATCCAAATTCACCCTTACTCATTGTACGCACAGCATTCTCCCAGGATTGAGTGAAAGCAGCAAGAGAGAGCACCGGACGAGGGGCCATTCGGAGTTTGCAGGGAAACATCTTCTGCAGCATCACACTGCCCAGATGGTCAGAAGATGAATGGGATAGTTGCTCCCATCCGATTGGTTAATTCACACCATGTTAATTCTGAAGAAATCGCCCGTATATTAGCCAGTTCACACCACTGAACCCAGCAGACCCAATCTCTGTGTGCCTGTATGTCTGCATTCATATGCATACACACCCACAGCAGCACCCCTTCTCTCTGCCAAGCGTCTTTGATGGCAGTTATTTTCAGATGTCATGGTGTTATGAGGGTCACAGTCTGAGTGCTGGTCTCTTATCTTGACAGTGCTCTGCTCTAATAGCAGATAAATTTTCTCCCATGTAGATAAATAGTTAAGGAGAGGAAACACATGATTAATCTGCACCATAGAAAGTTTATCTGAAAAGTCTGGGAAATAATAATATGATTTATTAGCTGAGTGAAGGTGCCACTAGTGTATATAAATACTATGCAGAGACAGAACACCCTTTACCTACAGTAGTTAGGATGTAATAAACGTTTTATTTTCCATGACTTATCGTGACTGCTTCACCCTTAAGTGGAGGAACAGAAAGATAAAGTGAGGGCCTGATTCAATCAAAAATATATCAGGCCTCCATGACATACAAGAGCAGAAAAAAATGTCTTTTTTTACATGGATAAAGATGACGTTTATATTGTTTTATCATACACCATTTGTGTGTCTTTTCTCTTTCTCTAGATAGAAAGATATTGATATATACATTGCAGATAATTTTGATCTCACAGAGATAGAGATAATAGAACTATCAGTTTCCTTCCAAGGCAACAAGTGAAGGATTTTGAGACCCTATCTAATCCTTAAGGGAACTGAAGAAAGCCTGTAACTACAGCACAGTGCAGCTATAATGTATCAGGGACAGTTATAGCCTGGAGTTTTATTTGGTACCTTTATTAATGATCTGGAAGACATAGCACATTCATTTTGCCTTACAGATGGTGCTAAACTGGGAGTTGTTGCAAAACACAATGGGGGGGGGGCGGGAGAAATAATTAATAGAAAGGGACTAAGAGAAATTAGAAATACAAGCAGGAAACGAGATTCAAACTGGAGAAATACAGTCTGGGGAGCACTACAGGAACTGATCTAAAGCCTTATGAAATCAGTGGGAGGAGTCCCATTGATTTCAATAGGCTTTGAAACTGATCTTTCTAAAGAGCTTTGAATTCCTTGAATTAAAGATGCTCTATTCAACAGGCCTGATTCTTTGGCAAGGAATTTGTAATGTGACATGGTAGCAGGCAGATCCAGCAGGATTTGGGGCTGCAGTTGGAGAACCATGGAGCTCACAGGCCCTTGTTTTATGACCTTCACGTTCCTGCCAGCTATTCTGTGTAGACTACGGGGAGGTTGGGCGAACCTAGAGACACTGAAGGAAACTTCAGTGGTATCTGGGAAATCAGGAATTGATCATATTTGGTGCTGTACATGTGTATGAAATATTTGCAGACTCTCCCCCTGCAAATGCTCTGTGGGGATTTGTTGCAGTACTCTATGGAATAGTTCTACATTGGCCTGGAGGACAGACTATAATTAATAAGAGCTTATGTCATGTATTTCCTTTACAAAGCGCTTTACAAACATTAATAGAGAACCTAATAGTTTATGCTGCATATGCAGCATTAATATTTTTCCTGCTTATCATAAAATCATACCGTGGAGGTCTTCATTCTACAGATTCTAACTCCTCCATTTGATTTGTTGAATGAACACTGCAGGAAGCAGGTTGAGTCATGCACCCGAGTTATTCACCAAGCTCTTCTGAACACTTCATTTTTGTAATGAAATACACATGCAAAGTGGGAAAATAATCTCCAATATTAATCTAATGACTGGCTCACCTGGCTGCTTGAAAAAGGTAATTAAAACTAATTTGTTAATCTTAATTGTACGAAATGCCTAGGCTCTTATGAAGCAATATAATAACGCTGCTCTAGAAATAAGATAATACTACAATAATAGTGTTACAATAATAATAGCGCTGCTTATTATTTGTGCTTTTTGAATATGACTGGTCAAGAAAAAGAAAAAAAGTTCACACAAATGGCAAAAATCGCAGTTGTTTTTGTTTCCCCTTATTCTAAAAGGAATGATTTGTTTATTTATTTGGATTTGGGGCGAAAAAAAAATCATTTTTAAAAGTTTTAATATGTTTGGATCTTTGGGTGCTTTTTTGTCTTCCTTTTCTGCCTCATTTCCCCCCTCGCCTTCCCCCACCCTCCATTTTTCCTACCAAAAGATGAAGAGGAAATAAAAACAGGGGCAGACAGAAAAATGATAAGCCAGAGAAAGAAAAAATGAAAACTGGGAAGAGTGGGGAGGAAGAAACCATTCCTTTTTCAGTTTGGCCAAAAGCCTGGAAAATTGTTTAAAACCAACATTTTTGGTGTACGCATTCTGAATTTTTTTTTAAAAAAAGGTCATTTATTGACAAACACATTTTTAATTGGAAAAATTTGACCAGCTGGTTTAAGCAAAGCTTATTCAGTGACTTTAACAGACTTACACCAACTGAGGATATGGACTATTGAATCAAATTAATTGTAAACAACAGTGAAAGAATAAGTAAGCATGAGATGCTGTAATCTTAGGGAGACGGTGTATAGGCTAATTTTGTATTCAGACTCTCTGTGAGCCTATTATGCCCATAAGTTTCCAGAAATCTGATCACTTTTTGATCCTACTTCATAGAACCTTCCCTCAGAATCTATGCCTTACAAAAGTTAATAGGTCTGATTCTCATTTACACTAAGAGCTTGCCTATACAACCAGTTACCAAGCAGCAGGCCAGCGCATGAATTCACAGTATGCCATCCTGCTGAGCTGTAATGTCCCATGTGGATGCTGCTATAGAATGTGACAGTCCCGGTCTGCAGTCCCGGTTAGCTTATTACTCAGTAGTAATATGTCAACTTGCACCCCAAGAAGTTCACTGCACTGAAGTAGTGTCCACGTGGGACATTACTGTGCAGCAAGCTGGTACGCAGGAGGCTCACACTCTGAGTTGCTTTGTGACAACTTGTCACGTAGGCAAGTAAGGCCACTCTACACCTCTCTGACAGTGTAAAGGGACCTAAATGTGGATCTCACTTTAAGGCCCCTTTACGCTACCAGAGTAGTGTGAAGTGGCTTTAGTGTAAATAATAATACATATCTCTTCTAGACTGCTTTTCATCAGCAGATCTCGAAGTGCTTTGCAAAGGGGGTTAGTATCATTATCCCCGCCTTTTACAGATGGGGAAACTGAGGTGCAGAGCAGGGAAGTGACTTGCTCAAAGTCACCCAGGAGGCCCATGTCAGAGCTGGAAACAGAAGCCTAGGTCTCCTGCGTCCTAAGAGTGGGCTATCCACTATACCACATAGTCTCCAAATCAGGCACCACAACCAGATTGGGTGCTTCTCCGCTGAAAGCTGTGAAGGGGCTAGGAGAGGGAATGCTGACGCTGCAGCTGTATTTTCTCAGCTGCCATTTTTTTAGTAGAGGGGCCTGCTCCTTCTGGAAATCTTGTCACTGACTTCAGAGAGCAGGAGCCGGCTCAGAGAACCAGCCAAAGTAAATAGGCCTTTGTAGAGCTGTCTTAATCTTGCTCAGTGAGGCACAATAGGATGAGTAGCAGTTGTAGTACCATCTGTGAGCCAAACAATTGCTCACTACCCACCTGCTATGCAGAACAGTCTACTCACCTGGCTTGCTCAGTGTGCCAACTGGTTGTAAAGTGTAGGAGTTGTGTGGGGCAGAATGGGTGGGGAGGCAGGGGTCGTTGCTCTGGATTAGAGTCCAGTATATCCATTACTGGATTAGAGACAGGAATGTGTTCAGACAGGGAGGTGGTAAGTGCTGCTTATGTAGAGGGCTGATTTTAGAACCCATATTATATTTAATGACCATGACCTGTGAGCATTTCCCCATGTGTGGAGACACCATGGCAGTGATAACTGCAGACAAAGCCATGAGAAAAAACACAGACAAAGGATCCCCTTGGTGTCACAGTGTAAAACCGGGATAAAATTACACATCAGATGAGTTTTGTGAGGTTCAACAGATATTATTAAAGCATTTTGAATTCCTTGGATGAAAAGTGATATCAACAGCAGGCCAGATTCTGATCTCTGTTGTCTCGGTGTAAATACAGAATAACTCCAATGAAATCAATGACACAGAAATTACTCTGGATTTATCCTGGAGTAATTGAAATCAGTATCTAAACAGGTAAGTGCAAAGTATTATTATTAGAACCCCACCACATGCTACAATGTCCACATATGCTGGGCCACCCATTTCCATCCATGTGGGAACAGTATATCCTGATGCCCAAAGTCCCATTAAGTAGCACCTGACTCCATGAACAGTGCTATTGAAACAAATGGGAGTAATTACAGAGGAAGGTACTACTCCAAATGACTCCAGACCAGGGAGCCAGAAGAGGCCTCTGCCCCCTGTCCTCCCGCCAGGGGTGAAGACATCGTAAGATGACTCTTTTTTCTTTAAGCTAGCCAACGTTCAAAGCATTTTAGCACTTGTCTCAGAGCTCATCCTCAACATCCCACCTGCCTGGGAATGTGCCAGGGAGGGAGCAAGGGGTTGGGAGGTGGGGAATTGGTTGTTTGTAGATGTCTTAGTACTGATTAGTTAACCCTAACCCTTTCCTTCCCCAGATCCTATTTTTCTGCTCCAAAAAAGGCCCCCCCTTTGTTTTATTGTTATTTTGGGGTGTATCGTTTCTTTGTTGGGGTTTGTGTTGATGTACTTTATTTGTTTCTTGTGTGCTGGAATTTATACTTCCTGCCAGCTGTGGTAGCATTACTCAGTTTCCCAAGGGATAACCTCCCGAGTGGTTAGCAGTGATTGGAGGTTTAACAGTGAATGCTAGTGAAAATAAGAAGAGGCTAAAATAGGGAAAGAACAAGTTAAAATTTCTTAGACAAGTTAGATATCTTCAAGTGACCAAGGCCTGTTGAAATGCATCCTAGAATACTCAAGGAGCTGACTGAGGAGATATCTGGGCCATTACCGATTATCTCTGAAAAGTCAAGGCTGATGGGAGAGATTCCAGAAGACTGGAAAAGGGCAAATATAGTGCCCATGTATAAAAAGGGAAATAAGGACAACCTAGGGAATTACAGACCCGTCAGCTTAACTTCAGTACCTGGAAAGAAAATGGAGCAAATCATTAAGTAATCAATTTGTAAACACCTAGAAGACAATAAGGTGATAAGTAACAATCAGCATGCATTTATCAAAAACAGATTGTGTCAAGCCAACCTGATAGTTTTCTCTGACAGATTACCAAGCCTTGTGGATGGGGGGGGTAGGGGAGAAGTGGTAGACGTGGTACATCTTGACTTTAGGAAGGCTTTTGACACTGCGTCACATGACCTTCTCCTAAACAAATTGGGGAAATACAAACTAGAGGGAGCTACTATAAGGTGGGTGCAGAACTGGTTGGAAAACTCTTCCCAGAGAGTAGTTTTCAGTGGTTCATAGTCATGCTGGAAGGCAGATCAAATGGGGTGTCCCAGGGATCAGTTCTGGGTCTGGTTCTGTTCAGTATCTTCATCGATATTTAGATAATGACATAGAGAGTACACTTATAAAATCTGTGGATGATAGAAGCCTGGGAAACAAGCAGGAACAATTGGAAGTCCTGGCACAGTCAAGGAACTATGACGTGATTAGAATAACAGAGACTTGGTGGGGTAACTCACATGACTGGAGCACTGTCATGGATGGGTATAAACTGTTCAGGAAGGACACGCCAGGTAGAAAAGGTGAAGGAGTTGCAATGTATGTAAGAGACCAGTATGATTTCTCAGAGCTCCAGTATGAAACTGGAGAAAAGCCTGTTGAGAGACTTTGGATTAAGTTTAGAGGTGAGAGCAACAAGGGTGATGTCGTGGTGGGGGTCTGCTATAGAACACTAGCCCAGCGGGATGAGGTAGATGAGGCTTTCTTCGGACAACTAACGGAAGTTTCCAGATCACAGGCCCTGGTTCTCATGGGGGACTTCGATCACCCTCACATCTTCTGGGAGAGCAATACAGCAATGCACAGACAATCCAGGAAGTTTTTGGAGAGTGCTGGGGACAAATTCCTGGTGCAAGTGCTGGAGGAACCAGGTAGGGATCGTGCTCCTCTTGACCTGCTGCTCACAAACAGGGAAGAATTGGTGGGGGAAGTAGCAGAGTGTGGCAACCTGGACAGCAGTGACGATGAGATGGTTGAGTTCAGGATCCTGACAAAAGGAAGAAAGGAGAGCAGAATACAGACTCTGATTTTTAGAAAAGCAGACTTTGACAACCTCAGGGAACTGATGGGCAGGATCCCCTGGGAGGCTAATATGAGGTGGAAAGGAGTCCAGGACAGCTGGCTGTATTTTAAAAAGCCTTATTGAGGGCACAGGAACAAACCATCCCAATATGAAGAAAAAATAGCAAATATGGCAGGCGACCAGCTTGGCTTAACAGAGAAATCTTCAGTGAGCTTAAACACAAAAAGGAAGCTTACAAGAAGTGGAAACTTGGACAGATGACTAGGGAGAAGTATACAAATATTGCTCAAGCATGCCGGGGTGTAATCAGGAAGGCCAAAGCACAATTGGAGTTGCAGATAGCAAGAGATGTGAAGGGTAACAAGAAGGGTTTCTACAGGTATGTTAGCAACAAGAAGAAGGTCAGGGAAAGTGTGGGACCCTTACTGGATGGGGCAGGCAACCTAGTGACAGATGAGGTGGAAAAAGCTGAAGTTCTCAATACTTTTTTTGCCTTGGTCTTCACAGACAAGGTCAGCTCCCAGACTGCTGAACTGGGCAGCACAGTATGGGGAGGAGGTGACCAGCCATCTGTGATGAAAGAACATGTTAAGGACTATTTAGAAACCTGGACATGCACAGGTCCATCAGACAGGATGCAATGCATCCAAGGGTGCTGAGGGAGTTGGCTGATGTGATTGCAGAGCCATTGACCATTATCTTTGAAAACTCGTGGTGATCGGGGGAAGTCCTGGATGATTGGAAAAAGAGCAAATATAGTGCCCATCTTTAAAAAAGGAAAGAAGGAGAACCTGGGGAACTACAAACCAATCAACCACACCTTAGTCCCTAGAAAAATCATGGTGCAGGTCCTCAAGGAATCCGTTTTGAAACACTTGGAGGAGAGGAAGGTGATTAGGAACAGTGAACATGGATTCACCAAGGTCAAGTCATACCTGACTAAACTGATTGCCTTCTATGATGAGATAACTGGCTCTGTGCATATGGGGAAAGCGGTGGACGTGATATGTATTGACTTTAGCAAAGCCTTTGATACAGTCTCCCAAGGTATTCTTGCCAACAAGTTAAAGAAGTATGGATTGAATGAATGGACTATAAAGTGATTAGAAAGCTGGCTAGATCATGGGCTCAATGGGTAGTGATCAACAGCTTGATGTCTTGTTGGCAGCTGGTATCAAGTGGAGTGCCCAAGGAGTCGGTCCTGAGGGAACTGGGCTTATTTAGTCTGCTGAAGAAAAGAGTGAGAGGGGATTTGATAGCAGCCTTCAACTACCTGAAGGAGAGTTCCAAAGAGGATGGAGCTCAGCTGTTCTCAGTGTTGGCAGATGACAGAACAAGGACCAATGGTCTCAAGTTGCAGTGGGGGAGGTCTAGGTTGGATATTAGGAAAAACTATTTCACTAGGAGGGTGCTGAAGCACTGGAATAGGTTACCTAGGGAGGTGGTGGAATCTCCATTCTCAGAGGTTTATAAGGCCTGGCTTGACAAAGCCCTGCTGGGATAATTTAGTTGGGGTTGGTCCTTCTTTGAGCAGGGGGTTGGACTATATGACCTCCTGAGGTCTCTTCCAACCCTAATGCTCTATGACTGTATGATAAACCCATTTTTGGAGGTAAAGAATTGAAGAAATGTCCATTCTCCACACAGAATCAAATTGGGTGCCGTAGTTCTGCCCTCCCATCCCTCTGCAAAGACACATGAAAAAAAGTGTGCTTACATTCATGACACATTTCACACCAAAAGTAAGAGTTCAGAGCAAAGTGCTGTTAAGATGAAAGGGGTATCCAAATATTTGATATTGCTTTTTTGTAATTGTACATACATTCAATGCAGTTTGACCACAGGTGTTGCTGCTCTTATTAAGCATTTTACATGCTTTGTGAAAGTGATTCATACAAATGCTATATTGAATTTAATTTTGGAGACATTGTCACATTTATTTACTCATTTTTGCTGTCTCAACAGACAGATGCAGCTATTGCCTTGCCCAGTGAGGTCTTGGTTCATGACTATGGTGCTCTGTAATACGAATACATAATTCTATCATGTTTTCACTCTTATACACAAGAGATATGAGCTCAACACAAATCTCATTTTAAATATTCCCAAAAATGACACAGAGAAAAATCCTCCCTAGAACCCCCACCAGGCCTTTCTTCTGCCTTTTTGAAACTATTCTTTTGCTGTTTGACCAAACCCATTTTAAAAACGGTGTTTTTTCCTCGCCTGCCAGGTTTACTGATTTGATTGTGATGCGGTTGCTAAGGAAATGACAGTTGCTACAGTACCAATGTTATGGTTTTGCGAAACTTGCTCATTAGTTATAGCTGGTTCAATTTCTATCTTAAGAAACTTCATATGAGTGCATTTAATATTCAGCCTTTCGATTTTCTTTTTTCAGTTCATTAATTTGAACAGTAATCTCATCCATTTCAGCATCGAGCTGCTATCGTGCACTGTCTGGGTAAAATATTCTACTGATAAATCCAATAAAGTTATTTTCCTTACCCTAGCTATTTGAGTTATGAAGTACACATTACCTTAACCTTCAGTGTGCTAAGATGTGCTTGCTGTGCTAGAAGCCAAAAATTGACATGAATATAGACTTTCATTTTTGGACTTTCCCATGCAAATCTTCAGTTCTGACCCTGAATTCATTACTTCTTGGGCCAAACCCCCAAGAATAAGGACCTCAGATCTCAGGATTTTATTTTAAAGAAGATTGATTGTCCTGTTTATTTATATGTTACATTGCTGAGCTTTCCTGGGGTTTTCAAAAGGAGATTTTCTCCCTTTGCCCCATCTTGGCTTCTTTTTTCTATTACATTTTTGGAAACGTCTGCATTATTATGATTTGCTCAGGGAGCTTATGGGAATTCAGTCCTATATACTAACGTACACTGGTAGCTAGAAAAAATAGATGGTGCTATAGCTAAAACTTGTAACTGGAGGATCTGGGTTTATATCTTAGCTCTACCAAAAACTTCCTGTATAATCTAGGGCAAGCAGGAGTGAAATCCTGACCCTATTGAAGTCAATGGCAAAGTTCTCACTGACTGCCGGGCACCAGGATTTCAACATTGATTTCTCTCTGTGCTATCCAACCCCACCCCGCATCAGTAAAGTGGGTCTAATAAAACTCCCATTCTTCACAGGATTCTTGTGAGGATACTTTTATACATCATTGTGTGGTACTCACATGTGCCTGAGGGCCTCATACGTCCATAGGATTGTGTTCCTTTGAAGGATGGGACAGTGGTGACTCCACTTCCCAGCACTGAAGAATTTGACCTTTCTAATATTACAGCATTTTTGCATCTTCGCTAGACAACACATGTAAACAGATGGACCATACTTTTCACTGACCCTAAATACGGACAGGGCATTTTGTGTTTTAGATGCTGGGTTTGTATTATCCCAGTGATTCCCTTGTTTGGTAAGTCAAACTTGATCTAGCAAAATAATAATTATAATCTTTAGAAATCAAATAATCCATAGTATTTGTGTAGTGCTTTAAGTGTTCAAGTCTCTGTACAGCCAGCAACTCCTCACAGCACCCTTGTGAGAGAGAAATATGTAAGAACGGTATCCTTTTAGAGCTTTTCCAACCTTACAGGGCTTGGAAGAACTCTGGTTTGTGGGAATGGAACTGAATCAGCTTCTGCAGATTAGTTTGAGGGGGCTGAGTTTAAAAAGAAGGAACATCAAGAGGAATCCCTCATATCCTGCCTCAGCATATCTTCACACCCACCGCCTCCCCCACTCCCCACAGAAGACCATTTTTATGGCCTAACAAGCCCTGAAACCCAAGAAGCTCAAGACTTTTTGGGGAATATCTAAGAGAGCCAAAAAGTCAGTGAGATGCCAGATTCACTTCTCACATTGATCAGACAAGCCATCTCCCCCACTTTTCCCCATTGGAATGTGTAGGTCAGCTGATTTTCTCTAGCCCAGAAAAGGGCTTCACTCTCTCCTAAGAAGGAGGATGAACTACTGCAGCTTTGGGACAGACCAGAAACTGATGAGTCCCTTCCCCTCGGTTACTCAAATCATACTGAGGATGGCATTAGCAAAGGGAGCCATCTTGTAAAGAGAGGGACACAGGCGGCTCTCTGGACCTGGAGGGAGAAGGAGAAGCTCTCAGAATCCCCTTCCTTAGAAGTTTTTAAGGTCAGGCTGGACAAAGCCCTGGCTGGGATGATTTAGTTGGGGATTGGTCCTGCTTTGAGCAGGGGGTTGGACTAGATGACCTCCTGAGGTCCCTTCCAACCCTGATATACTATGATACTATGATGAAAGTGGTGTCAATGTCTACACTGTGCCATGTCAATGGGAGATGCTTTCCCATCGACACAGCTTCCACCTGTCCTTGAGGTGGAGGACTGAAGTTGATGGAAGAGCACCCTCCCATTGACTTAGCGGGACTGATGAAGACCTGCTAGATTGACACCGCTGCATGATGGAAATGGTGCCGTTTTCACGCGATAGTGAAGACAAGCCCACAACTAATGACGTTAGCTAGTTTGCACGTTCACTGCTCACACGGGATCAGGATAAGGCCTCTTGAGGACAAGAGGGCATGTTAGTTTTGAATGTCTGGGGGCTGGATGCTTTCAGCGGACGGCGTAGATGAACTGATAGATCTTCCCTTCTAGGTCCTTCTCCAGATGACCTCTGAAGGTCCCTTCCAGCACTACAATTCTATAATTCCCCATGTATATTTCCTAAAATAAAAGCTAACAGAGGCTTTTCATGTGTATGGCTGGGGCTTCCCTTCACCAAAGAGCAGGATCTTAGAAAGAGGGAGAAGCAGGCTCAGCAGCTAAGTTTGCAGCTCCACTCTAGCTTCATCTAACAGTTCATATGTCAAACATGATTTTCTCTGGTACAGGGACAGAGCTGTGATTTGATACCCCTGCTTGGGGTAGGTCAGTGTGTGTTTGTGAGTGGATATAAGGATATAAGATGGTGATGTAAATTGCTGTATGGTTTTACTCTGCCATTCCTGTTTTTTTTTTGTGGTTTTGAGGGGGTTGTTATTAGCCTTTAGCAACCTTCACTGTTTTTAACTGGGTTTTTTGTATACGTCTACCACACTTCATTAATTTTTTGTAGAGCTGGAGCCTCACAAAATGAAAGAAAGAAGACTGAAAAATGTTACATGCAGACATTCTTCTTTGACACAGTGACTTCCATTTATGCACAAAACATCAGTTCTGAACGTTTTTAAGTGCATTGCAGTCTTTGTTGCAAACTGGCAGTAAGCCACTCATAACAACTTGTTCTGTGTCTCCAATGGGCATGCCCTCTAATAGTTTAACAGCTTTCGTTCTTCATTTCATGTAGCAAATATTGACCTGACTTTTTCAGATGTTTAGCAAATAACACACACAAGAAGTGAGTATTTTGCATAACATCTTTTTGCCTATCCATCTGTACGTTTTGCCCAGTAAGGGGAGAAAAAATGTGTTTTCTGTTCGAGACGTTGAGGAAAAAAAATTATTATTGTATTAACCATTTGAAAACAAGACTGTTGTTGTTTATAAAGAGTTATATAGTATTTATAATGTGCTACACACAAGACGTTTTATATAGTGTAGCTGCTATAGAATGCTAGTATGCCACAATAAATGTGATATCTTACTATTTGAAGGGTCGATCATGTGAGGATGTTGCATGCCTCCTGTGAGGATTGGGCCCACTTAATATGTTTTGTACAACCCTTCAGATGCTAGTGAACTACAATGATGATGATATTTTATAGCTTAATGTTTTGATTCCACCAGGTGCTGAATATCTCTAGGATTAGACCAGTGAATATATATCATTCCTACAGGTTCCAAAGTCATTTGAAAACTATATAAAGCAGAAAGCATTTGAAATAGAAATACAGCTGCGTCTTCAGAGTAAAGCAGAGCTTTTTAATGGGGCCAGCCATTATGTGCCATAATTTAGGTCTGGGACTAAAGAAGAATGCAATATCCAATTGAAAATGCAAAGGTATTTAGGTAATCAGGATGTAGTTAATAGGACTGGTGGAACATTCCCCCCCACCACGAGAATTTTTGTATAGAACATCTTGTTTCCAACAAAATGATTTTTTTTTCACAGAAAGTGTTTGCTTTCCTCAAAAAAAAAAAAAAAAAGACTTTTCATTAGAAAACTGAAAAACAAATTCTTTTTGGCAGAAAAGTGAAACATTTTCAGCCCCCAAACCCTCAAAACATGACATTTGGCAGGTTCTTTGTGTTTTGAAAAAATAATTGAAATTTTCAGCTGAAGTATCAGAACCAGAGGTTTGCGTCTCCAAGGGATACCACCTCTCTCAGCACAGTGCCCCCGACATGATTAGCTTAGTATTTGCCAGTAGTGAGGAACACCACCTGCTGATTCACTACCACCACATCCTGTGCACAGTAACTATATTGGGTGAGGTCTGTATTAGGCCCCATCAGCAGACTTTGTTAGGCTTTTTGTTAAACTACAAATTAAGCCCCCTGCAGAGGATCTTTTCAAGACTGCCAGATAATTTTCCTGTTGCGTATGAAGGGAATTATTGATGGGAGTTAAATGGCTGGCCTTGAAAAGCACACATTTAAGGGTGAGATGGATGAGAGACAATAAAAAGACAGTCTACATTTTAGTCTACCTAATTTACTCAGCTTTAATTCAGCCACACGACTATTTCATCTTAATGGCAAGATCTAGTATAGCATTGTAGTTCTCTTGCCAAAGATTGATTAGATGAGCTCTTAGTTAAAATTATGATGAGTAGGGAAATATGGAAGAGTTTAATTTAATCAGTTCAAAAATATGCTCTTCCTCTAATAGAGTGTTACATGAAAGAGGAAACAGAGGGCTAAATTAGTTGCAGCAATTAGAGTTCAGGCCAAGAAATCAGAGTTATAGTTCTTCAGATAGATTTCCAAAAGAAGAACTGATAGAATGAAAAGCAGACACTATTGAGCAGATATTGGAGAGACAGAGCTGATTAACGAAGTGACGATAAAGCAGGTAAGGACGCTTTCACTGTGGCCTTGACTTATCATTTATTCAAAGGGCAGCTGAAAGTTGCAAGGATAATCAATTTGTCACATGCTGCTCTGCATAAGAGTTTTTGCTGTCAATGAACTTAGAGTGAAAATGCCCCACAGACAGACCCTGACAACCACACAATTGCAAACATTCACCTTTGACTGTGCTACCTTGCTGAAATCTTGGCTTCCCTCCCCACTTCCATTTAATTCTGCCTCTGTGATATCGGCCAGGTAGTTTGTGGGAATAAAAAACTGGAGTCTTATTTTTGAGGCCAAAAAAAAGGGAATAAGTGAAAGATAAAATCTGATTCATACTGTACAGTATCTACAAATTGAGACAACTGAGTGAATCAGCAACTCTGCTGGCCTCTGATTATAGTGGTTTCTGCAGGTACCACTTTAAGGAGCAGAGCTGGGTGAATACTGCGACATATTTTTCATTTATATTTCTTTGCATTTATAAATAAATCCACTGCATTTGTGTCCCTTTTTAGTTCTCTTTCTGTGAATGCCCCAGCAAAATGAATATGTTGGCAAGAAAGTTCACTGAAACAGTGTATTTTAAAGGGCCTTTGCCACTTTTTGCCTCCTTATGATGGATAAAGAAAGCCTGAAAGGTTTTTAAACTTCTTGGGCTTTTTTAACACTAGAAATTCAGGTCCTGTCTAGGCTGGAAGACTCTGATGCCTGGATAACTAGTGTTATGTTGACAACACAAGAGCCAAGAAAGTAAAAGTTGATCTAACAAAAAGGGAAGGGACTTTTTTAGGCAGACACTATAAAACTTTGTTTTCTGTTTTTTTTTCTTTTTTAAAATTAACTCTTATTAAATTTCAATGTCTAATTCACATTTTGGAAAAAATGAAACCTTTGTTAAAGATCCAAGACACCTAATTATTCAGTTAAGGTGCTACACCTCATTATAAGCATCTATGAGTCTCCCAGCAAAGCCAGGGAAGACTAGACTTGAGTTTCCAGTTATTTCTAAGGTAAAATAACCAACACTTTTTGTTTTTGTTTTTTTTTAAATAAAACCTTCTGTATTAAATTAAACCTTCTCAAAAGAAGATTGTGTAGACAGAGGCAAAGACAGGAGCAAGGCATTGCTTTGTCCCCCAGACTATTGGGAAGACCTTTTATTGTTAAAAACCATCATGTAATTTATTTACATGGCTCTTCCCACCACCTTTACTAACTCATACACACATCATTTACACCATTAGTGTCTCCTCAGACCTCTTCCAAGGAGGGAAGAGGTCTTTCCACTCAGAGCCTTCTTGGGTCTGGCTCTCCAGTCCTGCCTCTCCGTCAGCATTTCCTTCCTTTGCCTTCTTCTACCCTCTGTTTTAATGGGCTAATTAGCTATTTAGTTCTCCCCAGCTGATTCTAATCTGCTCACTAGGAACAGTCAGGTCCACTGTGTGGGGATTAATTGGTGTTTAAGTGACCAGAGTGCTGGCTCAGCTATTGGTTCCCAGCATGCTGTCAGAAACATAAAAAGGGCATGAATCCAATTTTAAAAAAAAATCCTTTGAAAGTCTTAAACAATGTAGAATATTTGAGAAAAGTGAATTTTGGGCTCCCCACTATGATATCAGCACCTTCCACAATTAGGAAATTAAACAAAATTCTAACCAAATGCATTTCCTCCCCACTCCCCCACATGGATGTTTTGGAGAAAAAATTGTTTTCCTATTGATACAAGAACGTTTTATTCTGAAATGGGATAAACGCTCAGTGGTGGTGGTATATAGCTGAAAGACGCAGGGAATAATCACCCCTTCATTTGTACAAGAGACAACCCTGAGCTTAATTGTGACATCCAAACTATCCTGAATTTGGAGAAATTTTAATTTAAGATTTAAATTACAATGCCCTCTATAGTTTGGGTCCTGGGTTTGAGAGATCAACCTGCATTAAAGCTTAACAGTTGACTGTAACAGGGCAGCTTGCTTTGGGCCAGTCAGTCCTGCTCAGTTGAGCTTATCCTGCCAACCCTGTGCTTGGTATTGGATTTCAGAGAACGGAAAGAGGCAGAGCAGCTGTCAAGGTTCCTTCCCCACTCTGAACGCTAGGGTACAGATGTGGGGACCTGCCTGAAAAACCTCCTAAGCTTATCTTTACCAGCTTAGGTCAAAACTTCCCCAAGGTACAAAATATTCCACCTTTTGTCCTTGGATTGGCCGCTACCACCACCAATCAAATACTGGTTACTGGGGAAGAGCTGTTTGGAAATGTCTTTCCCCCCAAAATACTTCCCAAAACCTTGCACCCCACTTCCTGGACAAGGTTTGGTAAAAAGCCTCACCAATTTGCCTAGGTGACTGCAGACCCAGACCCTTGGATCTTAAGAACAATGAACAATCCTCCCAACACTTGCACCCCCCCCCCCCTTTCCTGGGAAATGTTGGATAAAAAGCCTCACCAATTTGCATAGGTGACCACAGACCCAGACCCTTGGATCTTAAGAACAATGAACAATCCTCCCAACACTTGCACCCCCCCTTTCCTGGGAAATATTGGATAAAAAGCCTCACCAATTTGCATAGGTGACCACAGACCCAAACCCTTGGATCTGAGAACAATGAAAAAGCATTCAGTTTTCTTACAAGAAGACTTTTAATAGAAATAGAAGTAAATAGAAGTAAAGAAATCACCTCTGTAAAATCAGGATGGTAGATACCTTACAGGGTAATTAGATTCAAAACACAGAGAACCCCTCTAGGCAAAACCTTAAGTTACAAAAAAGATACACAGACAGAAATAGTTATTCTATTCAGCACAATTCTTTTCTCAGCCATTTAAAGAAATCATAATCTAACACATACCTAGCTAGATTACTTACTAAAAGTTCTAAGACTCCATTCCTGGTCTATCCCCGGCAGAAACAGCATATAGGCAGACACACAGATCCTTTGTTTCTCTCCCTCCTCCCAGCTTTTGAAAGTATCTTGTCTCCTCATTGGTCATTTTGGTCAGGTGCCAGCGAGGTTACCTTTAGCTTCTTAACCCATTACAGGTGAGAGGAGTTTCCCCCTGGCCAGGAGGGATTTCAAAGGGGTTTACCCTTCCCTTTATATTTATGACAGCAGCTGAGGGCTGTTTGGAGAGCAGAAGACTCTGTGGAGCCATAGGAAAACACAGGTATGTGGGAAACCCCCGTAAGAAGGCCTGGGAGTGGCTGCTTGAGATAGAGCAAGGAGCAACCCAATGGAGCCCTGGTGGAGCTGAGAGGGAGATGGAAAGGAGCCTGGAAAGGGTGAAAGCTAAGCTCAGAGGATGTGCTTGAATTAGATAAGACAAGTCCCTTGGGCCGTAGGGGGTGGGCCCAGTTGGAGTCCAGGGCAAAGATTTTGGTTTTGTTTGTTTTGACAGTGCATGAGGTGGATTTTCATAAATGGCTTAGCTGGAGGCCAAGCCACTACAACAAGTCACCTCTGTGGCTAGAGTAGGCTGGAGATTGTTGTGGGGATACAGAGGCAGAACACTAATAGGCTGGTCTTGCTGTAAGGCCATGCACCGAGACTGTGAGTCTTGTAACACTGTTGCTGTGTCTTCACTACAGAGCAAGATGCGTCTCTACATTTTGAGGTAACATGCTACTAGAAGCAAGGCATTGTCATTTTACCTTGATGTCGGTACCTGAGGAAAACCTCAGGTTGGCGGTATGGGGTTGACCTCAACTAGCTACTTTCAGAGTATGTCCACTTGGAGCTGGGGTTGGATTCCCAGCTTGAGGAGAGGTACTCCCGCTAACTCTGATGGAGTTAGCCTGCTAAAAAGAGGGTGTAGCTGCACTAGCATGAACTAGCCCTACCCCCAAGTGCCTGTGGTCTTGGATGGGATCTTACTCAGGGCGGCAATCCCCTAGAATTGCCACACCTACACTCTGTTTTTAGTGGGCTAGTGTGTGTATGTCTCCTCTAGCTGGGAATTGACCCCTGTCCCACCTCAAAGCGTAGACATATCCTGAGATAAAAACTACCTGTGCCTTCTCTCCATTGGGATTTTTCATTGAGATAATGATCTCAAGTTAACTATCTTAGTGTAAAACCACGTATCTTTCCAGTGATGACAGCCTGAGATCAAATGAGATGCTTAAAATGAAAATCCTGGTTGTTTATTTCTCACTAACCACTCTGTTTTCTTCTTGCATTTCTCTCAACATAGCAAAAGAAAGTTGTTTCAGACAATTTCACTTTTTAGGTCCTAGCTGCAGTTTCAAAAAATACAGGGGAAATTTGATTTATATGAAAAGCAACAGTTTTTGCAAGATTCTCTTTTAATTGTAGAGTTGTTTTGATGGGCCTAAATTTTTATAAAGTCCTATTAAAAATGTATGGGTCAAATTGAAGCTGACAGAGTCCTCTAAAACAGATTGTTAAGTATACATACATCCAGAGAACACTGTTGGTCGCACAGGATAAATTAAAAAAATATATTAATAAATAATGTGATGATTAAAAATCTCTCTTAGCCTTCCCCCAGACTCTGTGGGAATCTCTATCAAGAACTAAATGTGGAGTCTCAGGCCTGTTTCTAAACTGTCTCTCAGGAAATAATGTTCATTCTGTTTATTAACTGATTTCTCTTTCTGTACATTCAATAGAGCTGGTTGGACAGGTTTTTTTTCCCTGTGAGAAATTTCAAATGAAAAATTTATATTTTTTTCTGAAAATTTCAGAGTTTTTTCTAAAAATCAAATATTTTTGTTTTCACATTCAATTTTTCACCTTTAATATTTCATGTGTTAATAAATACACCGATTAGTCTTGGCTTTATTGTTTTCTCCCGATCATAACAGTTCAAAGTATGGAACAAACATATAGGGCTGTTAATTGGAGAGCTAATAATACTCAGTGAATTTTTCACCTTTGTAAGCATGTGTCATTAGACAAATAATTCTGAGGGACGTGGAGGAGAGGGTAAGGAAGTGCTCTCTGATGGTGGACAGACCTGGGGAAGATGCAGAATCGGCAGCAGGCATTTGACGTTTGTTGTGCCATGCTTATATTGGGAATTTGCCTCATGACAGACACAATATAAGCTGTAAAAAGAAAAGGAGGACTTGTGGCACCTTAGAGACTAACAAATTTATTTGAGCATAAGCTTTCGTGAGCTACAGCTCACTTCATCAGATGCATTCAGTGGAAAATACAGTGGGGAGATTTATATACACAGAGAACATGAAACAATGGGGGTTACCATACACACTGTAACGAGAGTGATCAGGTCAGGTGAGCTATTACCAGCAGGAGAGCGGGGGAGGGTGGGGGAACCTTTTGTAGTGATAATCAAGGTGGGCCATTTCCAGCAGTTGACAAGAACATCTGAGAAACAGCAGGGGGAGAGGGGGGATAAACATGGGGAAATAGTTTTACTTTGTGTAATGATCCATCCACTCCCAGTCTTTATTCAAGCCTAAGTTAAGAGTTAGTAAGCAATATAGTTAAAGATATGCGTTAGATTCTGTTTTGTTTAAATGGCTGATAAAATAAGTTGTGCTGAATGGGATGTATATTCCTGGTTTTGTGTCTTTTTGTAATTTAAGGTATTGCCTAGAGGGAATCTCTATGTTTTGAATCTAATCAAGCCTTCCCCAGGAAAGGAGGTGTAGGGCTTGGGGGGATACTTTGGGAAGAACACATCTCCAAGTGCGCTCTTTCCCTGTTCTTTGTTTAACACGCTTGGTGGTGGCTGCATAAGGTCCAAGGACAAAAGCTAAAAGTTTGTACCTTGGGGAAGTTTTAACCTAAGCTGGTAAGAATAAACTTAGAGGGTCCTTCATGCAGGTCCCCACATCTGTACCTTAGAGTTCAGAGTGGGGAAGGAACCCAGCTTTCATCCAGACCACACCACACGATCCATTGTCTACAGCCAAGCTCACCCATAAATATTTCACATTTGGAAACAATGTATACCTTCAAATCAGCGGCACTGCTATGGGTACCCGCATGGCCCCACAGTATGCCAACATTTTTATGGCTGACTTAGAACAATGCTTCTTCAGCTCTCGTCCCCTAATGCCCCTGCTCTACTTGCGCTACATTGATGACATCTTCATCATCTGGACCCATGGAAAAAAGCCCTTGAGGAATTCCACCAGGATTTCAACAATTTCCATCCCACCATCAACCTCAGCCTGGACCAGTCCACACAAGAGATCCGCTTCCTGGACACTACGGTGCTAATAAGCGATGGTCACATAAACACCACCCTATACCAGAAACCTACTGACCTCTATGCCTACCTACATGCCTCCAGCTTTCATCCAGACCACACCACATGATCCATTGTCTACAGCCAAGCTCTACGATACAACCACATTTGCTCCAACCCCACAGACAGAGACAAACACCTACAAGATCTCTATCAAGCATTCTTACACCTACAATACCCACCTGCTGAAGTGAAGAAACAGATTGACAGAGCCAGAAGAGTACCCAGAAGTTACCTACTACAGGACAGGCCCAACAAAGAAAATAACAGAACGCCACCAGCCATCGCCTTCAGCCCCCAACTAAAACCTCTCCAACGCATCATCAAGGATCTACAGCCTATCCTGAAGGATGACCCATCACTCTCACAGATCTTGGGAGACAGGCCAGTCCTTGCTTACAGACAGCCCCCCAACCTGAAGCAAATACTCACCAGCAACCACACACCACACAACAAAACCACTAACCCAGGAACCTATCCTTGCAACAAAGCCCGTTGCCAACTGTGTCCACATATCTTTTCAGGAGACACCATCATAGGGCATAATCACATCAGCCACACTATCAGAGGATCGTTCACCTGCACATCTACCAAGGTGATATATGCCATCATGTGCCAGCAATGCCCCTCTGCCATGTATATTGGTCAAACTGCACAGTCTCTACGTAAAAGAATAAATGGACACAAATCAGACATCAAGAATTATAACATTCAAAAACCAGTTGGAGAACACTTCAATCTCTTTGGTCACTCGATTACAGACCTAAAAGTGGCAATTCTTCAACAAAAAAACTTCAAAAACAGACTCCAAGGAGAGACTGCTGAATTGAAATTAATTTGCAAACTGGATACAATTAACTTAGGCTTGAATAAAGACTGGGAGTGGATGGGTCATTACACAAAGTAAAACTATTTCCCCATGTTTATCCCCTCCCCCATCCCCCCTCCCTGCACTGTTCCTCAGACATTCTTGTCAACTGCTGGAAATGGCCCACCTTGATTATCACTACAAAAGGTTCCCCCCCCGCCCTGCTGGTAATAGCTCATCTTATCTGATCACTCTTGTTACAGTGTGTATGGTAACACCCATTGTTCAAAGAATCATAGAATATCAGGGTTGGAAGGGACCTCAGGAGGTCATCTAGTCCAACCCCCTGCTCAAAGCAGGACCAATTCCCAACTAAATCATCCCAGCCGGGACTTTGTCAAGCCTGACTTTAAAAACTTCTAAGGAAGGAGATTCCACCACCTCCCTAGGTAACTCATTCCAGTGTTTTACCACCCTCCTAGTGAAAACGTTTTTCCTAATATCCAACCTAAACCTCCCCCACTGCAACTTGAGACCATTACTCCTTGTCCTGTCATCTTCTACCACTGAGAATAGTCTAGAACCATCCTCTTTGGAACCACCTCTCCAGGTAGTTGAAAGCAGCTATCAAATCCCCCCTCATTCTTCTCTTCCGCAGACTAAACAATCCCAGTTCCCTCAGCCTCTCCTCATAAGTCATGTGTTCCAGTCCCCTAATCATTTTTAAAAAGAAAAAAGAAAAGGAGTACTTGTGGCACCTTAGAGACTAACCAGTTTATTTGAGCATGAGCTTTCGTGAGCTACAGCTCACTTCATCGGATGCATAGCATATCGTGGAAACTGCAGAAGACATTATATACACACAGAGACCATGAAACAAAACTTCCTCCCACCCCACTGTCCTGCTCCTAACAGCTTATCTAAAGTGATCATCAAGTGATCATCAAGGAAGGCCATTTCCAGCACAAATCAAGGTTTTCTCACTCTTCCCCCCCACACACACACACACACAGACACACATACAAACTCACTCTCCTGCTGGTAATAGCCCATCCCTCTTTGAAACCTCTCTTTATAATGCGCATGATAATCACATGCGCATTATAAAGAGAGGTTTCAAAGAGGGATGGGCTATTACCAGCAGGAGAGTGAGTTTGTATGTATGTCTGTGTGTGTGTGGGGGGGGGGGGAAGAGTGAGAAAACCTTGATTTGTGCTGGAAATGGCCTTCCTTGATGATCACTTGATGATCACTTTAGATAAGCTGATAGCAGCAGGACAGTGGGGTGGGAGGAAGTTTTGTTTCATGGTCTCTGTGTGTATATAATGTCTTCTGCAGTTTCCACGATATGCTATGCATCCGATGAAGTGAGCTGTAGCTCACGAAAGCTTTACTCTGAAACTAATCATTTTTGTTGCCCTCTGCTGGACTCTTTCCAATTTTTCCACATCCTTCTTGTAGTGTGGGGCCCAAAACTGGACACAGTACTCCAGGTGAGGCCTCACCAGTGTCGAATAGAGGGGAACAATCACATCCCTCAATCTGCTGGCAATGCCCCTACTTATACATCCCAAAATGCCATTGGCCTTCTTGGCAACAAGGGCACACTGTTGACTCCTATCCAGCTTCTCGTCCACTGTAACCCCTAGGTCCTTTTCTGCAGAACTGCTGCCTAGCCATTCGGTCCCTAGTCTGTAGCGGTCCATGGGATTCTTCCATCCTAAGTGCAGGACTCTGCACTTGTCCTTGTTGAACCTCATCAGATTTCTTTTGGCCCAATCCTCTAATTTGTCTAGGGCCCTCTGTATCCTATCCCTATCCTCCAGTGTATCTACCTCTCCTCCCCGTTTAGTGTCATCTGCAAACTTGCTGAGGGTGCAATCCACACCATCCTCCAGATCATTTATGAAGATCTTGAACAAAACCGGCCCGAGGACTGACCCTTGGGGCACTCCACTTGATACCGGCTGCCAACTAGACATGGAACCATTGATCACTACCTGTTGAGCCCGACAATCTAGCCAGCTTTCTATTCACCTTATAGTGCATTCATCCAGCCCATACTTCTTTAACTTGCTGGCAAGTATTCTGTGGGAGACTGTGTCAAAAGCTTTGCTAAAGTCAAGGAACAACATGTCCACTGCTTTCCCCTCATCCACAGAGCCAGTTATCTCGTCATAGAAGGCAATTAGATTAGTCAGGCATGACTTGCCCTTGGTGAATCCATACTGACTGTTCCTGATCACTTTCCTCTCCTCTAAGTGCTTCAGAATTGATTCCTTGAGGACCTGCTCCATGATTTTTCCAGGGACTGAGGTGAGGCTGACTGGCCTGTAGGTCCCAGGATCCTCCTTCTTCCCTTTTTTAAAGATGGGCACTACATTAGCCTTTTGTTTCCTGTTCTCTGCGTATATAAATCTCCCCACTGTATTTTCCACTGAATGCATCCGATGAAGTGAGCTGTAGCTCAAGAAAGATTTTGCTCAAATAAATTTGTTAGTCTCTAAGGTGCCAAAAGTCCTCCTTTTCTTTTTGCGGATACAGACTAACACGGCTGCTACTCTGAAACCTGTCAATATAAGCTGTGCAACCTATAGAGCTGGTCAGCATCTTTCACAGAGTTCTTTTATGGTGAGAACATTTTTCTTCATCACAAGTGGAAACGTCTGCCAATTTATTTCTTACTTTTCCATTTTCTCGACAAAAGTGTAAAACAAAAAAAATGTCTTTTTTGGGGGATGCGCTCTAATTTTACCTTTGTTTTCCCCCCTTTCTCTCCTTTTTCCCTTTCCCTCATCTAACCATCCATTTCTGTTCCAAAGGAGGGGTGGGGGACAAAAATGGGAGAGGAAAAGAATCCAAAATAACAAAAAATTGAGACTAGACATTTTTTATAAACATTTTTGCAAAAAAGTTTTGAATAAAGGAAAAATCATCCTTTGCTAAACAGATGAAAATGACTTTGACAGATTTTTCAAAAAATATCTTGTGCGTTTTCCAACCATCCCTAGCAAAGCGTTGCAAGTTATGATTTGTACCGGTGCAGCTTATGAGCTGTAGCTCACGAAAGCTTATGTTCAAATAAATTGGTTAGTCTCTAAGGTGCCACAAGTACTCCTTTTCTTTTTTGCGAATACAGACTAACACGGCTGCTACTCTGAAACCTTGGTTCAAATAGGCATTCACGCCTCGGGCATAAGTAGAGCCTTTGCCTGTGTACAGTAAGAGTTCGCACTGGTGCAGCAACACTGGTGGCTGGTCTTCAATGGCTGTAACTGGGGCAAAGCCATCCTATCTTGATCCAAAAATTGTCAGTGATGGAGCATCCACTATGATCCTTGGCAAATTGTTCCAGAGGTTAATTTCTCTGTTAAAAATACATACCTTATTTCCTGTCTGAGTTTGTCTAGCTTCAACTCCCAGCTATTGGATTGTGTTACACCTTTCTCTGCTGGATTGAAAAGCTCATTATCCAATATTTGTTCCCCATGTAGGTATTTATAGACTGCAATCAGAATCATCCCTTAACTTTCTCTTTGTTAAGCTAATGTAAACAAAGTGGAGTCTGCTCTGCAGGCAGCCCTGGCCAAGAGAAGGCACGCGCAGGAACGCAGCAAGGAAAAGTCCCTTCACCCCCAGAGGCACCTGTTCCAAACCCCCCAGAGTGAACACTCACACCCACCAGAACAGTACCATGAATATAGGAAAGGGAAATGTTTATTTACAGAGGGACGAAAGGAGAAAAACAACAGGGGGATATATAGAGGAGTGGTAAAATGGGGCTGCATTCAACTCAAGGCCCCACAGGCCCAGTGGTAGCACAGTCTGAAAGGGCAGACACCGAGCAGTGTGTCTACATACAGTTCAGGAGTCCTGGTCAAAGTTCCAGTTCAGTGGTGAGTCTTGGGTGCTCCTGGTCGTCTTCGGCACCAGTAAACTTCCCCCAACAAACCCCTCCAGTGCCCTCTTCTGCCGCTCTCTGCAAAGCCACCCAGAGTGACCACCTCCCCACTTAACTAGCTAACAGCCTCCCTCCTTGTTCCCAATGCAAAGTCAAAAGCCCCAGTACTCACAGTCCCTTGCAGCTCTGGGCGGCGGTGATACTGGGTCCGGTTCCAGTCTGTCCTTTTCAGATGATTCCTCCCTGGCATAGTGCTCCTCCCAGCTCCTGTGCTGGGGTGTCCCTGATCGGCCGCTCTGTCCCTCCCAGGCTTCAGGCAGGTTCTTGACTGCTTCACTCTGTGAGGGCCGGCTTGCTGCAGCCCATCTGTCTGAAGCTCCAGACACACACGCACCCTGTTGCTATATCCCCCTCTCTCTCCGCCTCCTCCCTCCAATAGCACTTCCAGTGCAAACAGTGGAACAATCAGCACTTCCCCCTTCTGGAAAAATATTTAAAGGAGCCATGCTCTCTAAACCCCAAGTGGTCACATTAAATACATTGAACACTTTGAGTCTGTCACTATAAGGCATATTTTCTAATCCTTTGATCATTCTCATGGCTCTTCTCTGAGCCCTCTCCAATTTATCAACATCCTTCTTGAATGGTGGGCTCCAGTACTAGACTCGGTTTTCCAGCAGTGGCTGCACACGTGCCAAATACAGAGTTATAATATGTAGCACAATTGGAACATGATCCTGATTGGAACCTCTGACTCCTTCTGTAATATGAATAAGAATTAATAATTGACTGCTGAAAATGCAGTGGCTGAGGAGCCATTGGACATCCAGTCAGATCCCATAGATCTAGTGGCATCTGTGTGCTACCTGCCTTGGCACACCTTTTATCCCTGCCAGGGCCAGCCCTAGACCAAGTGGTGCCCCGGCGCCCCCCTCCCTTTGTTAAACTTTTGAATATCTTATTCTTTTGCATTTGTAGACCATTTCACAACTTTGATGCATGGTTTTCATGCATGATTTATCCCTGTCATATAAGACGATAGATTTGCACACTAGGATCTGTAAATCTGTATTTATTCATGCCATATATAAGCAAATAAAATCATTCATTTCCTCTAAGCCTATAAACTTTTTAAATTTTAAGAATAACTGAAATGTAATAACATCAATAAAACAAGGTTCATAATATCACAGCTGTGCTCTCACATCACTTTGTTCTCATAACTCACTGACTGACGGGTGATGCCCCGCCCCTTATATACCTGCTAGGGCATGGCTGACAACAGTTGAGTAGGTTCAAGGAAAATGTAGTTCTCAGAAAGTCTGGAAGGTTTCATGAGATTCTACAAACCTCCAGAACGTTCTAGGAGGTTAGTGAAAAATGAATCCACATACAGAATACCTGAAACGTTTTACTTCAAACATTTTATTTTCCCTTTTGTCGCTACAACAAAAACAGCACCCTGAGCCTGGTGTGTGTGTCCCCCACAAGCCAAGCACCCCAGGCAGTCGCCTGGCCTGCCCCCTAAATCCGGCCTTGACCCCCTCTGTTACCCTAGAAGCATAGCTATCAGTTTCATATTTAATATCATTGGTTGTCGCACTGCTGGCATTTCTATGCGATTCACCACTCCAGTGGGGACTCCTTGAGGATGTTATTCAGTCAATGCCCAGTGAAATCAGTGGGAATCAGTCTACTGATGTCAGCGGGCATTGGACTGAGCCCTGAATGCCTTGTGTCAATTACAGCTGCTCAGGATTGTTTTGACTTCAGGACCTGTGATTTTCTGTTGGGAACATCTCACATGCAGCACCATATTCCATGACACCCCCCCATCTGATCACTGCCCTTCTTTATTCAGGCATGGCAATGGGGCTGGTAGGTGGCTCTGCAGTGTAGGGTTTAAACACAAGGTACGGGACCCTTGCCTCAGCATGTGCGTCCAATGGAGTTGGCACACATTTGCCCCAGTATTGTTCCTATCTGTGGCATGTGGTGACGGGAGACGCATGAGGCCCTTTGTTCATAATAATTAAACATGGATACGGTGTTTTTAAATGTCTATATTTGTTAGTCTCAAGGCAGCTTTAACCAAACCTCCCAGTTGGTATGCTAACATATTTTGGGCAAACTTGGATTTGCATGGCACGTCTGGACTGCTAGAACGCTGTTCTGATTGTACGTCAAAGGGAAATCTGTGCATTAGGGAGAACAGAGTGTCAATAATCAAACTCTGTCATGCAGATTTGCTGGGAGAATTTTGCCTTTATTATCATACTTCTAACAAGCCAGTACCTAGCTCCTATCAGTGAGACTCATTTGATGTGGTATAATGAGAGCTACACTTATGCATAACCCTGCAAATGGAAAACTAGGTCAGAAGAGCTTCCAGAGGATCATGCGTGATGGACCAAATTGAAAAAATAAGCCTCTTTTCAGATTTTGCAGCTAAATTAAGGGTTTTGTTTTATGTCTCTTAAGTGGCTCAGAACTCAACTTTCACTTAATTTAAAAGACAGAGTTATCTAATTGTTGATAATCCCTGGGGACTGCCATGGGATAAAATGACAGGGCAAAGCACTCTACATTAGGCTAACAAAAGTAAAGGTAAGGCTAAGCCAAGACTTATCTGGCCGCCATTATCATAGTAACTGAGCACCTCACAACTTTAATGTATTTAACCTCACCCTTCTCCAGTAGGGACGTACTGTTATTCCCTTTTTACTGATGAAGAAATGGGGGACCAAGAAACGAAGCAGCTTGGCTAAGGTAACATATGAAGTCTCTGACAGAGCAGGGAATTGATCGCCCATCCCCCGTCTCTAGTGCCCTAACCACTACACCAGGGGTCGGCAATCTTCGGCACGCGGCCCATCAGGGTAATCCACTGGTGGGTCATGAGACATTTTGTTTACATTGACTGTCTGCCGGCATGGCCCCCCACAGCTCCCAGTGGCCGCGGTTCTTCATTCCCAGCCAATGAGAGCTGCAGGAAGCAGCGGCCAGCACGTCCCTGTGGCCCGCAGCTCCCATTGGCCAGGAACAGTGAACCACGGCCACTGGGAGCTGCAGGGGGCCATGCCTGTGGACCGTCAATGTAAACAAAATGTCTTGTGGCCTGCCAGTGGATTATCCGGATGGGCCACGTGCCAAAGGTTGCTGACCCCTGCACTACACCATACTTCAGACCTCACTTTGGAGAAATGAGAGCCCACAAAATATCACCAGGACAGTGGCCTTGTGGCGGGAGAACAGTGTTGCAGTTGAGGCATGTGGACTTAATGCAAATATCTCTGGCCACCTGCAGAACCTGGGTGTCCACAGGGTTACTGGGTAGATCCTGAGCTTCATTCTTGAGTGAAGGGAAATGGAACCCCATGCCTTTGGCAGAAAAATTGGGGAGAACATTACTCCTCCTTTGGGATTTCCTATCAAATGGGGCAATCCAGCCTGATCCTAATATGCACAGTGTGGAAAGGAAGTTCTTACCCAAGGCCTCTCACAGAGCATTTACCTTCTTAGGGAAAGCAAGATATTTATGGTCCTAGGGATAAATACCAAGGAGGGAGAGGAATTATTTAAGTTAAGTGCCAGAGTGGACACAAGAACAGATGGCTATAAACTGGTCATCAACATGTCAAAATATAGTCCCTTTATGATCATTGCAGCACATCCCTGATTGCTTAATAATAACCAGCCTGCAGTGGGCATGGTAAAGGAATAAAAGAGCTAAATAAAGATCTTTTAGGGTTGAAAATTTCCTGTTTATGGGCAATGAAAATGTAATTTAGCCTTCGGAACGGAGGAAAAAAATAAAAAATAAAACCTCCCAAACCACTCACACTCTGTGTACATTGGCAACAACTTGTTTGATCAAGTTGCATTACACAGAGTCATGTCTATATTTAGAAAAACATCACTCTTTATACTTCCCATGTGAATAATTTGCCCTCTCCTGCAACCCTTCCCTACAGGGGGGCCTTGCTAGGGATGATCTCATTCTGTCAATATCAAGGCATCAGTATCTCAGTGGAGAGCGGATGCCTTTATAAATTGTTGTGTTGCAGTGTATTTGCAGTGCGTGCCAAAAATATCATGCCAAACTGTAAGGAGGTTGTGCTCAGAATCTAGCTACTGAGGCCTCCAGTGTATCTTATGCTTTGACATAAATTGTTTTCTCACTCCTGATTTGAATGGCATGTAGCACGCATTATACTGAGCTGAGTTTGCACATGGTCTAATAGAAGTAGTGATGTATCCATGGGCATGCAGCCAGTGTAGTGATCCTGGCAGATCTCATAAGCTTCTTAGGGTTAGGCCAGCTCAGGGCTTAAAGGGTCAGACCTGCAAGGAACACCGCTGGGAAATGCTGCACAAATGGGAGTTGGTGGTTCAGTAAGCGCACTCGTCTCTCTGTCACTGCCGAAGCAGTGTCTCAGCTTGGTGGAGCTTCTTTCATAAGAGATGCAGAACCAAGGTCCTGAGCGCTTGTCAGCCTTGTCGGCTCTTGGCTTAATTTCAGTTTGGATAATGCCATTCTACCACCAAACACCCCTGCAACTTTAGATCGTTGACACTTCCAGTCCAGTCCTGTCTTGCTGCTGTGCCCTGTGCTGTCCTGCACCCCACAGGTGGCTGGGCTGCAGGGGTGGGTGGAGTGATCATTATATAGAAGGGCAGACTGTCATATGTTAGCCACTGTCATTCACGGGGGGCAGAGCCACACCGGCCTAGGGGAGCTGAGATGCAGTCTCTTCCTCTGGCTCCCCTGCCTTTGGGTGGTGCCGCACACTCCCTTCCCTGTGGCCAGCCAGCTCCCTCAGCGAGTGTGCAGGAAATGGGAGGGCCATGGCTTCACCTGTCTCAATCTATTGTGGGATGGTTTCCACCGCTGGGGGCCCTCAGAGTGAGAAGTCCTTGTGATCCCCTGAGGAACGTTATCTCTGGCCCTTGTGCAGCGGACACACAATAGAAGGAAGTTTCTTTCACCTTCTCCTACCCAATCTGTGTGCCCATACAAAGGCCAAGACCAGTCTAGCTCATGGTTAGCACATAGCTTTGGGATACTTCAATAGCTAACATCTGTGCTCTCATCTGCACTATACAGATTCATCCCCCAGTCCTTTGGTATCTTAGGTGCTTATATGGCCTCCATTACCATAGTATTGGCGCACACCAGTCTCTAGTGTATTCATCCTCACAACACCCTTGTGAGGTAGGGAAATGCTATTATCCCCATTTTAAAGATGGGAAAGTGAGCCAGAGAGAGGGTAAGGCTTGGCTCAACAAAGGGATTTAGGTGCCTATAGAATCACTAGACCAACACAGCAATCCACACACAGCTTGGGTTAGGTGCCCTGGCTTCCTCTACAATGAAGGAGGAGAGAGAGGTGCCTTGTGAGATCCACAAAAGAGCCCCATGGAGAGTCACCTAACTTAGCCAATGGGAGATGCCCACAAGAAGGGTGTGTGCTAAGCCTAGCCCCTCTATGGAGATAGGTGCCAAAGTCCGAGATGCAGGGAAGTGGGTCTCTCTGCTAGTGATCCATGAACAGGGGGAAGATAGGCGTTCCTCTGCCTACGTGCTGTGTGGGGGCCAATCCCGTAGGTGTGCTCTGAGACCACCTAACTCCACACAGAATAGCTGAGGAGGGGATGGAGCCATTATTATAGCCATTAGCCCAATGGCTAGGGGCATGTTCTAACTACCCCAGGGTATGTCATGGGCTACAGAGTGAGTCTCACTCTTTCTCTGGTCCAATTAATAGTTATTTATTTTAAAGTGGAACAATGGCGACCAGAGAGACTGAGGGAGCCATGCATTAGTGTAGTCCGTAGCTCTGTGGCTAGAGTGCTTTTTTGAGAAGTGGCAGAGCCTTGTTCAAGTCCTTTCTCCTCAGACAGGAAATCTGAACCTGCGTTCTCCCATGTCCCAGGGGAGTAAAAGGTTATAAGGGAGTACCTCCTGAGCTATTTTGTGTGGAGTTAGGCAGCCTCTGAGCATAGTGTACCCCATGTTACCCCCTGTATCCACATATTAGGGGGACGGATAGCTCAGTGGGTTAAGCATCGGGTTGAGCATTGGGCTGCTAAACCCAGGGTTTTGAGTTCAATCCTTGAGGGGGCCATTCTGTGTGACAGTTGTTTTGGGGGAGGGATAGCTCAGTGGTTTGATCATTAACCTGCCTAACCCAGGGTTGTGAGTTCAATTCTTGAGGGGGGCATTTAGGGATCTGGGGCAAAAATTGGGGATTGGTCCTGCTTTGAGCAGGGGTTTGGACTAGATGACCTCCTGAGGTCCCTTCCAACCCTGATATTCTATGATCCTATGATTCACCACTGTTGTATGATTATGATAGGTTTTGATGCCTTGTGAGGTCTCGTTTGAAAAGTCATAAGTTGATGGACCTCATTGCCCTCTTAAAATGGGTGTATCATTGTTGTATATGAACTCATGACATTTTGCCGTGTGTTTGTTACTGAAACCTGTTGTGAGTCTGAGAAACGCCCACAGACTAGAAATAACAAAGGGAATATAAACAAAAGACCTGCATGTCATTCCCGCAGATGGCTCCAGCCTCAGGTAGACAAAAGGTCTGAGCAAGGAATTTGCAATTAACCTGAGAGACAGGACATATCTCACGTACACCACAGACTGAGTGGCTGCACCCCAGTGGGAGGGAGGGGGTGAAGTGGGGATTTCTGAAAGCAAGGAGTAAAAATAGGGGACAGTGATATCATGACTTGGCCTGCCTCTCCCCTTCCCCCCCATCTCTATACAAGGAAGCAAGGGCATCTGGAAAACAAAGATCTGCACTGAGACTTTGGGAGGCACTGCACCTAGCAGGAAAGCATTCCAGTTAGCATGAACTAGTGTGAAGTTTGGGGTGAGAAAAATCCTCTTGCATTTCAGATTGTTAGCTTGGTAAAGTTTAGGATTTAGATTGCAGTTTTGCTATTTTATTTCCTTTTGTAACCAATTCTAAAACTCTATGCCAATACCACTTCGTCTCTTAAAATCTATCTTTATTTATTAAACTGGTTTCATCTAAACCAGAGAGCTAGTCTAAAGGGCTCGGGGGATCTGCTCAGATTACAGAGGCTGGTGCATGCTCTTTGAAAGAATGGCAAACTAATTAATAAGCTTGCATTGATCACGAAGGTCTTGAGCAGGGTAAGACGCACATTTCTATGGTGCAAGGCTGGGGCTGGAGGAATTGGCGGGGGTCTCCCCTCATGTAGTTCATGAGTGGCTTGGGGGAGCATTCACATAACTTTGCTGGGTGTGCCTCTGCACGCTGGTGGATGAGTGAACAGAGATTGGAGGGGTTTGCTGTTCACTAGCATAGCAGAGTAGGACACAGCCTGGGCAGGAGATTTAAAGGGGGCACAGGGGCTCCACAGTCCAGATTGCACCCCAGGGCATGTCATGCACACCTACCAGATCAGGCCCCGCCCGTGACTTAGGCAGAGGAGAGCCTATCCTCTTCCAGTCAGTGGATCGTTCTGGGGCTTAGGCAGGAGCTAGGCACCTGCGGTGAGCATAGTCAGAGGCAGAGGAGAAACTTAGGTGCCTAAGGAACTCGGACTGCAAAAATTTGGCACCGAGTGAGTTTAAGCAGTAGCTGAGTGGGAGTTTGGTGGTACCTTATTATCTGTGAGGATCTGAACCTAAGTGACTTGCCCAGGGTCACACATGAAATCTGTGGCCTAGCAGGGGATTAAACATAGTGCCCTAATCACTGAACCATCCTTCCTCTCCATGAATGCTGGGAAATCAGAGAGATGTTATGGTGTTGGCCACAAAGATTTCGGCTTAGACTGTAACCTCTTTGGGACAGGGTCTGCCTTTTCCATATGTGTTGATAGAGAATTTAGGATAAAGGAGCCAGCCATTAGGCACAACCGCCATAATAACGATTAATAATGAATAGGCAAATATGGACCCAAACTCCTCCTTTGGCTCACTCTATCTGTATGCTGTATCACAAAGCAGACAGTAGTACCATTGACTGGCTGTTAGGATCAGCACATAAACACATCTTGAGATATGCCCTACGATATGGGGAGATGATCTGCACTGACTACTTAAGCTTGCCTGGATTTCAACAATAGCAATGTTGGAAATATTTCCATTCAGTACAATACAAGGGATATTATTTTAAAATGGCATGTGGGACTGGGGCAAGGACAAAGAAGAGTGATTTCTGCAAGCTTATTAATAGTATCTAGTCATTAAATATAATTCATTTGAATTATTATTTCATACCTGCCAGTATCCAGTCTGCAAAACCCAGTCGAATGTAAAGTTGCAAACATCTGCAATATAGCTGCAAAACAGAGCATGAATGCACATTAATTTGTGCTTATTTACACACATTTGTGTGTCTTTGCAAATGAGGCGTCAGGCAGTGAAGGGGAGGGGAGGCAGGGAGAGAGACCCTAGCTTATCTTTCTCTGTCCCATTGCAACATTGATTTTTCCCCCCCATCCCCTCTCACAGCATTTTGTCATCTCCCAATTTCCCCTCACCAACTCAAACCTCTGAGAATCTGGAGAGAGAACAGCAGGACAGGGTTCTTCACCCTCCTCACAGCGGGGGGAGGCATCTTCACCTAGCCCTGGGCACGGGGGAAGCTGTGCAAGGAGCTCCTGGAAGGAGCTCCTCCACAGTGGCTCTTAGCAAAGTGTTCCATGCCCATCAGTGTGAAGCAGGGAAAGCAGGAACTATTACAGCTTCCCTTTAGTAAAGACCTAAGTTGTCCATAAGAACCTGGAGGAGCTCTGATTGGCTGCCCTTCTGTAGGAATCATAAAACTGTAGAGTTAGAAGGGACCACAAGGGTCATCTAGTCTACACCCCTGCCAAGAAGCGGGAAACAGCAACATGGGGAAGATCACCCAATCATGGGATTTTCCCCATACATTTTTTTGGTCCAAAATAGTTGTAGGGTTTAATGAATTAATGGCTGTAATGAAGTGGGAGACCATTAAAGGAGAAGTCCCATTTAAGTACAAAGTATTACTTTTTTCTTTTTTTCTTTTCTTTCTCTCTATTCTTCTTTCTCCTTCTCTCCACTCCCATCCTCCCATAAATTCACAGTAGATCAGGAAAACTGTAGGACTGGCAGATCTGTTCCTTGTCTCAGGGATCACCCAGTAATGTGTGAGGCTCTTTCTGTAGAAAGTGGAACAATCTCTGCCTTGTGGAGCTCAGAATAAGGGGAAGGGACATAAGCGGGTTACTTACCTCTCTGGTAAGTGCCTCAGTTTCCCTTGAGTGGTTTCATACACCTGAAAACCTCTCATTAGGGGGTAAACAATGTCCAACTTAAACCAGCCTTTCACCATTTTGGTGCAGGTGTCAACAAGTAGCTCTTCACCCTTTCCAGACCACAGTTACCTCGCTAGGTCTGGGTACTCTTCACCTCTTGGTCAGATGGGTATTACCTCACACCACAAGGTGGCACTACTGAGCTGTAGGGATTACTGTACTTTGCCTTCACCATGAGCTCCAGCCCTGAATAGTGAAGAAGCTGTTCTCTCCTTTCTCAAATATTCATTTTCATTCTTCTCCTCTCCTGAGAGCTACTTCACAGCAGGGCTTGCCTGTGAGCTCGACTTTCAGGCCTCATTCACCATCCCTTCCTCAGGATGAGGTGGTGCCTGCTCTCCAGGTCTCTCCCAGTTCTGAGGAAACAGAGTTTGTGCATCGTCCTCCCTTCCCCATCATTCCTTGTCACATAGCCCCTGAGACTGCAAGTCCCAGAATTCCTTTAAACGGGTAGTTAACAAGGAATCAGGTCAGATCTGCAGCTTGACACCTTCATAATAGGCCCAGCTCCGCCTGTGACAGACTACAACATGTTAATAACAGTACTGCCAACCCCAAACAAGGAATAATCATGAGTCAGGCCTCCAGCAATCTCGAGATTTGCTTTAAAAATCATGTGATTGAAACTAAATAAATACTACATTTTAGATTCTCTTTATTCGACTGCTGGGTTTTGAGCCAGAGGGTACACTGAGATCACATTTTCTAGCTTTTATCCACAACCATGAAGGCTAGAAACTTACTTTTATAAAATAAAAATTGAGATTCTCATATATTCACATGACTCTAGAAGCTGCAAGTTTAAGAAGAACACCCAATTATGAGACACATGATCAAATCAAAAGCATTGGCAACATTGTGTTAGAGAGATCACAATGGAGCTCTGCTGTTGCGGTTCAAATACAAGACAGGACAAGCTTTAAGCAAGCAAGCAGGCTGGTCTGCCGACGGCTGGTCCGCCTGTCAGCTTTTCACCCTCTCTTTTATTTCTCTCTCTCCCCCCGCGCATTACATACTCCAACAGATAAAAGGAATACACTGGCTTTGTATAATATTCTTATTTACCAATTTCTATCTACCGCATTCCTTGCTCTCGGGCCTTGAGCCCAGTCCTGGGAGGCTTCCCACGGTTCATGTCATCTGGGCGAGACTCCAAGGTTCATGCCCTTGAGAGGAGCCGTGTGTGCACTGCTCCTACACAACACTCCGGGTGTGCCCTGAATGTTGCCAAGTGCATGAACCTTGCATGAATGCTACACTCTGCCACATGAAGCAACCAATTAAGGTTAGATTATCATATGTGTACACATATTACTTATTTCATGGTATATGTGGGCTAGGTTCCCTGTAGGCAGTAGTGTGGCTCTTAAGAAAAGATGTCTATATGGAGAAGGCTGTTCAAAGAGGGCTGAATGTTACAAGAACAGAATTTTAAAATGCTAGCCTTAGAAGTATTGTATCATGGAAGTCTATAGATTAATAGATTTTTAAGGTCAGAAGGGACATTATGATTATCTAATCTGCTACTCCATGTAATTTCTGTATCAAGTCGACAACTGGTGGTTGAGCTATGGCATATTTCTTAAAAAGCTATCCAAGCTAGTTTTAAAGACATGTGGTGGATTCTCCATCACTTCATTGCAAGGTAATTTGTTTCCATGCTTAATTCCTTCAGTGTTAAATTCAACTTTATTACCAGCATAAAGTTGTCTAGCTTCAGCTTCCAGCCACTGGATCTTATTATATCTTTGCTATCAGAAATCTTCTCCCCATGTAGGGACTTATTGACAGTAACCAAGTGACCTCTTAACTTTCTTTTTGGTACAGCAAAATAGATTGAGTTTCTGAAATCTGTCATTGTAAGGCAGGTTTTCCAGGCCTCAAGTCAGTCTTGTAGCTGTTTTCTAACCCCATCTGAATTGTTCACCATCATTTTTGAAGTGTTGACATGAGAACTAGAACCAGTATATCAGCAAAAAGAAAAGGAGTACCTGTGGCACCTTAGAGACTAACAAATTTATTTGAGCATAAGCTTTTGTGAGCTACAACTCACTTAAAGCTCATGCTCAAATAAATTTGTTAGTCTCTAAGGTGCCACAGGTACTCCTTTTCTTTTTGCAAATACAGACTAACAGGGCTGCTACTCTGAAACCTGTCAGTATATCAGCAGTGATTTCACTGATGCTGAATATGAATTGGTTACCATTCCTTTAGAGGTATTAAGCTGAATGTAAATTGGAAATACTGATAGTTTGCAATATTACTTGTTTCACTTTTATGTTACAGTGTTGCAAACACTGGAGTAGCTATCCTCAGTTAAGTATCCATGGATATGTTCAAGAGGTCAAGGGTCCTTGAATATGTAATATGTCTAGTAATTATACAGATACAGTGTCAACAATACACTTTCAAAAATGTCTGAGTAGCTGTGGCTGATTGCAAAGTTCTGTGCACAATATAATGTGTTATATGGATTTATGGTTGAGAATTTATGCTCTAGTTCTCCTATGAGGTTTATAATCCATTAAACTCAAGTTAAATAATAACTGGTAAGACATTGTAATGAACTATTGTAATGGTTAATGTGTATGTGTCAGTCCTGCCTTCTACTGCATGGAATCAAAAATGCCAAGCTTGTGTTATAGGCCCTGTATGGTTACTATACTGTTAATTGCCAGAGATTGTCCCTTAGAAGTCTCCACTGATATGTATTTGTTAATCATATTTCAGAAGCTTTAAGTTATGTCCCTTGTTACATTTTACAGCACCTCTGTGAGGAAAGTAGGAAATGCTGGTGGCCAGGGAAAGCCAACGCTACAGTTGAGCATGCGCAATAGAGAAGACATGCTGAAATTGTTTTCCAAAACAGCCTAAAGTTTGCCCTGTTGCAAAGCTCTGAGAATGGCTGATTGAGTCATTGGGAAAGTTGCCAGCTGCTTAAGGTGAGGAGTACAATTTTGATAGCAGCTGACAACTACAGGAGGTGCGGGAAACTGTTTTGTAATTCTGATGCAGCTAGTTGTGGTGAACATGGTAGAAGCTTTGAGCAGACAACCAAGAATAAGGACTGTTATTTTAACTAAAGCATTAATAAATCTGAGGAGACATAAAAACCTAGTCTCGTGCTAATCTGGGAATCTGGAGATTCCTTGCTTTGCCACAGACTTCTTGTGTGCCTTCAGTAAATCATTTAATTGCTCCATGCCTCAGTTTCCCACCTGTAAAATGGGGATAATAGTATTTCCCTGCCTCAAGATGACAACAGGTGGCTGCTTCTCCAGATTTTTCCCCATCATCTTCACTGAGTTTAATGACAATATTAGGATATGTCTACGCTGCCCCACAGTTTCAAACACAGTGTGCTGCTCTGTAACTTCCTCCAGTGGACACTGCAGGCACAAACTAAAAACGTTCCTTGTTTGTGCACTTTGTCCTATGCACCATTGTTGATTTTCAGCATCTTTTCTCTTTTTGTTTCTGAGTCATCTACTTTTACTAGCCATGGAGTATGCTGACATATTCTGCTGCTTGTTTTCTCTTGACTGAGATGAATGCAAGAGTCACCAATAAAGTCTTAGTTTCTCAAATGATCTGTCTTCTGAGATCCAGGTTGTGGCTGATGTTCCCCCACCCCCATTTAGACTTTGTCTAGCGATTCAGTCTACGACAACCAGAAATGGGAAGATGAACCCAATGTACATGTATATTATACACAAAAACATTAGAAGAATACTAAGGCTTCAAAATCAAGCACTCAAAACTAGGACGTGTCAGTATTAAGGTGGCCCACACAACCTGAATTCAGCCCCCTTGTGTGTCTGCATGATGACACAGTCTTTAATTACATAATCACATACTATTTTTTCCATGGCCCCCCGGCCTCAGTCAGTGCACAGGGTGGACAGTGCTCACTTAATGATCAGCTACTCAATATTATTTTTTACCTTCGTTGTCCTCATTTACAGAAGGCTGTTAATACCCATATTGTCATCAGCAGGGTTGGAACTATTAGGTCCACCACACAGACCTCTGCCGCTGGAGCTAGCTGCACTAGAAAGGAGTGTCAAGATGACACGTTTTCTTTATTAGGCTGATCTTTAGTTTTGTGATCGGGTAGTTTTCTTAACCTACATGTATGGCTGTGTCTAAGGGCTAGTCTACACTTGAAACACTACAGTGGTGTAGCAGGATTCTTCTGATGACCTAGTTCTAGCTAGACTGGGGGTTAGGTTGCTTAACTATGTTGCTTAGGTTGTTATCCTCTATGTGGACCAGCACTCACAGGGAATTGGATACTTTGCCAGAGGGTCTCACAAATATTTGCTGCTGCAGAAGAAAGGTGAGATCCAGAAATTTTGGGGTCCATTCCAGACTCTAGATGGGAGTGTGCTTCAAGGGATTGATCCAAAGCCAGCTGAAATCATTAGGAGACTTTCAGTTAATTTCAGTGAACTCTGGGATTGGGCTCTTAGTGCTGAATGCCCTGGGTTCAAACACCACTGGTGACCCATAATTCACTGTCCTGGACATGTACAGCTTCAGAAGTTGTGTATGAGGAAGAACCCCTTCCTGACATACCTTAAAACCACCCTCAGGGGGAACCCTACTTCTAGATGGCCAAGTTTGCCACTGGGGTATGTGGTGCAACTCTGCTGAATTTATTGTCAAGCTGGTGGAACTTAATCTGTAACTTTATGGGTTTTCCCATCACTAGATATCTTGTACTAAATCTTTACTCTGCATCCGTGATAGCTTTTAGCTTCACTTCACTCATGCCTGCAGTAACATTAAACTGTCAGAGAATATAGCAGGAAAGGGAGGGAAGTAAGCACCAACATTAGTGTTGGTTTTTTTGTTTTTTTTTTCCTTTTTATCTGTGCTATCTCCTCCTCGGCATTATTTACCAGCTGCATCGCACTGAGCTGGGCATTTAACTGCCCACACACCTCCTGCAAGGGCTTCATTTTTTGTGACTAAAACAAGAAGAAATGAGTCTCTGTTATTGAACGCTTGAGACAGAGCCGTGTTTTAGTTGCCCAGAGTCCCGGTGCCGGCTGTGAACAGGCTTAGGTAAAGAGAAAAGGCACATTTTTCTGGAGAAGCTCAGTCTGCAGCTAAATAGTTTCAGAAACAAGTCTATTCTTAGAGCACATCCCTTGAGACAGAGCATGGAGTTAGTTGGCCCCTGGTGATTCCCCCCAAATATTCACAGCTCTAGATCTAGTGATTAACCCCACCCCCCAAAAACACATCATTCCAACTTTAACACAGACAGCATTACCTAGAGAGCACTCTGTAGGTCTCCGGGCACCATATCCCCTAGGGCTGTGGTCCCATCAGTTAAGCAAGGTTGAGACCAGTCATTACTTGATTGGGAGCCCCCTCCCCCAGATGCTGCCGAAGCTGTGCTGCTGAATTACTGGCATTCTGCATCCAATGGGTTGGTTATGCCATTTAGGTACTGTGCTGTGATGGGGCATTGCATGGCTGCACCACCCCAGTGGCAACGCTGTGGGGTAGAATGCCTCCTAGTACGCCAGGGGAGCCGCTAACCCATTCAATAGGGTGGACAGTACAGCTAGCCACAGGGTTAGGGAGGAGAGTCACAGTTCTCCCTACTCTCTGCTCATGCAGCCCTGGGGGAGTAATCCCTTCATTGCCTTAAGTCCAGGGTCTGCATTTCTGCCCAGCCCTGGAGACGTAAACATGAAGGAGGCTCCTCCAGCCCTGTTCTCTTGCACAGTTCCAAGTCAGCATAAACGTGGTGCCAGCAATGCTGTGATAGGGGTGTAGAAATAAGGCTTTGAAGACATGGGCTTGTTATATTACCTTGGCATTTTCTGCAGGAGCAGGAGTCTTTGCACTGGTGGTCCTGACCAACTTCCTGTGTGGGTACATCCTGCTAATATGCAATTGCTCTTGCGGCTTTGATAGGGTATGGTATTCTTATTCCAGCTATCTTAGGTACTTGCATGGCCCCTGATTCCATCTGGGTGCTCCGACACTATTTAGTGAATTTATCCTCAGAACACCCTTGTGAGGTAGGGCAGTGCTATTATCCTCCTGGGACAGATCAGCACCCAGGAACAGAAAGATTAAGGGCCAGATTTTTAAAGGTATGTAGGTGCCTTAAAACATGGCCCTAAGTGACTTGCTCAAGATCACACAGGGAGCTTGTGATAGATAGTTGAATCCAGGTTCGCCAAGTCCCTGGGCATGGTATTGGGGACTGTGCCCATAAGGGCTAAGCTTCCCAGACAGTCTGAGTGGGGTGTTGGTCACTGAATGCCACACTCAGGTATTACCCTAGCATCTGGATCATCTTTCCTTGCTGATGCTCTTCCTAAACTATTGCATTGGGTTGCTCTGTACTGTAAAACAGCTGCTGCATTTTGCCTCTGAGAAGGCTATATAGCAGGGGAGTCCGAGTGTGTGAGGCACTCATTAAGGCAGCTACCAAAGTACCTTGCAGAATGGATGCCTGGAAGACTAAACCTTGTGTAAACAGGACAATAACACTGGGTGTTTTTTGAGGGCTTGATTAAATCAATTCTGGTGCAAATCTTTATGCAAACATATTTGCATGATTTGCTACCTGCAGACATCCTTGCAAACAAAAAATTGCTTGTTGGATCACTGGAAAATGGATATGAAGAGTGATTGATGCAATCGAAGTGAATTCTCAGGGATTATCTGGAAGAGGAACTGTTGTTTGTTTGTTTGTTTTTGTCACTTTTGAAATCAAGATTTGAAAATATAAAACAAAACCAGAGACAATATAAACTCTGGGCCTTATCCAAAACTCACTGAGGTCAGTGGAAAGCTTCCCACTGAATTCAGTGGGTTTCGGATTGGGCCCTTTCTGCTTCATTACAGGGAAAGCTTAAACAAACATTATGTTTGCTCATCAGGCTTAATAATACTCACACTTTTTGTTTTTGTTCCGTTTCCCTTGTTATCTACCACATTTTATTCTTTAAAATAAATTCCCACTTTGCTGAACTTAATGCAGCCTTGTATTTTTCTTCATCGACAAAACAAGAAAAAAAAAGGCAATCCTGAGTAACGAACAAGATCAGTTCCTGCCAAGTGATGCTGTGGCAGATACCCAGGGAAGAGATAACGACTAGCGGGTTGTACAAGCATGACTCTTTTCTGTCCGTCACTAAGGGACGCGCAGATACAGGTTTTACTGTTGGTTATTTAGACGATACTCAACAGTCCTCTGTGCTATAAGAAATGGAATTTTCAGGAGAACGAAGGATAGGCAGTCTGGACACGTACACTAGCTGTACTAGAAAGGGGTATCAACATGACATGTTGTCTTTATTCTGCTGATCCTTAGTTCTGTGACTGGGTAGTTTGCTTACCCTACATGTCCAGCTGTGTCTAAGGGCTCCTCTGCACTTGAAACACGACGGTGGCGCAGCAGAATAATTCTGTTGACCTAGTGCTATCCAGACTGGTGGCTAGGTTCCTTAACTATGTTGCTTAGAGGTGTGGATTTTTCACACCCCTAAGCAAAGTGCTGGCTTGATTTAACTTTTGCGTGTAGACCTGTTGTAAGAGGAGGGGTAAAAGGTTAGGTAGGGGCTAAAAATCTAATTTTCCAATAAATTATATAATGAAAACTTTTAACGGTCAGAGTAAATGGAATCCACAATTATTTCCAGTGGGTTTCTGATGATCATCTGTTTTAAGACTCTGATTACCATTAAGATAAACTTGTCAGCTAGCTACACTAGTGGTATTATAATCTACTTCAGGAGTTTATTAACTGCTGCACTCAGTACCATTTGCTCAGAACGATTGTATGCATTTGAGACAAGAAGCCACTCTGACTTTGAGCATAAATACAAGAGCAAGCTTAATAAAATAGATGAATTACATTGCAGTGTAAATTAGATTAGCATTAGTTAATTAGATGCATTAGTTCAAATGCAATCCAGCACTGTATGTGGTGAAATGGTAGCCAGTGTGATTAGGTTTACCACTTGGAAAATAATAGGTGTTAATCACACTGAACTATCCATCCATGTTTCTGAGCCAGTATTTGCTGTCCCCTTTTTTTCACCTTGGATGGGACAATTGATTTGCTCACTGATGAGTTCTTGTTTGGGCATAGCCATAGGTAAGGGTCTGGGAGCATGTAGGAGGATAATTCCATATATGTAAGGATGGAAAGCTCTAACTTGAGGATGGGTGGGTGGGGTAGCATGGATTGGTTCAAAATGCAGCTCACCTTGGGCCTCACCCAACTCCCATTAAAGCCAGTAGAAAGGCTGATTGACTTCAATAGGTCTTAGGTTGGGCTCCTACTGAGCAGCAAAGCCCTCACAGAAGTGACCCCCACTACCCTAAGGGATGCCTCACCCTCTGCAGTCATGAATGTCCAGCACAGTTATGTCCCCTTGGAATAACAGAATTGGCAACCGACAAGCCTCATAATACTGGATGCTGGAAACAGGTTTCTTGCCACTTGGCCTACGACTGTAGAAGTCAATCCTGGAACCTTCTTCAAACTGGGGACAAGAAAGAGGGGAAAGTTAGATCTGTGTTTCTTGCAGAATTTATAAGGAGCTCAGATATTATATTGATGAGAACACAACAAATACAGTGATAGAGGAGATTAGACAGAATATGGAGGAAAGCCATATCCTTAACCTCTGAGAATAGGACAAGAAACAATGGGCTTATATTGGAGCTGGGGTGATTTAGGTTGGACATTGGGAAAAACTTCCTAACTGTCAGGGTGGTTAAGCACTGGAATAAATTGCCTAGGGAGGTTGTGGAATCTCCATCACTGGGGATTTTTAAGAGCAGGTTAGACAAACACCTGTCAGGGATGGTCTAGATAATTCTCAGTCCTGCCATGAGTGCAGGAGACTGCACTAGATCATCTCTCCAGGTTCCTTCCAGTCCTATGATTCGATAAGGTCCTGTTAAAAATATTTCACAATTCACTCTCTCCATCCCATCTCTTTCTCTCTTTCTCTCTCTCTCTCACACACACACACTACAAACATGGGAATTGTACAGGAAAACCAAATGAATCCTGAGTTTGAATTATCTTCTGACTGCAGCTAGGTCATACTCCTTGACTAAAAGAATGTGTAGGAAATGAAATGTTCTCTGACTGTTTCCTGCTTTTTAAAATGAGCAGCCTTTAACCTAAAGCAGTTTTTTGCTTTCATGTTTTCAACATGGCTTCACTATTTTGGATTTAAATAAAAATAAACAAGGAAAAACGAGGGGGGGGGGGGGAAAGCTGCATTTTTTAGTTGGGGATTTAGTCGGGGATTGGTCCTGCTTTGAGCAGGGGGTTGGACTAGATGACCTCCTGAGGTCCCTTCCAACCCTGATATTCTATGATTCTATGCATTTACATGTCTGCTTATTTGACTTTGAAAATGTTCAGTTTCCCACTAAACAGTCTGAAGTTCTATTCAAGAGAAGAAACACAAAGTTTCCGAGCAAAGGCTTTCAACCACATGCTGTGCGCCTTGGACTGTAACTGCTTGCAGCAACTTCTATTAGTTATATCATACCAAGAAGTCTATCTGGTACATCTCACCTTCAAGATCAAGAGACAATGCAAAGTCAGAGGAGAATTCTGGGTAAAGGACTAAGTTGCTGACAAAGGCCAAAGTTTAAATAAAACATGTTCAGTGGAGCTGAATCAATACTTTATTTGTTAAGGAGAAGTAAAAGTACAAAAAAGCTTGTACAACTCGGCATAAAAAAAGTGAGAAATCAATTCTGCTTAATTCAAAATGCTTGAAGAGTCACCTATGCCATTATGTATGAATAATTCAGGAACATGAATTTATTGCAGACACATATTGTTTGGTTTGGATTTAGTTTTGCCCCACGTTTGACCTGAATCCTGTAAAGAATGATATTCAACTAATTGAAATAACATTTTGCAGGTAAGAGAATGCCTTAGGGATGTTTGAAGACTAATCCTGAAATAGAATTTGGAAGATGAAATGTCTGAAAGTTTATATAAATAGTGTTATTTTACTGTGTGTTATCTATGGTACATGAGGGTCTTCATATCCAGGGTGCATGCACCTCTTGAGGCTAAATAAGAATCTTTTCTCCCCTCCAGCCTAGTAATAATGAGTGTTAAAGATGTTTAGCAAAAGTTTTGTCTTCCCTCCACCCCGCATCTTCTATTCGTAGGAGGATATTTTATAAGACCTTATTGAGATTAAGTGATATCAACTATAGTAATGCAAGATGCCTTCAGGCAGAACCAACAGAATCATGTTTTTCACATTCTAAGATATTGCAGAAACACAGCGCACCACAAAATTGACAGGTTTGATGTGTCTTCACACATGTAGTGATCAATGTAGTGATCAATGGCTCCATGTCTAGTTGGCAGCTGGTATCAAGTGGAGTGCCCCAAGGGTTGGTCCTGGGGCCGGTTTTGTTCAATATCTTCATTAATGATCTGGAGGATGGCGTGGATTGCACCCTCAGCAAGTTTGCAGATGACACTAAACTGGGAGGGGAGGTAGATAGGCTGGAGGGTAGGGATAGGATAAAGAGGGCCCTAGACAAATTGGAGGATTGGGCCAAAAGAAATCTGATGAGGTTCAACAAGGACAAGTGCAGATCTCTGCACTTAGGATGGAAGAATCCCATGCACCACTACAGACTAGGGACTGAATGGCTCGTCAGCAGTTCTGCAGAAAAGGACCTAGGGGTTACAGTGGACGAGAAGCTGGATATGAGTCAACAGTGTGCCCTTGTTGCCAAGAAGGCCAATGGCATTTTGGGCTGTATAAATAGGGGCATTGCCAGCAGATCGAGGGACATGATCGTTCCACTCTATTCAACATTGGTGAGGCCTCATCTGGAGTACTGTGTCCAGTTTTGGGCCCCACATTACAAGAAGGATGTGGAAAAATTGGAAAGTGTCCAGCAGAGGGCAAAAGTGATTAGGGGAGTGGAACACATGACTTATGAGGAGAGGCTGAAGGAACTGGGATTGTTTAGTCTGCGGAAGAGAAGAATGAGGGGGGATTTGATAGCTGCTTTCAACTGCCTGAAAGGGGGTTCCAAAGAGGATGGATCTAGACTATTCTCAGTGGTAGCTGATGACAGAACAAGGAGTAATGGTCTGAAGTTGCAGCGGGGGAGGTTTAGGTTGGATATTAGGAAAAACTTTTTCACTAGGAGGGTGGTAAAACACTGGAATGCGTTACCTAGGGAGGTGGTGGAATCTCCATCCTTAGAAGTTTTTAAGGTCAGGCTTGACAAAGCCCTGGCTGGGATGATTTAGTTGGGGATTGATCCTGCTTTGAGCAGGGAGTTGGACTTGATTACCTCCTGAGGTCTCTTCCAACTCTGATATTCTATGATTCTATGTATTTTAGCCTTTAAATATATGTACAACCTATGTAATCAAGATGTGCACTATGACTAATATTTATTTATTTTACAATAGCACCTCGAGGTTCCAAAACAGATCAAGCCCTATTCTGCTAGGCAAGGTACAAGCACATAGTTAGAAACGGTCTCTGCCCCAAAGAGTTTACAATGTAAGTAGACAAGAAAAGATGGGAGGGGGAACAGAGGGACAAAGATGGAGTGATTGACCCAAGGTCCCCCAGCAAGATGGTGGCAGAGCCAGGCTTCCTGACTCATTTTGGTGTCCTAGCCATTAGATCAGACTGCTTCTGCGGTACATACATATAGACACCAATGGAAGTATTCACAGACAGGAGAACCGCATTTACATGAACTGAACAGAGGACATTGAATGCATTGAATCTACTCAGATAAATAAGTTGGGATAAATAAGACGGGATAGTCTGCCCCTTCAAAGCAGTAGTCCCTATTGGTGAGCCCACCCTGCCACATGGGATTTGAAAGGTTGGTCAGCCCACCCTTTAAAGATTTGAAATGTTCACTATAAGGACCTTAGGGGGTTGTGGAGAAAGGAAGTGGTCCTGGGAATGAACGGGGCTTGGGAAGAAATCCTGTTGCTGTATCTTTAAGGACCCGGGACCAGGAACCTTGCAGAGATGGGTGGGGCAAGGGTCTCCTATTTCCTCCTTCCTCCACCCTCTCACACCAACCATTTGGGAATGAGGTGGGAGAAGGGGACCCACATAAATGCTATCTCCTCCTTCATAGCAGTGCAGATATCAGCAGAGAGTCAGAAGGCTCCTGCAGGGCCCTGAGTTAGCAGGGTGAAGACAGGAGCAGGGGAAGGTCTGCCTGCTGACCCTTCCCAGCCTGAGGGTGGGAGAACTGTTTGGGACAAGTGCCAGCTGGAGGAGCTGTTCCACTGTGAATAAATAATTTAAAAAAGGCACTGTAGCAGGATCCTGGGTCTTCCAACTCCCAGGTGAGTGCTTGAACCACTGGGCTACAGAGTGCTCTCTCTCTTTCTAACCTAATTATTCCTTGGTTATTTATTCACAGTAGAATAGCTTCAACAGACCAGAGCTCGCTTACCAGAGCAGGCCCCATAGGTAATTTAGGCAGAGGAACGCTTATCGTATTCTGGCTCGTGCATTGCAGTGGAGTTAGGTATCTGGAAATCTGGCCTGAGGCTACCCTGTGCATGCTCAGAAGCAGGAACATAGGCATCTAGGGAACTTCTACTGCAAAAATCTAGGCACCAAATGAGTTTTTAGGCACTTACAGGTTCAGAGGCAGGGACTTTGGATCCCACTGGGGCCTGTGTCTGAGATTTAGATATCTAATTTAGCAGTTAGGTGCCTAAATCCCCTTATGCATCAAGCCCCTGTTCATGACTGGGGAAGAAAGAGGCTGTTGTACTTTTCCTTCATGTGTCGCTTTTCCAGTGGTGCCGTTGCGAGCTCTGCCTGTGTAGAGAAAGCGCAACACAGAACTATCGAGCTTTCAGATATGCTGCGCAGCCGTGTTTATCCCCAGTCATTATGATGCTTCAGAGAGCTCAAGCAAGATCAGAATTAAAGTTTTCACCTGAACTTTGCAGCTGTGATTGCAGACAGGAAAGTTCGTAATTGATGTAGTAGGAAAAATCGGCAACAACTTAAAATAAAATAATATGTAAGCTTCAGTGAGCATGAGATAAGTGGCCTGTAAATAAAATTGTAATGATACCAAACACTCTTTATTGAGGTATACATCATTATCCTCCGGTTAAATTATTCAGTGAGTCATAGTCCAAAGTAATGTGAGTAGCTTATAATTTATGAGGCAATTTCTGAAAAGCATTGTCTTCCTTTTTTATACATGGTAGGAAGCCCCGGCTGCGTGAAATGTCCGGTTTAGGACATGCTGGCAACGAACATCTGAGTTTTGTTAATCAGATGTAATGCAGGGTAACAGGCCCATGAGAAGCTTGGGGAGACCAGTTGTCACTGCTCTCACTGGTGTGCATCGCAGTCATTAAAGTCACCTTGTCAAGGGTGGATTTTATAACGTCGGCAGAACACCCGGTGATTGAACTGCTGAAGAGAACCAGTTTGAGCACAAACAGGTCAGTGCAATTCAATGCCAATTCATCTTGACAACCACTGCAGGTTTACCCCACACCCACACTACTGCCACTCGGCACTGTTTTAGTTGCAGTACTCATATATACCCAATACCGAATTCCGAGAAGCATTGTATTCTGGGACATCCTAAGAGGCGCTGTGATAAGAGAACTATCTGGATCACTTCACTCTGAACCGCATTACTGCTGTTCATCCAGACACAAAACCAGTTCAGGGTGAAATGGATCAGACTGAACTGGTTCTTACACCCGCTGAAAACAAATCTAATCAGAATTTGTCTTGGAACATCTGTAAACCAGTGGGGCATTTTTGCATGTGGATGTGCCAGCAATACAAACAACGCTTTGCCCGTCAAACCTGCAAGTTTTTGCACAGTGACCTGCCCAAATGTGCTGCCCTCTAGAGCAAGAGTGATTAGAGGCTACAGGTGGGCTGAAGTAGTTAAACGCTAAGGGTCTGATCCACATTCCATTCAACTAAAGGGAAAGACTGCCATTGCCATTAGTGGGCTTTGCTTTCGGCCTTAGGCCACATCCTCCATAATGAGCAGAAGTACATTTTCACACCTTGGGTGTACTCGTGGGGGGGTGGGGATGAGTCCCCCACGAGTACACCCAAAATGGTGGGGGGGTGACTGGAGGATGAGTCAGTCTGAGGAGCTAGGATTAAGCACAGTCCTGGACAAAGGAGGTGCTTAGCTATACATGTTTCTCTTAGTCCTCTCTAGTGGCTGGGAACCAGCACTCTCCTGAATGCATGAACGGGGGTTTCCCTGTGCTGCAGCTCATTGGTTTTACTTTGCACTTTCACAAGCAACACCCCGTACCTCTGTTGTGCAGGATCAAGCCTGGGAAGTGTAGCTAGTGTACTTCACTGCCATGGCTCAAAACCAGAGGCCCCCGATGTCAGCAGGTGAACTGTTGGTTTTGTATGTTGTTGGGTTTTTCACGTGACATTCTCTGGATCCGTTTTTATTTCTTGCTTTAAGAAAACAAAATAAATGACATTATAACTGTATCAGTGTGGGAAAGTTACTAGAAATGTAAATAAAAGTAAAGCTTTAATCAGGTTTGAAATCCAATAACTGTGATGTGAAGCAGACATTTTGGGCTTGTCTACTCAGGGACATCCATAAATATTAATCCAAATTAACTAAAGGTGTAGATTAGTTCAAGCCTTGTATGAACACCCTCATTCAGAATTTAAGTGTCCTTAATTTAGTTTTACTTAATTCACTTGCAAAACCCACATTGGGATTTAATGTGGTTTAACTAATCCACTCCAAATTCACACCTCTAGTTAATTTGGATTAATATTACTGGATGCACCCATATAGACAAGCCCTTTATTCACTCAGCTACACAATCCTGGGACACTAGAGATTTTATCTTAGCCACCAGAGAGCCCTGACACTCATACAAAAAAGCACATGTTTTTTGTGCACACTGCTAGCTAAATAAAAATGAATGAATAAATAATGACTATCAATTTGTAGACAAAGGATCAGCCCAGTTCCCCTGCTGGGCCCAGTTTCCTCTGTGGAGGAGCTAGTTATGGCTCCCTGGTTCTTCTTTAGAGAACTCCCAAGGCGTAGCTAAAGTACTGGCTATGCCCCCAAAGGGTTGTTACCAGAGAACATTATTGCTACGACGCACCGAATCCCACATGCTTCTTGAGCCGGGGTCTGTGGAGCGTGAAATGTAGTTTGGAGCTAGCTACACCAGCTCTGTGCCTACTGGGGACTCCAATATGCAGTCCCCACCTCTGAATATGTGGTGGTTTTCAAGGCACATTGCACCATTGTAATGCGGTCAGACCCCAGGCATCAGCGGGCGGGATTGAACCTGGGACCACTGTAGCTTAGTGTATGAGCCTCTATTAGATGAGCTAAAAGCCACCTGGCTCGCTCCCTCACAGGGCACCACTTGGCCCTACAGATTTATACTGTGAGCACATGTAACCAGTGATAAACACTCCCACTTCCCAGAACCCCCTGCAGTATTGTCCCTGTAATTATTATAGTTCTATAATATCTATTGGGGACTGAGAGAGTGCAAGACGTGCTGTGTCTCAACGACAAGCGCTGAAGGTGCCTCCGCTGGTGGGCCCTCTATGTGCTAGTGGATTTACTAGGGCCGGTAGGAAAGACACTCAGAGTGAAACCATACTGGGCCTTATCTGGGCTCCGGACGGGGCAGTGTAGAGGGTCAGGGTTTGCCAAGCCTAGCTCCTGAGGTGCTCTCTCCAGTCCAGTCTCTATTCACAGCAAATAGGAGTGTGCAAGTTTCCAGGCCAGGTTCAGTTGGTGGTGTGTGTCCCATTGAGGCCTCTCTGCACTTGCTCTCTGCCCAGTCTCTGGTGCTCCCCCACAAGTCCCACACAGACACGCTCCCTGCAGCAGTCACATCCTGTTCCAAATGCAGATCCTGCTGCAGCCAGATCTGTGCACAGTTCCTGGGTTTTTCTCCTGGGCTCGAGGGGGTCCAGGTGCTGGCTTGCCATGCCGTCACCACCTCCCAAAAGTGTCAGGTCACTTCCTGGGTCAGGGTCTTCCCATAGAGTTTCTGCCCTTGCTCCTACCTGGGGAAGGGGATGTGCAGTGAGGAGGAGGTTAATGGCAGGGAAGTTCCCTGCTTAGCTGTTTCCTCCCCACACCATCAGCACACTCCCTAGTAGTGTTGGGCAGCTTCTGAAATATGCTTCCATTCGACCAGAAACACAAAAAGACACACAGCTCAGCAGGGTCTCTGCGTACAGATAATCAATATGACACTAGCAGCATGTTGGAGAGGTCAGTCCGTGAATATCAGCTTTTCAGAACACCAAGGGAAAAGTCACAAGAGCACTAAAGCTTCCAGGCTCGAAAGAAATATGTTATTTTGGGTTTTCTTGAGCTCTTTTCTCTACAAAACTGATGGGCAAACCAAAACAAAACACCAATGTAAACATTTAATAAAAGCATAAATTGCATGGTATGTAATGGGGGTTGTCAAGCTGGTTTGCCAGCGTCACAGGGATAACTTACCTTTGCTTTTTGAAATGTGGAGTCTGCATGGACCTTTACTGGCCCCATTGAATATACAGGGTGCACAAGGAAGGCTCCCGTTGTAGGGAGTGGCTTGGAGTCTTGCAGAGAGAGCAAAGAGCATGGCCTCACCATGCAGTGAATCCAGTCCATCCACTGGGACCGTGGGTATGTCCTCACCAGTGTAAGCAAGGTTTGTAGCTACCCTGGCGGGCACAGGGCAATGGACATCAGAGCCGGGGGCCCTCCCATCTGTGCTCCCCCATCTGTGCTCTCCATTTGCTCACAGGAGAGGTATCGGGCAAGTAGTCCCTGCTCTCATCACTTCCAGCAGAGGCACAATGTGAGCAGAGCCAAACAGGGCAGCATAGGCCTTGCCTACATGAGAGAGCTGTGCTGACTTAACTAGACTGGCATAATTAAATCCCCCAACACCCAATGTGAGTGCAGTTCTAACAATATCAAGGTGTTTTATATTTAGGGTGACCAGATGTCCCTCTTTTACAAAGACAGTCCCAATATTCAGGGCTTCTTCTTATATAGGGCCTATTACCCCATCCCCTGTCCCAATTTTTCACACTTGCTAACTGGTCACCCTATATATACTGGTATGTCTGTTTCCTTATGGGAAGGGGAATAAACTATACCTGAAGGAGAGCTCTGCGTAAGCTCAAAAGCTTGTCTCTCTCACCCACAGAAGGTGGTCCAATAAAATATATTACTTCACCAACCTTGTCTCTCTAACACCCGTACATGACACCTTTATACCAGCCTAAAACTGCTTCACTGGTATAACTAGGGCATAGATCAGGCCCAATTGCGCAGCTGAATACAGGCAGTGACAACCTAGCCCTAAGTGATTTGACCAGAGTAACACAGAGTCAGTGGCAGAGGTGTGAAGAGAAGCCAGGTCTCCTGACTCTTCCCAGTCCCTGTGCCAAACACCACTTCACACTTGGATTTTCCTGTGCATAGGTTTAAGTGCAGCAGACATCTGCATGCTTGTCCCATCTTGATGCCATTAATCAGCTAGGGAGAGAGGGAACGGTTACTTCTCTATCAAGGGGTTTGTTTATTTTCTGGCTGCCACACACTGCCGCATTCCCCTGGGAAATCAGAGAATATTGGTAGAGCTAATTTTTTTAAAATTAAAAAGTGACTTAAAGTTCTTGGCAAAGCGGAGGCTGCACCTTCCAACCATCTCTCACAGATCTGTCTTGTGTGTGTAAAATTAAAGGTATGAAGCACGTCAGCTGCCTTTTGGATCAGTCAGCCATTTCAGCTTTGATGAGCAGAAATGAACTACGGCTAACAAAAGTGAGGGAGATGTGTGCAAATATGTAAAAGACGTTACTGTTCCAGGAAACTAACAGGGATATAATATCCTTTCCAAGTGATGATCTTGAGAGAGACTTTTCATTTATTACTTAGTACTATTTGTGTTATGGTAGCATTCTGAGGCTCCAACCAAAGTTGGTCTGGTCCCGATTGTGCTAGGTGCTGTGCATACAAATAGTAAGAGATGGTTCCAAACAGACAAGACAGACAAAGGGTGGGTGAATGGAAATAGTAATCTTTAGGCTATGTCTACACTACCGCGGTAAGGTGACCTATGCAACCCACACAACATACACTACGCTACATACCTTAGGTCAAGTTACTGCAAGGTCTACACTTCAGGGCGGGGTGATGGGAGAAACTCTCCCATTGTCTTACCTTACTCTTCTCGTGGGACGGAGTACAGGGGTCGACCAGAGAGCGATCTGCTGTCAATTTGGCAGGTCTTCACTACACCTGCTAAATTGACTGCTGTGGATCGATCTCAGAGCGTCAATCCCAGTTGTAGTGTAGACATAACCTTACTCTACCTTGGGGAATGGAGGCATTCAGGTTACTCAGGAAGTCCATGGTAGTCAGGAATTGGACCCAGATCTTCTGAGTCCCAGTCCAGTGCCTGAAACACAAAACCATCCTTCCTCATTCCTTTAGTGCCATCTTTCTTTCCAAACCCAGATATCGCAAGGAGCTAGATCAGGGATCGGCAACCCTCGGCCCGCGCCACTTTCCACAGCCCCCATTGGCCTGAAACAGTGAACCTCAGCCAGTGGGAGCTGTGATCGGTCGAACCTGCGGATGCTGCAGGTAAACAAACCATTCTGGCCTGCCAGGGGCTTTCCCTGATGGGCTGCATGCCAAAGGTTGCCGATCCCCGAGCTAGATCTTATTCTTACCAGACCGGAGGTTGGAGATGGGGCAATAGTTGGACTATATTGGCAGCTTCTGTGATAAAAGTACAGTGATCTTCATTCTTGGACTAGAGAATGTCACAGGACCAGATCCTCAATTGGTGTAAAATGACCTAACTCCATTGAAGTCAACAGCATCAGGCTGATATACCAGCTGAGGGTCTGGCCTGTGTTTGGAGAGTAGAGCTGCTCGGGGCTAATTTTTAAGCCCATCTGAGCACAAGAGGTTTGAGTCTTGATCCAACCAGGACCCTTCCCCCATATCTGATGCAGCACACTCATTCCCCAGCTCACACAGTTCAACAAGGTGGTGGCGGCCAGCCGGAGCGAGCCATATGGCTGATACCACATTGACCCCACTGACAGGAGGTCCTCAGAAGTGACCTGACCCAAGCCCAAGAGAATACGGAATTTTCAAGTCTGACCTGACCCAAAGCAGACACTTATAGTCAGGTTCTATTGAGTTTCGGCTGGGTTGCAGGGCTCTAGAACAGGATAATTGGTGCTTAACTGCTAAAGGCTGAACCTCACCCTAGAGTCAATAGCCTGCAGAAGAAATATGCACCACACAAATCCCATTTAAACCATATTTCGATGACTTACATGGTACATAGGCCTGTGTGAGTGCTCTGCATAGGACTGAATTTCACCCTAAAGCAAACAGTCTTGAATGTAAGGAATGTTCTCAATGGAAGGAAACAAATCATAAAGGACACACTTGATTTGATAAAAATTGCTCAAGTTCTCTGTCTGCAGACCGACAAGTCTTGCTGCAGAAAGCCACGGAAGACAGTTGTCACAATAGTTGCTCCTAGCAGGTACCTAGTGACAGCCAGCACCTCAGCCAACTGTGGACAAAGTATTCAAAACCTCTTCAGCCTAAGTAGGAGAACTAACACACCTGAAATCACTTGTGTCTGCCTTTGTATCTTCGGAATTGAGCAGGGTCAACTAATTGGGGGATAATGGGGATGAAAAGAAGAGTGTGAATAAAAGAGAACAAGAAGCAGTAGAAACTGTGCTTCCAAGGCTTGGTTTCTTTCTGATGGTTCTCCTCCTAGCTTACCCAAGGCACAAAAAGGGGGAGGCAGGTGCTGCAGATGCATCATAAAAGGCACACAAAGAGCTGGGATTGTTTGGTGCATATTTGTCTCCTTTTATGTCTGCCAGCTGGCCAGTCACTAATGCTTCTTTTGTGGGGAGCTCTGTGAAGAGAGAAAACAACGCTGCTCCTCTGGTAACTTTCGTTCCCCTTGTTGCAACCTTTGCCCAGACTCAGCTTGCTAAGGGCAAAGTGAGAAAGGCCGATATATAATTCAGGAAGCTTGCGAGTTTGGAAAGCTTTGCAAGTCAATGGTTAAAGGCACTGTGACCTTCATTCTCTAACGAGCCAGGTTCTTTGTTTCAGAAAATCGACTCCGCTTCTTCATAGCACAGTTGGGGGACAATGGAGAGACACCAGCTGACGATATGGCCAATTGTGTTTATCTTCTCTTTCTTACTCTTGTGCTTTAATGGCTAATTAGTATAGCCTATTCTACTGTTCCCTTTTACCATTCAAGCTATTGAAGCGGCTGTATTTTTTGTGTTCACATGGAAAAGACTTAATAAGCAAGGTCAAAGCTGTAAAGTAATGTAATTGATAACGATGGTCCAGTAGTTTGGGTGCTTGCCTTTGATTTGGGAGACCAGCTAAATCTTGTGCTGCCACAGGCTTCCTATGAGACCTTGGGCAAGTTATTTAGTCTCTCTATGCTTCAGCTCCCCATCTGTAAATTGGGGGTTATATCACTTCCCTACCTGACAAAGGTGTTGGGAAGATAAATACATTTCACAATTGTGAGACACTTAGAGTATGTCTACACTACATTGTAAACCCAGGTCTGTAGGAACCGGGCTTGTGGACTCGGCGATTCCAAGCCCACGCTTGCACGTGCACTCTGCACTATCAACTGGGTTTAAAGTTGCTGGACCCAGGTCTCACAGATGTGCTAGTGTGTCCATACTGCACTAAACAAACCTTCTGACTCATGTCCACACTGCAAAATGATAGGGCTTGGGTCTGAATCCTAGCAGGATTTGGGCTCTGATCCACCTTCTCTAGCAAGGCCCTAGGACCTGAGTCCATGTGTAACGCCGGCAGACCCCGGTCGTCAGCGGGCGGGATCAAGCCGGGGATGTCTGGAGCTTAGTGCATGAGCCTCTACTGCATGAGCTAAAAGCCAACTAGCTGTTAGCGAAGGCTGTTGAGCTGACTCATTTTATATCTCTCTCTAAGTGGTCTCGGTGCCACGAGGTGAGACAGAACACCACACCTAGAAGGTGTGTGGGTTACACATGCTGAGCCAAGTCAGACTGATTTGTGTGTGGATGGAAGAGGTGGTTGGGATCAAACCTGAGTGAGATCCAGGCTTAGTATGCAGTGTAGACATACCCTTAGATTAGTGATGTGCAAACATTTCCAGTCCTGCCTCCCTTACCGCTAACAGAATCTATCCATCCCCCCTCCATTACTGCACTGCCAAGGCTTCCTCAGCAGTGGAGCTAGGGCTGAAGGCAGAGCTAGGGGCAGAACTGGGAATGTGGGAGAAGCTGGGGCTAGAGGTGGAGCAGGGCTGGGGTTGGAGTGGGACTGCGGGCAGATCTGGCCTGGAGGTAGAGCTGGGCCTGGAGCCAGAGCAGGAGTGGGGCTGAACGGGGTTGAGGGCGAAGCTGGGCTGGGGGTGGACCAGGGCTGGAGACGTAATGCTCCCATCAGCCGTGGGGGCTAGCCTGGGCTCCACCATGCCCCCCACCCAAAACCTTCATCTGTGCCCTCCTAAGGGGGCATGCCACACAGTTTGGGAGCCACTGCCTTAGCTGCTGTACTGATAGGGACCATAGGAACAATAATGTAGTGGAGGTGCTGCTCTTCTCTCTGAGGTAATACTGAATCAATACCTTTGTACAGTGTCATGCGTCACCTATTAGGTGCCAACATGCAGATAAGACATAAAACCAAAGTCCTGACAAGTGTCATTAGGAAAAAAATCAGATGGCATTTTCACAAGAGTAGGTCTGTTAGCCTTGGCGCCCTGACCAAATTTTAATTGGGGTAATTAAATGTTGTTTCCCTTGCAGTTGCAACTGGATAAGTTATTCTTCACTTCCTGTCTGAAACTGTTATGTACAGTACGTTGCATTGTGCAATGCCTTGTGTATCAGAGGTGGCAGCAGTACAGTATGTATTGTGGCAAATTGCCAGCACTACTATGATGGGTCTCGCGCTTTCTATTCTTGGGCGGGGGGGTTCAGGGGACAGTTTCTTGCCCCTGAACTGGGGTATTAACTGCCCCACTAGTGTCCTAGAGAAGGGGAGAGGAGAGGGTTAGGGACCTGGGCCCGCCCTCTACTCCAGATCCCAGCCCAGGGGCCCTAGGGATAACGGTAAGCCACTAGAACTGGCGGTTCCTTCCCCTGGGCTACTTCCCTCTCCTGCCCTTCAGCTTGTGGGGCTTCCTGCCCTCTCCCTCTGCACAAACCAGGTGTCCTTTACCTAGGGTCTTGGTCTTCTTAGCCCACCACAGCACTTCTCCAAACTCTCCTCTGCTTCCCTCCAAACTGTTCTCTGCTCCAACACCAATCCACTCTGCTTCAACTCCTCCAAACTGCTCTCTGCTCCCACGCCAATCCACTCTGCTTCAACTCCTCCAAACTGCTCTTTGCTCCAATGCCAATCCACTCTGCTTCAACTCCTCCAAACTCCTCTTTGCTCCAATGCCAATCCACTCTGCTTCAACTCCTCCAAACCGCTCTCTGCTCCACCACCAATCCACTCTGCTTCAACTCCTCCTTTTGTCTGATTGAAGCAGGGGGGTTTTATCATGTGACTGGCTTCAGGTGCTTTAATTGGCTTCAGGTGCTTTAATTAATTTATAGCAAACTTTCTTCCCTCTACAGGGAATAAGGCTCCCTTCTAACACTCTCCTGCTGCCCTCTGGCTGTGCTGTGTCACATTATATACAGCTGATTGTGGCTAGAATGTGAGCAATAGAGGGTGAGTGGGGCCTTGGCTTTGAACTGCAATGGACAGTGTAACTGAGCCAGCACAGGGGTTATCGTAACTTGCCTCTGGCATTAGTCAGCAGCAAATTACTACTCCCTACAGCAAGGGGGGAACAGAGAGAGGGAGGGGTGTCTCTGAGTCACTGCATCTCCTGGGGCCACTGACGTACCTTCCCATTTGCTCAGAAAAGCGTCTATATGTCCTTTAGGGCAGTGCTACTCAAAGTGGTGGTCTGCGGACCGGTGCCGGTCCGTGAGCCATCGGCTGCCGGTCTGCGTGCACATTGGAAAAAAAAATGCCGGTCCCCCACATCAGATAGCTTGAGAAGCACTGCTTTAGGGTCCTTTTGAATCCTTTGGCATTACAGGTGCTTGTGACGTTGCACTCCATATGCTTTATGAAACTATGAAATGTGAATATGATGTAACCTTACGCAAAATGACTCTTGTAAGGTATCATTACAACGTTTATAATCTACTGAGTGTGTTCATCCTATTTGTCTGCATGTATCATTTCTATGTCTGGAGTTAGGAGAATAAGATATAAACTTGTACTACTGATGTAAATATATTAAGTGGAAGCCATTAAGGGTGCTTCACAATCAGTGAACGGTAAATGGTTCTGTTTACTTGCAAACCTTTCTGGGTACCTGTGGGCCAGCCCAGGAAGAATGGAGGCTGGGGTCTCACAGGACGTGATCATGTCACCTCATACTGGAATCCTTCTTAAATCCAGTACTTTTCCATTTAGAAGGAGGGGTGGGGACCCAGAGAGACAAAAGTTTCCCATCTTGTGGCAAAGCTATAAAAAGGGGTGGAGCTGGACAAAGGTGGAGGCCAGTCATGAGAAAGCCCCTGCTTACCACCTAAGATGTCTGCTGGAACTAACACGGACTGTACCAGGGGAAAGGATTGGGCCCAGACTAGGAAGGAGTCTAGTCTGTGAAAAAAGCTTATTGGAACATCTCTGAGGGTGAGATATTACCTGTAATCAGTTTCTTAATGTATTAGGCTTAGACTTGTATGTTTTGTTTTGTTTTATTTTATTTTGCTTGGTGATTTACATTGTTCTGTCTGTTATTACTTGAAACCACTCAAATCCTACTTTTTATACTTAATAAAATCACTTTTGTTTATTAATATACCCAGGGTAAGTGATTACCCGGGAGAGCAAATAGCTATGCATATCTCTCTATCAGTGTTATAGAGGATGGACAATTTATGAATTCACTCCTTATAAGCTTTATACAGAGTAAAATTGATTTTTGGGGGGTTTGGATCCCATTGGGAGCTGGGTGTCTGGATGCTGGAGGTAGGTAACCTGCTAAGCTGTTTTCACTTAAAGCCTGCAGTTCTGGGGGCATGGTCCAGACCCTGGGTCTGTGTTACAGAAGGCTAGCATGTCTGGCTCAACAAGGCAGGGTTCTAAAGTCCCAAGCTGGCAGGAAAAACGGGCTCAGAAGTAATTTCAGCACATCATGTGACAGTCCCAAGGGGATCCCTGTGACTGAACCCGTCACAGTGCTATATAAATATAACACATTGTTACCCCAAATTCCTGTGCACCATAGAATATGTGACATTCATTGGTTTTAAAAATGCTTCACTGTCCCTTTAAAAATATGCTTACCTTAATTGTTTTGAAAAATAATGCAACCAATGGCTAGTTTTTAAAATCTCTCTCAGGAACTACAGCAGCTGTCGATAGAGTGGTATCATTCCTTGAACACAGCACTGGGATCCACAAATTCTAGAGCTGTAATCCTAGCTCCACGACTGACTCGTTGAGTGGCACTGGGCTATTTGCTTGAGGACCCACTCAGTGGGATACTTAAGCATGGGCCTAACTTTAAGCACAGGAAGAGACACACTAAGCTCAAAGGGAACTGCTCATATGCTTAAAGTTATAGAAGTGCTTAAGCACCTTGCTGAATTAGGGCCTTTGGGGTCAATTCGGAGCATCCTCCACGCCCATGGTTTAATTCCCCAAATTATTTGTCCTGCTTCAGTGACCAACCATGAGAGTTGAGGGCACTCATCGCTCCAATAGGCCAGGCCCTTACAGACACATTTTCAGACTTATGGGTGCCATAGTTAGGAACCTAAACAGATAGATTTAAAACCATATTTAGGGAATCTAAATTTGAAAGTTTTGGCTATATCTTCCATCTCAATTTCCCTGTTTGTTGAATGGGAATACTATTTACCTACCTCAAAGAAGCTTGCTGTAAGCCTCAGGGAAGTGCACAGAGTTGACTTTTATGTAAGTTCTGAGGAGAGACAATATTAGGCCCCAATCCTGCACATACTTAACTTTACTCATATGAACAGTCCCTTGATGCACATGCCTAAGTGTTTGCAAGATAGGGGCGTTAGTTATGAGATTGTGAAGCGCTCTGAAGACAAAAAGTATAAGTACTAAGTAGAGTTGTTTGGATACCAGGCGGAAATATCTAGTAAATAATTTATTCAACAAATATTAGATGCCCATTGAATTCTTTTAGAGCATTAGTGCTTAGCATTGTTTTTAAAATCTAGGTTGGAGATCATGAAGATCAATACGCCACCTAAAAAGCCCTTCTGTTGGCAAAGGGATTTTTTTTTATAGAAATATGATGTTTTTTGTAAGCATCTGTTCCTGTCAAGGCTCCTGTTTTAAACCACATGATCCATGGCTTTGAATTCCTCTGCACAAAAATGGCATTGTCCCTCTCAAGAGTCAATATTAATTAACACTATGTTATTCTCTTTATTATCTGCTTGGCAATAGGCCCCCAAGGGCTCATAGTCTGAACTCAGCGTGGAGGTTGTTTCCCTTGGAAAGCAGCAGCACATTGAAACCAGCTGGCAATATTTCTGCAAATTGGAATACTGTGTTTATTCCCCCAAACTACTTCCTGCTGATGGCTTTATTTTGGCAGTGAGCCATCCCACATATAAAGGGTAATCAATAGGCTGAATCAATATTTATAATGTAATTTCTGAGATGAATCTATACGTGATAGAGAAAAACCTTTAAGCAGAGAACGTGGGATGAAGATGTCTCCAGACTACAGGAGTCTTATATCTGCATTCATATATATATGTAAATATATATGCAACTATCAAACAAAAGAGCTGGAGGCACTCGCAGTCCAACTTTGACAGGGTTGGACACTAAATATCCAGAGAAAAGGAAATGTTTTGGTTGAAGGGGAACATTCCACCCCTGCTGCATGTATGTGTGTCTGAGGTCCTATGTGTAAGTGGTGCCGTTGGTAGGAACACACAAAATGAACAAAGTAATGTGTTCAAACACAGGTTGAAAGCCATCTTTTCTTCCAATCCAGCATTGCTCACTCTGATGTTTGAATGTTATTTCTAAGTAAAACAAAGCAAAACAGCCTGTCAAACTTTCCCCCAAACTACTTCTGCGTCCTCCTAGGAAATTCTGTTGCTAACCAGAGCCAAGAACTTACCATCCTGTTTAGCTGCTGAGAATGTGGAGTGCCCATACTGTATGATTGCTCTGTTGCTGTAGCTGTGTTGGTCCCAGGCTATTAGAGAGACAAGGTGGGTGAAGTAAAACTTTTGTGTAGCTCGAAAGCTGGTCTCTCTCACCAACAGATATTGGTCCTGTAAGGGTTCCCTCCCCATTCTGAACTCTAGGGCACAGATATGGGGACCAGCATGAAAGACCCCCTAAACTTAATTCTACCAGCTTAGGTTAAAACTTCCCCAAGGCACAAATTCTTTGCCCTTGGACGGTACACTGCCACCACCAAGTGATTTAACAAAGAATCAGGGAAAGGACCACTTGGAGTTCCTACTCCCCTCTAATATCCCCCAGACCTCCACACTCCCTTTCCTGGGGAGGCTTGAGAATAAACAAAATGAGCACAGACCAACCTTTGGGTTTTTTAGGACACTAAAAAAAACCCAATCAGATTCTAAAAGAAACAGAACTTTATTAGAAAGAAAAGGTAAAAGAAGCACCTCTATAAAATTAGAATGAAAGATAATCTTACAGGCCTATCAGATTCAAAAACACAGAGGATTTCCCTCTGGGCCAGACTTTAAAGTTACAAAAAGAAAACCAGGAATACACCTTCCTCTTAGCACAGAGAAAATCACAAGCCAAAACAAAAATAAGCTAACACATTCCCTTGCTAGTACTTAGTAATTCTTATGGAGTTGGATTGCTTGCTTCCTTGATCTGTGTCTGGCAAGCACACAGAACAGACAGATCAAAACCTCCCACCCACCCCCAATTTGAAAGTATCTTGTCCCCTTATTGGTCCTTTAGGTCAAGTGCAAGCCAGGTTACCTGAGCTTCTTAACCCCTCACAGGTAAAAGGATTTGTGCCTCTGGCCAGGAGGATTTTATAGTACTGTATACAGGAAGGTTGTTACCCTTCCCTTTATATTTACGACAGGTCCAGTAAAAGATATTACCTCACCCACCCTGTCTCTCTCATATTACATGAAGCAGACCTAGTGGAGTGGCTGGCTGGAGATTTTGTTGACAGGCAGGGGGGAAAATGACACAAGCTGAATTTCAAGGCTCGGGTAGGATATAAACTAAAGAGCAGCAAGGGGAGGGGTTGCTTTTGAAATGGGCACTCAGAAAGTTTGCCAAGTCTTGTGCTGCACATTTAATAAGCGGGGCAGACAATGAATTAGTTGAACTACTCGCATGCCTCCAGATATCCCTATTTGTAGATGGCTACCAAAATGATTGCCAGGTCATTTAGCACATCTAATGTAGGTGTAGTCTTTGGCTTTCTTGTTTCAGAAAATGAACAATTCCCCATTGATGTGCTAATTGCAAGCATCTGCCAGCTCTGAGCTCACTAGCTATATGGCACCCTCCTTTGAAGTGTGCACCTAATGCTTTCTATGGACACTGTGGTTGTTAGCTTTGTGAATGATGTTCCACTGCAGGGAAAGCATTCTGAATAACTTAAAAGGGAAGTTATTGTGGTGTCCCCCATCCACCGCTCATGCATAGGTATTTCACTGTATAGTTCTATTATTCATTATTATTATATTAATATTTTGGACTGGATTATTCCCTTGACCTAGACAGCTTCATAAGGGAGCAAGGGCCCGCACCCATCCCGCTGCATGGAGTCCAGGTGTGGAGGAGAACAAAGGTCTGCAGGTCCAATGTTCTCTTTTGCGAGTGAGAGGAGGGGGAAGGGCAGAGAGTAGATGGCCCCAGCCTCCCCTTCACATCAGCCAGTGGAGCCGACTGGATGAGAGAGGGGGAGTGTGAAATAGCATGTGCCCTGCTCTGGAAAGGAGGAGCTCTAGAGAAATAGTGCTGTATTGGGATCTCTCTGAGCAACAGTCCCTTCCTGCTGCTTCTCCTGAGGTGGCAAAGGTAGAAAGAGGGATGCATTTGTTAACCACATTCTCCGTTCTGAATTATTTGCTTACTTCAATTGTGATCTGAACATGTGAACTGCCAAGAGCTGCCATCTTCTTGGCTGACACACCAGGAACGAAACCAGGGAACCTACAGACAACAAGCTGCTACAGCTTGATCTAAAGACCCAAGACTTCACTGGTAGGGTCTCTAACACCCCATATACTCTGTAGACTGGCACAGAGTGGGCACTGTAGCACACACTTACCAGTGCGTTATGTTTGCAAATGCAAGGACTCAAGTTTGAAGGAACTTGTTTGTGCGAGTGTGAATCTCTTACTAGAGTTCAAAGCCCTGGTCAGAGACTTAGAGTGTGTTTACATAGGAAAAGAAAAGCTCTCTTCTTAACTTGGGTTAGTTCACCCATGTTGGCTAACTCAGGCTAAAATAGAAGTGAAGACACAGCAACTTGGCTTTTAACTCAGGTTAGCATCTTGAGTTCAAACTCATAGCGCAGCCTGAAGTTGCTATTTTAAGCCTTGTTAGTTAATATGTGCTAGGTAACCTGAGATAAGAACACATATTTTGCAGTGTAGACATGCCCTTAGCTAATGACTCCTGAAAAAGGCTTTAGACTGTGGCTGTAAATGGGGAAGGGGAAATACCTGTATGACCATATCCATCTCTACTCTTCCCTTTGCGGTAACCATTTCACATGCAGTGTTGCAGAGATAATAGATAGTGTTATGTTAAGATGGATTTTCTCAAGGTATGCAGCCTATTTAGAGGAGATAATAAGAATGTTTTTTACTTCTGAGTGGCAATAGATAGAATTCAGCAAGTCAGGTTCATCATTAAATTAAGGAGATGTCATATTTTCAATAAAAAGTAAACCTTGTAGAGCATCTAGACAGACGGGGTGACATAAAACAGATGCTGCAGAAGACCTAGGTCAATATTGGAAAGGGTCCACTTATTTCAGTGGGCATTGGATCAGGTCCACAGAGAACACATGAGACTTTCGATAACCTCTGTAGTGCCAGAGTAGTTGCAATAGCAGAGACCATAAAAACATAAGAATGGCCATACCAGGACAGACCAATGGTCCATCGAGCCCGGTATCCTGTCTTCTGATAGTGCTCAGTGCCAGATGTTTCAGGGGAATGAACAGAACGAGCAATCATTGAGTGATCCATTCCCTCCTGGCTTCTGGTAATCAGACTGGCTTCTCAAATCAGATTATCTGCTCTGAATTAGCTGTTTATTTAACTCCTGTGGTACACTTTAGGGAAACTACTGTAATGCAAATTTTGGATGACTCGAGTCAGGTCATGTCTTTTGATACAATGCACTAATGTAAAATGGATTTGTGCTAGTGCCCAAATGCTATGGTGATGGTCACAGTAGACAAGCTTCAGACAGTCAATCAGATAGATGCAGGAATTTTCAGTCTGCCTGGGTCTGAGGAATGGAACAAAATATTCTAGCAACTTTCCACTTGGGACAAGTAGCTTCTCATGTATAGTCTCATTATTGCAAAGCTCATGGCATTGCCCCCCCCCCCCCCCCACCCACCGTTCCGTTTCTTTCTACCCCCAGGCATTTGTAAATGGGAGAGATTTGTAAAGATTTGCTGGAAGGGGAGGAGAATTTGAGCTTTTAAGTTGCTAGGCTCACTAGTGCTGGGGTGTATTATATTGACTGCTGGATTTATGGTAGAGTACTCTATTACATTTTTAAATTAGTCCAGGGCATCTAGAGTATATGGATAGATGCACATTTAGCATTTGTATCAATCTAAATAAGTAATAAATTGGACAATAGAGTGACAGAAATTGTAGAATATCTGAAATAGTGTAGATACAATTAGATGAGATGAGAACAGAGCTGATCTATTTAGGGAAGATGCAATTAGATTAGACAGACACAAAGGTGTATTTTGACTTCAATGGAGCTATGATAATTCACCCCAGCTGAGGATCTGCCCCACAGATTCAAGAATTAACCATCCACCCTCATCAGAGAGGTAACACAATAACTACTGAGCTCATAGATTGTGGGTGGCACTTCCCAAAGCACTCAGAATGGTTCTATTACATTGATTTCAATGGGTGCAGGGCTAAGTCAATGTTGAGTGGTTTCCATAATTCACACTCTATTTCCGTTCCATCTCTGCGTGATCTATTTCAGAGTGACGTGCTATAGGTGTGGGAAAGTATGTGTGTGTGGGTGGGTGGGAGGGGACTGATATACTTCACAGGAATTATGTCATAACTACTGGTAAATTTAAGGTAAATTTAGAGGCCATAAGTGCCTCTGCAGGTAACATTTTGTATTAGAGGATTGCTCATGAGCTGAGTGATGCCTCAATAATACATTTTAGTGACTCTAGAAATGCTTAGATAGACAGAGTGCTGCTTTCCCAGTGTCAGGACTGTAAATACAAATCTCACCCCATTCTAACAGAAGTATTTCATGCCCCACAATTTATATGGGAAACTTTCAGACAAGCTACTGTAGTTTCCCTGCTCATGTCAGACCGAGAGGCCCAAACCCTGTGTAGCACAGTCTGCTGACTGTAAAATAGCCTGGCCATGATTTTCAAAAGTAACCAGTTGTGATGCATGCCCAGAAAGGGTTAAGCGGCCTGCAGGATAAATGACTCAAATTCAACCCTTAAAGACATATGGGGAGATAATGTTTGTTTTTTTTGTGTATTTGCATATATATCGGTAGTGGTCAACAATGTAATCAACAGTCCTTGTCTATGCTGTATTCTGTTAATTCAGAAACCAAAAGAACATCTTAACATTTAAATGAAGTGTAAACATACAACTACAAAAAAAAAAAGGATTCTACATGGACTCCTCCTGAAGGTTGAAACAACGGTCTGGACTTCTACGATTGCTTCCGTAGACGTGCACGGGCTGAAATTGTGGAAAAGCAGCATCACTTGCCCCATAACCTCAGCCGTGCAGAACACAATGCCATCCACAGCCTCAGGAACAACTCTGACATCATAATCAAAAACTCTGACAAAGGAGGTGCTGTCGTCATCATGAATACGTTGGAATATGAACAAGAGGCTGCTAGGCAGCTATCTAACTCCACATTCTACAGGCCATTATCCTCTGATCCCACCGTGGATCACCAAAAGAAACTACACCATCTGCTCAAGAAACTCCCTGAAAAAGCACAGGAACAGATCTGTACAGACACATGCCTAGAACCCTGACCAGAGGTATTCTATTTGCTGCCCAAGATCCATAAACCTGGAAATCCTGGACGCCCCATCATCTCAGGCATTGTCACCCTAACAGCAAGACCCACCTCCCAGACATGTGGGAAAGAATTCTCTTTAATAACTCAGAGCCCTCTCTATTTAGTTCCCCATCAGCCATTGGAGATATTTGCTGCTAGCAGTCACAGATGGGCACCTTCTCTCAAAGCCAGCTATTATTTTGGGAACATTAGCAATTGTGAAGATGAACCAGAGCAATAAGTGCCCCACAAACCTCCATCACCACAGCACCATTAGTTGATTTGCCAATGCCAAACTGATTAGCAACTGAGCCGTAGCTGTGTGGGGTGACCAGCTTCCAGAGGGCAATAGCAACATGCTTCTGGATTGGTATGGCCACTCTCCTCTGCATGTCCTGGCACTGGAAGGTTGGGACAAGCTTCTCACACAGCTCCAGGAAGGTGGCTTTCCACATGAAGAAATTCTGGAACCTCTGCTGGTCATTCCAGATCTGCATGATGATGTGATGCCACCACTGTGCTTGTGGTCTTGTGGCAGAACCATGGACCAGTGCAGGGAGATTCAACAGCTGTTAAAACCTGCATCAGCTACCTCCACTACTCCATGTCTGCATACTGTCCTCAGCAAGGCATGCCACTGCCCATCTTCTCATGGTGATAAGACGCTGCCAAATGCCCTCTACCACATCTCAGGCCCTGGATTTGCTTCCAGTTGTGGAAATGAGAATTCAATGCACAGTGCCAACAGCTGGAACAGGTAATGGTCCTGAGCTGAATCCATGCCTTGCCACTGGAAGGAACGGAGGCTTCAGGTAGAAGGGAGGAGTGGGACAACCCGGCAATGTCTTAATTTACTGAGCTGGCAGGCTCAGAGCCCTTCTGCAGAGAGGCCCAGGAAAGACAGACAAGTTCTCCCACAATACACTGAGAAATAATTCATAGAGTGGCACAGCTTAGTATAGTATGAAGAACCATGGCATATACTCCCAGAAATCCTTGTGCCTCACCCAGCCTAGTGCAGAGTCAGTGTAGCCATGGCTACGTGGGTATGACATGAATGTCACGTAGCAGTGTGGATGCTCACACCCAGGCTTGGCTAACCTGGGTTCCGATACCCAGGTACCCAGACCCAGGTTACCTCTGCAGTGAAGACATTCTCACAGAAAAGTGTAAGGGTTCTTCTACACATACAATTAGTTAGTGGCATGAATCTACCCCACACTACCTAATGCAGCCTGACCATCCGTGTGGACTCCACTGGCATACTTCACCGTTCATTAATGCTCTTTGATCTAGTCCTTTTGGAAACGCAACAAGATGAAAGTGTGTTAACTGAATAATGTGTATCAGTCAGGTCCACCTGGACAGTTACTCTGTGGCAAGCTAGTGCTGGGTAGATTCACACCCCAGTTTGCTGCAAACTAAATGTTTGTGCAGAGAAGCCCTAAGTGGGTTTCACAGCCAGTTTAGTTCCTGGCATACTAGTAACTAAAACTCAAGTGACATTCATTCTTTCCCTGTATGTCACCCAAATCACCATCCACTACACTGTTATCAAGGCTCAACTCTTGGCATCAATGTGATATTAGCACTGTACTACTTCCTCTGCCACCCACATTCTACAATATTCAAGGCATCATATGGCACCTATGAAATTAGGCATCAAAAGCAAGTCTGGTCAGAGTCATGCATTCACTTCAAACCATCCTGATTTTCTACCTTCAGCCCACATGAAAGCTTCTCATCCTTTAAAAGCTCAGTGACCTTTCAAGGTGCACTTCAGTAAGTTTCAAGAACTCTCAGGGAGACACCATTGAGTCTGATCTACTCCAGTTCCACAAAAATCACACAAAGAACCAGTCTTTTATTTCCTTTGGTGATGCAAAGATCAGGAGAGCACACCCATGCCTCCTTCTGAAATCACGCTGACTCACCCCACAGCTTTCCTTTTATGGAGAAATGAGGCTGCTGTATGCTGCAGCAGAGCATCTCCTCATGCTCTTAGATCCAGATGTCTTGGGTTCAATCCCAGCAGACCACCTATTCAGCAGTGTCACTATGAGTGGGAACATAAACATCATTGTTTGTGTGACACATGTATAATCTTTGCTCTCAGATGGATGATGTCTAGGTAAATATAATGGCCCCCATCACTGCAATGGCTGATCATCTTCCCCACTATTCCTAGTCCCACTCAAGTGACGGTCACAATGTGTCCCTTAGTCATTGATTTCACTAGTGAGATAAATTCTATAACCACAGTATAAGTAGAACTACAAAAGACGAGAGTGGATATTGGAATGACCTTTTGGGGATTGCTTCAGGAAATCTTCTAAAATCCTACTTTGTTGGCTAAAGCCATGTCTGCTCATTGCTAACATTTTTTTCTTTCCCTTATGTATAGCTAAAGACAGTAATTTGGACTGACACCAGTCATAACTTTTTATGCTTCATGGCAGCCCCTACCTATGCTATTAATTTGGCAGCTGCTCCAAGTCCTGAAGAAGTGAGCTGTCAAGACATGTTTATAAGCTTTAACCAAGAGTGCTTTCAAATAAAAAGTTTTCAGGATGATGAAATCTATACAACACCCCACCAAGTTTACTTAATTATTCCTCACAGTTCAGATGCAATGAGCAATGCAGGCTCTGAGTGTGTTTAGCAAACTTACTGCTCTAATCTTTGTTCATTCTTCCGCTGCCAATATTTGTCTTTGCGGGTATGAAACAAAGAGTCGGTAATATTCAGTAGCTTGGACAAATCTCGTCTCAGAATGGAGTTACTGTGAAAGGACTCACACAGGTGACATCAAGACTTGACTCACTACATTTTTACACTGTATCTGAAGAAAGTATTGAGGCCAAATTGTCAAGCTTGAGTGCCTAAAGATAGACATCTGTACCTAAATATGCCTGAAAATATCATTGGAGGGGGAACACTTTTGGGACAGGAAGATAGCACAGGAAATGTTAAATCTCCAGCCTTCCTTGGGGCAAGAAAGAGTATGACTACATTTGTCTTATGGAGACCCCAGATTTTAAGAGAGTCGGGTCCCTTCCTGCATGAGAAAGATTAAGCCAGATTTGCTGACCTTTACCTCCAGTGTTCTCTTCACACCAAGTAATTGCATGTGTGTGCCCATGTGCAATCCCATGGCTTGATTCTGTAATGAGTTATGTGGTTGAGCCCCCTGTGCCCATGTGTAGCCCCACTGAAGTCATGGTAGGATCAGGGCCCTGGTTGGGAAGGTTGCAGCCAGATCCATGTCTGACTCACTGAATTTTCTCTGTTCTTGGTCTCTTGCAAGGGTGTATATCTCCCTAGCTCAAATAAAACAACACATTCTTCCGTATATCGAAGTGCATGGATTGAATCCACATGTCTCCATGGTATGTCACACACAAGTGATATCAGTCATATACTCCAGACACACAGCTGTCGGATGAGATTCCACCAAGCAAGGGGCCCATCTTCTACCCGTGCTGGTGATGGTGGTGCAGCCAGCGGCATACGGCTGCTCATTGCTGCTGCTTCTCTTCCTTTTTACACTTCTTTTTTCTCCTCCATTAAATCCTCCTTCCTTCCCTTCCAGCGCGCATCGTACTAAGAGCTCTCAGAATGACTGGGAGAGCACTTCCATGTGTGAAGACATTTGCAAATGCTTATCCACACTTGTATTAATCAGGCAGATAAAATACCACTCACCAGATATTACAAGTAAATGAAAAGGGCATCTACTAAATTGGCCAATAGGATGACTGGGCTTGATTTGCAGGCAGAAATGTGAATAATGTTCTCTTCAGAGATGTGTAGACCATAAAGCCAGAAGGGTCCACTGTGATCATTTAGCATAATCTTCTGCCAAGCACAGGCCAGAGGATTTCCTTGGATTAATTCCGATTTGAATCAGAGCTTGGCTTTTAGAAAAATATCCATGCTGGATTTTAAAAAATTGCCATTGATGGACAATCCAACACAACCATGGGCAGCGGGTGAACCGGCCGCTGGGGGAGGTTAGCCCCTAACCCCTCCTCTTCTGCCTGAGGCCCCGCCCATCCGCCTCCCCTTCCACCCCCATTTCCCCTGTTGGAGCCCAGAGCACCCCCACCATGGCCACCGACCCCCCTGTCCCAGCCCCGGGATGCCCGAGTGCCCCCAGCCCTGGAGTGCCAGGCAGGCAGCACGGCCCCAGCACCTCCGACCCCAGCCCCAGAGCACCATACAGGCACTAGCTCCAGCCTTCCCAAGTTCTGAGGCAGGCCGTCATGTACCTAGCCCCAGAACTACCCTCCACAGGGGGTCTCAGAGCCCAGGCTCCAGCTCGAGTCCAAAACATCTGCACTGTAATTTTATACCCCTGCAGACCGAATTCCACAGACCTGAGTCAGCTGTCCTGGGCCAGCCATGGTTGAGCCCCAGCTCTTTTAATGGAGCATAGACCTACCCTTAAACTCGATGAATCTATGAACAGGGCCCGAATCCCGGATTCAGAGTCTCATCCAAGACTTGTAATAATTATAAGAACATTAACTGGATAAATGATTGGCAAAATAGATCAGCCAGCTATAATCAATAGGACCCAGTCATTTCTAATTCTTTAAAAAAAAATCAATGATTTTGGGAAGTCCAAGCAAATGTAAAGACATAGAAAAGGGTCTGGGGTTTTCTGAGTCTGCAACCAAACAGCAATAATACTGCATGTTCCTCCATGAATTTCATCTTACTGCTGAAGCCAATTTAATTTTCACTTTGCCTTTAAAACTGATGCAAATGTAATGTGTTTTTTCCCCCCTTCACTCCTCTAAGCTGCTACTCAGCAATAGTATTCCTGTGATGGAAACAACTGAAAACATTTAGAGAGAAATGCGAAGGTTAACCTTTCAATTTAGACTCCAGCAAAATAATTATTCCGCCATTACCAATAGCAAAATGTTAATATAACTGCCAGGGACTGTTAAAAGAAGAACACATGAGCCGCCACATTTTTAAAAATCTAGTTTAGAGCAAATGAAAACATATTGACCTAATTTCCTATGGATTCTAAGGGGTGCATGAAGGAGACTTGCTGCTATAAATTATGTATTTCCCATGTCAGTAATGAAAGTAGGAATGAGGGTTTGGTGACAAACTTTCCCCCCTGTTACTAAGTTTTTTTTCCAGTGGCCCTTTAATGAACTGGAAAAATTAACCATGCCACATTATCAACATGGAATTTAATAGCTGGATTTTTAATGAAGCGGGTGACTTCAGGGATTAAAGTAAGAGGTGAAAGTGAAAACAAGGAAATAAGGGATTGTGAAGTAACGGTAGAGAAGCCTGGTGGGTGACATAGGTGTTGGACTTAGGGGTGCTGAGGGGGCTGCCGCACCCCCTGGCTTGAAGTGGTTTTCATTATATAGAGGGTTTACAGTTTTGTTCAATGGCTCTCAACACCTCCACTATAAAAATTGTTCCAGCATCCTTGGTGGGTGATGTGGCATTATGGAAGCAGGAACCTACAGTATGCTCAATGGGCTCTACCCTGCTAGGTACTGAGTATCCGCAAATCGCACTGGAAAGTGAGGGTGCTTAGCACCTCTCAAGATTGATCCTAAAGCCATTGTTTTGCAAGATACTTAGGCAGGTGCCTGACTTCAAGTACATGAATGGTCACAATGTCTTAAATGGACTTGAAGTGAAGCACATTTGTAAGTACTATTGGCACCCCAAGCATTCAAAGCTTTTATGAGTTAGGCCTCCTCAAAATCCTGAGGTTGTCTTGAAATTCATGAGATTTTTTTAAAGTAATATTTTGGGGTTATTTTATTTGCCTTCTGGTTTCTGAGTCTGTAGGTTACACTCACTTCCTGTTTTTAAACTTTTCTGCACAACCATAAAGGCTAGAAAGTTCCTTTTTTGTTTTGTTAATGAAATCTGAGAATCTCACAGATTCATGTGACCCCAGGAGCTGGGAACTTTAAGAAAAACAGTAAATCATGAGAGCTGGCAACACTGCTTAAGTATGTTGCAGAATCGGGGCCCAATTTCTAACATTGCTGTGAAGCAGTGTTTCTCAACCAGTGGGTCATGACACTCAGGGGGTCATGAGGCATTGAAAAAAATTATTATAATCTAAAGCAAAGAAAATCTCCCCCCCCCCCACTCTAACCTTATTCTCTGTCAACCTCCACATACACATGCAAAAATAAACTGTATGTATGCTTGGCATCGTTACCATTGATTCATTTTTACACTCACTTTTATAGTAAATATAAGGGGGTTGTGAAAATTTTTGACTTTGAATGAGAGGTTGCCAGCCTGAAAAGGTTGAGAAACACTGCTATTGCGTGAGAGTGCCCTGAATGCTGTTGGTATAGGCTGGTCTCTCTTAGACATGTAGAATTGGACACCTTTGGGTGAGGAAATCAGGCCTGTAGGGTTTAGAATCTTCCAGAAGTCTAACTGGAATGTAGCTGAGAGAAGACTGAAGCCAACAACCTAACACTTTTTGAGGGATTTATATTCTTTAAATCTATTGATTGGGGAGCTTCAATAAATCTGTGCGTGTAAACTATCACTGTTGCATCTTTGCAAGACACACACCCTCATGGGTGATTCAGTGTTAAAGGTCCCTTGAATCTATTAATCTTGTATTACTTCTATGTTTTTTTCCCTGCAGTGTCAATGGGATTTCATTATAGCAGTATATGACATTACATTATAACCAGCAATACAGCTTTGTGTCCAGAGGTTAGAGCAGCAAACTAGGAGCCATGACTCTGTCTCCTATTTCCAATCCTTCCACTAGTTTGCTGTGTGAACATGGCAGGTGTGTTCTATACTTGTATATATGTACATAGCTAGGTCATTGGAAAGGTGGCTGTAGATGGTGCTCAACAGTATGCAATATTGTTCCAGGGATTCGTAGGACCAATACAACTTATTATTGGCAATCCAAATGGATTCCTCTGGCAGCTCCTTACAACAAGGGAGTCACATAACCACTCTGTACCTTGGTTTACCCACCTGTAAATTGAGATTAATAAATCCCTGCCACATAAAGGTGATGCAAAGCTTAATTACTTAGAGAGAGAATGAGCCTGCTGTTGGTATGGATTCAAAGCGGAGGGAGGAATACGAAAGGAACATCTGCACCTGTATCTCCCGCATCAGTATCAGTTCCAGTCAAAGTCCCTGTACATGGATTACAGTGAGTTCTCCTTCTTAGCATATGTGGTGGCCAAACTTGCCCCAAAAGGGAAAATGTGGAGAAGTTCTCATGTGTGGTAAGGAGGCAGACTCATGAGAGTCCCCACCCCTCTGTACCATTCAATGATGCCAGGTAGCTGAGGATCCTACACAGAACATAAGGTGGCGTGTAAATTACCAAGTGTTTTGGGTGAAAGCTACTAAATTAGTGTCACGCACACCCAGCCACAGGGTGACTCTCTGCACCACTTTTACGAGCCTGTGGCAGCCTTTGGGCTAACAGAACCAGGTGGTTTAGCTCAGGCAGCTGAGGTCCATGGTTTTAAACTGAGGAGGTCCCAGGTTCGAATCCTACGGCCAATGACCCAACCAGAGCACTGAGTTATATTAGCAAAAATCATCAAAATGGTTGTTAAGTCAAGAGAGTTGTTTTAAGTTTCAAATGCCTTCTGCTCTCCCAGCTCAGGCTTGAAGACCCTGAGACTGTCACCTAAAAATACAAGCATTCCAAGCTGCATCTGTAATGCTAAGGGTTGGATCACTTCAATTCACCAAATTCAAGTGGGTGCTGATTTCAATACATACTGTTTCCCAAGCCACATAATAAACACCTGCAGAAATGAGATGCCTAATTTAATTATCCCTTAGCAATTATAAATCTGCTTAGCCCAGAAATGATAAACTAATTTGTTTCATTTTCATAAAGTAATCTCAGGAGATGAAAGTCAAGACATTTAGATTTATACACTATGCTCCCAATATTTCTGTCCTTTCTCATATTAAACTCCAATTGACTTTTAAAATATCAGTATTTAGCACCACTAACAGAAAGCTGCTGGCCTTAAAATTATGGCTTATGAGAGCAGAAATATTAAAAATAATAAAATGTACATGCTCAGATGTCCAGACTTCATTTGGATAAAGCTGACCAGAACACTTGCCTTTCATTTTACAGAATAATGTAGCTAATAGTGAATGGACGCAGCATTGGGTATCTGTCAAGGTTTCTTCCCCACTCTGAACTCTAGGGTACAGATGTGGGGACCTGCATGAAAACCTCCTAAGCTTACTTTTACCAGCTTAGGTTAAAACTTCCCCAAGGTACAAATTAATTTTACCCTTTGCCCTTGGAATTTCCACTGCCACCACCAAACTTTAACGGGGTTTACTGGGAAAATGTAGTTTGGACACGTCTTTCCCCCCAAAATCCTCCCAACCCTTGCACCCCACTTCCTGGGGAAGGTTTGGTAAAAATCCTCACCAATTTGAATAGGTGACCACAGACCCAAACCCTTGGATCTTAGAACAATGAAAAAGCATTCAGTTTTCTTACAAGAAGACTTTTAATAGAAGTAAAGGAATCACCTCTGTAAAATCAGGATGGTAGATACCTTACAGGGTAATTAGATTCAAAACATAGAGAATCCCTCTAGGCAAAACCTTAAGTTACAAAAAAGACACACAGACAGGGATAGTCATTCTATTCAGCACAGCTCTTTTCTCAGCCATTTAAAGAAATCATAATCTAACACATACCTAGCTAGATTACTTACTAAAAGTTTCAGAGTAACAGCCGTGTTAGTCTGTATTCGTAAAAAGAAAAAAGAAAAGGAGTACTTGTGGCACCTTAGAGACTAACCAGTTTATTTGAGCATGAGCTTTCGTGAGCTACAGCTCACTTCATCGGATGCATACTGTGGAAATTGCAGAAGACATTATATACACAGACACCATGAAACAATACCTCCTCCCACCCCACTCTCCTGCTGGTAATAGCTTATCTAGATAAGCTATTACCAGCAGGAGAGTGGGGTGGGAGGAGGTATTGTTTCATGGTGTCTGTGTATATAATGTCTTCTGCAATTTCCACAGTATGCATCCGATGAAGTGAGCTGTAGCTCACGAAAGCTCATGCTCAAATAAACTGGTTAGTCTCTAAGGTGCCACAAGTACTCCTTTTCTTTTTTCTTTTTACTAAAAGTTCTAAGACTCCATTCCTGTTCTATCCCCGGCAAACGCATCATACAGACAGACACAGACCCTTTGTTTTTCTCCCTCCTCCCAGCTTTTGAAAGTATCTTGTCTCCTCATTGGTCATTTTGGTCAGGTGCCAGCGAGGTTACCTTTAGCTTCTTAACCCTTTACAGGTGAGAGGATTTTTCCTCTGGCCAGACAGTATCCAACTCACCATGTACTAGCAAATCAAATAAGAACAGGTCACCGAATCAGGCAGTAATGCCTCATCTACAAACAGGTTTTGTACCAGTATAATTATTGTACCAGTCTATTAGGTTGTAAGTTCAGGCCTTGCCTTTTCATGTGGTCTACAACGTGTCTAGCACAGTTTTGGCCTCTGTTAACCAAAATGAAACACAGTGGAGTTACTCCCTCTTTGAATCAACAGGGAGACCAGGAGAGAGATCATGACTCCCTGAATCACAATCTATTTCCCCCACTGCTCCAGGAGCCTTCATTGCCGTGTGTTCTCAGTGGATTGTAAAATCAAGAGGAAGCCCTTAACCTGTCAGTACTATCTCATTGGTTAGTTCCCCAAAGGCCAATGGATTTGAAGTCTAGAGTAATGTTAATCTATCAGATCACATGTTTAGTAAATAAAAGGTTGCTGACTTGCTGGAGCTGAATTCAGAGGAAACTGTGCACTTACCACAGGGTGACAATTAATTTCTTTTCTGGATCTCTAAATTCATCTCCCCTTTGGCAAGTTAGCTTAAAAAGAAACTCACATTTTGAAATCTATGGGAAGGTTTCAAAATATTCCTGATGAAGACTTCCAGACTGTCCATAATAACACATGCTGTTTTGGTGGGAGTCACCAGATGATACCATTACTCAAGGACTTACATGTTCTTTTTCTTAGAGGGCAAGTTCTTTGGTCTGTGAAGACGTGCTTGGGCTATTTTGAGTTTTGTGATGTGGTGTCTTTTGGGTGCTGTGGCAAGCCTCAAGGGTGCCTGTCTGCTGTTTGTGACCACCTGTGTTCAAGGCCTGCTGTATATAGTGTAAATAAACAATTTGAACTAAAATATATACCTAGACTCTGCATCATGATTTCTCTTCCAACATGATGCTAACTTGTAAGGCCTGGAGAACAGCTACTCCTTGACAGAGGGGTGATGATATATTGATTATATATTTCAGTGAACAGCAAGATCCATGGTCGCTTGAGATAAATATTTACCTTTTGGTGTATATATAAGGTCAGATTAGGTATGCCCCATCTGCTTTGCACTACTCCAGCAATGCAAAGCAGCCACAAACTAGGCAGAAGTTGCCTGTTAAACCAGGTTTATGGCTGCTTTGCATCACCAGACTGTAACAAAGCAGCCAGAGCGTACCAGCAAATATGGTCCGTAAATTGCAAGGTGCTCAGGGTAGGGATCTTCTTTTCATTTACATGTTGTGTAGCTCTGAGGACACTGTTAGCATATATTAAATAACAAATACAAGTGATAATAAAGCCTGACATTCACCTTGAAAAAAATCAATGGCTGCTTATTGTAACTGTTTTGCCGTGGAGACATTGAGGCATAGGCAAGTGAAAGCCAAAAGTGTTCAAACCTGGGTGCTTAAAATTAGACACCGGAAGCCATAAAATATAAATGTGGATTTTCCGGGGTGCTCCCATTATGCAATCTATCCTTTGAAAGTCGAGCTTCCTTTATTTAGGCACCTAATTATGGATCTAGGTCTTTAACTTTAGGCACCCAAGCTTGCATAGTGCTTTGCCCAAGGTCATGCAGTGAGCTGGGGCAGGGATAAGCATAAAATGCAGAAGCCCTGGGGTCCATTTCCATTATAGACCACAAAATAGAAGTGCAACCATTGCCTGGTCAGCAGTTCCGACTGAAATGAGAAGAAAGAGTAATGTTACTAACCTGGGTGCTTCCTGCAGTGTACACCTTGTTACTTGCTTCTTTGTGCAACACCTGGAGTTCCTGGGGCTTTGGCGTTGATACCACATCATTATGATAAATGCACACATCCCTGCATGGAGCTCTGCAGGCTCAAGCTGCAGGTGATAGTGTATGCCTGACCCAATGAGAAAATTCCACCTCAGTTATAGCAGGAGCCTGAGCCGTCATTTTTATAGAAATAAACTTTTCTCTTTTAAAAAAAAGTGACATACTGCCCATTTGTATACCTCTGGTATTCCCTGATCACAGCTAGCTCAGAAGCTTGTCCCTTGAGCTTCTCTGAATCTCATAGCCACGTGTTCTCCTGGTCTCACAGCATGATGTACTATCCTAATAAAACTTGTTTTATTATTCTGACATCCACCTCCAATAAACTTTTAAGTGCTTAAACTACTCCAAGGGACACTGTCAAGGTTGGTAAGCCAATAAAAGCTCATGAGCAACCTTACAATGAAAGAAGTAGGAGGTAATACCCACTCCTGGGTGACAAGATTGAGATAAAATTTCAAAATATGTATTCCAATTATGTTCTGCCTGCAGGTGCTCAATAGGGGATGAATGTAATGTACCTAAATCCACTCCATATCACTGAAACATCTAACAAATCCTTCCCTGCTCCGGCAAACACCTTAGAGAAAAGGTATCATAGTCCAATTATGTATAAGTGGTTTAACCCTCAGGAAACTGGATAATCCCTTGGTGAGTGGGGCACCTTGAGGATTACCGATTTGTCCAGGGTTCCATCTGAGCATCTGGAGGGCATGATGCCATGGAGGCTGGTTATTAGGCAGCGGAGGATGTTGGGACACTTGGAATGGGGGAGTATCATCTACTGTTCCCCTCTTGTGGGGAGCTACCACACCCCTAGATCTGATCTGTCAGTGACTTCAGTGGGAGTTAGTTGCTTAAATACCTTTGAGGATCTGGGCCTGAGTGATCACTGAACACCTCAACCCACAATCCCTCTTGGCCAGCCCATACAAAATACAGCTGCAAAGATCATCTTGCCTGCCAATCCATCTGACAGTGTCACATGCAGTTAATCAGCCATGGTCAAGTCTCATCTTTATCACATTACCGGTTTCTCATTTGGGAGCATAAAGTCTTCAGAACAGGGATTGGGTGCCTCACTATGCCTGCACAATGCTTATCATGGCTTGGGTGCTACTGTAATATAAATGATAACATATTTCCAGATCCAAACTTTGCAGTTGGATACCATCTTTATAAATGGCTGAAGCCAGAAGCCCAGATTCAACCCCAGCGCACCAACAAATCTTTGTGAAAGTTCAGATCCAGAAGTGGATTTGCAGCTTGGACCTGATTCTGATGTCTGATTGATACTGCAACTTTGAAATAACAACCGAACAAATACATGTGGTAGAAGAAAAAATATATATGCTGAGGAAACACATATCACTCATCTCAGGACAAAGCATGTGAGACAAAGCATTCTTTGTCGAGGGGAATCAGACTTTGGGAAGAACTTCCAGAGAAGAACTGGCAAATCCAGAGTCTGACCATCTTTAGGAAACACTGCAAAAGATTTCTCTTCCATCATTGCAATGACACACACAAAACTGACACCTTCCTCTAACCCAAAAGACCAATTCTCTCTCTCCCCCTGCCAAAAAAGAGGTATATAATAAAGTCTTTCAAAAACACCCGCAAAACAGTTTGGTGCTTCTTTTATGTCTGAGCTACAGATTCATGATGAAGAAGTTTTAATCTGTAGGCTACTTTGCGCGTCTTTAAAATGTTACTTTTGCTCTTCATTATGCATTCTGTTAATGACAGCAACACTGTTTTAGGGGATCAAGGTCAGGTATGCCAGTTCTCCGCTACGAATGAGATTCGGCAGTGAGTTTGCTGCTGTTATTGATTTTGCTTGCCGAGATCCGATCTGTCTCATTAAAATATTGTTAATAATTCCGTGCACCTCCTTTAATTATGACCGCAGCAGTTCATTTATTTTTTGTCCCTGTGTTAGCTGTTTGTTTTGCGTGTTCTCTGGTTCACCTCACTGCCTTACTCACCTAATGACTGAATCCACCAGCCACCACGATAGCAGGTAGCTCTTTTTATGTTCCAAATTCAACACTGATAAATGTTTTCATGTCCTAGAGAAAAGCTGTTTAAAGCTGATGTTAATTTTTCTCTGGCTTCTTTAAAGCTTATTTGTAAAGGAAGGAAAGGCTGCAATCACCTTAACAGGATCATGATTCTCAAGCTAACGCAGAATGCAAAATTATTCTTTGCCCACGGCAAGAGATGAATTTGCATGAGTGAAAAGCAGAGATGGGGGAGCCATTCACTCACAGAGCACAGCAGGTTGGGAATGCTTTAAACAGGACCTCAGTTAGGCATGGATGGCTGATCCAGGATGTTAAATTAATCAAATAGATACAGTCAATGGACAAAATACCCTTGGAATTATTAAGGTTTGGTGGGGATAATACACATTAAACTCCTGTAATTGACGAGTAATTACAGAGCATTGCATTCAGATGTTCCCTTTCTCTGGCCAAGTCTACACTAGAAACTTATGTTGACCTAAGTTGCATTGTCATACAGCCACCACAGTTAGTACACTGCTTGTGTGTGTGCGTACTCGGTACCTTGTGTCGGTGGTGTGCGTACTCACCAGGAGTGCTTATATCGATGCAGAATGCAGTGCACCCATGGCTAGGTGCACTGCATCCCACTGTGCAACTCGCCATCATCCAATGCAGTGTTTGCAACGTCTGATGAGTCTGGAACAAGTTGTGCTGGGGTGACGGGCAGCACAGGGTCAACTTCTCATAATGCAGTGTGCTCCGTCTCCTCGTTTCGTCTGCATCCCATAATTTTCAAGCCTTCTTTTCAAAATCCCACAAACCAGTACGTGCCTCCTTGCTGTCCTCCATCTCTGACAGAAGCAGGGAGGTTGCACAGCTCTGCACTATGTCATGAGAGTTGCAAGCACAGTATTTGCAGAACCGCAAGAGGAGCTGTGGGGGACATGATGATTCCTTGGAGACCAGATTGCTGTGGGACATACAAAGAAACAATTCAAGGCTCTTGGTGGTGTTCATGGAGCAGCTGGAGATGGTAGAGATCCAGTTCTGGGCCCAAGAAGCAAGCACTGATTGGTGGGATGGCATTGTCATGCAGGCTTGGGATAATGAGCAGTGGCCGCAGAACTTTCAGAGGGGCAAGGCCACATTCCTGGATCTGTGTGCTGAACTCGCCCCAGCCCTTCTGCACAGGGACACCGAAATGAGAGCCGCACTTTCAGCTGAGAAGTGAGTGGCAACCGAACTATGGAAACTTGCAATGCCAGATTGCTACCAGTCATTCAGAAATCAGCTAGGAGTCAGGAAATCCACTGCAGGGGCTGTTGTCCCACAGGCGTGCAGGGCCATTAATTGCCTCGTGCCATGCAGGACTGCGAGTCTCAGCAATGTGAAGGACATAGTGGATAGATCTGCAGCAATGGGGTTCCTGAACTGTGATAGACAGCACGCACACCCCTAACTTGGCACCAAACCACCTTGACACAGTGTGCATCAACAGAAAGGACTACTTCTCTGTGGTTATGCAGGCATTGGTGGATCAAAAGGGATGCTTCACAGACATCAATGTGGCTGGTCAGGGAAGGGTCATGATGCTTGCATCTTTAAGAACACAGGACTGTTCGGAAAGCTGCAAGCAGAGACCGTCATTCCCAATTGGCAGATTACCACTGGAAATACTGCAATGCCACTAGTGATCCTGGGAGACCCAGCCTGCCCCTAGCTCCCCTACCTCATGAAGCCGTACACCAGCCACCTCAACAGCACCAAGGAGCACTTCAATTACAGGCTCAGCAGCTGCAGAATGACAGCTGAATGTGCTTTTGGTTGTTGGCATTGTCTACTCATAAGATTGGACCTCAGTGAGAAAAAATACCCCAGTGGTTATAGCTGCCTGCTGTGCCCTGCAGAATGTCTGTGAAGCAAAGGGGTAAAAGTTTCTGCCAGGGTGGAGGGCAGAGGGGATGCAGCTGTCTGCTGAATTTGAACAGGCAGACAAAAGGGCTATACAGCTCAGGGAGGCTTTGAAATAGTATTTTAATAGTGAGCCAGAGTAGGGTGGTTTGCTGTAGTGCACTTTACCTGGCCTTGCTCTTTTGCAGCCTGGTAAGAATCTTGTAGTTATTGCTGTGTATGTCAGAATATAACATTGTCAATGCACCTATTGAAATTGTTTGTGAATGATGTTATGAGTTGTGTGACACAATGCAGTAATAGGTAATTGGTTGCTTTCAGAACTGCTCAGCACCAGCCAGCATATGTTGTGAATTAATCAAGATGAATTATGTTCCAAAAAATAGAATTTCATTCTGCAACATGAACCAGGCAATTAAAAAAAACATTTAAAACTTAATAAATTAAGCAAACAGAACTTAGAATCATAGAATATCAGGGTTGGAAGGGACCTCAGGAGGTCATCTAGTCCAACCCGCAGCTCAAAGCAGGACCAATCCCCAATTTTTGGCCCAGTTCCCTAAATGCCCCCTTCAAGGATTGAACTCATAACCCTGGGTTTAACAGGCAAATGCTCAAACCACTGAGCTATCCCTCCCCCTTATGAAGGGGAAAGAAGAGTCACATGCATTTCAGCTACACATACACCAACCGTAGCTTTCACAGGTCAGTGTATGTGAAGCTGCGATTGTCTTTAATGTCCACGGGGGTGGAGTGATAGGGTAGTGCACCAACCCCATATGCCACGTGGAATGTTGAGCGGGGTATAAGGAGGTTCCAATATTGAGTTCTCACTGGGCTGCAGAGGGAGACGCGTATGGGATTGTTCTATCTGCATGTCCACCATAGTCTGCAGCATCTCTGAGAAGCGCAAGCATGTCTCACTGCACGTCCTTCTCCTTTTCCTGAGCCTCTATCCTCTCCTCTCTGTCCTTCTCCAGGCTGTCTGGACTGGGGATCCTCTAGACCCTCTGCTCATTCTCGGATGCAGCACTGGCTTGCAGGATTTCCTGGATCATGTCATCCCGAGTCCTCTTCTTTCTCCTCCTTATCCAGCTTAGGTGTTCCACGGGTGTGGAGGGGGAGACTCTGAAGGCCTCAGTAGCAGAAGGTGCAGGTGCAGCACACAGAGATACCATTGCCAGTGTGTTCACGGCGGAAAACGTAAGATGCTGAACTCACTTCCCTGGCTCCCCAAAAGTTGTAAGCACTACATTCTTGCTTCTTCTTGGGATTGATTGTGTATGTTGCCAGTCACAGCACCAGCCATGGGGAGCATGGCCCTCTGGGGGTTGGGGAAAGGAAGAGGAAATCGCTCGGTTGCATGATTCTAGATGTATAGTGCAATGGCACTGAATACTGGCACCATTTTGCACAGGCATTTGTGATTTTAGCTGATATCTCACTCCTGGAGGTAACAGAGGCAGAGAAAGCACAGCTGCTGCTGGCGTCCTGAGGACACCCGGGCCCATATGCTGCTAGCTTCTGTACTGCAATGGCACCTGCTGAAGTGATTGCCAAGTGCCATGGGAAAGTGTCCTACCACAGTGGAAGGACTAAGACAGCCCTGCCCAGAAACTTCCGGCAGAGGATTGCATAGTACCTCTGTAGCAAGGTTGATCACTCACCGCCATGGCGCCTCCTTCTGGTCATCTGGGAATTAGCTCAATTCCAGCACTCGGAGCACCTCCTGTTGGTCAGTGTCTCTCCTGCATCAGGTTCCTATGTCCCACCCAAACCCCAGTGCCCTCTTATCTTGGGGTGCTGCCCCACAGAGGTGCCCCCACACTCTGGGTCTCCCCTCCAGGGGATCTCCTTCCCCCTATGCCCATCTTGTCTCAGTGGCTACTGTTAGTCTTCATCTAGCCCCCTTTCTCTGCGGCAAATGGCAGTCTGTAATGGCCACTCATCATTGGCAAGGGGGTTGGTCCTGCTGCCTTTCTTGGCTCAGCTGTCTCCCTGAAGCCCCAGTACCTCCTCTGGCCTTTAACAAGGCCTCAGCCTGGGGCGTTGCCAGGCTGAAGCTCCCATGCTCCTCTTGCCCTTCCCCAGCACTTCTCTGCTTCAGGTACCTTGTGCTCCCAGACAGGTAGGTCCTTCCCACTCCAAGTCTGGAGTGAGTCTCTGACCCAGCTCCTCCCTGAGCCCTTATAACAGGGCCAGGTGTGGCCTGATTGGGTGTGGCCACAGCTGTGGCTGCCTCCCCAATCAGCCTTTAACCTTGTTTTCCAGGAGTGGGGTAACTGCCCTGCTACAACCTCCATGAAAGGTTCATCGAGATCTCTGTGGAGGATTCAGGGGACATCCTGATGCACATAAACAAACAGCTTTGTGTGGTCCCCTCTGCCTATCTTTAGAGGGGAATGAAATAGCAGATAGCAACTCTGTCTCTCTTGGTAGAGCCACTACCTCTTCTAGCACAAGTGAAAACGAATAAATCAAAAGATGTGTCCTGCTACTTTAGGGGGGTGTCATCCGTGTAATTTCAAAGTAAACTGCATACTTACTAGAGGTTGCTTCCCCTGCATTGGGCTTGCTAGACTGGTGGGACTGGCTGGACTGTGGTGAAGTCAAAAACAGGTCCTGGCACTCTGCACAGCTGTATCCTCTTGTTTCCTGTCCCCCATATTCCTCCTCCTCTTCCTTGTCTACCTCCTCATCCTAGCTGTTCATGGCAAGGACCTATGACTTGGGCTCCTTGGAAGTATACACTTTGCTGTTGGGGATGGTGGTGTGGTCTCTGCCAACGATGGTTTGCAGCTTTTTGTAAAAGCAGAAGGTCTGTGGCTCGGCATCAGATCAATTGTTGACCACCCTGGCCTTCTAGTTTGCCTGCCACGGCTCCTTGGCTTTCACACGGCATTGCTGCTGAACCCTGAGGTATCCCTTCTCCTGCATGCCCCAAGCACCAGGCTTGTTATCCCAAGGGGAGTCTCTGAAATGCTTTAAACCAAATGCACTGCTTCAGGTAGAATAAACAAACAGATTTATTAACTGCAAAGATAGATTTTAAGTGATTATAAGTCAAAGCATAACAAGTCAGATTTGGTCAAATGAAATAAAAGAAAAATGAATTCTAAGATGATCTTAACACTTTCAATGCCCTTACAAACTTAGATGCTTCTCACCATAGGCTGGCTGGTTGCCTTCAACCAGGCTCTCCCCTTTGATCAGCGCTTCAGTCACTGGGTGGTGATGTCTGTAGATGGAGGTGGAAGAGAGAGGAAGAGCAAATGTCTTTCCCTTTTATCAAGAGGCAAATGTCTCTCCCTTTTATCATGTTCTTTCTTCTCTCTTGGCTTTGCCCCCCTCCTTTCAGAATCAGGTGATCATTACCTCATCGCAGTCCCAAACTGACCAAGGCAAGGGGGGTGACTCACTTGAGAGTCCAACAGATCATTTGTTGTTGCCTTGACCAGCGTCCTTTGTTCCTGTGAGGCTGGGCTGGGTTTGTCCCATACGTGCCCTGATGTGGTGTGAACTGCCCCTCTGCTCTTGGAAATTTTTTGCCTGGGCTTGCTTTAAGCCATGAGGACACATTCTTAGCCTCATAACAATGTACATGAAATTACAAACTATAACATTACCATAACATTACTATGACAACGATTACTCTAACATTATTATAACAACACTGCTCAGTGCATCATGAGCCTTCCCAAGACACCCGACATGACAAATGTTCCATTAGATACCACACAGTCATATTATAAGGATGAACATGGGGGTGCTGGGTGTTCCCCCAAGGCACAGAACTTCACACATCATAATAATTCTTTTGTTAGTTTAAATGGACTTGAGTTTACATCCATCTAAACCATTCTTTCCTCATGTGCAGACAGGTTTCCTTTCATTATGAACATTTTAAAGTGAATTTAGCACTCAGTTAACACCTCAGAGAATTCAACTCTTTATCTGTTTGGCCACAGATCAGATCTGTTCCTGCTGCCTGTGATGTATTGCCCACAGTCACCCACCAGGCTGTCTTAGGCAAAGAACGCGTACACCACAATCAGCAGCAGAGTACACCCAAGGCCACCCAACTATATTTGTCTGCAGGAGAACAGGTACAGCACAGGCATCAGTGTGAGTTTCCTCCCTTGTGTGGCCCCAGAGTCCAGGCTCCAGCCCGAGCCCAAACATGTACAGAGCAATTGGATAGCCTCACAGCCCAAGCCAGGTTCAGCTGACACAGGCCAGATGCAGGAGTTTTGCTGCAGTGTAGACGTACCTGTAGTGTGCAGTATAGACATTCCCTTGGAGGTGCAGCACAGAACTTGCAGCTGATGGGGAGCCCTATGGTGGCTGGAAGCCATCTTTGCATCCGCCTCATCCTGGGCTGTTCCAGGGTCTGGCGAGGCCCCTAGTGTATTTTAGGCAGCCCTGAGGGCCTGTCTAAGCTAAGGCAGCTTTCCCAGCTGCCTTATGGGCTGCAGTGCTGCCTGGAATCTCTGCGGTGCTGCAGCCTCACCCCAACATGCCCCTCACTCTCCTACAGGCATAACCCTCTATGTTGGGGCGTGGGAGTGGTCCTCGGAGGGCAGCCTTACTGCTGTCTTTCTCCTTTCCTGTGTTGGGAGAATCCTTTCCTGGCTGGATATGGAGTTTGCAAGGGACCCTTTGCACCACTCCAACCTTTTTATCCAGCGGAGAGGGGCTTGTCTGGGTGTGAGGATCTCATTGAAAACTCAGGCCAGGGGCAATGAAAGTTTTGCTAAGGACCAGGGACCTTTTGAGAGCATGTGGCCACTGTTTACAGTGAATCTATGCTGATTTATATCTCTTTACTAAACTTACCCCAATCTTCAGTTTTGCACGATTTAGATGGGAACCCAAGCAAACCAAAAAAGTTAAAGGCAGAAGTTTTGATTTTGAGATATGGGGATTTGTTCAAACCCAGCTCCAAAGTAAAATTCAGCATGCAAAGAGTGCAGTGTAATCGTGAAGAAACTTTCTGCAAGAAACCCCGCAAGGCAAAACTGCAAAGGTCCAACAGTTTCAGTCTCAACTTTAACATGAAGAGACCACTAGCGCTCAGGGAAGTATTGATTTTCCTGTCTGGGGGTTGCACCGAAGAATCAGAAAAAAAACAAAAACCAGTTCAGTTCAAAACAAAAGTGGTGGGTTTCTCTTGCTGACACAGAGAAAAGAACATTTCTGGGGGGACAAATTAAATGGTTTATTTGAAATGAAATTTCTTTGTTCATTTACTTTTAGGTTGTTTTTAGATGTCTTTATCCCTTCAAAAACTCGAAATGAAATGTTTTGAAATGAAAAAGTCAAAACATATCATTTCAAAATGGCAAAACAAACTGTTTTGAATATTTTTGAAATTTTGTCCAGGTTTTTTGGTGGAAACTATTTGTCGAATTTGTCCAAAATTTGCAAACAATTTTGATGCCCTGAAAAATGCAGTTTTTGACAAATTTACTACTCGCTGAATAATTTTGCTCAGCTCTAGAGACAGCTTCTGAGGGAGAGGGTTTGAAATTCACACTAGTCAGTGTGTATACACTATTCACCTCCTAATTAGGTCCTAAATTGAGCATTAAGGGATACATATAGGCCTTAGCTGGTCCTCTCCATTGATGTGAATTTCAATCTGAGAGAGAGCAGTCTAGTCCCCAATCCCACTGCGTTCCTGGCCTTTGCACTGACAAGATTGTTTGTTCAGCAGTGCTTATATTGGATACCTGGCAATTGGGAACTGGATCAAAACCACCAATCTCATTTGAAGTGCACAGAACTCATTTCCAATTGGATACCAAAGAGCCATCAGAGAGTGCTGGTGTCTTATCGCCACAGCGACAGACCAATGCGGCCGCACCAAAGGGGCTGCCACTTTTCCAGGGCCCTAAGGACACAGCTGTGGCTACAGGAGGCCTTTCTGGTGGAGTTCCTGCAGGACAAACTCAAAGAAGTTGTTGGTGGCAGGTCATTCTCCGTGAAAACCCCACCCCTTTGGAACTCACTCCCCAAACCTGCTGTCCTGGACCTTCGACTTCATAACGCTCCAGGCACAATGGAAAATCTTTTCTCAGTCTATCGGGATGGGGGCAGGTTGATGATTGGAGAGACCGTGCTTGATTTTAATCACCTTATTGTATTTGCATGGAGGGCATTTGTATCAACGTGGGACAAGCAGCCCTTTTTATTGGGTTGTTATTTGCACTGTGCATTTCAATTAATGTGATGAGCATGCAGAGCACAGGATCGCTGGCAAAGTTTAAATCAAGAATGGGTGTTTCTCTAAAATATATGCTGTAATTCAAACAGGAATTATTCTGGCCTGTGTTATGCAGGAAATCAAACAAGATGATCACAATGGTCTCTTCTGGCCATAGAATCTGTGAATCTGAGATGGGCAGCTAGACAGGCTGCTGTGGGTCATATATGCTATAGCATAAATGGCCAAGAGAGTGGATAAACAGATTAAATAAATATTTTTAGATACCAGCAGGTACCCAGAGAAAAGTCATAATCACTATTATTTTATTGCAATAGTATCTGGATCAAAAACCCTGTTGTGCTAGGCACTTTCCACACATCTAACGAAAGATGGTTCGTGCCCCAAAGATCTCACAGTCTAAATATAAGACGAGAGACAACAGTTGAAGGCAGCTTACAGCTGTGGGGAGCACAGGGTAACAATGAGACACTCATAATTAGTGTAATAAGCAGCAGTCACAGCACATTAGCTGCCTTGCCATTGTCCCGTGTTTTGTGGACATTGCTGTAGGCACCGGTGAATTTAAAGAAGAGACTTGGAATGGAATATTATCTCCGTACCTATCACCTAAGCTGCCCAGGCACCTTTGTAAGAGCTGCTCTTGACAAATGTTTGCAACAAGCTCTGGCTGATTTTCCAGGACAGGTTGCTGGGAGTTCATGACCGTTTATTTTCAGGATTCTTTGAGGATATGTTTCCCATGGTTTGCCTTCCACAACAACAATGAATTATTCATGAACATTATGTGCTCATTTTATCTGTGCAGAAAATCCACAGCCCTTTATTTACCTCTTTGCTACTGCCAGACTGCTCAGGGCTCAAGAACTATTTTAACAGAATGTCATTCCAGGTACTAGACATCACAGGATATGCGATTTTCTGAAGCGAAGGAAAGTACCAGTCACATCTCTTAGATTACATCCACATGGCTGTGAAAACAGTAGTCACGTTAACATGAGTGTATATTTCTGACCAGATATAAAACTCCGTGGTTATTTTGCCAGGGTCATCTTAAGGGAATGATCAGAAGAATCTTGTCAAAAATATGTCCTTTAAAAAGAGTTTAAAAATAGAACCTTTTGCCCAATATTTATAACCATCCTTTGTCATACACGGACTGGTACGTATGTTCCACTGCCCCACTGCTTGATGTAATTATGTCTGGGTTTCTTTTGAGAATGTCACCCTCCAGAGGCTGGAGTGTGAATAGGATCAAATTTAATATAAGAGACAACCAGTAAAGAAACTGTTCCTCATGTCTGAGATGTAGTTGATGATTGTGGTTTGTGAATGGGCCATGACTTTGTTACATCTCCTGATATAATAGCAGAATTATATTGGTGCTAAGAAGGAAAAAACGAAGAGATTTATTAAAACATTTCCAGCTTAGCTTAAACTCACTGACATTCTGAATCTGAGCTCTCAAGTTATAAACCCTAATTGTTCCAATTTCTCTAGATCCTCCCACAGTTCCTCCCTTCCTTCACATCAGGCTCACAAAATGCTGTCTATTTCAGTAAATAAAACTGGTGATTAAATGATGATACTCTAGTATCTCTACTCCTTATTTACATGAGAATGAAACACAGCAGAAAATAAAAGTAATCACATTCTCAGTTGTATTCACCAATGTATGTGTGTGTTTAATTATATAAAACAAAATCTGTTGCAAATAAAGAAAAGGAAAAAAGCTTTCAGTCTTCGACAGTGGATTAGCAATGTCAGCTTTTGGACATGAAGTGATGTCAGTTTATCGTACAGACACTCTGCTGTACATGGAACAAACAAATGCTTCTTTCAGGGGGCTGTGAAACACCATTCCCACGTGAAGCATTGGAGAGGGCTAAAGGGATGAAGATACATTTTTGTTTACTGGGAAAAATTATTACTTCAGAAGAATTGTTCCACGCTTGAGCCTTTCCACAGAACACTGCGTTTAGAAAAACACCTAAGGGGGGAAAAACCCAGATGAAGACTCATAGCTTATACCTGCAAAGGGGGATCATATTCTATTTAGAGAACTTTTCCATAGACTGTATTTTGTTATTCTTCAACAGCGAAAATTTCAAACCCCTAATTTCCCCTTCTCACAGCCAGCCTGAGGTGAAGAACTGTATACACATGGGTTATTCCATTGATTCACAAGAGCAAACATAACAGACCAACACACCAGGGATTGAACTAGGGAAGTCAACACATAGACAGCACCCAACCTTGCTGGAGAAGGTATCTTCTGTGGCTCAGCACAGAGCAGGACCTGTAACACACACTCACCAGTGGGTTACACAAAGTTACTCACACAGATGTTTCCAGGATTATGGCCTGATGGTAATTGAGATACCGGTTGATTGACATCTTCAAATTACACTAAAAAAGTCAACACAATCCATTTATTTTTCCTAAACCATCCCCAGGAATACTTTCTCCCCTTATTTTTGAGCAATTATCCATGAATCCTAGGATATTTTCTTCCTGTAAGGTCAGTTTGACTTTAGAATAGTCTTCCCAGCCTTCCCGGAAAAATTGACCAAGCTTCATTATTGGAGGCATCAGAAATTAGGTTATCCAAAAACTTTGGGAATGTACAGTAGAGACCATCCTGAGACAGGTGGATGGATTAGAATCTAGATCAATATGGGACTAGATCAATATAGAACTAGAATTAAATTCAATAAAGAACTAGCTCAAAATGGGACTAAATCAGTATTTCCTAAACTTCTTGGGAAAATGTACCAGTTTAGCAGACTAAGACCTGGATCCTGCAAAGATTTACTCATGTACATAAGTTTCCTGAGGTGAATATTCCTATTGACATCAAATGCCGCTGCTTATGTCATAAAGGTAGAGCCCTGCGCTTCCACGGATACCAATTTATATCTGCGGTTATCTGCATCTCTCTACATAAAGGTTACGCAGGTGTGCATGTCTTTGCAGGACTGGTTAATAGATTGTAGGACAGAAGGCACCACTGTGATCATCTAGTAGGACCTCCTGTATAATACAGGCCATAGACATTCCCCCAAATGATTCCTCTTTGAATCGGAGCAGATCTTTTAAAAAAAAAATCCCATTTTGATTTTAAAATTGCCAGTGATTTAGATGCCACCACAGCTCTGGGTAAGTTGTTCCAGTGGCTAATTGCCCTCACTGTTAAAAAAAAAATGTGGCTTATTGCCAATCTGAATTTATCTAGCTTCATCTTCCAGTTCTTGCCCAGCTCTACTCACTATCCAGCTGGGGTAAACTTCTCCTACGCCAGCTGCTTATGGCAGCCCATAACCACTGCTGGGTTCTTTGCTTGTTGCAATATTCCCAGGCCTGATACTTTCTAGACTTGTAAGGGCTGCATTCTGCAAATCTTTATGCACCCAAGTAGTTCTTACACACGTGAGTAAAAAGCTAGTTGTGTGAGCAAGGCTTTGCAACCATGGTTCATTGCTCAGGAGCCCTTTCAACCACACACCCCACTGAAGTCCTGCAACCTCTGAGGTAGAACACGGCAGCTGAAAGTAAATGAAGACTCATCCTATATACATTTGTAATTATTTATCAGTCATTTTCTTATTTACTTACTATGAACGTCTAGTGAACTGAAAAATTTCCCCTAATTGTGACCTTTTCCTGAAGCTATTGATATTTGTATATATCAACATACTGTAGGCTACGGGTATTTGGATCTGTATTGGCTTGTTTGTTTTGCCATAAGCAAAGTTATTACAGTAGATTCTGGCTTCTGACTTGAAATTAGTATTTTTATTCAAGTTAAAAATAAAACCAGCAGAAAAGCTTCTCTCATTATCATCTCATATTGGCTGCTGGCTTTCTGAGCTCTGTAACATCCTTCACCAGTTTCAGGATGATTAGGGTGAAGAAGTGAAATCAATTGGTAATCATTCTAAGCTGCTTCCCGCTTTCTGTTTTAAACACCTTGGGCCAGATCCTCCATTGCTGTGAACCAGCATAGTTCTGCTGGCTTCAACTGACTAATTTACAACTGATCAATATACACCAATGTACACCAGCCGACCTGGTCCATTGAGTTTGCTGCTGGCTTGGACCCAAATGAACAACAAAACGAAATCCAAAATAATGTTCTGTTATCCACTGGGATTATTCAAGCTGCCCTCAAACTGTTCTTATCACAGGGGCTTAAAGCAAGGCATGTATGTGCGAAAAACATTGTTATGGAAGGCGAATAATACACCAGCCTTTTTAAAGCTTTAGAGTGGCAGTTTATTGCGTGTAATGCATACATCATTATCAGAAAGAAGTGTTCAATGCTCACAATCTGATCAGACGGAAATTAACTTCTCTGTTTCCTTTTCTTCCTCCTCTTGGCTTTCAACTTTGATGCCATTGTGACTAGGGTCCAATTGTGGGCCAGCTGAGGTCACTCAATTAGGGTGAACTGCAAAGAATGGGGCAGGCAATCCCCCAAACTGGTGGATATTTTCAATACTTAGATTTACCAAGCCAGCATAAAACAGTTTCTTTATTACCTCACTAGTTGCCCAGAAGCCAGCAACACAGTTCCCTTAAAGTAACCCAGCCTGAGGCCTCCATCCAGGTACCAAGTCAAATATGATGAAGTTTTGTGAAAATCTTATTTCACCATATCGAAGAAAAGGTGCTACCAATCCCAAAGGATCGGACACCTTACCTCCCAGGTTAATGGATATTCCAGATCTTACCCAAATACACGCATACAGCCATTTCTCATTAACTAAACTAAAATTTATTAAAAAACAAAAGAGAGAGAGTATGGTTAAAAGATCAATATACATACAGGCATGAGTTCAATTCTTGAGATTCAGATACATAGTAGAGATGGTGAGCTTTGTAGTTGCAAAGAGTTCTTTCAGAACGTAGTTCACAGGTTAAGTCCAATGTCCAATATCACCTTTAGGGAGTACCAACATAACTGGGATCTCAATCTGGCAACTCAAACTTCCCCTGATGAAGCGTAAGCAGATCTGAGATGACAGAATCAGGACCCAATGGTCTTTTATTCAGTTTTCTTGAAGCCACTTGGCCATACAGTCCTGGGTAAACAATAGGCTTCTGATGTAACCTTCTGCTTTCTAAACACCACCAGTAATTAGTTACACAAATTAACATTGGGCAATTTATCCATTAGGAAGTCTATCACAAACTTCAAAGAGACATATAGACAATGAATGTATTTCACCTAAGATTCATCTGAATGTTAATATTCCCTTTTGATCTCTGAATTAATAGTTATAGTGACAGAAAGGAGCTGTCTGTTCACATGGCTAGCTTCTAAGATACACACAATTAGTATCACTTCTAACTTAAAATAATATAAGTTTGCATTTCAAAGTTCTAACATATCTACCATGAATGGCCCTCATTACCATTTTAGCATGACTTTAAAGGTGGGCTTTGGGTCATTCAGGCTGCAAGCTAACTGTCATCTGTAACCTACCATTTAAATCAGCTTCTGTACCAAATGACTGGAGGATAGCTAATGTGACACCAATTTTTTAAAAAGGCTCCAGAGGTGACCCTGGCAACTACAGGCCAGTAAGCGTCACTTCAGTACCGGGCAAATTGGTTGAAACTATCGTAAAGAACAAAATTGTCAGACACATAGATGAACATAATTTGTTGGGAAATAGTCAACATGGTTTTTGTAAAGGGAAATCATGCCTCACCAATCTACTAAAATAATTTGAGGGGGTCAACAAACATGCGGAAAAAGGAGATCCAGTGGATATAGTGTATTTAGATTTTCAGAAAGCCTTTGACAAGGTCCCTCACCAAAGGCTTTTAAGTAAAATAAGCAGTCATGGGATAGGAGGGAAGGTTCTCTCATGGATTGGTAACTGGTTAAAGATAGGAAACAAAGGGTAGGAATAAATGGCCAGTTTTCAAAATGGAGAGAGGCAAATAGTGTTGTCCCACAGGGATCTGTACTGGGCCCAGTCCTTTTTAACAAATTCATAAATGATCTGGAAAAAAGGGGTAAACAGTGCGGTGGCAAAATTTGCAGATGATACAAAACTACTCAAGATAGCGTGACAAAGCACTGTCCTTGCCTCTGTGTGTCCTGTGTTTTCTGGTGGATTTTGCTAGCCTCAGAGGCTCATTGTGACCCTCCACATAACCCTTCTTTCTCTGGAGACAAGGGTCACAGTCTACTGAGCCATTCTCATCATAAGCCAGCAAGGGAGGTGAGGAGAAGTTATCCTTCCTTGCACAGTCTCTGTTGTCTCCCAGTCTCAGTGATTAATCAGGGGGCAAAGGTGGGGGGGGGAGCCCGGGCCCACCCTCTACTCCGGGCTCCAGCCCAGGGACCCTAATAGTATCAGCTATGGTAGCTGACCTTTTAGAAACATGACATGTACTATTCCCTGGGCTACTTCCCCCACAGCAGCCCTCACTTCCTCAAGCTCCACTTCATCCTTACCTTAGGGCCTCCTTCCTTATGCCTGATATGGTGTGTACTACTCAGCCTCTCCAACAGCACAACTTCCTCCCACAGCTCCTGACATGCACACCCACCTGACTGACTGGGAGGCTTTTAACTAGTTTCAGCCAGCCCCTGATTGGCTTCAGGTGTCCCAATCAACCTAGCCTTCTCCCTCCCTTCTGGAAAGTTCTTAATTGGCCCCAGGTGTCTTAATTGACGTGGAGCAGCTTCCATTTCACTTAACCTGGTACCAGGGATTTGTTTAGCCTGAAGCTAATATATCTATCTCCCACTACTTTTCTATAGCCATCTGGCCTTGCCCCGTCACAATAGTTAAGTCCCAGGTAGACTGCGAAGAGCTACAAAGGGATCTTACAAAACTGGGTGACTGGGCAACAAAATGGCAGTGAAATTGAATGTTGATAAATGCAAAGTAATGCACATTGGAAAACATAATCCTAACCATACATATACAATGATGGGGTCTAAATTAGATATTATCACTCAAGAAAGTGATCTTGGAGTCATTGTGGATAGTTCTCTGAAATCATCCACTCAATGTGCAGCGGCAGTCAAAAAAGCAAACAGAATGCTGGGAATCATCAAGAAAGGGACAGATAATAAGACAGAAAATATCATATTGCCTCTATATAAATACATGGTATGACCACACCTTGAATACTGCGTGCAGATGTGGTCACCCCATCTCAAACAAGATATACTGAAATTGGAAAAGGTTCAGAAAAGGGCAACAAAAATGATTAGGGGTATAGAATGGCTTCCGTATGAGGAGAGATTAATAAGACTGGGACCTTTCAGCTTGGAAAAGAGGCAGCTAAGGAGGGATATGACTGAGGTCTATAAAATCATGATTGGTATAGAGAAAGTAAATAAGGAAGTGTTTTTTACTCCTTCTCATAATACAAAAACAAGGAGCCACCAAATAAAATTAAAAGGTAGCAGGTTTAAAACAAACACAAGAAAGTATTTTTTTCACACAACACACTGTCAACCTCTGGAACTCCTTGCCAGAGGGTGTTGTGAAGGCCAATACTATAACAGGGTTCAAAAGGGAGATAGATAGATTTATGGAAGATAGCTCCATCAATGGCGATAAACCAGGATGGGTAGGAATGGTGTCCCTAGCGTCTGTTTGCCAGAAGCTGGGATTGGGTGACAAGGCATGGATCACTTGATGATAACCTGTCTGTTCATTCCCTTTGGGGTACCTGGCATTGGCCACTGTCAGAGGACAGGATACTGGGCTTGATGGACCTTTGGTCTAACCCAGTATGGCCATTCTTATGTTTTTAAGCTGCCTAACCATTTCTGGCCATGAGTTATATTTTGTATAAGATTTGCTGTGGTGGTAGCAACAATGGTTTGCATAATTATATTTTAATCAGACAACCTCACAGCCATTTAATGGCCTCCTGGAAAGATTAGAGGAGAGGGAAAAGGAGAGGGAGATGAAGAGAAGAAGAAGATGACAACTTTGCATTTTATATGTGTAGCCTGTAACTTGGACCTGCTATTCATGTGCTGTACCTTTAAATAGTGGGAAATCTTTCTCCTCTTCTGCCATGGTAGCTGCCATATTGTACGGAGGTGCCACCTGCTGAAATTCAGAAGAGAGACGCACAGACTCATGCTTTCTCATGGAGTCTTAAGTTTTAATTTTCTTTCTTTTGCCTTTTATGTGTGACAATATAGGACCTAACCCAAATCATATTAAAGTCCAGTGGAGTCTTTCCCCTAATTTCAGTGGCCTTTGATCAGGCTTGTAGGTCGTTAGGCTCAATGATTTATTGTTATAATGTGCAGGTGAATTAGGTAAGTATCCATGGGCCAAATTATCAGATGGTGTAAAATGGTGTAGATCCATGTAGTGGGGAGGCTGCTCCACTCCGGTTAACAGGGGATAAAAGCAGCTCTGGAGAGGGCTGCAGCTGGGAAAAGCTAGGCTGATTGGGGAAGCAGCCACAGCTGGGGCCTCACCCAATCAGGCCACAGCTGGCCCTATGAACGGGCTGTGAGCCAGGAGCTCAAGGGAGTCTCACTCTAGCCCTGGAGTGGGAAGGGCTAGCTGCCTGGGAGCAAGGTACCTGAGGTGAAGCAGTGCTGGGGAAAGGCAAAGGTAGCTGGGGAGCTCCAGCCTGGTAGACCCCCAGGCTGCAGGCCTTGGTGAAGGCCCAGAAAGGTACTGGCAGGACCAGCTCTAGGCACCAGCAAAGCAAGCACGTGCTTGGGGCTGCACGTTTCCCGGGGCGGCACTCTGGCCATCCTTTTTTTTCGGAAAAATCCACTAATGTACAGGAAAAAAATACATAAAAGATAAAAAAATTCTCCAGTAGTGCGATAGGAGCGTGACGTGAAAAATATTGTGTCATGTCGTGACATGGTCACTCATAATATGAATGTGTGTAAATGTGTAAATATTAAGGGTTATTGATTAATTAAATCAGGAATCATGATTACTTGTGTGTACTGTGCCTCCCTATCGGTGCCATTTGCGCCAATTTCCAGGTCATGTCGGTGCCAGTGGTTATAGGGCTAAAATGTTGGGATAAAAACAAAAACGACTTTCCAGTGCTGCCTACTGGCAACAAAGAGAGAAATGGCAAAAAGAATTTAAAAAAACCTATCTTATACTTCAAATAAGTATTTTAAAAAAGTTGACAATCAAGGAGAAAGCTCTAAGCAATGCATTGAAAGTGATTATTCATCAACTGATGAAGACCAATCGAAGAAAGATTATCTTTATCAACTGATAAAGATGAACAACAATCTGACCAAAGATTATCTCCGCTAACTGATAAAGATGAACAATTACAATCCATCTAAAGATTTACTTCTTCAGCTGAAGAGTCCAGAAATGAAGAACTGTTATCCAAATCTAAAACTGAAGAACAATTATTGGAAGGTGGAGAGACTGACATAGGATTGGATCCAAGTACATGGCCGACAATAATTACTGATGCAATGCTAATGATTACCGTGAAAAAAGGTCCTTCAAAACTAGATCCTACATTTGAATATACATTTAATGAGTTGAATCAATGATTTATGCCATCCAGTATGAAGAAAAAAATGAAAAATGGGAAACAAATTAATAGATCGTGGTTAGTGTATTCACAGACCAAAGATGTAGTTTTTTGTTTTTGCTGCAAACTGTTCTGTAACTCGGACACTCTTCTGGCAACTGCAGGTTTCAATGACTGGCGAAATGTGCATCAGCATTTGAAAGAACATGAAACATCAAAAAATCATTTAGGCTTATTGACAAACTGGATTGAGCTGTCAAACAGATTACGTTCCGGTACAACAATTGGTGCGGTACAGCAACGTCTACTAAATTCAGAAATTCTATGTTGGTAAGCTGTGTTGGAATGTGTACTGGTGATCATTAATTTCCTAGCTGAACAGTGCCTCGCCTTCCGTGGATCCTTGGATATTTTATATGAGAAAAACAATGGCTATTTCTTGAAATTGGTTGAGTTATTGGCAAAATTTGATAGTGTTATGGCTGAGCATGTATGAAGAGTGAAAGATGGAGAGATTCACACCCATTATTTGGGTAAAAATACACAAAATGAGATAATACAATTAATTTCTAATGGAGTGCTGTCAGGGTTCCTTCCCCACTCTGAACTCTGGGGTACAGATGTGGGGACCCGCATGAAAGACCCCCTAAGCTTATTTCTACCAGCTTAGGTTAAAAACTTCCCCAAGGCACAAAATCTTTGCCCTTGGACTAGGGTATGCTGCCACCACCAAGCCCTTTTTTAATAAAGAGCCAGGGGAAAGGACCACTTGGAGTTCCTCTTCCCCCAGCTATCCCCCCAAGCCCTTACACCCCCTTTCCTGGGGAGGCTTGAGAATAAACAAGTTGAGCACAGACCAGCTTGGATTTCTTAGGACCCTAAAAACCCAATCAGATTAATAAAAAAACAGAACTTCATTAGAAGAACAAAACAAAGATAGAAACACTCTGTAAGGTTGGAATGGAAGATAATCTCACAGGCAGTCAGATTCAAAACATAGAGAATCCCTCTAGGCAAAACCTTAAACTACAAAAAGACACAAAAACAGGAATACATATTCCCTCCAGCACAGCGAATTTACAAGCCAAAACAAAGAAACCTAATGCATTTTCTAGCTAGATACTTACTAACTTTACAGGAGTTGGAGGGCTTGAATCCTTGATCTGTTCCCGCAAAGGTGTCACACAGACAGACAAAAGCCTTTTTCCCTGCTCCAGATTTGAAAGTATCTTGTCCCTTCATTGGTCATTTTGGGTCAGGTGCCAGCGAGGTTACCTTAGCTTCTTAACCCTTTACAAGTGAAAGGATTTTGCCTCTGGCCAGGAGGGATTTTATAGCACTATATACAGAAAGGTGGTTACCCTTCCCTTTATATTTATGACAAGTGCATAATGAAATTTTATCAGATCTGAAACATGCCAAATATTACTCAATTATAGTTGATTGTACTCAAGATCTGAGCGAAACCAAGCAAATGTCAATAGTTTTACAATTTGTGAAAACTGATGAAAATGCAGAAGTGAAAATTTGTGAACACTTTCTAGAATTTATACCAGTGAACGAAACTACTGGGAAAGCCCTCACAGATGTAATTCTACAGAGATTGGAACACTATGGAATACTTTTAGAAAATATGCACGGCCAAGGGTACGATAATGGCTTAAACATGCGAGGACAACATGCAGGTGTACAGCAAAGAATATTGAATTTAAATAATCGAGCTTTTTTTTGTTCCTTGCCATGCACATTTGTTCAATCTGGTTGTCAGTGATGCTGCCAAATCATCTAAAGATGTTGTTTCATATTTTACCACAGTGCAAACAATTTACAACTTTTTTAGTGCTTCCACAAACCGTTGGGCAGTCTTGAAGAAGCATCTTGAACAGAAACTCATATTTAAACCTCTAAAGTCAAACTAGATGGGAAAGAATTTGGGGGTTGGACTAGATGACCTCCTGAGGTCCCTTCCAACCCTGATATTCTATGATTCTGATATTCTATGAAAGCAGAATAGACGCTATTAGACCATTCCGATATTCATCAGGAGAGATTTACGATGCACTATTTGAAATAAGCCAGGACTTGTTGTGTGATCCTTCATTTCGACATGAAGCTGAAACATTGGCTCAGAAAATGATGCAGTTTCAATTTTCATGTTGCACAGTTATTTGGCATAATATTCTAAATCAAATTAATTTGACCAGCAAAGTTATGCAGAACATAACCATAGACATATCCAAGGCAAAGATGATTTTGAATAAAATGCTGGAATATTTAAAAAAATACCATTCAGATGAAGAATTTAAAGAACCTGTCAAAGAAGCAACAACACTAGCAGAGGATCTTGATTTTGAACCAACATTTGCACCTCAACGATTCGTTTGTTCTCGGAAAAAAAAAGACCTTTTTGTTATGAAGCTCATGATGATCCTATTCTCGATCCAAAAGAAAGGTTTAAAGTTGAATGTTTCTATTGTATTTTGGATGTAGCTATAACTTCCATTGAAGAAAGATTTTATCAGTTGCATGGTCATTGTGAAACTTTTGAATTTTTATACAATATTGGAAATATTTAAAATTAGTTTTCCAAAGAAGACTTCATGAAGCACTGCCATGACCTACATTTAGTGCTCAGTACTGATAACCCTGCTGACATTGATGGAGTAGAATTGTATGATGAATTAATAGCTTTATCTGAGCTAATAAGTCCTAAAACTACTCCTCTAAAAGTATTAGAATTTATAGTGTGACACAGCACGGCCAGAGGACAGTAGGAGAGTGTTAGAAGGGAGCCTTATTCCCTGTAGAGGGAAGAAAGTTTGCTATAGATTAATTAAAGCACCTGAAGCCAATTAGAGCACCTGAAGCCAGTCACCTGGTAAGCCCCCCGCTTCAATCAGACAAGGGAAGGAGTTGAAGCAGAGTGGATTGGCGTGGGAGCAGAGAGCAGTTTGGAGGAGTTGAAGCAGAGTGGATTGGTGTTGGAGCAGAGAGCAGTTTGGAGGGAAGCAGAGGAGAGTTTGGAGAAGTGCTGTGGTGGGCTAAGAAGACCAAGACCCTAGGTAAAGGAACACCTGGTTTGTGCAGAGGGAGAGGGCAGGAAGCCCCACAAGCTGAAGGGCAGGAGAGGGAAGTAGCCCAGGGGAAGGAACCGCTCGTTATAGTGGTTTACCGCTATCCCTAGGGCCCCTGGGCTGGGACCCGGAGTAGAGGGCAGGCCCAGGTCCCTCCCTCTCCACTCCCCTCCTCTAGGACACTAGTGGGGCAGTTAATACCCCAGTTCAGGGGTGAGAAACGGTGCCCTGAACTGTCCCCAGGAAGAAAAAGCGCGAGAGCCATCAAAGTAGTGCCGGCAATTTGCCACAATAGCAAGAAATTATTTTGTCACTCCAGACACTACTATAACATTACCAGTAACAGTGGCTTCTGGTGAGCTCAGTTTCTCAAAACAGAAATTACTAAAACATTATTTGAGGTCCACCATGTCTCAAAATCGTTTGTCAGGACTCCCATTAATTTCAATTGAAAGTACCATTGCGAAAAAAAATTAGATTTCACTGAATTATTAAAAGACGACACAAGTATAAAAACCAGAAAAATTCAGTTCATATAAATTCTTTTAACTTATGAGAAATTGGGCGCACCGGAAGACACTAACGTTTTTTATTACAGTGCATAGTTGAACCCAAATTGTTTGTAATTGTGAGTTTTTTTAAAATTAAATGAGTACACTAGTAGGAAATTGTTTATTTCACTAACTACAAATTCTCTGTTTTCATTTTTTAAAAATTTTAAACAATCAAAACCAAACCAAAACAACAACAAAAAACATTGCATAGTGCAAACATGTGTAAAAGCCAAAAAAAAAGGGGGGGGGGGGAACAAAATTTTTTTTGCTTGGGGTGGCAAAAATCCTAGAGCTGGCCCTGGGTACTGGGGCTGCAGAGGGGCAGCCTGGGGATAGGCAAAGGCAGCAAGTCCTAACCCCTTGCCAATGATGAGTGGCCGTGACGGACTGCATTCTGCCCCAGTGAGCAGGCACTAGATGATGACTGGCAGTAGCCACTGAGGCAAGGTGGGTTTAGGGGTTGGGGGTTCCCCTGGAAGGGGAGACCCAGAGCATGGGGGTACTGCTGGGGCAGAACCCCAATGTTAAAGGGCACCGGGGTCCGGGAGGGACATGGGGGCCAGCGGCAGGCAAGACACCGGCCTGCAGAGGGCGCTCCATACTCTGGAAAAGAGCTAATTCCCAGACAACCAGCAGGAGGTGCCACGCCGGTGAGTCCTCGCCTCGCTACACTCCGTTGAAGTCAATGGAGCTTTGCTGAATTACGCTAGCTGAGATCCTGGCATGGTTTCTCCATGTTACAACTGAGCAGATTGATTTACAGAAGGGCTGACATGACTTACCTAGGGGTACATCACCGAGCTGTGACAGAAATGGGAATTGTATCATGATATTTGGAGTGAGAGGGCCCATGTTCCCTCTGGAAATGGGTGGATTTATGCAGGAAGCAACTCAGGCACATGGAGAGAGCAGGGCCTAGGGTTTAATAAAATTCTTCTTGTTCATCTGAATCTGCGTTCAGCTTCACTCTTTGCTAACAAAACAGGAATATAGAACCCACAGGGAGTCTTGATTCCCAATTCCACGTTTTAGCCACAGGACCATAGAAATGGAGAAGACAGGTGGTGTTTTGAAAGCATGTTTAAAATCACGAGGCTGAGATTACATAGGTTACAATAATTGCAGAGTTCATCGCGTGCTGCACTTGTGAAAACATTGGGGATGATGGATGAGCGAACAGGCAGGACTGAGTCACTCACAAGAGTGTGTATGAATTGTCATGATCTCTAGCCCCAGAAATCTCCAGAACCATTATAACTCTCCCAGTGACCATAGTATTTAGCAGAGGGGCAACCATAACTGACTACAAATTTGTTACAATATATAGGTCTGTTTTGTAATGAATTGGCCTTATCCCAATCCTGGTTTGGCTACTGAGGTCCTTACCATAATAACCTTAATGCACTGAACTCATTCATTGAACCAGACAACAGCATTTTGACAAGAGCCAGTTTTAGGTACACAGTGCAGAGATTCAAATGTCAGTGGTGAGATGGAAATGCTAGTTCAGGCCACCCTTTGCAATTCATCCTCTTTGACAAAAAGCATGCTTTCCACTTGATACTTAGCCATGCCCAAAGACATGGAGTACTTCTCGATGTGCACACAACAAACTGCAACCTTCTGCTGAGGGACCATTCCATTTATTTGACTCCTGAGCCTTTGCTTGTCATCTCCACTTTGAATGGGTTTAAAGGACAGTATATCTAAGCAACTGGATAACCTCAGGTTAATGAAGGTATGTACTCTGTCTTTGTGAAGCTTATGCTGGCTGAGTCCCAACTGAAAGCATCTGAGTAAAAGTGTTAGTGACGTGCAGATATTACTGGGTGAAAAAACCATTACGCTTTCCCAAGATTCTGTCAAATTACGAGGCACCAGATACCAGTATGCTGAGCTGCAAATTAACCTCTTTGTTGTTCCCTATAAATTTCCCAAGTAAAAGTTATTCTAAGAGACCAGTCACATGGTGAAATGCTATGGCAGCTATTATTTCTGTAAAGGGATGGAATGGATAGACTAATAACTACTTAATCTGAAAAAAACTGAGGTCTTCTGCTCTCTGCCCTGCTAGATGTTGCTGCTAAGTGATCAGCTGGTACTTCAGGATGAGAGGATTGTAGCTCAGTATGGAATTTACCTACTTGCTTCTTTTATAACTTTTTGAAAATCGCCTGGTACCAATTTATCAGTAGAAATTTATTCTGACTTGCAGGCTTTCTGCATGTCCACATCAGGCTTCATCTTTCTCTTTATGAGCCTGAGCAAAGGCAGCAAAGTTTTCGTTCAGAGTAGCTATCCATCTATCCAAGTTATCAAAGCATTTACAGGACCGTAATCACCACAGCAGTCTTATTGGAGCACCTGTACATAGATATTCACCGTTACTCTGTGTTCATTTCTCAGTTGGAATGAATGTGCATTTTACACTGCTTCATGCTCCTTTGACTGTGAGTGCCTTCAAGCATGACATCACATATTGTATGCCTGGAAAGCATCTACCATAGTATGGATTAGGGTGACCAGACAGCACATGTGAAAAATCGGGATGGGGGTCGGAGGTAATAGGAGCCTATATAAGAAAAAGACCCAAAAATGGAGACTGTCCCTATAAAATCAGGGCATCTGGTCACCCTAGTATGGGTGCTACTGCAAAACAGTAACCATACAATAAAAATAAGAATCCCCTGCTACACCAGGGTACTGGGCTAGCAGTAAAGTATCTCTACAGTTTATTGCAATAATTGTGTGCAGCCAGCTCCCAGATTCTGTATGTTAATTTTAGAGCCCTGAAAGAGATAGCAGAGAGTTAAATAGGTGTCCCAGAAACAGCGTTCTCATGAAGTACTAGTAATTGCTGAACTAGGGAAGGGGAGACCCAGTTCAATTCACAGACTTTGTCTCTCACTTCCAATTGGTCAAAAAAGTGCCAGTCATTTTTCATAGGAAAATTTGAAAAAAAAAATTCTTTTTCCCCTCAAAATTTTCTGTGAAAAATTTTTCATCAAAAAACGGAAACAACCCCCCTTCCCATCCTCCCCAAAAAATCAGCTTTCAAAAAGCATTTTTGTTGTTGATTAAAACAAGATTTCTGAAAACCAAACCCTGAACGTTTGACTGAAAATTAAACCAAAAATAATAATAAAAAGATGTTTTAACCAAAACATGATATTTTTAAAATCAAAATCCAAACACTTTTACAGATTTTTTTTAATGGAAAACCTAAAATGAACATTTCCCTGTAAAAAACTGCATGTTGACTAAAAAGCTACTTTTTGCTGAAAAAAAATGTGTTGACAAATATATTTAAATCAGCTGTACTCTCATTCTTGAACTCAACTGGACCCATTGGAAAGCCAGGGTTCCATCGTCTTGTTTTGCATGACTGGGGATGGCAAAGAGGGGTAAAATAATATTTTTTCCCCAAAGACACATTTGATCTGGAAACCAAGTTCTCATCCAGTCTACCCCATCTACAAACCATGACCAACCCATGTTCTCCATGTTCTCAAAGTGTAGTTATAGATAGCTGCTAGTGAGAGGGAAATGTAGCATGGAAGGAAAGTAATGACGCAATAGAGAAATGTGGGGAATGTACAGGTTCTGGGACACGACAAAGGAGCAATCCCACCAAAGAAGGGATGTGGACAAATTGGAAAGAGTCCAGCAGAGGGCAAAGAAAATTATTAAGAGGCTGGGGAAAGTGGGATTATTTAGTCTACAGAAGAGAAGAGTGAGGGTAGATTTTGTAGCAGCCTTCAACTATCTGAAGGGGGGTTCCAAAGAGGACAGAGCTCGGCTGTTTTCAGTAGTGGCAGATGGCAGAACAAGAGAAATGGTCTCAAGTTGCAGTGGGGGAGGTCTAGGTTGGATATCAGGAAACACTATTTCACTAGGAGGGTGATGAAGCACTGTAATGGGTCATTGAGGGAGGTGGTGGAATCTCCATCCTTAGAGGTTTTTAAGGCCCGGCTTGACAAAGTCCTGGCTGGGATGATTTAGTGGGTGTTGGTCCTGCTTTGAGCAGGGAATTGGACTAGATGACCTCCTGAGGTCCCTTCCATCCCTAATATTCTGTGATTCTATTCTAACCCAAACCTAAATTGTATAATGGAGGAAAAGAGACCACTATTTTTTGCGGGGTGGGAAAGAGGAGAGAATTAAAATCAGGAGAAAGAATAAAGAGGCAGAACGAGTGGGTAGAAGCTGAAGAAGCAGAGACAAACCAGAAAGAAGGTGGAAGGACTTAGAATCCTAGGCTACATCTTATACTTAAAATGCCACAGCAGAACGCATGCAGCACAGTTCTCCATCACTGTAGTTAATTCACCTCCCCAAGAGGCGGCAGCTAGGTCAATGGAAGAATTCTTCCATCAATGTAGTGCTGTCCACGCTGGGAGTTAGGTCAGCGTAGCTATGGCTCTCAGGGGTGTGAATTTACCTCAGAGAGACGTAGCTATGCCAATGTAAGTTTTCAGTGTAAGGCAGCTCATAGGCCCCGGTTCAGCAAAGCACATAAGCGTGCGCTAAAGTTCCATTGATGCCGTTGGGAATGAAGAACGGGCCTAACATGAAGCACGTGCTGAGGTGCTGAATCGGGGTCCTGGTTAACAGGGAGGGAAAAGTTTGACGTAAATGGAAAGGGATGGTTAAAAGAAAAGGAAAAGGAAGTTTGAGGAACAAAAAAAAGAGAGGGAAATGGCTGGCTGCCTCATGTCAACTGCATGGATACTGAGCACCCTTTGGCACTGCTATGTGTTGTTTCTCTGGTTTTTTTACATTGGCTTCTAAGGTCAGCTTTCCCTTCTTTATGTTAACTGCCCTAAGGTATCAGTAGAGACATAAAAGAAGCAAGAACATGCAGGCAGTGGGCTGCGCAGTTATTACTATACACTGGGGAAGATTCAAAGCAGGACAGCAGACGTACTTTGTCATGATGTTCATGTTTTATCATTTCCCTACACAAAACTGAAAAAAAATCCTCCCTATTTCAGAGCAACATGGCTCATTTTGTGATAAGGCTTCATTTTACTGTATCTCAATCAGTACCCACTCCTAGCTGAAAATGGCTCCTTCCTCTCCCCAGCCTGCTCTTGTGCTTCCATAAAGGCTAGACCAACAATTACTAAGAACATAACAATTCATGAGACAGTTCCATGACAGGATATCTTTTTTTATTAATCTTCCACTTAATTCTAACCTATTAACTCTTGGGCTTGGATTCCTTCGGGGACTATTGACAATGATTTTTATAGGTATTTTACTAGCAAACCAATCTAATTAACATCCCTATTAATGCTATCTGAGTTATGCTGCTAATTAAATCACTGTTCTCTCTAAACCTTGACAGACGTGACTTTTTATTATTCTCATTTGGTTTTCTTTGGAGGAAGTGCAGGCAACTTAGGTCCTGTCCCTGGGCCTTGGTGGGTAAGAAAAATAAGCACAAAGATAAGAAGAAGGAAGAAAAAGAAGGAAAGAAACTGAAGACAAAGGAAGAAAGAAAAATCAGAGGGAACTCAGGAGAGGAAAACAAAGAAGAAAAAAGATCTTGTGGTCAAGATAATGGACTGGGTTTCAGGAGATCTGGGCTCAATCTACAGCTCTTCTACAGGCTCTCTGTGTGACCTTGGTCAGATCACTTAATCTCTCTATGCCCCTGTTCTTCTACTGTAAAATGGAGATTATGCTTCCCTACCTTTCAGGATAAATTCACAGCCCTATATAAGGTACTATGGTAATGAGGGTTACATAGCTGGACATAAGCCTCTGTAGGTTGTTAAACGGACCAATATGTATAGTACTTGGATACCAAGGTGAATGGTGTCTTAAATAGGCAGACAAGATACTGTTTTTTTTTTTAATTAAACAAGGAAGAAAAGGCATTCACTGCTACACTTTTCACACATTAAAGCAACACGATTCATTTGGACTGTGAAATCAGCTGAAAATTACTCCTCTTGCTGACCTCTGCATAGGCATCTCCATGCAAATCTGGCTTTCAAGAATAGCGTGCAATAAATGTGCATGCCACATTTTGCAAAATCCTGCATTTAAAGAAGGAAAATTGCTTTGAGACGGAAGAGTCCCATCATGTATGCAACCCCTCCTGATGGCAAGTTTCCCTTCTGCCAAATTAGAATGTCTCACAGGAGGGCTTGTCTATATTTACTCAATAATAAATATTGTTTAACCTGGACACGCATCCGCTGTGACCTCCTGTTAAGTGATTTACTAAACAAAACACTGGAGACTTGTTTTCTTCTTAAGACTGAAAGAATTATTCAGCCCCAGGGAGCAGTTTGGTGCATAGATTAATATTCCATCAGGTCACAGTCTGTTTACATCACGGCTCAGGCTAAACCCAGCTGAGACTAGAATGACCAAAAATCAATCTTTTCTAAAGGTTGTAAAAACCAGAAGCTTAATAATTGTGGTCGCCATTATTCAAGAAGTATACAAAAGTATGTTTCTGCATAAATCTACCATAAATCAGCACAGGATTAGGTGCCACTGTCAGCTCTTGGAAGGAAGAGAAGGACATATTTTATGAAATGACAGTGCCTTTGCTTAAATTACAGAAGAACGGGTCCTTTCAAAAGACGCGGAATAGAGTCGTACACAATATGCATACATAAAATGAGGACAGGGCTGTCAGCTTCCACATGCCAGTGTTTCCCTAATGCTGCCTTTCACAGGTGCCATGCAGTTCAAGAGCAAGGACAAAAAGGGGTAGAGGCCATTTCTCTGTTCACTCTCCAATTCAAATCCAGCCCAGGTCAGTAGTAATGAAACGTTGTTACCTTCTGATGGCTATCTGGTAGCTTATAGAAAATGAGTTTGGAGGCCTCCATCCAGTTCCCAGTGGACAAGCAGACCCATATCACAAAAACAACCACCAGAATTTATGTTAATCCGTCCTTTATTGAAAGTCCCAACAGAGAAGCTAAGGATGGAATGTACTCTGGAGAATATTGGGCTCTGCATCTCTTCTCTCTCCCACACCATCATTCCTCACCCTTTGCAGTCAAGTCAGGTTTGCTTCCTCCTCTCCATGTTGCTTGGGTGCCAGCAAGAGGATTGTTAAAAGCACATGACAGGAACTGTCTCTGTTTTTAGTTCTGGTGCTGGGCACCACTGCAGCTCCCCAGCTGCCGGGAGGAGCAATTTCAGGGAAAGTCTTGCTCAGGCCCTGCATTCCTGGGATGGTGCATGCTCAGTCACTCTGTGAGGATGGCACAGGTGCAGACTGGATAGCAGTAGTTGCTGTGAGAGGCTGGGGCATTCTCAGTACAGGTGGGCTCTTTGGAGAATTTAGCTCTCAATCTCTAACATGTATGAATTGACATTTTTCTGAATCTCATATCGTCACCAAATTTGGGAGGAGTTTCACAAAGACAGCAAACATCACTTCCTTGACGTTTGAGTGACCACGTTGCCAAATTTCAATTCTCTGCACCAAAGCATGGAGATGTTAGAGCTTCTCAACACAACAACTATACAAATGATTTAACATGGGCAAAACAATGTGTTTCCCGATGCTTGTTTTTGGACACGACTGAAAAATTTTAGCTGACAGTTTCCCAAAACACTCAGCCTCGGGCAGCTGCTCGGTATGCACAATTTCAGCTCAAACAGTATAAGTTTGGTGACATTAAAAGCAACTGAAACATGGATCTTATAATCAAAAGTGCAGGCAACCTTAACTAAAGGTGGCTACCTATTAGGGTGACCAGACAGCAAGTGTGAAAAATCGGGACGGGGGGGTAATAGGAGCCTATATAAGAAAAAGACCCAAAAATCGGGACTGTCCCTATAAAATCGGGACATTTGGTCACCCTACCATCTATCATAAAATGGCCATCCCACTGAGAAACATTAGGATAAAATGATTGACCCTTCCCCCCCCAACAAAAAAAAAAAACTTGACCCACACATCTCTGACCGACCTGCTCCCTCATGCACTGATGATCTTCCCTTCAGTGTCCTGAGGCTTTGCCATACTCAGATTGGCCACTTGCCCCAACACTCTGTTTCACCGTTGTTGTTGCCTGGGATCTCTCATGGTCTTCCCCTACCTCCAGAAGTCCAGGGACCTCACACAGCTTCTTCCCTGCCCATGTACCTCAGTCCCTTTCATTCATGTTTTGATGTAGCAGCTTCGTTACTGTAGCTTAACCTCTAAGCTGACATGCCTATAAGCCAATTCTCCATCATCATCTCCATCCAAATGAATGACTTGAAACATTAACATAAATGCATTTGATGCAAGTTTATGTGGTTGCTTTAATATAGCATTGTTCTTTGTGTCTTAGGTCGTTAGGGATACTGGGCCCAATCAGCTCAAGGGCTGACATGTTTTATGAGGGCATACTCTTTTTATGTGTTAGTGACCAAAGGAAAGTGTGACTCAGATGTGACAGTGATATGTTTGCTTTTTAACGTGGCATGCACTTCTTAGGAAGAACATGCATCTGATGAATTGAGCTGTAGCTCACGAAAGCTTATGCTCAAATAAATTGGTTAGTCTCTAAGGTGCCACCAGCACTCCTTTTCTTTATGCTCAACTTGCAATTCAAAAAAAAAGGAGTGTTTAGAGTTTGCCAGCATGATTCCAAAAGAGAAGAGAACATCAGATAGTTTCCAGGAATTTCTAATGGATGTATGCTCCTTGACATAGCTCACAACCTCTTTTATTAGAGATGGACCCAATCCTTGATACAAAGTTCCTTAAAGTCCAGGGAAGTTCAGCTCCAGAGCTGAACTTTAGGGCCACTCGTGTAATAACTGTTGACCCAAACTTCCTCAGACTTTAAGCAAGGTCGGATCCAAATCTGGAGTCAGTTGCATGGGTCAGAACCATATCTAGACCATCTTTACTTATGAATGTCTTTATCAATTATTATGATTATTTTTTATTAAATCCAATAGATACATGTGCCATTGCAAATTACTTGACAGCCCTCTCTGCCAATTTGGTAGGGCATCTACAGTCTTAGTGCCTTAGGTGTTCCTCTGTGTACTCTAGACCAAATGTGGCCTCCGGAGTGAGGGAAGAAAAATGGCTACACATTATTTGAACTCCTTGACATGTGCCACAGGAAGTTAGCAGCCCTGGTGATATTTGCATTATCCCATAAATGTGATGTCTGGACTGATTTTATGTATTCTTACTAACAAAAGTGCAAGGATGATGATCATAAGATGAAAGGATCGTGCACGGAACATGCAAGAATGTTAAAAGTAGGCTCCATCCTTGAATGTTCTTTCCATTAAACCCTGAATTCTTGATCCTTGAATGTTCTGTGTCACCCACATGTGACCCCTTCACTTTTGCCAGGTAGGTTAGCTCCCACTTTTGAAACCACCATGAAAACATACCAGTGACGATGCAAAACCTCTTCACTCGCTTTTCCCAGGATGACTCATTAAAAAATAAGCTGTTCCTTGCCTGCCAAAAAGACAATTATTCACCAGGGTGAGTGGGCGAATAGAATGCTGCATGGTTTGAGAAGAACAAGTGAAAAAAAACAAATATTTCCCCAACACTGGGAATAAGTAAGTAAGGCCTACAAAGTGCAAAACAGGAATTTCTTTGAAGACCTGACAGCTTCCAACTTTGATCTTAAAGTGACCAGAAATTCAGCGAGGCAAAATAGTAATCTCGGTGTCCTTTCTAGGGAGAGGGGGAAAGAACCAGAATAGGATAAACAGTTTAACCTTTTATTTAAGATGAAGGTTGTCCCCAAGAGGTGCTAAACTTCTTCACTTGTCATCATCCATCCATTTATGATGAAGGAAGGGAGGGTGGCAGAGTGGGCTTTTAAGTCACTGAGTATCATCTGTGAGTGTTTCTGTGCAGGTTCAGTTGTATACGAAAGTACTGTAACATCCTCAATTTATAGTGCTAGCTATAGAAAGAGATGTGAAATCCTCTTTCAAGCCTGCCACCCTTAATTATAATCTTTTGGAGGCTTTTCGGATAATAGCTCCCATTTCTTTCATGCTAAATCATGGAGTATGAGAAAGCTGCATCGGCTTTCAAAGGCCCAAGACAAATAAAGCTTTGACTTTCCCTTCAGAAGCTTTGACTCTGTAAACAGAAGCATGTTCAAATGAGGGACTCATTGTGATTACATATATTATTACATATACTATAGGTTTTCACTGGTAGGGGAGGGGAAAATGCCCTCACACCTCCACAGATTTTCATTTTTTGTAAACCAAGAATAATAATGCTTCATTTTGTGTACCATTCTTTTCTCTTAGAGTTATTTTACTAGTTTCCCTTGCAATAATGCTCAGAGCCTTTTTATTATTCACTGATAGGTGTTCAGTTTACTGAATTTCTGAAAGCTTTTTCTGTTTAGATTGCAAGCTCCTCAAGACAGGGACTGTTTCTTCCTCTCTGCTTGTACAGTACCCGGCATAGCAGGGACCTGATCTCTGATGGTGACTCTACTCACTACTGTAATACAAAGAAACACTAATAATACAAATATACATTTATATCTTGCTCGTCACTATGGTATCTGAATATCAAAGGCCTTTCAGGCCTTACTCTGCATCTAGTCTCTAGTTGGCAGCCATGCAGCTGTTTATTATTATTATTGATCTGTATTACAATAGCACTTAGGAGCCGTACTCATGAACCTGGATCCCACTGTATTTTCAATATTGCAAGTATATAACAGGACTGCTTGCTCTATTTCATGGTCTAGCTGGGGATTCTAAGGCTGCTACAAATGCTTTGTTTTAATCATTTCAGTGTAGCTGTCTGGATAGTTTTCTAGCTCTGTGTTAACAGTTGGTTGATTTTCCTGTTGGTGGGTATTTTGGTAGACTCTCAGAAAAGATGGTATAATGAGAATTTTGCTGGATACCTTCTTTCACCTTCAATTTCTGTTTTTTCCAGTTGACTTATTTACAGCCCCCTTTGGAAAATGCTGAGCTGGTGTTTCCTTGCTCATATTCCATTCATAACATTTGGCTTTTGTAAACTGGAGTGATCATTCATCTGTTCCTCTCATTATTTGTCTGTGTTCACCCCTTGGACTCTTCCAAGCCTCTGTTCTCCCTTCCCTTAATTCCTGTGCTGAAAGCTATTACTTTGCTGCCCAGGGCTTGGCAGGCTCCCGTATTTCCTTTCTGATTTGCAGATTTGCCATTTTACCCAGGAGAGTTTGCAGTCTGGGCATATTTTCTTTCTCCTCCTCCACTGAGGTTGCAGACCTCATTGGGACTGCCTGTGAAGCCGGGGAGTTCTGAGAGTATAACCTGAATAATGCTCTTTAAGCAAAAGTTTTTCTTTTGGTTTGGTTTGGGTTTTCTGGTAATATGTAAGCCCAATTGCCAGAAGCTTCCATAGTGGAAAGAGCTCTCTACCCCCTCTATTGGTGAAAAGAGAAAAGTGCTGCCCTAGAGAGCTTGATTTGCATAGGCTACCTTCCCACAGTTCCTCTAGTGACACTTGGGGAGTCAACCTCACTTGAACTTGGATTTTGTGGGACAGTGGGCTTCCAGAGCGGCTCACACAGGATAAAGAAGTTTGATCTTTTAGTGAAGAGTTCATTTCCAAGGAGCCAGGTTTCTGTTCAAGGTTCTTCAGTGTTCTTGGCTCTCTCTTTTGCGGTAAGAAACAATGAAGGTTGAGGGCTTTGCTCTGAGGACCATCAAAGAAGACCACAGCATAGATGAGTGGACTCCAGTGAGCCTGCCCACCCAGTTTAATAAACCTGACTCCTTAAAATAAGTTAGGTTCTGGTGCCTCAAGATAGGACTGGACACAGACCTGAAAAGAGACACTTGGGCTACTGCTACTCGCTGGTCTTGACCAGGAGTGGGGTTTCGTGGATAGAGGAGGTAATACAGCCAAAAACGTAACAGCTGTGGGATATTCTCACTGATGAGTGGGAAAGGAATTAGACAGACTACCGCCAATGTTACCAGAAAGGGGAGTTTTTTCTCTATATATATATATATATATATATATATATATATATATATATATATATATATATATATGACTGTCTCTTTCCCCTAATAATGATTCCCCTGTTCGGACACCATCTCGGAGCACTTGCGAGTGGGGAAATTTTGCCTGTTCATGTACCCAGGCAGGGTGTGTTTATTTTTCTCAGGTGTCCACATGAGGGCTCAAGTCAGTTTAATTATTTACCAAGAAGGACCCTAGATATTTTGAACAGAGAACACAAGCAGCAAACAGGGAGTTTGGCAGGGGAGGGGAGTTCTCCCAGTGAAGGAGGAGCGACTATGTGACGCTTGGGGTGAATTTGTTGTCTGTTAGTTTGCTGGCCATGTGCCTGCTTGATTGAAGTTTATAGTGTGATCTGGTTGGGGGGTCTGAGCATAGCGGCCTGCTAGGCAAGGCTGAGAGATTCCGAATGAAGTTCTGGCCTGTCATCCTTTGACCCCAATCCCTTTAGGATCCCTTGACTAGTGGGTAGGGCTACCTCATGGAGAAAGGGGGTTTAATAATCCAGCTCCTAAGCAGCCGGAGGAGCTAGTGAACAGCAGAGATTTGTGAGAGAGTTTCGAGGAGCATGAAAGCCAGATACACCAAACAAACATATTCTAAACCTAGGCTAATAAACTGCCCCCCCTCCAAAAAACCCTACAAGTGTAAAAATAATGCAGGAAGAAGTCCAGCAGCAGAGTGGGGGATATCCAGTTTATTGCACTAAATGCAGCATATATGATTACCTGCCTGGAGGGCATGTGGCATGTATGTGCATTCGGAGAAGCAGCTCATGGCCCTCAGAGACAGAATACAAAGTCTTGAAACCAGAGTGACTGAACTGGAGGAGCTAAAGGAGACAGAGCGGTGCCTAGATGAGACCTTCCAGGACAGCAGAGCAGTCCCACCCCCAGCCTGACAGCCTCTATGCTGTTGAGGAGGATGAAAGTCTCAGGGAAGGAGAACATCAAACTGGAGTGGAGGGAAACTATCCCGTAGTTGGAACCCTCCTTCCAGATGATGTCATGGTATCCTCTCACACTGAGCCCAACTCCCCAGGGGAGGTGATCCCAGTTACTAGGAACAGACAGGTAATGGTAATATGGGATTTGATTAGAAATCTAGATAGTTGCGTTTCTGATGACTGACAGAACTGCAGGGTGAATTGACTGCTGGCTGCATCTCTCAGATCTCAAGATCTCAAGACATCTAGACAGACATTTCTGCAGTGCTGCGGAAGAGCCGGTGGTCATGGTGCATGTAGGTGCCAATGACATAGAAAAAGGTAGAAGAGAGGTCCTGCAGGCCAAATTTTGGCTGCTAAGTAAGAGATTAAAGTCCAGGATTTCCATAGTAGCATTTTCTGAAATGCTTCCAGTTCCACTTACAAGGCCATGTAGACAGGCACAACTGCAGGGTCTCAATGCATGCTTAAGACAATGGTGTAGGAAAAGGAGCTTTAGGTTTATTAGGAACTGAGGAATCTTTTGGGAAAGGAGGAGCCTAGGAAAGGATGGGCTCCACTTTAACCCAAATGGAATCAAATTGCTGGCATGTAAAATTAAAATGATTGCAGAGGAGATTTTAAACAAAGGGACAGGGGAAAGCCGACAGTTGCAGAGGAGCACACAGTTCAGGTGGAGACGTCCCTTAGAGGAGGATTTATTAACAGGTATGTCCTAGTAAAGAGAAAAGGATAGAAGCTGACAAAGTACAGATAGGAGCTGAAGAGAAACAGTCACATGAAAGAGAGTCCAATTCAATTACATCACATGAAGGCATAAAACTAAATATTGACAAATTTTATAAGTGCGTGCATACGAATGCTAGACGTCTAAATACTAAGATGGGTGAACTTGAATGCCTGGTATTAAATGAGGATATTGATATAACAGGAGTCACAGAAACTTGGACGAATGATGATAATCAATGGGACACAGTAATACCAGGGTAGAAAGTATGGACAGAAATTCCATGTTTGAATAATAAGAATATAGCAATAGGAATGCACTACCGACCACTTGACCAGGATCGTGATGATGATTGTGAAATACTCAGAGAGGTTACAGAGGCTCTAAAAATAGAAAACTCAATAATAATGGGGGATTTCAACTATCCTCAAATTGATTGGGTATATGTGACCTCAAGAGGAGACACAGAGAAAAAAATCTAGACATCATTAATGACTGCTCCTTGGAGCAGCTAGTTCTGGAACCCACAAGAGGAGAGGCAATTCTTAATGGTACACAGGATCTGGTCCAGGAGGTGAATATTGCTGAAGTGCTTGGTAATTGCAACCATACTGTATTTGAATTTAACATCCTTGTAGGGGGGAAAATGCCCAATAAACCCACCACAGCAGCATTTAACTTCAAAAAGGAGAACTATACAAAAACGACAAAAAATAAAAGGAACAGTCATAGGAGTTACATGCCTGCAAGCTGAATAGAATTTTTTTTTAAATCACCACAGTAGAGGCTCAAATTAAATGTATACCCAAAATAGTGTGGAGGTGTGGGGGTGAATAGGAGAACCAAAAGATGTCACTATGACTAAACAAAAGAGTAAAAAAAGGTTAGGGGCAAAAAGGCATCCTTTAAAAAAATGGAAGTCAAATCCTACAGAGGAAAATAGAAAGGAACATCAACTCTGTCAAGTTAAGCGTAAAAGTATAATTAGGCAAGCCAAAAAAGTATTTGAAGAGCAACCATCAAAAGACACAAAAAAAACTAACAGCAAAAATTTCTTTAAATACATCAGAAGCAGGAAGCCTGCCAAACCATCAGTGGGGCCACTGGATGATTGAGTTGCTAAAAGGGAAGCCTGGCTGTTTAAAAATAGCCAGAGCCTCGCGAACCAGCTGAGCGGCAGCGAACCAGCTGAGCAGCGGGGACAGCAGAGCAGCTCACAGCAGGAGTTTGCCTGGGAGTTCGCCTGGAGTGAGCCCAGTGAGGCTTACATCTTGCAAACGTCTCTGAGGAAGCTCATAGTAGGTAGGTGATATGGAAGGGGGGGGTTCAGCTGTTGTGACCTGCACTGGATGTGCCATGTTTGTCTTTCTTCCACAGGACAGAAGCGGCTTTGTCTGTACAAAGTGCAAGCTGGTCTCCATATTGGAAGAGAAGATTGAAGGTCTGGAACAACAGATAACGACCCTGCGTTGTATACGAGAAACTGAGGATTTTCTGGACAAAACACAGGATAGGCTTCTAGGGGCACAAAGCTCTAAAGATATAGAGCAGGTTGCACAGAGGAGCCAAGAGGCCAGTGAAGAAGCTTGGCAACATGTGACCTCCAGAAGAGGTAAGCGGAATGTCCGGGTTCCAGTAACACAGACACAGGTAACCAACCGCTTTCATGTTCTCTCCACAGGTATCATTGCGGAGAGTGGACCAGATGATATGTCTGGGGGGAGAAAGCAGAAGGAGACTCCGCTGGTTGGAAGGCATGAGATGCGATGTCCTGAGGTTGGGGGTTCCACGACCACCACTCCCAAGAGGAGAAGGCGGGTGGTGGTGGTCGGGGACTCTCTCCTCCGGGGGACTGAGTCATCTATCTGCCGCCCTGACCGGGAAAACCGAGAAGTCTGCTGCTTGCCAGGGGCTAAGATTCGCGATGTGACGGAGAGACTGCCGAGACTCATCAAGCCCTCGGATCGCTACCCCTTCCTGCTTCTCCACGTGGGCACCAATGATACTGCCAAGAATGACCTTGAGCGGATCACTGCGGACTATGTGGCTCTGGGAAGAAGGATAAAGGAGTTGGAGGCGCAAGTGGTGTTCTCGTCCATCCTCCCCGTGGAAGGAAAAGGCCTGGGTAGGGACCGTCGAATCGTGGAAGTCAACGAATGGCTACGCAGGTGGTGTCGGAGAGAAGGCTTTGGATTCTTTGACCATGGGATGGTGTTCCATGAAGGAGGAGTGCTGGGCAGAGACGGGCTCCATCTTACGAAGAGAGGAAAGAGCATCTTTGCCAGCAGGCTGGCTAACCTAGTGAGGAGGGCTTTAAACTAGGTTCACCGGGGGAAGGAGACCAAAGCCCTGAGGTAAGTGGGAAAGCGGGATACCGGGAGGAAGCACAGGCAGGAATGTCTGTGAGGGGAGGGCTCCTGCCTCATACTGGGAATGAGGGGCGATCAACAGGTTATCTCAAGTGCTTATATACAAATGCACAAAGCCTTGGAAACAAGCAGGGAGAACTGGAGGTCCTGGTGATGTCAAGGAACTATGACGTGATTGGAATAACAGAGACTTGGTGGGATAACTCACATGACTGGAGTACAGTCATGGATGGTTATAAACTGTTCAGGAAGGACAGGCAGGGCCGAAAAGGTGGGGGAGTAGCAGTCATACTGCTCCCTTACATACAGTGCTACTGGGAGTAATTTACATGCTGGAGGCTGTGTGTGAGCAGAGCAGGAGTGGTTGTGAAGCACTGTAAAAGGTCCCCAGGTTGGAGAATTGAGAGGACACAGCTGTTCAATACTCTAGATTGTATACTGGATAATGTCACACATGAATGGTGTGGAGAAAGTGAATAAGGAAGCGCTATTTACCACTTCACATAACACAAGAACCTGATGAAATTATTAGGCAGCAAGTTTAAAACAAATGAAAGGAAATACTTCTTCACACAACACACAGCCAACCCATGCAGCTCATTGCGAGGGGAAGTTATGAAGGCCAAAAGCATAACTGGGTTAAAACAAAGAATTAATTAAGTTCATGGAGGTCCATCAATAGGTCCATCAATGGTTATTAGCCGAGTTGGTCAGGGATACAACCCCATACTCTGGGCGTCCCTAAGTCTCTGACTGTCAGAAGCTTGCCCTGGACAACATAGGGATAGATCACTGAAAAATTGCCCTGTTCTGTTAATTCTGGTCCTGGCCACTGTCAGAAGACAGGATGCTGGGCTAGATGGACCATTGATCTGACCTAGTAAGGCCATTCTTATGAACCTGACATATATTGCTGCTCTTAACTACCAGGCAGAAACTTTACATATATCTATATATCTATATGAAACACTGTAATATTCCACAAGGGTCATTAGGTGGATGCAGATAGGATTTTTTCTGTTCCTGCAATCATTGAGATGCATCTATCAGTCCTTTGGGTTGATTTCATTTAGTTTTGTATAGATTTTGATGGGTTTAATTATGTCTGAATTTTTGGAATAGGAAGGGATCTGGCTTAGGGAAGAAAACTGAGCGCCTATACATTATCTGTAATCCTGTAGTTCTACAGGTCCCATCCATGATTGGCAATCTATTGCATGTAGTAAAAAGTAGTCCCTGCCACCAGAGCAAAGCAGTCTAAATACACAAGCCAGCGTATTTCATCCAAATGTCACTGATGTGAAAATGTTCCAGCTAGCTCTAACGATGACCTTTCACCCCATGGCAGGTCAGCGCTACAAATATATGTTAGGCTGAACGAAAAAGACTCCAGTGCGTGTATGCAGTCACAGGTGGAAATATCCAGAGGCATCATAAGAATTTATGCAGTTAGCAAAAGCAGAACGGCTATTGGGGCTACTTTTTCTCAATTCTTCTTGTGACAAATGATACAACTCTATGGCTTTTTGCACATTCACATGCAGGAAGCCAAAAAAGTACATTAAAAAAAAAGGTGAAAGCTCCAGGCACCAGGCTTTAGGCCAATGACACAGATTGCACAGAAAGAACCGGGGCCCCAGCATCACTGTGTTTGCCAGCTTTGACATACTGGTTGACAGCATAATACATTTAGCCCTAATCTATCACATAACCCCATTGTAATTAAAATCTAGCACATTTTACACAAGGTCACATTTAGTTTTATTGACCACTGTGACGCAGGAAAAAGATTTATGAAGATTGCTTGAAGTGCCTCAGGTGCTAAAGCAAATAGATGTAAAATATTTCCTGCTCGAAATCCTGCTGGGTAATTGTCCTTTTCTTTAGTGATGATTCTGAAGAGATCTCTCTTTTGTCTGTTGACTGCAGTACATCAGCCAGAAGATTCTCTGTGCCTTTATCTGTAAGCTTAAGGCTTTTAAAATAGGGACTTTCATGTAAGGAAAAGGCAAGATATTAGAGCAAATTTTCCAAACTTCCCATGTGAACTATATGAGTATTCTGATAGTTTGGGGACAAACACATAGAGCAACACATGTGTGATGTGGCTGCTTTGAGTCTACTCATGCGGTAAGCATGGGTGTGAGCAATCATTCTGTTAGCATGCTAAATGTTCATAGAGTTCATTCCTTCTGATGAAGCTCATGCCACAAACTTGCAGAAGGGGGTGGAAGGCAGACAGAATCAGTGTTGGCCATCCAGCTGGACTGGAACTTCTGTGGTGGTTGTATTCGATGCTGAAGAAAACTAAACTTTCATTTAAAAAAAATACAGCCCCGGTTCTCAGTTTTGTCCGAGCTGTGATTGGTTCAGCAACTGAGGAGGCAAGGAGGAAAAGATGGCTTTTTGTCACCTTTTTGGCACTTTGATTTTAGGTTTGGCCTCGGATGTAAATTAGAGCAGCCCCAGTCCTGCTCGCATCTGCACCTAGCAGGGCTGGAGTGTAGAGATGCTCTGGACACCTATTCTTTTCCTCTGGCTGTGCCTGCTATGCTGGAAATCCCTGGTGCCAAAATCTGCTGGGTTTACAGCCCCTCTGCACTGGTGGAATGACACAAAAAGGCTGTAGCAGACATTAAGTTTCTAGCTTCAATGATAGCAAAGAAAACCTTATGAGGAAAGTAACCCTTCGATGACAATGGGACTCTGTGATAAATTCCCCTCCAAAAAAGGTCTGACTGCTAGTGTGGATGGGACAAAACCATTTTCACTGAAGCTGAGACTTGGCAAGTGCTAAGCAGAGCTGCCCAAACTCTCACGGTGAAATCTCAAATCAGGGTTTTATGTCCCAGACGTGAGATAAGTATCAAACCCTGCTAACAAACCTGGGACTTTCTCATAATTCACAGCTCAACCATGAAAGGAAGCAAAGCCCAGTGGTTTCAACAGTGATTTCCTTTGAAATGATGGGTTTGTTGGAGCCTGAAAATCTAAATGAAACTTGAGAGAGTGGGAAAGGCAGGTGGAAACCGATGTGGATCAAGGCCAAGGGAAAGACTGACACCAGTCTAGGTGAAGAGAAACCTCCAAGCTTAATACAGCTCACCTTTGACCCTTGTTTCATTGGCTGTCCATCCAGGTACTTTACACCCACCACAGTTGCATCTCAGAGCCCCTCAGATCACGTATATCTCCCTCAGAATTTCTACACAAGGCCCAGTACCTTTATTGGGCCTACTTATGTGGATGTAGCCATATTGCCCTGTACGGGGTGCAGTGCACAGAGTTTGTAACAGCCCTGCAGAATGAAAGCAGGAGCGAGAAAAGAAGAGGGCAAAGCTGGAGAATTAGAACAGGATTCAAAAGGAGACAAAGAGCGGATAGGGAAAGTTACCAATGATGCTTCAAAACCCACTCCAGGCCAACTAGTTACATTGATGAAATGCCTAAGCTGAATGAAGGTTGGCGTTTGTGGCCCTTTTGTTTCCATAAAGAAAATGCCTGCATTTGCCTGACAGTCTGAAGCATGTGTGTTATTTCCTGTTAGGGAATCACAGTACAAACAGGGAAGGGTAACCATGTTCACTCCATTTGGCTGATGTCTCTATGCTCATGTCTACTCTGCACAGATAGCCTGGGGGATTGGTACCCAGGTCTGAGCACCTGTGTTAGCCTAGCACAGATGCAAGCATCCCTACAGCACATCCCTACCCATGTGACTGTATCCTAAGTTCCCTCTAAGCTGGGTGGGCGCCCAGCAGGCTATCAAGTGCTGAGCATTTCAGGTGTCCATTCTCCTACTGCCATACTGCCCTCTGCCTTGGAGCTGCTCCCGGGAGCCTCCTGCTTGCTGTGCAGAGCAGGGCAGGGTGCGCTGACGCCAGGGTGTCCCCCTTCCCTGCCCTTGTACCCCATCTCCACAGAGCAGCGGGGCTCAGGACAGAGGGAGCTTGCTGGCAACTGCTGCTGTGTCTGAATGTTCTGATCTGCTTAAAAGGGCAGCATACTTAAAGGGGCACACACTCTGTCACACACATACATACACAATGTGTGTCTCTGTGACACACACACAGTGTGTGTCTGTCTCTCTCACACACACACTCAAGCACACACACACTGTGTGTGTCTCTATCTCACACACACACTCTGCCTTTCACACTTTCCTCCCAACACATACTTGTATTGTTGTTGTTACTTCTTGGTACGTCTATGCATTTCATAATTTTTATTTCTTTCTTATGCTTAAATTTAATTCTTTGAGTAGTGATCTCTAAAATGCCTAACCTATCCTGGTTGGAGTAATTATCCCTATCGTAACTTTTAAAAAAATATATATTCTACCTAGGTTTTTGGTTTCTACTCATGGCGCACATCAGCCCAGTACCTCAAAATGGTGCACATAACAAAATTCATTCTGCACATGGATAGAAAAAATTAGAGGGAACACTGACTGTGTCCTCACTGTATCTGCACTCTGACGTCTGTATCTGGGGGCATATCCCATTGCTCTTTGTGCTGAGATGCTCTAGGATTCTTTCTTTTTCAATTGTGTCAATTACAGGAGAATTTGTTTATCTTTCAGAGGGAATTGTGGGAAGGCATTGAAGGACTATTAGCATTGGAGTGATTTTGCCTGTGTCCTCACTGCAAAATTACCAGGTCAGGCCTGGGTGACAGCAGAGTTCAAGCTCTAATCCAGTCCCCAGCTGGGACAGCTAGCCCCGGATTAAAGCTCCCCCAAACTGAGGTATGAGATCTTTTAATGCGGTTCTTAGGCAGGGCTGGGTTAAAACTCAGGTCAAAGCCCAGGTTAACTATGCAGGCCAGACACATTATTCAAAAAGTGGCATTGTAAACTGGGGTGAGGTAATCTCATCATGATACCATCCATGCAGCAGGTCAATCGGAACGACTGACACAGACTATTGTACTGTGGAGTTTCATAAGGCAGAGCCAAACAGCTGCAGTTTGTAGTGGGGGAAGAGTGACAACAAGATTTACAATGCACGGCGGGTGGCATTGCTTCCTTTTAATGGGAGCGAGTCAGGAAAGAACTGAGTGGATGCAACACTGTGGGTTCAGCGGTGGTTGGAGCTATAAAGCAGCTCCCGAGCAGGGTCCATATGGATGGTGTAATGATAATCTCTCCAGACAGGGAAAGCTGGATGGCTGCAGTAGATGTATCGTCACATTACAGAGACCTGCCGGCGGGAAAGAAACCATAACTGGCAGCATTTGGTGCTGTTTAAAAGCATTTGATACTGGGAAATTCTGCAAGAAGAGTTATGGGGGCTTGTCAAACGCTAACAGCCCTGCCACGTGTCAGGTAAAACAGCGATGAGACACTTAAATGACCCCCCAAAAAAGCTAAAAAAAAATAGCGGCAGAAGGATTGGGAAGCATTCTGGAAGTCAAATGAGTAGCAAGATTAACACCGGGCTGGGACGTTTGTGTAAATCCTTAGTGTACAACTGGCTGTTGCCAGTGTGCGAAGGACTCAAAACTCCTTGTGGAAAGCATACCATGTGGAGACGAGGGCTGGCCGGAAGAATTCCCTTTCAGGAAAAATGAGAGGGTTTGAAGTTTTTGTTCTGAATCAGAACAAAATGGAAATCTTTTGAATTTTTGTGTGTGAATAAATATATGTAAGTGAGACAGAGAGACCCACCCCATAAAAACCCAAGAGCTCAGCAATTAAGGCCCTCCCCTTTATTGTAGGTCACTGCGGTTCCCCGGTGAGTGCCTAACAACCAGACCAGAGTGTAAATTGCTTCTGTTGTCTCTCTCTTGATGGAGCTCTTCCACTTTGAATAAATAATTAACTATTCAGTGGGCAACAGACTGACTCAATAGCCTGGTAGGTAGGTGCTCTCCTGGGCGGAGCTCTAAGGCAGGCTCACCAGGCACTCAAACCTGCCTCTCCCACACCCCAGCTGTGGGCCCGAACCAGCAGGCTATGCTGGGGTGAGTTTCTCTCTGCTTTTCAACTGCAATTCCCATCCTGGACCTGAGATATTTTCCCGTCAAAAGATTCCCGACCGGCTCTAGTTGATATAAGTTTTAAAAGGTTTATTGTTGTTCACTTCAGTGAACTCTTGTCCACGGTGCAGAAATATAACCATCATTGCCATCATAGTACCTTTGCTGGAAGTCTCAACAGCAATATCAAGGTTTGGATGGGCATAGAGGGTCTGTCCAGACAGAGTTCAGGCTCTGACATAGGTAATGTGGAGAAACCTTGCAGTGCTACTTAGAATAATAGAATCATAGAATATTACTTATTTTGCTATATCCATTCAGCAGTGGAAGAGAAAACTTCAGACTGTAAGTCTTCTGACGTGGCAGCTTTCACAAACACTTTAAACTATTTATTAATTTATTTACACTATTTATTTACCCTACTAATCTCATGTACTCACCAAAGAACAGTTAAAAGTTAAAGGAAACATTTTCTGCTGATGTGACTGCCCTTCTTCTTAGCCATCTGCTGCTAGCCCCTGTCAGAGACCGGATACAGGAGTAAGTGGACTAGGGGTCTGATCCAGACTGGCAATTCCTATGTGACCATTTGGCCTTGCTTGTATGGGAAATTTGCTCTGGTTTAATTTAAATTGGGTTTAAAATCATTTTAGTTAAACTAGTGCAGACACCTGTGTGGATATTCTTATTCTGATTTAAGAGTGGCTTATTTGTGGTTAGCTGAAACCTGTTTCAAACTGACAAGCTAAATCAGTTTAAATTCACGTCTGAGGTTAAATTGGTTAAACATTCCCATGAAGACAAGGGGTAACATTTTCAAAAGCAGCCAAGTCTCATTTTCAAAAGTAACTTAGACAGTTGGAAGCCTAAGGGCAGGTCTACACTACCGCTTAAGTTGATCTAACTTACATCACTCAGAAGGGTGAAAAAGCACCCCCACCCCATGAGCAATGAAAGTTTAGTTCTGTCCACACAGGCACTATGTTGGTGGGAGATACTTTCCCACCGACATAGCTTCCAATTCTCACTGAGGTGAAGTAATTATGCCAATGGGAGAGCGCTCTCCAGTCAGCATAGAGTGTTTTCACCAGATGCGCTAGGGCGGTGGAGCAGCACTGGTGCAGCTGTGCCGCTGTAGCTCTGTAGTGTAGACGTGCCCTAAGTCTCCTTAACCAGAAGAGTGATTTTCTATAGGACCCAGTGTCCAAAGTGCCTAAGTCACTTTTGAAAATGAGACTTAGTGCCAAGATACTCAAGGGTATTTAGAGGCTTGACTCCAATGGGGCTAGGTGCCTTTGACATTTACCTAAGGATTTTGTTTCTGTCCCTTACAACTGTCCTTCTGCTCATTGCAATAGACTATTTCTGTGTATATATTTTAATATTTGATTCATTTTATCCAATTTTCATCCACTTCAGGCACTAAAGCAATAAAGGAAAATATTTAAATAAATAGACAGGAACGGAATGCACATTTCTCTGAAAAGCGTTCATTAATCATTTCTCTCTGTTTCTAAGAGACACCATATATGTATTGAATAGGAGATTTATTGTAACTTAAATCACATAATCTGGTTTCCTTATGACCTTACCACAGACAAGCGTGCAAGGGGGCTGCATAACTGAACAATGAGCTAAGTATGTATTCTGTACTGCACCTCAGCTTTCCTAGCCCAGTGATTTATGCTGGAGTCAGACTGCCTACTGTTCATCCCCTATGATGGCTAGTTTATGAGGTCTCTGTCCCGGAGTCCAGTACAGTGATGTAATTATACAATGAGAGCAGGTCTTGGTATGATAGTATTGATGTGAGTTCCTAGGTAATTAATTATCATTTGTTTTTATAGAGTTGTCATGCAGAAAAATCGGTGGAAGTTAATGATCACCACAAGCCATATATAAATTTTGGATAGAACCAGCCTATTTGTATCATGGGCAAAATTAAACCTTAGCTGTGTGCATTCCTGAGCTGAGGGGTTTCAAATTTGGACCTGAATCTGAACTTTACTCAATACCCGGGTTTGCACTTGGCTTGTAGCTCTGAGACGTAAACTCAAATCTGCAGCTGATCCCGGGGTTTTTCTTGATATGGTGAGGTGTCTAAGCTGAAGCACTTAACAAATCTCTCCTTTATATTGTAAGAAAGTGCCTTCATGGTATTAGACATACACAACATCAGCACTGGTCACACTAGGGACCTCTCACTCTCCACCAACAAAGCTCGCTTTGACATTCTATTTGTCTCCCATTCCTACCATTGTCTGGTTCCACCCCCTATATGGGAGACCCTGAGGAGGGGACCTGAGGCACAGGGAGATTAAGTGACTTTCCCAAGGTCACACAGGGAATCTGTGGCAGAGCCAGGAGCTGAACCTAGAGCTCCTAAGTCCCACTGCAATGCTTTAACCAATGCTGTCAAATGACTTCCTTGTCATAATTATTTATCACTCCTCCAGTTTTTGAGTCATCAGCAACTTTTATCAGCAGTGATTTTACTTGTATTTCCAGTTCATTGATGAAAATATCGGGTAACTTCAGACCTAGTATCAATTCCTACAGAGCTCCACTAGAAACACCGCCATGTGATGATAATCCCGCAATAGCCACTACTTTTTAAGACAGAATCATAGGACTGGAAGGAACCTCAAGAAATCATCTAGTCCAGTCCTCAGGACCCATGGCAGGACTAAGTATTATCTAGACTATCCCTGACAGGTGTTTGTCTAGCCTGCTCTTAAAAATCTCCTATGGAGAATCCACCACCTTCCTGGGCAATTTATTCCAGTGCTTAACCACCCTGACAGGAAGTTTTTCCTAACGTCCAACCTAAACCACGCTTGCTGCAATTTAAGCCCTTTACTTCTTGTCCTATCCGCAGAGATGAAGGAGATTAATTTTCCTCTCCTCCTTGTAACAACCTTTTATGTATCATAGAATCATAGAATCATAGAATATCAGGGTTGGAAGGGACCTCAGGAGGTCATCTAGTCCAACCCCCTGCTCAAAGCAGGACCAATCCCCAATCAAATCATCCCAGCCAGGGCTTTGTGAAGCCTGACCTTAAAAACTTCCAAGGAAGGAGATTCTACCACCTCCCTAGGTAACGCATTCCAGTGTTTCACCACCCTCCTAGTGAAAAAGTTTTTCCTAATATCCAACCTAAACCTCTCCCACTGCAACTTGAGACCATTACTCCTTGTCCTGTTCTCTTCTACCACTGAGAATAGTCTAGAACCATCCTCTCTGGAACCACCTCTCAGGTAGTTGAAAGCAGCTATCAAATCCCCCCTCATTCTTCTCTTCTGCAGACTAAACAATCCCAGTTCCCTCAGCCTCTCCTCATAAGTCATGTGTTCCAGACCCCTAATAATTTTTGTTGCCCTTCGCTGGACTCTCTCCAATTTATCCACATCCTTCTTGTAGTGTGGGGCCCAAAACTGGACACAGTACTCCAGATGAGGCCTCACCAATGTCGAATAGAGGGGAACGATCACGTCCCTCGATCTGCTCACTATGCCCCTACTTATACATCCCAAAATGCCATTGGCTTTCTTGGCAACAAGGGCACACTGTTGACTCATATCCAGCTTCTCGTCCACTGTAACCCCTAGGTCCTTTTCCGCAGAACTGCTGCCTAGCCATTCGGTCCCTAGTCTGTAGCTGTGCATTGGGTTCTTCCATCCTAAGTGCAGGACCCTGCACTTATCCTTATTGAACCTCATCAGGTTTCTTTTGGCCCAATCCTCCAATTTGTCTAGGTCCCTCTGTATCCTATCCCTGCCCTCCAGCGTATCTACCACTCCTCCCAGTTTAGTATCATCCGCAAATTTGCTGAGAGTGCAATCCACACCATCCTCCAGATCATTTATGAAGATATTGAACAAAACCGGCCCCAGGACCGACCCCTGGGGCACTCCACTTGACACCGGCTGCCAACTAGACATGGAGCCAATGATCACTACCCGTTGAGCCCGACAATCTAGCCAACTTTCTACCCACCTTATAGTGCATTCATCCAGCCCATACTTCTTTAACTTGCTGACAAGAATACTGTGGGAGACCGTGTCAAAAGCTTTGCTAAAGTCAAGAAACAATACATCCACTGCTTTCCCTTCATCCACAGAATCAGTAATCTCATCATAGAAGGCGATTAGATTAGTCAGGCATGACCTACCCTTGGTGAATCCATGCTGACTGTTCCTGATCACTTTCCTCTCGTGTAAGTGCTTCAGGATTGATTCCTTGAGGAGCTGCTCCATGATTTTTCCGGGGACTGAGGTGAGGCTGACTGGCCTGTAGTTCCCAGGATCCTCCTTCTTCCCTTTTTTAAAGATTGGCATTACATTAGCCTTTTTGCAGTCATCTGGGACTTCCCCCGTTCGCCACGAGTTTTCAAAGATAATGACCAATGGCTCTGCAATCACATTCGCCAATTCCTTTAGCACTCTCGGATGCAACTCGTCCGGCCCCGTGGACTTGTGCACGTCCAGCTTTTCTAAATAGTCCCTAACCACCTCTTTCTCCACAGAGGGCTGGCCATCTACTCCCCATGTTGTGATGCCCAGCGCAGCAGTCTGAGAGCTGTCCTTGTTAGTGAAGACAGGCAAAAAAAGCATTGAGCACATTAGCTTTTTCCACATCCTCTGTCACTAGGTTGCCTCCCTCATTCAGTAAGGGGCCCACACTTTCCTTGGCTTTCTTCTTGTTGCCAACATACCTGAAGAAACCCTTCTTGTTACTCTTGACATCTCTTGCTAGCTGCAGCTCCAGGTGCGATTTGGCCCTCCTGATTTCATTTCTACATGCCCAAGCAATATTTTTATACTCTTCCCTGGTCATATGTCCAACCTTCCGCTTCTTGTAAGCTTCTTTTTTATGTTTAAGATCTGCTAGGATTTCACTGTTAAGCCAAGCTGGTCGCCTGCCATATTTACTATTCTTTCAACTCATCGGAATGGTTTGTCCCTGTAACCTCAACAGGGATTCCTTGAAATACAGCCAGCTCTCCTGGACTCCTTTCCCCTTCATGTTAGTCCCCCAGGGGATCCTACCCATCCGCTCCCTGTGGGAGTCGAAGTCTGCTTTCCTGAAGTCCAGGGTCCGTATCCTGCTGCTTACCTTTCTTCCCTGTGTCAGGATCCTGAACTCAACCAACTCATGGTCACTGCCTCCCAGATTCCCGTCCACTTTTGCTTCCCCCACTAATTCTTCCCTGTTTGTGAGCAGCAGGTCAAGAAAAGCTCCCCCCCAGTTGGCTCGTCTAGCACTTGCACCAGGAAATTGTCCCCTACGCTTTCCAAAAACTTCCTGGCTTGTCTATGCACCGCTGTATTGCTCTCCCAGCAAATATCAGGAAAATTAAAGTCACCCATGAGAACCAGGGTACTTTGAAACTGTTATCATGTCCCCTCTCAGTCTTCTCTTTTGCAGACTAAAGAAACCCAGTGTTTTCAATCTTCCCTCACCAGGTCATGTTTTCTAGGACTTTAATCATTTTTGTCGCTCTTCTCTGGACTTTCTCCAATTTGTCCACATCTTTCCTAAAATGTGGCGCCCAGAACTGGACACAATACTCCAGTTGAGGCCTAATCACCGCTGAGTAGAACAGAAGAATTACTTCTAATGTCTTGTTTACCACACACCTGCTAATACGTCCCAGAATTATGTTTGCTTTTTTATTATGCAATAGTGTTACACTGTTGACTCCTATTTAGCTTGTGATCCACCATGACCCCCAGATCCTTTCTGCGTTGCTCCTTCCTAGACCATCATTTCCCATTTTGTATGTTTGCAACTGATTATTCCTTCCTAAGGCCTTGTCTACACTACAAAGTTTTGTCGCCAAAAGTTATGCCACTTTAATTAAAGCACTTTAATTAAAACCACTGTTGTCCACGCTCCTTGTGTCGGCAGCGTGCATCCACAGGAGCAGCTCTTTCATTGACACGGAGAGCAGTGCACTGTGGTGAATATCCCACTATGCAACTGGCTGCAGGATGCTTTGGGAAGGGGTTGCAATGCTTCATGGGGGAGGTACTGCGTCACATGATGCAGGTTTCTCAATCCCATCCTTCCAGGGGCATCCTAGTAGATTGTCAGCCACTTTTTCAACTGAAGTGTGGGATGGAGGGAGAGGAGAGTGGTATGTCTGGGGCAGGGGATACAGCAGGCTGACCCACCTATCCTAAGGCAGGGGGCAGGGGACATCACCCAACATCAGCCCCCAGCTCTACTCAGCACAGCAGTCTCTCCTGAAGATTCCCGCTCTGCCTATGGTTCTGTGATTCCCTCCGGGTTCTCCCGCAGCCTCCGCAGCAGCATCCTGAGCAGCTCTGTGGGCTCTCCATGCTGAGGAATGTCAAAGCAGCACCGCAGTGTCCCCCGCAAACCCTCCACTCCCTGCAGCAGGCTGCTGTTTTCCTAGTGCAGAACAGAACAGGACCATTCCACCTTAATTATTTCTTCTTTGTTTGTTCCTGGAGCAGAGCAGCAGTCTCAGCTGTCAAATACTTCCTGGAGCTTTGAATGGGGACAGGTGCGTGCCTGCAGGGCAGCAGAGATCAAAACAGTGAGCAGAGCGGTCAGGCCAGGCATTGTGGGATACTGGCGGAAGCCAGTTATGTGGACAAAACAAACAGTAGTGTCTACACTGATGCTTTGTTGCTTTAACTTTGCCGCAAAAAGCTTTACACCTCTCGTTGAGGTGATTTTATTCTGTCGGCAAAACAGCAGAGTTTTGCTGGCAAAAGTAGTTTTGTAGTGTGTACACCTCCCCTGTTCTGTCTGCAAAAGGTAGCGTTTGCCGAGAAAACTTTGTGGTGTAGACAAGGCCTAAGTGGTGGACTTTACATTTGTCCTTATTGAACTTCATCCTATTTACTTCAGACCATTTCTCCAGTTTGTCCAGATCATTTTGAATTTTAAACCTATCCTCCAAAGCATTTGCAATCCCCCCCAGTTTTGTATTGTCCGCAAACTTTAGAAGTGTACTCTTTATGCTATTAGCTAAATCATTGATGAAGATACTGAACAGAACCAGACCCAGAACTGATCCCTGAGGGATGCCACTCATTATGCCCTTCCAGCTTGCCCTGTGAATCACTGATAACTCCTCTTGGAATGGTTTTCCAACCAGTTATGTGCCCACCTTATTGTAGCTCCATCTTGTTTGTAATTCCCTAGTTTGTTTATGAGAAGGTCATGCGAGTGCCATACTAAAAGTCAAGATATAACACATCCACACACACACACCCCGGTCCACAAAGCTTGTTACCCCGTCAAAGAAAGCTACACAATTTGGTCTTGACAAATCCATGCTGACTGTTACTTATCACCTTATTATCTTCTAGGTGTTTGCAAATTGATTGCTTAATTATTTTCCCCATTATCTTTCTGGGTACAGAAGTTAAGTTGACTGGTCTGTAGTTCCCTGGGTTGTCCTTATTTATCTTTTTATAGATGGGGACAATATTTTTCCTTTTCCAGTCTTCTGGAAATCTCTCCTGTCTTCCATGACTTTTTGAAAATAATCCCTAATGACTCAGCTACCTCCTCAGTCAGCTCCTTGAATATTCCGGGATGTATTTCATCAGGTCCTGGTGCTTTAAAGACATCTAACTTAAGTAATTTTTAACTTGTTCTTTCCCTATTTTAGCCTCTGATACTGCCTCATTTTCACTGGCAGATCTGTCAATTAACCAGTTTTTGATCCATTGAATATGTGCTTTTAAAATACTGTACTGTGAAATTTGTTTCATCAGAATGCCGCATGGTACCTTACAAACTTTATAGGGTCATAGAGCTTAAGGCCAAAAGGGACCACCAGATCCTCTCATCTGACCTTCTGTATATCACAGGCCCTCAGCACCACCCCAAACCCACATACTAAACCCAACAACTGACATTAGACCAAGGCATTACAGCCTTCAGAAGATGACCACGTTCCATGGGAAGAGAATAGGAGGGATCTCGGTGCACTAGTACTCGAGGTCCCCGCAATGACAGGGAAATGATTAAGTGAGAAATACCCAGATAATCCTTGCAATTTACCTGCATCCCATGCTGCAGAGGAAGGCAAACCCACCCCCAGTCCCCCGGCCAGGTCATGGACAGTCTGAGCTGGGGGGAAAAATTCTTCCTCACCCCACATGTGGCGATCAGTAAGACCCTGAGCATGTGAGCAACAACCAACCAGCCAAGCACCTGAAAAAGAGAAAGCTCAGTGCCACCTCAGAGCATCAGTCCACCCCATCCAGTATTCCATCTCCAGCCATAGTCACCCCTGATATTTCAGAGGAAGGAGATAAAAAATGAATCAGAATACTTTTTTTTTGTGGTGGGGGGGGAGGAGTGGGGGGGTTAAGAGGGCCCCTTCCTGACCTCTTCAGGTGACTGATTGAAGTGCTGAAGTATGAGATTTTAGGAACATCAGACATAAATGAGAAGGGACCCTCATGGCTGTCGAGCCCTGTCTCCACCATCACAAGCAACCTCATCATACAATCTTGTTCTCTTTAAAACTAATGAAGTTGTTGGCCCCCACAACTCCTACTGCGAGGCTGTTCCAGAACCTCACTCCTCTGATGGTTAGAAATCTTCTTCTAGCTTCCAGCCTAAATTTGTTCCTTGCCAGTTTGTTCTTGTGACAACATTGTCCTTTAGCTTAAATAGGTCCTCACCCTCCCTCGTGTTTTACCCCCGTGAAGTATTTATAGAGTGCAATCATATCCCCTTTCAGCCTTCATTTTCCTAGTCCAAACAAGCCAAGCTCTATGAGTCTTCTCTCAAAAGATAGGCCCTCCATTCCTCTAATCATCCTAGTAGCTCTTCTTTGTACCTGTTGAAACAAAGCGGCCCTTGGCAGGACACTACTGAGAGTATCAATTCAGGACAAATTGCTTAGAGCAGGGCAGTCACAGTCCAAGGATGGGGGTCCTTCACTTCTAAGGCACACCAAACCAGCCAAACAGAAAGGACTTCGTTTTACCTCACTGGCTAACCAGAAGTCACACAAGCAATTCCCTCAGACACTCCAGTTTCCCAGTATCACCACCAGCACCACTCCTTATGGGGATGAATGGTTATAAAAACCAATACCCCAGTAAAAGAAAAAAGAAGGTTCTCCCAATCCCAAAGGACCAAGCCCCAGACCCAGGTCAATATACAAGTCAGATCTTACCCACAAATCATGCTGTTGCCAACCCTTTAGAATCTAAAAATCTAAAGGTTTATTCATAAAAAGAAAGAAATACAGATGAGAGTTAAAATTGGTTAAATGGAATCAAATACATAAAACAATTGAAAGTTCTTTGTTCAGGCTTGTTTCAGGCTTGATGAGATTACTGCTGATTTAAACCAATCAAGTCTCCGGAGTACAAACATCCCGGCTTAGATGAGTCGTTCAGTCCTTTGTTTAGAGCTTCAGTTTCAAGCACAGTTCCTCCAGAGGTCAGAAGCAGGACTGAAGACAAAATGGAGGGGTTTCCAGGGAATTTAATATCCTTTGCCATGTGGAAGGACCCCTTTGTTCATGGGCAAGTCACTTGCCCATACATGACTCAGTCTGCAGGCGGCAGCCATTGCTCACATGCTAACTTGAACGTTCCAGGAAGGTTCCTCACATGTGGATTGGAGTCTCCCAAGGTCCATTGTCAGCTAAGTGTTTCTTGATTGGGCACTTACTCAGAATAGTCCTTTCTCAAGACGCTGACCAAATGCTTCACTGATTCTATTTAGAATCGAACACATTGAGATACAAGTACATAACCAATTTTCATAACTTCAAATACAAAAATGATACACCCATACAGACAGCATAATCATGACGAGCAAATTACACCCTTTTCATAGACACCTCACTTGACCTCCTTTGTTCAAGATTTGGTGCAACTATAGGGCCTTGGTTGCAACAATGATCTATACAATCACAGTTTATGTCAATAACCTCACACCTGTTTGAATTCATCTTTCTTAATCATTGCACACAGCTTTTCAAATGAGTTTCCAGTGCCTTGTACAATGACATTAATACTTCTCTGTCTCTACTGGAAATGCCTTACCTGATACATTGTAGGATCACATTTGCCTTTTTCGCAGCAGCATTTGATTGGTGACTAATAGTCATCCCGTGATTGACCAACACAGCAAAAAGTCTAAATATATTAAATCTACATACCTATCTTTATCAACAGATTTTGTATGAAATCAGGTTTGTTTGACTAGACCTATTTGCCATAAAACCATTTTTGACTGGTATTAATTACATTCCTACTCTTTAATTCTTTATCCACTGAATCCTGAATCAGCTTTTCCATTATTTTGTCTGGCACTGAAGTCAGGCTAACCGACCAGTAGGTACCTGGGTCATCCCACTTGCCCTGTTTGAATATTGGCACTACATTAGCGCTCTTCCGGACTTCCCAAATTTTTGTGGGAAGCTAAGTTCCTTGTAAGCTACATGGCCGCGCAGCTGTGCAGCAACCTATTTAGCACCATGCAGGTGCTCAGGGAACCTGACTGGCCAGGACCTGCCGCGGCCAGGGGAGGGGCGGCCCAAACCCAGCTCTGGCCCAGACCTGCCGCAGCTGGGGTAGTGGTGGTGCCTATCCTGCACCCCCTGCCTCGGAGCTGCCATGGTGGGGAGAGGTGCCTCTGCTCCCCAGCCCAGGTGCTGCTGTGGGGAGAGAGAGCTGGGGGGAGTCCTCTCTCCTCTCCATAGCCCCAGAGTACACTCCTGCACCCCAAATCCCTCATTCCTGTCCCCACCCCAAAGCCCGTACCCCCAGACGGAGCCCTCATGCCCTGCACCCCAACCCTCTGCCCCAGCCTTGAGCCCCTCATCCCTGCCCCCAACCTAAAGCCCATACCCCTAGACGGCTCCCTCAAACTCCTGTACTCCAACCCTCTGGTCCAGCCCTGAGCCCCCTCCCACACTCCAAACCCCTCGGCCCCACCCCTACCACATGAATTTTGTTATGTGCACCAGTATGAAGGTGATGTGTCACATATCACCTCTATATTGGTGCACAGAACAAATTTCATTCCACACATGTGTGGGAAAGATTGGAGGGAACACTTGTGGTAAGCCAAGATTAATTGAAAATTAACATCAGTGGGCCAGAGATCACCACGGCCAACTTTTTTACAGCTCTTTGGTGTGAGTTAATTGGGCCTGTTGATTTTTAAAAAAAATCCCTATAAGCTGGTGTCTAAAATTCTCTCAATTACTAATGGAATAGAAAGTACCTCATATGATATGAGTACATCCTCCTCCTTCTTCCCAAATACAGAAGAGAAATATTTATTGAACACTTCTGCCTTTTCTGCATCATTATTAATAATTTTACCATCTCCATCTAGTAGTGGGAGCACATCACCATTAGGATTTCTTTTGTTCCTAGCATACTCCTTCTTAGCCCTCCAGTCATGGATTTTTCCTTGATATCTTTAGCTTCCCTTATCAGTCTTCTACACTTCAGATACACTCAGCAGAGGTGCTGGAACAATTTTTATATTGGGGGTGATGGAAGCCATTGGACCAAACTGTAAATTCTATATATAATGGAAACCACTCCAAGCCAAGGGGTGCTGCAGCACTCCCAGCATCCCTATTCCATGATCTATGTTCCAGGGATATCTTCTCTTTCAATTCACCATCTACAATTCTCAGTCAGTAAAGGGAGAAGGAGCTCTTATTTGCAATCCACTTGCTCTCTCCTACTCTAATGCAAGATTGGAGCAGCATCAGCTCAGACCAAAGCACCAACCCAGCACAATCTGCAAGAGGCCCATAAAAAGGACAATTTCACCTGACCAAACCTGGTTGCCTCAATGCTGAATGCATAGCTTTGGAGACTGTGGATCAAAGAGCATAGTGCTAACTCATGGTCATCTAATTGCTTAGAGATCATAAAAGGAGGAGTGAAACAATGATTAGTCACCTTTCAGTAAACCATATAAGATAAGAGAAAAAAACATATGAATTTATGAATCCATCTCTCTGTAATGAGGAAGAATGAAAATCACTTTAAAACTCTTTCATTAAACCTGATCTTCTTCAGGGTCATTAGATCTCAGGAACATCTCTGATTAACATTCAGGAAATTGTAGCACCGAGAGTCTATTTAATCCTCACAGAAATATCGTCCATAAACAAAGACAGGAATGAAATTGTCCACTTAGAGCAGGCAATTGTTTTTGGAGGTTAATTGACTTGATGAAAAGCATTTCAAGTTCTCCTTGAGGTTTATTCACTCTCTCTTTCTCTCTCTCTCTCTCATGTTTTTGGCTTCTCCATTTACTCTGGAGCAACACTCCTCTTACCTAAGCTAAAGATCCCTGTAGCGCCCAAAAATCCTGTGGGATTTGCTTATCAGGTGGGTTACTACCAAAACAATTGTAAGGTGAAAGTGGGGATAAGGACATGCTGAACCTGTGGCATCGGAGGGTGACAGCTTGGAAGTGCTGTTCGACCCAGCCTACCGAGTTCAGGGACATATAAAGGGTCAGCTTGGGAGTGCTGATTGACCCGGTCCACTGAGACACACTCTATTAATGTGTGTGTGTGTGTGTGTGTGTGTGTTCATCTGATTCTGGGGTGGAGGAACCCAGGCCTGGGGAACCTATGTCCTGCAGGATAGCTCCATTGGGAGGGAACTTGCAGTAGGGAGAAGTAGAGCTCCGTATGAAAACACAAGTGACACAAGCAGTACATTGATAGAATTACAGAACACCCCCCCCCCAGAAGAGTAACCCTAATAAATTAGCATACCCCAAAGTCATGGGCAAATCTGGTAACAAACTTTAACACAAAATTAGCCAAGTCTGGGGGGTTTGGTGGGGGAAATTACATCAGTGATTATTAATACCACTGAGCAGGAAAAGAACATGAGTGTAATTTCAGCCATCATATCTTTGGTACAGTTTGGTGGGATTCTACAGGGTGGGGTTTGTAGCTTATGTAAGATATTAACAGTATCCAGATAATGCAAGGGAAGTCTTGTTTGGAGAAAGAGGCATTCTCCATTTGTCCTTATAAATGAAGGGCCTGATTGTGCTTTGGCGCGGTGTGAATGTAGAAGTGAGAGGGTGTTCAGGAGGTATCCTGTCTTCACTGAGCTCTCCTGCCCCCCCAACTCATGCAATGACTGAGCGCAATCTCAAACCCTCACCGCCCTGGAGTACAGGCACTGCTACTTCCGGGCACCACCGTGGGTAGCAGAGATTAGAAAAGGTATATTCCCCCGGCATCTGGCTTGGGAAGTAAGTGGCTCCTATCTCCCCAATGGATGAGGGTGCCTAGCAAGTAAAAATGAGCCCCTAGAGCTCAAACCGCAAAGCAGTAGAGTGGGCTGGGAAACGGGATAGCCATTTCATGACCCATTTACAAATGCTGAAGTTTTGTTTCACGGACTTTGAAATCCACCCTTTTCCCATTGTTGGGACATTCTCACTGTATTTCTCCTGAGATTTTCATTACAATTGTTCTCTACATAGTTTAGGATTTTTTTTTCATTTACCGAAAACCCAATTCTGCATGAGCAAATGGCATATTTCAATAATTATGATCTTTATTGAGCTGTGATTCTTTTTTTTTTCTTTTCAGAGAGGTTAGATCTCCCTTTCTTAATTTTCTTATCTTCCTAAATAAAGAAAAGAAGAAAATAATTAAAATCCTGGGTTCCCTTTTAATTGAGTAATCCAGAGGTTTATTGTCATAACAATATTTCCCCTGTTGAAATTATCGACTAACAGCTGGCATTATCACAGTCTCATCTAAGTGAACACATCACTTATCTTATCTCCATCTGTGACTAGTTGGAGGGTTTTTTGTTGTTGTTGTTCCTTTCTTGAATCAGATAAGAAGAATTTATAGTTGTTCTTCTAACACCCTTCTCACTCTCAATTTCCTTTCCTTTCTTTACCCTCCATATCCTCCAATCTGCTCCATTCACACTCACTGAGTCTGCCATTTTTGATTACCTCAAGTCGTACATGTTATTCTCTGGAGTTTAAGAGTGTACATATTTCTGCTCTCTGGTTACATCTGGCTAAATTTGGAGTAACTTGACACCCCCATGCTTGGGTAAACAGAAAGAAATAAGATAAATTATAATAGACTTTAGTCCTTTTTCCTTAGTTGTGTTTGGCTACCAAGGTGACAGGTGCCTTGGAAAGACCCTGGTTAGATTAGAATAGAAGGTTGGTCATGTGCCTAAGAACTAAAATGGAATCATGACCTTGGCTGGGGCCTCTAGATATTACTACAGCATCTCCTGAAGTGTGGGGTCCCTCCTGCAGGGGCACAAAGGACTAGCTAGGGAGACCTGTGAGCAGGCCTCCTAACTGTTCTCCGGAATCTCAGCTTTCATTAAAAAAAAAAAAACAAAAAAAAACCAAAGAAGAAGAAGGGCCAGCTTTTTAAAGGTATTAGGTGCCTAAAGATGCAGATAGGCACCTAGTGGGATTTTCCAAAAGCATCAAGGTACCTAACTCCCATTGGAGTGTATAAGTACCCATAAAATGCTGGTCCTAAATATCTAGCTGTTGTCAACAATCCTTCAAAATGACCCCAGTGTAAGTGATGCAGACAAGTCTGCCTGAAGCTACGGAAAGGTTGAAACCATAGTTTGGACGTGTGAATGCTCCTGGTTATTTCAATAAGCAGTAACTCTGATGCCAGTGATGATACGTTTTGTTAACTCTTTTACTGTTCATCAAAGCAACTAACTGAAGGGAGGAAGAATTATATTGTGAAGATCTAGGGCAGGGTATCCTAACATGGGGGGGCAGGGAAAGAAGTATAAATAAAGATGGGTCTGGCTTTAACAACATGACAAGATTAAAAGGGATGTGACTGGATGTGATCCCTGAAGTGGGAGACAACTTTTAAAAATGTAGGAAACATTGCACTACCAGACGACAAGTAATAATAATGAGCCTGATTCTTATTTACACAAAGGTCCCTTTGCACTGCGCGGGGCCGTAACTAAGTGTAAACATAATGTGTGGCCACTCTACACCTCCAATACACTGCCAGAGTGGTGCAAACGGCTTTAGTGTAAATGAGAATCTGGCCTAATTATTGTTGTCTCTCAGTTTGCTGGAGGGGTTTAGATATGGCATTTCATTTCGTTGATGATGAACATTTCCGTACACCTGGGGCATTCTGTGTCTCAGTGCTTTTTTTCCAGTTTTCAATGTAGGTTAAAATATTAATTGCCTGGGTATTCATTCCATTGTTTAAGCTCAGCTCAGGACAAGAAAACACAATTAGTCAGCAATTGTAATTGACCTTTGCATCCTGCATAATATTCTAGATTGGAGAGTTATCTAGAGACTGAGTAATCCCTTATGTTGAAAGAAAGGGATTCCCCAGGTTCATCAGCATGAATATGGAAGGTAATTTATTCCAAAAGTAGACTCACACTCCCTTTCACCGCCAGATGGGATGAAATATATACTGAATACGGTGATCCAAAGGTGTGTGCTTTTATAAATAAACTAAACTAATAATGATAATAACAACAATAATAATAAATAAATAACATCTAAGCACCCATGTATCCAAGGATGTAATTCAAATAACTAATATAGTTTCACTTTACCAGTGGAATAGGGAAAACAGAGCTTTTCATGACATTTTGGAAAAAAATGTCAATTTTTTTGAGGGGGGGGGGATCTAGGATCTGTTAAATCTGCTTTTTCCAGGAGAAAAATATTCATTTCAATATTTCATAATGTAATGAATTCCCTCAGGTAACACTGCCCTTGGGTGTAATAGGCACAGAACTGGGAGTTGCCAGAGCAGAGAGGAAGACCGGTCCAGGGTGTTGTGTTACCTGGGGACTTGGGAGCCCTGCACTCTCTGTGTGACCATAGGCAAGTCACTTAGTCTCTCTGTGTCTCCTTATGTACAATGGGGATAATAATCCTTCCCTACCTCACAGGGCTGTTGTGAGGATAAATACACCAAAGACGATGAGGTGTTTAAACATTAGGATGATGGGCAGCCATAGAAGTCCCTCAGATAGCTAGAAATGCTGCATGTCATCGGCCCTAAACTTCCACACACTAGCAAATTCTCCTCTAACTCAGCTGGTAAGCATGAAGCCTTTTGAAGGAGGGGGGCGGCTAAGTTCTGTCCCCACGGCCAGCATGAAGATATGAGTGGCTGTGGAGTGTACAGCAAAGTGACCATTGTGAAGTTGTAGGTCACCTTGGGTTGTTATACCTATCACTCAATATTTACACAGAGCTCACGTTGTCTAGTGTAAAAATCCAATAAGCCTCCCTCTTTAAAGGGAAGTTATTTGCAGTGTGTTTCCTCCTCTAGGGGAAACATTTACTAGCTCTGTGCAAATAATCCTAGGCAGGAAACATTGTGATTACATCTGGAAAGAGTGTTCAGCAACAGATGAATTAGCTGTCCCCTTGGCTGGCACATAGCTCTATTGTGTTCCTTAGCCATTGTTGCAGCTGAAAAGTAAGTTTTACCAGTTTATAAAGGATTGCATGTGCATTATAGCATATAGTTTATGGGCCCAACCCTGTGCAGGGCTTATCAGCCTCAATTCCAGCAGACGTCAAACGGTCCGATCCTACCAGTTCTGAGCACCTGAAGAACACCTGCAGCTCCCAGAAGGCCAGATCCTGAGTTCACGCCCTATTCGGGCAAAAATCCCACTGGCCTGGCTTCAAATCAACTCACATTGAAGGATCTGGGCCTTTGATTTCACTGGGAGTTGCAGGTGCTCACTCCAAAGCCCCTTGATGCTAATGAAATTCTTCCATTGACTTCAGTGGGTTTTGGATCAGGCCCTCCACGCTCAGCAACTCTTAGGATCTGGCTCGTTGGCACCCCCCAGGAAAGTGCCCTGCATTAGCTGTACTGAATTACAGATTGTGAGCAGAGGCAGGAAATCCAGAGTGTTTCAGGTTCTGCTGCTGATCGCACAATGCAGGGAACTCAGATCTGGTGCATTTGGTTTTGATTCACTAGTCACAATTCGGAGATGGGGTGGCTGCGCTCTTCTGGGCAAAATGTGTGTGCATTGAGGGGAGAGGTCGGTCAGACGGCCCTGAGATTCATTCCAAAGGAACATGCCGAACTTCAGAGGATTGTTTAGCCTTCCCGGAGCGAGTTCTTTGGGATTCTATGGCTCCTTTGTGCCATTCCGCTGGTGCAAAGGGGTTGTGAACCCAGTGGCTGGGAATTCCACCAGCATGGGAGGGTGAGCAGGATCCATGCTTATGTATAAGTAGTGTTTAAACTCAATGCCACCCCTTGCCTCACAGTCCCTTGTACGGAGTAGCCCTTAATATGTTCTAACTCTGAACCCACCCTCTAGCTGGCCCCAGAATTGAAGAGTCACAAAGCTGGCATAAAACTGCCTTCTTCCCATGCTTCCACCCCAAGTCGTGCCATCGACCACAGCTCAACTATACCCAAGAATTGGGGCCCCGTCTCTGTTAGGCCGCAGATACTTCCCGAGCAGCCTTTCCCATTATATTTCAGACTTTACACTTCCAAAGAATACAGGAGACACTCAGAAATACAGAAGACAGCACATATGATACCTGCAAGGTAGGCTGAACTTTGGGGTCAATTCTCATTTGATTCCAGCTGGTTTGCCTGTTCCTGTCGCTGGCAATGGGCACGACTGCCAGAAAGAATCAAACAAAATTGTCAAGAGATGGGAGTGAGTTACATGGCTGGCTGGAGAGAGTGTCTGTTTTGTGTGTTTAAATACTCTACAAACCAAGGACCCAGTCCTTCAAAGCCCTTACTCACCCAAGTAGCCCTTATTTTCAGGACTAGGCTGTTATATGGGGCTAATTGCTTTACCAGGGAGATTGCGTGAGAAGGAGGTTCTGCAGGATTGGGCCCCAAGTGACCCCTGGGATTGCTTTCTCCTTCGAAGGGAAACACTTGGTGAAAACAAATTGCCCACTCTCAGTTTTGTCCCCCCCACACCCTGTGCGCCAGTGTTTATGGATCATTTAGAACACTCTTGTGAGCACCTTTGCAGAAGGTTCCCTGAAATATCAAAATGGACATTATTTGTATAATGAGGTTTGGGGCTTAATAGCTCCATTCGCACATGAGGAATTGCAAGCTTTTCAGACAGACATCTGTTAAACAAAGTGGTTTGCAACCTGTGATTTCAGGAGGGAAATCTGTGTTACTGCAGTGGCCTCAGATGAAGCAGCAGCTGTGTAGGAGCAGTGGCTTTTCATTGTAAGAAAAAGGCTAAGCACCGGCTAGCTTAAAGTATCTTCGTCAGGATGACGACTGGAGGAAGATACATTTTATGCTACTGCAGCAGGGAATTGGGGTACAAGTTCCAAAAGCACCTAAGTGGTTTAGGAGCCTGAGTCCCATTTTCAGAAGGGGCTTAGGTGCTTAGCTACAGATTTTCAAAGGTAGTTGGGCGTCTCTCTGCATCTTCAGGCGCCTCAATATCTTTGAAAATCTGTCTTTTAGGAGTCTAAGGCCAGACTGTTAAAGGTATTTAGGCACCTAAAGATGCAGATGGGCACCTAGTGGGATTGTCTAGAATGCCTAAGTAGGGAAGGTGCCTCCCGAAAACAAGCATTATAGATCCAGGAAATTCTGATTTAAGGTTAAACCCAAAAGTAATAGAAACATGTTCAGGTATGGAGATACACACAACATCTTAACTCTGCCATGGGGAGACACAAGACACTCAACAAACAAATGTATGAATACATATTGTGACAGATTTAAGTTACCAATCTGCCTGGGGCGTCAGGTGATCAGGCTGAGGCCATCGGATCATTCGGGGAGGAGATGAAGGAGCACACCAAGTGACTAAATTTTAAAGCTTTATTAATAAAATAAAGTAAAACAACAGTGGAGAGTGCTGGGGGTTCCCCACATCAATCAGAGGAAGGGAGAAAGCATTAGCGCCCCAAGCCCTAACCCACTTTCATACTCACACACGTACTACCTGAGGCTGACCAAGCCAGGGTGTAACATAAGAAGAAGAGGGGGAAGGGTGGACGGAAGTTCTGTCCTGTGCACAGGTCGTCCAGGGTCCACTGTTGATCTCTGACCTGCCCTGGCTCTTGGGAGGACTTTTAAGCCATTAGTTCTTCTGGGGGCGTTCCGTTCAGGGACCTCTGTCCCCCGTGCTCTCTGTACTAGTCCGAACCAGCTTTCCGCGTCTTCCTCAGCTTTCCCAAAACACACCGGCTTCAGGGATTATTTTTCACTCGCTGACCTTTGCCGTCTCACTCGTTTTCGCAGCCCCTGAAATGTTGTTCAGCAACTCTCCTTTTTCACGGCTGGTCGGGGCTGGAATCTCGGCCCCCATCTTTCTTGGCAGCTAGCAGAGAATTTGTTGTGTGCAGTGGCCTTGGGCTGGAGTCAACTTCTTGTCTTTGGGTTTAGCTGGAATGTTGAGTTAACCCGTTCCTTTCTCCTTTCCCCCCTTTTGGCCTCTCGCAACCTGCAAAGAAATCTTTCACTCCACACTCATACCTTTGCCCCTCCCAAGATCCTTTCCCCTACATATACCAGCATTAGCAATATATATATATAACTCTGGTGCTTCCCCAGGGGACCCCCTGGGGGGGGCAGTTATATTGTGACAATATTGGGGTTTGTAGTTCTAGATTCAGTTAAACTATTTTTAAAGACACTTTAGATTCCCCCCCGCCCCCTCACCTTTTTGCTACAAGTCATGGTTACATAATTTATCAGGTGGCCCTACAATCTATTATTATTGATGGTGTTAATTACAGCAGTGCCTAGGAACCAACTGAGAACGTGGCCTCATTGTTCTAACACTGAACAAGTACAGAATAATGGACAGTCCCTGCCCCCAAAAGCTTACAATCTAAATGGATGAGAAAGACACAGGGTGGTGAAAGGGATAAAACTGTTGCTCGTTTGGCCCAAGTAGCTGGCCATTGGGGCACTGCGAGATTGTGTCACTATTAGGAGAAACTGATGTTATGAGTCAGGTGTTTCTTTGGAGAAATCATTGTTTACAAAGACTATACACAATACGGTTTACCTCAGCACGGTAGAAACAAACAGCAGCAGGAAGTTTCCTTTCTCACAGTTTCCAGATCTGCCTTTCCAGTGAATCCTGTGCCCCAAGGAGCTCTGTCCCTCTGCTTCCTCCCAGGGCTACACACACTACTGCTTCTCCTGTTTGCTAGCTTTCTGCCTAACATACACACAGCTTGCCAAACAATCCCCTAACCCCTGCATTTGCCAGCAGTCCTAGGGAAACCCCTTAGCCCTATTGCCTTGGGCAGTGGCTTCTATTGTTCCCAGCTCTCACTCTATAAAGGGGCATTGATTTTTCCCTTCCATTTAGCCTGAAACAAGGGTGCTTATCACAACCATCAATTTCAGTCAGGTCTGTGCTTGTCTACAGATCAAAAAAGCTGCTCAAAGGCTGCCATTGACTATTTCCAGCATAACAGAACGCACAAGCAGCATTTAGCACATGGATGTTACTTCAACTTCAATAGAACTGTGGATGAGAATAAAATTGCACAAGCTCTTACATTGGTTTAAATCATGTTTATACCATATAGTGATTGAAAAGTGTGAATTGGGAGTGCTTTGTTCCAGGTGAGCCTTGAGTGGGCCTGACTGTTATAAAAAGCCAGTCAGCTGTGAGCCAGCTGAGCGGTGAACAGCAGAGAGGCTAACAGAGGGAGTTTGCCTGGGATCTGTTTGCGAGGAGGTACACTAAGTGCTGCATTAGGGCGGCTCTGTTGGTGAGTATCTGAGTGTCTGTTGTGGGGACAGTTTGACAGTGTGCTTGATTGAGTGTTTGAAAAGTGTGAATTGGGAGTGCTTTGTTCCAGGTGAGTCTTGAGTGGGTCTGACTGTTATAAAAAGACCTTGAGTGGGTCTGACTGTTATGAAAACCAGCTGAGCGGCAAACAGCAGAGAGGCTAACAGAGGGAGTTTGCCTGGGAAGAGCCCACTGAGGCTTACATCTTGCCAGCTTCTCTGAGTAGTTACTACAACTCCTGAGGAAGCTCTTAGAAGGAAGGTAATATGGATGGGGAGCGTTCAGCTGTTGTGACCTGCACTGGATGTGCCATGTTTGTCTTTCTTCCACAGGACAGAAGCGACTTTGTCTGTACAAAGTGCAAACTGATCTCCATAATGGAAGAGAAGGTTCAAGGTCTGGAGAAACAAGGATCGACCCTGCATTGCATAAGAGAAACTGAAGATTTCCTGGACAGAGGTCAGGATATGCTTCTACGGACACAACTTTCTGAAAATTCAGAGCAGGCTGCTCAGCAGGGACAGAAGGACGGTGAAGAAATTTGGCAGCATGTGACCTCCAGAAGAAGAAAGGGGAGCGTCCATGTACCAGCAACGCAGATACAAGTAAGTAACTACTTTCATGTTCTCTCCACAGGTACTAATGCGGAGAGGGGACTAGATGATACATCTGAGGGAAGGGAACAGAAGGAGACTCCGCCGATTGGAAGGCATGAGATGCACTGTCCTAGGGATGGGGGTTCCACGACCACCGCTCCCAAGAGAAGGAGGTGGGTGGTGGTGGCTGGGGACTCTCTCCTCAGGGGGACTGAGTCATCTATCTGCTGTCCTGACCGGAAAAACCGAGAAGTCTGCTGATTGCCAGGAGCTAGGATTCACAATTTGACAGACTGCCGAGACTCATCAAGCCCTCGGATCGCTACCCCTTCCTGCTTCTCCACGTGGGCACCAATGATACTGCCAAGAATGACCTTGAGCAGATCACTGCAGACTACGTGGCTCTGGGAAGAAGGATAAAGGAGTTTGAGGCAGAAATGGTGTTCTCGTCCATCCTCCCCGTGGAAGGAAAAGGCCTGGGTAGAGACCGTTGAATCGTGGAAGTTAACGAATGGCTACACAGGTGGTGTCAGAGAGAAGGCTTTGGATTCTTTGACCATGGGATGGTGTTCCAAGAAGGAGGAATGCTAGGTAGAGGCAGGCTCCACCTAACGAAGAGAGGGAAGAGCATCTTCGGAAGCAGGCTGGCTGACCTCGTGAGGAGGGCTTTAAACTAGGTTCACCGGGGGAAGGAGACCAAAGCCCTGAGGTAAGTGGGGACGTGTGATACCGGGAGGAAGCATGAACAGGAGAGCGCGAGAAGGGAGCGCTCCTGCCTCATACTGCGAAAGAGGGACGATAAGCGAATTCTCTCAAGTGCCTCTACACAAATGCAAGAAGCCTGGGAAACAAGCAGGGAGAACTGGAAGTCCTGGCACAGTCAAGGAATTATGATGTGATTGGAATAACGGAGACTTGGTGGGATAACTCACATGACTGGAGTACTGTCATGGATGGATATAAACTGTTCAGGAAGGACAGGCAGGGCAGAAAAGGTGGGGGAGTTGCATTGTATGTAAGAGCAGTATGACTGCTCAGAGCTCCGTTATGAAACTGCAGAAAAGCCTGAGTCTCTGGATTAAGTTTAGAAGTGTGAGCAACAAGGGTGATGTCATGGTGGGAGTCTGCTATAGACCACCGGACCAGGGGGATGAGGTGGATGAGGCTTTCTTCTGGCAACTAACAAAGTTACTAGGTCGCAGGACCTGGTTCTCATGGGAAACATCAATCACCCTAATATCTGCTGGGAGAGCAGTGCACAGACAATCCAGGAAGTTTTTTGGAAAGTGTAGGGGACAATTTCCTGGTGCAAGTGCTGGAGGAACCAACTAGGGGCAGAGCTCTTCTTGACATGCTGCTCACAAACCAGGAAGAATTAATAGGGGAAGCAAAAGTGGATGAGAACCTGGGAGGCAGTGACCATGAGATGGTCGAGTTCAGGATCCTGACACAGGGAAGAAAGGAGAGCAGCAGAATACGGACCTTGGACTTCAGAAAAGCAGACTTTGACTCCCTCAGGGAACTGATGGGCAGGATCCCCTGGGAGAATAACATGAGAGGGAAAGGAGTCCAGGAGAGCTGGCTGTATTTTAAAGAATCCTTATTGAGGTTACAGGGACAAACCATCCTGATGTGTAGAAAGAATAGTAAATATGGCAGGCGACCAGCTTGGCTTAACAGTGAAATCCTTGCTGATCTTAAACACAAAAAAGAAGCTTACAAGAAGTGGAAGATTGGACAAATGACCACGGAAGAGTATACAAATATTGCTCGGGCATGCAGGATTGAAATCAGGAAGGCCAAATCACACCTGGAGTTGCAGCTAGCAAGAGATATTAAGGGTAACAAGAAGGGTTTCTTCAGATATGTTAGCAGCAAGAAGAAAGTCAAGGAAAGTGTGGGCCCCTTCCTGAATGAGGGAGGCAACCTAGTGACAGAGGATGTGGAAAAAGCTAATGTACTCAATGCTTTTTTCGCCTCTGTCTTCACGAACAAGGTCAGCTCCCAGACTGCTGCACTGGGCAGCACAGCATGGGGAGGAGGTGACCAGCCCTCTGTGGAGAAAGAAGTGGTTTGGAACTATTTAGAAAAGCTGAATCAGCACAAGTCCATGGGGCCGGATGCGCTTCATCCAAGAGTGCTAAAGGAGTTGGTGGATGTGACTGCAGAGCCATTGGCCATTATCTTTGAAAACTCGTGACGATCGGGGGGAGTCCCGGATGACTGGAAAAAGGCTAATGTAGTGCCCATCTTTAAAAAAGGGAAGAAGGAGGATCCTGGGAACTACAGGCCAGTCAGCCTCACCTCAGTCCCTGGAAAAATCATGGAGCAGGTCCTCAAGGAATCAGTTCTGAAGCACTTAGAGTAGAGGAAAGTGATCAGGAACAGTCAGCATGGATTTACCAAGGGCAAGTCATGCCTGACTAATCTAATTGCCTGCTATGATAACTGGCTGTGTGGATGAGGGGAAAGCAGTGGACATGTTGTTCCTTGACTTTAGCAAAGCTTTTGACACAGTCTCCCACAGTATTCTTGCCAGCAGGTTAAAGAAGTATGGGCTGGATGAATGGACTATAAGGTGGGTAGAAAGTTGGCTAGATCATCGGGCTCAACGGGTAGTGATCAATGGCTCCATGTCTAGTTGGCAGCCGGTATCAAGTGGAGTGCCCCAGGGGCCGGTCCTGGGGCCAGTTTTGTTCAATATCTTCATAAATGATCTGGAGGATGGTGTGGATTGCACCTTCAGCAAGTTTGCGGATGATACTAAACTGGGAGGAGTGGTAGATATGCTGGAGGGTACGCATAGGATACAGAGGGCCCTAGACAAATGAGAGGATTGGGCCAAAAGAAATCTGAGGTTCAACAAGGACAAGTGCAGAGTCCTGCACTGAGGACAGAAGGATCCCATGCACCGCTACAGATTAGGGACCGAATGGCTCGGCAGCTGTTCTGCAGAAAAGGACCTGGGGTTACAGTGGACGAGAAGCTCGTTATGAGTCAACAGTGTACCGCTTTTGCCAAGAAGGCCAATTGCATTTTGGGCTGTATAAGTAGGGCCATTTCCAGCAGATCAAGGGATGTGATCATTCCCCTCTATTCAACATTGGTGAGGCCTCATCTGGAGTACTGTGTCCAGTTTTGGGCCCCACACTACAAGAAGGATGTGGATAAATTGGAAAACATTCAGCGGAGGGCAACAAAAATGATTAGGGGAGTGGAACACATGACTTATGAGGAGAGGCTGAGGGAACTGGGATTGTTTAGTCTGCGGAAGAGAAGAATGAGGGGGGATTTGATAGCTGCTTTCAACTACCTGAAAGAGGTTTGCAAAGAAGATGGATCTAGACAGTTTTCAGTGGTAGCTGATGACAGAACAAGGAGTAATGGTCTCAAGTTGCAGTGGGGGAGGTTTAGGTTGGATATTAGGAAAAACTTTTTCACTAGGAAGGTAGTGAAACACTGGAATGTGTTACCTTGGGAGGTGGTGGAATCTCCTTCCTTAGATATTTTTAAGGTCAGGCTTGACAAAGCCCTGGCTGGGATGATTTAGTTGGGGATTGGTCCTGCTTTGAGCAGGGGGTTGGACTAGATGACCTCCTGAGGTCCCTTCAACCCTGATATTCTATGTTCATTCCCACTGTAGTTAGAAGAATAACCCTGGTGTTAAAACAGTGTAAATGTGGGCAGGAGCATGCCTAATGAGTATGGATGTGTTTAACCTCGAGCAGATTTCAGCCATATGAATCTTTCTGTTAAAAATATGCTCTAGGATGCTACAGTATGTTGTGGCTCTTCTTGTACCTGTACCTGAGTTTATATAAAATACTGTGTCCAACAAGGGGAGAAGTTTTCATTAAGCCCAGATGAGCTAGATTTCTTTTTTGTTAAGAACCTTTCCTGGGGATCAGCTGTCATTTCTGTGTCTATTTAAATAAATATCTTAGAGACTTTAAAATCCTGAGACAGGGCACATTCCTGGGAAGACTCTCGATGGTCGGGTGTAATCCTTTGTGTAATTGTCACATTTTTCAACCACAGCAGTGAATCCAAGCAGTCCCTAATGTATGAGGGAAGCAGTTACAGAGGATTTAATATGATCTACCATGGTGGTTTTGTCAAACAATCAATACCTAAAACAACAGCGTAGCTGGCACTGCTCTATATATTTGGATTTGTTTTCTTGGTAGAGTATATAAGGCAATGGCTACTAAGGGATTCTGTGTGTAAAATAGTTGTATTTGATATATTGTGTAAACAGTAAATACATCATGATAGAGTTCTGTTGGCATTAGCCCACAGAACCTATTCATATATGCTAACCATGGGGGTTGGTGGCCTTCAGGGAGTGTGACCCCAATTCACGTTGGTTGAGATTTTGGCCCAAGTTACTCAGGCGTGTATCAGAGACACATTTCCTAACTGCAGCTCCTCTTGGGATGGTGGATCTTTGTGTGAGCCTTTGCACAGGGCCAAGAGTAAACTCTGAATATAGCTGAACAATCTGACAGAAAATTCCAACCTTTGTTTCTCTCCCAAACAGGACAAACAGTTGACGTTTCTACATTTTTGGTGGAATGGACATTCTGAAAAAAGTCACTTCAGAAATGTTGAAATGAAACCTTTTCATATTTGTGATCACAACAAAACATTACAACGCTCCCAAAATATTTTATTTGTTTATCGAACTGACCCAAAATGCTTCATTTTGAGTTAGTTCAAAATTAAGCTCCATTTTCCCCTAGTGGTACATTACTTAATGGAGTTGTAGCTCAGGAGACTGGTGCCCCATTCTCCTCTGAGCCAGACTCCAAGCTGGACTCATTTCCCACAATGCACCTATAATCATGTGACTTCCATGATGCAGCATATAGCTCACTGGCAGAGAAACTGAATTATAGTATAGGAGATGTAGTCCTCCCGGAAAGAATAGGGGTCCTGAACTACAACTCCCATAAGGCAAATATATTGACAAGTAAATTCCGATTACTGTTTTATTGAATTGATTAAAAACTAAATATTTTGGGTTACTTCAAAAAAATGAAATACTCTGATTCAAATCAAACTTACCCAAAACAATATATTAATTTCCAGCAAAATCAAAATTTCCCCATAGAAATTTTTCATTTTGTGGAAAATGAATTTTCTATTGAAAAATCATTTTGACAGAAAATTTGCAGCCATTTCTAACTCTGAACATAGTCCTAAGTGATGATAAATGTAATATTGCATCCAAAGGATATGTTAAAAGAATGTTAATGTTGCAGAGTCAAGTATTCAAAAATTAGGAAATGCTAGAATTCAGCCCTCTTGTAGGTATGCATCATGATAAAGTCTTTAATTATACAATCACATAGGATTCTTGCCTCATTCAGTGCACAGGATGGACATTGCTCTGGAAATTAATGAGAGTTGTGGAGTGAATGTCGCTATTATCTGTAGAATCCCAGCATCATTTGTTCCTGAAGTTGGAAAATATGTAGTGAATGAGGCAGGGGACTGCAGGAAGAGAATGGATTGTCTTATGACTAAGAAAGTTGAATGTCACCCTGGGTAAATGGATTCTATCCCTTCCTCTGTCATGGAATTCCTATTTGAGGCTAGGCAAGTCACATAAACCAGACTTTTCCCCAATGGCCACTAATTGTGTGTTCTTCATTTTCTGGGTGCTCAACATGAGACACTTGGGGTCTTATTTGAAGAAGTACTGAATGGTGAGTACTCACACCTGTAATGAAAGTCAACTGGAACTATGCTTTGAATGTGAAAAGTTATAAAAACACTAAGTACTCTAAAAGTGTAGGCTCTAGGAGTGTCAAATTGGGCACTCAAAATTAGTAGACATTTTGGAAATTAATTTCTCAGTATATTACATGATGCAAAGGAACACCATCAATTCACACACATATGCACATAACCTTTAAACCAAAGTGTTAATAGACTAGCATGACTGTGGGGAACTGATGTGCACAAATTGATTCCTATTAAATTAACTGTATTTCATAAATAAAATTTAGTCTTACAGCAGAATAAAATGACAAGGGCACTAAACCCAGTTAATATATTTTGCTGTTGTGTAAAAGTCATTATCAGAAACTTTCTCAAAATATTACTCTGGTAAAATATATTTACAGGCTTTTAGTGATTGGTGTCAGGTTTCAGAGTAACAGCCGTGTTAGTCTGTATTCGCAAAAAGAAAAGGAGTACTTTCCACAGTATGCATCCGATGAAGTGAGCTGTAGCTCACGAAAGCTCATGCTCAAATAAATTGGTTAGTCTCTAAGGTGCCACAAGTACTCCTTTTCTTTTAGTGATTGGTGTGTGGTATCAAACAGAGCTGTTTGAATATTACAAAAACATGACTAGCAAATATTTTTGACATACTTCAGTGAGCAGAACCGGTCAACATTTTATAATGTTTTTTAACAAACATTCAAAAAAGTTGTAATTTTGTGTCCTGTACTTTTCAAAAAAGAATTATTTTTTCATTTATTCAAAAATTTTCAGTTTTAAAAATATACAAATGTTCTTTGCTTTGTTTTTCCTCTTTTTTTTTTTTTCTTTTTCTCCTATTTCTCCACCAGCCCCTATTTCCTTCTTTGTATTTTGTCATTGAAGAAGGAAGGAAGGAAGAGAAAAAAATTGCAAGAGTGAAAAAAAGAAAAACAGAACAAGTTTTGTTTTCAGGTTTCATTAATAATGCAAATTAATTTTTTTTAATCTTATTTTTGGGAAAAGGTCAGTTTTCAATTAATATTTAATTTTAAATATATTGACCAGCTCTAGTGGTGGAATTGAGTTTGTTGTTCTATAAGGGTTTATATTTGTTATTTGAGTATTTGGATTCCTATATGATACTTGTGAAAATATATACAAATCCACAAAGTTTCACAAATATTAGTGTAAATTATCATTCTAACCAGAAAGTGCTATTCTTGCTATTCTTCTGTTCTAATTATCTTATTTTAAAAAGTTTCAGTCATTTGGTCATGGAGAAGAAACAACACCATTTAACTTAGGTGCACAATCACACAACACAAATAACGAATAGTTGAAAAGTTTAAGTGGAAATGTGGTTTTGCACAAATTGTTTGGGTAAGGGATATGAGCAGAAAAGGTAGAAAAATGCAGTAAAAAAAAACTTTCAAAAGCATTTATTTGAAATAGCAAATTTTTGAAAAATCGGATCCACTCTATAAGCTAGTATAAACAAGAAATAATAAGAAACAATTCAAAAACATTTTGCCCAAAATTGTCATAAAAACTTTGAAAATTTCAAAATTGTCAATGAATTCTACCAATAAATAAGTACATTCCTAGAAATCAGGATGAATTTGTGAACAGTTCACAAAGAAACAAAGAGATACATTGCAACAGACATTAATTGCAATTAATAATTCTGCCAAATCTATCTGTCTGTTTTCTATATCACACATCACTTTACTATGTAACCACTTAACATGGAGAGGACCATTACTTTCCTACTAGGGTAATTCCAGAAGATTGAAAGAAAGCTAAAATTGTGCCAATTTTAAAAAAGGGTAAATGGAATGATCCAGTTAATTATAGGTCTGTCAGTCTGAAATCGATCCGTGGTAAGATTATGGAGTGAATGATATGGGACTCAACAAAAAGAATTAAAGGAGGGTAATGTAATTAATGCAAATCAACATGGTATCATGCTGTCTGGCGTAGTTCACAACCCTGAGTGGAAACCTCAAGGCAGACTGCCAAAAGCAGGGCAGACATCCCAAATTGTGGTGTGTTCTATAATTCGATTTTACCAAGCCAGTAACAAATATGAACTCCTGGATTACTATAAATCTTATCATGGAGTGACTGACAGTCCTGTTGGGATCCCCAGGCTACCTGGTCACCCAGGCAAGCTGGATTTAGTGATAAGTGGTCATTTAAACCCCAAATCCCAAAATATGCATGTTGCTCCCACTCCTAAGAAACCAATCACTTACCCAACATCAATTTGAATGTTAGATCTCACACTGAAGACAACGCCTGTAGCCAGTCTTGTAATAAACTAATTAAAGGTTTATTAACTAGGAAAAATAAGAGAATTATGTGCAGGTTAAAGCAAGCATATATATACAAATGAGTTTCAGTCTGTGATTCAAAAGATGACAGAGATGTAGTAATCTGTCAGCACTGAATGTCTTTTTAGGGTAGGGTGACCAGGTGAGCGGTTTTCGACTGGAACACCTGGTCGAAAAGGGACCCTGGTGGCTCCGGTCAGCACCACTGACTGGGCCATTAAATGTCCGGTTGGCGGTGCTGCAGTCCTAAGAAAGGATAGTCCCTAACTGTCCTGGGTCTGTGCTATGCCCCGGAAGCAGCCTGCAGGTCCAGTTCCTAGGCAAGGGGGCTATGGGGCTCCGCGCGGTGCCTCCGCCCCGAGCACCGGCTCCACACTCCCATTGGCTGATTCCCAGCCAATGGGAGCTGGGGGGCGGGGTGTGTGCCTGCAAGCAAGAGCAGCGCATGGAATCTCCTGGCCCCCCCACCTAGGAACTGAACCTGCTGAATGCTTCCGGGGTATGCGAAGTGCAGTGCCAGGACAGGAAGGCAGCCTGACTTGGCCCCCCTGTGCCACTGACCGGGAGCTGCCTGAGGTAAGTCCACACCCCAAACCCTCTGCCCCAGGCCTGAGTGCTCCCAAAGCCAGAGCACCCTCCTGCACCCCAAACCCCTCATCTCCAGCCCCACCCCAGAGCTCGAACCCCCAGCCAAGAGCCTGAACCACCCTGCACCCCAGCCCCCTGCCCCAGCCCAGAGCCCCCTCCCATACTCTGAACCCCTCATCTCTGGCCCCACCCCAGAGGCCTCACTCCCTTCTGCACCCCAACCCCCTTCTTCAACCCGCAGCCCCCTCCCACACTCCAAAACCCTTGGCCCCAACCCTCAGCCTGGAGCCCACTCCTGCACCCCAAACCTCTCATCCCTGGCTCCACCCCAGAGCAGCACGCCCAGTCCAGAGCCCTCACCCCCTGCCTCAATCCACAGCCCCCTCCCGTACTCCGAATGCCTCATTCCTACCCCCCAGCCTGAAGTCCCCTCCTCCACTCCAAACCCCTCATCCCTAGCCCCACCCCAGAGCCCTCGCCCCCTGCACCACAACTCGGAGCCCCCTCCTGCACCCTGAACCCCTCATTTCTGGCCCCACCCTGGAGCTCGCACCCCCAGTTAGAGTCCTCACTCCCCCCCCACACACCCTAATGCCCTCCCACAGCCCAGTGAAAGTGAGTGAGGGTGGGGGAGAGTAAGCCACCGAGGGAGGGGGAATGTAGTGAGCGGGGGGCTGGTGGAAGGGGCAGGGCAGGGGCGGGGACTCAAGGAAGGGGCAGGGGTAGGATGTTTGATTTTGTGAGAGTAGAAAGTTGGCAACCCTATTTTAGGGCTAAACTCATGTCAACCCTGTGGAATCTCTGCTTTTTCTTTCTTAGCTCCAGCCCTTGTAAGAGTGCAAACAGCAAAGTGATAAAAAATCTTCATGCCCACTATCTTTCTTTCCCTTTATTTCTCTCTTTCAGTATTTAAACTGATGGGATGAGGCCTTCTGCCTGTACTTCTACATAGGTGGATGGGGCACTCAATCAACAAAGTTTTTGTCCTACAATGGCCCACTTAATTTTAATAGTCTTCCTGGATGAGTGTGGAGAGCCACTGTTCCCATCTGAGTTCACAAATTCAGAACAGGAATTTTGACAATTATAAAACAAATTTATATTTTATCTTGTAGCATATAATACGGACATTACAAGTAAGATTAATGTAAGTAAGAGCAATATACAAGCATTTCACGGAGTCTAAACACTAAACATATTTTTGCAAGCTCAGTACCTGTCATGAACAATATTAACATATAGGTGAGCTGGTCTGGTTTTCAGCTGATGCCTACAGACTTGGCAAGAGCTGAAATCTGCATCACACATGGGTTTATGGATAATTGATCCTATCAAACTAACTTGATATCTTTTTTCATGAGATTACAAGTCTAAGTGTATTATGCCCACACAATTACCTTTATCAATCAGACTTCTGTATGGCACCTGACTTGGTATCGCACAACATCTTGATTAAAAAACTAGAGTGATTTAAAATTAATGTGGCACACATTAAATAGATTAAAAACTGACTAACTGATAGATCTCCAAAGGTAATTATAAATGGGGAATCATCATTGAGCAGCTGTGTTTTTAGTAGGGTCCTGCAGGGAATGTTTTTTGTCCCTATGCTATTTAACAGTACAAAAAGTGGGAGTGTGCTAATAAAGTTTGCGGATGATACAAAGCTGGGAGGTACTGCCAATTTAGAGAAGGACAGGGATATCCTACAGGAGGATCTGGATGAACTTGTAAACTGGAGTAATAGTAATAGGATGAAATTTAATAGTGAGAAGTGTAAGGTCATGCATTTAGGGATTAATAACAAGAATTTTAGTTATAAGCTAGGGACGCATCAATTAGAAGTAACGGCGGAGGAGAAGGACCTTGGAGTATTGGTTGATCATAGGATGACTATGAGCCGCCAATGTGATGTGGCCATGAAAAAAGCTAATGCGGTCTTGGAGTGCATCAGGAGAGGTATTTCCAGTAGGGATAAAGAGGTTTTAGTACAGTTATACAAGGCACTGGTGAGACCTCACCTGGAATACTGTGTGCAGTTCTGGTCTCCCATGTATAAGAAGGATGAATTCAAACTGGAACAGGTACAGAGAAGGGCTACTAGGATGATCCGAGGAATGGAAAACTTGTCTTATGAAAGGAGACTCAAGGAGCTTGGCTTGTTTAGCCTAACTAAAAGAAGGTTGAGGGGAGATATGATTGCTCTCTATAAATATATCAGAGGGATAAATACCGGAGAGGGAGAGGAATTATTTAAGCTCAGTACCAATGTGGACACAAGAACAAATGGATATAAACTGGCCACCAGGAAATATAGACTAGAAATTAGACAAAGGTTTCTAACCATCAGAGGAGTGAAGTTTTGGAATAGCCTTCCAAGGGAAGCAGTGGGGGCAAAAGATCTATCTGGCTTTAAGATTAAACTCGATAAGTTTATGGAGGAGATGGTATGATGGGATAACATGGTTTTGGTAGTTAAATATTCATGGTAAATAGGCCCAATGGCCTGTGATGGGATATTAGATGGGATGGGATCTGAGTTACCCAGGAAAGAATTTTCTGTAGTATCTGGCTGATGAATCTTGCCCATATGCTCAGGGTTTAGCTGATCGCCATATTTGGGGTCGGGAAGGAATTTTCCTCCAGGGCAGATTGGAAGAAGCCCTGGAGGTTTTTCACCTTCCTCTGTAGCATGGGGCACGAGTCACTTGCTGGAGGATTCTCTGCTCCTTGAAGTCATTAAACTACGATTTGAGGACTTCAATAGCACAGATATAGGTGTGAGATTTTTTTTTGCAGGAGTGGTGGGTGGAATTCTGTGGCCTGCATTGTGCAGGAGGTCAGACTAGATGATCATAATGGTCCCTTCTGACCTAAATATCTATGTATCTATGAAACAGTCATATCAATGACCTGGAAGAAAACAAAATAATTACTTATAAAGTTTGCAGATTGCACAAAAATTAGGGGAGTGATAAATAATGAAGAGGAGAGGTCACTGATATAGAGTAATCTGGATCGCTTGGCAAGCTGGGCACAAGCAAAAATATGCATTTTAATATGGATAAATGTAAATATATACAGCTACGGAAAAAGAATGTAGGCCATACTTACATGATGGGGGACTCTATCCTGAGAAGCAGTGACTCTGAAAAAGATTTGTGAGTTGTGGTGGATAATCAGCTGAACATGAGCTCCTAATGTGATTCTGTGGCCAAAAGAGCTAATGCAATCCTGGACTGTATAAACAGGGGAATCTCAAGTAAGAGTAGAGAGGTTATTTTACTTCTATATTTGGCATTGGTGCAACCACTGCTAAAATATTGTGTCAAGTTCTGGTGACCACATTACAAGAAGGATGTTGATAAACTGGAGACGATTCAGAGAAGAGGCACAAGGATGATTAAAGGATTAGGAAACATTCTTTGTAGTGATATAGACTCCAATGGCATGTCTACACTGCAATATGAGCCCAAGCTTTAGCTTGTGCTCAAGCCTAACTCCCCACCTTGCATCTACACTGCAATTGCACTAACCCAGGGCTTGGACAGGTCTTTTGTATTTCATGGCTGAGATAATGAATGACCAACTTTGGGGTTGGGGCCAAATTCTGATCTCACATCAATGAAGCCAATGGAGTTACTCTGACCAATATTAACGGATCTGGAAATTTAATATTAGGTTGTTAGAGGGCTTATTCCTTCACCCACTTACCTCCCTGGTCCTTTTTGCATGAACAGAGAGCAAAAATACCTGAAGTCCAAAGGTGCAAACAATTCGATGTTTATTGAGGTGAACTTCCAGCAAGCAATGATTCCAATTTCCTCCCTCAGTGTCCCCCTTCCCAGCTCTGACACCACAGAGCCTTGCCTGTGTCCCTGTTTCCAGTCCCTGTTCCCATTCCCCACCCTTAGCAAAACATGATTCCAATTCTCCCCCCCCCCATTCCCTGTTCCCATGCTCTCCCACTTACTTCCTGATTGATTGCAGACTATATAGTAAACCTTGAGTTCTGCTTAGCTATACCTTAACCTATCATTTTACTGAAATTTAACTAACCAATCCTAACATATTGTAACATGATTATCTAACCAATCATATCCCACCACGTTAATTAGTTTACACCCAGCAATATTAATTATACAGCAGACAGAAACAATCACAGAACCAGACAGAGATTATACAGACGAACAATAGGGAAATGGCGACTACAGTGATAGAACAACAAAGAAATGAGGATTTCACATCCCAGCTATTGATAAGTGAGTTCTTGCCAGACAGGATGCTATCAAACTAAGTTTCCTTTTACATCTCCTAGGCACTTCCCTTTCTCTGGAGGTGATAGGCACTATCAGGACAGGATTGTATTCCTTACAGCCCAATAGCACCTTCTTTCAATGTGACTAGTTTGGAATGTGAGGAGGTGACCGGTCGCTTCCCAGTTTATGGCTGCCTCAGCTGCTTGGCCGAAGGCATTAGCCTAAGAACTGGCCTCAGACTGTCACAGTGAGAGAAGGCCCTTACACAGATTCTTTCTTTTATACCTCTATAACTAGCTAAATGATAAACATATACCTAAATTCTTAAAATATAGGCCTTTGCAGACAGGCCTGAATATCTATATCCTAACACTCTACCCCTTTTCTTTCTTTTTCTTTTTCTTTTTTTTTTTTTTTTTGGGGGGGGGGGGAAGAGCCTCCTGCCCAGGTATGCCTGGAAAAGCATAGGACATATGGCAAGACACTTCAGGTACCTAACTATGTGTCAAGTTAGACATCCAAAAAGGGAAACATTGGAGAGTTTATCACAATTTAGATCTGCCTTAAACCAAAAGGCAAAATACAGTAGCATTAGTAGCCTGAATGAAAGCTGCTTTTATATACTATCACAGGTTTATAAAATGAAACAACTCTATGGTGACAATGGCATTACTCTAACATTTTCTGGCAAATCTAGTTTGGCTGAAAGGGAAGGTTTAGACATGCTACCCCCAGGCAAACATACACTAAAATCAAGAGCGTGAATTGGCAATAGATCTAAGTAAATCATTTGCAACAAATCATGTATTCCTAGAGTTTCCCCTCCCTTAATGAGTTGTTTGTGAGGAGGCTGTAAAATCACCAAGTGTATTTGCTATTGAATAATGTTCACAGAATTATTCCCCTCTTTAACAGTTAATGAAAAGTTTGTTTCAAGTATTCACACTTGAAATGTGTGTTGTGCTAGTGAGTTACAAAGTAGCCTGCCATGGTGCTATTGTACTCTAATTGGTTGATGTCAGTAACTAACCAATATGGTACAAACTGCAAATAATACAATTGAACATTCAAGTTGAAATTCATTTTGATGGATATTCATAGATTCTTGGATGTTAAAAACAGAAGGGACCATTATGGTAATCTAGTCTGCAGCTCACCGTCCAGAGAATTTATCCAAGTATGTGAGCTTTAATTAATTGTTCAGTTGTTTTTTTTATTTTTGCAAATTTTCTCACTAGCATAACTTGAGTGCTTGAGGTTCTCAGAGAGTGAACTCAAAGGAGTCATAAATAGAGCTGGTTGGGAATCATATTTTTCGTTTCACAGGGAATTCTTCAGTTTCAAAATTCTTTACTACATGTAACAACAATAGAACAAAAAATCAACAACCAACAACAAAAGCAATGTCCCGCAAAACAAAATTTTCCAATTTTTACTTTTTTATATGTACAAATTTTAAACAATTGAAACAAAAAGTTGTTTCAAAATAGAAAAATCAGTATGTTCCATTCCAAAAATGTTGAAACAGAACTTCCTGACCTTATCAACATGTTGTTTTCAATGTTATTTTCAAAATGTACTTTTATCATAATCGACACATATGCGTAAAAGGTTTAGCTTTCAATGAATCAGCATTTTCCAACAGAAAAAAAATCATAGGTCAATTTTTGACCAGCTCTAGTTATAAACTTGGTTAAATTTATATTAATTTCTGCATTTGAATGATCATTTGCACATGCATTATCCCACAATCCTCTCTAATGGGAATAAGACCTGAAGCCCTGTTAATACATAGTAGACAACCGTGGTTCTTCTTAATCATCACCTGGGCATAATTTGATGCATAGTTTGCAATCTATGTATATTTCTTTCTTGTATTTCTATTTTTACGGTGGTACAAACTGTGTAACATAGAATCATAGAATCGTAGGACTGGAAGGGACCTTGAGAGGTCATGTAGTCCATCCCCTGCTCTCATGGCAGGACTATTATCTAGACCATTCCTGACAGGTATTTGTCTAACCTGCTCTTAAAAAACTCCAATGTTGGAGATTCCACAACCTCCCTGAGCAATTTATTCCAGTACTTAACCACCCTGATAGTTAGGAAGTTTTTCCTAATGTCTGACCTAAACTGCCCTTGCTGCAATTTAAGCCCATTCCTTCTTGTCCTAGCCTCAGAGTTTAAGAAAAATAATTTTTCTCCCTCTTCTTTGTAACAACCTTTTATGTACTTGAAAACTGTTATCATGTCCTCTCTGTCTTCTATTCTCCAGACTAAACAAACCCAATTTTTTTCAATTTTCCCTCATAGGTCATGTTTTCTAGAATTTTAATCAGTTTTGTTGCTCTTCTCTGGACTTTGTTCAATTTGTCCATATCTTTCCTGAAACGTGGTGCCCAGAACTGGACACAATCCTCCAATTGAGGCTAATCAGAAAGGAGTAGAGTGGAAGAATTACTTCCTTGGTCTTGCTTACAACATTCCTGCTAATGCATCCCAGAATAATGTTTACTCTTTTTGCAACAGTGTTACACTGTTGACTCATATTTAGCTTGTGATCCACTATGACCCTGAGATCCCTTTGTGCAGTATTCCTTCCTAGGCAGTCATTTCCCATTTTGTATGTGTGCATCTGATCGTTGCTTCCTAAGTGGAGTACTTTGGATTTGTCCTTATTGAATTTCATCCTATTGACTTCAGACCATTTCTCCAGTTTGTCCAGATCATTTGGAATTTTAATCCTATCTGCCAAAGCACTTAAAACAGGAGTTGACGGGAGAGCTCTCAAGGGTCGATTTATCGTGTCTAGACTAGATGCGATAAATCGACCCCCTCTGGATCGATTGCTGCCTGCCAATCCGGCGGGTAGTATAGACATATCCTTAGAATGCTACAGTTCTGTGAGTGCAGGTAATCAAGTCCAACAATCTGGAGAGCTCTGCATCAGTTCCAGAGGGTTTTGTTTCAGAGGAATAAGCTTTAGATTCATCTTGGCTCCTCCAGGAAGTGACTTCCAGACGCAGACCCTCCTGGATGCCAACTGAGTTGCAGTACTTGTTATTCCACTGCTGTGGTAAAATATAATTAATCCTTTCCTAAAGAGGCTTATTTTGTTATACATTAATAGTGCTTCAGTTGGCCGGCTACATTGTTTTTGTAAGGGGTGCTGTGCATTCAAGTAGGTGCTTGGTTTGGGTAGTTTGGAAGGATCACTTAAAGGCTTAAATGCTGAAAGCCTTTAAGTGATCCTTCCAAACTACCCAAACCAAGTACCTACTTGAATGTTTCAGCATTTAAGGAACCTTGCCGAGGAGTGGGAGTCCGCATCTTACGGAACACAAGGCTGCAGTCAGATATGGCTTTATCAAGAAGGAAGCAAGTCCTTTCTCACAAAGCATCTACAGATGGGATATTTGATACGGCATCTTGGTGTGACCCTCATCAGTCCCCAGTTCCTCCTCCCCAGTAAACTCACCACAAAACCACTGGCCAATCTGGACCTGGCTCTAACACCTACTCTTTCAGCTGCCTATCCCGCCCACTGTGCTGGGAGGTGTCTCCTCAGCTCCTGCTGCTTCCTGCTCCCACCTGAACATGGGTGATAGGGGCCTTGATGCCACCTGCTTTTTTTTTTTTTGCCAACCTTGTTGACATTCTCTATGCCGCTCTCAGGCAAAGTGAGCCAATCACCAATCAGCTCATTGAGAAAGAGCAGCAGGGTAGGCAGCTTCTCCCGTGCTGCTGGTAGTGGATCAATTGGGTCTTGTATGGTTCCAGATCCAGAGCCCCCACACACCACACCATTCTTTAGGCCTGACACCAACGATGCAGCCTTAATCTGCCATGGTTCATTTTATCTAGTGCAACAGTGTCACACAGCTTGCTCCTCTCAGCCTGCAATTTTACATGCTGTGTCCCCCTTGTTCACAGTAGCTACCAGCCATTATTTCAATAGGAAATCACAGCAATAAAAAACGACACCTGCCACATAATAATCCTTTAAAGATTAAAGTAATAATCTGGTGATAACACAGAGGACCCTGCTTCATGATATTCTGCCAAGGCCACATTTACAGGGGCTCTCTGAATACCGTGATTCTTCTTTTGTACCCTCTGCTCTTTTCCTACCCCCATATATTTTTTACCAATGTATAGCAGGGAATTTTCTGAAATCTGCTGAGTATTAACTATTGAGAGTCATGCTCAGAAACTAAAGGATGAGCCCAGAAATTATTTCACCTTGCATAGGATTATATTAATAGTAATCAGTCATCCATATTGATTATTTACTTTGTGCCCAAAAAGTTCTAGGCATTTTACAGACATAGTGTTGTGAGAAAGCATGGATCTCATCTCAGAGACCTGACAGTCTAAGGCCCTGATCCTGCGAACACTTGGCATGTTATTCACCTATTTGAATCCCTCTGCTGGTTTCCTTCCATCTTCTGTAGGAGACTCAAGCTTCTCTGCCTTCAAAGCCCCAGACAATCATCTCCCTTTTTACATTTGTCTTTTTTCCTTATTAGCTGAAATTCCCACTTAGTCACTTTGCTCTGCCAATGATCCTGTCTCATTTCTGTCTCCTACTCACTGTTCTTCTGTTCTGCCCCTGGAACTCTCTCCCCTGGATTTCTCTGCCTACCATAGAGCATCAGGCCCTCTCCAGTTCTTCCTTCAATTTCATCCTCATAACTCACTTCCTCTGTGAAGTGTACAAACACTAGCTACGGGGGACAGTTCTGGATGGGATTGTGTCTCCATCACTCTGAAGAGTTGTTGGGCTGGTGCAGCTCCACCAACATCCAAAGCAAACCACTGCCTGAATGGCCCCAAATATAATGGGCCAGATCCTCAGCTGGTGTAAATCAACATAACTGCACTGAAGTCAATGGAACTATGCTAATTGGCATGTACTGAGGACCTTGCACATAATCTCCTAGGCAGGCATGTAAGCTGTTTATCACATTAAGATGACCTCCTTTCTAACTGACACACAACTGACTTGGTAGCATGTGAAACATCTGTTGACTCATCACTGTACTCCACTCCTTCTGCATTTATATATTAGCAGAACTGACTTCAACATCACCCTGCCAACTGGAACACAGGGAGGTACATGTTTTGAGCTCTCCCTCTGTTGATTTTGTGCCCATCATTCCTGTCCAGTTAGGTCAAAGGACATTGAGTCTGCTTTAAAAGTTGTGACACAACTTTTTGTAACCACAATCTCTGTCAGTCCAAAGACCTTGGAACTTAGTTTACAGTACATAGATTGATGAGAATTGTGCAAGTCACTGGCCCCAAAGCTATGCTTTGAAATACTTTGGGTGGTGGGAGCCGCCATAGTTACTGACACTGTCAGTCAAAGCCCAATGCTTGTGGGAGATAGAAGCATGGAAATAGATGTCACAGAAGTGAGCTATAGCTCATGAAAGCTTATGCTCAAATAAATTAGTTAGTCTCTGAGGTGCCACAAGTACTCCTGTTCTTTTTTTTTTTTTTTTTTTTTTTTGCGAATAGAGACTAACACGGCTGCTACTCTGAAACCAAAAGTTTCACAACAGTCTATCTGGCCCACTGTGAGTGTGTGTGTGCATATATATAGTCATATTTGTAATCTCTTGCTGTCAGTGATGCTGAATAGGGTTCAGAAGAAGCATAATAAGGTTAAGATTTTCAAGGCTGCCCAAGGGATTAGAATGAATGGAAATTGGACATCCAAATCCCTTAAGCATCTTTGAAGATCACAGCCTTAATGTTCATTCATCATAAATGTATCTGGCTCCTGTCCTCCATCTGAATATATAACAATTTACATATTTGTAATTGGTTCTGTGGCCTGATTAGTGAGGGACAGAGGTTTAAGCAACAAAGTCTTTTCTAAGTATTCACCATGCTACCAGCTAGGCAAGCAGTGTGCATTTCCATACCTTTCTCACCAGTCCTATTAGAAAAGTGTCTGATATTTTTGCACATCCTTTGTCACAGTTTCGGGAGTATGGGTTGTGAGTTGTGACTATGCCTGGTTGAAAAACAAGAATTCTCTTTGTTTTGGTCTGCATTGGAACCAAAAATGAGATCTTTCAATGAATCATAGAATCATAGAATATCAGGGTTGGAAGGGACCCCAGAAGGTCATCTAGTCCAACCCCCTGCTCGAAGCAGAACCAATTCCCAGTTAAATCATCCCAGCCAGGGCTTTGTCAAGCCTGACCTTAAAAACCTCTAAGGAAGGAGATTCTACCACCTCCCTAGGTAACGCATTCCAGTGTTTCACCACCCTCTTAGTGAAAAAGTTTTTCCTAATATCCAATCTAAACCTCCCCCATTGCAACTTGAGACCATTACTCCTCGTTCTGTCATCTGCTACCATTGAGAACAGTCTAGAGCCATCCTCTTTGGAACCCCCTTTCAGGTAGTTGAAAGCAGCTATCAAATCCCCCCTCATTCTTCTCTTCTGCAGACTAAACAATCCCAGCTCCCTCAGCCTCTCCTCATAAGTCATGTGCTCTAGACCCCTAATCATTTTTGTTGCCCTTCGCTGGACTCTCTCCAATTTATCCACATCCTTCTTGTAGTGTGGGGCCCAAAACTGGACACAGTACTCCAGATGAGGCCTCACCAGTGTCGAATAGAGGGGAACGATCACGTCCCTCGATCTGCTCGCTATGCCCCTACTTATACATCCCAAAATGCCATTGGCCTTCTTGGCAACAAGGGCACACTGTTGACTCATATCCAGCTTCTCGTCCACTGTCACCCCTAGGTCCTTTTCCGCAGAACTGCTGCCTAGCCATTCGGTCCCTAGTCTGTAGCGGTGCATTGGATTCTTCCATCCTAAGTGCAGGACCCTGCACTTATCCTTATTGAACCTCATCAGATTTCTTTTGGCCCAATCCTCCAATTTGTCTAGGTCCTTCTGTATCCTATCCCTCCCCTCCAGCGTATCTACCACTCCTCCCAGTTTCGTGTCATCTGCAAACTTGGAGTGCAAAAAACACTCTACCTCAAAAGTTCCCAACAGGGACAGTGATTTAAACACCATGATGGTGGCTGGACTAGAAAAACAAGATTAGATTAGGATCAATGAATAGATGGTTGAGTCCATGTGTGTCCATCCCCACTCCCTATGTATAGGAGCAGAAGCATCAGGAACAAATTTGTAGTGGGGTGTTTCCCTGTCATGGGTGGGAGTAGGAGGGAGTATTAACTAGTTCAGGGCTATGTTTCCCCCCTCCTATATGTACAGGATCTAGCAGCAACTGAAAGAGGCTGGAAGGTAAGAAGCATGCACAGTAAGAGCTTAATTATAGCAGTGAGTGCTAGTAGCCCTATGTTAATTGGGTGTTTGATTCACTTCCCATTGAAATCAGTGGGAGTCTGTTCTTGGAGGTAGCAGGCCCTGGTAAGTGGTGTGTATGGTCTGTCAGTGAGCAGTTTGTTTGTTCTCTGTATATAAGCTGGGCTGTGGGCCCCTGAATAAGCAGCTGAGATAGCTCTGTTTATTGGTGCCTTAGTAAAGGCACAGTACTCCAGTTGAGGCCTAATCAGCTTGGAGTAGATCGGAAGAATTTCTTCTTGTGTCTTGCTTACAACACTCCTGCTAATATATCCCAGAATGATGTTTGCTTTTTTTGTTAACTCCTACTCTGACTGCCGTACTTCTTCCTAGGCAGTCATTTCCCATTTTGTATATATGCACCTGATTATTCCTTCCTCAGTGGAGTACTTTGCATTTATCCTAATTGAAGATCATCCCATTTTCTTCAGACCATTTCTCCAGTTTGTCTAGATCATTTTGAATTTTAATCCTATCCTCCAAAGCACGTGCAACCCTTCCCAAGATTACTTGCTGCGGCCCTCCCCGTGTCCCCTCTGCGCCCCCAGCTCACCTCCGCTCCGCCTCCTCCCCTGAGCACTCTGCCGCTCTGCTTCTCCTCCCTCCCAGTGCTTTCATGCGGCAAGCCTGCGAGGGAGGGGGAAGGAGGGGAAATGCAGCATGCCCGCGGGAGGAGGCAGGGCCAGGGATTTGGGGAAGGGGTTGGAATGGGGGGTGGGGAAGGGGCGGAGTTGGGGTGGGGGGGCACAAGCCCGCACCAGCACTGGGTAAAGTCGGCGCCTATGGCTATTATAAATTTGCCGCCCCTGCAAATTTGCCGCCCCAGGCCTAGGCCTTGTCAGCCTAGGCGATAATACGCCGCTGCCTATGTCCAAACAATTTTTTGAGATCCTTCTTGTCCCACATTTGAAGGAAGACAGAAGGCAGAAGATTCTGGGAATGAATCGCTAGTAGGTAAGTGATGTAGTATGTAAGGTTTGGGTTTTGTGGAACAGTGGTCCACCTTCTATTGGAAGAAGGGGATTTATAGTTTGGTTCCACTTGTACTGAGGTGGAGGCCATCCAACTTCCTCAGAGATATGGGTTGGCTAAAGTAGTCAGGAAGGCGTTAAAACTTATAATAAAAAGGGAGGGTAAAAAGAGGGAAGATATGAGCACTCAGCAAAACAAACAAAGAAACAAATAAAAACAAGTACTTGAGGACAAACTTAATCAAGGAAACCAAAGTATACAAATAGAAGAAAATCTTTAATTGCTTGTTCGTCAATGCTAGGAGCCTGGGCAACGAAAAAGAGGAATCAAAATTGATAATTTGTGAGCATAACCTCGATCTACTTAATATTAGAGAAACCTGATTGGATGATTCATATGATTAGAATATTAAAATCAATGGTTATAACCTATTCAAGAAGGACCAAGTAGACAAAAAGGGAGGGGGAGTGACACTGTCTGTAAAAAGTGGTGTTAGCCATTGAGTTACTGACAACTCAGAAGAAAATGATCTTGAATGCTTATGGATCAATGTCCTAACAGATAAAGCATAAGATGGGGTATTAATTGGTGTCTGCTACAGACCACCAAATCACACTGGGGAACACTATGACTGTCTCTTTTCGCACCAATCTATAATGTATATGAAGAAAAGCTGCATGATCATGGGGTACTACAATTTGAGTGACATATGCTAGAGGTCTCATGTTGCCAGTATTAAACATGTTTGGAATTTCTAATTGATGCATGACAATTTCATAACTCAGAAAGCATTGCCTCCAACATGGGGGAATTCTACATTAGATCTCTCAGCTCGACAGCTAACAAGAAACTGATTACAGAATTAAAAAATAACGGGAGCTTAGGTTTAAGTGATCATGATGTGATCACATTTATGATATGCAAACAGAATAAAGTCCAGAGCAGTAATAGATACACTTGGGGTGTTGTAAGAAGGCCAGTTTCACAAAGCTGAAAACAATTATGAGCCAAATCAGCTGGGTGGAAGAATTTAATGAGAAAAATGTGAATGATAATTGGGAATAATTTAAGAACATTTCACTAGATTCACAAAAAGCCACAATCGGGGAAGAAGGCCATATTGGTTAAAAACTGATGTCGTTTAGAGGGCCAGTGAAAGCAGCTGTAAAAATAATTCTAAAAAATGGAAGAAGGAGAAATCCGTAATAACGAATATATATCAGAAACTAGCAGCTGAACCAGAGACAAACCCCGCTCTAGGGAGCAGAGAGGAATGTGTCCCAGAGGAAAGCCCATAGAAGGGTCACGGAATCTCAGAAACCACTGAGGTGGGTGAGGATTCCTGTGTCTCTGTAACACAGGAAAGCAGGGTGCTTCCAAGTGTGGGAGGGGCTGAGAGAAGTTCCTTTCCAGAAGAAGGCAACATGCCCTCAGGTGCAGGGGCAGGAGAGGTATTGTCAGTGAATAAGGAAGCTGTCCCAGTTGTTAGCTGGCAAAGTTTTCCAGTTGAACAAGAGACTGAACCCTTTCTAGAAAGCACAGAGAAATGTGTCTTAGGAGGGGGCCCAGAGCAGGAAACTGGGGAAGGAATAGGGGTGGTACAGGAATGTCTCCTCACTAGTCACTTGGGGCAGGATGCCCAGGACACTAGGAGGACAGCTGGGTCAGCATCTGTGCACCCAGGCACTCAGCCTGTGACCCAGGTTTTGAGAAGAAACTGTGTAACTGACCTCCTGGAGGGGAGCCATCACTCAGCTGACTTCTCAGGGACAGAGAAAAGGGTGGCGGAGGGTACCCCAATCCAGGTCCCAATTTTTCAGGATGCTATTTCTGATAAGTTTTTGGAAAGCAACTTTGTCTCTTTAAATCAAGATGCAGCTCCAATGCCTGTGATAACAGAGGAGTTGGGACCAGGACATTGCCAGGTGGTCGTTTGCCAGAATACAAATGACCCAGCTGGCAGAGAAGGGGGGTGTTTTCCCCCAGGCTGGTGAGACACAGAGAGCAGTTATGGAAAGCTGCTGGGAAAAGGTGAATCTGATTGAAGAGTAAATACACCCCTCACCCAGAGAGCAGGGATTACAGCCCTCTCGGGGACAGGGAAGGACTCAGTGCTGGGAGGGGGAAACACAGGGTAACCCCAAAAGAGGAGCTGGATTTTCTACATACATACAAATCCTGGGGTTGGGAGACCACTCTCCAAAGGGCCAGCCAATGTGCAGGATCCCCCTGAACATTTATCTTGCCAGACCCTGAGGTACCAACATTCCAGAAACATGATTAAATTAAGAGCCCACACAGAAGAGAACACGAGAGGGAAAGAAAAGCCAGTGACTGATTACATAGGACAGCGTCAAAGGACACCATGGGTAATGAACAAACTAACCTCAAACCAGACTATCTGAACAGGGGACATGGTATCATAAATATACTTGTAAACACCCATCTGTGATAAAAATGTTGGTATTAATGATAAGTTTGGGGGATAAGAATTTCAACATGGATGTTAAACCTTATGATAATGCTACTTTTCAATGAATACCTGTAAACAAGTTTAAAGCTTATCACAGCAGAGAAATCATAAAAACCTGGTTTGCTGTGTGTGAATGGGGAAACTGAGGCACACCACCTCATGGCTTGATGACTGGGTGCCAAAAGAACTATAACAGAAACTGCCTTTGAGCTAGTCAGTGAATAACCTTCTTGCAGTAAACTAAGGGGGGAGATGTGACATTCTATACCTTGGGGGAGCATGCTGTAACCCCCATATTCCTCATTTTCATATAATCATGATCTCGCATACAAAGCATGCCTTGTAAGGTATCAGGGGAAAGGTTATGATCTCCTGAAAGTCATTTCTCTATCTATATATGTGTATCATTAACGGATATGAAGTTATGAGAACTGTGTAGTACAGTCATCACTAAAACATGCTCTAAGTTGGGGGAATCAGCCAGATATTAGCTCCCCAGAGGCAACAGCCAGGAAAGTAACTAACACCCAGATAGGGTGTCAAACAACCCATCAACAGGCATTGTCCAGACAAGGGAGCTACAATGCAATGACTCACCTGCATGAGGCCACACCAGGGGAATTGTTCAATCTTGCTTGGAGAGACTCAGTAATGCTCACCTGGCTCTGAAGTGGGGAGGGGGCAAAGCCAAGAGAGAAGAAAGGACATGATAAGAGGAGGAGATGTTTGCCATGCTCTCTCTCTTCCACCTACATCTACAGCCACCACCACCACCAAGCGACTGAAGCGCTGATCAAAGGGGAGAGCCTGGCTGAAGAGCAACCAGCCAGCCTGTGGTGAGAAGCATCTAAGTTTGTAAGGACATTGAAAGTGTTAAGATCAGCTTAGAATGTGTTTTGCTTTTATTTCATTTGACTAAATCTGACTTGTTATGCTCTGACTTATAATCGCTTAACATCTATCTTCATAGTTAATAAATGTGTTTGTTTATTCTACCTGAAGCAGTGCGTTTGGTTTGAAGTGTGTCAGAGGCTCCCCTTGGGATAACAAGCCTGGTACATATCAATTTCTTTGTTAAATTGATGAACTCATATAAGCTCACAGTGTCCAGTGGGCATAACTGGACACTGCAAGACAGAGGTTCCTAGGGTTGTGTCTGGGATCGGAGATATTGGCTAGTGTCATTCGGTTGCAAGGAGCTGGGAACAGCTTACATGCCAGAGGCTCTGTATGAACAGCCCGGGAGAGGGGGTTCTCACAGCAGAGCAGGATAAGGCTGGCTCCCAGAGTCAAGGATTGGAGTGACCTTGCAGATCACCGGTCCAGAAAACACCAGAGGGGAACATCACACAAAGCAAAGGGACACAAGGAAAAATCTATAACTAATAGACTTAATAATAATGAAATGGAGTTTTTCAAATATATTAGGAACAAAAAGAATGCTGATAACGGTATTGATCCATTGCTAGATGGGATTGATATAATTGTTAATACATAATGAAGAAGAGGCATAAATATTTCTGTTCTGTATTTGGGAAATAAATATGATGTATTCATATCAAATGAAACCACTTTCTATTCCACTAATATCTCAAAGGGATGCTAAACAGCAGCTACAAAAGTGAGACATTTTAAAATCAGCAGCTGCAGATAAGTTGCATCCAAGAGATTTAAAAGAAATGACAAAGGAACTTGCTGGACCATTAAGAAACTCTTTTTTAGTAACTCTTGGAACACTGGAGAAGTTCCAGAAGACTAGCAGAAAGCTAATCTGCCAATATTTTAAAAGGGTAAATACGATGACCCCGGTAATTATAGGCCTGTCATTTTGATGGTGCTCCCAGAAAAATAATGGAGTGGCTGATATGAATAAAGAATTAAAGGACTGTAATATGATTAATGCCAATCAACAGGATTTGTGGAGGATAGGTCCTGTCAAACCTGGCCCCGCTGCACTTCTACCCCTGTCCCGCCCCCTCTCACCCATTCCCTGCCCCCATTCCAACCCTTTCCCCAAAGTATCCTCCCCAACTCCACCCCCTCCCTGCCCTTATTCCAACTCCTTCCCGAAATCCCCGCCCCGGCCCCGCCTCTTCCCTGCCTCCTCCCCTGAGCATGCCACGTTCCCGCTTCTCCCCCCTCACTCCCAGAGCTTGCTACAGCTGTTTGGCAGCAGCAAGTGCTGGGAGGTAGGTGGAGGAGCGGGATGCTGCATGCTCAGGGGAGGAGGCAGAGACAGAGGTGAGGTGGAGCGTGGAGCCGGGGGGGGCGGGGGGGAGCCTGGCTGCTGATGTGTGCAGAGCACCCACTAATTTTCCCCCTATGACCATGGCACTCTTGAAATGGATTAAAAGCTAACTAACTGATAGGCTGAATATTATTGTAAATGGGAAGTCAACAGCCAGGAGCTCTGTTTCTAGTGGAGTCCTGCAGGATTGACTCTTGGCCCCAGGCTATTTAGCATTTTTTATCAATGACAAAGTGAAAACAAAATCACTGCTCAAGTTTGCAGATGACACAAACAGTGAGGGAGTGATAAAGAACAAAGAGGGCAGGTCACTGATACAGGGCTATCTGGGTCACTTGGCAAGATGGAGGCAAGCAAACAATGTGTGTTTTAATACAACTAAATGTAAATGTGTACATCTGGAAACAAGGAATGCAGGCCATAGGTATAGGATGGGGGACAATCCTGGGAAGCAGTGACTCTGAGAAGGATTGGGGGTGGGGGGGTTTGCTGGTTAATCAGCGGAACGTGAGCTCCCAGTGAGACACTGTGGCTGAGAGGACAAATGCTGCATAAATAGGAGGATCACAAGCAGGAACAGAGTGATTATTTTACTTGAGTATTTGGCACTGATGCAATTGTCTGCTGGAATATTGTGTCCAATTCTGGTGTCCATAAGTCACGAAGGATATTAACATATTGGAGAAGATTCAGAGAAGAGCCACGCGAATGACTAAAGGACTAGAAAACATGCCTTATAGTGATAGACTCAAGGACCTCAGTCTATTTAGTTTAACAAAAAGAAGGTTAAGGGGTGACTTCATTACAGTCTGTTAGTATCTACATGGGAAACAAATATTTAATAATGAGCTCTTCAGTCTTGCAGAGAAAGGTGTAAAATGATCTAATGGCTGGAAGTTGAAACTAGTCAAATTTAGACTGGAAATAAAGCATTCATTTTAACAGTGAAAGTAATTCAACATCGGAACAATTTAGCAAGAGTTGTGGTAGATTCTCCATCACTGGCAACTTTTAAATTAAGATTGGATTTTTTCTAAACAATCTACTCCAGGAATTATTTTGGGGAAGTTCTCTGGCTTGTGTTTTACAGAAGATCAGACTAGATGATCACAATTCTCCATTCTGGCCTTAGACACTAAGAATCTATGAATGCACCTTTGATCAGGATCCTGATAATAGATGCAGGGGTTAAGTTACAGCACTTTGGAAGTGTTGAGACCCTCACATCTATTGTGATGACTTGGCCAGTGGCTTTCTGGGAGAAATTTGGTAAGCCACTTCCCCTCCCTTTGCCTCAGTTTCTCCTATATATAACAATGATAATAACTTCTTTTGCAAAGTTTTTTTGAGAGATCTACTGATAAAAAAAAACAGCTATGTATTTATCACTTGCAGACCCAAAAGGAAATTGTTTTTGACACTCTTTATCTTATGGATATGTCATTTTTTTAACTGCCTGCCAAAGGGATAGATAGGTAAGGAATGGTGTCCCTAGCCTCTGTTTGTCAGAGGGTGGAAATGGATGGCAGGAGAGAGATCACTTGATCATTACCTGTTAGGTCCACTCCCTCTGGGGCACCTGGCATTGGCCACTGTCAGCAGACAGGATACTGGGCTGGATGGAACTTTGGTCTGACCCAGTATAGCCATTCTTGTGTTCTAAACCAGTCAACAAACTGGTGACTGATGAATACAATTATTCAAATGAATCACTGGGGGAATTCTCCCTGATGTGAGCAGTTTGATAAGGTTCTCTGGACTCTGAGCATTATTTCCTTGGCACACATCTGGATTCAAAACCGCAAAGGCTAGAAGCACACAGAGCATCTGGTGATGCTGGATTTCAGAAGTATAGCTCAGAGAAGTTCTTCATAAAATCCAAATTAGTAAATAGAAAAGGAGTACTTGTGGCACCTTAGAGACTAACCAATTTATTTGAGCATGAGCTTTCGTGAGCTACAGCTCACTTCATCGGATGCATCCGATGAAGTGAGCTGTAGCTCACGAAAGCTCATGCTCAAATAAATTGGTTAGTCTCTAAGGTGCCACAAGTACTCCTTTTCTTTTTGCGAATACAGACTAACACGGCTGCTACTCTGAAATTAGTAAATGTTCTCTAGATTTGTAACAGGAACAGCTTCCCAATGCTGTATTTCCAGAGCAGAGCCAAATTTTCAAATGCTCCTGTTGTCCATTTGAAATTTACAGCTACTAGATAATCACGTACAAGGGAAACCTTAACTGCTGCAACTGTGTCTCCATCTCTTAATGTAATTGGCTGCCTTGCTCCTGCTACATTATTGTTATTTAATGGCCAATCAGCATGTGGCAATTTACTAGGCATTGTGATGTAAAATGTCTCCTTTACAGAGATTCTGTAATGAAAGATTACACAGATTTGTTAAACACTGGCGTTCCATGGTGCTTGTTTTATGAAGAAAATAATTTAAATATTTAAATGTATTAACGTGAATATTGACACTTTCTTCCTGCATTTTTTTAACTTATACAACCTGTTACATATTTTCTTACTACAGGGAGAAAGGAACATCATACGGATAGATACTAGACTGGGACTCAATTCTTCATTCAGTCACAGAATCCCTGTGTGACCTTCGACATGTCACTTAATCTACCCTGTGCCTCAGTTCCCCACCTGTAAAATGGTGATAATAGATCTGTATACACAGGACTTCCATGAATATAAAATACATCACTGACTGTGAGGAATTCAGAAACTCTCATGGGAAAGTTTGCCACAGTCTTGCCTGGATGTTCCCTGCCCTATGCTGATTGCCTGTTTCCTCCAGCCCCCTTCAGGCTGCTCCTTACAGCCTCTTCACCTCAGTCTCCCTCCACCAGCCCTTCATACCCTTCCCCTCATTTTTCAATTGAGCTAATCCAGTCCTAACAAACACACCCTGCCCCCCAAAACCTCAATCCATTAATATGACATTTACAGCCCAGCTCATTGCTCACTCTACTTGTATGTTACATCTCTTTCCTCTCCCCCTTGTCTATCTTTTCTATTTAGATTGTAAACTCCAGGGTAAGGACTGGCCATTGCTCTGTAGTTGTACCTTGCCGAGTACAATGGGGCCTCTTCCTTGATTGGTGCTAATAGTAGCATCCTATTTAATTTAAATAGTAAAAGTGCTGTTGTAGATCAATTGAAACTGGGTTTTCTCCTTCACCTACTCTCACAGATCCATTATCTTATTAATGGCACATGCATTATGTGAATATTAGTTGTCTTAACGAGAGCTGGGTTAAGTTTTCAGGCCCAAACTCCTTTTTTGGGAACAAAATGCACCTTGACATTGAAATGGTTTGCACATATGTGTTGATGTTGCAAATTGTTCATTTTGGGAAAAAAAAATTGAAAAAATATCAGTGTTTCATTTCCAGATGGTCAAATAAAAATGTTTTGATTTTTCAGCTTGAAATGACTGTTTCAAACTTTCCATTTATTGAATTTTTTTAAAGTGTTTTTAAATGGTTGAAATCTAAATGGAATGTTTTGATTTTGTTGAAACAAAATATTTTGGCTGACTCAAAATTAAGTCTGTCAAGCAATTAAAAACACTAATTGTGATTAATCGCCCGGTTAAAAAAATTAACTGTGATTAATCGCACTGTTAAACAATAATAGAATACCATTTATTTAAATATTTTGGATGTTTTTCACATTTTAAAATATATTGATTTTAATTATAACACATAATACAATGTGTACAGTGATCACTTTATATTTTTGATTAAAAATATTTGCTCTGTAAAAAACAAAAGAAATAGTATTTTTCAATTCACTGTAGTGCAATCTCTTTATCAGGAAAGTTGCACTTACAAATGTAGGTTTATGTACAAAAAATAATTGCATTCAAAAATAAAACAATGTAAAACTTTAAAGTCTACAAGTCCACTCAGTCCTATTTCTTGGTCAGCCAATCACTCAGACAAACAAGTTTGTTTACCTTTGCAGGAACAATTCTCCCGCTTCTTGTTCACGTCACCTGAAAGTGAGAACAAGTGTTCACATGGCACCGTTGTAGCCAGCATCGCAAGATATTTACGTGCCAGATGCGCTAAAGATTCATATGTCCCTTCATGCTTCAACCACCCTTCCTTCTTGCCTTAAACACATAACACTTGCTCTTTCCTGGAACACTGGAACATTGGAACCCATGATTCCCCTGCCCCATACAGTGAATTTCACACAGAGAGGCACTGCAATGCAGCCTTTACCACAGAATCCACTCAAACATTCTCTTTCTTTCTAGTTCAAAAAGCCTTTTCTTTCACTTGTCTAATTGGTTCAAGTACTGTACCATGGGAACCAGTAAATAAAGCAGAAAGGTGGGGAGGGAAGGAGTTTTTAAAAATTAGGATCCAGATCCTCATCTGGTGTAAATCAACTTAGCTACATTGATCTTAATAGCGCTTTGTTTATTTGCACCAGCTGAGGATCTGGCCCAACAAGTGGAAAAAAAAGTTCTGGTCATATATGTACCTGCTTACACTGTAATTATGGGCATTTCCTGTCTAGGTTATTTCCAAGTTGCCTATTACCTTGACATGTAAGTGCTAATGGTCCTCTGGAGATACTGACCAGGACTTTAATCTAATGAATGGGCAGGGAGGGGGCGAAGTCTTGCCAACTTTCCTTAATCACACAAATAAAAATGGCCAAATTATGCCACTTTCTTTGTCAACTAAGTTTAGGAAAGGCTGTCTGGAAATATTGTCATCACATTCATTTTGGACGCATTGCCCTACAATCTTGACTGACCGACATTGGTAGTTTGAGCTCATGTTATGAGTTTGCCGCTGAGGAGGCCACAACACTGAAGTGAGCGACATCTATTCCATGTGAGCAAGTGGCGTTTCACAGAGGGTCTCAATACCACTGCGAATGACAGCAATGGGAGCTTGGCCATGGACCATAACTGGAGTGAAGGTTAGTCCTGGAGCGTCATCAGTATTTGAGACAATATCTGTTTGCCAGCCAAGATGCAGGGTTTGCATATTGAGCATCATGAAGGTTATAATAGTGAATGACACACCTGGACTAAACCAGTTGACATACTTAGCCCAACTGCTTTCTGGTGCTGTTTCATATTCAGCACAGACTGGTAAAAATATGCATGATATTTCCATCACCATACGCATTTTAGCTTAACATCCAGATTTTTTTTTTATTTAAAAAGCTCGATCCATTGTATGATTACCTAAACATGAAACATAAGGTATTGTTGTGTCTGCTTCTGTTCCCATTGAAGCCTAAAGCAACATTCCCATCAACTTCAATATTCAGGACCAAGACCTTACTGCTTTAGGCACAGCCGTAAGTCCATCCCTATTCAGGGAATCACTTAAGCACATGCTTACCCTTAAATTCATGCCCTGCTTCCATGCGTAATGCACTGTGCTTATTGTATATGATTAGATGCAAGTGTCACCAGTGTTGTCAGTTGGCTTGCATGCATGTGTGGTTTTCTGGTGTGCTGTCCCAACTCTGTGCAGGCAGCTAACCCAGCATACCTTAATGGCACAACCCAAAAAAGCCACAGACTTAGCTGGCGGCGAAGGCGGTTGGCCAGGTTCATTGCTAACGAGCCACGGTACTGGTGCCCTGGGCGTTTCGTGGGTATAGTAACGCCTGTATGCCCATTACAGTGAATGAGCTTGGTCATCAGTAGAACTTTTCCCCTGCCCCCCGGGCCAAACAAAGGCTTACGGCAAGGTGCCCTGACATTTAAAAATAATAATAATAATAAAAAAACGGAAATGAACAACATACGTACCACCTTACTCGTTTTATAATATTTGTTACTGTTTTTGTTTTTAATATTTTGAACAAAACATTTTTATTTATTATTTTGTCAAGCCATTGTTAGGGGGCTTATTCCTTCACCCATTTACTTCCCTGGTCCTTTTCGCATGAACAGAGAGCAACAATACCCAAAGTCCAAAGGTGCAAACAATTCAATGTTTATTGGGGTGAACTTCCAGCAAGCATGATTCCAGTTTCCTTCCTTAGTATCCTCCTTCCCAGCTCTGACACCACAGAGCTTTACACCTGTGTCCCTGTTTCCATTCCTGCCCTTAGCCAAACATGATTCCAATTTCTTTACCCCCATTCCCTGTTCCCATTTCCCCCTTTAGCACAACATGATTCCAATTTCCTTACCCCCATTCCCTGTTCCCATCTCCCCCACCCACACACCCACCCCCTCACTTCCTGATTGACTGCAGACTGTATCGTAAAACTTGAGTTCTGCTTAGCTATACCTTAACCAATTATTTTCCTGAAATTTAACCAACCAATTTTAACATATTGTGACATGATTATGTAACCAATTATATTCCACCACCGTAATTAGTTTACACCCAGCAAAATTAATTATACAGCAGACAGGAACAATCACAGAACCAGACAGAGATTATACAGACAAACAATAGCAAAGTGGGAACTATAATAACAAAACAATACAGAAGTGAGGATTTCACATCCCAGCTATTGATAAGTGAGTTCTTGCCAGACAGGATGCTATCAAACTAAGTTTCCTTTTACATTTTCTAGGCACTTCCCTTTCTCTGGAGGCGATAGGCATTATCAGGACAGGAGTGTATTCCTAACAGCCCAATAGCACCTTATTTCAATGTGACTAGTTTGGAATGTGAGGATGTGACTGTTCGCTTCCCAGCTTATGGCTGCCTCTGCTGCTTAGCCAAAGGCCTTAGCCTAAGCACAGGGCCTCAGACTGTCACAGTAAGAGAAGGCCCTTACACTGGCAGACAGTGATTTTGATTCTTTCTTTTATACCTCTAACTAGCCAAGTGATAAGAATACACCCTAAATTCTTAAAGTACAGGCCTTTGCAGACAGGCCTGAATATCTATATCCTAACAGCCATCTTATTTTGTACTAAATTAAAATGTATATGTCCTAGCTGAAATATATGTACATAAAGATTTAGTGCCTAGTACAGAAACAATAACTTTATGTGCTAAACAATAAACTTCTAAGCATTTGCTTTAATACATGGCCTAACTTGGGTTTATAGCTTTTGGTTTAGGCCTTAAATGTTGCACCAGTCCCAGTGCTTCAGGCTCTGTCTCTTTACTACAAGAGTAACCAATTGTTCTGTGTATGTAACCTGTCCCCATCTATGATCAATTCAGATAGGATGTGAATATGTTACACCTACAATACCTTGTTTCTTAGCTCAAGTTGTTAAATAAGCATGCTTTTTGTTCTGGAGATCACCAGTTCAATTCCAGGTATCAACCAAGATGATGGTCATCACATAAGCATGTACGTAAATGCTTTGGTGAACCAGGGTCTTTGATCTTTAAATACAGTCTCACAGCATCAAAATATGAACTGTTGAGAATGTTTTTTATTTAAGACTTTGCTTATCTAGGGCCCCAATCAGAAACAGTTACATTGACTACTGTGTCCAACATGGACTATGGATCAGCCATGCTTTCAAGACTGTTAAATACAAACACTAAGCTATCACAAATGTATGCTCATCAGAACTCTAGAAACCTGCTCCATAAACATGTATGTCCAGCAAAACCAGCCCCAAAAGTCCCAGTGGCGCTATAGCTACAGAGCAGCCAATTAGAAAAGAAAAAAGCTGTGGCAGTACATAAAGAATGAAATTCACCCCTGGTGCAAAGAATCAGCACAAGGACTGCACCCCCCGTCACGCTCATGGGTAAAACTAACCCCTGCACAGAGCACCAGAACAAGGATTACATGCCATTTAAATTGTACTTAAACCATCAGAATAAAATTCATGTGGTGCTTAGACCTCTGTTTCCGCCCACTGCACTGCGTGAATCTGACCCAAATAGAATTCCATCACCAACTTTAAACAAACAGTGTTTATTAGACAACCAAATAGGAAGTAGAAGTGATACATATAATAAAAATATGACTAATGCTTCCATGCAAATGTGTCTGCCTAGAGCTAAAAACATCTATTACCCTGAGGAGGAAAAATCTCATTATCTAAAAGCTTCAGGTCACGAACAGGAAGAACTCACGATGCAGTCACTAATACCAATCAATGTCAGTCACCTACCTCATTCAGATAATTACCATAAAGAGAGCAATTACCACTTAAGCAGTCAAGTAGAAGCCACTCTATTTTGAAAAGACCAGAGCAACATCCTTTGTATAAAAGACATAATCTATTACATTAAAATTCTTTTCTTGATCAATTACCCTCAGATGACACTTGTGAAGTGGAAGATACTACTGTAGGGCTCACAGCTGAACAACAGAATTAATCAAAGTGCTGAGGCAACAGAATGAAGGTGAGCAGGTGTAACAGGTTTACTGTCACTGAGCATCCCACCCTGGCTGGTCCCAGCACTGCAAGCAAGCCGTACCTCAGTATCCCTCCTCATTCCTTTATCTGTCCCAACTGCCAAACCCAGGACAGATGCCACAACTCAAATCCTGCTAGACACCTGTTTCCCCCCTCTGTTTTTCTTTTTCTTGTCCAATGGCAAAAATCCAGCATATTTTGCTACTTTGAGTAACCCTTTATTGGTTCTTTAACCCTCAAAATCCCCCTTCAAAGAGGTCTCATGTTATCACCAGTCCGCCAGAATCACTCAATCTGTAGGTCATCTCTCATAATCCTCCTCACTGGGTCTCCTCCCACCTACAACCAGTCACCTCTGTTTACAGTTCAACCCTAGACCCAGGACCCTCTCCACAATCTAAAACCTTCTTGAAGTCATCTTCTGCATCCCCTCCTGCCCAGGCTGCTCTACTCTGGGCAACCTCCACTCTATTTCTAGAGATTGCCCTACTTCAAAGATTTCGCATCCTCCCTTTAATTAGGATCCTCCCCTTACCCTCCACCTCCCTGGTCAGACACAGGTGGGAAACACCCAACTCATTGCAGGAGAACTGGAGTATTTATTTCTAAATAAATAAATACTCTCCGTTCCCATACATACTAGCTACAATTCTAACCAGTTTATTTGAGCATGAGCTTTCGTGAGCTACAGCTCACTTCATCGGATGCATAGCATATCATGGAAACTGCAGAAGACATTATATACACACAGAGACCATGAAACAAAACTTCCTCCCACCCCACTCTCCTGCTGGTAACAGCTTATCTAAAGTGATCAACAAGTAGGGCCATTTCCAGCACAAATCCAGGTTTTCTCACCCTTCCCCCCGCCCCCCCCCCCACAAACTCACTCTCCTGCTGGTAATAGCCCATCCCTCTTTGAAACCTCTCTTTATAATGCGCATGATAATCAAGGTGGGTCATTTCCAGCACTAATCCAACCTGGATTAGTGCTGGAAATGACCCATCTTGATTATCATGCGCATTATAAAAAGAGGTTTCAAAGTGGGATGGGCTATTACCAGCAGGAGAGTGAGTTTGTATGTGTGTGTGTGTGGGGGGGGGGGGGAAGGGTGAGAAAACCTGGATTTGTGCTGGAAATGGCCCTACTTGTTGATCACTTTAGATAAGCTGTTACCAGCAGGAGAGTGGGGTGGGAGGAAGTTTTGTTTCATGGTCTCTGTGTGTATATAATGTCTTCTGCAGTTTCCACGATATGCTATGCATCCGATGAAGTGAGCTGTAGCTCACGAAAGCTCATGCTCAAATAAACTGGTTAGTCTCTAAGGTGCCACAAGTACTCCTTTTCTTTTTTCTATTTACGAATACAGACTAACACAGCTGTTACTCTGAAACCTAGCTACAATTCTGTGGCCAGTGTGGATGTTCTTCTCTTCAGTACACCTATTTAGCAGAGAAGATATTTTCTCTGTGGCTTGGAGTTGCTAATGAGAAACTGGGAACCAGGATGGCATGAAGAGAGAGCAGATAAAAAAGAAGTACATTGTTTGCAACATGAATCAATTTATAGCCTAACAGAAAGGGTACATGCTAGGTTCTCAGATATTCAGCACTAGATGCCAGTACAAGGGTGTAGGTATATAGTACATAGAAAACGAAGCATACTGTTTTGGCTCACTTTTTCACATAATACTATACTGTGTCATCTAGCCACAGCTCTTCAAAGGCATGGTGCCAAGCTCAGGGGCTGGGATCCTGGATGGCCTTTAAATCAACAAAGAGAGGCTTGCTCCCTTCCACGCCCTATGTTGCTATGTGAGGTCATGGCCCAGTTACTATGAAGTGGGTAGTATGCATGACTATTTGCATTGCTTCCACATGCCATGGGCTAAACTAAACTAACTAAATAAATAATGTGCTAGAGATACATGCACAACTATTTAATCGTGTGTGAAAACTGCAATTGCAAGGGTGCCATTTCAGAGCACAAAAAACCCCTCCATTTTTTTTCTCTTTCTTTCCCTCTTACCGTGACTTCTTGGTGTGAATTTAATGCTCAGGAAACATGCCTGCCTGAGAGCCCAGAAGTCTCAGTTCCTTTGTTTATCCATAGAACAGGTAAGACATACAACATAGCTGCACCACCTTCAATCCGAGTGTGTGTCATCCCTCAGTCAGAGAGGCACTGCCTTTAGTTAATTCATTTTTCCAATTCCATTCAGTCCTCAGCCTCTCCACTGAGACTCCCAGTGAGGGCACCAATGAGTTCCAATGTGGGTGATGCAGACACCTTTCGGCACTGTTGAGCATCCCCACCACCAATTCAAGTCAAGGCAGTCAGTGCTCAGCACCTCTGAAAATCAGGCCTTTTATGCTCCAGCAATGGGACTGAGCTGAGACCACCAAACCCATTCCTCAAAGGCCACTAAAGATAACCATAAAGGTAGAACAGTGCCAACCCGACCTGGATTCACACTAGCAGTCTACCCCTGTGACAACCCTGCTAGCCCCCAGATTAGACCTTTTTTAAAAAATTTGGGTTGATGAAAATACTCCTTAAAAACCTGACCCTGAATCCAGTGAAATCAATAGCAAAGCACCATTCAATATCACCAGGCCTAGGGTCAGTCCTTAAAAGAGAAAACAGAGACAGTGAGTACGGAATTGCCCAGTGTCTGTTACTGAAATGAACACACCATTGACACTCCTCTTCATAAGGTAGCAGAGTTCAGAGGAGGAGAATGAACGAAATGGTTGTGAGGGGCAAATGGAGCTAATCAACATGCAAAGGCTGACAAGGAAACTACAATAGTGCTTTGCAGATGCCAAAGGCTGGGGAGTATCTCTTCCCAGAGGAAAGAATTCTCTTACTGGAGCAAGATGAGCGAGAAAGAAGGCTTTTTCTTCTTTTTCTTTTCCAGGCACTGCATGTTAGGTGGAAAACATGGGATAATGAAGAAACTTGAATGAATCACTTGCTTTCTTAACACATTCTGCTGTTGCCAGCCCCAGATAGCAAAGCAAACAGCTTTTGATTAAGAAAGCAAAAGTGTTGATCCTAATTAGAACAGACAAAGGCATTTTCCATTCTGGAGCCTCTATTTAAACATTGACTTTTGGCAGGCATGTGACAGCTCAATGCACTAATGGCACTGGCTATTAGGGCTTCATTACATGGTGGTAGTACAGCAAGTTCAAAACCGGACTTCATGCCTGCAATTGAAAGGCATGCCAGAAGCAGATAGGTCACTCTCTTCAAATGATGGCACAGTAATTGCCTTCCGGAGGGAGGCTAAAATCTGTTGGCAGACCTTTCAAGGATCCCACAGGTCTAGCTGATTATTGCTGGACTCAGAGAGAGACCTTGTCAGGGTACACAGGAGTCTTTTAGGATCACACTCTATGTAGATACCAAGCATTGCTGGGGCTTTGACGTGAGTGTAAAACTTAATATCTTAAGCCCAGAATATAAATCAAAAATCACATGTGCAAAAAAAAAAAATCTAAGTTTACCATTAAAGATCAAGAGTGCGACCTTTCTGGGAGATAATAAAAGTTGCTTTTCTGGACCTTCCCTTTTAATTTAATCTGACCTCTGGCAGCAGCTGACATTGCTGAGCACTGACATAATAGCTGTCATTTTAAATTAGTGGTGGGGAAAAATGTTACTTACATTTAAAATTAAAGGTCAGTCAGAGATTTTAACTTACCTGCTGCCCAGTGGTGTTCAGAAGCCTCCAACTGCAGACATTCATTCTCACACTTTGGTTGGTGGAGGTCAGGGACATGCCAGTGGCCAGTTTAGATTCAATAATGTTTGTCAGTATGGCTCAGCTGGTGGGGTTGCTGGTCACCTGTGGAGCAGAGAAGTGACAACGGCAGCACTAACCATGGTCTCACAAGGGGCTGGTGACTCAGCTTGGTCCTGTGGAGGTATGCCTATAATAGGATCCTTCTTGTCTGTGTAAGGCACTGTGATCTTGCTTTCATGGGATGAAATTTCAGGAAAATTCAATCTGGAGATTGGGGGAAATGCCTTAACAGTTTGTGAAATAGCTTCCCAAGTGGAAGAACCCCCATCACAGAGGACATTTAGAACTAGATTGGATACATCGCTGAAGGATGAACTTCTAAGTTAGTGGATCTCAAGTGTAGCCCATAGAATAATCATAAAATAAAGGGGTAAGGAACTGAGAGCAGAAACACAAGAGATATATAGGCCCAGACTTATAAGAATAGCTTAGGCAGTTAACATAAGGCCTTATAGCCTGAGTAGGAATAGTTGCTCAGTAAGTTAGGATAAGCAAGCAAACTAACGTTAACCTTAAGTCAAAAGATGGCATAAGACTTTGCTTATTGTTTTGTAATAATCAAAAGTGGTGCAAGAAGGCAGTTTGTACCAGTTTAGAGTATTTTTTATCAGAAGATGCCTAACTGCAGATAAACATAGTAATCCCAGCTGCTGTATATGTTAATGAGCTTAACTTAATTAATATACTAACCTATGGGATAAGGACACCCAAACATTATGAGGGTGAGGAAGTTAAGATATGGTAAAGGAGGGAAGAGCTATGCCTACATACATATGAGGGACATTGAGACCTATAAAACAATTTGTCTCAGGAACAGCTATTGGAGTTGTTCATCGGCATGCCAAGTTCAAACTAGGTTCTGTCTCAACCTTTAGAGCTCTCCCCAAGGAATGAGTAAGTATATACATGTAATGGTGCTGGTCGCTCTTACAGTGTTGTACTATCTCACTTTGCTTGTTTGGATTGTTTTACTTATTGGACTAATCATTATAATAATAATAAAACTTTTACAGTTACAGAGGGTCTTACCTAAGGTTATTGTCATTGCTGTATCTCACGGGGCTCCCAAAGCAGTAACTCTGCTAATACTGAGGCCTAAGCTTTAGGGTGACCAGACAGCAAGTGTGAAAAGTCACGACACAGGGTGGGAGGTAATAGGTATCTAGATACAACAAAGCCTCAAATATCAGGACTGTCTCTATAAAACCGGGACATCTGGTACCCTACTGATCTTGGGATGAGAACCTACTAAATTATAGACTGGGCAAACTAAATCAATAACCTAATCAATACACAATCAATAGATTAAGCACACACAACCTTTTCCATAGCAGGACTCCATGTTACAACAACCCATCCCATACATTTTGTGACACTTCCCCATCTAGTCATAAGGTGGTCGTGACCCTCTGATACTGGTTTGTGAACCTATGCCCTAGGAACCTATGCTCAGAACCTATGCCCTAGGAAGTGATAATGCACTAGCAAGGAAATTGGGAAGGTGGCCTAGTAGGTCAATTTCATCTTTCATTGACATGGTTCTGGGAAAGGCCACAAGGATGTGCAAAAAGGAACAAGAAACCAACCCCAAATCAGGATCACCCCAGTCATTCCATGTCCACAGATATCAGCCCAGGGCCACAAATAGTCACAAACATGAGCTGTTTCTTTCTACTAATGTTCATTTCAGCATCAATCTTTCTGCAGCCTTAAAATTCTAACTAGCTTGCAAGGAATGAGTGTCTTTATTTATAGGAGCTCGATGTTACTCAGTGGGTTCACCCTGCAACTGAAAACATCCACTCAATGTACGGCAGTGTCCAGAAAAAGCTGCCAGAATGTTAGAAACCATTAAGAAAGGGATCGATTATAAGTGACATGATATAAGTCATTTATATAATGACTATATGATTATAATATCATAAAGTCATTATATAAATCCATGGTATACCCACACCTTGAATACTGCACACAATTCTGATTGCCCCATCTCAAAAAAGATATATTCGAATTGGAAGTACAGGGAAGGGCAATACAAATGATTAGGGGTCTGGAACACCTTTGACATGAGGAGAGATTAAAAGGACTGGGACTGTTCAGCTTGGAAAAGAGACGGCTGAGGGGGGAAATGACAGAGTCTATACAATCATGACTGATGTGGAGAAAGTGAATAAGGACGTGTTGCTTACACCTTTGCCTAACACAAGAACCAATGAAATTAATAGGTAGCAGGATTAAAACAAAGATAAAGAAATACTTCTTCACTCAACGCACGGTCAACCTGTAGAACTAGTTCTCAGGAGATGTTGCGAAGGCCAAAGGTATCACTGGGTTCAAATAAGAATTTGATGTGTTCATGGAGGATAGGTCCATTAATGGCTATTAGCTAAAATGGTGAGGGACACAACCCCATGCTTTGGGTGTCCCTAAGCCTCTGACTGCTAGATGCTGGCCCTGAATGAAAGGGAATGGATCACTCAATAATTGTCCTGTTCTGTTCATTCCCTCTGAAGCATCTGGCACTGGCTATTGTTATAAGACAGGATACTGGATTAGAGGACCATTGGTCTGACACAGTATGGCCATTCTTATGTTCTTATGTGAAACATTAAGGCCTGGTCTACACTAGGCGGGGGGATTGATCTAAGTTATGCAACTTCAGCTATGTGAATAACGTAGCCGAAGTCGACGTACTTAGACCTACTCACCGCGGGATCTTTGCTGCAGTGAGTCGACTGCTGCCACTCCCCCACCAACTCCGCCTGTGCCTCTCGTAGCAGTGGAGTACAGGAGTCAATGGGAGAGCACTCAGGGGTCGATTTATCATTTCTAGACTAGATGCGATAAATCAACGCCCGCTGGATCGATTGCTGCCCACCGATCCAGAGGGTAGTATAGACATCCCCTAAGATTCCAGGGCCAAATCCTGGACCCCCTTGCAATCAATGGCAAAACTTTTATTGACTTTGAGTCAATAGGATTCAGCCCAAGGATTCAAAGTGTTGATCTGAGTGTCCAAATGGGGGTCATCTCACTCTGAGTGGTTCAACCAAGTTTTCTCAAGGAATCCAGGGAAGCTATTTCTTAGCTGGGATAATTTCTTTCACTGAGCAACGAAAAAATGAACAAAACATAATCAAGCCCTTGCAGACTCTTACTTCAAACTCTGTGCTAGCATCGTAGTCCTTTTCCCCAAATTAGTCTTTCACATCAGTAATTCTAGTAACCAGATTTTCTGGCTCTTACTTTGGCAATTCAGAGCTCCCAACCAGTCCACATCTCTTGTCTGTTTGGTTTTCTGAAGCACTTCCCATCAGTAGTAACTCTAGTAGCAATCCTCCTGGACACCACCTCTAACCCCTCGGTTTCCTGCAGCGTGTTACAGTTCCCGCTCCTCTTCCTCCATCCCCTCCTGCTGCTTTCTTTACATAAGGATCAGCCAGTTAAGTACCACCTCTGTCTTAGGTGCAACAGGTTAGGCTAATCAGACAGCCAGGCCAGCTCCAGGCCTCTGACCCCAAAGGAACGATATTGCTTATTCCTTCAAAATGCGCCAGGTCCTCAACTGGTGTATATCATCTCAGCTCCATGGATTTCAATACAATTATGTTGATTTTCACCAGATGAGGAGGTGGTCTGGTATATTTTCACAAGACACCTGGCCCCAGTCCATCATACACTCCCACAGAAATTCCTCTACATGCAGTTATTTGGTGATACATTTGCCAAGATATCAATGATGAAATGTTTTGAAAAGTTCAATCAGCACCGAACAAAAGACCGGAACAGAAAGTGAGAAATAATATCAAATATTTTGCCAACCAGAACTATTCCCAGCTAGGAAAATGACAAGTAGCTCTAATATTTTGAAATATTCACTTGCATGCAGCTTTGTTTCCAGGTTTGGTCTGAACAGCCCAGCGAATACCGAAATGAACATGTTTTATCACTTCCACTGAGAGCTTCGCCAGCATTTTGCTTTTTACTGTTGCTCACTAGCAGCATCACCTCATGCTTCCCCCCCACTCCAAAGTGTTTCTGTTCAAGTGGGTAGTTCAGAGCTTGCAGTGGTTATTTCTCCAAGGTGTTCTTGTGCATGATTAATCAGTGAAAGCCAGAATCTTTAATTCCCATTTCCTGTTAAAAATTATGATTCATATCACAGAGCAGAATAAAGTGTTCTTCACCCAACACTGGAGACTCACATTCTATATGTTCAGTGTTATAAACACACCCCACTGGATTCCAGGTGTTTGGACTATACTGTAAGATCCCAGTTCAAATGGAGTCAGGTATCAGAGGGGTAGCCATGTTAGTCTGTATCCACAAAAATGACAAGGAGTCTGGTGGCACCTTAAAGACTAACAGATTTATTTGAGCATAAGCTTTGGGGGTAAAAAAAACCCACTTCTTCAGATGCATTTTTTACCCACGGAATGTCCAGATGAATCTATTAGTCTTTAAAGTGCCACCGGACTCTTTGTAGTTCAAATGGAATTCATCGTGGGCTAGATGTACCCTTAGGGAAGTGTGTAACTTGAACTGCCCTATGAATACCTCTGGGAGACCCTAGAGAGACAAGTTGCCTGAGGTAATATCTTTTATTGGACCAACTTCTGTTGGGTGGGAGAGACAAGCTTTTGAGCCACACAGAGCTCTTCTTTGGATAAGATGCTGGGAGACACTGTGTTTCGGAGAGAGTTGAGTTTCACTGGGGCCCCTTTGTTGCGTGGCGGATGGAATGGGGTAGCAAGGAGCAAGGGACATAATCTGCTAGAGCCCTTTACAGGAGCTTAGATGCCATGAGAGATATATTGATCTATCCACAAGTGTAGCCAGCTACCTGCAACTCTTGCTCTCATGAGTAGATTTCACCCCAGGCTTTTTATGGCTTTCTCCTGCTTGGCTGCTTCCGCCACTCTCACCCTGGGAGCTGCCATCCAGACTGATCTTACACTAGAAGTGGGAGAAGTGTGTGTAGGGGTTTAATTCCTCCTACTCAGCCACACAAGCATGGGCACAATCTAGCCCAGAATATGCAGGGGTGGTGCAGCCTAGTCGTGGCTGCCTGTGCTGGAAATGAGATGAAAGCAGTAGAGTCATTCTTCCCTTTCAAATTACAGCCTAATTAACATATAGATCAGTAGGCTAACATGTCCATGAAACACGTTCAGTGCTTGTTATTAAAATACAAGAACTCTTTGAACTTCAGCAGTCACTTGAAAATTGTTAATTTTCTGATTCCGCCTTTGTTTGCCAGAGTTTAGATAAAACACTGGACAGCCAGGGTGCTAAACCTAAGCAATCATGTGGATACTATTAATGTTCTGGTCATGCTTCTATTTGTTTAGCAGCATATATTATGCATAAGAAATCTCCGCTGAAGTATTTCTCTAAATTGAATGTGTTATAGCAGACGACAGCAAGAGGATTTCTTTCAAAATTAGCTTATGTCTTTTTAGGCAGACTGAATTATCCCCAGATCCCATGAAAGCATCTACAATAGCTTCTACTGGCTCTCGGCAGGAGTGGCACCTTCTGCTGAGCAGAGCCAATCGGCCAGCACAGATTCTGTGGCTGAACCCAGACACTGCACGAGACTGGAGCCTGATGCCTGAAAAACGGAATAAAAACCAGAGAGTAATGCTACTACTCATTTTGTCACAGATTGTGAATATGCAAGTTAGGGTGTATTTAATTCCGGTGTCACAAAACAAATGAACATGAGTGTATATGCATCCAGGTGCATGAACATTAAACAAGTGGGAGGAGAAGCTGCTAGGTCTGTACTGATTATTTTTCAACCACTGTTTTATTTAATAGAAGGCTCTAGGTGCACAGTATTCACTACCGTTGTTTTATCTGCCTCGACACAGGGAGGGGAAGCATGTTGACAAAGTATTATTGAAAGGTTGTCTTGTTCATTGTAGCTTCTCGAAATAACTTTGTACAGGATGTTGATAAAGAAATGTGATTTTGTAAATGTCTTCAGCAGAACCTCCAAATGAATTGCAATGTGCCAGTGGGGAATACTTGCAATATACTAATATTATTGTTCTTTTTGTAGATACAAAGAATGAGGAAGTTAGTTGATAGCAATTATTTCTAACAACAGGCGAGTTGCAGGGCTCTCCCACTACAGTTCAACAAAGCACTTAAGCATGTTCTTTAAGTCAATGGGAGTTAAAATATGCTTAAAACGAAAATATGTTTGGTTCTTTGCTATATCAGGGCCTCTAGCACATATCTCAAACACCAACTAAGGGCCTGATTTTCAAAATGAATCTCCATTTTGTGGGCCCAGTTTTACCCACAATGTTGCCTACCCAGAATTGCAAAGGAAAGAGATGAATGACCTGCTGGTACAAAACCAGGGGTAATGGGGGCAATTCATTTCAAGGACAAAACTTTACCACAAAACTGGAGGCTAGGTTTGAAAACCCTTTATCTGATTAGTAGATACTGCCAAAATGTACAGCAAGGGGCTAAATTTCATCCCCGGCATTTCATTTCTGATGTTTAAGGAACATACATTGCACTGAATATGTCATTCTCTTACTTCGGCCAGTGTGCAGCACCTGAGTATCTGGCTTTAGCTCTTTATTTGGGGGGTTAACAGTGATAGAAAAAGACAAATGAATGAAAGTTTAGTTTTCTCATTTCATCAAGTTGTCATGTAGGGCCTGATCCACAGCCCATTGAAGTCACTGGAAAGACACCCATTGACCCCAATGGGCTGTGGATGAGACACTTAGCATAGAGCTGGAACCATGAGTAAACATTATCCCCGACCTTTCATGGCCTTCCCCTGACTGGCTGCTTCCCTCATTCCCTTCCTAGGTTCTCTCACCCACCCTCCCTGTTGCTTTTCTATCCTAGGAAGCAGGTACCCATGAAGATAGCTTCCAGCAGAAGACTGACTAGATGATAACAGGCACATGAGGATGGAGCTCATGGGGTTTTCTCCACCAAAATGGAAGTGCTTAAGAGGTCTTCTGGCAGGAGAAACCCAAGAGGAGGAGAATAATGTCTTACCTCATTTATTCCAATACAAACAGTTCTGAGCTGTCCTGCTGCGTCACTTTAGTGATGGGATGCTGAAGGAACAATATTTTCCCGCATCATTTGGTGTAAATGCCCTTTCTACTTTGATTCCAGTAGGCCCTGCATTAAAAATATAGGGGCTTAATCCCAATTATGAACCAGAAAGCCCACTAATTAATTCCGTTTTGGCTTCCCCGCCACCTCCTCCACATTTTTCAGCAGGGATTGAATCCACAACTTTCAGCACTGAAGTACAGGTCTCCACTACTTGAGCTAAAGGAGTAACTCCACTTGCTGGTAGCTATAGCGAGCAGTTATCCTGTATGTGGACCAACCACCAGAGGGAACAGAACACACATTTTAGCCCCCCAACCTGAAACAAATACTCACCAACAACCACACACCACACCACAGAACCACTAACCCAGGAACCTATCCTTGCAACAAAGCCCGTTGCCAACTGTGTCCTCATATCTATTCAGGGGACCCCATCATAGGGCCTAATCACATCAGCCACACTATCAGAGGCTTGTTCACCTGCACATCTACCAATGTGACATATGCCATCATGAGCCAGCAATGCCCCTCTGCCATGTACATTGGCCAAACTGGACAGTCTCTGCTTAAAAGAATAAATGGACACAAATCAGACGTCAAGAATTACAATATTCAAAAACCAGTTGGAGAACACTTCAATCTCTCTGGTCACTCGATTACAGACCTAAAAGTGGCAATACTTCAACAAAAAAACTTCAAAAACAGACTCCAAGGAGAGACTGCTGAATTGGAATTAATTTGCAAACTGGATACAATTAACTTAGGCTTGAACAGAGACTGGGAGTGGATGGGTCATTACACAAAGTAAAACTATTTCCCCATGTTTATCCCCCTCCCCACCCCCCACTGTTCCTCAGACATTCTTGTCAACTGCTGGAAATGGCCCACCTTGATTATCACTACAAAAGTTTTCCCCCCCACCCGGCTCTCCTGCTGGTAATAGCTCACCTTACCTGATCACTCTCATTACAGTGTGTATGGTAACAGCCATTGTTTCATGTTCTCTGTGTATATAAATCTCCCCACTGTATTTACCACTGAATGCATCCGATGAAGTGAGCTGTAGCTCACAAAAGCTTATGCTCAAATAAATTGGTTAGTCTCTAAGGTGCCACAAGTACTCCTTTTCTTTTTGCAAATGCAGACTAACACGACTGCTACTCTGAAACATTTTACAAGTGTTTTACATAGTACCACCTGACTGGGAAAGAATCTGGAGTCCACAGAATGTCAAGACTCTGCCTGGGCTCCATTTGATGGGCACCCCACACTTAGATACGACAACTGGTTTCTAAAATATCCTTCCCATTAAGGCAGGATGGCATGACAGAACAACCCAGTGTGCTATGGCCCACTAGAGAGAGGAAGGATGGTTGAATGGTTGAGGCACTGTCTTGAGACCTAGGAGATCCTGGAGTCAATTCCCTGCTCCACTACAGACTTCCTGTGTGACCATACGCAACTCACTTAGCCTCTCCGTGCCTCAATTTCCCATCTATAACATGGGCATAATAGCGCTGCCTTACCTCATGCAGTGTTAGAGGAATAAATACATTTAAGCCTGTGAGGTCTTAGATACTACTGTAATGGGGGCCATATAAATGCCACAAATAGACAGTATTTACCACTGGGGACAGTGTTGTAATAGTGGAATAAAACAAATAGCTTTTGGTTAAAACAGCAGGTTTAAAATGAACATAAGGAAGTACTTCTTCACACAATGCAGTCAACCTGTGGAACTCATTGCCAGGGGATGTTGTGGAAGCAAAAGTATAACTGGGTTCAAGCAAGAATTAGATAAGTTCATGCAGGATAGGTCCATCAATAAGTATTAGCCAAGGTGGTCATGCTGCAACCTCATGCTCCGGATTAACTTCAACCTCTGATTGCCAGAAGTAGGAACTGGATGACAGAGGATGGATCACTTGATAATTGTCCAATTCTGTTCATTCCCTCTGAAGCATCTGGCACTGGCTACTGTGAGAAGACATGATACTGGGCTAGATAGACTATTAGTCTGATCCAGTGTGGCCATTCAGAGAGCTCAAACCTGAAAGAGCTGGGCACTCCTGTAAGGTGCTGAGCCAGCTCAACGTGCGCTGAATTCAACTGGAGAAGAGAGTGCTCAGCATTTTGAATGTGGGAGACTATAGGTCCTAATTCAGTACCCAGTGAGGTATGTGGAGAGCCTCTCATTGACTTCATAAACTCATTGACTTTAAGGCCAGGAAAGACCATCATGATCATCATGGACTCCTGCACATTGGAGGCCACAGAACCTCACTCACCCAGTGGTGAGCTGGAGCTGGTTCGTGAGGGACAACTGGTTCTAAAAGGGCTTCTAAATGTAACAACCGGCCAAAAGTGGCACCTTAGGCACTGACTCCATGGGTGCTCGGGGGCTGGATTTGGTGGGTGCAGAGCACCAACTGGCAGCTCCATGCTCTGCCCCACACCTGGCCCCAACTCACCTCTGCTCTGCCTCCGTCTCGTCCCCTGAACGCACTGCCCCACTCTGCTTGTCCGTCCCCAACCCCCAAGTTTCCCACGAATCAGCTGTTCGCGTGGGAAGCTTGGAAGGGCTAAGAAGCAAGTGGCGTCTTCGTGATCAAGCTCAGGGAGACAGAGGCAGAGTGGAGGTGAGCTGGGGGGGGGCGAGGAGGGCCACCCGCGCTGCAGCAGGTAACTCGGGGGGTGTTCAGGGGAACTGCTCCCCGCCCCAGCTGGCCTCCGCCTCCCTGGGCCTGAGCATGAAGCCACCGCCTGCTTCTCAGCCCTCCCAGGCTTCCCGCGCAAACAGCTTATTCACGGGAAGTTGGGGGGGTGCAGAGAAGCAGAGCGGGGCAGCGCGTTCAGGGGTGGAGGCAGAGCGGAGGTGAGCTGGAGCTGGGCGCAGAGAGGGGAGCTGCCAGTGGGTGCTCTGCACCCACCAAATTTTCCCTGTGGGTGTTCCAACCCCAGAGCACCCATGGAGTTGGTGCCTAAGGTGCCACTTTTGAAGTGATTGGTGGGGCGAGCAGCTGCTTCCCCTGCTCCCCCCCAGCTATGCTACCCCACCCCTTGGAGCCAGAGGGACCTGCTAGATGCTTCCTGGGAGCTGCCCCAGGTAAGCACTGCCGGGACTCCCCACCTTGCCCCCCGGCAGGTCCCTCTGGCTCCTAGGTCGGGGCATCCACTATGGTGGCCCACGAGACAATCCTGCCTGGTTCTGCGGGCAGTCAGGGGACAGAGGAGGGTGAGGATGGGGCAGGGGCCCTGGGGGGGCGTCAGGGAACACGGGGTGTTCGATGGGGCAGGGGTCCCGGGGGGCAGGGGTGGGCCACGATCCCCTCATGGGGTGAGGAGGGAACCGGTTGTTAAGATTTTGGCAGCTCATCACTGCACTCACCCACTCCTGAAATAAACCCACAATCTCTGGGTGAGTTACTGATGTTGTCATGAGATGGCTGCCCCCCACCCCCGGGAGTCCCCTGGGTAAACACCAGCCTCATATATTGATAATGCTGTTGTTTGTATTGGAAAGAATTTTGGGAAGGGTTAAAGGTATGAATGCAGAACGAAAGGTTTCTTTACAGGCGGCAAAAGGCTGAAGGGGGAGGAAAGGAGAAAGGAACGGGTTAACTTGATGTTCCAGCTAAACCCAAAGATAAGGAGCTGACTCCAGCCCAAAGCCATTGCACACACTCTGATACCTGCCAAGACAGAAGCAAGGGAATCCACTCCCCCCCGCCCCCGACCAGCCGTAAGGAGAGTTGCTGAACAAAATTGCAGGGGCCACGAAAAGGAGTGAGACAACAAGGTCAGCAAGAGAAAAATAAGCGTCTCATGGCCCTGAAGCTGATGTGTTTTGGGAATGCTGAGGAAGCCATGGCTGGCCAGTTTGAACTGGTACACAGAGCTTGGGGAACAAAGGTCCCAGAAGGAGATGCCCCCAAGAGACCCCAGGGACTTAAAAACCCTTCTGGGAGCTGAGGCAAATCGGAGATCAGCAGCGGACCCTGGATGACCTGTGCACAGAACAAGAACTCCCATCCACCCTTCCCCCTCTTCTTCTTATGTTACGCCCAGGCTTGGCCAGCCTCAGGTAGTGCAGGTGTGAGTATGAAAATGGGTTAGGGCTTGGGGCACTAGCGCTTTCTTCCTTCCTCTGAGTGATGTGGGAACCCTCTCCCCCCACTCCAGCACTCTCTGCTGTGATTTTATTATTTTATCAATAAAGCTTTAAAACTCAGTTACTTGGTGTGCTCCATCATATCCTCCCTTAACGATCCTGCGGCCTCAGTCTGATCACCTGACACCTCAGGCAGACTGGTAACAGAAATCTGTCACAATGTCCACAAATCTTTATTTAAAAGCTTCAAGTTACAGGGAATCCACCATTTACTCTAATTCAAAGCACCAAGTGCCCCACACTGAAGAGGAAGGCAAAAAACCACCAGCTCCATGGGGCACAGTATGAAGGCATGCACAGACATGGGAGTGGGAGAAGGAGGTAAAATTATTATTATATCTTTTTTATCTTTTTTTATTGCAGAATATGAAGAAAGCAACCAGGCAAGAGGCTATATTAGATTTGATTCTAATATATAGGGAGGAACTAGTTGAGAATTTGTAGGTGGGAGGCAGCTTGGGTAAAAGTGATTGTGAAATGATAGAGTTCATGATTCTATGGAATGGTAGGAGGGAAAACAGTAGAATAAAGACAATGGACATCAAGAAGGCAGACTTAAGCAAACTCAGATAACTGGTAGGTAAGATCCCATGGGAAACATGGCTAGAGGAAAGAAAGAGTGCAGGAGTGTTGGCAGTGTTTAAAAGAAGATTATTAAGGGCACAAGAGAAAAGTATTCCAATGTGTAGGAAAGATAGGAAGTATGGTAAGAGACAAATGATGGCTTAATCAGGAGATCTTCAATGACCTGACATTCAAAAAGACTCATATAATAATAGGAAGCTAGGTCAAATTACAAAGGATGGATACAAAAAATTCCCCACCAAACAACACAAGCAGGTAGGAACAAAATTAGAAAGACAAAGACAAAAAAACTAGCTAGGGACATTAAGGGTAACAAGAAAACATTTTACAAATACATGAGAAGCAAGAGGAAGACCAAGAACGTGGTATACATGTTACTCAATGAGGAGGGAATGACAATAACAGAAAATGCAGCAATGGCCAAAGCATTAAATACCTTTTTGTTTCAGTTTTCACCAAAAAAGTTAGTAGTGATTGGAACACTAACTAGGGTGACCAGATAGCAAATGTGAAAAATTGGGATGGGGTTCGGGTGTAATAGGTGCCCATATAATAAAATTGCCCCAAATATCAAGACTCTCCCTATAAAATCAGGACATCTGATCACCCTACCACTAAGATAGTGAACATCAGTGTATATGGAGTAGGATCTGAGGCTAAAATAGGAAAAGAACAAGTTAAGAATTACTTAGACAAGTTAGATGTTTTCAAGTTGGCAGGGCCTGAAGAAATACATCCTACAATACTTAAGAAACTGGCTGAAGAGACCTCTGGACCATTCTGATTAACTCTGAGAACTTGTGGAGGACAGGCGAGATGCCAGAGGACCGGAAAAGGGCAAATATAGTACCTATCTATAAAATGGGAAATAAGGACTATTCAGGAAATTATAGACCAGTCACCTTAACTTCAGTACCTGGAAAAATAAAGGAGCAAATAGTCAATTCATTTGTAAGCACCTCAAAGAAAATACGGTAACTAACAGTCAACGTGGATTTGTCAAGAACAAATCTTTTCAGACCAATCTAATATTCTTCTTTGACAGGGTAACAAGCCTTCCAGATAGGAGGGAAGCAGTAGATGTGACATATCTCAAATTCAGTAAGGATTTTGAACCTATTATAAGGGGGTGCACAACTGGTGGAAAACAGTGCTCAGAGAGGTTTCAGAGTAACAGCCGTGTTAGTCTGTATTCACAAAAAGAAAAGGAGTACTTGTGGCACCTTAGAGACTAACCAATTTATTTGAGTATAAGCTTTCGTGAGCTACAGCTCACTTCATCGGATGCATACTGTGGAAAGTACAGAAGATCTTTTTATACACACAAAGTATGAAAAATGGGTGTTTACCATTACAAAAGGTTTTCTCTCCCCCCAGCCCACTCTCCTGCTGGTAATAGCTTATCTAAAGTGATCTCTCCTTACAATGTGTATGATAATCAAGGTGGGCCATTTCCAGCACAAATCCAGGGTTTAACAAGAACGTCTGGGGGGGGGGGGGAGTAGGAAAAAACAAGGGGAAATAGGTTACCTTGCATAATGACTTAGCCACTCCCAGAGAGCAGTTATCAGTGGTTCACAATCAAGCTGAAAGGGCATATAGAGTGGGGTCCCACAGGGATCCATCCTGGGCTTGGTTCTATTCAATATCTTCATACATTATTTTGATAATGGCATTGAGAGTACACTTATAAGGTTTGCAGATGTTACCAAGCTGGGAGGGGTTGTAAGTACTTTGGAGGACAGAGTTATAATTCAAAATGATCTGGACAAACTGGAGAAATGGTCTAAATTAAATAGGATGAAATTCAATAAGGACACATGCAAAGTACTTCACTTAGGAAGGAATAACCAATTGCACAAATACAAAATGGGAAATGACTGCACAGGAAGGAGTACTGCAGAAAAGCACCTGGGGGTTATAGTGGACCACAAACTAAATATGAGTCAAAAATGCAATACTGTTGTAAGAAAAGCAAACATCATTCTGGGATGTATTAGCGGGAGTGTTGTAAGCAAGACACAAGAAGTAATTTTTCAACTCTACTCAGCACTGATAAGGCCTCAACTGTAATACTGTGTCCAGTTCTGGACACCACACTTTGGGAATAATGTGGACAAATTGGAGAAAGTCCAGAGGAAATCAACAAAAATGATTAAAGGTCTAGAAAACATGACCTAGAAAGAAAGATTGAAAAAACTGGGTTCATTTAGTCTGGAGAAGAGAAGACTGAGAGGAGACATGATCACAGTCTTCAAGTTCCTAAAAGGAGGAGGGTGATAAATTATTTTCCTTAAACACTAAGGACAGGACAAGAAGTAATTGGCTTAAAGTACAGCAAGAAAAACTTCCTAACTATAAGGAAAACTTCCTAACTATAAGGGTACACATTACCTAAGGAGGTTGTGGAATCTCTGTGATTGGAGGTTTTTAAGAACAGGTTAGACAAATACTAGACTAGATGTTCTAGACAATACTTAGTCCTGCCTCAGTGCAGGAGACTGGACTCGATGATCAATGAGGTCCCTTCCAGTCCTACATTTCTGTGATTAGGGTTTCAAGGCTGGTGGATGAGAGGAGATATGAGACGAGGTTTGAGACATAGAACGGGAGTGGAGATGGGGAACTCCTTGAACTGCTAATGAATTACTCATGATAAACACTAACGTGTAAATTAGTCAGATAAAAATTCATTACCTGGCCTAAACATTTCAATAAGATCACAATATACTGTATAGTATTCACCTGGTGTCTGGATTTTCACTAGTTGGCCTCTATCCATCAGTGCCTGCATGTGTTGAGATCTCTTCACGGACATACCAGGAAAATTTCACACACATTCTGAAACGTGCAAAGACTCTGATGATGCTAAAGCCCACATAGCCATTTTCAAGTTAATTAAACTGTTAAGTAAGAGTAACCATATTTTAGTTCAAACACCTCCAGTGTGGATAGTCTTCAGGGTGCTGCAATTTGCAGTCTTCCATTTTTCATTCATTGTGGCTGCCACAGTGGGAGGGAAAATGTCAGTTTAAGGGTTAACAAGTCAATCTCACAGAAAATGTATTATCTCAGCTCTGGATTTTTTTTAAAAAATCTATTTTTGCCCAAGGCTGCTGTGTGTTATCAAATAATTTGCCCATACTAAGGGGTCCATAAATCACTCTGAAAGAAGGCAGACTTCAAAAAGTAATTGTGGCAAAAATTCACAGCTTATAAGTTCCTAATACAAGAGAGTACACAGTACATTCACAGTTCAGTCCATTTATTTGGGTAAAAAAATATGATTCATATCCTACATGTTCACAGGTGTTCTTTCATGTACATAAATAATAGATGCTAGACAATGGAGATATCCCTCTTCCCCCTGAAACTTCTCTTTAAATCGAGGAAGGGAACATGAAGTAATCACCAATTGGCCATTTTTTTTTTAAAAAAATGCACTTCTCAGTGAGTTATATTCTGAGGTCTGTATTCAGTAAAAAACTTTTCATGACTTTAATGGCAGTCTTGCTTGATTAAGGACTGCAGGATTTAGCCCATATGTCACAAATGGGCTCCTAAAAAACTCTTTCAAGAGCAAGAATACAGTGGAAGATACCTGAGTTTTAACTAACAGAAATTTTCAGAGGTCTTCTGCAGAATTGTCTTGTGGTGAAAGCACTAGACTATCCCCACGTCATATTAAAGCACTTCTCAGTCCTCCTGGATGAACAGTAGGGATGCCAGAAAATGTATCGTTAATTTAAAAAGAAGCTTATGCTCTATATCCATATGTTCCAGTGCCAGAAGGAACAATTGTGATCATCTAGTCTGATCTCCTGTGTAATACAAGCCACAGAACTTCCCCCAAAGAATTCCCAGAGCATATTAGAATTAGGATGTCACAAGTGGGTGCCCTAAATACTCTAGAGTGTGTCTCTACAGCGTGTGTGTCTGTATATTTTTGTCATTCTGGTTGATCTCTCTTTTCTGTCTTTTTCACTACCTATTTTCCCCTCTCAACTTTTTCACAACATCTCTAAAATGAAACACAAGCCCCTTCAATTTATAAGATGTTCAAACATTTTACTAGATGTCTCCCCAGAAATACAATCCCATAATCAAGAAAGAAGGCCACACTGGTAAACAAACCAACCTGGCTTACAGGGGATGTTGTCATAAATATAAAGGGAAGGGTAAACCCCTTTGAAATCCCTCCTGGCCAGGGGAAAGCTCCTTTCACCTGTAAAGGGTTAAGAAGCTAAAGGTAACCTCGCTGGCACCTGACCAAAATGACCAATGAGGAGACAAGATACTTTCAAAAGCTGGGAGGAGGGAGAGAAACAAAGGGTCTGTCTGTCTATATTCTGTCTTTGCCGGGGATAGACCAGGAATGGACTCTTAGAACTTTTAGTAAGTAATCTAGCTAGGTACGTGTTAGATTATGATTTCTTTAAATGGCTGAGAAAAGAACTGTGCTGAATAGAATAACTATTTCTGTCTGTGTATCTTTTTTGTAACTTAAGGTTTTGCCTAGAGGGGTTCTCTATGTTTTGAATCTAATTACCCTGTAAGGTATCTACCATCCTGATTTTACAGGGGGGATTTCTTTATTTCTATTTACTTCTATTTTTAGTAAAAGTCTTCTTGTAAGAAAACTGAATGCTTTTTCATTGTTCTCAGATCCAAGGGTTTGGGTCTGTGGTCACCTATGCAAATTGGTGAGGCTTTTTATCCAACATTTCCCAGGAAAGGAGGGGTGCAAGTGTTGGGAGGATTGTTCATTGTTCTTAAGATCCAAGGGTCTGGGTCTGTAGTCACCTAGGCAAATTGGTGAGGCTTTTTACCAAACCTTGTCCAGGAAGTGGGGTGCAAGGTTTTTGGGAAGTATTTTGGGGGGAAAGACGTGTCCAAACAGCTCTTCCCCAGTAACCAGTATTAGTTTGGTGGTGGTAGCGGCCAATCCAAGGACAAAGGGTGGAATATTTTGTACCTTGGGGAAGTTTTGACCTAAGCTGGTAAAGATAAGCTTAGGAGGTTTTTCATGCAGGTCCCCACATCTGTACCCTAGAGTTCAGAGTGGGGGAGGAACCTTGACAGATGTGAAAGAAGCTAGAAAGAAAGAAAGAAAGAACAATGAATTTTTCCAAGTATATTAGCAACAAAAGGATTCTTAGTGGTATTTGTCCATTACTAGATGGAAATAGTAGAATTGTCAGTACAAAAACAGGAAAGGAAGAAGAGTTCAATAAATATTTCAGAGCTGCATTTGGGAAAGAGATAAATATGTCATCATATCATAGGATAATGATGAAATATTTTCCAAAGGTAACTAAGAAGGACATTAAACAGCAATAACTAGAGTTAGACCTTTTAAAATCAAAAGGTCCGGATAACTTGTATTCAAGAGTTTTAAAAGCGCTGACCAAGTTGCTCTCTCAACTGTTAATGTTGTTTTTCATTAAGTCTTGGAACCCTGGAGAAGTTCCAGAGGATCAGAAAAAAGCTAATATTGTGCCAATATTTAAAAAGGGTAAATGGGATGCCCTGGGTAATAATTATAGGCCGCCTTCTTCTTTCATATGGCTGGGGTAAGGCAGCAATTACAATTTCACCTGAAGTTGATTAAGCCAAATGGCTACATCAGGAGTAGCAAAATTTATTGCAGCAATCATAGAATCATAGAATCAAAGAATATTAGGGTTGGAAGGGACCTCAGGAGGTCATCTACTCCAACCCCCTGCTCAAAGCAGGACCGATCCCCGACTAAATCATCCCAGCCAGGGCTTTGTCAAGCCTGACCTTAAAAATATCTAAGGAAGGAGATTCCACCACCTCCCTAGGTAACGCATTCCAGTGCTTCACCACCCTCCTAGTGAAAAAGTTTTTCCTAATATCCAACCTAAACCTCCCCCACTGCAACTTGAGACTGTTACTCCTCGTTCTGTCATCAGCTACCACTGAGAACAGTCTAAAGCCATCCTCTTTGGAACTCCCTTTCAGGTAGTTGAAAGCAGCTATCAAATCCCCCCTCATTCTTCTCTTCCATAGACTAAACATCCCCAGTTCCTTCAGCCTCTCCTCATAACTCATGTGTTCCAGTCCCCTAATCATTTTTGCTGCCCTCCGCTGGACTCTTTCCAATTTTTCCACATCCTTCTTCTAATGTGGGGCCCAAAACTGGACACAATACTCCAGATGAGGCCTCACCAATGTCGAATAGAGGGGAACAAAAATGTCCCTCGATCTGCTGGCAATGCCCCTACTTATACATCCCCAAATGCCATTGGCCTTCTTGGCAACAAGGGCACACTGTTGACTCATATCCAGCTTCTTGTCCACTGTAACCCCTAAGTCCTTTTCTGCAGAACTGCTGCCGAGCCATTTGGTCCCTAGTCTGTAGCGGTGCATGGGATTCTTCCGTCCTAAGTGCAGGACTCTGCACTTGTCCTTGTTGAACCTCATCAGATTTCTTTTGGCCCAATCCTCCAATTTGTCTAGGTCCCTCTGTATCCTATCCTTACCCTCCAGCGTATCTACCACTCCTCCCAGTTTCGTGTCATCTGCAAACTTGCTGAGGGTGCAATCCACACCATCCTCCAGATCATTAATGAAGATATTGAAAAAAACCGGCCCCAGGACCGACCCCTGGGGCACTCCACTTGATACCGGCTGCCAACTAGACATGGAGCCATTGATCACTACCCGTTGAGCCCGACAATCTAGTCAACTTTCTATCCACCTTATAGTCCATTCATCCTGCCCATACTTCTTTAACTTGCTGGCAAGTATACTGTGGGAGACCGTGTCAAAAGCTTTGCTAAAGTCAAGGAACAACACGTCCACTGCTTTCCCTTCATCCACAGAGCCAGTTATCTCGTCATAGAAGGCAATTAGATTAGTCAGGCATGACTTGCCCTTGGTGAATCCATGCTGACTGTTCCTGATCACTTTCCTCTCATCTAAGTGCTTCAGAATTGATTCCTTGAGGACCTGCTCCATGATTTTTCCAAGGCCTGAGGTGAGGCTGACTGTCCTGTAGTTCCCAGGATCCTCATTCTTCCCTTTTTTAAAGATGGGCACTACATTAGCCTTTTTCCAGTCATCTGGGACCTCCCCCGATCGCCATGAGTTTTCAAAGATAATGGCTAATGGATCTGCAATCACATCCGCCAACTCCTTTAGCACTCTCGGATGCAACGCATCCGGCCCCATGGACTTGTGCTGGTCCAGCTTTTCTAAATAGTCCCAAACCACTTCTTTCTCCACAGAGGGCTGGTCACCTCCTCCCCATGCTGTGCTGCCCAGTGCAGCAGTCTGGGAGCTGACCTTGTTCGTGAAGACAGAGGTGAAAAAAGCATTGAGTACATTAGCTTTTTCCACATCCTCTGTCACTAGGTTGCCTCCCTCATTCAGGAAGGGGCCCACACTTTCCTTGACTTTCTTCTTGCTGCTAACATATCTGAAGAAACCCTTCTTGTTACTCTTAACATCTCTTGCTAGCTGCAACTCCAGGTGTGATTTGGCCTTCCTGATTTCAATCCTGCAGCCCGAGCAATATTTGTATACTCTTCCGTGGTTATTTGTCCAATCTTCCACTTCTTGTAAGCTTCTTTTTTGTGTTTAAGATCAGCAAGGATTTCACTGTTAAGCCAAGCTGGTCGCCTGCCATATTTACTATTCTTTCTACACATCAGGATGGTTTGTCCCTGTAACCTCAATAAGGATTCTTTAAAATACAGCCAGCTCTCCTGGACTCCTTTCCCCCTCATGTTATTCTCCCAGTGGATCTTGCCCATCAGTAATGCCTCCATCATATTTATAAATTGGGCAGTAGATAGTAATATGTTCAATGGTCTATTGTTGGGAATCACACTTGCACACTGGGGAGTCCTTGATTTTCCATTTGTGTATTAGATATTCACATCTACCCTGGTAGGTTCGAATTCGGTTCAGAGGTGACCAAGATGATCATGGAAGATCAAACCCAGAAACCTTCTGCATGGTATCTGGCACTTATATTTTTTAAGTCTTGTTTAGCCCAATCTGCTTTCCAAGCCTCCTTCTGATCGTAGCCTGATTGCATGAGGCTAAACAAATGTTCCCAGAAAGGCTTGCGGGACTTAAGACATTGTGGGCAGGCGTTGTCAAGGTCTTGGTGAATAGGAAGATATCTATTTTCCTGGATTTGCTGAGCTTCACTAAATCTTGCAGCAGTTCCGGGTATCGGCAGAGGAGTGATGTTAGACAGGACAGGTAGCCATGGTGTTAGAGTCAACTTAAGGGTTCCCATGATGCACCACAACACTGTATTTAGCTGGGTATCCACAAGTCGTGTGTGGCTGCATCTGCTCCAATGTCAACCTGACATTGATCCCTGGGAAAATAACAGAGTGGCTGCTATGGGACTTGACTATTAAGGAACTAGAGGAAAGCAATATAATTAATGCCAATCAACATAGGTTTATGGAAAATGGATCTTGTCAAACTAACTTGATATCTTTCTTTGATGGAATTACAAGTTTAGCTGATAAATGCAATAGGCTTGATGTAATATAGATAAACGTAAGAAATTTTGATTAAGAAACTAACACAATTATGATGCAAAATTAACATGGTACACATTAAATGGATTAAAAACTGGATAACTGACAGCTCTCAAAATGTAATCATAAACAGGGAATCATCACCAAGTGGGTGTGTTTCTAGTGGGATCCCACAGGGGTGGTCCTTGGCCCTATACTATTTAACATCATTGATGTGGAAGAAAACATGAAATTGTTACCGATAAAGTTTGCAGATGACACAAAGACTGGGGGAATAGTTAATAAGCAATACAACATCACTGATATAGAGCTATCTGGTTCACTTGGTAAACTGGGCACAAGCAAATAACAAGTTTCAATACTACCAAATACAAGATTATACATCTAGACAGAAAGAACGCAAGCCATATTTATAGGATGCAGGACTCTATCGTGAGAAGCAGTAACTCTGAAAGGACTTGGGGGTTAGGGTGGATAATCAGCTGAATATAACTCCCATTGCAATGCTGCAGCCAAAGTGATCCTTGGAATATACACAAGGGAATATTGAATGAGAATAGAGAGGTTATATTAACTCTTTATTTGGCACTGGTGTGATCACTACTGGCATAACCGTGTCCAGTTCTGTTCTCCACAGTTCAAGGATGTTGATAAATTGGAGAGGGTACAGAGAAGAGCCATGAGAATGATTAAAGGATCAGAAAACATTTCTCAGAGTGAAAGAGTCAAGAAGCTCAATCTGTTTAACTTAATGGACAGAAGGCTAAAGAGTGACTCGATCACACTCTATAAGTACCTACATGGGGAACAGACATTTGATAGTTGAGGGTTCTTTAGTCTCGCAGACAAAGGTTTAACAAGATCCAATGGCTGGAGGTTGAAGGTAGACAAATTCAGACCAGAAATAAGGCACACATTTTTAACAGTGAGAGTAATTAGCCATTTGAACACATATCCTTCACTGGCACTTTTAAAATCAAAATTGGATGGGTTTTTTTTTTTAAAAAGCATTAAAAATGCTCTACTTCAAACAGGAATTAATTTAGGGAAGTCCTGGTGCCTGTGCTATACAGAAGGTCAGACTAGATGATCACAGTGATCCTTTCTGGCCTTATTAGCTATGAATCTATGTTTCCTTTAGAGTCAAACTTTCAAACCAGTGATCAAAATGAAGCGAAATGAGTTCACCAAACCCTAATGAAATGTATGTAGTCATTACTACTGTTACTGGCATCACTGTCTAGTCATGACTTCTTCAGGTTAGCTGAAAGGCCTCACATTTAATACTTAAAAGAACTCTTACATAACTTTCCATCTAGCGAATACAAGGGTCCTTAGGGTAGTAGCACTAGGGAGGTTCAAACAAGTGTCAGGGTCATTCACAACTTTCCTGCCCTTTCTAGATGGCTAAATGGGAAGAGGGGCTCCAGTTTGGTCCTGGATAGATAGTAGGGGTCCCAACAGGGAAAAGATTGAGAAGCATTAGAGTACTCTCACCTCTCTGTCAGTCTAAGATTTTTACATAGCATCTATCACCATCTCTCGCCCTTCAGACAGGAGAGAGAAGCCTGGATAGGTGTGTGTAGGAGCATCAATTATGGGAGAAGACTTTATCGGGAAGGTGTGTTTTAAACCCGGATCAGACCACTGTCATCTCTCCGCGGAGAAAGAGATAATAGAAACAACGACAGAAGAGCTCCTTGAACCCTTAGACAGCCAACACCAGAGTTTTCAACAGAACTGAGTCAAACCAACTCTGTGCCATTCCTTTGTCTCCTTAAGATTCTGCAGCTGAACTCTGAGATAAATTGCCAGCTCTTTTCCTGCATGCACTGTACATTTTTGACACCTGAAGAATAGTAAGATTAATGCTGTGTTTAGGAAGTGGATAGGACTATGTCAAGAAAGTAACTCACTCTATAAATGTGTGTGAAGCCATTGGGCTGAGGTTTCTTGTAGGGAGACAGTATGGTATGGAGGATTGTATACGGAGCCAACCGGCCCTCCTGAGTTCTAATCCTGCCAGGGTTTTACTGTAGGGACCTCTTCACCTCTCTGTGCCTCAGTTTCATCAGCTGTAAAGTGGGAATAATATTTATCAACTTCCCTGTGATGGGATGTGCAGGGACTGTCTGTGCTGGCAAGAAAGAGTTAATGCTTTTGGCCTAGAAAGGGCTACGGCTGGTGCAAAGTGAAAAGACACTCAGCAGAGGGAAAGGGGACTATATAATGCATTTCTCTAGGACTCAGGGACTCAGAAAGCTCTCTGCAGAGTCTGGAAGAATGCTAGATGCCTTGAGGAAGAGAACAGGCTGAGGGTCTCTAGTGTGAGCTCATGGACTGTGATGAATTGGGGTAGGAGCCTGGGAGTAGGAGCCTGGGGGAAGGACAAAGGCTTTTTGTTGATTTATACCAATAAACATACCCTGGAAAGGGAGATTTTCATTTGAAACAACAGTTGTGTGCTGTTTGCTTCACAAAAGTAAGGGAAACTGAGGCTGGTGATGCCCCCCTTATGGAAAAAGTACAGCAATCCTGGAACACCCCCTCACTGAGGGTTTGTTTGTAAAGCACTTGAAACATGTTAAATACTATATGTTGTTGATACTTCCCTTGAACAATGCAAGTGGTGGTCTACTGGACTGTGAAGCAAAGCTGTATGATTGTATCCAGCACTAACCCAATAATACACCCTGTGCTGTGAGTAATGAAGAGTGAAACCCTTGGGGAAGCACAGATTTTGGGGAGCAGTAGCTGTCCCCCTTTTCCTTCTGAAATCCTGGAAGCCCCTTCACTCCCATTTCATAGAATCCCAGCTCTGCAGGTATAGGGAGGGTATATATGGGGATGACCAGAATCATCTCCATGGCAGCATTCTCCTCTTAAATGTAGACTTTCCTCATGGGATAAATGGTCCTGCTCACCCTACTTTGGTCACTGAGGGAGATTCTGGATCAGCTGCCTCTGGGGACCCCATGCTAGTACATTTCTGAGCCACAGCAGATGGGGAGACCGAGAGTGTTGTGTCATGTTAAGAAATATCCCTGCACTTCTCTTGCAACATTCAGGGTGTGAATGGATTTGGGAGGTCTTGCTCCATGCAAATGCTGTTCATGTCCCAAGCAAAGGATATGCATGAAACTCAGTGGGCCCCACTGAAGTCAATAGCAAAATTTCCATTGACTTCACTCGTGCAGGATCAGGCTCAATGAGTCAAACCTCACATGCTTTTCTGATTTTTATCCAGGATGTGGTACTACCTGACATAATAGTGGTGCCCATTTGCTGAGCGTATGCAGATGTTTGGGGCTTTGCTGGTCAGTTTCCCATTTGGATCAGAAATCACAATCAGATATTTCCTTAGTGTAATTTGCTTATTCACAAAATGTACTCAAGCCTATTTCTTTGAACCAGGATGATAACAAATGGCACAAAGGTAACTCCCTCTCACAGATAGCTCAGGTCAGAAATTATTGTCCTGTCTCCTGAAGCCTCTGTCTCTCTCCAGTGCCTCAGTCAAGTCTCTTTACTTAACAAACCATGTCCCTTCTTCTCCATGCATGCACTTTTTCTTAGCCCTGAGTGGTGTGGCCAGGTAGACCTAAGTTTTAGGTGTAGACCAGGCCTTGTGCAGTCTTGAAGCGTCAGCCTGAGGTAGCTATAGACCTTACCCACCACTCCTTAGTCAGGCCAAAGAGTTGTTAACAATGAGCCTATGATGGGGTGTCTGCTCAACACAAGTCCTGAGCAGGTTAATGTGGGCCAGGAGGGGCCAATTAACCCTAGATACTGCACCTGGAGGGGAACCAGGGATGGATAGGGCAGATGAAGATGGGGGAGGAGCTGGGTTAGGATTATAAAACCAGGAGGTGAGAGCAGGAAGGGGCTGTAGGAAGGAGGTTTGCAGTCACTCCCTAGAGGGAAAGGGATTTGGCTAGGGGCACGGAGGAGATCCAGGAGGGTAGTAAAACCTGGGTTCCTGGCCTAGACTAGGGAGTCTTACAAGAGCCCTAGAGGGGTGAAGTAGTAGTAGTGGAGGAAGCGCCAGTGGTAAACCAGAGATAGGCAAGGAGATAGAGAGGTGGGGTAGGAAGGAACCCAGAGAAACAGCAAAAGGATCTAAGACTAAGCAGACCTGGATTGCTAGTCCTGGGGTCCTTGGGCTGGAATCCAAAGTAGCAGGAGGAGGTCTGGGTTCCCCTACCGGCTACTGGGAAGTGGCCGAGGACCTAGAGGTGGAACAGAAGACCATCTCAGGTGGCAGCAGCACAGTTTTCCTGTGTGCATTCGTTACCCTGGTAGGAGGGGACTATATAGCAGCCTCGCTGGAAGATTGAGTCATGGAGGGAGAGAGAAGGGGGGGGGGTGCAGGGGTCACAGTGAGAGTAACCGATGACAGGGGGTATCAGATGGGGAGAGAGCTAATTCCCAGACCTAGTCATAAGTCAATGAACCCCTTTATAGAGCTTTTCCTGAACCAGGTAGTAGAGAATAGGGCCCTCCAAATTGCAATGATACTGAGCAAATAACAGTATGAACCACTAAACAATATGGAGAAGAGGAAAAAAAAATACCTTCCTCTGGCTGGGAACTCCTAGCACTTCTAGAGCCAGAAAACAGACAAAGCTGAAAGAGAGCTACTCAGGCTTTCCCTGCCACACATAAATCACTGTCAATGCTCAGTTTAAAATGAAGCGGATTAAATCGTATCTTTGTATGTAAGAAGTCTGCAGTCCCTCAGGTGTATTCATTGTTGTGAGGGGGAGACCAGGGACCAGATTGATCTATATATGCCAGCGACCAAAGACAGTCCTGAGGCTGATTTACTAGGGATTGGACAGTCTTGAGAATAATGGAGGTGATACCTTGCTCCTTCCCTGCCCCAATTTCCTGTGCTCAGCACAAAGATGGAGTACCTGACAATCAGGCCTCAGTATTCTTGAAGCCCCAAACAACAATTGTTGTAGTCCAGATACAGTGAGTTTCCATCATTCCTTTAACTATGCCTGTGCTTTCCATCACCAGAAATTTACATGGTCTCTTTATAGCTTCCACTCAGATTTCTGGAGCCTTGCTCCCACTTTGGACTATTCAAGATTTCATCCCAGGAAGGGGTTCATCTCAACACCCTGAATGCAACAATGAGAGATTCTGAGAGCAGTCAGTTCCACTGGACGAGGCACCCTGTATGTTAAAAATACCTAGCAACACCAATGTATCTGCTTTACAGCTAGGGCTCCAAGATGAGGCATTGATTGTTCCTCAGAATCTTAAAATCAGTTTTAATTCATTCTTTTGAAATTAGGAACTATTTCTGTAAAATGACAAACTACACATGATTTCTTTTTTTAAAATTGGAATTCAAACCAATGGCTAGGAATACCTGTGACCGGAGAGAAAACCTGAGAGCCTGCAGTCTCTGATGAACCAAAACCAAGTAACTTAACAGGTGCTGCTTGCTAGCATTTTACTGTAGAATTTACTGTGTGTGAGTTGAATCTCCTTTTGAATTCTTTTTAAAGGGACACAGTCATTTAACACCTGCATTTAGGGCCTAAGAAAAGAACATAAATGTTTTTTGTTTTACAAAAGCTATTAACAATAACATTTGAGAAGTTCCAGTCCAAATCAAGACCCAGTTGTTCACTGTACATGCATAAAGAAAAGGAGTACTTGTGGCACCTTAGGGACTAACAAATTTATTTGAGCATAAGCTTTCGTGACCTACAGCTCACTTCATCGGATGCATTCAGTGGAAAATACAGTGGGGAGATTTATATACACAGAGAACATGAAACAATGGCTGTTATCATACACACTGTAATGAGAGTGATCAGGTAAGGTGAGCTATTACCAGCAGGAGAGCCGGGTTGGGGGGAAAACTTTTGTAGTGATAATCAAGGTGGGCCATTTCCAGCAGTTGACAAGAACGTCTGAGGAACAGTGGGGGTGGGGAGGGGGATAAACATGGGGAAATAGTTTTATTTTGTGTAATGACCCATCCACTCCCAGTCTCTGTTCAAGCCTAAGTTAATTGTATCCAGTTTGCAAATTAATTCCAATTCAGCAGTCTCTCCTTGGAGGTTTTTTTGCTGAAGTATTGCCACTTTTAGGTCTGTAATCGAGTGACCAGAGAGATTGAAGTGTTCTCCAACTGGTTTTTGAATATTATAATTCTTGACGTCTGTTTTGTGTCCATTTATTCTTTTACGTAGAGACTGTCCAGTTTGGCCAATGTACATGGCAGAGGGGAGGGGCATTGCTGGCACATGATGGCATATGTCACATTGGTAGATGTGCAGGTGAACGAGCCTCTGATAGTGTGGCTGATGTGATTAGGCCCTATGATGGGGTCCCCTGAATAGATATGTGGACACAGTTGGCAACGGGCTTTGTTGCAAGGATAGGTTCCTGGGTTAGTGGTTCTGTTGTGTGGTGTGATGTTGCTGGTGAGTATTTGCTTCAGGTGGGGAGGCTGTCTGTAAGCAAGGACTGGCCTGTCTCCCAAGATCTGTGAGAGTGATGGGCCATCCTTCAGGATAGGTAGTAGATCCTTTATGATGCGTTGGAGAGGTTTTAGTTGGGGGCTGAAGGTGATGGCTAGTGGTGTTCTGTTATTTTCTTTGTTGGGCCTGTCCTGTAGTAGGTAACTTCTGGGTACTCTTCTGGCTCTGTCAATCTGTTTCTTCACTTCGGCAGGTGTGTATTGTAGTTGTAAGAACGCTTGATAGAGATCTTGTAGGTGTTTGTCTCTGTCTGAGGGGTTGGAGCAAATGCGGTTGTATCATAGAGCTTGGCTGTAGACAATGGATCATGTGGTGTGGTCTGGATGAAAGCTGGAGGCATGTAGGTAGGAATAGCGGTCAGTAGGTTTCCTGTTTTACTCTATTTACTCTGAAACCTGTACATGCATAGTAAGAAACAGTCCCTTCCCTGGGCAATTTACAAGTAGACAAAACAGACAGAGGTAGAGTGGGCCTATCATAGAACAGATGAGGAACTGAGTCACAGAGAGATTAAGTAAACTGCCCAAAATCATACAGGAAATTTGTAGTAGGGCCAGGCATTGAATCCACCTATGCTGGGGCCCAGGCCAGTGGCTGAGTATTTCACCACAATGCAATCCTTTCTTTCCCTGACATCCTCCTTCTGTTACAACTCCTATTTCGGCACTTTGTTGGGATACATTTTGGTTCCAGATATAGTTGATTCTGTGCCAGATCCAGATGACTCCTTATCTGTTTTTCAGGACACTGCTGCATCGCCATCACCACTTTATCCCAAGAGAATGGGAAAACTAGTTGGGTGGCTGAATGTACAATTTGTTTAGTTAGTAACTTGCTATTCTAGGGCAGAATGATCCCTTGCAATTTAAGTCTGTGGTAGTCCACCCATTACTTTTAGTTAGGTTATACAGTGTTTCGTGTTAACGTAAATGTGTATGGAAAGTTTTCTAAATGAGGGTGGAGGACTGTGAAGTCTTGTCCCTGTAAATGTTTGAGGACACCCTCCGTCCCCAGAGTAAAGCCTCATTTTCGTGTCAGTTTCAGTTTTGCATCTTGAACAATAAAGGCAACACAGCAGACAGCTGTGTTTCTATCAGCTCCCTCTGTGGGAGTATGTTAGACTTGGGCCCTCTGGAATAGGTAGGTATTGTTATGCCCATTCTACAGAGAGGGGAACTAAAGTATGGCATGGAGAATAGCCATGAGTTTCAGCTCTGCTGTAGATGGGTGCAGCATCCTTGGAGTTAATGGAAATGCTCTTGCTAATATCAGGGTTGAATTTGGCCATTAGTGAATTGCCCAAGATCAGACAGTGCTGGATTGTCCCTAGTCCTCACACAGCTTCTCAGGCATGTAGGAAGAAATAAGGATACCTATCCAGTTGTGGAGCCGCTTAAGGGCTACTAGCATTGCAGATGCGAGAGCTGCATCCTCAAGGAGCAACTGGACGGGTGGCGGGGGGTGAGTGCATGCTGGACTGCAGAACTGGGTGGCTTCATGGGGATGGGTGTAAAGCTCAGATATCTGTGGATCCACTTTCATTCTCTTCAACCCCTGTGAGACCAGAGAGGCACCACCTTGCCACTGCAGCAGTGGTAGCAAAGTGACTTTGGTGATGGTCTGATACCACAGGGTGGAGAAACTCCCTGATCTTCAGGGAGCTGGGCAGCATAGCTCTGTCCTTTGAGTTATCTGCTGCTGGCCTCAGGATTTGCTCCACAGAGAAAGTTTCATTTTTCTCCCCAAAGAACATGCTCACTATAAGCTTCAAAGTCCCCTCTAAGTGTTAATGCAAATGTCACAATTCTGTGCAGTAAACCAATCTATTACTTTCTCTCTGCTTCACTCCCTGCAGAATTTCATTAAAACCCACTATTAGTGGTTTTCAGGAGTTTGATCCAAAGCCCATTGAAGTCAATGGAGAAGGACCACAGTGCCTTTCATTTAAAGACCTGAGTGTTCTAATTTTGAAATGCAAAATAATAACCAATGTATTGCATTTATATAGGCTGGGATTTTGAATGAAGCCAGAGAGTTAGGCACCCACTTTCACTGAGTTTGAACAGGAGTTGGACACTCCCTTAGGCGACTATGAAAATCCCTTAACAAAGTGTTTGTCAATAAGCCTCACAACACATGGATGAGGCAAGGATGATTATTCCCCTCTTTCTTCAGAGGGGGAAACTGAGGCACAGAACAGTTTAGGGATTTGCCCACAGTCACCTGGTGGCTAAGCCAGGCTTAGATTCCCCAGCAGTCCTGACTTCCACTCCCTTGTCTAACCAAGGACAGCACTGACTACTGTGAAAAGGTATCTAGATGAAATCCTTTATTAGATCTGACTAATGTGGTGGTATCACTTTGGGAGGTGGAATAGGTGCTCTGAATTCATCTAGTTTGGGCTTTATATTTTTGTTTTCTTTACAGTGAGATCCCAGTTCATATTCTGACCGTGCTTTATAGTCCTTGAATCCCTGATGAGTTGCAAGACTGCTCCCACCCTGTTTATAAATACATTATAGATGATTTGAGAAATTTCCCTATAGCTCCCAACTTGTGTTGACTACAGATGAGTAGCTCCTCTGGCATGCTCTTCCCTTTGGGTAAGTTATTAGGAGGTTGGACTGAAGCCTTTGCGGGGAAAGAGGGTGCATACTTCTGAAGGGAATGGCTTAGAAATGCCCGAGATACCTGTTAGCGTAGGTTCTAACTACTAATGTCAGTTGGTTTCTTGTATGTTTTTGTGTGCGGTCCATGCAACAAGAGGGAAGGTCTGGATTCATAGACTACACCACAGCAGATGATCTTTTTTTGGTGTTCATATGGCAGGACCTGGCAGCATTACTGTAGTGAAATTCCATTATAAAACCCCATTTGTTAGGGGTTTAACACACAACTCTTTTAATTTTCATCAAGGTAGAATTTGGCACAAAAGTTCTCTGCTCAGAGGTGATTATTTCAATTTAATTTAAATCAATGTGACTGCTTTTTTACATGGTGGTTACTATAGCATTAAGCTAGCAATGATGCGACTGTGGCTCATGACACCCTTTTGTGCTAAGGCTGTTTTCAGTTGCCTGTAACTTCTGAAACCCAAGACACTTTGAGCTGAAATTTCTCATGCTTAAGCCCAGAGGTAAACAAATTTGTTTAAAAGGTTTAGAAAAAAGATCCTGCAGCTATTGCTTAAGTTACCTGAGTATGGAGCAATAAGAGTTTTGGTTAGCCCTCAGTGAGGGATGTCGCTTTGTCGAGTTTGTGAAAAACTGGGCTGAGGAAGGAAGTCTATTAAGAGAAGGGAAAAAGCAGCATGTTTTCCATTATGGCTCCCTGGAGGCAAATCATATCTGGCTATGCCTGCACGAAATCATGGATTCATAGAAATGTAGGGACACAAGGGACCTCAAGAGGTCATCTAATCCACGCATGCTGAGGCATGATTAAGTGCACCAGACCATCCCTGTCAGATGTTTGTCTAATTTGTTCTTAAAAACCTTCAGTGACAGGGATTCCACAACCCTCCTATGTACCTTAGGGCTTGTCTAAACTTAGCAGTGGATCGACACTGCGGTGATTGATCCACCGGGGATCAATTTAGCAGGTCTAGTGAAGACCAGCTAAATCGCTCTCCCATCTACTCTGGTACTCCACCGGAACAAGAAGAGCATCTCCCATCAACGTAGTGTATCGTGGATCCCTCGGTAAGTAGATCTATGCTATGTCGACCTGAGTTACGCTACAAACGTAACTCAAATTGCGTAGCTTAGATCAACTTTTCCATGTAGTGTAGACCTTCCCTTAGTCTAGTGCTTAACTTTCTAATGATAAGGATAGTTAATCAGTGGAACAGGTTACCTAGAGAGGTTGTGGGATCCCTGTCATTAGTGGTTTTAAACACAGGTACCGTTACTTGGTCCTGCTTCAGCACAGGAAGATGGGCGAGATGACTCCTTGAATTCCCTTCCAGCCCTACATTTCTATGATTTTGTATGCATGCATTTGCATGCTTACTGTGTCCTTAGTCCTTAATGCAGGGGGTTTCCTCCCTCACTGGCTGGTGTCAGTCAGCTACCACAGTGAGCCGTGTTACTATATTTTTGTATTTTAGGACTTCTCTATATGGAGAGAGTTAGTGCACAGCAAGCTGGAGTGTAAATCTGGGGTGCACCACACTAAGCTGCTGCGTGGACACTGCTAGCAAAACAACAGTAGTTCAAAGCACCCTGTGGAACTTCTAAGGCACAGCAGTAGGTCCTCATGGTGAGTTAGTGCACAGCAGGCTAGCAAGCTCTAGACTGACACCCTAGATTGCCATGTCTATAGCTCTGCATATAGACAAGCCTACAGTAGTACTTAGAGGCCCCAACCAAGACCAAGCCTTCTACCTGCAGGGTGCTGTACAAACACAGGATGAGATACAGCCTGTCCACTCCAAAACGCTTGCAGCTTAAATCGAGATGACAGACAAAAGGTGGATGAAAGGAATCACTTATTCCCATTTCACAGATGGGAAATTGAGGCACAAAGAACTTACAGCCAAATAGGAAGTCTATGGCAGACCTAGGAATGGAAAATGTTTTTTTCCCCTGAGTCAAAGTCCTGTGCTTTAACTGAAAGACCATCCTTCCTGTCTCTGTAGCATACCAAGGACATCTGCCTTGCTGAGCTCAAGGAGGGGCAGCTTATCAGCCTCACAATCCCCTTTTGATTCTTTCTAAAGAGAATGAGGGAAGCCCTGCAGTGTTACTGGGGAAACCTCAGTCATGTGACCGACAGGTTCTCTGTGATCCTTCCTGGTTACATGGGACAGCAAAACAGTTCTTCCAAATCAAAGTGTGCTTGTTTGTTTATTGGCCAATGGCTGGCCAGGAAGACCTGTCTTTTCCACCTAGGGGTTTTACGTAGAGGTTACTCCTGTGGCCTCTGGGACAGATGTAGGATAGGGAGTGAATATAGTGTGGCAGCAAGCTCCCTTTCTCTCCAAGAGACTTCACAACTCCCAGCCACACAAATAAGTGTTAATCAATCCTGTGTGCAGAGAGAATCCAAGTCTTCCACAAAGTGAGCTGCTCAGAAGATAGCAGGTGTTTGCTGTGGCTGTTTACTGCAGGAGTTTCATTCATGTTCTAACATCCCAACAGCATAATGGGAAGTCCAGTGTTCAAAGACAGATCCCCACATCTTATATTTGAATTATTAAAATGAATAGGTCCAAAAAACATGACCTCCAGGCTCCTATGTAGTCAGTTAAAAGTGAGATCTATGCATCCAGTGTAGCCCCCAATTTAAAAAAAAACAGCTAAACTGTCAAAGGCTGGTGATTATTTTTAAAAAAAATACTTTCTTTATCTGTTTTGGAAATTGCTTGCTGTGACCTTTAGAAAAATAAAATATTGAAAACTACATAGCATTTAAAGGTCTGACTTTAATCTGTGGAAACAAGCAAATTCCACCTTGTGACTGCAGATGCAACCTAAGTCACTTCATTGTGCCAAGGTACTGCTGGGCTCGCCAAAGATTTAGTGCCAGTTTATATAAGCTGTAATAACATAGGTAGACATAACAAGGTGCATTAAGGACAGGGCAGCAGCTTTAATGTGGAATTTGCTTGCTTTTGTCAGTTCAACTCAGATCCTTAATGTCATTTTAACAGAGATTGCATGTTTAACATTAAAAGTCTCTTCTGTTTCACATTAATGCATTCAGTGCATTTCTTGAAAATTTAAGGCCCTCTCAGGTATCTATAAAGAACTAAGGCATGTTTATTAATAGAAATATAAATGTAGTGGGCAACCATTATGATCTCTTTAGATTTATCATCCCCACAGATTACATTACAAACATTTTGGTGAAGAGAGGCACAGTAATTAGCACCCTGACATCTGTTGGGAGAGCAATACAACAGTGCAGACAATCTAGGAAGTTTTTGGAGAGCGTTGGAGACAACTTCCTGGTACAAGTGCTGGAGGAACCAACTAGAGGCCGTGCTTCTCTTGACCTTCTGCTTAGAAACAGGGAAGAATTGGTAGGGGAAGTAGAAGTGGGTGGCAACCTGGGCAGTAAGAAGAAAAGGAGTACTAGTGGCACCTTAGAGACTAACCAATTTATTTGAGCATAAGCTTTCGTGAGCTACAGCTCACTTCATCGGATGCATTCAGTGGAAAATACAATGAGGAGATTTATATACGCACAGAACATGAAAAAATGGGTGTTATCATGCACGCTGTAAGGAGAAAAAAGAAAAGGAGTACCTGTGGCACCCCAGAGACCAACCAATCTACCTGAGCATAAGCCTTCATGAGCCACAGCCCACCTCATACCTGGGCAGTAGTAACCATGATATGGTCGAGTGCAGGATCCTGACAAACGGAAGAAAGGAGAGCAGCAGAATATGGACCCAGGACTTCAGAAAATGCAGACTTTGACTCCTTCAGGGAACTAATGGGCAGGATCCTCTGGGAGGCTAATATGAGGGGGAAAGGAGTCCGGGAGAGCTGGCTGTTGTGAAAAACGGGTCACCCTGCTCTCTGGTCCTCTCCCCTCCATTCTCCATCCCTGTAACACCAAGCATGGGAAGGGGGAGAAGGGGATCCCTGCTACAACTGAGCTTCCCCCTTCTATCTCAGGCCTGGGGAAGGGGTGAAGAATCCCTTGCGCTGCCCTCTCAGGTCTGATAAGGGGTGAAAAGCCTCCATAGCTACAGGAGGAGCAGAGATGGGGGCAGGCCTTGTGGAAGTTGTGGGAGCTGAAGGGGATGCACCATTGATGGGGGGGGCGGGGGATGCACAAAACTGATATGGAAGCTGTGGGGGGCACAAAATTGATGTAGGGACCAAAATCATGTTATTCACTGTAAAATTGCATGTGTTGGCAGCACTGACACTGGGAGCAGGAGAAATTAAAGAAAATCAGAAGCCAGGGTAAACAACACATTTGTTTTTTAAAATTAATGATTTTTCGGTGCCTGACTTGGGGGTTGGCAGTCCTAGGAATCTGTCTAATGCTGCATGCCAGCTCTTCCTGTGTGTATAATGAACTTTGTAATCTTGAATGAAATATTAAGTAGGGGAACATGTTAGTCACGATCATTATGAAGAAAAATATAATATTAAAAGATACTTTGGGCCTAGTAGCTCAGACTAAACCAATATACAGGAGGGTTTAATGAACATTCTTGTTCAGAGCAACATTAAAGCTGTTACTTACATTATCTTGTTTACAACAAAGTAACATTTTGTCACCACTTTTTCACTCCAGTTATTTAGTGCTCAATGTTTTGTTTTGTTTGTTTTTTTAAACAGAATAAGGGTTTTTCGAAAACATGAAATGACTAATAAGCTGCTGGCTGAACCAACACAAATTCAAAAATGAAATATCAGCTGTCGATCAAAAGTAAAGGAGCTTGCTTTATTTATTTTTTATACTTAAAATTTCCATCCAAGAACATTAGGTAATGTTTCACGAATGATAATACAATTGTCATTTCTGAGACAAATCTCACTGAGTCTTAATAATTCATTATGGCCCTGATCCAGCTAGGTATTAAGTTCTTAATTTTGAGCATGTGAATAATCTTATCTGACTCTTTGGGTGCCTAAATACCTTTGAAAATCTGGTTAAAGCATTGTACTCGGACTTAAGAGACATGAGCTTGGTTCCTCGCTCTATCACAGATTTCCTGTGTGACTGTGGCAAAGTCATTTCACCTCTCTATGCCATCTTCTATTTGTATCTTGTATCTCTTTCTCCCACTGTTTGCCCTTCTTCATGGTCGACAGGTATAAGAGGCCAGAGGAGGGTAAGCCTCCCCAAACAGCCAGCCTGTTGTCTTTGGAGCATGCCGCAGCCGAAAGAGCACCCTGACTGTGTCCCCGCCCGCGCTCTGCCCCAAGGCCCCACTTCCGCTTGTCCTCTTCCCCCTGTGAGGCCCCATCCTCCTTCCACCTCTTCCCATTCGCAGTCCGCCCACATGGGGGCCTCAAAGAGGTGTGCAGAAACAGTGAGCGGCCAGCTGGCTAGTGGGCCAGTGGGCAGTTAGGGTGGGGACCTGGGGGAGGGGGCAAAGAGGCAAGCGTGAATGGTGAGTGGCCGGTGGGCAGGGGGGCAGGGGGTTGGGGAAGGGGTACAGAGGCACGCACGAGGGGTGAGCGGCATACCGCCTGTCCGGTGGACTGATGAGCAGTTGGGTAGGCAGGGGGAAGGGGACGAAGAGGTGTGAGTGGTGAGTGGGTGGGGCTTGGGGAAGAGGCGTGAGGGGCCGGGCATGGAGGGTCTCAGGGGGAAGAGGCTCAAGCAGGACTGGGTGTGAAGCATTGGTGGAGCTTTAGGGGGAGGAGGCTGAACGTGGGGAGGGGGGCAAGGGGCCTCAGGGCAGGACCATGGGCCAGGTGCACCCAGCCTCCCCAAACGGAAGAGTCACGCACCACCCATGCCTTTCTGGTTTATTTAGTTTGTAAACTCTTTGAGGCAAGTGTGGCCCCTTACAATGCATTGTTACAGCCTAGCACAATGGAGACCTGAACTTGGTTTGGGCGTTTATGTACAACTGTGGAGACCTGAACTTGGGCCTCTATATGCAACTGTAATACCCATAATATTATTTCCTTGCTTCCCATGGTTAATTGTTACTATCATCTTCTGAAAAGGCAAAGGATAGAAACATTTGTTTACCTTCAGCATCATTTTATGGGCTGGGGGAGGGACACAGGGCAATTCCTACTCTGCAGGAGTCACTTCCCTGCTGCTGTTTGTAGCCTATAGCTTTCCATCCAACCAGTAATTTTAATACTGGGCCTGATATTGGGACAGGAACCTAACCTCAGAGTGTTAACTGGGAATTCTTGAGTAATCAATATAATTAATACACAATCCATAGATCAGGCAACATGGTGATCACAGGCCTGTATCAGTCAGAGGGAAGGTGAGCGGGGGGAGGGGGTGGGGGGCAGCTTGGGGGAAGGGACGCAGAGGTGCGCACGAGGGGTGAGCGGGATACTGGCTGTCCGGTGGACTGACGAGCGGTTGGGCAAGGAAGAGGAGGGGATGAAGAGGTGTGAGCGGCAGGTGAGGGGGCCTCAGGGAAGAGGCATGAGGAGCTGGGCATGCGGGGTCTCAGGGGGAAGAGGCTCAAACAGGACTGGGGGTGGAGCATTGGTGGAGCTTTGGGGGGAGGAGACTGAGCGGAGACGGGCCTCGGGGCAGGACCATGGTCCGGGCTCACCCAGCCTCCCCAAATGGAAGAGTCACACACCACCCATGCCTTTGTGGTTTATTTAGATTGTAAACTCTTTGAGACAAGTGCAGTCTCCTACAATGCGAAGAGTGAACTGTTCTGATCTGGTAGCATTTTACACCAACTTGGCACTGATGTCAGTGGCTACCCAAGAGAAGTGGAGGATCAGAGCCCAAGAGGGGACTAGTGTTTTGCTCCCTCTGCCTTCATGGAGAAAGGATTTCCTCTACTCTGTTGGCAAGGAGGTTCTCACCTCAACACAGAGCAGGGAACATTCTCCACAAGGTCACATGCAGAAGGGCAATTATGCAGCATTGCACAAGGAAATCAGCTATTGGGGAATAACTCATGAGTGGGCTCGGCATAATGTTAGCCCTGATTATACCTATTGCACAAGTGACTATTCTGAGGCACAGAGAGGTTCCCAGGGATATATGCCCAACTGCCTTACACCATGTATAGCCATTACAGCTGCTCAGAATGATAGAGTTTTACACTCACTCTGCACACGGGTAATTCACTATATAAGGCACAAGTGCACCAGGTCATCACAGCGGCTGCAACGTTGAAGTCAACGAAGTTCAAACTAGAAATAAGGTGCAGTATGTTAACAGTGAGGCTAATTAATTGTTATAACATCTTACCAAGACATGTGAGAAATCCTCCATCACCTAGACTCTCTAATTCAAAGCTAGATGCCTTTCTACAAGAGATGCTGTTATCTGATTCCAAGGTATTGAGGTAGATGCAGGAATCACTGGGTGAAATTCAACAGCCCGTATTTTTTTCAGGCGGTCACAACAATCGCTTCTGGCCCTGAGATATAGAACTTCAGTGGTAGAGCCAGGAATGGAACTCCCATTCCTCTGTTCTAACGATAGTCAACTTTTCTTTATATTTATATGTATAGCAACTATATAACCAAAGGATGCCCAAATCCCTTAGTAGCTAAGTGAGTAACAGGAGTATTAAGCCTGACTGGCAGTCATTACAAGCAGTATGTATTGATCATAGAATCATAGAATATCAGGGTTGGAAGGACCTCAGTAGGTCATCTAGTCCAACCCCCTGCTCAAAGCAGGACCAAACCCCAACTAAATCATCCCAGCCAGGGCTTTGTCAAGCCTGACCTTAAAAACCTGTAAGGAAGGAGATTCCACTACCTCCCTAGGTAACGCATTCCAGTGCTTCACCACCCTGCTAGTGAAAAAGTTTTTCCTAACATCCAACCTAAACCTCTTGCACTGCAACTTGAGATCATTGCTCCTCATTCTATCATCTGGTACCACTGAGAACAGTGTAGATCCATGCTCTTTGGAACCCCTTTTCAGGCAGTTGAAAGCAGCTATCAAATCCCCCCTCATTCTTCTCTTCTGCAGACTAAACAATCCCAGTTCCCTCAGCTTCTCCTCATAAGTCATGTGCTCTAGCTCCCTAATCATTTTTGTTGCCGTCCGCTGGACTCTTTCCAATTTTTCCACATCCTTCTTGTGGGGCCCAAAACTGGACACATACTCCAGATGAGGCCTCACCAATGTCGAACAGAGGGGAATGATCACGTCCTTTGATCTGCTGGCAATGCCCCTACTTATACAGCTCAAAATGCCATTAGCCTTTCTGGCAACAAGGGCACACTGCTGACTCACAATATGTCGTTGGGGAATTGAAAAGTTGGAAAAAGAACTTTAGGTTCAAATGACAATTTTGAAACAAGGTTGTTTTGAACTGAAAAATGGAAACATTTCAATGTGAAGATGGTAGGGTTGCCACCCAACTGATTGTTCCCCGGATGGTCTGGTTTTTGACTTCTGTGTCCAGGTGCCATTTAGGGCTGCCAGATGCCCAGTTTTCAGGGCATGATAATGGGTATGATAATAAACCACTAGGTGTTGTAGTGTGTGTTTCTCTCCACTTTGTATAAATAATCAGTAATTCAATTTGCTGAAAGTTCTCTCCAAAATTGCTTTTGGTTTGATTCAAACCATTTTTAAAACTATTTTTCAGAACTGCCAATGAACCTAAAACTCAATTATATACACAGCTCTACTGCAGTCGACTCCTCTTTGGTCTTAGGAAAATGCAACGTATTTAATACAATGTTTAGTTGTGGTCTTGCTTGATTATAAAATGAAAGGAGAGTTCCCTTTTTCTCCCAGCCACCAGATGGGAAAGAAAACCAGTGAAATCACAAGCAATTTGTGCCATGTGTGGTTAACACATGAGTACTGACTAGTGCTGTGTGAAAATTTATGACCATAACTTTTTCTCAACAAAAAATTAGAGGTGGTGACACCAAACCACTTTGCAAAGTTATGTCTGTTTAACTGATTTGTTTCGGTGAAAGACAACAGCAACAAAATTTCCGAGAAAATTAAAACATTTTGTTTAGAAAATGTCAAAATTGAAATGTTTCCATTTTTCAGTTCAAAACAACTTTGTTTCAAAATTGTCATTTGAACCTAAGGTTCTTTTTCCAACTTTTCAATTCCCCAATAACCTAAAAAAATGTTTTTGGTTTGGCCCATATCTATTTTTCTTTTCCGAAATTGCCAGCAAAAAGGAAAAATCCATTATTTACACAGCTCTAGTATTCACCTTTCCCATGGTTCACTTTTACTATCACATCCTACTCTTAACCTGGCAAGTTGGATGGACTCATGTAATAGTTCTGATTGTACTTTGTGACAGCATTTTGCTCCTGCAAAACAAACACAGTCCGACTAAAGTACAGCTGCTGTAAGCAGCATAACATAACTTTATTGATTTCAAAGTTATATACAAAATGATGTAAGGAACTGCTGAGTGTGGACATGGACTACTTGCATCTACTGCATGTAAGCAGAACCACACATTTGTGTGGCACATTCTTTACTCCAGAAATAGCTTGTAGACATGCTCCTTTGGCTGAAATGGGAAAAGCTCACGCTTCCAGAGTAAAAGGAGATACGCTCTAACTTTGATGGTTCCCAAAGCTAATTGATACACCCGCAGTTCTTCTTTATTTCAACAAAGTATAAAGCTAGGGTAACAAAATCTAGAATTCAGGTCATTTATCAAAAAACTTTACATTTTTTTCTTTTCAAGGCAGGTGGGACAATACTAAATACCAACCAAAAAGAAAGCTCTTATTCTGAATATTCAGTTGGCATAAACAAATAAGCAATGGCCTATTAGTCCTTGCCAATTTTTGCTTATAGAATGGAAGTTACTTTGCTAAGTCACACAAGGAAACATTTTTAAAACCAAGCAAAGGATGCGTGTATAGCCCACTGCTATCACACCAAATTCAAGCAGAATACTGGGTGTTGAAATTGTGAGGCAGAGGAGGGGGTTGTGAGGTTGTAGAAGTATGTCACTCACAAAATCCTTTTGGGTTTGATCAAATATACATTATCCAGTTCTATAGGTTAGGAATATAGGAACATAGGACTGGAAAGGAACTCCTGAGTTATTAAGTCCAGTTCCCTGCTATCATACCAATGATCCTTCTCATTATAGGTGTATGAGGTATTTGCAGTGAAATTCTAAGTGACTGAGGAGTCAGCACTATGAAAATTCATTACAAATTCAGAATTGGTTCCCTTTTCATGACATTTATATGGTCATAATGAATCCTTTTCAGTGAAAATGGGCCCATTTTTTGCCCAAAATTATTGACACTATCAAAACGTGAAATATAGTGGGGATAATACCACAACTTGTGTGTGTGAAATTTTACACCAAAACCATGAAATGTCAGGAGCACCAGTGAAATGATGTTATGAAATCATTCATAAAAATGCTTGCAATGAAGTTTTTCATCACAATCCCTGGATCAGTTATTTTTTGGTCCATCTAGCCCAGTATCCTGTCTTCCCACAGCGGCCAGTGCCAGATGCTTCAGAAATAATGAACAGAATAGGGAAATTATCGAGTAATCCATCCCCTGTCATCCAGCCCCAGCTTCTGGCAATCAGAGGCTAGGGACATCCAGAGAATGGGGTTGCATCCCTGACCTTCTTGGCTAATAATCATTGATGGACCTATCCTCCATGAATGTATCTAATTCTTTTTTTAACACAGTTATAATTTTGGCCACTACATTATCCCCTGGCAATGGGTTTCACAGGTTCAATTTACATTGTGTGAAGAACTATTTCTTTATGTTTGTTTTAAATCTGCTGTCTATTAATTTCATCAGGTAACCCCTGGTTCTTCTGTTACGTGACTGGGTAAATAATACTTCCATATTCACTTTCTCCACACCATTCATGATTTTACAGACCTCTGTCATAGCTCTTTTAGCCAACTCTTTTCTAAGCTGAACGGTCCCAGTCTTTTTAATCTCTCCTTATATGGAAAATGTTCTATATCCCTAATCATTGTTGGTGTCCTTCTCTTAACTTTTTCCAATTCTAATATATCTTTTTTGAGATGGAGAAACCAGAAATGCACACAGTATTCAAGATGTAGGTTAACCAAAATCTCTTTCTAGAGTGGTAACAGCTAATTTAGACCCCATCATTTTATATGTATAGTTAGGATTATGTTTTCCAATGTGCATGAATTTGCATTTATAAACACTGAATTTCATCTACCATTTTCTTGCCCAGTCACCCGGTTTTGTGAGTTCCCTTTGTAACTCTTTTGTAGTCAGCTCTGGATTTAATTATCTTGAGTAATTGTGTATTGTCTGAAAACTTTGCCACCTCATTGCTTACTCCTTTTTTCAGATCATGTATGAATACGATGAACAGCAGGTCCCAGATTTTTGGGGGACCCCATTATTTACCTCTTTCCACCGGGAAAACTGATAATTTATTTTTACACTTTGTTTCCTATATTTTAAGCAGTTACTGATCCATGAGATGACTTTCCCCTTTATCCCATGACTCTTTACTTTGCTTAAGAGCCTTTGGTGAAGGACCTTGTCAAAGGCTTTCTGAAAGTCCAAGTATACTATATCCACTGGATCACCCTTGTTCACACATTTGTTGACCCCCTTACACAATTGTAATAGATTGGTGAGGTATGATTTCCATTTACAAGAGCCATCTTTGCTCTTCCCTAACAGATTGTGTTCATCTTTGAGTCTGATAATTCTGTTCTTTACTATAGTTTCAGCCACTTTGCCTGGTACTGAAGTTAGGCTTACTGTCCTTGTACTTGCCAGGATCACCTCTGGAACCATTTTTTTTTTAAATTGGCATTGCATTAGGGATCCTCCAGTCATCTGGTACAGAGGCTGAGTTAAGCAATAAATTACATACCACCATTAGTAGTTCTGCAATTTCATATATGAGTTCCTTCAGAACTCTTGGCTGAATAGCATCTGGTCCTGGTGACTTATTACTGTTTAATTTATCAGTTTGTTCCAAAACCTCCTCTACTCACACCTCAGCCTGGGATAGTTTCTCAGATTTGTCACCTAAAGAGGAATTGTGTTGACTTCAGCTATAAAAATGAATGGTAGTTCAAAGTACTTTGCTTTTTTAAGAGATAAAAGGAGACAGGATAGATGTTATATCAATATACATCATAATTTGGACCTGATCATGAAAGATGCAAAGAATTCATAACTCCTGCAGAAGGCAAAGGGAGCTGCAGTTGCCCAGAATCTCTCAGAAGCAGGTATTTAGTCAACGATTTGTGAAAAGCCCAACTCTATTCCCATAGAAGTCAATGAGAAATTTCCATTAACTACAATAGTTCAGGATCAACCAAAATGCCTGTGGCTAGCTAATTAACGTTCCAATTTTGCAAACCTCAACTCAATGGTCGTTCTTATGTCAGTACAGAATAGTCACATGAGTAGGAGTTTATAGTAATTAGGCCTCATTAGTCTGTACTTCTGCTTGCATGTCTTTATCAACATTCACTTTCAGTATATTTTTGTAGTTTATATTAAAAATAAGGAAAATGGGAAACAAAAAATATTTATATTTTCAGTGGAATTTTTGATTACATGACAGTGTTGGCAGAGGTGACATATATTTCATTTTTCCAGGTATCCTAAAAGAAACACTCAATTATTGAGATTTAAATTTGATTAATCTCAGAATCAAAAGATCCCTGATTGAACACATGAAGCTACAGGTACTCTCTAAAGGGAAGGAATTAATTAAATGACTCCAGAAATTTTGTTAGGTGAGTATTATCATTCAAAGTAAGTTCTTCTGTAATACTGAATTTTTGTGCCCTGTACAATTATACCCATTCAGCTATTATCTGAACATAGAGTATTCTTTCAAAGTTCATTTGAAAGCCAAAGCATAAAACAGAATACAGCTTTGTATTTCCATATTACAGTGTCTTTTATCCAAGAATAGCAAGGTGGTTTGAAAATATGAATTAACTGAGCCTGCCGACACCTCTGAGTTGCATAGGGAAGAATGGTTTATTTCACAGATGAGTAAAGTGAGGCTAAAAGAGAGATTAAAGCCTCACTACAGGAAAGCATCCCTATCCAGGACTGTGCTTAAATATGTGCTTAATACGAAGCACATGCTTAAGCCCCACTGAAGTCAATGCACTTGCAAAAGTGCTGTCTTTAAGAGAAATGGACTTAAATACGTGCTTAAGTGCTTTCGTGATTCAGAGCCAAACTGATTTGCTCAGCATCGCATGGCGAGTGTGAGATATGGGCTCAGAACCCTGCAATCCTGGCCCCTGCGCTAAACATGAGATTACACTGCCATTGTTTACTTCAAAAGATAGGCTATTGTATCTGCAATATTGTGTCATGAGACTGTGCAGTGAGCCTTTCACAGCTTTTCAGTGTGTTCTCTAAGCCATGTTGTAAAAGAGGCTGGCAAATGTTTCTCTGATGAGCCTTCATTTGCTTTAAACTTTCTATATAAGGGCACAGGCTCTTTATCTTAATGGGCCCTTTCTGTACCTTCATGCAGAAGGTTGATTTGCTCCATCTTTCTGGCCCGTCAAAGTAAGTTACACTCACCCGTATGTAAGTGACCACCCTCCATTTTCATCTCCCCTGAAACTGGGCTTCTGGGTCTCTGTAGTTCTATCCCTATGTTTCGGGCATAACTCCCCCACAGGCCAGTGGGAGACACACATAAGGGGAAGAATGATTCATTCCAGGAGGGCTGGGCACTCATGTTTGGGTAGCTGGATGCTGACTGCACTCCCATGGGTGCGTGTGCTGTCATTTCCGGAGACAGCTGTAGACCACAGTCACTAGCCTCTTGGGATTTGAGTGGGCCTCCCAACAGACTCTTCTTTTCACTTGAAACAGACTATGAATGAAAGCAGGTTAGAGTGTTCGCTCACGGCAGGCCTCAGCCAGGCGCTTTGTGTCTGTCGTTGTGATTGTAACAAAACCCAGGAAAAAAATAAATATCAACCACTCTGAGCACAGACCCATCACTCCCATCACCAGTTCAAACCACCAGTTCAAACCTAGTGTGACACACATAGGAATGGTGCAGCCTGCAGAATGGGCCATCTAGTGAGTCAACAGGGTCCAGTGCTTGGGGCACTAACATATGACCCAAAAGACCAGGGTTATATTCCTGGCTCTCCCACTGACCACCTGTGTTACCATGGGCAAGTCACTTCACCTCTGTTTCCTCTCCCACCCTTTATCTCCCATCTATTTAGACTGTTTGGGACAGAGATGGTCTCTTATTGTTTGCACAGTACCTAGCACAATGAGGACACTAGACATTTCTGTAACAGAAATAGTGGAGTAATTTTGTCCAAGATATGACAATGCATAGGGAAAACATGTCAGTGATGGAACCAATCGCTGCTGAATTTAGGTTTTGTGCTGAAAGATGGACAATCCAGGTGAGCAGGACCTGAGAATCTGCTCCATTTTCTCCGACAGGAGAGGCAAATCAGCACTTCTTCTGCAATAACACATATAAAGGGCCACTGAGTCAGAACTAGATGCAAGCAAGCGGAGTGCATATGTTTTTTCAGGTTTCAGAGTAACAGCCGTGTTAGTCTGTATTTGCAAAAAGAAAAGGAGTACTTGTGGCACCTTAGAGACTAACCAATTTATTTGAGCATGAGCTTTCGTGAGCTACAGCTCACTTCATCGGATGCATACTGTGGAAACTGCAGAAGACATTATATACACAGAGACCATGAAACAATACCTCCTCCCACCCCACTCTCCTGCTGGTAATAGCTTATCTAAAGTGATCATCAAGTTGGGCCATTTCCAGCACAAATCCAGGTTTTCTCACCCTCCGCCCCCCCACAGACAAACTCACTCTCCTGCTGGTAATAGCCCATCCAAAGTGACAGGTGCCTATAAAACACCTGATGTGGTGTGAATGCATCCTGGGTGTTTGCAAACACCCATGCAAACGCCTGATTTCTACATCTGGCATTTGTGCATATATATAAACATTAGGCATGTGCCAAAGTAGCCACACAATTGTGTGTGCCTTTCAAGCCTTAAACTTCAGGCTGTTTTACATGAGGAAGAAGAATACGATGGAAAAAAAAAAGACTGATAGAGTGAAAGAAAAGGTTAAAGAAAATAAACTTCAAAAAAGGAGACAAGATTTGTGCTTAGATACATAACTGAGAAGACAGACAAGGCTTTGGAAATACCTAAAGAGGTAGGTTGATAAACTTTAGCAGTATAATAGGTCTCACCCTGCTCTGATTACATCCAATAGGATCCTGGATGCAGGAATGGGAACAATATGGCTTAGCTGTGCAGATAAAAATGTCCCTGTTCAGTAATTAGATGCTACAGCGCTGGACAATATAAATAGATAGACGTGTCTGGTGTGTGCAATGTATTATATGAATCACAATCAGTTCAAAAAGGGGTGGACAATGTGGATCAGAATTCTGGTTTCTCCTTACAGGCATTCTGGGTGCAGCAGAACAGAGTTATTATAGCATACAGGAAAAAAACCCTCAAAGTAGAATAGGAATAATGTAAACTGGTGGCAAAGCATAATGGTCATGTATATCTCTATCAGATAGATGCAGTTTCCACACGGTTTTCTAGGAAGTTATGTCAGGTATGTTTTCTCGAGAACATTAAAGATGCAGAGATGCCTTAAAGTTATGATTCTGAAAGCAATTAGATTTCCTGCTTTGCCAATTATGTCTTCTAGAACATTGTGATAAGTTCAGTTTGCGGGGGTTCTTTTAATAATCTGCCTTTACATGTCTGAATCACTAGACAAATTAAATGCCGTTCCCTGTAACAATGGCCATAATCTCAGCTGCTCATCTGGAATCCCATCAATACTGTACATTTGGCCAGCAAATGATTCATGTCACATTAAATTACATTTCTGCTTTCCTGTGCTGCCTCTTTATATTTTCTTGACACTTCAATTCATTAAGCAGACGGAGATGGAACATGTGGCTGAAATATTTTGTTCAATAACATGTAAGTCCGGTCCCTGCAAGCTAGCACACTCTACCTCCCCTAGAAGAAGGTTGTTTCACTTCAGCTACCCTAATAACTGGTTGAAGCCTCCCTTACAGAAATCCGTTTCTGACGACTCATGCACAGTTGATTAAATGCCTCTTTTTAACCCCCACCCCTCACCCCCTTCTCTGGATAAATGCAAAGATGCTAAAATCAGAAAGATGTTGATTAAGACAATATCAGACAATTAATTATGCATTGTAATAACCTTTGTCCTAAGCTTTTTTTTTAATCAGTTGAAACTAAATGTGATCAGATAATTACACATTCCTGTGTTCTAATCAAGCTGTGGGCAGAGAAAGGATGTCGAGAGAGAGGAAATGGGGCAGAACTTAAGAGATAAATAACAGGAAATGAAGAAAAAATGGCAGCTCTTGAAATGGATAATTATATAATTATTTCACTTATTGTAGCATCATATCAACAAGTGGGTTCTTCCGGCAGGGGTTTTTGTGGCCAGCTGTAAGTCGGCTAACACGTGTGCAAGGAGGAGATGTGCAGAACAGCAGTATTAGCATCTGAATGGAAAACAAGCCCCTCACAGAGGGAAGCTGCGGGACCTGATTCTCCATGGCCATCTTCGATCATGTACACCTAGCAAATTACATTTGTGCTGGGGGCATTTTCACACACTTTGCATAGGTGCGAATGACAAGGCAAAGTGTAAGAGGTGTGTGTTTGTATGTGTGTGAAAATCAGCTCCTCCCCCATTTGCTATAATACAAGAGACATGTTTATGCCAGCACAACTCCCTTCATGTCTGTGGAGGTACAGATCTGGCGGCAGAAATTAAATAACAAATCAGGCTCAAACTTGTTTGTCAGTGTGGGCTCTTTGGGTCTAATTCTGGTCTTGCTCTCGCTGGTGTAAAACAGACCTAACTTCACTGAGCTGAGAGTGAAACAGATAGTCATGAGATCAGATTGAAGCCATTTGCATGGACTTAGGTCACGACCAATAACAATGGGTCAGTTCCTCAGCTGGTGTAAATGGGCATTAACTTCAGCTGAGGATCTACATAAGAAAAAAAGAATGGCCCTACTGGGTCAGACTGAAGGTCCATCTAGTCTTCTGACAGTGGCCAGTGCTAGGTGCCCCAGAGGGACTGAACAGAGCAGGTAATCATCAAGTGATCCATCCCCTGTCGCCCATTCCCAGCTTCTAGTTCACTCTGAGCAGAGTCTCCGGCATTGCAGTGTGTTGAGACCGGGTTACAGTGGAGCAGACCACAGCACGACTTGGGTCCAAGACCTTGCCTAGTGCCTACACTTACGGTGGTGTGTAGGGTACGTGTGGCTACGTGCCGCAGCCAAAGGCAGGCCATATCCACTCTTGGCACTGCAGTGCATAGCTACACGTGCCAGTGAAACGCTTTGGCAGCTGGGCGCCAGCGTGGAAAAGCTCCAGAAGTGGGGAGTGTTTCCCCGATGTCACACACACATGCACCCCTTCCCCTCCCCGGCCCGAGCCTCTCCCTGCTGCTAGAGTCTTTCACTGCGGTGGAGAAAAGCTCCGGCAGCACAGCGGCAGCAGGACACTACACTGCTAAAAAGAGCAATGTAGATGCAGGAGGCACTGGGTGGGCGTGTAGAGAGCCGTTGAATGTACTCTCCTCTCCCCGTCTAAGCCAGGCCTCGTTGTCTACACTGCTATTCGTACCCATGCTACCTGGGCACACAGTGTGTGCCCCGACACGCTGCTGTAGGTGTACAGGTACTTTCAGAGTCACAATTCATTTCTTGATTCCCCCCTTCCTCCACAGGGGGGACCAATCTTCTCCTGGTCTATGCCAGCCTCAAATCACTCTACTGTGCAAGCTTGCTCAGCTGTGCTGGCTGGTGCCTTGGGGGATGCAGTCTAAGGCTCTGCTCACTCTGGGTCCTCCTGCCTTAGGCAAGGAACGGTGGTGCCAGCAGCCCTGTGGGAGAGGCCCTCCTCTCCATACTGAGAGTTGCTGTGTGCGTAGTCTGTGCTGGGCCACAAGGGGACACCCTTGTCTCCCTTATCCCCTCAGTGGAAAGAAAAACAAGCAACCATCTGGCCTCTCATATTCAGGAATAGAGGGGGTCCTACCCAGCATGTTCAGATCAGAATCTGAGCACACACAGTGATTGGGGCTGTTTAGTTCCAGGGATTTTGTTTGGGCCCATCTCTGACCCCGAATCAACAAGGTTCTTAAGTATATAGCCTGACTTTAAGCACAGGAATAGTCCCATTGAATGAAACGTGACTGATTCCTCATGTGCTTAAAGCAAGGTGGTGTGCTTTAGAGCTGTGTGGGAAAGGGTTTTCCCATCCTGAAGTAATGCTTGAAGTTTCATTCCACCCCCGTTGTGCACTGGGATAAAACTGAGGCCTTTTGCAATAAAATAGAGAGAGAAGCCTGGTGGTTAGGGCACTCACTTGGGATAGAGGTCACCCAAGTTTAAGTCTCTATTCTGAATCGGAGTAGTGATTTGAACCTGGGTGTCCCACATCCCAGTTCTTTTTCTCTCTTGTGTTTTGACCAGAAAGTCCATCCTGGACCTGAGAAACCTCTCCCCAAAAAAATTTAATTGAAAAAATCCTGACCAGCCCTTGTGTGGCCAGAACTGGGGCCTGTGGTATTAACACGGGGTTTTCTTGCCCTAAGAGCTGCTCAGAGACTGGATAGAATGAAATCAACATAGGTAGCCTGATAGAAATGTGTCCCTCCTTTCTCTGTGTTCCCATTGTGCTCTGTGCTTTTGTGCAGATGCATTTTGTTTTTTTTTCTTTAAAAGCATGAACAGGATGCATAAGACAACAGAGCCTGAGAAGCGAGGGTGAGCTGTATTGTTCTCTCTCATTAATATCACTTCTGATCACATCATTAAGTACACAGTCCCACCGTATGGGTGAGCGGTGTGTGTGTGACCTAGTGAGGCAGATATTAATGAGCACTTTTTTTTTTTTTTTTTTTTTTTTTTTGCATTTTGCTTTGATTGAACTTATCATCACCTCTGCTGTTTGGAGAGCCTTGCATCCATTTCAGTTAAGTCCTAACCCTAGAGCTGGTTTAATATATTTTACCAGATTGACCTTTCTCACACATGACTGGCTGTCACGGGGGAAGGAGAGTAGGTCCAGGTTTCTCAATCGGAAGCCATCTAATTGCATAGAAGGGTATTTTGCTGGTGTATAGACAATAGGGCTCAATTACTCAACTCATTAAACATTTGAATATGATCCTGGAGGGTCAGATAACAAGAAATAAGCAGCTTTTCTTAGCTCTCATTTTTTTCCCCTATTTTCTTTTTCTTTTTCTCAAAATGAATGTTTGTTTCAAACTGAATGAGAAATTCACATTATAATTACAGATTGATTCAGTGCTCATTTAAACTTTGTTGACTGCCAAAGATGCCGATTTATACCAGCAGGGGATCTGGTCCACTAACATTTATTCTCTTTTTCTACTGCGCTTTACAGTGGTCACCCTTAAAACCAGCTAATTTTGCCTTAGATGAATAGATAAGATTAGTGGGATATTTGTAAGATACATTATACTCCAGTATAGGTAAATTGACCATACATCCCAGTTTTAGTGGGGATGTCTCAGTTTTACATGTGATGTCTGGGTGTCCCAGGAAATTCTTTTAGGTTCCCTGAAATATCCCAGCTGTCATCATCCATCAAACTTTTTGTGGGGTTTGGTTTATTCAGCACATATTGCGGCACCAAGTAACATTTCCTCTGGGTTTACCAAGAAAACAAAGTCCAGTGGAACGAGAATACAATGTGATGAGCAGTGTTTGTACAGCCACTATCAGAGCTGTCCTTTTGCTCAAAGTGAATATATTGACACTGCTTCAGCATTCATGATAGACACCATCAGAACACTAAGCAGCTGGCAAAATCCTCCAGGCTGAGAAATACGCACAAGCTGCTTTTGAGCCAGAAGCTGGCAGTACTGACACCAGCACACATTGTGTTTAAGTGTATTTTTGTCATGTAGGGCTATTTTGGACTCTAAAAGAAAGACTCCAAAAAAGTGCCCTGATTTATTTTTTTGTATTTTGCAATATGATCACTTTAAGCATAGGGTATACTGCAAAATCTGAGCTAACCTTATCCATTTACTTATGAGATCTGGTACAGTTTCACTGTACATAAGTCAAGTAATAGTCTCCAAAGGTCTTTCAAAGTTGCTGTTATGGTGAATTCTTTCTAAGCTAAGATTTTCATCTGTGTGTTTGATTGGGGATGGCTCTAAACTGTAAGCATAGCCTAATCTAGAGTTTGGAATCAGCCCATTACAGAACTAGGAAGAGTTGCAAAGAACTGGTCTAGATACAAACCTCCGTAGAGTTGGGGAGTTTCCAGATTCAGCATTTTGGCTCAGGCCAATTCCAATTTAATATAAAGAGGAACAATTAAAAATAAGAAGAGTCTCAGTTTGTTCATGCAAAATATTTCTCTTCATCTTTTCAATAAAGCTAATTCAACATTGTCTGTCAACCCATTTTCCCAAGAGAAAATAGATTTTATCAAAATGGAGATTTGTAGAGGAAATATCCATTTTCACAGAATTTTTCAGGCTTTCATTATAAAAGCCAAAAATTCAAGATGAGCAATGAGTGGGGTTTGCAAATTTTTTTGCAGTTTTGGACTTTCAGTTTTTCAACAAAAAAGATGAAAACATTAGAAAAAATATGAAAACAATTAAATGGTGTGAATTATTATAGAAAATATTTGCTGTTGAACAATTCAACAGTATTTTCTTGGTGCTCAGTTTATATACTATGCATATATGGTAAATGAACCCACATCCTATTCATTTAATGTGGTAGCTTGGAGTTGGAAGTGTGTGCTGAAGAACAGATGAGTGGTCAAACACTGGAAAATCAGAACTTTTCTGGGTTTGAAATACAGATACTAACCCAGCTCTTAATTTTCAGTGGACTCTGTTTACGTTGTTATCCTGTTGACATGATCCATATTTTGTATAGACAAAGAGGGAAGTCTAAGAACATAAGAATGGTCACACTAAGTCAGACCCCAGGATCCTGGCTTCCGACAGTGGCCAATGCCAGGCCAAACAATCCATCCTCTGTCACCTACTCCCAGTTTCTGTCAAACAGAGGTTAAGTACACTTCAGACCATAGTTTTGCTTCCCTGTCCATCCTGACTAATATCCTCATGGACCTCTCCTCCATGAACTTAACTAACTCTTTTTTGATGCCAGTTATTCTTTTGGCCACTACAACACTCTCTGGCAAAAAGTTTGGCAGGTTGACTGTACATTGTGTGTAGGAATACCTTCTTGTTTGTTTAAAACCTGCTTCCTATTCATTTCATATGGTGACCCCTAGTTCTTGTATTATGAGAAGCAGTTAATAACACTTTCTTGTTTACTTTATCAACACCTGTCATGATTTTATAGACCTCTATCATATCCCCCCTCAGACGTCTCTTTTCCAAACTGAAAGTCCCAGTCTTATTCATCTTATTTTCTGTACCTTTTCCAATTCCAATGTATCTTTTTTGAGATGGGACAACCAGACCTGCACACAGTATTCAAGATATGGTTGTACCAGGGATTTATATAGTGGCATTACAATATTTTCTGTTTTATTATCTGTCCCTTTCCCAGTGGTTCCTAACATTCTGTTCGCTTTTTTGACCGTCGCTGCACATTGAGCAGATGTTTTTAAAGAACTCTCTACAATGACTCCAAGATCTCTTTCTTGAGTGGTTACAGCTAATGTAGACCCCATCATTTTTATGTATAGTTGGGATTATATTTTCCAGTGTGCATTACTTTGCATTTATCAACATTGAATTTCATCTGCCATTTTGTTGCCCTGTCACACAATTTTGTGAGATCCCTTTGTAACTCTTCGCAGACTGCTTTGGTCTTAACTCTCTTGAGTGGTTTTGTATCATCTCCAAATTTTGCCACCTTGCTGTTTACTCCTTTTGCCAGCTCATTTATGAAAATGTTGAAGAGTACTGGTCCCAGTACAGACTCCTGAGGGACACCACTATGTACCTGTCTCCATTTTGAAAATGGACCATTTATTTTTACCCTTTGTTTCCTATTTTTCAACCAATTACTGATCCATGAGGGGACCTTCCCTCTTATCCAATGACAGCTTACTTTGCTTAAGAGCTTTTGGTGAGGGACCTTGTCAAAGGCTTTCTGAAAATCTAAGTACACTATATCCACTGGATTGAACTTGTCTACATGCTTGTTGACCCCCTCATGTTCCATGATATTCCAGAATAAGAGTAAAGAGGCCTGATTCTCTACTGTTTTACAGCTTTTCTAGTCACTTCCACCTGTGCAAACTGAGTGTACGGTAGGTGTGAACTACTTCTAGGCTAATCTGATAGCCTTTTACAGCTGCTCTGCATCCCTTTTGCAGAGGTATAAATGACTGCACAAAGCACAAGGTAGGGGAGAATCGTGCCCACCGAGTCTAGACTCCATGTGTTCAGGGAAATAAAAGTATGTTTCTCTCCCAGATTTTTCTAAGCCTTGCAGTAGCTGCAAGCCTGCTAGAGCATAAATGGCCACACATTTTGACACTTTACCTTATGATCAAGTTGGAGGCTGTACACACTTCCAAGATATCACTGAACCAAATCTAAATCTAGCCCTGTTGTTATTAACTCAGTGACAGTTTATATCACCACCCAAATGAGGATTGTTTATGCCTGGTGTCAAGGAACATTTCTGCAGCATCTCCTTAAGGAATCAGGCAACAAGCAAAGCCTAGTCTTTCAAGTCTATCGCGGGTGGGGGCGGGTTTGGATTAAAGATAATTGGAAAGAAAATAACTGACAAAAGGCCATGGAATGACATTTTTGCTGTACCACCTCAGTGTGATACTACAGATAATAATTCACTTTTTCACAGCTGCAAGGCAGCAGGAATTAAAAACAGCAAGATTCACCGGGATGACTTAAGTCAACTAATCATCAAAATAACTCAACTGGAAGAGCCGTACTTGGACAATAGCCAGGCAAGTAAATTCCCATCTATGCCATTATTTTCTCACCAGAAATCTATGGGGACACATGTATCACATTGAGAAGATCAAAGACACTCAAACATTGGCTCAATTCATCTCTCTGGCTAATGAGCCTTTTGCTACTTTTCATGCCACTGCTAAAATCAAAGCCCACACACTCCAGGAAGCCTGTATTAAAGTAAATACAGTATGTTAAATTCACAGTAAAGGAAATAATAAACATTTTATCCTTCAGATACCGGTCAGAGAGGCATATATCTGGATCTCTTCTTAAAGCCAGTTTATGAATCTGTCCACTGAAAAAGGAAGATTTACTCAGTTCCCCAACCCCAGTAAATCAGGAATCACCATGCATCGGGCTCTTATCTCTCTGTTCTTGAGTTCCCAGGGCCAGATCCTCAGCTGGTTTCACATTGGTAGAGTTTCACGGGTGTCAGCGGAGCTATGCCAATTTACTCTAAATGAGGAAAGGGTTCTTAGAATCACATTGACACATCCTCCAGCTACATAAACAAAGTAATCTCTTTGCCCATGGACTTTCTCCCCATCCCATAACTCTGTGGAGTGCTACACACTGAAGTGGATGAAAGCCCTTTATAGTTCAGGCCAGGGCTTTGCAAGATCCGATGGGTATCAGCACTCACACCTCACGTGCCTGGATATTTGGCTTTACTATGAAAAGGGACAGATGGGGATTGTATTTAAACATATCCTGTGCCAAAAATACCAAATACTTCCTCAAGAAAATACTACAAAGAGTTCAGATAACCCATGAGTATGTTAAGTATAGACCATCAATTCACTGAAAGTGAAAAAGAGAGGGATTTTAGTCCTGCTTTCAGTTCAAATCTGACTTGAACCTTAACAATGCTGCTGCTTGTGCACTTCTATAAAACAGCTGGGTAGGATGTAAGTGAACCCAGGAGAAAAGCAAACAATGAACATCTTGAGATACCTACACAAGGTTCTCAGTGATTTCATTAGCATTTGCACAGTGTTTCTTAGGCTAGAATTAAGACAAAAAAGCCTTTGCTGGTGTCAACCTTGCTCTGACATTCTCTCACTCTGAAGCTTGGGTTCATTTAGCAGCTTAGCATTTCAATATTTGTCACACAAGCCTTAAAGGAGTCATAGAATATCAGGGTTGGAAGGGACCTCAGGAGGTCATCTAGTCCAACCCCCTGCTCAAAGCAGGACCAATCCCCAACTAAATCATCCCAGCCAGGGCTTTGTCAAGCCTGACCTTAAAAATATCTAAGGAAGGAGATTCCACCACCTCCCTAGGTAACGCATTCCAGTGTTTCATCACCCTCCTAGTGAAATTTTTTTTCCTACATCCAACCTAAACCTCCCCCACTGCAACTTGAGACGATTACTCCTTGTTCTGTCATCAGCTACCACTGAGAACAGTCTAGATCCATCCTTTTTGGAACCCCCTTTCAGGTCGTTGAAAGCAGCTATCAAATCCCCCCTCATTCTTCTCTTCTGCAGACTAAACAATCCCAGTTCCCTCAGCCTCTCCTCATAAGTCATGTGTTCCAGTCCCCTAAACATTTTTGTTGCCCTCTGCTGGACTCTTTCCAATTTTTCCACATCCTTCTTGTAGTGTGGGGCCCAAATCTGGACACAATACTCCAGATGAGGCCTCACCAATGTCGAATAGAGGGGAATGATCACGTCTCTCGATCTGCTGGCAATGTCCCTACATATACATCCCAAAATGCCATTGGCCTTCTTGGCAACAAGGGCACACTGTTGACTCATATCCAGCTTCTCGTCCACTGTAACCCCTAGGTACTTTTCTGCAGAACTGCTGCCGAGCCATTCGGTCCCTAGTCTGTAGCGGCGTATGGGATTCTTCCGTCCTAAGTGCAGGACTCCACACTTGTCCTTGTTGAACCTCAGATTTCTTTTGGACCAATCCTCTAATTTGTCTAGGTCCCTCTGTATCCTATCCCTACCCTCCAGCGTATCTACCTTTCCTCCGAGTTTAGTGTCATCTGCAAACTTGCTGAGGGTGCAATCCACACCATCCTCCAGATCATTTATGAAGATCTTGAACAAAACCGGCCCCAGGACCGACCCTTGGGGCACTCCACTTGATACCAGCTGCCAACTAGACATGGAGCCATTGATCACTACCTGTTAAGCCCGACAATCTAGCCAACTTTCTATCCACCTTATAGTCCATTCATCCAGCCCATACTTCTTTAACTTGCTGGCAAGAATACTGTGGGAGACTGTGTCAAAAGCTTTGCTGAAGTCAAGGAACAACAAGTCCACTGCTTTCCCCTCATCCACAGAGCCAGTTATCTCGTCAGAGAAGGCAATTAGATTAGTCAGGCATGACTTGCCCTTGGTGAATCCATGCTGACTGTTCCTGATCACTTTCCTCTCCTCTAAGTGCTTCAGAATTGATTCCTTGAGGACCTGCTCCATGATTTTTCCAGGGCCTGAGGTGAGGCTGACTGGCCTGTAGTTCAGAGGATCCTCCTTCTTCCCTTTTTTAAAGATGGGCACTACATTAGCCTTTTTCCAGTCGTCCGGGACTTCCCCCGATCGCCATGAGTTTTCAAAGATAATGGCCAATGGCTCTGCAATCACATCTGCGAACTCTTTTAGCACTCTTGGATGCAGCGCATCCGGCCCCATGGACTTGTGCTCGTCCAGCTTTTCTAAATAGTCCCAAACCACTTCTTTCTCCATAGAGGGCTGGTCACCTCCTCCCCATGCTGTGCTGCCCAGTGCAGTAGTCTGGGAGCTGACCTCGTTCGTGAAGACAGAGGCAAAAAAAGCATTGAGTACATTAGCTTTTTCCACATCCTCTGACAGTAGGTTGCCTCCCTCATTCAGGAAGGGGCCCACACGTTCCTTGACTTTCTTCTTGTTGCTAACATACCTGAAGAAACCCTTCTTGTTACTCTTAACATCTCTTGCTAGCTGCAACTCCAGGTGTGATTTGGCCTTCCTGATTTCACTCCTGCATGCCCGAGCAATATCTTTACACTCTTCCCTGGTCATTTGTCCAATCTCCCACTTCTTGTAAGCTTCTTTAGGTGAAAGGAGAATAAAGGAGAATAAGACCATAAGAATGGCCATACTGGGTCAGACCAAAGATCCATCTATCGCAATATCCTGTCTTCTGACAGCGGCCAATGCCAGGTGCCCAGAGGGAATGAACAGAACAGGTAATCATCAAGTGATCCATCCCCTGTCACCCATTCCCAGCTTCTTTCAAACAGAGGCTATGGACACCATCCCTGCCCATCCTGGCTAATAGCCATTGATGGACCTATCCTCCATGAATGTATCTGGTTCTTTTTTTAATCTTGTTCTGGTCTTGGCCTTCACAACATCTGCTGGCAAGGAGTTCCATAGGTTGACTGTGTGTTGGTTGAAGAAATACTTCCTTTTGTTTGTTTTAAACCTGCTTCCTATTAATTTCATTTGGTGCCCCCTAGTTCTAATGTTATGAGGAGTAGTAAATAACACTTCCTTATTTACTTTCTCCACACTATTCATGATTTTATAGACCTCTATCATATCTCCCCTTAATCATTTCTTTTCCAAGCTGAAAAGTCCCGGTCTTTTTAATCTCTCCCCATATGGAAGCTATTCCATACCCCTAATCATTTTGTTGCTCTTTTCTGAACCTTTTTCAATTCCAATACAGCAGAACATTTACCTTGTGAAATAAATCTGGAGAGTACTACAGGAGTCTGAGTCCTTTGAAGCAGAGTTCAAACCTCTAGCAAAGAGCTCACTGTGAGTCTCCGAAGAACTGGTATGCGGAGAAATGAGCTGAACTTGTAACAGCAGGATTTCCCCCAGATCATTTGCTGTCCTTGTGAAAGAACCTCTATTCTCAGCTGCCTGCTTTGTCTGTGGGTGAGGTGTGGTTATTTGGGAGCAATTATGGGCCTCATTCTCAAGGAGAAAAACTCACCCTTAGGGGTGCCACCTTTGAGAATTTGCCGGATGTTACAACTAGTGGGCCAGTTATGTTGACACATGACCCTATGATTTCCTGACATCATGTTTTGTGAATGCCAAAAGGTATTTCCCACTGAAATTTGGATGAACCTGGAGACAGTCACCTAATTAGAGCCAGTCTCCAGCCCATTAGCAAGGCTTTGTGCCAGGATTCTCTATGGGAGAAAGCAGAATGAAATCCTCCTGGCTAGTGGGAGGAGACAAAGGAGTTTGCTGATGGGAATCCATAGCTGTAGTGATACAACAAGGGGCACAGGGTTTACCTCCATGGCCTCTTCTGCTCCCAGGAAGGAGAACTATTTCATATAGGGCTATCCCGAACCCACTGGATGGAGAAAGGGCTTTGACCAAAAGCAGCAGAATCAGAAAGAAATGGGACTGTCAGATTAATTGTCCATCAGGCTTCTCTACTGTGCATTATGCTGTCTTTTTAGAGCTTCAAGAAAGGGGTGGAAAGCAAATGTCTTGATTCCCAATCTCCAGCTCTAACAAGAGCCACAAATTAGTTCCTGAAAACTCGGATGGAAAGAGTGAATTAGCAGTTTCTGCTTCTTCACAGCATCACTGGTTTAGATATCATAGTAAGTTGCCACTGCTGTGATGAGCAAGGTCAGTTACTCCTTTCCTAGGAGGATCTTCAGTTATGTGTGTATGTATATCCAAAGATGCACATATCTTTCCTCAACTTTTTAAGGCACTAGCTATAAAGGATGCAATATGGAAAGGCAAGAACTGACATAGCCTCTTGGTCCATCCATACCCCCAAACTCTGCCTTTAATATCGCACAGTAGCTATATAGCTTAAAGGAGAAACACTGACTTCTCTCCCAAGGTCTGTCCCCTGGTTTAATTAGTATTGACATTGTCACTAATATTATAAGAGCAGTACAGATGGTAAATTCACACCTGTCCCATGTTTTGCACCTTGTCAGAGCTTACCATGGCATGATTTTCTTGGGAATGACAGGGTTATTAAACATCTTCCGGCAGAGGTATCTGAAATTTTCACTCAGCTCACTCCATAAGAGACTGCAACTTTCTTTGAGAACAGAAGAACAACAACAACAAGTTTCTACCCTGGTACAGATTTAAAGGACAAGGCAGCCCATGGGAATTCTACTTTTTACAAGATGAAAAAGCATGTAGCATGCATGGCAGCAAAAAGCAAGGGCTTTGCGCTAGGGGAAGGAGAGAGTGAAAAATATGGATGATTAAGATTCCTAGGATAATTGTCACAAATACTGTAAGCTTCGGATCAGGTCACACCTATAGGAAATAGACAATGGTACAAATCAGATAACCACTGTCAGGACTCAGAGGATCATTCCTATCCATGGAGTATTACAGACAGAAGGACAAATTCTGATTCGACTTATTCTGTTGTGACTCCGGAGTCATTCCAGCTTCACAGCTGAGTCAGTGAGATCACAACCAGGCCGATGGTCTTGAAAATAACAGGGCCACTTCCGCTGGGAAGGGGGTAAATACCTTATCTGCCAAGCATGGAGACATACATGCTGCCAACTCAAGAGGAATCTGCTGTTAAATAAAACTGCTCTGATTTCATAGGTGGAGTTTTAAGTAACCGCATTTAATGTGAACGTTGGTCCAAATTCTACAATCCCAATTCCCTACATGGTACCAGGCTGCCCCCTTCCATGATGCAATCCCAAGAAGGGCACTGAGGGGAGGAAGACTCCACAGAGTTGCCTTTGCAGATCTTCATTCCATCTCTATGGAACCCTGTACCATTCCTTTTGGGCAGGGTGCTGTATCTACTCCCTTCTGCCAAACAAGCTGTAGTTTCATCTCCAAACCCAGGTTTCCTAAGGAATTCCCAGGAAACTTCCCATCCCCACTTCTCCTTCTTCCTTGCCCTCTCCCCCAGTTGCACCTCCAATGGAGCTGTTTTATCAAGCCGTCTCATAACCCTCAGGAAGCCTGTTAAAGGGGAATTTCCTACCAGAAAGAGAGCTGAGGAACACTTAACACAGCCTCAGGCTGTATTATCCTTCCCTGTATGGCTCCATGGGCTTGGGGAATTATGTGCACTCCACAAGGCCTGTAGCACTCCTGCTTCACATCCTGCAATTATCCCAGTCCTGGGAGGGAGGGCCCCCCCTCTGTACATGGAGCTCTAGGAAATGATCTGGTTCACAGCCCTCACACCATCAATCTCCCGCTACCATTTTACCCTATGTAGTTTGCAGTAGCAGACATAGGAAGAAGAAAAGAAAAGGAGGATTTGTGGCACCTTAGAGACTAACAAATTTATCTGAGCATAAGCTTTTGTGAGCTACAGCTCATTTCATCGGATGCATTCAGTGGAAGAAGAAAATGGTTCTTGGCAAGAAGTCAGGTTGTAAACTTACAATCTAGGAGGGCATCATGCAGAGTTGGGTATGTTGTTCTAAGAAAGGCTCCCAGGCATGGAGAAGCAGCAAGTATCCTGGAAACTGGAAAGTTTAATGAGTTGTGCAAGATCTGTGATAGAAATTGATGAGGATCACAGGACTTGTTCCACCTTTGGCTCTTCTAAATGCCCCTAATTTTTCTTCTTTGGTCCTCTGAGTGATTTTGTTGCTCATGACAAAGGATGCTGGCTTCACATACAGCTCTTCCAATGCCCCTATGGCTCAGACTCCAAGCCCCATTCTATTCAGGTCCTGAGCTTGTCAGCAGACACTGACAGCCGTGACATGAACGAGCAAGGAATAAGCTGAGGGAAAACTCATTGCCACTTATGTCTTGGGCAGGGGTCAAAAAGATATTTCCTAAGCTCCTCCCACAAAAATCAGCTCCACCCACTTGAGGCACTAAAATGAGATGCCACTGTCAATAGCTAGTGTAGAGTACCCCATATAATCCTTTGTGCTCACTAGCTCAGCTCCCCCTAACTGGAATTGAAGCATCCATGGGTTCAGCCCCCCTTGATGGGGCTCAGATGCCCCACTGGGCCCCTTAAGCTTATCCCCTCCCCCCCCGCCACCACCAATCAAGGAGGAGATAAGTGTTTTCTTCTCAATATCATTTTAAAGTGTCATCACTGGCATTGAGTTAATGTCCAGTGAGATAAATGAGCCAGTTCACATCTCACAGAATTATCGTTTCAGGCTCCGCACATTCAGGCAGACTTTACTGTATCAGTTACACTCCCTTGACATGGTCAGTGTTCTCTCCACAGCCACAACTGCTAGAGATACAGTTTAAAAAATCTGAAACTGGAGTTCCTGAAAAAGAAAGCAGTCTGGGGAGGTGCTGATATGTTCTATTACTGCTTAATGTGCCAATTTGATGCTAGTGTTGGGTAAACTTTTAATGGTGCTATCTACATGTAAAAAGACTATTGTATCACTGATTGCAGCACCCAGCCCCTTGAAAGGATGGTTCTCCAATCAATTAGTAAACATCAGGGATGAGTAATTTGAGAAAGTCGGAACTGACCCAAATTTCAACCCAGTAGTCCTTCTCACAGATTAATCCCATTTAAAGCAATGGGATTACTCATTTGAGTAATGTTTACAGGATTGGGCCCTAAAAAGAGTTTGCAGGATCAGGCTAAAATAATTGCAGGATTGAGCTAATTATTTTAATAAAAGAAGCAAGTTTCATACATAAAGATCTTGCTGAAAAACCAATTATTTTTCAACAGCAGAAGCCAGTTATTAAAGTTTTTTTTAATTAAAACCAACTCAACTGCATTTGTGCACAAATGGACAGTGGAATGCTTTTAAAGTAATGACTCAGAACATTCTAAACAGGCAAAAGTTCAGTTAGAGTAAATTGGATTTCTTCCATCTCTTGAGATAAAAATTGTTGCTTACAGCCAGAAAGTTTGTGCGGGGGGTGGGGGTGGGGCGCATGATTTATTTTTAAAAAGAAAAGGAGTACTTGTGGCACCTTAGAGACTAACCAATTTATTTGAGCATCAGCTTTCGTGAGCTACAGCTGTAGCTCACGAAAGCTGATGCTCAAATAAATTGGTTAGTCTCTAAGGTGCCACAAGTACTCCTTTTCTTTTTGCGAATACAGACTAACACGGCTGTTACTCTGAAACCTACCTTTATTTTTAAAAAAATTATTTCCATAAATGTAATAGGGTCAGATTCTCTTCTGGCCGCTTTGTGTTACTTGGTGTGAGAAGTGGTCCCTAAATGGCCACCTGAGGATTCTCTTAGTATAGGAAGCTTGTCAGGGCTGGGGTGGAGCACATCTACATTCTGCCAACTTTTAAGTGCAGTATGGTCCTTTATGGGGTACTGACAACTGTTCTAATATACTCAGGTATAGTGCCAGGGCAGCGTGAACATCTTAAGAGTTTTTGCAACTCTGACAGGTCTTTACTCCCTGCAGCAAGCAGATCTTGGCATCGGAAAGAATCTGGACGTTTGTTTGAAATAAGGCTACTCTCTTTGCAAGATGTGTATATATATTCATACTGCCTACAGTGCTATCAGTAACCCTCTGACACTCCATCAGGCTTGCACTTCTACCTCAAACAGATACCCAAAAGCAATGTGTAGCCAAACTTAACTTGCACTCTAATGCAAAACCTTAAGAGTGACTTGTGCAACACTAAGGCAGATTAACTTTCCAAACACTCAGAATGTGCGACAGTCAGATGTGCTGATCTGTTCATACATGTGAGGTCACGACTAAGGTTTTGCTTTTGCATGCAAGTTTGATGAAGCTGGGGTACGTATCTGTTGGAGAAGAAAGTGAAAACCTTATGGAGTGTTGGAGTGCATTAAAGAATACTGCAAACTTTCCCCTGAACTTTTTATATCCAGGCTTTTAAATTTGTGGTTGTGGACAGGATGTGTCCTGGTGAAACCTTAACTGTTACTAAATACAGTTTGCAGTTTTGTTGTAGCCATGTTGGTCCCAGAACATTAGAGGGATAAGAAGGGTGAGGTAATATCTTTTATTGGACCAACTGCTGTTAGTGAAAGAGACAAGTTGAGCCAATAAAGGATATTATCTCACCCACCATATCTCACTACACATGGTTTTGTGTGTGTTCAATTGCATAGTCTCCCTTAAAATCCAATACACAATCCAACTGGATCTCCCTTGAAATCCAATGTGCTATAATTAAGCAAATGTTGCAAAACTCCCGTTGACTTCAATGAGGCTCATATTTCACCCCTAGAGTATATAGATTAACATCATGTGAGTGACACTGGAAATTATGGAAACAATGTATGTTTCTTAAAAGGAAGGGAAGCCAGATTTTTTTTTAAATCTATTTTATAATTGAAATAAAGGTGTCACCGTCCATAAAAACAAAAATGTGTAAGAAAAGGCTCTAAGACCAAACAATGATAGTTAAAAGCATAACATGAGCATCTGGTTCTTGTATATTACAGCTAATATATTAATATAAGACCTAAACAACTGTAATGTTTTAGGAACAAAGATAAATTAACAGGATAAATTTCCTCCTGCAAATATTCTCCTCTTAACAGGATAATCTTTGTACACTAATAAAATAAACCACAAGTCATATTTGCTCTTGGTCTTACTCTCTTACTGTAATTTAGCCAAGCTTGAGATAATATGGCAAAATCGATTAACAAAAGCATAAATTAATTTTTTTCCCCTCCAAAGAATCAGGTTCTCTTTTTAAGGTGGTTTCAGATAGATATGATTGTCTCAAAGTTAGTGAATTCACACTAATGAATATTTAATTATTAAATTAATTAACTCCCTTCATGCATCGGAATTTTTCAAAATGCACCCTTCCATTGTTCTGGGAGCACAGATTAAAAAACCAACAACTCTTTACTTCAACAGCATGGCACAAATTCAGAGAAGCAATTAAGCACAAGCTTAAGTGCATCTGTATTCCGGACAGCAGTTAAGCACATTGTTAAGTCCTAGTCTAAATAGGGATGCTTTCCTGAACTAAGGCTTATGTCAGGAGTGAAAAATCTGCTGCCCCTTTTGAGTAGCATACTTTCCGGCACTGCCATATTAGATGTTGAGACCATTCAGCGCCTGGAAAAGGCCAGGTTGGCATTTGGTAGGCTCTCCCACAGGATCTGGAGGGAACATGGAGTCTCCCTCAGCACTAAGAAAAAAATCTACTGCATTGTTGTACTCCCCTCACTCCCCTACGGCTGTGAGATGTGGACAGTCTACCAATGTCATATCAAACAGCTGGAGAGCTTCCACCTTCACCACCTAAGATCATCTGCAGCATCATGTGGTAGAACAGGATCCCTAACACTGAAGTCCTTGAGAGGTGTCAAATTCCTGGCAATGAGAGTATGCTCATAGGGGCCCCAACTTTGCTGGGTTGGACCCATGGTGTGCAGGAAGTTTCCCATATACTGAAAGTAGCGTTCTACAGCCAGGTGAACTGGGGAACCCTCTGTAGGGGTCGAACCATCCTCAGATACACAGACCCCTGGAAGGCCAACCTGAAAGCATGCAAGATAGACATTAGAACCTGGGAACCTCGACAGACCCAGGTGGAGAGGTCCGAGCCATGAGGCCATGTCCACTTCTGAGGAGTGGCATGTGAGGTTATTGCAGGAGAAGAGAGCACATCATAAAGCCAGTGGTTCAAACCCGCAGCAACAATGATACTTGAAAGACATGGAACTGCATTTGCAAATCCAGGATTGGACTCACTTCCCATCTGAGAAGCCATAAAAACAAATAAATCCAGAACTTAAGTCAATACTAGCTGAACTCTCATCCATTGAATCAACTGCAGAATCCACCATCAAAGGCATGTCCGCCTCCTACCACTGCGTTACTCCTGGTGCAACGCCAGTGGAGGTAGCAAAGGTGAGAGCATAAGCATAGATAGGGTTTTATCACCATTTTGCAGGGTTTTATGATGTTGCAAAAGTAATTCCTTGTCAATAGCAGTGCTCCCAACATTACTCTCACAGAGATAATTGTACTGGTGGGAAATTTCATATAGCTACAGTCTTTTAGATAGTGTTCTGGCTGCCCCTTTGCAGGTGAACAGAGGTTAGGGGGAGGGAGCTGTGAGCCCGTTCCTCACTTTTGCCCACCTGCTGTGAGGGCAGCCAGGATACTTCTGAGCTCAAGGTGCAGGTAAGTTTTAGAACCATCTAGACAGACGACCCTAGCAGGACTCAGATGGGTGGTGTAAACACATGACCATGGTCCTACCAGCCTTCCACACCACTAGCCTGACCAGGACCTGTGCTGGGAGAACACATGAAGCATCTCCAGAAATGTGGTGTGAACTCCTCTCCTCAGTGTGTTCCCTGAGATGCACTCAGAGGTATCCTATCTGCCTGTATATTCCTCTCTTTCCTTCCTTCCTCTTTCAAAGGCACTGAAAAAAAAAGGTCACCTAAATACTTGTCCCCAGGCCAGGCCCTCACCAACAGATTCCACTGCATCAAGCATATAGTCTTGAGGAAATGGCAGCCGCTCTATGGTTGCAGTGGTCTTTTAAGGGGTCTGAAATCCTACAAATGGTGCTCATGTTATATTGATCTCAGATTGTATAAGCTTTCCATCAAATCCTGAGCAGCAACCCCCCACCTCATGCCTGGAAGTTCTGGATCTGACCTGAATCCAAACCTAACAAGTGTAAGATTCTGAACCTCAACCCAGCAAATGTTCTGAACAGTCCTAATTCAGGGTAATGATCTAGGTCAGTGGTGGGCAACCTGCAGCCCGGGCTGCAGGGACATGCAGGCCACCACTTCCCACAGCTCCCATTGGCCGGGAACGGTGAACCGCAGCCACTGGGAACTGTGGGTGGCTGTGCAAATGTAAACAAACTGTCTGGCAGCCTGCCAGCGGATCACCCTGACAGCCCCCGTGCAGCCCATGGGCCGCAGGTTGCCAACCACTAATCTAGGCCACCTCCAACCAACTCTCAAGCATATTCAGCCTGGTTTCTCCCCATTAGGCCCTTGGTTTAATTTAACTCACCCAATTTAGTAGACAGAGCCACCGTCTCTTTAAAATGCAGCAATCACAGACAATGTTATGGCATAGGGGGTTAGTAACAGATTCTCATATGGGAATGGTCTCTACTACCTGGGCTTGTAAGGAGTTGAGGGTAGAACAGGTTCCAGTTTTTTCTTTGAAACAGGTGGGTTTGGTTTTTTTTTTTTCATTTTTCTCCCCAAATGAAAATTTATGCTGCAAATGGACGTTAGGCAAAAATTTCCATTTTTTTTTAAACTTGAAAAGGAAAACCAAAATTCACTTTTCATCTAACATTTTGGGGTTTGATTTTCAATAAATATAGATGTTTTTATTGAAAATAATTATTTGAAAACCAATTTATTTTAATGGGAAGTCTAGAAAAAATGAACTAAAAAAAGTGTCCTGCAAAAAATAACTGTCATTCTCCAACCAGCTCTACATCAGGGTCTGTGGACAGCCTTCTCATCCAAAGCTTTTCTAAAGCAGAGGCAACTTCCTTTGGCTTTTAGGCAGGAGCCTGGCTCTAAATTAAAATGTTTTAAGGAGCTCTAACTAGACTCAGTGCTGCACATTTGATATTGTCTCAACCACACTGATGTGGAGCTACATCAGAAAGAGGCTGGCACACTGATGCCATATGTGTGACATGCAAAAGAAAGTTTAAGAACTCCAAGCCAAATCCTCAGCTGTTGCGGAGCAGTGTAGCTCAGCTGACTTCAGAGAAGATCAACTGATTTACACCAGCACAGGATCTAGCCCTCCATCCTCTGGGCCAGAAAGAGAAACCATTTTAGCACTTCTGCTTGAATCTACGATCTGATGATAGCAATGTGCCCATGCATGTGAGAGGCACATGATGTTGCATATGGATGAAGAGCGGGCAGCAGGCAAGTTTTACAGATCTGTTCAGTGAGATCAGAACATCTGAGATGAAGGAAAGTAGTGGATACTTCCACCACTGCTGTCAGCTCAAAATGCACATCCCTCGCTCCCATTCTTTATGACCCCAGAACCCTACAGTGCTTGACAATCCACCAGTGGCTCCAACAAAGAGATCCATCTGCCTGCCTGAGGACATGCAACAGCTGTCTCTGAAACAATCTATAGGAAGGGGTGAAAATATGACTGCACTCATCCTTTCACCAAGCAAATTACAGCATTCAGGAGCAAGAAGCAGGCCATCTGTTCTCTCTCTTGATAAAGCACACAGAACATGATTTTTTTTTTACCTTAGAAGGTAGCCTGAGAGACAACACAGCTCACCAGTCAGCAGCTGTGCCACTTACCCAGCGACATTCTCTCTTCTAGTTATTATATTTACTTTGTGCTCATCTGTATTCAGCTTTGGTTTTCTTTTGTCAAGTGCACACAATGCATTGTTGTGGGGGCTAGAGGAGTGGCTATATTATTTTCTTTTCAATTACTTCATTATATTAATCTATACTAATTGTCCTCCCTTTTACATTTTTCTATCACCAGGACAGCCTTTAGCGACTGGGCATATGGGAGCCTAGTGGGGAAATGAGTTGGGTTAGCTCTGTCTTAACTGGTGTTGCTGATGCTGAGTATACATGTGATTTTATTTCATGCATTGCAGCTTCTCTTCTTTTCCTTCCCTATGTCAGAAGTCAGTGGGTCTCTTTCTGTGCACTGCAGTGGTTGGAGACTGTCCCTTCTTAAAAAGTCATGTAGAATATAATACAGATGATTCCAGTGGGGTCTACAGAAATTTAATAGACATTACTCTAAATATGTAGAGAATGACAGAATTATCTATTTTCCATGTTTTGTTTTAAAACATCCTGGAGAATTCTATGGCATGGGCAATATTCTCTATTAAATTCTCAAGAATGTTTAAACAAATATATTTTATATTAACATCAACAGGACTCTTCCATAAGGGAAAGGGGAATATTGAGCTTGTTATCCCTACTATGAAAAGCTTTGACTCAGCAAAGCAATTAATCACATGCTTGACTTTAAGAACACACATCAGTACTTTCCTGAATCAGGGCCTAAATCAGGAAGGAAGTCTTTTGTTCCAGATCACTTAGATGGAGCTTGTTTGTAGCTGGGAGATGGATTCCCTACCTTCACTTAATGGTCATACAGACTTTTCAGAGACGGCTGAATGAACATGCCTGCTGGTCCTGCTGCTATCAGCTGCATTGGCCTGTAATTCACACTGACCTTTATCCACCATCATCCATAGTACTAACTTTATTCCTCTCATTTCCCTATTCTCCTCTCACTGCCATTAACACATACATTTGATCCCACACTGTTTCTTGAACATCATACCAATATCTACGGCTTCTTGAGACTTCTATCCACTTGCCTTAGGAGATCTTGGGTATTTTTTATTGCATCTCAAAAGCCATAAATCCACAGCCAATATCCCAGGTGATTTTTGGTTTGGGGATTGTGTAAACATGCAGTAGCCAGGGCCAAGTTCAATATAGTGTCTATGGATATTTTAAAATAAAGAGAGGGCTTGGCTCCAGACCCCACCTAAAAACCTTAGACATGCCAGGTTTTAGACACTTAAAGTCTAAACATCATGGTCATCTGAGCAGGTGTTTCTGCCTTTGTTTGCAAATCACATGCCAAGGAAAACAAGATGAGCATCTACTTAAATAAAAAGTATTTAAATAGATTTAGTTAACATATAATTTACATAAAGCATCTGTCATAACAATACAGCTAAAGGTAGCCTAGAATTCCTCCTTACCTGTAAGGGGTTAAGAAGCTCAAATAACCTGGTTGGCACCTGACCAAAAGGACCAATGGGGAAAGAAGATACTTTCAAATCTTGGGGGGAGGCTTTGTTTTGTGTGTTCTCTTGGGAAGCAGAGAAGCATCAGGTCAGAAAACTCCTTCTCCTATAAACCATCCTAAAAGTCTCTCATATCAAAAATTGTAAGTAAAAGCCAGGCAAGGCGTGTTAGATTATCTTTTGTTCTGCTTGTGAATTTTTCCTTTGCTGGATGGAGGTTTATTCCTGTTTTTTGTAACTTTGAAACTAAGCCTAGAGGAAGTTCTGTTGTGTTTTTGAATCTTTTGTTACCCTGTAAAGTTATTTTCCTTCCTGATTTTACAGAGGTGACGTTTACCTTTTTTAAAAAATAAAATCCTTCTTTTAAGAACCTGACTGATTTCTCTATTGTCCTAAGACCTAGGGGTTTGGGTCTGTGGTCACTTTGTAACCAACTGGTTAGGATATTATCTTCAAGCCTCCCCAGGAAAGGGGGTGTAAGGGCTTGGGGGATATTTTGGGGGAATAGGAACTCCAAGTGGTCCTTTCCCTGATTCTTTGTTCAATCACTTGGTGGTGGCAGCGTAGGGCAAAGAATGTGTGTCTTGTGGAAGTTTTAACCTAAGCTGGTAGAAATAAGCTTAGGGGGTCTTTCATGTGGGTCCCCACATCTGTACCCTAGAGTTCAGAGTGGGGAGGGAACCCTGAAAGCATCTAATAAACCAATACCAGGTAGGAGAAAAGTATACTAAGGATATAGGAGATGCCACAATCTCAGGTGTTAATAAAGTTTGTTTGCAATGTTCTGACATAATACATTGGCCTTACAAAATATAGGGTTTCATCAAAATCAAAAGATTTCACAGGAAAAAGTGATTTTTAAGAAATGTTCTGATTTTTTCAATAAGAAATTTCTAAGTGATACAGTGACAGGATGCTGTACTCACTGCAAGGAAGGTACCTTCTACTGGACATTCTGGAAGTTAGCTTTGTGAGGCAACGTCCCTTCCCACAGTTGCACCCCATCTCACCGTCCTTCTCTCTCAGTCCGAAGCCTCTCTCTTGCTCCACAAGCTCCTGCTGCCTCTTCGTGATTCAGCCTTCTGGCCAGGTCCAGAGTATCAAGGTCTTCCTTCCACAGTCCTAGGCAGTCTTCTCATTCACTGTCACATAGTGCCACTCCCTTAGTGGCTAGCACAGGAATCCAGCCCCACCCTCTCTCTGGGTTCTGGTTCAGGGACCCTCTAGCCAAGACTCAAGATCTGTTCCCTCCTAGGCCTCACTGCCTTTCCCTGAACCCTTTCTGCACCATCTGGTACTCCCCCCTCTCTGGGTTTGCTAGCACTCTAACTCCCTCCTCCCAGAGAGCAACTGTAGGCTACCTGTCTCTGCATCCTCCAACCCATCCTTCCTTCTTCCAGCAAGTGTCTGAAGACTTTCCCATCAGCCCCTCTGCCTCCAGTTTTCTGTCTTTATAAATCCAGCTCAGTTCGTTCCTCCTCAGCTGGGCTGCCTCAGTCAGGGGTTAGCTTAGTCACCTGATTCCCCTCAGCTGTGGCCTGTTTGACTAATTTGCCCCCTTCTCAATCTGCATTAACCCTTTCTGGGCAAGTACGGGGTAAACACCGCATCACAGATACATTTGTTTTTGAATTGAAATGTCAACATTTTTAAATGAAACATTTTGACTAAAACCAGTAAACTTTTTCAAGCCAAAGTTATTCTAAACTTCTCGTCCCATGAAAATTTGAAATGTTGTCCTAACAAAATATCAGAATTTCCTATGGGATGGAAATGAATTCTCTGAAAACAGCTCCAATTATTAATGGCCTGGCTTGTTGGTGACTTGAAACTCTTGTTCAAAAACACAGTCTCCACCCACCTAAATGACTCATGAATCTAGCAGTTCTCATTAGTGGCAAAAAAAGGGATAATGAGAGAGGGCCTCCTCCATTTTGTCTGTTCCAGTTCACCTTTTGCTAGGCATGGCCCAGTCTAGTGAATTCAGCAGCACTACGTATCCCAAAGCCCAGTCCAGCTATATCAAGTTTGCTGTTGCTAGGTACTTGTTCTGTGAAGCCAGAGTTCAAGATGCTGGTGGGAAGCTCACAGCAAAGCAAGATCCTTGGCGAAGTCCCTGCTCTCACCCTTGTTCATTGTGGGCTCTCTGCCCAACTTAACTCCATGACTCTCAAATCAGGGTGACTCACTTTCTCCAGGAGATACCTTTCATAAATACTGTAATGATCAGTGCAGACAGCACCTCCACCAATAGGTGGTGCTGTACAGTATCTTTATCATAGTGTTAATGTAACGCCAGAATTTGACCAAACTGCAGTCAGCCATTTTGTGTGTCCAACCACTTCATAGCTGAAAACCAAATACCACATAGCTAGGAATAATCTTAGGGCTCTGAGAGACAAACCAAACAGCTGTATGATTGCAGTTTTGCTAATCAGAATGGGAGGATGGGACAGGGTGTTAATGTACCATGAGAATGGAAGGAATGTTTGGGCAGCCAACCTTGGTTTTAAGTACCCCTGGCATATAAGTTTTATTGTTGTCATGACTAGAAATGCTACCGCATATGTGTGTGTGTGTGCTTGAGACCTAGTAAAAGAGTAGTTTTAGGTAAAAGCACTCTTCTTTGTTCCCATCATTTATCAGATGGAGGAGCTATGTCCCCACCAATTTATTCCTGACACTGCCAGGAGAGAAACATTTAACACTGCTTTGGGTTCTGAAAATGCTGGGTAATATTAATTTGTTGTCTTGGTTTGGGTGGGTGGGTAAGAGGAAGTTAAGTTCTACCTGTGTGAATTGTTACTTGCAGTTTTCCAATTAATCTCAGTGATTCCTATGAGTGAGTATTCCAATATACTTACTTGACACATTAAATATCAATATCAATAGAATTAAGAATATCAAACCTTCAAGCAGCTAGATTTTTTCCCTGGTCTCCTATGGGAGGAACCAACAACTTGTTTCCTTTAAACTCTTCTAGCTCTGGAGTTTACACTTGCAAAATTAGATAACTGAGATTTTAGCAAAATGAAAGCCAGGTCACCAGCCAATTCTGAGCTTAGACTCAGGCTTAGAAAGGATGCCAGCAGCCTTGCAAATTCCTGACCTTCACATATGCCTCCTAACAATCCTAGTTTGGGAAGTGCTTTAAATTTAATGTAGCAGGTTTGGCTGATGTGTAATAGCACTGTGGGCGATATGGCTGACAAAGCCAATAATGCATTTGGTTCAAGAGGCAATACTCAAGATTCACTGGCTGATTCATATTTTCCGCCTCAGGGTGCATTTTTTCCCAATAAATGATTTATCCATTTTATTATTAACTGCAACATATTCCAGACTTGGTATATTTATTTCAATGTGTGATGTATGTTGTTCACTAGGAATGTGATTCAATAATGAACTATAGATGTTACAGTGTGTAATATATCTGGATGCCCTATGCAGAAACATAGGGTGACGAGAATAGCACCTCATTCTAATATCTCATTCTATCAGAATGAAGTTCTTCAGACCTGATCCAACACCTGCTGATGTTGCTGGAAAGATTCCCATTAACTTCAATGGGCTTTGGATTGGGCCCCTGTTACAGGTGCTGAAACAGTCCCAGAACTCAGAGATGTAGGCCCCAATTCAGGCAGCCGTCCCTCATTCTTAAATGCTACTGAAGTTGATCAATTTAAGTACATGCTTAAAGTTAAGCACATGCTTATGTTCTTTCCTGAATTGAGGATTTGGATAGGTTTGTGTTCTATTTTTTATTCTTTTGACACACAATTTCCTGTCGTGCCATTTTCCTAACAAAGATCTCATTCGAATTAGAATGTATTTTTAATGTTCAGATTATCTGGATTCGCCTATGCTCTGACCTGGATCAACTGATTATTTAAAAGAGATTAGCAAGCGTGTTCTGGGGGAACCACTTCACTTCAAAAATTGAAATTGTTTTAATTGTTTTCTCTTCAGTTCAATTTCATTATTTTGTAATCACTAATTAAACTTAAGCTACAAATCAATAATACTTCATTTTTGAAATCCTATTATGGGCCCATTAAAATAATTGGCAAAATGCTCATTGAGTTTAATAGAAATAGGATCCTGTCTTTTACACACTGTATGCTATTGATCCAATAAGGTAAGGCTTAACTACATGCTATTTAGAGTGATTGGCATGCCCTGATATGATTATTAGAACTGATTACATCAGTTGACATGACAATGACCAATGGTTTGTTGACTTCAATGGAAATAGGAGATAAGTCTTTTATATACAGTATGCTATTGTCTGAATAAATTAAGGGCCTTGCTAAGTGCTATTTAATGTGAGTCATTTCTCTATAGCACCATTAGAGTTGATGACATATAGTATGGCATTATATTGCACCACTCAACCTGCATTATGTACATGCAGCAAGAAACATGCATTTCAGTGTTTAAATTGGGGGGAAATAAAATAAAATAAAAATCAAGTGGGGTAGCTGAGAGACGCAGTTCTGACACTGTCTTGCCAAAGTTGCTGCTCCCAGGTTATGCTAGGACCCCTTCACACACACTTTTTTCAGCCACTTTAATTATTTTCTCATTATATGGCAAACAAAGACAGGAAGACTTCATTTCAGAAGAAGGCAATTTGGCTGCCAAACATCGCCTCTGAAGGAAAGAGGAAGAATTCACAAGAGACAAAAGACATAGTACGTAACTTCCTCCGGTTTATGAATTTCAGGCTTTGAAAAGGGAAAGCTATGTCTAATGGGTTCACAAGTCTAAGAATATTCCAGATCATCATCGTGCTCTCATGTGTTATTAAATGTCTTAGATATTTGCCTCTAAATGTGCAAAAGTCTGATTGTTAGTTCACTTGTTCCCAGCCACAATTAAGGGTGTTGTTTGTTTACTTTTATGGCTGGGCTTTTCATGGGAGCTGCAGGGTATGTATTTAAATATACATCTGATAGAGGAGGAGCTGTCACTTGTGGAGATGGTGGGGAATTATCTCAAAATGCTCTGTTTGGTGCAAAAATGGAACTTTTTACCACCAGTTTCTTGAGATAAAATTATAAGATTATATGAATCAGGTGATTCCCAAAGTGGGGCTCCCTCTATTTAAGAAAGGTCAGCCTTTCAACTCTTGGTGTGCATTCCCTTTTAAAAGGCTGAAATTTCTAGGCTTGAGAAAATTACACAGATTTGTCTCAGTTCCCCCACCTTAAAGAGGTGTAGCAAAAAAACCCCTTACATTATTTGGGCATGGGAGGGAGGAGTGGATTGTTCCTTTGCCTTACATCTTTGAGATGCCCTTTGAAACATCTTTCATCTTGCTGTATTTGTGGAGCTTAGCCTGACGAATACAAGATGATGAAAGAGGAAGGTTAGGTCAGACTTGTCGGAAAACAACATTTGTCTTCATTAGCCGGAACAACAGTTATTGCAGACGAGCAGGTGTGAAGAGTGGTGTGCAAAGAAGGACTGCATTGCCCATGTTCTCCAAGAGCACTCTTTGCTTCTCATTCAGCTTCAGAGTCAATTCTAGACTACCCTGCTTGCCTTCCATAGACTACTCTACCAAACATATCTTGTTTTTCTATAGTCCCTTTTCTATTCCCTGCATTCTCCCACTTCTGGTCTGCTCTGTCCAGTCACACATGCTCACTGCTGCTACAATTAGAACTTGTTAGGGTGAGAGTATAAAGCCTTCTACTGTGGGTTCTGAGCTTTTTGGACCATTCTTCCTCTATTTCTAAGACCATTAACTCTTGCAATCTCAGCTGAAGACATTTTTTCTCCTTTGCCTGTACCTGTTAATCTCTCTCCCCCTCAGCTATTATTGTCTGTTTAACTTTGTCGCTGTATTGTTTAGCTCTGCAATGTGTTATGAGATCCAGTTTGCATGAAAAATATTATACAAGATAAATTATTTACTTTATTTTTTTCCTGCTTGGATTGATGTTAAAATACTGTTCTCCTTGGTTTTCCTCTGGATAACTCATGTAAAAAAAGACTTGATCTGATCAAAAAATATAAATAAAACTGGTAAGAAATTCACACTTAAAAAAACCCCAAATAGATTTTTTTAAAGTTGAAATTTTTGGAAAAAAAATAAACAGCAGTTTGTTATAATATTGCTGTGAAGTTTTGCATAACTTTTCTGAAGTCCCACTTAGAACACTTTTAAGGAAAAAGATAATAGAATCATAGAATATCAGGGTTGGAAGGGACCTCAGGAGGTCATCTAGTCCAACCCCCTGCTCAAAGCAGGACCAATCCCCAATTAAATCATCCCAGCCAGGGCTTTGTAATCCCAGCCAGGGCTTTGTCATCCCAGCCAGGGCTTTGATAATCTCCTGCACTGCTTTGATCCAGAAGCTAGCAGAAACCTCTTGAGGAGCAAAAACAGATATTTTACAAACCTCAGGACTGACGCTGGTATTCGCCCCAGCAGAATATTGTGCAACAGTTCGGGACAGGAAGTGACATACATGTTTAGATGATTCACAGCTGAACATGGCTACCTGTTTCATTAGTGATTGCCTTAGTCACACATTAACATCTAATTTATATGCTGGCTCACCTAGTTCCCTCAAAACTTTGGTGAGATGCCATTACCCTTAAAACTGCAAGGAGAGCTATGATGGATGAAAACAATATTCTGCACCCAAGGCTGACAGTAATTCTAAGAGGTGCTAATAAGCAACACCCACTTCCTTCTGCTTGCCTCCAGAAGAAAATATATGGAGAAGAGATGACTCAGAGGGGGACAAGATAACAGTTTAAAAGTACATAAAAGGTTGTTAAAAGGAGGAGGGAGAAAAATTGTTCTCCTTAACCTCTGAGGATAGGACAAGAAGCAATGGGCTTAAATTGCATAAAGGGAGATTTAGATTGGACATTAGCAAAAACTTCCTGTCAGGGTAGTTAAGCAGTGGAATAAATTGCCTAGGGAGGTTGTGGATTCTCCACCATTGGAGATTTTTAAGAGCAGGTTAGACAAACATCTGTCAGGGATGGTCTAGATAATGCTTAGTCCTGCCATGAGTGCAGGGGACTGGACAAGAAGACCTCTTGAGGTCCCTTCCAGTCCTACGATTCTATGATTCTACACCTGCAGTGCCTGCTGACTTGCCACGACTGACGTTGTGACATCCCTTTCCAGTGACGTTCATGACTTCCCACCAGTGCCGCCAGCCCAGTGCCAGTTTTGGATGAATAGAGGCATATCAGCGCTGTTAGCTGTGTCCTTGGAGAGTGGCAGCAACTCTGGGACAGAGAGACAGGCATGCTGTTGAATTTCAGAAGCCCTAACAGACATCCACCTGTTTGCAACCTGGTATGCAGATCCTGGACTAGACTTACTAGGCTGCTGACTGGAACAGCTGCAGTTGCTGCCACAATGCAGACCATCAAACAGGTCGTGGAGGAGCGTACAATTGGAAGACTGGAGGGTGGACTGCAACAACTTGTTACTTTCAATGTTCAGTCATCTAACTGCTGCATCGATCTAGATCAAAGGTTCCCAAACTTTTCTTATTGTGTACCCCCTTCCAGATCTACCAGCTATGTGCATACCCCTTTCCAGATCTACCAGCTGCCTGTGTCCCCCCTTCCAGATGTACCAGTTGTGTGCATACCCCCTTCCAGGTGTAACAGCTGCCTGTGTCCCCCCTTCCAGATCTACCAGCAGCCTGCATACCCCTACCTGTCTCTCCTCTCTGGTGCTTTCTTGCTGCCTCTTTATCAGCCTTGGGCTGATGGAGTAATTGGCTCCTTAGACCAGAGGTTCCCCAACTTTTCTTATTGAATACACCTTCTAGATCTACCAGCTACTCACGTACCCCACCCTTCTTATCACAGATACTTTGTGTGTTCTTAACACTACCTGGCTGTAGCCATCTATCCCTATTTCACTGTTACATACAGATGTAGTTATAGTGCAACGTAGACAAATGAAAAAAACCAAACAAACCCTGATTAACTTCGGAGGTCAGTTAGACTAGACAGTTGCTGGGCAACTGAACCTGCACTGTACCGTGATTGGAGGCGAGGGCTCTGTATATCAGCATCTCTGTGTATCTGTGTTCTCATTGGTACAAGTTGAAGTCAATTAACTACCGTATTTTATGTAACAATTTTCCACAGAGTTTTAAAGCTTTGTCTGGGTAGCCTATTATGAAAATGCAATAAATAAAATAATAAATAAAATCCACCATTTCACAACTTATCCTGCATACCTCCTGTGTACCACAGTTTGGGAACCCCAATCTAGATACCGACTTGTGACACATATGAAAGAAAAAGTTGGCTGATTTCTTGTAGGCATCCATAACCATCAAAAATATAGATATTTAATTCCTCTTCTTAACTCTCCTTTCACACAGGTCCCTTATATTGTGAAAATTAAATATTTTCTTTGCCAATAACTGTGATATTTAGTGAAAGGTGCTGTACGGTTGGCAAAACCTTTCCAAGGTGTGTATTTGCTACCAAAGACTTTTTCACTGAATATCATGCAACCAACACACCCTGCTACATCCATAGCAGAATTAGGCAGCAATGAAGATGAGCATGCATAAACTAAATATTTGTGAATAGAGCCCATAATATTTGGCAATTAGCAGATTAGTAATAAATAAGAACCGGCTAATTGCTCACCTGACTGAAATTTCTTTTTTTTTTTCCAGTTGGTTAGAAATAAGCAGTTTATATTTAATAGGCCCTGTCAATTACAGCATCTCTGAGATGTTAGTGAACAATTAAGGTAAAGAACTAGAGACATATTATACTGTAGGGAACAATCCTATAATGGCAGAGAACCAATTAAATGAACAAACAGCAGTGATAGTAGCAGACCTGAAAAGAGCTCCACGTAGCTTGAAAGCTGGTCTCTCTCATGGACAAAAGTTGGTCCAATAAAAGATATTACTTCGCCCATATCACTTCGCCCAGCAGGAGAGTGGGGTGGGGGGAGAGAAAACCTTTTGTAGTGATAAACACCCATTTTTTCATGATTTGTGTGTATAAAAACAAACATCTTCTGTATTTTCCACAGTATGCATCCGATGAAGTGAGCTGTAGCTCACGAAAGCTTATGCTCAAATAAATTGGTTAGTCTCTAAGGTGCCACAAGTACTCCTTTTCTTTTCGCCCATCTTGTTTCTCAAGCACCGGTTGGTCTTTTCCATCTGGGAATTCTATGAATCTTTGATTAAGTTCAACTTTGGAAATAGAATTGGCGTCAAATCTCTGCTCTTAATTCTAAATCTAATCTAGATCCACAAAAGTATGGCCTGTGGGCCTGATCTAGGTCCACTGAAGTCAAAGCAAAGACTCCCACTGACTGCAATGGGATTTGAATGAGACCTAAATGTGTCAGCAAATGTGTTGCTTCTCCAGTCTGCAATGAGCAACTTCTAAGCCTGAAATAATGGAAGTCCTCAGATCTGCTTTGTTACCTTAGTCTTATGTTGGCACATTGTAATGAGATATGAAAATGTTAATTTGCTTTGTGCCTAAATCAAATACCCTTTTCTGATAGAATAAAGTAAGTTCAGAGCCAATAAATTTACATTTGAGTATAGTTTACTCAGGAAACATTTACATGACATTAACATATTAAAATAATGTGACTTTCAGAGCACACGTGGCCCCAGCTAGGATCCTCCTGGTTATCACATCTGCGAAGTGGAAAGTGCAAGACATTTATATGCTGTTACTTTCCTAGGCTGGTGAGCGTTTCTGAGCTGCCCAGCAGCAGTTCTGCCAGCAGTTATCGCTGAAATGCACCGTAGGAATCACATGGTTTTCCACTATTAAATCCCAGTGGAATTCTTGTCACTTTGCTGATGGATTGTGTGTCATGAGCAGTGAGGGACGCTTGTCTGTTTTTATCTCTTGCAGACTCCTGGGAGCCAAAGCTGGTTGAAGGAAACCTGGGGCTTTAGGCATACCATGATACAGGGATCACACACCGCTCAGAGTGGCAGTGGCAGGGGACTCCTCTCCCCTCCCAGAGAGGCAGGGACAAAATCAATGGTCTCTTTTACTCCCCAACAAAAAGGCAACAAGGGTCACTTTCTCCTGCCTGGAGAAGTAGAGGTGTCAACAGTGGGGTTCCTCATAGCTCAGCCATTCCCATTACATTCTTCTACAGTACATTGTGTTCTTGAGTTCCTGCTGAAAAGTCCTCTGCTGGGGCTGTGTTGGCAAGGCCCTCAGAGCAATGGGTCTTGGAGTTAGCACCCCACTGAGATGACTGTGGCAGTTCTCCACTCTCAAAGCTATTGAGTACTGGACCATAGGTCTGAGCCAGTAAGGCAATTCCTATGGTCCTATGTGTGCATCTTACATTATTAAATGATGCTTCTTCCAAGCTGGTTTCTTTCATTGATGGGATTGGAAGTGAGGGGCTAATTCCTTTTGTGTTGGGTGCCTTATGACAGCTGTGTGGGAGAGCACACAGGTGCACCTTGCAGCACACTCTGAAGGCTAAGAGATTCAGGTTCAGCCTGAGCACCTGTAGAAATTTTTTCTATAATCATGGGGGTTTTACTAAGATGTCACACGATAAAACCGGGATACTGGCAGTCAAAGCATCCCTGTCAAGCACAGCAAGCATGGTGAAGAGTAAAAAGAAAAGGAGGACTTGTGGCACCTTAGAGACTAACCAATTTATTTGAGCATAAACTTTCGTGAGCTTATGCTCAAATAAATTGTTTAGTCTCTAAGGTGCCACAAGTCCTCCTTTTCTTTTTGCAAATACAGACTAACACGGCTGTTACTCTGAAACATGGTGAAGAGTGTAAACAGGTGATCCCTGGGATGACTTGAGCTGTATCCCATTCAATATTTTGAAGATGAGGACAAGGACAAAGAACTGGACCTGGAAATCGTCTGGGAGCCAGTGCAGTGTCCTCTCTATGTGCTGGGTGGAGGATTTGGCCATAAATGTAGGATGGGGCTGAGCAGAGCCAGAAGACAAATTTAGCAAAGTAGTTGTGTGGGAAGGCACGGAATCCATCTTATTTGCTATTCAGCAGCATTTGTGAGCAGGGAACCCAGGTGGGAGGCTATTTATCACCTCAGCCTCGAGTCAGATCTGCTGCTTACTCACACAGCCAGTATTTTTATGTGTAGCCTGTCCGGAGGGCAATGAGCAATTAGATTCCTCTGTCTGGATGAGGATTTTGGTAGCGATAGGCTGCCTGGCAACAAGATTGCTTCTAGCCTGCTACATGATGACTGGCAGGTCTACCTGTGATGTCACGTGGCCAACAGCCAAAAGCAATCTGATTAGAATCAGTTGGATTAAAACACTAACAAGTTGTCCTGTGCTTCTGCTCTCTTCCTTGTCTAGCAACCAGGCTTTTCAGTGCAATAGCCACACAGCAGGGCATATAAACAATTGGTATCATATGACCCTGGGACAAATCTTTAACTCCTTCCTGTGTTGGTGAGCAGTTACTCACACAACTAATCCTATTCAGGTGTAAGTGGCAAATGTTGCAAAAGAGGTTGTCACAAATCAGCAGAGCCCTCAGGATTATGACATATTGAGAGAACATTCTCTAGAGCGCGTTCATTTACTGCCTAGCATCTTGTGCTCTGTGTTGCACCAGAGGACCTCTGATCAGTTCCAGCACCAGGAGAACAGGAAAGGTAGTTCAGAACGACCTCTGCGTCTTCCTACCACCTGAGCTCTGTATCAGCACACCAATGGGCTTCAGTTCTGAGCGGACTGTGGGGGCAGGAGCTCTGAATCCTCTTACTGTTCCTCCCATCCTTCAATTCTTCCTCTAGTGTAATTTAGGGCAGCTGCAGGCTCAGTGTTTGCTCTCCTGATAAGAACATAAGAATGGCCATGCTGGGTCAGACCAAAGGTCCATCCAGCCCAGTATCCTGTCTACCGACAGTGGCCAATGCCAAGTGCCCCAGAGGGAGTGAACCTAACAGGTAATGATCAAGTGATCTCTCTCCTGCCATCTGTCTCCACCCTCTGACAAACAAAGGCCAGGGACACCATTCCTTACCCATCCTGGCTAATAGCCATTAATGGACTTAACCTCCATGAATTTATCCAGTTCTCTTTTAAACCCTGTTATAGTCCTAGTCTTTACAACCTCCTCAGGCAAGGAGTTCCACAGGTTGACTGTGCACTGTGTGAAGAACTTCCTTTTATTTGTTTTAAACCTGCTGCCCATTAATTTCATTTGGTGGCCCCTAGTTCTTATATTATGGGAAGAAGTAAATAACTTTTCCTTATTCACTTTCTCCACACAACTCATGATTTTATATACCTCTATCATATTCCTCCCTTAGTGTCCTCTTTTCCAAGCTGAAAAGTCCTAGCGTCTTTAATCTCTCCTCATATGGGACCCGTTCCAACCCCCTAATCATTTTAGTTGCCCTTCTCTGAACCTTTTCTAATGCCAGTATATCTTTTTTGTGATGAGGAGACCACATCTGTACACAGTATTCAAGATGTGGGCGTACCATGGATTTATATAAGGCCAATAAGATATTCTCCGTCTTATTCTCTATCCCCTTTTTAATGATTCCTAACATCCTCTTTGCTTTTTTGACTGCCACTGCACACTGCATGGACGTCTTCAGAGAACTATCCACGATGACTCCAAGATCTCTTTCCTGATGAGTTGTAGCTAAATTAGCCCTCATCATATTGTATGTATAGTTGGGGTTATTTTTCCCAATGTGCATTACTTTACATTTATCCACATTAAATTTCATTTGCCATTTTGTTGCACAACCACTTAGTTTCGTGAGATCTTTTTGAAGTTCTTTACAGTCTGCTTTGGTCTTAACTATCTTGAACTAGCACATATCCTTAGCTGGAGCAGAGAAGGCACTGAGTAGCACAAAGCAGACTATGCCATTTTGGGTACAACCCAAAGATTCCCTTTGGGCAGGGGAGACCTCTTTAAACAGTAGCATTTTACATAGTGCCCTCTTTGTGCAGCTGTAAATGACTAGGATAGGCACTAAGCCATGGAGAATTAGACCTGGTCCACACACAGATTTTGTACCAGTATAACTAGATCGACTGGAGGGGGTGATTTTTTACTGATTCAGTTGTACCCAAGTGCGACACAGTTATACCGGTAAAAAAAGAAGAGCTGGATTAATTATTTTTTTGGCAAATAGTAAATTTGCTGAAAAATTAATTTGTCCTCACATTAAAACTATTGATAAATCTGGGTTGTATTCAGCAAATAGTTTTGGACAAAGACTTTTTTTTAAGTCAAAACATTTTGTTTTGATCATTTTGAAATGAAACATTTTGATTTTTCATTTTGAACTGGTATGTTACTTCAAAATTTGTTTTGTTTTTTTTAAAATGTGAAAACATACCTGAAAAAAATCTGAAATCAATGACTAAGTCCCAGAACTGAAAAATTCTCAGCTCTGTATCAAGGTGACTTATACTGGTATAGCTTATTATTTTCCCTTCTCATTTGGGACTAAAGTATATTGGTACAAGCACTTTGATACCAGTATAATGCCACCACACTATGGGTTTTGTACTGCTTCAACTACTTTTGTACTGCTTCAACTAAAGTGGTAAACTTGTGTGTCTAGACAAGACCTCAGTATACCCAATTCAAAAGATAGTTTGGGTGTTCTGTTTTCAAACTTCCTTTTGTGTCTCAGTTTTTATGTTTCATTTGCAGAAGTTGTAGGGACTATTAACTCATTTGCTCTCTCTCTTTGTGTTGAAAAATCATTCGGTGGGAAATGTTTCTAATTGTAATGTTGTAATTTGGCTTTTATTTCATTGCATTAAAGAAGTTTGGATTAGGGGTCTCAAAGGTCAGTATTAACTATAGCCCTGCTTCTTTTCATTATTTATGTTTGAATTCTTTAGACCTGCTAATCAAACTGATGCTGAATGAGTTCTATTATTTTCACTTTAGCTCAACCTCTTTTCTGCAAGATGCATCTTCAATATTGTGACAAAAGTCACATTCATTCACTGTGATTTTTTTTCCCAATTAAAACGCATGTTATTTAAGAGAGCTGGAGAGACGTTGGCATCAGGTTAAGGAGACTAGAAGATGAACACAACAAAAAAAGGGTTATAAAAATTTGTCAGTCAGATAATAAAATATTATGGACCATTCTCACTTCAACATAATCCTCGAAAAGAGTACCTAAGGCTTTCTTCTGAGGGTGATTATCAGAGTTTATGAGACTTCTATATTTTTCCAAGCTTTGATGAATACAATATGGTGATTTCAGCCTGATATCATTTTTTAGATTACTAGCTGGCTAGATATTTATATCATTCTTATCACTGTGGTTTCTAAATGTAACCTACATTTCCAGCATTTGGTTTTTCTCTCCCTCTAGTGGCTAGTCCACATGAAGGGTTTGTGAGTTGGGCTGGCTGGAAACTTTTCATCAAACCTGTTTTTGACAGAAAATTGGGTTTTCAACAAAATTATTTTTTCCACAGAAAAGTTTGTTTTCTTCAGAAAACGTTTTTTTATTTATTATTATGAACTATTTTTATTAATTTATTTAATTAAGCTTATATTATTAGTTAATGGCTCCTAAATAAAGTGAATTATTTATTCACAGTGGAACAGCTTCAGCAAGGGAGCCTGAGAGAGCCCCATCTCAGGCTACTCCATAGCTCAGTGGCTAGAGCACTCTCCTGAGAGATGGGAGACATCTGTTCATTCATTCTGTCTGAGGGAGCAACTGAACTTGTGTCTCTGACATCCCAGGTGAGTTCTCTAACCACTAGGCTAAAAGTTACAAGGTGGACACCTCCTTCTCAGGCCAGATTTTGAATGGAACCCAATTCAGTAGGCAGCCTCTGTGCATGCCTACTGTATCAGTCCCTATATAAGACTTGAACGTCCAAATTTCTATCTTCTCCCAGATTGTGAATTGCTCTGGGATCCAGATGGGAGATAGATGAATGGATGCCTAACGTGAGGCCACAGTGCTCATGCAACAGTTTATCCAGAAAAAAATAGGGTACCACTTACCAAGTGAGTTTAGGTGCCTTGAGGGTTTAGTGGGAGTTTTGTGGATCGTCCTGGAGCCAAAGATGGGATGTAGGTGCCTAAATCTGGGGTTTCCACCCATGCTTCTAACCAGTGGTGCAAGTTTTCAGGTTAATGCTATGTATGGTAAAATGGGGATAATGGTGTTTCGCTTTGCAGCATGCTCCACAGATTCATTAGTTAATGTCCAGAAGGCACTTAGAAGATGCTTAGTGCTAAGTATTGTTCCTATCATTGAAATAATTTATATTTGCTTTAATTCCTTTACCAGTGCCTGTTTTGGGACATTTCTCAATAATGACTGTGGGTCAATTTCCCACCTCAGGCTCTTATGTAGGCACTATTCTTCCAGCTATCTTAAAGCATGTAGAGAAGGGGACAAATTTTATTATTTTCATTTTACAGATGGGGAAACAGGGATGGTGATAAGATGGGAGATGTGGCAAAATTCAAAAAGCTAGGAATTGAAATAAGGTCCCTTAATCCTCAGCCCAATGCCTTATCCACAAGGACAGTTTTCCTAGGCCCTTAATGTCAAAGCTATCTATCATTTGGTTTTCTATAGCACTCATCCCAGTATGATCTAAGCTCTTCATTAAGGACTGCATGAAAAATTGAATCAACTACAATGTGTGGTGAGCATTCACTTTCTCTGTCCCGTATATAAGACAGTTGTCGAGAAAAAGCCTTAATAAATCATGAACCCCTAATAAATTACCAAGAAAACTCATGTTTTTACCAATTATTGTCATGCAAATGATATGCTTGTACCATAAATAGTGTCCTAATTGTCAAAAAGGACAGCAGGCAGCAAAAGGCAATATGATTAGTTCAAGATGTAAACAAGAATATAAAAGATAGATCAAAAGCATTTAAAAGTTACAGAAGCTAATAATTGGAGGGATTGGACTCATTATAATAGGAAGTGAAAATGACAAAGAAAACATTCAGCGAATAATAATCTTGGAATAACACAAGGCACTGAACAAAAATGAAGTGATTTCACGGTATAGAAGGTAAACAATGGTGAAGTAAAAAATCGGTTCTCTTAAGAATGATTTTAGGGAATTAGAGACCAGGGATAAAGGAAAAAGCAAAAATGAGGAGGGTGGAGAATAGAGATGTGCTGAAATGAAGGAGAAGATATCCAGGGAAGAGCCCCTGAGGAAATGGGAAACACAGAGACAAAACAAGTCCTGGTTAGAGACTTTTAAAGTTGTCAAAAGGTTGGAGAATGTAAAAGTGCCAGATGCAGAGAACACTGAATATCTGTAAGACTTTAAGGAATGTTCAGCTAAAAAAACCCCATACGATTAAAGTAGGAAATATCACAAATTCCAACCATTCATGTAAAATGCCAGTGGACTGAGCTAGTTAATAAAAAGGCATTAAGAACAGGGTAGTGAGGACTAGAAGTGACAGACCAGCTGCTTTTCTTACTGGGGACATTTCATAAGTTACGTTGGACGTTGCTTGAAAAAGCACCACGGATTATCAGTTTGGTAGCTCGTGAGTAACTGTGTGACAATCGAAGAGGATATTTATCATTCTGTTAGATGATAAGGACAATATCAGACAGCAGTGGACAGGAAGGATTGTTGTGATAATTGGGCCTAGAAATGTACTGTAATTATGAGCCTAACTGTGTAAAAGTGGATAGAAGTGCCACAATAGGATAGTGAGGGGATGGGCTATTTCACCCATCACTTCATTTTGGGGTCCTAGAAGAAATCAACTTGGGGAAGGAAAATTGCTCCTAGAGCAAGCTTTGCCATCATGGCTCCACCCCCATCCTCTCTCTCCTGAGATCCCAGACCTTCTTCATCCTAACCCTGATAGAAGTCCTGACCAAACTGGGCTAGAGAGAGGGAGCCAGATGAAATCACCACGTCCACCGGCACTGCTTAAATGCCACCTATGATATTAGATTTTGTCATACACACACACGTCCACAGTGCGTCCTATTCCTTACCCACCTTATTTCTGCTCTTTCTGACCCTCTCCATTTTTCCTTCTGTCTAAAAAGAGTCTGCCTTAGCCAGGCGTATATTTCGCAATGGTGCTGTAAGCCTGTGACCAGAAAGGGGCAGATAAAACAGTGCCCTAAATTGCCTGATGCTGGTACAAGTTTGCAAGGTCTCAGAGTAGCTAACTAGACCATGTGCTGTGCCTGTGTTTCTCCAGCAGCAAGGCTGCAAGTGAAAGCCAATACCAGAGAAAGGAGCTACATTTTCTCTTTGTTGTTCTTTTCTCTCCTCTTTTGTGTGATTTTGACTTGTTTCGTCTTCTAAGAAATGGGATCGGTCTTTAACAACAACAACAACAACAGCAGCAGCAGCTCCAGACCATCTTAGCTAACTCCTTCACTTTTCCCCCAAAAGGATCATTCTTACCACCCTTAATACCATCTCAGAGATGTTCAAACAAGTTTTTTTTTCCCTTCTAAAGACTATTTCCAGGTAAAAGGAAAGGGAACAAGGGATATTGTAAAAAAGAAAGCCTGACTTAATTTACATTTCAAAAGCTTTAACTGTTTCTCCTTCTTTTTCTGGGTCTTTAATAAAAGGCTTAAGGATTTTGGGGGGCGAGGGGTTAGGTACCTTTGACTCTTTGGGCCCTTTTATTCAGTCTACATTAACACAATGATGTTCTTCTGGTTAGAACACTGGATTGTGACTCAGGAGACATGGGTCCAATTCCCAGCTCTGCCATAGACTTCCTGTGTGACACCAGGAAAGTCATTTTTTCTCTGTTTGTGAAATCCTAGCTCCACTGAGGTCAATCAGAATTTTGCCATTCAATTCAATGGGGGCAGGATTTCCCCCTTGGGTCTCAGTTACCAGTCTGTAAAATGGTAGATAATAAATTGTGTTAATTTGTTTTTTCCTTCATGGTTTGTCTATTTAAGTTGTAAGCTCTTTGGGCCAGGGACTGTCTCTTATTATGTGTCTAGCACGAGTCCTCTACATGGTACTGTAATGGAAATAATTAGTAAAGTCCTACGGCAAGGGTTACTAAGCAAATGGCTGAATCACGAAGCTGGATGAAAAACTATATTATGAATTAATATGGCACAGAAGCAGCAAAACACTAAATTTATGATTGTAATGCTGGCCAGCATGAGAGAATGGGAAGAAAATGTAGAAAATGTCCCTTCAATCCACAGTCAAATATATTGCTCCAGTGGAGAAAATAAACACAATGCCAGCTTAGAATGCTATTGGAGTATGAGATAAATCTTAGGAGGTGGTATTATTACTATGTAAGGCACTTGTTATACCTCACCTAGAGCATTTTATGCAGCATTTGTCACAGTGCCTCAGCAAGAACATAATTGCCCTTGAGCTGGTAAGGAGCAGAGCAGCAAGAATAATATCAGTTGAGATGTGTCATAGAGAAAGGTTAAAGGAGTTTGGTTTAGTGCACTGGAAGAGGAAACTTTGTAACAAATTAATTGAGGCTATAATTTGAGAATTAGAAAATCATGGGAAAATCAACTTTTGGCATAACTGTTGAATACTGCTACTGAGTAATTAATGCCTCTAAAGCACACTACACACAATATGCCACATCCTCAGCTGGTATAAATTGGCACCACTCAATTAAATTCAACACAGTTATGCGAATTTATGCCAGCTGTGGATCTGCCCTTATAACTAACTTGCCCTCATACTGCCCTTGTTATTATTAACAGTTCAGTTTCTACATTTATAAGTGATTTCCTCAAAAGTACTCATGAAGTTAGTGGAAAACATGTGTCTAGCATAGTTGTTTTTTTTTTTCCTCTTAGACCCATTCAAGATCTGCTAAGCCATGCTACATTATTAACTCAAAAAGTCAGTATGGAGTAAGGTTCTTAGACCAGCCAGATAAAGTAGAGAGCATAAATATTCTCAAGGGAAAACTTCCCAGAGAGTGGAGTTGATAGACACAAGGCAGTCAAGTGCTATCAGGAGAAAGTGTTACGATGGATAATAAATAAATAGGAAGATGTTGTAGATCTGTTGATTTCTATGAGTCTATAGCAGTGAAATTACTGTATTGAGCTTGGAGAAAAATACTTCATTGTTAAAGTTTTCATCCTTTGGATCAGATATTAAACTGATCTCCTTTCTGGCAGTCTCTTGTGATTCTCCAGCTGGATTGTTTGATGTGTTTCCAAAAACGGAAGAGACAATATTGGATAATGCGTATTTATCATCAAAACATGTGCTATGGTCTCATAATGGCACGTGCATTTGCCAGTGGCTAAGTCTATATGGCAAAGTACTCCAGGATACCTAAACAAAATACATTTCATCCCTTTCTAGATAACATTTTGGGTAAGTGCTGCTGAGTGTTCTCCTCACAGCAGATGCACATTTATTCATAGAATCATAGACTATCAGAGTTGGAAGGGACCTCAGGAGGTCATCTAGTCCAACTCCCTGTTCAAAGCAGGACCAATCCCCAACTAAATCATCGCAGCCATGGCTTTGTCCAGTCTGACCTTAAAAACCTCAAAGAAAGGAGATTCCACCACCTCCCTAGGTAAAGCATTCCAGTGCTTTACCACCCTCCTAATGAAAATGTTTTTCCTAATATCCAACCTAAAACTCCCCCACTACAACTTGAGACCATTACTCCTTCTTCTGTCATCTGCTACCACTGAGAACAGTCTAGATCCATCCTCTTTGGAACTCCCCTTCAGGTAGTTGAAAGCAGCTATCAAATCTCCCCTCATTCTTCTCTTCTGCAAACTAAACAATCCCAGTTCCCTTATCTTCCTCACAAGTCATGTGTTTCAACCCTCTAATCATTTTTGTTGCCCTCCGCTGGACGCTTTCCAATTTTTCCACATCCTTCTTGTAGCGTGGGGCCCAAAATTGGACACTACTCCAGATGAGGCCTCACCAATGTCGAATAGAGGGGAATGATCACGTCCCTCGATCTGCTGGCAATGCCCCTACTTATACAGTTCAAAATGCCGTTAGTCTTCTTGGCAACAAGGGCACACTGTTGACTCATATCCAGCTTCTCATCCACTGTAACCCCTAGGTCCTTTTCTGCAGAACTGCTGCCGAGCCATTCAGTCCCTAGTCTGTAGCGGTGCACGGGATTCTTCCATCCTAAGTGCAGAACTCCGCACTTGTCGTTGTTGAACCTCATCAGATTTCTTTTGGCTCAATCCTCTGATTTGTCTAGGGCCCTCTGTATCCTATCTCTACCCTCCAGCATATCTACCTCCCCTCCCAGTTTAGTGTCAACTGCAAACTTGCTGAGGGTGCAGTCCACGCTATCCTCCAGATCATTAATGAAGATATTGAACAAAACCGGCCCCAGGACCAACCCTTGGGCACGCCGCTTGATACTGGCTGCCAACTAGACATGGAGCCATTGATCACTATCCGTTCAGCCCGACAATCTAGCCAGCTTTCTATCCACCTTATAGTGCATTCATCCAGCCCATACTTCTTTAACTTGCTGGCAAGAATACTGTGGGAGACCGTGTCAAAAGCTTTACTAAAGTCAAGAAACAACACATCCACCGCATTCCCCTCATCCACAGAGCCAGTTATCTCATCATAGAGGGCAATTAGATTAGTCAGGCATGACTTGCCCTTGGTGAATCCATGCTGACTGTTCCTGATCACTTTCCTCTCCTCTAAGTGCTTCAGAATTGATTCTTTGAGGACCTGCTCCATGATTTTTCCAGAGACTGAGGTGAGGCTGACTGGCCTGTAGTTCCCAGGATCCTCCTCCTTCCCTTTTTTAAAGATGGGCACTACATTAGCCTTTTTCCAGTCGTCCGGGACTTCCCCGGATTGCCATGAGTTTTCAAAGATAATGGCCAATGGCTCTGCAATCACATCCGCCAACTCCTTTAGCAGTCTCGGATGCAGCACATCCGGCTCCATGGACTTGTGCTGGTCCAGCTTTTCTAAATAGTCCCAAACCACTTCTTTCTCCACAGAGGGCTGGTCGCCTCCTCCCCCTGCTGTGCTGCCAGTGCAGCAGTCTGGGAGCTGACCTTGTCCGTGAAGACAGGCAAAAAAGCATTGAATACATTAGCTTTTTCCACATCTTCAGTCACTAGGTTGCCTTCCTCATTCAGTAAGGGGCTCCACACTTTTCTTGACTTTCTTTTTGTTGCTAACATACCTGAGGAAACACTTCTTGTTACTCTTAACATCTCTTGCTAGCTGCAACTCCAAGTGTAATTTGGCCTTCCTGATTTCACTCCTGCATGCCTGAGCAATATTTTTATACTCCTCCCTGGTCATTTGTCAAATCTTCCACTTCTTGTAAGCTTCTTTTTTGTATTTAAGATCAGCAAGGATTTCACTGTTAAGCCAAGCTGGTCGCCTGCCATATTTACTATTCTTTCTACACATCGGGATGGTTTGTCCCTGTAACTTCAATAAGGATTCTTTAAAATACAGGTTTCAGAGTAGCAGCCGTGTTAGTCTGTATTCGCAAAAAGAAAAGGAGTACTTGTGGCACCTTAGAGACTAACAAATGTATATGAGCATAAGCTTTCGTGAGCTACAGCTCACTTCATCGGATGCATTCACTTAAGTTAACAAAGCCCGTTGCCAACTGTGTCCACATATCTATTCAGGGGACACCATCATAGGGCCTAATCACATCAGCCACACTATCAGAGGATCATTCACCTGCACATCTACCAATGTGATATATGCCATCATGTGCCAGCAATGCCCCTATGCCATGTACATTGGTCAAACTGGACAGTCTCTACGTAAAAGAATAAATGGACACAAATCAGATGTCAAGAATTATAACATTCAAAAACCAGTTGGAGAACACTTCAATCTCTTTGGTCACTCGATTACAGACCTAAAAGTGGCAATTCTTCAACAAAAAAACTTCAAAAACAGACTCCAACGAGAGACTGCTGAATTGGAAGTAATTTGCAAACTGGATACAATTAACTTAGGCTTGAATAGAGACTAGGAGTGGATGGGTCATTACACAAAGTAAAACTATTTTCCCAAGTTTATTCTCCTCCCATCCCCCACTGTTCCTCAGACTTTCTTGTCAACTGCTGGAAATGGCCCACCTTGATTATCACTACAAAAGGTATCCTCCCCACCCCCGCTCTCCTGCTGGTAATCGCTCACCTTAAGTGATCACTCTCGTTACAGTGTGTATGGTAACACCCATTGTTTCATGTTCTCTATGTACATAAATCTCCCCACTGTATTTTCCACTGAATGCATCCGATAAAGTGAGCTGTAGCTCACGAAAGCTTATGCTCAAATAAATTGGTTAGTCTCTAAGGTGCCACAAGTACTCCTTTTTTATAATACAGCCAGCTCTTCTGGACTCCTTTCCCCCTCATGTTATTCTCCCAGGGGATCCTGCCCATGAGTTCCCTGAGGGAGTCAAAGTCTGCTTTTCTTAAGTTCAGGGTCCGTATTCTGCTGCTCTCCTTTCTTCCTTGTGTCAGGATCCTGAACTCGACCATCTCATCACTGCCTCCCAGGTTCCCATCCATTTTTGCTTCCCCTACTAATTCTTCCCGGTTTGTGAGCAGCAGGTCAAGAAGAGCTCTACCCCTAGTTGGTTCCTCCAGCACTTTCACAAGGAAATTGTCCCCTATACTTTCCAAAAACTTCTTGGATCATCTGTGCACCACTGTATTGACCTCCCAGCAGATATCAGGGTGACTGAAGTCTCCCATGAGAACCAGGGCCTGCGATCTAGTAACTTCCTTTAGTTGCCGGAAGAGAGCCTCATCCACCTGATTCATAGAATATCAGGGTTGGAAGAGACCTCAGGAGATCATCTAGTCCAACCCCCTGCTCAAAGCAGGACCAATCCCCAATTTTTGCCCCAGATCCCTAAATGGCCTCCTCAAGGATTTAACTCACAACTCTGAGTTTACCAGGCCAACGCTCAAACCACTGAGCTATCCCTCCCCCGACTGTAGTAACCCAGCAGAGATTATCCACATGGAAGTGCACAAGTATTTAAAAGTTCAAACTACAATGGATATTGTCCAGGGTAAAAGCAAAAAAATTGCAATGAGATAACATGATCAAAGTGACTTGCCACCACCAACATTGGCCCTGATGTCATCAAAGTAAGGAGAGATGGGGCGAGGGTAGTGTTGGGATGGCAGACCTCAAAAGGAAATCTCAGGGTGCTGCACGAATTAGATATGGCAATTCCATAGGGATAACTCTTCCATCCATGTAAATTGACAACCAGTGTCCCTTTATGTTATTGGAAGCCACAGTCCTTCTGGCAGCACTGCATTTACATCTCATCTGAAAGACAAGATTCTGCTTAATAGTCATTAGATTCTGTAGGATGCTTTCTGAAAAAAAAAAGGGATGTTAGCTCTGGTATGAAGGCCAAAGAAATCTGATGAGGTTCAACAATGACAAATGCAAAGTCCTGCACTTAGGACAGGAGAATCCCATGCACTGCTACAGGCTGGGGACCGACTAGCTAAGCGGCAGTTCTGCAGAAAAGGACCTGGGGATTACAGTGGATGAGAAGCTGGATATGAGTCAACAGTGATCCTTTGTTGCCAAGAAGGCGAACAGTATATTGGGCTGCATTAGTAGGAGCATTGCCAGCAGATCGAGGGAAGTGATTATTCCCCTCTATTCGGCACTGGTGAGGCAACACCTGGAGTATTGTGTCAAGTTTTGGGCACCCCACTACAGAAAAGATGTGGACAAATTGGAGATAGTCCAGAGGAGGGTAATGAAAATGATTAAGGGTCTGGGGAACATGACTTATGAGGAAAGTCTGAGGGAACTGGGGGGTTCTTTAGTCTGCAGAAGAGAAGAGTGAGGGAGGATTTGATAGCATCCTTCAACTACCTGAAGGGGGGTTCCAAAGAGGATGGAGCTCAGCTGTTCTCAGTGGTGGCAGATGACAGAACAAGGAATAATGCTCTCAGGTTGCAGTGGGGGATGTCTAGGTTGGATATTAGGAAAAACTACTTCACTAGGAAGGTGGTGAAGCACTGGAATGGGTTACCTAGGGAGGTGGTGGAATCTCCATCCTTAGGTGTTTTTAAGGCCTGGCTTGACAAAACCCTGGCTGGGATGATTTAGTTGGTGTTGGTCCTGCTTTGAGCAGGGGCTTGGATCAGATGAGCTCCTGAGGTATCTTCCAACCCTAATCTATGATTCTATGATTTTAATATAAAGTCATGATTTCTGCAGGATGAGACTCCATACCGTAGTCCTATCACTGGTACATTTTCAAATCAGAATAAAACGGAACTAATACAATTGTCCAGAAGAATTAAAGGCCTGTGATAAGAAAAGTAAATGGGAGCATAAGTGCAAAAAGCCAAACTGGAACAGTCTAGGTTTGAGGCCAGCTTCTGCAAACTGCACTCATAATGGGCCAGATCCTTAGTAGATGGAGAATGGAGTAGCTCTAAGGACTTGATTGAATCTATTCCAGGTTTACATTGGTTGATGATACAGCTCATGGAGTGCTACCTTATTCCATTGAAATAAATGGAGCTACTCACCGAGGAAAAAAGCTGCTCAGCAAGAGCAACGGTGGCAGAATCTGCCCCTCCAATTCAGTCTTCTTATTGTTCATTCATCAATTATTTATCTCAGTGCAGGCCTGTAGTCAGGTTATATAATTTACCTTCCAGTTTGGTACTTTTCTTTCTCAGAAGCAAAAAGGATTCATACAACAATAGCTGGTTTTGCTAAAGCAGCTGAGAACAAAAGGCTAACTAAAAGATGAATGCATTTGCAACTGAACCTGCACATCCTGTATCCAATTTGAGACATTCCCTTTGCTCAGAAATTAAGCTAGCGATGCAGATGGAAAGGCAATGACTCTACGGAGCTTGAATCCTCATAGGCAAGAATGGGGAAGACTGGAGCTTATTTTTTCCCCTCGAGTAAGTGCTATTGCACAGACTAACCAAGCATTACTAATAATTTTTACAGAACTGGTGTGCTCAGAACAGATCCTGTTGAGAAGCAGAGTGCAGGGAATAGGACCCTGTTCTCTGTTCATTTCAAGGAAATTCTACAATGGGATGTGCGGAATTCAGACATAAATGGAGAGATTTTGTGGATGATAGGGGGTGGGAGGGATGAAGACAGTTTAAAGGCAGGTTTCAGATCAGAAATGGGAAGTAATTGCTTCCACTTAGTTGACTCCAGTTGAAGGCTTGGAAACATACATCCTGATCAAGCCACACTGGCCATATAAATTAAAAAATAAAAAATCATCTCAGCCCCTATCCCACTCTCTGACACAATTGAAACTGAACACACAAAGAATTCCCTGGGTTCCTTTTAACAGAACCCTATTATACAAAAGACTCAGAGGTTCAAAAGTGCCTAGTGATTTGGGGTGCCCAATTTGAGACAGATTAAAGGTGCCTGATTTGCAGAAGTAGGGTGTTCACTGCTTTTTTTTGAGAATTAGGCCCCATGAAGATGTTTCAAGTTGAGCACCCCAAAATTGGAGGCCACTTCAACTCACTAGCCTCTCTTGAAAATCTTGGCCAGTAGAATGTAAATCCAGCAGCCTGCCTCTGCCATTTGACCAATTCCTGAGGATTCAGGGGATGATAGAGAAAGGAGGTGCCTTTCTCCACCCCAGAATACATCCAGGTAATGATGCTAAAAGTGCAGTGGCAGGCGGCTAAGGAACTCCTTGGTTCCTGGGGCAAGCCGCATATGTTCTGATGCTTGGGTGACAATGATGATAGTGGTGATGATAGTGGGATTACCCCCATCTCATTCCTCTTAATGATAAATTGGTCGTAAAGTTACACAGTCCATTTCTAGATTCAGATGCTTGCAGAGAACTGGCTATGGTAAGCCTGAGTAGCACAATTCAGATCCATGCTCAGAGTCTGACTCTGTGCAAAACGTTAATGGCGTTCAGATAGCAGGTTTTAGTTTGAACCATTTCTGTCATATAGAAGATAAAATGGCTCTGAATCTGAACGTTTCAAAAGCTGAGTGGAAAAATTCCTCCACAAAGATAAAGACTTATGACAAAAATTAATAATAGCCAGAACCACCTTAGATGGGTATATGACTTAAACCAAGTATCCACACGATCATATCCCTGTTATGCTTGCTCCCGTTTGCCCCGTCCATCCTCATTCTATTGTTTGCTTCCCTTGTTCATTGTGTCATGACTGAAATGTGGATTGCAAGTGCCAATGAAGAGATAGATATGCTAGGCCCAGCACAGCCTTTGTCTCTCTTCTGTGAAGCATAATAACAATGGTTACCGTTAAACATTTACTCACAGTTACCAAACAGAAATACCTCAGTATGTCCCTTTAACTAGACAGGGGGAAATGGAGGTAACTCAGAAACCAAAGTGAGTAAACCAGGGGTGAAATTCTGACCCCTTTGCCGTCTATTGTAAAATTCCCATTGATTTCAGTGGCATCAGGGTTTCACCCATTAACTTTTTAATGGCAATTACTGCACCAGGAACCATGGATTGGGGCTTTTGATTTCTTCTAAGCAGCTTTTCACAATGACATTGTGGCCCTACATCAAACGAACAACTTTCCCATGGTTATAATTTTAACTGCTTTTGCTTAACGATCATATTCAATTCAACCTTCAGGGAGTCCAGGGGTATATTCTCCCCTTTAAGTGCAACTTGTTGCTCTATGTGTTGCTTAGGAGTAGGTAGGCTTTAAATAAGTACTCTTTTTGTGTGTTTTAATTCACAGATAATTATTTCAGAATAACAGGTTTCAAAGTAGCAGCCGTTTTAGTCTGTATCCGCAAAAAGTACAGGAGTACTTGTGGCACCTTAGAGACTAACAAATTTATTTGAGCATAAGCTTTTGTGGGCTACAGACTACTTCTTCGGATGCATAGAATGGAACATATAGTAAGAAGATTATATATCTATATCTATATATATATATATACACACACATACAGAGAACATGAAAAGGTGGAGTAAGAGGCTAACTAATTATTAATTAAAAATGTGCAGGTTCAGTTGCTAATTAATTAGCGTCTTACTCCACCTTTTCATGTTCTCTGTATATATATATATATATATACACACACACACACACACACACACAGAGAACATGAAAAGGTGGATAGATAGATAGATAGATAGATAGATATACATACAGAGAACATGAAAAGGTGGAGTAAGAGGCTAATTAATTAGCAACTGAACCTGCACGTTTTTAATTAATAATTAGTTAGCTTCTTACTCCACCTTTTCATGTTCTCTGTATGTATATATATATATATATATCTTCTTACTATATGTTCCATTCTATGCATCTGATGAAGTGAGCTGTAGCCCACAAAAGCTTGTGCTCAAATAAATTTGTTAGTCTCTAAGGTGCCAGAAGTACTCCTGTTCATTTCAGAGTAACCATTCCCAAATAACAATACAGTCACCTCAATGTAAATAGAGTGAATATCACGAAGTAGCCTGTTATTTTTTTTAAGGCTTGGAATTCCTCAAAGGACATTTGTCACTTGATTCTTAATTGCCAAAACACTACTGTATTTAATCAGGCCCATTTTAACTTTACTTTTAGTTCCACATGTTTAGAAGCCTTGGTAATGAGAGTGATCAAAGTTAGGTGTCTGTTCAACACAACAATCATCACAGGGAACATATTTGTCCCCTGATATAGCTAAAGCCATTTAAAAGAATCATGCTAAAACCCTGGATCCTTGTTAAAATCTACCTCTGGAAGGGATTGTGGTTTTTTGTTGTGTGTTTCTACAGAACTAGTAGAATAGGCCTCTGGTTCGTGAGTGGGGAACTTCGGGTGCTACCACCGTGTAAATAAATAATAATAATAATGTAGACTTCAAAATGGAGCCACATCTTAACTGTTTCAGGGCCAGCTGTGTCCCCCATCACAGTTGCTCTTGCAGTATAGCTGGGTCCTTAAACTGGGTGGTTTTGCTTATAGGAGTTTTGATGGCATTGAAGTATTCTGGGGTAACAATACATGGCTAACTATCTCCAGTAGCTTTCTCGGAAAGCAACATTCTAAAGTATATACCTATATTTCTCCTGCTACCCCCCAGTACACTGGGGTCCTAGTCCCTGTGTGTCATTGACAGAAGTCTAGTTTTTCTTTTAACTTTCTCCCTGCCTTCTTACACTGAATTGCTTTAGGTTCTTGTAAATCGAATGAGACCTGGATATTAACCAGGGAGAAAGGGACGGAGGGACATCCGTTATAGTTACATCTCTTCAGTCCAAAGTCTCAAGCATCTCAGAGAAACCTCTTGTTTCCATTGGGCACCCCTGGGAGAATTCCTTATCTTTAAGGTTAAGCGAGCTCAGGGCTCTCTGGGGGCTCAGGGCTATACATAACTGTTTGGGGTCATCCGTGGTTGAATCAGAAGCTCCATTCACCATCCTCTGGGCTTGCAGAAATTGTCAACGCAGCCAATAGTTATTCTCCACGTACAGGAGCGAAGGAGAAAGTGCTTTTTGTGTGTAGCCATCATAACAGCCCCTGTTGGAAATGTGGGAAGAAAGTGGGATTCTAGATTCAAAATGGGTCTTCTCTTTAACACCAGACAGGGGTAAAGCCAGTGAGGAGACATGTGGCACAAGTACAGCTGAGATGGCACAGAAGAGGCTGTCTAAGGGATGAAACAGAGGCAGATAATGCTGTACCTTTTTGTAAGATGTTTGGCTGTTATTACTGCAGAGAAATATTAGAGGATGAAACACACTGACAAGATGCAGCAAATGTTACCACTTCAGGAGTGCAGTGCTTTGGTTAATAGTTGGCTGGTCCTCAATTGCTGGCGAAACAGAAATCTATACTTGTATCCAGAGTAGCCATGTTCAAAGGTCTGTAGGGCTGCGAGCTGTGTAATTCCCCAGACTGTTTGCTTGCTGACAGGCTTTCCTGCAGGCATTTCTGCCTGACCCCACACATTTTGGAAAGTACAGAGAGGGATTTAGACAACTAGGATAAGGTCTATAGCTTGCACAAAGGTCATTCGAAAATCCCACCCACAAACCATGAGGGGACACTGCCAAATAATCTATCTGCAACGTTTGCAACAAAGGAATATTCCCTGGCTACATAATACGGTGAGATCCTGTTTCCCCCCAGCAATCACACACACAGAAAAAAACAGCAGGAGACGAAGCACTGACCATATCAGAATGAGGTAACAAGGACTTTCCTTGCACTCTGTGTGAAATTCATTCCTGCTCAGAGTGCCATTCTGCGCTACTTGAAATCCCACTTCATCTCTATGCTTACACTTTAAGTGGGACTTCCACGATGTTCTAGCCCAGTCCTGGCCCTCTGCAAAGGGGAGAGTTTCATCCTGTGTGAATACGTTCAGCACTAGGACAGTTACAGGATGTCCAACGTATTACTGACATACTAAGTTTAAAAAAATTCACTTGGGTAATTGGAAACAAAAAAGTTCAGGGACAATCATTAGGGACACCATCCCTACCCATCCTGGCTAACAGCCATTGGTGGACCTACCCTCCATGAACTTATCTAGTTCTAGTCTCCTGTGATAGACTCTAAGAAAGGGTATTTAAGAGTGAGATTCTCAGAGTCACCTTGTTAGGTTTGGATGCCCAATTCCCATTAGCTTTGGTTTCCCAAATCCCCTGAGATGGATTTGAAAGGAGCAGCCTAATAGTTCCAAGTGCCAAATGTGCTGAGAAACCAAGCTCTTAGGGCCTGATCCTGTTCCATCAAAACAAAACAAAACTTCCACTAATGTTAATCCTTTAACTTGAGCTAAAACTCTCTAGCCTGGGCTATAACAAACTTGGATCCTCTGTGGTGCAGACACAGCTGGGGATTGTCTAACACACACTAACCAGTGGGTTACCTGAGGCTGGGTTACCTAAGGGGTGGCTGCAGAGGTCAGAAAGGCCACGCTCCATATCAGAAGCTGGAGCTCTGGGCTGCAGGGAACAATCAAGAAGCTGCAGGCTGCAGCAAACATCAGGGTCTAATTTTTGTTCTGCTAATTATGTAATATTTAAAGAGAAAATAATGTAATTGTTTACAAACAAAACTAACCACAGATATACCTGGGGCCATACCAGTCCACACTGCATTGGTGCAGCCAGATGAGGACCTCAAAGACATACATTCCACAATGCTGGCTTGATTGGCCACATCAATGCCATAACAAGTAGCTGTTGCATCTTCAGAACCTTCATCTGACTGGCTTGTTGCAACTCCAGTGAAAACAAAGTACCATAGAATCATAGACGATTAGGGTTGGAAGAGACCTCCGGAGGTCATCTAGTCCAACCCCCTGCTCAAAGCAGGACCAACTCCAACTAAATTATCCCAGCCAGGTCTTTGTCAAACCGGGCCTTAAAAACCTTCATGGATGGAGATTCCACAATTTCCCTAGTGTGATACAGCATGGCCAGAGGGCAGCAGGAGAGTGTTTTTTTTTTTTAAGTAAAAAAGTTGGGTTTTTTTGCATAACACACTTACAAAACAAAAACAACAGCATATGCAACGTGTAACACAGCAATCAGCCACAATTGTTTTCTCATTAACTTCAGGGAAGGGAAGTGTTCAAGCTTGCCTGGGCCCAGAGCGGGGGGGCTTCCTCGACTCTTGTGGTCTTCCACCCTTCCGAGTTACCTGGTGGCCCAGAGCAAGGGGGCTTCGACTCTCAAGGTCTGCCACCCCCTCGAGTTACCTGGCGCCACACCCAGTGTCACCAACAATTCCTCCCTTGAAAACACCCAACAAAAGGGGCAGGCTGTGGGGTGGACAATCCGGGGGGGGGAGGGGCACGTGCACCCACGTGTGAAAGGGCCCCTCTAAGGTGGTGGTGTTCGCAGCAGCAGTGGCTGGGGTTGGAGTCCCTTACTCTCTCCCGCAATCAAAAGGGTCAAACAAAAGGGACCCGGATGGGAATACTGAACAGAGAACCTTGGACAGCGCCCACCGCTCCTCAAAAGCATCAAGGGAGTCGGTGGACGCTGACCAGAGGAACTCCACCCGGATACGTGAATGGACCGAGGATCGGAAAATGGCCCCACAGTCACAGGAAACTCCACTGGCCAACCTCCTCTCTCTGGTTTTATAGATGGCCGTTTTAGCCAGGGCCAAGAGGAGGTTAACTAGGAGATCCCATGACTTTGTGAGGCCACGGATGGGGATTGCATACATAAAAAGGTGAGGGGAAAAGTGCAACCAAAAACATAATAGAAGATTTGTGAGGAGCCGGAACAGGGGCTGCAGCCTGGTGCACTCCAAACATACGTGCTCCAGGGTTTCCCTCACACTGCAAAAGGGGCAACTATCTGGAATGGGGGTGAACTGTGCCAAGTACGTGCCCATGCTCACAGCTCCGTGAAGAAGCCGCCAACTGATGTCCCCGACAGGCCTCGGAACCAAGGTGGAATATAGGCTAGCCCACCAGGGCTGCTCACCCTCCAAAGGTGGCAGAAGGTCTCGCCACTTCGTGTCGGGGCGGGACACTATGGTGAGGGCGTGAAGGGTGTGGAGCACGAGCATGTATAGATGTTTCCTTGGCATGGTTTGGAAGCATACAGGCTGCAGTTCATGCAGCCGGCTCACAGTAAAGAGGTGAGGGGGTCGATTGGGCCTACGGATCAGGGGTCCAATTAAAAGGTCCGGCGGGCCTGGGGTAGAGAGTGGGCAGGGCGTGCCCTCGAGCAGGACCCAGTCGAGGTAAGCTCGAGCAGCGGGCGGCAAAGCGACCTTCACCTCCTGAAGTGCACACCGGGGGATACGAGGTCTGGAGAGCCCCATGCGCCAAGCAAGCGTCAGGGGATGCAGCCGGTCTCCCCGGTCGTAGTCCAGGAGGTCTCCGACTCTCGTGACTTCCGCCAGGATCAAGCTCTGGCGCACCGAGCGGGACTCCACCACCTGCACACGGAGCTGGGGGTTGTGTAGCAGGGGTCTGCAAGGAGATCTGCCCCCTCGGTGGCCGCCACGGACCTGGTCATTAAAAACAGTTTCCAAGTCCGGAGGAGGTCCTGGTAGAAGACCGGCAGCCTGTAGAGGTCTCAAGGAAGACCTCCCGGACGCAGATAAAAGAGCTGCCGGTCATATCAGAACCCTCAGATGTGGCGCAGGATGGCGTGCACCAGTATGCTCCATGCCGAACTGCCTGCACCATAGAGGAGCCTCTGTAGGGCCTGGAGGCGGAAGACGCGGACCTGAGTGTGCAGACACTTCAGGCCCTGTCCTTCTTCCTTCAGGGGGAGATGAAGAACCCCTGCAGCGGCCCAGTGCATTCCTGACCAAAAGAAGCCCAGAATCGATGTCCGGGGGTTGGTCAGGAAACCCGGGGCCGGGACCAGGGTGTTGAGCCGGTATCAGAGCATGGACAGGACTAGTTGATTAAGCACCAGCGCTCTCCCTCGGAGGGAGACACATCGGAGTAGTCCCGTCCATTTCCGGAGCCGCTCTATCACCCCGCCCTCTAAATTTTCCCATTTCTCCGGTGGAGAGGGATGCATGGCAGGAAGGTAAATGCCGAGGTAGAGCAGCGAACCCGCACTCCACCGGATGGTCTGAAGCACGGGTGGGAGGGAGCTTGCCTGCCGCCAGTCACCTACCGCCAAGCCAGAGCTCTTGACCCAGTTGACCCATGCGGAGGAGGCTGCCGAATAGATGGCCTGGCAAGCCTCTGCCCGCACCAAGTCACCCGGGTCCTGGACCACGAGGAGCACGTCATCAGCATACGCCGACAGGACCAGCCGCAGCTCCGGCTCCCGTAGCACCAACCCTGTCAACCTCCTGCGGAGGAGACAGAGGATGGGCTCAATCGCCAGAGTGTATAGCTGGCCCGAGAGAGGGCACCCCTGTCGTACTCCTCGCCTGAAGCTGACCGGTTCAGTCAGGATCCAGTTGAGCTTAACCAGACACTCTGCAGAAGCGTACAGCACCCGGAGAAAACCCACAAACTCAGGTCCAAAGCCAAATGCCCGCAAGGTGCTCAGGAGGTACCCGTGGTCCACCCTATTGAACGCCTATTCGACGTGGAGCATATTGGCGCACGCCTTCCTGCGCCGCTTCCAAGGGCTCCGATATGACTGGCAGCTCTTTTATCTCTGTCCGAGAGGTTTTCCGCGAGACCTCTCCGGGCTCCGGTCTTCTACCAGGACCTCCTCCGAACATGGAAACTGTTTTCAATGACCAGGTCCGTGGCAGCCACTGTAGGAGCAGATCTCCTCGCGGAGCCCCTGATACACAACCCCTAGCTCCGTGTGCAGGCGGCGGAGTCCCGCTCGGTGCGCCAGAGTTTGGTCCTGGCGGAAGTCACGAGAATCTGAGACCTCCTGGACTACGACCGGGGAGACTGGCTGGATCCCCTGACGCCCGCTCGGTGCATAGGGCTCTCCAGACCTCGTACCCCCCTGGCGCGTACTTCAGGAGGTGAAGGCCGCCTTGACGCCCGCTGCTCGGGCTTACCTCAACTGAGCCCTACGCGAGGGCGCACCCCGTCCACCCTCTACCCCAGGCCTGGAGGATGTGATCAAAGTCCCCCCATAGCTGGAGAGCTAGCTGTACCCTGTTGCGGGAGCCACGGATGTCTTCTAAAAACTGTCGCAATGCTTTTCGCAGCTCATGGGGGGGTGGGGTTGCGATTTCCAGGTTATTCCCTGGTGGGGCTCTTGGTGCAGCCTCGTGGTCCGCTGAGGTGGGCAGGCAGGGTGCAGACCACCGACGGGGTGTCTGACAGGCTAAAGTTATTAGGTCTGTTTCAAGCCTTGGGGTAGAAGAGGATGGCGGAGGGAAAATTGCAACTCCTAGTGGGTCACGGCATGAAAATGCAAAGACTGCTCCTTGGGGGGGATCCTCAAAAAACGGGAAAGAAATAACCCCAGGGGCGGCAATAGCATGGCAGGAGGAGGTGGACTGGGCAGGGACGGGGTGGGGGTGGGGGCGGGGGCAGAGGCGAGGCTCTGGGCTTCGGGAGGCAAGCAGCTAAGAGGTGGTGCCTCCCGAACAGATTTGAGGGTTAAGGAGGTGGGGAGGGGACTCCCAGTGATGCTAGGCACAGGCTCTGTGGTGGATTTGGCAACCATGGCTTCAGGTGGTGGACCACCTTCTGCAAGGTGCTCGCCCGGGAAAGCGGTTAGGGGGAGGGAGCATGGGGAAAGGGGGACTGGGGTAAGGTTGCCCAGATTGAGGCCAGCCAGCAGGAGGTCATTCTCTCCCTGGGTGACCAGGGTCAAACCTAGGGCCTCGATCTCCTCATACATGGAGGAAAGGTAGTCTTCTGCCACCCCGGGGGACTCCCCTCTGGCACCTGCTACGACGGTCGCTTCGGGGTTCACGGGGGGTTCGGGTGATATTCGGGCAGAAGGGGCTTCCTCAGGGGTCTCGGAGGGGAGGGTCTCCCGTGGAGGGGAGATTCTACCTTCCAGTGCTATTTTGTCTTCCCCTCCTGACACCGGCGGATGGATCTCTCTCGTGGGCATAGCGGAAGGCTCAGTGTCAGTGCCTCCCTTCCTGGTCTTCCGGGGGGCCTCCGCATCGGATGGGTGAAGCGGAGCTTGAGCCTTCCGCTCGCCTCGCTTTCCTTGGACTAGGGTCCAGCCCTCCATAGCATCGTCTGGGGGCTGGTTAGCAGGGGTCGTGTCGGGGGGCAGAGGCAATGGTTCAGAGGCTCGGGGGGGTAACGGTGAGGCAACATGGGGGGGCAGTTCTCCTTGGGGCGGGCCCTCTCCTATGCCTGGTAATATCTTTGCTGCACCCTCCTCCATAGGCTCTGCTGGATAGTTAACAGCAAGGGCGGGGCTCCCTCGCTCATCTGGGCGTTGTAGGGGAGGTGTCTCTTGGGCCTGGGCATGAGCAGCAGTGGATCAAGCAGGAGAGGTGGTTGCAGATGTCAGGCGGCCAGGGGCGCCGGCCAGGACGGAGCCGATGTCCTGCCGGGTCTCGGGAGTCTTGGGTGCCCCTCCCCGCCGGGCCAAGGGGCAGTCTCTTCGGACATGCCCCGCTGATCGGCGGAGGTAGCACCAGGCCTCTCCTGTGGAATAGTAGACCTGATAGCGGGCTCCCTGGTAGGGGACTAGGAAGGACCCCTTGAGCGCCTCTCCGTCACGCACCGCCAGTAGAAGCTGCACTTGCCAGAGGAACGAAAGGATGTGACAGAGGGTGGGGTCCTTGCAGCCCAACGGGAGAGGGCTGATGACAGAAACGGGTTTCCCCAGGGTGGAGAGAGCGGGTAACAGGGTGGCATTGGGTAGAAAAGGAGGGACAGAGGTCAGCACTAGGTGGACGCCCGGGTCTTCTAGCAGCTCCAGGGAGACAAACACCCCCACCCCCCCACCGCCAGGCCCTTCTCCACCGCCTCCTGGGCGGCAGCCTCTGATGCTAAGAAAAAGACGACCTTCCCGTACATTTTGGAGGCCACCACAATAGCCGTGGGTCCTACCACCCTCGCCAACGCCTGCACGTATGTCTCCATGTGGGGCGAGGTGGGCACCAGGAGGCAACGGACGCCATGCTTCCTGTTCATGGTGGGAAAGGGGCCTCGGCCGCTATTGATGGTAGCGGAGGTGGTGGATGGGCGAGAAGACGAGGCGGCAGGCGGGGGTGGGGCTGCCACCGCCCGGTCATACTCCCTGGGGGCCAGGACGCTCGCAGAGCTGGTGGAGGGACGCCATGGTCGATGACGAGGCCACAGCGGTGGGGGTAGCCTCTGCCATGGAGGGCTTGGTGGTTGTGGCGGGGCCCTCCCCCTTCATTGCACCCTGGCCTTTCCGGCTAACCGGGGGGGCTTTCCTAGAATCTGGGGGGGCGGTGGGCATAGCAGCGGTAATAGTTGCCCCGGTGCTTCCGGCTGCCGATGCCCCAGCGGGGGCGGTGGCAGGTGTTTTGGCAGCAGTGGTGTGGAGGGAGGCTTGGGGGTTGGGCAGGGGGGTAGGTGGGGGAGGGGCAGCTGAGGTTGTTGAGGGGCCTCACCCCTCTCATTCCCCACCATCGTGAGCAGGCAGAGACGGGGAGACACCAGAAGGAGGAGGGGGGAGGGTGAAGCAGATTAACCACTTCTCCCTGTTGGGCTGCAGGCGGGGGGGGGGGCAAATGGGTCGGACTGGACAGGGGAAGGAAACAGGAGTTGGGGTCAGGTAGTAGGGGCAAACTGTGGGGTGGGCAGTCCGGGGGGGGGGACGCGGACCCACGCGCATTTATCCAAAGCGTCTTGTTTGGTCAGCTGTTGTGTCTGGTCCGGATGATGGAATTCAAAGCAAGCAGTTGAGTCTAGAGGCAGACGGCAGGTTGCCAGCAGGGACGGACGGCGGGAGGGGGCTGTGATGGTTGTAGTAGTGTGGGGGGGCACCGATGGATCGGGGGGCAGCTCCGTGCCACACCCCCTGTGCCTCTACAAACGCAGTTAAGACACAGTCAAACTTCCCCCACATGAGAGTACAGTTCAAAAGTTATTCAGTCTTACAGCCCCCTCCACGATGATTTGTAGCTTCCCTGGGCGATGTCTCTGTCAGCTGTCTTCTCTCCCGGTCTTTGTGGAGCATTCCAAAAATGCCAAGCAAAGATAAGAAAACGGTTAATTGTGGGTCCACAAACAAACAGCAAAACGGTTGGGTCTGGGGGCGTCCACTCCCCTCCTCCGGGGAGTGGGTCGGCAGTCCTCTCCCCTCCTCCGGGGGTTGCAGCTGAAGCAATAGCAGTGTCCGAGGGCAGGCGTGGGGGGGCTGGCAGGCAAGCTGGCAGCCGACCAGCACTCGAACGGCAGCAAAGAAAAAAAAACAGCAAAAAAAAACAAAACGAAGAAAAAGCGTCTGGCCCAGTCGCGGGGTGAGGGGGGGAAACTGAAGCAGGGGCAAAAAGCAAGGAAAGCCCAGGCCAGAGGGCAGCAGGAGAGTGTAGAAGGGAGCCTTCTTCCCTGGAGAGGGAAGAAAGTTTGCTATAAATTAATTAAAGCACCTGAAGCAAATTAAAGCACTTGAAGCCAGTCACATGATAACCCCCCCCCGCTTTAATCAGACAAGAGGAGGAGTTGAAGCAGAGTGGACTGGTGTTGGAGCAGAGAGCAGTTGAAGCAGAGTAGATTGGTGTTGGAGCAGAGAGCATTTTGAAGAGAAGCAGAGGAGAGTTTGGAGAAGTGCTGTGGTGGGCTAAGAAGACCAAGACCCTAGGTAAAGGGACATCTGGTTTGTGCAGAGGGAGAGGGCAGGAAGCCCCACAAGCTGAAGGGCAGGAGAGGGAAGTAGCCCAGGGGAAGGAACCGCTAGTTCTAGTGGTTCAGTGCTATCCCTAGGGCTGGGACCCAGAGTAGAGGGAGGGACCCAGGCCCACCCTCTACTCTGGGTCCCTCCCTCTCCACTCCCCTCTTTTAGGAAACTAGTGGGGCAGTTAATACCCCAGTTCAGGGGAAAGAAATGGTGCCCTGAACCACCACCCCCCCCCCCAAAAAGAGAGAAAGCGTGAGACCCATCATAGTAGTGCCGGCAATTTGCCACACTAGGTAACCCATTCCAGTGCTTCACCACCCTCCTAGTGAAATATTTTTTCCTAATATCCAACCTAGACCTCCTGCACTGTAGCTTGAGACCACTGCTTCTTGTTCTGTCATCTGCCACCACTGAGAACAGCCGAGCTCCATCCTCTTTGGAACCCCCCTTGAGGTAGTTGAAGGATGCTATCAAATCCCTCCTCACTCGTCTCTTTTGCAGACTAAGTAAGCCCAGTTCCCCCATCTTCTCCTCATAAGTCATGTGCCCCAGCCCCCTAATCAGTTTCATTACCCTCCTCTGGACTGTCTCCAATTTGTCCACATCTTTTCTGTAGTGGGGTGCCCAAAACTGGATGCAATACTCCAGATTTGTCCTCACCAGTGCCAAATAGAGGGGAATAATCACTTCCCTCAATCTGTTGGCAATGCTCCTACTAATGCAGCCCAATATACTGTTAACCTTTTTGGCAACAAGGGATCACTGTTGACTTATATCCAGGTTTTCATCCACTGTAATCCCCAGATCCTTTTCTGCAGAACTGCCGCTTAGCCAGTCGGTCCCCAGCCTGTAGCAATGCATGGGATTCTTCTGTCCTAAGTGCAGGACTCTGCACTTGTCCTTGTTGAACCTCATCAGATTTATTCTGGCCCAATCATCCAGTTTGTCTAGGTCACCCTGGACCCTATCCCTACCCTTCAGTGTATCTACCTCTCCCCCCAGCTTAGCGTCATCCGCAAACTTGCTGAGGGTGCAATTCATCCCGTCATCCAGATCATTAATGAAGATGTTGAACAAAACCAGCCCCAGGACAGACTCCTGGGGTACTCCGCTTGATACTGGCTGCCAACTAGACATTAAGCCGTTGATCACTACCCATTGAGCCAAACAATCTAGCCAACTTTCTATCCACCTTATAGTCCATTCATCCAATCCATACTTCTTTAACTTGCTGTCAAGAATACTGTGGGAGACCATATGAAAAGCTTTTCTAAAGTCAAGGTATATCATGTCCACTGCTTTCCCCATATCCACAAAACCAGTTATCTCATCACAGAAAGCAATCAGGTTCTTCAGGCATGACTTGTCCTTGGTGAATCCATGTTGACTGCTCCTGATCACCTTTCTCTCCTCCAAGTGCTTCAAAATGGATTTCTTGAGGACCTGCTCCATGATTTTTCCAGGGACTGACGTGAGGCTGACCTGCCTAGCTCCCCAGATTCTCCTTCTTCCCTTTTTTAAAAGATGGGCTCTATATTTGCCTTTTTCCAATCATTCAGAACCTTCCCTGATTACCACGAGTAGTGACAGAATATTTAAAAACAACCCACTCCAACCCAGAGGTTCCTTGCAAGCTGTGGGATTGGCTGGTGTAAAGATCACAGAAGTTTTCAATTCAATAGCTTTATACAGGCAAGGCCTGGGTTCTGTCAGGCTAGTTGTTATTATTATTTGTATTGAGATAGCACCTAGCAGCCCTAGTCATGGGCCATGACCCCATTGTGTTAGGCTCTGTACAAAGACTGTCCCTGCTCCTATGGAGCTTACAATCTAAGTGATGTCATGTTTAAATAAAAAAGAACTCAGTTGTAAATTAAAAGTGTTCTTTTAAGGCAAAGAATAACACAGGGGGGAGGCATGGCATGGCTGGGATGGAGCTGCATCTTGGCATTTCTGCACCCCTTCAAAGCACTAGAGGGGCTAGTGAAGCAGCCAGAAGCCAGAAGCAGCGCTCTCTCTCTTTCCCGGCAATGGGGTCTGCACCAGTGCAGGAATGAATCTAGCTCTTCCAGCTTGACTGGTGTTCATTTTATATGAAGGACAACTGAGAAGAGCAAGTGTAAAGACTCCAGGAGAGGACATAGTCTGCCCAGCCTGCAACAGGCTGCATCTGAGGGGAGTACACAGGATAGGCTCCTGCCACAGAACACTAGGCCATTCCTAGATATTTAAAGGTGCAGTACACAGGACTTCTAAGTTACAATACGCCAGTATTTGTTAATTTGAATCAAACAATTCCAATTCAAAGGATACCTTTACTGGGAATCACTAATTAAATTAGTTCATTTCCAACTTGTGAAGGAAAACCAGTATAGCTCTTCTTTTCTCTCTCTCTCTGTCTTTGCATGGGATTTATATCAGACAGCTGTCCCTTTAAATATGTAATGACTTTGACTGGTGCTGCAAGAGCTTTTTAAGGGGGGAAAGGGATCAGAAGGGTTGTGATCCTCACCTCAGGATGAAGTGGAAAATGTAGTGGTAAGTGTCATTTACTGCTCTCTTCGCTAGCAATAAGCCAACCATTGAAATGTTACTAAGATTGCTTCTTTTGACCCATTTTAACAAGATCACAGCTTTCAGCGTTTCAAGTACCCTTATCAACCAGACCCAGAGACGGCTTCAGGGAAGGCATTACCTGGCGCTGGAAGCCTTAAGGTGCCAGAGAGAGTCAATCCACCTCAGTGTTAAGCAATTTGTATCAGAAAACCTTTGCTCTTTACTTTGTGTGATTGTTCCCCTCCTTGTTGGGGCAGGGAGGAGGAGGGAGACGGAAGAAACTAATAAGTTATGCACAGACTTTTTCTCTGCTCAGGCGACTTTTACAGAAGCTTGGCTTGTTCAGGCTGCTGCTACTGTTTGTGTTGAGTGCCTCAACCAAAAGCTGTTAGGACCCAATCTGGCAAGAACCTGAGCACCCTCAACTCGAATTGAAAAGTGGGGCTCACACCTCTCCTCGTCAGTGGTAGTTCAGGCTTTCAGCTCTGGAGGTTCCTGGTTCAGTCCCTGGTCTGACAGCTGTTGCACTTATAGAACGGTCACTCTGTATACTACCTCTTATAGCATGCCTCTTCTCTACCCTGGAATGCAGTCAGGGACAAGGGATCTCTGCACTAGAATGGCAAAGGCTCATATCTGCCCTATATCCCCTTTTTTTAGCAACCTAGCTAGCACAAAGGGGCCCTAGAAGAATGATGAAGTGGGCCCAAAGTATTGATCTGCTCCTGGGGCATGGTAACCTAACTAAGCAAGGCTTGGCAGCAAGCTGATGAATACAAACCCAAGGAGAGAATTGGACCATCTAAAACAGGGATCGGCAACGTTTGGCACGCAGCCCATCAGGGAAATCCGCTGACAGGCTGGGACGGCGAACCACAGCTGGTGGGAGCTTCGATCGGCCGAACCTGCAAATGCTGCAGGTAAACAAACTGTCCTGGCCCGCCAGCGGATTTCCCAAAGGCTGACAATTCCTGATCTAAGACTTTCTTTGTTACACAATTTTTTTTTGTTTTCATAAGGTTTATTGGGGAGGTGAGGCGGAGGAGTTTGCATTCAAGTTTAGGAAGATTATGAAAGTCTCCGGATTTACTTATACTTTCATCTTAGTCACTTACTAACCAATATTGTAGTGAAATAATCTTTTTTACTTTAGAAGAATCAAGAGGTTACAGCATTTCCCAGGCAATAGATAACCATTGGTAACACTCACCATAGGTAACACTCAAAATGCAAGTAACATTTCAAATAACCAAACAAAAAAAGTAAACACAGTTCACTAAATATTACTTCAAATTGGATCATTCTAGGGTTGCAATTAAACCTTTCATAGATTTGCATTAAATAATATACTAATCAACAGCTTAATAGATATTCTGCCATTACAGTCTGTAATTAAAATTTCCCATGCAATTTTGTGATACTAATAGTAATAACTAGTAAAAACTGACACCATGAAATGTGGTCGGGCTTGCGAATGCTTCGTCTAGTCTAACATTGCCTTGACATGATACCATCTTTTCTCAGAAGCTTTTGAAGCTGTGACACACTTTGTAAATAAATATTGCTGATCCCACATGGAAAATTCACATCTGGCACTTGGTCACATGTGAAAATAAGCATTTAAGTAGAGATGGGCTCAAAGTTTGATACATGAGAGGACAGATAGTCTTGTGACAAAGGCATTTGTTCAGGCTTCAAAAGATATGCATTCTAGTCCTGACTTTGACAACCACGTCTTACATGACCTTGAGTGAATCATTTTAATCCATTTTGTCCTGGTTTGGACGAAGCTCTTCTGTCATATCATTTTAATATGTAATTTCCAAATGGAGGTAATAACAACGATACCCTTTTTCTACCTTGCCTGTTTACATTATAAGACTTTTGGAGCAGAGAATTCTGAAAATGCTGCCTCTTATTAAGTGCATATGCAGTCTTAGTTGGGGCCTAAAGATGCTACTGTAATATAAATAATTTTGATCTTGGATTATCTGAGGTCAGTGCTGTTAGAATGTAGGGTTTCAGCTGGGGCCCATCCCTCATTTTAAAATTGTAAAAGAGAGTTTGTAAAACTGTGGTTTCAGGTTGTGTGGTCATATTTATTGTCTTTCACCACTTTTTGTATCATAGCAGTTCAGTTTCCAAGAAAAAAGAAAAGCCATTTTTTCCCTCTAACTGCCTGCTATGCCAACACTACTAGGACTCTGAATGCCGTGGTGGGTTCTTTCAATCATACTCATCACCATGAGTAAAATATGTGTTTCTGTGATTGGCAAACCTTGAGAAAATCAGAGATCCAGCTTTCAAAGTAATTCAAAACTCTGGATGTTTATCTGAACTGCTTATGAATTTATCCAGACTTCTTTGTGCTTTTAGCTTGGTCAGAAATATCACGGTAACAACGACTGCTCATGCCCCCATTAGAATGAGAAAATGTGAGAAGGCATGTGGAAAAAATGAAAGCAGTCAGAAATGTTCATATCTGGAAAGAAGTTCGCTTTGAGTTTTGTATGAAGCTTTTAAGTCAGTCATATCACTTTAACTTGTAATCTCCAATGAGCTGATCATCCTGCCCAATTTTAGCAGATTGCTTTGGCCTAATTATATGAAGGAAATTTTGTATTGTGTTGATTCAAAAACATGAGAAATGAACTGGTAAAAACATTTTGTCACCGTTTGTGACCAGCCATATTAATTACTTTCTGCCTAGATCACTGCCCTGTCATTTCAACTGCTTCCAGTCTTGAACTGTTGCGTAGAATTGCTGCTGCACTGAGAAATGTTTCCGGGGTGAGATCCTTGTCTAGTGTATATCAATGGAGCTCCATAACGGGACAAAGGTTAGTTCCTTTGAGGAGAGGAGTGGGAAGAGGCTAGTGGAAGAGATGAAGTCATGTGGGTCATAAGGGGAGACATGGGGACAGAGGAATCATAGGGATTCATGCTCAATTCCCTGTGGACAGCTTGAGATCATGGACACTGAGGGAGGACATGGCTCCTTCTGTCCCTTTTACTTCTTGGAATGTCCCTCCCGGCTCTTGCTGTAGGAGACATCAGGGGAACAATGGTAACAGAGGGCAGTGGGAACCATGAGTGGGGCAATACTGGAGAAGGACCACAGGGGGAGCCATTAGGACAGAGGGGAGAGCAACACTTTTCTTAAGAGTCTATTTCCCCATAAGTCAAAAGATCTTGGAGGGCTGTGTGTACATTCTGGTGAATTTTAGATTAATCTCTTCGATCTTTCTAAGAAAGTGCTGACTATATGCTTGACCAGACACTACATAAATGCATCTTAGGCACACACCTTGATGATAAGAACCTTACCTGCATCGATTTTGCTGACAGCATAGCGCTATTTGTCCAATCAATGGACGGACTGGTTGTGGCACTTAAACCCTGGAAAACTCAAAGGCAAAAGTTGGACTAAAAATTAATTGAGGTAAAATGAAAAATTCTTCCGGTAGGCAATTTCAAACACACTGCAGGTTCTCGCACTTTAGAGGGTGACCAACCAGCTGAGATTGTTGGCTCTGTTGTTGTTAACCTGGGTGGCACTGAGAAAGATCTTGAAGCCTGCACTGCCAAAGTGCTGTCAATAATGTGGTGCCTCATCAAGAAACACTCTTTAAGATAGTATGGGCATCTGCTTCAAATGTCTACCAACTTCCCTACAAGACTCATCATTAGGTTTTGTCAAAAACCAGGGCATGCAGCCAGCCAGTAGCAGAGCCAGTCTCCAGGCAACCTAATGAGTGCAGCTGGCCTGTAGTAGTCTGCTTGACTGGCTACACCGCTTGACTGGTAGGAAGAGTGAGCAGATCAGGTTTTAAGCCAAGCAGCTGATTGACAGCTGCTCAGAGCATTCACCCTTGGCTGTGATGGCACCTGCACCTGCTTGTTCACAGGCCTGCTCCACCCTGTTCTTCCCTCAGACCCAGCTCTGCCTTATTCCAGGTAACCTGGCTTGGAACCTCGGCTCTAATTCCTGTCCTCTGACTTTCGTTCTGACCCTCTGCTCTGAGTCTGGACTTTGAGCTGCAGCTCTGATATCTGGCCTCTGCCTCTGTCCCTGGGCTCCTCTCCTGGCTACTGAGTCCTGTTCTAATCACTAGGCATGACTGCCCATGTCCCGGTCTCTGACAACTTTGACCCAATGAAAGGAGTATGGAAAAGACCCCTGGAAGAGCTGAAATAACACAATGACTGAACAGCACCTGTCGCTCACAGCCATCCAACCCCATAACACACCAGCTTTGGCTCCGAATAGAACACAACGGGGGTACATAACGCATTCAGCAGTCTCCAAGCAACAAAATGAGAACTAATGTAACCAACCTTTTTAAGAAGAAAATAATGCAAAATTTGCCAGGACACATACCGGACTCTCCAGTAGCTAGTTATCTTTTTACAACCCCTCCCCAACCAGCTTATTTGGAGAAGCATCCCTGGCAAAATTCATGGCATGTTGGCAACTAGTATGGAGTAAGCTGGAAGTTATGTTTATTAAACTACAGCTAATAAGCCTTTGACCATATTTCTGTAGGAAGAGTTAATGAACCAAAAGCTCACAAGGTCATCAGAGATACCAGGCCAGATCCTCAGTTCTCATGATTTAATGAAGGCAATGGAAGTAGGCTGATTTACACCAGCTGAGGATCTGGTTCTCTGTGCCCAACTGGGAAATCAAATTGGAGCTAATTGCTAGAGATCAATGAGTTCACCTCCGTATCATCAAGTCAATTCACCCTAACTGAACAGGGTGAGTGTGGCTGAAATACAGAAATCAATTACTTGATTCTGCTGTTTCTGTGTGGTAGTTGCCTCAGAGGGGAGTGATAAAATTGGATCTCTCACTAAATCAAGAGGAGCTTTACTCCTATGAGTTGATTGGAAAATAATGAAAACACCCCTTGCCTCAAGCACACAGACATGTTCACCTCAGCTGCTTGTAAGAGGTACATGGTGACTCAAATGAGCAGGTGATCTGTCAGGCCCTGATGGGAGGATTTGTTACAGAGTATACTTCTCTTGTGAATCACTGATGGAAAAGCTTTTTAGAGGACACTAAGACAAACACAACTCAGCAAACTGATGGTTAACCTAGAGGCTTGTGTTTAGTGGCGGGGGGTGGAAAGGAATGACAAGTTAATGAGAGCACATCTATCTGAACACTCAGATCACTCCTGGCTCTTGCGAGGGTTCACAGAGGGAAGGCGCAAAGGCCAGGGTACACAGAAGGGACTTGGGTATTGTGATGTGCCACATCACAGCATCTAGCTTTAGGAGCTAAGCCCCGCCCCACTCTCTAAATTCAGTGTCAAAGTGTAAGTTGCCAGGAGGCTCCCGTCTCTGCTTGTGATTCACAAATAGGGAAAAGATTGGCATTTGGCTGCCTAAGTCATGTCCAGGGCCTGATCAGAGGCCACCTACTTTGACAGCAAACTCCTAGCCTTGAGCCCAGTGGTTAGGTTACTCTCAGGATGTGGGATTCTCCTGGTTCAATTCCCTCCCTGACTAATACAGAAAAAGGATGTGAACAAAGATCTACTACCTTGCAGGTGAGTGTTCTAACAGCTAGGCTATAGAGTCATTCTAACGCTTTCTCTGGCTAATTAATATTTATTCAATTAAAGTTGAATTTCAATAGGAGAGATTGAGAAAACATCGCATTAGAATATCCCAGTGGTCACCAGCCAACGAGGTAGAAGACCCTTTTTTCAAATCCTGTCTCCTCATCAGGTAGAGGGGGACTAGAGCCTGGGGTCTTCTACATCTGAGATGAGTGTGCTAAACACAGGGATAAAAGTTAAAAGGAAGAGCCTCCACTCCTTCCCCCTGATGTTTTTTGTGGAGTCAGGTAGCCTCTGACCATGTCTACTGGATCTGTCCCCACACACAATTTAGGGGGCTGAATGCCTGTCTTCCCCTGGTTTGTGACTCACTCTGGGGCTTAGGCGGGAGATAGGGAAAGGGCTGGTGCAGCCTGTGCTCTCTCTTGGAGCCTCAGGAAGATTGGGAAGGGGTTGTGCTGCCTGCAGGCTCAGAACCAAGCAGTAAGGTTTGCTCAGTGCTCGTCCACCAGTGGTGGTGGGAGGAGGAAAGCCAGTAGACGAAGCGCTTTTGCTACATAGCTGGAAATGCCTATCCAGTGCGCCCTCATTGCAGCGGTAACACTGTGCCCTGCTGCTTGCTCCACCCAGACACCCAGTTCTAGGACCACTAGCCCTTCCTGCAGCACTGACCGGCTCCCTGTTGGTCCTATTAAGAGCAGACAGGTTGTTTCTTCTGTTGCAGATGAGGTTTAGCTTGGGTTTCAACTTAGTCTTGGAAGGAAATAACCTTCTCCCCTTACAGCTGCAGGACTTTCCCGGGGATTTCTGTGTCCTTTACCCCTTCCCAGCTCCTCCTCCTCCTCCTCATTGTTCCCTTACACACCAGCTTCTAGTGCATGGTACGTTGGATTCCACTGTGAAGAGCTCACAAATGATCTATCTATCTGCCTTCATTAAGAGCCAAATCCCCACAGCTGGCACACAAGCCAGATACTAGTCTGTTCTCTGGATTAATTCAGGGTGAGGAGGCAAGATGGATTCTCAGCCCTCTTCTACAAGCTCTAGAACTATGCAGGTGTTCTTCTAGGGCTGCTAATACAGCCTCAAGTCTCCAATGGCCCAAAGTGCTTCTTCCACTGGAACAGCCAGAACAGGAAGAACTGTACAGCAGTGGATGCTCTGATCCCAATTCACCTCCACCTATCCTCTCACTACCATACACAAGACATGGTTCTGTCTTCAGATAAACCTCCACACCCACAAAGAAAAAGGTGTGACAGTCAGTGATCTAAAGCCTAATCTTACAAGTCATGTGTTCAGAAGATTGTCAGCTGCAGCCAAGATATGTTTGACACATCCGTGTCAGGGAAAGGGGGTGCAGGTATCTCTGAAACATCTTTGCTCTCCTTCCATTGTGGGTGTGGCCTGAGGTCTGCTCTAAATTATGTTCCACTATCCATAGTCCCAAGGATCCATGGGGATTACCTTTGCCTGGGGCACGCTGGTCATGCCCCTTTTCTCCTGGGAAAGTTCCCTATGCAATCTGTGCAGAGGAAGCCCTCCACTTGCTTATTAAGCTAAAACTTCAATGTTGTTGTGAGATGGCTGACTGGGACAAAAATAGCTTAAACAGAGCTGAGGATCTGCTGCTAAGTACTGATCAAATACAAGAGTAAGGTTGGAGGAGTCATAGAATCATATAAATGTGGGACTGGAAGAGATCTCAAGAGATCATCTAGTTCAGCCCCCTATTCTGAGGCAGGACCTATCCCTGACAGGTGTTTGTGCGACCTCTTCTTATAAACCTCCAGTGATGGGGATTCCACCTTGGAAGCCTATTCCAGAGCTTAATTTACCCTTATAGTTAGCAAGTTTTTCCTGATATCTAACCTAAATCTCCTTTGTTACAGATTATGCCCATTACTTCTTGTGCTCCCTTTGGTGGACATGGAGACCAATTGATCCCATGTCCTCTTTATATCAACCCTTAACAAACTGGAGGACTGTCCCCGGTCCCCTTCTTAGTCTTCTTTTCTCAAGACTAAACATGCCCAGGTGTTGTTTTTTTTTTAACCTTTCCTATAGAACCTATAAATAGGTACTATGTTTTCCCTCCTCTAGTCCTCTGGGATCTCACCCGTCCTCCATGAATTCTCAAAAAAAAATTGTTAATGGTTCTGAGTTTGCTTCAGTTAGTTCTTTAAGTACTCTAGAGTACATCAAGAGCTTTAAGATGGAGTTTTCAAAGGAGACCTAAAGGATATAGGCTCCTCATTCTCAATTACCTCCAATAACTATGTAACCCACTGGTCACTTACAACTAAACCCATTGACTCCCACTGACCTCACCACCCAAGGATCCTGCTGTGATGAGGAGCTCCTTCATCAGAGAGTTAAACTGTCTTTAAGATCAATTGGTACCACAGAACACTGCAAAGTTGTGCCTCCAGAGGTTCTAAGGCTAAATCCAACCCAGGGGCCCAGAATATAGCTTTGGGATGTCACGGCATAATTTCTTGAAATGGATAGTTCCTCCACAGATTACCTGATTTATGCGCACGCACGCGCGCGCACACACACACACACATCTATATTTTCCTGGAGATGTAGAAAACCAAACAGAGTGTTTATAAACTGCCTGCCACAAACAAAGCACACTGACTTCCCAACACCACTGACACAACCTATCCAACAGATTGGGTGAAAAATTGGAGATTGTCCTGATAATCCCAAACAAACTGGGGAGTTTTTGGCATCTCTTGTGCCTCCCGGAAGACCCATTCTGAAGAAGCACACCCCCTTATACACGGAATGCATTAAAAAAGACCAGATGCTGCAGTTAATTTACTGCAAGGGGTCTGATCTGAAGTAGCACCATGGCCCATTTCTAATCCCAGAAGCTCCATTCTCCCTAGTTTTGTTATAACAGGCATAAATGAAAACCATTATGTTCCATAAAATGGTGTCATTATAATTAAACACCCTGCCTTTCTGCACCTAACTGACTTCCTGATTGTCTTCAAATCCCATCTTGAGACTGATCTCTTCTTCCTGGCCTAGGATACCTAATCCTTTCTCTAATAAAATTACTGCTAGGCCTCCGTGCTGAATTATTCTCCCCGTAACTTGGCCTTTGTTCACTTTTTCATCCCTTAGTGCCATAACTGTCAGTTATTAATACATGTGCTTATAAGGCTACCAAATTGCTACTTTGTATTGATTATGTTATTGTTTGAGGGAGCACCCATGATGTGTAAGCACTTTCTAGATATGCAAGCAGGGATGGTCCCAGCCCCAAGGATGGGTGGACAGACAGAGAGACAGAGAGGTAGGCAGAGATCAGGGAAGTGGGACAATAAAAGGGACTGGATTCACTCCAGAGGAAGTATGTCTTCAGGGGCTTTCACAAGGCCTTTTAAGGTGGAGAAGATAGGGGTCTTGCTGAGGAGCTCAGGCATGTCAAACTCTACATATGGGACCATGTTGGAGAAAGCAATGAGATGACTGTCTGAGAGAGTGACAATCAGACACTGTCAGAATATGGCAGAATGTCCCCATTACTCCTCCAATGTGTCCCTGGGCTTGGTGTACGTGTACGGGGGGAGGGGGAATCAAAGACTGTAGACAACAGGATCTGTCTGCAGAATACTTGTGCCAGTTAGGAGTTCTCCTCCCACAGGGGAATTCTCTGTTGGCCATTTGCAGCCAGATATCAGCCCCTTTGCACATTCCGAGTGGCAAAAAAGGTGCTGTAGGAGAGTCTCAGCACCCTAAGCCATAGGTATTTTTTCTCCATTTTACACATGGGGGAAGCTGAGGCACAAAGCAGCTAAGTGACTTGTCCAAGGTCACACAGCAAATCAGTAGCAGAGTCAGAAATTGAGTGGGGCATGCTGTTTGCAATGAACAGTTCATTCAGTGAGTTCAAACATGTTCACTGTTCACAAATTGTCCACAAGCGGGATATGAATTTGCTATTTGAAAAATGTTTTGTGTGAACAGATTTCAGCCTACAGATTGCTTGTGGTTCATCATTACCCTTGTGTGGTAACCCATGTCCGATGGCACTATGTCTTCCCTGTGCGAACCAGCTGAGTGGCAGACAGCAGAGAGGCTAACAGAGGGAGTCTGCCTGGGATCTGTCTGAGAGGAGGTATGCTAAGGGCTGCGTTGGTGAGTATCTGAGTGTCTGTTGTGGGGACAGTTTGACACAGTTTGACTGTGTGCTTGATTGAGTGTTTGAAAAGTGTGAATTGGGAGTGCTTTGTTCCAGGTGAGCCTTGAGTGGGCCTGACTGTTATAAAAAGCCAGTCAGCTGCGAACCAGCTAACAGCAGAGAGGCTAACAGAGGGAGTTTGCCTGGGAGTTCGCCTGGGGAGAGCCCACTGAGGCTTACTTCTTGACGGCTTCTCTGAGTAATTACTACAACTCCTGAGGAAGCTCGTAGAAGGAAGGTAATATGGATGGGGAGCGTTCAGCTGTTGTGACCTGCACTGGATGTGCCATGTTTGTCTTTCTCCCACAGGACAGAAGCGACTTTGTCTGTACAAAGTGCAAGCTGGTTTCCATAATGGAAGAGAAGGTTCAAGGTCTGGAGAAACAAGGATCGACCCTGCGTTGCATAAGAGAAACTGAAGATTTCCTGGACAGACGTCAGGATATGCTTCTACAGGCACAATGTTCTGAAGATGCAGAGCAGGCTGCACAGCAGGGACAGGAGGACGGTGAAGAAATTTGGCAGCATGTGACCTCCAGAAGAAGAAAGGGGAGCGTCCATGTACCAGCAACGCAGATACAAGTAAGTAACTACTTTCATGTTCTCTCCACAGGTACTAATGCAATGCGGAGAGGGGACTAGATGATACATCTGAGGGAAGGGAACAGAAGGAGACTCTGCTGATGGGAAGGCATGAGATGCACTGTCCTAGGGATGGGGGTTCCACGACCACCGCTCCCAAGAGAAGGAGGCGGATGGTGGTGGTCGGGGACTCTCTCCTCAGGGGGACAGAGTCATCTATCTGCTGCCCCGACCGGGAAAACCGAGAAGTCTGCTGATTGCCAGGAGCTAGGATTCACGATGTGACGGAGAGACTGCCGAGACTCATCAACCCCTCGGATCGCTACCCCTTCCTGCTTCTCCATGTGGGCACCAGTGATACTGCCAAGAATGACCTTGAGCAGATCACTGCGGACTACGTGGCTCTGGGAAGAAGGATAAAGGAGTTTGAGGCACAAGTGGTCTTCTCGTCCATCCTCCCCGTGGAAGGAAAAGGCCTGGGTAGAGACTGTCGAATCATGGAAGTCAACGAATGGCTACGCAGGTGGTGTCGGAGAGAAGGCGTTGGATTCTTTGACCATGGGATGGTGTTCCAAGAAGGAGGAGTGCTAAGCAGAGACAGACTCCACCTAATGAAGAGAGGAAAGAGCATCTTCGCAAGCAGGCGGGCTGACCTAGTGAGGAGGGCTTTAAACTAGGTTCACCGGGGGAAGGAGACCAAAGCCCTGAGGTAAGTGGGGACGTGCGATACTGGGAGGAAGCACGAGCAGGAGAGCACGAGAGGGAGCTCTCCTGCCTCATACTGAGAAAGAGGGACGATCAGCAACTTATCTCAAGTGCCTATACACAAATGCAAGAAGCCTGGGAAACAAGCAGGGAGAACTGGAAGTCCTGGCACAGTCAAGGAATTATGATGTGACTGGAATAACAGAGACTTGGTGGGATCACTCACATGACTGGAGTACTGTCATGGATGGATATAAACTGTTCAGGAAGGACAGGCAGGGCAGAAAAGGTGGGGGAGTTGCATTGTATGTAAGAGAGCGGTATGACTGCTCAGAGCTCCGTTATGAAACTGCAGAAAAACCTGAGAGTCTCCGGATTAAGTTTAGAAGTGTGAGCAACAAGGGTGGTGTCATGGTGGGAGTCTGCTATAGACCACCAGACCAGGGGGATGAGGTGGATGAGGCTTTCTTCTGGCAACTAACGGAAGTTACTAGATCGCAGACCCTGGTTCTCATGGGAGACTTCAATCACCCTGATATCTGCTGGGAGAGCAATACAGCGGTGCACAGACAATCCAGGAAGTTTCTGGAAAGGGTAGGGGACAATTTTCTGATGCAAGTGCTGGAGGAACCAACTAGGGGCAGAGCTTTTCTTGACCTGCTGCTCACAAACCGGGAAGAATTAGTAGGGGAAGCAAAAGTGGATGGGAACCTGGGAGGCAGTGACCATGAGATGGTCGAGTTCAGGATCCTGACACAGGGAAGAAAGGAGAGCAGCAGAATACGGACCTTGGACTTCAGAAAAGCAGACTTTGACTCCCTCAGGGAACTGATGAGCAGGATCCCCTGGGAGAATAACATGAAGGGGAAAGGAGTCCAGGAGAGCTGGCTGTATTTTAAAGAATCCTTATTGAGGTTACAGGGACAAACCATCCTGATGTGTAGAAAGAATAGTAAATATGGCAGGCGACCAGCTTGGCTTAACAGTAAAATCCTTGCTGATCTTAAACACAAAAAAGAAGCTTACAAGAAGTGGAAGGTTGGGCAAATGACAAGGGAAGAGTATAAAAATATTGCTTGGGCATGCAGAAGTGAAATCAGGAAGGCCAAATCACACCTGGAGTTGCAGCTAGCAAGAGATATTAAGGGTAACAAGAAGGGTTTCTTCAGGTATGTTAGCAACAAGAAGAAAGTCAAGGAAAGTGTGGGTCCCTTCCTGAATGAGGGTGGCAACCTAGTGACAGAGGATGTGGAAAAAGCTAATGTACTCAATGCTTTTTTTGCCTCTGTCTTCACGGACAAGGTCAGCTCCCAGACTACTGCACTGGGCAGCACAGCATGGGGAGGAGGTGACCAGCCCTCTGTGGAGAAAGAAGTGGTTCGGGACTATTTAGAAAAGCTGGACATGCACAAGTCCATGGGGCCGGATGCACTGCATCCGATAGTGCTAAAGGAGTTGGCGGATGTGATTTCAGAGCCATTGGCCATTATCTTTGAAAACTCATGGCGATCGGAGGAAGTCCCGGACGACTGGAAAAAGGCTTATGTAATGTCCATCTTTAAAAAAGAGGAGGAGGAGGATCCTGGAAACTACAGGCCAGTCAGCCTCACCTCAGTCCCTGGAAAAATCATGGAGCAGGTCCTCAAGAAATCAGTTCTGAAGCACGGAGAGGAGAGGAAAGTGATCAGGAACAGTCAGCATGGATTCACCAAGGGCAAGTCATGCCTGACTAATCTAATTGCCTTCTGTGATGAGATAACTGGCTCTGTGGATGAGGGGAAAGCGGTGGACGTGTTGTTCCTTGACTTTAGCAAAGCTTTTGACATGGTCTCCCACAGTGTTCTTGCCAGTAAGTTAAAGAAGTATGGGCTAGATGAATGGACTATAAGGTGGATAGAAAGCTGGCTAGATTGTCGGGCTCAACGGGTAGTTATCAATGGCTCCATGTCTAGTTGGCAGCCGGTATCAAGAGGAGTGCCCCAAGGGTCGGTCCTCGGGCCAGTTTTGTTCAATATCTTCATTAATGATCTGGAGGATGGTGTGGATTGCACCCTCAGCAAGTTTGCAGATGACACTAAACTGGGAGGAGAGTTAAATACGTTGGAGGGTAGGGATAGGATACATAGGGCCCTAGACAAATTAGAGGATTGGGCCAAAATAAATCTGATGAGGTTCAACAAGGACAAGTGCAGAGTCCTGCACTTAGGACGGAAGAATCCCTTGCACCGCTACAGACTAGGGACCGAATGGCTCGGCAGCAGTTCTGCAGAAAAGGACCTAGGGGTTACAGTGGATAAGAAGCTGGATGTGAGTCAACAGTGTGTCGTTGTTGCCAAGAAGGCCAATGGCATTTTGGGCTGTATAAGTAGGGGCATTGCCAGCAGATCGAGGGACATGATCATTCCTCTCTATTCGACATTGGTGAGGCCTCATCTGGAGTACTGTGTCCAGTTTTGGGCCCCACACTACAAGAAGGATGTGGAAAAATTGGAAAGAGTCCAGCGGAGGGCAACAAAAATGATTAGGGGACTGGAACACACGACTTATGAGGAGAGGCTGAGGGAACTGGGATTGCTTAGTCTGCGGAAGAGAAGAATGAGGGGGGATTTGATAGATGTTTTCAACTACCTGAGAGGTGGTTCCAAAGAGGATGGATCTAGACTGTTCTCAGTGGTAGCAGATGACAGAATGAGGAGTAATGGTCTCAAATTGCAGTGGGGGTGGTTTAGGTTGGATATTAGGAAAAACTTTTTCACTAGGAGGGTGGTGAAACACTGGAATGCATTATCTAGGGAGGTGGTGGAATCTCCTTCCCTAGAAGTTTTTAAGGTCAGGCTTGACAGAACCCTTGCTGGGATGATTTAATTGGGGATTGGTCCTGCTTTGAGCAGGGGGTTGGACTAGATGACCTCCTGAGGTCTCTTCCATCCCTGATATTCTATGATCTACTCCTAGAAACTACTTCCACCCAAAACAAAAATTGTTTTGTCAAGAAATGTGTTCCACTGCATGATTGCAAAGAATTTTGGACAGGGCTTCAATAGAATTGCACCCACTTACACCAAAGTCTAAATTTGGTCCACTGGGTTGAAAATCAATAAGCCTTAACAATGGGTGTGAAATCACACAAGCCACAATGGGCAAACAAAAAATTCCCACTTAAACCCAAGCATAGCAAACCCACAAATTTCATGCAGCTCCGCAAAAGCCCCAACCCTGTGAGTTCAGTGAATACATGCATAGGATCAGATTATCAGCTAGTGTAAACCAGCGCTGCTGCATTGATTTCAGTAGGCCAGTTGAGCCTCTGGCCCAGCGATGTTTGATTGTTTAGTGAATCAGGCTAGGAGTACTCAGGGCAATCTGGAACAAGGGAACGCTTTGTTGGCAAGTATGCCAAAGTACGCACAACAGATTCTGGAATTAGATTCCTCAGTCAGTGCAGGTGCAGAATGTTGCCCATGTAAACACCAGCTGAAAAGTGAGAAGCGAAACAGGGAGCACAGGGGAACCTGAGCTTGGATTAGTGAGAATGCTGCTGTACAGTCACCAATTCATTCCTGTCTAGTAGTAATAGGGCTAAGAGGTGAACACAAGACTAAGGCCCGCAAAGGGATTTAAGCATTGCAATGCTGAGAATCACGGTGCCTAACTTTTAGGTGCGTAGAAAATCACAAGAACACATTGCGATCCACAAAGCTGATTCAGGGGCCTAGGCTCCCTATAAAATGAATGGGGGGAAATAGGAACCTTAGAATGCAATCCACAAAAGCCAGTACACTAGGTAGGGTGCTGCCTAAGTAGCCAGTAGGAGATGTGGAGGGGAGGGGTGTGTGCGCTAATGTAACCCACAAACCTCCTGGGTGTGGTGTTCTGTCCCACCTAGTGGCACCAAGACCACTTAAAGAGAGAGATAAAATGAGTCCGCTCTACAGCCTTAGCTAACAGCCAGTTGGCTTTTAACTCATGCGGTAGACACTCATGCACTAAGCTCCAGCAGTCCCCGGCTTGATCCTGCCCTCCAACAACCAGGGTCTGTCGGTTTTACACTAAGTCGCCCCGTCTCTTAGAGATAGGCCCCTAAGTCCAGGCTTCTGGGAGGCACCGGTCTCTGCTTGAGATCCGCAAATGGGAACCAGCCAGGTGGAGTCAGGTGACTTAGGCACCTAACGAATTTCTTGTGGGAACGAGGCATTTCTGCCTCTCTCCAGTAGCCAGAGGCGGTGGGATGGTGCCAACCCTATAACTTTTAGCCTAGTGGTTACAGCACTCATCTTTGAGGTGGGACACACCCCTGCTCAAATCCCCCCCCCCAGCTGAAGGGGGAATTGAACCTGAGTCTTCCACATCCAGGTGATGCTCTACCCACTGGGATAAAAGTACTAAAATGGGCAGCACCACCTCCATTTCCTCCTTCTGGAGCCAGCTTTTGAATGGGACCCATTCCGAGAGGCCGTCTCTGAGCACACCTACCAGACCCAGAGACCCTGCCTGTGACTTAGGCAGCTGAACCCCCTATCTTTCCACCGGTTCATGAATTGTTCTGGGGCTTAGGCAGGAGATGGGCATCCAGGCACCTAAAGGGAGTTAGCAGTGTGCATGCTCAGAGGCAGAAATATAGGTGCCTAGGGAACTTACCCCCAAAACATAGGTACCAATTGAGTTTAGGCACCTACAGGGTTTAATGGGAGTCTTAAGGAAGCCTCCATTAATGAAGCTATCCTATTTACAGCAGCTGAGGACCTGGCCCACTGGTCTCCTCTCAGACACCTACTTTCTCTGACTGCACTCCACAGCGTCTTTATACCACATTCTTGCAAAAAAGGGAGCAGATCTGTAGGGAGTCCGCTTTTTACGTCCTCTCAGAGGGGAAAACATAACTTTTTGTCCCCCATTGAGCCTCCTCTCACACTCACTCAGCACCCCACAAAGACATGCAGGACCAAGGCCATAGGGGATGGATCTCACAATTCGCTCCATGGGCCTGAACATTAAGGTAGCGTGACCATTGTTCCATTTGATAGTATAACACGTGCTTTTTTACTGCAGCATTTCACTGTGTTTCTCCAGGGGAGGAGACCTGGATCTTAGCTGGATATCCCATGTCCCTGCACACAAGCAGAGAGCAGGGAAGGGCAACTCAGCTAGAAGGACCCATGAACTTCCAGAATAAGGTGTTGCAGTTACCTGGCATGCTCAGTAGTTCTTCTGAGGCTGTATAGGAAGTTTTCATTGTGTGACACTCACCTGGCAGGTTACTCACTAGTCATCCTCTGACAAGTGAGCCAATCAGAGTGCAAGGGCGGAAAGGTTATAAATACAGGTGTGACACTCGGAGATCAGGTGCCAGCTCATGCCAAGGTCCCCATGCCTCAATTGAATACTAACAAATACATAGCTGGAATCTGTCTGGCTCACCTGTGAGTTACTAATGTTAAAATAGATAGTAGAATTATAATCTTATAATTCTACTATAAGAGTATGTTTAGTGTTTAGACTTTACAGAATTCTTGTCAGTTGCTGCATGCATTAATCTCAGCTGTATCCCATATTGTAAGGTAATATTTGAGCATTTATATTGAGTCTCACCAGACAAGAGAGCGCCATTAACTAGTGCGAAGTGCTGGTCTCCAACAGAAGGTGTTACATCCTGCCTAATGTGGAAGGCCCTTCAACCCCAGACAGACTACTGTGGGACATTAAAGAGGGCAAAGGTTATTGTTGTTCTGCTTTCCCCACAATGAACATGAGTCATGAAAATGAATTCCTCCTATCAGCTTAATTTGCAGCTCACAACTCAAGGGGATAACCCCTCCCCTTACCCTCCAGAGCTGCTTGGGCTCTGAAGTGCAAGGTTTTCTAGGCATAAACAAGAGGTCTCCAGCTGTTTAGCCTGGGTTAGCCCTAAAGGACATACAGAGCTTGCTTATTAGAGACGTTTCTGTTGCCTTTTGAATGCAAGACTGTATTTCATTTGTGTATCTATATTTACCTGCTTTAACCTTTTAAATAACTCTTGTTTCCTTTTCCTACAGATAAATCTGCATATAGTTTATTATAGGATTGGCTACAAGTATTGTCTTCGGTGTGAGATCTAATGTGTGATTGACCTGGGGTAAGTGACTGGTCTTTGGGATTGGGAGTAACCTGAATATTGCTATGATTCTTGGTGTAAGAGATCATCTGTCATAAAGGCAAGACAGGCCAGAGTATCAAAGGGGATGGTCTGTCACTCCATGTTTAGACTGCCAGAGTGCCTGAGGAATTGACACTTGCTAATTGGTTGGTGAACTCTAAGTATAGCACTCACAACCAATTTGGGGTTTGTGCCCTGGTTCTTAACAGTCTGCCCTATGGTTGGTACTATGCTCATGAGTCTCTGCAGACAGCTTGACAACAGACATTCAGGACTGGCTCCAGGCACCAGCAAAGCAAGGATGTGCTTGGGGTGGCACATTTCCAGGAGCGGCATTCCGGCCATCCCAAGCACATGCTTGCTTTGCTGGTCCTGTAGCCAGTCCTGTCTCCTTCCCCGTGGGCACGCCCGGGGGCTTGGCGCTGCCCTCCGGAGCTGGGTGTCACAGACCCGTGCTGGCAGGAGCAAGCAGCGGGTGTTCGGGGGGCTGCCCGGTCCCACCAGCCAGGGCACAATCACCTCCACTCCCCCGGCACCAATCCCCATCTGAAATGTCTGTAGCAGCTCTGCCCACGGCCCCACGTCTTGCTATGCATATGAAGGAGGTGATTGTGACCTGGCTGGAGGGCAGCCCCCCACCCCCAACACCTGCTGCTTGCTCCTGCCGGCACGGGGCTGCGACGCCCAGCTCTGGAGGGCAGCGCCAAGCCCCCGGGTGTGCTCGTGGGGAAGGAGAGACAGGAGGCAGAGCTTTTCGGTGCCCCCCACACATCTCCAGGCCCCTCTGGTCACTCGGCAGTAACAGCCAGGCTGGACACCCCACCAGCAGCGTGACTTGGTCTGACCCACACGGACCACGTGAGCCCTGGGTCGGCACTGACGTCCTGCCTATGCCAAGGCATCCGGTGCAGGGGCAGCCCTAGCTCTGCCCACGCAGACACAGCCCAGCTCACACCATGGCTGGCCCGGTGAGTAAATGAGTACACTAGTAGGAAATTGTTTTATTTCACTAACTACAAATTCTCTGTTTTCATTTTTTTTTTAAATTTTAAACAGTCAAAAAACAAAACAAAACATTGCAAAGTGCAAACGTGTAAAAGCCAAAAAAACCCCAGGGGCGACCAAATTTTTTTTTTTTTGCTTGGGGTGGCAAAAAACCTAGAGCCGGCCCTGCAGACATTGCAGAGGTTAGGTTGTGGATTCAGTGGCTGATTGACACATGTCTGCTGTGAGGGCTGGGTCCCAATCCCTGTAGCACTTTAGATATAGAATACAGACTTCTGTTTCACCAGCAACTGAGCGGCCCCATCAGCTATTAGCCCTAGGAGTGGACTTACTAGCTGTGGAGATTCCCCAATGTTTGCTTGCTGACAGGGCTCTAAAGTGTTTGAAAGGACTCCGATGCTACCATTTCTCAAGCTCTGAGAGGCCAGCTGCCTCTCAAAAGTGAAGAAAATGTTATGTTGAAACCTTATATTTGAATCTTTGTAAGAGAAACAAAAGGGGGAAAAAGAAAAGGAGTACTTGTGGCATCTTAGAGACTAACCAATTTATTTGAGCATAAGCTTTCGTGAGCTACAGCTCACTTCATTGGATGCATACTGTGGAAAGTACAGAAGATCTTTTTATACACACAAACCATGAAAAAATGGGTGTTTAACACTACAAAAAGGTTTTCTCTCCCCCCACCCCACTCTCCTGCTGGTAATAGCTTATCTAAAGTGATCACTCTTCTTACAATGTGTATGATAATCAAGGTGGATAGGGAATGCCACAGATTTACCATCTAATAGTAGCTGTTGAAAAGTTATTCATAGTATTCCAAACACTATTTACAGTATTTTAGACTATTTAGAAAGTGGTTTGTGTTCATTAGATTTTTGTTTTCCTAAGAAAGTGTATAGTACTCTCTCTTTAAAAAGTGGCTGGAGACTATTAACATCCATTTCTCAGGGTCTTACATGCAAGACCCTGGCGGTTTAACTCTGTGCAATGCTTTCTGAAAAGTCCTAAGACAACAGAACCCTTGCCTGGGTGTCAGCAAAGAGTTAAGCTGCGATGCAGGAGGAAGGGGAATGCATAGTATACAGAATATGACCTGACCATTCCCTCCCCGCTCTTCCTTGCAGTAGCATTTACTTTCACCGTGAATTGAAATACCTTAAGGAATATATAAAATGCTCAGAGTGTCGACTGTGATCCCCAATCACATTCTGGAACTGAATTATGTTTGAAAACCAAAATTGTTTAAAATAAGTTTTCTTCCTTCATTTACCTGTCAAGCCCTGGCCCTCAGGAGTCTGAATTTTCACTGCTATTAGAAATAGGGTAAATTTTCATGAGGCCAAAGTGGATTTCTGTATTTAAGGGTAGGCAAGCTACATACAAACTCTGCCGGAAGGCAAACTCCCTGCCAGATTGGGAGTAGCCTAGAGCAGCAGAAACTTCAGATCACTAAATCTGGAAACATCGGACTTGTATCCTTCCCTTCATTTTTTCAGGCTACTCGTTGCTATAGCTGATGACACCTAATGCAGTTAGGAATATATTTTTCATGTATCACTTTAGGTGTTCATGGTGTGATCACCTTGCAGGCAAAAAGCTCTTATCTGAGAGTCATGAGATCAGGCCTCAGTGGGTAAGAGCTTTGCAGTTTACCTTTGAAATGTCCAGTGATCTGAGACCACTGTGTAGGTGGTGCATAGGGAGAGTAGGCTGGCCTGGGTGGAATTGCTGCATTGTAGCTCCAGGACCTGTCTTTGAGTTGTGGGGGAATGCTTCCACTCCTCAATCCCTAGGGCTCCAATTATTCATGCCATGTAGATGAGGAGAGATGAATTTCACATGTCACATTCCGGCTTTTCACACTGTTTGCATTTGTTGTTAAAATGTGTTAGAATAATTGCCAGAAAAATGTCCTCGTTTTACCAGAGTACAGTGTCACTGTGAAGTACATGCCGGGAACAGGAACTACCACTACTACATGGCACAAAAGGTGAGCTATGTACATTTTAAGGTCCAACAAATAATCTGATGGGGTTCCTTGGACTGTCATTGACCTGTGTGACCAAGGCCCAGTGGAGAGCTTGCATCTTTGAAATAAGGTTGTAGACACTAGGAGCTACATTCTAGAACCATGCAAATGGGTCCCCCCAAACAGTTCCATATATATCATCCGAATGCAGCCATATTCTAGCCCTATGATCAGCCCTGCTATATGTGTTATTCTTACAAGGAGCTCAATAATATGTATGCGACGGTTTGTGAAGAGCCCATTTATGGTTTCATCTCTCTTTACCTGATAGTTCCTACTATTCTCTACTTTATACTTGCATAAACATCCAGAACAAATCCCCCAACCACCAATCCCCATTCTGGAATTTTCCTCTATTCACTGTGTCATGAGAGCCCATGGGAGGGCCGGTACACTGATTTGGTGGGGATTGGGCATGGCAGAGCTTGGATTGTACCCTGAACAACGTTTGAAGGCTCTGGAAGGATTCAGATTCAGTTCCATTGCTAGGCACGGGCATTCTGCTGGGTGGCTATGCATAGCACCAGCCAACATTTGGTTCAGTGAAGTGTCTGCATGGGTTTTCCCAAATTTAGCAGGTGAATCTAGCAAGATGCCAAGTTCTTGTCATTACTGCAATTAGCAGATTGTGTCCTCAGAGTGCCAGGTATCTACTGCCTGACCAAAGCAACAGCTACTGGTCCTACTTTTCTAAACACAATGCAATCTGCTGCTCCCCTCCTCACCACTAGCCATCATAGTGGAGCAGAATGAGCGAGAAGACACTCTCATGTTTACAACACTACTGACCTTTGCTGGATCAGACCCAGACCCCATTACAGCTGTGGTTATGAAGAGGCTGAGCTGCCATTTTGGAATGGATCAATAAACCAGGCGGTCAGTTTCCCTTTGTCCTCCAGGTACTAGAATAGAGGGCTCTGGAACTATTTGTCTCTTCAATAATAGAATGCAGCACAAATATCACAAAGTATGAGAGAATTAACCTTTAATCTCTCCCTTATTTGAAGAGACAGGTATGCAGGACCTGCCACAATTAATCATCTGCTTTCTAACCAGCCTAGGTCAACCTGAGCACCCTAGGGCAAGAGTTGCCCTAATTTTGTTTAACGAAGGGATCTGTGTTCACATTCACATGCAAACTGGTGATCTTCGCTGTCCAAATCCCTGTCTCTAGTACCTGGATGAAAAAGGGAAACCAACATGATGGCATGGCAGAGAGCATCTCCCTGCAAAGCCCATGAACTGTTTTTCCTCCGCTCCCTCATGCAGCACTTTGGATTTAAAGATTTTTTTTTCAAATGTATTCTTATGCTAGCTGTATATGTTATTATTTATGTCAGAACATTTATATTGCGCTGTAGTGTACAGAGCTTTCATACCTACGTAAAGTCTTCGCCCCGTCCCCCACCCACAGAAAGTGTGTGTAACTTTTCCACCCACTTTGCAGGATTCCTTGGTAATTTTGATGAGGAGAAAGACAAGAGAGAGAACGGCTCCATGGGGCTTCACTTACAATCTGACATGACAGAACACAAGAGGCAGGAAGAGCTGAATAAGATGAACCCAAGGAGCAGTCAGTGGCTGGAGTCCCTTAGGGTATGTTTACACAGGGTCTGTAGAACCAGTGGGTACGTCTACTCTGCAGTAAAACACCCGTGGGTGGCCCAGGTAAGTGGACTTAGGCTTGTGGGGCTCAGGCTGAAGCACTACAAAACTACAGTGTCGCTGTCTGGTCCGAAGCTGGATCACGGGCTCTGGAACCATTTCCTTGCACGGGGTACTAGGACCCAGGTCCTGAGTGCTTGCTGATCTGCGTCTGACTGATTTGCGGGTAGGTGGAAGTGGTGCTTGGCCTCAAATGTGAGGCAGAGTCTGGGCTTAGTTTGCAGAGTAGACATACCCTTAGGACTTGGGATGAGGGTAGGAGAGGCTATACAGGCATTACATGTCCTCAATCTGGTCCAGCAATCTGCCTTCAGGTGCTCCAAAAGCTTCTGTAGAGCTAGTAAAAAGATAGTAAGCATATTTTGCAAATACAATTTGAAATGGCTCCTGCAGTTTATTTGTCTCCCTCATAGCCCTCCTGTTCTCACCATATCCTTTGCCAGCTCTTGAATCTGTGCCTTCTTCCATACCACCCCAGATGCTCAGAACAGCCTCCCAAATTGATATGTTCATAAATTCATAGATTCCAAGGCCAGAAGGGACCATTGTGATAATATAGTCTATCCTCCTGTATTGCACAGGTCAGAGAACATCCCCAAAATAATTGCTATGGCATATGTTTAAAATCCAATCTTGATTTTAAAATGGTTAGTGATGGAGAATCCATTACTACCCTTCGTAAATTGTTCTGACTGTTAATTACTTTCACGGTTAAAATGTGCCTTATTTCCATTCTGAATTTGTCTAGCTTCAACTTCCAGCCATTGGGTTGTGTTATATCTTTTTCTGCCACATTTAAGAGCCCATTATTAAATATTTAGTACTTACAAACAGTAATCAAGTCACCCCTTAAAATATTCTTTGTTAAACTAAATAGATTTATCTCCTTGAATCTATCACTATTAGGCATGTTTTCTAAACCTTTAATCATTTTCATGGCTCTTCTCTGAAAACTCTGTCCAATTTATCAACATCCTTCTTGAAGTGTGTGCACCAGATCTGGACACAGTATTACAGCAGCAGTTGCATCAGTGCCAAATCCAAAGGTAAAATAGCCCTCCCTATTCCTACTTGAGATTCCTATGATCATGCTTCTGCTTAACAACCTCCATACATACTAGTGGATTGGAAAAAGTGTTATCCCCATATGATGAAATTATATAATCTATTTTCCCCAAATACAGAACAGAAATATTTATTGAATCCTTCTGCTTTTTCTGCCTTATTATTCATTATTCTACAGTTTCCGTCTAATAATGGACTCACACCAGAGTCAGGATTCTTTTTGTTGCTAATATATTTTTTTAAAAAACCTCCCTCTTATTCTTCTTACCTGGCCATAGATTTCTCCATGTGTTCTTTTGCTTCCCTTATCAATTTTCTACAATTCCTAATTTGTAATTTATATTCATTTCTGTTACTTCCCATTTGTTATATATTACTTTTTCATTTTTACAGCGGCTTTCACCTCCCCTCTAAATCAGGTTAGTTTTTTTAAGCAGCTTCCTCACTTATGAGATTGTGGCTTTTTGGACATCTGGTTAGGTGTTCTTAGTTAATTCCCAATTATCATTCACATTTTTTTCATTAAATTCTTCCTCCAGCTGATCTGGATCATAATAGTTTTCATTTTTGTGAAATTGGCTGTATTAAATCACCAAGTATGTGCATTACTGGTCTGGTTTTCATTCTGCTTGCTCATTATACATGTGATCAAGTCATGATCATATGTACCTAAGCTTCCATTAATTTTTATTTCTGTGATCTGTTTCTCTTTACCTGTTCAGACAAGATCTAATAAAGAATTTCACTATCTTGGTTGCAATCCAAGAGAGGTTGGATTTTGAATGAGGAAATTGTCATCTATAAAATTTAGAAATTCCAAGGACATTTTAGTAGTGGCAGCATCAGACCTCCTGTGTATGTCACTCAAATTCAAATTCCCCATGATTCTAGAGCTTTTCTTCCTACACATTATACATAGGTGCATAAGTAGGTGGTTGTCCTGTTCCATAGTATGATTTGGTGGTCTGTAGCAGACACCAACTAATTCCCCATCTTATGCTCTATCTGTTAGAACATTGATCCATAAGCATTCACAATCATTTTCTTCTGAGTTATCAGGGATTCAGAAACAGGTAATGCCATTTTTTGACATAGAGTGCCACTCCCCCACCCGTTTTGCCCACTTGATCCTTCTGAATTAGATTACAGGCATTGATTTTAACATTCCAGTTTTGTGACTCATCCCTCCAGGTTTCAGGAATACCAGCTAGATCAACTTTATGGTCATAAATGAGCAACTCCAGTTCCTCTTGTTTGCTGTCCAGGCTCCTAGCATTGGTGCGTAGGCAATACAGTCATTTCTTCTCTTTGTGTCCTTTGGTTTGTTGATTAATTTGGTCCTCAACATCTCAGTTTTGTGCTGAATGTTCATGTCTTCCCCCTTTTTACCTTCCCCTTTTGCTATCATTTTAATGCTGTCCTGTTTACTCAAGCCAGCCTGACCCCAAGGAGACTGGCTCCTCCACTACTGAGGTGGAGGCCATCCAAACTATACAGCCTTGTGATGGAGTTACAGACCCCACACTAAACCAGGGCAAGGCCTAGAGCAGTGCTGAGCTAGGGAGGTCCTGCCTCTCAGCAGCTGCAGTGCATGCTCCAGGTGGAGGGATGGTTTAAGAGGACCTTGGTAGCACAGGGCAAGGAGCTATAGGAAAGGAAACTGGCACCTGGAGCTGTGAGAGGAGAGGCTGCAGCATTCCTAAGGCTATTCTGGAAGCCATGATCCAGTTTTCCCACTTCTCCCCTTGTTTGGGCAGCTGGACTCTCACAGGCTGGACTATGAAGAATCAGGCAATGTCCCACTGATAGACTAAGTGGATACATACTTCTGAGGCTGTGACCACATCCCAAATAGAGGAGCCACAGCCTGGTAGGAAGTGACACAGGGGGTAGTATAACTTGGGGTGAAGCGGCAAGTGATACTGTAACACCCCTCTAGGGACCTGGGTTGGGACCCAGTGGAGTGGGAGGGCCTGAGTCCCCTAACTTGCTCCCCTATTATCTCTGCCATGACAGAACCCTAAGGGTAGTGGAAGAGAAACTCAGAAGGGCTTGAGGCCTTCTGCATATGATTTGCAGAGAGCTCCCTTTGGAATGATCAGGCCAGAAAGAACGGTGGAGCACTGCCTGAACACTAAGCCACATGGCTTTCAGATCGATGCATTCAAGTGAAAAAAAAATAGCAAAAAAACAGATTGGATTTGAGGTGGTCAAAAATGCGGAGTAATTAGTGCTGCCCATTGTATTTACATTGCCTTCTGAAGCACTACAAACTTAATTAAGTACAAATTATAATACACTGCATCATGTATTCTGTCATCTCATATTGTAGGTAAAGCACCATTAAGCAATTCTCTCTGGACTCTTTCTCATCATCAAAATGACCAAGGAATCCTGTAAAGTCGGTGTAAAACTTACACATACATTCTGTACGTATAACATTTGCACTTTATTTTTTATAGATTGACACTCTTATCAGAATGTCATAACAAAATCCACCCCTCTTCCCCCTGAAACTTAGTATCATATATTCAGAGAATGTGTTCTGTTATCCCCTTGTGCCTCCTTTGAATAAATCATTGATTTTTGCCATCTGACTAATTGGTTTTAGGGAATTAGTTAGTAATAGTAAAATATAACTAGTTAATTAGCTAACTACTCAATGCTTCCTGCGTGTTGTTCCCTGGTGTGCTATTAAGACTTTGATTTGCATTTCTGGATGGACTTGCTAAATCTTGTGCTTTTTGAACAGTGCAAATTTTGTGGCAAAACGAAAAGAAAAGACAAGCCAGGTAAGTTCAAATTAAGGCATCTTAATCTTTAAACAATTTCACTGCCAGGAGCTTTACCAGCTTACATGGATCTAATTAAAGTTGATAATTCTGTGAGTGAGTTAAGCAGACTTCCCCCTCCCACTTTCCTGCATTTCCTTCCATAAAATATACCTAAATCTACCAATCATGCGCCATTTGACTTTAAGAACCTGACCAGTCCTATTTCAATCAGTTGAACTGCTTGTGTGCTTAAAGTTAAGCATGTGCTCAAGCACTCTGCTGGATCGGGTCTAGCATGCTCAGCACCTTGCACGATTGAACACTTTATATAGAGGAACAATCCAGTTTTTGCCAGGTGGTCCATTTTAACCTTGACACCTCTGCATCCCCTCCCCCCACAAGTGTCCCTTCCCCTGTTTATCTGAATGAGTTATGATAACATTCTGCATCACATCAAATGTTGCGTGCTTCTTTCCCCTTCCCCTTCTGCATACTGTAGGAAGGAGGGGGAGGCCATGTCTGTTCAAATAGTTGGTCCTTTGTCAAACCAATGAATACATAGTTTGGCACTCCACTATGGAAAGCTGGGTGAATAATCAGAGGCAGGGCAGAGCTTGAGTCTTCTTTAAAAAGAGATTTAAAAATAAAGTTTAGCTCCCCTGTTTGTTTGTTTGTTTGTTTTTTTTCGCTCTTTGCACAACAAAAACAAAACAAAGAAATCACAGGGATTCCGCTCGTTCCCAGATAACTATTTACTAACCTCACAGAGACATAAAAGGCCTAGCTACACACTGCCACTCTGACTGCTTTCTGGTGGCTTATAAAAAATAAAACACAGTGAGCCTCACTAGAGGGCTCACAAAGTTTTTAAAGTGCTACTACCTTATTCCTATACTCTATACCCAGACTCTTCCGTTTGTACTCATTTGAGCGACATAGAGTCTTGCAGTATTCCTATTCTAATAGTACGTCAGACGGGATGATCGCAATGGTCCCAACTGGTCTAGGAATCTATATGTTCTCCATCCAGTTGGTAGAATTTGGATGTGTTCACTTTGGGATGGGCTAATCAGACATGGGAACACCATGTTCTCCTGTTAGAACCATCAAATGGTTAATATCTGCTAATGATAATAAGAAGTTGCTTTGATACAACACATATTTCTGCATGCAGTAACATTGTGTTGCATTCTCTCAGGGCAGAAATATAACTGTAGCATGGGGAAAAATGGTGCATTTTGGGACTTCCTTTGAGACTTCCCTCCCTTCTCCCTTAAAAGTTATTCTTTACCTAGTCTGCTTTTAAATCCAATACAAAACCCCTTCACATTTTGAAATGAAAATATAGGAAGCTGCTGAGACAGAAGTTAGTGTAATAGCTGGAGTGGAAGAGAATTGTTAGGAGTCAGCATTAAGAGCGAGGTATAAATTATGCTTGTTGATAAAGTTTGCCTCTAAACGTAAGTAGTATAGAAATCGAGCCACTCTGTTGATTTTCTTTATGTACATATTTCTGGGTGAAGACGTTTTGTATCTCAGAATAAGATCATCTTGTCTCTTTTGATCTGCATATTTACACCAGAAAAGTACATGTTTTTTTTATAGGGCTAAAGCATCATGTTGGGAAGAGAGGAATTGCCAGACTGGATCATATCCAAGGTCTGTCTAAATCGATATCCTGCCTCTGACAAGAGCCAGCAGCAGATGCTTCAGGGGAAGGTGTAAGAACCACACAGGAAGTGCGTGTAGGATAACCTGCCCCACATGTTAGGTCTCATCCTGATCTCTAGTAGCGATTGGTTTAAGCCCTGAAGTATGAGGTTTAACATCCCTTCTGCAATTTTTGCTAGCATTAAATTAACTCTGGATATTCTTGATACGCATTTAAATGTCCCATCCATTGTTGTTCTGTCCTTGGAGCAGCCCTTGATGGAGATGGTGACATTTCCCCCCTTACCCCCAAGTTTTCCTACTACTTCAGGGAGGGAGTAAAACTGCACTGCATCTATACCTGTTGCAGAGTGTGATCTACAATACCCCTGTGTACCTACACCGCTGTGTGTGTCTGAGGGGCGGAGTCGAGGCTAGGTCCCTCCTGACCCTTCCTGCCCACATGTGTGAGGAGTGACTTAGCAGCTCTGTGGAGCCAGCTCCCCGCAATCCTCTGAGAGTGGTGGTATTGCCCGTCTGAATGGGGGGGGGGCCCTCTTCCTTCTTTCCTTCCTTGTATGAATGCAGGACAAGCCCCAATCTGGGCTTAACTATCAGGGTGCAGTAGGTAGGGAACAGCAGTATCGTTAGGGAAAAGTCATGACATTGACTAGGAAAGGTGAACCTTTTCATAGGGTTTCTTTTTTTAACCATCTTGTAGACTTTAATAGTGAACGGTATACTTACAAGGGAATTTGGTACAGATCAGCTGCTAGCTGGGGCTTGCTTCGGTACCCTCCCAACTTGTACCGGGGGCAAGTTGTGACTGGGGAGGGACATGCCCCTGCACAACAGGTTGTGGGGGGGGTGGCATAGGCACCAACTCCCCAACTTAAATTCCCACCGGCGACCCCCCTACACTGGGGTATCCCTAACTAGGGGGTTGCAGCCAGTATTTGATCCCTTCATGCGAGCTGAATGGCTTGAAGGGAGAGAAAGCATGGCAGAAAATATGCCCCAGTCATTTCTGGGAAGAAGGTCCAACAGGTTCTCAGCCCGTGGAACTTTTGCTGAATCCAGTGGGAGGTCCACGATGAGGAGTCTTGCAGGACTAGGCTCTGGCCCCACTGATTTTAAGAGGAGGCTCTGTGGTAAAAGAAACCAATAAGGGGCCTTGGTGGTGCAGGTAGCAATGGGGAAGAGTAAATAGATACCCCATAACCCCCAGAATAGCCCATCCCTTTTCTCTGAGAAATCTGCAGGAGGTCTGAAATACCACAGGGACTTTACATAATATCCAGTTTGAAAAGGAGGCAGCTTTCGTGATTTTACAAGAGAGAGGAGGAAGGGGACCAAAACGGTCTGCAGTTCATACCACCTGATGTTTTGACTCTGCACAATATGTATACTCTCTGTGAAAAGGCTGAGAGCAATAGTGAACTGTGAAAACATCCAGCGATTAACGAGCGTGAAGTAGAAGGGGTTGTGTTGGAAATGGGATTTTATGACCCTCTAGTCAAAAATTCCAGGAAGAGCTTTTGAAAGTCATAACTCTGACTTATTTTATAGGTAGGGGAGGATAACTTCATCTCACGGAGTCATGGGGAGTTCAAAAGGAATTATCAAATGAAAGCAAAGTGGGTCATTGCCTCCGGTGAGTGCATCAGCAGATCAGGTTTACTGATCAAATGTTTTACCAAATGAAAGGAGATGGGTCTCTTTATTTATTTATTTTTTGTCTTTGCTTATCGAGATGCTGCAATTTTTTAAAAAGGAGCAGAGTTGAAGGTGGAAAAAACTACCATAGATGGGAATAGGAGCAAGCCCTCGGACCACGATACGTAACCAGCATTCAGCCCTTCTTGCATCTTCGTCCTTCAACAGCTGCCGTTTCTCAGTCAGAAGCAGCTCAAATGTGGGCGGAGATACTGGAACAATTTGTATAGTGGGGGTGCTGACAGCCATTGAACTAAACTTTAAAGCCTGTATACGATGGAAACCACTTAAAGCCTGGGGGTGTGGCAGCACCCCCCACATCCCTAGTTCCAGCACCGATGGATGTGGGTCATGGAGAGTTCGAAAACAATTCTAAAAGCCAACTCCTACATTGAATGAAGATAAATACATCTATGTCGGATGGAAACGGGTGTGTCATATTTACCCAGCTACAGGAAATATAAGTTAATACCTTAATGCACATTAATAACATATTTGGTTAATAACATAATAAAAGCATGCTGATTGGTTAATAATTCATTCATACAGGGTTTTAATATCAAGTGCTGCAAAGAGCCACAGGAGGCACATTAAAGAGCCACTTGCAGCTCGCGAGCCTCAGCCTGAGTATCACTGTATCAGTTGAAGAGCACTGCAGATTGGGAGTTTCCTGATCAGGGTTCCTCAGGGAGAAGTTGTCGATATTTCTGTCCATGTCCCCACCCTGTGAAGTAAGGAATTAAAATTGCTTCCATTTTATAGAAGGAAAACGGAAGAAAAGAGATATGTAAGGCCCAGTTCATTAAAACTCTTGAGTTGGTTGAAAAAATTCAAATGAAATATTTCCTGTGGGAAATGAGCTTTGTCATAATTGAAACCTTCAGTGGAAAAATAATTTGGTGAAATTTTCCATTGGAAAATTTGTAATGAAACTTTCTTTCAAATCAATTAAGAATTCATCTCTGCATCTTCCTGAGGTGCTGTAGTGCCTCATGGGAAGTGAGGTTTCAGCTTCCTTATGTCCCCAAGCTCCCTATGTGTCCAGCTCCCTGGCCAGATTACATCTCCCATGAGGCACTACTGTTTCTCCTTGTGAGTGGCAGTCAGAAATGAAGTGTCTATTTTCAGGAATATTTGAACAACTTCATTGAAATGAAACGTTCTGCTATTTCTGTTGCATAAAAAGCACTTTTTATTTCAATTTGGGATGAAAACAAATGTCAAAATATCAGAATTTCCCCATTGGATGGTGTGACATTGCACTCCATATGCTTTTTAAAAATATGTTTGAGTGTGAATATGATGTAACTGGAATATGCATTATGCAAAAGGTCTCGTGTAAGGTATCATGACAAAGCTTATGATCTACTGAGTGTGTTCATGTATTATTTCTATGTCTGGAATTAGGAGAATAAGATATAAACTTGTATTACTGATGCAAAGATGTTGTTGGGTTTCTGAACTCAAAATTCAGACCAAATTTGCCTAAACGTCTGCTAACATTCACAAATGTGTTCAGCAATCTTAGGCCCTGCTGCAACTTAGCCAAGGCCAATATATTGTAATCATGTAACAATCATGATTTTGCCCTATAGTTAGGCTTGGAAGGATTAGATTTTTATCTGTAAAGGTTGAGTAGGATCAGTTTCACTATACACTCATAAACTGATTAAAAATAATTCTGTTGATCATTAAAATTTACAAATAGGCGAAGTAAGAAAAGTGCTGCTTGAGAATGTATTAGTTTGATTCAAGGATATTTACTTTATGTATTTTAACATGTGATATAGACAACTTGGGTTTTAACAGTTGTAAAGCTTTAACTTTCTGAATCTATGGTAATTAAATAATTATTCTCTGGCCACACACCTTATTATCTGACCTCCCCATAATTTCCTGCAACTTTCTCAAAATGTAAGTGGATAAACATTGAAGAAAATGCTTAAAAATAAACATTTATATTGTCCATCAAAATTTAAAAGAATTAAAATTGAATGAATTCTGCCAAGCCTAACTAGTTTTGATTGCCACTGGTCTTTTGTGGCAAAGTTTGAAAAGGAGGACTTGTGGCACCTTAGAGACTAACAAATTTATTTGAGCATAAGTTTTCGTGAGCTACAGCTCACTTCATCTGCCTTTGTTAGTCTCTAAGGTGCCACAAGTACTCCTTTTCTTTTTGCGGATACAGACTAACACGGCTGCTACTCTGAAACAGCTACCAAAGTGTAGGTATTGGCTTCAGTAGGTGTAGGATCACCTAAACATGGTGAGTAAAAAGCTGGCTCCATTGAAGTCAATTGCAAAATTGCCATGGACTTCAGTGGAGCCATGGTTTCACACAAGGGCTTTAGGAAGTGGGAAAAAAATATCACAAGAGAACAAATGAGACTCTTTTATTTCCCTCCGGCCAAATTAGCAGTTCTTTTCTAAACAGTGTATGATCAGCTTTCATTCAGCTGACTCCCAGCCGTTGAAATGAAAACCTGGTATCTAATTTTGGAAGGAAGTAAATAGGAAAACAGTGTGGGGGAGTGTTAAATTGGCCACACAACATAAGAAATTATTCTCTGCATAATGGTGTGTTCAATGTCATCCTGTCTTCCTGCAAAAACACCAAAGTGGCGACCCATTTGTTCTTTACATGTAAACAAATATTGTTTCAGGAGCATAGATAATTATAAAACAGACACACTTCTATGCAGGCATGATTAACTTGTTCAAATATCTAACAAGTAATTATATTCCGAGAGAAATTCAACTAATTATATTCTTTTAAAAACAAAGTAAATGAATTTTAAAAGAAAAGTATATATTGTTTCTTCAATGTAACAGCTTGGATGTAAATATTTAATACACATGTAATCTTTTGATGGCCTTTAATTGGCAAACATTCACCTGTAAGAGAAACTGACAAATGTAAGAGGTAACAGGAGACAAAAGAACTCATGATAGGCATGTCAGGGTTCTATTGCCTACCCTGGTACAGCCTGATCTATTGTGTGATGCTGGGGAAGTCATTTCATATCTCCTCCACCCACAGCTTCCAGACGTTTTTGTCTGGCAGGTCTATTTAGACTGTCACATCTTCAAGACAGGAACTTCTTCTCACTACGTATTTGTACCGCACTTAGAACAATGGAGTCCTGATCTCAGCGGGGGCCTCCAGCCTTTACTGTAATCCAAAATAGTACTGATAATATATAATGAAATAAATACAATACCAATGTTTCTCTGTTGGAAAAGTGATTATGTAGAAATGGCACCTCCATGCTCCTCTCCCTGTGTGATTTTCAGTTATATCTGCTTACCTTACAGACAAATAAGTCTGCACTCCAGTTTGCCCTGCTGAGCAACACAGCTGCAGGAGAGCCCAAGGGATCTTACCCTATCTTGAACTTTCTACTAAGTTTTGAAAGCAGAATTTCTAGCTTAATAGATTTTAAGGTCAGAAGGAAACATTTTGATCCTCTAGTCTGATGCCTGGCATAACTCAGAGCATAGAAATTTCATGCAGAAATTCCTGCATCAAGCCCAACAACTTGTTGAATTAGAGCATGTCTGTTAGAAAATCATCCAATTTTTATTTAAAGATTCCAGTCATGGATAATTTACACATGGAAAATTTGATAAGCGATTCCCATTGTTAGTTACCTTTACTGTTAAAACGTTGCATCTCAGTTCCAGTTTGAACTTGCTTGACTTCAACTTCCACCCACTGGATATTGAAATGCGGTTCTCTACTAGACTCAAGCCCTGTAGTGCTTTCCTATGTAGGTGATAGGCCATGATTGTGTCACCTCTTAAACTTCTCTGCGATCTTTCTTCTTTGTGTTGATGTAAGAGGCAGACAGAGAAGAATGGTTTGGGTTTTTTCCTCATTCCCGGTGGTGTTTGCAAAACTGGCCAATGAAAAAATTGTCTTTTGACTGAGCGTATTTGATATGATCATTGAGAGAATAAATGTGGCACCCAAATGTTTAGGTGGTCATTTTTCAGAGAAAGGTCACATGCAAAATTGGACCATGCACTAGAGATGCACTGAACTGCAAAATTTCCCCAAAGTTCAGGGATGTTCTGGGCTTTGGTTGGGACACATCTCTACTGATAATGAGGGCTCAGCAAAACACACTGGATTACATTTTCTGGGATTAGTGAGGACATTTTGTTTCATTTCAGTTCATGTGGATTTAACCCCTTGAATTTTCAGTTTCAGAGTCAAGAGACCAAAACCCAAAATTGAACTTAGTGAAAACCCTCAAGTTCCACCTGTTTTCATGTCAGAATCATGTTTTATGCGATTGTAATACTGGGGTAAAAAAACACGTTCATTTGAAAATGGGCACATATTTGGTCAAAAAGTTTGAGAACCTTAACAAGTCTGAGCTGAATTTCCCATTTGTAATGAGACATGAAAGTTTCAACTAGTTTTGGATTTGGTTACAAATATTTTTCCCCAGATCTGCTATTAATGGGTTCCCTGCTATACTCCTTCTCTATATACTGAGACAAAAATATATCCTGGCACTACTGTTGTCTGGTTCCAAGTCCACAAATGTTTTTGTACCCAAATAGCAGAATGAAGGAGAATGATATATGGTTGTGTGAAAATAATGAAAAGGGAGATCTTAATAAATGTAGCCCAGAGTTGGCAAGGGTTTAAGCACATATATAAAAGGGAATGTCTGCCGTGTATGGCACCCTCTGCCCAGGGTGGGTACCTGGTATCTTGCCTCTGTTTCCACTTCTGCTCAGGGCCCCTTAGGAAGTTTAGTCCAGACATTAAAAATATTCCATTTCTGGGGTCCAATTTATTAACTCCTGCACACAATCTTTCAAAATAGAACTCACACATACAGTATTCACCCCAGTTTCAAACTGGGCCTAACTCCTTCCTCCCTGAGGGTCTGGCGTCTCTCTAAAGATCCTTGCTTTTGCCCCAGTCCCATGTTGGTCACAGCCACTCTTCCATGAGGGTCTGTCTTACTGCTCTTCCAGCACCTTTTGACTAGAGTTTGGCCTTCTCTGCCTTTGCTCCAGGCTGCCTTCCCCATGGGTGTCTTTCCCCACTGCTGTCACGGAAGACTTCTTACTCTCTACAGAGTCTGCAGGCATCTGCCAACACCCACCTGCAGCCGCTGCTCTCTCCAGGCCTCTTATCTACCCCAGGCCTGATTGGGCCATTTGACCCATCAGTCTCATGATCTTCATTTGCCCCCACCTGGGAAGGTGAAGTAAGCACATCACAGGTGGACTAAGATCCATGTTCTTAAAGAGCCAGCCACCCTGTAACAACATGGTTAACTTTAATTATATGCTTGTGTGAAAGAAATAAATTGGGAGACCTTAAGGAATGGGGCCCAGATTTAGATTCTGATTCAGGAAAAAGCTTAATCACATGCATAATTTTAATTATACTTAAGTCTCATTGAAGCTTATAAGGTCTTGGCTGAGTAAGGGCTTTAATTTCAATTAACTCATGTAATGGAACATCCAAATTCTAGCCCCCAATCGTTCTCTTCCAGATCTCTTTTTATGATCCAATGACTGCAGCACTGTTTAGCTTTCTTCCCATACTGTCACATTCTGCCTTCTTTGTTGCTTGGTATTATCTTATTCTGTCAGTAATTTAACGACCATCTAATAAAATGTAAAAACAAAATAAAACAACCCCCCTCCCCAAGCTGTCAAGATAATAAATTAAGATGTACTTTATTGCTTTGCGCATTACTAAAATAAATAATAATGAATATGTAGAAATTCACTATATTGATTTCTGTTGGGCCATTCGGGTTCATATTTAATAATGCTTTGCACTTCTTTTGTACCCTTATAAGCATTATTTAGTTAAGCTTCAAAACGTCTTTGTGTTATCCTATTTTACAGATGGGAAAAATGAGGCACAAAGAAGCTAACTGACCTTCCTGAGGTCATGCAGGAAATGCATGGTATGAACAGGAAATTCCTTAGGTTTCCTGATGCTCAGTCCTGACCTCTAATCTCAAGACCTTTCCTCACCCTGCCACATGGTGCTTCCTGACCCTCTTCCATTATGTTCATTTTTCACTGACATTAAAGCTATTAAGTATCAGAGGGGTAGCTGCGTTAGTCTGTATCCATAAAAAACAAGGAGGAGCCCAGTGGCATCTTAAAGACTAACAGATTTATTTGGGCATAAGCTTTCGTGGATAAAAAACCCACTTCTTCAGATGCATGAAGTGAAAATTACATATACAGGCATAAATATACTGGCACATGAAGAGAAGGGAGTTACCTTACAAGTGGAGCAACAGTGCTGACAGGGCCAATTCAGTCAGGGTGGATGTGGTCCACTCCCAATGATGAGATGTCAATACCAAGAAAGGGAAAATTGCTTTTGTAGTGAGCCAGCACTCTCAGTCCCTATTCAAGCCCAAATTAATGGTGTTAAATTTGTAAATGAATTGTAGCTCTGCAGTTTCTTTGATGTCTGTTTTTGAAGTTTTTTTGTTGAAGGATGGCTACTTTTAAATCTGTTCTAGAATGTCCAGGGAGATTGAAGTGTTCTCCTACTGGCTTTTGTGTTACCATTCCTGATGTCTGATTTGTGTCCATTTGTTCTTTTATGTAGAGATTGTCCAGTTTGGCCAATGTAGATGGCAGGGGGGCATTGCTGGCACATGATGGCATATATCACATTGATGGATGTGCAGGTGAATGAGCCCCTGATGGTGTGGCTGATGTGGCTGGGTCCTCTAATGGTGTTGCTAGAGTAGATATGGAGACAGAGAAGGCAACAGGGTTTGTTACAGGGATTGGTTCCTGGGTTAGTGTTTCTGCGGTATGGTGTGTAGTTGCTGGTGAGTATTTGCTTCAGGTTGGGGCGCTTTCTGTAAGCGAGGACTGGCCTGTCTCCCAAGGTCTGTGAGCATGAGGGATCATTTTCGAGGATAGGTTGTAGATCGTTGATGATGTGCTGGAGAAGTTTTAGCTGGGGGCTGTACGTGATGGCCAGTGGTGTTCTGTTGTTTTCCTTTTTGGGGCTGTCCTGTAGTAGGTTATTTCTGGATACCTGTCTCACTCTGTAAATCTGCTCTCTCACTTCCCCAGGTGGGTATTGTAGTTTTAAGAATGCTTGATAAAGATCTTGTAGGTGTTTGTCTCTGTCTGAGGGATTGGAGCAAACTCGGTTGTATCTTAGGGCTTGGCTGTAGACAATGGACCATGTGATGTGTCCTGGGTGGAAGCTGGAGGCATGTAGGTAAGTATAGAGGTCAGTAGGTTTCTGGTATAGGGTGGTGTTTATGTGACCATCACTTATTTGCATTGTAGTGTCCGGAAGTGGATCTCTTCTGTGGACTGGTCGAGGCTGTGGTTGATGGTGGGATGGAAATTGTTGAAATCCTGGTGGAATTCTTCAAGGGCCTCCTTCCCATGGGTCCATACGATGAAGATGTCATCAATGTAGCGCAAGTAGAGGAGGGGCGCTAGGGAACGAGAGCTGAGGAAACGTTGTTCTAAGTCAGCCATAAAAATGTTGGCATTCTGTGGGGCCATGCGGGTACCCATAGCAGTGCCACTGACTTGAAGGTATAAGTTGTCCCCAAATCTGAAATGGTTGTGGGTGAGAACAAAGTCACAAAGCTCAGCCACCAGGCGTGCCGTGGCCTTATCAGGGATTCTGTTCCTGACAATTTGTAGTCCATCCTTGTGTGGAATATTGGTGTAAAAAGCTTCTACATCCATGATGGCCAGGATGGTGTTTTCAGGAAGATCACCAATGCATTGTAGTTTCCTCAGGAAGTTGGTGGTGTCTCAAAGATAGCTAGGAGTGCTGGTAGCACTGGGTCTGAGGAGAGAGTCCAAAAAGCCAGATAATCCTGCTGTAAGAGTGCTAATGCCTGAGATGATGGGGCATCCAGGGTTTCCAGGATTATGGATATTGGGTAGCAGATAGAATACCCCTGATCGGGGCTCTAGGGGGTGTGTCTGTGTAGATTTGTTCCTGTGCTTGAGCAGATGGTGTAGTTTCTTTTGGTACTCAGTGGGATCGGAGGATAGTGGCCTGTAGAATGTGGTGTTGGAGAGTTGCCTGGCAGCCTCCTTTTCATAATCCAACCTGTTCATGATGACTCAGCACCTCCTAAATCAGCCCCTTTGATTGTAATGTCAGAGTTGTTTCTGAGTCTGTGGATGGCGTTGCGTTCTGTACAGCTGAGGCTATGGGGCAAGTGATGCTGTTTGTTCACAATTTCAGCCTGTGAGCTACAACAGTGGTACCCTTAACTCATCCAACAATATTGTTAATCTATCCAACCACACACTTAGCCCAGCAGAAGAGTCTGTCCTATCCTGGGGACTCTTTCTGCTCCACCATGCCCACAAACATGATATAGTTCTGCGATGATCTGGAAGACTACTTTGGTCAAGGAATATTTTCAAAACACCACTGAACAGTGCACTGACCCACAAGAACCCTCCTACCAACACTACAAGAAGAAGAATGCTGTGTGGACTCTTCCTGATGGTCAAAATTACAGACTGGACTTCTACATAGAGTGCTTCCGCAGACATGCACAGGCTGAAATTGTGAACAATTTTTATTAAAGCTATTGACTCAGTCCCATCCAGTGTCCCCGAGGGGAGTAGGAAGCTAGAGGGGCTTGTAGGATAATTGGTTAACCTTCCACCTTTTTAGAACAGAGTTCAAATGTGGACCACATGTGAATTGTGTTTGAGCAATGCAATATCAATGGAAAGAGGGAATTAGTGGTAAGATGTGGACATCAGTTGTTCTTTTTCAGGACAGAAAGGACACACTTCTGCAGTCTTTACTAAAGAGAGCAATCCTGAATCATGCAAACAGTCCCATTGAACTTCACAAAGTTCCTGTGAGTAATGGTTCCAGAAGCATCACCAAAGACTGCAGAATATTATTGATTATTCTTTATGCTGTTAAGTTCTTACAAGAAGTGGATTGAGACAATTAAATTGAGGATGGTCGCAGCAAGGGACCATACAGAGTAGGGAGCGATCATGTATTAGAAGGGTGGATGGATTAGACCAATGTCTCTCAACCTTTCCTGACTACTGTACCGCTTTCAGGAGTCTGATTTGTCTTGTGTACCTCAAATTTCACCTGACTTAAAAACTACCTGTTTACAAAATTAGACATAAAAATACTAAAGTGACACAGCACACTTACTGTAATTATAAAATAAAATTGGAATATAAATATTGTACTTACATTTCAGTGTAGAGTATATAAAGCAGTATAAACAAGTCATTGTATGAAATGTTACTTTGTACTGACTTCATTAGTGCTTTTTTTATGTAGCCTGTTGTAAAACTAGGCAAATATCCAGATGAGTTGATGTCCCCCATCAAAGACCTCTGCATACCCCCAGGGCTACATGTACTCCTGGTTGAGAACCACTGGACTGGACCATTTCAGGAGATGTTTTCCATCTCTGATCTATACAATGCAATGATACTCTACGTGATCGTTCCCCTCTATTCGACTCTGGTGAGGTCTCATCTGGAGTACTGTGTCCAGTTTTGGGCCCCACACTACAAGAAGGATGTGGAAAAATTGGAAAGAGTTCAGCGGAGGGAAACAAAAATGATTAGGGGACTGGAACACATGACTTATGACGAGAGGCTGAGGGAACTGGGATTGCTTAGTCTGCGGAAGAGAAGAATGAGGGGGGATTTGATAGCTGCTTTCAACTACCTGAAAGGGGGTTCTAAAGAGGATGGATCTAGACTGTTCTCTGTGGTAGCAGATGACAGAACAATGAGTAATGGTCTCAAGTTTAGAATTAGTGGTAGAATTAGTGGGGGAAGCAAAAGTGGATGGGAATCTGGGAGGCAGTGACCATGAGTTGGTTGAGTTCAGGATCCTGACGCAGGGAAGAAAGGTAAGCAGCAGGATACGGACCCTGGACTTCAGGAAAGCAGACTTCGACTCCCTCAGGGAACGGATGGGTAGGATCCCCTGGGGGACTATCATGAAGGGGAAGGGAGTCCAGGAGAGCTGGCTGTATTTCAAGGAATCCCTGTTGAGGTTACAGGGACAAACCATCCCGATGAGTCGAAAGAATAGTAAACATGGCAAGCGACCAGCTTGGCTTAATGGTGAAATCCTAGCGGATCTTAAACATAAAAAAGAAGCTTACAAGAAGTGGAAGGTTGGACATATGACCAGGGAAGAGTATAAAAATATTGCTCGGGCATGTAGGAAAGATATCAGGAGGGCCAAATCGTACCTGGAGCTGCAGCTAGCAAGAGATGTCAAGAGTAACAAGAAGGGTTTCTTCAGGTATGTTGGCAACAAGAAGAAAGCCAAGGAAAGTGTGGGCCCCTTACTGAATGAGGGAGGCAACCTAGTGACAGAGGATGTGGAAAAAGCTAATGTACTCAATGCTTTTTTTGCCTCTGTTTTCACTAACAAGGTCAGCTCCCAGACTGCTGCGCTGGGCATCACAGAATGGGGAAGAGATGGCCAGCCCTCTGTGGAGATAGAGGTGGTTAGGGACTATTTAGAAAAGCTGGACGTGCACAAGTCCATGGGGCCGGACGAGTTACATCCGAGAGTGCTGAAGGAATTGGCGGCTGTGATTGCAGAGCCCTTGGCCATTATCTTTGAAAACTCGTGGCGAACGGGGGAAGTCCCGGATGACTGGAAAAAGGCTAATGTAGTGCCAATCTTTAAAAAAGGGAAGAAGGAGGATCCTGGGAACTACAGGCCAGTCAGCCTCACCTCAGTCCCTGGAAAAATCATGGAGCAGGTCCTCAAAGAATCAATCCTGAAGCACTTACATGAGAGGAAAGTGATCAGGAACAGTCAGCATGGATTCACCAAGGGAAGGTCATGCCTGACTAATCTAATCGCCTTTTATGATGAGATTACTGGTTCTGTGGATGAAGGGAAAGCAGTGGATGTATTGTTTCTTGACTTTAGCAAAGCTTTTGACACTGTCTCCCACAGTATTCTTGTCAGCAAGTTAAGGAAGTATGGGCTAGATGAATGCACTATAAGGTGGGTAGAAAGCTGGCTAGATTGTCGGGCTCAACGGGTAGTGATAAATGGCTCCATGTCTAGTTGGCAGCCGGTGTCAAGTGGAGTGCCCCAGGGGTCGGTCCTGGGGCCGGTTTTGTTCAATATCTTCATAAATGATCTGGAGGATGGTGTGGATTGCACTCTCAGCAAATTTGCAGATGATACTAAACTGGGAGGAGTGGTAGATACGCTGGAGGGGAGGGATAGGATACAGAAGGACCTAGACAAATTGGAGGATTGGGCCAAAAGAAATCTGATGAGGTTCAATAAGGATAAGTGCAGGGTCCTGCACTTAGGATGGAAGAATCCAATGCACCGCTACAGACTAGGGACCGAATGGCTAGGCAGCAGTTCTGCGGAAAAGGACCTAGGGGTGACAGTGGACGAGAAGCTGGATATGAGTCAACAGTGTGCCCTTGTTGCCAAGAAGGCCAATGGCATTTTGGGATGTATAAATAGGGGCATAGCGAGCAGATCGAGGGACGTGATCGTTCCCCTCTATTCGACACTGGTGAGGCCTCATCTGGAGTACTGTGTCCAGTTTTGGGCCCCACACTACAAGAAGGATGTGGATAAATTGGAGAGAGTCCAGCGAAGGGCAACAAAAATGATTAGGGGTCTAGAGCACATGACTTATGAGGAGAGGCTGAGGGAGCTGGGATTGTTTAGTCTGCAGAAGAGAAGAATGAGGGGGGATTTGATAGCTGCTTTCAACTACCTGAAAGGGGGTTCCAAAGAGGATGGCTCTAGACTGTTCTCAATGGTAGCAGATGACAGAACGAGGAGTAATGGTCTCAAGTTGCAATGGGGGAGGTTTAGATTGGATATTAGGAAAAACTTTTTCACTAAGAGGGTGGTGAAACACTGGAATGCGTTACCTAGGGAGGTGGTAGAATCTCCTTCCTTAGAGGTTTTTAAGGTCAGGCTTGACAAAGCCCTGGCTGGGATGATTTAACTGGGAATTGGTCCTGCTTCGAGCAGGGGGTTGGACTAGATGACCTTCTGGGGTCCCTTCCAACCCTGATATTCTATGATTCTATGATTCTATGAAGTTGCAGTGGGGGAGATTTAGGTTGGATATTAGGAAAAACTTTTTCACTAGGAGGGTGATGAAACACTGGAATGCGTTACCTAGGGAGGTGGTGGAATCTCCTTCCTTTGAAGTTTTTAAGGTCAGGCTTGACAAAGCCCTGGCTGGGATGATTTAATTGGGGATTGGTCCTGCTTTGAGCAGGGGGTTGGACTAGATGACCTCCTGAGGTCCCTTCCAATCCTGATATTCTATGATTCTATGTGACACTTACTTACATATATGGTGGCTTCTTTTAACTGCATCTTTACACACTATTTGTTTCCCTGCACTGTTTCTTACCTTACCATAATTTAGAGCTGGAGAATGAACACAAACATATAATGTACCACTTTCTGGTTCAGTCATCTCTTTGTTAAAATGTTGCCCCTGGAAGGCTTGCTGTGAAATATGAAAGCCACACGTTGCAGTGTTCTTTTGCGCTACTCTCAGTTTCTTTACCAGAGTGAAATATGCTGTATAGATTGTACGTTTCTAGGCTAATCGTCAGCAGCTGTTCATAATTGTCTCACAGTTACAGGTGCAGCAGCTTGGTACTTGTGCTGTAGGCCTGCAATATGCTCTTCCAACACAGCTCAGCAACAGAAGTTGCGTTTCCTCCTTTGCAAATAGTCTAGGAATTCATATGTACGGTCTCCAAAGGGAGAGACAACATAATTCTCTCTGACATCTCACTTTTTAAGGTGAATCAGATACACAGAGTTAAGTAATTGACAGTGCTGGTCATGATTGGCTAAGAACTGCACACATCCTATTATTTGTATTACTCATCCTGGCCAGCTTGTTGGTATCATCCACCTGTTATGGCTTGTTCTGGGGCTGCGAGTCAGGAAAGCAGGATGGTACTTAAGTGTAAGCTGCATGAGCTCTGTTGTCTCTGCTGATCTGGAAGTGGTCATGGCATGCAGCACAATGACAAGCAGGAATAACCTACAAGGACATACCCCTATGCTGCGGTAATGAGTGCTTTTGGAAAATGATAGATAGCTGATATGTGTGGTTTCCAGAAATATGTGAGGTTATCTTTGATGGTAAATCCCACAGAATATCACTGACCACTTCTTTATTGTGGCACTCAGAGGGATTTGAACTACAGTATGACTTAGAGCAGAGGTTTTAAAACTTTTTTTCTGGCGACCCACTTGCAGAAAATTGTTGATGCCTGTGACCCAACGGAGCTGGAGATGAGGGGTTTGAGGTGTGGGAGGGAGCTCAGGGCTGGGGCAGACGGTTGGGGTGCAGGGGTGAGGGCTGCGGGGTGGGGCCAGGAATGACGGGTTCAGGGTGTGGGGGTTCGGGGCTGGGGCAGGGGGTTGGGGTGCAGGAGGGGGTCAGGGCTTTGGGCTGGTGGTGCAGGCTCTGGGGTAGGGCCAGGGATGAGGAGTTTGGGGTGCAGGAGGGGGCTGCAGGTTTGGTGGGGCGCTCAGGGCTGGGGCAGAGGGTTGGGGTGCGGGAGGGGTTTTGGGCTGGGTGTGCGGGCTCTGGGCTGGGGCCAGGGATGCAGGGGTTGGGGTGCAGGAAAAGGCTCAGGGTTTGGGGGGGGGGACTCAGGGCTGGGGCAGGGGATTGGGGCATGGGGTTGGGGTGTGGGCTTACCTCCGGCGGCTCCCAGTCAGCTGTACAGGTGGGGTGCAGAGGCAGGCTTCCTGCCTATCCTGGCACCATGGACCACGCTGTGCCCTGGAAGCAGCCAGCAGCAGGTCTGGCTCCTAGGCGTAGGCACACAAGTGGGGCTCTGCGCAGCTCTTGCCCATCTCCTATTGGCCGGGATCCGGTTCTCAGGGCCTGGTCAGCATGCAGAGCCCCGTGCCCCCGCGCCTATGAGCTGTTGCTGGACACTTCTGGGGTGCAGCATGGTGTCAGAACAAGTAGGAACTACTTGTTTTTTCTGGCTGGCCGCCAGGGTCCCTGGGTGCTGAGCAAGGTGACCCAGTGCCCTGCATTCCGAACTTTGAAAACCACGGACTTAGCGGGTGTATGGATTGCCACCTACTGGCCAAATTCAGTAATCAGAGTCCTTCTTAAGATCTATTCACCCTGTCTATTATAGGCCTGTTCCTATTGAAGTTAATTGGATGTGGACCTTTGTCATGGACTCCAGTGAGACTTTGACCGTTAGCCCAACGGCCTGTGATGGGATGTTAGATGGGCAGGGATCTGAGTTATTACAGAGAATTCTTCCCTGGGTGGCTGGCTGGTGAGTCTTGCCCACATGCTCAGGGATCAGCTGATTGCCATATTTGGGGTCGGGAAGGAATTTTCCTCCAGGGCAGATTGGAAGAGGCCCTGGGGGGTTTTCACCTTCCTCTGCAGCGTGGGGCATGGGTCACTTGCTGGAGGATTCTCTGCACCTTGAAGTCTTTAAACTATGATTTGAGGACTTCAATAGCTCAGACATAGGTTAGGGGTTTATTACAGGAGTGGTGGGTGAGATTCTGTGTCCTATATTGTGCAGCAGATCAGACTAGACGATCACAATCATCCCTTCTGACAAAGTCTATGAGATGAGTCTTGGGGCCCCCCAAGTTGTTAATAAGATTTTACTAAGGACAACTCACCCACATGTACTGCACAACAACCTCCCTGCCAAAGCTACTTGTGGGAGAATTGAAGAAACTTTCATATTTAATTTAAAGATGTTTAACCTTCTGTTTGTTTATTTATTTATGTGGTGCAAGTTCATGACTTTTAGTTAGTATTATAACATTGTAAAAAAAAAATTGACCAGACTATTTCCTGCTTTCGGTGCTGGTAGTAATAATAAACACAGGACTTTGCACCTCTACACCCCCTTTTAACTGTGATTCTCAAGCCACTTGACGAAGATGAATGATAGATTCAGACTCTCTGTCCGTTGCTTTCCCCAGCCTGCATTGTCAGCTCTATAAAACACACACAGGCAGTCAAATTATAAGGTGCTTGTCACCAGGGCAGCTGAAATTCATGTTGCTGATTTAAATCACAGCCTGGCCTCCTATGCCCCAAGGCTGGGAGTGGGGAATGCAGCTCCTCCTGCCTTCCCCCAGGGGAAGCCAGATTTAACCCCCATATTGAGGGCACCACAGGGGACACTGGTAGCTGCTATTATCCAGAGTGTGCACTGAATCAGAGTAATCACTGATCACCCTACCCACACTGCCATCCATGACCACTTCAGGGGCTGGGTTGACCAGCAGCTGCTTCCTTCCAGAAGCCCAATACAGCAGATGTTGTTGAGGATGAATACTCCCACAATACCCCCTCCTGGATGACTTTCCTCTTCTGGAGACCTTCCACCAGAAGTCTGTATTGGCTTGCTCCAGCTTAGACCCACAGATGCATCTTCCACAATAGCATCCATTCCATTGACGAGGGCTATAATTTTCAGCCAGTTTACTCATCACCATTAATCACATCCTTAAACCTAAATCTTCCTCTCTGTCGATAAGAATTAAAAAACTGGATTAATAGCGCAAAGAGAGGTCTAACTGCTAATAAATATTCTTCATTTCATTATCTGTCAGAGGCTAGAACGGATATATTGTGGATGCCCATAAAATCACAGCTACCCAATGCAGCAGCAGCAGCTTTAATGGAAGCCAGGTACCATTTAATGAGCAAGGAGGAAGAAATAATTTGAGTCTATTAGTGCCCAAAGGGCTCTATTCATTATCATACTGAAGAAAGGGAGGCATCAGAGGAGAAAGCCAAAGAAACACATAATGTTTAGAACGAAGATGAAACTCAGCTGCCGTCTTAGAACAGGGCCAAAGGCTGAGCTGGGTGAAGTTTGGGTGGCAGATGATCGTTCCTCCTATACGGGGGAGGGTGCATTTAACTTTGCTTTGCCTTTTTTTTTTTCTTTTTTGGCCATGCATTTATAATTGGGCATCAAACATCTTATAACTGGCTGCAAATTCTCTTGACATGCCAGGATTTCCTTTTAGCCACCCTGACAACATTACAGAGAGGCTGGATCTGCAGGGTCATTAGCCATCACTGGAGGCATCATCAATAACCCCACCATGAAAATGAGGATTAGTAATGTTTTTTTCCCCCCTCTTCTGAAATTGCTGGAAACAACACAGAGAGATGGCTAGGTGGGGCAAGGGGGAGTGGGAAAACCCAACAAGAAGTCAAAGTAATTTAAGAGATGGATAGTGTATGGGAAGTGTCATTTTAAAAATACCACAACAGCATGAAAGCCAGTCTAGGATCTAAAATTCCATCATCCATCTGTCGCTAATTAAAAAGAATGTCAGAGAACATATGGCCATGGAACTATAGGGAGTTAAAAAAGAAAACCAAAGGAACTACATTAACTATGCACCTAAACAACACTGTTTCCGGTAAGTGCTTGACAAATACTCCAAAATGGGAGGGGGTGGGGGAAATAACTTGAAAGGAAAACCACACAGATCTCTTCTGAGAAGCTACCTTTAAGTTCCATCCCAGGTGTAACTATGTTTTCACCTTTGGCATTGTTGCTATTACTCAGAGTAACTTAATCAGGTTTTCATCGGGCTCTTGTCGGCCACCCTTGTGTTGACAGAGGACTTTGGGACATTACATATAAATATTTAAGTAATGCACATTATAAATATCCAAAATAAACTGAAGCAGCAAATAAACCCCCCCTTATTAAAAACACTAGGGAGATGTGCTGGGAAGGGGCAAGCTGATCCTTGTGGTGTACTGTACATGATTGTTTTCTGTGAATATTATCCTTTTATAAATGTGTTTTGTTGTTCTTCATTACCCCTAAAATTGAATGAATTTCCTATATATACATAATACAGTCATAATTGCCCTTCTATGTGTCATTCCATTAAACCAATCATTAAAGTATATGTTTGCAGAAAGAAAACATTCTTACTTTTTCAGCAGTAATAGTCTCTATGCCTTACGGATTAAACAGATAATAATAGAAAGAGTGTCTGATAATTTGGTATAATAAAAACCACAATGTTGAAAGTATTAGACTAGAAATAAGAAATGAAATATTCTTTTTTATTACCACCACTTAACATTTATTGAGTCTAATTCAATAGCCACCTATAATGTTTTGTTTCTTAGTACTTTGCATAATGTTTATACATCATAATCATATCTTCACCATAATTCAATCATACTGCATTGTGACAATGCTCTGCAATTTATCTGTTTTTGCTTTGCCTCCTCAAATTTATTGTCACTATTGGCCTTATCCTCCACTTATTAAATACTCCTTCACAGATCCTACCTCTGATTCTCATTGATGCTGAGTTCTCTATACACTGCCAGAGTGATGTAAAGGGGCCTTCATGTAAATAAAAATGAGGGCCTAATAGGGCCTCCTGCTTAGCACATGCCAGAAATTTTACACCGTGATTCCTGCTTCTAGCCCAATAACTTGTGGATGAACTAGAAGGTATATTTTAGAAAGCCATTCAAAGGCTCCAAGTGATGGAGAATTTACCAAATATTTCTGTAAGCTATATGCTGTTTAATCTCCGTGACTGTAAAAAGTATGCATTTTATTTCCAACTTCAGCTTTCCAGCCACTGGATTTTGGTTTATCTTTGCCACCTAGATTACAAAAATCTCTGGTACTAGGTATTTTCCTTCTGTGTAGACCAGGATCAAGTGGACTCTTAACATTCTTTTTAATATGCTAAATAAATTGACCTCCTTTAGTTTCTTATTGTGACGACTGTTTCCCCAACCACAAATCGTTTTTGTAACTCTTCTCTGAACCTTCCGCCTTACTCATACACAGCTTCCATTGATGTAACTGGGAGTGTTTGCTGAATGAGGAAGGCAAGATAGTTTAAGCAGACTTCACAAATTGTGTGAAATCCTGGCACCATTGAAATCAATGGGAAAACTGCCACTGAATTCAGTGGACCAGGATTTCACTCATTGGGTATGTCTACACTGCAGTGTAAACCCAGGTCACTGGAACTCAAGTCAGTGGGTCCTGGAGTAGAGAACCCAGGGCTGGATTCTCTACACTGATTGTAAACCCTAGGTTAAGAATTTTGTAACCCAAGCCCAAACCCAGGGCTCTAGCATCCATGCAACAATATGAAGACCCAAGTCCAACCAACCATATCCCAGACTTCCTAGTGCCCTCTCAAAATGTGGTTGCTCTAACCCTTTGTTTTTGGTTCAATGTGCAAAAACTTGACAGTCCATCCTGCATGTTACAGGAAGTTTGAACAGCCCACCAACCTTCCTGCTGAGCTGTCATTTTGGTCTGCATGCTCCCAGCAACTGGACCCAGCAACACGGAAGAGTTGCCATTTGAAGAAGTTATCTTGCTTGCACTTTCAGTCCTGTTTCAGGAAATAGGCAGAGCTTCCATGAGACACTAGTGGAGATTTCGGTGGCACTTTCTCACCCCTGATCAGAGCTAATGATAACAAAGGACACAGACATGGCAGACTCAGGCTGGCTGTTGCTGCTCATGAAACTTGATACACTGCTTTGCTGGCCTTACAACACACATTAATCAAAATCTGGCTGTGCTCTCGCTACCGTGACACAGCATGCTTTGTAAAGGACTCCTCCTGGTCAGGCTCCATTGAAAACGCAGATGGTTCTCTGAAGGTGTGTTTGTGGCTTGGTGGTGAGAATAAAATGGAAGGGTTAAACTCTGACTCACTACACGACATCAAGGGGGATTGCTTCTCTTTCCCTGGCAATTCTTCTGAGAGAGAGGACAAAGGAAGTCAGCCCATGGAATTGTGGGATTCCTTTGGTGGACTCTTAGGACCCAAATGCGAGAGGGCTGCATCTACAATGCAAAGCAATAAGGCTTGAACCCTCAGCATCAGCTTGATTTGGGCTAAAAGAAAAGGAGTACTAGTGGCACCTTAGAGACTAACCAATTTATTTGAGCATAAGCTTTCGTGAACTACAGCTCACTTCATCGGATGCATTCTTTTTGTGAATACAGACTAACACGGCTGCTACTCTGAAACCCTTGATCTGGGCTGAAACCTTCCAGCCTCATGAGGTCCTAGGAGGTCTAAGTGTGAATCTGAGAAATGTGTGTGTGGAAGGAAGCAGGGTTTGGGCTCAAGCCTGAGCCTGGGCTTACAATGCAATGTAGACATACCCATTGTGTTTTAAAACATAGCCAGACCTTGATCCTCCACTGAAATTTGAGGGAGTGGAGCCCTATTGTCTTCATAATAGAATCAAGGCCTAGATTGTCATTTTGTGCTTCAGTATATGGCAGTGTGTGTGCATCAACTCTAGAGCTGATTGAAAGTTTTCAGATTTTCTTCTTGTGATTGAATCAAAAATGAAAATTACATGAAAATAATTAATTTCTTTTTTTAAAAAATACAACTGAAAAAAGTCAGTTTTCATTTTTGTTTTACATTTTCCTTTCTCCCCATCCCCACTTTTAGTGGCAAAATAGGGAAAAAAAGGAAAAGGAGGTTTATGGTGACAAAGGGGGGAAAAATAAAAACTAAACATTTTTAAACCACAAATGTCCAGTAAGCATTTTTACAAAACATTTCAAAATCAATTCTGAAACATTTAGAAATAAAAACTTGCTTGTAATTTTTAAATATTTTCACATCTCTCCCCAGTTTTTTTTTTGGCCACCTGTCTGCACACCCATGCTACAGACTCCAAATGGCTAAATGAGAGACGTACAGGCTGGAAATTTAACTAGTGTCCTGAAAAAGTGACCGGTCCACAAATTGAACAATAGATCTCTGCAATGCAACTGAATAAGTAAACTTTTGTTCCAGAATGTTAAGATTGAACATCTGAAACTGGTTACATGAATAATAAATGTCTGTAAACAGCCACCTCACCCACACCGCCCACTACCTTCTAATATTAAATCCCACCTCTTGTTTTAAAAAGACCTAATTTTCCACCCATCTACCTACCTGCCATCAAAATTAAAGCCCTGTTGATTTAAAAACCCAAACCAAACAGGTTCTGCTTACCCCGAATCTTAAAGCCTACTTAATGTGGGTTATTATGAAGTGCAAAAAAGTGGCACAATGCAAGACCACTACCCCTCTACTACAAATCCACCCCAGAAGTTTAGTCCTGAAGACAGACACCAAGTCTACTTACAGGCCACAGAAAAATTTCCTTGCAATCAATCGTCAGGCTGAGCAACAACATCTTTCTGATAAAGAGCCACAACTCTTGATTTTACTCCCTTTTGCATATCAGTTGGCAGGTGAGTTGAGTTGGCAACCTTTCAGTTAAGAGGGAGAAGCCTGATCAATATGCACTGTCTGCTGGTGCTGCCTGATCTTTTGATTATGTGTTAATTCTACTGCTTATATAACAATCCCCGTTAACATTCTGAGGTTTGATTGGTTCTCGTCCCAAGATCTGGCTCAGCACTATTAGAATTCCCATTTAATTGGGAACACTGATGTGCACAGTTGCTATACTCAGACTTAGGAAAAACATTCTGTAATTGTATTAGTTTTATTAACACAGTTAGCAAAGTTACAAACACTCCAACCCAGCAATGTAGTTAGAGATAAACAGAATGAGTTGAGCATCCTTATACTGAAGTGTTAGTCACCATCTTTATCATCATCATCATCTTCCTCATCATCATCCCCAGCGGTCGTCATCTGGCACCTCCCAAGAGCTATATCTCCCGAGGCACACAGGCTGGGATACAATTTTTATTATGTGTCATACTGACACTGCTATGCCTAATGAATATTCAGTAGGGGGTTCTCTCTTTTTCCTAATTTGTAGTTCTTCACCCTACTAACGTTGGGCTTACCTTCTCCCAGAGGTTACTAGTCTATTTTCCTCAAGCTTATTAAAATAGTAATCAATTAGTTGCCATGGCACTCTTATGGTCAGACTTCAGCTGATGTTCCTAATTTAAAATGTCCCAAGTTGATATAAACTAGCATCTTGTGGTTACCTGTCACCAGTGTGGTCATTACAGGATTCTATCTTGTGGTATCTTATGATCTAGGGTTACTCTTGGTTAGGTACTTATGGTAAGGCTTTGTGGACATTATGCCTTGATTAGTTTAGCTAAGCTATTGTCTTACAGCCATTGAGGCCTGTAGATTTATTGCATTACAGCCCTAGCTTATATCTATGCATATTCCTATGCATCTATACAGGCTACACCGGTGAAGTAACAAATCTATATGCTACAGACAACAGATGTTCAATTACTAGACAAAACAGACACAGAACTGTGCAGTTTGGACTAGAACCCTGATCACTGAGCTCCAAAAGACATAGGCCGCTACTAGCTCAGCAAAAGGAGACCAGCTCTTAGAAAGTATGTTCCCTGTGAGATAGTCACTAGAACTCCCTTTTTATAGTTGGGAGGTAGTAGAAGAAGGTGGCTTTACAAACAAACAACCGACTTTCTGAGCAAGGGCAGTGGACGCTGAGGGGAGAAGGAACAATGTTGCAGTTACATTGTTTGCCTGATTGTATCCTTTAAGTGTTGTCCACATGCTCAGGTACCCTGTAAAGGGATTATAATAAATTACTAGAAACCAAGAGGCAGATCCTCCCCTGGCATAAATCAGCCTGGCATCACTGAAATCAGTGGAGCCATGTTGATTTACACAAGTTGAGGATCTGGTTTGATGCATCTGTAAGCCTCAATTCCCTTTTTATCGTTTGCTCACCCTATCAGGAGTTTCATGTGAAGAGTGTTACATCCCCAAGCTGCCAGTTGTATCTTCAATGCCTGGCTGTGAAATACAGCTCACCTGCTCACATACAAATGTTCCACAATAATCATAAAACAAAGTTAATTTCCAAATTCTCCCGATCACCATGGTAACTCACATTCACAGGAGCTGAACTGAAAAACAGACATGATTGCCCAGAATCCCATCTATAAAGCAAAGGCCCAGTTGTGTTCTCAACATGCAGGTGTCGCTGGTGTTATATACTCTCATGAATTGGCTCTGGAAATGTTATCCACATCACAGTAACCAGTAAGACATCTGCTATAGCCCAAGTCCCTTCACCTTCCCTATGCTCTCCAGACCCGACATATGAGATCTGCCTGTTCAGAAACATCAGCAAGGTTTATTAATGTTGATTTATAATCCGACCTGGGACTACCACCTGCGTGGGGTTATATGGGAGCATGAGACGCCCCCTCCCACACACACACAATTTATATGCTTGTGCAGGTCTAACGTCATTTCCTTATTCCCCCTGCACAGCAGGTGAGCAAGCCAGGCTAGGGAATAAGAAAGGGTTGACATTGACTGTGTTTCCACAATGATCCATGCAGGAGAACTGAACTGGTGCATGACAGTGAGCAGGGGGTTAGTACTTTACTGCTGGTGAAGGACAGCAGCAAATTATTTCTCCTCGATCAAGATGGGGACAAAGAGGCAATTACAGCTTTTCTCGGGGATGCACTATTCCTCCCTGTGGTTGCTCTTGAGGCAGGTCAGCAGCACATACCCTTTACTACATACAGAGTGTAACTAAGGGACAAAATCGAGCCCTTTGTGTTAATTAAAGGCTGATTTCCCCCTCTCCTTTGCCCCTCCAACTCACATTGAACAGACTGGACTCTCTTCAGAAACAAAGTACTGGAGGTGTACATGCCAAACAAGCCTGAGAATGCATCACACATTCTTTCTGCGTGCCTGAAAGGTGAAGAAATACCCCAGACATTTGCAAAGATACTGCCAGATCTCTTGCTCTTCTGGCTTTTGCTTCAGCGGCTATATTTTGCATACTTGGCCTTGTGGAGCATAACTTGCATCTCAGCTCATTAGTCTCTAAGTAGGGATCTGTTGCCTTAACCGCTGCCAAAAAGGTACTCTCAAGATTTTTTTTTTCCTGAAGCTCTGTGTGGCAGAGCAAAACAAAATGGCTGGCCAAATTCACGACTATCTTTTTGATGGAGAAAGTCTCATTTGCTGAAAGGAACAATAAAAGTATATGTGGAAACAAATTGGATCTCATTATGATGAGTTAATTGAGACGATTATATAAGCCTTCACACTCTGCTTCCCCCATATTCTGTAGGCCACTAAATGTATGAAAATGTTATTGTTTGATTTCTTCTCCTTTTAGCAAGCCCATACGGCAGGAACTTCCCTGGGGTCTGGGGAAGGAGCAGGGAGGCTATGAAGGTGCCTGCTTTCTCTCTTCCATTGCTTCACATGGGTACAGTACCACAGTGACTAGAGCAAGACTCCATGATAATCCCATAACAATCTCTGGACATTTGGAATCCTCGGGAGAGTTTTCTTTTTTCTGAGGGCTGGCTGGAAGTGCTAAATGTGCTATCGATGTGCAGCTGTGCATCAAATTTGCATGCAGCTCCTGGCATGTGAGGATATAACTGGGGATTGGTCCTGCTTTGAGCAGGGGGTTGGACTAGATGACCTCCTGAGGTCCCTTCCAGCCCTGATATTCTATGAATCTATGATTTAGGTGCAGCTTCTGCATTTAACAGAGAAGGTTTTCATGTGACACGCCTGACACATCAGGGTTCTTGTGCAACAGCTGATGGTGCCTAAAAATTACCCCTTCAGCAGCTGCATTACACCAACCCTGTCTGTCTGCCCCCTCTTTTCATGCACTGAAAAGCTCTCAGTGAAGCATTAAAAAGTAAGAAATTAATATATACATAATCCTTTGTGGTGTCGCAGAGTTGCTACACAAATGACGCATAGTGTAAATGTAACCCACTGATGAATGAGAATTACAGGTCCCTTGCTGTGCCAGTCCACACTGAATATGGGTTGTTACAGCCAATAGCTACAGAAGCTTGGCTCCAGCTCACTGAGCTGCAGCTTATACTTTTAGCTCTAGAGGCCCCTGGTTCAGACCCTGAGGTGTTAGCCAAGATGATGACCATCACCTATAGAAATAGCTTTTTGAATTATTTGTGAGCCATGAAATAGCAATAACTGGTTTCTACACATTAGAATCTGCCAGAAACCAGTGAGAGCGGCAGTGTATGGGTAGCTAGATCTTGTATGTTGTGTATACTTACTATATGGTTAATTGGCTGTTCAGTAACCCCATGTGGCCTTTTCATATGAATTTTGTTGTGTAAAGAGCAAAAGACACAACACATACCAGACTCAACTCCTCTCTTTCCACCCCCCAAAACTCCCCAAGGAAATGAAAAGTTAAAGAAGGGATACAATCACTTTTAAGAGGGGTGGATTTTTTTTTTAATTTGCTTGCATGAAGAATTTCTATTCAATTTGAATTTCTTTCATGGGTTAGGGAGAGCAGAGAAATACCCAAGGGGTGGAGGGCAGAAAATACTACTCACTTAAGTGCTTTTCTTGCCAAGATTTACTAAATTTTCTCACTTCTGATACCCACCAGGCAGAGCAGCAGACATCAGAGATCCTGAAACAGAACAGCACACGAAGTGCTTCATATATCTCCCCCCCAACACACACTTCTTCGCAGATGTGCTTTGTTACACCTCTCAAACCTATCAGGGAGAATGGAAAGCAGAAAAGACTCTGCATCCATGTGCAGCAGAAACTGTGATGAGGGAAAAATCTCGGTGGCATTAGTAGTTCCATGTTTAAAGCAAAGAAAACAAGTTACAGAAGCACTCTGGCAAAGTGATAGGAAAAAGAGTGGCTCGCTGGAGGGAAAACAAGGATGCTCTGAAGCAAACTGTAAGGAGGTATGTTGGCAACAAGGCAATGATTCCTGTACTTGTTAATAGACACATGCAGCACTGGAGCTATGCAGGGATGCTGTCTGCAATTATTTCAGCTGCTTGGGCTAATTTTTTGGCATCAGAATGAGCCAAACCCTGGTCCAACTGGATTCCTCTGCCATAATGTTGCTGATTTCAGCCTATGGAATGTGATATGCAGAAGTCAAGACAATGAAACATGTGGCTAGCATTGTTATTTTTATTTATTATTCATACTGTAGGCCCTAGGATACCTAGTCATGGACCAGGACCCTGTTGTGCTAGGCGCTGTACACACCAAGGAGAAAAAGATGGCTCCTTCCCCAAGAACCTAGGGCTAACCCCACAAAGAGACTTGGGTGTTGTGCCACATAATGAAGTTCCACAATCAGATATGAAACTTTAAAATACCGACACCAAACTGGACTGTTTTTGAATTTCCAGTTCCCTGGGAATTTAAAAAAAAAAATCATTCCAAAACTTTCAAAATTTCCCACCAGCTGGAAATCCCATGTTTCAGCCCACCCTCAGTATAACCATCAGCATATCTGAAAATGTATTCTCAGCCTATTACCCTCCCCTCCATCAAATGCCTTCTCAAGACCCACCTCAGGAGCAGAGCCGCAGCGGATCTACATGTAGGTACACGCACTGTGGCCATGGGACTCCCATCATGCACTGCAGCAGTTCAGCAGGAGGGGAGATCACAATGCATCATAAGAGATGTAGTTCAGCCAGGGAATCAGGCTCATACAGGAGAACGGGGGGCATGAGGCACCCAGACTACAACTCCCATGAGGCATCATGGTGGTATTTCCAAATTGAAATGTTTGGTTTTCAGATGAAAGGTTTTGTTTTTTGATTATTTGTCAAAATACTGAAATTTTCCACAGTGGAAAACAAAAACAAAAACATTTTCAGACCAGCTCTACTCAGTCACAAACTCAGTCACACATGTACCATATACGTTAATGACATTAACTATGAAAAGTCTGGAGGTAAGTGAAGAACACTATGAAAGGTCCCAATGGGTATTTTCCCCCACCTCCTCCCTGGGCAAATTGAATCTTATGACAGAAAAACTGGTGTAGTTCTGTTGATTTGGAATGGAAGCGGGGGCATGGACTCCCCCAATAATTGGCAGGGGCACAGAACTCCTCCAGCCCCAGGACTGCGGCAGGGAGAGTGAGCTCCTCTGGCCCCGGGGCTGTAATGGAGTTACAGAGCTCCTCCAGCCCTGAGGCTGTGGTAGGAGAGGGATCTCCTCTGGCCCCAGAGCAGCAGCAGGAGCTGACAGCTCCTCCAGCCCCAGGGCCACTGCAGGGGCACAGAATGTGCCCCTACAAATGCGGTCAAATTTAAATTCCCGATCATGCCCCTGAATGGAAATAACGTGCACATACTTTGCACTACTGTAAATAACTACACAAGAGTCAGAGCAACAGACAATCAGGCCAGGTATCTGTATTGTTGTTCATCCAATAGATATTCTGGCTTAATTTTCACAAGTGACTAGTGATTTTGGGTGTCTCCATTTTTGGCAGTTAGGATACTTTAAGTGGGCCTGATTATTAAAGAGGGGGTACTCAGCACTTTCTGAAATCCAGGCGCCCTTATGGTATCTCTCATTGGGCTCCGCAAATCACTAGTCACTTGTGAAAATGTCAGCCTTTCTCTTTTCCCAAATGAATGAAAATAATATGAGATGCATTTGATAATTTGCTTTCAAATTCTAGCTGAATGGAACTGCAAGTACCTAAGTGAGAGAAGAATTTAGCCTTTAATAAGAAAAACGTTTTTCCTCCCAGATCCGTGGTAATTCAGGAACATTTTTTTTCAAAAGATCTTAGTTCCTTTTCTGTTTTTTGTTTTCCCCTCTTATCTTCTTATTTTGCCCAAAACGTATCAGTTACCCGAAACTGGCATCCAAGCTGCCTTCTGACAGCATTTTATTTTTTTCTATTCCTTTTTTTGTTGTTGTTTCTTTTTGAAGTGATTCTAGTGCTTTTGAAAGCAGCTAGACTGACACTCCTGGAGAACAAAGTCCTCTGTTTAGCCACAGGAAAGGTCCTGTATACTACAGGCCATGGCAGTTCAAGCCTTGTTGGATAGTGCTGCCGGCGTGCATCACTGCTGTCTTGGGAGGGGACATTTCTAGGGGTCAGAGGATTGTGTGTGGGTGGGAGGGGAGTTAGGGGCCACGCCTCAGTAAGAGCCCAGGATAACTCCGCTGTGATGACCTACCGTGAGAACAAACTCTAACTTCTAAGTCCTGACCAGCAGCACAGTGTTGTCAATGAGTCTGTTCATAGTGAAGGTAAATAACTCCATAGCTGATCTTCAGATCCCTATCTCATAATAAAAATGCTTGGCTGACACCATTTACATTTGCGATCTACAGAGCAAGACATGTTTAAGGTCCCTATAATGAGATGGAGTGGCGTCATTCTGGTAGATAGGAGGTTAACTCATCATGCTGGGCTCAGCTGACCCCGCCCCATCCCCCTTGCAGGAAGTGCAGGGGCGGGGCAGGAGGTATAAAAGCAGGGCCCTGCAACTCAGTTGGAGCCAGATGTTCTTCCCAGTTAGCTGACTCCCCCCCAACCCCTGTGGAGCCTGTCCATGATCTGCTGTGGTGGGTGATGATTCCCCTGAGCTGGCCTGGAGAGGCCAGCTGCTACCCTGGGAGACTGAGAAACCCAAAGATGAAGTGAAGAGCAAGCCACCTGACAAGGAGACTGGGAATCAGGCCCCAGATGCCGGTAGGAAGTAGCCTAGGTATATGAAACATTGGGCCTGTTGTGTTTTTAGAAGGTGAGGCAGTCATACCATGTTTCCCCAACAACCCTGTGATGGGATCACCTGTCATTTTGAGAGCCTTGGGCTAGGACCCGGTGGATTATAGTGGGCCTGGGTTCCTCTACGCCTGGCCATGCACTCAAGGCTGGATGAGCGCTAAGCCTTAGCTCAGGAGGCCTGAGCCATGGGCTGTTGGTAGCTTAGGCGGTTGGGGAGATGACTGAGCAGGGAAACTATTTGCTCAACTCCTCATCCGGGAGGTCTGAGCTATCTTGTTCTTGGTTGCCCAGCTGCAAGTTAGGATGCCTGATAGACCCATCTGGTGTGAGTGCTGAGTCCCTGCCACCCCAGAAGGGAGTGCCCTGATGCTGAGATGCAGTAAGCTTACAGTCCAAACCCTGTACTTTCTCTTCTGGCCCAGACAAATCCAATATTTTATTATGTCACCACCCTGTTATGATGAACTGTTGATATCTGTGTGGCATTGTAGGTTCCACCAAGACCTCTAAAATAAGCCTGTATGGTTTGGTATTGATTTTATATGAGGAAGTCACACAAGCTTCAACAGAAATGGTTTAGCTTATGTGAGCCCAAGTACTGGCAAATTAGATGAAAATCTGGAGCACAATAGTCAAATTATTTGACAGCCAAATATTAATTGGTACCAACCCTGACAGTGACTTTCTTGGTTACCATTTTTGTTTTGTAACAAATGCAAACAAATGCCAAAAAGTTGATTTAACTTCCAATCCCACTGAAAGCTACAAGCCAAAATGTCATAGGTCACTTCCCAATGTCCATTGCGAGTTTTAAAGCCAGGATGAAAATGGAGCACTGCTGTATTGTCAATATGAAATAAAGGATACTCAGTGACATCTCTCCACCTTATACTGTGATAAACCTTAAGTCTTAAGGCTACATGTGATCCCAGGGACATAGAGTCACTGGGAAGATGTGCATTTCTTTATCCTATTTAAATAGCAATTAACAACAATACAACACTAGCTATTTTCTCTCAGGATGCACTTCTTTCCAGTAATGGTAATTAGCAGTAGTACTAGAATTAATTAGTAATTAGCAGTAGAAATAGTGGATGAAGTCTCATCCACTATTTCTTCTCCCAGATTTATCAGATTTTTGCCAGGTTGAAGCATGCTTCTCTAGTCTCCTGATTTAATCAGTTTTAAGATGGTGTAGTAAATTGGTCTATCATTGGTCATTAGTGAATGGATCAGAGTGAATTCCCACTGCACGTTGTGTGTGCACTGGCTGCAGGTCAGCATTTATACTTCATCCCTTCTGGAAAGGTCCACTCTCTTTCTGGATGTCTTTTTCTTACTACATGCTGTATCTACAATAAACCAACCAAGAGACTTGATGCTACCTGTTGTTAATTACCTATCATCCAGGAATTACTGCCCAGCTATTAAATGATTCACCCATGGCACAGATACATTTTACAGGATCACTTTTCTTCGTTTTATATTCTGAAGAATAAATGTTAAACTTTATCCACAGAAATCGAAATTCTAAATTCGTGCTTAAGGCTACAAAGCTTAGATGCTCTATCATTAGAGTTAAATATGGCAGACAATTTTGTTGAAATCAATTATCTTCCAGTGTTTCTACATGGAAATTAGCCAGAAAAAGTTAATATTTTGCCCAGAGAAGGGGAAGAGGGTCTGAGTCAACTTACTGAAAACATTCCCAGCAACAGGAAAATGTGAAACCAGGTGCCTTTGGCTGCTCAGATCATTATCTTCTTTTACAAGGAAACCGGGGTGAAATCCCAGCCCTAATGAATCAATGCAAGCTTTTCAATTGACTTCAGTGGGGCCAGGTTTTCACCCAAGAACTTCTGAAGGTCTGACATTTCCCATGATTGTAAAAAGCATTTGAAAAAGGAATGAGCATATAAATGCCCCAACAATTACATTTCAGTATTCCAGGTTGAGCCCTCAATCTGGCTGCTGAACAAAGACACCTGTTACCTGTCATCCCATGCATTGCAAAAGAGAAAGTACACATTTCAAACCTGGTTATCTCAAAGACAAGCACCCAGTCCTGTAATGGTAACTCATGAGAATAAGGTCTGGTGAGGGCTGCAGGATTGGGCCCCAGATTGAAAAAGTTCAGATGAAATAAGAATGGGCCTAAAACTTCACCCAGCACTTGAATTAGCAAATATTTTGGAGACATAACATTTTTTCCTTCTGTGCTCCTCTTCCCTGGGACGGGAGCAGAAAAGCTGAAATACCATAAGAAACATTATTCTTGGGATTTTCCAAGACAAGAAATCTTCCACAAATGCCTGCTCTTGTGAGACTCCCACAAAAAAGTCCCTATACTGCAGACATAGCCACATGAGTACAAGGGCCTGGATCTCATTTCAGGAGCAGGGTACGAGAGAAGAAGGTTTGGTTCCTCCTTAGAGAATCGTCTGAGTACTGGGGGGACACCTGAAGTGAAGCAAAGCTCTGAAATGTAAACCTTTGTCAAGCTCTCATCAATTAACGTTGAAGAGGAGTTTTGGAGCTTACGTCGAATGACTTGTAGATGAGAGTAACTCTATGACCGTGTGGAAGTGAAGCATATTTAGGGTGGAAATGAAGAAGGGCACTTTTTGCTGTTTCCCTGTATAGCTATGCAAATTCACGTCTCTCTTGACCTTCAGCATTCCCTGCTTTTCCCCTCTGGGGCAAGCCTGGAACCTTGTCTGATGATCACACCGTGGTTTTGTGATATGAACAACTGAGGATTATGATGTGACCAGCAAACCCATTTTATTTGACCTTCCTGAGTATGGTTTGGAACTGAAGTCTCCAGCAACAAAAGGCTAACGCATTCAGGCCTCAGAAAAGGACTTCAGTAAAACCACTTTTAGGCTTAAAGATAGGTACAAGCTGCAGTGCCTTCCTGAATGGGGCTTAAGAGAAGAAAGATGGTCTAATGGTACAAGCACTAGACTGGGACTCTGGAGATTTGATTCTCATTAGTGCTGCCATAGGCCCCTTTGTGACCATGAGGGACTCATTTAAACTCTTTACCATCTGTGCCCCATTTGTAAAATGGGGATCATAATATTTCTTTACCCTGAAACCTGTTGCTGGCCTTCTTGATTATTTGTATTTACAGCGCCTAATACAATGTGGCCCTGATCTCAGCTGGGGTCAGTAAGTGTTGTTGTAATTTACAAAACAACAAAGAGAAAAAATGGACTACAAAAGAGCAGATATGGGAAACATCCTTGATGTGTATAGATAATACAAGATCACTATGTGGTAGTGTGGGTTTTTTTTTAAATGAATGATTGAAGATTGGTTTAGACAAAACGATGCTGCTTTTTATAAACAGCTGTCAACTTCCTTGACTGCTCATAGGGTACCAGGGTAGCTTGCAATGCCTTTGTGGACTCTGAGCTGTCAGTCAGACAGAGGCTGGGCAAAGGCACAGTCACATCAGGAATAGTCTAGATTATTATAATCATCCGATGTCACCGTTTCCCTGCTAATGTTGCTGATATTGCGGTGACATGTATTATCATCCCAGCTGCCAACATGTCTCGAGAGACAGCGAAGGGGAAAAAACAAACAGCCCCCCTGCCAGACAGACACACACACACACACACACTTGTCTGGAACTGGGAGTTTTTCTCCTTGCTTTCTTCCCATCTGAATAAAGCAGGCAGTTTGGCTTTCATCAGCAATTTCATCTTTGCTCATTGACACTTGCCGCATGGAATCAATGAGTAAATAATTAAGGCTCAGATTCTGTACTGGACAAGTTTCCCATTAGTTAGATTGCACAGCCCTGAGCAAGGGGGCGTGGGCAAGCCACACCACACAAAGAGTAGCTCTAGGAAAGCCCTGTGCCCCAACGATACCCAGAATTGCTGCTCAAAAATCATATTTTTGGTTTAAGCTTGTTTTTTAATTAATAATAATAATAATAATAATTCTGTGTTCTTTTTATTATCTCCCTCTGGTTTTTAGAGCCTAGAACTGGGCCAAAGTATTTTCATTGAAGAATGCAGATTCAGCCACACCAAGATACTTTCAGAATCCAGTTTTGCCAAACTGTGCACCTCAAAAAATGAACACAAACAATTTTTGAAAAGGCAAAATGTCCTGTTATCATAGTTTCTAAATTAAACAATTTATCACTTAGACATTTCTTTCAATTTTATTTTTAAAATGTAAAAAAAGTGTAATGTTCAAAATCAAACCAAAGTGTTTCAGTCAACATGAAATTATTATTTTTTTTTTACTTCTTGATTTGTTGATAATTTCAAAATAAATTCAGTTTTGGGATAACTTGATACAATTTTTTTTACCAATATTTTTTTCAGATTCGCCATCAAGCTGAAAAATCTGCTATTTGCACAGCTCTCTTTGAGCCTTCAGAGCACATTTGCTTCATGTTTTCAAGATTTTCTCTGGAACCATAAGGGCTAGAAACTTGCTTGCTTTCTTTAAATGAAAGCTGAGATTCTTAGGTTATCACGTGGCTCTGGGACTTTCAGAAACACACCAGATATCATAAAACCTGTAGGAGTTGGCAACACTGGACTCCCCACTGAGGCTGCTGACCCCTTTCTCTGTTGGGGAGGAAAGGGTAATAATTTACTGCTGTCCTATGCTACGCTGACTGGCACACTGGCAGAATGGACTCCAATCTCCCCCTTTTCTGCCTCTCACCCTCCACTCACCTGCAACTAGTGCCTGCTTGGAAACTCCTGCACACTCAGTCCCCAACACTCAGTAGCCTTTGCAGCGGTGTAAAATCAGGAGGCTATTATTCCCTTTTCCTTCCCTGAGTGGGCAAATCACAACCTGACCCATTAGGGCTACTAGTACAGGCCCTAAGTGAAATGCTATGAATTGAGGATTTGTTCTTCCTCTGTCAAGCTCTCAGCGCTACCCTAGGAACATTATCTTATTATCCTCACTTGACTCAAAATAGTCTGCATCATGCATGCAGGAGAAAATTGAGAGATGAGCCTGTCAGAAAGTACATAGTGTTGGTGCTTTAAATTTGTGGATCTGGGTAGCATCTTGTCAATACAAACACCCACCCGGCCATCTCAGTACGCTCTCAATCCCAGGGTGGGTTCAGAGGAGAGAAAGAGGTGGCAATTTTAGTGCTGCTATATGTCATTTAAGAAAAGAGGGAAAAAAAGTGTCTTTCGGGAGCTCTGCTGCCTCAGACTCTCTCTGATTTTCAGTCCTTCTGTGCATTACATTAATAAAGAAAACAATGGGGAGGGGAATTCTTCACTCACCACAGAGGAAGAGAAGGACAGGGGGCGGGGTAAAGAAAAACAGGGGAAACCAGGCAGGATTTCAAGCTTTTTTTAAAAAAGCATAAATACATATTTTCCTCTCTGAAGTCATAATAATAAATATCTCAGTCTCTACACTGTAGAGGAATTTAGGAAATAAGATGAAGAAACTACTATAGCTGCTTTTGATGATTTTAATAATCTTTTAACGAGATGGCTTGACATAAATATAAAGGGAAGGGTAAACCCCTTTAAAATCCCTCCTGGCCAGAGGAAAAATTCTCTCACCTGTAAAGGGTTAAGAAGCTAAAGGTAACCTCGCTGGCACCTGACCAAAATGACCAATGAGGAGACAAGATACTTTCAAAAGCTGGGAGGAGGGAGAAAAACAAAGGGTCTGTGTCTGTCTGTGTGATGCTTTTGCCAGAGACAGAACAGGAATGGAGTCTTAGAACTTAGTAAGTAATCTAGCTAGATATGTGTTAGATTATGATTTCTTTAAATGACTGAGAAAATAGCTGTGCTGAATAGAATGAATATTCCTGTCTGTGTGTCTTTTTTGTAACTTAAGGGTTTGCCTAGAGGGATTCTCTATGTTTTGAATCTAATTACCCTGTAAGGTATTCACCATCCTGATTTTACAGAGGTGATTCTTTTCTTTTTACTTCTATTAAAAGCCTTCTTGTAAGGAAACTGAATGCTTTTTTCATTGTTCTAAGATCCAAGGGTTTGGGTCTGTGGTCACCTATGCAAACTGGTGAGGATTTTTACCAAACCTTCCCCAGGAAGTAGGGTGCAAGGGTTGGGAGGATTTTGGGGGGAAAGACGTTTCCAAACTCTGTTTTTTCAGGAACCCAGATAAAGTTTGGTGGTGGCAGTGGAAATCCAAGGGCAAAGGGTAAAATAGTTTGTACCTTGGGGAAGTTTTAACCTAAGCTGGTAAAAGTAAGCTTAGGAGGTTTTCATGCAGGTCCCCACATCTGTACCCTAGAGTTCAGAGTGGGGAAGGAACCTTGACATGGCTGATGGAGGTAATAGTGCTTTTGTGATAGACTTAGACTTCTGTAAGGCTTTTGACTTGGTACGGCACAACATTCTGAAACTAGAACAATACAAAATCAGCATAGCACATACTGAATAGATTAAAAACTAGCTACCTGATTGACTCATTTTTTTTTATTCCATTTTGAGACCTTTCTCAAGCACGGATTAGTTCTTGGCCCTACACTATTTAGCACTTTTATCAATGATCTGGAAGAAAACATAAAATTAACCCTGATAAAGTCTGCAGATGGCACAAAGATGGTAGGCGTGATAAACAATGAAGACGACAGATCATTGCTACAGAGCGATCTGGATCACTTGGTAAACTGGGCACAAGCAAACAATATGCATTGCAGTTTGGCCAACTATAAAATCATCAGAACATACATCTAGGAATGGAGAACTGTGGCCACTGGGAGCTGCAGGGGGCTGTGCCTGCAGACAGTCAACGCCCACAAAATGTCTCATGGTCCGCAATCAGTTTACCCGGTTGGCCCACATGTGGCCTGCAGGTTGCCCACCACTGGTCTACACTGAAGCAATACAGTGGTGCAGCTGCAGTGTTGTAAGTGTACACAAGCCTGGAGTCTGAAGGGTCAGTACCTAGCCCGGAGGTGCTAGGCACCTGGACAGCAGGCTCCAACACTTGGAGGAGGGTGCAAATAGCATCTCTGTATCCTGAGAGTGTGCCGAGGGACCCCAAATTTGGGGCAGTGGCTGGATTCCATTCTGGCTCCAGGGGCTTGAATCACCCTGAGAATCCAGAGCACAGGGGCTTAGATTCCCATCACAGAAATCCCAGTGCATTGCAGGAAAGGCCACCAGCTAGAATCTGTCATTTAGTGATGCCAGAAATTGTGGGAGGGAGTCTGAGCCAGTGATATTTGTTATTTTTAGGAGGGAACCCTACCTATTTGAATCCAGCCCTTGTTGCTGTGACAAAACATGGCAGAAAGGTTAGGTAGGTATGCCTGACTGTTGTTATATATTCATCATGGTTTGGGGGCTATCCCCACCTCTGTTCCCTGTTGTGCCTCTCTGACAGCACCCACCTTATGTCCAGGGCCTCTTGCCCCTCCCAGTCTCCTGCTGGAATGTCTTAATTTTTTCAGTCTTAACCAGGTACAGGACTCTATGAATACCAACTGCTTATCACCCTGCAAATCCACTTGTCTTTCCTCCCTTTGGAGTGATATTGACTGATAGTCTTCTTAAAACAAAGTATGTTTATTTAACCCCGTTGGAACAAGCATTGGAGAAAGGATTTTAAAACAAACAGCCCACATGCATATTTAATTTCCTCTAATCTTACCCTTCACTACAAGCTCCGTTAGATAGGCTTTCCTCTTCAGTCACTCGAGCAGAACAAAACCAGTTTATATTCTTCAGGTTCTGCTGGGTGTAGGAGTGACACTTTAAATATCACTGATCCCCCAAACCTTCCCTGCATCAATATTAAACATTTGACAGTTTCCCTCTCTTCCACCCTCCAAGTGATGCTGTGTCGTCTTAGTAATCTCTTCTCTGCAGGGGCTACCTAATTCTAAGGCCCTGATACTGAAAGCTCCTTCACATGGAAGAACCTCTACACCAACATGAAGACGCACTGAAGTCAATGGAGTTCTTTACGGGCACATGGAGCTTACTGCAGAATCAGGGTCTAGGCTTTTTCATGGATGGTAAGGACAGAAGAGATCATTAGATTATCTAGTCTATCATCCTGTGAAGCACAGACCATAAAATTCCATCCAGTTACACATATATTGAGCCCAGTAACTTGTGTCTGGATAAAGCATATCTTCCAGAAAGGCATCCAGTCTTGATCTGAAGACATCAAGAGATGGAGAATCCACCATTGTCCTTGGCACTTTCTTCCAATAGTTAATCATCATCGTTGTTAAAAATGTGTGCCTTATTTCTAATTTGAATTTGTCTGGCTTTAACTTCCAGCCATTGGTTCTTGTTATTTCTTTCTGCATTAGAGAAAGACTTGTTCAAGGCTTAATTAGAAGAGGGTCCCTGAGGGTACTAGTGTAATATGCATAATAATTGTGTCCTCCCATTTCCTCCCTCTCTCTGTAATTCTGAACCAATCTCCTTTGTTCTAGGCATAGATATCTAGGAAACTTGTGTTGTATATTTGTATCTTGTTCCTTTGTTTTTACTCTGTGCTGTGTTTTTCAGCTTGTTCTTCTACTTCTGGTCTAAGCAAATTGCATCTGATAATTAAGAAATACTTCTTTAGGAGTTTCCTTTGTGGATTGATCTATGAAATAAAGGAAAGTTTGCAATACAATTTTCTACCCTCGCATTTCCCACCCATCCTTTTAAGTGTCAGCAGAAAGCATTCTGCTAATCCATTGGATACTGGACACTGTGCAGCTGATCTTGCATCTTCTACTGAATTTCTCTCTAGCAGGAAAATCTGAAATTCCTTAGAGTCAAACTGAGGGCCATAATTTGAAGCGGTGTGATGAACATGGTCCACAGTGCCTCAACACAATATGAGCAGAAGCGTTTCTCATGTTCCACTTCTGGCCACTGAATTAGCATCAGCTATGGCTAAGTACATTTGTTTATTCTCTGCAAAAATCAATATGCAGTCTTTGCTAAGATGATGTATTCTACTGCCAGGCCGTGTTTTGTGGCATGTTTGATGACCATGGAAGGATTTATGTGGATTCAGTTCTCCATCAATTTCTTGGTCTATCCCTGGCCATCAAAAGTAACCAACCTGAGGCAGAGCTGGGTCTACAACACAGGTTTTCTCACACGACCCCATCCACCTTGTCTCTTTTGGTGACCAGCTTCTCTACCCTATTTTTCTTAACTATGTGAGAGATTCAGCGGTCGTGTGTGTGTGTATTTGTGGTGGGGGGAGATCTGCTAGAATGAAAAAGATGGGTACCCCAGCTGTGCTAATGTTTTCTACCGCAGTGGCAACAGCGTGCATCTCACTAAGGATAAACAGCAACATCTGTACTGATGATTAGATATTAAGCAAATGGTGCCAAATATCTGATGCTGAAGCAGCTGCAATCCATGCTAAGGTACTTGTACTTTGCCTGCTAGATAAAAACACCAAGATATCCTTTCTACAGGTGTTTGGCAGCAGTTACCATAGAGAGAAAAGAGCAGTATTAATTGGTTTTTTTTCCAGACTGCCTTCTCACTCGATAATAATTAAAATAGACAAGCCTGTGACATGCACTATGTACTCTTCTCCATCATGGGATCTTCCATTTGGCAGCACAACACATCATGATAAATAAACCATTAAAGCTTCTGTGCTTAAAAATAAATTCTACCACCATAGTTCTCTCAGGTTACATTGTACATTCTTGTTTACAGAGGTGTTTTGGATTATATCTGGCTGCACACGGACTGCGTAATATGATGAATCCCAGGCAGCATTGGAGGATGCGGTAGAGAGAAGAGGGCACACGCAGATTAGTAACAGTCTACACACATTGATTAGAGCACCCCATGGGAATGCTTCACATTGTGAAATTCCTGGGAGTCACCAGATGCTGTTTAACCAACTGGATAGGAAAAGAGCGCTTGAGAAATTGTACATTATGTGACAAAGTTCCTCCTTTGCCTTGCTGGGTCCTGCGCTTATTGGCCGCCCTCAGTTTGGCCACTTTTGATAGTGGCTCAAACCTGCCGTTCACTCAGCTAACCTCATCACTGGCCAGCGTGGGGAAAGGGAGGAGAACAATCACCACAGTCTCTGCTGACCCACCTAGTGGGTCGGGGGATAGGCCAGGGACCTTCCCCTCTGGTGGGACCCACAGTCCGGGTCACCTCCTCTTGTCTCAAATAGGGAGTTGAGGAGTATGGGGGGAACCCAGGCCTGCCCTCTACTCCGGGTTCCAGTCCAGGGCCCTGTGGATTGCAACTGTTTACAGTGTCTCTTGTAACAGCTGCATGACAGCTACAACTCCCTGGGCTACTTCGCCATGGCCTCCTCCCAGCACCTTCTTTACCCTCACCGCAGGATCTTTCTCCAGAAGCTTGATCACGCCTGTAATCCTCAGTCCTCCAGCAGCACACCTTCTCACTCCTTGCTCACACACATCCCTAACTGATGGGAGGTCCTTTTTAAACCAGGTGTCCTGATTAGTCTGCCTGCCATAATTGATTCTAGTATGTTCTCAATTGGCTCCAGGTGTCTTAATTAGCTTGCCTGTCATAATTGGTTCTAGCAGGTTCCTGATTGCTCTAGGGCAGCCCCTGCTCTGGTCACTCAGGGAACAGAAAACTGTTCATCCAGTGGCCAGTATATTTGCCTTCTACCAGACTCCTGTATCCCACTGGTCTGGGTCTGTCACAATTGTCAGTCATGATGCAATTCTTTTTCTAAGGATATACATAGAGTCAAATTTGTTGACAGCCTGATCATCTCTGCCCAAATCAATACAGAAGGACAGAACTACTGGCTTCCAAATACCAATAAAAATAATAGGGTTACATGGTATTGAAAACACTATGCACATTACCCTCATGGCTGGCTTCATGTGACATTTTTACCATGTGTTTTAAGGGTTCTGCTTGCAGCTGTTTTGCCCCTCCTCTTGCCATCATACTCCCCTCTGCCAATGTCATCATGAGCTCTATAAATTTCAGCAATCCCCAACTGTAAATGAGAGAGAGACTCCCAGGAAAATGTAGCAGCGTGTGTCTGATCCTCGTTGTGTGCCATAAAGGCAGAATGCACTCTGTTGTGGTCAGAGATGTTAATTGCAGCAGCACAGAACTGTTGTTGTGTGTGCTCTGTGTACAGTGAATAACTGATTTTGTGTGTAACTTTAGCACCTTCATGGCCAAGGTGGAGTCTGCTCTGCAGGCAGCTCAGGCCAAGAGAAGGCATGTGCAGGAACGCAGCAGGGAAAGTCCCTTCCATGCCTGGGGCATCTGTTCCAACCCTCCCACAGTGAACACACACCCACCGGAACAGTACAATGAATATAGGAAAGGGAAATATTTATTTACAGAGGGACGAAAGGACAAAAACAAGAGGGGGAAATATAGGGGCAGCAGTAAAACAGGGCTGCATTCAGCTCAAGGCCCCACAGGCCCAGTGGTAGCACAGTCTGAAAGCAATGTGTCTGCACACAAAGTTCAGGAATCCTGAGCAAAGTTCCAGTCTAGAGGTGAGCCTTGGGTGCTCCTGGTCATCTTTGGTGCCAGGGAACTTCCCCGATCAAACCCCTCCAGTGCCCTCTTCTGCCGCTCTCTGCAAAGCCACACAGAGTGACCACCTCCCCACTTAACTAGCTAACAGCCTCCCTCCTTGTTCCCAATGCAAAGCCACAAGCCCCAGTACTCACAGCCCCTTGAAGCTCTGGGCGGCAATGATACTGGTCCAGCTCCGATCTGTCCTTCTCGGACGATTCCTCCCTGGCACAGTGCTCCTCCCTGCTTCTGTCCCAGGGTGTCCCCAATCAACCGCTCTGTCCCTCCCAGGCTTCAGGCAGGTTCTTGACTGCTTCACTCTGTGAGGACCAGCTTGCTACAGCACTTGTGTCTGGAGCTCCAGACACACACACACCCTGTCCCGCTCTTCCCTCTCTCTCTCTGTTCCCCCGCACCCCAACAGCACTTCCTCCTTCTGGAACAATCAGCACTTTCCCCCGGAGGAAAAAGATATAAAGGGGCTGTCAAGGTTCCTTCCCCACTCTGAACTCTAGGGTACAGATGTGGGGACCTGCATGAAAACCTCCTAAGCTTACTTTTACCAGCTTAGGTTAAAACTTCCCCAAGGTACACACTATTTTACCCTTGGATTTCCACTGCCACCACCAAACTTTATCTGGGTTCCTGAAAAAACGGAGTTCGGAAACATCTTTCCCCCCAAAATCCTCCCAACCCTTGCACCCCACTTCCTGGGGAAGGTTTGGTAAAAATCCTCACCAGTTTGCATAGGTGACCACAGACCCAAACCCTTGGATCTGAGAACAATGAAAAAGCATTCAGTTTCCTTACAAGAAGACTTTTAATAGAAGTAAAAAAGAAGAATCACCTCTGTAAAATCAGGATAGTAAATACCTTACAGGGTAATTAGATTCCAAACACAGAGAATCCCTCTAGGCAAACCCTTAAGTTACAAAAAAGACACACAGACAGGAATATTCATTCTATTCAGCACAGCTATTTTCTCAGCCATTTAAAGAAATCATAATCTAACACATACCTAGCTAGATTACTTACTAAGTTCTAAGACTCCATTCCTGTTCTGTCCCCGGCAAAAGCATCACATAGACAGACACAGACCCTTTGTTCTTCTCCCTCCTCCCAGCTTTTGAAAGTGTCTTGTCTCCTCATTAGTCATTTTGGTCAGGTGCCAGTGAGGTTACCTTTAGCTTCTTAACCCTTTACAGGTGAGAGGCTTTTTCCTCTGGCCAGGAGGGATTTTAAAGGGGTTTACCCTTCCCTTTAAATTTATGACAGGGGCCGTGCTCTCTGAACCCCAAAGGGGTTACATGTGGTTTGGTGGCAGTTCTGAAAAACCTAAACAACAAATTTGGCTGGGGGAAACAAATCTGAAATGTTTCAGAGTTTTTGGTGAATCAAAAAAATCCGTTTGGGGTCTGTCCCAAAGCATGGATTCGAAGCATGGGTCTCCACATCCCAGGTGAGCACTCTTACCACTAGCCTAAACATTAAAAAGGTATTTTATGAATTTTACCTTAATGGTTGAAGGTATTTGCATCAAATTCATGAATAGTTTCTGTTTGCCTGAACAGTGCATTTTTTGTCAAATAAACCATTAGTTCAAAAATTTAACCTTGCTCTAGTTATTACTCCTGGGGGAATTCTGTGCCACTGCACAATGCAGAAATTTCCAGAAATTAATGTTATAAACACAGAATTTCCTGTGCATAAATGGGCTGCAGTGATGCTGGCTACCACTAGGGGCACTGGACCTGGCAGAGCTCAGCTTGCACACAGAAGACACTGCTGGGGGGAGAGGGAAGAAGCTAGAGGGCTCCCGGCAGCTGCAGTTCTCTGCACGCCCTGAGGGAAGGAGATGGTGGCATGCAGAAAACACCATGCAAGCTCAGGACCCAGCATCAAGTGGTTTCTCCCTCTGGATCCCTGGGCTCTGAGGGGTAGGGGTGCAGGAGTTTGGATTGGGGGACATGGCTGGGCTCGGGGGGGGTGCAGGTATGTGATCTAGGGAGGCCCTGTGGCTTGGCTCTGGGAGGGTAGGGGGTTCAGGTGTATTGGCTGGTGGGGGTCCACAGCTGGGCTCTGCGGGGAAGGAGTTGTGGGGGTCTGGAACCCCAGCTGGGTTCTGGAGGTGGGGAGGGGGCAGAGAAATGGAAACTGGATTGTCATAGGAGTTTCTGCTCCTGGGGGATTTTTTTGTATGTGTCTGTATTGCTACAGACAAACCTGCTGACAGGTATTTTGAAATAAATTACCAAAATAATTGAAACTGGCATGATTATGTAGTGCTATTTTGACAAATAAAATTTGCAGAATTTTGTGGAATTTTAAAATATTCTGTGCAGATTTTTAATTTTCTGGTGCAGAATTCCCCCAGGAATAGTCATATGCCATGCACTAGCTAGCAACTTTCATATGCAAAAATAAAAATGATTAAATATGGTATTGTAACATGTTTATTGCTCCAATTGGGACTCAATGCCTCTCTCCTGTGCAGGGTTACTACTGCGCCACGAATGGACACAACCAAGCGAGTCTTACTCTTTTTTGTTCCTGAATAATGTTTCTTTGGACAGTTGCCACCATTCTGTTGCTTCATAGCTGAATGGATGAACCCAGTGGTCACTGCCTATGTCAAGAAATGAAGAATAAACCAAAAAGCATGTAAAAAAAAAAAACCAACAGCAATGAAAATAGCACTCATCCAATATATCAGAGAGCAAAACAGCAGCCTGAAAAAAGCCAGGGCTGATGGGGATTGTTATTACGGCAAATATAAAGAGCTGCTAATGGCCCCATAAGAACATACTCTGAGGAGTCTTTGATGATTCATGGGAAAACAGAATTTCAACTTACTGTGCAAATGATTTACTGTGCTGCTTGTCAATGCAGCGCAGTAAATCATTCATGTACTTCCCTGAATTCTGCAGGTGCAGTAATCAGGAACAACACGTGTCTGTGCAGCCCTGTGTAATTTATAGTCTATTACGGTAGTGGTGCTGCACCTTCAAAGATGTGACAGGCCTTAAGGAAACATGCCCTTTTGCAGATGGCTGGCCTTCTGCTGCAGCAGTTCTATTGCTGAGCAGGAAAGGGGTCCCCCCAATCCCATGAATATTTTCATGAGTTCTCATTGGGTGAAAGGGCCAGCAGACCAGCTCTTAAGCCCAGCAGCAGCAGCAGCAGTTCAAACATTGGCCAATGGCTGCAATAGCGCCTGCTTGTTCTTACCTTTGCTCCTGCCTTGTTCCAGCCCCTCTCCTGTCTTGGACCTATCCTTGCATCTGACCTGCATTATTTCAGGTAGCTTTGTTCTGACTCTTGGCTCTGATTCCTGATCTCTGACTTTGGTTCTGGCATCTGGTCTCCCACTCCGGTTCTGACTCTGGACACCAACTCCTGGCTGCTGACTCTGGCTTTGACCCTTGGCTCCGGCATCTGGCCTTTGACTCCAGCTCAGACCCTGGGTTCCCACTCCTGGCTACTGACTCCAGTTCTAACCACTAAGCTGGGCTCCTGCTCTGACCGTCAGGCACAATTGCTCATGTCCTGGTCACTGTTGTGTTTTTCCCCAATCCAGTGGGTTTAATTTTGAAACAAAAAGACATTTTGGATTGTAAAACTGGATTATTTTTTTAAAAATTTACAAATATTGAAACAAAACATTTTGACAATTTTGAAACTTTTTTCTTGACTTTTTTGAGTTGGGGAATTTCATCAAACCCAACCCCGTTTTGCCAACAGTTCCAGTTTGGAGAATTTGGTATTTTTTGAGAAAAAGTTTCAGTGTAAAATTCCCCAGCCATCTGTAAGCAGTTCCTCTCTGGAACACAAGACAGTTTTACCAAGTGCAGTCAGTGATGATTCCTGGAGCTCTCCCTTTAGACTGGCCCGCTGAAATCATGTCTCCTGGTTCATATCTTTGATTAATGGACGCTGTCCCAGAGCCTTACACTTCCACATACCCTGAAGGAACAGAGTGCTGTATTTTAAACAGGAACCCATCATTAATCAATGGAATTGACTCTTGAAGGCTGGGATTTTAAGGCCCTTGAGCTGTTTGTTATCTCAAGAGAAGATAAAAGTGCTTTCTATCCACAAATTAATACCCTTCATTGAGAAGTTAGGCTCAATGTCTGGATTCAAAATAAATCTAGTGAAATCTGACACCTGAAATAGACAAGATGAGAAGCCACTTAATGAATGTAGAGAGACCTCCAAAGATGTGGTGGTGGTTCACTTTCAATAAATACCCAAGAATACGGGTGCTGACACAAACTTCCCAATTAATTACATGTCTGCTAAGTCAGGAGACACAGACAGAGTCACATTTACACTTTTAGATTAATTTATTATTAAAACAAACAAAAGTACCTAATGTAATGTATTTTCTTAACACAATCAGTATTTTCATGCATTTGAGTCGTCCAAAATTCGGCTTCAAATCAGTAAAAACAGAATAATAATTATTGTAAAACCAAGTAAATTTTCAGTAAAAATCGGTAAATACTGAAAATGAAATACCTAATGGATGAGGCACTGGACTGTGAGTTTGGAGACTTTAGTTCTAGTCTTGGCTCTGCAGCTGACCTCTTCACCTCTCAGTGCCAGTGTTTCTCCTCCCACCCTGTGTGTGTTTTGTTATTTAGAATGTAAAGTCTTTGGAACATGAGTTTCTCAAATGGTATGTATGTACAGCACCTGGCACAATGGGCACTGGTTCTCCAGGGCCTACTGCAATACACATAATAATAAACAGTGAAAAAAAATTAAAAATATTGAACAATTTAACTTTTCTGAGTTTCCTCATGAGTCCTTCATTCCATTTCTTTCTATATTTCTACTAAAAGATCAATGAAAAGGAGTACTTGTGGCACCTTAGAGACTAACCAATTTATTTGAGCATAAGCTTTCGTGAGCTACAGCTCTCTTCATTGGATGCATAAAAGTGGACAATGCAGAGGATGTTTTTATACACACAGACCATGAAAAAATGGGTGTTTATCACTTCAAAACGTTTTCTCCCTCCACCCCACTCTCCTGCTGGTATTCAGGGGACACCATCACAGGGCCTAATAACATCAGCCACACTATCAGCGGCTCGTTCACCTGCACATCTACCAATGTGATATATGCCATCATGTGCAAGCAATGCCCCTCTGCCATGTACATTGGTCAAACTGGACAGTCTCTACGTAAAAGAATAAATGGACACAAATCAGATGTCAAGAATTATAACCTTCATAAACCAGTCAGAGAACACTTCAATCTCTCTGGTCACGCGATTACAGACATGAAAGTTGCGATATTACAACAGAAAAACTTCAAAACCAGAGTCCAGCAAGAGACTGCTGAATTGGAATTCATTTGCAAATTGGATACAATTAACTTAGGCTTGAATAGAGACTGGGAGTGGCTAAGTCATTATGCAAGGTAACATATTTCCCCTTGTTTTTTCCTACCCCCTTCTCCTCCCCCCCCCCCCCCGTTCCTCAGATGTTCTTGTTAAACCCTGGATTTGTGCTGGAAATGGCCCACCTTGATTATCATACACATTGTAAGGAGAGTGATCACTTTAGATAAGCTATTACCAGCAGGAGAGTGGGGTGGGGGGAGAAAACCTTTTGAAGTGATAAACACCCATTTTTTCATGGTCTGCGTGTATAAAAACATCCTCTGCATTTCCACTTTTATGCATCCGATGAAGTGAACTGTAGCTCATGAAAGCTTATGCTCAAATAAATTGGTTAGTCTCTAAGGTGCCACAAGTCCTCCTTTTCTTTTTGCGAATACAGACTAACACGGCTGCTACTCTGAAACTTAAAAGATCAATGCTGATTCCCCTTCCCTCCCCAATTAATGAGAAACAAATTACAGCTTTTAAATTGGCACTGAGGAGGTGAAACAGCTCAATAAAATCTATGCAGACACATTTGGTAGAGCTAGTTGGAAATTTTTTTTTTCTCCCCCTATTACTTTTCATTGAAAAACTGGAAAGCCAAACACAGAAACATTTTCGGTTTGTGGCAATCCAAAATATTTGTTCCAAATGTACAAAAAATATTCAGCTGAAAACTTCTGAAAACAAGCCAACCAAAAATTTGCTTTTATGATTTTAGTTTTTTGATGAAAAAAAAACCTAGTATTTTTCGGAGGGAAAACTAACACCTGACACTTTCTCTGAAATGTCCATTGTGTCAAAACCTCAATTTTTTTATTGAAAAGAAATTCTGAGGAAAATTTTCAACATCCTAACTATGGAATGGATCTGATTTCAACTGGCTTGTTGGAGGCAAGGGAAGAGTGAAGGGTAAGTGTAAGATATATATCCAGCTGTAACAATATACTATTTTAGGTCCAATATTCAGGTTGCCATAACAACTTGATACAGTTCTAATAATCCTATTTTTATTACAAAGCTTTTAGTAGACAGAAAAAGATATATTTGTTCCCAAGAAAACAGCTACTACTCAGTCAGGCAGAGGAGAAATTGTTCTTTAATTAGACACAATGTGCCTGATTCACAGCTCAGTTTCAGCAGCATATATCTAAGGTAACCCCAGTGGCATCAGCTGGTTTTTAACAGGTGTAACTGAGCTCTGAGGGTGGCCCAATGAGAACAACACTAAAAAAAAACTTTACGGTAGAGATCTGAAAGGTTGAAAATTAGCTGAAGGGCTGAAAAAAAGGAGCAAAACACAGCAATGCCGAGAATTAACAGCGGGACGGGAACAAGAGATGCAAGCAGGAGGAAGGATGGTCTTGAGTTTAAGGCACTCAGGAGACGTGGGTTATATTCCCAGTTCTGCAACAGACTTTCTGTGTGTCCTGGGGGAAGTCCTTTTACCTCTCTGTGCCTTGATTCCCTGTCTGTAAAGTAGGGTTGCCAGGCGTCCGGCTTTTGACTGGAATGCCCAGTCAAAAAGTGACCCTAGTGGCTCCGGCCGGCATTGCCAGCTGGGCTGTTAAAAGTCTGGTCGGCAGTGCAGTGGAGGCTGGGGCTAAGGCGGGCTTCCTGCCTGCCCCGGCTCTGCACGGCTCCCAGAAGTGGCAGCCAGGTCCCTGAGGTCCCTGGGCACAGGGAGGCTCTGCGCACTGCCCCCCACCCAAGTGCCACTCCTGCAGCTCCCATTGGCTGGGAACCGCGACCAATGGGAGCTGCGGGGGTGGCGCCTGTGGGGCTGGGCGCGGGGGCAGTGCACAGAGCCTCCCTCACTGCCCACGTGCCTAGGGGCTTCAGGGACTTGGAAGCCACTTTCTGGGAGCCATGGCAAGCACCACTGGGACCCTGCACCCCAACCCCCTGCCTGAGCCCAGAGTCCCCTCCAGTGCCCAAACTCCTTCCTGGAGCCCGCACCCCCCAGCCCCCAACCCCAATCCCTTGCCCCAGCCCTGAGCCCCCTCCTGCACCCCAGAACCCACACCCCCAGCCAGAGCCCTCACCCCCCACATGGACCCCAATCCCCTGCCCCAGCCCAGAGCCCCCTCCTGCACCCCAAATCCCGCATCCCTGGCCCCACCGCAGAGCCCACACCCCCAGCCTGAGACCTCACGCGCTTCCTGCACCCCAACCCCCTGCCCCAGCCCGGTGAAAGTGAGTGAGAGGGGGGAGAGTGAGCAACAGAGGGAGGGGGCATGGAGAAAGAGGGGCTGGGTGTCAGAGAAGGGGCGTGCCTCAGGGAGGGAAGGGCAGGCCTCGGGGAGGGGGCGGGGCAGGAGTTTTCAGTTTTGTACTATTAGAAAGTTGGCAACCCTAGTGTAAACTGAGGATAATGACTCTTCCATTCCTGTCTTGCCCATTTAGATAGCAAGCTCCTATAGTCAGGGACTTTGTATAGCACCTAGCGCAGTGGGGCCCTGATCTTGGTTGGGACCCTTCTGAGCCACTGGCTTACAAATACTAGGGGTACATAAGCAGTGTAGAAAATGTAAAAGTATAAAGCAAGCTAATAGAAGGGGGAAAGAAGCACCATGGAGAAGAAACTACTCAGTGAGGAATTCAACTTATCTAAGCACCAGGACAAGTGTGGATTGAGTTGTTTTGATTGGGCTGTGCATTCATTAAAAAAAAAAAAAGATCAAAGCATACAGGAAGATCACTATCATTGTTCACTGAGCAATGTAGAATGTCTTAAAATGTCGGCTTGTGTTTCCTATTATCTATGTTGTCCCCTGGGCTAATTAGGTAAACATCCTGCTCCTTTCACCAGTAAGATAGTTACAGCATTACCCTTCTCAGAGAAAATGGTACAAAATATTGGTGCACATCCCAGTTGCTGGATCTGGCAAAGAAGGGACAGATCCTCAGCTGGTGTAAAGCAGCATTGCTCCATTTAAGTCAAAGGGACTATGCTGATTTACACTGTTTGTAAATATGCTTCTAATGGCCTTCATTACATTGCCAAGGCTGAAGGGGAAAACATAATTAACAAAGCTTGCTGAAAAAAACCCTCATATTGCTATACGGAGAATGAGTTACACTAATGCAGCTTCAAACGAATGCTATCAGGTTGTCTGCTTTAAAAAAAAACCAAGGACGTAAAAAGCAAGTTGTTTGTGTTTCCTTCCCTTTGAAGAATCTCAGTGTGTTGGGTAAAAACATTAAACAATACACGGTGTGTGAACTATGAGATGCTACATTAAAATAATTCATGAGAACCGAGTGAAACAGGAAAAAAGGAAGGTGTGTTATTAGGGAGAAAAATATCATTGTTCATATTCTAAAAATATTAAGCAATTGAGTTCTTGGTTTGGTATGCAAGGAACTGAGTAACATTTTCTCGCTCCCTTATATTTCAGCAATGACACTCTTTGGGGAAAAAAATAAATCATGTCCTAGCCAGCTAGACATGATCCACCTAAAGACCCTCATGAAAGCCCAAAAATGACCATGTGAACCTTGCCTGGACTAGGTATACCGAGAGCTACCCCTGGGGGCGGTGTCAGGCAAGCCTCTGGTGGTTGGGCCACCCATGTTACCTGGCTGGGCCCAGCCCGAAAAGGCAATGTGGACCTGTCTTGTGGCCCACCAACCATGAGGCAAAGGGAGGAGAGGTCGGGTGCGATGCCAGAAAGGCAGCAGGAGGGATGGTCCATGACAGATTGGCCCTCCTCAATGGAAACTGACTCTAGGGATGTGGAATGTCACTTCACAGGCAGGGAAGGAGCCAGAGTTGGTGGAAGAGGTGGAAAGGTATAGACTAGATATAGTCGGCCTCACCTCCACACATAGCATTGGCTCTGGAAACAAACTTGCTGATTGAGACTGGTCTCTTCCCTACTCAGGAGTGGCCCCACGTGAGAGGCTCTGGGTGAGTGTGGGATACTCAGAAACCCCTGGCTGGGGGCTGCGCAGTTGTAGGTTGTCCCAGTAGATGAGAGAGTTGCCCCAGTGAGACTTCGGGTCTCAGAGAGGAAAACCCTGACTGTTGTTTGTGTCTATGCACCTACTAGCAGTTCAGAGTACTCGGCCTTTTTTGGAGATGGTGGGATTGGTGTTCAATAGAGTGCCACCTACCAACTCTATAGTTCTACTCGGGGACTTCAACGCTCACATGGTGAATGATGAAGATACCTGGAGGGGAGTGATTCGGAGGTGCGGCCTCCCTGATCTGGACCCGACAGGTGAGCTGTTCTTGGAATTCTGTGTTAGCCATGGATTGTCCATAACAAATACCATGTTCTAACATGAGGTTGCTCACAAATGTTCTTGGTACCAGAGCACCTTGGGCTGAAGATCGATGATCGACTTCATAGTAGTCTCATAAGACCTAAGGCCATATGTTCTGGACACTTGGGTAAAGAAAGGGGAAGAGCTGGCAACCAATCACCACTTGGTGATGAGTTGGATCCAACGCATGGGATGCTGGCCAGATAGACACGGGAGGTCCAAACCATCAGTGACAGTCACCTGGGAACGTCTGGTGGAGGACCCTGTGTAGAAAGACTTCAGCTTCCACCTCCAGAAGAACTTCCCCTGCATTCCAGGTGATGTCTTGGACATTGAGTCTGAGTGGATCATGTTCAGGGCCTCAATTGTTGAAAAGCTGTGGCCTTAACATGACTGGTGCCTGTCATGGTGGCAACCCTAGGTGTATTCCAGTGGTGAGGAAAGCTGTCAAGTCGAAGAAGGGTGCCTTCTGAGCAATTTAAAAATAGCCAGAGCCTCGCGAACCAGCTGAGCGGCAGCGAACCAGCTGAGCAGCGGGGACAGCAGAGCAGCTCACAGCAGGAGTTTGCCTGGGAGTTCGCCTGGAGTGAGCCCAGTGAGGCTTACATCTTGCAAACGTCTCTGAGGAAGCTCATAGTAGGTAGGTGATATGGAAGGGGGGGGTTCAGCTGTTGTGACCTGCACTGGATGTGCCATGTTTGTCTTTCTTCCACAGGACAGAAGCGGCTTTGTCTGTACAAAGTGCAAGCTGGTCTCCATATTGGAAGAGAAGATTGAAGGTCTGGAACAACAGATAATGACCCTGCGTTGCATACGAGAAACTGAGGATTTTCTGGACAAAACACAGGATAGGCTTCTAGGGGCACAAAGCTCTAAAGATATAGAGCAGGTGGCACAGAGGAGCCAAGAGGCCAGTGAGGAAGCTTGGCAACATGTGACCTCCAGAAGAGGTAAGCGGAATGTCCGGGTTCCAGTAACACAGACACAGGTAACCAACCGCTTTCATGTTCTCTCCACAGGTACCATTGTGGAGAGTGGACCAGATGATATGTCTGGGGGGAGAAAGCAGAAGGAGACTCCGCTGGTTGGAAGGCATGAGATGTGATGTCCTGAGGTTGGGGGTTCCACGACCACCACTCCCAAGAGGAGAAGGCGGGTGGTGGTGGTCGGGGACTCTCTCCTCCGGGGGACTGAGTCATCGATCTGCCGCCCTGACCGGGAAAACCGAGAAGTCTGCTGCTTGCCAGGGGCTAAGATTCGTGATGTGACGGAGAGACTGCCGAGACTCATCAAGCCCTCGGATCGCTACCCCTTCCTGCTTCTCCACATGGGCACCAATGATACTGCCAAGAATGACCTTGAGCGGATCACTGCGGACTACGTGGCTCTGGGAAGAAGGATAAAGGAGTTGGAGGCGCAAGTGGTCTTCTCGTCCATCCTCCCCGTGGAAGGAAAAGGCCTGGGTAGGGACCGTCGAATCGTGGAAGTCAACGAATGGCTACGCAGGTGGTGTCGGAGAGAAGGCTTTGGATTCTTTGACCATGGGATGGTGTTCCATGAAGGAGGAGTGCTGGGCAGAGACGGGCTCCATCTTACGAAGAGAGGGAAGAGCATCTTTGCCAGCAGGCTGGCTAACCTAGTGAGGAGGGCTTTAAACTAGGTTCACCGGGGGAAGGAGACCAAAGCCCTGAGGTAAGTGGGAAAGCGGGATACCGGGAGGAAGCACAGGCAGGAATGTCTGTGAGGGGAGGGCTCCTGCCTCATACTGGGAATGAGGGGCAATCAACAGGTTATCTCAAGTGCTTATATACAAATGCACAAAGCCTTGGAAACAAGCAGGGAGAACTGGAGGTCCTGGTGATGTCAAGGAACTATGACGTGATTGGAATAACAGAGACTTGGTGGGATAACTCACATGACTGGAGTACAGTCATGGATGGTTATAAACTGTTCAGGAAGGACAGGCAGGGCAGAAAAGGTGGGGGAGTAGCACTGTATGTAAGGGAGCAGTATGACTGCTCAGAGCTCCGGTACGAAACTGTGGAAAAACCTGAGTGTCTCTGGATTAAGTTTAGAAGTGTGTGCAACAAGAGTGATGTAGTGGTGGGAGTCTGCTATAGACCACCGGACCAGGGGGATGAGGTGGATGAGGCTTTCTTCCGGCAACTCACGGAAGCTACTAGATCGCATGCCCTGATTCTCATGGGTGACTTTAATTTTCCTGATATCTGCTGGGAGAGCAATACAGCGGTGCATAGACAATCCAGGAAGTTTTTGGAAAGCGTAGGGGACAATTTTCTGGCGCAAGTGCTAGGGGAGCCAACTAGGGGGGGCGCTTTTCTTGACCTGCTGCTCACAAACTGGGTAGAATTAGTGGGGGAAGCAAAAGTGGATGGGAATCTGGGAGGCAGTGACCATGAGTTGGTTGAGTTCAGGATCCTGACGCAGGGAAGAAACGTAAGCAGCAGGATACGGACCCTGGACTTCAGGAAAGCAGACTTCGACTCCCTCAGGGAACGGATGGGTAGGATCCCCTGGGGGACTATCATGAAGGGGAAGGGAGTCCAGGAGAGCTGGCTGTATTTCAAGGAATCCCTGTTGAGGTTACAGGGACAAACCATCCCGATGAGTCGAAAGAATAGTAAACATGGCAAGCGACCAGCTTGGCTTAATGGTGAAATCCTAGCGGATCTTAAACATAAAAAAGAAGCTTACAAGAAGTGGAAGGTTGGACATATGACCAGGGAAGAGTATAAAAATATTGCTCGGGCATGTAGGAAAGATATAAGGAGGGCCAAATCGCACCTGGAGCTGCAGCTAGCAAGAGATGTCAAGAGTAACAAGAAGGGTTTCTTCAGGTATGTTGGCAACAAGAAGAAAGCCAAGGAAAGTGTGGGCCCCTTACTGAATGAGGGAGGCAACCTAGTGACAGAGGATGTGGAAAAAGCTAATGTACTCAATGCTTTTTTTGCCTCTGTTTTCACTAACAAGGTCAGCTCCCAGACTGCTGCGCTGGGCATCACAGAATGGGGAAGAGATGGCCAGCCCTCTGTGGAGATAGAGGTGGTTAGGGACTATTTAGAAAAGCTGGACGTGCACAAGTCCATGGGGCCGGACGAGTTACATCCGAGAGTGCTGAAGGAATTGGCGGCTGTGATTGCAGAGCCCTTGGCCATTATCTTTGAAAACTCGTGGCGAACGGGGGAAGTCCCGGATGACTGGAAAAAGGCTAATGTAGTGCCAATCTTTAAAAAAGGGAAGAAGGAGGATCCTGGGAACTACAGGCCGGTCAGCCTCACCTCAGTCCCTGGAAAAATCATGGAGCAGGTCCTCAAAGAATCAATCCTGAAGCACTTACATGAGAGGAAAGTGATCAGGAACAGTCAGCATGGATTCACCAAGGGAAGGTCATGCCTGACTAATCTAATCGCCTTTTATGATGAGATTACTGGTTCTGTGGATGAAGGGAAAGCAGTGGATGTATTGTTTCTTGACTTTAGCAAAGCTTTTGACACGGTCTCCCACAGTATTCTTGTCAGCAAGTTAAAGAAGTATGGGCTGGATGAATGCACTATAAGGTGGGTAGAAAGCTGGCTAGATTGTCGGGCTCAACGGGTAGTGATAAATGGCTCCATGTCTAGTTGGCAGCCGGTGTCAAGTGGAGTGCCCCAGGGGTCGGTCCTGGGGCCGGTTTTGTTCAATATCTTCATAAATGATCTGGAGGATGGTGTGGATTGCACTCTCAGCAAATTTGCAGATGATACTAAACTGGGAGGAGTGGTAGATACGCTGGAGGGGAGGGATAGGATACAGAAGGACCTAGACAAATTGGAGGATTGGGCCAAAAGAAATCTGATGAGGTTCAATAAGGATAAGTGCAGGGTCCTGCACTTAGGATGGAAGAATCCAATGCACCGCTACAGACTAGGGACCGAATGGCTAGGCAGCAGTTCTGCGGAAAAGGACCTAGGGGTGACAGTGGACGAGAAGCTGGATATGAGTCAACAGTGTGCCCTTGTTGCCAAGAAGGCCAATGGCATTTTGGGATGTATAAGTAGGGGCATAGCCAGCAGATCGAGGGATGTGATCGTTCCCCTCTATTCGACACTGGTGAGGCCTCATCTGGAGTACTGTGTCCAGTTTTGGGCCCCACACTACAAGAAGGATGTGGATAAATTGGAGAGAGTCCAGCGAAGGGCAACAAAAATGATTAGGGGTCTAGAGCACATGACTTATGAGGAGAGGCTGAGGGAGCTGGGATTGTTTAGTCTGCAGAAGAGAAGAATGAGGGGGGATTTGATAGCTGCTTTCAACTACCTGAAAGGGGGTTCCAAAGAGGATGGCTCTAGACTGTTCTCAATGGTAGCAGATGACAGAACGAGGAGTAATGGTCTCAAGTTGCAATGGGGGAGGTTTAGATTGGATATTAGGAAAAACTTTTTCACTAAGAGGGTGGTGAAACACTGGAATGCGTTACCTAGGGAGGTGGTAGAATCTCCTTCCTTAGAGGTTTTTAAGGTCAGGCTTGACAAAGCCCTGGCTGGGATGATTTAACTGGGAATTGGTCCTGCTTCGAGCAGGGGGTTGGACTAGATGACCTTCTGGGGTCCCTTCCAACCCTGATATTCTATGATTCTATGAGAGGTACCAGCTGGCTAAAAGGGCTGCAGCTGCAGCGGTTGCTGAAGTGAAAGCCCAGGCTTGGGAGGAGTTTGGAGAGACCATGGAGAATGACTACCAGACAGCCTCAAAAGTGTTCTAGAAAACCATTCATTGCCTTAGGAGGGGTCAGCGAGACATTGCCCAGGATGTACTCAGCAAGGGCAATGAAATACTGACCTTGACTGAGGAGATCGTTGAGAGATGGAAGGAGCACTTTGAGGAACTCTTCAACCTGATGGACAAGCCCACTTTCAGGAGGCAGCGCCAGAAACCTCCGGTGAGATCGAATCTATTTATGATGCTGAGATCAATATGGTGGCAAAGTGCCTTCGTAGTGGTGAGGCAGCAGGAGTGGACAAGATTCATCCGGAGATATTGAAAGCACTGGACAATGTTGGAGTTTCGTGGTTAACGGGCCTCTTCAATGTTGTGTGGAAGATGAGTGCTGATCTTTAAGAAAGGAGACCAGAGGGTGTGTTCCAACTATAGGGGGATCACACTCCTCAGCCTCTCTGGCAAAGTCTATGCCAGGGTACTTGAGAAAAGTTATGCCCATTAGTTGAACCTTGGATTCAGGAGAAACAGTGCGGATTCCATCCCGACTGTGGAACAACAGAGAGCTCTTTGCTCTCTTGCAGATACTCAAGAGGCCATGGGAGTTTGCTAATCTGGTCTACCTTTGTTTTTTAAACCAGAGGAAGGCATATGACCGCGTTCCCCAAGATGTCTTGTAGGAAGTGCTGTGGGAGTGTGAGGTGCCAGTGCTGCTTTTGCGCACTATCCAGTCCCTCTATTCTCGGAGTTAGAGTTGTGTTCTTATTCTTGGCATTAAGTCAAGTTTGTTCAAGGTGGTGTTGGACTCCGCCAAAGTTGAATCTAGTTCCTACTCCTGTTTGTGATTTTCCTAGACAGGATATTAAGGTGCAGCTGAGCTGTGGAGTGCACCCAGTACAGGGACTTAGAGGTGGCATCTCTGCTGTTTGCAGACGATGTTGTCCTTCTTGCTTCTTCAGACTGTTATTTCCGAAGTGCACGCGGACATTTTGCTGCTGAGTGTGAAGCGGCAGGGATGAGAATCAGCACCTCCAAATCAGAGGTTGTGGGCCTTTCTTGGATGAAAGTGGACTGCTCTCACCAGGTCAGGGGGGAGCAGCTGCCCTTAATGGAAAGAGTTCAAGTATCTAGGGTCTTGTTCATGAGTGATGGTAAGCAGGAGCGAGAGACTGACTGGTGGATTGGTGTGGCACTGGCAGTGATGCTGGTGCTGTACCAATTCATGATGGCGAAGTGGGAGCTGATTTCTCAGATGAAGCTCTCGGTTTACAGGTCGTTCTACATCCCCATCCTCTCCTATGGTCATGAACTTTGGGTAATGACCAAAAAGACGACATCGCGGGTACAAGCGGAAGAAATGAGGTTTCTCTGCAGGGTGGCTGGGCTTACTCTCAGAGACAGGGGGAGCTCAGCTATTCGGGAGGCCTCGGAGTAGAGCCGCTACTCCTCCGGATTGAGAGGAGCCAGTTGAGGTGGTTCAGGCACCTGATAAGGATGCCACCTGGGAGGCTTCCATTGGAACTATACTGGGCATGGCCCACTGGGTGGAGGCCATGAGGCTCACCCAAGACATGCTGGAAGAATTATATCTTCCTGCTGGCTTGGGAACACTGGGGAATCCCCCTGGAGGAGCTGGAACCTGTTCTGGAGGAAAAGCGGCATAAAGGAGGAGGAAGAAGAAGATTCCAGCCAGCATTTGTTTTTTCTAATATTACCTAAGATGTCTTTGGATGTATTAGACTGTGGTTTCAGATCCATGGCTGATGAGCTGATAGCTATTCTGTACAGACTGTTGTATTTCAGTCCTGATGTATGGTTCATCCGAGGGTAAAGAGCCTGTTGAAATATTGTGTTCAGCGTGTGAAATGGTCTGTCTAAAATGCAGGCAGAACTATGGTACATAATGAACCTAGTACTCCAGTGCCCTGAACCCTATGGAGTCATTGATAATTGTACAATGGGCATGCTGAGTACCACCATTCTAATCTAATGGCATTTGTCTCAGCTGTAAATGACTATACATATGCAAATCTGCAGCCTGGGTCATTGGTGGGACTTTTGCTGGGAAACTTCTGCACTAAAATCCTGGGACTCCCTCACCTGAGTTTTGTTACTGGTGCAGAAGTAGGCTATTGTCCTCACCTGGACCAGACACTGGAGAGAATAATATGCCCATCTACACAGGCTGAGGACTCGGTGCCTGGGTTCGATACCTGTCTGAGCTGCAGAATTTGGTTGTGACCTTGAAAAACCCAATTAACCTCTCAATCAGGAGACGAGTAAATACTTCAAGAATTGCATAAACACTCACATTTAAAATGATTCCCTTCTTCCACTTTTCCATTTGCTTTCCATGATTGCTGAAGTCAATGCAAATATGCCCAGTTTATCCCTAGCTGAGGATCTGGGCCTGAGTCTTTGGACTTTCAATCTTATGCCTTAATCAAAAGACTGTTTTTCCTCCTCATTTTGCAGGTATTCTATAGGAGTCTAAACTGGTTGAAATGATCTGTAACATGAAAGGGGAGACGATGGTGTACTGCCTTCAATTATACCTATTGGCTTGAAAATGTGCCGTGCATACACCTAAGGAATGATTCTTTAGGTTATATGTTAAAAAAATAATCCATCTTGATAAAGATTTAAAGTAGAGCTAGTTGAAATTCCTTGCATGAAAATTTTATTAATCAAAAACTTCCCTTTCCCCCCCCCAAATGACACAATTTTATAAAAGAAAAAATTGTCAATGTTGTACTTTTTCCGTTTTTGCAAAAATATATTATGCCTTTAAAATGTTTTTAATTCAAAGGTATTATCAAACTGATTAATGCAATGATTAATTTCCAAAACAACTCGGGTCTAATAAACTAAGAAAAAACAATCGTTTCCTCTCCAGACCGTTTTTTTTGTGGAAAAAAATGAAAATTAAAGGCTTCCAATAAAAAATGTCAGACTTTTTTATATTAAAGTAATATAAAAATGATTATTTTTTGTAAACAAAAACAAGTTTGAAATGTTGAAAATTTTCACAAAACTACTTTTGGATTTTTCTGCAAACTCTGGTCTTAAGCCCTAGTTTTTAGAAAAGAAATTTCTGAAAGCAGAACAAACCGTACAAGAGCTGTCATTTGGATGTTATTTTCAAATTGTTCATTGTGGTGGCATTGGCATTTCAATGTCAACTGACTCCTCAGAGACTCCAAACAAAATAGCATATTTCATATTTCGTGACACTTTTAGAACGACTTTTCTTAAACTAATGGGAGAGTGGGGGTATCAATATCATGGTGCTCTGTACATTTGGGTTTTGTAACATTAGAGGAACGATGGTTTAAAGTAGCTGCTATTCTTTCTAAGATGATGTCACTTTTTCTCTCCAGTGCTTATAGAAAATATGTTTAGTGTTTCTTGCATTAAAAGAAAAGCAGACAAACAAAAGAATTATTTTCCTTTAAAAGCAGGCTTTGGTTCAGATCCAGAAAGCTCTGTTAAAAATCAGGCCACAAGTGATTTCCCAAAGGTCACATGGGAAGTCAGTCGTAGACCTGGGAATTAAACCCACTGCCTTGACACACTATACCAGCCTTCCTCACCTTCCTTTCCCTCCATCCCCCAATTAGTAAAATAAAACCTCACGTGCTTACCAACTTTCCTCCTTGGTTTTCAGGTTGTTTTTCTTCCTCATCAACTTATTTGGCATGCAAAATAAGCTGCCAGCTGCATTGTGTCTTCTCTGGGCAGTCATCAGAAACTAGTATGTATACCACCTGTCTGATTATTCATCTAGTCATGCCAGTTCCGATTCCACTTGAACGTGTCCTAAGCAGAACAAAAAAGCCCTGCAATGTTCTGCTTTTATAAAAAGCAGAATTGGCTCCTGGAAATGTCCAGACTTAAAGGAGCTATGATCAAAACTGTTTATAGTAGCTAACCATCAGGCTCCTGGTCTCTGATTAGTATCTTGATAATGCTTTACTTTTATCCCATTCCTCCCGCACAAAGTGGGCATTTTATTGAGTTGCATTGGGATCATAAGGCAGATATACATTCAGCCGTGCTCCTGGGAGAAGGGGAAATTAGTGTGGGATGAATAGTCCAATTTACGTGTAGGGCCTGCTCCAGAATCATGCTGCACTCTGTGTGGAATACCATGATAATGGGTGCAGACTCAGAGATTAAACTTGTATAAATAGTTCATTTGCAAGTTCAGTGGTGAAATCCTGCTCCAATGGAAGTTGGAGAGAGGGTTGCTCTTGACTTCCATGGGGCCAGGACTTCACTGCACAACAGACCTTCTGGTGACATTTCCAGTGATTCCCATTTCTTGCAGAGCCGGAAATAACAGTAGGCTTTTTTCAGCAGTATGGGTCATTTTTATTTCCAGTCTCATTTAGGACATACAAAGGCAGAAGTGCTTGACAATGAACAATAATGGTGGGGGTGGGGTTAATATGTGACACAGCTGGAGGCTAAAAAGTGAGCCAGCCCTCTGAGCACTTAGGCACCAGTCAGCCCGCCCAAAGAAGGCTGATTGGGGAATATACAGCTAAATTAGTTGATCAGTCTGGGGGCTGATGAACCAATTAGCCATCAGCGGAGGGCTATAAAAAGACACAGGAAAGGGGAGAGGATTGGGTTAGGTGGGGCCAGTAGCTCTGTGCAAAAGGGTGAGAAACCATTGCAAATACTTGGCTACACAAGACTGTATGGGTGTTGGTGGTGGGCTTAGAGTCAGAGGTTTCTCGGCAACTGAGTACAGGGATGGCGTGCACCCCATTACAGGGACGATAACCCATGCTTTTTAACTTCAAAAATTGGTTCCGATTTGGTTATTGGCCCAGATTTTGGGAGGGAGTTTTCTTTGCTTGAGTCCGTCTAGTTTGCCTTTTCTTAGAGGAATAGAGTTCAGAATCATTAATGAGATGCACGTATCACTTGATATGCATCTGGGTACTGACAATCTACCACTAATTATAGGGTGAATAAAACCAATTAATAATTCAAAGAGCTTTATTGAGAGTTAATCAACCACTGCCTGTTGCTCTCTACTGTATGTAACTTTTACTTTGTGTAGTTGCCACTGTTCACACATGTTTGTGAGAACTATTATGTACACCGGGTGCTATAGCATTTTATAATTTAAATCAGGTCCATCTGTGAGATGACTGAATGTCTAACAAGTATTTCTACTGAAATGACCACAGTGAGGCATAAAAAACACAACATGATTTTAATACCTCTTAATGGACATTAAAAACATGAAATGTTTTGTCAGTTTTAGCTCTTATAGAAACACAAGACAACATTCAGTACAGAAAAGCATAAAAGTTAGGACTTCTGAAAAGCACTACAGGTCAATTTCTGCCCTCAGATTAGTCAAACTAGGTAGTGCTGGGTCACAGATGGTTTTCTACTGCCACAAATATTTTTGAGAGTTCCAAACGGTTTACCATCCCAAATTGGGACACAAAGTCAAAATCTCAACGTCCACAAAATCAAAATGTGAAAACCAACTAACCAAAACAACAAAATCAGTTTGGGTCTGTCAAGGTTCCTCCCCCACTCTGAACTCTAGGGGACCTGCATGAAAAACCTCCTAAGCTTATCTTTACCCGCTTAGGTCAAAACTTCCCCAAGGTACAAAATATTCCACCCTTTGTCCTTGGATTGGCCGCTACCACCACCAAACTAATACTGGTTATTGGGGAAGAGCTGTTTGGACACGTCTTTCCCCCCAAAATACTTCCCAAAACCTTGCACCCCACTTCCTGGACAAGGTTTGGTAAAAAGCCTCACCAATTTGCCTAGGTGACTACAGACTCAGACCCTTGGATCTTAAGAACAATGAACAATCCTTCCAACACTTGCACCCCCCCTTTCCTGGGAAATGTTGGATAAAAAGCCTCACCAATTTGCATAGGTGACCACAGACCCAAACTCTTGGATCTGAGAACCATGAAAAAGCATTCAGTTTTCTTACAAGAAGACTTTTAATAAAAATAGAAGTAAATAGAAATAAAGAAATCCCCCCTGTAAAATCAGGATGGTAGATACCTTACAGGGTAATTAGATTCAAAACATAGAGAACCCCTCTAAGTAAAACCTTAAGTTACAAAAAAGATACACAGACAGAAATAGTTATTCTATTCAGCACAATTCTTTTCTCAGCCATTTAAAGAAATCATAATCTAACACCTACCTAGCTAGATTACTTACTAAAAGTTCTAAGACTCCATTCCTGGTCTATCCCCAGCAAAGACAGAATATAGACAGACACACAGACCCTTTGTTTCTCTCCCTCCTCCCAGCTTTTGAAAGTATCTTGTCTCCTCATTGGTCATTTTGGTCAGGTGCCAGCGAGGTTACCTTTAGCTTCTTAACCCTTTACAGGTGAGAGGAGCTTTCCCCTGGCCAGGAGGGATTTCAAAGGGGTTTACCCTTCCCTTTATATTTATGACAGGGTCAATTGCAACATTTTGCTTGGATATTTTTGAAATGCTTCTTTCCCCCATTTTTCCTTTTATTTTTTTTTCTAATTAGCTTAAATAGCAAAACAAAAAGTCATTTCAAATCAGATTTTCTTTTTTGTTTTCAAAAATGGCCAAATGAATTGTTTCAACAATTTCAAAACTGTCTTTTTCTCAATATTTTTTGAGTCAGGAGAATCGTCAAAAGCCATCCTTGTTTTTCAAACAGTTTTGGTTTCAGTGGAAGATCAGACAAAAAACAAAACAAAGAACAATTAGCAGAAACCTTTTCAACCAACTCTAAGCTCTTTGGGAGTAAGGTCAATCTTTTTGTTTGTGTGTGCACATAATGGGGCCTCAGCCTCTGACACTTACCAAAATACTCCAGCTCTGAATGTGCTGCTCCATTGAATTCAAAGTAAATGTGTGCTCCTTATTTCTCAAAGATTATTCTGAAGTCTTTGGCTTCTCTTTTTCTATTAAGCACTTAGCAAATGGGTGCAATAGAGGTACTGATCTGTCCTTAAAATCCTTCTATGATGAGATGCCTACAAAACGCTTGACATTGGTTAGATAGCAGATGTGCTATGACGGCTTATTACACTAATCACAATCCTCTTGCTGATGCCCTGTTACGTTTGTTGTAGTCACCTGTTATCATATACTTGGAATGTAAATTTCTGGTGGCATGGACTGTCATTTTGTTATGTATGTAAATTATACCTAGCATAAAGGCTTTGATGCCTGATTTGGGGCCTTTAGACATTACTAAAACACCAATGTTAAAGAAGTAGAGGTATTAGGATTACAGTCTGTTACTAGATTTTGTACTTCAGATGATTCGTCTCTGCGTTAAGATGGCACTGTAAGTCCAGTGAGAGAGGAGGTTATTTATGCTACACCCTGAGAGCAATGTGGTATGTATACACAGATTGGAGCCATATGGCAGATTAAAGTAGCAGACTAGCCTAAGCACTGCTGCTTTCCCACAGCTAGTGTTGAAATATTTATTTCTGCAGGGTGTTATAAAAAGGCATCAATATTGCACTTGACAGGATAACAGTAGCATGGCCCCAGTATACTAGGTGGCAGGACATAACCCGAGGGACTGGAAGGCAGTCAAAGCAGAATGGAGTCAAAAACAGCACAGAAGAGAGGACAGTGTAAACTGAAAGGCATCTATAAAGACTAGAAGGGCAAGAAAGATCAACCAAGACTATGCACACAACATGAGGGCTAGACAAAGGCACCAATCTTGACAGAACGATGTGGGAACTTGGATCATTAAGGGTATATCTACACTGCACAGCTCTGACTCAGGTTTGAGCCCAGTCCCCCTTTTCATCCACACACAAGCCAGTCTGACTTGGGTGAGCAAGTGTAACCCATGCCTCCTTGTTGTGGTGCTCTGTCCCACTCTAGTGGCACCTAGACCACCTAGAGATTGATGAGTCTGCTACAGCCTTAGCTAAGATCCATGTACCTTTTAGCTCATGCAGTCAAGGCTCATACACTAAGCTTCAGAGGACCCAGGTTCGATCCCACCTGCTGACAACCAGGGCCTGCTGGCATTACACAACCACTGGGTCCTAGGACCCTGCTAGGAGAGTAGGCCAGAGCCCAAGCCCCCTGTAACTCAGGTCCAATCCCTGTCACTTTGCAGTGTGGATGCAGATTAAGCCACAAACCAAGTTAGAAGGTCTGCAAAGTGCAGTATGGATGTGTTAGCATGGCTGTGAGACCCACGTCCAACTATTGTAAACCCAGTTTACAAGGCAGTGTGAAAACTCAAGCGTGGGCTTGGAAACACTGAGTCCACAGACACAGGTTTACAATGTAGAGTAGACATAACCTCAGGCTAGTACAACCAGGCTTTATTTCCAAAAGTTTGGTGTCAGAAGGCAATTCCTGAACTTTCTTATGGAATCAGTGTCTGTCAGGTTAATCTGTAAAAAAATCTTTGAACTTGAACCCTTCATGGTAATGTCTGTCTATAGTAATGATGACCAACTAAAGACCAGGCAGTGGGTCATATTGTGGTGATGGTCATAGTTTATGTGCTCCCCATACATAAGGACTTTTCCAGGCTAGTATTCCCAAAGGGAAGTTGTATTTAGAATCAGGGCCTTGTCTGTCTGCCCATCTACCAGAAGAGCTCTTACCTAACCAAGTCCTCACATTAGACATGAGGGATTGGCAACCTTTGGCATGCGGCCCGTCAGGGAAATCCGCTGGTGGGCCAGGACGGTTTGTTTACGTGCAGTGTCTGCAGGTTTGGATGATCGCAGCTCCCACTGGCCGCGGTTCGCCGTTCCAGGCCAATGGCGGCTGCACGAAGCGGTGGCCAGCACATCCTTTGGACTGCGCCCCTTATTGACTAGTGTGGGGTTTGTACACCCCATCACAGTCGTCCACACATTTTATCAGCAGTAAGGGTATATTTACACCCAGATCACTGATGAAAATATTGCATACTGGCTTCTTCTTCTTTTTGGCATTCTCAAACAGACAAGTTAATTAAATGTATCTCAGATATGATACTGTAGAATTGGAGAGGTTCAAAGAAGAACAACAAACTATCAGGGGCATGGATAAACTCTTATGTGAAGAGAGACTGAAAAGATTGGAATTTTTCACCTTAGAAAGATGAATAAGAGGGGCATGATAAAAGTATATACAATAAAGAATGTTACAGAAAAGCTAGATCAGGAGCTTCTGTTCTTCCTGTCTCGTAACTAAGAGTACGTTTTAGTCACAGGTATTTTTAGTAAAAGTCACAGAGAGGTCACGGGCAGTAAAAAAAATTCAGGGCCCGTGACCTGTCCATGACTTCTACTATATACCCCTAACTAAAACTTGGGGGGGGGGGCTGCGTGGGGGCAACGCGCGTGCTGGAGGAGGGCAGCCTGGGTGCTGGGGGGAGAGGGCAGGCAGCGGTGCATGGCCTGGGACCCCCGGTGGTGCTGGGGGGAGCTGGAGGTTGGCATGCAGTCTGGGATGCTTGCTGGTGCTGGGGGGGTTGGCAGGGCCGGCAAGCTCCCTGCCTGGCTCTGCACCTCCCCCCACCAGCAGCAGAAGTGTTTGGGCATGGGATGGGGTGAGGTGGGCTCTGGGCGGCACTTACCTGGGGGGCTCCCCGGAAGTGGCGACATCCCCCTTGCTCAGCTCCTAGGCAGAGGCATGGCCAGGCAGCTCTACTCGCTGCCTCCACCCAGAGCGCTGGCTTCACAGCTCCCATTTGCTACTGCAAAAGTCATGGATGTCACAGAAAGTCACAGATGTCACAGAAAGTCACAGAATCCGTGACCTTCATGACAAACTCGCAGCCTTACTCATAACATAAGAAGAAGGAGATAAGCAATTAAACTTTAAGGTGGCAACCTCAAAACTGATAAATACTTTTTCATACAAAGCACCAATAACCTGCAGAAGTCACTGCCACAAGATGTTGTTGAGCTGGAAATCTTAGCAAGATTCAAATAGGGATTGGATATTTACACAAATAATAAGAGTATCCAGTTATAATAGTTAATGCTAACAAATTTTTGAAGGGATAGTAAACCTCATGCTTCTGGTCTTAATCCTATTACGGTGAAGACCTAATATGGAGGCAGATTATCCAACAGCTGTCTAAACAAGGTTTCTTTGACCTGCCTCTGAAGCAGGCCACTCTTGGAGACAGGATACTGGAGAATAGCTGGACCATGGGTCTGATCCAGTTGCTATGAATAAATAGGCTCACAGAACTATGTTAGGGATCAAACTGGCCCAGTAAGCTTAAGTAGCCTGATACAGGTTTGAACAGCTCACATTTCTTTTGTGCTTGAGGCAAGATTATGCTTTGATCTCTCTTATTATAGAGAAAGTGGATGATAAACCTCCTATCAGAACTCAGTATACTTCATACTCTCATAGCTTTGACAATGCCTTTATTTCCAGTATAAACAGGGAACTTGCTTTCCACCTCCACTCCGTTTTTTTGTCTTCTAGCTAGAGTATTTAATTCCAATGATAAATTGAGCAAATTAATGTTATTGAACAGAACAGGGATAAGATAGAAAGTTCCTAATTTTAATCAACATGGAACATTTTATGAGCTATAGAAACAAGAATTTCAAGCAGCTTTATTTATCCATTTTCTCAATCAGTGGAGTAACCGGGCAGGTTGTCCTTCACAATTGTTGAAACAAGGTTAAGTAGCATGACATACTTTTCCATATTCTCTACCCTTCCCAGATATTAATTTATGGGATATAGTAAATACATATGGCACCATTTCAATCTGTTTTATATCATTTGCTTTTGTTTTATTGCAAAAAGAAAGTGACTACTAATGTATTCATATTACACTAATACCTGGAAACAATCAACCATATAATTCAGTCATTACACAGTGAGTAATAAATATCGATGCAATTTTTAAAGTGAAGAAATAAATCTGTCTAGCTAATATTTTTCTAAGATGTGTAGAGATTTTTGGTGTCAGTATGTATATCTCCACCCTGACTGAAATCTGTCTTTAGTGGATGAACAGGCAATCTGAACGGTTATGCAAATGTGACCTTCAAGAAAGTTGAGATAGGGAAAAAAAAAAAAAAAGATATCATCTGTCCAAAAGTATCTTGCAAATGCTTCTGATTTTTAAACAAAGGGGTTACTTTTAATCTGTATGATCTCCAGATTAATCATCAAAACAATCTTTTTGAACTCTTTGTAACAGAAACGGCATACTGTAAAATGCCATTCCCGGCCTGTAACTTTCAATTCTGAGAAGAAAACAAGTAAGTTGAGAATTCCTAAGGCACAGCTGATATGCCTTAATATTTGAAGGTTTTCATGGATAGCTCATGGTTTGCAAGTCATATAATCCAAAACCCAATATTCCAGCAGAATAGCCTTGTCAGTCAAAGCATTTTTTCTTTTGAATATCTGTACAAATTGTACATTGACTACCAAGACTCTGTAAGCAAACTCCATACACAATGTTCTGACAAACAAATATATAAAATGCGTGAGATGAGCACTGAATTAACTGTATTCCCAGCAATTTGCAGAAATGTGACTCATCTACAAGTTATAAGGTGCCTGGAGTAACTGCTGCTGTGGGCAAAATGCATTGCAGTTCTGTAGTGCCACTATACAGTACACTCCAGACACTAAAGATTCAGAGCTTCATTCATGTGCGTCTTCATTACATCCAAGTGCTCTTTTACACTTTTGTTTCAGATGCACTAACCAAGAATTTGGTGGCTCTAACAGGAACATAGTCAAACTTGGGGCCTACCAAGTTTGACCAATTCTTATAGGGCCTAATCCATTCAATAGATTTTGGATTGGACCCACAGTTCCCGTTCCTTCTCACATTCAATTTAGTAGGAAGGCTCTGACCTCAGTGGTACAAAATTTGACACTTTGTTTTTAGATTTGTTCGTAACAGCCCTTCACCACTTTCCTGGCTCATCTCACACCTTTATTTTCTTTATTATTGGTTGTTGTTTGTATTATGGTAGCACCTGTTCTTATTTAAACTACAGAACTGCCTAACGGCCCCAGTCAAAATCAGAGGCCTATTGTGCTAGGCACTGTACAAACATAGATTAAGAGACAGTCCCTGCCCCAAAGAGTTTACAATCTACATAGAAAAGATAAAGGAAAAAAATAAGCACAAAGAAGGTGAAATGACTTGCTCAAGGTCACCCAGCAGAACAGTGGCAGAGCTCACCATAGAACAGAAGTCTCCTGAATTCCAGGCCACTGCAATATCATCTGGACCTCACTGCCCATTGACCTCAGTGGAGATCAGAGCACCATTGTGCTGTGTGCTATACACACACACAGAGTAAAAGACTAAAGTTGCTCAAAAATAAAAATTTCCATCATGTGGGAAATGTCAATATTTTGACATTTGTTTTTGTCCTCATTTGAGAGAAAAAAGTCAATACCAAATTTTGCATACAATGGAAACATTGATTTTGACATTCCCAAATGGAAACATTTCTTTTCATCTCAATTAAACATTGAATTGTGCCCACCTGAGCTTTTGTAGGGCCTCACTGGAGTTGTAGCGCAGATATCTCATACCCCTATTTTCCTCAGTGTGTGGGGCTTCCTGATCAGTCTACATCTCCCACGATGCACTGGACTCTCATTTGATAGAACAGTGATTCAACAAATGGGGACCCCATGGCGCATCATGGGAAATGTAGTCCAGCCATGGATCCTCTGCCATGAGGAGAATGGATCATGAGGTACCTGAACTAAAACTCCCATAAGGCACCATAGAAGCTCAGGGAAACCCAGATTAATATTGAATTATGCTGAGATAGAACATATTAGTTTGGTTGAACAAACCAGAATGTTTTAATTTGGATCAATCTGAGCCAAATCTCTCCCTCCCCCACTTTTTTTTTCCTTTAGATTTTGCCAATAGAAAATCACAAAAGTTTGGCAAATTCAACATTTTCCTGTGAAATATTTTGAGTGTGCATAAACTGCATTTTCAGAAAAAAATAATCAATGGACAATTCCCTGTCCTGAAGTGCTTACAATATAAATAGACTAGATGGACAAAGGGTGAGAGATATTATTCCCATTTTATAGATAGGGAACTGAGGCATAGAAATTAAACAATTTATTGAACCTCTCCAAGGAAGAGTGTGGCAGAGTCAGGAATTGAATTCTGGGAGTTGAACTAGATTCGACTAGATGACCTCCTGAGGTCCCTTCCAACCCTGATATTCTATGAACTCACATCTCCTGAGACCCGGTTCAAGACTTTACTCAGAAGATCTGTCTTCCTCTCTGACTTGTCTCTTGGAGTAAGGACCTTTTACTCTGGAGCTTCTGCCATCATCAAGAGTCTTCATTTATTTTTCCTTCTCAACTCTCCATCTCTTTTCAAATCACATCACAAACAGCCTTTTTGTCCACTTCCCTCACCCTTATTTATTATGTAGCTATAACTGTATTACCAAACTCCATAAAACAATGTAGTTTGTAGAAAAGATGCTATAAACTATGGGCCCAATCCCGGAAGCTTTACAAACCTCAAACTCCTGCTGCAACTGTGGGGCCCAACTCTCACCATGACCTCTATCATTTCACTGGCCGTCTTCACAGATATTGTTCTTTAAAGCAAATGCACAATGCATCAGGGTTCTGTATTTCGGAAAACGAACAAAGCCAATACCTGCAGCCGAGCCCTTATGAGCAGCCCTAACATAACAAATCATGTTATGCATCGCAGAGAGGAGTTGTTAAGGAAACAGATTTTGGGTTCATCTTCCTAGGGATTATTACAAACCAACAGTGAATTAAAAAAAAACATTATGAAACAATCTTGGCAAATAACTTGATAACATATTTTATGCTGGGCATTAATTTATACAAAGTTCTGAGAGAAATATCCTATGCCATTACATAGCTCATTCAACAGTGAATGAATTCAGCGTGATTAACATTATTACAGTGATTTGCAAAGGAAGTAATAACTTGTCATTTATCATAAAGCCATCCCAGAAAATGCAGAGATCTGTCACATCATCCACTGACAGCATCTACACACAGCTCATGCTGTAGCAGCCAACAGAGGGGCTGGGCTGGTATCGAGCTTCTGTGGGCTCTAATTAACGTGTGGAGCATAGAGAGGCTTTGTGGAGTAAATCTTCAGTTTGATCCATAGGGCAGAGGACTGTTGCCATATAACTCCCTTGGGCTCAGTTATGAGTTGGCTGTGTGCTTGGACAGGGGAGTAAGGAGCTTTAAGGATCCTCACTTAACTGTACTCCCCATTGGCTACTTGCATCACCAGAGCTAGTGCAGAGGCAGAGAGCAGCTGCCACCAGGCTACTAATCCCCATCACACAAAGGTGGGAGAGGAGTGGGCTAGTTGGGGTGCACAGTAAGTGTAGCCACAGCTTCATGCCCTCAACGCACTGGCCACCACAGCTGGGTCAATGCAGAGGAGAAAGTGGGCTGGCACAGTTTAATTTCCTCGTGGAGCAAGAGGGCAGCAGGGACTAGACTGTGATTCTGAAACCCTGGGGCGGTGCAGTTTGCACTGCTCCTTACTCAGGGAAGACTGTAGGATGATAGTTTAACCCACTGCTGTGAAGCTGAAGGTATTCTGAATGGTTATACTGTAGCAAATGCATTGAGGTACTTTGAATGATCTGTATTTTGCCAGCTAGTTCTTGATTGAAAGGAAAACCTCTTGTAACCCCCTCCGTTGACAGTACAGTCTACAACATGCTGGACACACAAGCTAGGAAGCAAACAGAGTAACAAGGAAAAGGTATGTTGCCACCGTACAGCGGATCCTTTTTATAGTAAATTCAGAGTGGTGTCGAATGATCGTCACTTTGATGCTTTGCAATATTGCTACTGCACATCTGGTTGTAAGCAACCTTTGCTTTTTAGGGCTTGATCCAAAGCCCACTGAAGCCAGTGGAAAGACTACCCTTGATTTCAATGGCACAAGCCCATACAAAATTAGTGAGGAGAAAATCATGACTACTTTCTGGAGTAAGCCTCTGCAGTGAAGGGACTTTGCCTCCAGCAGAACAGAAGTGGTTCTGCTGCCTCCTAATTGCTGCAGAGACCTATTTTTGAAAGGCCCTTCCATAGTGCATCAGAGAGGACTTTGGAGAGTGAGGTTGGTGGGTCTACACTAAATAGTAGGAAGGGGTCAACACAGGGACTTTGAACACAGTACAGTGTCAGGACGGATTCCTTCCTGCAAACGGTGGCACATGCAGGTATGTAATTAGTGTGACTTTTCTGTGACCTGCACCTTTAAAGGCTGAAGGCTGGAGGGCAACAAACATTTTGTGAGGGAGAGCTGGCGCAGCACATAATGGAGATATACACACTCCCAGCTGATGTAACATGGTACAAAGATATACACTCTCTGCTCTGCATCTACTTTTGTTCTTTCTCAATTGCTTCCTTTAAAATAAAGCTGAGCATGCATGGTTACTCTTTGTTTATGGAGAAACATGCATAATTCCCCACCTCAGTCCTCAGTGCACGGGACGTATCCTAGGGCTTTGACCTGATCAGATAGTCCTTCGCCATTCAGTTTTCTGACAGAGAAGGGGTATGACTTGTAACAATGTGGAAATAATAAAGCAGAATGATGGTGGACTTTTTATGCAGCCTCCACTGTTTGTGAACTTTGCCTCATTGCTGCCGAAGTGGCTTGTGTTACTTGTCACATCACCCTTTCACTTTTGCAGGCTGCTCACGAAATATTGAAAAATTACACAACAGGCTGATGTTTATTGGCATGAGTGTTTCATTTGCTTCACGCATAAATATTTATGATCAGCTCCTGGCTGGCCCTGTGACAAGGCTCTTCTCAAATACAGCTCAGTGTCATGTACTTTGGAGAGAAAGGTCTGTCTCCATGACAGTGACTGTATCTAAATCTTTATCTCACTGACGGTGCAATCTGTGTGGAAAAAGGTTTGGAATCTTGACACTAGATGGTACCCCATTACAGAAAGTAGCTTTCTGTTTGGGAGTTAAGCTCAAGAACATCATTAATATTGGTCACTCATCATAAATGAACGTTTGATAAGGAAATCCATGTGAATTATATATTTGTATGAGCTAATTAATAGGCAACTTTCTTACATGCTCTAACACTAGTTACATATTTATTAGTTGTAGTTATTTCTATTACAGGAGTCTCTAGAAGCTCCAACTGAGTTCAAGGCCACATTGTGCTAGAAATACATAGTAAGAAATGGTCCCTGACTCATAGAATTTACAGTTTAAATAGATTAAGATAGTCAAGGGGTGGCAGAATTTCCCACAGGTTCCTGCCCTGCTTTAACTGCTAGAAGACCTGCCTTTACTATGATGTTTACAAGAGCAGAACAAACCAAGGCTTTCATGGCATATATGCGTAAAGTAATTGCAGTAACATATAATTTACCTTCCATGCTTCATTAAGGCACTGCAGATGTGTCACTGGTCATTGTGAAATGTGAAAAAATGGTTAATATGATTTTTTGCAGCCTTAAAAAATCTACTGATTAGATGGGGTAGAACTGGGCGACTTTTTTATCTCCGGATTATTATTTTGTAAAGAAAAATGGTTCTGTGACAAAAAGTAGTTTTTTGATACAATTTCCATTTTTGTTGGCCTTCTTCAGTTGAACTGACGAAATGTTTGTCTTTTGGTGTTTGGAAACCAAAACAAGTTCATTTGTCAGGTTTTCAACGAAAGACCTCAAAAAATCCATAAAATGAAATGTATCACAGAAAATAAAATACATTTTCCTAAGACATCCAGAAAGGAGTTATCTTATCTACAGAACAAGTAATAATCGAAAGTGCCAGGAGTATAGCTAGGCTGGATTGAAGCTGCTTTATTGTGACTCTCAATTTTCTATTTCTATCTATGGATTGATCATGACAGTTCCTTCTGGCCTTAAAAGTCAATGAATCTATGGGAACAGAATTTAACTACAGCTATGTAACCCCCATGTGGAGTTTGGAGCTCCAGTCTGAGCATCTAGGGGGCCCTATCAAAAGGCCTATGACTACATGACTGTCATATTCTTCTGACCGCATTCCCAGCATGCTTGGAATCATGGGTGGGGACAGAAGAAACTAAAAACACTGCTGGGGCCAATAGGAAGGCTTCTGCATGGGTGGGCTGGATGAGCAGTCCACTGGACCAATGAAAAGCCAGGGTTGAACAGCTCCCAGTGCATTAACGGGGGAAGGGGCAGCCTGACTTTACAAAAAAGAGTTTGAAAGCTGGGAGAGAAACAGTGCAGCTTAGGGAGACCCTGCTAAATTCCCCTGTCCTCCAAAGGGAGCTTTTGCATTGTTCTGAGCCTGGCTAGAGGGAATAGGCAGTTCCAGCACTGCAGTGACCCGCATCCAGAGAGAGAGAGAGAGAGAGAGCGAGAGAGAGAGAGATTTGACGTGGCGCCGGCTACCGACAGCCAGCTAAGACCCCAGGAGGATTCCAGACCAAGGAACCAGTGAGCTGAGTTGGAGTCAGAGGATCCTTCCTCACCCAAGGGTGAAGAAGAAGTAAGCCAGTCATTGCAACAGCACTGAAAAACTCCATCTCTCAGGACACATGACCCTGGCTAAGCTAACTGCCGTGAGAAGGTGCCATGGAGGGAGCTGGGGTTGGAGTCTGAGAGTGTGAGGAAGCGGAGAATTGGCTTATTTATTAATGTTTGTTACCTATAAGCTAACCTGAACCCTTCCTTCTCAGATCTTAGTTTCCTGTTCATAATAAAGGCTCCTCGTCTGTTATACTGTTATTACTGGGGTGTTATTTCTTTGCCGGGATTTGCTTTATTTACCTTAAGTCCCTTGGGATTTACACTCCATGCCAGCTAGTAGGAGTATCACTGGAAATCCCATCCTTGCGTGTCTTTTTAGTGGCTGCTACACAGACCTCTTCACAGATTACATTTGCTCCTGGTAGGGACAGTCTCCATGGAGGGGCTACATAAAGTGACATGGTCATGCGTTAAAACTGCTTTTGCAGTCCATCGCTCAATCCCTAGTAATGGCAACAAGTCCACAGAGCTCAAATCGGGGGTGCATGAAGCTGCTTTAACCCCCTGGTTTGTAATGCCTTGGCCCTGGTGCTACCCTCTCTCCCTTCCCCCTCACGCTGTATTAGAGAAGCACTCTGAGCATTCTAATTTACGCTGGCCTTTAGTAGCCAAAAGTGGCTGAGAACCTAGTCCAGGAAAACTGTGGAATAGGGGCAATGAGATCACATTCCCTTTGTTTTAACCAAGTGCTCCCTTTTTCTGCTACGCAGGCAGCAAGCACAGCATCTGGAACACAAGTCCCGGCCGCACCTGCATGCTGTTGCAGGATCAGTCTGGAATGATTATTATTATTTATTTGTATTACCTCAGACCCTAGGAGCCCGAGTCATGGACCAGGTCCTCATTGTGGTAGGTGCTGAATGAATGATTCTCCCTGGGCTAGTTACACAGGTCTTGGGGGCAAGATACATCATAACCCATTCCATGCCCAAGGTTCTGGCCCTTGGTGTGCACTGTAGGGTCACTACTGTGGTAAGCTGGACATGGACCTGCATGAACAAATGTGGTTAAGAGAGATCAGCGAGATCCTGAGCTGGCATAAATCAACATATCTCCATTTACTTTATTGGAGCTAAGTCAATTTGAACCACATGAGGATCTGGCCCATTGATTTAACTGGAACTACACCAGCTTGCCCCAGCCAAGTATCTGACCCATTGACTTCAATGGAGCTATGCTGATCTGCAGCCCTTGAGTGTTTGGCCCACTGACTTCAGTGGAGCTACATTGATTTGCACCAGGTAAGGATCTGGTCAATGGATTTTAATGGAACTATGTTGATTTGCCCTACCTGAGTGTCTGGCCTACTGACTTGAGTGGAACTACATTGCTTTGCACCATCTGAGGTCCCTGGATGTTAATGGCAGTATACTGATTAGCAGTAGCTGAGGAGCTGTCCCTTTGTATTGCAATTCAGAAGTTCCTAATTGAGAACCAGCCCTTTGTACGAGCTCACCCTCCTCTGCTCACCAAAAACAACCTCATGCGTGTTGCTGCCTCAGGAACAGAATGAAGTGCCAGGTGACGAGTGCTTCTGGCAGGCTTGTCATCCACAAGGAAATCGCTTGGAAAACATTAATAACCCTAGAAAATAACCATTTTGAATGTATTTGATCTTCCATTCAGACACATTAGGAGAAACTGGCAAAGAATGAACACACAGGCCTATTGTATGGAGACAGAGACAGCAAGGCAAATTAGCTTTGATGTCCCAAGTGAGTCAAAGATCTTTACAGGAGGAGCTTTTCATGAGCTCACATATTACTATATCACCGAACACATGTCTGCTAAGAGCAAGCACGGTAGGTTAGATATGAGCTCATCACAGATGGAAGTCTACAGGGAATGTACATTTTGAAGACGTTTCCTCTGCCAAACATTATAGGTGGGATTTTCAGAAATACAAATATTGGCTTAGAAACTCCCTCAGAAGACAATGAGAATTTACTGTCAATGGAAGCAGAATTAGGCCAATGCTGTGCTCTTTCAAAAATCCCACCCAGTGTTTCCAAAGGACTTTTCTTAACACTCCAGCATTCAGGCTCACCAGAGAAGCCAAAGACTGAATGTCATGTGGACTGAACCAACCTTTCACTGTAGAAGTAATGCCTTCGGATCTGCCTTGAGACATATGGGTGGGGAAGCTTGCAAACTTCCCAGTCTGCCAACCTGGCACCATTTAGCAGCACTGAAATTCATCAGCAACAATTAATTTTAATTGCATGCTTAATTCCTTGTAATTTGTGAAAGAAAGAGAATGTGGTCTGGTGAGCTTAGCACAGGAGCCAGAACCTCCCAAGTTTGAACTCTGGCACCAGTTGTGGACTTAAATAGGCCCCTCCTCTATAACCTCTTGTTGAGGTTGAGGCTGGCTGCACTGCTCCCTGCATCTTTTAATTCATTCACATCTGATTTGTGGTCCCGCAATGTCCAGGGAGCTCCTCATCGACCTTCTCCTTGTATTGGCCAAAACAACCATTCATCAGACCAGGAATGAGACATCAGACAAGGCAGGTTCTCTGCAGCCTGTTTTTTTGGCACTTTTACACTCATGTATGTGGGCAGAGTTCCTTTGGGCAATGTCTACAGTCTCCCTGTGTTCTTTCTTGGAGGGGTGAGCATTGCCTGAGGTTCGCTTCTAGGTGCCCTGTTCTGGCTCCCTCATTTTTACCCTAGTAAATTCAGTCTCCTTCCTGTTTTTGTATTATTTGGCCTCCATAATTAATTGAACCTTGGATTTTTGTAGCTCCTCCCTACACACCCACTTTCTTGTTGAGGGGCAGCTATTTATATTCCATGTAGAAAAAAGGGGTTCAACCTGTTGCTGGAGGGATCAAATTGGTTGCCATCATTAAGCAGCCCTCATATTCATGAAGTGCTTTTATTTTTAACTTGATTTGTGAATGAGAGAGAAGTGTGAGCTCCTGGGCGGGTCACAGGACAGGGAGTGAAGACATCTGTTAGGGGGCTTTCCCTTCACTCCTCCTCTGGTTCTTGTCACACAGACAGAAATCAGAAGACCGGAAGTCCGAAGTGCAGGCATTGCAATGTTTATTGAGCTCTAACACCGCAGAGCCTTAACCCGTGTCCCCGTTTTGTATTCCCACTTCCTCCTTCTTAGCAGGCTCAAATATACCTGCAGTGCACGCCCCTGGTCCCACCGCTTACAACTTATGGTCATGGTCCGTTTTGGAGGATCATGAGTCTGGGGTCTTGGTGCCATCTCTTTTGTATCCCATGGGAGGGGTAAGGAGTGAGGTTGTGTTCTTCCCAAGGCCAGGCCTTTCTTTGGCTTTTAGTGTTTTTTATGCTCCCCTCCCCCATTCCCTATTGCCCCTCCTAACTGGTTGCTTAACCTTGGCTTGAAAGAGGGGCCAGGCTGCCTTCCAGTGTATGCTCGTATAGTACACTCCCACCATACCTAGTAATGCTTTTAAACTCTATCCCTTCTCTTTCCTCATTATACTAACAAACCCATCTGGCTGGGCAGAGGCAACACACAGTGTCTTTGTTATTTGTTAGTAAGGATATAAAAGTATCAAAAATCAGACCCAAAATTCTATCTCAGGCTAACAAACAGGCCTATATACAAACAACTTCCTGAGTTCTAATCCCAGCATCTTTGTGGCCGGAACCAAGTGTTTTGGTGGTGAGTTCCAGGTGAGCCTGAGGGTGTGAGAGGCCTAGACTGATGACACGGTGTGTCAAAGGAATCTCAGGGGAGTGTACATTCTCACATGGTTCCTCTACAGGAAGAGGAAATCAGCTCTGCCATTGCAACACTGTGGGACTGGAAACAGCCACTCTGTTTACTATTGTGCCTAAGAATGGCCTTGCCTGAGTGAGAGGAAAAGAGAGAAGGTTTTATTTTGATTGCTTTGTCTAAGAGTGAGTCTTTGGGGTCTGATCCAAAGTTGCTGGGCGTTTTGCAACTGGCCCTTTGATCAAAAAATGTTTCTAGTTGATGATCCCGAGGGGTATACTGTGGACTGGATTTCCAGCCATCCAGAGGGTTTTTATTTTTTCCTCGTCCCACAATTCTACTTCCTGTGGCTGTCTCTTTGTTAACACAGCTGCTTCTTCTCTGTGAATCACTACATCACAGCCATCCCTTCATATTTTTGGACAGTGCAGTGATAGAACTGGAGAAAGGGAGAGGGAAAGGGAGAGGTCATTAAAATAGGAGCATGGGCGTTAGGCTTTTGAACAGAAATACATGGTTTGAGCGAGATAAGGCCTATATTTTCCACATGGACAAAGCTCAGAGAGGAAGGAGACTTGGTCACCACACTTATCATGAGAGGACAGCAGCCCACAGGCAGGGTTTTCAAGTGTTTTACGTTGTTTCACAGGTTGTACTAGAAAGTGTTACACTGCAGAAAAAGATTCCTGTGTCAGTTTGTATCGAAGTTACCACAGGAATGTTATGGAGTTGGGGGGGGGACAACTGATTTAGGAGCTGGCTACATGGCTTCATACCAGTGGAGAGCTCCCCATCCTGGGGGAATTCTCTGCTAGATCGGTATGGCCAGATTGCAGCCACTGCATCAGCATCATATAGTGACTGGAACAGAGGGAGAGAATCTAACCCTATATTTCTTGCTTGGACCTACCTCACAGTGGTGTTATTGGATTCGGTTAGTTAATATTTGCACTTTGAGAACCTCAGAGGTGCAATATAAGTGCAATGTATGGACATTTTAACAGAGTCCTTTTCTCTTTTTCATTCAGTAAATAGTTAAAGAGAGAGATGGACTGTGGCCGCAGTTTATTTGAGACTGGATTATTTGTGTCTTGGATTGTGTGTCAGGTGCCGGATTTCATTCCAGGTTCCAGCTTATTTAAAAATCAGAACATCTGCCCCCGAATTCAGTCACTCTTCCTTCTAAGGTCAGAATGAAAAGCCTTTTCTTTCCCCCGGTTACTGTCTGACAGTGACTCATCTCTGCTATTTCTGTCTCTCTGCCCTTCTTTCTCTCTCAGCTGGAATTAAGCAAACGCTGATATATATACACTTCATACTAGACAAGCAGTCTGGACTTAAAGATTTGCTTCGCTCCCCGCTCCACCCCACCCCTTGCCCTTTACATGAGTTTTGTATTTGAAAAAGTGAATCCTGGCGGTGCCTTAGGAACGTCTCCCCAGACATAATGAAGTCCTGGAGAGAGTCACCAGATCAGCTGCTTCCCTTGACCTCTCCTTTCCTGTGCCAAGATAGTGTTGGATAGTTTGACGCACTGCAGACCTAAAGTGTGACTCTTTCAAAGAGACCCATGAATGATTAGGGCAAAGGATAAAGATCATGGGGCAGATCCTCAGCAGGTGCAAACTGTCACAGCACCACTGCCTTAAGTGACAATTTACACCAGTGTACGGGGTCTGGGCCCATCATTTTTAATGTATTCAGTTGATTTAACCATTTCTAAACAAGCCTACAATTGCGCAAGGCCCACAGCCAGGAGTGGAACCACAGCCAGGAGAGGGCCGGGAGCCAGTGGCCGAACCCAGGGCCGGGGTTGGACCCACGGCTGGGGCTAGGTGTGGTGCTGGAGTGGAGCTGGGGACAGAATGGGGATGAGTGGCGCTCTGTCCATGCCCCCATGGGGGCTGGCACGGGTCCCACCACGCCCCACTGAATGTTTCTCCACATCTTCCTATGGGGGTGCGCATCACTGTTTGGGGACCACTTGTCTAGGTGTATTTGTTCCTGCCTCGCTCTCAGCACAGGAGAGCATCTCGGCCAAAATATCTATTTCACAGCCCAAATGAGTCAATAAAATGTCATGACATCCTTTTTTACTGAAGTCTATATCAAAGCAAGACAGAAATTGTTGTTGTTTTGAATGAGATATAGATGGTCTGGCAGATGTTTGGGTAGTAGATATAGGAAGTGCAATGGGATGCCATAACCTAAAGCTTTGTGTTGTCACAGCATCCTTCCAGCCTCATCTTTCTGCTTGGGGTAGACATGGTGTCAGATCTCATCCTCAGCACACAGTTCAAGCAATGTTGCCAGCACATTTGCTTCCACTTGAGCCATTCTACTGTTTATGGACACAATACACCAGGATGTCTGTACCTGTGTGTGAGAGATCTCCTCACCTAACAGCATTGTTGGCTGGCTTCCATGCTGAACAAATAACAGGTAAATGCAAACACATCCTGCCTTCCTCTTCTTCTCTCTCTGAGCGTTGGAGAGAACTGGTGTGCTGTGTGACCCCGAGGGCCTCCTTCAGGACACGTCTCAAAGAAGTCCCACAGGGGCACATAGCACTGGCACTACTCTTGGCTATGTATTTCCATGCTTCAGGAGCACACGATGCAGACAAGTCACTCAGGGAGGGAAATGCAGATGTTACAGTTTTGTTATTTTTTTCTTATTAAAAGAAAAGTGAATGTAGGTGAAAGGTGCTGGCGAGAAACCTCATTTAGTTGCACATAGAACGGATGCAGCACTCACCTCAGCAAGGTGAGAACAATGCTGCATTTTAGAGCTTGCTCAAGAAGTGAATTTTTTTTCCCTCTGTGAAAAATTTTGACAAAAACTAAAGTATTTTATGCATGCCGGTATTTTATTTTAAGGTGTTTTGGTTATTCTCAGAAAAATGAAAACTTCAAACAGAATTTTTTTTTTCAACAAAACACCTACATTTTTTAATGCAAACAGAATATTTTTCACTACAATTTCCATTTAATCAAAAAGCTGGTATTCATTAAAAAATAAGACCAGCTCAACCATTTTTCAATTAATGAGAGGCATCCAGATATTGATGATGGCCATTATGAGAACATTGGTAGCTGGAGAGAGAGAGGGATAGCTTCTCCGTGGCGTCTGAATCCTGGTCTTCAGCTACAAATATCAGGATAAGTCAGTCACCGTGTCCCAGCCTGTCCTTGGTCTTTGTGACTGCAAAATACTCATTAGTGCCATTCATCATCACCATTTTAGCACTTTCAAGGAAGTACATGGCCCTGCTACTTGTTGAGCCTGAGTTCTCACTGCACCTTGCATTGTCATTTACAGCTGTGCAAAGCTGGTGCAAAGCACCTTCATTCTCATTTCCTAGCATCATACAGCCTCTTTGTTCTCACAGAAGGAGAATCAGGATGAGCGTATCTTACCACTCCAAGAGATCCACACCCACAACCAGTAAACTGATCACTTTGGAGGTGGGCCTGTCAAGGTTCCTTCCCCACTCTGAACTCTAGGGTACAGATGTGGGGACCTGCATGAACAACCCCCTAAGCTTATTTTTACCAGCTTAGGTTAAAACTTCCCCAAGGTACAAACTATTTTACCTTTTGTCCCTGGACTTTATTGCTGCCGCCACCAAGTGTCTAACAAATATAACAGGGAAAGAGCCCACTTGGAAACGTCTTTCCTCCCAAAATCCCCCCAAGCCCTACACCCCCTTTCCTGGGGAAGGCCTGATAAAAATCCTCACCAATTTGCATAGGTGAACACAGACCCAAACCCTTGGATCTTAAGAACAATGAAAAAGCAATCAGGTTCTAAAAAGAAGAATTTTAATTAAAGAAAAAGTAAAAGAATCACCTCTGTAAAATCAGGATGGTAAATACCTTACAGGGTAATCAGATTCAAAACATAGAGAATCCCTCTAGGCTAAACCTTAAGTTACAAAAACACACAAAAACAGGAATATACATTCCATTCAGGACAACTTATTTTATCAGCCATTTAAACAAAACAGAATCTAACGCATATCTAACTAGATTGCTTACTGACATTTTACAGGAGTTCTGACCTGCATTCCTGTTCTGGTCCCGGCAAAAACAACACACCGACAAAGAGAACCCTTTGTTCCCCCTCCCCCCCTCCAGCTTTGAAAGTATCTTGTCTCCTCATTGGTCATTTTGGTCAGGTGCCAGCGAGGTTGTCTTAGTTTCTTAACCCTTTACAGGTGAAAAGGTTTTTCCTCTGGCCAGGAGGGATTTAAAGGTGTTTACCCTTCCCTTTATATTTATGACAGGGCCCATGTGGTGCTCTGAGATGGCCAGGTTCCATGTAGCTTCTTAGCAGCACAATGCCGGAAGATTTTGCCCATAAACCCCGTGCAACTGGGCATTAGATCATCACCTTAGTGCAAGGGGGAGCCTTCCAGTGGAATAAGGCCAGCACAGAGTCTCCTGTACCACCGTTGCTGCCAGCAGGAGGACATATCTTCAGCAAAGTAGGATCCCCAGATGATGTTACGGGACTTTAAGTTGTGGCCATTGATGACCAATGTAATTTACAGCAGCCTCCAGTCTGCTCTGACTTATACTGAGGTACTGGCCCAATACTAAGTATGCTCAGGATCAAGGGAACATAAAGGTAAAAGTTTTGACTTCCCTGTGCCCTGAGTTGTGCTGTATGCATTTTGGCCAGACCACAGGATCTGGTCCTAAATAGCAATAAATACTAAGAAACAGTAATGATAGAGATAAAGATAGAGGGGGGATATGATTGAGGTCTTTAAAATCATGAATGGTGTGGAGAGTGTGAATAAGTAAATGTTAATTAGACCTTCACACAACACAAGAACCAGGGGTCACCCAATGAAATGAGTAGGCAGCAGGTTTAAAACAAACATAAGGAATAAAACAAACATACTTCTTCACGCAACGTACAGTCAGCCTCTGGAACCTGTTGGCAGGAGATGTTTTGAAGGTCAAAAGTATAACTGGGTTCAGAATTAGATAAGTTCATGGAGGATAGGTCCATCAATGGCTATTAGCCAAGATAGTCAGGGATGCAAACCCATGCTCTCTGTGTCCCTAAACCTCCAACTACCAGAAGTTGGGTGTGGACGATGATCAGCCAAAATTGTATTCTTGTGTTCATTCAATCTGAAGCGCCTGGCATTGGCCACTGTCAGAGGCAGGGTACTGGGCTATACGCACCAATGGTCTGACAAAATATGGCGGTTCTTATATGTGAGCTACTATCTCGGTTTCAGATCATAAAAGTGACAGGGCTAAGGAGAGCCTATGAGTTGCTACAGCAGGCTGGCCAGGCTTGGGGAGAAGAGAGAGTCAAATGCAAGTGAATATGAATAACAACAAGACCAAAGGAGCCAGTGAGTTTACTCTAATCTGTCTTGTTTGTTTTCTCCTACAATGGCTCTGGCTTTTGCAACCCTTACTGTGTCATCTCTGTTTTCTCTGGTGCTCTTTCTGTATCTGTGCAGATAGCTCAGTTGTCACCTGGTGTACCGTGGATAATATGCCAAGGAGGGAACAGGACAAGAGATTGCGGTGTCAGAGGAAAAGGTCACTGAACACTGTCGATTTCTGTTTTGGCCTGTAGCTTTACTAAACAGCACAGCATGTAGAACAAGTTTCTACATAGAGTAAATAGGTTGAACTACAGGGGATGCTGAATTAAAATACACATGGAAGAACTTCTGGCACTCAAGGGAGAAGGGTAAGCCTCGGAAACTAATAAAATAAAGAAAAACTGAATCAGCAGAGATTGCCTGAGGGGTAGCTACACTGAGCGAGATGAGGGGATGTAACAGCGGCAATGTGGCCATTTTGGGCCAATGTCTGTTCCCATTTACACTAGTGTAAGAGTTTGTGTAACTCCAGTGAAATCAATGGAAGTGACCCCGGGTTTGCAGCAGTGTAACTGAGTGTAGAACATGTCCAAAGAATGCACCAGTATGATAAATTATGACATTGCTCTGTAAAGTGGCTTTACAGAAGGCACCTGTTGGTTCCACACTTATTCTCTCTCAGGCCTTGTCTTCACTAGGAAAAAAAGGGTGTGTTCTCAATTTGAGTTAACCCACTTATGTGAAAGTTGCCAACTGACTTGTCTTAACTAGGATTTTATCTTGTGTTTAACTCCGTTTAGCGAATTCAAGTTAAGAACACACCCGTTCTCTACTGAGAACCCAGCCAAAATGACTCCCTTCGCATGTTTGCTAGGTTTACAAGTTACAAGATGATTTTTTTCTAAATTGGCCAATTGAGCCTGGGAGCTGAAAATCAAGCTGGGTACTTTAATCATCTTTATCTATAAAGATCCTGGACCAAAAACTCAGGCTGAAATTTTCAAGGCGGACTGTGGGATTTAGCAGCAAAACTCCAATTCAGCTTTGGAGATCTCCATCTGAATCCAATCTCCATTTCCAGTCTGTCTTTATTCAAACAAATTTCCAGTGGTTGGCATGGCCAGAATCAAAGTAAAAAGGGAGTAAGAACCTCAGTCTTTGGTCTTCTGCAACTACAGTTGAGTCCTAATTTTGTTGATGACTAGAGCTGACTGAGAAGCAGAATTTATATCCCACAGAAAATCCTGCTATTGGAACATTTGTTTGTGTCCTGGATTGGGAAAAGTAGTGGTGTGTGTGCGCGCCATGTGCATCATGAAAAGTTTTTTAAAAAAATGTGGGCAGTGTCAAGTTCTTAGTATTCAAACATTTAATGGAAATCTAAGAATAAATGTTTCTGGACATGTTCTAATATTCTTATTTATTTATAGTACAGTAGTGCCTAGAGGATCAGGGCCCCATTGTGATAGGTGCTGTACAAACACCACTGCATGATACAGTTCCTGTCCTGAGGACATCAGGAATAGAAAAACAGTAATAGACTGACAATGTACCAGCAAAATATCAGAGGAGCACAACTTATTAACAACTTTTTATTGCCCCAAACCATCTCACAATCATTCCGCTGCCTCCAGGTTCCCCTCCAATCTGCTGTGTCATTGCTGAGCTCGAGTGCCTGCCTTTCACTCATGCCATGCCACAGTAGTTCAAATTCAGACTGGTAGGAAGAAAAATTTTATTAAAGCTAATGTTTAAAATCAAATTTACACAAGTTAAGAAGGAAGGTACTCTACATCTGGGGTCATGTTTAAGTTATGAGAGGTTACAAGTATCGGTTACAAGGTTCAAAAGATACATACATAGCGCACAACCAGTATAGACCCAGATTGGGGTGCCGGAGTTTTTAAAGCATCAGTGAATAAGTGATCTTGGGTATGCCATGCATAGAATGTCTTTAGAGTCTAAGTCAGTGTTGTTATAGCAAGTAGGTACATGGGTGGGGTGCATCCCTTGGTTCATTGGGGAGGAAGTGGGTTATTTTCCCTAACCAGTGGTCTTGTTTACTCATCCTAGTACTGATGGTGTCCTATGATGTGCTCCATGTAGATGTCTCTGGACCACCTGATGGTGTCAGACACCATGAGCTGTCTCATGAGCTGGGCGCAGTGCTGACCGACTCCGCATGCTCTCAGCACTGGCTCGTTGTGTGGGTCTCACATGCCCAAGGCTCCCACTACCAGACTAGCCAAAAGTGTTGTATGGCAGCTCCTGGCAGGGTGTCTTAAGGGATGGGGATAGGTGACCCACATGGCCTGTCCCTGTCCCCACACAAATAACTTCCTGCCACTCCCTCAGCCCTGGCAGAGGATGTAGAGCTATGTTTGGAGAAAATTATAATTTAGAGACACTCCCTCAGAAGGGACAGTATTATGAGCATAGGAATCTGGAGATATGTCCTGGAGGCTGGGCTGGGAAGACCACATGGCTGTGTCCAGCAGTTCACCAGACCGGTTCTCCAGTTTGTTTTATTAAAGTTGTATTCCTTTCTCATTCACTGGTTTGTTATTTAATGAACTCCGTGATCGTTACATTGTGTCAGATGTGCTGAATGAGAAGGACACTGCAGTCATTTTGAAGTTAACTCCCGTGTTTGCAACTGAAAGCAGAGACAAGAGGAGGCACCATGGAACCACGTGGAGCACCAGGCACTGAGGCTTTTGCATGTGTTTGGTGAGCACAATACTAGCTTGACTAACTTAAGAAGGGGAAAGAAGCCAAATATGGATGTGTTGCAACAGCTATCCAGTGTGAAATTGTCAGGCAATGTTGCAGAGAACTGGAAAAAAATTCAGACAGAGATTTCAATTGTATTTAGCAGCCATGGGGGCAGAAGAGAAAAATGATAAAAGTGAAATCATCAATCTTTTTGCATGTTGTTGGGGAGGAAGCATTGGATATTTATAACAACTTTAAGTTTGAAGAAGGTGAAAGCATGAAGTTAAGTAAAATACTGACTAAATTTGAGGAGCTTTGCGTGCCAAAAAGGAGTGAAACCTTTAAGAGAGACACATTTTTACTTGCTTGCAAAAAACTGATGACACCATAGAGCAATGTGTCACAGAATTAAAGACACTCAGTAAAATCTGTGACTTTGGTGAGCTGACAGAGTCTCTGATCAGAGATAGAATCATTTGTGACATTAAAGATAATGTGTTAAGAGAGAGACGGTTCCGTGAAGGAGACTTAAATTTTAGAACAAGCTCCCCAAATATGCAGGGCCGTGGAAACTGTGAAAGCAAAAGCGAAAAAACTGAATTCAGCAGAAGGAGTTGTTCATGTACTAAATAAAAAAGGTTTCAGAGTAGCAGCCGTGTTAGTCTGTATTTGCAAAAAGAAAAGGAGTACTTGTGGCACCTTAGAGACAAACCAATTTATTTGAGCATAAGTATTTTACACTGAATGCATCTGATGAAGTGAGCTGTAGCTCACGAAAGCTTATGCTCAAATAAATTGGTTAATCTCTAAGGTACCACAAGTCCTCCTTTTCTTTTTGTAAATAAAAAGGAATATAGCCAGAATAGGTCAAATCAAAGAGTGGAACCACTCACTATGAAAACTACTGCTAGAGGGAAGACTGGGTACAGATGGTCGTGTGGATCACAGCATGGCCCCAAACAGTGTGTGTTGCCTTTGGGAAACTATCATAAATGTGTGATTTAAAAAAAAAATGCTGCAGATCCCAAATGCAGAGAAGGCAAGTGCATTCAGTTAAAGACAATCTGGTTGAGAAGTTTTGTATAGATGTAGTGGGATCTAGCAAGCCTGATGAGAGTGTCTGGATACTGCCTAAGACAGTGAATGGAACAATTATTCCACTGAAACTAGACACAGGAGCTCAGGTTAATATTCTGTCTGAACAAGATTATGAGAGACTGAAAACAAGACCAACACTGGGACAAACAAAAATAAAAGGAGCTGATTATTCTGAAACAAATATTTCAGTGAAGGGGAGGTGCATTGCTAGCATCAACCATAAAAAACATGTACATGCTCCCTTTCATTGTAGGGAAAAGGGGGTGACTGAGGCAGAAACCAGATATGCACGTGTCAAGATGGAGCTTTTAGGAATATTGTTTGCCTGTGAGATATTAAATCAGTATATTTATGGACAGATAGGGGAAGTTGCCACAAACCCCCAACAGTGTTATTTTGCAAACTGCTAAATGACTATACCTAAAGGAGTCAAAGAATGATGATAAAGCTGCAAAAGTATGATATTGGTTGTGGCTCCCACAAAACCAGAGAAGACTTTAGAGCCAGAGATGCAAGCCTATGTGGATCTGAGTGTAAAGACAATTTCCATAGCTAACAGGAAACTGCAACAAATAAGAGAGGAAATGGAGAAACAGGAATTGTGAGAATTCTTAAAGAAGTGATAATTCAAGGGGGGGCCCTAATAAATGAGCATTTTTTTGTCCAAGTATAAGAGACTATTGGAACTGCAGACATGAACTTACAGTGATAAATGGGGTGATTTTCAAGGGCAGTAAGGTTGTAATTCCAAAGAGCCTCCAAAAAGAAATGCTACAGAAGATCCACAAGGTCATTTAGGAATTGAGAAGTGCAAACAAGGAGCACAAGAGATGCTGTATTGGCCGCGGATCAATCACAACATCACTAATGTGGTAGAAAACTGCTTTTCATGCTTGAAATACAAGCCATGCCAACAGACAGAGCCCCTGAGACCTCATCCAGTTCCACAAAGGATTTATGAGAAGGTTGGCACTGATTTACTTACCTGGCAATCAATTTAATAGTCACAGATTATTATTCTCTGTGTCCAGAAATTTGCACTCTGCACAGTACTAATAGTAAGTCAGTGATAGCCAGCATGAAGGGAATCTTCTCCAGACAGGGAATTCCAGATGAAGTCTTTAGCGATAATTGGCCACAATTTTTCAGTGCAAATTTTAGGCAATTTGCCAGAGATTGGGATTTTCATCACAAAATATCAAGTCCAAATTACCCCAAATCAAATGGATTTGAGGAAAGGTCTATATGGATAGTAAAGAACCTTATGCAAAAGACTTTTGACAGTGGGGGTTATTTGTATAAAGCATTAGTGGTTTATTGAAGTACTCCCCTGGAGAATGGCTTTTCTCCAGGTCAGCTGTTAATGGGAAGAAAGATCAGTTGTAATTTACCAATTACTGAGAACTTGCTGAAATCTCATAACAATGAAACCATACGGAAGATGAAAGAAAATCAGAAGTGGAAGCAGAAATATGATTTTGACAAAAGGGCCCATGATCACCCATTTCTTAACCCAGGCGATAGAGTGTGCCTGAGGAATCACACATCCAGTACTTGGGGCCAAAGGGGCACAATTAAAGAACAGCTGCATCCAGGGTTTTATGTAGCCCAGAAAGACCAGGGGGATACATTTCAACATAATTGAAAGGATATAAGAGTAATCCCAGAAAGTTCCAACACATTGGCAGTAGATGTGGACGCTGGCATTTCCCATCTGACTGATCCTTTATCATCAAGGCACAAAGGAGAAACTGTCAAGGGACAAGAGAACAACTCAGACTCTAATGAAAGGCTGAGACTGAGAAGATCAAAGTGGAAGATTAAATGTCCTGAAAGACTCATAGAGACTTGCTAACCTGCCTGGAGAAGGGGTATTTGCGGAAAGTGAGTGGTAAAGACTCACTCAAGCGTGTTGTGCTGGTAACCTCTCTTCTCTAGGCACTTGACACACTGGGTTTATGGAAATGTACTACGTGGGTTGAGAAATCAATGTATGTTTTAGTAGATAGTAGTTCTCTCTCTCTCTCTCTCTCTGAGTTAATTTGTTTTTTCTTTAAGAGGAAAGATGTAGAGATATGTTTGTAGAAGATTATAATTTAGAGACTCTCCCTCATAAGGGACAGTATTATGAACATAGGAATTTGGAGATGTGCCCTGGAGGCAGGGCTTGGAAACACCTCATGACTGTGTGCAGCAGCTCACTACAGAAGCTCTCCAGATTGTTTTATTAAACTTTTATTCCTTTTTCATTCACTGGGTTGTTATTTAATGAACCTCAAGATTGTTACAGAGGTGATACATAGAGGCAATAAGGGAAGGCAGCATTAAAATACGAAAGGGGTTCCACGTGGTAGGTGCTCTGCTGATGCAGTGTGCTGTGTCAGGCGCACAGAATGAAGGTGTAGCCCTGGTCAGGCCCACTGCCCTGCTAGCACCACCCATTTGGTGACTGTGCCACAGGCTGGGCAGAAGAGAGCTTGTGGGAACTGCTGGTCACCACAGTCTGCTCCCCTGGTGGAATTCCTACCACCGGGGCTCAATCCGGAGCACAGCAGCTGTTGCGGAAGCCTGTGGGAGTGGATCCGGTTCGCTATGTATGAGAAGTGTAGCTGAACTAAAACTGCACTAAGTCCAGACATTCAAATTAGATGTGAAAGGTATAGCTCAGATGTGGCCATAAATGTAAATGAGGTATACTTCCTCTGTGTAGCTGTGGCAAGCGCCTCAAGGAGAAAAGCTGGGTAGGTCTTTGTACCACAGCACTGGTATTTTTGCCGCAAGAAAAAATAGGGCCACATCATCATCTGGTGTAAATTAGCATAGCACTATTGAGGTCAGTGGTGCTACTCCAGTTCACACCAGCTAAGGATTTTGCTCAGAATATCTACTTTCCACCTGTAGTATATTATGTATAATTGTGTGATTGGTTAACATAAGGTTTCATTGCTGATGAGATTCAAGAAAATGTATCCCAGTGTGAACTTCATTGGGATATCTTTGCTTCAGCTCCATGTGAAAATGAACTCAGAACTTAGAGTTAAATTAAAAAAGGCTTCTGTGTGTTTTATGCCATTCAGTGACTAACCGTATTGCACACTAGAGACTTGCTATATTAAAAAGTACTGAAATTACTTCTATCAATTAACAATATTATACTTAAACTCCAGATAAATTATTAAGAGACATTTCTTGCTACTTTGGGAAAATCTAAATTGAATAAGAAAATGCAATCACCATCACTTCTTCTTTGGAAATGGCTGCAACTAAGGTTTTCTCTTGGGTAAAATCCATCACGATCCTGATGCAAACTGACTTGCATTCCCTTCAGCTGCTGAGGACTTAACTCAGATTCTGTACATTCTGAAACAAGAGCAAACAAGTAGGGATATATGAGCAGATTTGGAAACATAAGAACGGACCTGAACCAAATCTACCGTAAAACTCAAAGTGAACTCAAGACTTTTTTTTTCTTTTGACATCCAAAAAAATTCTGAAAGTTGCATGCACCTGTCAGGTTTAGGATGGAGCTAGAAACAGTGGCCCAAGTACTTCTAAAAGCACAGTTGCACCAGTAATGAAATATCTCTTGAACTAGTGTTCAAAATGCTTAACTTCATTACAGCTGCAGAGATGTTCCTTGCAGCAAATGTCACACCACACCTCTTGGAGTCGTGCTATTTTTAACTTCTGTAGATTGCTTGTGGTATGCTGTGGCATAGTGAGTCTCTAATTACAGAACACAGATTCACTGGTGACCTTCTGATTTTGTTCCTTTGTTTGTGTGTAATTTCTCAATGTGATTAAATACAGGTGAGCTCCTATCTGTCTATAGATACATGTCAACATAAGAACATAAGAACGGCCATACTGGGTCAGACCAAAGGTCCATCAAGCCCAGTATCCTGTCCTCTGACAGTGGCCAATGGCAGGTGCCCCAAAGGGAATGAACAGACAGGTTATCATCAAGTGATCTATGCCCTGTCACCCAATCCCAGCTACTGGCAAACAGACGCTAGGGACACCATTCCTGCCCATCCTGGTTTATAGCCATTGATGGACCTATCTATCTATCTCCCTTTTGAACCCTGTTATAATATTGGCCTTCACAACACCGTCTGGCAAGGAGTTCCAGAGGTCAACAGTGCATTGCGTGAAAAAATACTTGCTTGTTTTTGTTTTAAACCTGCTGCCTTTTAATTTCATTTGTTGGCCCCTTGTTCTTGTATTATGAGAAAGAGTAAATAACACTTCCTTATTTACTTTCTCTATACCACTCATGATTTTTGACCTCGATCATAGATCTATCTATCAATAGATAGATATAGGTATTTACCACTAAATTTCAGGACATATGGGCCAAGTTCACTTTTAGTGTAAGCAATGACAGTTCTATAGAACTCCAAATTTACCACATGGCAGGAACAATACAAGAACTATTGACCACTTAGGTCCTGCTTAGGCCGTCAGTAGTTAGTTTGAAAAAATGGAAGAGAACTTCCTCTGTACAGAAGCACTGGTCATGCCTACAGCCCAAACTTCTGGATGTTATGAAATGTTCAGGTATGTGGCATCTAATTGGTTTTCACTTCTGAGCATCTTTGCACCTTCAAGGTTTCAGCTGGAACCTGCTGAAACAGCAGTGGTAAGAAACAAAAACTGTTCTTGTGATATTTCAGCCAATACATAAAGTAAGAAGTCTGAGGAATCTCATGAGGATTCCATTCCACTTCTGAAGACTCAAGAAGGCCAGGAAGTTTGAGTAAGCATCCAAAATGTTAGCTGTTTGTCTGAACTGCATTCAAATGGAGCATCTTTTGAGGTTCAAACATCCCTACTGTAAGTTAAGGGCCAGACTGTGGCTGACCTCTGGCTGGCAGGTCACGGGAGGAGAAGGGCACAAGGAGTTTTCCCATTCCTTTTAACCTTAGTCCAATTACCATCCCCAGTAACTCCCCGAGAACAGTGATTTGTCCTTGCTAACGCCATCTAGAACTCAGGCCACCCCAGAAGTGTCAGGAAGATGTAAACAATATGTGAATACATGGTCCCACCCCATCCCACTCCAGTCAAGCAGAGGTGACTAGCTACACAAGGCAGCATATGCTGAAGTCTTGTAGCATCAGCCACCTTCCTTCATGAACCAAGGAGTTGTGGGTAAAACAATGCTCCTCACCACCTCATAAGCAAAGGTGTGACTAAAAGAAACAATACAATCCTTAATGTTGGCAGAGTCACATATCTTTCAGGTGCAACGCTAAGATCTCTGGATAGCAAGAAAGAAAGAAAGAAAGAAAATCTGTTAAGCTCTAGTGATGTAGATTCTTCACTGAATAGGGGGACACAGCTTCTCTTACATGCTTTAAACAGACTGGCTGATATAAATATAATATAAGATCTTTTAAAAAAATCTGGAGAAATATTAGAGTTTTATTTATTAAATGTTTTATTGCATGAAGATGTGGGTAAACAATGTCTATCCACAAAGAAATAAAAAATGACAAAGTTAGGTACAATCTAAGTCCTCTCCATCAAATAATATTTTTGTTTTACATTTGTCGATGGCTTTGGGCCAGCTGGGGTAAATCCTTTGAAGTCAGTTTATGTCAGATAAAGATCCTGTCCATTATTTAAAAGCAAGGAGTAAAGAGAACCAAGTTGTTGGAATTGTAGGAAATATGGACTAATGACATTTTCAACTGAGTCAGTTTCCTGAATGTCATAATTGTCTATGACATTGCTTCGGCAGGCTCATCAACAGATTGCCTCAATACATATCACCATTCCACAGTAAAGTGCACAGATACCATGGTGATGGGCAGCAGTATAAAACCCAAAGGTAGACAGCTGTCTGTTTGTCAGTGGCAAATGTCTAACATAAGACCAAGTATCATTAAATCTGTGAACACTTTCCTACTTTTCTATTTAGAGTAACAGCCGTGTTAGTCTGTATTCGTAAAAAGAAAAAAGAAAAGGAGTACTTGTGGCACCTTAGAGACTAACCAGTTTATTTGAGCATGAGCTTTCGTGAGCTACAGCTCACTTCATCGGATGCATATCCGATGAAGTGAGCTGTAGCTCACGAAAGCTCATGCTCAAATAAACTGGTTAGTCTCTAAGGTGCCACAAGTACTCCTTTTCTTTTTTCTTTCTACTTTTCTATGCTATTCTTTCAAGGCCTTCCTTGCAACAGTCCTAGCTTGCTGTCTTGGGAGTTGTAGGTCATTTCCAGAGTCCTGATATCAGATGAGTGATAGCTCAGTGGTTTGAGCTTTGGCCTGCTAAACCCAGGGTTGTGAGTTCAATCCTTGAGGGGGCCATTTAGGGATATGGGGCAAAAATTGGGGATTGGTCCTGCTTTGAGCAGCGGGTTGGACTAGATGACCTCCTGAGGTCCCTTCCAACCCTGATATTCTGTGATTCTATGCTTTGCTACCAATGAATTTAATAGGAACCAGAGGGCTAATGAATCAGGAAGTGCAAATTCCAGTTGGTGAGCTCATTATGAACATTGTCTGGAACAAAAAAGAAATATTGAGTTAATTCTTAACTGTACCTTGCCCCCAAATTTCATAACATTTGGACGTCTCCATCATATTTGCTTGGTAAGCACCTTGAACTGTTCCAAATGTATGAAAGTATTTCATTGAGTTCCCTTTCAAAAGGATAGGAAATGGATATTTTAAAGAGAAAAGATACCATTGGTGTCATCTAATCAGACATCCTGCATAACACATGACCCAGGACACCCTGTGATTCCTGTAGTGAAAAATGACTCTTCCCTACCACTGAGGTGAAAAGGCTGGATCCTGCTCTCAGTAAAGTCACAAAAGGAGAGCAAAGTTTAGTTTAGTAACACAATACGCCACTACAGGTCATCCAGAGGGGCTGAACTTGGGACAACCATCTCCAAAGGCTAGACCAAAGGCTTCTGTTACTCAAGCTAAAGAAAGAACTTTGGGTCAGATCCTCTGATGGTGTAAATTGGAATCGCTATTCTTGCCAATAGAGCTGTACCGATTTACACTGAGCTGAGGATCTGGCCCAAAATCTCTGGAAGTAGCTCATCTCATAGGTATGGGCATTTTTAAGTGTATTGATGGTAGGTGTGAAGTAGGGAACACTTTCCATCTCTAAAAATAATTTGTATCTTTAAGGCTGTCTTCAGACCTGTAAGTCGGAGCCCAGACCATGTGACTGGTTAGAGAGGGATCATTACTGAGAACTTTTTGGTATTATTTTCATAATATTTCCCAATTCTTGGAAACAAGTTTGTTCTAATTAATTCTCTAAATAAATGTCAGAGTCCATGCCTCGTGTTTAGTGCTGTGCTATGGCTGCCAAATCACTGTGCTCTCATTGGATGTGACACAAATTAGAAGAGAAGGGAAGCTGCAAAGTACTTGAAGTAGTTATTATAAATCTAAGGGACAGTTGTCCAAGATTATTATTGCAAAGAATTGTAAGCCAACTATGGCCATGGATTTCCAGTGATGAGATCCACCTTGCACTGCCCTCATTATCCTTCAAGTTAAGTTTAAAAATATGCTGTGAATATATTTGATTTCAGTGGACTTCATAATTCACTTAGACTTAGGTACTCATTGTTCCTTAGAGTGTTTCATAGCATATTAACTTCAGTCTGGCACATGGTAATGATAGAATATACTACTAAATGGATACAATGTCTATTTTGATCATACCCTCTCCTCTCATTTGTTAGGGAAAGTATCTGTCTACTACTGTTTTCTCTATAGTAACCATCACTGTAGTTCTAAGAACTTCGAGGTCCCAGAGGTAAAAGCCCAGTGTTATAATACAATGAAGTACAAATCTTCTAGCTCGTTTTGAGGACCATGTAATGTAATTACAAAGATGCCACAGAAAAGAAATAATTTTTTCATTAAATTCTCTAGTATAATTAAGAGTTTCATGAGATGATATGTGTGAATACTGAATGCCACTGTGAATGATTAGAGTTGGTTGACTAGTAAAATAAATAAATACATAAAATCTTGGTTTGCTGAGATTCATGGTGCGGTATTATCCATTATTCACAGTTTTCAGACAGCAGCTGAGTTCTCCATGTTACATTTCAAAAGTTTTAAAACAAATGATTTTTCACTTGAATGGCCATACCAGAAAGTATGTTATTCTGGAACTGTCTCCCAGTAGTAGTTGTGGGGGCAAACAACTTAATTAGTTTTAAGACAGAGTAGTTTATGAGTGTAATTGTATGACAGGGTTGCTTTCGATGTTAGGGAGCAGGGCTCAATAGTCTTGGGGCTCACTTCTGGTTTAGTTATTATGTTCCTGTTAGGCAAGAGTTAAAATTCAGTTAGCAGCTAAGACAGAAACCCACGTAACTAACAAGCAGGAACACTGGAAGGCCAAGGACACTGGCAGCTGTAAACACTTGATAAATTTATATAGTCAAATGTCTTCCCAGTAACTCAGCTCTTAGAACAGAACAAACCCTCCCTTCACAGCCCTCCAGATATCTGTAAACACTCACTGCCACCCCACCCCTTCACCTAAAGGGCAGTTATAGATAATCAATGTAATCAAAATAGTTTTATGCGTATGTTCTGCTCCTCTCATTATTATGTTAAATGTTCTCTCTCTCTCTGAAACAATGTTTGTCTCTGTAAGTACAAGATAAATGCAAATGAAGTGATAAGAAAAAGGTATATAATTGGTCACTGTAGCACTACACTTTTGAAGCTGTTTATCAGTCTTCCCGGTACCGTGAATAAACCCCTTCAGCATTGTCTGTGCCTGCCTGATTCTTGGGGAGAAGAATCTCCTTGCTTCACATTCCTAAAGCTCATGCTTCAGGGTTTCAGCCACAACCTGCAAGGGTCAGGAAGAGATTGTTTTCCCCCCAGTGTATTCTGGGAGGGTTTTTTTTAATCATCTTCCTCTGAAGCATAAGGGATGGCCAAAGCTGGAGATGATACATTGGGTGGGGTTGGCCAGGGCTCTGAGATGGCATTGAGCATTCTCTCCTTCTGGTGCTTGGCTGGCTAGTTCTTATTCAAATGCTCAGGATCTAACTGATTGCCATATGTGGGCTGGAAAAGGAATCCCCTCCCACCCCCAACAGGTCAGATAGGCAGTGTCCTAGGAAGTTTTTGTTTTTTTGGTCTTTCTCTACAAGAAGTGGATGATCTGGATATATCTCATTTATTCATTGCAGGGGGCTCGAGGACTGGTGCACCTCAGTCCCTCCTATTGTTTGCCTTTGTCATATAATGGTCTAGTCTCTTGTGAGTCTCATTTACTTTGGTCTCATTTCCATTGTTGGGTTTGGTATGTGGGTGGAGTTCATGGCCTGTGCTATACAGGAGGTCAGACTACGCGATCTAGTGGTCCCTTCTGGCCTTAAACTCTATGACTCATTATTAGCAATTCCTTGCTAACGTTTAGTGGCTGACCACATGACTTCTGTGGAGAAAGAAGTGGTTCAGGACTATTTTGAAAAGCTGGACGAGCACAAGTCCATGGGGCCGGATGCGTTGCATCCGACAGTGCTAAAGGAGTTGGTGGATGTGATTGCAGAGCCATTGGCCAGTATCTTTGAAAACTCATGGCGATCGGAGGAAGTCCAGGACGACTGGAAAAAGGCTAATGTAGTGCCCATCTTTAAAAAAGGGAAGAAGGAGGATCCTGGGAACTACAGGCCAGTCAGCCTCACCTCAGTCCCTGGAAAAATCATGGAGCAGGTCCTCAAGGAATCAATTCTGAAGCACTTAGATGAGAGGAAAGTGATCAGGAACAGTCAGCATGGATTCACCAAGAGAAAGTCATGCCTGACTAATCTAATTGCCTTCTATGACGAGATAACTGGCTCTGTGGATGAGGGGAAAGCGGTGGACATGTTGTTCCTTGACTTTAGTAAAGCTTTTGACACGGTCTCCCACAGTATTCTTGCCAGCAAGTTAAAGAAGTATGGGCTGGATGAATGGACTATAAAGTGGATAGAAAGTTGGCTAGATTGTCGGGCTCAACGGGTAGTGATCAATGGCTCCATGTCTAGTTGGCAGTCGATATCAAGTGGAGTGCCCCAAGGGTCGGTCCTCGGGCCGTTTTTGTTCAATATCTTCATTAATGATCTGGAGGATGGTGTGGATTGCACCCTCAGCAAGTTTGCAGATGACACTAAACTGGGAGGAGAGTTAGATATGCTGGAGGGTAGGGATAGGATACAAAGAGCCCTAGACAAATTAGAGGATTGGGCCAAAAGAAATCTGATGAGGTTCAACAAGGACAGGTGCAGAGTCCTACACTTAGGACGGAAGAATCCCATGGACTGCTACAGACTAGGGACCGAATTGCTCGGCAGCAGTTCAGCAGAAAAGGACCTAGGGGTTACAGTGGATGAGAAGCTGGATATGAGTCAACAGTGTGCTCTTTTTGCCAAAAAGGCTAATGGCATTTTGGGATGTATAAGTAGGGGCATTGCCAGCAGATCGAGGGACGTGATCGTTCCCCTCTGTTCGACATTGGTGAGGCCTCATCTGGAGTACTGTGTCCAGTTTTGGGCCCCACACTACAAGAAGGATGTGGAAAAATTGGAAAGAGTCCAGCAGAGGGCAACAAAAATGATTAGGGGTCTGGAACACATGACTTATGAGGAGAGGCTGAGGGAACTGGGATTGTTTAGTCTGCGGAAGAGAAGAATGAGGGGGGATTTGATAGCTGCTTTCAACTACCTGAAAGGGCATTCCAAAGAAGATGGATCTAGACTGTTCTCAGTGGTAGCTGATGACAGAACAAGGAGTAATGGTCTCAAGTTGCAGTGTGGGAGGTTTAGGTTGGATATTAGGAAAAACTTTTTCACTAGGAGGGTGGTGAAGCACTGGAATGCGTTACCTAGGGAGGTGGTGGAATCTCCTTCCTTAGATATTTGTAAGGTCAGGCTTGACAAAGCCCTGGCTGGGATGATTTAGTTGGGGATTGGTCCTGCTTTGAGCAGGGGGTTGGACTAGATGACCTCCTGAGGTCCCTTCCAACCCTGATATTCTATGATTCTATGATTTTATGACTTGATTAACAAATAGCAAGGTGAAGCTAACAGGTAAAGCAGAGTTCAAGAACAACCCCTAATTTGAAAATGATTCATCCAAACTAGAACTACTAAAAAAACAGAAATGTCCAATTCCCTAAAAACAAAACAAACAACAATTAGTCTGCAGAAGAGAAGAATGAGGGGGGATTTGAAAGCAGCCTTCAACTACCTGAAGGGGGGTTCCAAAGAGGATGGAGCTCAGCTGTTCTCAGTGGTGGCAGATGACAGAACAAGGAGCAATGGTCTCAAGTTGCAGTGGGGAAGGTATAGGTTGGATAGCAGGAAATTTCACTAGGAGGGTGGTGAAGCACTGGAATGGGTTACCTAGGGAGGTGGCAGAATCTCCATCCTTAGAGGTTTATAAGACTCAGCTTGACAAAGCCCTGGCTGGGATGATTTAATTGGGGTTGGTCCTACTTTGAGCAGGGGGTTGGGCTAGATGACCTCCTGAGGTCCCTTCCAGCCCTGATCTGCTATCTCTATGGCTCTCTGACTGCATCATACAAAAATCTTTTAATTAAAATTTAGAAAAAATGTGACTGTGCTGTAGTCCGAACTGTGGTTTCATTAACTAAAAAATCAGATTTAATGCATATTGCTGGTAATTAATGACACGACCAGCCATGTGAATGAAAAAGGTAAAATGGGCTTCAATATCTTGTGGTAGCATTAGTTCTTCATGCTGCATCTGTTGCAGCCAGCAGAAAAGCTCCCATTGAGTTGAATGGTACAAGATCAAGCACTTAGGGCTTGTCTTCCCTCCCAGGGAGATCGACGCTGCTTCAATCAATGCGGGGGGTGTCGATTTGGCGGGTCTATTGAAGACCCACTAAATCGAAGGCAGAGTGCTCTCCAGTTGACTCTGGTACTCTCACTCCCAAGAAGAGTAAGGTAAGTCAAGTGGAGAGCGTCTCCCACCAACGCAGCTCAGTGAGGACACTGGGGTAAGTTGACCTAAGCTACATCAACTCCAGCTACATTATTCACTTAGCTGGAGTAGCGTAACTTAGGTTGACTTACCCCAGTAGTGAAGACAAAAGTTAGGAGGCCAAAAGGAGGGGCCTTAAGAGATGTCCCACTGGGAAACAGATCTCCTCTATAAGGCTCCCAAGCTGCATCAGTGCAGAGACACTGCAGCTCAAACACTGTGCTCTTCTCTCTTCTGTATGTAGCTGACCAGTGGAGGGGGGTGGACAGGAAGTTACCTTGAGAAAATATCTCTAAAATTTCAGATAGGGTGTTAATTATTATTTTTCCTTCTATGAAAGAGAAGGGTCAAGTTATGGATACGGTCATCAAGGACATTTATTTCCAGGTTAAATAGATTTTTTCCCATCAGTTTCCTGAAGACCTCTTGGTATGGAAGGCACTTGAAAGAGCTGAAAAACAAGGTCACAGTTCTCTAGTCAGAACTTTTGCGAAGTGAAGTCTGATATGTAGAGTAAGGAGTGGCATGGAGATAGCCAAACATTGTAAGTGCTTGATCCACATTTTAAGCCTGAAATCTCGCATGGGATCAGCCCTTAAGCGATTTGAATGATGTACTGTGTTTTAAAGGACATGATACTACAAGATGCTGGCACCCTCAAGCTCCACTGAATTCACTGGGAGTCAATTGAGCAAAACCCTTAAGCCCATGAGCCACTGAAGTCAATGGGATTTAAGTATGTAAATTCAGTGAAACTTAAGAATGTGCTTACAGTTAGGAATGAGGTCCTATTAGGTAGTATAATGAACATGGAGATCATGGTTTCTGATCCTGTTCTGGTGCTGAATAGGGCAGGATGACATTCTGTGGCCCAAACGTTTTTCCGGTGAAAAGTGTAGATTGGACAACACCAAAAGGTCTAACAAATTCATGTCCATTTTACCAAATTGTTCATGTAGGGGAAAAAAATAAAATAAAAAAGTCAAAATGTTTCATTTCAACATTTTTGAAATGAAACATGGCAATGTTTTGACTCAAAATGAAATTTTGTTTTGAAATTTTCTTCAATTCCCTTTTTAAAAAGACACTGAAAACTTAAATGATACATTTCATTTTGACTTGAAAAAAATGTTTCATTTGACCCCAAATTATTTTTTTTAACTTTTCAATTTTCTAAAATTTTTGAAAAAAATAAGTTTTGGGTCAACTCAAAGGACACTTAAAAAAAATCTGAATTGACAGCAAGCAACAAAATCAGTTGTTTACCCAGCCTTACTGCTGAAACATCAGATTACTGATTAGAATGTCCTGTTCTTAATTATTTTTTGCCCTTATTTTTCCTTTTTTAGTGTTTCAGTGCAATATAAACAGCTAAGGCATTATAATCATGGCACATTACATTATTATCATGAATTATGGCTAACTGAATACAACTCTGACATGTGCAACAGTAATTAAGTATTCTCTTGCCCCTTTCCTTCTGACTTTCCATGATAATGTATTCATTACATTTATTTATGAATTGGAAAAAAGTGAGTATTTCAGTGTGTGTTTTCCCTTTTTCTTTTTTATAGAGACCAGACTTAAAGTTCACAGAAGTTAGTGGAAAGTTTCCCATTTACTTCAGTGAGCTTTGCATTAAGCCCTAGGTGACTATTTTCTCACGTTTTATTTCCTCTATGAGTAAAATTCACCCCTAGACTAGTAATAATATTATTTGCACTTCTGCAGTGCGTCCTATTAGATGATCTCCAAGAGCACTTACAAATATTAAGGATTTCAACCACACAGCACCCTTGTGAAGTAGTGATGTGTTACTGTCCACATTTAATAACACAGGCACCCCATTGTGCTAGGACACTTACCACCGCATCTCAGAAAGATGGCCCTTGTTGCAAAGAGATAATAAAATAAGTATAAGACAACAAGTGGGCATGGAAGAGCACAAGGTAACTGTGAGAAGATACTGGCCATCATGATAAGCAGCTGTCACGTACTAGGGCCCAGATTCCTCAAAGGTATTTCATTGCCTAATGTCCATTGAAGTCAATAGGAACTAGGTGCCTAAGGACTTTTCAGGATCTGGGCCCAGTGACCTAACCATTCATGTGGTTTTTGTAGGCATCATGGCAGAGGAGAGTTTTAAGGAGGGGATCCCATTCCTGTGCCTTAGCAATCCTCTCTCCCTTATGACTTATTTATGCACTTTAAATGCTCTCTTGGACAGACATGCCAGCTGTTCTGCTGACTGCGATGAAGTTGGTCTAATTTACATCAACTGAAAATCTGGCCCACCGTCTTGGCTCTCAAAATATCCACTCTGACAAAAGCTGTGAGAAACTGGGTGGTGAGTTTAACAGGAACTTTCATACCCTGAAATTTGCTTTGAGTTTCAGGTTCTAACAAACTTAATGCAACACTCAGCTAAAATGGGAATGCTTTGAGCTTGAAACTATGAGGGACCATTGAGTTTCTGATGGTTCTTAAACCAGAATAGCCCATATTCACCTGAATTGGATTTTTCAGCTTGCAGCCAAACTCAAAGCTAGGTGAGTTTTCCCTGTTTTGTTGTAAAAGTCTCACACAGCTCTAGTCACTTACTTGGTTTTGTTTTCATGTCCTTCCATTTAGGATCATTTTCATGGTTACCTAAACAACAAATGTCTCCTGGTGTAATTGTGCATTCACATGAATGGCTGAAAACATGTTTTTCCTTGACTTCCGCCATGAGAATCTGAACTGATGGGACATCATGTTAGCATCCTGTTCTACAGGAGGGAGAAAACACATCTTTCTAGGTATAATTTAGCACATGTAAAACATGACCTACTTTCTGGTAAACTATGGCATATTTAAAAACCCTCAGAGAAGCTTGGAAAATTTATTCAGATTCAGCAGACTTCAGAGTTTACCATTGTAACTAAAAGCAGCATCTGATCAACACTGTTCAATAGATGTAATTAAGGGTCCTGCAGCTCGAGTTTACCCTAGTTAATCTACCTGGAAAATATGGTATTTTCAAGAAAGACACCTGATCTATTTCAAAAAAGACACCTGATCGAATTTAAACAGTTAGACAAAGCAATTAGTTTTCATTGAGGACTGACTAATCATCTACTAATTTTTACTACTCACAATGCATCAGTTTAAGGGTTCAACTAACTTCAACTAACTGATCCCATTTAGGGTTTTATACAGGGCCAGATTTTCCAAAGAGCTCAGAGCCAACAATTGAGACCAGATTTTCAGAGAAGCTTGGATCTCATTTAGGTACCCAAGTTAAGAACCCAGATTTTAAAGAATTTTGCACCTAGCAGCACACAGAGAACAGATTTTTCTGCTGAGCGCTGGCCACTTGAGTCAGGTGCCTAAATAGGAGCTGAATTCTATATTTAAAGTCAACTAGTCGCTTATTTAGGTGTGCACATGGTGGATTCTGTTTTTTACTTTTTTAACAAATCTGTCCCATAGTATCCATCCATGTGTTGCCAATGTTCCTGATAAGAAATATCACTTTGTTTATTATACACGTTCTGAGTCCTGCAGATCCACCGCTCCATTGGGGAGCCAAATGAAAATCACACAGTATTCAAATGCTGGAAAGAGATGTGACTCCTAATACAAAAGCTGGCAGCCCAGCCGTTCTGTCTGTATCTCTGGCTCTCTCTAGCTCTTCCTTCCTTGCCTCCCTCGCCCTGTGCGTCTGTCTCTTGTTTTGATGGATGAAAGTTCAAGCAGTGAAATACACTGTCAGACTAGAACCATTTGTCACAGAAGGCTGGCACTGGTCTGCTCACAGATACCAGGTCTGAGTCATGTCTTTTCTTCTGACAAGGATGTCAGGGCTATTTGTCACAGTCTTGTTTATCTGCCAGATCAGAATGCCAGTTTGCTACCGGGGTCACTGCATAGGGCAAGGAGCTCACCTCCAGTAACACTATCAAATTACCCTTAGTATAAAGACACTGGGGCTGGCATCTTTGTATGTTTTAACTACAGCCAAACAGCATTAGGTAATACACTTTGCCAGACCCTGGAAGGCTTTATACTATGCCAGAACAACTCTCCTATTAAAAGTACAAAGAATCCATGGAGAAAATATGGAGATGGGATTTTTTAAAAAAATGGTTCTAATCTTTATTTCAAATAAGAGATATCAAAAATGACCATTTTTATTGTTCCTATACTCTTAACATTTTGGTATATCCTGTGATCAAAGAATGAATTGGCTACTAGCAGTATGTGAAGCTAAACACTGGCTCTTTGGGCTAGAAATTAATCCCTGCTTTAATCTTCATGTTAGCAGAGAATTCAATTGCAAATGTAGCCATAAATGGTTGGAATTTGTCCCATTATTGGGTTTACAAACATGAATGTCGGGATTTTTTTATCTAACGATTGAAGGATTTGAGAAGGGATTTGTGGAGTTCTCTTGTTCTCTGAAATCTTTTGTGGCTTTTCAAACGTGAATTACACAGACAAGTCACAAGACATCAGAAACCGCCCCCTGAAAAATAGTGCTACAAAGGCTGCATTTGAGCCTGGAAAGGCAGATTAATATGCTAATGCATAAAAAGGGTAGATAAACTTTAAATATTTCAAATCCATCAGATGGCTCTTGCTAAGTACTAGTATTGGAAAAGATTAGTTTCATTTGTAAATATATTGTGGCTGTTGTTCAGAACCAGAGCTTTACAAGTTTTCAGAAGAGCTTCTCTGTGTACTTGAGGAGCGAAATGATCTGTCCAGGCTGGTCTGGGTGAACTGGGTCAGACGAAATAGCAAGCTCTCCGAACATCATCCCAACCTTTGTCCATTTCTGGAACCCAGTCTAAACCAAAACTTTGTGAAGGCTCTAAAATGTTCATTGTGTTTCTTTCCTGTTACCTTTCACTTTCCATGCACTGCTGCACTTCTATGCCTGTGATGCGAAGTCCACCACACACAAGACTTGAAGGGGTTAAAGTGGCCGGGTGGATCAATTAACTCCCCAGGCTGCACCTGGAGGAGGAGACAGCGAACAGGGATTGATTAAATGAGGCTCAGCTGCACAGGAACAGGAGGGGCCTGTGTAAAGCCCAGGAGCTGAGAGCAGCTAAGGGCTCCAGGGAAGGAGTCTGCAGTCATTCCTTGGGTGAAGAGAAGTGTGTTGGTGCTATAGAGATAGGTACTCTACACTTACTCCCTGGGAGGAGGGAGTTTGGGCTCGTAAACCCAGAGAAGGGTTAGCTCTTGAGTGAAAAAGCAGAGTTTGCACGTATTAGAAATTAAAGCTTAGCACTGGGCTGGCTGAGAGGATTCGTAATAGACCTTGGAGATTGGCTTTATGGGTAATGAGTGACAGAAGTTTTCATCTTTGCATTTTGGTTCAAATCCAGTCCAGATTGTAGAGACTAAATTTTGTTTTCTATTTGACGTATCTTTCATTGCCTATGTGATATAAATTGGTGGTCTTAATCCTACTGGACCAGTTTCCATGTCACAAAGCCTCCCACAGCTGGTATTCTTCTGGGCAGTTTCAGCAAAGAGACCAGGGATTGAATGGGCCATGCAAAGTGAGTTACATTCTCATCTCTAGAAAGTCCCCCAGTTCACGTATCAGGATCACCCATGAGCCAGTGTAGAGAAATTTTGCAGAGCCTTTAATATAAGTGATCTGGCAATAAGGAAAGGACTTCATTCTTCTAAGGTAGTGAAGCTGGTACCTTTCATGAGAACCAAATTTACTCCAAACAAAGCATAACAGGAAGGGCCCAATCCATAATTTCTCTAGCACATCTCCTATTTAAGTCAGTTGAGGTGTGCATGAGTAAGAACTACAGGATTTGAGCCCAAGAATTCAGTTTTAGTAATAGTAAGGCAATGACAGTAACTCATGAATGCCAACAACATGAGCTTGAGTGGATGGACTATCTACAAGAGGCAGCATCACATGATTGGCCAAGATAGTAGATGCCCAAAAGCTACAAGTTCTAATCTTGTCCTTTTTGCCATCTTATTCAGTGGCCTTCATCAAGTTCTGTCATTTTTGTTTGCACGCTTCATGTGTATCCTTCACATTGCAGATGAGGAAACAAAGTATTGTTAATATCACAGTGCTTTGGCAAACTTGGGTAGGTTTTCCCTCTCTCTTACCAGTAATTGGTACAGAGAGGTGGAGAGATTTGCCCAAGATCACAAGAAGTCATGGGTACGGTCAGGATGAGAATCCAAAAGTGTCCTGCAGCTTTTACTCAAGGGATTAGCATTAACAGACACTTAAGAAAAAAACAAGGAAGTCCACTCGGCCTTGAAATGTTTTAAACAAACTGATTATTTTACTACAGCCACCAAGGAAACCCTGTAAAGAACTCCTTGCTATGGACAGAGCCAGTAGTTGAGAGTAGTTCTATAACAACCATCATGGGCTGCCTCTGTTTATAGCTGAGCTATCCCCATTGACTTTCCTGATTTGTGGGGTTTATTTTCCTGATGTTCACTGATTAATTTTATGTGAACTCTGGAACATTTTAGGAGTAAAGCACAGGTTAGGTGGTGTCTATGCTATTTTTCCTTTTTTGAATTATTATTATTTTTCTTTCTTCATAGGACTCTCTAAAGTCCCATGATCCCACTGTGGAGCTTCCAATCTGCACATTGATTCTTGCCATAAACTGTTTTCACCATACAAAAAATGATACGTTTGCCATAGCTGCGAATAATAAAGTATGCTCAAGTTTTGCTTTGGCTACGTTTTATCAGTTTTGACTTAAAGCCAAAATCCCTAATGATTCTTGGGAATGGGCCAGAACCACAAAGCTTGGATCTGGGTTCAATCTTCCCCTAAATTCTCAACAGCCCTGTGATACAGAGGCCCACTGGTGATTCACTACTGTGTGTCAGCAATGCCTATCAGGCCCGAAAAACTCCCTACACTTGACACACACTTTTTATATCCAAAAATGTCTTGTAAGGTATCAAATGAAAGCCAGTGACACACTGGTTACTACTATCATTGTGGAATGTACATATTAATACTATACGAGGAATTATGCACAATTACTGTTGTTATGCTCTAAATTATCTAACCAAACAGAGGGAGAAACAGGTTTTCTTCCAGAGAAGGGAAGTTAGTTATTTTCCTGCTTCTAATGTAAATTAAGCGCTGGGAAACCAACACAAAGGAAGCTGTGTTTGCATGTAAGCCAATAGGAAAAGCCAGGTTTGATGGAAGGAATGGGAAATCAGATTGGGAAGACACCCTAGACTAAAGCCTTAGATTGTGGCATTACAGCAATGACAGAATATTGGCCAGACCATGTTACATCATAGATCCCTAATCAGTATCATTGTGTGGCACTTGTGGGCTGCTGCTGACTGTTGCAGTGAGCAGTTCATGTTAGCAGAGAGTGGTTTCATGTGATATGATGGGATTCGTCCGTCATTTCTGTATCAGAAGGAGCTGTTCCCTGTCTGATTTAATACAAGTGATGAACCTGTTTAACTGTGATATAGACCATGTCATTTTTTGCGGCCGGATACCAAGTATTGTCTGCTTCTGCAGGCAAGATACTAGGCTCAACAGACCTATGATCAGATCCATGATTATCAGTCAGGACCATACTTCTATTCACAGAACTGAGTGAGTAAACATAGCCTTGTCTTATACACATTACCAAAGCTTTCTGTGTTCTATGAATCAGTCTGGACTCTTCTTTCTATCTGATCAAGGGGAAAAGTTTGATGAAATCAAAGTCCCATGTTCTGGTCAAGTCCTTTTCTGATACCTATGGCAAGACAGATCTCCATCTGGTGTTTTGTTAATCTGAGTGGAATATTCTGTTTATCTCCTCCTGCTTGGGTAGAGTGGAATTTAATGAAGCATTAGGTGTTTTTTTTCTCATGTCAACATATAGGCAAGTGGTAACATACAATATCTTTCTCCCACTTTACACTTCTATAGCAGATTTCATCTACGGATCTCAAACCATGTTACCACTATTAACGAGTTAAGCCTCACAACATCCAAGGGAGGTAGGGAAGTGTTAATTATTTTTACAGATGGGAAAATAAATGGGACATAACCTGATTAAGTGACTTGTTCATGGTCACACAGTGGCGAAGGTGAACGTAAGAATGGCCATATTGCGTCAGACCAAAGGTCCATCTAGCCTAGTATCCTGTCTTCCGACAGTGGCCAACACCAGGTGCTTCAGAGGGAATGAGCAGAACAGATAACCATCAAGTGATCCAGTCCCTGTCGCTCATTCCCAGTTTCTGGCAAACAGAGGCTAGGGACACCATTCCTGCCCATCCTGGCTAATGAGCTCCAGCAGCCAACAGACCAACAGCAACAAAGCAACCAACAAACCAGCATTGAGTTAACTGGATGGAGTTATTCCACCCAGTTACAGGGATGGCATTCAGTTGCATTCTGACCAGTGCCTCTGTCAACAAAGACCAAGAGGATCAGCCTCTCCCAGAAACACATGCTGAAACGAATGAGAGAGAACAGGACAGTCTGATGGCATCCCGTGTGTTGCTGAAGTGTGATTATACTAGTACTTGATTTAAAAAAACGATCCCTGCTTATCCTTCTGAGCTTCTGGAAGCCTTGTCTTGCCGTGTAAACTGAATGGAGTTTCGTGAGATGATTCAAGCAATGTAATCTAATTCCCTAATAAGCAGGAATTCAATCCCTTTGAATTACATGCCACATATTGTGTCAGATCTTCAGCTGCTCCGGAGTCATTCCAAGTTACACCAGCTGAGGACTGACACGTACATCACATGAAATCATTCACGGCTGATATGAACCACTCCCTGCAACAATCACCAGCAGCCTGCAAGCTCCATGTGATGATGTTGTAAGAATTAGTGACCTGCAATGGCACACATTCTTCAATGGAGCCAAAGCTAATGTACTCAATGCTTTTTTTGCCTCTGTTTTCACTAACAAGGTCAGCTCCCAGACTGCTGCGCTGGGCATCACAAAATGGGGAAGAGATGGCCAGCCCTCTGTGGAGATAGAGGTGGTTAGGGACTATTTAGAAAAGCTGGACGTGCACAAGTCCATGGGGCCGGACGAGTTGCATCCAAGAGTGCTGAAGGAATTGGCGGCTGTGATTGCAGAGCCCTTGGCCATTATCTTTGAAAACTCGTGGCGAACGGGGGAAGTCCCGGATGACTGGAAAAAGGCTAATGTAGTGCCAATCTTTAAAAAAGGGAAGAAGGAGGATCCTGGGAACTACAGGCCAGTCAGCCTCACCTCAGTCCCTGGAAAAATCATGGAGCAGGTCCTCAAAGAATCAATCCTGAAGCACTTACATGAGAGGAAAGTGATCAGGAACAGTCAGCATGGATTCACCAAGGGAAGGTCATGCCTGACTAATCTAATCGCCTTTTATGATGAGATTACTGGTTCTGTGGATGAAGGGAAAGCAGTGGATGTATTGTTTCTTGACTTTAGCAAAGCTTTTGACACGGTCTCCCACAGTATTCTTGTCAGCAAGTTAAGGAAGTATGGGCTGGATGAATGCACTATAAGGTGGGTGGAAAGCTGGCTAGATTGTCAGGCTCAACGGGTAGTGATCAATGGCTCCATGTCTAGTTGGCAGCCGGTGTCAAGTGGAGTGCCCCAGGGGTCGGTCCTGCGGCCAGTTTTGTTCAATATCTTCATAAATGATCTGGAGGATGGTGTGGATTGCACTCTCAGCAAATTTGCGGATGATACTAAACTGGGAGGAGTGGTAGATACGCTGGAGGGGAGGGATAGGATACAGAAGGACCTAGACAGATTGGAGGATTGGGCCAAAAGAAATCTGATGAGGTTCAATAAGGATAAGTGCAGGGTCCTACACTTAGGACAGAAGAATCCAATGCACCGCTACGGACTAGGGACCGAATGGCTAGGCAGCAGTTCTGCAGAAAAAGACCTAGGGGTGACAGTGGACGAGAAGCTGGATATGAGTCAGCAGTGTGCCCTTGTTGCCAAGAAGGCCAATGGCATTTTGGGATGTATAAGTAGGGGCATAGCGAGCAGATCGAGGGACGTGATCGTTCCCCTCTATTTGACACTGGTGAGGCCTCATCTGGAGTACTGTGTCCAGTTTTGGGCCCCACACTACAAGAAGGATGTGGATAAATTGGAGAGAGTCCAGCGAAGGGCAACAAAAATGATTAGGGGTCTAGAGCACATGACTTATGAGGAGAGGCTGAGGGAGCTGGGATTGTTTAGTCTGCAGAAGAGAAGAATGAGGGGGGATTTGATAGCTGCTTTCAACTACCTGAAAGGGGGTTCCAAAGAGGATGGCTCTAGACTGTTCTCAATGGTAGCAGATGACAGAACGAGGAGTAATGGTCTCAAGTTGCAATGGGGGAGGTTTAGATTGGATATTAGGAAAAACTTTTTCACTAAGAGGGTGGTGAAACACTGGAATGCGTTACCTAGGGAGGTGGTAGAATCTCCTTCCTTAGAGGTTTTTAAGGTCAGGCTTGACAAAGCCCTGGCTGGGATGATTTAACTGGGAATTGGTCCTGCTTCGAGCAGGGGGTTGGACTAGATGACCTTCTGGGGTCCCTTCCAACCCTGATATTCTATGATTCTATGATTCTATGAAACTGATTTATATCACCTGAGGATCTCACCAAGGAGTCATTTGAACCATTACAAAAAAAAGTCCCTATGACTGTGGGTTTATTTTCATTTGTAATAGGACAGACAAGGCCTGGCCATTAACGTGGCTGTGTAATGCCAGGGGCGATGTGGCACAAACAGCATCTCTCACCTTTGCTCAGCCGGTCGATAGGCCAGGGATAACTGCAGGGAAATTGAGGGATTACTCCTGTGAGCCCCCTGGGGAGTAGGATAGTGCTCCAACGGTAGAAGGAGAGGAAGCAGAGTCATAGAATCATAGAATCATAGAATATCAGGGTTGGAAGGGACCCCAGAAGGTCATCTAGTCCAACCCCCTGCTCGAAGCAGGACCAATTCCCAGTTAAATCATCCCAGCCAGGGCTTTGTCAAGCCTGACCTTAAAAACCTCTAAGGAAGGAGATTCTACCACCTCCCTAGGTAACGCATTCCAGTGTTTCACCACCCTCTTAGTGAAAAAGTTTTTCCTAATATCCAATCTAAACCTCCCCCATTGCAACTTGAGACCATTACTCCTCGTTCTGTCATCTGCTACCATTGAGAACAGTCTAGAGCCATCCTCTTTGGAACCCCCTTTCAGGTAGTTGAAAGCAGCTATCAAATCCCCCCTCATTCTTCTCTTCTGCAGACTAAACAATCCCAGCTCCCTCAGCCTCTCCTCATAAGTCATGTGCTCTAGACCCCTAATCATTTTTGTTGCCCTTCGCTGGACTCTCTCCAATTTATCCACATCCTTCTTGTAGTGTGGGGCCCAAAACTGGACACAGTACTCCAGATGAGGCCTCACCAGTGTCAAATAGAGGGGAACGATCACGTCCCTCGATCTGCTCGCTATGCCCCTACTTATACATCCCAAAATGCCATTGGCCTTCTTGGCAACAAGGGCACACTGTTGACTCATATCCAGCTTCTCGTCCACTGTCACCCCTAGGTCCTTTTCCGCAGAACTGCTGCCTAGCCATTCGGTCCCTAGTCTGTAGCGGTGCATTGGATTCTTCCATCCTAAGTGCAGGACCCTGCACTTATCCTTATTGAACCTCATCAGATTTCTTTTGGCCCAATCCTCCAATTTGTCTAGGTCCTTCTGTATCCTATCCCTCCCCTCCAGCGTATCTACCACTCCTCCCAGTTTAGTATCATCTGCAAATTTGCTGAGAGTGCAATCCACACCATCCTCCAGATCATTTATGAAGATATTGAACAAAACCGGCCCCAGGACCGACCCAGGACCGAGTCATGGCCCCAGCCCTGTTTAACCCTGCCCCCAGACTGGATCTGGCACACCAGGGGAGTCAGCTGCATACCACAAGGTGGTTGTGTTATTCTGCATGCTGGGGAACCTCAAAAGTGCCCCCTGGAGCTCCCCAGTGGAAGATGGGGCCATGTAGGAACAAATGATGAGCTGAACAGTAATAATGAGATTGTCTGAGGACCTTTCCTGTCTATTTATGGTTGGCTGGAGTTAATAAGCTCCTTGCTGTTGGTCTTTAATCCACAGGTAGTGCCCGAGATCAAAGTCAGATGGTATCTTGATCCTCATTTTATATTGCTTGACCACCATGTTCCTGTAGCCAACCGTGGTCATCATCGGCCTGAAACCCTTGGCAGAAATAACGGCACTGTCATGGGTGCACTTCTCCTGGCTACGCCATCCGAATGAATTCTAGAAAGAGGGATGGAAGACCACCACCAAGATCAGGTAACACAGACACCATATGAATTGCAGTTCTGCAACAGTGACATTATAATGTAACAAAACTAATAAGGTTTAAAACCTTTGGCTATTCTTCCTGGCAATTAAGCCAACAGAGCAGAGAAATTCAATTAAGATTATCTGTGGCCACATATATGTAGATATCAGGCATACAAGCAAGTTATGCACATCCGGAGAAGGCATTTGCTTTCTGAATGTGGAACAGGCTCTTTAACCACGGGTCTCCACTGGCATTGCATTGCATTATTAGCTTAGTTAGTAGGAAAATCCTTTACACGTGATTGGGTCCAATATACTGTAGTAGAGGGCAGTGACTTATACAGGTTGAGAAATTAGTGAGTCCATAGAAAGGAAGAAGTCTGTGCATTTCTAAAATCACAAAGGTTAGTTTTCAGAGTAGCAGTCGTGTTAGTCTGTATCCTCAAAAAGAAAAGGAGTACTTGTGGCACCTTAGCGACTAACCAATTTATTTGAGCATAAAGAAAAGGAGTACTTGTGGCACCTTAGAGACTAACCAATTTATTTGAGCATGAGCTTTCGTGAGCTACAGTGAGCTGTAGCTCACGAAAGCTCATGCTCAAATAAATTGGTTAGTCTCTAAGGTGCCACAAGTACTCCTTTTCTTTTTGCGAACGCAGACTAATACGGCTGTTACTCTGAAACCTGTTATTTGAGCATAAGCTTTCGAGCTGTAGCTCACAAAAGCTTATGCTCAAATAAATTTGTTAGTCTCTAAGGTGCCACAAGTACTCCTTTTCTTTTTAAAGGTTAGTTTGTTACACCTGTATACCATAGAAATTAACAGACACTTGGATTCTCCCCTGAGTAAATCTGGAGTAATGCCACTAGAATTATAGGAGTTACTCGGGATTTACACCAGCATAACTGAGAGTTGGGTCTGACCCTGAGATATTTTGTAACATACCTGGGGATCCTTCTGACTCAAAGGCTATATAGTATTATCATCATTTCTGCATTCAAGACCTAGTTAATGATCATGGAATCGGTGGGACTCATTCACTTCTAGTATAAATCCATTGAAGTCAAAGGAATTACACCAGGGATGAATGTGAGCCATAAAAATCATAGATTTTTGAGATGGGAAAGAAGTATGAGGTCATATGCTCCTCATCTTCCTTCTAAAGCTGGATAGTTCAGCCTATCAGAAAACATGCATACACGAAATAGCTCCTTTGTCAGCATTCAGTGTTTGGATAGATAGGCTTGTTAAGAGAATAGAGCTCCAGAGGAACTTCAGGAAGAAATCGGTAGCTTTTGGGGAAAACACAAAACACTCTGTGGCATTTTGTCTGTAAGGTGAGTGAGAAGAGACTTGAGCTTCTTCCCAGAATCAGCTCACATTTAGGCATGCTCCACGAGTCATGAAGCAACGGTGTGTTATTTCAAAGTCAAGTTGTCTCGTCCTTGCTATCCATGCTAGCCGGAACTTTGCCTCCATGCTCTGTAGTCCTTAGAGAGCAGCAGATGGATTCAGTCAGTCAGCACTAGTAAAACAGAACAATGGTTTTATGGGAATTATACATATATATCAATCTTTATTTGTTGCTGGAGGATCTACATAGCCATCACTCCTGCCAGGCTGTTTACCAGCAAAGGTCAAAGGAGTAACTATTAGTATGTTTACAATCACACAGTGTAGCGAAGCTGGGGGAGGGGAGTGTTCAACGGACACATGCTGGGCCAGATTCTCTTCTCATGTCCCTTGGTGCACATAAGTAGGTACTCCACTGAAGAAAATGGGCCTGAATCTTCATTGCCTTGAGCCACCAGGAGTCATTTGCACCTGTGCAAAGCAGGTGTAAGATTCTACAATTCTAATATGCTTTCCAGGTGCACAAGATTACGTTAGGTGCAATAGCAGTGGAGAATTGGATCCCATGGAGTTAAGTTGGTGAATAACCAGTCCCTTTCTCTGCTTTTTTGCTATTAAGTCCAATTTTAGTTTGATTGGATCAGGTTCTCAAAAATATTAATATTTCAAAGCTCACGTGGTTCAGCCACTTGTATCTTTAAACACATTTCTATTTATTCACCCTTAAAATGTTTAAAGGGGAGCATGGATTCTGAGATCACACGCACCAGCGTAAACTGGGAGTGATTCTATTGAAATCAATGTAAAGTTGTTGCAAGCGAGTGCAGAAAAAGGTCCCACAGTCCGGCTTTGTCATTTAAATGTGAAATATTCACTGCATGCCAGTTCCTTGCTTTCTGCTCAGTAAATATCGCTTTGTTCTTCAGTCCATGAGGCATATTTCTCAAGGGAAGTGCTTTCAACTCTAAAACAATAAACATATTGACCATTGCATAGACACTTGTAATAAGGTTTGTACTACATAAGCAGGCCATGACTTTTCCTGCCCAGAGTCATGGTTAACATGTAGCCCATGTGAAATGTCTGAGTAGATAAGATGGCATCCCGTTGTTTCTTTGGGTTGTAGCACACACAAACAACCCATATATTTTTGCAGATGAGATCACTTCCTCCCAGACTGAGCTGTCTATCTCTACTAGTGGAATTGACTGGTGAGTGTGTTACCTGTTGTGCCCGCCCCCTGCCGCACCCGCCCATGCTGATCCACAGAGGATGCGAGTCTATTACCGTCCACAGGTAGGGAGCCTTAACTTAAGCTGTAGCAGCCCCTACTTTAAGCTCTGGAGATCCCCGGGTCAAACACTCATGTGTCAGCTAAGATGACAACCATCACTGTAGCAGAGTTTTGTCTTGAGGAGGGATAAGCAGTCTTCTCTGTTTGAACTTCAGCCACTCACTGAGAAGCTTGGGCTCATGTGTACTGTGACTTATGAACATAAGAACACAAGAACGGCCATACTGGGTCAGACCAAAGGTCCAATTACCCCAGTATCCTGTCTTCTGACAATGGCCAATGCCAGGTGCCCCAGAGGGAATGAACAGAACAGGGAATCATCAAGTGATATATCCCCTGTTGCCCATTCTCAGTTTCTGGGAAACAGAGGCTAGGGACACCATCCCTGCCCATCCTGGCTAATAGCCATTGATGGACTTATCCTCCATGAACTTATCTAGTTCTTTTTTTAACCCTGTTATAGTCTTGGCCTTCACAACATCTTCTGGTGAGGAGTTCCACAGGTTAACTGTGTGTTGTGTGAAAAAAATACTTCCTTTTGATTGTTTTAAACCTGCTGCCTATTAATTTCATTTGGGGAGCCCTAGTTCTTATATTTTGAGAAGGAGTAAATAACACTTCCTCATTTACTTTCTCCACAGCGGTCATGATTTTATAGACCAGTATCAGATGCCCCCTTAATCATCTCTTTTACAAGCTGAAATTCCCAGTGTTTTTAATCTCTCCTCATATGGAAGCCGTTCTATACCCCTAATCATTTTGTTGCCCTTTTCTGAACCTTTTCCAATTCCAATATATCTTTTTTGAGATGGGGAGAGACCACATCTACACACAGTATTCAAGATGTGGGCATAGCATGCATTTATGTAGTGACAATATGATATTTTCTGTCTTATTATCTATCCCTTTTCTAAATGATTCCCAACATGCTGTTTGCTTTTTTGGACTGCCACTGCACAATGAGTGGATGTTTCCAGAGAACTCTCCACAATGACTCCAAGATCTCTTTCTTGAGTGGTAACAGCTAATTTAGACCCCATCATTTTATATGTATGTGTATTAATTTTATATGAATAAGGTTCACGTCCCCTTCGGCTGATGAAATCCTGTAGAAAGATGTGATGGCAATGGCTGGAGTTAATTGTTAATGCTTCTCTGTGGGAGAATGTGAGCTTTTATTGAATGTGAGCTTTTATTCATTGAATGTGAGCTTTTATTATAGACGGAATTGTCAGCCCTTGCTCAAGAAACCCTTGCTTGATACTGACAATTTATTCATTTTCCCTGTTTTCATTTCATCTTCTCTCAAATCTGCCCTTTCTGGTGGGAGATCAAGATGTTGACAAGAGACCTTAAATAATCCTTGGAGTCTTCTGGTCTTCAGGCTTCTTCGACCTTGCTTGATTAGGTTTTTATGTCTGGATAAGGTATGGAGACTCTGTTTGTGGGGTTGACTGATGGACTTTTCGTAAATCAATTGTCCACTTTGATTTACTTCAGTTTACTGGATGCCTTTGATACCAGAGTGGCTCTGTTCCTTTCTTTCTCAGTGATCCTAGTGGGCAAATTGCCCATCTGACCCCAAAACTCTTATGTGGGTTTCCCCAGGATTCCATTTTTTTCTCAGATACCAGATCACTCAAAAATTACTCTTGCTAGGGAAGGTCAATAACCCCTTATGGTCAATGTTATTAAAGGCAGGTGCTAGCCTTAAAAAAACCCAGAACTGATATCTGGTTTATATCCATCACTATGAGAAGAGAAATAACCTTCAGATAAAAATATATTAGGTGCTCAGATACCATGGTTAAGAGCATGGTATTAAAAACTCAAACTTTTTCTTAGTAACTAAACATTGTGTGCCAAAACCAAAACACCTCTAAACCCCATTTTTTTCATAGAAAAACAATTTTGATTTCCATCTCTCCAAAAATCCACAAACGTGAACAATTGTGTTCTGCATACAAAGAGTCAGATGATGTTGCAGAATATATTCACAAAAAGAAAAAGGAGTACTTGTGGCACCTTAAAGTGCCACAAGTACTCCTTTTCTTTTTGTGAATACAGACTAACACGGCTGCTACTCTGAAACCTGTCAGAATATATTATTACTTTTGAGAGGCTATGTGTGATTCATGAGATACCTGAGGACAAGAAAATGCCCACTTTGGTTGCAAAGTTAACTGGTAAAGGATTTAATATATTCAATGAAATGCCAATTCAAGATGCTTTGTATTACTCTAAATTCAAAGAAATGGTTTTAAAACAATTTCAGATTATCCCTGAAACATATAGGGTGAAATTTAGGAATTTTAAGAGAAATGTTGATGAGAGTAATGGAGAATATGTAAACAGGATGAAAGATCTGATGGGAAAAGGGATTGAAAGCTTTGAAGAAATATTTGACCTTCTTGCTCAGAAGCATTTCCTAAGCATATGTAAAGATGATGTGAAACAATGTCTATGGGACAAAAATGTGAAAACTGTGGATGAGATGTCTTCTCTAGCAGATGCCTTTGAGCAGTCCCACATATCTATTGAAAGTAAACCACTAAAAGAGGATTTTAAACTGGTGGAAAGCAGGGTTCCTGTTGTACCCCTGCGGAAAAGAAGAGGGTGGCTGGGAGGCTGGGCACTCACTTCCCCAAAACCGTTCCTCTAATCCCCTTTGAAAACAGAAGAGTCCAAAAGGTGCTATCACTGTAATTCCACTGATCATCTGAGGAATAAATGCCCTGGGCTGTGAGGAAGCAGACAACAAATAGCTCATGTTAATTCTGCTGTCCTCAACACAGAAACCTTTCCGGCAATTGAAACTTATCATACTGGTGTTGTGGGATTAGCCTCTGCAGAACCAAACATGGACTACATAAAAGTTGTCAAGATTAATGGCAAGGAATACTTAGGATGGGAGGATACAGGTGTAGACATTTCTGTGGTTAAGCATAGTGTAATTCAAGAAGGTGCCATATTGCTGGGGAAAAAGGCAGAGCTTTTATTAGTAGGAGGTTACAGGATTCTTATATCTTTGACCAAAATGCATAGAGAAACTGATGGTTTAGAAAGTGTATTAACAGTGGGAATAGTAGGCCATGTTCCCATTGACATGCTTATTGGGAATGATTTTTCAGTATAGCTCAGGCTGTTAAGGCATTTGCCCACAGCAAGGAGGAGTATTATGCTGGGCCCCCAGAGGGAAAGTGTAAAGTTCCAGGAACTGCTGAAAGAAAAGGGGAAAGTCTCTTTGATTCCTCTGCAGCAGGAGGAAGCAGCCTGCTTTCAGGTGTGAGGGAAATTGAGACCGGCTTCTACACTGCAGCTGAAGGCAATATACGCTGCAGGGTTCAGCTGATCGCCATATCTGGGGTCAGGAAGCAGTTTTCCTCCAGGGCAGATTGGAAGAGGCCTAGGGGTTTTTCGCCTTCCTCTGCAGCATGGGTCACTGGAGGATTCTCTGCACCTTGAAGTCTTTAAACCATGATTTGAGGACTTCAATAGCTCAGACATAGGTGAGAGGTTTATTACAGGAGTGGGTGGGTGAGATTCTGTGGCCTGCATTGTGCAGGAGGTCAGACTAGATGATCATAATGGTCACTTCTGACCTTAATATCTATGAGTCTATGAGTGTAACAGGAATAGATCCCACTTTAGAGAGCATAGAGAGATGTGTCCTAGAGGGGGTCCAGAGAAGAAAACTGGGGAAGGAAGAGTGAGAGTATGTAAATGTCTCCTCACTGGTCACTTGGGAGAGGATGCTCAGGATAGAATGGCTGATTCAGCATTTTTGCACACAGGCATTCAGCCTGTGACTCAGGTTTTGAGGGAACTGTGTAACTTACCTTTCAGAGGGGAGCAGTCACACAGCTGACCTCTCAGGGATAGAGAAAGTGGTGACGAAGGGTACCCCAATCCAAGTCCCAGTTTTTTAGGGCACCTGTCTTCTGATATGTTTGTGGAAATGAACAGGATTTCAGGATCTTTAAGACAGGATGCAAATTCTATTGAAGAAATGGTTGTCTGTGAGAATGCAAATTACCCAGCTGGCAGAGGGGAGGATGGCTTTCTTCAGGCTGATAAGAAACAGAAAGTAGCTGAGGGAGAGCTGCTGGAAAAAGGTGCATTTTACCAGAGTAGACACTCTTAACCCAGACAGCACAGATCACAACCCCCTACGGAAGATCCCAGGGCTCATAGGGGGATCACAGGGCAACCCCAAGAGGGGAGATGGATTTTTTGTATGGGAATAACCCTGGGGTTGGCAGACAACTCCACAGAGGGCCAGCCAATATACAGAATTCCCCTACATCCTTACCTCACCAGACCTTGGGGTACGAAAGCCCCCAAAATATGATTGGATTGAGGACCCATACTGAAAGAGACACTGAAGAGAAAGGGCGGGGGGACCAGTAACTGAGTACATGTTAAGGATCAGGAAGGAGTTGGAAGGCACAATGTGTGTTGAACAAACCAGACTGTCCAAACAGAAGGCGTGGTATGATAAAAATACTTGGAAACACCTGTCTGTGATGAAGGATTTGGTGTTACTGTTAAATCTCATGATAAAAGGTTTGATGCTACTGGTAAATCTTATGACAAAGAATTCGGTACTGATGGTAAATCCTATGAAAGGGTGTAATACACACAATTTTTGGGAAAAGCTTTTGGACATGCTAAGAGTGATAAATAAGAACACACCCTGTGTTACGAGGCCCTGTGGTAATGCTGCTTCTCAGCTAACACCTGTAAAGAGGCTTGAAGCTTGTCACAGCAATGAAACCATAACAAACCTGGTCTGCAGTGTGGAAGGAACAACTGAGGCACACCACCTCATGGCATTGATAGCTAAATGCCAAAATATCTACACTCTAGAAAACATTAATATCTGCCTTGATTTAACACCATTTCGAAAGGCAGAAGGGTTAACAATGCTGCACAGATACAAAGCAATACTTTCTAGCATCACAGAGAAGACACACTGGCTAACTTTTGAGATCACGAGACTGATCCACAGAGTTAAAAGATACACATAACTTGACAGAAACAAACGTAGGTAGCACTACAACGTTTAGCAATGCTTCGGAGTTGTATTGTCAAAACCTAAAGAGGACCTTGGGCACTCTGCCTCCACATTAGTCAGTGACTAACACGCCTGCAGAAAATTATGGGGGGAGGTGCGACACTCTGTACCTCAAAGTAGCACCCTGAAACCCCTGTATTCACCATTGTGATATGATTATGATGTGTTTTGTACAATGCATGCCTTGTGAGGTATCATTTGAAAAGACCATCTGTTGACCATTAATATCCTGTTGGATTGTATGTACTATGATTATATGTGAAGCTATGAAGTATTGCAATATCTGTTACTGACATATGTTGTGAGGGTGGGAGACAACAACCTTTTAGTGGCAACAAAGGACCAGCCAGCCATGTGCTTATGGCCCATTAAAAGGGAGTCCACTCTCCCAGTGGCCATTCCAGAGATTTCTCAGAGAGAGCACATATGCAGTGGAGAATGCTTGACCAATGGGGACTGCCTGATCCGCACGTCACAGCAAGGATCTTTCCAGCAAGCTTGAAGAAAGTATAAGAGGGGAAAGTGATATCATCACTTGCTCCCCCCCCCCCCCATCTCAACACCTGGAATAACATCTGGAAGACAAAGACTTTGAACTGGGGTATGGTGGTCCTAGGCTAGAAAGGAAGTCCAGTCTATATATTTAGGAACTGTAACCTGCTTTTACCATCTGTCAGCAGAAGACATTGTTTGATTCAACTCTTGCTTAGACTAAAAGTTTAGGATTTAGAATGCATTTACTTTTCATTTTCTAGAGGTAACTATCTCTGAGCTTTATGCTTACCACTTAGAATCACTTAAAATGTATCTTTCTCTAGTTAATAAACCTATTTTATATTTTACCTAAAACAGTGTGTTTTGGTTGAAGTGCTTGGGAAATCTCAGCTCAGTTTACAAAGGCTAGGGTGTGTCCACTCCACACAGAGAGTGGTGAGCTAATGAACTTGCACTGCCCAGGGGAGCCTTGAGCAGTGTAAGATGGTACATACAGTCCTAGGGTGTAGAGATGGAGCTGGGGACAATTGGCGGGAGCCTCTCTACTGATGGTTCATGAGTGACTGGGAAATCATTCATGTAAATCCGTTGGGTGAGTCCCCGCCCATGGATGTCTGTGTAAGTGCAATCCCTGTCAGAGGCGTGAACTTTGACATCATCAGCACAATGTCAGAGGCAGCCCAGGTTGGTGCGTTCAGATACAGCACATTACTTTTAGTTGGGCTCTTTCTGGGTGCAAATGAAATTTTTGTTTTCAACAAGTAAAATCCCTAAACAGCCTTGATCCTGGTGTGTGCGAGTGTGTGAGATAGCAGTGCTCTCTGATTTGAGTCATTATTGCGACTCTATATAATGTATATTCTTTTTCTTCCATTGTTCTTCAGGACTGAAACTGCTTTTTGATCAAACTGCAGAAAACTAAAAGCACTTGGCATGTGTGGAGCTGGGAATAAAGGGTTTTAACAGATAATTTACTCTGCAGGATGGATCCATTTTAAATATTACTGTTATTATGGCCTTCTGATGCTCTGATGTGTGCATCAGCACCAGAACAGTTAATGTTTCTTTAAATTATGTTATTAAAGTGTTCACACCTAGTGAATTATTCCTCCCATGAGTACATGTGCATGAAATCAGAAAAAAAGATTGCAGAGGAGAATCGCACTTCATACATATTCTAATTTACTCACAAAATAGGCTCTCTCCCAAATGCATCGATATTATTTGTTTTAAAAACACAAAAGAAAAAAATAACAATCCCATGAGTGCTATTAAATTCAAAATACTGTTTCCTTCATTATGATGATTTCTGTAAAAGAGCATAAGGATTTAGCATACCTTCTCCCACCCCAGTGTATGCACACAACTGATACAGGACACCCCAAGTAGCAGGTGGAAATGGGGTCAATCCAAACCTCTGATCTGGACATACTAAGACTTTGGGAAAGTGTTGTGGCTCTGCACCCTATGGCTTGGTTCGGTTGTAGCAAGACATGATCCCACCGATGTTGTTTGTTGTATGATAAGCTAGAAAAATATTAGTGATATGTTATTGCCTACACATCGCAGTTAAGATCAGGGCCCCATTGTGCTAGGCACTGTGTGAAAAACACAGACACTCTCTGCTCTGAAAAGATTACAGCCTAAATAGGAAAGATAGACAAAAATGGAAGTGGAAACAGAGATAGTGTCTTGCCCAAGGTCACACAACAAGTCAGTGGCAGATCCGGGACCCTGCTCTCCTGATTCCCAGTCCAGTGCTCCGTCCACTAGCTCATGCTGCCTCTAAAATAAGATGTGGTAAATGAGTTATTCTGGGGTCTATCTCCTGTCCTTGAATGGAAAGAGACCCATCAATGAGAGCTGGATAAATATTCTTAGTGAAATGTTCCACTATGAAATTTGCTTATTCTTGCATTTTAAAAATGCAGCATTTTAGGGCTATTTCACAGTTACAAAGGTCTTTGGCATATATTTTTCATTGTTTGTTGAATGAGAATTGCATGACGTGTAGTGAACGAGAAGGCACGGTAGCTTCTATTTTTTCCCTGAAAATCAGGAGAGCTGGGTTCTAATCCCATTTCATATAACCAAAAAGGAACATTATGATCATTTAGTTTGACCTCCTACCTAACACAGGCCATGCAATGTCATCCAGCAATTCTTGCATCTAGCCCCACAACTTGTGGTTGTCATACTTTATTTCTATGTGAGCTTGGGCAAATCACTTCAACTCTTTTAGCCTCAGTAAAATGTGGTCAGTGATGCTGACCTGCTTCATGCTGGTGTTGTAAGGTATCACAAAATGAGGTTTGTTCAAAGTAATAAAATCAATCAGAGGTAGGAAGAGAACTTATGGATTTCTGGCTTCTTGTCTGTGCTCAGTTCATTAGACTGTTCTGCCTACAAAGACTCAAGCCATGCTGAAAATTCAGACATGAGGATTTTTGACTCATACTGGCTCTTCAGTTTTCTATGGGTTTCTGTCCTAAAAAAACCCAACAAAATATAAACAAACAAAACCCCCAAAACGAACAAAAGATGCCCAACTTCCCAAAATGACAAGGCCATAAAAATACATGAAACACATTAATGAAACAAGGTCAATGAAAATTCATGCAAAAATTGTCATCAGTTTCACTCGTCTATTGATCTCAAAGGAATCTTCCGTCCCTAACTACTAAGATCTTATTGCCATAATATGATTTTAAAAATATTTATATAATAGTATATTGTGTGCAACTGTTGATCACATGTAGGGGCCATATGGAGCAGAAGGGCATTGGTCTTTGGCTAGAGTAACGAACATCCAGCAATTCTGCTGCTGTGGCGTCTCCCAGGCTTTTGGCACAATCCATCCGTACCTTGCACTTGTAGAGTTCCAGCATGGGTAATGGGAGAAGACCTCAAGACTATATAAATCTAATATTCAGGGCATACAAAAATCATTTAGACTCTGATCTCCCCAAGGGATCCATCTATTGCAGTGGTTCCCAAACTTTAACAACCTGGGAACCCCTTTCACTAAAATGTCAAGTCTCGCGAACCCCCTCCTAAAAATGAACATTTCCAGGGATTTTCTCCTTTACCTGAATATAAATAATAAAAGCAGTGATCTTGTAAATATAAAATTTGTTTTATGACATGCTTATTAAACACTATTTATTATTATTTATAATGACGGTATTTTTATTACATTATGAAAACTGCTACACCCTTCCAAGATCTCACTTTCATAGCTTGTATCACTTTGAATAAGCCTGTTATAAGACAAGGCTCCTAGGTTTCATCAAGGAGTATCAGATGTGAAACAGCATGAAGGTATTTAAGAAGCCAACTCAAAGAATTCCTCCTACACAAGCATTCAGGTCTTGAGCAGTCCACGCAAACAACACACATTACAACAAAGCTTAAACTTGTTCTTCATAACAATTTAAAAACAATACTAGCTCCCTATTTAATTTTAAAAACAGCAAAAAATATCCACCTCCCTTTCCATTTCTTATAAGGAGCCTTGAAGTTTAAATCATCCAATGAAGTGAGCTGTAGCTCATGAAAGCTTATGCTCAAATAAATTTGTTAGTCTCTAAGGTGCCACAAGTACTCCTTTTCTTTTTGAGAATACAGACTAACACGGCTGCTACTCTGAAACCTCTCAGTGTGACAGATATGCTTGCTACGATTTGCTTAGTTCTTGAAAGTCCAAGGGCTCTGAGCCGCTGGCCCTGTGCTGCCCAGGCCCCCTGGGGACAGCTCTGTCTGCCATTAGGGAATTTTTCCCCCGAGAACCCCCTGTAACATTTCACAAACCTTTGGGAACCACTGATTGATTGTAATGTGATGGACCAGTTAAGCACAGAACTACAGCTCCCATCATTCCCCCTCCCCAGTGCCCATCCCCTTTCCTCTGGCCAGGTAGCGGGGAAAGACCCTGAACGAGGGCATGGGTGGGCTCTGTCTTTGGGGAAGCAGTGGCCCCAGGGCTGGTCAGGAGCAGCAGAGAGAAATCCCCAGGAATTGTATGCAGAGCTGCGTGTGGAACAGGCTGAGAGTGCTAGATGTGACAGCAAGGTGCAGCTCTGGGTGGGACTTATGGGGAAGCAGCAGCAGCTGGGCAAGGAACCAGTGCAGAGGGGACCCGGTGAGAGACACTAACTAAGCATGGCTTGGAAACCTGCAAGCGCCTGTTTGTTAAATAGAGACTGGACTGGAGAGAGCACCCCAGGCACTAGGCCTGAAAAGCCCTGACTCTCAGTTGGACTGCCTCAGGGACCTCCACCAGAACCACTGTTTCTCACCTTGAGCTGCAAGTGTTTAAGCCCCTGTACTTACAGTATTTGCAACTTATTCCTTTCCTGGCAGCCTGCTAACATACTGTCAAGGTTCCTCCCCCACTCTGAACTCTAGGGTACAGATGTGGGGACCTGCATGAAAAACCTCCTAAGCTTATCTTTACCAGCTTAGGTCAAAACTTCCCCAAGGTACAAAATATTCCACCCTTTTGTCCTTGGATTGGCCGCTACCACCACCAAACAAATACTGGTTACTGGGGAAGAGCTGTTTGGACACGTCTTTCCCCCCAAAATACTTCCCAAAAACCTTGCACCCTACTTCCTGGACAAGGTTTGGTAAAAAGCCTCACCAATTTGCCTAGGTGACTACAGACCCAGACCCTTGGATCTTAAGAACAATGAACAATCCTCCCAACACTTGCACCCTCCCTTTCCTGGGAAATGTTGGATAAAAAGCCTCACCAATTTGCATAGGTGACCACAGACCCAAACCCCTGGATCTGAGAACAATGAAAAAGCATTCAGTTTTCTTACAAGAAGACTTTTAATAAAAATACAATTAGAAATAAGAAATCCCCCCTGTAAAATCAGGATGGTAAATACCTTACAGGGTAATTAGATTCAAAACATAGAGAACCCCTCTAGGCAAAAACCTTAAGTTACAAAAAAGATACACAGACAGAAATAGTTATTCTATTCAGCACAATTCTTTTCTCAGCCATTTAAAGAAATCATAATCTAACACATACCTAGCTAGATTACTTACTAAAAGTTCTAAGGCTTCATTCCTGGTCTATCCCCGGCAAAGACAAAATGTAGACAGACACACAAACCCTTTGTTTCTCTCCCTCCTACCAGCTTTTGAAAGTATCTTGTCTCCTCATTGGTCATTTTGGTCAGGTGCCAGCGAGGTTACCTTTAGCTTCTTAACCCTTTACAGGTGAGAGGAGATTTCCTCTGGCCAGGAGGGATTTTAAAGGGGTTTACCCTTCCCTTTCTATTTATGACACATACCCTTTTCCCTTAGCCATGTGTCTGGGTAGTTATTGGGACTCCCCACAGTGAGCATCTAGGACGCCTTGCTGCTGAAGCACTACAGTGGTTGCCTCTGACTCATGGTAAACCTGGTAAGTTATTGGCTGCTTTGGGGTTTTGCTGCTCCAGGACTGAGCAGCCCCAATACTTACAGTAAACTTTTTTGGGGGCAGGGACCATCTTTTTGTTCTCTTTTTGTACAGCGCCTAGCACAATGGGGTCCTGGTGCACAACTGGGACTCCTAGGTGCTACTACAATACAACTTAATAATACATGGACCAATGATGGTTCAGAAGTAAGGATCTGCTTGGGGAGATCCCTACGCAGAATGGGGGAGGGAGCTGAATCTGGAGATGTACTGGTACTCGCTGAGAGCTGTTCAGTTATTATTGTTTATTATATTATTTTTATCATAGCGGCCAGAGGGCTAAAGCAGGCCCTTGTGATAACATCATGAGAGTTGGCAACGTTGCTGCAAATACACGAGACACTAGTGAGTTAGAGTTAGTCGAGCTTCTTTTGCATGTTATGTTCATGCTTGGCCAAGCTGACGTTGTTTTCTTGTTCTAATGAACATTTGGTGGGACAGGTACCTCCCAGCTCTGTCTAAGTAACAGCAAGTGTGACCGAGGAGCACTTTCGGGAAGCTGCTATTTAATCTGATTTGTTTGGGTTTTTTTTTTAAAAAGCTTGGCAATGAAAAGCTCAATCCACAGTAGAATTCTTCCCCTTGCGCCTGTACCTGACCCTTCTTCAAACTGTCTATTAACCCAGCACACTTAATTCCAATGCTGTGTTCAGGGAACTGAGCAGCTGGTGATCAGAACACATTTTACTAAGGCCATCCACTGAGACTGTCATAAAAGGCCAGGCAAGAAGTTCCACCCCAGTGCCACATGTAATGCGTTTCAAATGGATTGCTTTTTAAGTTTGCTATTTAATGCGTCTATTTTATTTTAAAAGATGCTACGCTTGCTTAACACACTTACTTTGTGACCAGGTTGTATAAGTCCACATGATACGTAATTCAATAAAACAAAATGTGATCTTCACTGTGTGATTGTTTTCATAGTTTTGCTGTGATTCCACTCCTGTGGCAATGAAAACTGGTGTTTACCATCCTGTAAGCCAGGCAGATAAAGCGGAAAAGAAAATAAGATGTAGCTGATGTGTTTTAGGTCTGATCTGGTTCTGGTATCTTTTTGCTCCTGCATATGCTGGCTTTGCAGACATAGCAGCTGAGATTCTAGGCTAGGCCTGATAGGGGGCTTATTCCTTCACCCACTTACTTCCCTGGTCCTTCTTGCATGAACAGAGAGCAACAATGCCCGAAGTCCAAAGGTGCAAACAATTTGATGTTTATTGGGGTGAACTTCCAGCAAGCATGATTCCAGTTTCCTTCCTTAGTGTCCCCCTTCCCAGCTCTGACACCACAGAGCCTTACACCTCTGTTCCTGTTCCCATTCCTGCCCTTAGCCAAACATGATTCCAATTTTCTTACCCCCATTCCCTGTTCCCATTTCCCCTCCCCACACCCATCCACCCACTTCCTGCTTGACTGCAGACTATATAGTAAAACTTGAGTTCTGCTTAGCTATACCTTAACCAATCATTTTACTGAAATTTACTTAACCAATCCTAACATATTGGAACATGATTATTTAACCAATTATATCCCACCACCTTAATTAGTTTACACCCAGCAAAATTAATTATACAGCAGACAGAAACAATCACAGGACCAGACAGAGACCATGCAAATAAACAATAGCAAAGTGGGAACTATAATGACAGAACAATACAGAAGTGAGGATTTCACAACTACATCTATTGATAAGTGAGTTCTTGCCAGACAGGATGCTATCAAACGAAGTTTCCTTTTACGTTTTCTAGGCACTTCCCTTTCTCTGGAGGTGAGAGGCATTATCAGGACAGGACTGTATTCCTAACAGCCCAATAGCACCTTCTTTCAATGTGACTAGTCTGGGATGTGAGGATGTGACCGGTCGCTTCCCAGCTTATGGCTGCCTCTGCTGCTTAGCCAAAGGTCTTAGCCTAAGAATAGGGCCTCAGACTGTCACAGTAAGAGAAGGCCCTTACACCGGCAGACAGTGATTTTGATTCTTTTATATCTCTATAACTAGCCAAGTGATAAGAATACATCTAAATTCTTAAAATACAGGCCTTTGCAGACAGGCCTGAATATCTATATCCTAACAAGGACTGTTAAAAGTGCAGCACACAACTTGCAGCCCTTGGGGTGGAAGGTCTCTCTGCCTCTATTGCGCCCTATCGATTCTGGACTGTGCTGGGAACTGTATATGTCAGGCAGCTGCTTTAAATGAAAGCAGGCCATACGAGGCTGCCCAGAGGATGCAGCACCACCCAGGCACCCGGTTGCCCTCTGCATATACCTCGTACCCTAGCTCCTCTCCCAACAGACTCCTTATGCTGGGGTTTGTGACGGGCCTATGCAGAGCAGCTGACAGCTGTCCTATGCAATGCCTGTGCTAGGAAGTTCTTCCCCAGCTGTCTATAAGGCCATAGCGGGAAAGAATCCTTCCCAATGTGCTTTGTAGGAAAGGGTTACAAACAGAACGCTGCTGAGACAAGGTGTGTGAGGCAATATCATTTACTGGACCAACTTCTGTTGGTGGAAGGTACAAGTTTTCAGGCTACACTGGGCTCTTCTTCTGTACGATCTTACGCATATATTGCATAAATTACAAACTAAGACTTTGTTTGATTTACTTTTAGCTCAAATTAAGAGAACACAGTCCCAGGAAAGCAGAATAGTCTCCAGGAGTGTGTGTGTTCTGGGTAAGTATCTGCTTTGAAATGTGCACAAAATGGCCACCAGCCTCTGCAGCCGACAAGGTACTTTAGGGTTATCAGGCATCCAGTTTTCGAACAGAACGCCCGGTTGAAAAGGGACCCTGATGGCTCCAGTTGGTGCTGCCGACTGAGCTGTTAAAATCCAGTAGATGGCACAGCGGGGGTCTGGGGCTAAGGCAGGCTCCCTGCCTGCCCTAACTCCGCACGGTGCCCAGAAGCAGCCGCCAGGTCCCTGCAGCCCCATGGCGCATGGGCAGCCAAGGAGGCTCTGCACGCTGCCCCCGCCCCCAGTGCCTCTCCACAGCTCCCATTGGACGGGACCATGACCAACGGGAGCTGCGGGGGCGGAGCCTGCAGGCACGAGTCATGGTAAGCGTAGCTGGGACCCCCCCAATACCCCAACCTTCTGTCCCAGCCCGTTGCCCTCTCCCGCACCCCAAATCCATCATCCTCAGTACCACTCCAGAGCCCACATCCCCAGCCAGAGCTCTCACCCCCCTCCCATACCCCCTACCCCAGCACAGTGAAAGTGAGTGAGGGTGGGGGAGAGCAAGTGACGGAGGGAGGGGGGATGGAGTGAGAAGGGCCGGGGCCTCAGAGAAGGGGCGGGGTAGGGGTGTTCGGTTTTGTGCCATTTGAAATTTGGCAACCTTAAGGTCCTTAGGGAATATGTAGATGGAGGGTGAGGTTTTCAAAGGCACAAGGCATTTATACACCTGTTCCATTGAAAGTCTGTAGAAGCTAAGTGCCTATCTATCCTTTTGTGCTACTGAAAATCGAATCTGTAGTACACAGAGAGATTTAAGACTTGCATAGCTGCATACACCAAGTTTTCCACTAAAGTTCATATGGCAATATGTTAAATTTGAATCAGTAATTTTGCTTCATCAGGAAAGTGTAAAGCATCAGAATGAACTTTAGCTAGGTTACCCAGTAATTACTAACTAGTCTATTCACTCCCTCCATTTACCCATGATGATTATTGCACTTACTGTAGTTCTTGTTCCTTTTTTCTGCCTCTCATAGGCATGGTAGAGGAAAACACCATGAAAATTATTTTATGGGTGGATTTAGACAATGGAGATTAGTCATTGCTGCATTCTTTGCACATGCAAAATTTCCATTGGCTTTACTGGGGTTAAACACACATATGGGCTGTGTGATTAAGCCTTTCCTGAATAATTGTTTCTGTCAGCTTTACAAGAATTGAAATATTTTTTAGCTTTGATTTAAAACTTTCACTGTTTTTCACAGCTGGAAAAGCAATTTCAGTGCCTTCATGGATGAAGGGGCACAGAATGAACCTGCTGCTGCTTTCCCAGGTAAACTCAGAGTCTTGCACCTGGTGAAATCTTATATTTTTCTGGGATTATTCTTTGGTATTTAAACTAAGGGAATAGGAGAGGGCAGCTAGGAGAATGGAAATTGAAATATAGAACCAATTTACCACATGTATAGCTATCAATATTTCTAATTATTGAATCGCACTTCTCACAATAGTCTGTTTTACTATTTTATCTGCATCTCCTGGAATTATCTTTTTACCTGAGGAAAGATAAGCTTCATCTACCCCTGTCATGGCAGATAGAGTTGGAACAGGTCTATATGTCATAATTACAACCTAGTCTAGTAACCCAGATTTACCACTCTGTTGCAAGTAGACCCAGTCTCTGGGACCCATGTGCTTCAAAGCCAACTAGGTCTGGGGATAGTCTAGTCCCTGTTTCTAGCTCTGGGACTCCAGGGCACGATCGTAAGACCAGACATCTTCTCTAATTTCTGTCCTGGGGACATGGGATCCCACCATGCAGACCCCAAAGCCAGTGCTTCAGCCCCTCCTCCCAAGCCCCCGAGTCTCTTACATATGCTGCTTCAGCATTCCAGGTAGGCTGTGGGCACTCTAGGCTTCTAGATCGGGGTGGCCAACCTGAGCATGAGAAGGAGCCAGAATTTACCAATGTACATTGCCAAAGAGCCACCGTAATATGTCAGCAGCCCCACATCAGCTCCCCTACCCTGCTCCCGGCGCCTCCCGCCCACCTGCAGTCCTGCCAATCAGCACCTCCCCCTCCCTCCCTGCACCTCGCAATCAGCTGTTTTGTGGCATGCAGGAGGCTCGGGGGGGGAAGGAGTGGGAGGAGCGAGGGCATAGCAGGCTCAGGGGAGGGGGCGAGAAGGGGTGGAGTGGGGGCAGGGCCTGGGGCAGAGCAGTGAGCACCCTCCAGCACATTGGAAAGTTGGCGTCTGTAGCTCCAGCCCCGGAGTCGGTGCCTATACAAGGAGCCGCATATTAACTTCTGAAGAGCAGCATGTGGCTCCAAAGCCACAGGTTGGCCACCCCTGTGCAAGATGAACCCTTTCGACACAAAGAGGTAGGAAAGCAAAGAGGGATTTCGTAACCCAAGTCACTTTACTCTTAAAGCACTCAAGAGCTGCAGATCCCAGAAAACAACAAAAGAGCAAGGCCGCACTCTCCCGTCCTCTGAGCTCATCCCTTCTGTGAGTTCAGGATTTATCAATGCTTCAGACTGGGCAGAGTCCACCATGCCCTCTCTCTCCTGCAAGCCATTCTTATGCGTGGTGGTGGTCGGCCACTGCATACAGCAGAGCTCCATTGTAAAGCAGGGCCACAGTTTCTGTGCCATGTGCTCAAGCTGAAAAGCTCCAGACAAACCAGACATACTTGCCCCTCTCCCCCTTGCAAACCACTGGGGTGGCAAGACCATTGTTCCATGGAGTGGCCCAGTAGAGAGTCGATGGCTCTCAGTGATGGTCCTTCAGTGAGAAATAAAACCTTACCCAGGCAGGGCAGCTGTCTGGAATGCAGAGTAAATGTCTGCCTTTGAGCTAGTCTGAACTAACGTGACCACAGTGCCAGTATTTCAGCAAAGATACAAAACAGATTTCACAGTGTGGTAGATTCATATCCCATTCCATCACAGTCATCTAGTCCAGCATCTTGCAAGTGTAGAATTGTTCCCTATAGAATACTTGTTCATGCTTTGTGAAGCCTGGTATTAAAAGCAACTGATTCTACTCCCATTAAAGTCAATGGGAGCAAGATTAGGTACAATGTCTCTGGGTAACTTTTTCAGAAGTGCCTAAATGACTTAGGAGCCTAAGTCCTGGAAATATTTTATCCTCTATGTTTTAGCCTTCCTTTCTCTATATAGCCTTTTAGCAACAAATCAAAAAAGAACTTTCTTGCTTCATTAAAAATATGAACTTTAAAGTTTTCCAGTACAATACTTTGCATTTCTATAACATCAAGTGATCTCAAAGCACTTCACAAAGTTAGGGAATAGATTATATCTATTTAATAGATTGGAAAACTGAGGCTCAGATAGTTTGTCTTGATCTCACTGGGAGTCATGGGTGCTGTAAAAATCAGGCCACTTATACTTAGGTGTACAGATTTGGGTCTTATTTTAGTCACCCAACTTTGAAAATGTTGGCCTACAACAGTGGCTCTCAACCTTTTTTGACTACTGTACCCCTTTCAGGAATCTGATTTGTCTTCAGTACCCCAACTTTCACCTCACTTAAAAACTACTTGCTTACAAAATCAGACATAAAAATACAAAAGAGTCACAGCATGCTGTTACTGAAAAATTGCTTCCTTTCTCATTTTTACCATAGAATTACAAAGTAAATCAAATTGGAATAGAAATGTTGTATTTGCATTTCAGTGTATAGTGTATAAAGCAGTATAAACAAGCCATTGTCTGTGTACTGACTTCGTTAGTGCTTTTAATGTAGCCTGTTGTAAAAGTTGTTAAATATCTAGATGAGTTGATGTACCCCCTGGAAGACCTCTGTGTACCGCTGGTTGAGAACCACTGGCCTACATGACCTGCCTAAACTCACACAGCCAGTCAGTGGCAGAGAAACCCAGTAGTCCTGACTAGAGGTGAGTGAATAATTGATTTTTCTGGGTTATTTTTTTATTTGTCAAAATTTGAATTCAAAACACTGTTTTAAAATGAAAACTCAAAATGAAACTTTTCCATTTTTTACAATTTTTTTCATATTTTTTTCTTGGCCAAAATTATTCATCGAATTTGACCTGCATTTGTGAATACTTTTGCAGCACTGAAAATGCTTTTTTAAATAAAAAGTGTTTTACAAAAAAGAAAAGAAAACTGCCCAGCTCCACTCCCTGACTTCCAGTCCTCAGCTCCAAGTAACAGAAAAGACTTCCACATTTTTAGAAGCGTACAGACTAATAAAGCAGCAGTGACTGCTTCTGTGTCATTTATGGTGTGGTAAAAGTATGCAACTACCTTTTATCTTTTTTAAACAAATTAAATACACCCCTTTGTTACAATCACAATAAAATTATCTCCAGCATGCCACAGGCATCCAAGTAAGGCATACAGTTATACAGTGTAAGGCTATAACGATATTAAGGAAGGTTTGTACCATTTCCCAGGCTCCTTGCAATCATTATCTTCAGAGTGGATTCATTTGGTAGCATTTTATGTTCCCACTACAATCTTTGCCATGGGAAAGTATCCGAATTCGAATAGCCGGCACACTCTGTTAAAAACGATATACTCCTAATGGACTTATAAACACAGACTTTAACCGTTTAAATAGTCTGTATCCATTCCAGCTCTCTCTCCTTAGAGAGTGTGGAAGAGGTAAATGGGGGACAATGAGAATGGAAAAAGCAAAAAGCCAAGCACTTTAAAGGTAAAATGAGGTAGCTTAAAGGAAGGACATGTGTCTGGAAATTTGGACTCAGGAGACCTGGATTCCACTGCTTATTTCTGCCACTGACTTTGTGATCATAGATGAGTCTCTTAGACCAGCATTGTCAAATTGAATTAGACATTTATATTCATATTGAGGCATCTAAGTAAAAGTGACCTGGATTTTGCATCTCTCATTGTGATCAGGTCACTCAACCTCTCTGGGCGACATACTTCAAAATGATTTTTCAATGAAAAGTGGCTTTTGCTTCTGCTTTTCTTTTTTTGTGAAAAGGGGTATTTCTGTCACAAGAGAGTCTGTTTTCAATTATATTTTTGGGGTTTTCATCAAAGAACCAGAAAACTCATAAACCTGATTTTGTTCTTGTTGTTTTGTTTAGCTTGTGTTTGTTTCAGCAGCCCAAATATAAAAATCTTGACCAAAAGTAAAGGGGAAATGTTCACTATTTCATTTCTGGATGAAAGCCCAAAATGTTTTGATGAACATTTTTGATGAAACCAGAAACATTGTCAAAATTATAGGAACAAAAAAAACCTTCCATGACCAGCTCTACCTGGTTCTACCTCTACCTCTACCTAGCCTCCAAATCAAAGGGGAATACTTACCTACCACTACACAAGGCAGTCTAGAGATTATCCCAGAATGGTTTGTAGATGTTTTGAGATCTTCAGATTAAAGCTGCTATGCATATGAAATGTGAAATATGAATGTGAATCAGCATCACATTATTATTGTTTTATAAGAGCATATTGCTACTGAAGATGCTTTACATTATTTATGGGAAATGTGGATAGTGGAATAGCGAGTGCCTGATTGCTAACCGTCAGTGCTTTAACATTTCCCCCGCTGTTTGTATGTTTCCTGGGTATAGAAGGAATTAAAGAATTCAACTCAACTCAGCCTAAGAAAGTCACTAATTTAAAAACAAACAAACTTGCAACTCATTTAATTTAGGTTTTCTAAATACTTTCTTCTGCGTGTGGTTTTAGAGATTCTCTCCATTGACTTCAGCACCACATAGGGATGCTCATCCTAAGAGCCATAAACAAAAGAAGACAGATGTGTGGAACATGTGCATGTGAAGGAGGTAGTCTCCATAGCAACAATAACCATGCCAAAGCTCTCAGAACACTGGCCCTGTACACAGACATGCTGCTTAGTCATTCATGGAAGTTGAGATGGAGAATCTGATCAGAATTTATTGCAATGGGTGAAAGCAGGCCAGATGTTGACAAATTCCTTTTGTCCAGCTTGCCAGCCACCTCAATTGTGTTGGAAGAGTTGACTGCATTTCTGGATGGGGTTTAAAACTCGAAAATAGATAATTTTTCAAGTTTTCTTGACAGCAGCTTTGCTATGGAGTCAAACTCAGTTCTGAAAGTAAAAGAAAAAAAAAACCTGGAAAGTCTCCAGGTATATATAAGGTTGTTATAAAGAGGGGATGGGGTTGATAAATTGTTCTCCTTATCCATAAGGACAGGACAAGAACTAATGGGTTTAAATTGCAGCAAGGGATATTTAGGTTAGACATTAGGAAAAACTTCCTAACAGTAAGGCTAGTTAAGCACTGGAACAAATTACCTAGGGAGGTTGTGGAATCTCCATCAATGGAGGATTTTAAAAATAAGTTAGATAAACATCTGTCAGGCATTGTCTAGATAATACTTAGTCCTGCCTTAGTGCAGGGGACTGGACTAGATGACCTCTCAAGGTTCCTTCCAGTCCTACATTTCTATGATTTGCTCTTTAAATACAGGTTTCAGAGTAGCAGCTGTGTTAGTCTGTATCCACAAAAAGAACAGGAGTACTTGTGGCACCTTAGAGACTAACACATTTATTTGAGCATAAGCTTTCGTGGGTTAAAACCCACTTCATCGGATGCATGCAGTGGAAAATACAGTAGGAAGATATATATACACATACACAGAGAACATGAAACAATGGGTGTTATCATACACACTGTAATGAGAGTGATCAGTTAAAGTGAGCTATTACCAGCAGGAGAGAAAAAAAACCTTTTGTAGTGATAATCAAGATGTCCCATTTCCAGCAGTTGAGAAGAACGTGTGAAAAACAGTAGGGGGGGAAATAAACATGGGGAAATAGTTTTACTTTGTGTAATGACACATCCACTCCCAGTCTTTATTCAAGCCTAAGTTAATGGTGTCTAGTTTGCAAAAAGACTCCAACGAGAGACTGTTGAATTGGAATTAATTTGTAAACATTAAATTAGGCTTGAATAAAGACTGGAAGTGGATGGAGCTATCTGTAGCTTATTTTCACTCCTCCCCCCTCCCTCCATCTTCCTTTTCATTTAAATTCAAAATAGTATCCAGACAAGAAGTAGAAGGTCTTTGTTTTTACTATTAATACCCAATACTCCATTTTCCAAAGTCTTGAATAGGTTCAGAATTGACTACTTTCTACTGATTTTAAATCTTCTGGCCCAGCTGAAAGTGTGCTCAGATCTAAATACGAATGCTAAGGTCTCTATTGATGGGATCTTCTAGGTGAATCAATAAGCCCTGAACCTCCTTTTACAAGTGCAGTATTAATTACTAGCACAGAGGTAAGATTAAGTATATATGTCAAAAGCAGACTTCCATTGGCTGAGACGTCCTTTCCAAAACAGAAATCCCTCCTAAATTTACTGCAAGTAAAGTTGTAATCTTGCTCTCTCTGTATTCAAGTCCCTTCTAAAGGCTCAATTCTGCTAAGCCAAAAGGAATTGATTAAAACAACCTGTGAAGTTTAGTAATTTCATTGCACTTCCTATATCACCCATTCTTTTCTATTTCATTGTAAAGTTCTCTGTTCTTTCGACACTTACTACAGCGGTTGTGTTTGCAATGGGACTACTCCTGTTACTAAGCAGAGCTGTGTGAATAACAAATGCTTTGGTTTGCTGGCAGTTACAAAAAAAAAGGGGAATAAAAGTTGCGGTTCAAACAAAAAAAAAGGGTTTTAAATTTTCGATGAATCAAACAGTACAAAAAAAAAGGTTTTGGGTGGAACTAAACATTTCATTTTAATTTTTAGCATTTTAAACATGTTTTTGTTTTTAAATAAAATGAAAGGAAATTAAAAAAGAACAAAAAGGCATTTTACATCAAAACATCAATATGGTTCATTTTGAAAATATCAAAATGAAAAGTTTCAGTTTTGTTTTAAATTGCTTTTAAGGGTCACACTCCCCCCAAAAGAAAAACATCAGCAAAATCAACAGTAATTCACAGAATGTTTTTGTGTCACCAAACCTGCATTTTTGGTCAAAGAAAAGTTTCAGTGAAAAAATGTCACCCAGTTCTTTTAATAAGCACTATGCCTACTAGTTCTTATTTGCAGAATAAGGCCTTTTAAACTGAGAACACATCAGGGCAGGGGGTACCATTATTTTGTGTGCTGCACAAATCATAAATGATACAAATACTGTAATCCAAACTCTGCACTGGAAATGGCCATCATGAAACACATTAGGGAACAGAAACTAAACCACGTGACTTAGGCAACCTTTAGTGACCTTTAGTATAGGATCAGGTTGTCAGTACATGCTGGCAACATTTTCACAAGTGGCTCTCTCAGAAGTGTTCCACATTGGTCGGTGGTGAATGCAGCATTCCCTGGGCAAAATCCCCTCCCATACCACCCCATCAGCAAAATCTATCACTCTTCCTCCACGCCCACAAAAAAATCTCCATGGATCCATACCTTTTTACTTTCTCAAAGAATCCATCAATTCTGTAGGCCTCCCTTTCCCAAATCCCTCAGTCCCTCTGCCACCGCTCCACCTTGTGGGGTGAGAGCACATTTCTCCTCAGTCTGATGGAGGGACAACAGCTCTTGAGGTTCCCTCCCCAGTACCAGACATTTAGACCTTGCAGCTCACTTCTCTCCTCTGCCTGCCTGCTCAGGTCCAGAGGTGAGGTCTAAATGTCAGACTTTCTACCCTTTGCAACTGAATTTTGGCCTTGTCCTTTTCTTCCTTCCTCCTCATGCGCTGGACGAGGGCAGCTGAATGTGCTGCAGGGAATATCCATTACAATTCCACCAGGTTCATGGGTGGGAGACACCAGAACAGAGATCTTGCAGCAGCCGATGATATTGAGTGAACTCAGAGGGGGCTGAGCAAGCTGGGCCAGGCTTAGCATTTTGAGGCAGGTTGTGAAACAATATTTTGCTTCCTCCCCAACCCAGGTATAATGAATTTGTGCCCATGACCCTCACACCATTGTGCCCATTGCCAGCCTAGGGATTCCGGAGAGGTGTGGTAAGATAGGTTTGGGTGTGGCTCGAAGAACTAACAGGCTTATGAGACACTGTACACAAAAACAATGGGTTCCTGAGACTGGGGTGTCTGAGATCCCCTAGGCTTCTGCTGCAGATGTGGAGCCCAGCTGCAAATTGCTTTCAGTCTCTGCAATCGATTTTTATCTGTTTGCATTTTCTAGCCGATCTTCACAAGGGGCTAAAGACGGGAAATCTGAGATTGTCTTTTGCAGGGATTAAAGGGTGCCTCAGTGAATAAGGCTTTCCAACTCGCCCCTGCAAGCCCCTTGTACTTCATCTGCAGGTATAGTCAAAGGAATGTTGCAGCTGAGCCAGAAGTTATGGGACTTGCTGCAAGAATTGCGGAGTGAAATTGTTTGGCCTGCATTCTGCAGGAGGTCAGACGAAATAGCCATAATCGTTCCCTTTGGGCTTAAAATCTATGAATATACAAAAACTATGAATACCTGTGAATCTACAGCAAGCATTCTCTAAGCAATCTATAGCCCTGCATTCCATTTGAATAACTATCCCCTGAATAATTCAATATTGCAAATGTATTTTTAAAAAAAGCATGCCAGTTTGCAGATAGTTGAGGGGGAAAGGCTAAAAAGAGCAGAATAAATTGTCTGCTATTATTTATACCTAAGGAGCACCATGGGACCCCAATATGAGTGGGACCTGTGTGTGCTGGGTTCTGTACAAACACTTAGGGAGAGCCCCCAAAAATGTACAGTATAAACAAGACAGGCAATGGGTGGAGGAGAAAAAGGCACAGAGAGAGAAAGTGATTCACCCAAAGTCACCAAGCAGATGATTGGCAGAGGCAGGAATAGAAACTGTCCCAGTCCAGTGCTCTGTCATTGCTACACCTGCTTCTCAATGAGCTTACCTTGATCTACTCTGTGGTGGAATATGACAGGTTGGGCTAGGAAGGGACAATAGCTAACAGAAACTGCAGTGGTTAATACAGGTAGAGAGACTGTAGCTGCCAGGGCTGGGATTTAGACAGGATTAAGGCTATCTATGAATGATCTCTCTCATAACCAAAAGTGTTCGGAGCCTTAATTTTAAATCTTCTCTGTGAGGAAGCAGCCCAATCGCTGGTATCATTTTGTGGGGGCATTGGTTCAATATTGATTCAGGAAAAAGAGTGACACAGACTGAATCACCAACACCCTTTTTCACCCTCTGACACATCCAACACCACAGAGCTAATTCAGTCTGACCCTGGTTAGCTAGGTCTGCTGTAATCACAGCATTAGACAGCTGGGCTGCAAAGGGAGGGGAAGGGAAATCTAACCCCTCTCCACCAAAACACAAAAACACCCTTATCTAGATAAGGCAGATTGCCTGTCTTTACAATAAAGCAATTGGGGTGAGTGGTCTCAACCACATGCAGCTAACTGCAGGGTCCATTCACTCTTTGCCTCTAGTACAGGGGAGGGCAAACTACAGACCGCGGGCCAGTTCCGGCTTGCCACGGCTTTCAATCCAGCCCGTGGGATTGCCAGCCCTATGGCGCAGCAGGGCTAAATCAGGCGCCCTGGCCCCGTGCCACTCCCGGCAGTGGCCAGCACCACGTCCCTGCGGCCCCTGTGGGAGGAGGGCCAGAGGGCTCCATGAGCTGCCCTCGCCTGCAGGCACCGACCCCTATAGCTCCCACACCATGGCTGGGAATGGGGAACCGCGGCCAATGGGCGCTTCGGGGATGGTAGCTGCAGGCAAGGGCAGCGTGCAGCGGAGCCGTCTGCCCCACCCTACCCTAGCCGATCCTCAGGAGCCACTGCTGAACATGCTGGCCACTTCCAGGATCAACGCGGGACCAGGGCAGGCAGGGAGCCTGCCTTAGCCCTGCTGCATGCCGCTGCCACCCCAGAGCCGCTCGAGGTAAGCAGCGCCGGGCTGGAGCCTGCACCCCAACCTCCTGCCCTGAGCCACCAACTTCCTGCCCTGAGCCCCCTGCCTCACCCCTCCTGCACCCCAGCCCCCTGCCCTGAGCTCCCTAACCCTTCTCTAGGGGTTCCTGGCTGCCCTCAGGGGCACCTTCATTTAAAGAATGTTTTGCATTTCAGCTGTGTCTGACTGGAAATCCCACAATGCACTGAGCTCTAGAACTTCCCCCGCAGGAACAGAGGGCTCCATCCTTCATGTAATAAAAACCTGCACAATTAATGGCAAAGGAATTATTGTAATAAGCTTTTAAGGAAGAGTGAACAGTAAATGATCTTGACTTTAAGAAGTTACTTCCTCACAACTCAGCTGTTTAATATCATTCTCTTTCCCCTGCCCCCCACCCAGCATTTAGCATTCCATTCAATTTGTTTCCTGTGAGTTTTATTGGGGTCTTTCCTCCCATTACAAAGTGCAGTTCAAAGTTTCCTGATAATAAAACATAACATGCGGGAAAGAAATAATTCTGTATATATCTAATCAAGAAAGAGGTAATCTCCCCCCTCTCCCACTGCCCCAGTATGAGATCTTCTGTTCTTGAACAAGCTTATACAGAAAGTAGACATAAGTCAACTGCAAGCTCATCTAATTCAAGCAAATATCCTAGATCTGCCACACTTGGGATTCAGGCCAGGATATGGGGTGGAAACAGTTTTAGGGTATTGATGGCTGATCTCCTGCTGTCAGTGGATGCTTGGCAGACATCCATTCTCACCCTCCTGAATCTTTCTGTACTGTCAACCAAGAGCTAGGCTGTGCCATCTGAGAGATGTCTTAAAATGGGCTAAAATGGTTGAAGTCCTTCCCAGAAAGAGGCACCCAAATAATAGTGATGGGAAACTGCACCTCCACCGCTGGACCCAGTGCCATAGCAACCAACCCTCCGGCTGCAGGGGGGGCTCACGTCCAAAGGGAGCCTCAGATCCAGTCTGTAGTTTCAAGGCTATTTTGATTGACTGTGCAAAAGGCCACATAAATGCCAAGTATCCCATAATTGCACTATATTTATTCTGCTCTGCATCAAAGTGCTACTGCAGACATAAACTAAACGGAATAAGAGACGATACATTGTGGTTGAACTCCCCAGAAACATACATTGTGTCCCCTACAGAGAAGGTATATTTCCTAGCCATGTGTGGTTGGGAACCCCTCCCTCATGCATGTACGCACGCGCGCGCGCACACACACACACGCTTCCTTAGAGATAGTATATTCCCTGCAATGAATATACCTGTTATGTGTTGTGCTGCTGGTCAAAATTAGGTGCACAGTGCATTTGAATGCTCTTTGAGTGTACAGACTAAAGTCTCAACAATGATGTTTCTTATTTATGGGAGGGATTGCAGTGCTCTGAGCCCCAGTCAAGATCACTAGATCAGTTAGGGTGAAAACGTTGCCTTTCAGTTCAATATACTTATTGCCTTTCAATTTCGTTGAATATCCCCTTGTTTTTGTATTATGATGAGAAAAAGGAAACAAGAGGGTGCGGGTGTACACTCACACGCATGTGTCAGAGAGAGAGAGCTGGATGTGGTTCTCTATGCATCACCTCCCTCCCATTTTTACCCTCTAGCTTTGTACCTTTGCACATCTGGGCCCTGTTCCACAAGATGTTGGGAGGTTTTAGAAAATTTATATCTGTGGCGGTTCAATGATGAGACAGAACACAGATTTATCCAAGCAAGCAAGCTGGTCAGCTGAAATGGGCTGCTGCCTGTCAGCTTTCCACCTTCCCTTTTATTATATTTCTCCCCCCTGCGCATTACCTACTTCCACCGCAAAAAGACACAACAAAGGAATACATGACTTTGATTAATATTCTTATTTTCCAGCCTCTATCTACTACAATCCTAATTCTCAGGCCTTGAGGCCAGGCCAAGGAAGCTTCCCACGATTACTGTCCTTTAATTAACTTCCCAGGGTTCATATCTGGTCCTCGTCCTTGGACGGAGCAATGTGTTGCTCCTACACAACGGTCAGGGTGTGCCCTGACTGTTTCCAGGTGGATGGACTAAACATGAACCCTTCAATATCAATAAGGCAAAAAAGAAGTAAGAAACAGAAAGAGAGGGGCAGGTTAAGAGGCAAAGATGCACTTGAGAGGTTTTTGCCTCCTGGCATCTCTTCGAATGTAGAATCAGTCCAGGAAACCAATCAATAAAGAAAGCTTAGAGGTGCATGAAGAAACATTGTCTGAGAGTTATGCTGCTATATCGCAACAAGTGGAAGAGAGTAGCTAAAACTCAGAAGACATTCTACTAATTACATTATCCCTTTTTAACATCAATGATCCTTCAAGAAGGCCCAGTTCTATAGATGACAAAACAAGAATAAACATAGTGAAATACGGACCATTGCGAGTTAAAGGTAAGTTTCCGAATAATTTCAAGGAAATTTCAGGGAAAAGGTTGACATAAGAAAAGTATATAAGAAAATTGAAAAATGAAGAAATTGTACAAAGACACTGTCTCATATATTCTGGTAAAGTAGACGCAGTGTTCTGTTTTTGTTACAAATTATTTGGTGTTAACAAGCATAGTCTCATTGATGTTCGTTCTCAGGAATGGCAATATAGCCACAAAATGCTCAAAACTCATGAGAAACGCCATGTTCACACTGGAAATATGGTGAAATGGAGAGAAATTGAATGATGACTGGAAACTTTAGGCCAAATCAAGTTATGACTAAATCTGAGCCTGTGATGAAGGGACACGTAAGATTGTTCTTTGCTAAAGAAGACAGACACCGTTACTTAAGCTCTACAATACAAAATAATATCATTTTGAAGTTACATCAAAATGTAACAGGTACTACTATTAATGACATAAACAAGATGAAGTATTCCTCCATTATTTTGGATTGCATATCTGATATCAGTCAGGAGGAACAAATGTCTGTCATTTTAAGGTATGTTAAGATCCAAGAGACAGAAATCAACACTGTAGAGCACTTCCTATCATTTCTGAATGTGCACGAAACTACCAGAAAGACTGTTAGATGAGCAACTTCAGGAGTTAACCAGACATGGTCTGATATTTGATAATTATAGAGGACAGGAATATGATAATGGTGCGAATATGAGAGGACAGCACCAAGGTGTGCAACTTGTTTAAATCAAGAGATCAAAAAGGCATTTTTTTGTTCCTTGAGGATGCTATTCCTTAAATCTAGTGTTCAGTGACACGGCAAATTCCTCAAACTGGTCGAAAACTTTTTTCAGTGTTCTTCAACAAAAGTACACTCTATTTGCAGTTTCAACAAGTAGGTGGACAGTTCTGAAATCCTGTGTGAAAATAATATAAAAGCCTCTCTCTGACACAAGATGGGAAAGCAAAATTGAAAGTGTCAAAGCTGTGCAGTTTCAGACAGAGTGTACAATCAGCACTGTTGAAATTGAGAGAAACAACAAAAGATAATGGTGTATCTGGAGAAGCCGGATCACTGGTGAATGTACTCTCCTTCATTTGGGTTCACTTGAGTTTTGGCACAACTTGTTGTTTAAAATTAATATTGGAGGCAAAAAATTGCAGAGCTCAATGCTTGGTCATGCTGATGTCAGCAGAGATTTACATTTGACTTCTTAAATATTGCTATAGATGCTGCTTTCATGAAGCTGGGAGAACATTTTGAATTATTATGAGAGCACAAAAAAGGGATTAGGTTCCTGTGTGATGTGGAAACCATTGCAAACTTTTTTTCCAGCAAGTGACTTGGAAAAATTGTGCAGTAACCTGGAAACCACTCTGATGAGTTCTGATGGCAGTATTCTGGGTATAGATGAGTAAGACCTGGCACATGAACTCCAGAGTCTTTCTGGTGTTTTGCCACAGACAGTAGATACACTTAAGACACTTCAATTCATTTTCAGGAGCGGTTTGTCCATGATGCACTCAAGCACGTATACTGCTCTACGAGTGCTTCTCAGAGATCCAATCTCTGTGGCAGCTGCAGAAGGAAGTTTCTCAAAGCTTAAGTTAATAAAAACTTATTTGAAGTCCACCATGTTTCAAGAATGTTTGATAGTACTGGCTGCATTGTCCATAGAAATGACATTTACAAGACACTGGACTTGAAGGATGGGATAGAAAAACTCGTCAATAGAGCACTTCATGACTCAAAATATACAAGGTAAAGAAAAACATTCATATTTTTTTCCAGTAGCTATCCACTGACAAGTAAAATGCAACAAGAAATTAATTAATTAATTAAGCAAGCTTTGAAGGTATTCCCAACCAATAACTAGTTATGTATTTCTATACATCATTATTTGTATACTTTGATGACATTGGTAATGCAATATTATTAACGGAAATGAGCCCTGTTAGGGGGCTTATTCCTTCACCCACTTACTTCCCTGGTCCTTCTTGCATGAACAGAGAGCAACAATACCCGAAGTCCAAAGGTGCAAACAATTCAATGTTTATTGGGGTGAACTTCCAGCAAGCATGATTCCAGTTTCCTTCCTTAGTGTCCCCCTTCCCAGCTCTGACACCACAGAGGCTTACTTGTGTCCCTGTTCCCATTTCCCCCTTTAGCTAAACAAGATTCCAATTTCCCCATCCCCATTCCTTGTTCCCATTTCCCACCCAATTCCTGATTGACTGCAGACTATACAGTAAAACTTGAGTTCAGCTTAGCTATACCTTAACCAATCATTTTACTGGAATTTAACTAACCAATCCTAACATATTGTAACATGATTATGTAACCAATTATATTCCACCACTGTAATTAGTTTACACCCAGCAAAATTAATTATACAGCAGACAGGAACAATCACAGAACCAGACAGAGATTATACAGACAAACAATAGCAAAGTGGGAACTATAATGAGAAAACAATACAAAAGTGAGGATTTCACATCCCAGCTATTGATAAGTGAGTTCTTGCCAGACAGGATGCTATCAAACTAAGTTTCCTTTTACATCTTCTAGGCATTTCCCTTTCTCTGGAGGCGATAGGCACTATCAGGACAGGATTGTATTCCTAAGAGCCCAGTAGCACCTTCTTTCAATGTGACTAGTTTGGAATGTGAGGAGGTGACCGGTCGCTTCCCAGCTTATGGCTGCCTCTGCTGCTTAGCCAAAGGCCTTAGCCTTAGAACAGGGCCTCAGACTGTCATAGTAAGAGAAGGACCTTACACTGGCAGACAGTGATTTTGATTCTTTCTTTTATACCTCTAACTAGCCAAGTGATAAGAATACACCTAAATTCTTAGAGTATAGGCCTTTACAGACAGGCCTGAATATCTATATCCTAACAAGCCCTCCAAGGTTCTCTCATAGGGGGCCTCCAAATTTATTGCTGTGGCACTGACTGGACTCTTTACTTGCAGAATCCCACAATAATTAATTCTCTCTTTGATCCCTTTCAACATCTACGTGCAAGCGCTAGGAACACTGGCATGACGACATGGACCCAAGTACCAGCAATAGGCATATCATACATAGCTCTCCCTATCCTTCACCCCATATAACTATAGTTCTACCACCAAGCTAGCCCACTGCTTGGACGAGGTCAATTTATGGATGAACAGCAGCTGGTGGAAGCTGAATCCAAGCAAGATAAGTGATGCAGATGAGCAAAGGGAAGCACTTTGAAGAGTGTGCAGGCACAGTACAATCTTCTCTGGCTGAAGGCACACACCCACAATTGGTCAGTTCAGTCTGTAGCTTAGAAGTGCTCTTGGATTCCTCACTGACACTAAGCTCTCACATAGCAGCAACTTTGAGTAACACTTTCTGCTATCATCAGTTGGCTAGGAGACTGTATACTCCCGTCAAACAAAGACTTAGCATCAATTATACACACATTCACCCTCTCTCACCTGGCCTACAGCAGTGCAATATACCTGAGCATCAAGTTATCACCACCCCCTAGGAAACTCCAGTTCACACAGCAGAGAGTCTCCTCAGGAACAGAGGATACTGCAAGCACATCAAACCTTTCCTCCATTCTTTACACTAGCTTCCCATAGAGTAGTGGGGTAAGTTCAAGGTCATGGCCTATATCCTCAAGATGCCCAAAGTTCTGGGTCCAGCATATCTAAAAGTCCACTCTGAAGCTCCAGGATGAGGATTGTGAATGACAACTGCTGCTCCTTAAGCACACTGAAACTGTCTAGCACAAGGGTGGAGTTTTCCTAGGGGGCCAACCCAAGACTGTGGAATGAACTAAAGACCATCATAAACCACTCCACCTTCTGCTCCAACTGCAAGATACATTTTTCTAATATGAACTAGAGTAGTGGGTACACACACAAAAACCCACATTACAATGACTGCATCATTCTTCCTCTGGGAGGAGAATGAGAGAAAGAATGAACCACACACTCAATGTTCTACTGGAAGGTGTTTAGATATTACAGTGATGAGGGAGGTATATGAACCTAAACAGAATAGAAAAGAAACTGCTAAGAATGGGAAGAGGGGAAGATTGTGAATAGGACTAGATTTATTTTATCAACTACGCAGCAGTCAAAGCTCTTTCAATGAAGATAAATGAAGAGCTCCATCATCTCACTTTGTAGACTTATTTAACCAACAAACTGTCTGTTATATGATTTGTGATGGCTTTACCCATTAGAAACTAACTGAGATATATCATGGCTGTCAAATCCTAGTATTCCAGTGGGTTTCACATACACTACAAGAGAACTACTTTCATTATCTTTGTGTTACAGATAATGGATAATAAACCATCTAACAGTACCCAAAGGAGAGACTTCTGGAGCCTCGAAATACTCCTAATACAAGGGCTATATTTTAAACCTCATTTTTTCCCCCCTGAAATGCCTTTGAATCAATATGAAGATGGCTTTATTTTTTTTAAAACCTTAATCATTTTTTCAAAGTCTTTGGACTGCAGGGATCCTCAAACTATCACTGTAGGACTAACTATGTAGTTATTCTTCCTTCCATGGTACAGAGTGAGGGATTGTGGAAGCATTGCCACCATCTGATTTTCGCCTCCCTACTTTCCCTGACCATGTAATGTGCATTAATCTTCCTGATACCTGCCCCTCTCCTCTCCCTTCACTTCTCTAGGCCTGACTGCTGCCCACTACCCATTTCCATCTCTCCGTCCCTCGCTGCCTCATATGCCCTCTTGACACCTCCCTCTCAACTTCTAATACAGTACAGACCCGTTTACGCATGAATCCGCTTAACGCGCAGTAGCGCCATGCCTCCCAGTGCTACCTATTTAACACACGAGACTGGTTAACGTGCAGTACAGGAACTTGCTATGTAGCGCTACAGATTTGCTCACTAACTTACTGACATAGAAATCGACAGGAAGTGCGGAGCGGAAACGTGTTGTACGTCTTTACCGATATTGGTAAAGACGTATCACACGCTCTTACTCATTGTCACGCTAGAGAGATATATAATATATAGTAATTACATAGTAATATATATATATATACTAACTTAGAAAATTTTAACTGTAGGCCTAATATAGAGGCAGAGGGCAAGCGTCAGCGTTCCTACACTGTAGAAGAAAAGCTAGCTGCAATAGATTGAGTAAATAGCGGAGAAACCCAGGCCAAAGTTTCAAAGGATATTGGGATTGCCGAATCTACTCTCAGAGGATGGCTAAAAAATGAATTTAAACTGAACGGCTTTATACAAAATATCGATTCTGCCGCAGGGCTTAAGCGAAAGCATGTGCACTATTCAGCAAAACCCACAACAGACAAAGCCATGCGCACGGGGTTTGCTCAGGAAAGGCTGAAAGGAATGCCGCTAAGTGGGCCAATTCTTCAAGCCCAAGCGACAAAATTTGGAAATTTAATGGGGGATGAATAATTCCAAGCCAGCAAGGGGTTTATAAGTCGTTTTAAAAGCGTCATGCATAGCGCAGGTATCAATTTCTGGAGAAAGCCGATCAGCCGATGAATCGGCCGCGAACGCGTTTCCCTCCGAGTTAAAATCTATTTTACAAAATGAAGACTACCACTAAGAATAACTTTATAATTGTAATAAACATCTTTATTTGCAAAACTGCTACCTGATAAGACTTTAGCCTTTAATTACGAGACACAGAAAACAGCTGGATTTAAAAAGATAAAAGATGGTGTGACTCTTCTTTTTTGTAGTAATAAGACGGGCAGCCATAAGCTTGCCCCTCTTCTCATTGGCCGCTTTCATAACCCTCACTGCTTTAATCACCTCAATAGAGCCAAACTGCCAGTAATATAAGCTAACAGCAAAAATGCTTGGATGATGAGACACATTTTTGATGACTGGTTCCACAACAGCTTTGTTCCAGCTGTCCGTAAGCATCTGCGGTCGAAGAAACTTGAAGCCAAAGCACTTTTAATACTTGACAATTGTCCATCCCATCCTCCAGCTGAATCACTGGTATCAAGCGATGGAAAAATTTGAGTGCTATACCTACCATTCAACACATCATCAAAAATTCAGCCTTTAGACCAGGGCATTATTCAGAATTTTAAAAACAATTATCGACGGGAGCTGATTTCGGCGATCGTGTCATGCATGTCTTCAGGCATTTCCGAATTCCTGAAACAGTTAAACATGAAGGAAATTATTTATTTAGTTAAAAAAGCTTGGGACAGAGTAAAACGAAAGTCCATTGAAAACTGCTGGATGACGGCTCTCCGTGATGCCTTTTCTGTCAAAGATGGCTCAGACTCGGAAAACTCCAGCAGTGGCACTGATTCAGAGCCAGACTTTGAAGGATTTTCAGAAGAAGACTTCCTACAAACACGCATGCAGACAAAAGAGGATAAAGGTAAACTTCTCTTTCAAATGATAAAAGATTTTAGTTTGGATATGTCGCCGGAAATCATTACCGAGTGGCTGGAGATGGATGAAGATTGCCCGACTTCAGAATTTCTGTCCCAGGAAGAAATATTAACAGGCTGCGAGGCTACGTCGGACTGCGAAAGTGATGGTGAGGATGTCATTGAAAAGGTCAAAATTCTGCCCACAGAAGCCCTTAGTGCTGTAGAAACTGTTGTAAGATTTATCGAAGAGCAAAATGCGGAAAATATCGAAATCATTCATCTGTGGCGAATGACAGACTTCATAAGAAAGAAAAAAAATGCGAGCCAGAAAGAGCAGAAAATAATGGCATTTTTTTCTAAGTGAATCATAGACACTTTTTTCTGCATGGCCCTCTTAACCCGCGGTCCGTTAACATGCGGTCATGACGGCTTGACTCCCGACATCCACGCTTAAACAGGTCTGTACTGTATCTCTTAATGGAACCATCAGGTCGTGCTCACAATAGACGAGATACATCCCTGTGTGGGTGTCAGTGTAGGGTTAGAGGCAAGATAGCTTGCACCTCGTCTACTCAGGAATTGCTGGGGGCTAGCTCAGCCCCCCCAAGCTCAGCCATGTGGGCCACTACACCATTGCAGAATTGCCAGGACATAAGAATTCCCTGGCCCAATCTCCTGCCATGCCAAATCTGCTCCTTCTATCCTCTGCCCTGCCCTCATCCCACCTTACCTCCACCCTGCCCTGGAACTCCTCCTGCACCATGGGGTCTGCTGCAAAGGCAGAGCTGGTTTTGCACCAGGCATAGTGGCCTCTTGGGTTGGGGATCACTCCTATCCCCATTCGTATTCCTATTCGTATCAACCTATCTGGTGCCAAGGGACCCCAGGCAAAGCTGTTACCCGGAGTTCTTTCAACCCAAAGCTCTTGGTAACTTTTACTCTGTGCGAGGTGGTGTCAGGAAATAAATCCAGGGAGACACGGCCATCCGACTGATAGATGGCTGGCACAAACAGGACAACACAAGAGTGCTTTCACTTAAAGCTAAACTTTACTTAGTCTCAAGCACTTACACACATCTGCAACAGGTTAGTAAAACACCCCCAACCCTCGATAATTACCAAGTGTGGCTCTTGAGTGGCACAGCAGCTGCTGGTGGAGAATACAAGATGCATCCAGAGAGAGAGAGCGTGCAGACTTGAAGAGTCCCCCCCACCTCAAACTTTTCCCCTTTATTTATAATACAATGACATGTATCTTAAAGAACTTGTTAAGTAAGCAGTTTCAATGGTGCAGCAAGAGGTTTCCTTCTGATTATTGATTAACCAGGTGTGGTTTTTCCCCAGAGTTTGCAGCCTGGAGGCCCTAACAAACATTCCTGAGGGCACATCCTGCTCTTCTAAAATGCATGTATCAGCAACTTCAACACAATTCTTATCAGGAAGGACGCAGGGTCAAGCTGCCCTCTCTGTGGCACCCAACCCCCCTCCCCTCCTGCCTTGGTCAAGCTGAGGCTGCTAGAATGCCATTTTACGGCCTGCTGACTTGGCTGCTTTTAGCAATAAGCAATAGTAGTTTCAGGCACTTTACTGGTTTGCCAAAGTCTCCCTGTACAAAGCTGAATCAGGTCCATCAAGTCTTTAATACGATTACCCCGATCCTCCCTCCCCCATCCCATTACTCACTATTATCTATTTGTTTGCATTGTGGAAGTGCCTAGGAGCCCACGTCATGGACCGTGCTAGACGCTGTACAAACACATACCAAAGAGATGGCCCCTGCCCCAGAGAGCTTACAGTCTAAGGAGCAAATAAAATTCCTTCCTATTGTTTGTTACATTCACTGGTAGTGCGTTGTCTAAAATTAGCTTACCAGCTCTTCAGGGCACCGATAGCATCTTATGTGTTTGAGTGGTACATAGCACAACGCTGGGCACTAGGTTCGAACAATAATAATAAAAACAATTAATACGCACATTGGCCTGTTCATTACTGCACACATCAGTGTGGTCTTATTTAGTAAATACTTAGCTATCTCCGGTATTATAATTAATCACAGTAGTTTTCCTTCTCAAAGTCCTTCTATTAAGGCTACCTAGAAGTTTTATGTGCTGACCACCAAAAAAAAAAGTGCTTTTCAGAAAAGAAAGCGATGGAAAAAAGCACTGTCTCTTTTCACAGTAATCGAGCCCCACAGTATACGCTTGCTTATAGTTGGTGATGATTTGCATGTCCATGGTAAGAGGAAGAAAGGAAGGTCAGTTACTTAGGAGGATGAGGAGGGAGAGAGAAGTTTTAAACCAGTTCAGAGGTGCAGTTTGGATTCTTATGCAAGTTCATCTCGAAAGCAGCATAATCCAGTGACTAAGATCAGGGCTGGCTCCAGCTTTTTTGCCGCCCCAAGTGGCAAAGGGAAAAAAAAAAACAAGCCGGGTTGAGCTGCCGCCGAAGTGCTGCCGAAGAGTAAGAGAGGAACTGCAGGCCCCGCCGCCGAATTGCCACCGAAGACCCGGACGTGCCACCCCCATGACGGACGGAGTGCCGCCTCTTTCTATTGGCCGCCCCAGGCACCTGCTTCCTTCACTGGTGCCTGGAGCCGGCCCTGACTAGGGTACTGGCTTGCGTGTCTGGAGCCCTTGCTTCTATTCCGAGCTTTGCTATTGACCTGCTGTGTCACTTTGGGGAAGTCCTTTCACCTTTCTGTGCCACAGTTTAATCATCTCTATAGGAGAGATAATATTGCTTACCTGCCTTTGTAAAACACTGCGTTCTGTACATTAATTACACAACCCCAGTCTCAGAGTGTATAAAGGTGGGTTATAGCAAACAGGCCCAAACTCCAAGTTGCACTCAGACATAGCCTAGGATCTGGTCACCTAAATCTTGATTTAGGCACTTTGGTCCATATCCTCAAAGGTAGTTAGGCTCCTAAATACCTTTTAGGTTCTCAGTTTGTGACTAATCCAAATCCCAGTAAGTGACTGGAAAATCTCTCATTGATCACATTGGACCCTTAAATAGGGATTTGTGTTATGATAGTAAGGGCAGATCTGGATCGGATCAGTTATTCGATTTTTAAGTTTTGGTGTTTAAAACAACAATGCAGATGTAGTTGTTTCACTCGAAGTACTCGTGTTTCAAACTGCAGGCTAATTCATTTTATTTATTAAGTGTCTTCTTCTCCTTGCTCAAGCACTCTGGGCGCTGAAGCAAAACAACAGTAACATCAACATTACAATGAAAATATGCAGCTTCTTAACGCATGTAAAGAGAATCAATGAGCAATGTTGGGAGCTCCACATATTCAGATTCTTTTCTTGATTATAGCTGATGAGATGAAAAAGTGAGACTCCAGATGTTCAGCAAACAGGTTTTTTGTTTGTTTTTTTTTTAAATCCCACTGTAAACTAACTGCCTAGGAGGTTTGACAATAAAGATATGTTTTAAATAAGTGCCTTCTGCAAGTGTAACTCACTATCTCATTACAAAAGCCCAGTGGAGGGAATTGGAAATTAATCTAAAATTAGATGATAATTAGAAGTGCTGTACTGTAGATAAAGCCATTCAACATGAAGGGTTAGATTGAAACTCAGCACAGCTCTGAGCAAGGGCTGGTGCAGAAGCTGCTAGGAGACATAGTAGCTCTGAGATTCCCAGTTTCTTCCCTTCATACGCATGCTCCAGAAGTCATCTGCTCTTGGCCTATACCAGTAGTAAATTTCTACTTTTACCCCATGCTGAATCAACTGTGCTGGCCACAGGGTGGGAGGAGGTGGAGTCAAGGTTAAACTCAGTGTTGCCAACTCTTGTGATTTTATCATCAATCTTGACATTTTGGGTGTATCACTGAAAGCTCCAGCTCCTTTCGCCAGGGGATTGTGTAAGAATCTTATTTTTTTTAAATTATAATTCTGGCCATAATGGCAGTAGAGAAAATGACAATATGGCCCAAGTGCCCCCTAAACACTAAGAGCCCAACATTTATTAAAGTTTTAAAATATTTTCTTGATTTTAAGTAGGGCTGTCGATTAATCACAGTTCACTCACACGATTAACTCCAAAAAATTAATCGCAGTTTTAAACCACACTGTTAAACAATAGAATACCAATTGAAATTTATTAAATATTTTGGATATTTTCTATATTTTTCTACATTTTCCTATATATATGTGTTGTAATTGAAATCAAAGTGTATATTGCTTTTATTACAAATATTTGCACTATAAAAATGATAAACCAAAAAACAGTATTTTTCAATTCATCTCAAATAAGTACCATAGTGCAATCTCTTTGCTGTGAAAGTGCAAATTACAAATGTCAAGGTTCCTTCCCCACTCTGAACTCTAGGGTACAGATGTGCAGACCTGCATGAAAACCTCCTAAGCTTATTTTTACCAGCTTAGGTTAAAACTTCCCCAAAGTACAAACTATTTTCCTTTTTCCCTTGGACTTTATTGCTACCACCACCAAGCGTCTAACAGATATATAACCGGGAAAGAGCCCGCTTGGAAATGTCTTTCCCCGCAAAATCCTCCCCAAACCCTACATCCCCTTTCCTGAAGAAGGTTTGATAAAAATCCTCACCAATTTACATAAGTGAAAACAGTCCCAAACCCTTGGATCTTAAGAACAATAAAAAAAAAAAATCAGGTTCTTAAAAGAAGAATTTTAATAGAATAAAAGGTAAAAGAATCGCCTCTGTAAAATCAGGATGGTAAATACCTTACAGGGTAATTAGATTCAAAACATAGAGAATCCCTCTAGGCAAAACCTTAAGTTACAAAAAGACGCAAAAACAGGAATATGCATTCCATTCAGCACAGCTTATTTTCTCAGCCATTTAAACAAACAGAATCTAACGCATATCTAGCTAGATTACTTACTAAGTTCTAAGACTCCATTCCTTTCTGTTTTCAGCAGATGCATCACACACACAGACAGAGAGAGACTTTGTTTCTCCCTCCCTCCAGCTTTTGAAAGTAACTTGTCTCCTCATTGGTCATTTTGGTCAGGTACCAGCGAGCTTATCGTAGCTTCTTAACCCTTTACAGGTGAAAGTTTTTCCTCTGGCCAGGAGGGATTTTAAAGGTGTTTATCCTTCCCTTTATATTTATGACAACAAATGTAGACTTTTTTTGTTACATAACTGCATTCAAAAACAAAAAAAGTAAAACTTCAGAGCCTACAAGTCCACTCAGTCCTAATTCTTGTTCAGCCAATCGCTACGATAAACAAGTTTGTTTACATTTACCAGAGATAATGCTGCACTCTTCTTATTTACTATGTCACCAGAAAGTGAGAACAGGCATTTGCATGCCACTTTTGCAGTTGACATTGCAAGGTATTTACGTGCCAGATATGCTAAACATTCACATGCACCATCATGGTTCGGCCACCATTCCTGAAGACATGCTTCCATGCAAATGACGCTCATTTGAAAAATAATGAATTAATTAAATGTGTGACTGGACTCTTTGTGTGAGAATTGCATGTCCCCAGCTCTGTTTTACCCACATTCTGCCATATATTTCATGTTATAGCAGTGTCAGATAATCACCCAGCACATGTTGTTCATTTTAAGAACACTTTCACTGCAGATTTCACAAAATGCAAAGAAGGTACCAATGTGAGATTTCTAAAGATGGCTACAGGACTTTACCCAAAGTATAAGAATCTGAAGTGTCTTCCAAAATCTGAAAGGGACGAGGTGTGGCACATGCTTTCAGAAGTCTTAAAAGAGCAACACTCCGATGCAGAAACTACAGAGCCCGAACCACCAAAAAAGAAAATCAACCTTCTGCTTGTGACATCTGACTCAGATAATGAAAATGAACATGCATTGGTCTGCACTGCTTTGGATTGTTATCGAGCAGAACCCAAGATCAGCATGGAGGCATGTCCCCTGGAATGGTTGTTGAAGCATGAAGGGACATATGAATCTTTAGCACATCTAGCACATAAATATCTTGCTACACCTGTACCATGAGAATGCCTATTCTCACTTTCAGGTGACATTGTAAACAAGAAGTGGACAGCATTATCTCCTGCAAATGTAAACAAACTTGTTTGTCTGAGTGGTTGGCTGAACAAGAAGTAGGACTGAGAGGACTTGCAGGCTCTAAAATTTTACATTGTTTTACTTTTGAATGTAGTTTTTTGTACATAATTCTACATTTGTAAGTTCAAATTTCATAACAAAGAGATTTCACCTCATGCAAGTACTGTAGTGCATTGAAAAATACTCTTTATTTTGTTTTTTACAGCGCAAATACTTGTAATCAAGAATAAATATAAAGTGAGCACTGTACACTTTGTATTCTGTGTTGTAATTGAAATCAATACATTTGAAAATGTAGAAAACATCCAAACTATTTAAATAAATGGTATTCTATTATTAACAGTGCAATTAATCACACAGTTAATTTTTTTAATCGCTCAACAGCCCAAATTTTAAGCCAATGATTTTTAAGGCAGTTTCATGATTTTGGGGTGTATCGGTTTGAGACATGAATATTGAACAACTAGGACTGGTGACACTGCACCCACTCCATCTCCATCCACCCACTCCACAGACAGGAGTACCTGAGCATTAATGTCTTGACTTTGTTCCAACACCACAGTGATGAGTGACATAGCAGACCCTGAAAAGAGCGGTAACCACCATTCTCATCAAATGACCACCTTTGAAGTAGTGTGTACCTAAACATCTTGCCTACACTTATCTCTGCAAGGCCGGTCAAGTGTGGCAGAACACTTAGAAACCATTTATCTGCCCAAGTGGTGCTCCAAACATGAAGCAACATTGTATGGTCAGATTTGAAGAAATCCTGTTTGACTTTACTGGGGAAGCCTGCTCAAAAATTGGTGTCTGTTACTATCTGGCTCCGTTACTATCCGGCTACAATCTGGCTCCGTTACTATCTTTACTTATAAATGGTCAATGATCAAATGAAAAATTTTGCAGTGAAGCAGGGGGCTCTCTTTACCACAGTAAGGTATATTCCAGAAAGTAAACTCTTTCTTACCCTTGCTCAGAAAATATCTTTGCACACATCACAATGCTTTAGTGCTACATGCATTTTGTATGAGTGTCAAGTTCTGTCTTCTTGCATCAAAAAGCTAATGGGAAAAAAACATTCCTTAAGTGTCTAAGATGCAAACAAATTATAGCCCTGGAAGGGATGATCCAGATATAGTTTCCCTGTTGGGCTTTCAGGATGAGATATTCAAATCACCTAGGGGCTTTGGATACCCAATGACTATTAAAATTAATGAGACTCGGGCATGCAAAGCCCCTAAGTGTCTTTGAATATCTCATCCTCAACTTCCAGACTAGTCAATAGTAGTAAACAGCTTTCTGCTAGAGAACTTATATCTCATCTCTTTTATCTAATCTTTCTGTTTCTGATACACTTCTCACCCAGTGTCTTTTGCTGGGGAATTTGCCAGTTAGGTAAATTCCATTCTGTTCCAACAGGCCCCTAACAAACCATTAGCTACTGAAACAGCCAACAGCCAGGACTTCTGGTTGATCAGCCAGCGTCTGTATACATGTTCCAGCCTTCGAGTACCAGATTAATACCTAGATCACTAGCCCCTGCATTTCGAATGTTGTTCATTGAAGTGGTATTTTCAAAAACATAATTGGAGTTGATAAAGTCTAATAAAGTACTAATCATTCTCCACTTAGGGGCACATGCACATCTTGATGGACAGGGCTTTTGACACAGATCTCCCATTAACTCTAATGCCCTGTGAATTCTCTAAGTCGTGTTTACTGGCTACAGCCCTCTGAATGAAAAGCCTCCTGCCCTGAAATGATATTCCTTCGTGTGATTATTTAATCTGTTTATTAAACAAGCCCTGATGGTATTTCTGATACATCAGCACCACTCAGGCGGAGCCCATGGTAGAACGATACTGGCTCTATTTTTTTTTTAAAAAACCAAACATTTGCTTTCTTCTTTTTCTCTCTTTCATACATCTGGACAGATCGATAGATGTAAGTGTTAATACCAGGAGCAAATAGGTGAAATACAGGACCAAATTCTGCCCTGAGTTTCACCAATGTATATCTGGAGTAACTCTATCCACTTGCGTGCAGTTGCTTCCTCTATACATCCGTGTGCTATCTCCCATGCTGCCCCTCATGGTTGGGAAGAGCTCCCTGTAAACAGTCACAAACCAACTCCTTATCCTCCTTCAAAACCCTCCTTTCCCAGGCAGCCAATAAAAAACTTGACGGGGGGGGGGTTAAGCTGCTGGTGTGCAGAGACCACTGTCCATCATGCTGTCTCATCGCTTCTTTGTACTGCCTCATTGGTCTCTCTGTATCCAGTTGCTGTCTCGTGTCTTATACCTTGATGGTAAGCACTTCATCTTTTTGTTTTTCGACATGGCACAGTGGTACCCTGATCCATGCCTGGGTTTCGTAGGGAAAACAAACAACAACAATGTGAATTATTACTATTATGTATTCATTTATTTGTATTATGGTAGCAATATGAGGCTGCAACTGAAATCTGCACATGCTGGCCTGCCACAAAATCTCTCATACCAGCCATCTGATCCAAACTGCATTGTAGTCCATGGGAAGATACTCATGAACTTCAGTGGGCTTTGGGTAACACCCTATGTAGACAAGACAGAAAAGGGTGGGGAAAGGATTTGGTAATGGAAGATTTCCAGAATTCTTATAATATTTATACCATCACACAATTTTATTTTGAAACTTATCTGCCCCTTTTGCCATTTTACTGTACAAATTACAGAATGGGGCCAATTTCACAAAATATTTTGAGTATTTGTTTTAATTTTTAAGTGGATTTGGTTTGGTTGGGCTAATATCCCTTTTAGCAGATATTGGAGTAGCCGACTTTACTCCCACATTTCTCACTAAAAATAAATTGCAAATTCACATCAGCGAGTACCCATGCAAAGAAGCCAATTTTAACTCTGCACGTCTGAGCACTCACACCAGCACTGCTCACTCTTGATGAAATTCACCCTGTTCAAAAAGCCAGCACGAGACCTGTCCCACATAAATTGCTCATGAAAAGCATGTGCATAGCACAGTGAGGTAGCTCATTACAAATGTGTGTTGACTTGACTTTGTGAGCACAGTAGTACAAGTGAGTCTTCTGGGGACTTGAATGGGGAGAGGGTGGTGGCCTGGCTAATGATAGTCTGTACACCGTGGGATCTCAGAAGCCAAAAGGAGTAAATGCTCATCTGTGTCACTAAAATCAGCAATACTGAACCAAAAACACTTAGTGAAAAGAGATATTGAGTTAGAAGGAGAAATTTCACAGTTGACCATTAGGAGGACAACAATATTTCCACATTCCAACTTTCAGCTTCCTAAAAAGTCTCTTTTCTTATCCTTATCTTCAAAATCTTTAGAGCAGAGTGAATCACTAGCTGCTTATTGATTGGAAATTTTAGCCTTCTTTTTGTGTGAGGGAAAGCCTGGTCCAGAACCCATTAACTCAAAGGAAAGACTCCCACTGACTTCATTGGATTTTGTTTCAGGCCTGGAGTGCTGATGAGAAAACGGATTTCCTTATGAGTGTGTTTTCTCACAGGTTTTGTTCTCTCTCAGAACAGTTTGTGACAAGTATTAGAGATTCAAAATTCAAGCTGTGCTGGTGAGTAGCAATTGGTTACATAATTCAAGTGGGGTTATTTGTGGTCCCTGATTAGATGAGCATAGCTCTTACAGCGTGAAGTTCACTGCTGTGCAGGGGGCCCTATCACAAAGCTGATGCAAATCCCACCTAACCCTTGTTTGGAAGTTTTATGTGGGACTCAAGTGGTGCACAGCTCTTGTACCGGCTCTTTTAATGGAGTGAATTTCATCTACAGCGAGCAACACGGGCATGAGTGCTCAGACGTGCAAAGTTAAAATTGGCTTCTTTGCATGGGGACTCACTGATGTGTTGACAAACAAATACTCAATCAAGTCCTGCAGCTTTGGACAGATCTCAGAGCTGTTTTACAGTGCAGAATTACTCCAAGGCTACATCAACAGAGGGAATGAGCCAGGGAAAATATGCCAAGAGAATTTCACTTCACTTATCTCATTCTTTGGTGTGTAACTGGTTCCTCCCTCACCTTCTCATCCTGCCGGCTTCCTTCCACACCCTAGAGAATGTTACTTCATTATAAATTCTACCAGTCAATTTAGACTCAGACTCATAGACTTTAAGGTCAGAAGGGACCATTATGATTATCTAGTCTGACCACCTGCACAACACAGGCCACAGAATCTCACCCACCCACTCCTGTAACAAACCCCTAACCTATGTCTGAGCTATTGAAGTCCTGAAATCATAGTTTAAAGACTTCAAAGTGCAGAGAATCCTCCAGGAAGTGACCCTGACCCACGCTGCAGAGGAAAATGAATAACCCCCAGAGCCTCTGCCAGTCTGCCCTGGAGGAAAATTCCTTCCCAACCCCAAATATGGTAATCAGCTAAACCCTGAGCATGTGGGCAAGACTCACCAGCCAGACACCCAGGAAAGAATTCTCTGCAGTAACTCAGATCCCACCCCATCTAACATCCCATCACAGGCCATTGGGCATATCTACCACTAATAGTCGAAGATCAGTTAATTGCCAAAATTAGGCTATCCCATCATATCATCCCTTCCATAAACATATCAAGCTCAGTCTTGAAGCCATATATGTCTTTTGCCCCCACTGCTTCCCTTGGAAGGCTGTTCCAGAACTTCACTCCTCTGATGGTTAAAAACCTTCGTCTAATTTCAAGTCTAAACTTCCTGATGGCCACTTTATATCCATTTGTTCTTGTGTCCACATTGGTACTGACCTTAAATAATTCTTCTCCCTCCATGGTATTTATCCTTCTTATATTTAGAGAGAGCAATCATATCTCCTCTCAGCCTTCTTTTGGTTAGGCTAAACAAGCCAAGCTCTTTGAATCTCCTTTAATAAGACAGGTTTTCCATTCCTCAGATCATCCTAGTAGCCCTTCTCTGTACCTGTTCCAGTTTGAATTCATCTTTCTTAAACATGGGAGACCAGAACTGCACACAATATTCCAGATGAAGTCTCACCAATGCCTTGTATAACGGTACTAACACCTCCTTATCTCTACTGCAAAAACCTCGCCTGATGCATCCCAAGGCCGCATTAGCTTTTTTCACGGCCATATCACATTTCACGGCCATATCACATATCACATCCTGTGATCAACCAATATTCCGAGGTCCTTCTCCTCCTCTGTTACTTCCAAGTGATGCGCCCCCAATTTATAACAAAAATTCTTGTTATTAATGCATGACCTTGCACCCTAAATGCATGACCTTGCATTTTTCACTATTAAATTTCATCCTATTGCTATTACTCCAGTTTACAAGGTCATGCAGATCTTCCTGTATGATATCCCAGTCCTTCTCTGTATTGGCAATACCTCCCAGCTTTGTGTCATCCGCAAACTTTATTAGCACATTTCCGCTTTTTGTGCCAAGATCAGTAATAAAAAGATTAAATAAGATTGGTCCCAAAACCGATCCATGAGGAACTCCACTAGTAACCTCCCTCCAGCCTGACAGTTCACCTTTCAGAGTGACCCACTGTAGTCTCCCATTTAACCAGTTCTTTATCCACCTTTCAGTTTTCATATTGATCCCCATCTTTTCCAATTTAATTAATAATTCCCCATGTGGAACCATATCAAATGCTTTACTGAAATCGAGGTAAATTAGATGCACTGTGTTTCTTTTGTCTAAAAAATCTGTTACCTTCTCAAAGAAGGAGATCAGGTTGGTTTGACATGATCTACCTTTTGTAAAACCATGCTATATTTTGTCCCAATTACCATTGACCTCAATGTCCTTAACTACTTTCTCCTTCAACATTTTTTCCAAGACCTTGCATACTACAGATGTCAAACTAACAGGCCTGTAGTTACCCGGATTGCTTTTTTCCCCCCTTTCTTAAAAATAGGGACTATGTTAGCAATTCTCCAGTCATACGGTACAACCCCTGAGTTTACAGATCCATTACAAATTTTTGCTAATGGGTTTGCAATTTCATGTGCCAGTTCCTTTAATATTATTGGATGAAGATTATCTGGGCACCCCAATTTAGTCCCATTAAGCTGTTAAAGTTTGGCTTCTACCTCAGGTGGGGTAATATCTACCTCCATATCCTCATTCCCATTTGTCGTGCTACCATTATCCCTAAGCTCCTCATTAGCCTCATTAAAGACTGAGGCAAAATATTTGTTTAGTTATTGGGCCATGTCTAGATTATCCTTAACCTCCATTCCATCCTCACTGTTTAGCAGTCCCTCTTCTTCTTTCTTGGTTTTCTTCTTATTTATATGGCTATAGTACCTTTTACTATTGGTTTTACTTACCTTTGCAAGCTCCAACTCTACATGGCTTTTGGCCTCTCTCACTTTATCCCTACATCTTCTGACCTCAACAAGGTAGCTTTCCTTGCTAATCTCTCCCATCTTCCACTCCTTGTAGGCTTTCTGCTTTTTCTTAATCACCTCTCTGAGATGCTTGATCATCCAGCTTGGTCTACAACTCTTACCTATGATTTTTTTTCCCCTTTCTTGGGATGCAGGCTTCTGATAGTTTGTGCAACTTTGACTTGAAGTAATTCCAGGCCTCCTCCACCTTTAGATCCACAAGTTCTTTAGTCCAATCCACTTTCCTAACTAATTTCCTTAATTTTTTTAAGTTAGCCCTTTTGAAATCAAACACCCTAGTCACAGATCTATTTTTGTTTATCCTTCCATTTAGTTTGAACTGAATTAGCTCATGATCACTCGAACCAAGGTTGTCCCCTACAACCATTTCTTCTATGAGGTCCTCACTACTCACCAAAACCAAATCTAAAATGACATCCCCTCTTGTCAGTTCAGCAACTACTCGGTGAAGGAATCCATCAGCTATTGCATCCAGGAAAATCTGAGCCCTATTATTATTACCAGCACTTATCCTCCAGTCTATATCTGGGAAGTTAAAGTCTCCCATGATCACACAATTCCCATTGGTATTTACTTCATTAAAAAGATTAAAGAGGTCTCTATCCATATCCAGATCGGATCCCGGTGGTCTATAGCACACCCCAAGCACTATCACAGGGAAGGATCTAGTAGCTTTCTTCCCCAATATGATTTTTGCCCAGACAGACTCGGTCATATCCATTCCATCACTTCTTATTTCTTTACAGTCTACCTCATCATTGATATACAGTACTACTCCACCACCTTTGCCTTTATTTATGTCCTTCCTAAACAGCACATACCCTTCAATACCCGTACTCCAGTCATGACTACTATTCTACCATGTTTCTGTTATCCCTATAATATCGGGTTTCACTTCCTGCACCAGTAGCTCTAGTTCCTCCATTTTGTTACCTAGGCTCCTCACATTAGTGTACAAACATCTTAATTTTTGCTGTTTGGCCTCGCTCACATTCTTTACCTGATTAGACACAGACATTCTACCACCAGTATCACCTATTAGACTGGTATGTGCACTACCCTTCCTCCTTATGTCCATTCTCCGACGCACGGCTGTATCCTTTCTTACTTCATTTTCTTCCCTCTGAATGTTAAAATCTGGTGTGGAGATTACCTGGACATCTCCCAACCATCTCCCCCAGATTCCTAGTTGAAAGCTCTCTTAATCAGTTGTGCCAGCCTCCATCCTAGAACTCTATTTCCCTCCTTACTCAGGTGAAGTCCATCCCGAGAGACTAGTCCTCTGTCCATGAATGCTTCCCAGTGGCCATACATCCCAAAGCCCTCCTTATAGCACCAATGCCTGAGCCATCTGTTGGGCATCATAATTTTGTCACACCTTTATTCTCCTTCTCTAGGAACAGGCAGAATCCCACTGAAGATCACCTGAGCCTTGATTTCCTTAAGCATCTTCCCTAGCCTGGCACAGAATCATAGAATATCAGGGTTGGAAGGGACCTCAGGAAGTCATCTAGTCCAACCCCCTGCTCAAAGCAAGACCAATCCCCAACTAAATCATCCCAGCCAGGGCTTTGTCAAGCCTGACCTTAAAAACCTCAAAGGAAGGAGATTCCACCACCTCCCTAGGTAACGCATTTCAGTTCTTCACCAATTTCCTAGTGAAAAAGTTTTTCCTAATATCCAACCTAAAACTTCCCCACTGCAACTTGAGACCATTACTCCTCTTCCCTGGCTCATTCCCTCTGTTGATGTAGCCTTGGAGTAATTCTGCACTGTAAAACAGCTCTGAGATCTGTCCAAAGCTGCAGGACTTGATTGAGATTCTGTCATCTGCTACCACTGAGAACAGTCTAGATCCATCCTCTTTGGAACCCCTTTTCAGGTAGTTGAAAGCAGCTATCAAATCCCCCCTCGTGCTTCTTTTCTGCAGACTAAACAATCCCAGTTCCCTCAGCCTCTCATCATAAGTCATGTGTTCCAGTCCCCTAATCATTTTTGTTGCCCTCCGCTGGACACTTTCCAATTTTTCCACATCTTTCTTGTAGTGTGGGGCCCAAAACTGGATGCAGTACTCCAGATGAGACGTCACCAGTGTCGAATAGAGGGGGAATGATCACGTCCCTCGATCTGCTGGCAATGCCCCTACTTATACAGCCCAAAATGCCATTAGCCTTCCTGGCAACAAGGGCACACTGTTGACTCATATCCAGCTTCTCGTCCACTGTAACCCCTAGGTCCTTTTCTGCAGGATTGCTGCCTAGCCACTCGGTCCCTAGTCTATAGCGGTACGTGGGATTCTTCCGTCCTAAGTGCAGGACTCTGCACTTGTCCTTGTTGAACCTCATTAGATTTCTTTTGGCCCAATCCTCTAATTTGTCTAGGGCCCTCTGTATCCTATTCCTACCCTCCAGCATATCTACCACCCCTCCCAGTTTAGTGTCATCTGCAAACTCGCTGAGGGTGCAGTCCACACCATCCTCCAGATCATTAATGAAGATACTGAACAAAACCGGCCCTTGGGACACTCCTCTTGGGGGACTCCTCTTGATACTGGCTGCCAACTAGACATGGAGCCATTAATCACTACCCTTTGAGCCAGATGATCTAGCCAGCTTTCTATCCACCTTATAGTCCATTCATCCAGCCCATACTTCTTTAACTTGCTGGCAAGAATACTGTGGGAGACCGTGTCAAAAGCTTTCCTAAAGTCAAGGAATAACATGTCCACTGCTTTCCCCTCATCCATAGAGCCAGTTATCTCATCATAGCCACTTATCTGGAGAGGGAGAGGAATTATTTAAGCTCAGTACCAATGTGGACACAAGAACAAATGGATATAAAATGGTCATTGGGAAGTTTAGACTTGAAATTAGACAAAGGTTTCTAACCATCGGAGGAGTGAAGTTTTGGAACAGCCTTCCAAGGGAAGCAGTGGGGGCAAAAGACCTATCTGGCTTTAAGATTAAACTTGATAAGTTTATGTAGGAGATGGTATGATGGTATAACATGATTTTGGTAATTAATTGATCTTTAAATATTCATGGTAAGTAGGCCCAATGGCCTGTGATGGGATGTTAGGTGGGGTGGGATCTGAGTTACTACAGAAAATTCTTTCCTGGGTATCTGGCTGGTGAATCTTGCCCATATGCTCAGTGTTTAGCTGATCACCATATTTGGGGTCGGGAAGGAATTTTCCTCCAGGGCAGATTGGAAGAGGCCCTGGAGGTTTTTTGCCTTCCTCTGTAGCATGAGGCACGGGTCACTTGCTGGAGGATTCTCTGCTCCTTGAAGTCTTTAAACCACAGTTTGAGGACTTCAGTAGCTCAGACATAGGTGAGAGGTTTATCACAGGAGTGGGTGGGTGAGATTCTGTGGCCTGCATTGTGCAGGAGGTCAGATTAGATGATCATAATGCTCCCTTCTGACCTTAGTGTCTATGAATCTATGAATCTCATTATCTCGTCATCTCGTCATATCCGGCATAGTCTTCCTTGATATGTTCCAGCAAGAATCTAGCCGTATCATTTGTTCACACATGAAGGACGATCAGTGGATTCTTTCCCCCTCCCGTTAGGATCCTCTTCAGCCTCAGGTCCACACCCTGTATCTTAGCACCCGGCAGACAGCACACCCTTCTGTTCTCTGGATCAGCTCTGGTTACAGGCCTGTCTATTCTTCTCAGTAAGGAGTCCCCAATCACGTAGACCTGCCTTTTCCTGGTGATGGGGTGATTCTCCAGTCTATCTCCTGTTCCCTCTGGCTGCAAGTCCTCTCGATTCCTATTGTCCCTTGCAATCCTCTGCAACCCATCCCGTATCCTCCTGTAGCTCATATTTGGTGTTATCTCCATTGACTCTTGCCCCCTTCCTATAGGACTAGCTGATCTTCTCTTCTTCCTTGCCCTCTCACCTTCAGTGACCACCTGCTATGCCCTTTCTTCATTTTCCAACTCCACAAACCTGTTCCTGAGCTCTGTTTCTTCTTCACTAGCCCGTCTTTTCCTCTGCCTGGTTCTCTTAGTCACATGCTTCCACTGTCCACTTTCCTCACCCAGCAGTATCCTCTCAGAGTTCTTTGGTCCTGCTTCCACCTGCAAGTCTGAGCTTTTCCCTTCAGCCTCCTCATGTCTTTGCTCCATCATCTGCTCAAACCCCCTTTTAAACTCAACCAGAGTTTCCACCTGCATCTCCAATCCTCAGATCTTTTCTTCCATCAGCTCTATCAGAAGGCACTTCATGCAGACGAAACTCTTTTCAGGTACCCCCTCCAGGATCATGTACGTGCCACAGCTTCCACATCCAGTCATCTTCATTGTGTCTTCCACTACTTGGGTCACTATCACTGCTGCCTCTGTATTGGTCATAGCCTTCTCACCTAAGTCCTGTTAGTCTACAAATACCTTCTCCTCCAACAGAACTCCCACTCAAACTCCCCTGTTCACAGCTCTGTTTGCTGGCTCCCATGCCGCTGCAGCTATCTGTATTTCCCATACAGATCATTTGGCTAGATCTAGAGTCATAAGAACAAGACATCTCTTAATGGAAATATTCATGACCAAACACAAGGCATTGTCCCCCCCCCCCCCCCCGCCCTTGGATTGCACTCTCCATTTTGAAACCCACACACATACACTTCTAAGGGCCTGCTCTATTTCTCATTGAAATTAATGGTGTGATTCCTATTGATGGGTGGCCATTAACTTCAACGGGTCCATGATTTCACCCCTAGACTTCAGTAATACTAGACCCACAGAACATTCTCATGATGATGTCACATGCTTCCATAGCATACAAAAGCCTGTGAGCAAAAACAGCACCACAGATTTCCCATCGCTTTACAATATTTTATGGGGGTTGCAGCTGGCCACACAGTTCAAAGACCTTGCAGAAGATAACCTCCTCCTGCCCATACCATAGGGATCATGTCACAGAGCTGCTCTGGTTCTGCCTGGGAAGACAGGCCCACCCCCTTCTCAGGAGGGAGGACACTGTGTGATTGAAAGGTGAGAAAAACAAGGTCAGCATCAAAGGGCATTAACTGTACATCTGATGATGCCTTTCATGGGCAGTGGAACGCAGTTTACTAGAACTGAATGTAGATAGGTTGAGTGGGCTGGGATTTGTACCCCCAACTTTAAATTCATTGCCTTGTGACTCAAGACAAACTTTGTTTAATTAGATAAATAAAGGTGCTGGTAAGACACAGTTGTTTAAAAGCCAATCATGCAATTTTACATTGTCTCTTAACTGGGGCTCAGGTTCCAATGTTTAGATCCGGATCCAGATCTTGACGACTCTAATGGGTGTTTGGATCTAAGGTTACCGACTAGCTCATTTTTAAAACAGGGGAAAAATGTGGATCTGGGTTCAGATTTCAAACGCACTTTCCCTCAAAGTTTGGGGATGTCGGTTCAGATTCTTCACTACTTTTAACTTCAGTGTACAGTGATAGGGTTAAAAATTGTCAGTGAAAGTCTTGTAGAGTTTGGTTCTCGACCAAGAGAAAGGTGAGGTTTTAGGTGATAATTCAAAAGTAAAAGGTCTTATTTACAGTGGGCATTTTTCACCAAGGTAGCTTTTCCAATATAACTAGACTGGCATGAAACCTCAGCAGGGGTGCACTTCACCAACATAAAAAGTTGCATGCACCAGTGTGGCTTACCCTAGTTTATCCAGTGTCTACACACACCCTAAAAAAATTTCTGGCCTTTTCCTTGCAGACCTTGGGAATCTGTTTATATCATTCTTTTTGTGATGGATACACCAAGATATACACGTTTTGTTTCATTATCCAAATGCCACGGATGCTCAAAAGTAAATGAGGCTAGCCGCAGAGAAGCAGACGTGTGAGTGCCTTTCATTTGGTATTTCTTGTAAGTGAAATATACATGTGCTACATTCCCCACTAGAGATAACTGTTTTTATAGCTAGCTCTAATAAAAAACTAGCATGCTAAAGATACAACATTTGAAAAGCCTCTTGAGAAAAACAGCAAAGTGATGGCAGTAAAAAAATCACACTGAACCACAGATAATTTGAGCAACTCAACAGCAGAGTTGTTCTAAAGCTAACACCGACAGGTGCTACAGACAGCACATTTACAAAGTATCTAAACATATCAGTGATTGACTCTCGCCAGAGAGAGCCAGTCTTATCTGAGCTAGAGCTGCTGCCCAGAAAGGTTATTCAGTTAAGATCATCAAGAACGTATCCTGTTGGCCACCATCACACCTCCTGTGAGTCAGGAATGCCAGCAGCGACTAGGAGATCAGGCCATGGCTAGTAAAATAGCAACAAGGTCCTTTCCTAGCATTAATCCCTACTTCTGCATTCACACCATGCAATAGATTGAGACAGTTGCATTGTCAAGATCCAATTCTTTTTATCGCTGAATAGGACCAGAGTAGTGGAACATATGTGGCTTGAAGCATTGGAAGACGGTGGGCATTGTTCCACCCTTCCTACAGCCATGTTAGTGGGGTTACTGCTACCTAAGGCTTTTAATCTGTATTAGAATCCCTGCCTACATGCAGAGTCCATTTAAAGTCAACAGGACACCCCAGAGTCTCAGGTATCCAGTCCAGTGTCTGTCTAAGGTACTTTTATGGCACCCATCACTGTAGTACCTGAGCACCTCATAATCCTTAGTGTATTTATCCTCACAACATCCCAATGAGGGAGGGCAACACTATTATCCCCATTGTACTGATGGGGAACTGAGGCACGGGGAGGCAAAGTGACTTGCCCAAGGTCATACTGGAAGTCTGTTGCATGGCAGTGACATATCCCAGCTCTCCCAACTTGTAGGCTAGCACTCTAATTATTGGACCATCTTTTCTCTAGTAAATCCAAGATCGGGCCTTAAATATGAATTTGCTCTTGTCTCCTACATGACACCTCTTGATCAATAGGACTGAGCCTTATGGTTAAGGTAGTTGAATTCTGTCCTGAAGAATTGGATCTTGGCCCTGCCTATGCCACAGAGTCCTTACATGATGCTGAGGGAGTCCCTTAATCCTTTCACAGGTGGTCACTAATTGTGTATTCAGAAGTTTGAGAGTACCCAACTTGATACTTCAGGGTCTGGTTTTCAGAAGTTCTGAGCACTCACAGTCCTCTGGCCCCTGCTTCATTCAGTGCACACTTCATCTGCTCAATGTACAGCTCCCATGGGCTTCATTTGCAGCTGTTAACTACACACCTTCCAACTTGTGCAACAAATGAGGCAAGGGTCAGTGACATTCTCCTCTGGTGTTATCTGGACGGTGATCTACAAGGTCACTCCAATCCTTGACTCTGGGAGCCAGCCTTAACCTGCTCTGCTGTGAGAACCCCCACTCCTGCGCTGTTCACACACAGCCTCTGGCATGTAAGCTGCTCCCAGCTACTTCCAACCAAATGACGCTAGCCAATATCTCCAGTTCCAGACACAGACACAACCCTAGGAACCTCCATCTTGCAGTGTCCAGTGTGATACAGCATGGCCAGAGGGCAGCAGGAGACTGTTTTTTCTTTTGAAGCAAAAAAGGCATTTTTATTTGCATAACACACTTACAAAGCAAAAACAACAGCATATGCAATGTGTAACACAGCAACCAATCACAATTATTTTCTCATTAGCTTCAGGGGAGGGAAGTGTTCAAGCTTGCCTGGGCCCAGAGTGGGGGGCTTCCTCAACTCACGTGCTCTTCCACCCTTCCGAGTTACCTGGTGGCCCAGAGCAAGGGGGCTTCATCGACTCTCAAGGTCTGCCACCCCCTCGAGTTACCTGGCGCCAAGCCCAGTGTCACCAACAATTCCCTCCTTTGAAAGCACCCAACAAGAGGGGCAGGCTGTGGGGTGGACAATCCGGGGGAGGGGCACGTGCACCCACGTGTGAAAGGACCCCTCTAAGGTGGTGGTGTCCGCAGCAGCAAAGGCTGGGGCTGGGGTCCCTTAATCTCTCCCCCAATCAAAGGGTCAAACAAAGGAACAGGATGGGGACACCGAGCAAAGAACCTTGGACAGCACCCACTGCTCCTCAAAAGCATTAAGGGAGTCGGTGAACGCCGCCCAGAGGACTCTGCCCAGATACGTGAACGGACCGAGGATCGGAAAACGGCCCCACAGTCACAGGAAACTCCATCAGCCAACCTCCTCTCTCTGGTTTTATAGATGTCCGTTTTAGCCAGGGCCAGGAGGAGGTTAACTAGGAGATCCCACGACTTTGTGAGGCCACGGATTGGGAGTGCATAAATAAAAAGGTGAGGGGAAAAATGAAACCAAAAACGTAATAGAAGTTTTGTGAGGAGCCGGAACAGGGGTTGCAGCCTGGCGCACTCCAAATATACATGCGCCAGGGTTTCCCTCACACCGCAAAAGGGACAAGTATCTGGGATGGGGGTGAACCGCGCCAAGAACGTGCCCGTGCCTACAGCTCCGTGAAGGAGCCGCCAACTGATGTCCCCAACAGGTCTCGGAACCAAGGTGGAATATAGGCTGGCCCACCGGGGCTGCTCACGCTCCAAAGGTGGCAGAAGGTCTCGCCACTTTGTGTTGGGGCGGGACACTATGGTGAGGGTGTGAAGGGAGTGGAGCACGAGCATGTATAGATGTTTCCTTGGCGCAGTTTGGAAGCATACCGGCTGCAGTTCATGCAGCTGGCTCGCAGTAAAGGGGTGAGGGGATCGATTGGGTCTATGGGGCAGGGGTCCAATTAAAAGGTCCGGCGGGCCTGGGGTAGAGGGTGGGCGGGGCGTGCCCTCGAGCAGGACCCAGTTGAGGTAAGCTCAAGCAGCAGGCGGCAAAGTGGCCTTCACCTCTTGAAGTGCACACCGGGGGATACGAGGTCTGGAGAGCCCCATGCGCCGAGCGAGCATCAGGGGATCCAGCCAGTCTCCCTGGTCGTAGTCCAGGAGGTCTCCAATTCTCGTGACTTCTGCCACGATCAAGCTCTGGCGCACCGAGCGGGACTCCGCCACCTGCACACGGAGCTGGGGGTTGTGTAGCAGGGGCTCCGCGAGGAGATCTGCCCCCTCGCTGGCCGCCACGGACCTGGTCTTTAAAAACAGTTTCCAAGTCTGGAGAAGGTCCTGGTAGAAGAACGGCAGCCCGGAGAGGTCTCAAGGAAGACCTCCCGGACAGAGATAAAAGAGCTGCCGGTCATATCGAAGCCCTCGGATGCAGCGCAGGATGGCGTGCACCAGTATGCTCCACCCCGAACTGCCTGCACCACAGAGGAGCCTCTGTAGGGCCTGGAGGCGGAAGATGCGGACCTGAGTGTGAAGACACTTCAGGCCCTGTCCTCCTTCCTTCAGGGGTAGATGAAGAACCCCTACAGGGGCCCAGTGCATTCCTGACCAAAAGAACCCCAGAGTCGATGTCCGGAAGTTGGTCAGGAAACCTGGGGCCGGGATCAGGGTGTTGAGCCAATACCAGAGCATGGACAGGACTAGTTGATTAAGCACCAGCGCTCTCCCTTGGAGGGAGAGACATCGGAGTAGTCCCGTCCATTTCCGGAGCCTCTCTATCACCCCGCCCTCTAAATTTTCCCAGTTCTCTGGCGGAGAGGGATGCATCGCAGAAAGGTAAACACCGAGGTAGAGCAGCGGACCCGCGCTCCACCGCATGGTCTGAAGCGCGGGTGGGAGGGAGCTCGCCTGCCGCCAGTCTCCTACTGCCAAGCCAGAGCTCTTGACCCAGTTGACCTGGGCAGAGGAGGCCGCTGAATAGATGGCCTGGCAAGCCTGCACCCGCACCAAGTCGCCGGGGTCTTGGATCATGAGGAGCACGTCATCGGCATATGCCAACAGGACCAGCCGCAGCTCTGGCTCCCGCAGCACCAACCCTATCAACCTCCTGCGGAGGAGACAGAGGAAGGGCTCGATCGCCAGAGCGTACAGCTGGCCCGAGCGGGGGCACCCCTGCCATACTCCTCGCCCAAAGCTGACCCGTTTGGTCAGGATCCAGTTGAGCTTAACCAGACACTCTGTGGAAGCGTACAGCACCCGGAGAAAACCCACAAACTGGGGTCCGAAGCCAAATGCCTGCAGAGTGCTCAGGAGGTACCCGTGATCCACCCTATCGAACGCCTTCTCCTGATCTAGGGACAGGAGGGCGAACGACAGACCGTCTCTACACCCGAGTTCCAAAAGGTCCCGAACCAAAAATAGGTTATCAAAGATATTGCGGTCCAGGACGGTGTAGGTCTGGTCTGGTTGGATCACGTCCGCCAGCACAGACCCTAGCCGCAGCGAGATTGCTTTCACTACAATTTTGTAGTCCGGGCTGAGGAGCGAGATGGGACACCAATGTCGTAAATCGTGGAGGTCCCCCTTCTTCAGCAATAAGGCGAGCACAGCTCGTCTGCACGAAAGAGGGAGGACCCCGCTCTGCAGAGACTTGGCCCAGACGGTGACTAGGTCTGGGCCAAGGACGTCCCAAAACACGCGGTAGAACTCCATGGTCAGCCCGTCCATGCCTGGAGACTTATTAGTGGGCATACGACAGAGGGCTTCCAGAACTTGGCCAGGGTGAGAGGCAACTCCACCCGGTCTCGGTCGCTCGCGCTGACCGTAGGGAGCTCCTATCAGAGCACTCTGCAGGTGCTAGGGTCAGTCGGATCCGGGGAGAAAAGACTTGCATAGAAGGCTCGGGCCCTCCCGAACATCTCCACCGGTTCCGTGAGGGGGGTGCCGTCTTCTGCCAGGAGGCAGGTGACGTGTTTCTTGGCCCCCCTCATTTTCTCCAGGGCATAGAAGAAGTGGGAGCCGCAATCCATCTCTCGAAGGAGGCGGATGTGGGATCGAACAAAGGCGCCCTGGGCCTGATGGTCCTCGAGGGCCCGGAGCTCCTCCTGCTTCTCCCGGCACGCTCTGCAGAGGAGCGGGTCCTCGGGGCTGGCGGCCAGACGCCTCTCCAGCTCTAAGACCTCCCGTTCCAACTGCTCTATCGCCGCATTTCTCCGTCAGCTGGTGCCCCGGGTGTAGTCGCAGCAGAAAAGCCGGGCGCGCACCTTCCCCAGGTCCCACCATCGCCGCGCCGAGGGAAAGGCATGCCACTGCCCTCGCCAGGCCAGCCAGAATTCCCGGAAGGACGTCACAAAGCCCTCATCCTCCAACAGGCTATTGTTAAAATGCCAATAGGCCAGCCCCGGCCTCTCCGCACAGAGGGAGGCTGTCACGGTGACTAGGTGATGGTCAGAAAATGGGGCCAGCCGAATGCTGGAGCAGTGGGCTCGTGAGAGATGGAAGCATGATAAATAAATGCGGTCCAACCAGGAGTGGCGCGACCGATGGGCTGCCACCCGGACAAAGGTGAACGTGGAAGTGTCATCCGGGTGGTGGTCATGCCAGATGTCCACTAGGGAGTGATGTTCGACTATCTCCAGGAGGGTGTTCGTGGCGGCCGGGCTCTGCTCGGTCCCCGAGCGGTCTTGCTCCTTGAGGGTGGTATTAAAATCCCCTCCCAGGACCAGGCACTCGTGAGAATCTAAGGTGCCGAGGAAGGCGGACACCTGCTGATAGAATTGCAGCCGCTCCGGGCCCGATTTCGGGGCATAGACGTTAACGAGGTTAACCATGAGCCCCTCCATACGGACCCGGAGATGCAGCAGGCGACCCGGCACGGCCTCGGCAACCCCTAGCACCTCGGGCCATAGGTCAGAGGAGAACAGGGTCGCCACTCCAGCCTGTTGAACTGTGGAATGGCTAAATTAGACCCTGTCCCCCCATTCCAGCCGCCAACTGTCTTCGGTGGTTGGATCCGTATGGGTCTCCTGCAGGAAAACCACAGAGTACCCTCCCTCCCGAAGGAAGGAGAGCACCTGGGACCTGCGAAGAGTCATCCTACAACCCCGGGTGTTCAACGTTGCGATGGTGAGAGGTGACATGAGGAGGGCCGGGGGGGGATCCTCACTGGCAGGGACGCTCGCATCTCCCAGCGGGCCGCGCAACAGTCCTTGACCCATCCCGTAGGTGAGTAATTGTTCATGGAAGACGTGGACCCGCCAATAGGCTGCAGCATCCCGCTTCCCCATCCCTTTACCTTCCCTCATGAGGGCCCTTGTGGCCCGGACAATTTGAGAAAAGTCCCCCCATCGCTGGAGAGCAAGCTGTACCTTGTTGCGGGAGCCACGGATGTCCTCTAAAAACTTCCGCAGCTCTCCTCACAGCTCATGGGGGGGGTAGGGTTACGGTTTCCTGGGTTGGTCCCCGGCAGGACCCTTGGTGCAGCCCCATGGCCCACTAAAACGGACAAGCAGGGTGCGGACCCCCGACCGGGTGCGTGATGTGCTGGAGCTTCTAGGCCCACGTCAAGCCCTGGGGTGATAGGGGGAAGTGGAGGGAAAATAGCAGCCCCTAATGGGTCGGGGTGGGAGAACACAAAGGCTGCTCCCTGAGGGTCATCAGTTGGAAAGGGGAAGGAGACAGCCCCGGGGGCGGTGGTAACATTGCAGGAGATAAACTGGATAGGGGTAGGGGCAGGAGCAGGGGCAGAGGCAAGGTTCTGGGTTTCAGGAGGCAAGCAGCTGGATGGTAGCACCTCCCAATCAGGCTCGAGGGTTAAGGGGGTGGGGCGGGAGCTCTCAGTAATACCGGGTGCGGGCTCTACAATGGATTTAGCGGCCACAGCATCAGGAGGCAGATTATCTTCTGTAGGGCCCCTGCCTGGGAAGGAAGTCGATTGCTCCGCACCAACGGGGGGTGCCCCTGGCGACTCGTGTCCCGGCCGCCTGGCGTTGGCTGTCACTTGAGCAGGCTCGGTGGTCGTCAGCGGAGTGCCATCAGTGGCTGGGTCGATGGAGGAGTCCAGGGGCTCCTCGGAGGTGGGAGCAGAAGCAGCAGTTAGGGGGAGGGAGCATGGGGAAAAGAGGGGTGGAGTGAGGTCGCCCAGATCAAGGTTTGCTGGCAAAAGGTCGTCCTCCCCCTGGGTGACCGGGGTCAGATCTAGGGCCTCGATCTCCTCGAACATGGAGGAGAGGACACTTTCCGCCACCCCGGGGTTCTCCCCGCTGGCACCCACCACGACGGTTGCCTCGGGGTTCACGGGGGCTTCAGGTAGTGTCAGAACAGAAGGGGCTTCCTCGAGGGTCTCGGAGGGGAGGGTCTCCCATGGAGGGGAGACACTACCTTCCGGTGCTGCCACGTCTTTCCCGGCTGACACCGGTGGATGGGACGCACTCGTGGGCAAAGCGGAAGGCTCGGCATCGGTGCCCCCTTCCTGGTCTTCCGGGGGGCCTCCGCTTCAGGCAGATGAGGCGGAGCTCGAGCCTTCCGCCTGCCTCGCTTCCCCTGGACTAGGGCCTAGCCCTCCATAGCATCATCTGGGGGCTGGTTAGCAGGGGTCGTGTCAGAGGGTAAAGGCGATGGTTCAGGGACTTGGGAGGGGAATGGTGGGGCAGCATAAGGGAGGGAGGATTCTCCCTGGGGCAGGCTCTCTCCCATGCCTGGTGGTATCTCTGCCACACCCTCCTCCATAGGCCCCGCCAGATTGTCAGCAGCGAGGGTGGGGCTCTCCCGCTCATCTGGGCGTTGTAGGGGAGGTGCCCCTTGGGCCTGAGTGCGAGTAGTGGTGGTCTGAAGGGGGGGGGGGTTCGGGTACCGGGCGGTCAGGGGCGTTGGCAATGACGGGGCTGACGTCCTGCCGGGTCTCGGGGATCCCAGGTGCCTCTCCTTGCCGGGCTAAGGGGCAGTCCCTCCAGACATGCCCTGACGCCCGGCAGAGGTAGCACCAGGCTTCCCCCGTGGAGAAGTACACCCGGTAACGGGCCCCCTGGTGGGGGACTAGGAAGGACCCCTCAAACGCCTCTCCGTCACGTGCCACTGATGGCAGTAGAAGCTGCACTTGCTGGTGGAAGGAAAAGATGTGACAGAGGGTGGGGTCCTTGCAGCCCAGTGGGAGAGGGCTGATAACAGAAACAGGTTTCCCCAGGGTGGAAAGGGCGGGTAATAGGGCAGCACTGGGGAGAAAAGGAGGGACAGAGGTCAGGACCAGGCGGATGCCCAGGTCCTCTTGCGGCTCTAGGGGGACAAACACCCCCCCACCACCAGGCCCCTCTCCACCGCTTCCTGGGCGGCAGCCTCCGATGCTAAGAAGAAGACGACCTTCCCATACATTTTGGAGGCTACCACAATGGCCGAGGGCCCCACCACCCTCGCCAACGCCCGCAGGTAGGTCTCCACGTGGGGCGAGGCGGACACCAGGAGGCATCAGACACCGTGCTTCCTTGTCATGATGGGAAAGGGGCCCCGGCCGCTATTGATGGTGGCGGAGGTCGTGGGCGGAAGAGATGATGAGGCGGCAGGCAGGGGGGCTGCCGCCGCCCGGGCATACATCCTGGGGGCTGAGGGAGGGACACCCGCAGAGCTGGTGGAGGAGGCAGCGGGGAAGGACGCTGTGGTCGGTGGCGAGGCCGCATCAGTGGGGGTGGCCCCTCCCATGGACGGCCTGGTGGTTTTAGCAGGGCCCTTCCCCTTCTTCTTGCCCTGGCCTTTCCCGCCAGCTGGGGGGGCTCCCCTGGAGTCTGGGGAGGCGATGGGCATGGCAGCGGCGGAGGTCACCCCGGTGCCCTCCATTGCCGATGCCCCAGCAGGGGCGGTGGCAGGTGGTTAACAGGAGTTGGGGTCAGGTGAAAAGGGACAAGCTGTGGGGTGGACAATTCGGGGGTGGGGGCACATGAACCACCGTACACTTGTACAGAGAGTCCTGTTTGGTTGGCTGGTGCTTCTGGCCCACACGGTGGAATCAGGGCGAGCAGCTGAGTCCAGAGGCAGATGTTAAACAGCCAGCAAAGACGGTGGAGGGGGACAGTGGTGAAGATAGTAGTGTGGGGGTTGGGAGGACACAGATGGATTGGGGGGCAGCTACGTGCCACACCCCCTGTGTCCCTACAAACACAGTCAAGACACAGTCAAGGCCTCCCCCCACACGAGAGCACAGTTTGAAAGTTACTCAGTCTTAAGACCCCCTCCATGGCGATTTGTAGATTCCTCGGGTGGTGTTCCTCCGGTAGATGGCTTTTTCCTTTTCTTTTCCAGACTTTCTTTGCAGCTGTAGCATTCCAGGGCTGCCGGAGCAGATGATAAGAGTCTTTCGGCCGGATACGGGTCCACAAACAAACAGCAAGCGGCTGGGTCTGGGGGCTGGGTCCCTCCACTCCCCCCCTCCGGGGAGAAGGCCAGCAGGCCCCCCCTCTCTCAGGGGACCTCAGCTGGAGCAGTAGCAGTGTCCGAGGGTGGGCGGGGGGGGGGGCGACAGCCAGCCGGCAGCCGACCAGCACTCAAGCAATAGCAGAAAGACAAAACAAAAAAAAATTGGGGGGGGGAGAAGGGCAGAGAGTGTCTGGCCCGGTCGGGGGGGAAGCTGAAAGCAGGGGCAAAAAGCAAGGAAAGCCCAGGCCAGAGGGCAGCAGGAGAGTGTTTAAGGGAGCCTTCTTCCCTGTAGAGGGAAGAAAGTTTGCTATAAATTAATTAAAGCACCTGAAGCCAATTAAAGCACCTGAAGCCAGTCACATGATAAAACCCCCTGCTTCAATCAGACAAGAGGAGGAGTTGAAGCAGAGTGGATTGGTGTTGGAGCAGAGAGCAGTTTGGAGGAGTTGAAGCAGAGTGGATTGGTGTTGGAGCAGAGAGTAGTTTGGAGAGAAGAAGAGGAGAGTTTAGAGAAGTGCTGCGGTGGGCTAAGAAGACCAAGACCCTAGGTAAAGGGACACCTGGTTTGTGCAGAGGGAGGACAGGAAGCCCCACAAGCTGAAGGGCAGGAGAGGGAAGTAGCCCAGGGGAAGGAACCGCTAGTTCTAGTGGTTTACTGCTATTCCCTAGGGCCCCTGGGCTGGGAGCCAGAGTAGAGGGCGAGCCCGGGTCCGTCCATCTCCACTCCCCTTCTCTAGGACACTAGTGGGGCAGTTAATACCCCAGTTCAGGGGCAAGAAATGGTGCCCTGAACCCCCCCCCCACCAAGAAGAGAAAGCGTGAGACCCATCATAGTAGTGCCGGCAATTTGTCACACCAGATATGCCCAGTTCATCAATTTAACAAAGAAATTGATATGTATCAGGCTTGATATCCCAAGGGGAGTCTCTGACACGCTTCAAATCAAATGCACTGCTTCAGGTAGAATAAACAAACAAATTTATTAACTATAAAGATAGATGTTAAGTGATTATAAGTCAAAACATAAGTCAGATTTGATCAAATGAAATAAAAGCAAAATGCATTCTAAGTTGATCTTAACACTTTCAGTGTCCTTACAAACGTAGATGCTTCTCACCACAGGCTGGCTGGTTGCTCTTCAGCCAGGCTCTCCCCTTTAATCAGTGTTTCAGTTGCTTGGTGGTGGTGTCTATAGATGTAGGTGGAAGAGAGAGAGAGAGCATGGCATAAGTCTCTCCCTTTTATCATGTCCTTTCTTCTCTCTTGGCTCCCCTCCCCCCACACCTTTCAGAGTCAGGTGAGCATTACCTCATCACAGTTCCAAACTGACCAAGGAAAGGGGGGTTACTCACTTGAGAGTCTAACAGATTCTTTTGTTGCTGCCTAGGCCAGTGTCTTTTCTTCCTGTGAGGCTGGGCTGAGTTTGTCCCATACCTGCCCTGATGGGGTATGAACTGCCTCTCTGCTCTTGGACAGTTTTTGTCTGGGCTTGCTTTAAGCTATGCGGACACATTTTCAGCCTCATAACTATATACATGAAATTATAACCTATAACCGAGAAGTCGGCAACCTGCGGCACGCATGCTAAAGGCGGCACGTGAGCTGATTTACAGTGGCACTTTGCTGCCAGCCTGGTGTTCCGTCTGCTGTCCCTGCTCAGCCTGCTGCCGGTCTGGATGGATGGAACCCTGGGCCGGCAGCGGGCTGAGTAGGGCCGGCAGACGGGACTCTGGCTAGCAGGGGCCGGCAGATGGAACCCCAGACCGGCAGCAGGCTGAGTGCCTCAGCCCGCTGCCGGTCTGGGGTTCCATTTGCTGGCCCCCGCTGTTGGTCTGGGGTCCTGGCCACTGGCCCAGCTCAGCCCGCTGCCAGTCTGGGGTTTCATCCCCCAGCCCCTGTAAATGTAAAATGTATTACTGGCACGCGAAACCTTAAATTACAGTGAATAAATGAAGACTTGGCACACCACTTTTGAAAGGTTGCCGACCCCTGCTAGACCCTTACTATAACATCACTATAACAACAATGCTCATTACATCATGAGCCTTCCGAAGACACCCAACATGACAAACTTTGCATTGGATACCACACAATCATTTTACAAGGATGAACATGGGGGTGCTGGGTGTTCCCCCGAGGTACAGAGCATCACAGGGTCCTACAAGCAACATCCACCTTTACAACACAACCCTGATTCATCCCCAGAGCAGGCCTTCCTGCGCACTGAAAAAGGCCGGGGTGGGAAAAGCTAATATGTGTAATTAGACTGTTTCATAATATGTATACACAAGGGGCGGGGGAGGACAAATTAAAGTTGTGCAGGCATCTTAATTCTGGCTTTTCTTAACTTTTCAGTGCTTGGCATTGTTCCCTTAATAACATTTTTTCATGTAGTTTGTGGGCACATAATATATATTTTGACTATGTTTTTTATTCCTCTTCCTGCTTTTCTTTTAAAGGCCTGAACAAAGCCCAGTGAAGCCAATGGGAGTTTTTCCATTAATTTCAACAGGCTTTGGATCAAGCTCTTAAATTGTCATCCTTTGTGTTTAGCGAGCACCAAGCGCACAGGGGACACTTCCAGGCTATGGCTTATACATTTTGACCATATCAAGGTTGCATTATTTGTCCTTGAAAGCGTCCTGATAGGCAGAAGGGGCACAGGAAGATGTCAGAATGCATTGTCAGAATTTGACATAACAGAGACAAAAGATCACGGCAGATTGGAACAGATTGAAAGTTCTGGAATTCCAGCAGACAGAAAATGTTTTTTTTTTCTTTCCCATTGAGGGATAACAGGTTTAAACTGGAGGGGAGTGGGCAAAAGTCCCAAATTTACAGACTTGGTGGCCGGATTTTCAGAGGTGCCGAGAACAGGTCGCTCTCAGGCTGTTTGTACTCAGGTATCCAAATATGGGTTTAAGTGCCAAACTGTAGACACCCAAGCTAAACAATGTCAATGTGCAGGTTTTGTTTATTGCAGTGGTCATTAACTGAACAGAAGAAAGCCAGAGATACAGCGAGCACACAATTGCTGTATTCTACAGGCAGACTAACTTCCTTCATGACCACTATAGCCAGAACCTTCTCCTCCAAACGCTGATATCTGACGGCTCTTATCTGAGATTGCATAATTATAAATGCTATTCAGTCTTCTATAAAAATACCACCATAATATTTGACTTGACCTCCAGCAATAGCAAAAGTTGCAGGTTAATTATTTCCTTTCTTGCATTATTTGTTCCAAATATCAAAGTATTCTAAGTATCCGTCATTTTATAATGCTCTTTGGTTTCGGGGTCATGCACTCTATCACCCTGTATCCATTTATATGTTGTCACTTTCCCGATTATCTAGATCAGTAGGTGGGAGAGGGGATATTCATTTTGTACCTTCTCTTTTAACAATTTAAGCAAATAACTAAGCTAGACACAAAAAAGTGATCCACTGAAAAAAAAAAGATATGCTCACATAGCTGATTAGAATGCCAGCATGTACAATGATTTCATTTAAACAAGATCTTTACATTCATCTAACCTTGTTGGGTAAAAAATGCAGCAAACAAATAAATCACTAAATGTGGATTCAGTGCCTACAAGCTCCCCGTCACTGGTTACTTAATGAGAAGAACACAGTTGCTTCCTGATGTATTGCTGGTGGTTTCTGAGACAATGAGACATACACCTGCTGCAAACAGATATACAAATTAAAGGAAATGGTGTCTCTGTTTGTATTGCCCATCTAAAAATTCTCATGACGAGGTAGGGGGGGAGCTAACAGCAGCATTTGATCCAAAATCTGTTGGTGCTGAGGAACAGTACAAAGAATGTTTTCTCCCCACAAATCACCATCTCAGCATCCCCTTCAAACAAAATGACTTTCCATTCATCATCCCACAGCATTCAGTTGAGACTGGTTTCGCTCAGTTTTCTTTAGCGCTCTTCATTGCCACGGGTTTCCCTTGATCATCGGTCGATCTCAGCTATTAAATATGGTGGTGGATGTTATTGCTGATGTTTGGGATAACGAGATCAGCAAGGACATAGCAATAATTACACAGAACAATGCCAGAGATGTCTAGATATTTTATTATCTAGGTACTCACAACCCCAATGCACATTCCCAGTTGTACGATATCAGTTTCCATTATAATTAATTTTACTTTTCTTTCACTATGAGGGTTGATTCTGGGGAATTAAATAATCCTTTCTTAATAGCACATGCAGCATCTGGTATCTGGGTTTCATTCAGTCCATGCAGCTAATAGGTCATGTGTTATACTTACATAACCATTTATAATTAACCTTACCTGCTGCTCTGCCTCAGCATCATCTTGACACTGAACCGTTGCTGAAGACTCACATTCCCATGTCTTAGAAAGTGCTATGCTCTGCCATTTCCAGCACCTTCCAGCAAATGCCAAATTTATCACCTCATTAGCAAAGGTGATGCAGCACTAATCTTGTGTGCTAGCAATGGGCAGCCCAAATACCCAGAAAGAACTTGCTTCAATACAGAAATAAAACCCTCTCCAACCGTACACTCCTACTTGTCACCTACAACCACACGCTGGAACCCTTACCAGATATCATCAAAACTACCAGCCATACTCAATGGGGATCCCATCCTAAAAAAATCTTTCGTAAACCCCTTCTTCTGGCCTTCAATAACTGCCCAAGCTCATCATCAGAAGCAAGGTCCCCAATGACCAGAACACACCTACTCAAAACGGCACCAGACCCTGCCGGCACAACAGATGCAAAACCTGCAGACATCTCTCCACTCCTATAATGATCAACACCCACCACAGCACACCTTTCAAGATCCATGGGTCCTACACATGGCTATCACAACACATGGTGTCCCTCATCCAGTGCACTAAATGCCCCAACAACAACTGTGTGGGTGAAACCAGACAATCCCTATGCTATCAAATGAACTCCCACAATAAAATGATAAAAGACAAAAACACCCCATCACCTGTGACTAATCTCTTTTCACAAAGCGTGATCACTCTCTATATGACCTATCAGCCCTCATCCGCAAAGGAAATCTGCACAACAATTTCAAAAGATGAGCCTGGAAGCTTATATTCATAACATTGCTAAACACTAAACATCAAGGTCATGATAAAGACACTAGATTTGTGGCTTATTACAACAATCTGTGACCCCCATCCCCCTTTTTCTCCTATGATTACAGGGGTGTTGACGGGCCACTCCATCTTGAATGGTCCCTTAGTTTAGCATAAATAGTTAGCACATATTCTATCTGTTTGGCCTTATATTTAGCTATGACACTCTTTCCCAGACCTGAAGAAAAGCTCTTTATGGCTTGAAAGCTTATTTCTCTCACTACCAGAGGTTGGTCCAATAATGATATTGTCTCTCTAATATCCTGGGATCGATGTGGCTATAACAACACTGCATGTTAACAATAAGTGGTAGGGGCAGTGTTTGGTATCCGCAAATATCCACAATAAGAGATGGTGTAGTGTTCCCTTTCAAATTCCCAGTCCCACACTGTGGGGGGGGGGATAGACTCAAGCCGTTCATAGTTACACCACACTTATTAATGTTAGTGACCGGTCAGCTCGGATCAAGTTAATCCTTTCACAAAAACTACAGTTCCTACCCCAGGGTTAAAAAATCCCCCATAAGCTGCTGTGTGTTAGGTATGGAGGCTACAATAGGCCTTACAGAATCAGCCCTGCCAGTGAAGTCCTGGAATGGATGCACAGGGAAGACAGAACAGTCTGAATGCCCCCTTCCAAGAAAGAAATGATCAAGTCAAGACTTCTGGCATATGATTCTCAGCAAAAGATAAGCACAGGGAATGGTAACAATAAGCCTCATTGAAATGGATGTTGGTACAGTGGAGGCAAGGTTGCTGCATCCATTCTTCATGGGTGGACAAAAGTCAAGGAGATCCAGGAGTAGTGGACTTCCCAGCCCCTGGGGGTGAGAGCAATTGTGCCTCCTGAACATTCTTCATCTCTTTTGAACCCCATCGGTCTAACACAGTGATGGACTTAAGTCCCTCTGCACTGTGGTCCCATTTGGATCAGAGCAGCCAGTGCATTTTAATGTCAGGTAGTGACTATGGAAGACTTGGGGATTGTCGCTCTGCTCTGTCAAGGACCTGTAGAGACAGGGAGCAGCCAGCCCTGGTCTAAGGAGCAGTCTAGCAGACAGGCATCAGGAATCAGCTGATCAGACTAAACAGCAGCTATTGTCTGGCCCTGGTTCCCAGTTGGAAGATAGAAGTGAGGACCCAGCTCTGTAAGACAGGGAGAGCTAAGAGAGACAAACACTTCCCTGAGTACCAGCAGCCACTGCTGCTGCCACCCCTCTCACTGGCTGGCCCTGTTGTTCTCCTGAGGTTAAGGGAGAGCCATGAGCCTTGAGCTACTGGAAGGGCAGAGAACCCTGCAGTATCAGTCCAGGCCAGGACCATCAGTTCTGTTACTTTTCCACATTTCTTGTTTGTTTTAGCCTGCAGGCACTTTTATTCTTCTGCCACACAGAGTTGGGTGTGGCTGACTGTTTTATCCCTAAACTGGTGGGCACGCCCACCAGACTATAGGGATACATAATGTTTATTTGTTTAATAGCTGCTAGAGATGTATCAGCTTTTGAAGGGACCAGATATCAGGCAGAGAGGAGCAATGACATACTGACTTGCAATATATAATTTCAACCACTAAATGTTTCTGTGCGCTGTATTGAATTTCAAAACAGGGCATAGTTCCTGGTAAACAAGCCAGGCAAAGCTGGAACTGGAGCTGTGTGGAAATGTGAGTGTTTCTGTATTGTGAAACCATTTATGTAATAAATACTCTGTTTTAAGAAGGACTCTGACACAATTATTTCATATAACCTGAAAGAAGAGAGATCAAAACTGATTACAGGCAAATATCAGCGCAGAGAATTGCAAACGCTTGACAGTTGCAAGATGAGGGGGAGGAAACTGACCAGTAATCGAGATTGCAGCAGAAGGTCAAGATTTGGGCTTCTTCTATTAGTAAGTAAGAACCAAGCTTATTGGACTCACATTAAATTCTTTTAATATTAGAGATAGGCTGAGGATTTGATGTTGAAATCTTGATAAGGGCTAGGCTTGGGTTTCAGGACTGAGGCCAGGATTTGAGGGTAAGGTTTGTGGATGGGAATTGGTTAGTATCCTATTGAAATAGTTGAGAAGCCCTCAAGTGGGACTCCTTTTCTTGTATTGCAGAAGTCACCAGAACCTAATAGAATAGCAGTCAATGTATATATGTAAGCAGAGTCAGGATGAGATCCACCCTGACATCTAGTGGTGAGTTGTGGCAAGTTGTGGAAAAGAACTTCAGGGGCTGATCTCATTTGCATAGGCACACCCACCCCGCCTAGCATGAGCCCATAGCTGCCCAAATGGTCGCTTTGGCTGCTGTGGGATCCCCAGTGTCTCTGTTATTGGGGCAGGAAGAATAAATTATTATCCTGATTATGTGAATCAAGGACTGTGGAACTGTACTTGGCCTTTTGTTATGATGGAGGGACTCGCCATCAACTAAGTAGCACTCACTAGGCAAGGGACATGGGTTCCAAAACTCAGTGAATTGAGAGAGGCTGGGGGTTGGTATTAGTACCTGGTGGTGTGAGCCTGAAACATCAAGTGCACCTCCTTCTCTCTCCACTGTGGAATATCAGAGCTAATTTTGGGTATATTAAGAGTCTAGCTGCAGGTGCTGAGCTGAATTCACTTTGGGTTTATAGTGCACCAGCTCCCACTACTACAAGCTGAAATCACTAAAGAGCTAAAATTACAGAGCACTGTGTTAACTAGTGGGGAGCCTGAAGATATATTGCTGGGCAGGGAGCGGAGTGGAGCAGTTTGTGGAGTAGTTCATGGGACAGCTGGAGCAGCCCGTGGACCGGCTGGCGGAGCAGTTCATGGGACGGCAGGAGCTGCTTGCGGGATGGCTGGTGGAGTGGGGCGGAGCGAACGGCTGGCAGAGCGGATAAGAGGGAAGCCCTATGGAGCGGCGGGGCAGTCTGCTTTGGATCATGTAAGGTGCCCCTTACCTCTACACACACACATTTTCACCCAGACTGGGGAGTAACACTCTGCAGATGAACTTTTGAACTCTGGGGCTGGGCTTTTGGGTTGTTGGACTTTTGGGACTTCAGGTGATCTTTGGGTTGCTGGACTCAAGAACCAGAGGGAAAGGCCATGGTCCAATCTGCTGGGGTGGGTCTTTGCTCATGGTTTGGTTGATGAACCCTAGTTGTGGTGTTTTCCCAATTTAATGCTGATGTCATTTACCTCATGTTATTAAAGATTTTCTGCTACACCGAGACTCTGTGCTTGCGAGAGGGGAAGTATTGCCTCTTTGAGGCACCCAGGGGTGTGTGTAAGATTTTCCCAGGTCACTGGGTGGGGGCTCGAGCTGGTTTTGCATTTGCTTTGTTGAGAGGGAACTCCTGTGTACTGAACCCGGCCCTTGCTGCTATCAACTTGGCCTGGCAGAAGGGTTACATATTGTTGAGCCTTGCATGTGTACGTGAGACACATCATATCCTTAATGTTATGTAGAGAGCATAGCCACAAGAGTAAGGTTCAGAATAGACAGTGCTGAAGTCTCAAGAGCTGTTTCTTGGGAGATATGGGGCTGCTTCTGAATGGGACCATGATGGTAGCTGGTGTCCTGCATATGCCCTGCCTCCATGGGAGTAAAGGGAACAACCTCAGAGCTGAGTGAAAAAGCCAACAACTCTCTCCCCCTCCAACTAAGGGAGGTGATGAAGAGACACTCAGGAGGGAGAAAGGAAGATCTGAGGCACAGTAAAGACTGTTTAACTGGATCCTTGTTTTATAAAAATCTGCCTGAGAGAAATGGCCATTTGACTGCGTGACAGTTTGACGGAACGTGTGTCTGTCTGTCTGTCTGTCTCTCTCTAAAGCCTGTTGGATGTGTGGAGCAGGTGCCATTACTTTCCCTGTCTGATGAGGTTTAGCAACTGTACCTGCCTCCTGACAGCTCGTGAGGCAAAGAAAAAGGAGCAATTTCAGCTTCAGCGACAATGAGACAGAAACAGCCAGGGCTTGGATCAGTCCCGTCCCTGACAGCCGTGCAGCAAAATGGCAGCGGTTTGTACATTTACAAATCAACTCCAATGACAATTGCACACATCACCAGTATTCATGCCGTACGTTGCCCAGGTGAAAATTTGCCTCCACTAAATGTGGATGATGCGCTGACGTCTGTCATTCTTTCCATTGCTCTGCTCTGGCAGAGATGACACTATTCACTCGAGAGACAAAAAAGGGAAGGGGAAGGAAATAGAAAAAGGTGGCATTTTTATTTTATTGGGGAGTGATTATAGCTCTATGTGCTGTGCAATTTGTGCTCGGGTTGCCAAGGGGTGAGCTCTCCTGCAGGCCCTATTCAAAAGGCAAACATTTTTTTTTAAAAAAACCTCTGGGAATCCAACAGCACAGGTTTTGCCTATGCTCTGGGAGCTCAATTGTGGAATCTATTAAGGCCACTTTGTGCCATTTTGATGGTCCACAGCATCTATAAAACCAATTAATCAGCCCGTAGAAGATGCCCCCACCTAGGGGAATCCTGGGGTGGTGTGGGAGCTGCCATAAAATGTCCCTCTGCCCCTTGGCTCCCAGGGCAGGAAACGAAGTTGGGGAGAAGGATGCACGTCCTAACCACTGATCTGTCCCAGTGATCCCTGGAGTGCAGCGGACATTGCAATCCTGCGCACTGGGCACCAGCCTGGCACAGAGCTTCCCGAAATTTGGGGGAGGGTGTAAACGTGGGTTAAAGCCACATTTGCACCATCCCTTCTTGAGCCACAGTGAGTGCAGCTCAGTCACTTCCACAATCTGGGCCTCGAGCTTTAATGAGAAAAATGGATGGACTGTACATAGTATGTGAGGACACCATAATTAACAATTGAGTGAAAGGAAACTGAGTTGACTAGCTCAGATGACTGGGCATCAGACTCCTGGGTTCTATTCCAGGCACTGCCATTAGCTCTGACCCCCATATTACCATAGTGTTGGAGTACCTCACAATCTACAAGGTTTTTATGCGCTCCAAACCCCTGTGAGTAAGGGCAGTGCTATATTCCCATTTGGCAGAAGGGGAACTGAGGCACAGAGAGACTAAGTGACTTACCCCAGGAAGCATGGACTTAAACCTGGGTCTCCCACACCCCTGGCTAGTTCTAACCACAGGGCTTCTTGCTACTGATTTACCCGAAGGCCAAGAAATAATCTCTCTCATACTCCATTTTCCAACTGATATAATAATCACAATATGTCCATATCTCACATCAAAGTTGTGTGGCTGTGTTATTTAAAATTGTGTAAGGTATTTTGATATCCTTGGGCAAGCCACATAACTAGGAGGTACAGTTAAGTGCTAATATAATTATGACGTGACTTTCATGGTACTGGTTCATTGAAAGAGACAGATTGTTGGAGCCTCTTTGTGGAAACCTGAGGCATAGAGTAACTCTGAGTGGCTGGAATTCTTTGTTGTGCTTTAAAGAAGAAACTGTGTGCACCCTTCTAGAGGCTTTATCAGCAATCACTGGGCAAGAGAAGGGTTGTGCCTTTTATGCTTGTCTTCCTCCTCCCTTCCTTTAGTGTGTTACATCCACTCGTTGTTGTGTCTTGTCCTAGTTTAGGCTGTGTAACCCCTTTGGGGCAGTGTCTGAGTGGTGCCTAGCACCATTTAGTCTAGTGCTTGATTGGGTTCTCTGGACGATGCTGTAATAAAAAAAAATTACTAGTGAGACAAGGTGGGTGAAGTAATATCTTTTACTGGACAGACTTCTGTTGTTAGAGAAACAAGCTTTTGAACTACACAAAGCTCTTCTCCAAGTAGTGTAGCTCAAAGGCTTGTATCTCTCCCCAACAGACGCTGGTCCAGTAAAAGATATTACCTCACCCACCTTGTCTCTCTAACATCCTGGGACCAACATGGCTACAACACTGTAAACAACAATAGATTGGAGCCATCAAAAATTCCTCCTTGAAAACAAAGTCTAGTCAGGTGCCTGCAGGGGATCTTCCCAGGAGATTATATCCCTTAGTGCATCCACTAAATGGCTAATGGGAGTAAAGTGTTACCAGCCAGGTCTGACTCAGAAATACTAGCAGCTGAAATCTTCGGAGAGACAGGGAGGAAATCTGAACACATTCATTAGTGCTCAAAAGGGCAAGGCCGCATGTGGCAGGGAGAGAATCCTTCTGCAGCACCCTAGAGCTACAAACTGGCTTGGAGTGAAGTGACCTGTGTTAATTACTCCCTGTTCTCAAATATCAGTGGGCACCATTACAGAAATGGAGAGGCATATATATAACTCCTCAGCAAGCACACTCAGGAAAACTCAGTCCCTGTAGCATGGGAGCAAGAGAGATGGAGACCTTATAATACGCTGGGGTTCATCTGAAGTCAGTAACACTTATCATCAGGATTAGAGCGGGTGCAGTGAGCTGCTCAAGGGAAAGACATGCTGTGAAGAACAAGTACAAGCTGTCCTGAGCTTCAGGTGTTTAACCCAGTGATCTTATTGCTCTTCCCCTTTTCAGAGTGTATTCAATTGTCACTACAGTGCTCATGCTTTACACTTCCACTTCACCTTTCAGCTGGAGATCTCAATGCATTTTACAAACACAAACGGGTTAATTCTTAGCTCATGGAGTGAAACGTAAGTCTCTTTTTTGTGTGTTAATCCTATTTACATTTTAATTGAACTCTTCAAAAAAGGTAGGAATTGTCATTTTACATATTTGTAAAGCTATTAGCACACTCTTGAAACTGTATAAATAGTCATTTTACAGATAAGGAAAACCAAGGTGTAAATGACTTGCCCATGGCTACTCACCAAGTCACTGGTAGACCTGGAAACAGAACCCAGACTGCTTGACTCATACTCAGATGATTATAACTTGTTCCCTTCCTTCCTCTGTGTATACATTACCAGATCAGCAAAAAGGTTGTGTACAATTTAAATCCTTTTGTGCTTCATTGCAAGAGAAAATTAAATGCAAAGAATGCCCTTGAAGGGCCAAATACAGATACAATGTTTTACTTTTCCACCTACATCAAGATACAAGGTATAGCTTATTCTAGCCATGTCCAAAATATGGCTCATTAGCACAATAAGATATTTTCCTCCGGGCTGCAGCCTTTTCATATACTTGTTCTGATCCACCATAATTCATCTTCCCTAATTTAACCTTGGGGTAGAGAAGCTGTCTGATGTAGGCTAATTCCTGGAACTCATGATGAGGGATATGAGTGAGACCCCTGCAATAGCAAGCCTAGGGTGTTGTTTCATGCACATGGGACCACAGAGAAAAGCACAGTCAGTAGAATAGGAGAAAGAAATCGGTAGGGTAGAATCAAAGTCAGACTAGAGTGACCTTGGACTAGATTCAGAAAGGGGTGGAGGCACCTATGTCCAATATTTAGCCAGCACTGCTCAGCTGCTGCCTAACCCTCTTTTTGAGAGGGTAGGGAAGTCTCAGAAGAAAGGCTAACTCCAGGAGAAGGTTCACAGCTGTGAATCCCAAAAAGAGATAAGCACCTCCCTACAGCTGATCAGTCAGAGACCTAAGGCACCTATATCCCTATGTGGATCTGGGCCTTAAACCTTATTACTCCTTTCATCTGCATTTCACTGCTGGTTAATTTAAGCTGATAACCCCTCAGCTTAGTGGTTTCTGCCTATGCATTTCTTAGGTACCTAATTCTTCTCATAGAATGCAGGGTGCTCCTGGATGGCTAACTTAGAGCTGAGGATCCCCTGAGTAGCAGGGCACTTAAAGGTCAGGCATTAGAATACAAAGCACTGTAACCCCTAAATCCCTTTGTAGATCTGACAGCAAAGCTCCCAAGTCACTAACCATGATATTTAAAAAAAAATTCCCTAGAAATACATAAATTCTAATTTATACACAGTTATAACCTAAAATAACTACAGCACACTAACCACCTACCTGTCAGGACAGCTAGGTCCAGTTTTATAAGAAATCTTGTCTGGCCTAATTGGGATAGAGTAACAAGAGGACTTGGTTCAGCTGTGAGTGCCTTACACTCTGCCTGAGGTTATAAAAGCCTCACTTTGGGCATTAGGTAGAGACAATTAGCAGGGGTTTAGTCTGGACAGTCTCAGATCTTCAAAGGTATTTAGACCCCTAATTTCCATTGATTTTGGTTTGGTGTGTTCCCTAGAAGCCTTGTAGGGATTGGATTCTAAAAAAATATTCTTGTGAAAATTCTGCAGGGTGAGATGAGTTCTCCTATCTAGGGACTTTGTCTGGAAAGAGATTCATTTGCCAGGGATGTGGGGGGGGGGGTTTTCTCTGAGCTTGAGGGATTTTTTTATGGTATATGATCTTCTTTGGGTTTTAAAGCTGGAGCCTAGTCTTGTAGGCGTAACAACTTACTTTTTTTTTTTTTTTTTTTTTTTTGTACAAAACAGACTTCAGTGCAGAAGGTTGTAGCTTTTGGACTGCCTGACTCACCCCATCCCCCAGAGAGAATCTAGTTGAAAGAGGAGAGCTGGGTACAGAAGTACATAAGGAAGTTGTCACTGGAAGGCAGAAATCTTTGAAAACTGTATAGGGGCTTTGAAACTGGCTAGAAAAATTAATGGACAACTTATCAGAAAGGCTAGCCATTTATACAACTCAAATAAAAAATGTGGATAGTATTTTTCATAAAGTTTTCCATACCCTCCATGTTCTTATATAGAAGCCAATTATCCTTAATCAAAGGTCCAGAAATCTTTTTTCATATAGCTATAAAGTTGCTTTTTCACCTCTCATGTTCTCTTCATTCAACTTCTTGTTTCAGTCAGGATGTTGCCACATGCATATATTTTGGTTGTCAAGGTACTGAAAATAGAACCTACTATCCCTTCCCCCCAGAAAGAGATTCCCCATTCATCTCTTGAAGGGTTTTATGTTGCCTCCAACACCAATGGAGAATCATTCAATGTCCCCTTCTTTCTAGAAATGATACATACAGTAATGCCTGATAGAATCATAGAACCATAGGATTAGAAGGGACCACAAGGGTAAAGAACAAAATGGTCAGACACATAGATTAATATAATTTGTTGGGGAAGAGTCAACATGGTTTTTGTAAAGGGAAATCATGCCTCACCAATCTACTAGAATTCCTTGAGGAGGTCAACAAGCGTGTGGACAAGGGAGATCCAGTGAATATAGGGTACTTAGATTTTCAGAAAGCCTTTGACAAGGTACCTCACCAAAGGCTCTTAAGCAAAGTAAGCTGTCATGGGATAAGAGGGAAGGTCCTCTCATGGACTGGTAACTGGTTAAAAGATAGGAAACAAAGGGTAGGTATAAATGGTCAGCTTTCAGAATGGAGAAAAGTAAATAGTGGTGTCCCCCCGGGGCCTGTACTGGGACCAGTCCTATTCAACAAATTAATAAATGATCTGGAAAAAGGGGTAAACAGTGAGGTGGCAAAACTACTCAAGATAGTTAAGTCCCAAGCAGACTGCGAAGAACTACAAAAGGATATCATAAAACTGGGTGACTGGGCAACAAAATGGCAGATCAAATTCAATGTTGATGAATGCAAGGTAATGCACATTGGAAAACATAATCCCAACTATACATATAAAATGATGGGGTCTAAATTAGCTGTTACCACTCAGAAAAGAGATCTTGGAGTCATTGTGGCTAGTTCTCTGAAAACATCCACTCAATGTGCAGCGGCAGTCAAAAAATCAAACAGAATGTTGGGAATCATTAAAAAAGGGATAGATAATAAGACAGAAAATATCATATTGCCTCTATATAAATCCAATGTACACCCAAATCTTGAATACTGCGTGCAGATGTGTTCGCCCCATCTCAAAAAATATACACTGGAATTGGAAAAGGTTTAGAAAAGGGCAACAAAAATGATTAGGTGTAAGAAATGGCTGCCAGATGAGGAGAGATTGATAACACTGGGACTTTTCAGCTTGGAAAAGAGACGACTAAGGGGGGATATGATAGAGGTCTATAAAATCATGACTGGTATGCAGAAAGTTAATAAGGAAGTGTTATTTACTCCTTCTCATAACACAACAACCTGGGGTCACCAAATGAAATTAATAGACAGCAGGTTTAAAACAAACAAAAGGAAGTATTTTTCCACACAATGCACAGTCAACCTGTGGAACTCCTTGCCAGAGGATGTTGTGAAGGCCAAGACTATAACAGGGTTTAAAAGAGAACTAGATAAATTCAATGGCCATTAGCCAGGATGGGCAGGGATGATGTCCCTAGCCTCTGTTTGCCAGAAGCTGGGAATAGGCAACAGGGGATGGATCACTTGATGATTACCTGTTCTGTTCATTCCTTCTGGGGCACCTGGTATTGGCCGCTGTCGGAAGACAGGATACTGGGCGAGATGGACCTTTGGTCTGACCCAGTATGGCCATTCTTATGTATTGTGAAGGGAGTTATATAAATACATGGATAGATGTTGGCCATGTCAATTCCCCTCAAGATAAAAAGAGAATAACTTACTTCATCCCAGTGTGGGTAGATGTGACCTTTCTAGCATCACTACTAAATGTGGCTGGTCTATTAACCCATCCATCCATACGGCACAGTGAATTAGATTTCCAAAGAGCCATCATTGGAAAGGACTCATGGGTAATAGTAAGATCACCCAGGCTTATCCAATGAAACTGAGGATCTGAAAAGTGCTGCTATAGAGTTGGATTTTCTTCTAATTATTTTGCTTGTTCTTCCATAGTCTAAGCTTTTATTAAGGACTGTTGTATATTGAATCTCCCAGGGCTGTTAGTTATCACTTTTTTTTTGCTTTGTATTTCTGATTAATCTGAACTATGTTTTAACAGGACTAAACCCATAGACCATTTGTTCATAGACCATTTGTCCAGTGCTTATTGAACTAGGTGTCATCTATATTTCAGTCAGAGATTTTCTGATTTTGGTGAGCCCTTTACAAATTGTTTTAACTTAGTAACATCTGGATAGTGATTCTGTGAAACTTTAGTGTTTCCTTCCTTCTTCCTTATTTCCTCTCCTTCTAATGTCCCCTGCTTGTTACATGTAACCCTAAACTGCACTGAGGAACAAAGCTGTATTAATCACTGGTTTTTCAGTTCACAGGCCATCCCTCCTGATTATTACAACTCTGCGTGTCTCTATATCCTCTCTTGACTGATTATTCAAAGAAATAGGCAAATTCATGTTGCTAAAAGGAGAACTTTGGTAACAGTGTTTTTTTAAGGAATTAGTGAAACATCTGAGTCCAAAATATTACTCTTCATTGTATATCAATATTACTCTTCATTATATTGTTCACCACACAATATGCACTGTACAGGATGTAGGCGGTGTGACAAGGAAAATCAATTTGATAGTGATAAAAATTTAATCAGTTGTCATGCTTTAGGGTGTACGACCATGAACTTCTGTGATAGTCAAGAATTTCCCTTCCCCATGCTGAGCACTGTATAACTGGCTAGGAACCTGATCCAAAGTCCATTGAAGTGAATTGAAATACTCCAGTTGACTTCAGTGGGCTGTGGATGAAGCCCTAGAGGCATTATAAGAGGGGTTTACCTTCCTCTGAAGAATCAAGTATTGGCCATCACTTGGATGCAGATGAGCAAATTAGATGGACCAGTAGTCTAATATGCCATGCTATGCCAGTCATTACTTGTTTATTTTCTCTTCCCTTTCCATCCCATCTCCTCTTTCGAATCAATCTTCCTCAGAAAAAAAAACACTATCACAATCATGGTACCAACTCTTAAATTACAATCTCATTACAGTGGCTTAATTTTTTCATTAAAAAGTTTCCTTTCTCTGTGCTCTTCCTATTTTCCTTTGTATTCAACTCTGTTAAAAAAGCAAGTTTTCACTGTAGCCTTAAATGCATGTGGGCAATAAGTTGCCAAGCTGCTGATTTTCATATGATTAACTATTTTTGCTTCACGGGTGATCCGGGAGAAGAAGGTAATTTTGTTGGTACAGAATCTGTAGCCTGTCTGTTAAGCCTGGTTCATTCTTGGTTCATCTCCTGTTTTTAACATAACACACTCGTTACAAGAACATTAATGTTGTCCCCCAGTGCAGTCTGTGGTGCTCATAAAATTCTACTCATTAAACAACTGTTAATTATTTAGATTCCTTTAAACAGTCTCTCCATATTTTGGTAGGTACCGTACTTGGGACTTTTAAGTTATTCTATATTTTGCTCCTAGGTAATGCTTGTCTTGCATTCTTTCATGTCCATTTAAAATAGCTTCTTCCTGAGCTGTTCCAGCTCACAGCCTCAAGGGTTTCCTCCATCCCCATCAAATTAAATTTATTTAAACTTTGAATATAAAGAAAGCACAGACCATAAACAAGGGTTAAGCGGTCAACCTGACTCATTAGTTACAGTTAATGGGCTAAACTGGGTACTGTGACCAAAGTGCAAAACATTGAGGAGTTCAGCTACATGGGGTCTGGAGAGATTTTAGATTTTCTTCAAAATTCACATTTTTTTTATGTAATGAAGTCATATAATGTTCCTAAAACGTGTTTCTGGCTAGCCACACAACCGCCATATTGTCTGTCACTGTGCCTAAATCATAATGGGAAGGGACTCTCTCTAGAGGTGAGTGAATAGTCCAGTCTACCTAGTCATACTATCTGTGGCCTTGATGCTGGGATTGTCCACATATGAGAACTATCTGTGGCACTAGAAAGTAGAGTCTCAATTCACTAAGTCATTTCACTCAGATCACCTGATGGCCATAGAATGGAAAGAACTTTTGATCACTGGTCAGCTAGAGAAGATTTAAACTAGCAGCCAGGGCATCAGCAAAAATGTCTAATGTGGAATACCAGTCATCTGTGCCATTCAGTGATTGTTTTTGCTCAGAAGCATTTCATTGGCTTCATTCTCTATGCCCTTGATAGCAATGACTGCACACATTTTTACTGGTCTTCACTGATTGTGTTGCTGTCATGCACTGAAATCCCATAGGGTGTTAAAGCTCTGCTTAGACAAGTATATCAGGTATCATGATATCAGAAGGATATTTTTCCCCTCGAACTATGATTCTGATTCAAAGTCAAGGGAGTCTTTTAATTAATTTCAGTGGGCTTTGGATGAGGCCACATGTGCACAAGATTTTTCTCAGCCACGAGGCTCTCAGGTAGTTGTTAAATACTGTGCCTATTTTTTAAAGTGTGAGATTTTCTAAAATTTAGATTGCTGATGATCTAACATTTCATCTGATTGTTTTGATATCATGAAGACTATTTTAATGAGGTCAGGAAAGTCATCTAGGGCTAGACTGCATTTAAGGCATGACCCTTCATGGAGAAACACAACTTTGTTCTGAAGCACTCACAATGCATCAGGTGGCTATAGTAGAATGTAGACCAGAAAACACTGGGGGCATCATTCCCTGGGGGCTTCGTGAATCTCCAATGTGCTGATACAACTCTCCATGATGGGATTACGTCCATGGTCTTGCTCATCCCCATCCCTTTTAGGGAGGATAGCACCCGCTGTCAGCACTAGCCTGCGGTCCTTGCACTCAGAGAATTTGTGCAGAGATGCAAGGTGGGCGAAGGCTCCTTGGCAGTTTGACCATCCTCCTGAACCCCTTGTACACCTCTGAAAGGTCTGACTCAGCCTGGCCCATACTGTACAACAGCTGCAGTTTCTGAGACAACTCCTGTGGGGTTTTTCCAAGATGATGATGAACTGGTCCTTTCAGAAAACACAAGAAAACATGCCTGAGCTTCTGATAATGACAGTCTATTACTAAAGAAAAGGTCTTCTTTGTATGTAGCAATAATGACATCCATTAGTGGATGGAGTCTATCACAGGTGTTTATGTATTCCTCTAGAAAAACCCAAACAAGGCCAGGCTGTGCTTTCTTTGCTTAAGAGGCTTAGTTGGAATTGAAGAGTGGCTGTGCACAGAGGCTGACAATACATCCTTTCCTTTCCCCCAATGACAAACAATGTTGCTTTGCTTTTAATTAAAAATCACAACAAGCCCAAGTGTTTAGCCATATTTAATCATCCTGTTCCCTACTGGCAGGTAAATGAACAAGCACTCCTTGCCAAAAGGAAGTATGATGAAATTCCTTCAAGTTCTCCCCACCTTGTCCAACTGACTGCTTTGGAGAGGTAATGCTCTTCCTCGAAGGAGGCCATTGAAACACAAAACTTCTCTGCCTATCGAAATGGTGATGATCATTCTTGCTATCAGCTGGCAGTGGAAGGCATCTCCTGTTGTGTTCATGAGCACACAGACATCTTTCACCCGGACTCAAAAAGTGAATAGGGGGTGGGTGAAATAATTATCTGAAAATAAGGTGTGTGATATGTGGGTGTCATTAAATTAGCTCCATGGGCACACTCTCCCCATGCATAAAGTCTCCCATTGATTTAACTGGATTTGGGATTGTAGCGAGGTGGTGTGATTCCCCGCCATCCTGGAGAGGGACAAGCCCCTCCTGACACCAGAGTGGGCAGAGCCAGCGAGTCCTACGCCTGTCCCCCAGAGGTCAAGGTGCAGGGCAGGAAGTATAAAAGCCCAATCCCAGAGCTCACTCAGGTGGCAGCTGCCAGAGAGGCCAGACGCCTCAGGGCTAGCTCCCGGTTGGGAGACCACAGTGATCTACAGCGAACCCGAGGACTGGCCTGACCTGCCAACACCCGATGCCGACCACAGCCCAGAGGAGCTGCCCAGCCTGCCCCTCGCCAGATACCCAGAGGACCCAATGGTGCTTGACCCCCTGGAGGACACCGTCCAGTTCCAGGTATCTCCAGAGGGGGAGTTCAGAAGTAGACCGGGGGCAGCTGACTCTAGTCTGGCTGCAGCACTGCCAGAACCCATGTCAGTGTGTTGCGGCCAAGATCCCCACTGACTCAGCAGCAGGCCTTCTACCGCTACTAGGGCCCCAGGCTGGAACGCAGCGGAGTGGGTGGGCCTGCGTCCCCCCTGCCACCCAGCTTGTGGGTGGCAGCCTCCCCCTCTCCCAGGCCCCTCTGAGCCGAGGGCCTGGGCTTGTTGTTTACCTGCCTTTGCCGCTGCCTGAGGGCCTGAGCCATTGACTCGCTATTGCCCATCAACCATGAGCCGAGTGCAAATAACTGTCTGTGTTTGCCTCTATTGCTGCCGTGGCGAGAGACTCCTGTGCCAAGCCAATTCCCCATCAGCAACTGGAAGGAAGTAGTGAGGCGGTGTGGTCCCCCACTGCCCTGGAGAGGGATGAGCCCCAGCCAAATCCTTCTACAGGAACCAAGCCCTAAATGAAGGGCAAACACAAAAGCATTCCACAGCCAATGACTTCAGACAACAAGCAATGGCCATCAGGGGAGATTTAATTACAAAAAAAAATGATGCTCATTTTTCTACTGTATGTATTAGGCATCTATTTTGTACTTTAAAATTTTATTTTGGTGTATATGAAGATAAAGTATGGCTTTCTGGCTCCTGGTAGGTTAGCGGTGTTGGTCTCGATGCATCCTCTGCCATCATAGTATCAAAACTGGTTTGGACTTTCACCCATCCCTATTTATTCAAATTGAATTTAATTTCAGATTAAATTCAGGAAATTACACATGCATGCACCCTGCAGTGAATGGGATCACCTGCCTGTAGGCATCATCTTTCCGTGCATGGGCTGCTGATCCTGTGGAGAAGGGAGTAGCTTTCCCAAAAAGACACTGTGATGCAGAGGTGGAAAGCTTAGAAAAGTGCCAAGTTTAAAAGAGGGTAACTTCCCGACTCATCGAAGCTGCTGGACCACATTTAAAAGTGGAACTAGCTCTTGGGAATAATAGGTCAGGGACCTGATTATGGAAGGAGGTGGTTGACCAGGTAAGGTTAATTTGCCACAGGTGAACAGATGGAGTCACTGAGTGAGTCAGCTAAAGCTGTGTTGGGGAAGTTAGGAAGGCCATTTGCATATGCGGAAAATCATCTGCCCTGTTGTACGTTACTCTACTTGTGAAGCTCTTGATGTTGGCCCATCAATTATAATAACTTACAACAATTTATGAATTCAAGGGACTATAGTAATATTAACATCCCAGCACTTAATTATGTTTTACAGTAAGTGATAAATTTAAAGTTGGAAGTGTTAGCGGAAACTGGGAATTGCTATGGATGTCCTACTGAATGCCCCTAAAAGCCATGCTTCTACATGCATACACACAAAAGTTACTGGTCAAAAAAGGTCTTGGTTAATAGGAGATCTGAGGGCAGCACTAAATCATAAAAAGTAAATATATAAACGTGGAAAAATGGGGAGCTTAATAGAAATAAATGCAAGTTGAAAATGTAAGTGACTTATAAGGATAGTTGAAGAAAACAATGAAATATCAACGGCTAATAGAGTTAAAGACAATAAGGCTCACATTAGGAACAACAACAAAATACCCTAGATCAGGCATAGGTCCATTGCTAGTTGCAGATGGAAAATTGTATATAGAGATGCAGAAAAAGCAGAAATATTTCTGCTCTGAATTTGGAACGAAACAGGAGGAAGTATCTATCCCATATGATGATGTGGCTGGAATAGAAAGTTTCCCATCTGTAACAAAGGAAGGATGTGAGGCAGTATCTTCTAAAATTAAACATTTTCAAATCAATAGGCCTGGATAAATTATACACAAGAGTCATAAAGAAACAAGCTAAAGAGCTCTCTGAACTAGAAATGTTAATTTTTAACAGATCTTGAAAAACTGAAGAATTCCAAAGGATTGGAAGAGTGCCAACATAGTTCCAATATTTAAAAAGGGATGACCCAGGGAAATACAGACCATTAGCCTAACGTCAATTCCAGGCAAAATAATGAAATGGTCAATTTGGGCTCTATCAACAAAGAATTAGAGGCTAAAAATTAATGCGAGGCAATATAGCTTCAGGAAGGTAGGTCTTGTCAAACAAACCGGTTGCCTTTTTTTGACAGGATTATGAGTCTGGCTGATAAATGTAACTATCTTGATTTTAGTTTTCAGATGGCGCAGAGTTTAGTGTGGTAGCAAATAATGAGGATAGACTACTATTATTATCTGAATCACCTGATCATGGTCACAATCCAACAAAATGCATTGTAATACAGCCAAATGCAAGTAATACATCTGGAAACAGAAAATGCAGGTTATACCGACAGGATGGGAGATTGTCTTGAGAAGCAGTGACTCAGAAAAGGATTTGGGGTTATTGTGGATAACCACATCAACATGAGCTGTCAGTGCAATGCTGTGCCAAAAAGGGCTAATGCGATCCTTGGATGTATAAGAAGAGTAGTACCAAGTGGAAGTAGGGACATAATAACTTTTCATAAAGTTGAAGGTGATAAGGGGCCATTAGATTATCTAGTCTGGCCTTGCGTATCACACACACCATTACATTTCACTCAGTTACCTGTGTGGAACCCAATAATTTTGGTTTTTCAGTCCTCAGGAGACTAAACTTTTGTGTGCTACAGGCAGAAAACAGGAGAGACCAAGTGCTGCCAATGCCAGTGCCTCTGTGAAATCAGGAAACTGGTTAGGTGAATATGCCCAAGATGATTCCACCTGGTGATCCACGCTACATGCTGCAGATGAAGGCAAAACAAAGCAAGGTCCCACTCAGTCTGTTCTGTGGAAAAATTTCTTCCTGTCTCTAAACCTGGTGATCACCTGGACTCTTAGCATGTAAGCAAGACATATCAGCTAGGAATCTACAAAAATACCATCTCCAATCACTTGTCAACCCTGTCTACTATGCTATCTCCAGCTGTGGCCAATCCCTGATTCTTCAGAGGAAGGTGGGGGAAAAAAACAAAACACAACAAAAAAAAAGCCATGTAGTGGTCTTTCAGCCTCAGGTGTGGAGAGAGGCCACACTGACTAACTGCATCAGGCAACAATCAGCAGTCAATTAGCAGTTTATGGCTCTGGCCCTCTGGGTGGGGCAGAGCAGTAAGCAAGGTTACAGGCCTTTGGGCCTAAGGGAAGTGTGTGGCCAATCACCAGCTGTGAGGTTGACAGCAATGTGGAGTAGGGGGACCCGGGCCCTCCCTATTCCAACAGGTCCCAGTGCAGCGCCCCCCACCCCCTCTCATCCAAGCAGCACAACCTAACCAAGGTCTGATTCCCTTGGACTACTTCCTGCCACCCTCTGTCGGCATGGCTCTGTAGTCAGTGAGTCCTCAGTTGCTTCTGGGTAGACAGCTGACAGCAGTCCTGGTAACTCCTCTTTGCTTTTGGTTTGGTCTGCTCTGGTGGCAGGGCGTGGCATGGCTCGGTGTCTGTTCCGGAGTCCTGCAGAGGGCTTGAGATGTCTGCCTCCTTCCCTGGCGTGGCCCCAACTGAGCTATAGGGCCCTCCCTTAATACTTCCTGTCCTGCCCCTGCACTTCCGGTGTGAGTGGCAGGGCTGATTTGGCTCTGCCCACCAGAGAGAGTGTAATGGTCCCTCTGGCTCGGAGGTAGGCCATTCTGCCTCATGGCAAGCCACATAATACATCTAAAAGAAAAGGAGTACTTGTGGCACCTTTGAGACTAACCAATTTATTTGAGCATGAGCTTTTGTGAGCTACAGCTCACTTCATCGGATGCACAGATGAAGTGAGCTGTAGCTCACGAAAGCTTATGCTCAAATAAATTGGTTAGTCTCTAAGGTGCCACAAGTACTCCTTTTCTTTTTGCGAATACAGACTAACACGGCTGTTACTCTGAAACCTGTCATAATACATCTAGTGTATGAGTTGAAAATAAACCTGCCTGTTCCCTGCAGCCAACCAGCTGAAGCCCAGAAGCATGAGATTTGATTTTAGTCATTGTCTTCATGAAGAGCTACAAATGTTAGGATCATGCCCAGGGCAATTCACAGCTAAGCTCCCCATGACCTGACGGAAGGGAATAAATAGGAGGAAATAATAGACTGCAATGCCAGAGGGGACTACCATGACCTTCCAGCTCATCCCCCACATACATGGGCCATGATATTTTCTCCCAGAGACTGGATTAAAGCATGTCTTTTAGGAAAAAATATCTAATCTTGTTTCAAAGACTCCATGTGATAAGAGTCCACTATCACTGCTGTGAAGGTGTTCCAGTGATTCATTATCCTCACTGCTGGAAATTGCATCTTATTTCAAGATTGAATGTATAAGGACCTTTGCACAATAACTAAGTCAGCTTTCAACCTTCTCTTTGCTTCTTAAGCCTTACATTGTAAGGCTTGTTTTCCAACCCTTAAGTCATTTTTGTGGCCTTTCTTTAAATTCTCTTCAGTATTTCCACATCCTTCTTGAAATGTGGACACCAGAACTGGACACAGTATTCCAGCAGTGGTCTTACCAATGCTGTGTACAGGTCTCTTGCTCTGCATTTGAGGTCTTCTATTTTATGCCATTGCCAGCACCAGATAACTACTGATGTTACAATGTGTGGGAGTCAGTATATGAGGCCCAAGAGCTCTGTTTCTGCATAAAGGGCTGATCCAAAGAGTATAATCTTCTCCAGTGTTCCAGTTTTATGTCTCCTGCACTGAAGTCACCAGCATGTACTTTGTGAGGCGACTCCTCACTCCAATAGATTTCATTTCAGAATGTCTTTTTACCCCTGAAATTCAGTTTAGCTTTTCTTTTCTCTTTCCTATCCCTTAATAACTAGTTACCCCTACTAATTAAGTCCTCTCCATTCCTGGTGTTTACATCTTCAATATTGGTAGACTGTTATATGTCACCTTAGTGACTTATCCAACTTAGTGATTGCTTATCCAAGCAGCATATATTTCTTTGTTAATCTTTCCTCAAAAGTCAAACCCTCCTACCCAAGTCCCCATTACTGAACTTCCTCTAAGTTGCCCAGAAGTGAACTTCAAACACAAGATGCAGAGATTACTGAGCGAGATTCCATGGCTTGTGTTATAAAAGAGGTCAGACTAGATGATCAGAGCAACTTTAAAATCTATGAAGCCAAGAACACTACAGATGTGGCCTTATCAGGTGCCTGTTTGTTTTGTGCTGTGATGCCTCTGAGTATGAAGCCCCAAGGCACATAAAACCTTTTTAATTTTAGTTGCCATATTGTTATGCATACTAAACGATCTAATTTGCTGTCCCTTAACAGCTCTTTCAACATTCAGGATTCTCTCTCTTACTGAAGAGTACCCTCCTCACTTGTTTTAGCATTGCTTTTCCTCGAGATGAATGCAATGTTATTTCCTCTGCATTTTTCTATCTCATCTAAGACCCTCTGCATTATTCTCTGTTTTCACTGCTCTTTGCAACATCTCTCAATGTTGCACCATCCACTAATTTCCTATAGTGTTGTTTATCTTTATTTCTATATAGTTAATGAAGTTGTTCCACAAGAATGGACTTACAAGCAACCTACTAGCCACCTTCCTGCAACTTGATACATTGTCACTTCGTATCCATTTTTATGGTCCTTTGGACAGTTTCCCATGCGTGTGAGGATGTCCTTACGCCAGCTGATTTTGTGAGGAAGATCCCAGGAGACAGTAAATCAAATGTGCACTGTCCTGTGAAGCAATCTAGTGCACTCCCCAAGCTTTATTTAAGTGAAGTGTATGTATAATAGTCTGAATACTATGCAGATACTCTTGAAGCTTTCGAGCATGCATTGACATACTAATTGCTTTATTTATCTGAAGTGGTGGCAAAGTGGATTTGCAGTGCTTTATTTTATAGTATAGTGCTGTGCTCCTCAGATCTACTATTGACGATTGCATGCTGTCCTCACAGAAATACAATCATTGTCCTGGGTAAAGCAGGTTAGCAGTTTATATATATATATAATATTCCACAGAATAATGGTGGTCCAAATAAAAAGCTCTACTGACTTAGTAAAATAACTGTGGCACATAAAATTCTAGTCATTATCATGTAAGTGAATCATCGTAATGCGGTTGCATTGTAGCATTTCCCATGGCCTTCTCAATAACTCTTGCAGAGTTTACCCAGAAGCACCCTATAAAAGCCATAAACATTTTTCAAAGGAGTCAGATAGTGTTGAAAGCTTTGTTTGTGTGTGTGTGTTCGCCTTTTTGTTTTTGTTTGTTTTTTTTTTTACTAACGCTCATAAAATGAATAATGAATTGTGCATAAAAAAGCCACTCACAAACTGTCAGAATAATAATATCAAAATCATTGCAGGAGCGTTACACCTCTGAATTTTTGCATTTACAGGATATTTAAGTTGTGCTGTAGAAGCAGGAAATAAACATGCCAGTATTTATCAAAAAAGCTGTATTTAATCTCCGAGAAAGTACAATGCAACGCTCAACAGATCATATTCTTTGGAAGTTTATTTTGTAAACTTCAACTTTTGCAGAATCTGCTTCTTTGCTGTTTTTGCTTCTGAATTTGTGCTGTTCTTTGGAAGGTGCCATGTGCACTTAACGGAAGCACAGTGAATCTGATGTAAAATATGAGCTCCTGTAATACACACTGCATACTTGTTGCCACTTAAATCAAATCTTGGCAACATTTACTGCTGCCCTGAAATTGCTTTACTAACAGTTAGTTTTATTGCTTATTATTAGAGTCTGAATTACTTTCCCTGGTTCATTCTGTATTGCAGTATAAATGCCAGTGGTCAGTGATAGTATTCAAGAGGCTTGCCCATTGCCTTGAAGAAAGCAAGGTCCCTAATTTACTACTGCAGAGTTGCAAAGACTCCCAGTCGCTCAGCAGATTTCCTCTTATTCCATCTTGGCTCCCAGAGATAAACCTGTATTAGCAAGAAGGCCGCAGTCCAGGAAAGGACTGAAGCTCGTGTGTAACTCTACCCATTGATTGCAATAGGCCTAGTCATAGAATCATAGAATATCAGGGTTGGAAGGGACCCCAGAAGGTCATCTAGTCCAACCCCCTGCTCGAAGCAGGACCAATTCCCAGTTAAATCACCCCAGCCAGGGCTTTGTCAAGCCTGACCTTAAAAACCTCTAAGGAAGGAGATTCTACCACCTCCCTAGGTAACGCATTCCAGTGTTTCACCACCCTCTTAGTGAAAAAGTTTTTCCTAATATCCAATCTAAACCTCCCCCATTGCAACTTGAGACCATTACTCCTCGTTCTGTCATCTGCTACCATTGAGAACAGTCTAGAGCCATCCTCTTTGGAACCCCCTTTCAGGTAGTTGAAAGCAGCTATCAAATCCCCCCTCATTCTTCTCTTCTGCAGACTAAACAATCCCAGCTCCCTCAGCCTCTCCTCATAAGTCATGTGCTCTAGACCCCTAATCATTTTTGTTGCCCTTCGCTGGACTCTCTCCAATTTATCCACATCCTTCTTGTAGTGTGGGGCCCAAAACTGGACACAGTACTCCAGATGAGGCCTCACCAGTGTCGAATAGAGGGGAACGATCACGTCCCTCGATCTGCTCGCTATGCCCCTACTTATACATCCCAAAATGCCATTGGCCTTCTTGGCAACAAGGGCACACTGTTGACTCATATCCAGCTTCTCGTCCACTGTCACCCCTAGGTCCTTTTCTGCAGAACTGCTGCCTAGCCATTCGGTCCCTAGTCTGTAGCGGTGCATTAGTCATATGCTTATAGAAAAGCGTGGACTTTGTCTGGTCCGGGGGCCTAAGTAATTACCTACCACGATGCTGGCTCAGCTGTGGAGGCCAGTAAGTGATGGGAGGAAATAGAGACAAAGCTGCACCCAGATGAAAGGTTCTGTTGGGGACACTGGGGCATGGCCACTAGGTAACTCGAGGGGATGGAAGACCACGAGTGTTGATGAAGCCCCCTCGCACTAGGCCCAAGTGTCCTTGTTCCCCCCCCTCCCCCGCCTGGAGGCACTCGCAGCAGCTCTGCGTACTAGGCCCAAGTGTCCTTGCCCCCCCCGCCTGGAGGCACTCGCAGCAGTTATGCTGAGGATCTGCAACAATATGTTGCAGAGTCAGACTGCCTGAAACTAAGCAAGGCCAAACAGGGCAGATATGGAAGAAAAATGCTGAATAAAGCAGCTTTATGTAAAGTTTAACAAATGATACAAAAAACAAGGGAACTAGCTGGTAACTGGATTGGCTGGCTATATGGATACTTAGGGCAGCTTGCTATTGGATAAGTATGCTGAAGAGAGGATGTATAAAAGCCTGTGTAACTTCCTGCTCTGGGTGCAGGATTTGAGATTCTATTCTCCCTGTACCTTTTTGCAGCTGCAAATAAACTTTTCTGCTTCTCCACCCCGTTGTGATTATTGGGTGAAGCACACCGGGTAGCGAACCAACCCCTGCTGTTGTTTTGCCTCTCGGCACTGGGTGCCGTCAACAGTTCAGATACTCTGTGTAGGGGGTCTACGAGGGAGGTGGTGAGGGGTTCTTTCTTGCCTTTTGTGCAGGAATGGAAGGCAAGCCACCATCTAGCCCCAAGTTGCCAGCCGTAAGCAGGGCTTCATGTCATCACAGGACTTTAAGTCTTTGTGGGAATAGAGTTCCATTTGCTCGTATATGAGGAATTCTGAAATCTTCCTGTGTATCCAGTACAGCAGAAACATCTCCTCCTTCCCCTACTGGGACACATTTCACCTGCCCCAAGAAGTGTAAGAGGCTGTTCCCATCTAGCTCTCAATCCACTTGGGTCATCTGAGCAGTCAGGTACCAGATACAGTCTGTAGAATAATACCTGGCTCTTTTCAGCCATATTGCTCAAAGCACTTGATAAAGGAGGTCGGTGTCATTATTCGCAAAAAAGAAAAGGAGGACTTGTGGCACCTTAGAGACTGACCAATTTATTTGAGCATAAGCTTTCGTGAGCTACAGCTCACTTCACCGGATGCACCAGGGTGCACCAGCTGAAAAGTGCTGGGTCTTTTGTGGAGTTGTGTTTTGAAAACTGGAGAAGCCAGTGATGTGAATTTTCAGCTGGCACAATTTCCCCTGATTTTCAGTTGGGACAGCACTTTATTCCCGGAAAATAATAATACATTTTTAAAAAAAAACGTCTAATCAATATACGTGCATCATGCCCCTTAAATAGCAAAAGCCCTGATCGCACAACAAAGCAAAAACCACTTGGACAAAAGCAATATTGTGTGCAAGAGATGTATTCTGCTGTACACTTAGTTCAAATGAAACAGATAAAGATAGTTATGACCATGACAAGCCTAGGTGGATGATTCCTTCTGCTTCGAAGTACATTACTTCTGAGTTGAGATGCAAAGAGATTTATTATTATCCTACAAAATAGATTTTCTCTTCCCCCATCCTCCTTCACATGTTGCTTATCTCTGTTCATGAAGAGACAGTGATTACACTTACACTACATTAGAGTAAGCAGCATTAGAACCGATTACTTAAAAATATTCATGCTGTTCTCTCGAATAAGGATTTCACTGTCACATGGATTTGTAGACTTTGCTAGAAGCCAGTATCGATCTCTCTCCTCTACTCACACCACTACAAACCAAAGGAAAGGGATATAGATGCAGATACATAAAAAAGGGCAAATAACCTTTTTTGTAGAGACAACAAAACACATCAATATTTTAATGCTAAATACTTGATTGTACCTGTCAGGGTTCCTTCCCCACTCTGAACTCTAGGGTACAGATGTGGGGACCCGCATGAAAGACCCCCCTAAGCTTATTTTTACCAGCTTAGGTTAAAAACTTTCGCAAGGCACAAACTTTGCCTTGTCTTTGAACAGTACCCTGCCACCACCAAGTGATTTAGACAAAGAACAGGGAAAGGACCACTTGGAGTTCCTATTTCCCCAAAATATCCCCCCAAGCCTTTACACCCCCTTTCCTGGGGAGGCTTGAGGATAAACAAGATGAGCACAGACCAGCCTTGGATTTTTAACACCCAAAAAACCCAATCAGATTCTTAAAAAACGGAACTTTATTAGAAGAACAAAAAAAGATAAGAGAACAACTCTGTAAAATCAGAATGGAAGATAATCTTACAGGCAGTCAGATTCAAAACATAGAGAATCCCTCTAGGCAAAACCTTAAGTTACAAAAAGACACAAAAACAGGGATACACATTTCCTCCAGCACAGCGAATTTCACAAGCCAAAACACAGAAAACCTAACACATTTTCTAGCTAGATTACTTACTAACTTTACAGGAGTTGAAGGGTGTGCATCCTTGATCTGTTCCCGGCAAAGGTATCACACAGACAGACAAAAGCCTTTTCCCCCCCTCCAGATTTGAAAGTATCTTGCCCCCTCATTGGTCATTTTGGGTCAGGTGCCAGCCAGGTTACCTGAGCTTCTTAACCCTTTACAGGTAAAAGGACTTTGCCTCTGGCCAGGAGGGATTTCATAGCACTGTATACAGAAAGGTGGTTACCCTTCCCTTTATATTTATGACAGTACCCATGTAGGTAACTGGAGCTAATAATAGACAGTGCTTTAATTCTGTGTTTGAACAACAACACAGGTGTTTTTCCTTTTGTTATGTTTATATGGTATTATTTAGTATATATCTCAGGCAGCAATGATCAGCGTTCTCGTTCCACCACCTGTCCATACCCGGCACAGTCCAGGGAAGCTAATGATTCTCCTAACAAACCGAATTCGACACATTCAGACTTGAAGAATCCCGGTATTGCCACTATCGGTAACCCTAAGAATGTGCAATCCTGCGGCTTCTATACCATTAGGCCCACAGTCTGAGTCCTTCAACTCAACATTGAGGGTTAATTGACAGCCAAGAGACACTTAATCGGCGTTCTTGCTTATCAACATGCTATCATTGCTATCTGCGTACAAGAAACTCACATTTCATCTAATGAAGCTGGCCAGTACAAGGTTGCCAGCTTCGACCTGATGTGCCACGCTGCACACCAGAAGCACAGCTGTGCCACATATGAGTGGGCGACCATTTCAGACGCAGTCCATCTGTCATCCACTGAATACTGTGATGTCATCAAAATTGGTGCACTTTGGATAGCAAACATCTACAAGTCTCCTAGCGTTCGCTGGGCTCAACAGATCCATGCTTACCGCACCCAGCTGTTTATGTTGGAGACTTCAACAGCCATCATACAGACAGGGGCTATAAAGTGGCTGATGCCAGAGGTGAGCAACTTGTGGACTGGCCTCACAAAATGATCTTGCCCTTGTTCATGGTCCAAAACAGCTCAGGACATTCCCTTCTTCTAGATGGAACCACAACTACTCCACTGACTACTCCTAGCATCATGTCAAGTCTAACACAACTTTCCACACAGCCAGCACAGACAGTCACTGATCCATATCGGTCTTCAGCTACCAATCGTCATGAGCACAAAGAAGAAGTGGTGGAACCTGTGCAAAGCCAACTAGGAGAAATACAGCAAGGCACGGGAATGACGTGGTGTAATGATACTGCTCTGCCACTTCCCGATAGAGTAGGCTTATGGGTGTTTCTGTAGAGCCATCTACAAAATAGCCACCAGAACCATTCCACATGGATATCACCCTATGTACATCCCCTACCTTGAAGAGGAGCGCGCCGCTCTACTCAAGCAGTATGAGTCAAGTGGTGAACCAAATGTGGCCGATCACTTAATCTAAGCTCTGAGCTAAGCTCCCCAAGTCAGATGGGAGGAGAAGACCAAGAACCTGGACATTACTCATTCCAGCTGCAAATGCAGGAGTTGACTTTGTCACCTTGGAATAACCCAGCAACCACCAACCCCAAGTCGATTATATGTGCGTGCTATGAATCTAACCAAGTAGCCAGTTACCTGCTTTACATGGGAAAGACACCCATGGGAAAAGGAGTGAAGAGTCATGTCCACAGTGAATGAGGGTCTTCTGCAGGAAACACAAATCCAGAGCTTATCCTGAACCTTTCAGAGCTGGAGCATGTTGTATAACATCATGTCTGGCACTGCTGCTGGCTATAACAACATCCTTCCAGAGTTCCTGAAACATCTTGGTCCATGTGCCCTCTATTGGCTGGCTCAATTCTTCACAAGGGTCACCAATGAAGGAAGACTGCTGAAAGTCTGGTACATGCTAAATGTTATCGGCCACCTCAAACCTGGTAAAGACCCAAACCAGGCATCAAGCTACCACCTGATATCACTGCTTTCTTTGTGTTTCACAGTTCTAGAGTGCCTAATTTTAAAGCGAATAACACCAGAGGTGGAAAAATCTTGAATGTCGAGCAAATAGGTTTTCTATGAAGTCGAAGCACATGCAATGAAGTACTTGCTCTAAACACACTAATCGAAAATGGTTTCCAAAGAAATCTGAAAACAGGCACTATTTTCATTGACTTCACACCGTACCATACGCTGCAGTGGCACGCAGGATTACTTGTTAAAATATCAAGAATCCTCCCACCATGGGTTATTGATGCCATTGAACTGCTACTCTGAGACAGACGGTTCAGGGAGCATGTGGGTAAGAAAACAAGTGCTAGGAAAAAATGAACGGATTACCCCAGGGGTCTGTTCTAGCTCCAGCCTTGTTCCACCTATACATGACCTGCCACCAACCCAATCACAGAAGTTCATCTATACAGATGACATTTGGTGCAGGCTACAGGCTCTGACTTTCTCTGAGCTGGAGAAGAACCTGAGTGACGACATTGCAAAGCTGCCTGACTACCTCAAGGCATGGCACCTTCAGCCTAGCCCCAGCAAGACAGTCTCGAGCACATTCAATCTCCACCATGCCAATGCTAAAAGGGAACTAAACATCATAATGAATGGCCAGAGGTTGAAGCATGAAGCATACCCAGTTTATTTAGATATGACCTTCGATCGAACACTGACAAACAAAAGCCACCTGAGTAAGATAGCAGTGAAGGTCAAGACATGTAACTATCTCTTAGCAAACTGGTAAGTTCTTCATGGGGAGTGGATGCTTCAACCCGAAGGTCCTGAGCCCTGGCCATCTCATGCTCAATAGCAGAGTACTGTGAGCCAGTATGAAATCAGTCGGCACACACCAAACTTGTTGACATGCAATTCAACTCAACAATGAGCATCATCACAGGAACTGTCTGACTGACTCATCTTCAGACACCACTGTGTGCTCCCAGGAGGAATTGCCAGTAGCTTGGGTATCCCCCATCTGCCCCTGATTCATGGCATTTGGGAGGCCGGGCTGCACCATGCAAACTGGGGTGAGTGCAGGAGACACCAGATGGAAGCAGCTCTCCCCCCGGTGCACTCCTCAACCCCCAGCCCAATGCTGACTGGCACATGGCACAGCTCTGGGGGCTATGCCAGCTCTGGCCCCAGCCCGCCCTGCAGTGTGCTCCCCGGGCCCCTGGGGCTCTCGCAGCTTGCCTCCGAGTCAGACCCTCCACACCTGCAAGTTGCAACACCTCATGCGACTTCAGAGCCTTCCCTGGTTAGAAGTCAGCCTGACCGGCCCACCCCCTCCACCGAGCCTGCACACTGCATGGGCCAACAAAGCCACCCACAAGTGGGGAGAGGAGCCCAGCAGGTAGGCACTCATCTCTTATCCTGCCTGGGTGCTGGCCCTCTTGACCATGGAGCCCCCCGACCATGGTACCCTGGGCAGTCACCCACAACGCTCACCCTTAAGGCCAGGCCTGGTTTTATCTGTGGCAGTTCCAGAGGTTATTTTGATGAGTACATACCCAGTTGTAATTGTATGTGTGAGGCAGCTAGAGTATTGCTAGACGTATCGTAGACACATAGACATAGTAAAATAATAAGTGAATCATATTAAACAAGTGTTAGGTCTTATTTCCCCCTTGGGACAACCACTTGAAGACAAGAAATTGACCTATGCTTGAGGAGTTTGGCACATCCAGTAGAGGGCAGTCGCTTGCATAAAACACTAGCCATTGTTCTACTTCTAGAGGCGTCTGGGGACTTATAAGGATGGCAGAGGTGCTAGGTCTTTTGCGGGAAGGGGGTTCTGGGATGAGGATGGGACTCTGACTTTACGCTCACCTGATCTTCACCAGCACACCGATGTCAACCCCATCCCAAGTCTAAATTCCCACCTTGGCTGCAGCAACACAGCAAGCTGTCACTTTCATTTAATTAAATTGTATTCTGTTAGAACAACCTTCAAGGGGTGGGATGCAGTGCAGCAGGTTGGGAAACCCATATATTAATTATATTTCCAATGACCAAAGCAAGAACATACCACCAATCATGTATTGCTATTTGCATGCTCAGATTACTTATGCTGTTGGGTCAGTTTCATTTTACTTTTCATTACACATCCACAGCCCTCTTAAAATATTTGCATAGTTTATCCTAGTCTCTGTTTTCCCATGCTCCTGATAAGTTATTTCTAGAACTACTGATGTTCATTTCAGTTTGGCATTAATGTTGTCTCCAAAGTGCCTGTATTTTTTTTTCCTGGTATCCTAAAGTAGTCAACAGATTCCTTTGTTTTTAAGAGAGTCTTCAAAATTGGTAAAAGACTTCCCTAACGAAATTTCAAAAACCTCTCACAGAATCACATAATTATGTTTCTCTTGAGCTCTGCAGTACTACGTTAACAGATACAAGGCAGGGAAATGACCTTTCTTGTCCAAGTGATGTCCAATTTTAGGATCGGAGTCTAATAAATTTAACTATAAGAAGTCGAGGGACCTCTCTTAGTTCTATTTACCAAGAAATTACTTACATTTGAGCATTCAAGGAGGTGGGCAGGAAAGGCCAGGCAAACTACAGACAAACAGTGCCATGTTCACCCGGGGAAATGCAAAAGGAAACCTCATGCAGCTCGGCTACTTCATTTGTGTCTTTAATGCCGAGAATAAAAGATCAAGAGCAGAGACAAATAAGTACAAAAGACTAAAGGCCAGAGGCAGCATTTTAAAAAATGGTTTCACCAAATGCAGCCTTCTTGACTGCGATGAAAATATTTATTCATGTTTTGCCTCTGGGGTACTTATTCTTTCATTTTTATTTTATTTGTGCCCCTGGATAATTTCCCTTGAATTAAAGATACTAGCTCAATTCTATTGTTAGGCCAAGTTGACTGCTGGAGTGACTCCACCAACTTCAGTGGAATTACACAAGGGACAAAATTGGTCCCCTGTGCCTTTTTCTTAGGCTTTATTGATTAATTGGATAGTCTTTGTGGGGTTTTTTTTGTTTTGTTTTGTTTTTCCCTGGATTCAATTTTGCTTTCTGAGTTTCAGTACACACAAGGTGGCTGTACTCTTTAAATTTCCAAATTAGGGTACTGGAATTCAGGCTTTTAGGTAAATCCTACAGTGCTAATTGAAAAGGGAGCTGGAGTCATCAAAATATTAAAAATACAAACCTTATCCCAAGTTGAGTTTTAACCCCAAAAAGGAAGAAGTGCCGGAGATTCCATGAAGACCACTAGGGACTAGTGACTTTGCTATTGTTATTGATTTTTACATGGAAGGGTCTCTGATGCTACGGTGATGGGCAGCAGTTTAAAAACTCAAGAGAGACAAATATTTGAGAAATGGAAACAGAGGAGGGTGCTGATTCAAAATTGTACATCTAAACTTTCATTGAGATAAAATACAGACAATACAATTCTTCTGCGTGGAGAGATGCTGCAATAGATCCTGTAGTGACACCCAGGACATCTGACATTTTGGAGTGTAATATTTTAAGCCCATAGAGACAAGTTAAAAATTTGGATACTTATGTGGATTTCAAAGATCCCAAAATTCAACAGTGTTTGATTCTGGGGTTCTTGTTCAACTCATTATAATAACAGGGGACACTGGCCAAATTCTGTCCAGAGCTAGGTTCAGATGACAAACTCCTACCCCCCTTCAGGCCTTCTCTACATCAGATCAGTGAAATTGAGCCTATATCAGAAAATCAACTCTGTATGTTTTCAATTCTTTCCAAGGCCAGAAAGAGAAGCCAGAGGATCAGTATGTGATCAATGTATTTTGAGAAGTGCTTATTACATAAATACCTCCACACTACATCCAGTGTTTTTGTGGACAATCCTTCTTAAGTAATATAATTAAGTAAGCCATATATTAAATGAAAAGTGCATCCAGGTACCTCTATCACTTCCCGTCTTCCCTATTTGCAACTGATAAAAATGGTCTCAAGTGTTCTTTTTGGCTTAAAGTACTGAAATGGTCTTACAGTATTTGTCTTACATGAAATAAGCTAATAATTAAATTTATGCCAGAGTGGCTGCAGGCAAAACAGTCATTGGATGTCTAGTGCCACAGGTGTTCGCATGGAGTGATAACAATAGTCTCAATCAATGAAAAGACAGGAGACAATCAATTGGTATTCACAATGCATCCCCCGTAAGTATCCACCTGCAGCTTGTCTGCCGTCTGGAGAAATGGACAATTCAACTAGCAGATTGAATTCAAGGATTGCCATGAATCTCAGTCAACCAGTCAAACAGGTTCCGGATGATGATTTTCTAGTCATAGGTCCGACACTTAAAGTACTCCAACGACTATATTCCACCATGGATATTATTTCAGGCACACTCAAATCTACTTCTCTACCATGGTTACTGGTTCTCTGCAGTATATTGCTCCGCCCAGTGTTCGCAGAGAGGAAAGTGTAGCAAAGCTCATGACGAAACTGCATGATATGCCGAATCTACCATTAATTAAAGACTTGTTTAATCCACCACAGAATTGTCAGCCTCTCGGCGCCCGTTGTGGATAAGTTTACTGGGTCAGGGATTTATGGTAGAGGATGCATGGCGAGCTTCATGGTCCACAGAGAAAGTCACAAATAATTCTCTTGTCTCAGACCACACTCAACATCAACCAGGTTTTGATTTGCCATGAAGGCAATGGAGCCTTTTGAACTGGTTTTGTACCGGACATGGAATTTGTGCTGCAGTAGAATTTTTGTGGCATTTAAGAGACTATCCACTATGTCGATGTGGGCAGCCAGAAACCATGACACATATTGTCGAGGACTGCAAAATGATTCAATTTCCTGGAGGTCTTCGTGCCTTGAATATCGTGGATAAGAATGCTGTGGCTTGGCTTGACCGGACTGCATACGCCAAATAATGAAAAGATGCACAAGGCCAAAGCTTTCAAACATTTAATTTAAAGATGTCCTTAACTACCCTCACTTTTCTAAACTGGGTAGCTGCTCTGCACACACAACCCAACCTGCCACAGGCTGCATCTTAGCTTAGCTTAGCTTACATTTAAATGATACGTTTCATGCCAAAGGGATCCCAAAGCAATTTACAAACTTACACTGATATGCAAGCTATATCTAGGAACCACTTATTGTACCATAAAAATGCAGCCTCCTGCAGGGTGGAAATTAGCAACTGCTGAACAAAGCAGCAGTCCTGCCCAGAAATTTAGGACAGGAAGGATTGCAGTTAAACTGCAAAGGCATCTTAGAGCCATTCTGGCAACTTTACATCCCACTATGTAGTATCCTCTCACCGCCTCAGCAGCCCCCAGTTTAGGGAGTCGGTCAGGGAATGATGAGGACTCGGCCAGAGTATTCTATCTATTCTAGACTGTGAAATGGCCATAAGGCCATTGCATCTGAGCCTATGTTCCTATTTATTGATTTTGTGTTCCTTCAAAGGTATAGGCTGCTCAAACTTACTCTGGTGATTGGATATGGCCAAGTGTGAGTGGTGCAAAAGTAGCTCAAAGCCACCTTTGTCCATCCATGTTTCTCAATCAAGGACAGCAAAGCCAGGACAGAGCCTCTTACCTAAAAGTGCTGAGCAGAACATATCTGTCCTGCAACCACCTCCTCTTTCTCTTTGAAGCAGTCCCTGCAGCTGCTCTGCAATCATTCCTTTGGTTCCCAGCCATTAAGGAATTACAGGGGCTACACGTACAGTCAAAAGGAAATCAGAATGGAGGCAAATACATCATCTCTGTGGGTCAGGGAGAGATGGCAGCTGATCGAGAAACATGAGCTCTGTTGTAATGGGAACCTCCTTCATTTGAGCTCCTGATCTGGGACATTTATATCCAGATGGGTTTGGTGGCTGAACAGAATTTTCCACGCTCTGTGGAATCAAAGCCCCTTCAATCTCAATATCACAAATTACAGCAGCCTGGTTTCCAAAATGAAGAGATATACTTGGGACTCTCTCAATATGGGTCTGACCCAAACCCCACTGAGGTTAGTGGAAAGAATCCCACTGACGTCCAATAACATTACATCAGGTCTCATCAATACTCCCGAGAAGCAGGCAATGGCAAAATAATGTGACATGAAGCTCTGAGACGAGGGGCTGAATTCACTGTGTAGTGGTGAAAGACTGAAAGAGAAGGCAGTTGATGTAGTGATTAGTAGATCTGGGTTTGGTCCCCTGCTACACCTCATACTTCTTTTGCTCATAGTGGGATCCAACTAGGCACCTGTCTACATCTTTAAGTGCCTAAATACCTTTAAAAATCTCGCCTTTAGTCTCTCTGTGCCTTGGTTTCTTAAATTGGAGGTGACAGCACTTCCTGACCTCACAGGGCTGCTTTGAGGCTGAACATATGAAAGATTGGGAAGCCCTCTGATATTATGGTAATGGGGCTGTATAAGTACCTAAGATAGTTCACTGATAACTTAAACTTGCATCCCTTATATGGTGAATGCTTAGTGTCTGATTTTCAATGAGACTGAGACTCCCAGTGAAATCAATGAGAGCTTGGGTTCCTCAGCACCTCTGGCAAGCAGACCACTAGATTATAAATCCAGATTTATAGAGTCACTAGACATGATACAAAGCCTGTTGACTTCATTGGCAACTGGATCACACCCTAAAGGTGTCTATTTATTGTAGGAAACTACTATCCATTGGTGATCTTCCAGAAAACACCATCCTAGCCACAATGGACCCATTGGAAGGAGGCCCTGGAGGAATTCCACCATGATTTCAACATTTCCATCCCACCATCAACCTTAGCCTGGACCAGTCCACACAAGAGATCTACTTCCTGTACATTACAGTGCAAATAAGTCATGGTCACATAAACCCCATCCTATACCGGAAACCAACTGATCACTATACTTACCTACATGCCTCCAGCTTTCATCCAGACCACATCACATGCTCCATTGTCTACAGCCAAGCTCTAAGATACAACGGCATTTGCTCCAGTCCCTCAGGCAGAGACAAACACCTACAGGATCTCTATCAAGCATTCTTAAAACTACAATACCCACCTGCTGAAGTGAAGAAACAGATTGACAGAGCCAGAGGAGTACCCAGAAGTCACCAACTACAGGACAGGCCCTCAAAGAAAGTAACAGAATGCCACTAGCCGTCACCTTCAGCCCCCAACTAAAACCTCTCCAGCGCATCATCAAGGATCTACAACCTATCTTGAAGGATGATCCCTCACTCTCACAGACTTTGGGAGACAGGCCAATCCTTGCTTACAGACAGATCTGCAACCTGAAGCAAATACTCACCAGCAACTACACACCACACAACAAAAACAGTAACCCAGGAACCTATCCTTGCAAACATACCCTGTTGCCAACTCTGTCCACATATCTTTTCAAGGGACACCATCATAGGACCTAATCACATCACCCACACCACCAGGGGCTCGTTCACCTGCACATCTACCTATGTCATATTTGCCATCATGTGCCAGCAAGGACCCTCTGCCATGTACATTGGCCAAACTGGAGAGTCTCTATGCAAAAGGATAAATGGACACAAATCAGACGTCAAGAACTATAGCATTCAAAAACCAGTCGGAGAACACTTCAACCGCCCTGGACACTCAATTACAGACTTAAAAGTGACAATTCTTCAACAAAAAAACTTCAAAAACAGACTCCAACAAGAAACTGCAGAACTGGAATTAATTTGCAAACTGGACACCATCAAATTAGGCTTGAATAAAGACTGGGAGTGGATGGGTCATTACACAGACTAAAAACTATTTCCCCTTGCTAATTTTTCCCCCTGCTGTTACTCATACCTTTTTGTCAACTGTTTGAAATAGGCCACCCTGATTACCACTACAAAATTGATTTTTCCTCCTGCTGATGATAGCCCACTTTAATTGAATTGTCTCACTAGAATTGGTAAGGAAACCCCCATCTTTTCATGTACTGTGTATATATATATCCTCTGACTATATTTTCCACTCCATGCATCCGATGAAGTGGGTTTTAGCCCAAGAAAGATTATGCCCAAATAAATTTGTTAGTCTCTAAGGTGCCACAAGTACTCCTCGTTGTTTTTGCTGATACAATAACACGGCTACCACTCTGAAACCTCTTTATGTACTGGTACCACTCAACCTGTCCTCCAATATATTCATGAGGTCCGAAGACAGCCCTTTCAACAGAGGGCAGCTGGTCAAAGCTTTCAGTCTGCTCAAACACATCTTTGAACCTTATCAAACTAGAAGCTTATCCTGTGCTTTCAAGCACCAGCTGTTTTTGATGTTAACACCTCTTTGCAAAGGTTAATATTGATGCTTCATTTAAAAAAATTATTTTAGCATTATGCAGCATATATGCCAGTTGAAAGTAAGAACTGGCCATCACTCATTGAAACATACGGTGATGTATTTCAATGATCTTATTTCCATGCTTGCAGAAATATTAAAAATCTGCCATATATTGCACTTACACATGCACAGCAAAGTATAATTTGAATAAATCTGCTCTCTTAATTCATTTACTTTAATTAGAACAGGTTGTCAGATCAATTGCTTCTCTTTCACAATCTCTTAAAAAGTCTATATTTAATCTCCCTATTGTTGGTATTGTTCTCTCATTATCTAGCTCTATAAAAATCTATAGTTATTCTCCTTTGTAAATTTTAAGAAAAACAGATTATCTCTGTGTTTAAGAAATAGGTAATTCTGTTTATCTGCAGGAAATAAAGACCTACTGGGTCAGATCCAGAGCTGGTGCAAATCCACGTAGCTGCACTGATTTTAATGGTGCTACACTGATTTGCACTAGCTGGTCATCTGGGTCTTTATCTTTTGAGGAATAACCACTGTAAATATATTCTAATCTCCCACATATAAGTGCATATTGCCTCCTCCCCCTTTTGCTGAACTCTTCATATGAAAAACATATTGATGCACAAAAAGAATTGTACGTGTCAGACACCAAGACATGGCCAGTGAAGTAGGGTCTATTTTGTGGACTGTGTTGCAAATACAGTCATCCTTAGGAGAGCTGGGTGAATTTTTTTGGTCTCAACTTTTTTGGGTGAAAAATGAAGATCCGGTAAAAGTGAAACATGTTGTATATTTGTGTCAATTTGGCCAAATTGTTTCCGAGGGGGGATTCTGAAAAACTCTGAACATCTTGTTTCAACATTTTCAAAGTGAAACATTAGATTTTTTTAAATTCAAAATAAATGTTTTGTTTAATTTTATTCTTAAAATGTTAAAAAATGCCTGAAATTGAAATGAAACATTTGGTTTCAGGCTGAATAAAATGTTTGTTTGACAAAATATTTTAGTTTTACTTTTTGATTCACCAAACATTTTTTTCCTTTAAATCCATTTTTGGTTTGATCCAAAATAAGCTTTTTTTTCTGATGTTTTCAGAATTACCAGTGAACCAAAAATCTGGTATTCACCCAGCTCTAAAATATAGTGTGGTATCTTTCTTCTCTACACAACATTAATAGTATGGGGAAACCACACAGAGCCACCTTGGTTCCATATAGCCATGGCTCAAACTATATACAAATATACAGGGCCTAGGTACATATATACACCAATGCTCTGTTTATATCTGGTGGCTTCTGCAATGCAACACAGGGAGGACCCATTTAGAGGGCTACCAAGGTCCTATTTAAAAGGATACCACCCAAATCCTTTACACTGCATATAGGTGTCTAGAATAATAGATGTAATTAACACAGGAAAAAACTAGGCAACAAAGTGAAATTTGTTTTAAAATGTTTAGGCCTAATTCTCAAATGAGACTCAAAACTAGCAGCTAAAATTTCACTTTCATTTACATGTGTGCCCAGTTTTGCAAGTGCAAATCAGATATTGCACATTGTCGTATTTAGATGTTTAGCTGCTTGATTAGCTGCCTAAACTACATTATTTGCTGTGAAAATGACTGCACGGCCCACTCTGGGAGAATGTGGGTCTTTGTCCCCTTTCAGTGGCTAACCTACATAATAGGATAAGCGTCTACTACAGCTGCCAGCTCGAAGTCACTCCTTTAATTCAAGCTATGGAAATGCTCTTAGTGCTGAATGTTCCTGCTGATGAACCCTAGTTGGAGGCTGAGGGTGTCTAAAAAATTTAGGTGATTTTTTTTTTAAACTTAACCCTTTGTTTTCACTCTCAAGTTGGATTTCCAGAATCCTTGATAATGAATTACAAATGATTGTTTTTCGCTGTCCCCAACTGGCAAGCAACTCTTTTGCTTCCTTGCATTTCCAAGGGAGCTGAAATTCCCATGGCTGGTTTTTTCTGTCTGTTTACTTCTCATGTCGGTGTACTGGCCTGGGTGAGGACATGAGCAGCGCTCCAGCGGGGCAGGGTGTTTATTAGTTAACTGTGACAAGTGACCAGTTTTCTATAGATGTTGAATTTCTCCAGAAATGATCTTTGATTATAAACCTTCTAATTAAAGAAGACTAAGATCACATTAAAAGCAAGTCATGTTCTATAGTTCTGTACATACACCTAGAGACTCTAATTCAATCCTTTAGTTTCTCATAAGGCTGCTGCTAAACAGGATGCCGCTGAAATCGGGCAATGCAGAGGAAGCTTTGAACACAGTAAGATGCAAATATCAAAAGTTCAAGCCGTGGATAAGAGATGTTATTTTCCATCTGATTGAAACAACAATGAAATGCCAGACTTAATGGGGACATGCTCCAAAGCATCTGCGGAGGAAAGACTTGAAGGCCCTTAGGCAGAAATAGCTGAGCATGAAGGTTAGAGTTCACAAAGAAGTTGCAAAGAAGCATGAGCCTGCTTTTATTTCTGAAGAAAATCTCAACATTTACTAGAGAAAGTGCACAAATATTGCCGTAGCTACATCCACAGCAAGCTGATGCTTCAAGCTGGAATCCAGAGCCCAAACTAGCTGAAGGGCTATGTCAGTATTTCTCTAGAAGTTCCAAAGTACATCATCTTTTAGGAAGAGTCTGACCTTGCTGGGATCTCCTAGTGTGGAGGAATTCTCACTGGCTGTTTTTCCCCTATGGGTTGTTCCACGGGGAGAGAGAGAAAATATCTATTAGATAATCTAACCCTTTTCCTGACAGCATAGGATTGATTCCTACAGTATATCTCCTGTTGCTTTATTCAGATTAGCTTTCAACATCACATGTGCTGGGACTTCCATCACTTCCCTTGAGCTCCTATTATAGAATCTAATATAGCACTTTTTTGGAAGAGGATTCTTTCCTAATATTCAGCCTAACATTTCCCTTTTGTAATTTCATCTTGTGATGCACCCATGTACAGAACAGCTTAGTTAGATGGGTGTTTTAGGGTGTTTTCTGCATTCCTCTGAAGCATCTTAAAACATGCAAATGAACCGATGATCTGGTGTGCTATGGGAGCTCCACCAGTTGAGAATGGTTTATAAAAAAATTAATACATGCCAGGAGGCATATTTTATTGGTGTAAGTGTAGCTGCTCAATACATTTACTGCTCATTCTAGTGCTATTGTGCAGTGCTCATGGGGTTACATTCTTTCCTCAGGTAGCACGCATAATATTTTGCATCTCTATAGTGCATTTCATACATGGGTCTTGTGGAGCTCCCCACTCCACAGATCAGCAGCAGTGCTGTGATAGCTAGGGCTGCCCCCGGAGCCCTGACTGACAATGGGGAATGAGGAAACAAGGGAAGTTGGCCTCTGCACCCTCACAGAGCTCTGGTTGGCTATAGAGCTGGCAGGAAATCTCACCCCAATCACCTGCTGCAGAAGGAACTATGTACGCTGGGACACAGTTGGCCGAGGGTCAGAGCTCCAGGCCGAGAGACAGGTCCAGGGAGCAGCCTCAGTGTGTGGCCCCTGTGACAGCCTGCACCACACTCAAGAATCAGCCAGAGCCCAAAGGGAAGGAGGCTCCTGATGAGCGAGTAGGGGAACTGAGATGATGCATTTACTGATCAAAGTGACTGTTACGGATGCAGCGGAGTGGTTGTCGCTGACGGTGGTGCACGGGTGATTTCTGGGTGAATTCATGCCTTGGCAAAGGCTGTAGGAGGTGTCTCCAGCCCAAGGAAAAAGCATTGTCATTGGGAACTGATTACTGGCAAGGGAAGTGCCCACCACCCTCTCAAAAGGCTTTACATGCACCGGGACAAAGTTGTGCCTGGCCCTTCTGCAATGGGGCTGAATGCACAAGGAATTTCCCCTCCTTACTCCCTGATTCTATTCACCTGATCAGTGCTGGTCACAATCCCGGCCCCTGTCGCTGCTCCCTGCCTAGCCCTCCCTGAGACACAAGCCATACCTAAGAGGAAAAGGAAGAGGGAAGGGCATGTCCCTGCCGCAGTGATGAGCTGCCAGAAGGTGAAGAACCTGTTCCTTCAGTCACTCTGGGTCTTCGGTGGCACTGAAGGACCCGCTGCTGAAGTGCTGCCGAAGGCCCGGAGCGAGTGAAGGACGTGCCGCCAAAGTGCAGCACGCCGAAGGCCCGGAGTGCCACTGGGTGAGTAAAAATTCTCAGGGGAGCTTCCCCAGCCAAGAGCTCAGGCCGGACGGACAGGACGGTTCCGCGGGCCGGAGTTTGCCCACCTCTTTAACAACCAGTTCTAAATTTAAAATGCAGTTTCATCACAACCAAATGCTTCAAAATTTAACAACCGGTTTGCGTGAAGTGGTGCGAACCGGCTCCAGCTCACCACTGTCCCTGCCCTCCCCTCCCCTCCCCTCCACAACACAAGCTCTGGGGAGTGTAGCAGCAGGTGCTCCTACGGCATCATACTGCCTGGTTTCCTCCTGAATGGTGCAGCTCCATCCTGCCTCTGATGCAGGGCTGGTGCTAAAACCAGCCCTCTAACAAATTAGGCCACAACATCACTGCAGAGCAAGTAGGTATTTTGGCTGAGTCATTTGCAGTGCAAAGAGGTTCAGAGCCTGGCCCAGGGTGGTAGTGATGGAGCTGGAAATGGATGCCAGAAGTCCAGCCTGCTGGGTACCTGCTCTGACAACTAGACAAATGACATCTCCAAGCTCTTAGCTGCTGTCCTCTAATAGCACACGGGTAGCCACCCAACTGCTTGTCGAAAGGAAACCATTCTTAAGCTGTTTGAGACACACAAACGTGCGCTCTGTTAGGGGACTTATTCCTTCACCCACTTACTTCCCTGGTTCTTCTCGCATGAACAGAGAGCAACAATACCCAAAGTCCAAAGGTGCAAACAATTCGATGTTTATTGGGGTGAACTTCCAGCAAGCATGATTCCAGTTTCCTTCCTTAGTGTCCCCCTTCCCAGCTCTGACACCACAGAGCCTTACGCCTGTGTCCCTGTTCCCATTCCTGCCCTTAGCTAAACATGATTCCAATTTCCTCACCCCCATTCCCTGTTCCCATTTCCCGCTCCCCCACACACTCTTCCTGATTGACTGCAGACTATATAGTAAAACTTGAGTTCTGCTTAGCTATACCTTAACCAATCATTTTACTGAAATTTAACTAACCAATTCTAACATATTGTAACACGATTTAACCAATTATATCCCACCACCTTAATTAGTTTACACCCAGCAAAATTAATTATACAGCAGACAGAAACAATCACAGAACCAGACAGAGATTATACAGACAAACAATAGGGAAATGGGGACTACAGTGATAGAACAACAAAGAAATGAGGATTTCACATCCCAGCTATTGATAAGTGAGTTCTTGCCAGACAGGATGCTATCAAACGAAGTTTCCTTTTACATCTCCTAGGCACTTCCCTTTCTCTGGAGGCGATAGGCATTATCAGGACAGGATTGTATTTCTAACAGCCCAATAGCACCTTCTTTCAATGTGACTAGTTTGGAATGTGAGGACCTGACCGGTTGCTTCCCAGCTTATGGCTGCCTCTGCTGCTTAGCCAAAGATCTTAGCCTAAGCACAGCGCCTCAGACTGTCACAGTAAGAGAAGGCCCTTACCCCGGCAGACAGTGACTTTGATTCTTTCTTTTATACCTCTAGAACTAGTTAAGTGATAAGAATACACCTAAATTCTTAGAGTATAGGCCTTTTCAGACAGGCCTGAATATCTATATCCTAACACGCTCCCTTGAAGTTTGGGGGAGCATTCTGTTGTTTTACCCTACATAAGGTGACGGGGATGCCCTCAGAGGAAATCTCAATGTGAATTAAGCAGGGAGGAAACCAATCTCTAAAAGAACGCAACATTTTTTTGGCATTCCAGGAACAAAACAAAACACGGGGATAAAAAACGCTGCCAAGCCTGATCAAATTGCCCTGCTTTCAGAGACAAGCAAATGGCTTGCGACAAAGCTTGAGGAAGAGCACATTGTATCTCGAAAACACTCCGAGCAGGCTGGCTACATTCCCAACCCCGATGCTGCCAAGCAGACCTTTCCTGTCAGATAAATAAAAGAGGAGGCCAGAGAGTTTAGACATGCAACATATCAAAGAATTGTGAGTTTTAAAGATGCTCAGAAGGAATTCGCTGCTCAGTATGTTTTGTATCTGGAATCTGAGCAGGTGATCTAGCCACTTTTTTCACTATTCTGGGGCTATCCATATCACCATAGAATTGTACGACTGTAAGGGACCTTGAGAGGTCATCTAGTCCAGTCCCCTGCACTCAAGGCAGGACTAAGTATTATCCAGACCATTCCTGACAGGTGTTTGTCTAACCTGCTCTTGAAAATCTCCAGTGATGGAGATTCCACAACCTCCCTAGGTAATTTATTCCGGTGCTTAACTACCCTGACAATTCGGACATTTTTCCTAATATCCAACCTAAACAGCCCTTGCTGCGATTTAAGCCCATTGCTTCTTGTCCTATCGTCGGAGGTTAAAGAAAACAATTTTTCTCCCTATTCCTTGTAACAACATTTTATGTACTTGAAAACTGTTATCATGTCCCCTCCCAGTCTTCTCCTTTCCAGACTAAACCCACCCAATTTTTTTCCATCTTCCCTCATAGGTCATGACCTTTAATCATTTTTGTTGTTCTTTGGGTATGTATTGGGGATAATACACACCCACCAGCTTCTATTATGCATTTTCATCTGATATTCTTGGCAAGATACTAACATGAAAGGGACAGACAGCAACTTACTATTCATCATGCCTCGGTCAATCTTGTTTATTGTGCAGAAAGTTGTAGACACAGCTTTTGCCAAGTCACAAGCATGTTGCAACCTCATTATTAATATTAAAGCATGAAAGCCTCATGACACTTAAAGTAAGAGCAGTACTGGGCACAGGGCTGGCTGCGGGGGGGGCGGGGGGAACAATTCCTTTTCAAAAAAATTTTGAGGCTTCAAAATTCGGTTTCATTCTGATGTGAATAAAAACGAGATTTTAAAAAAAATTGTGAAAAAAATGTGAAAGATAAGGGAAGCCCAAAATGGCTAGGCACACAGTGGTTAGGGCATTTAACGGGGATGTGGTAGCCCCAGGTTCAAGTCCCTGCTCTTTCTGAGTCAATCATTTGCTCAAGCTCACCTTTTGTAATGATTCCATTTCATTTAAATAAGGAGGGGGGGCAAATAGCAACTGACTCTAAAGCCCAGGGAGCCAAGTCCCTATTGCAGGCAGAGTAGCAGCTTGCCACTGCTACGTTTTCCCAAGTGCCTGAACCATTGAGGTATTCTTTCTCTTTCTCCTGTTCTGATTAGAAATTCCATCCTGGACCTGAAAAATCTACCCAATTAAATTTTCATTGAAACTGATACGCTTATATGAAACATTTTGGTTGTGATGAAACAGCACTTTTCAAAAGAAAAGGGTTTTGTGTAACATTTTCCAACCGGCTGTGGCTGGGAATTTCTCCTTCATTATATACCTCATCACCTTCAGCTCTACGTGCAAGGCACAATTCATCAATCTACCTCTCTACTCTAAACACAGAGGGTAGGGGGAGGGTGTGGAAAAAACCGCAAACAAGACTACACTGCATACACAATTGTCCCCCTGGGAAGAGAGTGAGAGAGAGAGCAAATCACACATGACAGATGCTAGTCACATTGCTTAATGGTTCTACCGGAAGGCACCAGGATACTACAGGGATGATGGTGATATAACAGTCTGTATAGAACAGACTGGAATAGAATTTCCTGACACTCCCCTCCTCCCCAGCAGTTTATACAGTGGTTTTGTCTACGTAAAGATGATGTACTGGTTTAACTATCGGTGTCATGTTGCACCTGTTTAGTTAAACTGGTCCAATTTAACGTGTGAACTTGCTGCATCAGGTTGAACCTGGGTTACATTAATTTAGCTGTAAAATTTACAGGAGCAAGCTGCTAACCGGCCATAAGCCAGGTTTAAACAGATATGAGTGTCTACAAATTAAGTAAGCATCAATTTCACTATCTTAGTGCAACATTCAACCTTTAGTTAAACCACTTCAACTCTGTGCATAGACCAGGCCTCAGCTGCATGTCCTTTAAATTTCTTGTTACATGTAAGGTGTCTATTGATGTAATAGGCATCATGGAAACTTAATGGAATAAGGATAATCAACGGGACATGATAATAGCAGGATACAAAATATACAGAAACGACAGAGTAGGTCATGCTAGTGGGGGAGTGGCACTATATGTGAGAGAAAGCATAGAGTCCAACAAAGTAAAATCTTAAATGAATGAAACTGTACCAAAGTCTCTCTATGGATCGAAATTCCATGCTTTAAGAATATAGCAGGAGGAATATACTACCGACCATATGATCAGGATGGTGACAGTGATTGTGAAATGTCCAGTGAGATTAGAGAGGCTGCAAAGGCAGAAAATGCAATAATAATGGTGGATTTCAACTAGCCTCATATTGACTGGGTACATGTCATCTCAGGACAGGATATAGAGATTAAAATTTATAGACAACATACATGACTGCTTCTTGGAGTACCTTGTCCTGGAACTACAAGGGGAGAGACAATTCTTGATTTAGTCCTAAGTGGCACACACAGGATCTGATCCAGGGGGAGAATATAGATGAACTGCTTGGTAAAAGCGACCATGCTGTATTTAAATTTAACTTCCCTGTGGTGGGAAAATGCCAAAGAAACCCACCACAGTAGCAAAAAGAAAAGGAGTACTTGTGGCACCTTAGAGACTAACCAATTGATTTGAGCATAAGCTTTCGTGAGCTACAGCTCACTTCATCGGATGCCTAAAAGTGGAAAATGCAGTGAGGATATTTTTATACACACAGACCATGAAAAAATGGGTGTTTATCACTTCAAAAGGTTTTCTCTCCCCCTTGTTTTTTCCTACCCCCCACCCCGTTCCTCAGATGTTCTTGTTAAACCCTGGATTTATGCTGGAAATGGCCCACCTTGATTATTATACACATTGTAAGGAGAGTGATCACTTTAGATAAGCTATTACCAGCAGGAGAGTGGGGTGGGGGGAGAGAAAACCTGGATTTGTGCCGGAAATGGCCCACCTTGATTATCATACACATTGTAAGGAGAGTGATCACTTTAGATAAGCTATTACCAGCAGGAGAGTGGGGTGGGGGGGGGGAGAAAACCTTTTGAAGTGATAAACACCCATTTTTTCATGGTCTGTGTGTATAAAAATATCCTCACTGCATTTTCCACTTTTAGGCATCCGATGAAGTGAGCTGTAGCTCACAAAAGCTTATGCTCAAATAAATTGGTTAGTCTCTAAGGTGCCACAAGTACTCCTTTTCTTTTTGCAAATACAGACTAACACGGCTGCTACTCTGAAACCACAGTAGCAGTTAACTTCCAAAAGGAGAACTACAGAAAAATGAGGATGCTAGTTTAATTGAAATTAAAAGGAATAGTCGCAAGAATGAAATGTCTGCAAGCTGCATGGACACTATTTAAAAACACCATAGCAGAGGTTCAAACTAAATGTATGCCCCAAATAATAATATTATTAAAAAAAAACCTAGTAAGAGAACCACAAAAATGCTATCATGCTAACCACCTCTTTTACTTTACACAGCAGAGTAAAACAGGTGGTTAGCAGCAAAAAGGCATCCTTTAAAAATTGGAAGACAAATCCTACTGAGGAAAATAAGAAGGAGCATAAACTCTGGCAAGTCAAGTGTAAAAGTATAATAAGCCAGGCCAAGAAAGAATGTGAGGAGCAACAAAAACTAATGGCTAAATTTTTTAAAGTCCATCAGAAGCAGGAAGCCTGCCAAACAGTCAGTTTGGTCACTGGACGATCAAAGTGCTAAAGGAGCTTTTAAAGATGACAAGGACATTGCAGAGAAGCTCAATTAATTCTTTGCATTGGTCTTCATTGCAAAGGATGTGGGTGAGATTCCCAGACTCGATTAATTATTTTTAGGTGACAAATCTGAGGAACTGTTCCAGAGCGAGGTGCTCAATAAAAGAGGTTTTGGAACAAATTGATAAACTAAACAGTAATAAATCACCAGGACCAGATGGTATTCACTCAAGGGTTCTGAAGGAACTTAAATATGAATAGTAGAACTATTAACTGTGGTATGTACTCTATTACTTAAATCAGCCTCTGTTCCAGATGACTGGAGGATAGCAAATGTAACACCAATTTTTTTTAAAAAAAAGGCTCCAGTGACGATCCTGGCAACTACAGGCTGGTAAGACTAACTTAAATTCCAGGCAAATTGGTTGAAACTACAGTAAAATGCAAAATTATGAGACACATAGTTAAACATGATATGGCGGGGAGGAGACAACATGGATCTTGTCAAGGGAAAATAGACCTCGCCAAATGAGTAGAATTCTTTGAGGTTTTTAATAAGAATATTGACAAGGGTGATCGATCCAGTTGATACTGTGTACTTGGATTTTCAGAAAGTCTTGGACAAGATCCCACACCAAAGGATCTTATGCAAACTAAATAGTCCTGGGATAAGTCATGCATCAATAACTTTTTAAAAGATAGGAAACAAAGGGTAGGATACATAATTAGTTTTCACAATGGAGAGAGGGAAATACTGGCATTCCCCAGTGATCTGCGCTGGGACCTGTGCTGTTCAACATATTCATAAATGGTCTAGAAAAAGGAGTCAACAGTGAGGTGGTAAAATTTGCAGATGGTACAAAATTACTCAAGATAGTTAAGTCCAAAGCTGATTGCATGGAGTTACAAAGGGAATTTACAAAATTGGGTTACTGGGTGACAAAATGGCAGATGAAATTCAGTGTTGATAAGTGCAAAGTAATGAACATTGGAAAACACAATCCCAACTATATATACAAAATGATGGGATCTAAATTAGCTGTTACTTCTCAAGAAAGAGATCTTGGAGTCATCATGAGTAGTTTTCTGAAAACATCTGCTCAATGTGCAGTGGCAGTCAAAAAAGCTAACAGAATGTTAGGAACTATTAGGAAAACGATCGATAATTAAACAGAAAACATCCCAATGCCACTATGGTATGCCCAGACCTTGCAAACTGCATGCTGTTCTGGTTGTGCCACCTCTCTACGCCCCTTCTCCCCCACCCCCAATTGAAAAAGGTGCAGAGAAGGGAATGAAAATGACTAGGGCTATGGAACATCTTCCATATGAGAAGAGAGTAAAAAGACTGGAGTGGTTCAGTTTAGAAAAGAGACGACTAAGGAGGGATAGGACAGAGATCTATAAAATCATAAAAGGTATGAAGAAAGTGAATAGTGGGGAAGTGTTATTTATTCCTTCCCATAACACAAGAACCAGGGGTTACCCAACGATATTAATAGTCAGCAGGTGGAAAACAAACATAAGGAGGTACTTCACACAACGAACAGTCAACCTGCGGAATTCATTGCCATGGGATGTTGTGAAGGCCAAAAATATACCTGGGTTAAAAAAAAGAATTAGATAAGTTCATGGAGGATAGGTCCGTCAATGGCTATTAGCCAAGATGGTCAGGGACACAACTCCTTGCTCCAGATATCCCTAAACCTCCAACTGCCAGAAGCATCTGGCACTGGCTACTGTCAGAGGCAGAATACTGGGCTAGATGGACCATTGGCCTGACCCAGTGTGGTCATTCTTCTGACACTAAAAGCCAAATTGTACCTTTAAGTATACAAGCTCACCTCCCACTGATATTAGTGGAAGTTGCTCGGACATATGTGAGGGCAGTATTTATCACTAAAGGTGAGCAAACGTGTAGAAGTTTGGGTCACTCTAAATGTAGAATTAAGGTATCTGCATATTTGTAGGCAAGGTTAATATTTCAAGTGCCACCTAGTTGCTCCAATTCTCCAGTGGCATGATGATTCTGCATCAGAATTTCATATGAAACTGAATGGCTGAAATGGCTAAGATCTCTCTGTTAATTCTCCATGCGTGGGGTAGGTCTAAAATGTTTCATTTCATACATCATTTACTACTTGCCACAGTCATTTCATAAAATCATCTTTTGCCTTCTCTGGAAATGAAGAGAAAATAATTTCGAAGTTTGAAAATTTCTGTGGACAACATATTGCATTAGATCCTCAGTGGGTACAGATCAGCAGAGAGCCACTGAGTTGAAGGGTGCTCCACCTATTTATGCCTACTAGGCCTGACTCAACAGTCAATGGAGCTACATCAATCACCAGTGCATGTGAGACCAGCAGTAAACCTCTTGTCTGTAATTGGTACCTTGGTCAATTATTAATGTGCATTTATAGTAGAAGATTTGAGCTTTTTCCATCCATGTAGATCCAAGCTAAATCTACCTCAAGAGTCAATCACCCATATATCCATGTCCTTTAACATGTTTTCTACTGTTCACTATGTTGCATCCCTGTGAAGACCCTTCTCACTGGCTCAGAGACTAAATAGGCTGCCACCAAACTCAAATCTCCACAGGCTGACACACATAGTAATAGAGAAAGCATAGTCATGCAATAAATTACACTTCACATGGGTGTTCAGATCCCGGTTTTTATTCAGGCTCATTCCCAATTAATTCACCCTCCCTCCCTTATTCCCAAATTTGAGTTCCTTGCCTTTAAGCCTGAATCAACACACATCTCTTTCTTATATTTGGAACAGGGTGGGAATGCCATCTGCTGACATATGCTGTCAGGAGTGAGGCCAGCTCTACACTAAAAAGTTAGGTTGACCCAGCTATGTCACTCAATGGTGTGAAAAATCCACACTCCGGAGTGACATAATTAAGATGACCTCACCCCCAGTGTAGACAACACTAGGTTGATTGAAGAATTCTTTCATCGACCTACCTACCACTGTTCAGGGAGTTGGATTAACTACAATAATGGAAGAACCCCTCCCATCCCTGTAGTTAGTGTCTACACTGAAGTGCTATAGCTGTGCTGTACAAGCTGTTTATGTGTAGATATAGCCTGAGATATAAGCCCCTTTATTTCAGTGGGGCTACTCATTGAGTAAATTATTGTTCAATGGGAGTTAAGGTGATTAGAATCCAGCTCTAATCATTCACAGGTGCCACATGACCTAGAAACCACTTCCTGGAATGTTTTGCTTGCATATTTATACCTGCCTCTGGAAATTTCCACGACATGCATCCGACAAAGTGGGTATTCACCCACGAAAGCTTATGCTCCAATACGTCTGCTAGTCTATAAGGTGCCACAAGACTCTTTGCCGCTTTTACAGATCCAGACTAACATGGCTACCCTTCTGATTCCTGGAATGTTGTTTCCTACCCTAGCCCAGTAAACAAATACCATTGGCGATGTTTAGGATGCAGGTGTCCATCAAAGTAAATGAACTGGGATACTTTGGAATGTCAGTGTTTAAACCTGAAGCTTGATTTCTTGGGCATTTAATGACATCAGAAGCAACAGAATGCTTGTAAACACCCCCTCATTACTCAAGGCGGTGTGAGAACTGGAGGAGAATGAATGGCCATTCTTGCTACGTTCCCGGCATACACACAAAGCTATAGAGGAAAAACATAAATATTCTTTCTAGAAGGTTGCAATGTAACATTACTTTATTTCCAGATACCTAACACACAACAACCAAGAAAACAGAGACAAACAAAGCAGGCTGCTCCCTAAGTCAGCAAGGCACAAATCAACCCAGGTTGCTCAAAGCTGTCTTTTTTCACATTCCCCATGATGACCCAGATCACACAGCTTCCCTATAGATTCCTCTTGCCTGCAAGCTGGACTAAAAAAAACCCTTATAATTTAAAGTGATACCTTGTAATTTTAACACAGTTTTCAATACACCATTCCCTGAAACAAAACAGAACCATTAATCAGCTGAGCTTTCTTCCCCAATTGGCCTTGGTTCACTCTGCCTATCCTCAGCACTCCTAAGAGTGAGGAAGATGAAGAAAATATAAGAAGAGGAAGGCCAAGCTCAGAGTCTTCTCAAGCACAAGTGTGTCTGTTTGTCTGAGGCAAGCAACATGGTGTGAACCAGAAAACAGTAAGTATGTAGCAAATCCTCCATCTGCTCAGGCTTGAAATAAGGACATTGCAGAGCTCATCTGCAGACGGATGTTGCTAGTTAATGTGATTTCCCACAAACCATTCACTAAATTCATAGCTGCACCTGACACCCATTAATGTGTTCCTGCTTACAAGTTTGTCTCAAAATAGGCTATTCTGCATCTTTAGGAAGCTGTGCACACCAGATTATAGCAAATTGCAGGAAATGGGGTGGAGAAGGGTAGATGGAGATTGGGTACATTTACTGTGGACATGTGAAGCCACACTGAGATGCTGATTCCATGAGTACCCAGCACAACAAAGTAGGAATCCAGTCTTCTAAGTTGCTCTAAACTTCTCATCTAAACAAACGTGGGGGAGGATCCTGGGACACCCGCATGAGAAGGGATGAAGAAGTTGGAATATTGTGCGTAAACAGCTGCACTGTAGTTTAAATGAGCTGACATAGACTAGAATCTGACCAGCCATCTGCAGGGAATTACAGAAGCAATCTGAAGAGAGAGTTTTATAAGACCTGTACAAATTTTGGCAGTTTTAATTTGAAGGCCTGAGCGAACCTTTGTTGTTGTTTCTTTGGGGGGTGTGGATTTCATTCACTTCATGATATTATTAATTTTGATACTGAACCAAACCAAAATCCCAAAGCAATTTCAGGCTGAAAATATCAACTTTTGCCTGGTTTCATGTCAAGCCCATACAAAAACAGTGACCATGTTCACATTGTCTCCACCCAAAAATAAATTGATGAAGGTTCATTTGAGCCTGACATTGGACTTGCTGAAAGATTCACTATACCTAGGTAAGCCTTTGGGTGTAGCTAACCCAGGTTTTATAACAAATATACAAGCCAGGCCTGTTTATCTTGGCTTTGTTCCAAATGTTTCACAGCGACAGTGAGAATTTAGCACTGGAAAGAGATCATACAAAATTGTTCGCATCAATACCAAGTTCTCTTCTCTGCCCAGAGCTCTGAGGTCATCTTTGATTGTATAAAGTCTTTCTGCACAATGGGCAATTGTCTCAACATGGACTATCATTTATGTGAGATCCCTAGCATTTTTTAGGATATCTTGCAGCCTTCTTGTGTCCTTTTAAGGGCATGATGATCAACCAATCAGAGTCCCTTTGGCTGATGTAACGTTTGTACCTAGGTATCCCAAAAGTCAATTTTGGTGAATGGAGTGTTTGTGGAACCAAGCAGACTCTTTAATCCTCTCACCTGCGGCTTCAGTTAAGTGAAGATGAAACTCTTAATTAACGTCTGCTTTGCCTTCAGACAATTACGTACTTTGGCCAAGATTTTCAAAATTGTTGAGCACCCAGGGGTTTGCATTGAACTCAGCAGTGCTGGTTGGTGTTGAAAATCAGACTACTTATTTAGACATCTATATATGGATGTAGGAGCCTAACTTTACGGTCTTGGTTTTGAAAGTCATGGCCCCTGACTCCAAACACCGTCATGGCAGAGGTTATTGCTGATGCCTGGGAGTCAGTATGGGCCATACTGGAATAAGGCTATAGCTAAAGAAATCACTCTATCTTTACAAGCTGCTTCATTGAGACAGCAAAAGCATCTGGTGCTCTGTCAGTGTTACTCTGCATACCTACAGGGATTTTCAGCTACCTTGATAGCCTAGATGGTACATTAAGACTGAGACTAGCACTCAGGTGGCCGGGCTGACTGGAGTCATGGATTGCTTGTTTCTGCAATATTTGCAATTAAAATGAGTCAATAAGACAGCTCTCGTTCTTCCTGGCCACTAGTCTTGGAGAATAAGTAGATCGCTAACCCCCTACCCTTCCAAATTGAATGACGCTAGCAACGTGAACCCGTACTCCAGAGCTGAGCAAAGTCAGTGGACAGACCTCAGCTCAAAAATCTTCTATTAAACTGCGAAAGGAAGAGTGAAAGGAAATTGGTTCCAATCAAAATGGTTATAAAGGGGCACAAAGGGTGTCTTTGACAAAACATTATTATTCTTTGAGGCATCAGATCTGTACCAGATCTGCCCTGTCATCTGGGCAGTGCTCCAGAAGTTATGTATATAGTATTGTGAATTTGCCACAAGTGATTTTAGGATGGTTCAGACAATTCTTCTTGGTGCATATGTCATTTTGCTGTTGGCATAGCCATTTTCTAAGCTTGTACGCCCTAATTTGGTGAGGTGCATAATTACACACCTAACTTCAAGTTTAAGAGGGTCCCACTGATGTTGTTGGAACTGCTCACTTGCTTAAAGTTCAGCAAATGGTTCTGTACCTTCCTGAATCACAACTTTTATTAGTGTGTATTACATGTTTTACCATTTATGGATCTTCCATTTGTACTGATGGACCTTTGTTGTGCTTACCTAATACGTGTGCAGGGGCACCAGGAGGTGCCTGAGCATTAAATATGAACCTGAAGGCAAGTGAAAGTCATCCCATTTGGGGTTTTGTTACAGACCCACAACTTAGCTCAAGTTTTCCACCAAGTTTGCCAGCGCTCAGAAACCTCACAGCAAACTTAACCTAAGTTTTGATTCAAAGGAAGGTATGCCACAAGCTTATTGATTTACACAAATGAAGTTGGGAAAGCTTTACATTCAGATCTATATCCAGACTTTGTCTCTGTTCCATTTCTAGTTTTCCCAGGTTTTGATCCTAGAAAGATCTTGTCTTCATATGTTCCTTCAGATTAATTTTGCTTTGAGTGTTCAGGGTTTGTTCAAAGTCAGAACTCTTATCTGATATGGACAAGTTGGACATGCGTGTGTAAAAACCAAGACCAAAAAAGAGAGGTTTCTATGAAACACCAGTGAACCCATTCACTGTCCCTTTTGCACAGCTCATATTATAATATTATACCATTTTGTATAGCAAGTTTCAGACAACCTGTATCCCAAAATCTTTAACTGAGTTAAATACTCCGAGAGAGAGAGAGTAGGGGAGGTAATATATTTTATTGGACCTACTTCTGTTTGTGAGAGACAAGTTTTTTGAGTTTACACATAGATCATCTTCTGGACCTGAAGAAGGTAAAAGTTTCCAAATAATGATGGAAGAAGGTTTACATAAGAAAATTGTACCAAAAAAATTGAAAAATGAAGGAATTGTACAAAGACACTGTCTCGTAGATTCTGGTAAAGTGGATGCAGTATTCTGTTTTTGTTAAACGTTATTTGGTGTTGTCAAGCAAAGTCTCACTGATGGTGGTTCGCAGGTGGTTCTCAGCTTGAAAGCTTGTTTCTCTCACCAGTAGAAGCTGGCCTAATAAAAGTTGCTACCACACCCACCTTGTGTCTCTAATATTCTGGGACCAACACGGCGACAAGAATTCTGCAAACAATATTGAATACTATAAGAATATTGAATACTATAATACTATAAGCAAAGATGGATAGTGAAGGGGAATACAGTGTTAGTACTGAACTCTTCTGTCCTCCCAGATACTCTCAGGTACCACCAAAGTTAAACTATTTACAACCATCCCGCAAATTACAGGTTAAATAGCTGTGATGTCTGATTGTACACACAATGACCCATTTGAACATGCAGCTACATATTTTACACATGGAACTTTCTCTTTGAACTTTTATAGGGATATTCTGGGGGTGAGGGTGCAAGATAGGCTTCTAACTTTGAAAATGTGACCCTCAACATCCAAATCATTACAGTAGCTATAAAACCAAGACAGGAAATGAGACCACCGACTTCAAGCTTCCATCTTTGAGCGCTGCATCCATCTTACCACAATTTCTCTTTCCCGCATATTGCAACATATAATGAACAGGAACCACTAGTCTCTTCAAAGATACATTCTCAAATGTTACCAAGTCCAGCTCATTTATTTCTGAGAGTGATGGAGAGAGAAGGCTGGCTGTACCTAATGCAAAGGTGACTGTGTTGGATGGCTGGATACAGACTGAAATCTGTGTGCATCTCTTTCGCAGATCGACTATCTATCTATCTATCACCATGGTATCAGAGGGTAAAATTTTCAAAACGTGTGAGTGAGTTAGCAGCCTCTGTCCCACTGAAAATGTTACCCTGAGTTCTGCTGTAGTATTTGGGGCTAGAAGCCTATGGAGTCTGGTATCACCACTGCAGAAGGTTCCCTAAGCTTTGGCCAGAGTAGCTCAGAATACCCCAGGATTCTAGAAAGTTCATTCCTAACGTGAGTCCAATTTAGGAGTTTAGTCTTATCTTTAAAGTGACACCACACTGAAAGAAATATTTGCCAGTAATTAGTGTTTATTGATTTGCATTGTAGTAGTGCCCAGAGGTCTCTATAAGGACCAAGGACCAATAGGGCAGGCTCTGTCCAAACACATGCAAAAACATGGTCCCTGCCAGGGAGAGTTTACAATCTAAGATTTATATTATGATTAATACCGGTAGTATTCATGTTCATTCTGATGGTGACCACACTTTGCAAGGGTCCGTCTACATCTATAAGAGAATATAGTCCCCAAAAAGATTAGTCTATGGGACTGCTACTTAGTAAGAATGGGAGGGGCAGGTTGAAGCCCTAAAAAAGTTATAAAACAAGTTACTGGCAGCACGCCTATCAGATACTTATGTAATCCTGAGTATTTCTGTAAAGGGCTCTGGCTTTCTCTGCTTTTCCTGATATATATCTCACCAGGAGTGTGTCCCCGTGGGTGGCTTTGGGCACAGCTTGTTCTTCGCCCCCCTGCAAGCAAGAACTCTGCCAACCCAGCTGAGCTATCACTTCACAGTGGCAGGGACAGAACATGCTGCACCTCTTTGCAATGTAACGAATATTAGCATTTTCCCATACCGGAGCAGCAATTCAGGGGGTGCCACTCTTGAGAACACCAGACTGCTTCCCCCTATGGCCTTTACATTAAAAATTCCTGCAGCGGGGGGGGGGAGTTCTGATACTTCCACACAAATTCTTAACCACCCTTACCACTCTATGTCCTGGAAACACCACTCATAAACAGTATGTGTGGCTGTCTGCTGGCTGTCTACCCCCCAGATAATGTAATTAACCTTTGCTCCATCAAAGTGTTAAAATCCCAGATAGTTCAGTCACCAACTGTTTGCTAACATTTCCTTTACTATTAATAATGACTTTATAGCAGCTGATGGGCAAAGCTCTCTATACGCATTAATTACCCTCTGGTATCGGCAAGTATTATCATCCCCATTTTACAGATGTGGAAACTTGAGGCACAGAGAGATTAAGTGAATTGTCCAATGTCATGGCAAAAGTCATTGGTCAAGCTGAGAATACCCCTGATCCAAGCATTATCATGATAGATTTATTTGTATTACAGTAGTGCCTTGAGGTCCCATTGTGCTAGAACCTGCATATACATGCAGCAAAAGTTCTTCCCCCCAAAGAGCTTAAAATCCAAATAGGTGGGACAAACAAAGGGTGGGAACACAGAGAGGTGAACTGACTTGCCTAAGGTCACAAATCAAGTCAGCGGTAGAACAGGGAATAGAATCGAAATGTGTTGCTTCCTAATCCAGTATTCTAACCACTAGGATCTGCTTCCTCTCATGTGTGCAGCGGTATTCCCCTCAGTGAGCTTGCAGCAGCTTTCTGCTTCATTTTGTGCTGTGATTCCGGGCAAAGAAAACATGTTTCAAAACCTAACGCTCTCTGTCATGTATTTCAGAAATACTGCATTTCAGCCACCGATTAGCCTGAAGAAAAATGTAGGCATTACAAGCTTGTTTTTGTTCTAAATTGGTTATTAAATATACAGCTCCACTGCAGCGTGTTTATCAGAGTTCAGTACACCACCTGCAATTACTTCAGCTTAACGATCACGAGTGTATTCTTGCTTTACACCAGTGTTCCTCCGGAATAACCAAATTGGTTTCAGTGGTGTTATTCCTCATTTACACCAGTACATGTGAGAAGAGGATCAGACCCGTATGTTTAGGGAGCAGGCTTACTACATTTGCCTTTCAATAGTTGCAATAAATCCATCTTCAGTACTATTCTCTTTGATTAAGATTAAATCATGGATACAAGTTAAATGTTGGCCATCAGAGCTCATTTCAGAGCTATACTAAGGAATTTATGGGGCTGTTTCCCCATGGAAAATATTGCATAAGAAATCCTGTCTTATACTCAGCACTACAGCATCTTAATTAGCTTTTATTCTTCCCTTGATCTCACCACACAGTTTCTGCAGCTTTTGGGCAGCAGGGAGATGAGAGAGAAGAAATTGGGCACCATCCACCCCTTGCAATATTTCTCCTTTAGGGTTTGGGCAGAAATCAGCTCAGAAGTTATTGCTGTGAAACAAACTGCAATGCCCCTCCATAGCTTCAACAAGATAGGACTGGGGTGTAGCTAATGGCAACAGGTTCTCCACTGTATATTTATTTTTGATTAAAAGTATTTGCACTATAAAACCCCCCAAAGAAATAGTATTTTTCAATTCACCTAATACAAGTACTGTAGTGCAATCTCTTTATCTGAAATTTGAACTTAGAAATGTAGGATTATGTACAAAAAAACTGCATTCAAAAATAAAACAATGTAAAATTTTAGAGCCTGCAAGTCCATTCAGTCCTACTTCTTGTTCAACCAATCACTCGGACGAACAAGTTTATTTACATTTGCAGGAGATAATGCTGCCCACTTCTTGTTTACAATGTCACCTGAAAGTGAGAACAGGCATTTGCATGCACTGTTGTAGCTAGCATCGCAAGATATTTACATGCCACATCCACTAAAGATTCATATGTCTCTTCATGCTTAACCACCATTCCAGAGGACATGCGTCCATGCTGATGACAGGTTCTGTTCAATAACAATCCAAAGCAGTGCGGACCAACACATGTTCATTTTCATTATCTGAGTCAGATGCCACCAGCAGAAGGTTGATTTTCTTTTATGGTGGTTCAGGTTCTGTAGTTTCTGCATCGGAGTGCATTTACGATTTCTGAAAGCATGCTCCACACCTCGTCCCTCTCAGATTTTGGAAGACACTTCAGATTCTTATACTTTGGGTCGAGTGCTATAGCTATCTTTAGAAATCACACATTGGTACCTTTTTGCATTTTGTGAAATCTGCAATGAAAGTGTTCTTAAAATGAACAATGTGTGCTGGGTCATCATCTGAGACTGCTATAACATGAAATATGTGGCAGAATGCAGGAATCATACAATTCTCCCCCAAAGAGTTCAGTCACAAATTTAATTGGAAGCATTTCCTCTAGAACGGTGGCCGAAGCATGAAGGAGTATACAAATGTTTAGCATATCTGGCACATAAATACCTTGCAATGCCAGCTACAAAACTGCAAATGCCTGTTCTCACTTTCTGTTAACATTGTAAATAAGAAGAGGGCAGCATTATCTCCTGTAAATGTAAAGAAACTTGTTTGTCTTAGCAATTGGCTGAACCAGAAGTAGGACTGAGTCACTTGTAGGCTCTGAAGTTTTACATAGTTCTTTTTTTAGTGCAGTTATGTAACAAAAATGTTGCACTTTCACGGCAAAGAGATTGCACTACAGTACTTGTATGAGGTGAATTGCAAAATACTATTTCTTTTGTTTATCGTTTTTACAGTGCAAATATTGGTAATAAAAATAATATACACTTTGATTTCAATTACAACACGGAATACGATATATATGAAGATGTAGAAAAATATCCAAAATATTTAATACATTTCAGTTGGTTTTCTATTATTTAACAGTGCGATTAAAACTGCGATTAATAGCGATCAGTTTTTAAATTGCAACTAATTGTTTGTGTTAATCGCGTGAGTTCACTGCGATTGACAGCCCTATTTTTTACCAAAACCTGTTTTACTGAAGATAGTTTTTGAAACACTGCTTTATTTTCATTTTAGTTTCTATGCTGAAAAACCAAATCGGAAATTTTGAAGGGAAAATTAGAAAATATTTCAACATCTCCTACAAAAAATGCTTAGCATTTTGCAGTCAGCTCTATTTTAAGATTCCGGGAATGATCAGCGAAGAGTACTTTCCTCCATGTTTGTCAAACCTTTGCACTCTGTTTTGTAAACAGGAGTCTCATTGTTATGGCTCCTTTCATGAATTCCAGCCTAAATGCACAGGAGTCCTGTGGATGGATAGCTCTGATAAGCTTCAGAAGAGCATGTGAACTTTTTAATGCTTATCCAACTGAACCAAAACTACTGGACATTCTGAGTTTCAAGTTAATCTGGGAGAGATAAAAACATTAAAGAATTGACAAAGGGTGTTCAACTAACCATCAGGAAACAATGTTTCAAGTGCAACTGTTGATGCTGAGGATGAGGGATGAAAACTGGACGTTCTCAGGAAGATGCTGTGGCAAAAAGGTGCAGCTGTGTTCCTTGGATGTATAAAGGGGAATAGTGAGTAGGAGGGGGAGGAGATTTCATCTCCATGTATGGCATTAGTCAGACTGATTCTAGAACACTGCATTCACTTCTGGAGTCCACATTTTAAGAAGAATGTTGAAAAATTGGAGGAAGGTGCGGAAAAGAGCCACACCAAAAAAAAAAAAATTGTGGGTGAAAGAAAATGGCCTTACAATGAGACACTTAAAGAGCTTATTCTGTTTAGTTATCAAAAACAAGATTGAGAGGTGAGGGATTCAAGTGAATAAGGACCTTCACAGGGAGAAAATACAGGGTACTTAAAGGGCTTTCCATTCTAGTGGAGAAAGGCATAATAAGAAGCAATTACTGGAAATTAAACAAATTCAGATTACAAGTAAGGTACACATTTGTAACAGTGAAGGTGATTAACCCTTGGAACAAACTACCAAAAGAGGCATTGGATTCTCCATCTCTTGATGTCTTCAAATCAAGACTTGGCACCTTTCTGGACGATATGATTTGGTCAAAAACAAGTTATCTGAAATGTTATAATATTCAATATAATATAAACAACAGTGCATTGCTGACTTTGCCCCAGGTTTCCCTGAAGCAATTTAGTACTCATCACTGTCACGGTTTTTTACTTCACTGGCTTTGTTGGTGCACCAGGTACTCAATTCAATGCAAGGTGAAGAGGGGATCAGGGACAAAACCAAATGCATGCATGACATCGAGAAAGCCTTGTGGTCCTGCAGTCTCATCAAATCACAATAACATTGCCCTCTGGAGCGGGGTCGAGATGGATTGCTCATAGGAATGGAGTTACTGCAGGTAAAGAGCCCCCCCTCCTCTGGCCTTCAGACTTTATAAGGGAGAAATGAATATATATATATATATTTTTTTCAAAATGTGTCTCATTAAATCCCACAGGCAAATTGCTTAAAAACCATCAGAATGAACCAATCTAAGACCACCTACAGCAGCTCCTCTAAAAGACAAAGGAAACAACTAACTATAAATCTATAAATAAAATCTTTGCATGGAAAACAAAATGAAAATGACATAATGTGACAGATCTTGATTCACTGTGGTATTGTTCAGGGTAATAGCTCTACTGCTGTGATGATGAAGGTTCAGGGACATCCTGAAATGCTAAGGGATTGTGATATTTTGTCCTCACCGTTTCCGTAAAAGAATATTGTACAGCTTAATTAGTAGATGTGTCGCCAACAGCCACCAAGGTAATAATATTTAAGGCTGTGAGGAGCTTTTGTTCTGAAACCAGGTGAACCCCCATCTCTTTTTGTGGGAGGGGGTTGGGACAAAGCTGAAACCTGGCACAGATTGTATTTTAAGCAAACCCAATCGCTCCCCAGTAGTTTAATGGAGGGATTCATGGCAGCATGCAATACCAGTGCTTTTACATGGTTTTCATCCCAAAGCAGATAAAACATGGCTGCTCTGGGTGCGTATTATTTTATGTTTTCCTGACTGGTTAAAGAAAGAACTCAAAGCCTGGGCTAGACAATTGGTAGACTATGACCATCGTTTATAATAGTTTCCAAGTTACCTTCATAGAGTCATCGCTTTTAATGCCAGAAAGGACCATTAAATCATCTAGTGCAACCTTCTGTATAGCACAGGACATATAATTTTTCCCCATTACCCTTCTATTGAGCCCAATAATGTGTGTTTAGGTGAAATACATCTCCAAGAAAGGCATCCAGTCTTGATCTGAAGACTTCAACAGATGGAGAATTTACCACTTTCCCACAGTAGTTTGTTCTAATGGTTAATCACCACACTGCCTTATTTCTACGTTGAATTTGTCTGGTTTTATGTTCCAGCCATTGCTTCTTGTAATGCTTTTCTGCATTCAATTAAAGAGACCTTTATTGCCTGGTATTTTCTCCCCATGAAGATACTTATAAACCGTAATACTGATGGTAAGTAATACTGGTATGAAGCAATCACCTGTCAATCTTCTTTTTGATAAATGGAACAGACTGAGCTCACTAGATTTGTTTGATATGTTACCTCTTGAGCCTCAGGCTGTAAACGCTTTGCAGCAGGGACCATCTCTTTGTTACATGTATGTACAGCCCCTAGCACAGTGGAGTCCCAATCCATATTCCAGTGTCTCACTGATTCAATTCATACTTCATTTTCCATCGTTCACATCTTCCCATGTGTGCAGTACATTGATTATGATGTAATCACTCTCCATCCTAGCCCTTTACAAAATTAGTTTCCTAATACTTTTTTTTCCAGTATAAATTAGATTTTAAAAATATCTCTATGTCATATTTTTAAATGCTGTTGTCTTGTGTGAATGAGAGGTGTCTTTAAAGGCCCAGAGCTGCTGAACTTACATTCTTTGACCTTCACTTGGTCATTCTAGTAACCTTAAATGAACATGTGTACTGTGTGCCTTGGAAAACTTGGGTTCAATGGCAAATGGACAAAGTGAATGTAGAGCACCTGATCTGCAGCTGGTGTAAAGTAAATTCCATTGAAATCCATGGACCTATCTCAAGTTACACAAGATGAAGGTTGATCAGGATAGTGGAAGAAATCTTAAATGTATTTGCCTAGTATCTTTCTAATACCTGCTCCTTGCTGGAGGTCTTTTCAGTTTAAAATAAATGTTTTATTATTTTTATTACACTCACCCAGCTAAGATCTAGGCCCCATTTTGCTAGGTACAGAACATACATATTGGAAGAGACAATCCCTGCCCCCAAAAGCTTGGAATCTAAATAGACAGTAAAAAGGGAGCATCCCCAAAGTTGCAGATGGGAAATGGAGACTCAGACATTGTGACTGGTGTAAATTGGGAGTCTGGGGCAGAGACAGAAATTGAACCAGGTTTCCTAAATCCCAATTTAGTACCATAACCACAAAAACATCCATCCTCTAATTTTTCTTTGGAACCCAGCTTCTCCTCTTAGTCCTGAAGTGATGTCAGAGTGCTGTATTTATGACCCCATCCTACCATATTGCCAAGGAAACTCAAGGCAGGCCCTGAGCAAAACGCTGGACACTTCCACCTATTTGCTCAACTGTGGGGAAGCTGAAATTGTGATTCTGATCAGGACCTGATGTTTGCAGCTGCCTCCTACCCCTACAATGATAAGCTAAAACCGAGCATCTAAATAGCCTAATACACTGGAGAAGTTTGGATCCAGATTCTAACATAGAGGCAAATGTTGGCGTCTATCTCTCTTCCAAGCTAAACCAAAAACCCCATGTCTGAAGAGTAAACATTATGGGAGTCGTAATCCAGATGATCTGGACTTCGAATCTCAGGTCTGTCTCTAAATGCCACAAATTCATAATCATCAGTGAAACAGCACAATATTCAGCAATTTTCTTCATCAGAGTCTGTGCAAGCATTCTCTTTACTTTTGTTCTGAACTCCCAATTTTCACTTTGAGTTTGACATCCAAATGGACCACACAACTGAAGCAAAATACATCAGACTCATGAGTTGTAGCTCTGCTTTTGTTAAAATTATGCGACACTTTGAGACCTAACCCATGGTTCCTTAGTTACAACTGAACCCAGAGCCACTTGAAAGGCTTTTGAATTGTAGTGAATATTTGGATAAGCCTGGGCACCATACATTATGAACCAGAACCCAGAATGATGCAGGGAAAACTTGCTCTCAGTAAGAAAATGTTGTACATCTCTAGTTACAACATCCGTGCCTGATAAACTGGGAAGAGAAAATGGGCAGTGAGGGAAGTAACGCTTGTTTTGCACAGAACTAGCATAGGACCTAGATATTCAAAAGGGATCCGTGATTCTGCAGGCCTCCATTTTTAGGTGTCCAACATGCATCACTTTGAAGAGTCTGTTTTGCATAGGCTAATGGCTCAGCAGTTTCTGAACATCAGAGCCTGTTAAAATATCTCAATCTGGGCACCCAAAAATTGAGGCATTGGAAATCAGTAGTCACTTTTGAAACTCTTGGCCAGTAATGAACAAACCAGGAACCCAGTCCTGCCCACGTAAACCTCATGGACTTCAGTGACAGTTCCATACAGGGTGTTCATGCTGGAGCAGTCCCATAGCAAACCATTATATAAGAAAACAGGGAAAGGGTTTTTCTTGGCTGCTCTGTCTGTTAGTTTTTTCTTCCCAAATAAAAGTCCATCTATTCAGGTTAGCCAAACCAACCATGATTAAAAGCTAGAAGGAGGCGAAAGGAGAATGAGTGAGATGCAGCTGCTGGGAAGCTTAGCTGTGCAGCTGAGACAAAGCTTTGGAATGAAATGTTGAACTGCAGAAGCAATTGAAATCTATGGTTCAGCTAGCATGCCATATACCAGTTGGCACTTACTGTTCCTTGACTAATAAAATAAAACTCATGGCTTTATTGTTTTACTTTTCCGAGCAGAAGCTTTGTCAGAAAGGGTAGTTTGTGATATTTTTGAGTGTATATATTTTTGGAGAAGGCCTAAAAAGTACACTCTTGTAATGTTCTGTTTTTAAACCTAGCTCTTCGGGGGGTGGGAAGATTCCTCCAACTACTGGGGCTCATGGATTAGTGTCTTCCTAAGTCTGCAGCCTCCTGCAATTAAAAACAAAAAGATGTCTTTTGCTCAATGATCTTTAATTGAAAGTTAAGTGTTTGTATGAATTTAATGAATGACAAAAGAGCTGAATGGATCCTAATAGGTTCATTTGGAGACTTTGGTGGGGAGAATGTCAGTGGGAGACTTGGGGCCTGATTCTCCTCACACTTCCACTGGTGTAAATAAGGAGTAACTCCAATGAAGTCAGAGGATGGATGATCTCATAGATAGGACCCTGGCCTCCAGGCATTTCTACACACAGTTTCTGTACCATTTAAACTAGATCAGTCTGAAATCAGTATAGTTAGAGATACAGCTCCCTACTGGGCATGCAGTTATACCCGTATAAAAGTGCCTTATGCCAGTATAGCTTATGCCCATCAATATAAGTGAAGAAGTTATATTGGCATAAAGCCCTTTTCTACCAGTATAAGTATTGTTCACAGTATTGTGCCAGTTGTAACCTTGTCAAAGAATACAACTGCAAAATCATCATATTTATAATGTTTATTGATGATCACAGGTTCTTCCCAAATTGACTACACAGTGGGGACTGACATGACGCACGAGAGATAGATAAATCTTTAGGTTTCAGAGTAACAGCCGTGTTAGTCTGTATTCGTAAAAAGAAAAAAGAAAAGGAGTACTTGTGGCACCTTAGAGACTAACCAGTTTATTTGAGCATGAGCTTTCGTGAGCTACAGCTCACTTCATCGGATGCATAGCATATCGTGGAAATTGCAGAAGACATTATATACACACAGAGACCATGAAACAATGGGAGGAAGTTTTGTTTCATGGTCTCTGTGTGTATATAACGTCTTCTGCAGTTTCCACGATATGCTATGCATCCGATGAAGTGAGCTGTAGCTCACGAAAGCTCATGCTCAAATAAACTGGTTAGTCTCTAAGGTGCCACAAGTACTCCTTTTCTTTTTTCTTTTTTATAAATCTTTAGTTAATCCTCAAATTAGTCCACTCATTAATATAACTAAACAGCATAGAGCTACAAACAAAGCAACTGCGTTAAACAAGTAGGCATAATACTTACATGCTCTAAAGATTCATGGAAATGAAGATGGAAGGAATCAGTCCGTGGAGCATGTCTGATGATTCTGCCCCAGTTGACACTGTTTCTGGAACCCAACACACCCAAAGGTACAGGAAAATATCCAGATCTTTTATACCCTCACGTTATACATTCCATGCAGCTCTGTGGCAACATTTGACCTTTTTCACGTCCAGAATTAACCTCAGACCTTCCCTTTGTCCATGTGTGTCATTCCAGGAAACCCTAATTACACTTCTGATCACTGACCTAACCCTTTAGTGTGAATCAATTTCTTAACACACAACAGGTGAATAAAAAGACAAATGGGTGAGGGAAAAGGCGGGAATGGGAGGGCCAGGTAAGAGAAGGTGCAGCAGTATAGCCAACGCTCATGAGCTTGTCACAAGTGTCATGTTTGGTGTTTTTCTTAAAGCCCCAGCTCCTGGAGTCATGGGATTATGTGGGAATATCGGCTCTCATTGTTTTTAATTAAATTTCTAGCTCTCACAGTTGCATAGAAAAATCTTGAAAATGTGACCTGAAGATGCCCTTAAAGGTTTAAAATCAGAAGAGGTGTGTGTGTGTGTGTGTGTGTGTGTGAATAATCTTGTGATATTTAAGTCAGTTTCAATATTTTGTGGGGCCTGACTCCTGATTTTTGAATGCTCGAGACTGGCAGTGCTGCAGATGAGTTAGGTCAAGAATTTGGGCCTAAATCTGGAATCCATTCTTTGTATGGTAAAATAAGATATCCCATCTTTAGCACAATGCAGACTAATCTATACCACTCCTAGTCATGAAACACATTGTTTAGTCAAATAGTTGCAGACAGGACAATATATAGAGCTCATTCTCTACCAATATAGAGTGGACTGATTTTTGAACCACATGTTTACTTATTTAGTTGCGTTGCACAAAATCGATGACAAAACTCTTGTTGACTTCTGTGGGGCCAAGATTTCACACAAGGAGTTAATTTGAGAGAGGAGGGGATCTAAGGAAGGGCTGGGAAGAAGTTCAAGGTGTCCAAGAACTGGACTTGGAGTATGCCTGTTGGATCCCAAAGCTTTTAGGGGGTCCCAACATTTATTTTGTTATGGAGTCTGGTATGTGGTAGGTCCAGAATGACTTGAGCTTTACCGCACTCCTAGCCTTTATATGTCTGTTTTAATTCTGAGCCCTATAGTTCTCAGTGCATGTAGAACCATAGCAATTTGATTTAACGCAGCTTTGTGATAGCTATGTTCTTCCATTGCAGGATCCCTTTCCCCAACCTTGTCCTATCCCCAGTGTACAGTGGTGGTCAGAGGAGGGGGAAATACCTGTTCCTGTTCACAGAGAAATACCAAATTTAGGAGATAGTATTTCAGTAGAAGAAGCTTACCCAAATCCCACTGGAAGTAGACTAAGAAAGCTAAAACTTTGCCTATGAGAAGGCCATATTAGCTGTTCACCCAAAGCTTCAGGGTCATACTTAGTTTCCATGAAATTGAGCAGTACAGAGATAAGGGCCTGTTATGACTACAGATCCCAGCATGTACTGCTTCTTCTTGAACAAAGGCAGAGTTCTGCTTAGCTCAAGCAGCAATGCTACTGACTGGGACCAAGTAATACCATAGATCACTTCTCCATGCAAAGACAAGGTTAGCCACATTGTAGAATTTCATAGCCCCTGCTTGGGCCATGCCCCTTAACTAGCTAATCTTTCAGTTCATGAAGCAAAGTACAAATGAAACAACAAGTAACACTGAACTAAGAAAGATCATCCTTCCCTGATCCATTGATGAATTATTCAGTAAAACAGATCAATCATTTCTGAGCCTGCCAGCTCTTGTTTTTCTCCAGCATGTTCCTTCTCACACTCTGAGAAACTGTCACAATTTCTTCGTCACTTTCCATTAGTGTCTCTTCCTGGGTTCCACAACATCATTGTCCTGCACTACTTTCCTGAAGCTGACAATTCTCATTCAAAAATATTTAGCAGAGATCTTCAGCTCAGTGTTTAGGGTACGCACCTGGGACATGGATGGCCAGGTTCAAATTCCTGCTGTGCCTGATTCAGAGCAAGCAGCTGAACGCTCCCACGTCCCAGGGGAGCATTCTGACACGCCTTTTTACCAAAAAATTGAAAGGTTTCAGTTTTGTTCAGATATGGAATGACATCAATTTCTGAAACCTCAGATTTTTTGTGAAATGGAAACGTTTCTGGTAACAGTTCATATCCTCTGGGGGTAGGAAAAGAGGGACACACACACTCATCAGTGGGTTACACTTAGAATCCACACTGATCAATGCACTAGAATAGGCTGAGAGAGACAGAGACATACGATTGGATGAAGGCATTCGGATATTATGATTACAGATGTTTGAAAATACCCTGTAAAATATTAATGGGAACTTCTCAGAAGAACTTAGTGGGGTTTTTTCAGCAAATGTCAACCATTTGAACTTTCCCTGAAATGTTTCAGTTCTCTAAAATCTTTGAACAGTGGTATAGCTTTTTTTCAAGAGGGGTCTGGGGATTGAGAGGAAGTTAATTGAAAATCAGATTTTCCACAAAATTTGTTGAAAATATATCATGAGGGAAAAGCTGACCATTTAAAGTTGACATTGATTTCAGTGGGCTTTGGATCAGGCTGATATTTCTCATATAGGGTAGTTTGGTTTTCACATATAATGGCTAACTGCTCTATCATTTATTTAATTTACTGTTTATGTGGTACAAAGAAGGAATTAAGTTCTTTTATACCCATTTAAGTCGGTATTTTACTTGAGGAAAATTATGATTTCAAGTTTTTGTGGAGGTTTTAAAAAATATATAATTTTATTTTTTTTAAAATCTTTGGTCTTTAAAAGGCCAAGGAGAATCACAGATTCTAGAGATCTGAACCCACCTTTTCAGTTTTCGGGTCTCTCTCCCTTGCCAATGCACAATTGTTCCCTACTGTTTTGTGCTGAGTCTAATTTTTAATATGTCAAGCAACTGGGCTTAGGTTACTTTCGTAGGTGCTTAGATACCATTCTAAACGGTGAAGTATAAGAACCTGAATAAAATCAGTGGGAGATTATTCTTTGGGTTAGTATGCCTCACAAAAGGAGAGTTTTCCCCCCGATATTCAGCTTACTCCTTTTAGTTTCACCCCATCACTCCTAATTATACCTCTGTTGTTATGTTAAATTATTCCTTTCCTTTCTTGGAGCTTACATCATTCAAATATTTGTAGGGAATTGCTTATCTTGCCCTCCCTCAGCCAAGATACACACATTTAACTCATTTTTTTTTCTTTTTAAACAAATCCCTCCAGCCTCCCGGCCAATTCCGTTGTTCTCCGAACTCCCTCCAATGTACTTATGGTACCAACTTGTCCAGAAATGATTGCCCATAGGGGCCTGATCAAAAAGGCCACCAAAGTCAATGGGAGTCTTTTGACAGAGTCAGATCAAATTCCAAGTTCATTTGGGCCAGAGACATATAGGAGGGACAGTTGCCTTCCCATCCAGTGCCATATTACCTTGGTGCATACAGGTCAAAACAGCGTTGGGTTTTTTTTTTTTACTTCTGTATCTCATTCCAAGCTCATGCCCAGTTTGTGGTCCATTAGCACCCTGAAAGTGATGGTTTCTTTCAGCATTACTGCAGGTTTCTCTCTTGAAAGGTCTGATCAAATTTCCACTGACTTCAAGGAGCTCTGGATCAGTCCCCCGCTGAATATTTTATTTTGGACTATTTCCCCTGAGATATATATGTTGAAGATGACTTTCCTTGTGTTACATGAGGAGTATGAATGGTGCACCTGACTGGGTGAACCATGAAAAAAACAGGCTCACAAAAGAGTTTCTGAGCATTTAAGAACATATGAACAGATATATTTGGTCACACCAGTGTTCCATCTAGCTCAGTATCCTGTGTTCTGACAGTGGACAATGCCAGGTGCTTCAGGGGGAAAGAACAGAACAGATAATCATCAAGTGATCCATCCCAGGTTGACCATTCCCAGCTTCTGGCAAACAAAGACTAGGGGCACTTCAGAGCATGGTTTTGCATCCCTGTTCATCTTGGCTAATAGCCATTGACGGACCTATCCTCCATGAATGTATCTAGTTCTTTTTCAAACCCTGTTATAGTCTTACCCTTCACAACATCCTCTGGCAAAGAGTTCACAGGTTGACTGTGTGTTGTGAGAAGAAATACTTCCTTTTGTTTGTTTTAAACCTACTGCCTATTAATTTCATTTGGGGAGCCCCAGTTCTTGTGTTATGAGAAGGAGTAAATAACACTTCCTTATTTACTTTCTCCACACCAGTCATGATTTTATAGACCTCTATCATATCCCCCCTTAGTTGTCTTTTTTCCAAGATGAAAAGTCCCAGTTTTATTAATCTGTCCTCATATGGAAGCTGTTCCATACCCCTCATCATTTTGTTGCAAGCAGAGCTCAGGTTCATTCACATTAGAATAATGAGGCTATTATTATGATTATTATTTATTACTATTATTTATTATTTATTTATTGCAATATCTTGCTACACATTCACAAACATGCACAGATTTGGTACTTGTCTGCAATCCATCCAGCATTTTCCTTGCCCTCCAAGTTACTGTGAATCACTACAGTATCCACAGCTTTTGGGCTGCCAGCTAAAATCACACACTTTGTGCCCTGACTGTCTGCAAGGGCAAAGCCACACATTTCTTTGCATAGATAGAGCAATAATTTTAAAGATAATGTGGGTGTGATTTCAAAATGCGAAATTCTACAGAATAAAAATCCTAGTTTGCGCTGTATGTTTCCACTAGCTGAGGTCCACTCATGGGACAGGGCGTAATCAATAAATCATGTGCCAGTTGCAGTTATTTTGCATGTCAGGCCATATCTCTCCATATCAGTTTCCAGTCTCTTGCAGACTATTCGTTTGCTTTCTAATGTCGTACCTTTTCACCTCCTCAGTGTCAATTTAAGGGTTGTTATTTTTGGTTCAGAGTAATTGGAAAAAAAATATATACTCCATCTGTTAGCTCCAAAACATGGAAATGGAATGATGGGACTAGACAAATCCTCTGGTTAAACTCCACTCATTGGTGTATAGTTAGAGGGCCAGATGCTCAGCTGGTGTAAACCAATGCAACTCTACTGAAGTCAGTGAAGCAATGCTGATTTACTCCAGCTGAGGGTCTGATCACGAAGGCCAGAGGAGACCACTATGATCATCTTGTCTGAACTCCTTCATAACACAGGCTACAAAACTTCACTCAGTAATTCCTGCAATGGAGGGACATGTTCTTCACTACTATGTAAGTGAACACTTAATAAATTCACTGGTTGAACACATACAACTTTGGTAAGGAAACTGATGATTCGACAGGTTGCATGAAACAAAATGCCTTCCTCAGATGCAATCTCTGTGACCTATATTAGTCACGTTCCTCTATTACCCTGCGACCAGTGTGAGAAACCAAAACATTTTTGACATCTACTGATTAGTCGTTCATCTGTGTGTGATGTATCCACATCCATTTTTTGGAAAAAATGTTTCTAAATAGACAAGCAAACATGGCAAGCCGCTTGAAAGACCCACACAAACCAAACACTGAGATCTAATCCTGGCCCCAAATTATAATCCTTAGCTCCCATGTTCTTCCCTGGCCCTGCAATGCACTTGCTAGGTGACTCTCAGCAAGTCCCAACATTTCAGTGCCTCAAGTAGCCAGGTGTCTTCACATGTGTCGCCAGGAGGGTGACAAAATTAGAAAGGGTAAGGCACAAAACGAGATCATACTAACTAGAGATATAAAGGGTAACAAGGAAACATTCTACAAATATATTAGAAGCAATAAGATGATCAAGGACATGGTAAGCCCATTACTCAACGAGGGGGAAAACAATAACAGAAAATGTGGAAATGGCAGAGGTTCTTAATGACTTCTTTGTTTCGGTTTTCAACAAGAAGGTTGGTGGTAATTGGTCGTCTAACGTAGTGAATACCAGTGAAAATTAGATGTCTTCAAGTCACCAGGGCCTGATGAAATACATCCTAGAATACTCAAGGAGCTGACTGAGGAGATATTTGAGCCTTTAGTGATTATTTTTGAAAAGTCATGGAAGACGGAAGAGATTTCAGAAGACTGGAAAAGGGCAAATATAGTGCCAATCTATAAAAAGGGAAATAAGGACAACCTGGGGAATTACAGACCAGGCAGCTTAACTTTGTATGCAGAAAGATAATGGAGCAAACAATTAAGCAGTCAATTTGCAAACATCTAGAATATAATAAGGTGATAAGTAACAGTCAGCATGGATTTGTCAAGAACAAATCATGTCAAACCAACCTGATAGCTTTCCTTGACAGGGTAACAAGTCTTGTGAATGGGGGGAAGTGGTAGACATGGTATATCTTGACTTTAGTAAAGCTTTTGATTCTGTCTCGCATGACATTCTCATAAACCAACTAGGGAAATGCAACCTAGATGGAGCTGCTATAATGTGGGTGCATAACTGGTTGGAAAACCATTCCCAGAGAGTAGTTATCAGTGGTTCACAGTAATGCTGCTGAAAGGGCATAATGCATGGGGTCCCAAAGGAATCAGTTCTGGGTCCGGTTCTGTTCAATGTTCATCAATGATTTAGATAATGGCATAGAGAGTACACTTATAAAGTTTGTGGCCAATACCAAACTGGGAGGGATTGCAAGTGCTTTGGAGGATAGGATTAAAATTCAAAATGGTATGGACAAACTGGAGAAATGGTCTGAAGTATATAGGATGAAATTCAATAAGCAAATTCAATAAACAAATGCAAAGTACTCCACATAGGAAGGAACAATCAGTTGCACACGTACAAAATGGGAAATGATTGCCTAGGAAGAAGTACTGCGGAAAGAGACCTGGGGGTCATAATTGACCACGAGCTAAATATGAGTCAACAGTGTAACACTGTTGCAAAAAAAGTGAACATCATTCTGGGATGTATTATCATGAGTGTTGTAAGCAAGACACGAGCAGTAATTCTTCCAATCTACTCTGCGCTGATTAGGCCTCAACTGGAGTATTGTGTCCAGTTCTGGGCACCACATTTCAGGAAAGATGTGGAGAAACTGGAGAAAGTCCAGAGAAGAGCAACAAAAAACGTGACTAAAGGTCTAGAAAACATGACCTATGTGGGAAGATTGAAAAAAATGGGTTTGTTTTGTCTGGAGAAGAGAAGACGGAAAGGGGATATGATAACAGTTTTCAGGTACATAAAAAGTTGTCACAAGGAGGAGGGTGAAAAATTGTTTTCTTCTTAACCTCTAAGAATAAGACAAGAAGTAATGGGCTAAAATTGCATCAAGGGAGGTTTAGGTTGAACATTAGGAAAAACTTCCTAACTGTCAGAGTGGTTAAGCACTGAAATAAATTGCCTAGGGAGGTTGTGGAATCTCTATTATTGGAGATTTTTAAAAGCAGGTTAGACAAACACCTGTCAGGGATGGTCTAGAGATAGTACTTAGTCTCGCCATGAGTGCAGCAGATGGGACTAGATGACCTTTTGGGGTCCCTTCCAGTCGTGTGATTCAATGATTCTAAGTTTCAGACATGGAAATCGCGATGGTAACAATTACCTACATCATAGAAGTGTTATGATGATTAGTTAATATTGGTGAAGCTTTTCGAAGACATGAAGCTATACACATATACATATGCTGTAATTGCCAAGTATGTCAGTTTCTCAGAGACAATGTCAAAGACACAACAGCAAACTATCCCAATGCAAAGGAAAGATAGGAAGAATAGCAAGAGATCGATACAGCTGTGTTAGGAGCTCTTTAATGAACTGAATATCAAAAAGGAATCCTACAAAAAAGTGGAACCATGGACAAATTATTGAGGAGGAGTACAAAAGAAGAGCACAAGCCTGCTGGGACAAAACCAGAATGCCTAAGGCACAAAATGAGTTACACTAGCAAGGGGCATAAAAGGCAATACGATGAAGTTCTATGAATACATTAGAAGAAAGAGAAAGAAAAAGGAAAGTGGGTAGATCCACTGCTCAGCAGGGAAGGAGTGCTAATAGCAGATTACAGCAAGAAGGCTGTGGTGTTTAATGTTTATTATGCTTCAGTCTTCTGTAAAAAGGTAAATTTCTTGACACAATTAATATTGACAACAGGGGTGGAGGAACGCAAGCCAGAATAGAAAAAGAACATGTTAAAGAATATTTAGATAAGTTAGATGTATTCAGGTTGGCAAGTCCTGACAAAATTCACCTTAGGTTACCTAAGGAAGTAGCTGAAGCATTAGTGATTATCTTCAAGCATTAGTGATTATCTTCAAGAGCTCATGGAAGACAGGTGAAGTCTAAGAGGAATGGAGAGGGGCAACATAGCACCTATCTTTCAAAAAGGAGAACTAAAAGGACCCAGGGAATTATAGACCAATAAACCTAACTTTCAGTTCCTGGAAAGATACTGGATCAAATGATCAAATACTCAATTTGTAAACAAGTAGAGTATAATAAGGTGATAAGTAATATCCAACATGGATTTGTCAAGAAAAAATCATGCCGAACAACCTAATTTCATTCTTTGACAGAGTTACTGGCCTAACAGATAAAGGCAAAGCAATAGACATGATATATCTTGATTTTTGTAAGGCATTTGACACAATCCCACATGATATTCTCATACATAAACTAGGGAAAAGTGGTTTAGATGAAATTACTATAAGGTGGGTATACAACTGGTGGAAAATACTCAGAATAGTTATAAGTGGTTCACTGTCAAACTGCAAGGATGTATCTAGCAGTGTCCCACAGGAGGTCTGTCTTGGGTCTGATACTATTCAGTATTCTCATTAATTACTTGGATAATGGAGTAAAGAGTATGCTTATAAAATTTGTGGATAACACCAAACTGGGAAGCACTTTGGATGACAGAATCAAAATTCAAAGTAATATTAATAAATTGGACAACTGGTCTGAAATGAACAAGATGAAATTCAATGAAGACAAGTGCAAAATACTATAAATATAATACCTCGGAAGGAAAAATCGAATGCACAGCTGCAAAATGGAGAATAACTGGGTAAGTGGTAGCACTGCTGAAAAGATCTGAGGGTTATAGTAGATCACAAACTGAAAATGAGCCAACAATGTGATGCAGTTGTGAAAAAGGCTAATATAATTCTGATGTGTATTAACAGGCATGTTGTATGTAAAACATGGGCGGTAATTGTCCCCCTATACTCAGCACTGGTGAAGCCTCTGCTGGATAGGGTGACCAGATGTCCCAATTTTATAGGGACAGTCCTGATTTTGGGGTCTTTTTCTTATATAGGCTCCTATTACCCCCCACCCTCTGTCCCGATTTTTTACACTTTCAGTCTGGTCACCCTACTGCTGGAGTACTGTGTCCAACTCAGGGGGCCACACTTTATGAAAGATGTGTAAAAACTAGACAGAAACAAGAGAAAAGCAACAAAAATGATAAAAGGCTTAGAACCTGACCTCTGAGGAAAAGTTTTTAAAAAAAAACCACCCAAAAATGCTTAATCTTGAGAAGAAATGACTGAGGGGGCACCTGATCACTGTCTTCAAATATGTTAAGGGCTCTTATAAAGAGCATGGTGATCAATTGTTCTCCGTGTCCATTAAAGGTAGGACAAGAAATAATCAGCTTAATCTTCAGCAAGGGAGATTTAGGTTAGATATAGGGAAAAATGTCTAACTATAAGGAAAGTTAAGTACTGAAATAGTCTTCCAAGGGAGGTTGTGGAATCCCCATCAAAGGAGGTTCTTAAGAACAGGTTAGACCAGTTAGGGATGGTCCTGCCTCAGAGCAGGGGCATGGACTAGAGCACTAAATGACCTCTTAAGGTCCACTGCAGCCCTACATTTCTGCGGCTCCAAGTTTATTACTAGACAAGGCATTCTTGAAAATCAATAGTCTGTGGTATAAGTAAAGAGGATATTTTATTGTAGTTAGACCTGTGTATCATTCTAAATTAAGGTTTCAGAGTAGCAGCCGTATTAATCTGTATCCGCAAAAAGAAAAGAAGGACTTGTGGCACCTTAGAGACGAAATAAATAAATGTGTTAGTCTCTAAGGTGCCACAAGTCCTCCTTTTCTTTATTCTAAGTTAAGGTTCCCAACATAACTGCCACGTTTAGATGTGCAAAACAGAGCCTTTTCCTTCAGAGAACCATACTATATAATAAATTACACTGAAACACTCTGTTACAATGATCCTAAGTGACTGTGATGGCTGAATACATAACTGACAAAGGAGCAGATTTGTGGCCACTAAGCTATTTGTTTTCCCAGTGCTGCTTGGGGCTCAATCTACATATAAGCTCATGTAGTTTGGGGCTTACTCTGACCCCATCTCATTCATTCCACAAGCTCTTTCCAGCCTACAGAGCACAGAATACTTCACCAGGCTACGTCTTATTTTGCAGGATTTGATTCCAAGCTCCCATCGCTTAAGAAATCTCCTTTTCCCAGCACAGACAGCTGCAATGCTGAGCTCAGTGCTGTGGCTCTCTCTGTTTCGATTCTCTTATGTTCTCTAGTAAGCAGAAGGAAATAGCACATTTATTTTTTGTTAATGGTTGCAAACAAGTTTCTGTGAAGTCTGTTTCTTTAGCACACACAACAAGAGTCTCTCTATTGTCACCAAGGGATGGTAGAGCAGCTGTGCTAATTGTTCAGATATTAAGCTCTTATTTCACCAAACAATCACAAGTCCTCTTTTTTTTAGCATATTTTGCTCCAGCTGTTTAGGAAGAGGGAATGCAGGTGTAGGACCACTTATTATGAGGTTCTAGAGAGGAGAAAGACCCGCAAAGCTCCAAATATCTGCCTACACAGATACCTGAGAGTTGAACACCCTGGGTAGGGTTGGACAAAAAAGTTTGATTGACATGCCAGGACAACCAACTGCAGGTCCATATGGCTGGCACTGCTCAAACATGTGACTCACCAAAGAGAGGCACTGTTTGAGGGACCGGAGATGGATGCAAGAAGTTGGCTTCCAGGAACATAAGGAAATGCAACCCCTCAGTTGTTCCTGAGGCAAAGGTCTTCAGAGAATGCAGCACCCCTGGTCCCACGGTGAACCACTGAGAAGGGAGGAGTCAGTGGGATCTTCCGCTTTTGGGTGCCCCAGGAGGAAGACAAACATAATTTCCTTGTTCCAGACAGTTTACAACCATCCAGAAGGAGCCATTAGATCATCCTGTCTGTGACTGCCTGTATATCGCCAGTCATTACATTTCACCGAGGTTCCCTTCTGTTGAGCCCAATGACTTCAGTTAAACTCAAGCATTTCAATCCTCAGGAAACAAAACCGCTGGGTGCCACAGGCAGAACACAGGAGAAACTGAGGTGCCACCAATGCCTGAGACCTCTCAGTGGTAGGTAATTAATGTGGTTGAGATATGTCCAGATTGTCCTAGTGGGAGATCTGTGCTCCAGGCTGCAGAGGAAGGCGAAAAACACCTGTAGGCACCCACTATTGGAGGAGCCTCTGTACTAAATCGGGGGTGTTCTGGTTGGGAATAGCCTGAGGGCTTCCAGCCTTGGACACTGCCATGATGCCTTGAGGAACAGAGAGATTTCTGCTTCCAGAGATGTGGGGAGCCTCAGTTTGGAGGCAGAGGTATTATTAAGTGGCCTTCATTTTGTAAGGGCTTCAAAAAGAGTAGCTTTTGAGTGGCTATAAGCCATGGGCGCTGACTTTTCATTTTGCCGGTGGGTGCCCTACATCAGTTCCACCCGCTCCCCGATACCCCCTCCCCTGAGCGCCTTCACCCCCCCCCCATTCCTTTCTGCCCCCTCCTGCCTTAAGGACAGGAAGTAATGTGATTTATCTAAACCAGATAAATGTGGCTTATTGAAACCAGATGAAGGATCTGTTAGATAAATGGGTCCAAGGAAGCGGTGTCACTATCTTTAATGGAATGTGTGATTTGATAGCTCAGGAGCAATTCCTGAATATGTCCAAGGAGGAAATAAAACAGTGTTTATGGGATAAAGAAATGGACTCAGCAGAAAGTCTTGCTTCTTATGCTGATCGATACGAGCAGTCCCAGACTGCCAGAGAGGCAGGGCAAGCCGGAACAAAACGGGTGGAGGGAGGAGAGAGGAACAACCCTGGTCGCAGTTGGAGCGGATACCAGAAGGGACACCCTCAGACCACACCCTACTACCGGGGGCAGCCCAAGGCCCCAACTACACACCAAGGAATACTCCAGACACCTTATCGTCCTGCCACACTGTTCTCCAGCAACCCACCTTGCCCCAGTGATCCGTCAGCTGGACGATGTTTTAAATGTAACGAGCCGGGGCATGTGAAGGCCAACTACCCCAAGAACCCCAGCAGATTATAGTTCATTGCACCAGAATCACAGCAGAGGTCCTCAGGCCCAGATACCTCCCAGATACCCTTGGAGCAGAGGGAAACTGTGAGTGTGGGCGGGAAGAAGGTCACCGCGTGGAGGGACACCAGAGCACAAGTGTTGGCTATCCATGCTTCCTTAGTGGACCCAAATTTAATCGACCCAGAGCTCCAAGTGACAATTCAACCCTTCAAGTCCAACTCTTTCAAATTGCCTACAGCCAAGTTGCCTGTCCAGTACAAGGGCTGGTAAGAAACGTGGACTTTTGCAGTCTATGATGATTATCCCATCCCCATGCTGTTCGGGGAAGACTTGGCCAATCATGTGAAGCGGGCCAAGAGGGAGGGAATGGTCACCCGTAGCCAGGCTAAACAAGCAGTCACGCCTAGCTCTGTTCCGGAAACTTCTACCAGGACCCGGTCAGAGGTGATGAACCCGGACCCCAGGCCAATGTCTGCAACAACTGTAGTGGATCCAGTCCCAGAAACCCACACAGAGCCAGTCCCAGTCCCAGAACCGGAACCGGCGGAACAACCAGCACCAGACCCATTGCCAGCCTGAATCCAGTACTTGCAACCCCAATACCAGAGGGCCCCACCAAACCTGAACCGGCAGCAGCCAATAACCCTACACCAGAGGCTCAGCCAGAGCCTGAACCCCAACATAGTGCACCAGCGGAGAGTGTTCACAGTCAACGGAAACAGCCCCATCCCCTACATCGCTTCCAGAGGGACCAGGCCCAGGTCCACAATCCAATGAGGAACTGATGTATCCAGCATCAAGGGAACAGTTCCAGACCGAACAGGAAGCAGATGAAAGCCTCCAGAGAGCTTGGATGGCGGCATCTAGCAACCCACTGCCTCTCAGCTCTTCTAATCGATCCAGGTTTGTTGTAGAAAGAGGACTTTTATACAAGTAAACTCTTTCTGGTGGACACCAGGAAGATTGGCATCCTCAGAGACAGTTGGTAGTTCCAACTAAATACTGGGTCAAGCTCTTGAGCTTAGCTCACGATCACCCTAGTGGCCATGCTGGGGTGAACAGGACCAAAGACCGTTTGGGGAGGTCATTCCACTGGGAGGGAATGCAAAGGGTGTTTCCACCTATGACCGGTCTTGTGAGGTATGCCAAAGAGTGGGAAAACCCCAAGACCAGGTCAAAGCCCCTCTCCAGCCACTCCCCATCATTGAAGTTCCATTTCAGTGAGTAGCTGTGGATATTCTGGGTCCTTTTCTGAAAAAGGCACCCAGAGGAAAGCAGTACATACTGACTTTCATGGATTTTGCCACCCGATGGCCAGAAGCAGTAGCTCTAAGCAACACCAGGGCTAAAAGTGTGTGCCAGGCGCTAGCAGACATTTTTGCCAGGGTAGGTTGGCCCTCCGACTTCCTCACAGATGCAGGAACTAATTTCCTGGCAGGAACTATGGAAAGCCTTTGGGAAGCTCATGGGGTAAATCACTTGGTTGCCACCCCTTACCACCATCAAACAAATGGCATGGTGGAGAAGTTTAATGGAACTTTGGGGGCCATGATATGTAAATTCGTAAATGAGCACTCCAGTGATTGGGACCTAGTGTTGCAGCAGTTGCTCTTTGCCTACAGAGCTGTACCACATCCCAGTTTAGGGTTTTCACCATTTGAACTTGTATATGGCTGTGAGGTTAAGGGGCCATTACAGTTGGTGAAGCAGCAATGGGAGGGGTTTAGACCTTCTCCAGGAACTATCATTCTGGACTTTGTAACCAACCTACAAAACACCCTCCGAACCTCTTTAGCCCTTGCTAAAGAAAACCTACAGGATGCTCAAAAAGAGCAAAAAGCCTGGTATGATAAACATGCCAGAGAGCGTTCCTTCAAAGTAGGAGACCAGGTCATGGTCTTAAAGGTGCTCCAGGCCCATAAAATGGAAGCGTCACGGGAAGGGCCATTCACGGTCCAGGAGTGCCTGGGAGCTGTTAATTATCTCATAGCATTCCCCACCTCCAACCAAAAGCCTAAGGTATACTATATTAATTCTCTAAAGCCCTTTTATTCCAGAGAATTAAAGGTTTGTCAGTTTATAGCCCAGGGAGGAGATGACGCTGAGTGGCCTGAAGGTGTCTACTACGAAGGGAAAAGTGCTGGTGGTGTGGAAGAGGTGAACCTCTCCATGACCCTTGGGCGTAGGCAGCGACAGCAGATCAAGGAGCTGTGCACTAGCTACGCGCCAACGTTCTCAGCCACCCCAGGACTGACTGAACGGGCATACCACTGCATTGACACAGGTAATGCTCACCCAATTAAAGTCCAACCTTACCGGCTTTCTCCTTAAGCTAAAACTGCTATAGAACGGGAGATCCAGGGTATGCTACAGATGGGTATAATCTGCCCCTCTGGCAGTGCATGGGCATCTCCAGTGGTTCTAGTTCCCAAACCAGATGGGGAGATACGTTTTTGTGTGGACTACCGTAAGCTAAATGCTGTAACTCGCCTAGGCAACTATCCAATGCCATGCACAGATGAACTATTAGAGAAACTGGGACGGGCCCAGTTCATCTCAGGAACCTTGACACCTCCCAAAGCTAAGTGTTTCAAAATGTGTATATGGGGGTCGGAGGGGAGAACAAATAACGGACAAACCTGTCTGTGTCTGGGTAGGGGAGAAATGAGTGTGTGAAAGGACTTCTGCCTCTAAGGGACCCATTGCAGGTAACATACTTTTGTGGCAGGCTGTTCCAGGGAAGGAAGTGTGATCTTATAGTATCACTGAATGGGACTCAGGAAACCTGCATTCAATTCTCAGTTCAGCCATGGACTTTGTATATGATCTTGGTAAGTAAGCTTAGGCCTGATCTTCAGAAGTGCTGAGCACCCACTACTCACCCTGTAGAACTTCAGGAACTTAGGCCCTCTGAAGATCAGGCCTTTAATCTCTGACCCTTATTCAGCAGCATACCTAGGCATGTACCTAACTTTAATCGCCTGAGCAATCCCATTGAAATCGACAAAAAGAAAAGGAGTACTTGTGGCACCTTAGAGACTAACCGATTTATTTGAGCATAAGCTTTCGTGAGCTACAGCGCACTTCAACCTAGTGACAGAGGATGTGGAAAAAGCTAATGTACTCAATGCTTTTTTTGCCTCTGTTTTCACTAACAAGGTCAGCTCCCAGACTGCTGCGCTGGGCATCACAGAATGGGGAAGAGATGGCCAGCCCTCTGTGGAGATAGAGGTGGTTAGGGACTATTTAGAAAAGCTGGACGTGCACAAGTCCATGGGGCCGGACGAGTTACATCCGAGAGTGCTGAAGGAATTGGCGGCTGTGATTGCAGAGCCCTTGGCCATTATCTTTGAAAACTCGTGGCGAACGGGGGAAGTCCCGGATGACTGGAAAAAGGCTAATGTAGTGCCAATCTTTAAAAAAGGGAAGAAGGAGGATCCTGGGAACTACAGGCCGGTCAGGCTCACCTCAGTCCCTGGAAAAATCATGGAGCAGGTCCTCAAAGAATCAATCCTGAAGCACTTACATGAGAGGAAAGTGATCAGGAACAGTCAGCATGGATTCACCAAGGGAAGGTCATGCCTGACTAATCTAATCGCCTTTTATGATGAGATTACTGGTTCTGTGGATGAAGGGAAAGCAGTGGATGTATTGTTTCTTGACTTTAGCAAAGCTTTTGACACGGTCTCCCACAGTATTCTTGTCAGCAAGTTAAAGAAGTATGGGCTGGATGAATGCACTATAAGGTGGGTAGAAAGCTGGCTAGATTGTCGGGCTCAACGGGTAGTGATAAATGGCTCCATGTCTAGTTGGCAGCCGGTGTCAAGTGGAGTGCCCCAGGGGTCGGTCCTGGGGCCGGTTTTGTTCAATATCTTCATAAATGATCTGGAGGATGGTGTGGATTGCACTCTCAGCAAATTTGCAGATGATACTAAACTGGGAGGAGTGGTAGATACGCTGGAGGGGAGGGATAGGATACAGAAGGACCTAGACAAATTGGAGGATTGGGCCAAAAGAAATCTGATGAGGTTCAATAAGGATAAGTGCAGGGTCCTGCACTTAGGATGGAAGAATCCAATGCACCGCTACAGACTAGGGACCGAATGGCTAGGCAGCAGTTCTGCGGAAAAGGACCTAGGGGTGACAGTGGACGAGAAGCTGGATATGAGTCAACAGTGTGCCCTTGTTGCCAAGAAGGCCAATGGCATTTTGGGATGTATAAGTAGGGGCATAGCCAGCAGATCGAGGGATGTGATCGTTCCCCTCTATTCGACACTGGTGAGGCCTCATCTGGAGTACTGTGTCCAGTTTTGGGCCCCACACTACAAGAAGGATGTGGATAAATTGGAGAGAGTCCAGCGAAGGGCAACAAAAATGATTAGGGGTCTAGAGCACATGACTTATGAAGAGAGGCTGAGGGAGCTGGGATTGTTTAGTCTGCAGAAGAGAAGAATGAGGGGGGATTTGATAGCTGCTTTCAACTACCTGAAAGGGGGTTCCAAAGAGGATGGCTCTAGACTGTTCTCAATGGTAGCAGATGACAGAACGAGGAGTAATGGTCTCAAGTTGCAATGGGGGAGGTTTAGATTGGATATTAGGAAAAACTTTTTCACTAAGAGGGTGGTGAAACACTGGAATGCGTTACCTAGGGAGGTGGTAGAATCTCCTTCCTTAGAGGTTTTTAAGGTCAGGCTTGACAAAGCCCTGGCTGGGATGATTTAACTGGGAATTGGTCCTGCTTCGAGCAGGGGGTTGGACTAGATGACCTTCTGGGGTCCCTTCCAACCCTGATATTCTATGATTCTATGATTCTATGATTCATCAGATGATGAGCATCCAATGAAGTGAGCTGTAGCTCACAAAAGCTTATGCTCAAATAAATCGGTTAGTCTCTAAGGTGCCACAAGTACTCCTTTTCTTTTTGTGAATACAGACTAACACGGCTGCTACTCTGAAACCATTGAAATCTGTTTCCCATCTGTAAAATGGAGCTAAGGATACTTCCCTGTCACGTATGAGCCCTGTGAGGATGCATTCATTAGTTTGCCAGGTCCTCCAACAATGTGGTGATGAGGGCAGATATGTGCATCTATACTTCCTTTTGCAAACCTTGTTTGATTTCTTTCCTGATACATCACTGCACTTTCTCCCTCTATCTTCATCCTCCTCAGCTGGCAATTGCAATCGAGACTTGGAATGCGATCTTCTTGTAGTATCATCTTTGTACTTGGCAGATCCGCTGGTGACATATGAGTCTTCACACAGACTTGAGGCTGCTGATAAGCCACATAGTGTAAATGGCCTTCTCAGAATGAATAATATTCTCTTTGAGCTCACGTTACATTTGGGAGCGGAAACAAGCTGCTGTATTCAGTTGAGTGTAATTCCCCAGACCATAATTTGCAAGATCTCTGTTTTCAACATGAGCCATTTAAAGTTCAAGAAAAATCTGTGGACTACATGCGTTTTTCTATGTGTAAATCTCTTTGCTGGTCTTAAAGCTAGTACCTAAATTCTCCCCAGCTCTTCCACGTTGCAACACACAAAGCCTTTTGTTGGGGAGCTAAGAGTAAATTTCGTCCATTGTAAAAGAAATTAAGTAGTGCTTCCTCTTCCTCATAACAAAGCTTTTTCCATAAGAAAGAGAGCCCTGGAGTGCTAAGGAATAGAAAAGCAAACTGAGTGACCCATGAGTCTTTTAATTATGTTTGCACAACCTTGGACATGCATAAGCATCTTCACCCTAACCGAGTAATTAATAAGAAGTCTATACGTATGAAATAAATAAATAATAATATCCAAGCACAGATGCTCAGTTGCTTTGCATTTCACTGCACCAAAGAAAAAGGATATTAGTTTAATTTTTAACATTTAAGTTTTACAAAATTTAAATAACCACAACATGCCATGTGAACGTACAATCTATATCCGATATGGTTGATGTCTAGTACTATATATGACCACTGAACATGAATCATCACATGATTATTAGGTATGTGTACTACAGTTGTGCCTAAAGGCCTTAAATGAAACTGAGGCCTAAATGTGTGACATGCTGTATATACACATAAGAAACAGCCTCTGCCCTATAGCATAGCAATGAATCCATGTATTGCAGAGAACTGCAGATTATGAGAGATATATTTTATACACCTGGGGAGTTGGAATTGGAATCCTGGACCTTCAAGCACCAAGATCACAGGCCTCTATTACTTGAACTAAAGGAAATCTATTTTAGGTCTGTTATTGTCTCCAAGGACCCATCACTGGGCCGCAATGTTACACACAAGAAGCAAACACGTTACTAGAACTCATCAAAGTGTTCCCGCAGAAAAGTGTTCTGTTGGGAAATGCTGATTTGAAATACTTGATATGTTTTGTGGGAACTTATTCCATTGAATTTTGTTATCGGAAATTACTGAAAGGTTTTCATAAGGTCAAAATCTTTCATTCTGAGACGTCACAAACATTTCAATAAACTATCATATAAAAGTCAAAATGATAAAGTGCAAACAAAACATTTTGATAAGGTCAAAATAAAATGTTTTTCAGAATATTTTGTTTTTGTTTTATGAAAAATTCTAAGATTTGAACATTTAGTCCCAATTTGGGATGAAACCAAATTTAAAAAACTCAGAATTTCCTGTGTGACAGAAATTCCAAGTTTGGACTATCTCTACACATTACATTATGGCTTGAAGTGTGTGCCAGATGAAACCAACACATTTAGGAAAAACTCATCCATTTTAACTTAGTGTCACTTTGAGCTTTTAGGTTTGTCTGAACCAAAACTCAATGAATAATACCAGAGTTGCAAACTCACACTAATCAAAACCAAGGAAACTGACATGCAAGACATTGTTTTGATTTTGAGAGTGAGATTAAAAATTACCACCATACAATACTTTCTGCTAAAGAATGGCATTATACATTGTCCTTCCATTTCCCTTTTATCGCTTGTAACCTTGGGCCTAATCTAAAGGCCACTGAAGTTAAATCATTGACTTGTGAGTTTTTCAGTTTTCATAATCAAAAGGCTCTCAAAGACAATTGGCTTAGGTCTTTGGTCAATGGACAGTGAAAGTTCTAATCTTTTGTAGTCTAAATTTTCAAAATGACCACCATTGACTTTGAGTATTTTGGGGTAGCCAAGAATAGACACTTCAAAAGCGTCTGATTTTCAGAAAGTGGGTGCTCAGATCTTTTCTGAAAATCAGGCCCCTTTATGGTATGTCTAATCGGCACCCCAAATCAGTAGGCACTGTTGAAAATTTAGGTCCTCACATCTCTGGTAAAGTATGGTACAGCTATAACTCCAATTAATTCAGCTGAGTTGTACTAATTCACACCCGCTGAAATCTAGCCCTTAGTTCTGATATTCTGTTCTCTAGAAGACTATGTTTTCTGTGATCTTTCTATTATTCAAAAATGAATGTCTTCTGTTTTCTATTCATAATAAAAACATAAGCATATGGAACATGTTCTTATTTTTCCCCTAGTATTATAATAACAAAAGAACTTTCTCCATGATGAGCATTACATTGTAAATCACTTTTTGCCATTCACTCAGCCTGAATGCAGAGTTATCTGAGATTATTATAATCTTCCAAAAATGCAAATTACCCTTTTTTTCCACATTCTCTGTGTTACAAACACAAATCAAAACTTTATGACACTTGGAGGGCATTTTTATTGGTCTCTATGAAGAGGTACTGTAAGAGAGCTGAAATCTCATTTGTCCATGTAAATGAGCCAAACAACAAACAGACTTGAGTTCCTTTAGTACTTCTGAAGCTGCAAAGGAATAAATCAACATCAAATAAGATTGGTATTAGAAGTGGGTAATGAGGAAGAATATGTTGGTTAATGAGAACACTACATCCCACAGATGAAAAATAATTACAAAACATCATAAATCTGTTTTTTATGAGATTTGATTGAGATGAAATTTTGGGTTTTAAGAATGACATTTGGAAAGAACTGATCTATAATTAGAGTTTTCTAAATTATGCAGATGAAAGAGAGCATGGAGATAGGAGACAAATAAACTGACTTACTGGGATATATTAAATGTTGTAGATAGAATAGACGCTTTTAAAATGAAAGTACTTTTCTGAGAAAGAAAATTGTGATTTACAAGAGCAATTTATGAACCAATATAAGTGCTTCATCCTCTGATCATTGAAGTCTACGGCAAAGGCCACACTGATTCAGTGGTGAAGAATCAGGACATAAGGCCCTGGTTTGGGAAAGCATTTAAGCATGTGATTAAGTCCTACTGATTAAAGCATTTCCATGAGATTCCATGATTTCTGTGGGAGTTAAATGCCTAGGTGCTTTTGAAAATCCTACTAGGTGCTTATCTACACATTTAGGTCCCTAAATACCTCTAAAATCTGGCTTGAAGAGAACTGTCCAAAGTCACAGGGAGTCTGTGGCAGAGCTGGCATATGAATCTGGATCTCCTGAGGCCCACTCTAGTGTCTTAACAGCATGACCAACCTTCCTGTACTTGTTTCCTAAACAATTGTATTCTTTGTAGTTTATCCTTCTCAACAGACATTTTAGGAGCAAAGCATATGAGGGGCAGTGTAGCCCAGAGGCTTGTTAGGATATAGATATTCAGGCCTGTCTTTAAAGACCTATACTCTAAGAGTTTGGGTGTATTCTTATCACTTAGCTAGTTCTAGAGGTATAAAAGAAAGAAAGAATCAAAATCACTGTCTGCTGGTGTAAGGGCCTTCTCTTACTGTGACAGTCTGAGGCCCTGTTCTTAGGCTAAGACCTTTGGCTAAGCAGCAGAGGCAGCCATAAGCTGGGAAGCGACCGGTCACATCCTCACATCCCAAACTAGTCACATGGAAATAAGGTGCTATTGGGCTGTTAGGAATACAATCCTGTCCTGATAATGCCTATCGCCTCCAGAGAAAGGGAAGTGCCTAGAAGATGTAAAAGGAAACTTCGTTTGATAGCATCCTGTCTGGCAAGAACTCACTTATCAATAGCTGGGATGTGAAATCGTCACTTCTGTATTGTTTTGTCATTATAGTTCCCACTTTGCTATTGTTTATTTGCACAGTCTCTGTCTGGTTCTGTGATTGTTTCTGTCTGCTGTATAATTAATTTTGCTGAGTGTAAACTAATTAAGGTGGTGGGATATAATTGGTTAAATAATCATGTTACATAATGTTAGGATTGGTTAGTTAAATTTCAGTAAAATGATTGGTTAAGGTATAGCTAAGCAGAACTCAAGTTTTACTATATAGTCTGCAGTCAATCAGGAAGTGGGGGGTGGGAATGGGGGGGGGGGAATTGGAATCATGTTTTGCTAAGTGGGGGGAATGGGAACAGGGAATGGGAGTGGGGACATTGGAATCATGTTTTGCTAAGGAGGGGAATGGGAACAGGGGCACAGATAAGGCTCTGTGGTGTCAGAGCTGGGAAGGGGGACACTAAGGAAGGAAACTGGAATCATGTTTGCTGGAAGTTCACCCCAATAAACATTGAATTGTTTGCACCTTTGGACTTCGGGTATTGTTGCTCTCTGTTCATGCAAGAAGGACCAGGGAAGTAAGTGGGTGAAGGAATGAGCCCCCTAACAGGGCTCATGCGCCAGGTCCTAAATTCTAATCCTGGCTCTGACCTGGACTTCCTGGAGCTAGTTACTTAATCTCACTGCCTCAGTCTCTCTATCTGTAAAGTGGGGATAATAATTCGTATAATTACCCACCACAAAGGACTGTTGTGAGGATTAGCTAATGTCTGCAAAGGACTTTGTGCATGCAAATCATGGTAGTGCATAGTAAGTAAATGTCTCATAATGGGAAAATATCTGTCAAATCAACATGTGAGACAGTTTCTTCTGTCACTTAGAGAAATGGGGCTACACGGAGCACACAAAGTCATGTTATCAAAGGAGAGTTATCAACGAGTGAAGCCTTCTGCAGTACTAGCCAACACATATCAACTGGAGTAAACTTTCAAAACAGGGGTGTATGTGGGGGGGGAAAAACAACTCCCCCACATTTGCAGGTACATTCAAATAAGTAATTGCAATCAGTGAGCAATTAGTAGGGCTGGACAGAAAACAAGAATTCCATTTAGTGAAAAACATCAGTGTTTCTAAAATTTATTTTTGTCTTTCATTGGAATGAAATGAAGACCACTCCAAATGAGTGAGAGGGACAGACAGACAGACATCAACAGACATCTGAGTATAGCACAGCAGTTTAGGGCATTCACCTGGGATGTGGGAGACTCAGGTTCCAAGGCCTTGCTCTAAATCAGATAGAGCAGAACCTTGATCCTGCATTTCCTATGTCCCAGATGAGAGCTCTCACCATCATGTTATTGGCTATCCTGGAGTAAGGGTGCTCTCCCTCTCTGCCATTGATTATAAATCCCAACCTGGATCTGAGAAACCTTCCTGACAAAACATTGTCAAGACAAAAACATTTCACGGAAATGTGTCAGTTTCAAAGAATTGTCATTTTCTGATGAAAAAAGCATTTTGTCGCAAAAATTCCCAACCAGCTCTAGCAATTAGCTGATTTTTGCATGTGCAGGCTATGTTTTGGGGATACCGCTAGTACAAGACCAGTGTTATGAATGAAGTCGTACTATGTTTTGGAAAATCTGCCTCAGATTATAATCTGAAATTAGACCCCCCCCCCAGTTCAGAACCTTTACTAGAAACCTGTCCAGACTAATCTTCAAATATCAGAATGTTACTTTTTCCTTTGCGAAACATTAATGGCCAATAGAATGGGAGAAATTGGACACCATATATCCAATACATCAAAGAGTCAGGACTATAGTACATGCGATTTCCCCAGTCCTAATATCCAGGAGGGATTAATATATAAAAATCTCCAACAAGATAAGCAGATGTTTTACAATAGCAATTCTACACACCACTGCTGGTTCATGGTGACAAGCCTAAAATACAAGAAAAGTGTACTACATGCACCAAACATAATCAAAATAACTAGTTCCTGTGAGGCTCTCTCTGAATCTTATAAATTGCTTGTGGAAATAATATTAAGCACCTCTACCTCTATAAACATGGCCCTACGTTATAAGCAATTTTCCTGTAATAAGAATGTCAAGAAACACCACTGGGGCTTCATAAAATAGCTTAGCTGCTATTAATGTGCAATCCTGTTCTTTAAACATTGCTGCCTCAAAGGGGTAAGGATAAGGAACTTATTTAAAAGTCCAAAAGTCACTCAAGGGCTTCCCTCTAAGGTAAAAATATTCTGTGGGCCAAAGCCTCAGCAACTGTAAATTTGGTGTAGCTCCATTGAAATCAAAGGAGACATGACATCTTATACCAGCTGAGGATTTTGTCCTGTGGGTAACATTTTCAAGTGTCCACTAATTTCCAGCGCCTCAGCTTTTGGGTGAACAACTTGAGACACTTGGACTGTGATTTTCAAAGGTGTGATCATCCGCTGTTCTTGACTTTAATGGGAACCGTGAATGCCCATCACCTCAGAAATTGAGGCGTCTTTAAAGTGCATCCAGGTGGGCAACCGAACATGGAGACACCGAACATTAGTGGACACTTTTAAAATTCAGGTCTATGTGATTTAACTACAATGTTAACGGCTAACTACAGACTACTGTAAAAGAGAGTAATCACTACAGGACGTCTAATAGTATATAAAATGTGTTAAATATAATTTAAAAGAATAATTAACAATGACAAACAAAATTTCCCATTCTGACAGTTTAGTGATGTAGAATAGTTCTCAGGGAATGCTGGTCCCTTTTGAATTAATGAAATATCAGAAGCCTTTAAAGTTGTTACAGAATGAAAGCTCTTAAATAAGTTCTTTCTATAAAAGCAAGAGGAGTTAACCAACAAAGCTTCTGCAATTAATATAACTTTGTTATGGGCTCTGATCCTTCAGTATGTTGTAAACAGAGCTTGGTGGGAAATGGTTTTCTTGCCCTATGAGAATTTTCAAGATTACAAGATTTTTCCCATCCCAAATCAGGAATTGAAAATCTGAAAAAAAATTCCAGATCAGGTCAATCAAAACATGTCAGTTCAATAATATTGAAATATTTTGTTTCAATTTGGTCCTTTTAAAATATTTTACATTTTTTTTACTATGAATTAATTTAAATTTCAAAGCAAAAAGTCATATTGACCCAGAAAATGAACTTCTTAGTTTTGAAAATGTTGCAATGGGAAATTCGTCAAAACTGATGCTTTCCAGAGACCCATTTCGGTTTTGACAAATCAGCATTTTTCGATGTAAAAAACATTTCACTAAAAAATGCCCTACCATTTCTAGTATTAAGGTGATAATTCCCTGAACCCATCATATCCAAAAGATCACCTAAAGCTCCAGGGTGAAGACCATGGGTGGCCGCTCCACTCCTTAGTCACAATGAAACTGTCTACCATATGTATACAGCTCATTGGTGAAGCAGCTAGAGATTTCTCAGTGGCCGGTGTGAGACTCTGGAATGAACTCCCCCAGGAATCAAGCACCATCATAACCCTCACCATTTTCTGCCCCAAGTGCAAGTGTAACCTTTAGGTGGGTTTGAGTTCACTTCATTGCCCTTCTCCAGTGCCTAAAAAACCCCAACTCCCATAGAAAGAAGCTGGAGACCCAGAGTTCAGTCTCTAAGGATTTTCAGCAAGAATTACACAGGGTCAACCTCCCCACATCCAAGTCCCAAAAGGAACTAAAGAAATGAATTTAATCAAATAACTTTATAAAATCTCATGATAAAGAAACCAATAATAATCTAATTTTTACAGCCTAACATGGCTATTTTATAATCCACAGACATTATCTTCACAGTTATGCATAAACATAAATAAAGAAAACAAATTCAGATCTGAACAGTTCAGTCCCAACAGAAACACAGTGAGACGAGACTGAGAGTTCCCAAAAGCTTAGGTTGAGTTCACCTAGGTCTCAGTCAGTCTTTGATCACCAAATCTATACAAAGAAAAGGAGGACTTGTGGCACCTTAGAGACTAACAAATTTATTTGAGCATAAGCTTTCGTCAGCTCACTTCATCGGATGCAAGGATGCATCGTAGCTCTCGAAAGCTTATGCTCAAATAAATTGGTTAGTCTCTAAGGTGCCACAAGTCCTCCTTTTCTTTTTGCGGATACAGACTAACACGGCTCCTACTCTGAAACAAATCTATACAGTTTGTTTAGTCTAAAACAACATCTTCCCTCCACTTGCTTGTAGAAATCTTAAGCTGGAATCCATGCAGAGTCTTCCTCTGTTGAAATCACTGCTAGCCAGTCATAGACTATCAGGGTTAGAAGGGACCTCAGGAGGTCATCCAGTCCACCCCCCTGCTCAAACCAGGACCAGTCAGCTGGCTGATTAACCAACCACTCAGTTAGGTGTATAGATTTAAAGAAAAGCCTGTTACAAGAAAATACAAAACTGAGAATAGCAAAATAGAAATGACACTGTCCCCATTACTACATTTACAGAAAAGTTGGTAAATCGCACTAGTTGAGACAATGTAACTAGAACAGTTTGGCTAAAATCAAAACAACATTCAAAGCATACAATTAAAATAGACAAAAGTTATTTTCCCTTCCCAGTTTCCTGTGGCTATAATTAGCATTGCCCATGCTGCCCTGTTAGAGGTTAACAATATCACTAACCTGCTGCAAAATGCTTCAGAGTTAGGGACAACAGCCTGCTCCTGGGTTCAGCTTCTCTTAACTCACACTGGCACATGGTCCTTTGTAAAGCAGCTGCCCTGACCGCTTGCCCTCATGGAGTCTGACCCCAGCAACAGGGAACCAGTTGGAGTAGACCCAAAACTACCACACCCAATTCCAAAAGCTTCTGGATGTGGACTGCTAAATCTGCCTAGCAACAATGCCCCAGACACAACTCACTCCTGCCTAAAGAGATATCTCCCTATTAGGCACATGGGTTACACAAGAAACATTTCTTCAACTTGCTTTCTGCATATCAACACAGAGCAGAGTGTTCATTAGAAACAACATTATTATTAGAAATAATAATAAAGGATCGAAACACAAATACGCCACTGCACACAATTTGCCCCTGTGGGAAGAGGAGGAGGAGAGAGAGAATGAACCATGTTGCCATTGTTCGTCAGCCACCATAGTGATAAGGGCAGTAGAAGAACAGGTATAGAATAGTGATAAGTCCCTTAGAAATGTGATAGACTCTGGAGGGGCAATGGAGGTGGGACCTGAGCAGAGTCATGGACCAAGCAGTAAGGAAACGTTCTGAGAACAACGTGCCCACAAATTTCCCTCAAACCAACTGCACCGTTTCTCGGCATTCCTAGAGTCTAAATATTATTAAAAAAGTCAAACCTGTCAAGCACAATGAAGCACCTTGATCTGATTTTTGGTAATTGGTTATTTCATAGGGTACAAATAATCATAAAATCAAATGGTCTCTACTTATAATTTTATAGTAATTGCTTTTATATCACTTGTCAGTTTTTTTCCATAATAAAGTTCATGCATAATTAGCATATAATCTTCAGGCATAAATAACACCCTAATTAGTCTGTAATCTGTAATTATAAAGTATTTACCAACTAGTTATATGCGTGTTTGGACTCTATAAAATAAAATATCTTTATTAAAGAAATTGAAGGAGAATTATGTAAATTTTGTGTGTGCCGCTCATTCTTGGAGCTGTCAGGACAAAGGAAACAAAGTTATAACAAATAGTTATTCTCCTTAATCTAAGCAAAGAGGTGATACAAGGGGAGAGATAGCGAGCAATACACATCACTGCTGGGTTTTTAAAGGCAAAGCCAAGTCTTTCCTGAACATTTAAGGGTGGAGGCAAAATGAATAATACTATTTAATAGTCAATCAGAGAAACACCCTGCTGTCACGAAATGTACGCGGAATCACATCTGGAGAAGATGAAAGCTCCCGATGGACAGATTTAGTCACAAATTCATACATTAGAGAACAGCAAAGTTTGGATAAAAGATCTGGCAAATGACATCCAAGGAGGATAATGTAATTACAGCCTTAAAAATGTGACAATATTAGGTTAATTCCATAGTAGCTTGACTTCCCCTTAAAATTGTTTTTCAGAACTGTGGATACATGTTTGTGCTGCAGTCATGTACAGTAAAGTCTGAGGAGTATGCTTTATGATCAACATGCTCTGTAGCACTTACGTTTTCATTTTGAAGTTCAAATGATTGCAGATAGGCACTGGTATGTGTTCTGTCTCACAATTTTTATTAGTATGGTTTGCAATACAGTAGCACCTAGAGGCCCCAGCTCAGATCACAGCACTATTCTATTAGGTTCTGTACAAACGCATAGTGAGAGACAGTCTCTGCTCTGAAGAGCAAACTCTAAATTAGAGTTGGGCTGAAAAAAAGGCAATTCCTTTCTGTGAAACATTTCTCAATTTGTTTTTGTTTAGCAAGCTGTTCTGGGGGGGAAATTTCAGCCAGCTGTCTTCTTAACAGACAATATAGACATAGGGGCGGGTAGAACCGTGGCTCAAAGGGTGTATCTACGCAGCAGCTGAGAGGTGAGTCCCAGCACAGGTAGATAGACTTCCGCGAGCTCTGCAGTGTGCTATCAATATCAGTGTGGATGTTGCAACACTGATGGCAGCTCTGAATAGGACCCAGGGGGTCAGGCATGCTTGGCCTTGGGCAACTAGCCCAAGCCACCACCTGTGCAACAACATCCACTCTGCTATTTTTAGCATGCTAGCTCAAATCTGTCTATCACGCTGGGAATCACACCTCCCAGCAGAAGTGTAAACATAAAGTGACTTGCGCAGCAACGGGGAAGCAAAGTCAGTATTTGGACCGATGATTCCTGAGTCCCTGTGGCAGTGTATGCATGCCCCGTCTCCTGTTGAAGCGGACGATGGGTGTGCTAACACCACAGTTGCAGTCCACCCAGCTGTTTCGGGACTCACCACGATAAGGCACCATAGTCAGATTCAAAAGGGGGCCCTTGGGTTCAGGGCAGTGAGGCCTAGCGGCCAGCCTCAGTACCACAGCCTTTAAGTCCAGGGCCGTGTGGCCTAGGGGCCAAAGTCAGTTCAGCTGCCTCGGGGTCAGGCTGTACGGCCTTGTGGCCAGAGTCAGTACAGTGGCCCTTGGGGTCAGGGCTGTACGGCCTAGCGGCCAGAGTCAGTACAATGGCCCCTGGGATCAGGGCCTAGCGGCTGGAGTCAGTACAATGGCCCTTGGGGTCAGGGCTGTGTTGCATTTGGAGCATGCCCAGTCTGGTCCAGGGGATGGGACTTCCGCCGCCCATAGGGTGGGATTAACCCTTTCCTGCGTAGTGTGGGGTATGTACGCCCTGTCACAGTCCCACTTTAGTGCCCTATCTTCTTGACCACATTACCTTGCAAATTTGAGTGTGATGTGAGTGTCTGTGATATTCTAACACTCTCTTTCTCTTATTTGGTTTCCTTTTACTACATAGGATGGTTGTAACATGAAAGCAGATCAAGTGTCCAGTGGACTGTCCTCTGTATGATGCTGGTGGGTGACATATAATAGCTGAGATGGTAATTATTGTTTATTTGTTGTTGTTAGAGCTGCTTGGGGGAAAAAAATGAAATTTCCCATCCTGTGGGAAATTCTGAGATTTTGACATTTGTTTTTCTCCTAAATCAGAATGAAAAATCAAAATCCTGGATTGGTTTTGTGAAATTAAATATTATAATAAGGTCAACATGTTATTTTGTCTTTATCTTTGTATATTATAGTCAACCATATTGATTTAGATAATATAATCAATAGAATAGAATCAATAGAATAGAATCACCTTGTCGACATTAAGGCCAGAAGGGACCATTGTGATCATCTAGTCTGACCTCCTGCACATTGCAGGCCAAAGAATCTCACCCCACCCCACCACCAAAATGTTTTGACCTTATTGAAACAAAATAATCTGGTAGTTTCCTATTGAAAAAAAAAGATGAAATGTACACTTTCCTGTCAAATATTTAGATTTTGTTAAATCAGCATTTTCAAAACCGCTATGTTGGAAAATTTCCTGCCAGCTTTAGTGGTTTTATATGACTGTGAGCCACTTGTGACCAACACTTCCATTGTATTCGTACATAGTAGTTGTATAATTTTACTGCATTTTATTCTTCAGTGACTCAAAAAAGTAAAATGTATAGAAGTGAGAAAGGAAGAAATCCAATTATTTTTGTGTATGGCACCTGCAGGAATGAGTGCTTTATAAATGCTCTATAGCTAGAGGATGATTCTTAGTCCCTTTGAAGCTGTATATAGACATTTATTCTATATTGTTATACTGTCCTGCATGAGGTGACATCCTAAGATTCATGAAGAAATGAGGTTTAGTGGCATCATCTATAATCCAAAACTGATCTTTAGTCTTCTTACGTAAACACATCTAGATGTAACACTACTGTATAGACTAGCTCTTTGCACCTGTAGACCAATTCCCAGGAGCCCTCAAGGGAAGTAGGCCTTTAGGTGGATGTCATTTTCACGATTTTATGTGCACTTACAGTCCTGGACTGCTGCAAAGGTTCATTTCAGTATTGGGCAAAATCCACACTGAGCTGGGCCGTCTTAATAGCTACAAAACCGGGTCTGTTTTTTCCTGCTTTGATTCCATGGTTAAATGAAAATGCCATCTCCTACTCTCCTTATTGTCCTGTAAGTCAGTCAAATGGGGCTTGACCTAAAATCTATATAGCTCATTCCTAAAAGCCTAAACACTTACCTTCTCTGAATAGTGCCTATCTGTAGAAGGAGACCACTGGCTTCAGGGGGGTTATGTGTGCAATAAGGTACTATTCAGTGTTAATAAGGTGGCAGATTCTGGCTCTAAGAGAACCGGTGAAGGCCACTACCAACTTGAGTCATCCTTTCTACAATAGGAAAAAATAACAGCCCCCAGAACCAGTTACAAACTTTCTCTTCACTTCTTATTTTAATGTGACTTTTGTAATCTAAAACACAGAGCAATATTTTGTAACTAAAATATGACCATCATTTTAAATCCGATCTGAACAAGGCATGGAAGAGGGTGGATTGTGGTATTCTTCTTTTGTTTTCCCCTGAGACACTTCTCAGAAATATTTGAATTGTATTCCTATGCTTGTAATTTCTCTGAAGCTTTGTTAGCACCAAACATTGTAAATAGCAAGTGGCATGGGAAAACAAACAAACAAACAAAAAAAGCAAGCAAACAAAACAAAAAAAACCCACCTGTCAGCTTCTTTACACTTGTGTCTTTTATGTTCCCTGAAAAGCTATCCTCTTGTCATAAAAAAACAAACCTTCCTCTTTGCAAAATCACTACATCCCTATGTAACAAATGCCACTAATAAAGTAAAGAATAAATCTATGGCAGGAAGGGAAACTGTGTGTAAGGAAAAGAATAATTGCTTGTGGATGAAATGGAGAAGCAATGGGCAGTCTGAGGAATTTCCTTTGGATCTTTATTACAGCAAGGGATTGGGGGAATTTGAAAATCTAAGGGTATCAGCAAACAGTAAAATAGGAGCTGAGAAAATCTCTAAAAAATCACAAACCTGGAATAAAATGGAAAAATTGATGAATTTAAAAAACAGGGTAAAAAGTATTTGTTGATTGCCTCCATCTGAATGAACTCTGGGGTGAAGTTTAAGCAAAATGCTGGGTAGAGCCAGTAACAAAGCCAAGGGCGAAGAAGAAATGGAAACCGTGAACAACACAGCAGAAGAGAAGAGCTCAATTTAAAAGCAGATCATAGTACTAATTCATCAATAAGAAATGTAGGAGTTTTAAAAACCCTTTGGAGTCACATTTATATACAATTGCGTGGAATATCTCTAATTATATTCACAATTATAACACCTATCTTTAGCAGAGAGGCAAAATGTATAAATGGAAGCCACAGTACAAGGAGTGACAAGTAGCTCAATGAACTGCAGGAGGAAAACCTTTATTTGAAATTAGAGAAGATGAGCGAGCGAGAGAGAAAGAGATGTAGCTAATAACACTGTAAAAAAAACCCAAATCCACACTCCAAATTGTAGCAGAGGAGATGCTGTTTGCATAGGATCAGACCACTCAAGTGGGCCAGGCAGGATCAGACCACAGGAGCAGGGGCAAGAATAGACACACCATATATGTGCAGGAGGAGATTCCCAAGAAGGAGCACAGAAGGGAGGCACTCTGGGGTTTGTCATGCTGTCTGGAGTGGAGTCTATCAATCACAGGGCAGACTGTTAAGAAGCAGGGCACAAGCCCAACAATGGTTATGAGTTCTACACTGAGATTATACTTGTTATTTGGTTGGTGAAAACTTCTCAGGCACTATATAGTCTTAACATGGAGTCACTGACAATCCCCTTGGGCATTCCGGTCTATCTTGCTACCCAGGCAAGCTTTATGCTGTATAGCCACTTTACCCCAAAGATCCACAAAATATTCAGGTTACTCCAAGTCTCAAAGGACCAGTCACTTACCCCAGGTCAATTTGCACCTTAGATCTTGCACCAAAGACAACGCTTATAGCCAATCCTATTGTAAACTACCTAAGGGCTTATTAACTAATAGGAAGAAATGAGTTATTTAAAAGGTTAAAACTGGCAAACCTACACACACAAGTGAATTGCAGTGTTAGGTTTCAGATAGTTATAGAGCTCCTGAAATATTCAATCTCTATAAATCCTTTAGGGCTAGCTCAGATTAATTATGGGGATCCGTTGCTTATGTTTAGGAATATTTTCCCCTTAGAATCCAAACAGCATAAAAAGACCCTACTATCTTCTGGTTAGGGATTTTCATCCCCATCTCCCTAGAGTCCAAGCTGATGGGATGAGGGCTCCTACATGTCTCCATCTTCATGGGTGTACTGGGAGCAATCAACAAAGTCTGTGTTCTTTGATGGCTTCCAATGGCCCATTTGGATTCAATAAGCCTTCCTGTTGGCAAGAGATGACCCCTCCTCCAGAATGAAAACGTGTATTTCATGGTTGGTGACTTTTCTTTCCTGACTGGAATTACAGTTTCAAAGCAAACACTTTTATAGTTACAGAACAAACACAAATATTACCTTATAGAATTGGTAACAGCTATTATAAGGATTATATTATAAGTAGGATTATATTATAATGCATGGAACAATTTACTAGCATTTCATAAAGTCTAAACACACTAAATACATGGTCACAAGTCTAATACCTGTTTTAGTAATACTAATACATGGGTGAGTCACACTCATTTCCAGCTATGCCTTCAATGGTGCTCACTTGAGGTCTAGGGACATTGGCATGAGCTGGCACCTGGTCTACCAGCATCACAGGGTCATCATGGTAAGCTCTGGTTGGCATGCAGTGATCAGTCACCTTCTATGCACTAGAAAACTAAAGCATTAGGAACTAACCTGGTGGGATAGCACCAGTCTAAGTACCAAATGGCCATGCTGTTTTGGATGCAGGTCAGTTGTACTGCACCACTGCAGCTGAATTGCCCTCTGGGTGCTTATCCCTCAGTTCCCAGTACAGCTTCCTGAAGCAGTGGTATCTGGGATATTTCAAAAGGCTTCAAGGAGCCCAAAGGCACTGAGAGCTCTGAGGTTAAACTCCCATATCCCCACCAAGAAAATTCCATAATGTGGTGAGTCTTCTGTCATTGATATCACATTTATCCTGTATGTGCTAGTCCAAAGATGGAGAGGTATAAGTCTTGGATGCGATACTAAATTCATCATGCCACATGAAATCGTGGTCAACAAGGAAAGATATGATCATCACAAATAAATATAAACCACATGTGTTGATGTATCCAAAAGCTCCTGATATAAATCTTCTCAAATTCTTCTAGAGAACTTACTTTCATCTCTCATCCTGCACCTGCATGTAATATTGTCATGTAGAAAAGAAGGGAAAGCATGATTAGGGTTATCACACAGGTGATATTAGCAATTAGCCAGCAAGTGTCATGGCATGATACTTTGGTGATACCTCTCTAAAAGCCATTGTGGCATGATAAGTCCACAACCATACGACAGAACAGTTACATGAGTGCACTACTGTGACGTTATCTGATAAAATATGACCATGTAGATCATTGTTGCTATGGCTGTTATATAATTTCAACAAATCTTGTACAAAGTATGTCAAGTAAGGTGTCTATGGAAAGATTATGATTTGCTGAATACGATTATGTTATTTGTATGCATGCATCATTTTTATCTGAAGTTATGAATATTAACTATGTGCCTGTATTTCAAATGTTTGCTCATGTGGTCACAACAACAAGGTAATTAGCTTGCACATCTTGAAGGGACTATTCAAGTTAAATGGCTCATTAAGGAAAACTTAACTCACAATGGACCTTGGACGATGCCTATCTACACTTAATGGACTTTCCTGTTATAGCCTCTGCTATGACTAAGTGAAATCATGCATGGACATGGGACTTGCCCATGTGACTCAAACCACCATCTTGTTACCTGTAATTTTCCACAATGAGAATAATGGGTTTCCTTTCAATTGGCAGAAGCTATAAAAGGCCCTGAAAACATCTCCATTTTGCCTCTTTCCTGCTCAAACCTCTGGACTATGGACTTACGCTAATGGGACATTCTAACCAAAGGACTGAGGACCTTCCAATGATTTGAAAGCAACCAGAAACTTAACAAGCTAGCAGTTTTTTTCCATCACTGCTACAAGCCTTATCCAAGAACTTTTTGTATGTATTTATTGTATGTATTTGATTCCTTTAAACAATTTTAACTTTCTTTCTTTCTTTCTTTCTTTCTTTCTTTCTTTCTTTCTTTCTTTCTTTCTTTCTTTCTATAAATAAACCTTTAGATTTTAGATACTAAAGGATTTGCAACAGTGTGATTATTGGGTAAGATCTGAGTTATGTATTGACCTGAGTATGTGGCTGGTCCTTTGAGCTCAGAATAACCCTTTTGTTTGATTAAATTGGTTTTAAATAACCACTCAACTTTAAGTCTAGTGTCTGGGTGTTGAATTCAGGACTGGAATGCCTAAGGAGACTGCTTTTCTGACTTCTTGTTAGCCAGTGTGGTGAAACAGAAGTTTACTTTTGTTGCTGGATTCGTATATCTTATGAGAGAATAACCACCAATTTTGAGGTGTGTCTGCCCTATTTCTCAGCAGTGTGCCCTGAGTTTGGTATTCTCAGTTGTAACCCACGGAGGCATGGTTACAGCCACACACAAAAAATTGTTGCAGTCACAAAAATGATGCAAGCAATTATTGCCAATGCCTTACTGCCGGGAGGAATGAGTGTACTTGTTCCTATCTAGGTCACCTTCCAAGTGCAACACGGAAACAGCTTTTGCTGCTGGTGAGCATCATGCAATCCTTGTAAGTTAAGTCACAGTGGCTCTCTTGCCTAAAGTCATTCATAACAAATATACCAGATTAGGATTTACTGAAATGGCAGAATCTCCTGTCACAATCATTGGATAATCCCACAAACCTTTATGCTTGTGATGCCAGGTTCAAAGGCCTCCGCAGTAGCTCTCCTAGTTAAAGCGGCAAAGAGTCCTGTGGCACCTTATAGACTAACAGACGTATTGGAGCATGAGCTTTCATGGGTGAATACCCACTTCATCGGATGCATGTAGTGGAAAGTATTTTTGGATGAAAAGGCATTTCAACATCTGACTACACTGCTCACCCCCATGACCTCTAATAGGTGGCAACATTTCTCACATGTAGACCCTGAGGCAGACACACTGTTTGGGAAGATACTTCAGATTCACTAAGTGGTATTCTGCTCTGGGCTGCTACGGTGGTTGGGATTGGAATCCATGTTGGTTGTGGTGAAGCTGAGACAAGGCCCTGACTGAAAATGTCCACAATAGAGCCACCAAATGTTGAAGCAGGGATTGTTCCTTGCATGCTTAAACAGCACCTGTCTAACATGCGTCTGAAGACTATGTTTCCTGGGGAATGGTGGCATCGAGATGCTTGAGCCAATTCTCTAGATAGTTTAATTAAAGCAGCTACTCAAGTTGTTGGGTTTAACATGTGGATACTAGGTGTGTTGGTGGACTGTGATATGCAGGACGTCACACAAGATGATCTGGTGATCCTTTCTGGCCTTAAACTCTTACTCTCTTATGAAAATAAAAATGAATATAAAGCACCAAAATCATAATTGAAACTGGAAGCTAAAGGGAGGGAGGTGGTTACTGCATATATTTCATATAGATTCCACTTCACCTCAGACAGTTGAACTTCTAAAGATATATAATTGGGCAATTATGACACAGAGAAAGGAATGATAATTTTTGTGAGTGTTATAGAACAATGATAAGCCATTAATTGAAACTCTAATTACCGCTTATAAGTGTTTGACAAAGTAGACGGTTTTTAGCACAGTGCTAGAAGCAACACTTAAGGCATTATTTCTATCAAAGCTTTTGGATTAAATTGCACGATTGTTTAGAACTATTATCTTCTCCTTTGAATGATGTGCCATTCTGAATCTTCAGTTTTATGACCATTTTATACTATGTTAGATGCTATATAATGTAGAGGCTGGATTCTGCCACAAGCGCTCACATTGATTAGTAACTTACTGTGCTAATAGTCCTATTTGGTTTGATTGTCACAGATTCATAGATTGTAATGCCAGAAGGTACCACTGTGATCATGCATTCTGATCTCCTCCTCCAAGGGAAGAAAGGCAAGGGTTGCCTCAGTCCCTTCAGGCTGACACTCCAGATCAGCCTCCCTGGGCCGCTTCCTACTTTCTCTGGGTTGCCTTCATTTTGGGGCATAGCCCAAGCCTTCTGTTTATACAGTCCCAGTAGTTCAGAGCCTCAGGTACAGGGAGGGCAGGGTGGGGGGTGGGGGGGGTTCCCACCTCACTTTCAGTGTCCAGTCATTCCCCTTCATCAGGAAAAAGGGCAGGCTCCTTCCCCTGTACATTGCTTTGCCTCAGCAGCTATAGCTTGTCTGCCTTCTTGCAGCCAGTCTCTCCTTCACACTCCGCGCTACCTGAGTGCCAGAGATCCCTTTTAAGTGGGGCCTCCATAGGGAGCATGCCCAATAGCTGCTGAAGGGGAGGGCCTCCTTGGTGCAGTTTTGCTTCACCACTCCTTTAACCTTAGGGGTGGGGTCTGTAAACCCCATACTTTTGTCTCTATGTGTGTGTGTGTGTGTCTGCACATGAATGAACGAACATATTGTATGTGCCTTTTGGTGAGGGTCCAGCCTTATGGGCCTCTAGTCAGGGGCTTGTTTATTCTTTATAGTTATATCTATGTTCTTTTGGGAAACCCTAGAATTAAAAAAAAGTTACTTACAAATAAATTTTAGTTTGCTGGCAAAGAAAACTATACTTCTAGTAGTTTGACCTCTTTTCCCACAATTTCCCTGGCCACCTGGGGTTGTTTTTTTTTTTAAATCCATCATTCTCAGATTGGTTCCAGAGAATCATTGACTTTCCAGAGTATCACTGTACTTCTGTCCTGTTCTCCAAGTTTGGCATCGGGATTTTCCTGTCGGGGATCACCTTCCTGCCACTACACCAATCTTGGCCTCTTGAGACAATCCAGGTTATTCATCAGCACTTCCCCTTGGAGCTGTTTTTAATAGTGATCTAACATGGGAACATTTGTAGAGCATGAAGGGCAGGAGTATAAATGCAGAGGAGGCAGGCTCTCCGCCATACTGAGCCCGCTCCCATCAACTGCACTGGATAAGGGCATGGTCTGCCAAAACAAATAGCTAGCTCCTTCAAGAGACTCTGAGGACAACTGGTGTCTTATTGCTTTGAAGTGTGGGAGGTTACCACTAGCCCCTCTTCTCCTGGGAAGTGGGAAGCTGAGGGGTAAGGAGTCATTAGGGAACTTCCAGTAGTATCCATTTCAGACTTACTGGTTATTCGCTCAGAAAAGATTGCCCAAACATTGTGGAAAGCCTTTCCATTGATAGGATAACTGCAGAGGAAGGTATGGGAAAGCAATGACTACCCAGATAAGAGATGGAATTCTGCTGAAGAAGAGGCTCTCCTACCATATAAAGATGATCTCCCTTGAAGGAATAGATAGTCTAGGGTACCTCTCCTGCTAAATTGAGATTGCCTCCTGTCACGATTCATTTGATGTAGCCAAAGGAGTTGCTGGGCATTGGTCCCAGTTCATGTGGCCTCAGTGACCTTGGTCCATGGTGACCCAGGCAACTGAAAATCAGCACAACACTCAATCTGGAGCTGAAACAAAGGAGTCTGTGGGAGCAGGCTCTTCATCCATGGAGCAGAGGAAGAAGAGCTTGCTGTGGGTGTCAGGCGCGAGTCATCCCTGTGGCCATTTGTCTAAGTGTCAGCTGATGGAAAGTGGAGGGGAGGCTAAGCTGTAGATGTACAGGACTAAAATAGCTCTTGGTTTCTGGTACAGAAGTAACCCTCACACACTTGCCAGTACTAGTATGTGAAGGCCCATCAATGAAATGCAATCTTACTTTATTTCACAATGATAAAGATGTAGGATCAGATTGTGTGTTCATTCTCCAGGATACACAGCCCAGAAGGTGCAGTCCAAAAAGAGTAAGGTGGGTATCAGGTGGTCCTAAGAGCTGAACTGAGGGGAACAAAGCAGGTGCACCTATGACAGCAATTCTACCCCATCCCCTGGTAGGCTGTTTATGGCCCCATGTGTCTCCAGAACGGCCTACAGGAGCCAGAGTAGGGAATGGAATCCTTGCCCCTGTTTGGGACTGGTATTTTCAAGTGCTGTAGAACATGAGGGCCAACTTCTGCTTGGGTTACTCATATGAGTTAATTGTTAGTGATCATTGGGAGTCCTTGGGTGAGCAAGGCAAGCCAGGTTTGGCTCTTAGTTTATTGGCAATGCAACCCAAAAGTGAAACTAATATTTACAAGGAAACAGCTATGATGTCCTGTCCTTTTGCGCTGATCACTACACTTAGGCTTTTAATTAACACTGCATTATCACACCTCTCACATCACAACTTCAATTAGGGTCCCAACCTGTGGTGTGCCGAGCTCCCCCAGCTCCCAGTAGAGCCAGTGGAAAATGAGGACACTCAGCACCACACAGGACAGCACCTGGCAGAATCAGGTCTTTAATGGGGACAGTGCAGAAGCTGGGGAAAAAAGGGAGTTTGAAGTGTCTTACAATAAATGGTGCAGGCAGCTCTAGAAAACAATTGTCCAACTTGTCTCTGCTGAATCAGGGAGCCGCAACGGGGCCCTTTGTGGTCTTTTATGCCCAGCAGAAACTGGTTGCCACAGAAAAGCCCTATACAGATGCCGCACCTACCTAGTTAAATTCCTGATTTCAGCGTCCGAATTCTGCATTTGCCAGGGAAACGTCTTCATGGCCAAAGGCTGTGATGAGCTGCAGCTCACATGACAGGAGGTGAGAGAGAGGAAGAAAAAGCACAATGAATCAACAACCTCATCAGTAACGGGAGGAAGACAAAGACAGAGCATTACACGTTTCTGTCAGCTCGGCTTTTCAAGTGGCTTTGATAATGAGTAGTCAAACTAAAATTACAGGCTTTGGTTTTTGCCACGTTTCCCCTTTTTCCATTTACTCCTCATACGTCACAATTGTATGGTGCCACTCTTGCCTGTCTCCCACCTAGAGGAATAGGGAAACCTGCCACTCACCATGCTAATTCAGAGCAGACAGAGAGGCTAAGGACAGTAATAATAACAGCTTTATAAGTCTGTGGTGTGCCAGGGTCGATAGGAGAGGGAGGCGGGAAAGATGGGAGAAGGAAAAAAAATACAAGAGGTAAAGGACAAGAAGAATTAATAGATTCAAAGGCTAGAAGGGACCATTATGATCATTGAGTCAGATGTCCTGAATAACACAAGCCATAGAATTTCACCCAGTAATTCTAAAGGAGATACTGTAGTTCAACCAGAAGTCTTGAATTTGACTCAGGAATTACTGGGTGAAATGCTATGGCCTAAGTTTTGGAGAATTTATCATGCCTCTTAATTGAAAGGGAAAAAAAAGGAAGGCAGAAAAGCGAACTGGGAAGAGAAACAGCACTGCAATGTTGGGGAAAGCGCTCATTAGAATGTGGCTCAGAATGGGCCACTCGGGAAAGTGGCTAGAATGAGTTTTATTGCTGATGAATGTTGCAGAAGAATGCACATCCATACAAGGCCAGACTTTGAAAGGGCCGGGCATCTGTTCTGGGCCCCCCCACGCCCCAATAAAACTACTATATGTGACACCAGGTAATTGTGTTACACAGCCTGCTGATGTGCACCCCAAATGGGAAACTGAACAAGTCACCGTAGTCACACAAAGGATTATGAATTTGTCTCTGTAGTCATCTGGCTACATATGCATTTGTGGCAGGCACGTGCACGGTTAGGGTACCATCTGAAAACTGAGGTTTGATGACAACAGGCAGGAGTAGGCAGCAGGTTTAAAACAAAGAAAAGGAAGTATTTCTTCACACAATGCACAGTTAACCCATGGAACTCTTTGCCAGAGGATGTTGTGAAGGCCAAGACTATAACAGGTTTCAAAAAAGAACTAGATAAATTCATGGAGGATAAGTCCATCAATGGCTACTAGCCAGGATGGGCAGGGATGGTGTCCCCAGCCTCTGTTTGCCAGAATCTGGGACTGGGAGACAGGGGATGGATCACTTGATGATTACCTGTTCTGTACATTTCATCTGGGGCACCTGGCATTGGTCACTGTCAGAAGACAGGATACCGGGTTAGATGGACATTGGACTGACCCAGTGTGACCATTCTTATTCTGAGTATGGAATAAGTGGTGCAAAGGCTCTCTCTGGAGCTCTTCAACATATTCCCAAGAAAAGCTGCAATCACATTAAACTAACTTGATCTGGATGTTTGACTGGAAATGTGGGGCCTGAATCTTCAACTTTTGCATGAGTAGTTCTTCCTCATGTGAGCTGATTTCAGTCAGACCCCTCTCCTGAACTATTCCTCTGACTCAGCTTGTAGGAGTAGACACTTGAAACTCAGGCAAGTTTAATCAAAGCTCTCTCAAAACTGAGCCAGTTTTTTTGGTTTAGTGACAGGATCATGCAGAATGTGTGGCCTTGAGCAGCTCTGATGTGAAACTCAGCAGTTTTAGCTGAACTCTGCTTTGATATTCTAGAAACCTAAAGTGTAACTTCGTTAGGTGCAAACCCACATGGATTAAAACTGCATGAATAATTTGCCTGGAGTCCTCTGAAGCCCCAGATTTCCATGGTGTGGCCTGCTGTTCTCTGTTTCTATGCTCACTCCATGATGCCATTAAAGCACATTAAAGACTGGTTAAGGTTGGTGTAAGCAGAAATGTTTGTATTTAAAAACAAGAAAGTATACTAAAATTAGACACAGAGCACTGAGCTCTGGTTCTTATGTTTGAAAAAGGATCAGGTTTTATCTTTGAATCAGCTACAGACAAAGAAGGATACTATTGTTAAAGCTATACCACTACATTTTGGGAAGAAACGCTGCACATAGGCAGTGGCTTAACAGTGGCAAATAGCGGCTTGTATTTTTGACCCTCTGTCTGTTCTTATAATTTTGATGTGATTTACCAAACCATACTCTTTTTTTAAATAAAAGGAGCAAAGAGAGCACAGAAGATCACATAAAACGAAGTCTGAGAGAACGATCTTCCTTCTGAAGTTCTTAAAGAACTGCCCTTCAAAGGAACTCACTAGCATAGCTAAAAGAAAAGGAGTACTTGTGGCACCTTAGAGACTAACCAATTTATTTGAGTATGAGCTTTCGTGAGCTACAGCTCACTTCATCGGATGCATAAAGTGAGCTGTAGCTCACGAAAGCTTATGCTCAAGTAAATTGGTTAGTCTCTAAGGTGCCACAAGTACTCCTTTTCTTTTTGCGAATACAGACTGACACGGCTGTTACTCTGAAACTAGCATAGCTGCCACCAACAGAGGAGAACTTGCCGTGATGGCAGCTGTGGATGAAAGTACGTCCATTATGATGACCGTGCTGGCACAGCCCTTTGTTGGTGGGGTGTCAACCACCCAAGTGGGAGTTCTGGGAGGCATTTGGTTTTCACCTCTTCAGAAAGTGCATGCTCAGCCAATGAGGAAGGGGATCTGAACCCACCCCGTTTGGAATGATTAGGGCAGCTTGTTCCATGTGGTACTTTATCTCAGTTAATTATAGGGCCCGCATTAACGTAATATCAGAGCACCTCACCCTTTGTAATATATTTTTCATCACAACACCTCTATGAGGTATAGAATGATCATCTCTGTGTTATAGATGAGGAACTGAGACTTAATGGCTCTCCCAAGGTCACGTAGAAATATGTGGTGGAGCATAGATTTGAACTGAGGTCTCCCAAGTACTAAGGCATTGCTCTAACTACTAAACCATCCTTCCTCTCTGCTTTTGGAGGCCTTTGCTTTTCAGAGGGCATGTGGGCAGCACTTTTTGAAAATACAAGATGACTCAAGTGGGGCAAAAACAGAAGCACCCCACATCACTAGTCATGTGAAAAGAAGAAGCTGTGTCTCTGGTCTCATCCCTATAAAATCAGAGACTACTGGCAAGCCAGGAGCAACTGCAAGGGAAAACTCATTCGTTGAAATAGGCCACCAGTGTTATTCGTTCGGACAATATTTAGCCGTTTCTGTCACTGTGGTACTTAGATTGGGTCCCAGGTATTCAAAGCCACAGGCCTGTGGGTGGAACGTTGCAAAATTAAACGACCATCATTCAAGCTGCCAAATATCCGAGCACCAAGTGTTTTATGTAGCACTGTGCAAGTGCCTATAATGGCTGCACAGCATCTGACTAAAATGGCATCACTGTGTGAAAAAGGGGGAAAAATCCTTCTTTTGAAAGTTTGGGAATTAAATTGAAAGGTTGTTTTTTTTTTGCAGAAATACTAAATCTTGAATCAAGAGCATGAAAATTAGTTCAGCTGGAGGGAAAATATTCACTGTCCAACCGTTGTGCTCACTGTACTTTCCTTTTTTTCCCATTTCTAATCTAACCATGCCCCTTTATGCAAACAGGGGCCTTTATACCATACCATGTGGTATTGAGCTGGCTAGTATGTAAGTGAAGAAAACACTGCCCTCTGATGGATCCAATCAGGACTGCTCTACTGTTTAACATAGCTCCTATACTGCTAATAGCCAAGAGAGATTTTCCTTTCAGCCCAAGTGGCAAGCACCTGTGCTTTTAGGGGCAGGAGGATCTGAGTTCTATCTCTACTGCTTTCTTAAAATTAAAGAATCTACATGAAGATGGCAGGTTTCTCGCTACCCTCTCAGGGGGACTGCTGCTACCTGAAAACCTGGCCTTGTATTTACAGTATTACCCCTTACCTCGGTATCAGAAAACAAGCCTCTTCCTATTATAAACTGTCAGCACAGATTTTGCTCCCCTTGATTCTCTATTTCCTTTCCCTTATTTTTCACAGGGCCTGTCCGAGAGCCAGAATTTCTTGGAGCTTTGTTATATCCCTTTGTGTTTTCAGGTGTGCTATCACTGCCTCAGCCATAGCGCTGCAACAGAGGTCAGGCAGTTTTGACGTTTGCGCAGCAGAGAGGCTTGGACGTGTTTTGTAGTTTGGGGAAGTGATATGGGAACAGCTGGGCATAGTTCTGCTCACTTGCCTTGGGTGTTAACTTTCAGTTCCTGGGTTCTCCTGCATGGGCAATGCTCAGGGGGATATAATCTATCTATTGTAAGTACTAATATGCCCTCCTCATTACCACATTGTGGGAGTAAAAAAAAAAAATTGTTCAGAAACCAAAATCTGAACATCTAAAAATGAACTGGAAAAAAAAGATTTATTTTACTGAATAATAAAAATAGCTACAGAAAACAATGGAAAGATTCCTATTGACTTCAATGGACTTTGGATCAAGCCTTAAATTTCCAAAAGTTGCATTCATCTCTAGTCATGTGACCCCAATCACAGTAAATGGGAATTTATAATGTGAGTCACTCTCTGCCCAACAACCAGATTTTTTAAAAACTTGGCCCACTAATCAACACAAAGTATTGAAATCTTTATTATGAAATTTCTCAATGCTAAAACCGGCATACTGATCACCTTGCAATGGTCTAGTGCAGGGATCGGCAACCTTTGGCACACGGCCCACCAGGGAAATCCACTGGCGGGCCGGGCCATTTTGTTTACCTGCAGCGTCCGCAGGTTCGGCCGATCGCAGCTCCCACTGGCCACGGTTCACCATTCCAGGCCAATGTGGGCTGTGGGACGCGGCGGCCAGCACATCCCTTGGCCCGCGCTGCTTCCTGCAGCCCCCATTGGCCTGGAACGGCAAACCGCAGCCAGTGGGAGTGGCGATTGGCCGAACCTGTGGACACTGCTGGTAAACAAACCGTCCGGCCCGCCAGCGGATTTCCCTGATGGGCCGCGTGCCAAAGGTTGCCGACCCCGGTCTAGTGCCAAATAATGTTCCCAATGTCAGTGTTCTCTGTTGAAGTCAGTGGAGTTATTTTGACTTATGCTGGTGTAACTGAGAGGGGGAAAAAAGGGCCCAATTCTTGTCTCAAAGACTCAGCTGGAAATACTGTCTGGTAAGCAGTTTTACAAACAGCATCCCAATGCCTGATATTTCTTAGTGTTCTCAGCCTCCCCTGCAACCTACATGCTTGTGTTTTTTTTATTTAAAGAAAACTTGTGTTTAGTGAGGGTCCCCAAATAGCTCATTTTTCATTTTTCCTTCCTTAATTGTTTTTTATTTCACTTGCTTTAGCTTTTTTTTTTTTTTCCAGAACGTACCCGAACTTCCCCTGTCATACCTTTTAAGTAGTTCGGATTTTCCCCATCTTACACAATAGTCTCTTCAAAGAAGTTTTGTGTCAGCTGTTCCACACCACAGACTGCTGGCTGTCTTCACTTCAGGTATGCTCAGGAACATAGGATCGCAGATCCCTCAAGCCCAGTATCCTACTTCCAACAGTAGCCAATCTCAGGTAGAAGCTGAACTCCTGTGGACATCTGACACTTTGGGAGACCTTTTCCAATAAGAGAGGGGAAGGGGATGTAATCAGAGCTGGTTGCAATTTTTTTTTTCCTGCTGTAAATTTTGACAATTTAAAAAAAATCAACAAAATTTACTACAGAAAATTTTGAATTTTAGTCAAAAACCAAAAAACTGCCTCTCTTTGTTTTGTTTTGTTTTCAGATGAAAACTTTTCGGAGTGAGTTTTAGTTAAAAAAAAAAGTTGACATTCTCCCTGGAAAGCAAGCACTTTGCACAACAATTCCCGTTTAATGAAAAAAAAAAAAAAATTTCCCACCAAAAACCAGTTTCAACTGAAAATATTCGACCAGCCCTAACTGGCATAGACAGTGTGATCATATCTCCCTGTATTGGATGGCGTTTTTAGCATCTACACATTCACAGGTAACAGAGTAGTTCTGTTAGATCATGTGGTTGGGCCTTTGGGATCAGTCCCCTCTGATGACTGTGGTCTCTGCATTTATAAAGCCATGAGTTTATTGTTAGCACTCTACATAAATGGAAGGAATTATTTCCTGGCCCTTAAGATGATCGTTTTGTAACTTTGAAGCCTGAGATCTAAACCTAAAACTGCAAGCAAAGCTCAGGCAGAGGGGTGCCCACCCAGAAGGAATGTTTACACAAACCCTGTCAAGCGAAACAGCAGAGTCTTGCACAGCTCTAATCTTTGTCTATAACACAGAAGGAACTAGATTGTAATAACATCAAGGTTTCATTTTAAGTCCACTAAACCAGTGACATTCTGATTTAAGGTTCCCTCAGCACCATCAATTCAGCTCTGTTACATAGTACAGTTAAGAGGGCCCAGTCTGTTAGAGCATCCCATGTGAAATACCTCAAAGTTCTTCAGATCAACATATTGTAGATTAGCCTTATCACCACTACACTAGGATATTTTAAACATCCCCTTGAAAACACTGTGGCTGGTAGAAAGTCAGTTAAAGGGAAAGTATGCCAGAAAGCATTCCAAGACCACCAATGTTAACATACACAAGTTAAAAAAAAATGTAGCAGGCTAGCATACAATTCTTTACTATGTTTCAAACAATATTTGATACATGCAGTAAACTTTGTAGGCCAGGTAAATGGCCCACGGTCTAACACATACACAAATATCAGGGAAGCGGGAAAGGCTAGTGGCGATGTTTGAAAGTCAGCAGGCCAAAATGACCAAATACAAGTAAACTCAAAGCAAGCTTGCCAAGGCAGGTCAAGATCACACTAGACCTAACTTGAAACAGGGTGGACAAAGTCTAATCTTCCCGTTCTAAGTGGCTCCCAGTACTGGCTAATCACAAATATTAGTCATGGAGAACAGAACTCCTGGTTGGGTGTTTCGATACTTGCCTTCCTTTAAAGTTAATGAAAGATACAGCTCTCAATCTACTAGAGCCAGTGCTTTGAAAATCTCAGGCCATATGTTTCATCTCAAATAAAACAGGTGTCTACCCAGTCAAAGCCCATCTTTGCGACTTGATTGCCTTCAATTAGGCTGCTATGTCCGTATAGTATGTAGGCAACAAAGCACCAGTTTAAGGCACTTGTGTGCTGATTTCGTTGACTAAGTTAGCATTGGGGTGTCTATAATGAGTATTTACTGGTCTACATATGGATGTAAGTGCCTCAATTTAGCTACCAAAATTTAAGAATTGGGCTGCAGCACTGTTTTTGTTCCTTGACTGGATGAGCATCAGTATTTCTGGCAGAAATACTGTACTCATGTGTTTGAATTTAAGTCCAGTTTCTGTGAATACTACCACCCGTGACTTTGAAACTCATTCTTCATGAACATTCGTGCTAGTGCCTTTAAGGGACCAGGTTGGAAAAAGGCTGTGGCTACTGCTCCAGAATCCAGCATGGCAGCTCTGTGCCTTTGCCGTGAGGTGGGGCTTAATTTCGTCTACTAGTCCCAGCCACACTATCCCTGAAAAGAACCTGGTTACACTTGTGTTATGAAGAACTGGATTTCAGCAAGTAAGTACGAGCCCTTCCTTGCCACCCTTATTCACAGGGACATTCTTACTGCATTCAGAGGGGTTCATCACGAGGCCATAGCTCTCTGCAGCTAACTACACACAACTGAATGTCATGGTAACTTTCTGCAAAATGTCACTTTTTGAGAAAACAAGTCCTTGCACATCTGGAGCTGCTTAAAATCAATTTCCTTTTCCTCTTATTTTTTCTGCTCTATAACTAAAATGAGCCTAAACATTTTACATCTCTTTTTGCAATAAATAAATAAATGCCATCTGGTCTAACAACTCAGTTGCCAATTATGAGCCTGGAGCAATCTGAAACTGCCAGATATTCAGCCCCCAAAAATATGGTTTCCAACAGAAATGCTAAGAGAACCTTTGTGATGGCTCAGTGCCAAGCTATGGTGCCATGCAAGCATTTTCTGCCACCTCACAGCCATTTGCAACAAATTAGTGCAATCTGCCTTGCACGAGAATTAATGCATTATGGTAACTTGCTTAATAGAATCTCAGTTCAGTACTTACTCTTCTATCTTCTTTTAATCATAGATGAAATTTTTTTGCAAGCCAGCTATATTCCTGTTGATCAAATCTTCTAGAGTTATATCCTAGTTAAAAACCATGTCTAGAAGTTTGCAACAAATGCAAGAAAAAGCATCCACTTGAAATAAGTAGTCCAGTGTTTCTTTGTAAAGTCAAGGTATTACCGTGGTCTATTAAACCTCTTAAGATGTGGGTTGAAAATATGTCTAAGAGCAGGTGAATCATTGCAAAACCAGTGAGTTTTTTTGCATCAAATTCCAAACAGCTGCTCAGTTTGACTTTGTTTTCCCTTCTTGTAGTCACAATTTCTGCACAATCACAAAAATAGAACAGGGTTTTTTTCAAACACATGTCTGGAGACAGGCTGTTCTTCACATGCAGAACTGTATGTACAAATGAACATACCGTTATGTAGGACGTGAAAATTTGTTCTTTGCCATTTACCTATTTATAATATTTCAGTCAACCCGTTAGGAAGCAGAAGCCGCACCACATGCTGTCGGTGACCACTCACATGCTGTGCAAACCACCTGAGCATTGAAAACTGGTCCTCCAAATCAGTCACTGAATACTTACGAACAGCAAAGACGTTCATAGGAATCAGGGTTGGGTTGGGACCAAATCATGAACAGAAATAAGGGATACATATACCTGTGAAATTATTTGCAATGAATAAATGCACCAGCTCTAGTTGGGAGTGAAACCTATGCCCTGATCCAGCAACATTTTCTCATGTGAATCGTCCCACAAGTCAGATTTGCACATGTGAGTATAAAAATACTCCAGGGACAAGTCAGAGGAGGGTAAAGGAAAAGACATCAAGAAGTCTGATTTTAGGCTTAAGGCACTGGAGTGGGACTCAGGAGATATGAGCTCGTTTCCCAGCTCTGCCACAGGTTCCCTCAGTGACCTCAGCAAGGTGATTCTCTCTGTGCCTTAGTTCCCCATCTGTAAAATGGGGAGAATAGCATTTCCTTTGTACAATTTGTCTCTTTAGGTTCTTAGCTTTTGGGGGAAGGGCTGTCTCTTGTTATCTATAAGTACTGTTCACACAACGGGGGCCCCAATTCTTTGCTGGGGCCTGCGGGTGCTATTGTTACATACATGATTAATAATAACACTGAGATTTCAGTGGGACTGTACCTATGAGTAAGGGCTTTAGGATCTGGCCCTGAGTTCATTGTTTTCAGCCAAATCACTGACTCATCCTTACATAAACTGGGCGTGATGATTATGAGACTTTCCTTTTAAGGGGGCCAGGAAAGGATTAGCCAGGGTTTGGGAGGTGATGTTTACATTCCTTTGGCACAGCTATAAGGAGAAGTGGAATAATCCTTGCCTGGTGCTACAAGATATGCTACTTTGAAATTCAGGGATAAAGAGAAGAGTTGGTTGAACTACAAATGTCATGCAGTAGTAATACAGCAGTGAGATGAGGGGTCTGTTGTGCAAGGGACAGTACGTGCACATAGTAAGAGAAAATCCCTGCATCTAAGAGCTTGAAATCTACATAGACAAGACAGACAAAGGGTGGACTTGGAAAAAGAGGGCTAGAGGGGTGAAGAGACTTGCCCAAGGTCACACAGCAGGTCAGTGGCACAGCTCAGAATAAAACCTCCTGACTCTGAGTCCAGTGATCCATCCATTATAGCATGATGTATCTCTCCCCACCCCCAAAAATGGTTATCACACTGTCTGGAGTGGCTCACGACTGAGAGTGCCTACCTCAGGGCAGACTGTCAAAAGCAGGGCAGAAACCTCAAACTGGTGGTGTGCTCTATAATTAGATGTCACCAAGCCAGTAACAAATCTGAACTCCTGAATCATACCAGTTTCACCAGGGAGTCAGACAATTCTCTTTTATTCTCTGGTCTATCTTGCCACCCAGACAAACTGGACTTAGTAATAAATGATCATTTACACCAAAAATCACACCACATTCAGGTTGCTCCCACTCCCAAGAGGCCAGTCACTTACCCCAGTTCAATTGGTACATGAGATCTTACACCACAGATAACACTTGTAGCCAATCCTGTAATAAACTATCTAAAGGTTTATTAATTAGAAAAGAGAAATCAGAGAGTCATTTACAAGTTAAAGCAAGCGAACATATGCACAAATGAGTTGCAAGCTAAATCCTAAGAGTGACAGAGTTGTAGTGATCTGTCAATTCAACACGTCTTTCAGGGTGGACGCTGGAGTCAATCCCTGGGGATCTCTGGTTTCAGTTTGGTATCTCTGGCCCTGTGAGAGTTCAAACAGCAAAGAGATGAAAAATCTTCGCATCACCTACTTTTGTTTCTCTCTGCCTGCATTCAAAGTGATGGTACTAGGCCTTCTGCATGTACTTCTCTAGAGGTGGATGGGGTAATTAACAAAGCTTTTGTTTTATAATGCCCCACTTAAATTTGATAGTCCTGGATGGGTGCGGGAGGGATGATTCCCATCCCTGGGTTCACAAGTTCAGTGCAAACATTTTCAAAGTTATAAAGCAAAACTTACCTATGCTCCTATAGCATGGAACATGGACATTACAAGTGAGATTAACGCATGCAGCAATTTGCAAGCATTTTGTAGAGTCTAAACACTAAATACATTCTTATAACCCTATAATACCTATTGTGATCAAAACCAAGATATAGGTGAATTGGTCTGGTCTCAAGTTACGAGTTTGTCGGTTCTTAACTAAAGCCTGCATCCTTGGCAAGAGCTGACACCTGGCTTGCCAGCATCACCATGGTTACAGTTAGTACCTTCGAAAAGGAGACCAGACCACCCTTCTTTAAAACTTACCCTTCAAAATGAACCTAGATTTGCAATACACACAGAGAGAAGCACACCTGATGATGTCACCTACTGGGTGACTTTTGATCAGTGCTGGAGGTCCAGTGTTTGACTGATCTACATTTTCCTTAAATCAGCTTCTCAGTTCCATTTATTGTTGTTGCTGGTTTTTGTTTGCTTGCTTGGTTTTGTGTTTACAAATGTGGTTAATTGTCTTTGGGCTAAAATCCTTAGCTATGTGTGGTGACACTCCTGAGCACCATGGTGCTTCCAGGCCCTCGTATGCGAACCCCAGAATAGCTATGGGTACCAACACAGTGTGGTGGGGATACTGCACCATGCAGTGGCTGCTTCCCGCCTTCCCTGCTACCTGGCTCTGCTTTGCTGTGATCTGTGGGCCTTTGCTCCCCTGTGCACCGGAGGAGAACGTTTGGCCAAGTGAGTGACAGCTTACTCTGGACAGCTTACTCTGTGTGGAGTCCCCACAACTGGGACTAAGGCCTTCAACGGGCACATGAAGCGAACCAAAGTGGATGAGATCTTTGGTCAGTACCTTATGCTACAAAGAACGGCAAAAGAAAAAAAGTATGATAGGTCTGCCCAGAGGACTGATCAAACCTACTGAAGTCAATATAAAAAAAACTGGTTGTCTTCAGTGGGCTTTGGCTCATGTTCCAGTTTTGCAATAGTGTGGAGCAAGGCAGGATGACTCCCTGACCTTATGATGCCTTGAAGCAGTGACTTTGATTATCTTCATTTGAAGCTGATTTGCTTCCAGAGTTAGTATCTCTGTAATTAACCATTCTCTTTTATGGATCCAGGGTCCCACCACAGGGTTTTATTCACTGACTTCACTTGAGAGAGTAGTGCACAATTTGAATACACAAACAGCTAGAGGACTCAATTCTCATGACTAGATTTGGGTTGGTTTTTACCCCTGTCTGCATTCCTTTTGGCTCCGTGAGGAACCCCCCCCCATTCCCTTCATTTTGCACACCCCTCCCAACCCAGGTCCTGCTTCCCCACACAATTAGGGACTTCCTTTGGGCATACAGAGTGGGGCAGCAATACGAAGCCTCTTCTGCCCCTTTCCTTCCTCTGTAGCAGACCCTGCCCTTCCTGTGCTCTTGGGGACACAGGGGCTGTTCATTCCTCCCCCTAGGGAGCAAGTTACTGAAAAAGGGGCAGGGAATGGACAGGACCAGCGCATCTCCCTTCTCCACAGTGGCCCACAATGCAGGGCAAGATAATAGGATGGGACAATCTGCTTCAGCTGTGTGGATGGAGCACATTGTGCCCCCTTTCACAGAATCATAGAATATCAGGGTTGGAAGGGACCTCAGGAGGTCATCTAGTCCAACCCCCTGCTCAAAGCAGGACCAACACCAACTAAATCATCCCAGCCAGGACTTTGTCAAGCCTGACCTTAAAAACCTCTTGGACTCTGCACTGCTCCAGGAGAAACTGCCTGCTTGGGGCACAAGCTCTCTCCAGGGCTCCTCCTCTGGGAGCACTGCTCTGATCTGTCCCTATACAGGGCGGCAGCATAAATATCACTCTCTAGATTCGAGACCTTATTCTGTAGTTATAGACATTTCAACAGCACTCCACACAACCATAGTGCCTTAGCGCCTATACACCACGTACCACATACCATCCTCCTTGCCTTATAGAGCCTCTTCTTCTACAGACCTCGCACCGGTAAATCAGTTGCTGTTGAACCACACAGGACTCTGCTTTTCTGCTTCCTGACACCCAGAACCTTCCAGGGGGATGAGTGTCAAGTTGCTGGGCAAACCAAACCCTCGGATTTATCAGTGCATGAGGGCCCTTAACACTGTGGCTGTGGCCTGTGCCCTATTTGATTTTAATGACATAAGGGGCTGAGTGTCTTTGGCATAGAAATAAGAGCACGAATCATGCTAGGGAATAATATTACCTGGAGTAAAGCATGTGGATGTTAAGTAACAACAGGCTGGATATAAGACATTGAGCTGGGATTCTCAAAATAGCCTTGCTCCTTTAGGCTTTTTTGAAAATACCAGCTTCAACCCCTACCATCCCTTGTGGTTTCAGGTTTTGTGTCTGGCACAAAGAATTCAGGGAGGAAGTGGTTAAGAGACCCTCCTGCATATCACTTTTGTGCAAGGGGAAAGCATAAACTAACATCTGTTGGACAAATAGGATTGAAACTGTCTCAACGCGTAGAGTCAGCTAAGCCTTCATAACATTAGCCATGATCAAGTGGGATGTTGTCATAATCAAGAGCAGCAAAAAGCGGCACTCAGATCAAGCCACATTCGAATGTTCAAGCAGCCAGAGTCAGAGCACATTAATATACCATGACAAAAATATCGGCTAAAGCAGACTGTGAGCTGGGCAGGGCTGAAAATCCAGGTTGGGATTTCTCAGAGAGTACAGTAAGCAGGTCACAGGTCAGTTGCCTCTGCCCTTAAAGACTTGGGGTCACAGTGATCCCTGCTCTAAGCAGTCACAAATTCAGGGAAGGGATGTTCAAATCAAAGGCTTCTGCCTGGTTTGTTCTATAGATGAAGAACAGATAGGAAATTCAGGCTCGTATTTGAATGTACCCGAAGTTCAGGCATGTTCTCCCGGTTTTAGTCCTTGTGCCCTGTGCCAGTGAGGTGGCCATTACTGTCAATTGGGGTAAAGACACATATCCATAAGAACTGGACTGAAAGCATCAATTTGTTATCCATAGGCCAGCACTATTAGGTGGTTATTTTTTTTTTTTGTTGCACTGCTCTGAGTTGGGTTTGACCTAGAAAACAGTATCCTAGTAGCACATTCCAAAGCCACCCAGCCCCTAGAGCTTTTGGAAGTTTCAATATGTAATTTTACTCAGTTGAGGCTCTTTAACAGATCTCTGTTTTACAAACAATTCAATTTGCTCTTACAGCTAGCTGTAGCCACCAAAAAAGCAAGCGCTGTATGAAACATTTTAGCAACAATGGAACTTATCTCAGTGAAGATATTTAAGATATCCCGATGTTATAAGATTGAGAGAGCAAATTCCAGATTGCAAATTTTAACAATTCTACAGTATGTTTTTATTAAGTGACCTTCAGCAGACTTTCTATACGCAAGATACTTTATCTCTCTGTGCCTCAGTTCTCTATCTGTTAAATGGGGATAATAATACATCATTTCCCCCATCCTTTGGTGTCTAATTATATTGTAAGCTCTTTGGGGGAGGGATTGTCTCCAACTTTGTGTATGTACAGTGCCTAGCATAATGGGGCCCAGGTCTTGGTTGGGGTACCACAGTACAAATAATAATTAATGAAACATACCTGGTTATAGCTGCAGTAATGTGTATTTCTTTTTCCTCCACTAAACAGACTGACAGCTACAAACTTTGGCAAACACATACCAGATCTAATGATGAACTCATAATACTCATACAATGCATTTCCCAAAACACCACTTGCACTTGAGTAGGAAAGCGAGCAGTTTGGCTGTAGTGATGGGTAGATTAAACCGTCTCAGCTAGTCTTAATGAATTCCCTTCAATGCTCCAGCACGTATGCATGAGAACACACAAACACACACACACACACACACACACACACAGAGTCCGCAAGATGCTCTGGAGAGTCAAGTGAGTATCCAGGTGCAGGTCTGGTGCAATTCAAGTAGTGTAAATCCAAACAGCTGTAGAACAAGTTTCAAACAAATGTTCTGTGGTCAGTTGCTCACAGCGCCTTTTTTAATGACATCTTAATGCCCTTACAGTGAGCACATTGGAATTTTTATATCCTACTTATTCCTCTCTTATGGCAACCGCAGTTAAAAACATAACATAGTCTTGAGAGTTCCGGTTTATCCCTAATGACTCCGTGTTAGAGCTCTGGAGCGCCATCCTGTGAGGTGCTGTGCACTCGGGCTCTGATCCAGCAAAGCACTTACTCACATGCCTAACTTTAAGCATGTGCATAGTCCCAGTGAGGGCCATAAGCTTTGATGGATCGGGGCTGGAGCGCTCAGCACCTTGCAGGATCAAGCCCTGACCCCAAATGAGAGTTTTATCCAAGCCGCTTTGTCCTAGAAACTTTGAATTTTCACATTGTAAAACATCTTTTTTTTTTGCCTCTGCAATTGATAATGGGCACAAACATGGAGCCAGGTTGCTCCTGGTCCTTGCATCCTGCGGGAGACAGTGCAGAAGCAGCACTCACCCCCACTGCACAACCTGCTAAAAGGGTAGGGATGCTTGCCTGCCTCGTGTCCGGGGCAGCACAAGCACTGTTCCATTGATGGGTCCCTGGAGGAGCCATCCGCCCCCAAGGATTGATGAGGATGCAGAGCTATTCCCCTGGCCCCATCGCCTCCACCCCTGGATTGAGATGTTGGGGATCAGGCTGTACCATTGCTCTCAGAGCTCCCACTAAGGCATTTTTGCTCTATATTTTACCCCCGCACAGGTCAGGACACAATCTGTCCCATTAATAGTTGAATCTGAATGACCAACAACCTGGTATGACGATCACAGACCAGGTCACAAGCCATCCAGATGTTGATATTTACACCCACAAACCATTTTCAGGAAATTCAGGAGTAATCCTGATAGCTCATCTTGTGCTGGCAAAATACAAGACAGGTTAAGGCCTAGCTGAATACACAGTGCCCAAAGTCCTGATAAATATTAATGTCGCAGTGAAAATATTCCCATAGGAAGACAAATGCCATGCAAACTCTTGCATAACAAATTGATGTGTCTCTGAAAGGTGGTAGACTACCCCCTGCTCAAATGAAACTGTCTTTTGTTTTATTAGCCCTGGAGCATTCAGCCACCAAGAGCAATTTTGAATTCAGAGTGAAATGGATAAATCACAGGACACCCTCCCTCCTGCTTAGACTATATTGTTTCCATCAGAAGAACCACCAGGGGGAATTATTTCTTCATTTACCGGGATATCTCCAGTTATGCTTCCTCAGCTGCTGTGATCAACCTGTATTATCTGGACCCATAGCATATCTGAGAGATTATTTTTAGTAACCTTCTGGGGCTGAATCTCTGCCACTCAGATACTCAGCTTACCCAGAGTTTTCAAGCAAGATCTGGAGAGGACTCTTGTTTCACTGGACTGGAGTGACAAACTCTGGCATGAATGATTTCTCCATTGGGCTGCAGACAATACATTGCATTGGCTGGAGTTTATTTTTTTTCCCCTGAAGATGCCCTGACTGATAAGTCAACAACAAGTTAGTTCAAGCTTAGTGCAGACATCACTGGGTGAAATTGTATGGCCCTTGTTTTGCAGGTCAGATGGTATGGGTTTCACTGGGTTAAGCTTTTCCTTTGCCTCTTGCTCCTAGGTCCTGTTCAGCAAAGCATTTAAGGGGGAAATTTTCAAAATCTCTCAACATTGTCCTAACTCTGCCCCCATTTAAGTCAATAGGAGTTTTATCCTTTATTTCAGTGGGAGCCGAGTTAGGCTACAGCTGAGTATTTTTGAAAATTGCACCTTTAAGTACATGCTTATCTTTAAACAAGTGCTTAAGTCCATCCTGCTTCAGCAAAGCATTTAGTTCCACATGTGTTTAACTTAAGCATGTGCTTAAGTGTTTTGCTGAATCAGGGTGTTAGTGCCTAAAATCAGGAGAAGAGCTGATTAAAGATGCACACTCAGAAACCTTTGATACTTTGGGAACTGATGGTACTGTGCGTCCTTCCAGGATCAGGCTCTACATTTTCAGTCTCAGCAGAAAGATCCTTGCAAAAGCGGAAATAATAATAATAATCATTACTATTATTAATAATAATAATAATTTAAAAAAAAAAGAAAACCAAAGGGTTATTTTGACTCTTAGCTTGTAAGCTCTGCACATGTTGTTTAATACCACTCACACTGAGAGTAACAGAAAAAAACCCTCATGCTTCAAACACCAAATGTCAGAAGAATCACTTTGTACCAGACATGGAACCTTTAAGCACATTTAATAAATCTATTGCTAATTCCACTGAGATTACATGAATTAGCCTTTCCTTAATTGGTAGTTCCAAAATAGTCTCCACAGGAACATTTCCTCTAACAGAAGATTTAAAATTCCATTAGTGGCAATGACAGCATTGTAGCTGAGTGAAGGTAGGGATTGTCTGATCTTTTGTCTAAAATATTCAGGATAATTGATGATAAAAATGGAGAAACCATTAGCTGAATGATTGATACTGGTCCCTTTCTAATTACATCAGCCCTTTCCATTAGAGACAGGTCATGGAACTTACAGATCTACAGCTACAGGTTTAAGAGTTTTTGACAAATAACCATAATTTAAAACACAATTATTAAAAAATAAGACAGATGCTATACAACTTTTTGCACATGTAGTGCAGCCAGGGAAGGGCAGGGCTTTTTCTCCTGTTCTGAATACAGCCAGGGTTATACTTAGAGCTGCGATACCCCACAATAAAAAGAAATTGCTCTGATCTTAGAAAAATGAAATGCTTTACAAAGAACTGACTGAGCGGGTGCATGTCATCCTCTAACATGGTAAGGAGTGAGAGGATATGTGTAGCAGTTTCATAGCATGGTATTATATTTTATTTCAAACAGGACTCCTGTAAAACTGGTGTTTCGATTTTCATGAACACATCTGTACAGTACATAGGCAGCCACGCCAGAAAAAAACGTTTTACCGAGAGTTGCATAAATGATATAGTGGGTGTGGATCAAATTTTTCGAACACGGGGACCTTATTTTTGGCGGTGTTAATCTTCCTTTGATTTCAATTTGAAGTGTAGGTGCTCTGCACATTTGAAAGTCAGGACCTGGGCTCCAGATGTTAAGTTCTGAACATAGATTTAGTTCCCTAAGTAAGTGGACAGCTTTTCAGAGATTCTGAGCACCGACAACTCCAGTTAAAGTCAGGGGACAGTAGTCAATTGGCCATTAAAGTAGGCACTCGGCATTTTCTAGAATGAGGCCACTTAAGAGCTTAACTTTAGGCACAGATGTTAAAACATTCAGCCTTTGCCTCAGGGTTGCTCTTTAAGATCATTTGCAGGAGCTTTCAGACTTTCCCCAGCTTTACCCAGTTAGACTGTTGGTGGAGATTGTGTTGAAGATGGTAAAAGACAGCTTATAGAGTTGGCCAGAACAAGGCAAGTATTTAGTGTGAAATATTCTAAAAGAAATGAATATATATATATATAATATTATACACACTATAATTTCTTGGAAATGTTCTGATTTTTCAATGAAGAACTGCAAATAAGTTTTTTTTCTTTTAAAAATCTACAAGCAACCTAGACCTGCTATTTTTTGTTTCCGTATGTTTTTGAAAATGTAAAACAACAATTTTGGATTTGTTTTTCATTGAGAAGCTGGACAAAAAATGAAAGAAATATTTCCATGGGAATTTTCATTTTTGAAAAAAAAAGGTTATTTTTGTCCCAAGTGAACTGAAAATGTTGAACCGATCTAACAAACAAGTGAACACGCAAGGAGCCCATAATGATGGTGCCCACACTACAAGAACATGTGTAAAATAAGACAGGTCAAAGTGACCTCTTACCAGTGTGTAACTGTGCATGGGTGCAAGGATTAAACCACTCAAGACAATATTCCCAAGGAGAGAGCAAAGTACACCTTGGCCCTTTCACCTCTGAATGCTTTACTGCCATGCACAAAACACTCAAGGCATGTGACTCTTATGGATTGGAATTCACGTTTCTGCACTGCCTTCCCGTGGCTGATAGCTCCAGAAGCAATAGTCCAGTGCCAGGAATAAATCCTGAAGAATATTACATTTTAAATAGCTCTACATGACAGGCAGAACCTACCTATATGTCGGGACTACTTGATAAAAGTAACAACAACAAAAAAATCTTTTCCCTTATACTTTTTAGATCCAGGACTACAAGCCAAAAAGAATGTGTATCTTTGAATACCACTAGGGTTGCTCATCCCTCACTCAATTATACTTAGTGGTATTCTCTTTATAAACACATTAGTTGGGGATTGGTCCTGCTTTGAGCCGAGGGGTTGGACTAGATGACCTCCCGAGGTCCCTTCCAACCCTGATATTCTATGATTCTATGCCCCATTTATTTCCAGTGTCAACTCTCTTGGGAAGTTAATCAGGTTTTTTGATATCTGCTGCCATTTTCTTTTCTCCTTTCCTGTACTTGTTTGAGCATTGGCCCTTTGATTAGAAGAATGAGTGATGCTGTCTGGCTGTCTTTACTGTATAGTGAATTCCTTCTAACAGTGGGTGATCTATAAATAGTTTAAAAACTTAATGTTACACTAAACACAAACTAGTAGTAAGCCACTAAAAGACAGTGTTCCAGCTGCTCCCCCCCTGCAACCATCACCAAAAATACCCCCAAAACACAGCACTCGCTTTGCTGTGTGATTGTACAGTGCCTAGCACAATGGGGCCCTGATCCATGAGTGGGGACCCTACATGCCCCCATGGTACAAATAATAAATAGTAATGGCAATAGTTCTCACACACTGTTATTTCATCGATAATTCCACAGTCTCAGATGTGCAGGCTCTAGAACAGGACCCTGGACAGCTCCTTCAAACTGGAGGCTGATACAGCTCTTACTGGTTTCAGAGTAACAGTCGTGTTAGTCTGTATTCGCAAAAAGAAAAGGAGTACTTGTGGCACCTTAGAGACTAACCAATTTATTTGAGCATGAGCTTTCGTGAGCAACAGCTCACTTCATTGGATGCATACTGTGGAAACTGCAGAAGACATTATATACACAGAGACCATGAAACAATACCTCCTCCCACCCCACTCTCCTGCTGGTAATAGCTTATCTAAAGTGATCATCAAGTTGGGCCATTTCCAGCACAAATCCAGGTTTTCTCACCCTCCGCCCCCCCACAGACAAACTCACTCTCTTGCTGGTAATAGCCCATCCAAAGTGACCACTCTCTTCACAATGTGTATGATAATCAAGGTGGGCCATTTCCTGCACAAATCCAGGTTCTCTCACCCCCTCACCCCCCTCCAAAAACCGCACACACAAACTCACTCTCCTGCTGGTAATAGCCTATCCACAGCTCTTACTGGAGCCAATGCACCCCTTGCTATTAATGTTAAGGAACAGGATGGGGTCCTTGAGACACAACCTTGATCACCCTACTAAAAGCAGCATGCAACCAGCCAGCGTTAAAGCTGCCCTCCTTTTGTGGAGGGGGAGGGTAGAGGCAGTTGCACCACCCTCGCCAAGCCTTCCTCGGGTGAACTGTCCTTCCAGCACAGCTCTGCAAATTGCACCCACGGGGGTGAATCAAGCCCAAGCTATCCATTCTGTGCTACATGCTTTTGCAGCAGCCTTTATTTAAAGACCCCCTGCGACAGAAGGCTTTTTCTCTGCCCGTTGAATAGCCAGTTAACAAAAGTTTTGCAGTGAAGTGATGGGACTCCAAGGGAGTTAATGAAGTTGATGGCTGCCTCAGGAAAAACAACTTCCCTGTACCATTCAACGCAGTGCCACCGCACCTGGAATACAGGGTTCCACACACCTCCATACCACAAGGATGTAGACAAATTGGAGGGAGTTCAGGGAAAAGCAACAAGCAGTCTCTGGGAGACTGGCAAGATTGAACTATAAGGAAAGAATAAAAGCTCAGCAGAGGCCATCATTTTCAAGCCTGTGCTTTAATTCAGAAGGACCTATAAAATCTCTCTTTAGGTTACTGTATAAGAGGGGACTAACTTTCAAAGGTATTGAGTACTGTGGTGGGGCGGTGCCCCATCCTCTGAGAAGAAGGACTGAACCAGGCCAGAGAGGCTGCGCAGATCCGCAGCCAATCAGAGAAGGCCTGGGGAGAGCCAATCAGGGCAGCCAATCAGAGCCGGCATAGGCCCTATATAAAGGCTGCCAAGCAAAGAACAAGGGAGTCTCTCCCTGGTGATCAATGGAGGAGGAGTGGCTTTGGAGCTGAAAGGTAGCACCTTGGACAGAGCGGTGCTGGGGAAGGGCAGAAGGAGCTGGGGAGCTCCGGCCAAGGAAAACCCCAGGCTGCCAGCCTAGCTACCAAGGGCTGGGCAGGTACATAGGGCGGAAAGGGAAGTGGCCCAGGTACAATAGCAGGGCAAGGGGAGAGAAGGAGGGCAGAGAGGCTGCTGCTAGAGGGTCCCTGGGTTGGGGCCCAGAGTAGCAGGTGGGCCTGGGTCCCCCCTTCCCCTTTGTACTACATCTGGCTGAAGAGGAGCGTGGCCTGATCCAGGCTGTGGCTGGTCCCTGCGACAAGGGGGCTAGACTCTGAGGCTGCAGCTGGCCGCTACAGCAGGTGCAGATGGTGGACTGCTGATAACACCAAACCCCCGGAAGGGGGCTAGACCGGAGCAGTGAGCACTGCCGGAGAGCAGTGTCCTGAAGAGGATGCCGCTGAGCGAGAATCAACACAGGTCCAGACACCAGCAGGGCGAGAGACAGATGGGACATCACCAGCCAAGGGCGCCCTGCAGAGGACAGAGCTAATTCCCAGACGTGCCAGTGGGAGGTGCTGCTGTGGTGAGTCCCAGACCCTGTCACAAGTACCCACAACTCCCACTGATTTCACGGCATTTTTAATAGGTTGGTATAAATATGTATTATGAGGCTAAGCAATAACTAAGAGGTAGGGTCAAGGTGATATCCTACAAGAATTTGAAAGTTATGAATGCTAATTAGAGAGAAGACTTGTATAATTTACATTGGACATAAGAGAAAACAGTTTTTGTAGACTCTAGACTCACTTTCTGAAGAATATGGTGGAAGCTCTATTGTTGGAGATATTTAAACCTTGACAGGACAAGAATGGTACCCAGTGTAATCATGTAAGGGACAATCCTTCTTTTGCAAGGGGATGGAGTAATGTCTCCATATCTAACTTTTATGATTTCAAGTCAAGTTTCCTTTCAAATGATCTCAAACCCATTTGGTACTTGACAAGTTAAGTACTTTGGTCCAGAACATAGGAAAGAGGCACACAAAACCCTCATACAAATGTCCTTTTTTCCATACATTTCTATGTATTGGACTTCTGCCTTTACAGTGCTAGACCTGTGTATTGATTCACTCAAGCTTCCTCATGTACTGTCTCTGGCCTGACATGTAGATAAATGAGACTCAGAAAGACTAGGGACTAAGCATGCATCAAAATTTTCTGAACAGACTCACTGCAGGTTCCCAACACTCTCTCAGAAATTTGGACTTGTGTGTGAAATTCTAATGCTTGTAAATGTGAGATAGGCTTTTGGCAATTCCCAGCATTAGAGTTTCACTTTAATCCCTTTAAATAGCTTCTGCATTCTATCTCCCTCTATTAGACATATGCCACACAGCAGCCAACTTCCAGTCGGATTATGGATACACAAATCAACCCAAAGAAAGAAATTCTGAGCAGAGAGCTCTGAGCTTTTTATTCTCCCCTCCACACATTCTGTGTCACTGGTAATCTTGGGTTGAAGCGTGGCACAGGGAGGTAATAGAATTTCTCCCGGTCACACTCATTTGCATCTTCTTCCTAGCAAAAAAACCACCGAGCTTGACCCAAAGCTGATCCTGAAATATACTGGTTGGAAGAAAGAGTGGTGCAGCTCAGAATAAACATAATGCAACCAAATTGACACACTGAAGAAGATGAATGCAGAGCCAAATCTGTATATGGGCTATGACATAGTGCATATATCATTCAACTTAACTATCCTGAAGCATTTGAAATCCATACCCTGGTTTATTTTTAGTTATGTATCTCTTCTTTTAAACACGATAATCCACCAGTGTGTATTTATACAGCATCTTTCAATGGAGAATCTCAAAGCACTTTCAAAAAAAATTCTTTAAGCCTCAAATTCCCCTCTGAGACAGGTAAATATATTTACCTATTTTACAGTGGATTAATTAAGCACCAAAGTGTTAGGGGGCTGGTGCGGAGCCCTCAGTGCCCCTTAAATCCTACATGGGGTAAGGTGAGTCTCTAACTCTGTATATGATAGCGGGTCTTGTATTAGCTCCCACAGAGGCTGGTGCCACAGGAGGGGTTGGGATCAAGTCAGTGGTTGGACTGGGGATCCACAACATCTGCAATTCAGTTGTTCCAGATAACCTAACATCCTGGGCAAGCAATGTGACGGGGCTGTGGCCACTCTTTCAGCCCATAGGCTGGAGTCCCAAACACGAGAAAGGGGAGAAAACTGAGCTTGCCTTGATTTGGCTCTCAGATTGATCTGAGAGCTCCCAGCCTTCCTTACAGACCTGGATTAGGTGAAGAGAGAAGAACAGTCCTCAGATAAGCTGTCAGATTCCCAGCGTCTTCATGCCTCTTGATTAGAACTTGGTTTGAAAGTCTCTTGGTTCTACCACCTTCCTGGACACAGAACAGAGAGGAAGAACACTTCCCCTCTCATTCTGAAAGCCTCTAAGCTACTTCCCCTTCTTGACTATGTACCTGCCTTAATGAGTCAAGCTGGGTGTCCTCTCTTTCAAGTTAACAAGCTGAACGTCTTCCCCAGTGGTCCCCCAGTCTGGCTGCCTTTTGAAGGGAGTTAACCCCGTTTCCTCTCTGATTCAGCATGACATGCGTGCACCCTAACACACCTACCTAAATATTCAAACTTTATTGGGGTTGAATTTCATCCACCGGAAAACCAAACATTATGTCATGGCCTCTCATTTTAAGTACCTTAATTTAGGGGTGCCTAAATTCAGTGAACTTTCATTTGAATGCCTGAATATGGATCTAAACTTTAGTCACTCAAGTCTAAAAAATTTGTTTTACCTGTATGCCAAAAAACCGAGGTACCGAGAATTAAAGACCACTTTTGAAACTGTGGCCATAAGCCATTGTCACACAGTGATTCCATGGCAAAGCTGGGAAGGAAACATTGACTCCCCTCTTGCTCTAAAGCCAGCAGGCCATATTGTCCTCCTAACTGGCATCTGGCTGTAGACCCTAGGTGGTGGTTCAGACATATCTACCTGTAAATAATTGACCAGATATTATTCAAATCTGTTATGTTCACAGTATACACACAACAAACCATCTTGCTGGAAGGTTGCAGTGTAACAATACTTTATTTCTTAGAGTTCAGAACAATAACACACAAGAACTGAAAACAGAGAGATGAAGCAGGCTGCTCCATAAAGCAGAGACGCACAATTCACGACCCCACCCCCTTGTTCTAGATTGGGTTTTTCAGGACTGACTGACTGCACATTTAAATACAGAGCCTCCTAATCTCTAAGCAAGACCAGAAAACCACCCCCTACCTACACACACACACACACACCCCTGAAGTGATAGTTCACAATTCCAACACAATCTTCAATATGCCACACTTTAACGTTAGCTTGATTTTGGAGGGAGGCAGCTATTATTTAAAAATTATCTGTGCATCAATGACCTGAATTAGACTTTTCAAAATGAGCTCTAGAGAATTTTGCATTAAATCCTATTGTGCTCCCTTCAATACCTTTTTGGATTTAACTGTAAGCTAGAATTTGCTTACCACTGTGCCAGATGATTTAGTTTTTGCATCTGACTGTTGTATTAAAACAGATTATTATCTGTCTTGCCACAGTTCCAAGATTCAAAATCCAAATTGCCCAGAAAGATCAGTCAGTAATTTTGACACTTTTCACAACAGTATTAACGTGTTGCTCTTTAAAATCTATTATAGACTCAGAAAAGAAAAATATAAAAATTCATAATCTGGCAATATTGTGCCACTTGTCCCTATTTTTTTCTTTTAAATGACTATCATGTGAAAGGCAAGAATAACACTGGGGATACAGAACTCCTCTCCTAAGTCACAGCACTATAACTTCAAAAGCACTTTGAACAGGCTAAAATATTCATTGTATTCAGAAAATTGGGTACAGATTCTGATCTCATTCTTACTAGTGTAAGAAGGTTTAACTCCATTGGTTTAAATGGAGTGTAAGTAATATCAGAATATGGCCCCAAACTATTAACCATATTTCTGAATTAAATGAGTATTTATCACTGGCATACAAATTAGCCATAGGGATTTCTTTATGGCTTCTATCTTGGATTCATTTATTCAAGACAACCGGTTCCAGCAGCAGCTAGTTTTCAATCCTTACAAACTTTAGTTTTCACTTGAGAAATATATGATCAAGTATGCACTTCCAATCAAACATACAAAACTTTTAATCATTATTGGGGTTGAACAGCCTCACTTAACAGAGGGGTGAATGCAGGCTAGGATTTGATGAGTTTCATGGAATCATGCAAAAACTTTGTGTTTACTGCATAGAGTAATCATGCAAAAACTTGACCAGGAGGCTCTGTATTTAGACGTGCAATCATGCAAAGACTGTTTACTGTGTACTGTGAACATAACAGATTTGAATACTATCTGGTCAGTTCTATCATACTTTTTCAAGCAATAGCACAAGACAAACTCTGAAAGTATCAGCTTCCATGCACTGTGGCTCTGCCCTCTTCTGAAGGAATCAGTACCTTCAAGAGCCGTGGTTCACAACTTTTCCAGGTAACTCTACCAATTTACCAGTCTAAGGGAACAGAGGGGAAACCTTCAAAATCAAACACACAAGTCAGAAGCACCCAGTGTCGGTACAAAAAAAGCACCACTGTTCTTCAACGTGCTTATAAATATAATGGGTTTGAGCCTCCTTTCACACCAGTTTTACACTGGAGTAACTCCACTGACTTTTGGAGAGTCGCTTCTGATTTATACCATCTTAAGTGAGATGCAAATGAGGTGCATTAACTCATAGAAAACGATAAATGAGGGATGGGTTCTTCTATATTTCTTTTTTAGAAATTAAATTAAGTAAATACCATGCTAAGGGTCATATTCTGCTCTCATAGGAAGAGCTACTTCATATCCAAGGCCCTAACTTCATTAAACCAGAATCAACATTAACTTGAACACGCAATATTCAGATTATGCAAAAATGCAGGGCCTATTCACCAGTCAATTCCACCCATTTTACACTGGTTTAATTCCACTGAGCTATTCCTGATTGACACCAGCATTAGTAAGAGGGAAATCAGGTGCATATTGAAACCTGTACCTAAAATCAGCCTTTATCCAAGTAAGATCGCCTGATTTATATGTAAGAGGCATGAAGTGAGCTACAGTAATCAAATATTATTGCTAATAAACCCCTCTCTATAGTTAAGACAAATTAATTAAACTCTCAGCATTGTACAAATGGCTCTGTTGTCATTGACTTAAAGTAAAATGACCTGTTAATCCTGCGAGAAGAAACTCTTTACTTTATTGTCTTTTCCTCCTGTTGAAAGATAGTAATTAGTTGAAGGCAGAAGAGGGTTCCAACTGCAATTAAGAAAGCACTAGCTGGTCATTTCCCCCCATATTCAAGGAGATCTCTGGAGAAGGGAACAAAGACAGATTCTAACTGATCCTACGCACCTGGTTCTTTGCAAAAGAGACAGGTTGAACTATTCTTGTCCATTTCCAGAGACCCAGAGGAACTTGGAAATTATCTGATCACCTAAGTGAATGATTTATAACTCCCTTTTGGCGCCATGCAAGGATTTGCCCTTTACCATTCATCTTTCTGGATGTAATTGGTGGTAAAATTAAAGCTACATTACACCTCAATGCATGGGGATGAACTGGGTCTGGACATTAGTAGTAGCTTCAGGTAACACATCCATTAACAGCATGGAATATTGTGTTTTGCTGGCCAAAAAGGAAAAGGGGGGGAAATAGTACAGATAACAACCTGTTTAGTAAGGAATCAATACCTCCCAGCCACAGGGTTTTACCTTATCTAGCAAAGGCTTCAGCAGCAATTATGTGGTATTGGTAAAATGAGGCTATGTTAAACCCCATTGGTATATACCACATTGTAATATAATGAGGGATGCTAATTTCTACTCATAATCCAATACCAGCAAAGAATCAGCTAGCTCTGTAATGCTTGGAATATATTGGTATGTGGAGTCAGATCCAGTTCCATAGTCCTGCCCACAAATTGGTCTTCTGCAGAAAAAGGGTCTCTAATCTCTTCTTGGTTAAGAGGCCTGATCATTCATTTGTAGAGAACCGACACAAAGACAAAAGTTCTTTCATAATGTCCCCGAGAACCTTCAGCTGTTTTTTCAAATGAGGCTCTGCTACACAAGACAGACAATAGGACGTGCATTTGGAACAACCTCTCTAGAATGGAGCGCGGTCTTCTCCTAGATTTTTGCCTTCTTCCCTTTGGAGGATAGATACATGATGGTTAAGACACTAGATTGGGACTCAGAAGTTCTGAATTCATTTCCCAGCTCTGCCACAGACTTTGTGTGTGATCTCAGTCAAGTCACTTAGGCTGGATTCTGGTTCCCATACTCGTATTGAATAGCCCCTTACTCCGTGAGTGGGACCAACTGATTTCAGGTGGGACTACCTGAAGATACCTTATTTCTCAGAGTAAATAATGGTGTCAGAATCTGATCTTTAGGGAACTGAACAGAGAAACTATCTGCAAAATAGGGGTAACAATATTTCCCCAACATCATAAGCAATCTGTGAAGAATACATTCCTTATCATGAGTGCATCTCTCAACTATTGTGATGATGAGGGCCTATAAGTGCATAAGTAGAATTTGCCTCCTTTGTTAGGGAAACTGGGACTTGAGGAAATCATGACTATAAATTGTCCATCATGGTATACTTTGCTTCTCATACAGGGTTACTGTATGAACAATTAACAGCCCCATATGCAATTGCTTGGAAGCAGAATAGAGCTTTCTGCTGTCACTTGCTATTGTGTGTTACATAATTAAAGGATCTTTCTCCTCACACTGTTTCTTCTTCTTCCTGTTGTTGCATATTCAGAAACCACATCTCCTCTTGGGTTTCAGATGCACCGTAATCGTTTTCCCTCTGTCATGTGTTTTCAGTGCAGAATGCCATCCATGAGGAATAGACTGCTAAATGAACCTGCTGTTGACACTATCTTCTGCTTTATGCCAAGACAATACAAGCTCCTGCTGTGTAGTTTGAGCTAAGGAATAGAAATACCAAATGCAAAAGTGAAGGGGATGGAGGATTTCAAGTTTGCAATAAACTTTCACACCACTGGTCAGCCTCAGATGCAATCTAGCTAAGTAAATTATTGCTGTTATAGTTGTTTCTAGAGGCAGCAAGCAAGATCAAGGTCCCATTGTGCTAGACACTGTACAAACAGATAGCAAGAGACAGGATTTTCCTGGTGGAACTTACAATCCAAGTAGACAAGATGAAGAGTTTCGTAAAACCCCAGTGAGATTTGAACTCTTGAACCATGGCAGAGAAAGCCAGTGCAACCTTAAGTTAAAGGCGTCCTGAAAAATGGCATTTGCCCAGTGACTTGTGTGGGATGAATAGGTATGCTCAGTCAAGTAACTGTCTTGTGAACTCAGCCTCACAGAAACCACTACCATAACTAACACCTGTCAGTCTCCAGCAGGGAGGTCAAAGACTGAATGGGAACTGAGATAAAGCTCTCCTCTCACTATGAGAACTATGTCCTTCCAGGTGAGCTGACAAGGGGAAGCAATCCTGACTGTTACCTGTGCTGAAGATGGATAGGACATCTGTCAATCAGAAGCTATTAAAATAAAAAAACACAAATGTACAAGGGTGTGCATGCACACATAGACACACATACACACCCACCACCCTTCCCTACATTGCGGACCCAAACTAAGATTGCCTCCCCATTGTGCCAGATTCTGTACATTAAATCCCTGATCCTGCAAAGGCTGACGTCTATCTGAGTAGTTCCAGTTAAGTCAATGGGCCTACTCACATGTAGAAAGTTAAGCATGTGTATAAGCCTTTGCAGAATCAGGGCATAAGTGACTTGCCCCAGGTTACATAGCAAGTCTGTGGCTGAGCCAACAACTGAACCCACATCTCAAAGACCCAAAGTACTGCCCTGACTCACAGATTTTTTTTTCTCTGTCAGTTTCATAATTGGTAGAACATAAATTGTGCAGCTCAATATCATTAAAATCCCCATACTTCCCAGACCTCGGTCGACCAAAGGCCAGTAGATAGTTTCTGGGCTGCATGTGTCTTTCAAAGGAAGAAATTTATGGACCAGTCCTTCAAGGATTTCATACGAAATAGTCCACAAGGTAGGTAAAACACCTTTGCTCAGAAGAACGGAATTAAAGGAAGATCTACCTAATACATTTAGCTTTTCCTTTAATGCTCCAACAATGAAAGATTATAGTGAGGCTTTACCAAGTAATGAAGACTTAAGACATAAGGGAATGAAAACTGCTCAAATTGTCAACGCATCTTGTTTTGTTGTTCAGTATAAATCTTTTCTTTGCAGATGCAGATGTTATTCATTATGTTGTAGATAAATTCAGAAATGTGGTTTACACTGATTTAGCATTGTACTTAATTTGTTTAAAATCTAATGCATTGAAAAAAGCCTTAAGTGCCACTTTGCTGTGAAATTTAAAACAGAATAGTACTGTAATTTTGCTTTGGTTGGATTTTTCTGGAAACAAATACACTTCCAGAGTTTCTCCACAGGAATAAAAATTCTCCTTAAAACAAAATATTGTATTTTTTTAATGATTGGGATTTCTAAAAACCCACATCCCAGGCTTATAGTGTTCTTGGGCTGAAGGTTTGTGCGACAGACAGTAGAGCAAACCTGGAATAGAGACACTTAGCATTAACTCCTTATAATGCAACAGCATCAGGCTATCAGCAAGTTACAGCTGGTGCGTCAGAGTGAAGACCACCTTAAAAAGGCTCACAAATATAGCAGATTTGTGGCAGAATTGAACACTGAACCAAGAGTAAAGCTGTACAAATAACTGACTTCTTGGTTCGCTGGCCAAACTGAAAAAGGTGAAAAAATTCATTTTGGGTTGTACGAAATGTTTTGTTCATCACAAACTGAAATTGTGTGTTTCGCTTTGGGGGTGGTGGTAAATGTTTTATTTTTCTAAAAAATAAAACCAAATTGAGAGGGACTGTGAAATGTAATGTCTTTCTGAAACAAAAATGCAAAATGTTTCATTTCAGAAATGCCAAAAAGAACTATTACCTGAAATCATCCTGAATCTGAAAATTGCTTCAGTTGACCTGAATCTGCATTTTTCATTTAAAAAAAAAAAGTTTGCACACAAAATTCACCCAGCTCTACTACTGAGTTCCAATCCAGTGCCTCAAGAACAAGACCATTCTTTCTCTCCATGAGACAATGTTTTATCACTTGGGGCAGGAAAATTATGTACAAGCTCAAGACTAAGAGTTATTTTTGATTTTTTCTCAACTTTCTAAAGAGACAAGCTTTTCAGGCTTACTCAGAGCTCTTATTCTGAGCACTGTGTAAGTTTGAAAGCTTGTCTTTCTCACCAACAAATGTTGGTCCAATAAAAGGTATTACCTCACCCACCTTGTCTCTCTAATATCCGGGGACAATCATGGCTACAGCACTGCTGTCAAGGTTCCTTCCCCACTCTGAACTCTAGGGTACAGATGTGGGGACCTGCATGAAAACCTCCTAAGCTTACTTTTACCAGCTTAGGTTAAAACTTCCCCAAGGTACAAATTAATTTTACCCTTTGCCCTTGGATATCCACTGCCACCACCAAACTTTATCTGGGTTCCTGAAAAAAACAGAGTTTGGACACATCTTTCCCCCCAAAATCCTCCCAATCCTTGCCTTTATATTTATGACAACTGCTAACAACTTTCTAAACTGGTACATCATTGTCTTTTGAGGATAGCCACACCAGGCTTCCTCCCTCCCTAGTTAATTATTGGCAAAGAGTCCTGTGGCACGATATAGACTAACAGACGTATTGGAGCATAAGCTTTCGTGGGTGAATACCCACTTCGTCGGATGCATTTGCTGCTTTTACAGATCCAGACTAACACGGCTACCCCTCTGATGCTGGTTAATTATTGTTTCTTTGCTTATTAAACAGACAACACAAGCTGAAGAGGAAAGATATAAAATCTAATTTATTCATAAACCTAATAAAAAACAATATACAAAGGGTGAAATCCTGCCCCCATAGAAATCAATGCAAGTTTTGACATTGACTTCAACACAACCACGGCAAAAGGAACACTAAAAATGAATGGCCCAGCTTCTCCACTAGGCTGCAGTTACTTTGTACTGCACTCTTGGTGCGAAATAGAACTGAAGCTATAGCCAGCCATGGAAACACCAGTCCAAGTCCCTGTGGATAACCTAGGGGCGGTAGCCAGGGGAAATGGGTGCAGGGCCCTTTTTACAGATGTAGAGTGCTTTCTTTTCAATTTGCCAACTTGCCTCTTCTTCTTATAGAAGAGATTAATTGTCTGGTGCAAGGGAAGGAAGAGCACAACAGATACAGGTGGGAAGGAAATGTTATGAAACAAGGGGAAAAGCTTAGCAAATGCCAGAGAAGATGTCTGATGTGATGGAGACTCAGTCCCTTCTCTTAATACCTATAAGTAAACATACTGGATGGAAAATTCTACATGAAGGGCTGTATATTCTCACCCTATCCCCATCACAGAAACTAGCCTGGCAGGGCTCCTCAGTACATTGCTGAGAGGAAGGGAGGCAGGTCCTTGTATGTGGATAGCTTATGGCGAAATGATGCATGATCCTTTAGTGTACTTTACTATGCCTTAGCTAGCATATTGAAGGCGTCCTTCAGGGAATGGTTCAGTACATTATTTGTTTTGCTCTTCTAGTATGTGTGTACTAGGAGACTATTTAGGGCTGTGGTGAGGTGCTTCTGTAAGAGACTTATCTGCAGGGAGATGTATACACTAATAATAATAGTTATTACTGAAAATGTCTTGGATGCAATTAAGAATCTCATTGTCTGAGGAGATAGCTCAATATACTTATATAAGTTTCATCCAGAGATGGGCCCGAACTGCAAAGTTTTGGATGCTGATCCAGAATGAAACAAGCCTCAATTCATTTCCTCTATAGCTACGAGCAATCATTTACAGCCAAACATTGCTTCTAATACAAACTGAGCAACTGACACTAGGAGCGAATCCACTACTCTGATTTCCACATTTCAAGATTGAAGAGACCTTTCTTTCTCCAACTCTATTCTTTAAGGTTGTCAGGTAACAGTAGGACCTACCAATTTTTGGAAAACTTCTTTGCATAACTTTTTTTTTTTAAAAGAAATGTCACGACAGTCCAGGGGACTACTGAGAACTTTAAAATGTCTTTTAATTACAGCTTAGATGTGATGTGAAAATGGAGCAACTAGCCAGCATCTACTTAACATGTGGCTAGGACATCTTAATATCCCTACTAACAAGCCAACTTGACTGAGGGTGCAGTGGGAATTAATGGCTTGCAAATGTAGCTTACCTGTTGTTCTTCACTAGGTTTCTTGGCATCTCACAAACCTTCAGGAAAACTGCCTTGTCTAGTAGAACTTCCCAGCAGTGCATTCTTTGGGTGAAATAAAGTCAGCCTTGAAATGTGAACTGATCTCCCTCAGCTTAATTTTCTCAGCAGCACATAAAAATATCTGGATAATAATAGGCATATGCTGCACGCATCGAGTTGATTCACCATACCCTCAAACCTAATCTTCATTATCAGCTTGCTCATCTTCACTTTCACCATTCTGTATTGCTACATTATGTTGTTTTTGTCTCTGTCGCCCGCAATTTCCAGGGCTCTCCTAACTGCAGCTATCAAAATAGACAATGTCTTACTTTACACCAGCCCAGTTCATCAGATTCACTTCATATTGATTTACCGTTAATGCAAACAATGAAGGTGCATAATTTGAAAATGGCAAGGGGTGTGTGTGTGTGAGAGAGAGAGAGAGAGAGAGAGTTAATCATAGAACTGGAAGGGACCTCGAGAGGTCATATAGTCCAGTCCCCTGCACTCAAGGCAGGACTAAGTATTATCTAGACCATCCCTGACAGGTGTATGTCAACCTGCTCTTAAAAATCCCCAGTGAGGGAGATTCTACCAACCTCCCTAGCAATTTGTTCCAGTGCTTAACCACTCTGACAGTTAGGAAGTTTTTCCTAATGTCCAACCTAAACTGCCCTTGCTGCAATTTAAGCCCATTACTTCTTGTCCTATCCTCAGAGGTTAAGAACAACAATTTTTTCTCCCTCCTCCTTGTAACAACCTTTTATGTACTTGAAAACTGTAATCATGTCCCCTCTCAGTCTTCTCTTCTCCAGACTAAGCAAACCCATTTTTTTCAATCTTCCCACATAGGTCATGTTTTCTAGACCTTTAATAATTTTTGTTGCTCTTCTCTGGACTTTCCAATTTGTCCACATCTTTCCTGAAATGTGGTGCCCAGAATTGGACACAATACTCCAGCTGAGGCCTAATCAGCACGGAGTAGAGCGGAAGAATTACTACTTGTGTCTTGCTTACAACACTCCTGCGAATACATTCCAGAATGATGTTTGCTTTTTTTTGCAACAGTGTTACGCTGTTGACTTATATTTAGCTTGTGATCCACTATGACCCGCAGATCCCTTTCTGCAGTACTCCTTCCTAGGCAGTCATTTCCCATTTTGTATGTGTGCAACTGATTGTTCCTTCCTAAGTAGAGTTCTTTGCATTTGTCCTTATTGAATTCCATCCTGTTTACTTCAGACCATTTCTCCATTTTGTCCAGATCATTCTGAATTTCAATCCTATCTTCCAAAGTACTTGCAACCCCTCCCAGCTTGGAATCATCCACAAGCTTTATAAGTGTACTCTCTATGCCACTATGTAAATCATTGATGAAGATATTGAACCGAACTGGACCCAGAACCGACCCCTGTGGGACCCCATTTGTTATGCCATTCCAGCATGACTGTGAACCACTGATAACTATTCTCTGGGAATGATTTTCCAACCAGTTTTGAACCCACCTTATAGTAGCTCCATTCTAGGTTGTATTTCCCTTGTTTGTTTATGAGAAGGTCATGTGAGACAGTATCAAAAGCCTCACTAAAGTCAAGATATACCACATCTACCGCTTCTCCTCTATCCACAAGGCTTGTTACCCTGTCAAAAAAAGCTATCTGGTTGGTTTGACTCAATTTGTTCTTGACAAAACTATGCTGACTGTTACTTATCACCTTATAAGATGAGGGGGGAGTGATAGCTCAGTGGTTTGAGCATTGGCCTGCTAAACCCAGGGTTGTGAGTTCAATCCCTGAGGGGGCCATTTAGCGATCTGGGGCAAACATTGTGGATCGGTCCTACTTTGAGCAGGGGGTTGGACTAGATAACCTCCAGAGGTCCCTTCCAACCCTGATATTCTATGAGCAGTGTCGAATTAGGAGTGACCGCCTATTGACCTCTGTTAGCGAGCCTTGTGTACCTAGGTTATCAGTTGCTACATGGAGGTTCCTGTTGCATGAAAGAGCTCAGTGATGATGAACTGCCATGGAAAGTGAAAGAAGCCTTTGTAACTTTTCAGATTTTGACATAGTATTCTGCAAAGGACTCCACGTAGCCAGGGTTGTGTGCAAAAGCCTGTGAGCTGTTTGGGGAAGTGATAGTCTAGTCTTTTCCATGTGCAATGCCATGGTCCTTGACTGGGGCTTTTGGGTGTTACAGCAGTACTATTAATAACAGCTCAACATATCAACACAAATATATTCATCAGTAGAATCACAGAGCTGGGCTGGATTAAGGCACTCAGGACTGTAGCTAGATCACCATAGGGCTCCTTGGTTCCAGACTCAAACTCTGGCCACGCCTTCCACTGGCCATACCTCTCCACATTATGACCCTGCTTTCCCTTGAGGTGGCAGTGATAGGGTCCACCTATGCTAAAGCCAAGTGTCAGGCTGTTGGGAGCCCAGTACCACTCAACTTTAGTGAGGTTGAGACTTCCCTGTCCCTGGGCTATTTCCCCCTGTCTTCAAGAGGGCTTAGATCTCCTCAAGAGAATTGAGGTTCTACCCTCCACCCATCTATGTGTGGCCACCTTCCAACACCACCCCAGCAGAGACCTGAGAGGGTTGCAGCAGCAAGGGCTCTTCTGTCATGGTGTGGGCATCACCTTCCAGAAGTAGGGTTCAGAGTTAAACAACCAGCAAGATGATTTGCAGTAGTTCACCACTTTCAGACCTATTGTTATAGGCCATCCGTAGACTCAAATGAATGTCACTGCATCTGTTATGCTTGGTTCATGTTTCAAAGCTTTTCCTTCACACTCAATGTGCAGCGGCAGCCAAAAAAGCAAACAGAATGTTGGGAATCATTAAGAAAAGAGATAGATAATAAGATAGAAAATATCATATTGCCTCTATATAAATCCATGGTACACCCACATCTTGAATACTGTGTGCAGATGTGGTCATCCAATCTCAAAAAAGATATATTGGAATTGGGAAAGGTTTAGAAAAGGGCAACAAAAATAGTTAGGGGTTTGGAATGGCTGCCATATGAGAAGAGATTAATAAGACTGGGAATTTTCAGCTTGGAAAAGAGACAACTAAGGGGGGGATATGATAGAGGTCTATAAAATCATGACTGGTGTGGAGAAAGTAAATAAGGAAGTGTTATTTACTCCTCCTCATAACACACAAACTAAGGGTCACCAAATGAAATTAATAGGCAGCAGATTTAATACAAACAAAAGGAAGTATTTCTTCACACAACACACAGTTAACCTGTGGAACGCTTTGCCAGAGGATATTGTGAAGGCCAAGACTACAACAGGGTTAAAAAAAGAACTAGATAAATTCATGGAGGATAGGTCCATTAAAGGCTATTAACCAAGATGGCAGGGATGGTGGCCCTAGACTCTGTTTGCCAGAAGCTGGGAATGGATCACTTGATGATTACGTGTTCCGTTCACTCCCTCTGGGGCACCAGGCATTGGCCACTGTGGAAAAGACAGGATACTGGGCTAGAGAGACCTTTGGTCTGACCCAGTATGGCCATTCTTATGTTCTTAACCATAATAGCTAGAAAGACATTTTTAAGGAAAACTGAGATTTCTGTCATAACTGGGTGATACTAAGAGCTTGGACCCTAGGCAAGTGCCTACAGCACCTGTACTTTCACCTGATCCTTACATTAAGCTCGGGATTTCTGGGGATCAGATTAAGTCAATCTTCAGTTCAAGAGTTTTTGCATAGTATTGGTGGAAACATTTATAAATCCTTAAAGATACATGTATATTTGCACCTGAATGTGTTGTTTGTTATTTTTTGTAGACATTAATCTGCTGTTTAAAATGTTTCCATCCTCCAGTAAGGAAACAAACACTATGGGCTCAATTTACAAAGGAACTTTGGTGTGGCAACTCTCATTGTCACCGCACATAACTTCTTGGTGCCTAGACAATCATTAGTATTCACACACCCTGTGAAGTTAGGTGGTCAGGCACCCTCTACAATTGTTAGACGTGCAGCAGGAGTCTCCCTATGAGATAAGGGAGCAGGCAGATACCAGACACAGTGTTGGTATATAATCCACAAATACTCTTTATTGCTTACAAAATAAACCACTCACTTCACATTCATAACCCAAGCATACCTCACCAGAGTCTTAAGATCAGAATTGAAGTCCCAACAGCCAGTCGACATTCAGTCCGATCACAAGATGTGGGGAGTCAGCATTACCACATCTTAATCCAAACCGGTCTCTGAATCCACAATGACTCCAAATTGCAAGTGTATTGAACATCTTTTATAATCCACTCCTTCACCTCATCGGTTGTCTGGGCAATTTCAAAGAGACAGTTCTGGGCAAATTGCCAAAACCCAAGATGTTTAGAAACAGCCCCAGCCCCAAGATGTTCCTCTTTCCCCAGGTCTTGTTTACAATTGCAGCAGATACATTGCAACAGGTACATTGCCATGGCAACACTCACAAAGTTATTCCCTTATCTGGTATTTCCCCATCTTTCTCATAACAAAGTTATTTTTCACAAACAGCTCTTGACTGCTTAAAACCTCAAATTCTTGCTTCCATTGTCAACACGCAACTCCCGTCAAGCACACTTCATCCACACTAGGCCTATAACATATTACATGGATATATGGATTATGTATGGAGATATATATCCCAACACAATGAATGGAATGATATAGGTGTCTTAGAAAGGAATTCAGAAAAGCCAGCATGCTGCGCAACTCCCTGTCTAAACCATTGGCAAATGCCAGGATGAGGATTGTCCTGAACCCCACCCCACTCGAGGAGTTCAGCTCATAAATCCAGGCTGGAGGGAGATACTTCCATCAACTGGAGATACTCAGCTCCAATTCCTCTCTTGGCATTATGCGCCTATGCCATTCTTTCCTGAAGCAAGTGGGGGAGAGTGGGGGCAGGGAAGAGGCCCTCCTACATAACTTTTAACCCAGTGGTTAGGGTGTTCACCTTAGAGGTGGCAGATCCTTGTTCAAATCCCATCTCTGCTTCAGGGAGGGGTGGGAGGGGCGCTTGAACTGGGGGTGTCCCACATCCCTGCTAAGTATCCTGAGCTAGGTTTTGTGAATCCCACTGGGCCTGATTCTGGGATGTAGGTGCCTAAAATGTCAGTTGGGTACCTCGGGCCTTTTATGATTCTAGCCCCATCTGACTTAGGAGACCAATCACAAAGCAAAACTAGCAAAACATCAAAGCAAACTCTGCAGAACACTGAATGAGAGTAGCCCAACCAGACATGGGCCAGAGACCAAAAAAAAATTGTCTCTGCATTCAAATGTTCCCTGAGTTTGGGGGTATTTGGACCGGTGGTAAAATCCTGGCCCCATTTAAGTCAATGGAGTTTTGCCATTAACTTCAATAGGGCCAGGATTTCACCTCTGGACTTTAGGTTTGGGATCATCACAACTTACAACCGCTGTACAGCAAAGGTCGATTTTTTAGTTTCTTTTCTTCAGGTCTAGTCTCCTCTTGAGATGTATGAAACTCTCACTTATGGCAAGGATTTCCACAATGGATTTTAATGCAGTAAAAGAAAACTGATATAGATGTTATGTGAAATGATAGAAGCTTTTAAAACAGGGAGCTATGAGTCCCTAATGATGAGGGTTAGTTTCATAGGGGTCATACGATCTTATGCAGATCCCTAGAAGGTCTTGTGATGGGCTGAGAGACATAATGCTAATATAGCTATTGGAAAGGGTGGCTTCCTGTTACAGTAACTCACATTAATATGCAATACACCCATTGCTACCTCTTGTTGTAGGGATTTTATTATTAAAAAACCACCATTTTATTATAAAAAAACATTAAATTGTGATCCATTTGGATAATCACCATGACACTTTGATATGCTCCTTTTACAGTACATCATTTCATTGCAGTTCTTACAAAATAATGTCTTAGCAAGATGTCTATACCTTTCCCTCAACAGGCATTTTAAAGATTCACAAGGATAGTCTGATAGGTATAAAGAGAATGCTTTCAGAATATAATGCACTGCTTGTCAGCTCCAAGAGATCTAATAATTAAGGGCTTCAGTAACAAAAACTAAGGAAACCTAGACTCTTTCAAAAACTCCTGTAAATGCATGGTGGTTTTTTTTTCCAGATGTGAAGCATGCCATTTTTATTAGCAACAGGATAGATCATCATATTAATTCAGATGCCACAAAATCTTTGTTGAAACTGAAGGCAACTTTGAAAGAACACAGAACAGTAGACATATCCCAAGAGTCCAGTCAATGCCCTTCGTTCTGACCTTTTAACTACAGCCTTCTCTCTAAGACAAACATGTAAACCAGGGGCAGCTGATCATTGGAAACCTGATCCAAAGCCCATTAGAGTGGATGATGATCTGTCTGCTGATTTCAGTGACCTTTGGATCAGACCTTAGGGACCTCTGGCGTTAAGCCTCCCCAATAACACCCTACCTATTATCAATGACATAGATGCTGGGTAGACCGGCAGATGTGCTGCAGGGTGGAGTCCCACCCGCTGCTTCTGGGGCTTCCTGACTCCTGCCTCTGGATGTTGCTGAACCATGTGCTGCCACTGGGAACTCTCTGCATGGGTCCTTGCAGTTCAGGGACTGCAGGGCCCAGAGGGAGGAGGCACAGAGCAGGGAATAAAGGTTTTCATGGGGCTAATTAAGATCAGGGTGCCCCTTTTCATTCCCTGTCTGCTCACTTCCTCACGAACCTCATTTATCTCCCACCAACACACTTCTCTGTCACAGCCTCAACCATGGTGTCTCCATTTGGAGAATACAATCAAGCTGCTGAGTGCGGGGGGGGGGGGGGGGGGGAGAAGTAGTTTGGGGTTTGCAGCCTGCAAACTGCAGGCCCACCACTTATAGACCCTCCACTTACCCGGGTAGTAACAGCTACCCCTGCCAAATGAATCTTGTAGTCCCTACAAATCACACCACTGGGGGTGATTTGTATTAACAATCCATCACAGTGATGGTTACCTCAGCATTTCCTCTTAACTTCCCTTGTGCTTATGGGAGGAGTGAACCTGAACTCTACAAATATGCAGAGTAACTAACGACAGATCTGTTATTTAATCACTGAAGGCAAAGTTTTACTGCACAACTATTGCACCTTCTCTCTAATAGTAGGTTCCTTATATACCATGGACTTACATTTTTGGATGAGTTGCAGTAGCTTAAGGGATAGTCTCCCACAGAGAAGTTGGAATCCACCCTTTGAATTCGCACATTAATTTTGTGGTGGCTACCGAATATTTGGGCAAAATCCTGAACACCAGTCTGATGCAAACCTTCCAGGATATTCTATATATAATGGGCCAAATCCAAAGGAAATGCCCAATTTGAACCAAAAAAAAAATCATATTTTGTAGTTAAAATCCCAAATTGAAAAGATTCAACCAAAGAATGAATAGGTTTTGATTGCCAGGTTTTTGGTCTCTCAATGGAAAAAACAAACAAACCTCTTTTGAAGAAAGTGTTTCACAAAACTTTTTCATTTAAACCCTTTGCAGGAAAAAAAAAACCATCCTATTAGTGTCTCACAAAATCTACAGTTAACAAAACCAGCATAAATCACTTTTGAACCTTCTTTGGTGCATGAGCATCCACAACACCCGCAGAAGTCATTGGCAATGGCAGGTGCTCAGCACGTCTGCTAATCAGGCCCATATAGTCCTGCAGTCTAAACATTCCCATAACCTGCTGGGAAGCAGTGACTTTTTACAGAACCTCACCCTGCTGAGGGCAAGAAATCCTCTGGACTGGTGGACCTTCATATTTCTGTTTCTGCACACGTAACTTGAGGCAAGATTTATCCTCGAACATTACAGTCAAGGAAATTATGAATCTCCTGTATGAATGAGGCTACATTCAGATACTCTTACTATTAAAACAGAATATTCCTTTATTCTGGGACTGGGCCCACTGAAGTCAATGAGGATTTTCCCAATATATTATACTATTAGTATAATATAATATATACTATTCAATATAAAGGTGTCTGGCCCGTGTTGGCTGGGCCGGGTTTTTTAATACAATCAAATCTTATTATAGTCCTGAGACAGTAGCTGATGTGTGTTAGACAATAGAAGATTCATAAGGTGTGTGCACTCACATAGTAAAAGTGGATTGAAATATGATTGTGAGATGGGAATACAATGGATTTTTACAAGTTAAACCCAAATTGAATCTTGATCCAAAGCTCTTGCCTATGAAAAATGCAAAATTTGGATCACCAGAAACATGTGGGATACCTAAGGGAGCTCATTAGTTAAAACACGTTGCCTATAATGTGCCTGGCTTCAAGATTCACATTTGCATGTTTCAAAGGTTTATAAATACAAAGGCAACTGTAACACTCGCCCTAATTTATATGTAAACCTCACTGAGCTGTTGCAGAGTGATCTTCACTCTGTGTAGCAGCTGTTAGGAGAAACATATAAAGCTATATAGGAAAAGTGTGAATTAGATGCAGCCCACTTGCTTAAAAAATATAATCCAAAAATACATGGACTTTAACTAATATAGCAGACAGCTTCAGTAGAGAAGCTGTGCTAAGAACCAATTTAACTACATTATTTTACCCCATAAAACAACTAAAAGGAAAAATAAATATTTCAATGCTAAGGCAGTGGAAATGAGCAAAGGATTTATTGACATCTGGTGTCTGGCTCTTTGTCTGGAGTGGCTAGACTTTACATGGAAGGTTAAGAGTTTGACAGTGTAGTCCTTCAGCTCAAACAGTAGCAACTCGGGCTTTTAGATGTGAAGGTCCTGGATTCAGTCCCCCGCCCCATCAATAACCCATCAGGCTCTGGTGTTACCATTGCAATATGCCACAGGTGTGCTGTCACTCATTCTTGCTATTTTGTCTGCAGTGTGCACACACCTCTGACTTAGAGCTTGGCAGATCTAGTATTGGCTGCTTATGGGTAGTAGGTAATAAGGCTCTGACTCAGAAAGCTATTTGAGAATTTATGCAAATTGACCTCCATGGGATTGCTCACATGATTAACATTATGTTTGTGCTGAAGTAGAGCCTATGTGTCAAACTTGCTGCTAATCCTTTCAGGAACATTGCTCAAGAGAAGGAAATCCAGCTCAGCTCTCAACCCCCGTACATTCTCCCCCAAATAATTGTAGCTTTGGAGCATGAATGCATTATTCTAAAGAGGTTTTTCATCTTGTCTCATGCAGGGAGATCAATCCTGCCTGAGTCAAGCTGTGACTGAGTGAGTGAATAAGAGAACTGAACTCCAAAGCAGGTGTTCAAGGTGGGCTAGGAAAGGTGAACTCCACATCCCATATAGGCTCCATCACCATGGGAATGATCCAACTCCCACGGAAGTTCATGCCCACACATGGGACAGACATTGGCTCTCCCTCTCAGAATCACTGTCATGGAATCAGAAAGAAAAGGGGGCGTGTGTGTCTTGGAGGAAATGGACTAACACCAGCCCCCAAGCTTTGTAAACAATAGTTGTGGCCATTATTACTCCTGCCCTACTCCTGCCCTACTCCTTGCTCAGGTCCCAGATGGCAGGAAATGGTTCTGGTAATGTGAATGCCACATGCCAACAGAACGCCACACTTAGAGATGTATTTCCCTACCCTTGGCTTCCCTGCACTTCAGGTTGCTTTGTGAATCCAGTGTGGTGTACTAGTTCCCTACCCATTAGCAGTGTGTGCTCTATCTATGTGCTCTCCAGTAACCAGGAGCCTGTGATGATAACCACTCACTAAGCGCCAAATCCTGAGTCTAGCACCTTGCTTCAGCAGTTTAAAGGAATCCGTCCTGCCTACCTACAGCATGACTATTGAGCTGCTTCATAGAGGCTCCTGTAACCCCATGGATGGACTAGCTTCCATGACCCCCTTAGGGATCAACACTGTGTAGCAGCTCCAAAGCTCCCCCAGGTCATTCACTCCCACCAGCACTGGCTCTCTGACAGCTGCACAGGGAGAACCTGCAGAGTGAGGCTTCATATCACACTAGGAATATATACAGTCCTTGCATGTCCCCAAATCCTCCTCCCCACCTTGGGCAGAAGAGCCTAATTAGCTCCACTGACACAGGTCCCTGTTCAGCTACTCAGGCAGGCTCAGGATTTGTTCCTGGGGGGAAGCCCATCTTCTAATGAAGTCAACGGCAACGCTGCCCAGGAGGAGCATAATTAAGCCAGCCTCGAAGTAGCAACTGAAAAATTAGCCCCATATCTGGGGCTGATGATTGGAGTGAGTGTCTTCTTCTACCTTGCCAGCCCACCTACAACTAGACACGCCCCTGCCATGAGTATCTCCTTGTTTATTATAATCCAGAGGGAAGCACAGTGATGGGAATTCCTAGCTGCCTTAACCATTTTTCAAAGTGCAGGATCTGGCTCTAGCTGGTCTCTATTTAGGGCCAAATTCTGCTTCCCTGACTCACTTGAGTAGTGGAATTGAAGTCAATGGCAATGCTCATGTGCATAAGCAGTGTACAGATTGGACTGGAAGGAAAAGCAATGATACAGTTTGTGGTATTTATTTTGTCTAATATAATATTGAGTCAAAATAAACGTGTTGAGTGGGTGCCTGTACTTGACACCTGAGCAGGTTGCACTTGTACTGGGCATAAAAATGTCTCCATTTAAAATTTATGCAATATCGCCCCAGTGCAGAAGACAGAGTTGTCAACGGGGAGCTTTTAATGTATCACACTGAGATAATTCACACACTAGACTATTCTAAGCAGGTCTCCTTTCTCTGTCTCAGAAGCTGTTCCATAGATAGCACAAAAGGCACACACAGGGAGCAGCAACGTGGCAGACACCTTACTACCTGAGAGGAAGGCTGGCCTGATGGTTAAGGTTGTATAACTATACCCCAAGTGGCACCGTGTACCCCACCTGTACCCCATGTTCACCACTTTGGGATGGTTGTGATATATTTGGTACAAAGCATGCCTTGTGAGGTATCATTTGAACACTCATGATCTACTGAACATCATCATCCCTGCTGACGTGTGTACCATCGTTGCATATGGAGTTATGAGATTTTGCTACAGGTTTGTTACTGAAACATATGGTGAGTCTGGGGAAAATAAAGATAACAAAAGTCCTTGCATGTTATCTCCAAAGATGCCTCAAATATCATGTGCACAGAAGGTCTGAGCAAGAAATTTACAATTCACCTGAAAGATGCCTTGAATCTTATGTACACTACAAATGGCTTCCTCATTTACCTCTCCTCCCGCACCTCAGCACATAGAAGCTAGATCATTTGGAAGTCAAAGAGAAGCATCATTGAACTGTGGGAAGGGTGGCCCCAGGCTGTAAGGAGACAGCCCACGAAATGTGTTGCCGCTTATGGTGAGATAACCTGTTTTGCTTTTAGAACTGTTGGCCTTGGTAAAGTTTAGGAAATAGCTTGCGTGTTTATTTCTTTTTTTTTCTTTTGTAACCAGTTCTCACTTTTATGCCTTTATAACATATAATCACTTAAAATCTATCCTTCTCTAGTTAATAAACTTGTATTATTTTTCTAAGCCAGTGTGTTTGGGCTGACGTGTCTGGGGGGCCTCTACTCAGGTCAACGAAGGCTAATGCATATTCATTACCCTTTGATGGAACGACGGACTTACAATGAGCTTACCCTGTCCAAAGTGGTCTTGAGCAGTGTAAGATGCACATTTCTGGGGTGCAAGGCTGGGACTGAGGGATATGCGGGTATCGTCCCATATCAGTTTATGAGAGCATGGGTGTCACTGTGCTGGGTTTGCATTTACATACTAATGGCTGTGTAAACAAAGCCTGGAGAGGCTGCTTTTCACGAGCAGAACTGTGTAAGAGACAGCCTGAGCTGGAGAATAAAGGGGACACTGCTGTTCAAAAGTCCAGGTTGTACCTTGGGGGATGTCACAAAGGTGCTGCCTTGAGTGTGCAGAAAAGCTGGGTTAAATTCCCACCTCTTCTGTAGACTCCGTGTATTGGTCAGTTTGTCTTTCTGAATCTCAATTCCCCATCTGTAAAATGGAGAAAATACTTTCTTTGTCTGTCTTGTCTATTTAGAGTGAGGCAGAGCTTGTCTCTTACTGTGCATTTGTGCAAAGCACAATGGGACCCCATCTTTTATGGGATTTCTAGGCACTATAGTAACACAAACACAGACAAAGCATGATTCAATCTCAGTATAAATGGGATGGAAATGTGCTATGACACTGTTCTCCCTACAGTCGATTTGGATTTTTTGCAGGGTTGTAGCATGTATTGAGAAAGTTTACACGCACACACACCTCTGCACTGTAAAACCACACTATTTTAACTCTATCAGGGCACTATGATGTTGCAACCAGGTGCCCTGAGGTGTTAAGCATGACAGTGGAGATAGGACCAAAGACTCTGGATCCCTGTGGCCAGATCTTCATCTAGTGTAAATCAGCTTTTGACTTCGGTAGAGTTACACCGATTTACAGCACTTGAGGGTGTGGCCCCTGCTGTCTTTCCTTAACACTGTAACCCTTTGACAGTACCTTGGTTGCCATGAGTGCACTTTGCCTGACTACATTCGTCGGGGACACACGTTGATGCAGGTGCAGTACAGCCCATTTTTCTTTATTTCTGGGATTGTTGCTAATTGTTTGAGGCCAGCCACTTCTCCATGCCTCTCAGGTTGTGCTTCCTGAAGCTTAAAATAAGGATGACTGGATACTGCTAATGAGTACACTAGCAATCTTAGTGTGCTTAGCTTTCCAATTTAGGCGCGAGACCTGCTTTAGTTGCAAAAAGAAAATCCATAATGGAGATAATAATTGCCAATTGTGCAGCGAAATCACTATGGGTTTTTTTTGCAATATGCAAAAAACCACTTAAGAAATCTAAACATTTGCGAGTTCAAGACTAATCATTTTCCAGTCTCCCTTCCTCCTCTCGTGCAGCCCACTGGGATGCTTACAATGCGTCTTGTACAAAATTAGTCACTGATGGGCATAGCCATTTTGCAGTGCTAGTTTAGTTTCTGAGCTCTGTGGGGCAGGGATCATGCCCTTCTGGAGAGGCACAAAGCTAACCTTTGAGTGCTATGATAAAGTACAATGCAAAATGGATGCAGCAACTGCAAATTCCAACATTTAGGGCCAGCTTTTTAGCACATGGAAATCCATGTAGCTTCACCGGCTTCAACAGTATGATGCTAACTTACACCATAGAAAGTAAAGACCTGATCTCAACCTCCATACAAGGATGGGGAGATCATCCCACTCCACCATGGCATTCCTTTCCATCCTACAATCCCCTGTTCCTCCAGGGCTCTCCATGGAATCCAGGGAGATGCATGGAAGCAAGGAGTGGTGAGTGGACCAAGGGAATCACAGTTCATTCTACTACAAGCTCTGTGGAGATTGCATACAGTCAGTGGCTGCCTCACTTTTCTGTGTCCCTTCCTGCCCACCTTTGGTAGCTAAAGTTCACCTTGAAGTGAAACTAGCAGCATGGCACAACAGGAATTGCAGTGCTGGCGGGAGGTACTGGAGATCCACAGCCACCATGGGAAGATGCTCAGATGCCCCTGTGTCCTCCCCTGGATGTATTTGATCTTTATGGTTCTTGATGTTTTTTGGGCCAGATCTTCACTTTTTTTCTGTGAGGGCCAAGGTTTCCCCCTCCCACACCCACAATGGAAGGATACAAGCAAAACGCCAGGACATGAGCCCCACGGAGTGTTTCCTGTCCCTAATCACAGCATAGGGAGATTAACAGGGTGTCAAAATACAAATTCAGATCCAGTGCTTTTGTTTTGCCATATAATGGGTGAAACTGAAGTGCAGAAGTTGATAACCCAGAGATTTGTGAGGTTCCAAATGCACACCTGGATTTTGCAACTCAGCTCCATTTTATATGAGAACACAATCAGTACTCAGAGAGACACAGGCAGTCAGCATCCACAGGCCCAGCTGAAGTCAATGGGAACTGTAGGTGCTCAGCAACTTTCTAAAAACAGGCATTTGGAGCATGGGGTGAAGGATACTGCAACAGTTAGGGTGTCTGCATAGGACTCAGGAGCTGCAGCAGCAGATTCAGGTGGTTGTGATGTAGCCGTGGTCATGCGTAGAATGGATTTCCATCTTGAACAGTCCCTTGCAAGTCTTCTTCCTTTGGCAAGAGTCAATATGGGAGGATTTAGGGTTCTTAATCCCCTCAAAATTGCATCTTCCCAACTCATTCATGGTTGGCCTCATGCTCTGTTGCCTTTGACCTCAGCTCTATAAACCTTCTGTAGAAACATACCCTCTTCTGCCCATTGGGCATAACCCAATATTGCAGTTCTCTTGTTCTCAGCTGGAGAAAGACTGCAATTTGCCCGGATTGTCTAAATATCTCCTCCTTGGTGACAAAACCAAGTCAATGGATGCTAAGAATCTGATCTGCCTTAACTTTTGACTCCAAAAAACTGTTACGTTTCCTGTCCTCAGCTGTTTTTAACAGCCTTGTTTCTGTTCCATATAACAGAGTTGTCAGCGTAACCGCATTGAACACTTGTATCTTAGTGATCACACAGACTTCCTACTGTCCAAACACACGCCTTTGACGATGCTGAAATGCAATTGATGCAACTTGTGACTACTTTGGTTATGAATAGAATTCAGGAGTTCTTGGTTTGATTCCCTGCTCCACCACAGACTTCTTGTGTGACTTTGTCATTTAGCTTCTCTGTGCCTCAGTACCCCATGCCTAAAATGGGGATTATAGCACTGTGTAGCCCAGTGGCTCTCAATCTTTCCAGACTACTGTACCCCTTTCAAGAGTCTGATTTGTCTTGTGTACCCCAAGTTTTACCTCACTTGTGTGCTTACAAAATCAGACATAAAAATACAAAAGCATCACAGCAAAATGTTACTGAAAAATTGCTGACTTTCTCATTTTTACCATATAATTATAAAATAAATGATTTGGAACATAAATATTGTACTTACATTTCAGTGTATAGTATATAGAGCAGTATAAACAAGTCGTCATCTGTATGAAATGTTAGTTTGTACTGACTTCGTTAGTGCTTTTTAATGTAGCCTGTTGTAAAACTAGGCAAATATCTAGATGAGTTGATGTCCCTTGTGGAAGACCTCTGAGTACCCCCAGGGATATGCGTATCCCTGGATGAGAATGACTGGATTGTAGCCAATTAGTCAATTAGTTGATTTTATCATTTAAATGTTGTCATAGTTAACGCATATGTTATTTCATATGTAATCAGTGTGTGATGAATAAATGTAAGTAGGATAGGAGTATAGGACTGATAAGTATTTAGGAGTGATGAGTGTGTTCTTGGTATATAAGTAAAGCAGAGCTGTTATGCAAGCCCTCCAGGTGAAGGCTTGTAAGGTTTCAGCTTAGACACAGTAGCCCTCAGGGTTAAGGAGACTAGACATGAATGAGTGTCCCAGGAATGACTCTATACTGGTAGAGTTACAAGATTACTGTAAAGGATGTGCCAATAAGTGATGTTCTGGGAAAATCTGATGCAATGGACCTGTCTAGACTGCAGTGGACCTGTCTAGACCACAAGACACCTGATTGAAACATTATGGAATATTTTGTTCTGACCGCAGGTTACCTGGGGACGTGTTTATGGAAATGTTAATGAGATGTTAACAAGAATAAGGGGAATTAAGAGGACAACCTATGAAAAGCAGGGCATCCCAAGATCTCTGGGGTGTGGAAATACAGATAAGGAAAAGAATGTTGGCACTCTCCTGCATATGCATAAGGTAATAGGTATGATCACAATGACAAGAACAGAGGATTCCCTGGGGTGGGTAGGGTGAGAAGACTGTGAGGGAAGACCTTATTGGGAAGAACCCAGCAGGAACTACCCTTTCATCAATGACCACCTTTTGAGAGATCCACCAGACTCTTTAAAAGGGGTGGCCAAACTGTGGCTTGTGAGCCACATGTGTCTATTTTACAATTAAATTGCAGCTCGCAGAGCCCCCCACGCCTCACCTTTTCCACCTACCAGACTTGGGGGCAGAGTTCAGTATCTTTGCCTTGCTGTGGGTGGCGGGGTAGGGGCTTCTGCCCAGCGGGAAGTGGGGGGGGTCTAGGGGCTTCAGCAGGAGTGGGGCTGAAACCCTTAGCCCCAGCAGGTGCCCCTGGCTTGCGAACTTCTGAAGATTGTTCGTATGCAGCTCGGTGGGTCAGTAAGTTTGGCCACTCCTGCCCTATAATATTTTTTGGTATGTGAGTATGAATATGGCATTGGCTATGGCTTGGACTCTCTCAGGTTGTGTAGATGGGTATGTGAGTGTAACTTATAACACAAACAAGATTTTTTACTTGTAACTATGTTTGTCATCACTATATTCATTCTTTGCATGCTCCTAAGACTCTCCCAATCTAAGAAAATCGTAAAGGGTAACATTCACCCTATTGATCTGAAACCTGCAACACCACAGGAGCTGTGCTCTCTCCCTAGGAACCCTATAATTTAACACAGAATTATCAATTCAATCTTAGATAGACGCTACAACTGCCCTACCTCACAGGGGGAGTTGGGAGGATAACTAGGTTAAAGACCGTGAGGTGCTCAGATTCTGTACTAACGGGGAGGGGGGCATGCAAGTGTGATAGATAGATATTAACCTCCTGGAAACTGTGTCAAGCACACTTTGACTGTCCTTTACCTTTTTGTAGAATGTCACTAACTAGAAAAGAATGGGAAGATTCTACAAGAGTTAAGGTCTCTCTTCCCGTACAATTTCACTCATTGTAAGTGACTATTATCAAGCTAGTGTGCGATAAAATAGATAAATAAAGGTCTGGAACCAGATTTTAAAAAAAAAGTGTGTCCTGCTTTATAGCTCAAAAAGAGATTCAACCCAATATTTACTTTTTAAATTGAAGATAGTTTCATCTGGACTGACAAGGTATATTTCAAGTTTTAACTCAATGCAATTTGAAATGGCCAAGGTATTATACCCTAAAAATTGGAGTTCATGATAGAATTGCTGACACGCAGCCTTCTTTTAGAGTGGTTTGAGTGATGCTGCTGTAATAAAGGTAGGATCCCTGTCATTTTGGACACTACGCTCCTCTCTATTTATCTTTCATCTGCCATGTAATTAAGGTGGCTTGTTTGCAAATACGTCTTACCTGATCACCATTTCATGGTTCTGAAGACTGTTCATTCCATTTGGAGCTGCACTTGAATATAGAGGCCAGATCCTCAGTTGGTGTAAATCAGCACAATTCCACATGTAAGGTGTATAGACATTAAAATATTCCTTGAAGTTATGTTTTAACAACTCCAGGTCTCTTATCTCGCTTGGCTCTTTTAACTAGCTAGTGGCAATCCTGCTTGTGCATATGCCAGACTTTAGCTTCCTCTTGGAGCTAAAGACAATGAGAGTTAACAGGCTCGTCCCAAAAGGTAGGACATCTTGTCCGGGAAGCAATAATTAAGCTAAAGCTAAAATACACACTTCCCAGCTTTGATGCTAGATAAGGAATTTTCCAACAATTGTTAGTTTCCCAACCTAAGGATCCCATTATTTTATTTATGAATGAGACTCCCATCTCCCTTACTTGAGCTAAGGAGAATCCCTGTCAGACTACAGACAAGAGCAGCTGCCACTTTCCTGTGCAGAGTATCCCATTGTCTCCTATATGCTAATTATGAGCCAGAGGAGAGGAAAAACTAAAAGTAGGTTTAACCCCGTTAGGAATAACTTGCTAGTGACCCCAGAAAGTTCCAGATGTCAAACCTCCTGATACCTCAAGAAATCTATCTATATCTTTCATCCCATTTTGGAAACTAGGTATCTTGTGTGCTTGATGAATCAGATATATATTTCTATATGTGCATAATTTGTCCTGTTCCTCCAATGTAACTTCTCGTATCCTAGGATGAGACTCAAAAATGTGAAGTGAAATATAATAAAAGAATATATGGATTCTCTCCACTGGATTTAGGGGAAGGTATATAATATTGAGATTGCCATGTGGGACTGTGTTGGGGTGTCTAAACTGTCAGGAAAGGAGCTAGGGAACATAGGTCCATCAATAACTATTAGCCAAGGTGGTCAGGGATGCAACCCCATGATCTGGGTGTCCCTAAGCCTCTGACTGACAGATGCTGGGACTGGACAACAGGGGATGGGTTGCTTGGTGATTTCCCTGTTCTATTCATTACCTTTTTGAAGCATCTGGCACTGGTCACTGTTGGAAGACCGGATACTGAACTTGATGGACCATTGGTATGACCCAGTATGGCCATTCTTATGTGTGCTAAGGTAATCCCATCCCTGCCAGTCATGCACGATGGGGAGAAGGGCTTTAAAAGGTGGAGCTGCTGTCAGCAAGGGTGAAGCCATGAGAAGGGAGCTGCTGGAGGAGTGCCTAAAGCAGAAGGAGGAATCACAGCTTTGTGAGGACCCTAGTGAACTCCAGGGGCAATCCTGGTAGGAAGAGACTGATTCAGCTACCTGACTATAAGGACTCCAGTAAAGCTACTTCCCAGGCACCCCTGGTAATATCACTGACCTTTTTGTTGAGCATGCGAGAGGCTTGTTCTCTGATGAGTCTGAACTTTTGCTTTTCCCCGACCCATAAACAAAGTAAGATGGGCTGCAAGGGTGGGGCTAACTGCAAGGACTAAAGGGCTGGGACCTGGACTAGGTAAAGCAAGAGGTGGTAATGGGGCATGACTAAGAGTATTGAACCAGCCAGGGAGCTGACCCAGAGAGACTCTTTTTGCAGGGAACCTCGAGCTTTGTGATCTCCAGTGCAACTGACTCCTGTACCAGCCATTCCAGAGTTAATGGGATACGAAGTGATGAAATTCCATTTCAAAGATTGTATTTCCCTTTCTGTTCTTTCACATCTATAACTGAAGGTTGTTTTGTTGCCTTCTCTAGGGAGACTTCAGGTAACCATATCTTAGATTTTAACTCATGCCCTCCTTTATAAGTCAAGCAGAGTGGCCTAAAAAAGACTGAAAACAATTTTAAGCAATTGCTTTTGGTATTCTGAACCTGTCCCTTTTGGACCAATCCATTCAAACATCAGGGACCACACTCTCAAAGGTGTTGACACATGCATCCTTACGCCTTTGAGAAATATTGGAAATGCGATAAATGCGTTAGGTACTAAAGAAAAGATAAGTGATGGTCATAATTACATGTTATAAGAAATCTCAGTTACTTGCATTGTTTTTTGGGTTCAACTGCTTAGCTTTACCCCTAGTCTCTGACAATTGTTTGCAAGACTGTACAGGCATATGCAGTTCATACCTAAAACACTCATTGTGTCTACACTTGAGTGCTGAAGTCTAGATTGTATATTAATGTGGTGCTGGGTGAATTATTAACTGGTTTATTGGTTAAGAGTAACCAAGTATCTTGATTTGAGAAATACTGTGCAAGATAGAAGCTGACCTGAAAACAATCTAATGTTAAATTAGTAAGCTAACCCTACTTGGACTCAAGACAAAAGGGTTAGCCTATTAGATTCCATTTCAATACTGGTCATAACATGTATACAATTGGTAACTCTAATTTGTTAGATTTGAGATTTGGAAAATAACTGGCACCTTGGCAAATTAATGAAATTTCCCCCTGTCATGCTTCCATTCTGAAATCAATTATTTCAGTGGAGCTATGCTGATTTATGCCAGCTGAGTATCTGGCCTCTTGATGTGCAAACCTCAAAAGGGTTGGAGTTTGTGTTTGGTTTGGATGCATATCTGACCTCTTGACGACAAAACAGGGCTGGATCTTCAGATTTTGGTCGTAGTTATTAAAGCGGAGGCATTTAAGGAACTGAAGGAATTAGGTACTGGTTGCCTACTTACTTTTGGCCCCTTTGGAAATCCCACCTTAAACCAAAAGGGAAAAAAACCCTACTGGAATCTAAAACCAAAGTTCAGTTCTGGAACCAGGCAGAGGTTGGAGGAGATGCATTTTTCTTACACCATTTCCCCCATTGTGGGTTTGCCCTATTCACGCAACACCCTAGGGATCTTCCTGTACACCTCATTTTCTTCTCTAACTCTGCTCACTTGCAGGGCTTGCATTCCATCTGCCAGCCTTTCAGGGCCACAAGGACAATCACTGGAGCCCAATAATCAGCCACAGGAGAGCACTGTGATACAATAGCACTGCCTGCCTGATGATCCACTGTCTGAGCATCGAACTGCCAACATGCCTCCTGTTCTGTTGAACTCGTGTTGGTGCCCATTCTATTCATTTGGATTCTACTGCATAACCCCCAGCAATGGCCTTGGGCAAAGGTTCAGTATATGACTGCCTAGTGCACCCTGTGTAAGTTGGATACTGAGATGTACTGGGGATGCCATATGCATTGGCTCACTCCGCTAATGCTGTGGAGCATTGCATGCTCTCATTCCAGTGGAGTTACAGCTCTGTATAATTGCAGACAGAATGGGGGATCCCTGAGTTAAAAGCATCTCAGGTTTCAAACCCTTTTCAACCAAATAATCTCAACCCTTCTACCCAAAAGCAAACAAACAAAACCCAACAACCCACAAACCTCTCTCTCTCTCTCTCCGAAACACAAACAAATGTAGAGGTTCTTAAAATACATATATACACACCCGCCCACACCCCAGCATTGGGCCCACAGAGAGTAAAGCATATAATATAACAATATCAATTATTTACTGTGTAAAATACAAAGCATAAATATTTCAATTCATGTCAACAAACGCATGACATGTAAAAGACAAATGCTTAAGTTTTCTTCTTAGGGATTCAGACATGACCAGGCTGGATACTAAAAGTTTTTTTAAAATATATATATATTTCCATTAGTGCAAAAAAACCCATAATCTTGAATGTTTGGACTCAAACCCACAAAAGCACAGCAATTCAGAGTTAAAGCTCCCTCAATGCTCTTAACTCAGTCCCCTTCTGCTGAGGTATTACAAGATAGAGTGCCATCTACCAAATCAAGACACTTGATTACTCTTAACCAATAAACAATTTAATAATTCACCCAGCACCACATTAATGTACAATCAACAGTTCACCACTCAATTGTAGACACAACCAGTGTACTAGGTATGAACTGAATATGCCTATACAGCCTATTCAGAGCCAGGCATTGTTACGTGGCCTTAGAGGGAATGTTAGGAATATAGAGCAGTAAAAATACAGGGGATAATAGATAACACATTACAAGTATGGGCACAATGTGACTTGCCAGCCTCCTCTGGAAAAGATTAATCTAAGCACATTGTTCTTTGGTCTAATTCTCCCTTATGCCATTTAGCATACTTTCTCCATTTGACTACCTGCCTGCTGCATTCGGCACCTTCTTTCAAATCTGCAGGCCAGGATTCATTCTCATGCCTCTTTCCGACTCTCGCTGTGGCCTTGTCTACACTAGGGATGTGCCCTGATTTCACCCATGGGTAGCTAGCGATCAGTGTAGTTGCACAAAGGCACAGCCCAGCCTAGACAACTCTTCAGCTAGGGAGCCATCATGAGCTAAGACTCCCCTTTTCTGTTCCCTCAGCACGCTCCTTTTAGCCAGACCCCTCATATACTATTGTCCACCCACCCTGCCACATTCCCCCCACTTCACACCCTGGAAATGCCCCCTACTCCAACTCCACAAATCTTCAGTGACTGATCCAGCTGTGGGTCATTAGCCCAGACTCCACTTTCTGAACCCATTAACTCCTTCTCAGTATTTCCATATGCCCAGCCATGACCTTTCACATATATTCTCCTTCCAGCTTCATTAATGCTTCCCCTCCCCACCCTACCCCATAAAAATGGCAAATAACTAGTGTGGGCCATTCTTATGAATAAGGTACGCTGCTGTGCACTCGTGCGCCGTTCACTAACATTCTAATGACTCTTGGGTTAGTCAAGCTGACTAGGAGACTCTTAGTGATGTTTTTACAGCTCCAATACCTGTGTTGACACCATAGCATCTCCTTTGAATTCATCACAGCATTAAGTCAAAACAGTGACAGCAAAAAAACCCACTGGTTACTTGCAAGTACCCCCTTCTTCTACTTTGCATTACGGAAGCACCCAAATGAGACTTGGGCCCCATTGTGCTAGGTGCTGCACAAATAACTAGTGGAAGAGTCTCTGTCCCCAGTGATCTTACAGTCAAAATAGACAAGGCAGATGCAGGCAATCAGAGAAAGTCACTTGTCCAAGGTCACACAGAAGACCTGCCTATTTTGGGACAGATCTGTCTGGCCCTAGTAGTGGGGAGGGCCCAAGGAACTCATTTCATCTACTTTGTCTGGCCTACATAAGGGCCTCGCATAATTGTAGCTCCTGAACTCTGAGGAGCATGGGTGCTGTGTTCCATCCTTATTGCTACCCCCTTATAGGATTTCAGTTTATATCCTCGCATCCTCTGCACAGCTAGACAGGTCTCCTGACACCTACCAGAGTCATGGCCCCTAGCTCCACTTAGCCCCTTTGGACTCTGTCTGTCACTGGACATCAGAGACCTGGAAGACATTCTTGAGTGCCTGGGGCAGAGTGCCCCCCACTGCTCCCCCTGGCATGGTAGAGGCCTGTCCTTCCCCAATAATGGGCTCTGCCTAAGTGGCACAATGTAACCCTCAGCTTTGACTCTTACAGGCCACCATTCAGCAAAACACTTCATCCTGTGATTATAGGAACTTGCCTAAATCCCAGCAAAGCCAATGGATTTATACACGCACTGAAAGCTAAGCATGTGTTTAAGTGCCTTGCAGAATCAAGGACATAGTTCAATAAGTGATTTTGGTTTCAATATTTAAAAAAAAATCAAACCCAATTTTTCCTAGGTTGTGTGAGTAGATAAATTCAATGTGTTTTTGTTCTGATAATTGTAAAGCCAAGGATGACTTAATTTACTTTTGTTGACAGTTGTTACCCGGAGTGCAATCTCTTTGCTTATGCAGAGGAGAATTAGTGTAAAGACATGGATCCTGGAGAGCTTTACCTTACACAGAAGCACCTTGTTATTTCAGTAAATATCTCCTTTGAGCTGCTAAATGACACATCCATTGATATCATACTGCCACTGCCACCAGCATTATTCTGAGAGATGGAGGCTGTCATTGATAATCTAAATGGAGGGCACTCACTCAGGTGAAATTATAAGAGCTCCTGCATCAATGGAAGTGTGTGAGCCATTTCTATTGACAGAAGAATAACATTTGGGTCAGCATCATGCCATTTCTAGCACATTTTCCCGAACCCATAGTCCCTGAGACACTTCTGTGACAATACGTCCGCATGCGGCCTCCCAGCGATTAAGCTATTACATCACTGGCGGAAATGTCTGGATATTTCCAACAGCATTGGGAGTTGGCACAGGTGAACCAGCTCTTAAACTCTCTGTATCTCAGCTTGATTCCAAAACCAAACCACTTTTTTGTAAAATACTTGGCTACATACCCTCATTTCCTTTGCCCAGTCCTCAAAGGGCATCTGGACTTGGCTGAATTCAGCTGCAACGACATTGTGACAGCTCTGCTGTAATGTTCATACTGCCCCCTAGGCTTTGGGATCATAAAAGTCTTATTTCTTTAGGATGAAGTCCTGCCCCCACAGAAGCCAATGGAAAACTCCCATTGACTTCAGTGAGGTGAGGCGCTCACCCTAAATGCTCACTAAGGGCCTGAGCCAATGCCCATTGATGTCACTGGGAATCTTCCTACTGACTTATGTCAAAGCTGGACCAAATCTCCAGTTTTCTACTCGTGACTCTGGTATGTTTTGGTCCAAGTGTACATTTGTGCATATTTTTCACACACTGTCCTCTGCGCATGCAAGGGGCGGTGCCTGGAAATGCGTTTGGGTGTGCAGCTTTGCATATTCACAAAAGGAGATTGCATAGGGTCACATTTTCAAAGGAGCCTCAAAATGTCGATATAACATGGTGAAATCAAGCAACATTTACTAAACAGTCACGTAGCATGGGAGGCAGAGCCTCCTGGGTTCCGGCCATTAGGGCAGGCTTGCAGAGAGAGGACGCACACACCACCTTTTTTAAAGATGCCTCACATCCAATATTAATACAAGAAAAAAGAAAATACATGTGTTACATCTTCCCAAAACTTAGAGTGCCTTGGTTTGTGAGGCTGTGCTGAAGCCTTTTCTCAGGCTGTCCTACCTCTTGGGAGCTCTTTGCTGAAGCAAATCTTAAATTCCTTCATTCAAAAGCACTTCAGAGCAAGATTGGTCCTTCTTAAGTGCCTGGAAAGTGTGGAGCACTGAGTGGGCATGACTCCAAATAAATAAATAAATTAAATAATAAGTAATAATGAGAAGGTGAAGCAGTAGTTATTACTTCAGGGCTTTACACAGCCGAATTTTTCACACTGACTCATTCCTCCTGACTTCATCTGACTCTTTAAACTAGCTGCACATTGTCCTGTTGTCCTTAATGTCAGTGCATAATCAGGGGAGCGGCTAATTGCTCAGCAGATCCAGATCTCCTCTGGATCAATCTAGAGAGAGGGAGCTGTTGCCTCTACAGCTTTGGGCTAACAAAAGGGAAAATTGATTAACTAAGCTAAGGCTTTTCCCTATCTCCCTTCCCAAGTTTTGCTATGCTGCAGCTACATTGCACTAGTCAGTTATCTGCGTACAGCCCTTAAAGAGGAAAAGTAGATAAAGGGAAGATTTCTCTCTACTCTGGGCCAGAGGAGCTGGCAAGACACTGTGGCAGTTCAGAGCAGAGGAGGAAGCAAAGGATAATTAAATGCCACCCCTAAGCCGTTTGTATCGGAGATATGTGCACATGAGGAAAATGATGCCGAGGGCAGGAGTGGCTAGGGACAGCTGTAACTTCAGAGTGAAATCCTGGCCCCATTGAATTAATGGCAAAACTCTCATTGATTTCAAGGGGGGCAAAAATTCACCCTTAGGTAGGAAGATGGGAAAAGATGAAGCTCCCTCCCATCTGCTCTTTGGGTTCAATAAACAAACATGTAAAAATGGAAGGCATCTTTGCAATGGGAGTTCCCTTCCTTTCACCTTTCACCCTTAGGGTCCCTCCCGCAAACCCATGATAGTCATTTAAACAAGGGCAAATCACCAGTTCAAACTGCTATACATTAGTATATGAGAGAGGCACAGACCTTGTCCACACTGAAGATTTTCCCTGCTTCTAAGAGTTGGAGGCCAGCCCCTCACGTAGCTGTACCACCAACGTAGACAAGGAAAGCCATGGTGTGCCCCAGTAACATAAGTAGATACTCAGAGTCCCCCAGCAGGCTTGCACTGGGGCACCTAACCTATACTGAAGCCTGCGCCGCTCCAATGATTACCCATACCAGCTAAATTAAAGCTAGTGCAGATGTATTTACTGGCACAGCAATCACAGTTTCATTTGTGATGTGAATGTATCCTTAGTGGAGCTTCCCAAGGTTGCAACTAAGGTCTGCCAGTGCAAATTGCTGCTTCCCTCATCTAGGGATGGATCCACACTGGGCTTCCATCAATATCAACACTCTCCGCTTTCCCTGGCCCCCAAGAAACCTAAACTACATAGCACAACTGCAGAACAACTGAGGAGCTTTTGTGTGTGTGGGCTTAAGTCACGGAATATCCATGCTAGGGCACCGATGCCATGAACCACAACAAATTTGTCTAGCGCAGACCGGGCGTAAGGACCCAATCCACCAATTTCAGTGGAAGACTTGCCGGCATGTGGTCAGGCAATTACAATGAGTTTACCACAATGTTGTGTTGAATGTCCTGTTTTAAATGTGCTCTTTTTTTCCACACGTAAAAGATTTACCGATGTATTATCAGCTGTTTGTTTGAAAGGCAGGGAATCCTTTGTGCATTGTACCAACAAAGAGGGACTGGATTGGGTTGAACGCATTCCTAACGGAAGCAGACTGATGTTTCTTTCCCCCAGCAATTGCAAGCTGCTTACAAGCCACTGCTTTTCAAATGCAAAACCATTATCTGTCACAGTTTTCTCAGTCAGTTCAAATGGAGGAAATAACAGAGTGGTTTATTGCATCGTCCAACACCTGGCTGAAGTTTTATTAATGATTTCTTTTACACCCTGCATATGATTGGTGTGAATTATGTTATTTTTTCCCTTTCACCTGGTTCAGATCAGGTATCAGCATGGTGGGAGAGGAAATGTCATTTCTTTAACCATGCGCAAGGCTGCCTCAGACAGAACATGCTCATTATAAAAAACAAGACACAAAGGGAAGAAGAGAAGAGCAGGACACACAAGCACCCTGGAAGTCTGAGCAGACTTCATTTCTGCCTGTCCCATGCGATTATGCCAGGCACAAATTCTAATTAACACAATCTGAAGGCTCAGATATGTGACTTTGAATGTGTGAGGAACATGCTGCCTCCGGTTGCTTTTATTCTATATGTATTTTATCCACAATGATGCTGCAAGGAAATTGTACATTGTGACCCCTATTCCTCCTTCTCTCAAAAGCAGGCGGTAATGATTATGTCCTGAAGTTCCCTGTCAGATAATCCCATCTGCTGGCTCTACGAGCCGTTCCACTGGAATGTAATTTATGTCAGCCAGTTTGGAGGTTGTGTTTCAATATGTTTCTGTGCTACCAAAGGACATTTTTATTTTTGTATGCTGTTCAAAACACTTATGCCAATGATAATAATAACCATAGTGTCTGCGAGCCCTTGTGATGGACCAGGACTCCATTACTGTCTGGCGATAGATGAGAAAGTACAACACAACTTTATTTTTTAAAGCTGTTCCATACTGACTATGTCTTTATATTCCCTGAAATCCACTAGGAACTTTGTGAATTCTATCAATTTTGCATGGAAGGCGCTTAGATATTATGGGGATGTCTGATAGTATAAAACCCTGAAATAGATCTTAAAATGCTTTACAGGGTTAACTGGAAGAGAGCAGAGGGAGGGAGAAAGTTAGAAGAAGGTGCAAGTGAGAAAATACATGATTTTTACCTTTGGGTTTGCAGAGATATGAGGCCCAGTCCTGTCACACTGAAGTCAATAGTTGCTTTGGCATTGATTTCTATGTGTTAAATCAGTGTTTCTCATCCAGTAGGGCATGACCGCAGGATGGTCAGGAAAGACAATCGGGGAGCTGTGAAGTGTTGAGAATGTTGTTACAATCTAAAGCAAAGAAAATCTCGCTGCCACACACCCTGACCTTTCGGAGTCAAGTATTATCTGTTAGCCTCTTGAAACACACACGAGTCAATTCCGTAGGATTACCAGTGTCATCACTGACAGATTCCTTAGTTTTGCAGTTCATGGAAGGGGGTCATGACATTTTTTGACTTTGAAGAAGGACTCACCTACCTGAAAAGGTTCAGAAACACTGGGCTATATTTCGCCTTTACACGCACCCTTGAGCAAGGGGTGATTGCGAAACTGAACCACCCCAGGAGTAGCACTAGGGGGCAGGGTGACTCAGAAACATCCCTCTGAGGCATAATTCCCTCCCCTACTCTGTTTTCCTTAGGGGAATAGTTATTTTCTGCTGGCCTGAAGCAGCAGTATCCAGTTACTCAAGGTCTGGGTAGCCTATGTAGAGGTGTGGCTTTCACTCTTCCCTGGATGGGCATGCAGTCCAAGTCTAGCCCTATGTGAGCAGAATTGGACCCAGAGAAGTAAGGAACAGATTGACAAGAGGAGGAGCTTGCAGGCGCATCAGAGGAGAAGCAAAATTGTAAAGACTTACTGAAAAGGCAGACAAGAGGTCGACCTGATGGAGAAGGGAGGATGGTGAGAGATGAGGATCTGGATTAGTGAGTGGAGTGCAGCTTCTTTGGGCTGCCTGGATGATAGAATCCGGTGGTACAGGTTATTTTAATGTATTAATTTGTATCGTAATAGAGCCTAGGAGCCCTGGTCCTGGAGCAAGCCCCTGTTATGCTCAGCACTCTACAAACAGAACAAAAAGATGGCCCCTGCCCCAGAGAGCTTCCAGTCTAGCTAGCATAAGAGTTGTCATGCCTCAACCCTCACCTCCCACCCCCACCACCTTCAGCCCCTACTGCCAATGTAGGAGGCATTGCTGGAGCAAAGGGGACTGTGACGGAGTGATGGGAATCAACAACTGAGCCAACCACTGTGTACCCAGTTGGGTCCCCATGAAGGGCCTGATTGAGGAGAGGAGTGCCTGATTCCCAGATGAGATCAGGGCAAGGAAGCTAAGGAGCTAATTAGCCCATTAACAAGACAGCTGGATAAAAGAGCACAGGAAGGAAGTGCCAGGCGGGAGAGAGAAAGGCTCATGGAGCCTGATGAAAGGGAGTTCTCTGGGAAGAGACACCTTTTCTCCCCCAACCTTTTGAGAAGGGGTTGTACTGCTGGAGGACATTGTAAATACAGTGACTACACCAGCATGCAGCAGATGGTGGAGTGAAATACTGTAAACAAGCTGCATGGGGGTGTCTATATGATGGGAGATCTCTGAGCAGTCTGTTTGAAGCAGAGGATGAGAACAGTGGGTGCTCCACCTCAGGGACACAGCTAGGGCTTTCCTACACCCCAACAATGCTTGACTATTGATTCAGCCCTATAGGGCCATTGGCCATTGGGTTAAATTGGAGCAGACTTTGTGTTGTTCTATTACACCAGGGACTAACCCAAGGTCAAATGAGTGCTATTAGCCAAGATGGACAGGGATGGTATCCCTAGCCTCTGTTTGTCAGAAGCTGGGAATGGGCGACAGGGGATGGATCACTTGATGATTACCTGTTTTGTTCATTCCCGCTGGGGCACCTGGCATTGGCCACTATCCAAAGACAGGATACTGGGCTAGATGGACTTTTGGTCTGACCCAGTATGGCCATTCTTATGTCCTTTTGTTATGTTCTCCTATGAGCTCGGGTTGTTCCTTGGCAATAGCCAACGATCAATCTCAAGGCATGTGTTTTAAGCTAGACCATGTTTATGGGAGAGAAAAAAACCAAATTCACCCTGTTGTGGCCTTTAAGCCCATTAGAATCCTTCAGAATGAAAGGTTCTATATAAATATCATGTTATTGTTATTATTATACAGATCTGCCTATAGCCTTGGGCTTCCACCTCCAATTTCCAATGCAAGTGTCTCTTTTACGGCCAGATCCAAAGTGCATTTAAATCAACGGGGAGTCTTCCATGACTTCACTAGGCTTTGGATAAAGCTTTTCCTTCCCCAGCCTGTGCTGGGAAGCCTTCCTATCACAGGCCCCTTTTCCTCAGATTTGTGGTGGACTCTGCGTCATAGTGAACGTGGAAAGACTGAAATAATCCCAACAGTGAGCTAAATCTCTGAATCTGAGAAAGGTTATTGTAACTGTACGGTAAAGAACGTGACACATCCCCACTCTGATGTCCCATTTTCATGACAAAGAGATTAACCCAAAAGAAAAGAAAAGGCTCGACAGGAATCCATTGCATTGACACCAGCTGCGACCGGGGAGGTAGGTGACTCAGAATTAATGAGTTATTGTAACCTTTTGACATTTTATGGAAGCTGCATTTCACACTGTTACATGGCTTACCATGAGCTCTTTTTGAGCAGCTTGGTCTAGGTGACAGCCCCGGTTTCTGGCCTTCAAAGAGTCAAAGTAATGTTGCTCAGAAAAAGTGATTGAAACAGAGGATGACTTGGTGTTTAGTGTGAATCCACCCTCTCTACTGAGTCTATGCACTTTTTGTTCCAGCTATTTGCATGACTGTTTACATTAGCTGCTTCAACTGTTTCCCTCAATAGTTGATTCCGCTTATTAATAATGCACTGCTCTCGGTGGACAGAAACTCACACTATGTTTCTTTAAGGTACTATTCACTTTAATTCTTTCTGCCTTGTTCTTGTACTTGATGCAATGTCAAATAGTCCCATCCCCATCTAATTCAGGAAAAGTGCATTAGCAGCCATCTCTTTATTCAGATCAGATACTGGAAAGATCTCAACCCCTTTCTCCAATCTATTATAGAAAAAGATAAAAAAGGTTGGCTAAGAGCAAATACTAATCTTGCATATGTGCATATCCCTTTGAAGTTAATGGGACCCCTGCAATCCCACATCCAAGTGCCAATTTGGCCAAATTTTGCATTTTCAAGAAGAGATTGTATGGACACTTGCAAATTCTAGAAAACTGACATCCATGATATTTCCGGCTCTGCTGAGAACTTAAGTGTTGGGCTGGCTTCAGATCTTATTTGCTTCAGACTTGACATAGATTGCTCGAGATATCAGCAAAGCAAAAAGGACCCTTATGGCAGAAAAGGATACATCGGACTCGGTCTGAGAGGAATGGTTAAACAAAGAGAAGGACTGGGAAGGAGAGGAAAGAAGAATATCAGGGAAGAAAGAAGATTCAAGAGAAAGTATATCCATATGACATGGAATCAGCTAGAAACCTGATTACTCTAGGAGGGATGGTTGAGAGCAGGGTCAAAAGACTTGGGAAGGAAAGGAAGAATTGCGTCAGTAGAAGAGAGATACACCTGGCTAGAAGGAAAGGGGGGGGGTGAGGGACAGGATATGGAGAAATGCTAAGGGGCCCCTAATGTTTGGGATAAATTTGGCAACTTATCTGAATGTCTTTGTTTGCACAGTCTATAGTACTAGTTAATCCTAGTTAATAAAACAACTGAATTCTTCTTGTTTTCTGGACCTTACTTTTATCTCATCCTTTAATATCCTTTTCTAATAACTCAGTGGGATGTGGCCTCACCACTAATGCCACAGGGTGTGCTAGAATAATTTCCTGACTTCCTTCCATAAAATCTTTAGCTTTCCCACTTATTTCTAAGCATTGTGCCAAAGGCTTTTGAGCTCGTCTCTCTGCCAAAGCCCTTCTATTATCACCAAAATCTAGTATTGTACTATGCACACTGGAAGATATATTCCCTTTTGACAATATTTACCCACAGGGTCCCTACTTTATGTTGCCTGGGTCTCTGAATTCCTTAATCCTCTGTCCTTCCTCCGCTACCTCTCCAAAGGACTCTGAATGTCGCTCCCCGCCTGCTTTATATTAAATGTTTCACCCACCAGCTTTACATAGTCACCTTGCTGTACAATTCTTCGCTGGTGTCAAAACAAGACTTCAGAACTGTTAATGATCCCCGTAATGGCTTGGGCAGCAATTTAGCGCCAGCTCGTTCCATCCTAAATTATCTTCAGCCACTAGTGCCCTTGGTCTTCAGACACCAAGCCAATCTGCAGCTCCCCTGGAAAGTGGAATATTTGCTGACATGTTTATTCAGTTTAGTGTAGTACACCACTGGGCCTGGACTTGAACTCCGTATAAATTATGTCCACAGAGCTCCCTCTCCCCTATCATCTCTGCTTTTCTAGGGACAGTTTTCACAGGCTGTTGAAATATTAAGTTTCACCAGGTTTCAAAATGATTATTTATTCTTATTAATCATTTGTGTTATAGTAGAACCTTACGTGCCTTACTTAGGTATTGGCCCTATTGGGCTAGGTGCTATACACCCATAATAAGAGAGAGTCCCTACCCTGACAAACTTAAAATCTAATAGACAACATAGACAAAGAATGGGGGGAAGGCAATATTATTATCCCCATTGTATAGGTGACAAACTGAGGCACAGAGAGATCTGAAGTGAGTTGCCCACTGTTACACACACAGTCTGTAGCAGACCTAGGAAATGAAACCCCGTTTCCTGAGTCCCAGCTCATTGTCTTAACCATAGACCAGCCTGCCTCTAAGTCTTCAGCAGAATTGTTTCCAGTTGTTTAAAGCTAAAGGTTGAGTGTAGGGGAAGTTGGGATAACAGAGAGAGCTACTCGGCTACAACCAGATTCAGCGGACAATCCAGTCAATGCCTGGGGGATTAGTAGTTTCTCGGTTGTCCTCCTGTCTTCACATCTGATGCTCATATCCACTTCAAGCCCAAGAGTAAAACAAGTCCCTCTTTTTAGCAGCAGAATCAACAAACTCAGTGGGGGCTAGTCCAATCTCTGTCAAAATGGCCCAGCTCTTCTCAACTTTGATTTTTTTCTTGAACAACATAGAAGTAACCAATCCTTGTTATTTCCCAATAAAACTAAAAATAACCAGCTTCTTACCTTCCTAGCTCTGCTTCTGAATCTAATCAAGCCACCATGCTTTGCTCTAAATGCTCGCGGGTCCTGTCTCTGATTAGTATTGCCAGTGGTTTCCCTGCTGTTAAGGGTCAGTGTTAGAAGCCTGATGGTGACAGATTTAACTTCATCAGCTTCTCTTGAGCACTTAAGTAATGTGACTGCCTCTAAGAACACTTTTGGAACTTCCCTCTCCTCTTCATTGTCAAGTCTACTTCTCTGGCTCCAGGTGCTTTTGCAATCAGCATTAAATAGATTTTTTTTTTAAATCATCTCTCCTGGGCTGAGCACGGACTACTTCAGCACAGTAACTGAATTGCATCAGAGTTTGTTTCTGGTATCAGGAGTGTTGAGACTGCCAGCTGGTACAAGGACCCTGGTGAGGACTTAACCAAAGAAGTGGAGTCCTCATCCGGTGGCTGGACTTGAGGTATGTCATCCTTGTATATTGCCACAGCCCAGGCTTAAACTGGACCCATTGCGTTCCATGGGAAAGGCTCTTCTGCATGAGCCAAACCCTTTGAGCCAATGGGAGGTGTCTCAGCTGGAAGGCATTTCTTACAGTTTCTGCAAGATCCATCCTTGAAACCACTAAGCAATAACAAACACCGGGCTGCAAAACTAACGAGCTCCTAGGCATCTCCAGGAGGGGGCCTAATTGCCAGTGAAACAGCATCTGCCTCTCCCTCTCTGCTACCTCTCTATAGCGGATACAGAAGCAGCAGCAGCCTCTATGGCTGTGCCCCATCTCTGGGCCCGGTAGCGCCGGTTCATGGTGATTAGTATTTCCTCACCTAGCTTGTAAAGCCACGAGGCAGTAGAGTAGAGTCCTGATCGGAAAAGGAAATATTTCTACATAGCACAACCCAGGCATTGGGTTTTTTCAGCTTTTGATACAATACAATACATCCATCCTGCCTTCTTCTCTATAGTGCTGGAGGATCTTCCTGCCCTTGAAATGGTGTGGCTCCTTTGCCTGAAAGGAGCAACATTTAATGAACCCATACTCTTGGCTCCCTACAGGGTCTGTGTGTCTCTGTGCTGCAGAGATTTAGGGCAGGCTGAGGTGGGAATGGTGGACCCACTATTATGCAGATTAGACAGCCGCTCCCTCCCACCCACGTAGGAAGCCAGAGACACAGTAGCCTTGAAGGTTACTGCCGTCCTGGGTTTGGCAAAGCCGCTGTGGAGTAGTGCCGGTATCATTTTGTAGCCTACAGGAACAATTCCTTCCCCCAGTTCAGAAGGAATACCCCAGCACACAGCAAGCTGCTGAGACTGTCCACTGGAGACAGGATTTGAGGCATATTTAACTGAGATTCAGTAACACCCAGTTGCTAGTGAAGTAGACCAAAAAGCCCTGTATTGTTCCAGTACATTGCAATGTTCCAATTATGATTCCTATTTGTAAGTTAACATCAGCTAAGAGTAAATTTTTCAGTGTCAATGAAAATAAAACAGTTACCTTCACTAGGCAAGGTTTGGTCCCATAGGATTGTACGTCATAGATCATTTGGGTATATTTTAACTCAGTGTGTTGAAAGAGAAACACATGTTGCCAGCTTGTAATAAAAACAGCCAAAGGGGACAGATATACTCTGGCATATAATGGGATAACCACAGAGCCAGCAAGGAAAGAAGGTGCAAGATCCTCATTTAACATGGATGCTGCTTAGAAACTTAAGGTTCTACCACAGCAGGAATTTTAATCATGACAAGATGGCAGCTGATTGGGAATTTTTCAACAAAACCATTTTTTTGAGTCCAGGATGGAATATATTGTCTGAGAGTGAGAGAGCAACAGAGACCTCCACCCACCCTAGAATAGCCAATAGGCCAATGGCTGGGTACTCAGCCAGGTTGTGGGAGAATCAGCATTAGGGCTGGGCCATGGGCAGCTTCTACGCATGGAGTGAGCTGCTCAGTATCAGGGCTGGAGGTCAGAGACCAACCCAGGGCCAGGCCAGGTCAGAGCCTCAAAGTCAGACTCCATTACCAAACTGAGTGTATGAGGCAAGAATCAAAGTCCGGCCAGGGTCAGCAGTGATATTAAGCCGAAGATGGTAAATCAGGATCAGGGTTGGGAGCTGAGCCTAGATTAGGAGCCAGGGATCAAGTCAAGTTAAGGGTCAAAGATAGAAGCATACCAAAGGCCTGTGTTGCTCAGACAATTCCCAGAAATATCTTCCTGGTTTATGTGGGGAGTGCCAGCCAACCAGGGAATCCTGGAGGCCTGTCGTTAAGGCAGGACTTCCTCCAGGGCTTAGCCTCCAAGTACCTCTTTGTGTCAGCTTTGCCTGAGCCCCTAGTTGCAGTGAGGAAGCAGCACCCACCTCAAGCCCTAAAGAACCTGGATCTAGACTTGTAGGGTCTTACAAGTCTTTGTTATCAATTAGGCAGATCAGGGACTTGAACATGCATCTCCCACATGCTGAGTGAGTGTTTTAACCATCTAGAATCATCATAGAATACCAGGGTTGGAAGGGACCTCAGGAGGTCATCTAGTCCAACCCCCTGCTTCATGGCAGGACTAATCCCCAATTTTTGCCCCAGATCCCAAATGGCCCCCTCAAGGATTGGACTCACAACCCTGGGTTTAGCAGGCCAATGCTCAAACCACTGAGCTATCACTCCCCTCCAGTTGAGTAGCAATTGATTGTGCTGGGACCTCTCTCCTTTTTTCATGAAAAATATCAAAAGGCCTTGGTTTCATTCTGATGTGGAAGAAAAACCAGTGTTGAAACTCAAAACATTTTGAGGAATAGAATTCTTGTTTTCCGGCCAGCTTTAATAACAACAGTTAAAGAGGGCCTGATCCTTGGAGATACTGAGATCACCCTCAACTTAGATTAACTTCAATAAGATTTAAGTTTCCTGAGCCCCCGGTATCATAAGCCTTTGAAGATACTTAGTCAAATTCTGTTCCCAGTTATACACGCACAACCCGACTTCACCACATTCAGAGTCCAATCCAGTTTGAATATAAATCAATGAGATGTCTCAGTCCAATGCTTTCACAACCGTAATAACCTTCCTCATTATAAAATAATGCTGTAAGACAAGTAACAGAGGCAGTTCTGTTGCTCTCTTGTACTTTCCACAAGTCAATCACTGTGCAAAGGAACTGCTCCCTGTTAGGGGGCTTATTCCTTCACCCACTTACTTCCCTGGTTCTTCTCGCATGAACAGAGAGCAACAATACCCGAAGTCCAAAGGTGCAAACAATTCGATGTTTATTGGGGTGAACTTCCAGCAAGCATGATTCCAGTTTCCTTCCTTAGTATCCTCCTTCCCAGCTCTGACACCACAGAGCCTTACACCTCTGTCCCTGTTCCCATTTCTCCTTTTAACCAAACAGGATTCCAGTTTCCTTACTCCCATTCCCTGTTCCCATTTCCCCCTTTAGCAAAACATGGTTCCAATTTCTCCACCCCCATACCCTGTTCCCATCTCTCCCTCACACACACCCACCCAGGCCCACTCACTTCCTCATTGACTACAGATTATATAGTAAAACTTCAGATCTGCTTAGCTATACCTTAACCAATCATTTTCCTGAAATTTAACTAACCAATCCTAACATATTGTGTAACCAATTATATCCCACCACCTTAATTAGTTTACACCCAGCAAAATTAATTATACAGCAGACAGGAACAATCACAGAACCAGACAGAGATTATACAGACAAACAATAGCAAAGTGGGAACTATAATGACAAAACAATACAGAAGTGAGGATTTCACATCCCAGTATTGATAAGTGAGTTCTTGCCAGACAGGATGCTGTTTCCTTTTACATTTTCTAGGCACTTCCCTTTCTCTGGAGGTGATAGGCATTATCAGGACAGGATTGTATTCCTAACAGCCCAATAGCACCTTCTTTCAATGTGACTAGTTTGGAATGTGAGGATGTGACCTGTCGCTTCCTAGCTTATGGCTGCCTCTGCTGCTTAGCCAAAGGCCTTAGCCTAAGCACAGGGCCTCAGACTGTCACAGTAAGAAAAGGCCCTTACACCGGCAGACAGTGATTTTGATTCTCTTTTGTACCTCTATAACTAGCCAAGTGATAAGAATACACCTAAATTCTTAAAGTACAGGCCTTTGCAGACAGGCCTGAATATCTATATCCTAACACTCCCCAGCAGGGAATGAGGAGAATGCTAACCGCTAACATCCCATGTTTTCAGCCTCCCTTCAGACTTATTACCGATAATTCCTATGGATCGTCACTCCACCTGATGCAATCATTCATTCTGGATTATCACCATTTCATAGGAAGCCATGGAAACTACTTGAAATGGCATCAGATGGAGCTGTAGCAAAGCTCCCACCAGACCTTTATTTTTCTAATCTAGCTCAGCCTCTGGCTAGTCTTGTAAGGCGCATTTCGCCCCTTTTCCACCCTGTTTAAAATTCCTGTTAAAACATCCGACTGGAGAAATGCTCTCCTATTCTTGCTAGAGTGTTGTTAGAGGCTTATTAGCCTCTTAATGTGGTAGAAGCTGACTAGCTGAGTTTTAGCCTGCTATTTTGCTTGGTAATGTCTTGTCAGAATTCTTGCTAATGTCAAACTTAATCAGGCCCTGTAGTTTTATGCCATAGAAGGTGATTATCATTGAATTTTCATACTGGAAATTTTAAGTACATAATTTTAGTCTATTTTTAAACTCTTACTTTCAATGGGAGGCTATCTTACTCATTTTAGCCTAATCCGGCAAAGCACATTTATGGGATATAGCAGTTTTATAAGACTGACTGAGGAAAAGTCATATTGTCCATATCAGAATTTCTATCTGAGCCTCCACACAAAATTATTCCTAGACTCGGTACATGGGCAGATTCTCTTCCAGAACTATAAAATGATTTGTAATGTGTGCTCAGCTGATGGCCAAACATGTAACCCAGTTTAACCAGTTAGTAGCATCTCCATCCACTGGCCAGACTTGGTGTAAGTGTGGTAACTTGTATATTACCTTTAAGCCAGGAATTGGATTGTCACCTGCATGATACAAAAGCAGCTGTTCTACTAGGTAAGTCCAGATGAGAATCTTTGATTCTTTTAAAAGTATATGGTGGTCTCTAAACAACTTAGAAGACATAGAGAGAAGTCTCTCTTGACATAGCTTCTTGTTTATGGCACAAAGGCAGGGAGAGAAAGGTGGAAATAGTGTGCTGCGTGCTACAATAATCCAGAACAAAAGAGCTATAAGAAACAGAAGCAAATGGAGGTAGTTAGAGCTGTGCACAATTTTCACAATCAAACACAAAATCAGAGGCAAAACTTTGCCAGATTTCCTGTTTTGATTAAAAATGCAAAGTTAGGGCCAAGTTCACCTTGGATCCACAAAGCTTTGGAGTAAATCTCAGCAGAGTCATGAGTGTGCCTGGGCCAGGTTTCAAGTGAATCTGTGCCAGTGTATTATTGGGGGTGGTTTTGCATGATTTCAGCTCAAAGACTGTGCTGAACTTTGGTTGTTTTGGCTGAGCCTTGCTTTGAGACTTTGGGTTTAACTCAAAGCTACATGTACAGGGTCTGCAAATTCATTCAGATCATAACCAATCAACTAGATTTGCACAGGTTACTGCAAACAAACCGCTGGGCCATATGCACGTTACAACCCCAAAACCCCTTACCTCCAAAAAATGGTGAAGATAACAATATTTGAGAAATAAAAACCAAAACGTTGAGGGAACATGAGAGTTGGGAGTCAGCCTGCTGATGTGTGACTTAAAAATCAAACTAGGGGAAAAACCACAAATGTCTGTGGGTTCTTTAGTTCATATAGACCCTTTTGTCCAAAAAAACCCACACCAGTGATTATTATTGGTTAGCTATGAAAATAAATCATTGCAATATTAGTTATATAATGCTACTGCTGTTTGGCAAATAGACTTCAGTTGTTGTTTTTTTAATTTATTTTGCTGAAAACTTGTGATGTTTCTAGGAAAGTAGACGTGAAAATTTTCCATGAAAATCAGCATGTAGCTGAAAACCTAATTCTGTCAAAAAATAGTTTCAACGGAAAACTTTTAAGATCTATTTATTACTATTACTAATGCATTAGTACACCCTCCTAATTAGTAATTATTAACAAAGGACCGTCTGATGTGAACAGAAAATATACAAAGAAAGGCAGGTGGATGGAGTCAATGGAAGGTTGATTTAGTCGGGGATTGGTCCTGATTTAGTTGGGGATTAGTCCTGCTTTGAGCAGGGGATTGGACTAGATGACCTCCTGAGGTCCCTTCCAAACCTGATAGTCTATGATTCTAAGGCAGGGTGATACAATGGTGAATTTAACCATGCATCTTGGGAATTCAAAGATTCTTTTTTTAGTTATTTTTAGTGTTTACAAATTTTAGTCAACAGATATCTCATGCTTGTGTGTGTGTATGTTCTAATACCTAAACTCTGTTTGAAAGAGGTTTATTTTAAAGAGGAAGGTGTGGAGGCCATGTCAGACTGAATCAGGAAAGTGATTATAGAAATAATTGTGCCCATCCCTAGGGAGAGGCAACATGGTCAGCAGGTGGGCCATCCTCATAGTCTGGGATGGAAACTAGACAGGAGCCACTGACTCATTTTCATTGTAAATGAAGCTTGACAGACAATATCAGATGCTCACTCTCAATATGTCAGTGCAAATCACCAGGCCATAACTGGGCTTCTATTAGTTAGAGCTCAGCTCTGCCTGTAAAGACTATAAGGTTTCATTACTTGCTGAGGTGGAAGTGGCAATACTGGAAGCAGGGCCATCATTCCATTTCTGGAAGCAATCCATTCATGATTTGTGGCATCTGAAAGATAAAGATATTAGCTGAGCACCAAAAGCTTGGGTTCATTTTGAGGAATTCCAATACTTAGTTGTTAATCTGAAGTTTAGCTGAACTGATTTGGTATGAAGATTTTGTGGCACTCACTTGTGAGATTTCCAGTGCTTCTTGCTTTCTGTGGGTAAGAAGAAAAGCTGGACCAAATGCAGCTTTTTTGTTTTGCAGAGTTTTTTGCCAAACATGGTGTCATAAATATAAAGGGAAGGGTAAACCCCTTTAAAATCCCTCCTGGCCAGAGGAAAAATCCTCTCCCCTGTAAAAGGTCAAGAAGCTAAAGGTAACCTCACTGGCACCTGACCAAAATGACCAATGAGGAGACAAGATATTTTCAAAAGCTGGGAGGAGGGAGAGAAACAAAGGGTCTGTGTCTGTCTGTATGCTGCTTTTGCCGGGGATAGACCAGGAATGGAGTCTTAGAACTTTAGTAAGTAATCTAGCTAGGTATGTGTTAGACTATGATTTCTTTAAATGGCTGAGAAAAGAACTGTGCTGAATAGAATGACTATTCCTGTCTGTGTGTCTTTTTTGTAACTTAAGGTTTTGCCTAGAGGGATTCTCTATGTTTTGAATCTAATTACCCTGTAAGGTATCTACCATCCTGATTTTACAGAGAGGATTTCTTTACTTCTATTAAAAGTCTTCTTGTAAGAAAACTGAATGCTTTTTCATTGTTCTCAGATCCAAGAGTTTGGGTCTGTGGTCCACCTATGCAAATGGGTGAGGATTTTTACCAAACCTTTCCCAGGAAGTGGGGTGCAAGGGTTGGGAGGATTTTGGGGGGAAAGACATGTCCAAACTACGTTTCCCAGTAAACCCAGTTAGAGTTTGGTGGTGGCAGTGGAGATCCAGGGACAAGGGATAAAATTAATTTGTACCTTGGGGAAGTTTTAACCTAAGCTGGTGAAAGTAAGCTTAGGAGGTTTTCATGCAGGTCCCCACATCTGTACCCTAGAGTTCAGAGTGGGGGAGGAACCTTGACACATGGGCCAGATACAAATCATAGGATGAATTCAGTAGCGCTATGTTGATTTACAGCAGCTAAGGATCTGGCCCCTTGTCTTTATTTCAAGTATCACATGCTGAGTAATAACATGAGAGGGATCCATGTTTCTAAAACTAAAAATGGCTCTTTATTACAAGACCTATTTATAGAAGTTTTGCAACTGCAGCAGGCATTGCAGCCATGAGCACACAGCACACGGTGCCTCCTCCAAATGCTTTACTCAGGTTCCTCTACCCCACTAGGGCTGCTGGTAAGTATTTCTAACAAAAACCTTCCAAAGAAATGAATAAGTACTGCACACTGTTAGGGGGCTTATTACTTCACCCGCTTACTTCCCTGGTCCTTCTCACATGAGCAGAGACCAACAATAGCCGAAGTCCAAAGGTGCAAACAATTCAATGTTTATTGGGGTGAACTTCCAGCAAGCATGATTCCAGTTTCCTTCCTTAGTGTACCCCTTCCCAACTCTGACACCACAGAGCCTTACCTGTGTCCCAGTTCCCATTCTCCCCCTTAGCAAAACATGATTCCAATTCCCCACTCCCATTTTCTTGTTCCCATTTTCCCCCCTTACTTCCTGATTGACTGCAGACTATATAGTAAAACTTGAGTTCTGCTTAGCTATACCTTAACCAATCATTTTACTGAAATTTACTTAACCAATCCTAACATATTGGAACATGATTATTTAACCAATTATATCCCACCACCTTAATTAGTTCACACCCAGCAAAATTGATTATACAGCAGACAGAAACAACCACAGGACCAGATAGAGACCATGCAAATAAACAATAGCAAAGTGGAAACTATAATGACAAAACAATACAGAAGTGAGGATTTCACAACTACATCTATTAATAAGTGAGTTCTTGCCAGACAGGATGCTATCAAACTAAGTTTCCTTTTACATCTTCCAGGCACTTCCCTTTCTCTGGAGGCGATAGGCATTATCAGGACAGGATTGTATTCCTAACAGCCCAATAGCACCTTCTTTCAATGTGACTAGTTTGGAATGTGAGGATGTGACCGGTCACTTCCCTGCTTATGGCCGCTTCTGCTGCTTAGCCAAAGGCCTTAGCCTAAGCACAGGGCCTCAGACTGTCACAGTAAGAGAAGGCCCTTACACCAGCAGACAGTGATTTTGATTCTTTCTTTTATACCTCTAGAACTAGCTAAGTGATAAGAATACACCTAAACTCTTAGAGTATAGGCCTTTACAGACAGGCCTGAATATCTATACCCTAACACACACCTTACAAACAAATAATGAAGACAGGCCTCTTAATTTAAAGCATGTGCTTAAGTTCCGTTGAAGTCAATCATATCTAAAGCGAAAATTCAGCGTGTGTTGAAGTATTTTCCTGAATTGGGACCATACCCTAGAGAGGTCACAAACTAAGATCTAGACAACAGTCAAAAGGTGAATAAACAGGCAAACTGGGGGGATGGTGGAAGGACAGGGATGGGGATTGGTCCTGCTTTGAGCAGGGGGTTGGACTAGATGACCTCCTGAGGTCCCTTCCAATCCTGATATTCTATGATTCTATGACAAAGTAGCAGCAGGGACAGGTACATTAGCACAAGTTAGTAAAAAATATTTTGAGATGTGTATTTTAGAGCTGAATGTCACAGCTTGCACGGGATCCATTCTGCAATTTTTCCTCTGGTCTGACCGATTCCCCTAGCCCTCATTTGCTTTCCATCCCACCCTGCACTTTCACTTCACCTCTGCCCTTGTGCATTTGGAAAAGACACCTCGATTCCCAGATGCTAAAATGATGAAATAAGCAAATGATATCTTAGCAACCTTGACTTTTTTTCATCACTTGAGGCACAAACTTTCTTTGTGAATCACGAATGAAACACTCGAGTCCCCTTTGTTGGAGACAAAAGAAAAAAAATGCTTTTTGTTTTAAAGTCAGTTTCATGCCAGTGAAAGGTTCAGTGTGACAGCCCTGAAGACTGAAGTCCTCTAGTTATCCTCACAGGAGGTACAGCATACATAGCGGAGCATTGAAAGCTTCCCCCATATCACCTCATCAATGTACCTGAAGAATGAGTTTTGGAGGAATCATTTCTGAAGGGGACACAATAGGTCAGTTTCCTTGGCTCATTTGGTCCTTGGCCTCTCACCCAAAGAAATAATGTACTTATAATAATTTACAATTAGGAAATGTAGACCCTAATCCATCAAGGTACTTAAGCATGCACGTACCATTAACCTTTTAAACTCAATGGGACTTCTCTGAGCTGAAAGTTATGCACGAACTTAAACACTGTGCTGAATCAGGGCCTTAATATCTTCGGAATAGTAAAATGAGTCTATCCAGTTCTGTTTTGTAGCAAGATTTAGTAATTTCTAGTAATTCAGTATCAAGTTACTGGTTGCCTTAGTCTTGTTTTTTTTTTTTTTACTATAGCAATTGAATTACATCATACTTAACTACAATAAATTGCTGAGAGAGTTGGTAACTTCATAAAAATAATAACAATAGAAGGTGCAAGTTGGAAGCAAAACTTGGCCCATAGAAACTGAAAATAAGAAAATATCAATCAAGCAGAGTTATTATGGAATAGAGTATCCCCTTCTCTAAGGGTACAGGAGGAAAGGAAAACTCCATGAGATGAACTTCACCGTGGGCCATAGGTTATCATCAGTATTTAAGCAGAAGTTTCCAGTGGTACAACATGGCCCTGAATTTCCAAGGAATTGTAGGCTCAGGTGCTAGAAGATTAGGTAGGCATGAAGTGGGCACAGGGTTTGGCTCCTGGGAATCTAGAAGGTCACCAAATGGGCAGAGGCAGAGAGGTGGGTGTAACGACCACTTGGAGGGCACAGATGATCAGTGGCTGCAAAACAATAGGTCCTAGTAAGGCATTAGTTATTCTTCCATCAATGGGCCTGATCTGCACAGGTCCATTGACTTCAGCGGAGCTGTGCTAGTTAATACCAGCTAAGGGGCCCTAAATCTTTAGCCTCTCATTTCAAATGCGTATATCAATCTGGATCCATTACATATGAGGCATCCTGCTATGAAGGAGACCCCATGGCTAACAGGCTGAATAGGAGCCCTAATGTACAACATTTACCTGCATAAGTTAACCTTATGCAGCTAATTCATAGATGCAGTAAACTATATATTATTTCATTTAACTGAAGGATCCATTTATCACATTTCCTACTGCCACTGCTAAATATTCACAGCTTATAAAATGTTGTGTTATTGGGGGGGGGAGGTTGTTTCTTCACACTCTTATTGGAGTCATTTAGATTTCCCTTTGAAGAATGTAGCGATTTGCGAAAGTGTAAAGATGTAGTGAGATAAGGATGGGAAATGTTGCCTGAAACTAGGTGCAAATTAGACGCCATTCTGAACCCTGATGCTTCTGGACAGTTCACAGACAGAGTGCTGATCTATATTTAGGCTGTAATGAGGGACCAACTGAAGTTCAGTGCCTCTAAGCAGAAAAAGGCAGTTGTGTGAAAAGAAAGGCAAAGGTTACGAAAATCCCTAGGTGGGAATACAGAGAAAGGCACTGTTCTTTCAGAGGAATGAGAGGGCAAAAGAAGTGGGTGAGGTGAGAGCCAACCTTAACATGGAGGAATGAAAACAGTTATATAAGCACTCCATTCCCAAACGTTGCTAGCTCTTTTCAGCCACAATCACTTACTATGAGCAGACCTGGCCTCAGGATCTATAAAAGGATTATGACAGGAAAGGGTTCTCCAGGCCACCACCAGCCTCCTGGTGCTGGAGATACAGTGCTCAACTGCTTGTCCTGGTCTCTGAGCATAATTTCTAATGTCTATAGGGAGGTTTGCTGGTGACGGCTGTCCAGATAACTAGGGAGCTGAGTCACCAGCTACTGGCCAATTTTATGTCTATATTCTCTTAATTTTAGTACTTCCTTAGCAACGTCAACTAATTAACTGTCACCACGGTCACCCCTGTGAGAATGACTTGTCCCAGAATGTTAGTGTCAAAGCAGGAGTCACAATCCAACAGTCTCTGAAACCTGTCAACTGGACTAGGTTCTCCTCCATGCTAATGAGCTGCCCCAAGCTGTGGCCAGACTCATGTGAGTGGCTCAGGACTGGAGCTGGATTAGCTTCAAGTAGGCAGGGAGGGAGAAATCTTGTGGTGTCACCTACTTCAGACAGAGGGGCACTGCCCCTCTCAGCCACAAATTATATCAAGGCCCACCCAGAACTGAGGAACTAGTTTCCCAGGTCCCAAAGATCAGCCTGGGTGCCTGCAGTGTGGGTCATGTAGAATAATAGCTCCCAGAGAACCCAGTGAGGATCAGGACCCCTTGTGCTGGGAGCTGTGCAAACATATATCCCTGAAGAATGTATTCACTTTTTAGATGAAATCTGAGGCAATCCTTTATGCTCATAGGTCTCCAAAATCAGGCAGCAGCTTCTCGGGTCCCGAAGGCCTCAGCATGCCAAGCCAAAGTGGTGCTTTGAGTGAGGGACTCCTTTAATGATCAAAGGCTCAAATCATACAAGTGCCTTCTGACCGCTGCATGAAAATCCAGACGTTTTGAGGTTTCTGTTAGGGATTGTGTTTGCTAACATTTACTTCCCTATAGGGATAAATCTTCTCTCTGAGAAATGCTGAGCACCCACAACTCCCACTGAAGTCAACTCACCCTGCCCCTTAGCCAGCAACCCATGCCCCCTCTTATGGCTATGGTACACTAGCCAGCCACTTTCCAGGGATGTTTGTTGAGCTCTAGGTAGGAATCCTGACCTCCCATTGTGTAGCTGATGGGTAGGTTTCCCTATGCCCTTCTCCCACTGTCATATGACTTGGCAGCACAGAACAAGATTAATCCCTTCTTCATATCTCTCCTTAAATTCCTCTCTGCCATCTATAAAACTCTCACTTATGCATAGGTGGCTGGTGTGCTGTGACTGATGCTTATTACACTGATCATTAAGGCTAAGATTTTGTCATGGTTATTTTTAGTAAAAGTCATGGACAAATCACAGGCAATAAACAAAAATTCTCGGAAGCTCTGACCTGTCTGTGACTTTTGCTGCTGTGGCTCCATGGGTTCCCCTGCAACCATGGTGACTAGGAGCAGTGGAGTCCATTCCCCTTCTGCCCACGACAGCTGGAAGGTTTAGGGGAGCCCCCCTCCACCCACAACAGCTGGAACCTGCAGTGTGACCATATTTCCCAAAGAGATAATGGGACACACCCAGCCGCTTGCCCGAGATGTCCCCCTATGCCCGCACGAGGCTGTCGCCCATCACTAGAACCCTGAGGAGAGCCCCTACAGAAGACTGTCCCCTGTCACTGGAACCTTGCAGGGGTACCCTGGTCACTGCTGTCGCCTGTCGCTGGAACCCTGCCAGGGCCACGCTGGCTGCCAGCTCCAGAGTCCTGCAGCCCCTGGGGCTGAAGCAGAGAATGTCATGGAAGTCTCTGGAAGTCAGGTAACTTCCATGACCTCTGTGACATAAACATAGCCTTACTGATCATCACGGTCTCCCCATTCCCTTGAGCTCCCACCGTCTGTTTGGCACACCCACCTGTTGTCTTTTGTCTTATATGGAGATTGCAAAATCTATAAGGTAGGGTCTGTGACTTTGTAATATGGTCGTACAGCACCTAGCGCCATGGGCCTTGACCCCTGACTGGGAGTTCTTGGTGCTACTGCAGTGCCAATATGATATTAATAGTAAGTAATAATAAATAATCTCAGCGTTTTTAAGCAATATGAAAAACAACTGTTAGCAATGGTTAATGTTCTCTGAGAGGGATCAGGCTGTCCCTAAACCTGATAGAACTGATGGCTTGTGAGAGAACTAATCCCTTTCTGTAGCCTTGATAAAGAAAAAAGTATCCCAGCTGGAAATAAAATATGAAAAGGAGTGGTTTGAGTGGCTGCACTGGCATGTTATCGCAGCTGGAAGCGCAGGTTTTGCTTTCCTTTCTGCCCAGCAATATGAGAATGTTGGACACATTCAGTGTGTAATATCCCTTTCCCCTGCTACTCTTTAATAACTCTTGCTATATAGCTTTCTCTCTGGATAGAATGAGTAATTCCACTGCCCATCAAATGAGGATGTAGCTGCATGTAGAGAAAATAAAAGTGTTGGTGTTATAGATATATCCTTGGTCGTACTTACTCCCTACAATGACAGTTCTCCCTTCCCACATTCCCCAGCAAGAGGTGTTAATATCAAGCTATTTAATTAAACACTAAACAGAAATTAGATATCTAATTCCCTAAGACTTTCTGGTGCTACTGTAGTTACCGTACGTGCCAGACCTCATCATTCGGTGCTATCGTAGTTGCCAGACTTTCAATATCTTCTCACTATATTCTACTGATATAATTGTCAAACTGCATCAATCTCTGCAATGGTTAGTTGCTTCTTAATAACCAGAGATATGCAAATACATAGGAAATGCACTGGAGTAAAGAAAAGGAACCCAAACAAAGACTATTATGAGTCGGGTTACTCATTGTAGTAAGAGACCTAGAGATGGTAATGGGCAGCAGATTAGACACGAGCATACAATTTGATAGAACAAAGAAGGCAATGAAATTATGGGCTGTAGACCTATCGACATGGAACAGGAAGTTGACAGTCAATCTAAGCATCAATAGTCAAAAGACAGCTAGAATCCTGTGCTCATTGGTAGGCACCTCGGTACCAGAAAATTGTCAACATAGTAGAATTTGAAGAAAAACAGCAAATGATTAAGGATCTGGAGGGACTGGTTTATAAAGGAAGATATACGGAACTAACTATATAGTTTGGCTAAATGATACTTGAGACTTATACAGCACTGTCCATCCAGAGATCTCAGAGAAGTGTACAAAGATGGTAAAGGATCCTCTTTCCCACTTTACAGATAATGAAACTGAGGCATGGAGAGGTTGTGTGACATGCCCACACTCACACAGCAAGGCAGAGCCAGTCATACAAGGGTCCAGGCTCCCAATCCCAAAGTCCTTTCTACCACATTACACTGCTTCGTTGCCCGATAAACATCTCCGTGGGTTAGAAGGTTCTGACCACCACTGAAAAACAAACAAACAAAAAAAATAGCATTAAGGGCAAAATAGTATGAAGCTGAGGTGAGGAGAAGTTAGGCTCAACAGCAAGAAAAAATCTACCCAAACTGATGATTGTCTGGTTTCAGAGTAGCAGCCGTGTTAGTCTGTATCCACAAAAAGAAAAGGAGTACTTGTGGCACCTTAGAGACTAACAAATTTATTTGAGCATAAGCTTTCGTGGGCTACAGCCCACTTCATCGGATGCATAGAATGGAACATATATTAAGAAGATATATATATATACACATACAGAGAATCATGAAAAGGTGGGAGTTGCATACAAACTTTAAGAGGCTAAATTAATTAAGATGAGCTATTATAAGGAGGAGAAAAAAGCTTTTGTAGTGATTATCAAGATGGCCCATTTAGACAGTTGACAAGAAGGTGTGAGGATACTTAACATGGGGAAATAGATTCAATATGTGTAATGACCCAGCCACTCCACTTACTATATGCTCCATTCTGTGCATCCGATGAAGTGGGCTGTAGCCCACGAAAGCTTATGCTCAAATAAATGTGTTAGTCTCTTAGGTGCCACAAGTACTCCTGTTCTTTTTGATGATTGTCTATGATGGAAAGCACCTCATTTAGGTCTCTTAAACCCCGATTGATCAAAATATTGTATATAATGTAGGGAACAACCCTGCACTGGCAATTAGATAACAATGGATTTTTTCTTGTTCTTCTTTCTATGATTCCACCTTGCGTCAGGTTTATTCCCATCTCTCTCTCTGCTGGGAGGTGCAAGATCTTTGCACTTACACTTAAAATGCTGCTTTCAGCATCATCTCTCTTCAGGGCAATCAAATGTCTAGCTGAAAAAGTGTATTGTTAATAAATGAACATTGATTTTGTTAAGGCTTACTTGGTCCTGGAGCCAGGATAAAAGCACCTGGCTTTTTTGTACACATTGTGGGGAAAATAATAAAGCCAAAACTCTCTTCTATTCTAGTCTATTCCGTGTAGGTTTTTTTACTGCACTCCTCACCGTAATATCTGTGCCTCTTCCAACTGTGCATTAAGCAACATAACTACCCATTTGTCATGTGTGATTTGCTCTCTCATCTGCCGCCCTGAGGGAGAAGCATGTGAAGTGGAATGTCTTGGTTTAGTCGGGATTTTGGGGGAAGAGGAAATGGGAGTTATGTTAAATATACCAGTTGCTATGGGTTTATATTAGAGAAGGCAGGTCAACGCAATGTGCCTTGTGTTTGGAGAGGAAAGTAGTGAGGTTTGTGATAGTCCTGAGTTCCTGGGGGAGTTCATTCTTTAGCCTTGGAGAACGTTCTGCCTCCCACACTTTACGAGCTTTATGATACTTTTAGAGCATGTCTCTGCCACCTTTATTCACAAATGGCTTGATCTAATGCCCAAAGAAGTCAACAGGAGTCTTTCCATTGATTTCACTGAGTAATGGATCAGGCCTGCAGAGCTGTACCTTACTATGCAATCAGTCCTATTGATTCCAGGCACTCTCTCCCGCTTATGGCCACAGTAGTTTCATTTTTAAAAGGCCAGTGTGACATGTTCATCTGGAGGATTACTATCCATTGTCAGACTCAGACAGGGCATCAGCAGGTGTAAATCCCAATGGAAGTTGCATCTGCCTTGACCAGGACTGAATTTGTCCCCCACAATTCCTGAAATATCTAAAATAAAAATAAAATGCTCCCCCAGCATCTTTCTGCACCCTCGCTGCTTGCATCTCTTCCCTCCATCCCTTCACAGGCTTGCTGCTCTCTAGACCCAGTGTGTAGTTTGTTTATATTAAACTGCAGTTCCTTAGCAGAGCTTGCTCTCACTTTCTGCCTGTAAAGCACCACATACAACTATGGGCCCAAGCCTGCATACTCTGTGCAACTACATTGACTTCGGTGGGAGCTTCAGGTGCCTAGGGAACCCAGTGTTGGTCATTGGTGCGATGCACACCGGGCAACGAACCCAACTGTTGCTTGCTCGGGCACTCCGTGCCAGCAACACCAGGACATACTGTTGTCTAAATAGGAACTTTCTCTATGGGGAGACAAAATGCACCCGGGTAAGGGTTTTTTTGCAAACTCAAAACAAGGCCTTTTGTTTTGTTTCGTTTTTTAAAGCAGCGTGGCCAATGGGTAGGACTGTCAAAAGTGGGCCATTTTGAAATTTTACACTGAAAACTAAACAGTTTGCATTTGTTTCTCTTTGAGATCTTGCATATACTTAAACCAAAAACTCAAGCTGAAACTCATCTGGGCTGGGAGGGGGTTCAAACTTTGCACGGCGCTGAGGAAACTGTTTACAGGCCTGAGAAAGCTGAAACTGCCAAGTGTCATGAGGCTCCAGAAAAATAAACACCCTCCCACAGCCCCTCAGTGGATTAGCAGTTCGCTAAGTAAAGTAAAGCATACTTATGCCTTGAAACCAAATGCACCACAGCTGGCCCTTTGCCTCTCTGAAATATTTTGCAATTCCTACAGGATCCCAAACAGAAAAGCAGCGAGTGAAATTGTGAATTCCCCCTGGAGCAGCAGAGGTGCTACATATTACTAAAAATTTATGAAAAACCTCCTTTAAGCATTTGAGGCATTGGGACCACTTCATCCAGGGCCCTGCTGCCAATACCTTTGAATGTATTTCCCCCTCCTTTATTAACTTTTACCAATTTTTTAAATATGACACAGTTAATAAGTGAAACTATAAATAAGCCTTTTTTTTTCTTCCTGGGTGCAAATACAGTATATTAGGTTTGAAGCCATCACTTCTGTTTTGCATAATTGACATCATTATCTGCCAGGTTGCTCAGCTCAGGCTGGCAGTCATTATGAGATCATTAGAAAAAGGGTTGTAATAAGTTCAGAAGGCCAGTCGGCTGTATTCTAATCACTGGAGAGGAGAGTGCTGATGGGGGCCTCGGGGAGAAAGTATTGAAGCAACTAGAGGATTTTTAATGACCAAATCAAGTTAGGAAAATCACCACCTGTGCCTCACCGAACAGGATAATTTCGGCTTGGACTGAGGGCGCACATAGAATGGATGTATAATCACTTCCCCCCCCTTCCATCCTTACGGCTGATTGTGCAGCCGGTGAGCAGAGCATCAAAAAATATCCAAGTAGGGAAAGGAGTGGCACAGGAAAATGAAAATAAAATACAGTTTTCAATAAGAAATGATTTGGAGAGGGGACCAGAGGCATTGCAAACTCATTTAAGTGTCAAGCTGCTCAGAAGCCAGGCAGGATAGTCTTGTGGTTAAACTGCTGGAGATCTAGGGTCAATTCTTAGCTCTGACACAGAATCCCTGTGTGAACATGGGGAAGTCACTTTAACTATGTATGCTTCAGTTCTTCATCTATAAAGGACATGATTTCTCCCTCCTTTGTCTCTCTTTTCTATTAAGCTGGGGCTAGAATTACCACCTTTCTTCACTCTTTGTCTGCTTTGTCTGCTTGACTAAATTCACCAGGGCAGGGACTGTCTCTTGCTCTGTGTTTGTACAGCACCTAGTGCAGCGGTGCCGCACTAGCAATTGAGGCCTGCAGGTGCCTCTGTAATACACACAGTGAGAATTAGGCTAACCTCAGGGGCTGCTTTGTTGTTGTTAGCCATAACTTTGTCACAATTTAAACAACAGAGATAAGAAGAAAAAAACTCACACATCTAATGGAAAGACAATTCATTTGAAAACCTGTCTTTCTACTGAGTTTACCGGATGTCCTATTTCAGCAAGTCCTATTACCAGGAGTCCACTTACTCTGCAGCCAACAGAAATATAAAGAGAGAGTGGGAAAAATTTAGAGAGAGAAATGGATAATGCTCGAGAACAAATGCATTGCTCAGTAGTGCCATATAACACATCTTCAATAACCTAAAATATGCAGTTCCAATAACCTCCCTAACCCAGGCATCGCTATGGAGACTGGTGCTAAAAGACAGTATCAGGTAAAGATTTTTTTTCCAGTGGAAACCTTTGACTTTAACTACTGTAGAGTTCAACAAAGGAGGTGATTTAAAACAGAAGACAGATGGTGACACCTCTCCTTCAACTCTCCAATATTTTAAGGCTCCTGATTTATTTTGTTCAAAACTAGGTTATAGGCTGTCCAAGAGCAGGCTATCTTGTGTAAAATCAATACATAAAGACAGGCAGCACCTACCAGATTTCATGGAGGTGGGATTTTGTTTCCACGAAAATAAAATATGGATCTGAAGAATCCCCAACACAGGTTAGCCCTATGTGGAGCACCCTCCAGTGGCTGCAGCAGGACAGGCATGTCTACCTCAGTTTCCCTCTTTTAGAGTCCCCACCAACTCTACACATGCTTTCTTGCTTCAGTAAGACCCCTCCATGGGGCCAGTTTATTACAAAAACTGTGTCAGAATAGTCCAACACTAAAGTCCCCAAACCTAGTGCATTTATCACCCCAGGGCCTGTACTCCTTAAAGTCACAAGACATTGAGTCCCTTGATGCCCCTCATAACACGCTCTGGCATCTTCCACCCCACCTGCCCTCTTCATCAGTCCTCTCCTGTCCTTCTGCCAGGACAGCCCACCCAGCCCTTCAAGCTGGAGTGCAACTCCATTCTTCCCAGTGGGACCCCCCTCCCAGATTCTCTGCTGGGTGTTCCTCCTTACAAGAGGATCATCCCTCACTTCCTCAGCACTCTCCGGCCCTCTGGTTCTAGCTGTCCACCATGGAGATGTCAATGGGTAAGCCATCTCCAGCCGACTGCCCCTGGCTCTCTGACTTTGGGAGGTCAGCTGGGAAACCCCTCTTGCTGTTCTCCTGCCTTCAACCTTCCCCCAGGAACCACCTACAACTTCTTTCAGGGACCTCCTACAGTATCCTGGTCTCTGGCAGTTATTACCTGCCCATCTCTCATTCCCAGGCAGCTCTCACCTGCCCCTTTCCTGACAGAGACTCCATAGTCACGAGCCTCTCCTCATTTATATGGGCCAGATGCCTTCTTTTAATCTCAATTAGGCAGTGGCTGATGAGTTACAGGTGCACTGGCCCTTGCTTAAAAGGCCAGTGTCACCTGTGACCCCCCCCCATAACCAAAGGAATCAAAAGATTCTTGAGCTAAATTGCATGGTGAGGAGTGGAGGCAGGTTCGCCACTATGAAATTGGGGTAGAACTCTGTTTTCTGTAGGTGAAGTAACACTCAGCCTCCAGGAACTGTAGAACTATTTGGCTATAACTGGGATCACTGAAAGACAGAATTTGTTTGTCCTAGTTTTGGGGAGGCTGATGCAGTTATTTTTGTTGACTGTATATTTTTTTTAAATATATGGCAAAGTTGCTTACAGCCTTGGCTAGCTGTTTTTTTTTTTTTTTTTTTTTTGTATATATGATGATTCCTCCATCATCTTAGCCTGGATTGAACCAAGGCTCCCCAGTATTAATACAAGGAGGCCTTGTGAGAAACAAATATGTCCCCTTATTTATAATTGCACATTATGTGACAGCAGACAAAGCCTATTCCTGGCTGCAGCAGGCAGCTCACTGTTCTGATCAGCATTCAGAACCCTGCATTGCCATGTGACGAGTGACCCTTTGAACTCCCATGTCACACCCTTACCTAAGAACATCTGCTGCTCCACACACCTGGGGCCTGATCCAAAGTTCATTGCCGTCTGTGGAAAGATTAAAATTAATGGGTGTTAGGTGTCTACAGTCCTTTGAGCAATTTGGCCCTAACTCTCTTAGCAACTGTCTGTAATAGGCTCTTCTCCTCCTATATGGCCCCTACAACTAGAAGAGAGGACATACAGCACATGCCAGAGCAGTGACATATGCATCTTAATTAATTAATTAATTATCAATAAATAAAAAAAGACAGCCCAGCATGGCACTGAAGCGCCTGCCTTGTTATGACAAAAGACTTTGCACATGGGTGCCTCTCTATGAAGAAAATATTGCCAAGCAAATGGCAAGATGCAGCATCATGCTTTTTCGTATTTCCTTTCCAGCTCTCTGTTTGTAGCTCAGGCCCCAACTTCCAGTCAGCTTGGCCTTGAAGTTTATGCTGGCCTTTCTGCCCAAGCAGCTTCCTGTGTTCCTGCAAACCGTGTCTGTTCATGCTGGCAATGTTTGCTCACCACTAAAAACATGTGGAGACCCTCCGATGAGAGCAGTTACTCAAGTGTAAATTTCTAATGGTATGGGGCCAAATTCTGTTACCTTGCCTCATGCTGAGGAATACCTCACTTTCAAAGCAACCCCTCTGCAATTGGTGGACCTGATGCAATTGCTGGACCTGATTCTGCCAGCCTTACATTCATTGAGCCATAGATTCTAAAGCCAGAAGGGACCACTGTGATCACCTAGTCTAACTTCCTGTATAAAAGGACTTCCCCGAAATAGTTTCTGTTTGAACTAGAGCAGATCCTTTAGAACAAAGGTCCCCAACCCTAGGGTGACATGTAGGAACATTCAGGGGGGCACAGTTGGGGCCTAGGCCAGCCCCCAGGGGTGAGGAGCAAGGGAGTGAGTGCCACCCGGCTCTGCTCTTGGCCTGGGCCCTGGCTGCCAGCCTCATGCCCAGGGATCTGGCTGTTGGCCCTCTGCCTGGGGCTTTGCTTCCAGCCATGGCTGCCGGGACCGTGCTCGGCAATCTGGCTACCAGCCCCATGCCTCGGGATCTGCTCCCAGCCACAGCTGCCAGCCCTGCTCCTGGGGCTCCAGCTTCTGGACGAGGTCCCGGCTGAGGCTCTGTTCCTGGCCCCACCCCCAAGCTGTGGCCCCAGCCTTGGCCCTCTTACCCGGTCCATGCCCCGCTTCCAAGAGTTGTGGCCCCATGCCTAGTCCCGCTCTAGCTCCGGGGAGTTGAGGGCATGGACACGGGTCGGGGGGGACATGAGGAAAAAAGTTTGGGGACTACTTTTTTAGAACAACATCCAATCTTGATTTTAAATTTGCCAGTGACGGAGAATCCACCACAACCCTTGGTAAATTGTTCTAATGGATTATTACCCTCACAACATTGTGTAGTACCTTTTGCTGCAAATAGACTCATTCGACAAGATTCTGTCACCCTTACTCACATTAATAAGGACCTTACTAAGTACATAGGTTCATTGATTTCAATCAGGCTAACCATTCAAAAGATACCACTCAGTGTCAGTAAGAGTAACAGAATATGGCCCATAGTTATTATTGATATACATTGTAACAACTGCGATATTTTCCTTTTCATTTTAAATGCACTGTTTCTTTATTAAAAGTAAATAGATTTTCTGATATTTGCTTTGAAAATACAGCATTTCTTTCAACAAGGGCTGTGGTTTCCAGCAATGGTCTTGGGAGCCTAGCATGTACTGTTACTGATGAGCTTCTTTTCCTAGCCTTTGAACTGCACAGAGAGGAGCATTAATCTGATAACTGCAATTTGCATAATTATGATTCTCTTCTTTAAAGAATCAGTTTACTGCAGAAGAGGACAAATAAGTTCACACTTCTGTTGACAAGTATGGACTTGTTATGTGGTTCTTCATGGTATGGTTATATTATTCATCTAATTAAGTCTGCTTTCATATTTACCTTTGCAGAGAGCAGTATAAACACAACAAGAGAACAATGAAAACATATCTGTCATCGTTTGTAAGTTACCTCCTTCAGATGTCTTGCTTTCCCCCTTTTAATGACACAGTGCATCCATTTTATTTTTACTGTTACAGACAAATGCACATGGTTAGCTATTTCCTCTGGATTTAAAATCACTTGGTCCAGAGATGTAAAGAGGCTGGTGTCATTTATCAATAGAAACTTTGCGAAAGTTTTTATTCCTCAACTGCAGAAGCCATTTTGGATCAATTTATGCCCAGTGTATCCATCCCATATTGATTTCCTTCTGAGCAGATGGTCCTTGTTCCCAAAGGGAGGTCAATGTAGCAGAATTTTAAAGCCAGCTTAATGGTTGATTGATGTTTAAAAGTAAAAACAAAAACAACACCACCAAAAAACCCCACACCCAAGAACCATATTATATCTTCAGTAAAAGCAACCGCCTTTTTGCTTCTTTTATCTACTAAAGATATTGTCTTCCAAATTCCCTTCTTTATGTAAAAAAGGCCCTTTTTGCAGCAATTCCTGATTGTGCACAGTTGGTAAAAGGGTTATCTTTCAAATGCAATTTACTTTTCTGTAGCCTTCATCATGCAGATGATACGAATGAAAGTTCGAGGAACCACTTATGAGGCACAGGGTTGCGAGTGAGGTAAATGAATTTTATCTTTAGCAGAAAGAACAATAGGGAGTCGACCATAGACATCAGGATACTGCCATTCTGGATCAGATCAGTATGGAGCAATGGGTTGCTCTAGACTAGCAACCTGTCCCCAACAGCAGCTAGAGTGGATCTTTTGGTTTGTGGGCAATTCTGAAAAACCAGGGGAAGCATTATTTTGGGTCAAACAGAAAACTGTTTTTGAAACCTGGTGAATCAAAAAGTTGTTTTGGGTTGAAAGAAATATTTTGTTCATCCTGAAATGAAACAGTTTGTTTTTTTATTTCAACCTTTTAAAAATGTTTTTTTTTAAACCAAAACTATTCACAATGTGATTTAGTGTTGCCAGATTTTCATTCTTCATCAACAAAAAGTTTTATGCAACAAATTTCACCTAGCTGTAGTGGGTAGTACCAGCTCTTTCAGAGGCAGAAATCCTCCAGTCGGCAGTTATGGGGTACATCACAGAATGCTCCCTCCTAACCTCCAGTAGCTAGAGGTCAGTTTATGCCCCAAAGCTTGAGGATTTATATCCCAAAGTTCTTTTTTTTTTTGCTCTTATACTTCTACATATTCTTGTTATCCATATAAATATCCAGTCCCTTTTCAATCCAGCAAAGCTCCTGGCATCCATCACATCTTGTGGCAATGAGTTCCGTAGGGCTATTTATGCATTTTGTGGAAAAATATTTCCACTCTCTGATATCACTTGACATGCACTTGTATCTGGTATCATACTCTCATCCCAGCACAATGGAGGCCCTATCGCTATCAGAATGAAATAAATTGGCCTTCACTTCATTTCCACTCCCCAGTCGCAGCCATTGCTATTTTAACTTTTCCCAATGATAGATCCTTGTGGAGCAGCTGCTGTATTGTAAGTGAATGTCTCAGTGGACCCAAAAGCAGCAGCAGAATTTCATTGACCTGCCTGCTAGTCACTAGGCAGCACAGTGGGACACTTTCAAATGTGAATTAATGACCTCATATAGATCCAAGAGGAGTTATGGCACCCATCTTCAATTGTTGGCCTTGAACCGCTACTCTCCCTGTTTTTTTTCTTAGCAGCGGAGTGGGCTCATGAATCAGTGTTGCCCGATGTTGCTGAGAATTTTACTAGAACTCTGCATATTGTTCTTTCAGGAACAAAGGAGTTACCATATCTGACCAAATCAGTTGTCTCTCCAGTTTGGTGCCCTACCTTCAGCAGCAGCAGCCTACATGAGCAACTTCAGAGGAAGGTAAAATCGGACGTGAATGCATTTTAACAGCTATCCAGAACTATATTACGAGGAATTGCAATTGACTACCAGGTTATTCCTTAAAGCACAAAAACTGATCGACTGTATAGTATTTATCCTAACTTGAATAATTGTATATGCTATTCCAATTTCTACAGTAGGTACCTAATCCTATCTTTGAGTTCTCTTATGCTTGAATTTACTAATGAGCAATCTCCTGTGTGGCAGATTTATGCCTTGTGCCTAGTTCACTTTTCAGTTTTTTTCATGGTGTATGTCTCTATTCTGCCTCGTGTTTCAGAAAACTAGAAATGAAGTGGAAGAAAGAACAAGTAATCTTCAGCTTTCCTCCCCATAGACCAGACCAGATGCACTGTTTTTATCAAGTCAGTCCTCAGAAAGGATTATCTCTCTCCCATGAACTCTGAGTCTTTAAAATACTTGGAAATCATAATAATTAAATGCATGATGTGTTTAATGCAATAGTCTGCAATTTGACACTCCAGTTTTCCTAAGGAGCATTCAGGTTCCAGATGGAATCACTAAAGAACAAATTATTCTATTTATCTTCTAAACAGGTATAGCATGGGCAGGAGAAGTGCAAGTTTCTTAGGGCTCGATTCACAAAGGGACTTAGATGTCTAACTGCCATTTGAGGCACTTAAACCCCAGAATCAGGCCCCTCTGAGATTCACAAAATCCCCACTCATCTGCCACCAAACCCTGTAGGTACCTAAACTTACTTGACCCTAATTTTTTGCTGTAAACATTCCCTGGGTGCTTATGTTTCTGCCTCTGAGCATACACACTGCTTCCTCCCTATAGGTGTCCTAATGCCTAACCCCTAGAGCAATTCACATCCTGTGAGAAGATCCTTGTTCCTCCATTGAACTCACCTGGGGGACTTTACCCAGTAAGCATGCTCAGACCTCGCCTACTGGGTCTGCCCCAGAGGTAACCTAGTACAAAACAGTCAAGATGGAGGAATCTGTCTGTCATAACTTCTAACCTAGTGGTCAGGCTGCTCAGCTAGGGTGGGGAGACCCCGGTTCAAATCCCTGCTGCATCTGAGAGGGAGAAGGGATTTGCCACCTCTTTTGTGAGTGCCCCAACCACTGGCCTAGGGGATATTCTGGTGTTGGGGTCTCTCCTGTTGAAGCCTGTCCCATTGTGAACAAATAATGAAAGAATCATTGGGTCAGAGAGAGAGCAAGCAGGAGTGACTCTGTAGCCTGGTGGTTCAAGCACTCATCTGAGTGGTGGGAGATCCTGGTCCAACGATGTTTTACAATGATTTATTCACAGTGGAACGGCTTCCACTGAGCTGAGGGAGGGAGGAAGCTGCCGCCCTCCCCTGTCACAATATCCTGATGCCCAGTGGCTAAAGCATGCATCTGAGAGGTGGTAGATCCCTTGTCAAATCCCTTCCCATCCTCAGGGGAAAGGGAGACTTGAACTGGACATCTGTAGCCCAGGTGAGTACCCCAATCACTGGGCTAAAAATTCCAAGGGAGGGCCTCCTCTTCCTCCCTTGGCCTCTTGCTGAAACAGCACAGACACCTAAACCCAAGAGAAACTTTGCAGCAGAGAATTCCAGGCAGAAGGAAATGCCTCCCTGTGTCTATCTCTGCGAGAGAGGCAGGGCTTAGCACACATCCCTCAGCTTGGCGCCTCCCATTGGCAAGACAGAGAAAGGACAGAAGGAGAAACCGTCATAGAGCTGTGAACTGACAAGGGCAGAGCTGCAGAGGGCAGCTCGGTCTCCAAGTCTCTAATTTAGTGCTGTTCAGAAACAGAATTTCTACTTCATGGGAAATTCTGATATTTTGACATATGTTACTAACCCAAACCAGGACTGAAAGCTCAGATAACAACTAGCACAGGATGAAAGGTTCTGAAAGGTTTTGATTTGGCAAAGTCACCATGAAAAATGGTGATATTTTCAATCGAAACCAAATATTTCATATCAATTTGAAAGTAATCGTATTGAAAAGTCAACATTTTTGACATTTTCAGCATTTTGAAACTGAACATTTCATTCTGAATTTTCCCATTATAAAAATCAGAAAATGTCATAAAAAATCAGCATTTTTCCATTAAAATTTCAATGCTTACACAACCTCATATTTTGTCAGTAAAATGTATGGTTTAAATGTTTTGACCAGCTCCTATCCTAATTCAGCGACTATCCCCTAGACCAGGGATTGACCACCTTTCCATCAGGGAAATCGGCTGGTGGGCCGGGCCGGTTTCTTTACCTGCAGCGTCTGCAGGTTTGGCTGATCCCAGCTCCCACTGGCCACCCCAGGCCAAAGGGGGCTGCAGGAAGCAGTGGCCAGCACATCCCTCATCCCGCACCACTTCCTGCAGCCCCCATTGGCCTGGAACGGTGAACCATGGCCAGTGGGAGCTGCGATTGGCCGCACCTGCAGACGCTGCAGGTAAACAAACTGGCCCAGCCCACCAGCGGCTTTCCCTGATGAGCCGCGTGCCAAAGGTTGCCAATCCCTGCCTCTCAAACATCAGACCTCAAACTTCTCATTTACTTGTGGGAAATAAACCTACACAAATTCTAGGTTCTTGTATTATCACACAGTGCTGGTCTTCCACATATTTTGAAGAAAAGCAGGTACCACCTATCGGGAAAGGTAATTTTCTCAACATCCCTAATTTCTCACCTGCCCCCACAAGAAATATTCCATACTCAATCTCTGATCAGAATGTTGCCACTAACTTCACCCCCAATGTGTTTTAGTGGTTACAGCACTGGACCGGGCACAGGAGACCTGGGTTAAATTTCTGTTTCTGCCACAGGCCTGCTGTGTAACCTTGGGCAAGTCACTTCTGTTGCTGTGCATTGGTTTCCCCATCTGTAAAATGGGGATAATGATGCCGGCCTCCTTTGTAAAGCACTTAGAGCTTTTTGTCTGTGTATCTCAATTTAAGAGCTAGGTATTACTATTCCAATATAAATAAAGAAAAATATATATTCTGAGCTACTCTCAGTCCCAGAACTTTCATTGCCAAATAAGGGGGAGCTATATATTTTTCATATTGCTAGGATTAATTTTGTCCCTGGTGAAAGTATAAGCAAAGTTTAAGATCTCAGAGTTGAGGATATTAAGGCAAGGACATCTCAGCCTGATATCATCTCTGATTCTTGCTTCAAACCCTGCTACTTTCACTACCTGTATATGTTTTGCCAGCTGAACTCTTAACACACCCAAGTGGGCATGACCTCTCTATTCAGACACATGCTATCATCAATGAGGAGAATAGAAAATGGCAAGCGGCAATTTTTGATATATATTCTGTATGCTTGGTGGGTAGGATATGGCCCATTTTACTTCTCAATGAAATAAGTGGTCCTGAACACACATTCATTTCTGGTAATTGCTTTCTGTTTGCATCACCGAGCTGGAGGAGGTATGTTTTGTTTTTGTTTTTCTGCTGAAGTTTTTAAGGCTGCCTAATGGACTTGTTCTCTTTCTTTTTACTTAACTTGTGATTTTTGGCATTGTTCTAGCGGACGGAGCTGAAGAGATGGTGGGTATCACCATGTCCAGGTTACTCCTGAGTGGACAGCTTGCAGCATGATGCATTTTGGGGGCAGTTTCCATGTTAGATTCAAACCTACGAACTTCTCACGAGTATTAATCATCCTTATTACAGTAGAGCCCAGGACCAACCCAGAATGGCATCCCATTGTTGCCGGCACCCAGTGCCCAGAGGCAAAACAACAGCAGGGGTTCGTTACCCGGTGAGCGTCACTCAATAATCACAACGGGGTGGAGAAGCAGAAAAGTTTATTTGCAGCTGCAAACAAGGTACAGGGAGAATAGAATCTCAAATCCTGTACCCAGAGCAGGTCATTACACACACTTTTATATTCCTTAATGCTACTGCACTACACATTAGCCAATCAAAACTTTACACAAATATTCTGCCTTCCTTATATGGGTTACAACAATATTTATTTCCTGCAACCTCTAACAAGCATTCCTAGCAACTTAAACAACCAGCACATCCCGTCTGGCCTTGTAGCTGTCTCTCCTGTTATCTTTAACTTGGCATCCGCAAACCTTACACTATAAGGCATTATCTACAATTGCAACATTGTTTTAAGAGCAAAAGAGCTTACTCAAACCAGCCAGGCCTGAATTCTATTAAGGGGGGTTGAGAAGAAGCCCTTAGGCCTTCAGCAGGGAGACCTCCTCGACCCTTATGGCCTTCCATCCCCTCAACTTAACTAGTAGCCATGCCCTGGGGTCTCCAACACCATTATGCAAACACAAAGCAGTAGACAGGTCCTGCCCCAAGAGTTTAGAGCTAAATAGACAAGACAAACAAAGGGCATGGGGAAAAGGCTAGACCACACAGACTAGTATCACAAGTTCTGTTTTCAAAAGTTTAGATTGTGACTTTGGGTACATCCCCGAGCCGGGGGTAAACTGCACCACTACACTCGTAGCCTCAGCAGGCTTTGCACCTGACACACACAATTCCTTCCCTGTTCCCCCCTTCTCAGGGGCAGGGGAGTAAGTTATTTCACCTTGTGTGGAACTGTTTATTCATGCCTCTGCACCCAGACAGCAAGTAGAGGAAGGTGGAGCCAGGAACCCCCCACTCTTCTCCACTTCCTTCTGCTTTCTTGCTCTTAGTGATGACTGCCCTTGCTCTCTCTGCCATGGCTGGAGTCAAAATCTGAGCAGGTGTATAAGTGTGTGTGTGTGCGCGGTGGGGAAGAACGTCTCCATCACATTCCTCATCACATCCAAGGGCTGTGACCATCTAACCCAAAGAGGGTGCAAAAGGTTATTCCCTTGCAACACCTAATTTGAAGAATAATGTTCACAGTCTTCAGCAAATCCTTGGTCTGTAATGTTATTGGGCTATAACCCAAAGTCTTTATTCAGCTTTTTCCTCGGTATAAGGACTGCAGGATTCGGTGCACATAATGATAATACTAGACCTGTTTCATATGTGTATAGCAACTTTATCCTTTCGAGGGTACTCCGGAATATGAGTCACTTCACCCATCTGTCAAATGCAGCTTCTCTTTGGTGGGTCTCAGTAAAGCGAAGAAGGAAATCTAGAAGAATACTGTAGTCAACAAAATCTGCAGGGCAATTCTCATTAGCAGAATGTAATGGTAGCACTTTTATTTTACCCAGAACCCTGAAGTTATGGCTGGATCTCTTGATAGTAGTGATGTGGGGGTACTTAATGGCTTTGATCTTCGTGAGTTTCTCTATATTCCATTCAAAGTATGACATCTCCAGTAGCTTTAAGCACTCTCCCCAGATCTGAAAGTGGGTCTTTCATTCACATTCTGACCTATCATGTCCCTACTTAGCTCAGTTCCATAGCAAGTGATTTTAGCATTTTTTACCTGAAAGATCCATAGTGCTCTGACCCATGGGCCATATGGAACCCACTAACTGATGCAATAAACAAAAACATTATTAATCAGTTAATTGTTGCACATCATATTATTTTCTCAGTTGATCTCTAGTGTTTCCGAGTCCAAAGTGAAGAGATAGCTGATGTAGTCCCTTTAAAAGAAACTGCTTCCACAAACTCATAGGTAGAAACCACTGCTACGAGGTATTCCAAATAAAAACAAAGGTCTCTAATTCAACATACGGCATAAATAGTTCTTTACTGTGAAACAAGCATCCTCATGCCAGAATTTTTTTTATTGTTTTGGCTGACTGGTGAAAATTTCTACTCTCAAAGGAATAATTGTGACATACTGAGATACATCTGTATTGCTGGTTCTCACTAAAAGCCTGATCCAAATTCCATTGAGGTCAAACGTATGTGAGGTGCTGAGGTAACCTGGTGCAGAGATTGCCCTTTCATGTGTATACAGCACCCTAGCACAATGGACAGCCAGTCCCAGCTTATGTTCCCAAGGGAGTTCAGAGGAAAAGGATGGTGAATCTGGAGAAAAAGCCCATAGATTCCCTTACAAATATCATATAGCTGAGATGGATACAAGGTAATATGAGGTGTAATTTCTGCACTATTTGCCTGCCTGAATGAAGACCAGGTAAAATACATCTCCCTCACAGGCAAGGTAGGTTTCCTTCCAGACATAAAGGTACATGGGCTTGAACAGCAATTGAAGTCACCATGGAAAACCAAGGGAGCAAAACTGAATGAAACACAAAAGGAAGGAAAAGTCACACATCAAGGGCTGACATAATGAATGGTGTAGTTGAAGGGAAGTCATACGGAAGAATGCAGAAGCTAGGAAAGTAGAAAGATCAGCAGAAGGCAAAACATCTAAGGTGCCTTTCACCTTACCAACAAGACTATCTAAGGTACTTATGGGGCCCTCATTACTGTAGTATCTGGGCACCTCACAATACCCCTACATGGTAGGGAAGCTCTATTCTCCCCATTTTACAGATGGGGAATTCAGGGGCAAAGTGACTTACGTGACATCACACAGGAAGTCTGTGGTGAAAAAGGGAATTAAACTCACCTTTCTTCTTGTGCTAGGTTGCACCCTAGCCACCAGACCACCTTTCTTCTCTGAAAATGACCCCCATCCACTGTTATTTCAATACACAGCCTCCCCTTCTGTAGGTAGTTACATTACTGTTGTACCGTGAGGTCGCTGGAGCTTGCTTATTCATGGGTTTGGTGAGGAAAGTCGTAGGTAGTTCCATTGACTTCAGTGCAGCTTCTCACGTGCCTAGAGTAAGCACATACATAAGTGCTCGCATGACTGGGCCTAAGTTGCTATATGGTGTGCACAGCGATTCTGTGCTAAATCATGCTCACATTACTGACACTCATACTACCCTGTCCGCATTCCCCTTTGCCCTGTGACAAAGTCAGGCCGGGCAGCTACCAGAGAGTGGTGGTATGCTAGCCCTAGAGTGCTAAAGGCCCTTTTCCCTCTGGCCTGAAACGAGGTTAGCTCAAGTCAACAAGGGACACTGGAGTCCAATGAAGGGCTGCCTGTGACCCTTAACTGCTCCCCTTTCTAGTGAGAGAGAAGGAGAGACAAGCTGCAGCAGGGCTAGTAGCAGTATGGAGAAAAGGCTTCTCCAGGGAGGGGGCTGCTCTTCTACCTACAGAGATATCCACTGAACGAATGGTCTGTTTGGGACAGGACTCGCACCCAAAGGCCAGCATTACAAGGCAACACCTTGGAGAGGGGGCAGGGAGAGGTATTCCCTTTCAGTGTTATGAATTTGTTTCTTTTTGTTAGGCTGAAGAGTACTGCTTGGGCCTACCCTGAGGCCCACCTTGTAAACACTGCAAAATAAAACCCGACTGGGGAATAAAAACTCTCCAGAATGGGAATGATTTCCTCTAGGCCCACTGCCAGAGGGAGAAACGCTGAACCTGGCAAGGTGGTGGAGACTCCTTGCCACAGCCCCCATCTGTTTATTTTTTCATCTGTGTATGCATCTTGTTAGTTACCAAGATTGTTAGCTCTTTGGGGGCATAGACTGTCTTTTTCACGGCATGGGGGTATAGCACCTAGCCCAAGAGTGTCCAGATTTCTTACTGCAGCCTGTAGAGTCTGCTGTAATACTCACAATAAATAGCAGTGATTATAACAAGATAAGTATTCTGCTTTAGGGGATGAAGCAGATGAGAGCAAGCCATAGACAATCTTGGTCCAACCAATGACCAAGAAATGAGTGATAGGGATCCACTTAAAGAAAGGAAGAACTGATGAGTAAGTTGTAGATGAGAAATCTGAGATGAGGCGACAGGAACCTAATCACTGTAATGGAAATTCACAAAATAGTTCTCTGTTTCTGTGTTCGATATTGTTTACCCTGAACATTTTGCTAGTAGGAAGAAGCCCTTTTCCTTGATAGCAATATTGAACACAACTGGCCCAAGTGAGTATGCTGAAGGGAGAATTGTTCAGCTAACACTGGAAGTTCAAATTTTAGCTGTCAGAAGAAAAATCAATGCCGGGCCAGACTTTTGCTCTGTTAAAGTGAAAGCCCCTTCTTGTGTTGCAACACAAGAGGTAGTAATAATGACTAGTTTAGAAAGGATACAGCCCTGGGCACTAAATAGCACAGAACAAATACATTGTCATTCTGTCTCTAGAGACCAGCTGAGCTCATCAGTAACCTAGTTTTGTTAGTATTAGATTCAGACTTTAACAGAGGCCTTAATGTCATACTACTTTTACAGCAAACTCATGCTTTTTAAAAAAAGCCAGCTTTAGATAGCTTGAAAAACCACATCTGTGGTCCTTAGTTTAAGGGATACTTCTAACTACTACAAGCTAACCATACGCCCTGCTCTGATCTCAGGAACTCTAAATGAGGGGGAAGCACTTACTTATTTTAGTCAACTTCTATGCAAGATATGGTTAAAGCAAAGTAGGTGGTACTTTTGAAGCTCCCAATGGAATCTATGGGTGCTCAGCACCCCTAAAAATCAGACTAAAAATGGGTTTAGATGACTGTAACAACTTTTATTGGGCCAACTTCTGTTGGTGAGAGAGATAAGCTCTTACCAACAGAAGTTGGTGCAATAAAAGATATTACCTCACCCACTTTGTTTCTCTAATACCCTGGGACCCACATGGCTACAACTACACTGCATGTAATGACTTTAGGCACCCAAGTTTGAAAGTTTGGGCTTTGAGTTCTCCGCGCAATTGTCTCATCTGTGAAAGGGAGTAATTATATTTACCCACTTTTGTAATGTGCTTTAATAACATTGGATGGAGAACTCTAAATGGAAAGAATAATTATTATTATTTGATTCCAGAAGGAATTTTGCCTTAGTAAAGAGTTCAGGATTGGATCCTGAAGTATGCATACCATTGTGTAGTTTCATACCATGTACAATACAAGACGCTTCTCTACATGTCAGTTATATCTTGCATTCATGAACAGTAAATTTGGACACGTATATGTAAAAGTAAAGTTTGTGTTTATTTTCCTCCAAACGAGTTAGTATTCCCGTGCTTCAGGGTGAGTGCCTCTGCATTTCACTCTTTTATAGCATTGCTAGCTCTCTAACATCAGTCTCCATATGCTAGGGAGGGACATGCTGAGTGCTTGCGCTTGCAATTATGGCAGGTGCACAGCTCTCACAAAAGAAAATAACTGATCGAAAAAGGAAATATGAAGCCTTTTGTGGCAGGAGAAAATCGAGGACACAGAGAAGCAGATGACTCAGTGATGACAAATTCAGCCCTGTCTTAAAACAATCTGTCACTCCATCAAGAACAATCCCTCACAAACACAGTGCAAAACTTCTAATCACAGGAGGACCTTTCAGTGGTGATGGGAATGTAATGAAGTATCTGCTGTGTTGAACGTACCGTAAAATAAAGCTAGAGCTAAAAAGAAAAAGTGCAGGGAGATGCTAAAAACCATCTAGCAATAAGCACACTGTAAAACTAACTACTGGCTCAGAGAATGGAAAACAAACACCTCAGGTTACCTGTGCCACTACCTAGAAGAACTAGGACTTAGATTCTATTACATTCAGCAGGGGATATTGTCATGGACTAATTACACATATTAGCCACTAGATCAACAGTAGGACTCAGCCCTATTGTACTGGGGTGGCTGGCTTTCATTTACACCACTGGTATAAAAACAGATTGGTACAAAGCGGCCTTAGTGTAAATGAGAAAGAAGACCTAATTTTTGTGGCTCAGGCCCATGTCTACTTTTCATTTACCCTACTCAAAAGCAAGAGTAACTCAACTGTAGGAATAGTAAGCTCTTTGGGGCAGGGACCATTGATTTTGTTCTACGTTTGTGCACCACCTAGCATAAGCAGAACCTAGTCTATGACTGGGGTTCCTAGGAATTACAGTAATACCAATAATAAATAGCAGCATAAACAGGCACTCAGTGTTCAGTTTAAGACTATTTCAGTAACCTGGATTACAGCATCCACCGCACTACAGAATATATGTCCGTACATTGGCATAAAGTTTGATACTGCAAAATAATAGAGCTTGTGGCAATGTAGGACTGTATTCACCCGCAGTCTTGCATTTGAATATATTCTTTTTTTTTTCCATTTTGGTATTAATTTATCTAGGGGACCGGAGCAAAAGGCAAAATAAAATATACTTCTTCTGTGTCTATATGTATCAAACTGGGTTACCGAACACTTAACTGGTGATTTATTCAAGACATAGTCCAGACAGGTGCCATGAAGTTGCAATAGGAAAAACAAGAAGGCAGCCTCAGACTGGTGATTGACATAATGACTAAGAAAGGGAAATTTCAGAACTGTATTGAGAAGGAATGGTATCAGAGTTAGATCAGCCGCTGGAAAGTTATCAGTCACGACTGGTACTTACTGTGCTTGACAGATACTCAATGTTTTGATTTACTTTGGTAATATTACAGAAGGAATCCTTTTGCAAATGTGGCCTCTCCTTCCATTTACAATGACCCAGGCTATCCAAATATGCTCATTTGACATTGATGAGCCACCATATTCCAACTGCCTCCTAGGCAGAAAAATTCTTTCCTTCAGCACTACACAGGGAATGACACATTTCCTCGTGCCTCCGTGGTTTTAGGGTAAAAAGTGAAACCTTGCAAAAAGTGCAAATTCAAAAATGGGATGTGCAAAGCCAGTTTTGTAAAACCAATGAAACACCCCCGCCTGCCTGTCTTTGTACCCCACTACCATGTATCTAACAGCCTTGCAATCGTTAATGTATTTCTCCTCATGATGCACCTATGAGGAAGGGAAGTGCTATTATCCCCATTGTTCAGATGAGGAACTGAGAGGCCACGTGACTTTCCCAAGGGCACACAGGGTGTCAGTGTCAGAGTAGTGAACTTGATAAATCTCCCAAGTCCCAGACTAACAACCTAGCCACTGATTTTATTTCCTATAGGAAGAACTGAATCTAGTTGTTATAAGGGCAAAGCTATGGGTGAGGAAAGGAATCTTACCATTTTAAAATCTAGATTGGATACTTCTCTAAAAGATCTGCTCTAGGAATTATTCTGATGATATTCTCTGGCCTGTGTGATACAGGAGGTCAGACTAGAGGATCACAATGGTCCTTTCTGGCCCTGGAATCTATGAAACTGAGTGGTGTCACACACCGTCCATCATAGTTTTGTTGCCGTATCAGTGAGTATGTTGACACAGAGAAACTCTCCAGTCCCAGAAAAATGAACCAAAAATGAAGTGTACATTTCAGAATTTGGCAGAAATCTGTTTGCTGGGCTTTGTGGAATCCCGATCCTGAAAAAATGGATAAGGATCCTTTTTTTCTGACTCCTACTCCACTCCACAAGTTGATCTGTGCTGACTAGAGCTGGGCAAAATTTTTCATCTGAAACTTCTGTTCAGCTAAAAATGCAAATTTGGGCTGACACCTTCAGCTGCCTCCTTAAACCCTCCCCAACTAGTATGCCTTTTCTCTCTCTTTGCTCTGGGTCATACTGACTTTTAAAAAAAAAAAACATCTAGATTAATAGTGCCTTCCCTAAGTCTATCCTGTCTGTCTCTTCCCCCCATCCCCCCGTGATCAAATGTGTGTAGAGGGGTTCTCACTGTATGTACTGTCTATTTTAAGGGTGGACAGATTGCAGAGCAGCCAGTTAGGGCCTACTGCTTGACCATCATAACCTGCACCTCATGGCTTCTGATAAGACTAATTTTTTCAGCTCATGGAGCAACTCTTGAGCACCTCAGGACACTTCTGAAAAGGCTATTTGAGTAGTCACCTGACAGACCATTCTTAGAGCCACTCCCTTGAAATGCTCAAGTCACTAGTTCCTCAGACAACTTGCCACATCCAAACACCAGCTTGGTAAATTTCCTGGGCCTCCAACTCCAACATGAGCCTTTAGATGGGAGCCCAAGTTCACCTGACCAAGCTCTCAAAAGAGGTGGCCGTAATCAATTTGTACCTCAGCTACTCAGCTACATTTGAGGGGCAGAAATACTTCCCCAGATTGGCAGTGTGTTTGAGATGTACAAATGAAAAACAGCATGTGGGTCTGATTTTCAGTAGTGCTGACAATCTGCAGCTCCTGCTAACATCCACTGGAATGACGGGTGCCCAGCACTTCTAAAACTCCAGCCCAATCAAGGAAGAGTTTTGTTAAAATTTTAACTTTCTAGACGTGTCCACAGGTGGCTGTTAGTTACCTGACCCAGGGGGTTCTTTCTTACTTAGAAAATAACATCCACGATGTAGTACCAAACATCATTCTTCTTCATATGAGTGTTGCAGTAATAAAATGGGGGTATCTTTGGAGCTTTTCTGAGGTGCCACATGCTAGCTCCATCTCAGTCAATGGAGCTACCATGCTACATGCATTTGTTTCCGGTGAGGTGATGTCTCTGCCTCGTAGTGTTATTTTTGTAGGTTTTCATAATTTATACTGTATTCTCAATTAAGCTTTATGGTAAACAGCTGTAGCTAAATCCCATTTGTTCATATTTCATATTCTCTCTGATCATTTTGGAGGAAAAAGCTGCCGTTGAGTGTTGACAGTGACAGTAATAAAATGAGATGAGATTCAGACTGTATATAACAGTACCTTTTATTCTGATCTCTAGCACTGTGTCATATGCACACTGGAGGAAAGCAGCGTGAGAGGAGAGTTCAGGCTGAAAAGGAACAACATTTGTGGAAGACTTTAAAAAAAATAGATATCAAATCAAGGGAAATAACCCCTGAAATTGCTTTTGCATTATCATGGGAAATGTCAAACCTAAGTTATAATAGTAAAAATGTTTTGGTTAAGGCTGGTCAAAAAGTTGCCATAAAAACTGTTTTTTGACAGAAAAATGGGGTTTCAATGACACTTCTCTCCCCCCCTCCCCCCCGGGAGCTGCTTTCTGCAGAAACCCCACTTTTTTTTTTTTTTTTTTTGCCAAAATGCAAACTTTTTTAATTCAGATATTCCACCATGGAATCTAATTGGAGTTGTACTTAGACAACCTCATATCTTCAGACATCATCTCTGATGGTGCACCATGGTCCTGGGACTCCCTTAGTGCATTACTTCCCTTCACCAAGAAGTGCGTCATAGAAGATGTAGCCTGACCTGGGAGACCCACCAATAGAGGTGAATGGGAGCGTGAGGCACCATGGTGCCATTTCCTAATCTAACTACAGGTATTTCATTTTTTGGCCGAAATAGTTCAGTTTTTGATTTTTCACCAAAAACTCAAAATTTCCGGGGGCGGTGTAATTCTGACCAACTCTCATTTTGGTTAATCAGTTCAAAGCAAAGCAAAGCAAAACCTAGATTTTCACAATTATTTAGGTTTATTGGTTTATCGCTGGATCATGCTGACATGCCCTCATCAGTTGCATCTTTGGAAACTGATCCAAAAGAGTTTTCTCACTGACTCCAAAAGTCTTTGGATCAGGCTCATATTGGTTTGTTCAGGGGTTTGGACATGATTCAGATAGGAGGAGGCATGGTTCACATCTACCTTGCTTGTTGGAGTGGCAAAAACCTGTAGAGTTCTCTGGGCCAATTAGGCAAAATGTTTTTTGGTTTTTTTTAAAGATTTCTATTTTGCAGAAGTCGAAAGTAAGCTTATATTGTATGCAACCCCCAAAACAAGTATCTAGTAAATTTCAATGAGTTAATTCATTTTTATAAATTGGGACTAGGTATTTTATTTGGCAGTTCAACAAACAATCCACTGTCAGAGAGAGTATTGTCCAGTGGATAATGCAAGTCAGGACTTCTGGGTCTTATTCCAGCTTTTCTCATTAGATTAGCATGTAATCTTTGGCAAGTCATTGTGCCTTTACTTACTCATCTATGAAATAGAGATGATAATACTTACTTCTCTCACTGGGTGTATGTAATCAGTGTTAATAAAGGACAAGATTTTTAAGCTTGTGTCTAAAGTTAGGCACCTAAATCCATATTTAGACACCAAAAAGTCTTTAAGTACCCAAGAGTGGAAAATCTGGCCTAAAGTGACAGGCCTATATTCACACATGAAGTTGGTGTCAGAATTGGGATCTCAGAACCCAGATCTTCCAACTCCGAGACCTGTTCCTCATCCTTCCTTCATAGTATTGACACTGTGACTTTATACATAGTCATGATCAGTCTCAGTAAAAATGTGCCATATGAAGACAAGTACTTCCCTTCCCAGTCACATTATGTTATTTTGTCATGTTAATGGGTCCTCACGCAAAATACTATTGGTTACCTATTAAAAGCAGGTAATGGTATGTGCTTCCCATATACAATTTGTGAGACACATCATTCTTCTTATTCAGACCTATGATGATACATGCTCAGCTTCATCTTGTTCCCAAGAGCAACAATCTCCTTTGGCTCCTGTGGTCCGGCATGACTGCACATCACATTGTGTTACACAAGAGAGCAGCATGAGACACCACTATACTCAGAATCCATGCCTTTTCCCTACCCCTGCTTCGGAGACCCTTTCTTAAGCATAGCGTCCCTGAGAACATTCAGCCGATTTAGAGCAATAACTGCTACCTTCAGGCTTTAATCATTCTTGAAGGACCATTATCTTAAGGTATAATTAATTATGAACTATGCAATTTCTTGAATGGGTCATTGCCATTTCAGAATGCAGGGCCTGATTCAGCAACTCTCACCTCTGTGATTCGTTCCTACACACCTGAATAAAACTCACAAGCGCCTTCTCCTAGTTGGGATCAATACATAGTAATTTAATACAGTGGTCCTTATGGAAGTACATGAACATTGGAGTATACTGTAGGCATTTGTTACTGGCAGACCATTTAAACAGGGGTGTCAAACTCGGTCTGTGTAGATGGCCAAATTGCAATCTTTAATTGTGGACCATAGCCTAGGTCTACATACACTATCCTTCAGCCACAAAGGGCATCCCAGTGTTAACCAATAGAGCTTTGAGCAAAGACTGAATATCTTGCCAACTTCAATATATCTGAATAGAGCTACAGACTAGTAACCGTAGTTCAGAATGTCTTGGTTGAATTAAAATGGGGGGGGGGGGAGGCAGGAGGGGGAGATCTATATTTTTCTATTGAAAAGTTTTGGTTTTCTTCCAGAAAGTGTTTAACCAGTTCAAAATGATTTTCTGTTGTTGTTTTGACTTAAAATGCCATTTAGATTCATGTTTTAAAACGTAAAATATTAATTTTGTTTTGAAATGTTAGTTAGAAATGAAAAGTTTAGGAATTTCTCTTGGGAAAAACTCATTTTCCTTTGGAATTGATATTTTCCAATGAAAATTTTCAGTTTCATTAATACCATACTTTTTGCTGGGAAAACTTTCTGCACAAAAAATCGTACTAGTTCTAAAGATAATATTTTGCAAAAATGACAGGGAAAAGCAAAGCAGTAACACCTCCTCTCCTACCCTGTGAAACAGAATATAAATTAACAAACATTACTCTCTCAGTTGAAGCCTTTTCAAATCTGCAACTCATTTAACTATTGTTATATGCACATATTAGAGTGCTGCGTATGGGCATGAATGTTTCAGATGGCTGTAGAATAAGATTGATCACCACATACTGTTTGGGAAGTAAACTACACTAAGTCTTTTTAAAATAATCTCGGTCAAGCTACCATTTCCACAATCACTTTAGAAGAAAAATAAACATATTACAGACACTGGTAGTGCTGCCTATTGTTAAGGCTGCCTGACATTTCCCATGATAAGACCCTGTTTTCAGTTGCTTTGCCAGGCATCAACTGTTTGGCTGGAATTTTCCATGCCAGGTGTCTGCCTCAATCTGCTTTATTTTTCAGTCAAAAGAGTTCATCGGTTTCCATGATCGGGGCTAGGGGAAAAACACATTTTTTCATCCATGTTAAAAAATTCTGGTGACCTTTCCTTTGGAAAGCTCTACAGGCCATGCTTTGGAGTAAAAATGTGAAATTTGTCAAGGGGAGAGGGGAAAGAAGGGTGTGGCCTTTTGCCATTCCCAGGAAAAATGTCCAAAATTTGGCCAAGTTATAAGCCTTTGAAAAAAATATTGCAGTTTGCACATGCTCAGTAGAGACGTCTTTGATTTGCAGCAGGTACATCTCTGAAGAGGCTGGTCTCACTGAATATGCATGAACCTCTCACAGCTCCTAATATTGACCAGACTGTGCATGCACCATCTGGACAGAGTAACTGAGTGTGCTCCAGCTCAGGGCTACAGTGGCAAAGAAGCTGGACTTCCTCTCTAATGGCTGTTCTGGGCAAGCATGGTGCTGGACACCAGAAATGAGCACAGTGAGCCTGTCTGTTGTGTGCTCTCAATGACCCTCTGCTGGCACCCATGGAGCATGGAGGAGGAAGGTGCTTGATTCCAGAGCAGAGGGGATAAAAGCTAGATCAGGTGGAAAGGAGTAACTTGAAACCAATAGTCTGCTGGGACTGGCGGGGGCAGGAGATCTGAGATTTTGAACTGGACTGGCACTTGCTTGGCAAGGCAACTAGGACTCGAGGCTGGGACTGGTTGGACAAGATGACTGGAACTGGGAGTGGTGAAAGAAACAGGGGAGACTTTTGGGAGCCAGTTTGCAGGGAGGAGGGAATATTGAGCTTGTACAAGGAGCTGAGTGAGGGGGAATCTGGGAATGTATGGACAAGGAGATGGAACTAGGATCCAGTGGGGAGGTGGGAAATCAGGCTGTAGGAAGGGAAGACAGATCTGACAAGGAGCTGGGGTGCAGGGGGAGATCTGAGGGGATCTGGGCAAGGAGACTGGGATGAAGAGGTGGGAGTAGATTGAAATTGGATGAGAAACCCTGGGAGGGGGCCTGGGCATGGGGAGGTGGGGAAAAGACATGTTGGAGTAGATGGGACAGAAGGGGTCATGTTTGAGGGGAATGGGCTGAAGATTGTATCCCCCTAGAGACACTCCCCTCCAGAGCCTGGAATGGAACCCAAGGTTGCTGACTCTGACCATTCATCTTCTGTCAGAAAATATCTGTAAAACCCATTAGCAAAGTGTGTGTGTCACCACACTCTATTGCTTGTTCACATAAAGGATGCCAATCGACTATAGCTAGCAATTATTCTATTAGCTCAGGTGGCAGAAGTCTGTGAAGTGGATCTAAAGGTTCTATGTTGATAAGCCAGGTGGGTGTACATATAATGTCACACGATGGAATTTCCATTTTGTCAGTTTCCTTTATTCAAAAACTAGGAAATTACACACACAAACTATGTTAAAAGAACATTAAGGTTGCAAGGTTAAGAATTCCAAAGTTAGACGATGCCAGACAGAGGAGGATTAGGGTTTTGTGGGGCTCTGGGCCAGAGCCAGTGGGGGCCCTCCCTATCCCATCCGCCTGCAGTCTGCTCTCCTCCCCTGCTCCTCCCCGGTGCTCCTGCTGGGGAGCAGGGTTGGGGTGTGGGGGCTTCCCCTGCTCCCCAACAGGAGCATCGGGCAGGCAGGCAGAACGGATCAGGACATGGGGGCATCTGTTTTTTCCAGGGACCCCCAATTGGCCGTGGACCCTGGGCATGGGCCCCATTGGGCCAAGTGACTAATCTGCCACTGATGCCAGAATTAAAGTTGTCCGTGCAATCTTAATTCAATCCCCTTGTGTGTTTGCATGATGAGACAGTCTTTAATTACATAATCACACACTATTTTTTTCCCCACAAGACCCCTCTTTTTGCCTCTTTCTGCGCAAAGGCTGGACCTGCTTTTGGGATGAATAAAGGTTGTTTAGTAAAGGAAGTTCCTGTGTGATGCTTCTGTCAGGGTTTCCTCCCCACTCTGAACTCTAGGGTACAGATGTGGGCACCCGCATGAAAGACCCCCTAAGCTTATTTCTACCAGCTTAGGTTAAAACTTCCCCAAGGCACAAATTCTTTGCCCTTGGACGGTACGCTGCCACCACTAAGTGATTTAACAAAAAATCAGGGAAAGGACCACTTGGAGTTCCCATTCCCCCAAAATACGCCCCCAAGCCCTGACACCCCCTTTCCTGGGGAGGCTTGAGAATAATATCCTAATCAATTGGTTACAAAGTGATCACAGACCAAACCCCTGGGTCTTAGGACAATAGAGAAATCAGTCAGGTTCTTAAAAGAAGGATTTTATTTTAAAAAAAGGTAAAAAATCACCTCCGTAAAATCAGGATGGAAAATAACTTTACAGAGTAACAAAAGATTCAAAAACACAGCAGAACTTCCTCTAGCTTTAGTTTCAAAGTTACAAAAAACAGGAATAAAGCAAAGGAAAAATTCACAAGCAAAAGAAAAGATAATCTAACATGCTTTGCCTGGCTTTTACTTACAATTTTTGTAATATGAGAGACTTTTAGGATGGTTTATAGGAGAAGGAGTTTTCTGACCTGATGCTTCCCTGCTTCCCAAGAGAACACACAAAACAAAGCCTCCCCCGCCACCTGATTTGAAAGTATCTTCTTCCCCATTGGTCCTTTTGGTCAGGTGCCAACCAGGTTATTTGAGCTTCTTAACCCCTTACAGGTAAGGAGAAATTCTAGGCTACTCTTAGCTGTATGGTTATGACAGCTTCACAAGCCACATAAACCAAATTTCTCACAGATGATCACTAATTGTGTGTTCCTTATTTTCTCGGTGCCGAACTTGAAATCCTGGCATCTGATTTGCAGAAGTACTGAGTACTGACAGCTGCAACTGAAGTCAATGGAAGCTGTGTTTTGAACGTATAAAGTACTATGTAATACTAAGTACTCTGAAAAAAATAAGGGTCTAGAGGTCTCAGATTAGGTCCCAAACATTAGTGGATATTTTTTCCCTTCTCTCTCTTCCCCATCTGTAAAATGGGAATAATACCATACACCCCCAACCTCAACGGGGTGTTGTGAAGAAAAATTCATTAATACTTGTGAAACACACAGACACTATAATGATGAGTGCCACAGGTAACCCCATTAACAAATGTTTTGTTTTCACAGCATGGTTTGAACAGTGCACGCAATGAAAGGTCTATTGCCACACATTGAACAATGAGGAGAAAACAACATAGCAAATAGCTGCTCATTAAGTGATTGCTGTTCATCCTGTGCCCTGAATGAGGCAGGAGTCCTGTGGAAAATATAGTATGTGATCATTTCATTAAAGACTATATAATCAAGCAGATGCACAGGGAGTGAGAGTGTGGGGGGGAGTGAATTAGGTTCACACAGGCAGTCTTAATTATGGCATTTCTTAGCTTTTGAGTGATTGATTTTGCATTCTTAACAAAGTTCTTTTAATGTGGTGTAATTAATGTGTGTGTGTACAGATATATACACATCATACCCATATAGGCAAGGTCTAATCCTGTAAGATGCTGAACATTCTTGGGCTTTGAAAATTGTCCTCAGTAACCATGATGCCAATGGGAGTTGAGGGCTCAGTAACTTGCAAGATGAGGCCTCATATCTAAGGATCCCAAAGCACTTTGACAGCTTTAATTCACTGCAACATACCAATATGAGATTAGATATTATTATCCCCATTTTATGGATGAATAGAGTGAGTGTGACCCAGGGAGCCCCTCAGTGTCAACTGGCAGAGGGCACGCCCTACCTTAACTCACATCAGGCCTGACACACACATAGCCCCAACTCACTGTTGTCATAATCTGTATCTGAAAAGTGTTGTGTAAGGTTTCATATGCAAACTGGTCACACACTGCTCATTAATATTGTTGCATCAACTATGTACAGGTGATGTGTAAATAATTATAGGTGTGTGCTGGAAATATGTTCCTAAAATGTATTTTGGTAGGCAGCGCAGGTTCAAGACAAAGGAATGTTGTTGTGGGGGCTTGTCAGTGTCTCCAATGTAAATTAAGCCAGGTGAGACCAAAGACAATGAAAAGGGCATTTACATGTAAGGTAAGCAAAGCCAACAGGAAGCAAGTCAGGGAAGAGGGCCACTTAACCGGGGATGGAGGCTGCACAGAAGCCTTCCTGCCTCTTGAAACAGCATCAATTAACTTTGGGAAGATATAGGCAGAAGCAAAAAGTCATTCTGTGATCCATCACTTATGGGATGAAGGGGGAGCAGCACCCTTTGAGCTCATGAAAAGTGGATCATCAGGCCTGAAAACCAAGAATATCTGGAACTGACTATATGTGAGACAAAGATCATAATTTGCTGAAGTTAAATTTTAGTCCCTACTAAACGTGTTTTATTTTGTTTTGATTGTAATCATATCTGTGTCTTCTACTCTTACTGATCATCACTTAAATATCTATTCTTTTTCAATAAACTGTCTCTTGTTTTATTACAAAATCATCTCAGTGCTGCGTATTAAACTGAAAAGTGAAGACCTCAGCTAAACTAACCAGCTGACATGTGCTCTGACTCTTTGGAGGCAGAAAATTTACTAGCGTCTGTGAGTACCCAGTGAGAGGGACTGGAGATGGCAGAGAGATGTCTCTGGGGAAATCAGGGATTGGAGCTCACAGATTGTTATCTTCAAGGCAAGGTTTGGACTGGGAGAGTCTTGAGAAGTTTGCTAGCAAGACAGACAAGCTGACTCCTAGCTTAGCAGCACCAAAGTTCAGTCTCACTGAGGCAGAGCAGTAACACAGTTTCTCGCAACTCTGGGTGACCTGAACAAGACATCACATGAAGGCACAGAGGATTAAATGTTTTACTCAAATTCAGACAGCTAGTTTGTGGCAGAGCTAGGAAGAGACTCCAGAAATCCTCATTCCCTGTTGCTGCTAAGCCTAGATAGTACTCCTTTCCCTCCCAAGTGAATCCTCTTAATAGCCATACTCTGTACATGTCCCGTTGTTCCAGTTATTTAAAGATCACTAAAAAACCTACAAGTGAGTAGGCAGTAGCTTACCTGTCATCCCTGGTGAACCTCCGCCCCGCACCACCGCAAATATATGCAAATACATGTTAGTGCACCGGCAATGATCAGTGCCCAGGCAATGCAACTCTAAGGGTACATCTATACTCAGTCTGGAAGGTGTAGCTGGCTGGTAGTCATAGTCACCTTGGCTTTGTTTGACCTACAGTGTGGTGTGATAACTGGGCCTACAAATTTACCCTAGTTGTGAGCTCAACTGTGAAAAGTGAGTGTAATGTCATAATATGTCACCATAGTCTGTAACAATGTATGTTGATAGGAAAAGGTGCAAAAGTGAGAGACTTCATTAGTCCAACCAAAAAGGCCTCCTGATATAACTCAAGCAATGTATTAAGACCATGCCTGGTGAACAAAAAAAGTGTGGAACCAGAAATCAGTGAACCAAAATTGGTGTGTCAAAAACTAGTCCCAATCGGTGAACAAAACAACGAGGATGGGATATTCTACTCACCACTGCTTTTCGGGGTCCTTAAGAAAGAGCCTCTGGGAGAAAAATTGGGTACTGGCACGAGTTTAACCATCATGGCTGCCACCCCCACCATCTCCTGAAACCCCAAGTCTTTGTCATCCTGATCCTGAGAGATAATCTGACTAGACCAGGCCACAGAGAGGGATCCAGATGACATTACCATTTCTACCACTCCATCTGAATCCCAAACACACCTGGGATTTCAGATTGTGCCATAACCCCCTTTCCCATTGGTTTCCTTTTCCTTCCCTGCCTTATTTCTTCCTTTTCCTATCTCTCTCTCTCACTTTTTTTCCTTCTATCTAATAAGCGTCTGGCTTAGCTGGCCAAGACTATGTATTTCACAACACTGCTGTAAGCCTGTGATCAGAAAGCGCTAAAAGCAAAGCCTTATACAAGCCGATGCTCAAACTAGTTTCCCAGGTCTCGGAGTGGCTGATAAGGCCATGCCCGGTGCTTCTGTTTCTCCAGCAGTGAGGTTGCAAATGAAAGTCAACACCAGAGACAGAAGCTGAGTTTTCTACCTTTGTTATTCTTTTCTCTCCCCTTTTGTATATGTTTGTCTTGTTTTGTCTTGTAGGACAGTGGTCTCCAAACTGGGGTGTGCAAGATGATCCCAGGGGGTGCGCGGCAGCAGGAGCACTGCCAGACAGCACTCTGCCATTTTTTATCTTCGGCGGCAGCTCTGCATGTCCATGGCTGGTGTTCTCCTCCGGCGGCCCGCCTGCAATGGGTCCTCCGGCCCTGTTCCGGCGGCAGTGGCGCCTGCAGTGGGTCCTCCGGCCTTGTTCCGGCGGCGGCGGCGCCTGCGGCGGGTTCTCTGGCCCTGTTCCGGCGGCGGCGGCGCCTGTGGCGGGTTCTCCGGCCCTGTTCCGGCGGCGGCGGCGCCTGCGGCGGGTCCTCCGGCCCTGTTCCGGCGGCGGCGGCGCCTGCGGCGGGTCCTCCGGCCCTGTTCCGGCGGCGGTGGCGCCTGCGGCGGGTCCTCCGGCCCTGTTCCGGCGGCGGTGGCGCCTGCGTCGGGTTCTCTGGCCCTGTTCCGGCGGCGGTGGCGCCTGCGGCGGGTTCTCTGGCCCTGTTCCGGCGGCGGTGGCGCCTGCGGCGGGTCCTCCAGCCCTGTTCCGGTGGCGGTGTCGCCTGCAGCGGGTTCTCCGGCCCTGTTCCGGCGGCAGTGGCGCCTGCGGCGGGTCCTCTGGCCCTGTTCCGGCGGCGGTGTCGCCTGCAGCGGGTTCTCCGGCCCTGTTCCGGCGGCAGTGGCGCCTGCGGCGGGTCCTCTGGCCCTGTTCCGGCGGCGGCGGCGGCGCCTGCAGCGGGTTCTCCAGCCCTGTTCCGGCGGCGGCGGCGCCTGCGGCGGGTCCTCCGGCCCTGTTCCGGCGGCGGTGGCGCCTGCGGCGGGTTCTCTGGCCCTGTTCCGGTGGCGGCGCACCTGCGTCGGGTTCTCTGGCCCTGTTCCGGTGGCGGCGCGCCTGCGGCGGGTTCTCTGGCCTTGTTCCGGCGGCGGTGGCGCCTGCGTCTGGTTCTCTCGCCCTGTTCCGGCGGCGGTGGCGCCTGCGGCGGGTTCTCCGGCCCTGTTCCGGCGGCGGTGGCGCCTGCGGCGGGTTCTCTGGCCCTGTTCCGGCGGCGGCGGCGCCTGCGGCGGGTTCTCTGGCCCTGTTCTGGCGGCGGCGGCGCCTGCGGCGGGTTCTCCGGCCCTGTTCCGGCGGCGGCGGCGCCTGCGGCGGGTCCTCCGGCCCTGTTCCGGCGGCGGTGGCGCCTGCGGCGGGTCCTCCGGCCCTGTTCCGGCGGCGGTGGCGCCTGCGGCGGGTCCTCCGGCCCTGTTCCGGCGGCGGCGCACCTGCGTCGGGTTCTCTGGCCCTGTTCCGGCGGCGGTGGCGCCTGCGGCGGGTTCTCTGGCCCTGTTCCGGAGGCGGCGCGCCTGCGGCGGGTCCTCCGGCCCTGTTCTGGTGGCGGCGCGCCTGCGGCGGGTTCTCCAGCCCTGTTCCGGCGGCGGTGGCGCCTGCAGCGGGTCCTCCGGCCCTGTTCTGGTGGTGGCGCCTGCGGCGGCTTCTGTTAGATTTCACCAAGCCAGTAACGAATGCGAACACCTGGATATCTACACCCTTCATACTACAGTGTCACAGAAAGTTCCCTTAGACTCTCCCGTCTATCTTGCTACCCAGACAAACTGGACTTAGTGATAAATGGTCACTTACATCAAAAAATCACACCACAGTCAGGTTACTTCCAGTCCCAAGAGACCATTCACTAGATCTTACACCAAAGACAATACCTGTCGTCAATCCTATAATAAACTATCTAAAGGTTTATTAACTTGGAAAAAGATCTGAGAGTTATTTACAGGTTAAAATAAGCAAACATACACTCAAATGAGTTACCATCTAAATCCTGAGAGTGACAGAGTTGTAGTGATCTTTCAAGGCGGACCTAGAAGGCAGCCCCTGAGGAGCTCTGGCTTCAGTTTCGTGGCTTTGGTCCTGTGGGAGTTCAAACAGATGGAAGAGATGGAAAATTTTTCTGTGGCTTTGCTTTATTTCCTTCATTCAGCTTTCAAGTCCACAGGATGAACTTCCAAGGTGCGACAGAGCCATTAACCATTGCTATGTTCCTTGACAGACCATCTGAGTTTGATAGTCCTTCTGGATGGGCAGGGCCGATGGTTCCTGTCTCTGGATTCACAAGTTCAAAGCAAACATTTTCCAAGTGATAAAGAAAAATTTGCATATTTTCTTATAGCCTGGAATAGAAACATTGCAAGTGAGATTAATGCATGCAGCAATTTACAAGCACTTCACAGGGTCTAAGCACTAGATACATTCTTATAAGACTAATACTTATTTTCAGCAAAACTAACATACAGCTGAACTGGTCTGGTCTCCAGCTATGAGTTTATCAGTTCTCAGCTGATGCCTGCAGCCTGGGCAGCAGTGGCATTTGGCCTGTGAGCATCACAACAGGATTGAACTTTAACCAAACAACCGTTCTAGCTCTTCTCAACTAGATTATTTTCTTTTCCCCAAAAGGACAGTCATTACCATATTTAATACCAGCTAAAAGACTGTCAAATGAGGGCTTTTCCCTTCTAAAAACTCTCAAGGGAAAGGGGACAAGAGATTTTGTTAAAATGAAAGCCGTACTTATTACCTGCTTTCAGTGTTGTGGTAGCCATGGTGGTCCCAGGATATTAGAGAGACAAGGTGGATGAGATAATTTCTTTTATTGCACCAACTTCTGTTGGTGACAGAGACAAGCTTGTGAGCTACACCGAGCTTGGCAGAAGAGCTCTGCGTAGCTCAAAAGCTTGTCTCTTTCACCAGCAAAATTTGATCCAGTACAAGATATTACCTCACCCACCTTGCCTTACTTAATAACCTTACATTTCAAATGCTTCTGCTGTTTTTGCTTCTTGTCCGTATCTTTAATAAAAGGGTAAAAAGATTTGGAATGGTGGGTTTGCCATGGTACAACGCAGACTGTGGTCTCTGTATGTCAACCCCCAAACCTTGTTTAAAACTGTTGAACGTTGGAGAGTGACTGGGTTATGTTAACATCTTTGGCCCATTCATTCCATCTAAATTAAGACATCTGTTAACAAGAGCAGTGTATCTGCTGTGGCACAAGGGGCGACAGAGGCTAGCTGTCCCAAGTACAATCCCACCCGGGACCCTAGGTACATGCTTGGGCAGCCAGCCTGTCCCATCGTGTGTGCCACCATGGCTACGCTTCAGTCAAAACTAGTGTGAATACATCTTCCTGAGCTAGAAATAACAGCTCTAGAGTAGACATACCCTTATTGATACCCATGTCTCCCTCCTTACAGTTTTTTTGGTCTTTCACCCATTCCCAAATGTGTTCCTTCTTTCATTCTTCCGCATGCTTTTGAAACAGACAGTGACAAACATCCTCCCTTTCCAAGCTAACTGTTCCACCCACAGAATCCATCTGTTCTGTGAGTCACCCCAGCTGCAGTAGCAATCAGCACTGGCCTAACTGTTCTGATGGGAAATTTCCTATTGACTTCAGTGGGAGCAGAGTTAGGCGAATGCTAAGTGCTCTTGAAAATCCCACCCAGCGAACTTGTTCTTGAACGTATTGGTCTGCAATTGTAACTGCTTGTGCCTTTATATTGTAAAGTTCCCAGCGGCAGGGATTCTGTCCTTTGGCACATTTTGCTCATTATAAAGAGCCATGCACGCTTACTGCAAAGCAGAGGAAAGCACTTTAAGACGTTTGCAGCCACAGTGCAGTCTCCTTTGGTTAAAGAGGCCCAACCATAAGTGGTCAGGTTTCAGAGTAGCAGCCGTGTTAGTCCGTATCCGCAAAAAGAAAAGGAGTACTTGTGGTACCTTAGAGACTAACAAATTTATTTGAGCATAAGCTTTCGTGAGCTACAGCTCACTTCATCGGATGCATGGAGTGGAAAATACAGTGGGGAGACTTATATACACAGAGAACATGAAACAATGTGTGTTACCATACACACTGTACCGAGAGTGATCAGGTAAGGTGAGCTATTACCAGCAGGAGAGCCGGGGGGAAAAAACCTTTTGTAGTGATAATCAAAGTGGGCCATTTCTAGCAGTGGACAAGAACGTGTGAGGAACAGTTGTTGCGGGGGGAGAGGGAATAAACATGGGGAAATAGTTTTACTTTGTGTAATGACCCATCTACTCCCAGTCTCTATTCAAGCCTAATTTAATTGTATCCAGTTTGCAAATTAATTCCAATTCAGCAGTCTCTCCTTGGAGTCTGTTTTTGAAGTTTTTTTGTTGAATAATTGCCACTTTTAGGTCTGTAATCGAGTGACCAAAGAGATTGAAGTGTTCTCCGACTGGTTTTTGAATGTTATAATTCTTGACGTCTGATTTGTGTCTATTTATTCTTTTACGTAGAGACTGTCCGGTTTGACCAATGTACCTGGCAGAGGGGCATTGCTGGCATATGATGGCATATATCACATTGGTAGATGTGCGGGTGAACGAGCCTCTGATAGTGTGGCTGATGTGATTAGGCCCTATGATGGTGTCCCCTGAATAGATATGTGGACACAGTTGGCAATGGGCTTTGTTGCAAGGGTAGGTTCCTGGGTTAGTGGTTCTGTTGTGTGGTGTGTGGTCAGTTCAGACTGTATTTCAGATTTGTTCACAGAGTCTTCCTTAACGCTAACATCTCAGATAGCAGCATCTGTAAACAGCATATTCTACCATCTGTCTAGGAAACTCCACCCCACCTGGGCAGTTAATGACGTAGCCTGAGGTACACACACCTTTGTCACTTCCCACCTGGACTCAATCAACTCCAACGGGCTTTGAACGAGGCCATATGCAGATAAATAAGGCACCTTCAAACTCTGAAATGCTTCACTGTGAATCTCTTTCATAGCAAACATCTCAGTTTGAAGAGTGGGCTGCTTCTCAGGGTGCCAATTAAGTGGCTAGTACTATGCTCCAGACATATGGTGGCTCAATGCAGCATAGAAAATGGACTGTACAGCTCCAGGCTCTATGCAGTTCTCATTTCAGGACCACCTCTTAGCCCATATTTCAAGGTATGCAAAGTCACATTAGGAGCGTTTACTAAATAACTTGCTGATTCCTAGCCAAGATGAACAGACCTTTAAAATTTCTCCTCCCTTAGCAGTGTCTGGATGTGCAGCCATGTCAGGCACCGTTTGGTGACCATGATTATATATCTATTTTCATCCATGAAGCCATATGCCATATACAGAAGATAGAGGATTATTCTGTATCTGGCTCCAAACAGAATCCAGGGCCATTTAATTGCATCCATCATTGTCTGGCAAGGATTATGTCACTGATACCAAAAGTAAACACCCATCAATTTATTCCAGGGATCCAGTACACTTAAACAATTTATGGGAGATACTGTATTTGCAGTCAAAATCAAATAATTGATCTCTGTGTAAGTTGCATTTGGTTCATTTCCCATGAATCAAATTCACCCAGCAATAAAAAAAGTTGATTAACCAGCTGAGGATTATTAGAGAGTTCACTTGAATATTAAATAAAGAATTTGCATTTTATAAGTATGAGAGCTTCGTCCTTCCAGTATAAAAGTCTCATTATATATTTATTACATAGCTATGTCAATTCTTGGCAAAAATATCTTACTAGCAAGACTTTACCGAGCTTTCATTTTTCTTCTCATCAGGAAAGTTTTTATTTACAAATGTCTTAATTTTCAGCTTGGGAAAAAAATAAATTAACTTTAATTGGAGAGAAGCTTTGGTTATCAACAGTTACGATGACAGTACAGAGACTGCGAATAAGTTTAGGGCCCCATTATGCTAATATACTGTAAAAACACATAGTAGGACACATAGTCCTTGTACGGAACTGCTTACAATGTAAATAGACAAAGGAGAAAAGGACACAGAGACAAATGATCAAGGTAACATGGTAGTCAGTGGCAGAGAATAACTCCTGGTGCTGAATTCACTGGAACACACTACCCATCTTATTGGAAATACATTCTGAAATTTGGATTTGACAACATTCTTTCATAGTACAAAATGATGTCCACTGATTAATGGTGCCGACAGAAGATTGGGAGATGGTCCAAGGTTAATACAATCATAAACCATTACAGAACTTAGGATGCAGCAGAAATCATATTGTCTGACAACTCTATCATTTTTATGGTGGCCTCACTGTAAGACAACCCTCTCCCAGACTCTCCCATACACACAGACATCAGCTACTCTCAGAGGTGACTCCTGCTGAATGTAAGGCCACTGAAATCACGCTGACCCAATAGTTGCGTCCATTGCTGAGAGAGGAAGTACGTAGTGGATGTAGCGTCAGGCTGGCAGGCAGAAATATGTCATTTCTGATCTAGGGTCTGCCACTGAGTCTGTGTGGCTTTTAGGCAAGTCTTTTAGAAGGAAGCACCCAGCTCAGTATTTTCCATCCTAAGCACCTAAATCTACCTCATTCAATGGCTTGAGTTCCATAGGTGCTGAACACTCATAGCTCCCACTAATATCAGCATCTCTGAGAACCTGGCCACTTAGGACAGGGCTAAATATGGATTTAGGGACCTAACTTCAGGCTCTCAAGTTTTCGCCCTCATCTTGGAATGGGTTCTGAGGACAAGGCACATGGTGCAGTAGACTAGCAGAGCATGAAGTGGGGGCTGGAGACCTGGGAAAGTTAGAGACGGGGCTTGGAAGTGGGGTAGGAGACGCAGATCATAGAGGAGGTGCTAGGGGCTGAAGGTGGTATTGATGGGGATAAGTAGAGGACCAGGGAAGAGCGTGGAAAAGGGATGGAAGGTGTGGAAAGAGAGCAGGGAATTGGATGGAGTGCAGCATTCTGGGGAGCTAGAGGAGGTCAAGGAAACAGGCAGGGAATGGAGCGAGGCACATATAGGATCACGCAGGGCAATAGGGCCTCCGTCTTCATCACATTTTCTTGTTTAACGATCAAGTCTGCCACTACAGAATAAAGATAATGATTCAGTTCCACTTTCCATCCATACTAACTCTACGGAAGTCAGTGCCATTACTCTGCACTTAGAGTGGTGTAACTTAGAGTTTGAGGCAATGTTTGAGGCCGTGGATTGAGCCCTAATTGCAAAGTTCAGCCTTGTTTCTTCAGATGGGAAATGAACTTTAGGAACAGATCCACAACTGGCAAAGAAGGATGCAGCTTCATTAGAGTGAATGGAGCTACGCCCATTTACAACAACTGAAAATGTGGTTCAAAAATAGGGATCTAGGGCTAAATTCTCATCTCAGTTACACTAGTATAAAGACAGAGTAACTACAGGGCAATCAACAGAGTTTCTGTAGATTTTCATGCCCACAGTACAAATCCATCACTGCTACAAAGAGGTGCATTTCCTCTGAGGTCAATTTTGACCATAAAACTTAGTAATGAATATCATAGGCTCTTTTATCAGTCAAATACCCTTAAGAAGCCACTCAAGAGAAAAAAGCAGAAAATATAGAATTTTCTATATAGACACAATTGACTCAAAATACATTTTCCCCATCAGTTTCCTAGAAGATTTCAACAGCCTGTCAGTCAGTAGATCTGGGCTTCAAATTGTCAGTTTCATTTTTCAAAGAGAGCAAGGAAGATTGCAAATGGACACCTGACAGTAACTCTTTCAGATGTTATTACTACTGATGCTTAATGGGGCTCTGAAGGGAACAGAGGTTTTAACAACAGGGCACAGTAATGTACCAGGAAGGTGTTCATTACCTGGCAAAATTTTACAGCAAGCAATGATTTTTTTTTCCCCAAGTGCGAGTGAACTTTTTGATGTTCCTGCAATGCCAAGTTTCTTGCTCTGTGCACAGTGCTTCTATATATACTGTATAACCTGTCAGTGTGATTTGTTCCAAGGTGAACAAATTGAACCTCATTCTAGCACAGCACCACTTAAGCATATTATGATTAAAACATAGCCCAAACCAAAAGAAGTTCGTGAATTCTTCTGGTGGATGTTTCATCAAGTGAATAAAAATAGTGTTATTTAATTAAAGCAGGTTTCAGAGTAGCAGCCGTGTTAGTCTGTATCCACAAAAAGAAAAGGAGTACTTGTGCTCAAATAAATTTGTTAGTCTCTAAGGTGCCACAAGTACTCCTGTTCTTTTTAATTCAAGCAGAAACTGATGGCCTGCTGCCAAACTGGATTCAAATGCTACTATGAAAATGTTAAAAAGTTATGACAGGAGAGCTTCTTTGGGTTAAAAAATTAATTGTTTCAGACAAGTTGTCAAGCAGTTAACGTTAACATGCCCTAAAAAATCATATACCCGGAGTTCCAGATTCACACTTGATTGTACCTGACTAAGAGGTTCTCAATTCTGTAATGATTTTTGGCATTGGAAATATGCCTGCAAGGTTCAAATACTTTAGAGGAAAATTGTCTGGCAGATTCTATGCAGGCTTGTTTGATGACAAGATCAGAGTGAATTGACTATAGATGTTCGGAAGCAGTTTTTGGTCCTCATTTTAGAAACTTTGAGAACATACTGTGAAACCTTATGAGCAGCTGATAAAATACCACTGGCTAAATGTCCCATTCTCCTGAAGAATACAGAATTAAGCCATAAAGGGAATCATTGCTATGAACCCCTAAATGCTTTAGGGATTCAAATACAATGGGACTATATACACTGCACTCATGGTTATGATTCTGCAAAAACCAAACACATACCTGTTTTTGCCCATCTCAAGGGGGAAATTCATTTGTGGGAATGCCTTTTCTAAAATGGGATTTGAATGTCAAAAGACAAGACATGTCCACTAGGGGGGATAAGTAAACTGGCTTGGACAAAATAAGAACCAACTTGAGTTGTTGCCCTAAATGTAAATGGAACTTAAATCAAACTTTTTGTAAGGTTAAAAAAAGTTCAGTTAATGTACTTCCTGTCTCATGCTATCTTTGCACTATATCTGGACTGGCCAGAAGCAAAAAATTGTAAGCCTTATAGATGGCCTATTGTCATGAGATTTCTTGCCTAGTTTTGTAGGCCCAAGAGATTCCAACATGAATCTAATTTTCTTAGTGACTGTCCACAATGGAATAATGCTCCTAACCTAATTCCCTGTTTCTCCCTTCTGCAGAAATTCACACATACATTCTTTCCTAATCCTAAAGACTGGGGTATGTCCTTAACACTGGATTCAGAGACATTTTTATCTTCACAGGAGCACATACGACGAGAACTATGAAAATCACTGACTTTTTGTTTTGATGGCTGAACCAAAAAAAACCAAGATTTTTTTTTCCAGATAGACACTAGATTTTTTTTTTCAACCAAATAAAGGTAAAAAATAAATTGGATGGAGGGGCTTGGAAAAAAAAATTGTTTGACCCAAATCAAAATGTTTTTTGTTGTTTAAGAAGTTTTTTTCTATATTTTTAAGAAAATGGAAGTAAAATTCTAAACAAAAAGTCATTTCAAACTGAAACATTTAGTTTATAAAATGTTTAAATTGAGTGTTTCAATTTTTTCAGCTTTTTCTGTCAAAACAATTTGATGAATTTGACCTGAATTTTTCAATTGACACAAATATATATATTTTTAGGGTGATTTTTTTTTGTCTGAAATTTTTTTTCCAGGCTTTACGTGCAACATGGCAGAGCTGTAGATAGAAACTTCTTGTCCGCATTGCACCATGTAGAAGGCTCTGTTGAGGGCTAGCCACAGCTCTGTGTTGGGAACAGTGCAGAGTTGTAACAGTCCAACAGGATCACTGGGAAATAACATGTTCAAGGACCACAATACCTTCTAGTTCTCCTTTGTGCAAGTGGTTATTTTCAAACCCCCATAACCTGTCCAAATCAAAACCAATTTACCCTGTATAACAAATGCAAAGCCACATTCCTAAGTGGATTGTTAATGACAATGAATCAAACCTAAGACCTTTGCATCTAAACACAAGTCTCTACTGCCTGACTTAAGAGACCCAAATCTGCCACTCAGCACTGTAGCAGGCTCAGACACCACTAGAGGGGGACAGAACACCACACTGAGTGGGTGTCGCTTAGCCTTCACTGAAAGTGAGGTGTATCTTCTTCCACATTTTAGCTTTCTAGTCCCAGCCATTTTGGCAGTGAAAAATAAAGGCTACAAAATGTTTTGGGTTTTTTTTTTATAATTCAAAAAGTGTATAAATCCACCCCAGACCATTCTTCTTATTGTCAAAAAGTGGCTGAAAAAATTACCTATAGGCAAATAACAGATCTGGTAAACTTCAGCTTGAAATGGGAAAGTTTTGAAAAGTTGAATGACTGAAAACATGATATTATAATGGAAATCTCTTGGACAGCCTTAACTCTACAGTAGCTGTCGCTAGCACTTCAGCTATAACACAGACACTTGTAACAGGCTGCTGGCTGACTGACACAATTAGTGGCTGCATAAAATATCATTAAAGACACACTGATGAAATTCTTGTAGATATGTAGGTTGCTTGGATGCCTGTGAATATAACAAGTGCACTATAATTAACAGAATTACCATACAAATTAATAATGCTATGCCACTTCTTGTAAATAGTTGACACTTTAAAACAGTAATTTGGAGCCCAACCCAACAGATCCTGAACAGGATACGAGGCACCTAGAAACAGAAATAGCCTTAGTAGGGACAAATTAAAATGTTGAGTGTAAAAGATTCCAAATGAAAGGATATTGCATTCCTGGTGATTTGTAAAGGACGACGTCTCTGATTTAGCAAATAATGAGTCCCATGATGTTTTTCACTTCCACGAGCAGAGCAGAGCAGAAGCCGGTATGGGGGTAAGCTCAGAAGGGGAAAGTATTGTTATCTTGGCAACCTCCCTTTTATCCTGACCCTGTGGAGTCTCAGTATGGGTTTTCCATGAGGATTGTGCATAAAGTGGGGAAGGGAAGGCCTGAGGTGGAAGATACTATGGATAGAAAGAACAACTGCAATATTGCCAAACCCAGTCATTCAAAAAATCATGAGTGAGAGGAAAGAGGAAAGCTGATGTTCTCACTTAATCACATGACTCCAGGATCTGGTGCTTTAAGAAAAGATCCCATATATCACAAAACTCACAAAAAATCACAAAGGTTCACAACACATCAAAGTATGTTAGCTCTGTCAGTGCGATGTCTATAGTTCAAGAATGACTGGACATATGCTCAGAGAGGTATTTGCCTTCAGGGTCTGATTTGTGGTCCACAGCTTCTAGTCCTCCCCTTACATGGCAACAAAGTCTCTCCAGACCAGCTGTATGGTTGGCATCTCCAACACTCCTGTGCCACTTCCCAGTGGCTGGTAGGAACCCAGGCCTGCCCTCTACACTTGATTCCAGCAAATGACCCTATCAGGAGCAGCCACAGTCTTCACAGTCCTACTCCTTGTTGCTATTTCTCTGGGCTTCTTCCTACCTAATCCTTTCAAGCTTCCCAACAACTTTTCTGAGTTTGACCATTCGTTCATGCATAGAACCCCTAGGCTTGTTTTCCCTCTTGGGTTTTCTCCTTCCCCATTCTCTTCTCCCAGAAATTGACTGCACACTCTCTTCCTGCCCCCCCTTTGCAAACTTCCTGACTTTATAATCCAGTTGGCTCCTGCCCAGCTGGGCTTCTTGTTCAGTTACGCCTGGCTTTCCCTCTAGGTGCAGTCAGGTGGCCTAATTAGCCCTTCAGGCCCACGTTAATCTCTTCAGGGCCTGTGTGGGGCACACACTACATTACAAGTCTGATCATTTGTTACATACTGAAGACATTATTCCCAGAGATGGGCATGTAGAGACTCCAGCAGGCTGTTGTAAAAGGAGATTGGATCACTGGAAATGTTGATAGCTTGGATATGTGGTGTCCATAACAACTAGATTACGAGGAAGGAAGCTTAGGCCCAGGCCTCTCTGGCAGCTTTCCAGTTTCACATGCAGGGATAATTAGAAAAGGGAACATCAGAGGCTCAGTGTATGGATGAGAAGATGGTTCAAGGAGAAGGGATTGAAATTTATTAGTGTCTTGGGAAATTTTTAGGGAAGGGAGAGTGATGCCGAAATGGAGGGCTCTGCCTTAAGGAAAGTGGAACGAGGCTGCTGGCACTAACAAGCCTTAGGGAGATTATTTAAGACAAGAGATGAGGGGAAGGAGCCCTCAGGTCAGACTAAAGGCTAGTCTGTGCTACAAAGTTTTGCTGGCATTCTTAAATCAGGGAGGGATGTGAAAAACCCCACCCCCTGACTGATACAGCAGTGTTGGCCAAAAAACAATATATATATATATATATATATATATATATATAACATGAGCTATACCAGCCAATACAGTATATATCGTTCAGGGAGGTTTACTTATAGCAACAAAACATCTCCTTATGCCTGCATAGGCTGCGTCTCCACTTGGGGGCTCTGCCGGTATAGCTATACCGATATAACCATATTTCTAGTCTAGACTAGCTCAAACACCTGAAAGGGATCTCAGTAACATAAGGGTGGTTACGGAAAAGCTCCTGCTATGGGTAGGTTATTCCCTAATTGTCCACAATGGGGTTTCTTCTCCTTCTCCTTCCTCTGAAGAATCTGGCACTGGTCACTATCAGAGCCAGGATCCTGGCCTGATCCAGTATAGCAATTCCTACATATTTATCCCCTTACCTTTTACAACAGTGTGAACGGCACCTGTTCAATCAATGGAGTGTTAACTATGAATCCAAGCAATGCCAACTTTAAATAATGTCACTTTACCAGAAACTTTCAGCCACTCAGGGATTATGGGCAGTTCCACCACTTTCCACCTCATCTCCTCCCCAGTTTCATCCCTTCAGAATTAGGGAATGGAATTGTCTGTCTGCCAAAGTCAGAGCAAACACAAATAAAGAGAAAGAAATAACATTTTGTTTTCCTGTCTTTGGAAAAAGAAGTAGAATGATATGAAGAGATTCAAAAACCAAGAACAACTGTGAATTTTAAACTGATTAAAACAAAATTAGACCAACATACTCCTGCTTAGGAGGCTTTATGTCATTTTATTATACATATTATAATATTAATATTATTGTAACCCTTCTGCCAGTCAGCGTTGGCAGCAACAAGGGCCGGGTTTAGAATGTAGGGTTTCCTTTTCAACAAATCAACACAAAACCGGCTCAAGCCCCCACCCAGTGACCTGGGACAATTACACACCACCCCCTGGGTGCCTCTAAGAGGCAATATTTCTCCTATCGCAAGCACAGAGTCTGAGTGTAGCAAAGAAACTTTTAATAAAAAGGAAGGACTAACTTGGCATTCATTTATGGAAACAGCGCAAACAGGATTCATAAACATAAACCATGAGCAAAAGAACCACGCCCAAGTAAGTGAGCAGTGTCCTTTTCCCTCAGGTTCTTAAGTCCATCAACCAAAAGTCCCTTTAATATACCCATCCCTTCTCTGCACCCCACTCGCAGTTGCTATCCTTGGTCAGTGCAGACCCAGAGTTCAGAGGTTTAACTACAGAGTTCACCTCCCATCCTGCGTGCCCGGGGAGGTTAGAAGGCACCTTACTCGCTCTGCTGCTCAGGCACTCGCTCACTGCTCCTCTACATCAGCCGCCCTGCTGGCTGATTGCCATGCCTCTCTGCAGGGCTCCACTCCAATCCTCTCCACCAGCCACCCTGCTGGCCAGTCCCTGTGCCTCTCTGCTCCAATCCCTTTCACCAGCCACCCTGCTGGCCAATCATCACGTCTTTCCGCTGGCTGCCTGGCCAGCCAATCACCAATCCACCAGGATGTTTTCAGATCCCACCACTTAACACAGCTCTCAGTAATTTCAGCTTTTAGTGGGGGAGCCTCACTGCTGGTGCTCACTGGGCAGTCTTTTGCATCAGTGACACTGTCCCAAAGCAGGTCTAACACTTATACGTACATATTTCAGCTCTGCAGTGTGCAACACAACTCTCAATTGATTCTAAATTAGCACTTTTATTACGCAGTGGAGAGAAAAATGGTCAAAGGGTGTCTAAGATCCTTAAGCAAGGCCCACACCACCCAGTACAAATACCTATTGGCCAACCCCCCACAAACTCACTGGGCTTTGGAACACATGTCACCTGCCTAGTGAGTGCCATTTCATTGACGGTGAGTCCCTCAGTCAGGGTATGCCAAGCACAATTCTGCTGCCCTTGATGCACACAACAAGAATAACAACACTTTATTACTACTGCCCCAATGACAAGGAGACTGGGGGATCCAACACCCGCCACAAGTGATCATTTGGGCAAACAATCCCATCATGCTGCACACCTAGGCAGGGGGGGTGTGCCCATGCAAATGAGATCAGCTCCTGAAGTTCTCTGCCACAGCTCATCACTAGATGTCAGGGGAGAGCTCATTCAGACCCTGCTTACATCATTATTATTGCTAAATATTTAACAATGCTGCTGCCAGCCTTTTATTTTCTCTCTTCTTCTTAAAAATTTGCATTTGAAGGGAGGAAGTAAACATGATAGTCTATTTAGTGTGCTGAGGACTCAGTCCAAAAGAGAACTTTGAACACTTATTGTAGCCTTAGTTGCTGTCACCAATCCACTGTATCACTTGAGATGAAAAAACTATAATAAAAAACGAAGAGCAGCTTTTCCATTTGAAAAGAGGTGTTTATTGCTTTATATTTTCAGTGGGAGCTGGACTGTTATTACAGTGTATGAGGGACATCGCAGAATAAGAAGTCTCAATAATCCGTTGAGGCTGAGGAAATAAAATTCAACCTATTTCTGACTTTCATTTACAATCTTTAACTAGTGGCTACATGCCCTTTCCCACCAATAAATAAATAAAAAGTAATAACTACAAATGTGTCCAGCTGTTCTGATTAACACTGCTTGCTTCTATTGCTGCTTTTTATTTCTAAGTGTCAATTTCAAATACTCTTTGACGAAAATAATTAAGTTTGAGTCCCTTCTAGGTCCCAACATCATCATCATTTTCTCCTTCCCCGTACACATCAATGCAGCCCATGGTTTTAAATTAGGCCTCTTGCACACTAGAAAGGGTTAGCAGTACTTTGAACAAAATACACTATACAGACTACAGTATCAGAGGGGTAATCGTGTTAGTCTGTATCCACAAAAAACGATGAGGAGGCTGGTGGACCTTAAAGACTAACAGATTTATTTGGGCATAAGCTTTCGTGCGTAAAAAACCCAATTCTTCATATGTTTCTGAAGAAGTGGGTTTTTTACCCATGAAAGCTTATGCCCAAATAAATCTGTTCATAGAAGTGGGGTTTTTACCCATGAAAATTTATGCCCAAATAAATCTGTTAGTCTTTAAGGTACCACCAGACTCCTCATTGTTTATACAGACTAAAGGAATTCTTTGCTGATATAACTGCACCTACACTAAGGCTTTTGTTGGCATAGCAAGATCAGTCAGGGACATGATTTTTTCACATTCTTAACAGGTACAGTTATGTTGACAAAACTTTTAAGTGTGGACCAGGTCTAAGATAAGAGGCAAGAGGGAAGGGGACACAGGATGAAAGGAGAACAGGGGAGTAAATAGAATCTATTTAGTGTAAGTCAGTGTAGTCGAGTCAAGCACCTCCCTGTACCCCCTCATTGTTGGGGTGCCTTGGCAGTGCCCTGCTAAAAATGTCTACCCTCTTCAGAGCTCTCCCACTACAGTTCCACCAAACAAACAGTCTCCAGGCTCTTCTGGCCAGGCTTTGTGTTCCTTGTTCATTTTTCCGAATACAAGAAACCAAAATTGAAAACAACAAGACAGCCATTACCATGCTGCTCTGAGACTCTGTCCTCCAAGGTATTCTTCCACAGCTCACTGACAGGCCTCCCGTCTCTGACAGTCTCAGCATCTCTCACATCCCTCTTCACTGCTGGTCATAGAATGAAACCACCTGATCCAACCCAGGCGTGGCTCATTCCTAATCAGAGTTGGCTAGCCCTAGGCCCTCCAGCCCTTCAGAGCAAGCCACCCTATTACAGTAAGAACCTCCAGTCCTGTGTACTAAATAGCAAAGAAAATAGCCAGAGCCTGTTGCAGGACAGACCTTCAACGCAGTCCTGGCAACCAAGAGCCAGCTGATACTCTTGGGGGAAAGAGAAGGACTTGAAGCATCCAGAACCAGAGGCTTGTGCCCCTCCTGGCCTGAAGAGAACAAACTGATTTATCATGGGACTGTCCCCGATACAATAATTCTTCTTCTTCCTTACATTAATCCCATCAAATGCTGTCTTCTCTCTGAGTCCTCTCTCTCCAAAATGTACTGTTCAGTGGCATGTCCTCCATGACACCACATACTAACATATCTTCCTTTATAACATCCCACCACTTCTTATTGGATCATCCTCTCTGTCTTCTTCCTTCAGTATTGGTCTGTTGGACTCTCTTACCCACATAATTGTCATCGCTGCACTTTACATGACCAAACCTTCTGAGCCTCTGCTCCCTTATTATTATTATTCTTCATTTATGGGTGTTACTTTGAGCATGTCTCTAATATACCTATTCCTCATGTGATCTTTCTTGCTTACATCACTCATCTATCTCAATGTTTGCATTTCCGTAGAACAGGTCATTTGCCTGGGTTCCTTCTTTGTTTCCCAACACTCAGTGACATATTAGATGGACTTCCCCTTTTAATCATACTGGTATTTTCCTGTCACATGCCACACCACTCATATGTCTCCATTTGAGCCAGGCATTTATTATCCTAGTTCTAACTGTATTCTCCATTTCCTCACCTGTCTTCCCATCTGGTTTCAAGAATAATTCTTCTGTACTCACATTATTGAAATTTGATACCATATACTCTGTTTTTCCTCTGCTTATTTTGAGCCCATGTCTCACCAACTCATCTCTCCATTATCAGGACCCTCTTCTAGACTATCTTTCTCCTCACTGCATAGAAAGAGAGCATCTGTGAAAAACATGCACTAAGGAGCCTTGTTCTGTGTGAGGGTATCCAGGACAAGGATAAACAAGAAAGCGCTCAGTGCGGATGCCTGATAGACTCCCACCTTTACCGATAGTTCATCTTTATCACCACTAGAAGTTCTGACTATTAATATTGCACCTAGACACGTGGCTTGAACAAGCCACACATGAAGTTCTGGTACCATTTTCTCTCACACACACCACCAGATGACTTTTCTTGGAACTCATCCCTTTGCAAATCAATGAACACTATGTGAATATTTTTTTTCCTTTTCTCTCTAAATTTTTCCACTAGTTGCCTCAGTGAAAAAATAGCATCTATTGGCGGCCTTCTTGGCATGAAGCCACATTGATTTGTGTTAATATCTACTTCACTTCTTAGTCTTTTTATTGATGGCTCTCTCACACAGTTTCATTGTATGAGTCATCAGCTTTATACCTGATATAATAATTAGATAGTATAAAACAATATTCAATAGTTATTATTTTTTAACGGAACCCTCTTCCCCCTGCTCAACAAAAACAATTGTCTATGCTCCTGCCTTATATATAGAAAGAGCTCTGGAAGTCCCACCTGTTATTCAAGCTTGTCCATGACAGCTTTGAGATTAGAACTCAGGAGTTCCTACTGCCCGGACTTGTATGCAGTGCATTATACAATGGGACCTCGAGGAGTCATCTTATTGCTTCAGGCTAAAAAGTCACTAATGCAAATTTTGGCGTGAAAGTAGATTTTTGATTTTTCATTTGATACAAAATGTCTAGGCTCCTTCCCCTCGCTCCTCACCCCACAATAAAATAAACAGTCAAGGCTGCAAAACCACCGAAGATGAATTAGAGAAAAAACTCCCACTCATTTTCAAGAAAATCTGGGACCAGTTTCACCTAGTTGCTATGATTAGGCAGGTGGATGATGTGACAAATGTTTATCATGATGATCATAATCATGTTATCGTGCACTCCCACAGTCTGCTTGTTGTACCCACCTGTTGTCTTCTATCTTATACTTAGATTATAAGAAATTTGGAGTTGGGACTATCTTTGTATGATGCGTGTAGACGGTACCTCGCCTAATGGGATCCCTGATTAGGGATCAGGGTCTCTAGGTGCTGCTGCAATACAAATAAAATAAATAAATAAATAGTAGTAATAATAATAATAATAAAAAAAAACTCCATTACTGCCTTGAGGGGGAAAGGAATGAGACTAAACAACCAGTATTTATTATCTAAACTAATATATAAGAAACAGTGATTAATGGGAAAATGCAAGTGTCAAGGCTCTGCTGACATCATACGTTAATGGTGTCACCAGAACTGATCCAATCATGTCAACAGCTGTGATGTCTCAAGACCCTTACAATATATTTCCTATAAATACATAGTTGCCAATGAGTCATCTTATATCCGATTATGCACACACACACACACTGAAAAACTACATTAAAATAACATTATTAAGCACTCAAAAGTTAGGAAATACCAAAATTAAGGTTACCTAACTTGGCCCTCTTGTGCATACGTAATATGATACAGTCTTTAGTTACATGATTATATACTATTTTTTTCACAAGATCCCTGCCACATTCAGTGCACTGTATTGATGGTTCTCACTTAGTGAGCAGCTATTCAGTGTTTTGCTTTGTCCTCATTGTTCAACGGACTTACTTATTACACGCAATTCAAACTCTGTTCTGAAGACAGAATTATTAATTTCCTCCTGGGTTTCTCTGTGGTACTCATCAATATAGCATTTGAGTGCTTCACAAACACTAATTCATGTATTTTTACTACACCCTGTAAGGTCAGGGGGTAGCATTATCCCTTTTTTACAGATAGGGAACTGAGCTACCGAGAGATTAAGGTTAAAAATACCCACTAATTTTGAGTCCCCAATTAGAGACCTCGAAGACCTGATTTTCCAGAGTACTCAGCATTATACAGCACTTTATATATTGAAAGCTCAGCCCCCGTTGACTTCAATTGTAGCTGTAAATTCACAGCACTTCTGCAAATCAGCCCCCTGGGTCTCAAGTCAGACACCCAGAAAATGAGGAATACACAATTAGTGGACACCAGTGAAAAGTTTGGTATGCTGAGCCAGAATGTTTTAAGATGGGCAAAACACATTTTCTCTACCCTCATTCTTGGAAACAGCTAAACAGTTTGCACTAAAAATTTCCAGAAAGTTTCAGCTTCAGGCAGACACCTAGCACAGAAAGTTTCAGCTTGAATGGTTAATACTGGGCAAACGGTCAGGCAACATTGATAGGTTGTGCTATGGCCCCACCTATAATAAATATATTTTGATACATATGACACAGTAGTTGAAAGGAAAAATAAGCCATTAACAGTGCCATTTTCAACACTGATATACATGGATGTAGATTAATATTTCTTCCTTAATCATCTAATAAATCCTTCTTTGAAGAAAACAGAATTATTTTCAAATTCTCCACAAGACTCCATTAACCTACTCGTATTTTCCTGATTTCTTTTAAGAAGTAACTTTTAAGAAATAAAAACTTCCCTAAATGCCCAAATATCCTTCTTTCATCTTGCAAAATAGAAATGAATTCATTTCCCTGCTCCTAGGAGGTTTTGAGGACGAGAGCTTGGCTATTTTACATAGATGTCTACCACTCACTGCTGCACACATCTCTGTGAAAGCAATGTGAGAAAAACAACTAATTAAATCCATCCTAGATCATTTCCTTAGTTACCACAGAAAGCTTCGGATTGCACAGAGTGGATGTAACTGCAGCACCTCAGAGAACACTGTAGTGGTTTCATTGCATTTTATATGGCTGGAATATCAAAAAATATTTAGATTAATCAAGCCGAGTGAGGAAATTCAGAGAGACCTGGCCAAGCCGGGGGAATGTGCTTCAGCACAGTAGATGGAATTCAGTTTTGACTCATGGAAGCTCATGCACATTGGAAGGAGGAATTTGAACTGCTCATTGCCATCGCTGGGCCCTAAACTAGTTATAACTGCCCAAGGAGAAAAGGCCTGGGCACCGCAGTGGACAGCTCAATTAAACCACCGTTCAGTCTGTAGGAGTTCTCAAAAAAGCTGGCAAAACATTAAGATACATGAGGAATGGGATAGAAAATAATACTGAGAGTATTGTAATGCCATTATATAAATCAGTGACACACACTGACATGGATTTCTGTGTTCAATTCTGGTCACCATGGGCCACATTTCCAAAGGTATTTAGGTGCCTACATTTGCAGATAAACACCTAAGTAGGTTAGGTGTTTTTGAAAATCCAAGTAGGTTCTCAGCTGCATCTTAAAGCATGTTAACACCTTTGAAGATCTGGGACTATACCTAATAAAGATTGAGCAGGAAGAGAGGGGGTTCAGAGAAGGACACTAAGGCTCGTAAGAGACATGGAGAGACTTCCATATCACATGAGACTAAAAAAGACTAGGACCTCTGAGTTTAGAGAGGAGATGAATACAATAGGACATAACCGAAGCAGAATCAAAATAATGAATGGTATCGAAAAGGTAAGTTGGGCTTTCCTGTTTATTCTCTCTTAAAGTAAGTGAATAAGGGAACATATGATGAAATTGAAAAGTAACAAATATTAAACTGATGAGAGTAAAAACATTTTTTGCATATCACAGTTAATCTGTGGAACTCACTGCTACAAAATATCACTGAAGCCAGTGGCTTAATAGGTGTTACTAACAGGGCTGCTACTTTGAAAACAGTTAAAGTAGGAAGGATATACACCTGCCTCTTTCATGGCATATACTAATCACTAACCTATGGGTGTTAGGACAAAACTTCCCCTCTGGGGAACTCCCCTCTATGACTGTCTACTATGGTATTTCTGGCATTTTCCTCTGGTGCAAGTATTTGGTTCTAGCTGTTGTAAGAAAGAGGATAGTGGCTAGATGGACTATTGCTGGTCTGTTGTAGTATGGAAAATCTTATGTGTACAAGATCATTTATTTGTAGTCATACCCAGCAATATGTTAGAGGGCACAGACATCAAGAGAGTCCTGACCTCTAAGCCTTCATAATCTAACAGGCCCACCACCCACAAATGGAGCATACAGCTCCTAATACAGCAATGGTGGAAATGTTACAAACAGAGCACTATTGAAATTTATAGAATTTTAGAATTCTAGAAATTTATAGAATCTGCTCTAATGAGCTGAGCCCCTGGCTAGACACCCCTACAATCCTGATGTTTAGACCAAGTGCTGACAGTGACTTCCTTTGTGGCTTTGGGGAAGGCATGGATCCTGTTTGCCTCACCCTGTCTGACAGTATATCTGTCAGCCTCCTAGGGTGTTGTGAGGATTAAGCAGTTAATACTCTGCTTCCTTGAATTCCCATTATTGCTTTCCATACGTTCTGCTCATGTGTCTTCCCATGGCTCCCTCTGCCTGCCCCATGATTCCCCCACATGCCCACCGGGACAGCCCCTCTCTTTCTGCCACATCTGTCAGTCCCCAGTTTCTGCACCCAGCTGCCTGCTTCTGTTGTCCCTCTTTTTCCTAACTCTTAATGTCACTTTGGGGAGGGTGGCGGCTGCTACTACGTGAGGCTTGCTAGCTGGGTGCTCCCCCCTACCTCTGTGAGCAGAGAGCAGTCTACAGTGGAAGGGCATGGGGATAGGAGGCCAGCACTGATTAATAAATCGCACCTTGCTGTGGCAGGGGGATCATAGACATGGCCCAGGACTGTCCCTTCTTGGAATGAATTTAAAAAATTCAGGGGTAGCTTAGCTACTTCAGGACTGCCAACAAAGATGTCAACCTGGGCTATCACTTCAATCCTTAGGCATAGACTCCTCCAAAGTATTTCCATTTCTGCATCTCAAGTAGCTGCTCTTAAGCGTTTCAGTCCAAATTCAACAGTAAGGTATTTCCATGGGAAGTAGGTGCCTAAATAACTTTGAGGATCTGGACCTCCCTGTCTTCTTGCTATGGGGCTTGTTCTGCCTGTGATCTCTAGTCCTACCTCAAAAAGAAAAGGAGTACTTGTGGCACCTTAGCGACTAACCAATTTATTTGAGCATGAGCTTTCGTGAGCTACAGCTTATGCTCAAATAAATTGGTTAGTCTCTAAGGTGCCACAAGTACTCCTTTTCTTTTTGCGAATACAGACTAACACAGCTGTTACTCTGAAACTAGTCCTACCTCATTATCTTCCTCTGAGCACCTATGAACAGAACCCAGGCTGATGTTAAACCCTGCCAGCCACCTGTAATCAGGTGTTCTACATTTTCTGTTGGGTTGTTGTGCACAGTTAAGGAGCTCTTCATATCACCCAGGTGGTTGCATTATAGGGGTGAAGCAACCCTTGCTGTCATTTGCATGAAGATCATTAAGACGGAAGGTGTTCTATACTGGAAATAGCATTTAGTGTGGGATGAGCCTTGATGTGGTGTTCTTTCGGGTTTTTTAAGCCCTCCGGCAGACTGCTCCCAGACACTCCCTGCGTCTGCTCTGCGCTATTAGCTAGAGATGGCTGGAAAACTTTTGCATCAGGCAGAAGCTGCAGAGCCGCATTTAGAAATCCTCCCACTCTCATTAGTGCTGCTTCATTTCGGATTACCTGGGAATGTCTGTGCTGGTTATTAGCACTATTCCTGGAACAGATAAGCCACCCACATCAGAGATACGATTGCACAAAAAAACTACCCTTTCAGTGAAATTGGGGTCATCTAGGATGTTTTCAAGGCTGCTATCAGCCACTATGTAAATTCCAGCTTGATTTACAGATCCTTCCCCTAGTACTCTCCTCTTGTTGATATTACCTTCAATTATTCCTGTACAATATTCAGGCAATGAAAAGCCCCATCCAAAGCAAAGCAGCTAGGAGGTCTAACTTTTACAATGCTGTGATGAAAATTGAATAACCATTCTCCTCCTTTTTCCCTCTCTCCCATTCTCCCAATCCTCAACTCAACAAGTAGCAAAGGCAACAAAGCACTAATAAAAAATACCATTCAGAGAGGAATCATCTCTATAATAGAAGAGGAAAGATGTGAATTCTCTCCTTGTTTGCAGCCTTCTAGAAGTGCCTTTACTGCTCTTGAAATTACATGTGCATTCGTGTATGTCATCAGAGCTTTGATGTCCTCGGACATAATGCACTGTAAATATCTACACAATATAAAGTATTATTATCAGGGACTACTGTGGCACCCCACAATTACTTACAAAGTGGTTGTTATTGTTATGCTTTGTCGGCTCACAAGGACTCATTATCCTTAAAGGTGCCTGCTCTATTTGCATAAAAACTTGATGACCATGACTCTCTCCTTTTTTTTTTTTTAGGAGTGGGAGGGATGGTGTAGTCAAGGGTAAATGACAAAGAGAACAATGTTTACCCACTTCTCATTTGGAGAATATGGAGTTTAGTTTAGGTTAGTTTACCCACTTGTTTTTTTACACCTGTTCCGCTGAACAAGGTCATCCCCCAAACATCATGGTTTCTTCCTCCCAGTGCCATTATACACTACAAAGACCCAGGTGATGAAATCTCAGCTTATGTGGAGATAGTGTACCGTTTTTTTAAAAAAAGTAGCAGAGACCAAGTTGGGGAGGGTGGGGGAGATGTGCAAGGCTGTAGGCAGAAACTGCACAATGCAGGAGGAAGATAGAATGGGCCAGAACCTCATCTACTGTGCGTCAGTGACTTCACTGGAGCTATGCCTGTTTAAACTAGCTGAGGATCTGGCCCACAGCCTTTACAGAGGATGCTGTTTTCCTTATTCTGATGAAGTTCCTTGTTGAGCATCAGAAGAAAGCAACTATTTCAGAAGATCTTTATCATGGTCAGATGACCACCTTCTGGTGGCTCTGGGCTGTATGTTGCTTCCTTTGGAGTTATTCCAGCAGGCCACTAGGGATGGATGCAGAGTTTTCTGTTCTCCCACTGAACCCATTTCCAGGCTGGAGAGTAAAGTAGTTAGAGCCACAGCAACAGCAGCCTAAATGCACTTATTAAGACAAGGGACAAATTACTATTTAAAACCAACACGAGAAAATATCCCCATTGAATTAATGAGCACATCAAATCTTTCAGTTTAATAAGGGACAGATTATTCCACCCTATTCCCTATGAGCAGCACCCCACTCTGCAAGCTGCCCCACTGATGTCTGTGGAATCTTTTAGTGACGTAGGTTGTATTCAACATGGGTAAATGTAGCAGAATCTGTCCCTAAACTTTTCTGAATTGGCCTACAAGTGTTTGACAATGATTTCTGGTGTCAAAACCTAAAGAGAAGAAACTAAAAAGGTCCAGAGGCATTCTGTAGATTTGGGATAAAGCCTTATAAGTCAAGACCAGTGGGTCATCCTAATAGGAAGTAGGGTCAGAGCTGGACTGAAGACTACGGTCCCAAATCTTTTCCCTCTAAGCAACTACCATCCTAAGGTAATTCTCATTGTCCTCCTTCTAAAAATAGACAGCCACCAAGCCTGGGGGGGGTCTTTTCTTTCAGCTCAGTTGTTGTTTCATCTGTCCCTTCATCAGGGACATTCCGTTCACTGGAATTAGAACTAAAATAAGAAACTATTTTCTTTCATCTTCTGTAACAGGGGATGAGTCCCTTTCATGCCCAGCCTGTTCAGTTTCTTCCACATTCAGCTAACCTTCCTAAAGACACCAGATTTGGGGCACCATCTGCCTCAAACGTTCATTACTGGTTAGAAATTCCTTTCTGGCCAGCGTAGGCAAGCTGGCAAATGGCAAGCAAACTGGTGGTGAGATTCCACAGAGTGGGGTTCTGTGTAAAATCTGCTTTGCTGATCTTGTTATTACCAGAATGTTCTGTCCTAGCCTTTTGTTGTTCCAGAAATCTTTCAAGCATATAATAGGTAAAGTTCCAACATGTCAGAACCTCCAGGTTCAGCTGACATCTTGGTAATTTGTTTCCCATAGCAACTCATTCAGAATTCCTGACCTTGATAGAGTAGCTAACGTGGCCACTCCTAGCGCATTTTCAACACCCTGGTTAGGTCGCAAGTAAACAATGACAAGTACATTTGCTGTCCAGATTGTTTTTGTCCTGATTTCTTTCTCTTATTGATCCTTGTCTGCTATGCTCCACTAATGGTACCTGCCAACAATAGCTTTCTTTTGGGCCACTTATTTTTTAGAAAAAACTGTGGTATGCTGACACAAGAGGATGGTAAACCATACAAATTAATACATAGCACCTGTATGGACTAGATCCTCAACTAGTGTAAACAGGAGCAGCTCCACAGTCCTTTTTATCCATAGAGCGTTTACGAAGTTGGTAAGCATTATTAGCCCCATTTCATAGAGGAGGGAACAGAGAATAGGGTGAAGCTGAGGCATCTAAAACTAGATGACATTTGAAAATGGAGTCTTAAGAGAGTTATCCAAGGTGACAAAGTGAGTAAGCTGCACTTTATATCCTCTCTCATCTCTACAAGGAAGTAGAATTGTCTGGGGGAAAGCTGAACTAAATCAACACATTCAATTCCACAGGTGAAATCCTAGCCCCATTGAAGTGAATGGGATTTTTGCCGTTGACTTCAATGTGGCCCGGATTTTACCTATGTGTAACTTAATTAGGGCTGCTTGGTAATTTACTGTAAACCATTTTTAATAAAAAATTGGTGGCTTGACTAAATAATATTTTTCATGAAAACTGTCTACTTTTGTGGAAAATTTCAGCTTTTTACCCCCAAACTGCACACCTGGAAACTGAAAAGTTTTGGGGGTTTTGCTGAAAACCAGAAAATCTTAATTCAGAAATGGTACTTTGCTGCTTCCATGGAGTTGTAGTTCATATGCCTCATGCCCCCATTCGCCTCTATGGAATAAAGTTCTCAGATGAACTTCATCTCCCATGATGCACCACAGTGAGAGACTCCAATTATATATTGTGGTGGCTCAGCAAGAGAGGAGACCTTGGTGCACCATGGGGGATATAATCTGGGTAAGGAGCCTGGCCCATGGAGAACAATGCAAACCTGAAGCACTTGAACTACAACTCCGGAGACATCGCCGTGGTGTCTTTGAATTGAAGGTTTCAGCTGAAAGTTTTCAGGTTTTGATTTTTCACCAAAAAGTCAATATTTACCATGAGAAAAATAAAATGCCACTCATCTCTAAACTTAATATTGTTCAGTTATTGCTACTCAAAATAGCGAACATGCAAAATCCTTTATTTGGCGACTATGTTATTTTCTTTTTAAAAGAAAAAATGTGTGTTGAGTGGCGGGGAGCATCTTCTTTTCTCTCCTCTAGTACTGTGTGTGAATCTGGTGATCAGGGATAATGGGGTTTGTGTGAATAACAAAGCTGAGAATAAATAATGTCAGATTTATTCAGTTCTGGAGTTGTTGATACATTTTTTTTTAAACTGAATCCCTGGACCAGCATTAGTGGTCAGTAAAAAAGCCAAGCCATTCTCCTATGTAAAGGCCCAGGCAGCAGATCTTCTTTGCAATTTAAATTTCAATGTTCAGTTTGCCAAATGAAAATATTGTGCTACATCCAAACATTATAGAAACCTGCTAGCACCCTATGAATATTCATCGTACTACAAACACAGGGTAGGGCAGCTACAATGAGAAACCCAATAAACAATCATTCTGCTAGGAAAGGCAATATGCAATGATTAAGCGATGGGTAACTAATACATTATAACAGGTGTCAGAGTAGCAGCCGTGTTAGTCTGTATTCGCAAAAAGAAAAGGAGGACTTGTGGCACCTTAGAGACTAACAAATTTATTTGAGCATAAGCTTTCGTGAGCTACAGCTCACTTCATCGGATGCATCCGATGAAGTGAGCTGTAGCTCACGAAAGCTTATGCTCAAATAAATTTGTTAGTCTCTAAGGTGCCACAAGTACTCCTTTTCTTAATACATTATAGTTTATACCTTAGTCCTGTGATTCTGTGAGGAAAGCTCAGCAAGATCCTAAGCCTTCCTGGGCCTTCTGTAACTACTAGCTTTATTTAATGAACAAAAGAATGTATGAGACTGCAGAATCTTTTGCTTACAAAGCAAAAATGCCTATCCAGCTGATTTGCAAATAGAATAACAAAATATCATCATCCTTAGCTACATAATAATGATAATATCATAAATTTATTTAGTATCTTTCAACATAGAGGGACTTAACATCCATATATAAGTTACAGCAGACTAGATTCAGACTTTACACCAGCATAAATCAGGAATAACTCCACCAACACCAAAATAACCCAGATCAGAATCAATCCCAAAGTCTGCAGATTATTACTGGTCTTTTTATTCTACAGGAATTCCCGTTTTCTTAAGCCACAAAGCTCCCTATGGTTGCTGTCCTTTCTGCTGGCTATGAATCTTATGACAATGCAGGGTTAGCTGTAGACAATCACTGTCACAAAAAATGCAGCAAGGAAATATGCCTGAATATTTTGAAAAGTGCCATGCCGTGTGCGCAATTCAAGTAGGTGCAGGTGAGCCGTAAACAAACCGCACCGCTAAGCAGCTTCTCGGCTTTTCACGTCCTTAGCAGATGGGCCTGCAGTACACAGAAGGGCTATTGTTACACTTTAATCTCTTTTCAGTACAGGAAGCTACTGTTCTCTCTATTGATAAAACATAAATTGCTTATTCTACAAAGCAGCCTTCATCTGACCACTGTCTGCACACCCCTCTCACTGAGCTCCTGCTAATCTCTCTCCACTTCCTTTTAGTCTGTGCTCTATTTAGGAGCTTGAGGGATTTCGTTATAAAGCCATGTGGCCTCATACAGAAGTGGGATTAGTGTGAGTGTATGTGGGGAGGAGGAGTTCCTTTCCTTTCCTGCCTGTGTGATGAAAGGGTGGGGGGGGAGGGGAGGAGAAATGTGCAGCCTGTTACCAAGGCCAGTAAAATTTCAAACGCAGATCATGTTAGATTTCATATTGAGTGTGCACCTCAATAGCCCTGTAGCCTCGTGAGCCAAGTCTCCATGTTATATCGGAATTATGGAGATCCCTAGAGGTTAATAATGGGGGGGGGAGCAGATTCTCAGTAGATATAAACTGGCAATGCTCCATTGACTTCAACAGAGTACACCAATTTATTCCAGTGGGGAATCTCTCCTCAGATTTGTATGTGTCCTGACCATCTACAGCACCACCTGAAGTCAGTTGGGAGCTGCCAGTGCTCAACATCTCGGGAAATCAGGCCTCCTATTTTATTTGTGCAGTTAGACTGTAATAAGAAGGAGATAAAGGATAATACAGAAATATTGTTGTGCCAGCATAGAAGTCAGGGGAGCACCCTTGCCTTGAATTCTGTGAGAGCGTCTGGTCCAATGGGGCAGAGAGCAAACAGAAAAAGTCCAGGGAAGTGTAACAAAAACTATTACGAGGACTCAGAGAGAGATTAAATAGAGCAAGATTTTTTAGAAAGAAAAGAAGAGGATTAAAAATGAGGCCCAGAGATAAGGAGACACTGGAAAAAAATGGAAATGTAAAATATAAAATGACCAAAAGGAAATACTTCTGAATGTAAAGTGTGCCACATGACTGATATCCTATGATTCTAGAGGAGGGGGCAAGTAGCCTGTATTATACCCATATAACAGGGGTGGCCAAACTTAGTGACGCTCTGAGCCACACAGGACAATCTTCAGAAGTTCAAGAGCCAGGGCGCAGGGCTTCAGCCCCGCTCCTGCTGAAGCCCCGAGACCCCCCTTCCCACTGGGCAGAAACCCTGAGACCCTCCTCCCCACAGGGCAGAAGCCATTACCCCACCACCCCACTGCAAAGCAGAGGACCCGAGCTCCTCCCCCCGGTATGGTAGGTGGAGAATGGGAGAGGGGTGAGGGGCTCTGAGAGTCTCACTTTAACAGTAAAAGAGCTGCGTGTGGCTCGTGAGCCACAGTGTGGCCACCCCTGCCATATCACATAGGAAAAATAAAGACAAGAATCAAACTTCAATGGGGCTCCACACTTGCTTAAAGTTAAGTGTCTGGCTGGTTTGAAGCCTCGATAACTTGCTCAAAGTCACAAAGTAATTAGTGGAAGAACTAGGAACATAGCCTAGGAATTTTATTTCCCTACCCACCCACAATTCAGAGGCCTGTGTTCTCACCAGCAGACACTACTGCTTCATCATAATTAATACACATTGTATTTACACCTCAAGATTTGATTGGGGAAACTATCTTTCCATTATCATTTTTGATTAATGATTCTCACGGCATGAAAACATCCAGGGGGAAAGTATCTTCTTGTCTGATTCTCAGTCAATGTTTGTCTGTTCTTAGATCATACACATCAGTAAAATCAGCCAACCCTCTTTTGAAATATTTGCAGTAAAGCTGTCAAAGGCATTTCCATAAGGATTGGATTCTGCCAGATACATCCCTAAGTACCCAAAGAGGGCAACACGATGATATGAGGTTTTAGGGTGGATTAAGGGAACTGAATCAAAGGAGTAAGGGGGGTGAAATTAAGCAAGGGAATTCAGCCTAAATACCAGCATTAAATCTCCCAGCAGTGAGTGGATTAGACTATCAAATAACTTCACTAGTTGCGGGATCCCATCTCTTGAGTCATTTAAAACTAGGGTGACAAATCAGTGAAGTGAAAACAGTAAATTAGGGACCAATCTTGCAATGGCAGAAGGATGAACTAGATCACATTAGAGAAGGAAAACCCCGGTTATGTTACCAGTCCTAGGACAGTGGCAACACCATCCATCTCTGGGCATCACAATTTACCCAGGGATGCCACCAATTTTCTTAACATCTCTGATCTCAAAATACCACCCTCCAGAGGGTGATGCCTTTAAGATCAGTATTACAGTGTCAGAAACACTGATTTGCTAGCCCCACATATTTGTTCTTCTTAGAAGCAGAAAGCTATAAGTGCTTTGGGTCCACCCACTGCCTTCCCATAAGCAGCAGAACACTCACATAGCTTTCATTTTGTGATCATCTCATCAGAGACAGAAAAAGGACGTCTTATTTATTCTAGGCACTTTTGTTGATGACATACTGGTTGCCATAAAAACTGGAAAGTCAGATCAATTTTATGAGCAATTAAATAGGGTCTATTCAAAGGTAATTAATTTTATAGTGGAGGTTGAACAAGGTGATAGTATAACATTTTTACATGCATTGATGATAGCGGGAAATGATGGCTCACTGACTATTAAATGGTTCCAAACGTTCACACTGCAGATTTTAGGTCTATTCGCCCTATTGCTATGAAAGAAGTTCTCATCTCCTGGACGGTTTTTAAAAAGCAATTTATGCACGCTCTAATGAATACTATGTATGTCACAGTCTTTATGAAAATTAGCTCTTCACTTTATTGATTGTGGATATCTTATGCTCATTTGCGATGTGACCAACAGTTAGATGTATACCAGTGGAGATAATATTTTCTTCCGATTTCTAGAGAAGAAAATGGAGGAAAGGCATGTAATGGGCAACATTAGAGGTTATGTTCCTTGCTTCCATTGGGGTTGCTTATGTGAAATTTAGAATGCAGTTAACAACTTGAACATAGCACCACAAGAGCTTGCTCAGGGAAGTGAAAAATCATCACCCTCTAATACTGAGAGTGGGAGGTCAAAGCCAATGCTAGGAACACCGAAACTGCCATGTTGGATCAGACTCAAGGTCCATCTATCTCAGTATCTTGTCATTGACAGTGGCTGGCACCAGCTGCTTCAGAGGAAGGTGTAAGAAACCTGCAGTAGGCAAATGTGGGATAATCTGCCCCTCACATAGGTCTCATCCTGATTTCTAATAGATATTGGATCAGGCCACGAAGCATGAGGGATCATCCACAAAATTATTATCTTTAATTATGATAACTGAATATTCCCAATACCCACATAAATATCCAATCCCTTTTTTTTGTCTTGCTAAATTCTTGATCTCAACCAATTCCTGTGTCAATGAGTTTCACAGCATAGTTGCACGCTCTGTGAAAAAGTATTTCCTATTAGCAGGTTTGAATTTACCAGCTTTTAATTTTATTAAATGTCCCCTGGTTCCTGCTTTGAGATAGGAAGAACAGGAGTTCCCAATCAATCTTCTCCAGATCATTCATTATTTTATATCTTTTTATAATGTCCCCTCTGAGTGGTCTCATTTCTAGGAAAGCAATACTACTCCTTTCAATCGCTCTTCATATGGGAGTTTTTTCCATGCACTTGTTCATTCTTGTTGCCTTTCTGTGAACACCCTCTAATTTGCCAGTATTCTTGAGATGAAATGGCCAGGACAGCATAAAATATTCCAGCTAACACCACACCAATAATTTCTATAAAGTCATTATCAATTTCCAATCCATTCTTTGTGCAACCTAATATCTTGCTTGCTACTCATCTCCTTTCTATACCATTAATAAAGAAATTATACATGGAATCTGCTGTGCAACCTTGAGGCAGCCCACTATTAATTAACCTTTTACCATGATGAAAATTGACAATTTAATCCTATTCTTTGCTTTCTGGCTCCTACCTAGTATTTGATCCAGGGTTTTGCCTCTCAAATCATGACTACTTAGCTTCCTTAGTAACATCTTGCATAGACTTTGTCAAAAGCCTTTGGGAAGTCTGAATAAATTATGTCACTCTTACATTTTTTAAAACATAATCAAACTTACTCCACATTAAAAGTGAAATTCACCATTATGCAAAGGGACAATACAAGGTCTGTGGATAACTCAAGTCTTACTTAAGTGCTATTTTTAGAAATTAAGTGGGACATCCATGGTGCCTGGGCCTTGTTCTGGCCCTCTACACAGAGGTGAATATACCTAGATACTGTCATGATTGGCCAGTGGCCCTAGCTCAGCAAAATACTTAAGGGGGTGATAATCTTTACACATGTGCTCAGGTCCATCTGTATTCAGTAAAACACAGTAAAGAACTAACTTTTAGCACAACCTTAGCTCCACTTGAAATCAAGTGTCAAGAGGCTCCTCCATCAGCTCCAGGAAACTTGGCTAGTAAGCCCTCCTTGTGAATTATACAGCACACACAGTCCACCGGGGTAACTTCACCAAGTGTGTTACTATTGCTTCTTCCTTAAACTCCAGGTACAACACAGTATAACAACAGGTGGATGGATGACCTTTCTTGATCCCTGGGTCAGCTTTTTATACTGCTTTCTTCTCCTGGGTTTTCCTACAGGTGTAAACAATCCCTTCTATGATTCCAAACCCATTCAAGCCACCTAACTCCTTCCTACTCTAACCACACTTGGTGTCCTGGATGATCTCAGTGATCAGGGTGCTGTCTTCCAATGGGCTCTATTTGTAGCTGCTAACAGCACAATGTCACATCAAGTAATTAAGTCAAGTTCCTTAAGGGCCATTAAAGTTAAGCACATGCTTAAGTGCTTGGCTCACTTGGTGCCTATAGAAATACAAATGTTAACTAGCCAGACAAGACTTTAATTCTATTTATTCTCAAGTGTTCTTTGTCGTGGTGATTTGATGGGTGAGCAGTTCAAATGTCAGAGGATGTTTCAGCAACATAAATTGGTGTTTTCTGTTGTGTATATTTAAGAGGTGAGCCATACTGAGGAACTGGAGATGCTGAGAGATGTGGAAATATTGCATACTCCCTGGAATATGGCGTGGGAAGCACTAACCCACATTGCCAAGCTGATTGCTGTGTCTGCTTCTGAAAGCTGCCTGATTCTAATGCCTTTAATGAAGATTATTAAAGGAGTTAGCTAGAGTGTGGAGGGACTGCTGTGACTGGTTAAAAGCAAGAATGCCCAAACCTGAAGTGCTGTTTCTGCAAGAAATTCACTTGTGTTCTCAGGACATGTCAATATCAGCTACAGAATTGTTACAATTCTCTGATAGAAGATGGAATAGCACTGAAGCAAGAGATCTCCTGTTAAGATCTCTGGTATGTGTCCAGTAGAACAATATGGTTCATCTATTTTAAAATTAAAATGAACCTTTTCAAGAATAATTAAAGTATCTGAGACAACTGGCTGAGTAGTTTAAGAGTTTCATTGACAGAGGAGGGTTGATTTCTCAGTCCAACTCTCTTATCCACCAAGGCTGCCAGTGTCCAGCCTTGCTCATCAACTACCTCTCCAGACAATTAAAAAGTGGCATGGATGGACCTTTAAGGGATACTTATCAGTCTCTAAGATGCCACAAGTACTCCTTTTCTTTTTGCGAATACAGACTAACACGGTTGCTACTCTGAAACTTATCAGTTCTTGGTGTTGGCTAAGATTCATGACTTTCTGACAACAGAAAATGTGACTTATTCAATGTTCTAGAAACACTCCCTGTGAGTGGGCTCCAATTCCATTGACACAATAAGACTCAATAGAAGCTGTTTTAAAATAATGAATTATTATGGGAGTACTTGGTTCATAGATCATCACAATGGTATGCTATGTATCTTAATTGTCCCTTACAATGTCAATAAGTGCTTTATTTAAGGATCATATCTTTACAGCTGGCCAGAAAGTGAATTTCACCCTGTGCAGTAGTCCAGAACAAGATGTATGCATGGATGTAAGTGATATATATATATATATATATATATATATATATATATATATATATATATATATATATATATATATATATATGTATCTTAAGAGAGACATATACATCTAACTGTTGGTCACATCGCAAATGTCATTTGGTCACATCGCAAATGTATCTTAACAGAGACATATGTGGCACATAGGGCTGGTGCTGGTCCTTTTCAAAGGGGTGAATTTCACAAATATGCACCTACCATAAATAAAATGAAAAATGTCAACATTAATCAGATGATTTAAAACCTAGTTTATCTGTCATACCTGGATATGCACTTGCAGAGTAACTCTGGGTATAAAATTGCTATGAGAAATACTTGCTGCAAATGCATAGCAACAGTGACTGATTTTTGTCAATTAAATAACTGGGCTCATTTAACTTAAAATAAGATGACTCAGCAGCAGACCTCCACATCCCAGATGAATAACCTGAAGGTTAAACTTTAAGTAACAATTTCTATTAAATACTTAACATCAACACTTTTAAAAAATCCTACTTACTAATTAGTCATGAGAGATCCATGACATCTGGTGTATGCATCACCACTTAGAATCATATAGAATCAGGGTTGGAAGGGACCTCAGGAGGTCATCTAGTCCAACCCCCTGCTCAAAGCAGGACCAATCCCCAATTAAATCATCCCAGCCAGGGCTTTGTCAAGCCTGACCTTAAAAACTTCTAAGGAAGGAGATTCTACCACCTCCCTAGGTAACACATTCCAGTGTTTCAACACCCTCCTAGTGAAAAACTTTTTCCTAATATCCAACCTAAACCTCCCCCACTGCAACTTGAGACCATTACTCCTTGTCCTGTCCTCTTCTACCACTGAGAATAGTCTAGAACCATCCTCTCTGGAACCACCTCTCAGGTAGTTGAAAGCAGCTATCAAATCCCCCCTCATTCTTCTCTTCCGCAGACTAAACAATCCCAGTTCCCTCAGCCTCTCCTCATAAGTCATGTGTTCAAGACCCCTAATCATTTTTGTTGCCCTTCCCTGGACTCTCTCCAATTTATCCACATCCTTCTTGTAGTGTGGGGCCCAAAACTGGACACAGTACTCCAGATGAGGATGGGCAGGAATGGTGTCCCTATCCTTTGTTTTCCAGAAGCTGGGAATGAGCGACAGGGGATGGATCACTTGATGATTACCTGCGTTCATTCCCTCTGGGACACCTGGCACTGGCCACTGTTGGAAGACAGGATACTGGGCTAGACGGACGCTTGGTCTGACCCAGTAGGGCCATTCTTTTGTTCTTAAGCCAAGTAACATTTTTTAGAGATAAGCAATTACTTCTGAGATTGGGATTTTACTATGCAAATGCTGATAGACCTTTAACCAAAGTGGCATGAGCATTGCTAAAATATTAAACAACATATCAGTATCTTCTTTTTCTCAGTTCATCAGAACTAGTATATTCCCCTTTTGGAAAGCATGAGGTGTCATGAAGTGGTAAGTTTGCCATTTACATTTACTGTGCAGTGTGGGACTACTTGCAGAGGAAGATACTGTTTCATGCAAGGGTGGCAGATTCTGGTCCAAATATTTTACAGTTATACAGCCTCTCTCCTCTGCTGACTCCAAAGAGTTCCCTTTATCCTTTGCAGAAGATAGGTACAAGGACTATGTGTCACTTAATTCCATTTAAGTCCTCAGAATTTTCACTCAGAGTGCTTTACAAATATTGATAAATCAGGATTTGAGGCACCCAAGTTTGTATATTTCAGCCTATGTAGACAAGTGGGGAATATAGCCCAAGTTTTTCCATTTCCAGCCTCCTGTTCTAGCCACTGGAACATATTTCCCCATATATGTCCACCAGATAATAAAATCTTAAACAGTAGATCTACCCAGAGGAATGGGATACTCCAGGAATCACAGTTAATAGAAAAGGAAATGCACAAGATTAACTCTTCTTAGCGCCTCCATTATATTCTGTTTGATGTGAGATAGTAGCCACTTCCTAGCATGACCCTTAGGCACTTGTGAATCTTAGAAGGACATAAAACAAACTAAGTTCTGTCTTTGTGATCAGGTTTGGAAAAAACCAGCAGGCTGCTTACATTATTACAGCCAAACTATGCCTCACGAAATAAGTATTTCAAGTCCATTAAAAATGAAAAGGGCCATGAATGTATTAATAATGGATTTATGAATTACTATGAATCATTTTTCCCCTCAAATTTATCAATGCATAAGGAAGACAAGCTCTTTTTTTTAACTCAGAATAAATTTACAGTGTCTCAACTCAATGAGAGGCAGAGGGACTATTGTACTTGGCATAGCATATGTTTATAGATCTTCCAGCTCTTTTTATGCTTTCTCTTTCCTTAAATTCATTACAAATAATGAAGCTCTTCTTGTCATCCATGCAAGAGTCTTGGACACACAGAATAACATTGGAAGAAATCAAATTTGCCCCATATCTTTCAGCACAGAATGGAAAAGCAGCAGTTGAAATGAAGTCTTGAACCAAATTCTTTAAGACCTGGAAGAACTGTTAGAATCAGTAACTGATTTCAGTGTTGCTTCTAAAACTTAATTCTCTCCAAGGTATTTGGTTATTTGACTGTAGAAAACTTGATTGCACTGAATCTCCACTTACACTCTGATAACTGTGTGCTATCCTAGAGGGTCTTCTGCTTAAGGGACAATAGACTGGGGTATTCTTCTCTGGACATACATGGACCTCCGGTGTGCCCTCTGGGCAAGTCACTTAAGATTTCTGTCTCAGTCTCTCCATCTGTAAAAATGGAATAGTAACAATACTGACCTACCTCACAGGCAGTGGCTGGGACTCATTCATCATTGTTCCATATTTGCTTTGAGACTTTTCAATGACAAGTGCCATCAAATGATCAGAATAAGATGTTTCCTCTCCATGGAATTAAAAGCTCAACACTTAGCTTCAAACCCATATTGATTTCAGATTATTGGTGCTCAGAGACACAGAATTTTGGCTCAGTATCTGTTGATTGCCCCAAAGGCATAGATTCACCCTCTATATCACTGCACTCCCTGCTGTCTGGTCAAATATTGCACTACTGATCTGTGTACAGTATTCTTACTCATTTGCACCTGAGGGTGAGCTGATCACCACTGCACTTTGTGTGTGTTTGTTCAAATGGTTTATTACTTTGATTCTGCCCTTATCCTTACTAACGCTACTCTTTTAATCTCTCTCACTGCAAATGGAAAGCTTGGTTTTAGAACTGAATTCTTTCAAAGCTGGTAAAACTTAAGTGAAATTAGCTAGTGTGTTGAAAGGCACCAGGATTGAGATCCATGGTAATGTCTGTTTCTCAGTGTAAATGATAAGGCACAGCATAGAGAGCAGCACAAGATTCTCCTCTACTAGTGGGCTTCAACCCAGGTTTGAGTGACCACCTCTAGTTGTGAGAGAGTGGCTTTTTTCTCCAGCCTCATTCAAGGCCTCATCCAAAACCTACTGAAATGTTCCCCTTGAATCCAGTGGGGTTTGGATTAGGTTCTCGGGTTTTGGCCTTTGTATTGAGAGTGCTATCTGTCTTGCTAATTAGCATTGGTGGTTCAGAGGATGGGACATTGGGAACATGACTGAAAACAATAAACTCACTATGTATTTTTCATACGTAATGCCTTCTGGTTACTACCAACCTGTGGCCAAGTTTGAATCAATGAGGTGGAGCAGAAAAGTTCCCTCAGTTGTTGCCAATCTCCTGAAGCAAACAGACTCATGCCAGACTAACTTTTTGTACAGAAGTGCCACATTTTTTTTGAAGTGACCTCAAAGCTGTCCACATATTGACATTTTTTTCATACTCACAGAGGAGTAAACTGAGAGGGTTTGCGGGTTTTTGCTTTTTTTGTTATATAACAAAAGTTAGTATACTAGAAAAAAAAAGTGGTCCTGATGTAAGTACTGAAACAAAGTAAACCAAGTGATACTAATTATCACAATTGCCTCCCATGCTGCTAATTTAAGGTTCTGTAATGATGTAAAGACCTTGACAAGAAATAGGCACACATTGTGAAAACTAGTCTGAGTGAAAAAAAAGTTAGGCAAAACGGAGTATACTTCCTGCATGAAAATGTGAACATGGGAGGGACAGGGACTGTGTCTTCCATCCATTTACCCAAGATTTGTACTGAAAATTGGTGTAATGGAGTTCAGAATCATAATTATTTAATTAATTTATTATAGTAGCACCTAGAGGTCCCAATTACGATTGGAGCTCCATTGTGCTAGGCACTGTATGAACGCAGTAAAAGGCAGTCTCTGCTTACAAACTAAATAGACAAGTCAGACAAATAGTGTGAAACAGAAAGTAGTATTGTGCCCAAAGTCACAATGTGGTGGAGCTGAAAACTGAATCCAGGTTTTGTTCAATGCTTTATCTACAGGACCAACCTGCTGCCATCAAAAATCAACCCCATTATAGCAAAGTATCACTTGCTAAAATAGAGCCTGATTCCCCACTGCCTCATACCTTGTATAGTCATATACACTTGTGCAAAGTGGTACAATTTGTAGCACTTGACACACATCATGTCAACTTTGCTCAGGTCTGCGGGTCTACACCAGGTGCAAGGCAGCAAAAAATCAGGACCAGGAAAAAAAAAGAGGGGCAAGGATCTGTCCTTGCAAAGGAAATGCTGAATCTGCCAGAGTTAGGCAGAGTTTCACCAATGCTGAACCACAGGTGTTAATGTTAAAGGGAAGAATCATCCTCCAGTTTGTGGAAGATGTTGCTCTTCTCTTAGATCAGAAGACTGGATCCTCACCTGTTGCACCACTTCAGAGCTCCTGAATAGGCTTCACGGGAGACGCTCTTCTTGTCTGCAAGTGAGGTGAGACTATTTCTGTAGTCATTTTTCCTTTCTTCCATTTCTACATCTTCCCTGGTCTTCTCTCCTCCATCTTCTATTTTTATCTTCCTACCCTTCTGTCTATGACTTTTTCTTCTCTCCATTTTTCATCCTCCTGTCAGCCCCCTTCACTACATCTCTCCCTACCCCTTTATCATTCTCCTCCCCCATCTAATGCATCTCCCTTTTCATTCCTCACCCTCTCTCTCTTTAGCACCTCTAGTCTCCGACACTGGTAGCCACACAAATGTCTAACAGCACTAGCATAGTTAGCATTAGGCACCATTTCTGCCAAGCCTACACAGCATGCAAAACTGATTCAGAGGGATTGAAATGTCAAAACATCTGTCATGGCCCATGGAGCAGCCCTGTGGGCTGAAATGAATCCTGCAAAAGGGACTGGATAACTGTCCATCCTAAAATAATTGAGGAATGGAAAAAAATGCCTGTGGAATGCACACTGTCTGTATGACACATGAAGCTCTCAATCGCTGGAAGCAAAGAAACAGGCAAAATGACTAAGTGGCATTTTGACTAGGAGAATTCAGAGGGAAGAGCCAGGATTGGACAGAGAAGTTCAGATAAAAAATGTGATCTGAACTTTTGCCGCAGACTTGAACTTTTGGGCGGGGGGAGGGGGGGCGGAAATGGGAATTATACTGTTTAATTTTTTATTTCACATTTTGCATTCTGACCTCCCTCTGCATTTCCTTGTTTTGGCTGGAAGTGGGAACACCAAGACACCATGAGGGGAAAAGTCTGGGAAGCCTTTTGGTTCGGACTGCAAGCTTTTCAGGACGGGTACTGTCTCTCCTTGTGTGTGTATGTTGTGTCCCTCCTCTGTGCCTGAGTCTATTACTGCCCTCAGTTACACAGCCTGGCTCTTTAGCTCAGGCTGCAGCATCTCATGTCTTTAGGTCTGACCAACATGTAGAGGATTTAGCACAATGGGGTCTAAATTGTGGTCTCTGGGCACCAATGTAATACAAACAATACTAACTGGACATTCTTCTGGCCCATCTGGAAGATAGAAGTCTCAAACGGAGCTCATTTGTGGCCAGTCCTGTAAACTGAGGAGGTTCTGAACATTTTCAGAAAAGCAACCAACAGTGGAGTACTTACTTGCACCAATCCTTGTGTGGGTTTGCTCTTCATTAACACTCACCATTAACACTCAGGATGACAGGTGACAGATCCAATTAACCACTGGAGCTCCTATCCATCCCAAATTAATCTCCGATGTAAGAGACTGCTAGTTATCACCTTTGCTTTTCAAAGACAGACAGGATCTGGAGTCTAATGAGAACAGGTAACGTAATGTGCTGTGCTAATAATACAGCTAATCTATCATACTCAAAACATTTAAGGCCTGACTTCTAGCTCTGTGCCTACATTGCACTCAGAGCAATGGCTGTGGCACGTGTACCCATATCTGAGCTAGCTTTGATCTAACTAGCTGAAATAATAAAAACAGTGAGGCTGTGGCAGCATGAGTGATCTGCTCGAGTGCATATTCAGGGTCTTGGGTGGACTTGTAAAGCACCTGCTGCTGTAGCTTCACTATTCTTATTCAAGTCAGCTAGATCAAAGCTAGCTCAGGAATGTCTACACATGCTGAAGCCATGCCTCTGACTGCAGTGTAGACATTCCCAAAGGTCATCTGCCTCTTAGGGTGTCACATTTTGCACATGCATTTTTCACTGCACATGCAAATGTGATATTTGCATGTGTAAGTAGCTAGGGCTGAAATTGTTATGCCGAGCATCACAGCCCCTAATTCTGAAGAGCCTAGAAAATCACAGTGTGACGGGGCATCTGCCTCACACTGGCCAGTAAGGGGTTAATAGAGCCCTAGGGACACTGCATGAAAAGCAGCGAATAGGAGAGGGGCTGTGGAGACTAGCCAATCAGGACCCAGCAGGCCCATATAAAAAGAGCCTCAGGGCAGAGCAGGGTCAGTAGCTGTCTGCAACCCTGCAGCACTTTGGACAGAGCTGTGCCAGCAGGAACCCAGGGAGAAGAGAAGGAGCTCTGGATGGCATGTTGAGACTGAGGAGGGTGCTGTAGCCATGGGGAAGTGGCTCGGGGAAATGCAGCAATAGGAGAGGCAAAGGAATGCAGAAAGTGACTATGGTTCAGTGGGTCCCTGGGCTAGGACCCAGAGTAATGGGTGGACCTGTGTCCACCTAGTGGCCAGTGGAGAAGTGGCTGGACTAGGAGCTAAACTCTCATGTAAGGGGGAAACATATATAGTGACACTGACAGTGGGCTGAGCCACCAAGAGGATGCTGCAGTTCCTGACACTGTGAGAAGGTTGAATGTGAACTGTAGAGAAGGAGTGATGGGGTGCAGACTGTAGATGGGGTATTGGCCTTGAGCTAGTCCCCAGGAGGAAGCACCAGTCCAGTGGATGCACCCTATGACACAGGAACAACACTGAGACTCACAAAGCCTGAGTTAGGTGCCCAGGCTCCATGCGCAATAAATGCGGGGAGGGGTGATGAGGTGGTCCACTCATTGCTTGGTGGCACCTCCTTAGTTCTCCAGATAAGCCACAGCTCTGCCACCAAGTATGACACCCTTTACAGTGGTTATTTGGTCTGTGGTTCTCCTCTGTTATTCCTGGGCCTCTCATGCAGCAGTGCTGTCTTCTTCAAACCTTAGCCCTCTGGCTAAGTCACATTAAAATTCTCCCCCCTTCCAGGGTATCGCAAACTGTCCCAGGTGGTCTGCTCCCCCCTCCCCTCCAGTTACTGGTAGGGAAACTTGGCCCTGCCCTCTGCATGGGGTTCTAGTTCAGGGACCTTCAACCCAGCAGCTCAGGGCTTTTACTCTCCAGCCCTTAGTGCTCCTTCCCTGGACTGCTTCCTACTCTGTCTTTGCAGCTTCCTGCTCTTCCCTCTTGTATCAGGGAGTGCAACTGCAGGTTTCCTTCCCCAGCATGCCAACTTCCTCTCTATAGAACCTGCTCAGCTCCTCCCCACAGCTGGACTTTATCTGCCATTAGGGCCTAGCATTCCCTATGTTTCCTCCACATGCACCCTAAGGTTAATTGACCTAATTTACTCCTTCAGGTCTGGTGTGGGGAAGATAGGTGTCTTAGACTGCGATTCACAAAAACCCACATGCTAGGTAAGGGGTTGCCTAAACTAGCCAATAGGAGATGTCAACCAGAGGGGTATGTACTAAGTGCTTCCTCTCTCTCAGAGATAGGCACCTAACCAGGCTGCAAGGAGGCAGCTGGCCCTGCTAGTGATTCTCGGTCAGAAACACTCTTTGGAGTTAGGTGCCTATAATGGATTTGCAAGGAGCTCGGGTGGGGAAGACCTCCTTCATAACGTTCAGCCCACTGGTTGGTACATTCACTTGGGATGTGGAAGACCCAGTTCAAGTCCCTCCTGAGGGATGAAAAGGAATTTCAATTGGTAACTGCCAGTTCTCAGGTGAGCACCCTAACAACTGGGCTATGGGATAGTCTGATGTTAGTTTCCCTCAGTCTCTCCTGTTGAAGTTACGCTACTGTGGATTTAATAATTAAAGAGCCTTCTGGGCCAGAGAAAGCAGAACCATGACAAGCACTCTGTAGCCTGGTAGTTAGAGCCCTTACCCAGGATCCAGTCCCCCTCTCCCAATAACTCTTTATTTATTCATCCACAGTGGAGCAGGCTCAACAGGAGAGGCTGAAGGAGCCTCACCTCAGAATCTCCCATAGCCCAGTGGTTGGGGCACTCAACTACAATGTGGCATGTCCAGTTTAAATTCCTTATCCTCAGTTGGAGGGGGGACCTGAACTGAGGGTCTCCTACATCCCAGGTGAGAACTCCAACCATTGGGCCAAAAGTTCTGAGGGAGGTGCTCGTCCCTGCCCCTCTCCCCCAGCTGCCCTGTGTGTATTCGCATGAGGGGCCCAATCCAGTAGGGAGCCTCTGGGAATGCCTACCAGATTGGTCCCCTCATGCTACTTGGGTGGCTGAATGCCCATCTTCTCCTGGTTTGTGGTTCACAGTGGGCCTTAGGCAGAAGACAGGTACCCAGGAGCCTAGAGTGAGGCAGCAGTGCACATGCTCAGAAGCAGAAACTTAGGCACCTAAGTTCTTTTGTGAATCTAGGCCTAGATGCCTAACCATATGCATGGCTAATACCTGATTTGCAAGGCAAGTTGAATTAACATATGCAGATATTTGCACAAAAATCTATGCAGACTTCAGGCCTCTCTTTTTTAAAAGTCAAGGTCTGAATTTATGATGTTTTTATATAGTTTTCTCCCTAGAAACACTACCCTGCATGGTCCACCAGTGCTTACCATCTTCTCCAGTGGAGCTGTAATGTATACCTAATTTCTTCACTGAATGCAGCAATCTAGGATTTCCCATGCTATGTCAGATGCCATTCTGTTAGTCGTCTGCCTCTGACAGTGTCCCATATCAGATGCTACTGGGAAAGGTCAGACCTCTTTCTCTTCCACCTAGATAACTGCAAGACTGAATATGAGGTTAGGCTAGAACTCTTGTCTGATACACTCATTGATTAGTTGATGCCCTGAGTCATGAGATTTGATTACCTTTTAGGTACTTATAAAATGCTTGCTAGCATGGTTTCCTAGTGCTTATAACCCTATCTTACCATGCAAATATCACTGGCACAGCATGATCATCCCTGCACACACCCCACTGGAAATCTAGACATTATATTTAACTCTGTGACCATGTGAGGCAGCAAATGCCACAGAATGGCCATGTGCTGTGGGAAGAAATGTTTCCTTTTTTTGGTTTTAAACTCATCTGCCATTAATTAGAGTGACCCCTTGCTCCTCTGTTATGGGATAGAATCATAGAACTGGAAGGGACCTTGAGAGGTCATCTAGTCCAGTCCCCTGCACTCACGGCAGGACTAAGTATTATCTAGATCATGGCACATAATGGAGGGAGTAATCAGTTTTTAATATGCCCTCCTAATCTTATTAAATATCTCAATCAAACCCTCCTGCACTGTTCTCCTTTCCAGGCTAAATAATCAATTCGGTCTCTCCTATATATAGGTCTCAACACATCACCTTTCTCACCCTTCTCTGGAACATTACATTTCTATGTCAGCTGCTTCCTTAAAAGCGGGGGTGATACAATATTTCACTGGATTCTTAATGCACCAATTTCTAACAAGTGCTGTAGCATGCATTCCCTGGTACTTACAGAATATATTGCACAACTGGACAAATTCAGATCCAGATTTCAAATAACTCCCAGTTCCAGGTGTTTGTATTCTGGGGTGTTGGTTCATCTCTAGTATAACTGGTTTCAGAGTAGCAGCTGTGTTAGTCTGTATCCACAAAAAGAACAGGAGTACTTGTGGCATCTTAGAGACTAACAAATTTATTTGAGCATAAGCTTTCTCATAAATAAACTTGTTAGTCCCTAGGGTGCCACAAGTACTCCCGTTCTCTAGTATAATTATTTTTTAAAGAAAACCTCTATTCGACACTGGTGAGGCCTCATCTGGAGTACTGTGTCCAGTTTTGGGCCCCACACTACAAGAAGGATGTGGAAAAAGTCCAGCGGAGGGCAACAAAAATGATTAGGGGACTGGAACACATGACTTATGAGGAGAGGCTGAGGGAGCTGGGATTGTTTAGTCTGCGGAAGAGAAGAATGAGGGGGGATTTGATAGCTGCTTTCAACTACCTGAAAGGGGGTTCCAAAGAGGATGGCTCTAGACTGTTCTCAATGGTAGCAGATGACAGAACAAGGAGTAATAGTCTCAAGTTGCAGTGGGGGAGATTTAGGTTGGATATTAGGAAAAACTTTTTCACTAGGAGGGTGGTGAAACACTGGAATGAGTTACCTAGGGAGGTGGTAGAATCTCCTTCCTTAGAAGTTTTTAAGGTCAGGTTTGACAAAGCCCTGGCTGGGATGATTTAACTGGGGATCGGTCCTGCTTTGAGCAGGGGGTTGGACTAGATGACCTCCTGAGGTCCCTTCCAACCCTGATATTCTATGATTCTATCATTCTAAGAACACAACTGCTGCCCACATTCATCCGTCATTAGAAATGTGTGTGGCCAGGGGAAAAAGTCCCACATGCTCCCATGCTAGTCAAGCGTTATCATTGCTCAAGCTCTTTAGTTGATAAACTCCCTGGTGGCTGGAAAGAAATCCCGAAACAGGAGGCCTAAAGTCAAAGCAGACAGGTTGGCAGGTGGAGCCCAGAAAGGAATGCACCTGCAGCCTTTCAGTGAGGGGCTTCCAGAGCAGTTAGTCATTTCACTGAGAGTAGGTGGGATAAGGCCTTGGGGAAGGTAAGGAATGAGCCTTGCAAAAGGTTAAGAGCCGAATTAGGTCTTTGTGAGACTCTGGGACAATGGAGCTGTAAGGGTGGAGAGAGCAAATGTAGAACTCCAGCAGTGATAGATGTGGACTTGATTCTCCACAGCCTTTAAGCAATTTACACCAGTGCAGAAGAAGTGCAAAGTAGGGCTGGTTGAAATGTTTATTTTGAAGCTGGTTTTTGGCAGAAGATGGGGCAGGGGCTTGAAAATTATATTATATAAAAATGATAAGTGTCTGCTTTCCATGGAAAAATCTTGGGGTTTTTTGTTTGGTTGGTTAGGGTTTTTTTTGTTTGTTTGTTTGTGGCTTTTTTTGAGAAAACTAACCTTCCCAAAACCAACATATTTTTGTTGAAAATCAAAATATTTCAATTTGGAAATGCTGCCATAGTGCTTCACGGGTGTACTAGCTGAATTACCTCATATCCCTATTCTCCATTATGGGTCAAGCTTCCCGCTTAGGCTATAGCTCCCATGACCCCTGGACTTCCAAGGAGAAGAACTGCTTCTCCCCAAGATGGGAGACTGTGGGATATTGTGGGAGATGTCATCTATCCACTGAGACCTCTCTATAGAGGAGCATAGGAACATGAGACACTTGAACTGCTACTACCATGAGGTATCATGGCTACATTTCTAAATTAAAATCTTTTCATTTTTGTCATTACTACTGCTGACATGTCATGAAATAAGGTAAAAATAACTAAGTGATAGAGAAATAAACTAAAATAAATTTTGAAACAACAAATTTTAAAATAATTTTAGACGAAAATTTGGGGGAATTTCCATAGCAAAGGAAATTTTGAAAATATTTGCTTTTTATTCCAATTTGGAACAACAACAAATTTTGAAATGTCAAAATTTCCTGTCAAATGGATATTACATATTTGGGCCCACTCTGTCCACCACTGAAGCGCAGTGTCCTTCAGGTGGAATGTGACAGCAGATTAACAGGATGGTAGAATATTAAACACAAGCCTAGAACACAGAGGAGAATTTATTATCGTGACTCATTAAAAACACAGGGAGAATTTTAGAAAATATAGTAACTAGAGTTAGAATTTAGCCAGGATTTTTGGGCTGATATCACTATTCTTTGAGAAAGTATTATGGATCTTTTAGTTACCATATAGCCGGAAGCTCGGTTTTATTTATTTTTTCTTCTCTCAAAGACAGCAACTCTATTAATGAAGTGCCCCTGAATACCAATCTGGGGCAGTGGTTCAATATAAAGTCAAAGGGAAGTGCACTCCCTCCTAAATCACTTTCTGCAGTACCTTGAAAAATAGATGCATTGGTTAGATAATATACCCTGTGATACTTGTGGCTGGTGATCTTTGCCAACAGATCCCAGACATTTCTGAACCAATTCTGTCCTTCTCTTTTTTTATAGAATATCATTGGTGAACCCATTTGCAGAACAATAATATATTTGTATACATACCTGAGATAAAAACATGTTTAATTTGTATGATTTTATAGCCACCATTTGTCCAGGCACGGGGCGGGCTAAAAGCCTTACTTTTTAGATGCAAAATGAGGCTGACAAGCAGCAACTAACAGATGTAGAATTAAAAAAAACCCGTTTTGCCAAAAAGGACAAAAATATAAACGTGGGTAAAAACTGTCCAAATCAGATGCTTAAAATTCTTCCAGGTTTTTTAAAAGTGACAAGTGATCTGTGGTGTGTCTGCTTTTCAATGCCCAATTTGAGATACCTCAAAGGGGACCTGATTTTCAAAAAGAGCAGAGCATTCATCCACTAAATTTGTTACCCAGAAACTGACCTACCCGGAATCACCTGTCACATTTGAAAATCTTAGCCTGGGTACCTATGCATGGGACCTGACGTTAAGTGACTAGCCCGCAGTCATACAGTATGTCTGTGTCAGTGCTCGGGACAGAACTTGGTTTCCCTGATTCCTGACCTTAACAAAAAGACCAGCCTTCCTCCTTTTTTCCCAGCTTCCCATGAGTCCCAAACTCAAAGGCAAGGGGGTGAAATCCTGACTCCATTGAAATCAATGGCAAACCTCGCACTGACTAGACTGGGTCCAGGATTTCACCAGGAAACGCAAATGCCCACAAATCAAAGCTTGAAAAGTTATCGATTGAACCTCATGTCCACCAAAACAGCTGAGCTCCATTCAGACTTTAAAACTTTCTATAGCAGCGAGGTTGTGTTGTTTGATTACTGTTTATATGTTCCTTGCCACTTCACAGATCCTCCCTATTGTATCCCTTAGAGGAAAGTCTCCAAAACAAAATGGACCCAGACAGGTGATGCCTCCTCCAGTGCTAATCTCCAGGGTGCCATTTTCTGCAGCTTAATTATCAGGTACAGCAACTACCACACAAGCATGAAAAAGTTCAATTCGTGTTATCCTGATCTTAATTGATGCCTACAATAAATTACGAGTTTGCCTAATTGCAGCTGCCTTCTGCCAGCAAGAAGGTGGGGCGAGAGGGTGAAATGACAATGTATGTCCAAAAATAGATGCTGCTTAAATCACTAATTTATTAAAAATATTGTCAAAGCCTTGAGCTGGTGCTAAAGGTAGAGCTGGAATACAAGCAGCACACTACTGACAAGGGGGGGCTTGCATTCAGGCACTCTTTGGGTATGTCTACACTGCAAGTAAAAACCCACATCTGGCCTGTACCAGCTGATTCAGGCTCGCAGGGTTCAGTCTGTGGGGCTATTTCATTGCGGTGTAGATGTTTGGGTTTGGGCTGGAGCCCATGCTCTAGGACCTTGCAAGGTGGGAGGGTCCCAGAGCTTGGGCTGCAGCCAGAGTCTGCATGTCTGCACCACGGTTAAATAGCCCCTTAGCCCAAGCCCCATGAGTCCAAGTCAGCTGGCACGGGCCAGCCACAGGTGTCTAATTGCAAAGGAGACCTACCCTTTGCTGCTGCTGAGCCGTTCACTCGAGGACAGAGCTGGTTGGAGCATCATAGGCTATTTTGTTTTTGTTATTGAATTATGCTATTTCACCAAAGCCAAGATGTTTTGCCAAGATCAATTTCGAAGATGTTTTTGATGGAAAATTTTCTCAGGTCCAAGGTGGACTCTCTGGCCATTTCCAGCCTTGCATAGTAAATAAAGCAACATTCTATTGCTGGTCTTAAGGGCTACAAAGGAGATGCCAAATTAAAATAGACCAGTGGTCAGTCCCTGCCAAGAAAGATTTCAAACCCTTCATAAATATACCTGGGGCAATACTATATGATGGAGAGAGACCTCTTTCTAAGACTGGTTGGTGATCACCTTTATGCCTTGCAACCCGACAGCAGTTAGCTTTCAAAGGGCCTGATTCCTACACAAGTACTGAAGTCATTACCTGTTTGTGAGAGGGTGTTGGAGATTGCACCCATAGCATGTCAGGTGTGCTCTGTATTCATGCAAGAATGAAATTCACTTTTGTATGGTGTAGTGAGTCAGTTAAATGCTAATTAAGCCCTTAGAATAGGTCTGAAGTGGGATTTATCCAATACGCAGGCTTTTTTGCTGGCCTCCTGCACAGGGATGCATTGCAATGTAAGACTCTAATCCTGTTTTGAGTTTGCTAAGCTTTTCACTTCAACACTATCTTGTGGCAGCAAGTTCCACAGGTTAATGTATGTCGGCTATTTTTTCCGCCTCTTATTTTTTATTTTAAATTTCCTTTAAACTTCCCAAATCCAATATGAATTCACAATATACAGCAGCAAAAAAGACCAATACAATTTGACGTTGCACGTGCAGAAGCCTCCTGTCACAGATAAGGGAGGGGACAGCCTTTCTCTCTACCAGACACGCACTACTGCAGTCTGCGTTCTGCAGAAAGATAGTGAAACTTCACAAAATCTTTACACACCATACACTTTTCTTGCTAGCTCATTTATGCAAGACTGTTGGAATTAAGTTAATGTGCCTTGCCTGCCTATGTGATAACTGAAGGATTAATTCAGCCTCCAGATATGCACACACAGCTCTTAAGCCTGGACCCATAGATACACAGATGCCCAAATCCTGTTTTTAGGCTCCACTGTGATCCTGAGAACTCCTGCTTGACTGCCACCTAACCCTGCTGGCATCTAAATTCACTCAATGCCTAAGTTTTAAGTAGTAAAAATTTCCTATGCTCTTATGTTTCTGTCTCTGGGCACGTGTGTTGCTGGCTTCCTCTAAGCACCCAGACACCTATCTCCTGCCTAAGCCCCAGAGTGATCCAGAAAGCAGAAGACAGGTGCTCCTCTGCTTAAATTACAGGTGGGGCCTGATCTGGTAGGTGTGCTCCCTCCAAGACAAAGCAGCTGGGGGAGAAAAAGTGAGGCAGTGCTCACTCAGAACTTTTAGCTGAGTGGTTAGAACACTCAGCTGGGATTTAGAAACCCACCAGTTCAAGTCCCCCTGCTGCCAGAGGGGGTGACAGGATTTGAATGGGGGAGTGGCCTAACACCATGCTATGGAATAGGCTGATGTGGGACTCCCTCAATCTCACCTATTTAAGTTGCCGCACCTTAACTGAATGATTAAATATGAACTGGGCCAGAGCAAATGAGAATGACTCTATAGCCCAGTGGTTAGCATCTAAGAGATGGGAAAGCCCTTTTTGATCCCTTCTAATTACCAGTTCCAGTCCACCCTTTGCATGGTCTCCCATTTGAGGGTAGTAGCCAGGGAGCTAAAGGTTATAAAAGAGGACTTTTCCCCACATGTTGTGTAGAGCTTACACAGCCTCTGAGTACACCTGTCAGGCCACACCCACCACTTAGGCAGAAGAGCAACTAATTTCCTTAGTTACGTGGACCACTAGCAGCGATAGGCACCTACTCATGGCCTGGACTTAGGTACTTATCTCCATGAGAGGGATGAGGCTTAAGACACAGTTTCTGCCAATGACTAGCATAGGCAGGCCCCTGCCTAGAGTGCTGGTTTTCTGGGCTATATTCTAAGGTGCTTATCTCTCCTCATTCATTGTATAGGGAACCTAGGCACCTAATTCAGGCTTTGCGTATCGAAGTGTTATTCCTGTGATTTTCTAGACATTAGGTGTTGCAACACCAAGTCCCTTTGTGCTAGGCCTTACTGACATTAGTGGGAGCTGTACCGGTGTATTGGATGGCAGAATTTTCTCTTCTCCATCTTATGCACCTGAAACCTCATACAAAACAAACAAACAAAAACCAGTCAGCATAGTACTGAAATAAGACATCTAAGTTAACTGAGATAAGAAAGTCTTTTCCACTGATTCACCTGGATCTGGTTCTAAATCTTTGGTAAGGAGGTCAGAAATCTTGGACTGAGTGGTACACAAGGGCGACTCCAGAGAGTAATGACGGGCAAGAGCTTCTGCTTTATAACATATCTTCTCTTCCCATGGGAGCTGCTGTGTGTTGCCTCTCATTCTGCACCTGTGACTCCTGTTGGAAGATGGTGTTTTTCTCCAGCTGTCTGCAGGAGCATATATCTTGAGAACTCTCCAAGGACATTCATGCCCCAAAGCTGCTGTTGTGCTAAAAGGAGACTCTCTGTTGTCAGGAATGAATTATGCTGATGACATACCTGCTTTTCAGGTGACATCTGCATAAAGCTAAATCGCCAATCTTGTGCTGCCCTTCCAATCTTTTGAGATCTGATGTGATCCCAGAGCAAAAGGGCATGGCTACAGACCATGAATAGAGCTACAGTGTTGTAGAACTGGATTCTAAACGCAAGTGGCCTTCTGCACAGCAGATGGAAAAACGTGGGGGAAAAGAGGAAGATTACTTGGAGTGGGAATTCTTCAGGGCAGGGACTGTCATATTGTACTGTGTTTGTAGAGCACCAAGAACAAAGGAATCCTGGTCCATGAGTGAGGCTTCTAGGTGCTACCACAGTACAAACAATAGATCATAAGAAGGAAGATATGAGAACCAGGAATCCTTGAATCTCACTTGTCCTTACTCTAGCTTGCTGTGTTGAGTTGTATTGAGTTAGGAAACACAATGCACACATTTGACCAGCTGTTGCGATATTATATATATATATAATAATATATAATATCGCAACAGCTGGTCAAATGTGTGCATTGTGTTTCCTAACTCTATATATATATATAATGTTGTCATTCATATATCCATGTAATAGGTCATTGAGTCCTGGTATGAATAACATGTGCTTGACATGAATACGTGTGTTGTAAGTTGGCAACCAAAGCAAGAATTTAAGGTCAAGAACTATTAGAACAATCTGTGCAAAAACAATCTTATGTTCCAGGAAAAATACGGAGAATTAGCAGAAAAGGAAACAACACCAGCTGGACTGATATAAAATTGTATAAGAATTGGAGGAAATGGCATGCCTTGGATCATGATGGCCAGCCCAGGATTGTCTCTTTGGAATTGTGTGGGTAGAAGGCCTGGTAAACAAAGGCAAAGAACCGATGATGCGATGGAATGAACTATAAATGGACGCCTATGATTTCGGCAAATTGGAGTCGTTTATTGATCCAGAGCCCCATATGGATATAGATGTGGTTTTTGTTGGGATATGTAAGGGTTAAGCAGAAAACTGGGAGACTGCTGGTGAACAGAAATGGTATTAAAAAGTAGAGGCACAGCCAAGCACTGCTTCTGCGCTTGATAGAGAAAGTGCGGACTCCTCTCTGTGTTTGATAGATTTAGGGCTACCCCTCTCCCGTCCCTTCTCCTTGTTAAGGGTTTGATAAGGTTGCAGCTGCCTGAGGAATGTGGGGAATCTAAAGAATACCTTTTGGGTAAAAAGAAAAGGAGTACTTGTGGCACCTTAGAGACTAACCAATTTATTTGAGCATAAGCTTTCGTGAGCTACAGCTCAAATAAATTAGCTAGTCTCTAAGGTGCCACAAGTACTCCTTTTCTTTTTGCAAATACGGACTAACACGGCTGTTACTCTGAAACCTGTCTTTTGGGTAAAGTAGTGTTATCTTCCCCTCCCTTCCTTTCCCAGCTACACAGACTAGTTCAGGGTCATGGCCCCTTCCTTCCTTCCCTGCAAACTGCTGATCCAGGGAGTTTGTGACTGCAATAATAGCAAAGAAAGTATCTTCAAAGTAAAAATTCTCTCTAGAATATGCTAATACCATAAACAGTAATCAGGGGCAGGGGTAATTATATTCAGTATAGAGTTATTAATATTCATTGTATGGGTGTTCATATTACTCCATAAGGGTTTTGGGGGTGTTGTAGTGAATGTAGGAATTTACTTACTAACTTAGACAAAAAGAGTGTGCTGTAACTAATACAGTGCTTACTCGACAATTGGGTCGAGGGGAACAAGTATCGCCATAATGAAGCCTGTACTCAAATCCACCTCTGGGTCAACCTGCTCTTTTTCTTCTAGCAGTTTTTGCCAGCTCCCAGCATCTTATGATCGGAAGGAATCTTGATTGGCCATTGGGACCATTCTGACCCTTGGACTCTGGTATAGTATGTTTGGGGTGTGAATGTGGAGTGAGTAAGGTTTGTTTTGTAATCAATAAGGAGCATTTAGAGTATTATATACCAACACTGTGTCCGGTATCTGCCTGCTCCCCATCCCGTAGGGAGACCTCTATTGCAGGTTGCCATAAATATAAAGGGAAGGGTAAACCCCTTTGAAATCCCTCCTGGCCAGGGGAAAGCTCCTCTCACCTGTAAAGGGTTAAGAAGCTAAAGGTAACCTCGCTGGCACCTGACCAAAATGACCAATGAGGAGACAAGATACTTTCAAAAGCTGGGAGGAGGGAGAGAAACAAAGGGTCTGTGTGTCTGTCTACATTCTGTCTTTGCCGGGGATAGACCAGGAATGGAGTCTTAGAACTTTTAGTAAGTAATCTAGCTAGGTACATGTTAGATTATGATTTCTTTAAATGGCTGAGAAAAGAATTGTGCTGAATAGAATAACTATTTCTGTCTGTGTATCTTTTTTGTAACTTAAGGTTTTGCCTAGAGGGGTTCTCTGTGTTTTGAATCTTATTACCCTGTAAGGTATCTACCATCCTGATTTTACAGGGGGGATTTCTTTATTTCTATTTACTTCTATTTTTAGTAAAAGTCTTCTTGTAAGAAAACTGAATGCTTTTTCATTGTTCTCAGATCCAAGGGTTTGGGTCTGTGGTCACCTATGTAAATTGGTGAGGCTTTTTATCCAACATTTCCCAGGAAAGGGGGTGTGCAAGTGTTGGGAGGATTGTTCATTGTTCTTAAGATCCAAGGGTCTGGGTCTGTACTCACCTAGGCAAATTGGTGAGGCTTTTTACCAAACCTTGTCCAGAAAGTGGAGTGCAAGGTTTTGGGAAGTATTTTGGGGGGAAAGACGTGTCCAAACAGCTCTTCCCCAGTAACCAGTATTCGTTTGGTGGTGGTAGCGGCCAATCCAAGGACAAAGGATGGAATATTTTGAACCTTGGGGAAGTTTTGACCTAAGCTGGTAAAGATAAGCTTAGGAGGTTTTTCATGCAGGTCCCCACATCTGTACCCTAGAGTTCAGAGTGGGGGAGGAACCTTGACACAGGTCCAACAACATGACTTCTGAGTCCTGGATCATATTTTGCTAGCAGTCACAGCCATGTTACTTACTCTTATCTACCACTGATTAGCAGTTAGTTGATTGACAAAAGTATACAGAACAGATAATGATTCAATGTAACCTCCTAGTTGCTGTGACACGTGGACACATCTTAGCCACAGTCCTTTACTGTTACTTTTGATTGATCATTTCAAATAGCCTCGGCTCCCTAGTGAACCTTGGGCTGCATCATCTTGACCATGAACATATGGAAGGAGGAAAGTTACTTGCTAAACATTTGTGGCTCTGGAAGAGCTATTGTTATGCCACATCTTCCCCTTTGAACATATGGTCAACGTTGTTGCATATGGGGTGGATTTATATCTTGTCAAATGTGGGCCCCCTGGAACAATAAGACTAAACTCTTTTTGGATCTCACGACATCCACTAAGTCAATCACCCAGGTCCCGCACTGGTACTGGCAACAAGACTATTTTCCATGCAGTGCTACCAGTGGATGGCCCACTGCTTGCTGTATGTATGTTTTAATAGCTTCTGGGGTCACATGCTGCATAGTGTGGCTGTTCTTTGACTCTACTCTCTCTCTACCTGGACGCACCATCTAATCTAGGATTCAAAATATAGGCACCGTCTGCATACCTACAATGACACACAAAACAGAACTGGTTCCTCTTCCTCTGGCCCCTTCATGCTTTTGCTCACCCCCTCTCCCATGCTACAAATGGAGGGGAACACTGCATTTCCCTCCCCAGTGCATTGTATATCCTACTGAATCTATTCACATGCTGTAGTCTTGTAGACCCTGTTGACCACTGCCATAATGAAAGCATAGCTGCAACCTACACCAGGATTTATTTTTCATGGATTAGGATATCCAAGTTCCTCTCCTCACTTGAAGTGCTGAGAGAGGACACTCCTTGTGACATTTTTGTAGTTGCTTCAGCACTCTGAATCTCCTCCTGGCTGGAATTCTGTTTCACTGGTTTCCTCTCAGCTTCTGATGATCTGGCCCAGAATGAGTTCAAGTCTCCGCAGGGCACGCTTCCAGCATCACAGGATAAGAACAATTGGATCTGTGTACAGTTTCTTAATATTCTGCTTCTGGTTTGGAGCCAGATCCCATGGTAAGTACCCATGAATGGTGGGTTGTGAATGTGAAGAATTGCTGACAAAAGCTGCTTAGGCTTGAGGGCCATCAGAGAGTTTTGGACACATTCATTCACAAATCCAAATTATTAAAATCTGAATAATCATCAGGCACATTCTACCTTCCTAAAGACCTAGCCTGTGGCTAATAAAAGGGGAACGGAGGGGTTTTTCAGATACCTGGACTTGGAGAATGAAAGGCAGTACCTTTCTGATATGACCACCTCTCATTTAACCCACATGGTTTACATATATCATGTACTCCCTAAAGTATTCAGTGCTGGAAATAGCCTTTTACGGTAGCTAGTCTTTCCTCCATGCCAATGCAAGAGTGTTCTCTATATCTCAGACTCCAGTGCTTTTTCTAGTCTAGTATTAAATAACGCAAGCCATGATACTTCCTTCCTTACATTGGAGAAACTATTCAATAGCCTTCTAAATCTCACCCTTACGAAATTTCTTCTAATAGACAAAGGAAGAGACATATGCTGCTCTGAAGAGCTTAGTCATTCTCCCTGTTTGGGACCACCTGGGCCTACTCTTAGGGTTGCCAGCGCTCCCGGTTTCACCAGGAGTCTCCCGCAGTCAAGCTCTATCTGCTGGAGGCTATTGAAGCCAATCCAGGAGATTTTAGGCCACTAAAAATCCAGCGGGACTAAGACAGGCTCCCTACCTGCCCTGGCTGCCCTCATGCCACTCCCGGAAGTGGCCAGCACATTCCAGCACAGGGGGGGCAGGGGGTCTCAGCACACTGGGCCCTGCCCCGAGTCCTGAGTCTGCAATTCCCATTGGCAGGGATCTGCAGTCAATGGGAGCTGTGGGGGCAGTGCCTGAAGGCACAGGCAGCGCACAAAGCCCCCTGTCCCCTCCTCACCAGGGGCTGCAGGGATGTGCCGGCCACTTCTGGGAGCAGCGCAGGGCCATGGCAGGCAGGGAGCATGCCTTAGCCCCGTTGCGCCACTGACTGGGAGCCGCCCAAGGTAAGTGCCGCCCAGCCAGCGCCCACACCCCTCACCCCTTCCTGCACCCCAACCCCCTGCCCCCAGCCCTGAGCTCCCTCCTGCACCCAAACTCCCTTCCAGAGCCCGCACCCCTCACCCCCTCCCACACCCCAATCTCCTGCCCCAGCCCTGAGCCCCCTCCTGCACCCAAACTCCATCCCATCGCACCCCTTCCTGCTACCCAACCCTCTGCCCTAGCCTGGTGAAAGTGAGTGAAGGTGGGGGGATAGAGTGAGTGGGGTGAGGCTTTGGAGAAGGGGGCGGGCCTCAGGGAAGGGGCAGGGCAATGGTGTTTGGGTTTGTGTGATTAGACAGTTGGCAACCCTACCTACTCTAGGCCTGTTTTCTTTGTACTTAAGGCACCATCTTTACTTAGTAAGAATCATTTATATAATCTTTTTCTTCAAACTTTCAAATTTGTTTTCACTCTCTGGTGTAAACATCTATCCATTTCTCTTCCCTGTTAAACACTCCACAGCTTGTCTCCTCAACAGTTGTATCAGAATCATTGATGCTGGGAGGGTCCCAGAGCTTGGGCTCCAGCCTGAGCCTGAATATCTACACAGCAATCTTTAGCCCCATAGCCTGAGCCAAAGTTAGCTGACCAGGGTCAGCCATCACCATGACATGGGTCTTTTACGCCTGTGTAGATGCACCCTGAGCCCAGGCACTAGCCAGCAGGGACCCCCTAACAAGTGTAGTACACTGGATTCCTGCCTTCCTGTTGCATAGCGGATGAAGAGGATGGAGCCTCTGTGGAGGTTGGTCAAGGTGACTGTTGGAGAGTGGATCTTGAGAGTGGAATTGTGACAAGTCAAGGATTGTAACAGGCAAAAGGGAGCCAGAGGGTCAGACAGAAGGTCTGACTAGACTTGCCTGGAGAGATGGGCTAACTTAGGGAAGGTTAGTAGAGCTCTGAGCAGAAAACCTGAAGAGAGCTCTGCTTGGTGTCCCTAGCCCCAGAAGCTTACCACTTAGGTAGATTGTGGTGGGCTGTGGAGGGGAGAGATTCCTCAGAGAAAGTGAGGGACTCTCAGTCATCCCAGTAGCAAGGGTTAGTGCTGGGAGGTAACCTCAGACAGACCAGTCATAGTACAATATGTATATTTGTAAATAATGAAGTAGCTAAAGAGAAACTTACATAGAGAGCATAAGATGAGCACTTTCAGTGTATAAAGCTATTTCTTTAATACTTCCTGCTCTGTGTTAGATTATATTTGTTCTTAGAATAATAAATAAGATACTTTATTTTCACAAAGACTAAGCCTCAGATGGGCTACTAAGTCATTTAGACACAACACTGCTGCTTCTCAAAGCAGTGTGACATAATAATTACCACATGCTAGGGTGTCTTTCTGAATTTCCAGTTCCTGGGGAGAAAAAACTAAAATCTTGACATTCTCAGGTCTGTTCTACACTACAGACCTATATCAGTATAAATAAATCACTCAACGGTATAAAAAATCCACACCCCTGAGCGACGTAGTTACACCAACCAAAACCCCCGTGCAGACAGCACTGTGTAGGCGGTAGGTGGATTAACTAAACCTACAGGAGAGTTCTCTCCCATTGGCTTAGAGCGTCTTCATTAAAGCACTACAGCAGTGCAGCTGCGCCGATGCAGCATTATAACTGTAGACTTGCCTTAAGTCTAAACAAGACAAGGAATGAATACTGCAGGGTAACACCAAAGGTACAAGGTAAAGAGTCACCAAGCAGATAGGTGTATATGTGGCACTTGTTCATCGGGAGGGGGGGAGTAGGTTCCACTCCTGGTATATTTATTGCTACAATGTGTCTGTAACACGTTGTACAGTTAGGTCTCATTTTGATATCAAGCTGTCCCGTTAGATATCATTTTCCTAAGAAACCAAAAATAATTGGCCCAGGATTGCTGACCATTTTGAAAAGTTTTGACTGAGTTTCAGTCAACTAGGGCCACATTCCAAGCACATTCCTGGGCCAAATTTTGGTTGAAACTCATTCAGGAGAAGGCATACCTTAAAGGGCTTTATAGTGCCATAGGGAAGCTACACAAGTCTGGTTGGTTTCATATAGCTATGACTCCAACCCGGGCCAAATTCAGTAGTTTTAGCTGAGCTGTGCTCTCAGTTCTTTCAAAAGTGAAACTCAGCTCAAAAGACATAGAGGGTGAACCCATGGGACTTGAACCAAAACAACAATGGAATGTCCTCCAGACACTCTGTGATCCAAATCCTCTGTTTCATAGAGCTCTAATGATAACAACAAGAAGCTGGATGTGCAATGCCTGTATTTCATAGGGCTGCATTTTTCTGAGAACCGGTATAAGTCACCTTTTCCCTTTGTCTCTCCTTTTCACAGTCAGTAAGTTTAGCGATTTTTTTAAAAATACAAGCTTGCATATTTCTTTGCCAATTCCACAATTTCAGGAAGATCCCCTGAGACAGGTGCAGTTAGCTCGAAAGTGGAGGAAGAAATTCCAAATGGAAATAGAATGGCCCCTTTGTCTGACACGTCTCCTCAGATTCTTATAAATGCTACACTGGCTTATCTGTACACAATAGGCTAATAAGCAAGATTGTAAACAAGCATCAGATAAGTCAGATGCAATCCAAAGTTCTGATAGCATCTGCCACTGATAGGACACTGTAAATATAGCATTTCATTAATACAACAGAGCCATTAAAATACTTAAATGGATTAAATACTATAGAGGAAGGGAAATTGTCTAATGTGGTAATAAAAGGTATAACCAGGATTAATGGAATCAAATCAAGAAATGAAATATCTAAATTGAATATTGGGGAAAACTTGCGAACAGCAGGACCTATTAGACTATTTCAGCCAAATTGTGGATCAACAAAATTGGCCTCATTCATTTCAATGAGGTTTCATGGATCTAAATGAAGGCAGAATTTGGCCCATTGTCTAAATAAGGAGAGAGAGAGAGTTGGTTGAGTGATATTGTCGCAGGGCGACAACTCACTGCTGCGGCGCCTCCTGCTGGTTGTATTGGGAATTAGCTCTTTTCAGCCAGGTGCGCCCCCTGCCGGTTGGTGTCTCGCCTGCCGCTGGCCCCCTGCCCCTCCTGGACTCTGGTGCCCTTCTACATTAGGATTTTGTGCCCTGGCAGTACCCCCTCAGTCTGGGTCTCCCCTCTCAGGGGAACCCCCAACCCCCTATCCCTCCCTTGCCTCAGTGGCTACTGTCAGTCATCATCTACCCCCCACTCCGCGGGGCAGATTGCAGTCTGTACCACTCATCATCGGCAAGGGGGGGTGGGACCAGCTGCCTCTGTCTAGGTCTGGGCTGCTCCTCTGCAGCCTTAGTACCCTTTTGTGGGCCTTTACCTCAGCCTGCAGCCTGGGGCTCTGCTAGGCTGGAGCTCCCCAGCTCCCTCTGCCCTTCCCCAGCACTGCTCTGCCCTAGGTACCCTCCTCAGCTTCCCAGGTAGCCAGGTCCTCCTCTCTCCATGTAGCTAGAGAGAGTGTCTCTCCTTCTGGCCCACTACACAAACAGCCCAGCTTTTTCCCTCTCAGCCCTCTCCCAGGGCTGTTTTAAGCCCTTCAAGGCATGGCGAGGGGACCACCCCGCCACATTATATATATATATATATATATATATATACAGTGGTGAGCTGGAGCCGGTTCCCACCGGTTCGCTAGAACCGGTTGTTAAATTTAGAAGCCCTTTCAGAACCGGTTGTTCCGCGAGGGAGAACCAGTTCTAAAAAGGCTTCTAAATTTAACCTGCCAAAAGTGGCGCCTTAGGCACTGACTCCACAGGTGCTCCAGCCCTGGAGCACCCAAGGGGAAAATTTGGTGGGTGCACCCACCGGCAGCTCCCCGCCCCACCCCCGGCCCCAGCTCACCTCACCTCCGCTCCGCCTTCGCCTCCTCCCCTGAACGCGTCGCCCTGCTCTGCTTCTCTGCCCCCCCAGGCTTTCCGCAAACCAGCTGTTCGCGCGGGAAGCTGGGGCAGGCTGAGAAGCAAGCGGCAGCTTCCCGCTCAGGCCCAGGGAGGCGGAGGTGAGCTCGGGCGGGGGGGGAGGGGCAAGGAGGGCCGCCCGCACCGCAGCAGGTAACCCGGGGGGGGGCGCAGGAGAACCGCTCCCCGCCCCAGCTCACCTCAGCCACCCTTGGCCTGAGTGTGAAGCCGCGGCCTGCTTCTCAGCCAGCCCCGGCTTCCCTCCGAACAGCTGATTTGCGGGAAGCCGGGCCGGGGGGGGAGGGGGGCTTGGAGAAGCAGAGCGGGGCGGCACGTTCAGGGCAGGAGGCGGAGCAGAGGTGAGCTGAGGCCAGGCGCGGGGCCGGGAGCTGCCGGTGGGGGCTCTGCACCCACCAAATTTTCCCCATGCCCTGGAGCACCCAGGAAGTCGGTGCCTAAGGTGCCACTTTTGATGTGATCAGTGGGGGCAGCAGCCGGTCCCCCTGTTCCCCCCCCAGATATGCTTTCCCACCCCTACGAGCCAGAGGGACCTACCGGATGCTTCCTGGGAGCTGCCCCAGGTAAGCACTGCTGGGACTCCCCACCTCACCCCCCGGCAGGTGCCTCTGGTTCTTAGGGGTGGGGTGGGCACCCACTACGGTGGCCCACGAGACCCTCCTGCCCGGTTCTGGGGGCAGTCAGGGGAGGGGGGTGGATGGGGCAGGGGTTCTGGGGTGGGGGGAGCGTCAAGGAACGCGGGGGGGTTGGATGGGGCAGGAGTCCCGGGGGGCGGGGGTGGGCAACGACCCCCTCGTGGGGTGAGGAGGGAACCCATTGTTAAGATTTTGGCAGCTCATCACTGTATATATATACATACACACACTCTTCCTCATTTAGTAGGTCTATTTTCTTTTCTGTATATATTGGGATGAAAGTAATAACTAATTTATTAATTTACATCTGTCTTACATAACAAAATAAAATAAATTATCCCTTGTAAAAACAAGTAGAGAAAAATCTTACAACATTTGTGTGATGGGTTAGATCACAGAAACCCCCTTGGGGCTGCCAGCTGGTGTGCCAAGACTACTTCTGCCCCTGCTTTCCCTGCCCTCCCAGCTTGGGACTTCAGTGCCCTACCTGGTTTGAGCCAGACCCGCTAGCCTGCTGCAAACCCAGACCGAGATCTGAACCACATCCCCTAACAGCTGTAGGCTTAATTGAAAGCAGGTTAAGAAGTGTTCCTGCCTTTAACACTCAGATGCTCAACTCCCAATGGGGTCCAAACCCCAAATAAATCCATTTTACCCTGTATAAAGCTTATACAGAGTAAACTCATAAATTGTTTGCCCTCTACAACACTGATAGAGAGATATGCACAGCTGTTCCCCCCCCCCCGCCAGGTATTAATACATACTCTGGGTTAATTAATAAGTAAAAGGTGATTTTAATAAATACAAAGGTAGGATTTAAGTGGTTCCAAGTAATAACAGACAAAACAAAGTGAATTACCAAGCAAAATAAAATAGAACACACAAGTCTATGTCTAACACAGTAATTAAACTGAATATAGGTAAAACCTCACCCTTAGAGGTGTTTCAGTAAACTTCCTTTTACACACTAGTCTCCTTCTAGTCTGGGTCTAGCAATCACTCACACCCCCTGTAGTTAATGTCCTTTGTTCCAGTTTCTTTCAGGTATCCTTTGGGGTGGAGAGGCTATCTCTTGAGCCAGCTGAAGACAAAATGGAGGGGTCTCCCAGCGGATTAAATAGACTTTCTCTTGTGGGTAGATACCCCTCCCTCCTCTGTGTAGAATTCCAGCTACAAGATGGAGTGTTGGAATCACATGGGCAAGTCACATGACCATTCATGACTCAGAACTTACAGGTCGCAGTCATGGTTCACATGCTACCTTGAAAGTCCTCAAGTAGACTTCTTATATGGATTGGAGCCTTCCAAGATCCATTATTCGTTAAGTGCTTCTTGACTGGGCACTTAACTTGCAAATTCCTTTCTAAAGAAGCTGACCAAATGCCTTACTAAGGCCATTTAAAATCAAACAAATATACACCCAATATTCATAACTTGGAATACAACAATGAGACATGCATACAAATAGGATCAATGTATTCAGTAGATCATAACCTTTACATAGATATGTTACATGGCATATGTAGCATAAAACATATTCCAGTTATGTCATAAGCATATTCCCATAATGCATTATGGGGTGCAATGTCACAATTTGAATAAACCCCAAATCACCAAGTTTTGATGATGTGCATCCTGGGTTGCTAAGGCATTAACTAACAAACCTAAAGAACTAGCATGTTAACAGTCATGTTTTAAAATGTTATTAAGAGGTTCCAAGGAATTAAATGTGGTACTGATCTTCAAGAGTGTGATCCTGGCAATTACTACCTCATAAATCTAAATTCCATCCCTAGTGAAATCAAAGAATGACAATTATGGGGGACATTTAAAAAAAATCCAAGCTCCTAGGGATAACAGAACCAATAGGCAGCATGAATTTATAGAAAAATAAGTCTTGCCAGGAAAAGTTGATCGCTTTCCTTGAGCAATTAGTGGACAAAAAGAACATGCTAAGATATATCTGGATTATACTAAAGCATTGGCTACAGTGTCACAGGAAATTTTAATTTTCAAATTTAATTCAGATTGGCTGGAATGTGGCAATTGTCTGATGAAGGGAAACCTGGCTGCAGGACCGCAAAAAAGGTAAGGATGATAATGGCAAAGTATAAAATTAAGGAGCTGTGTGCGAGGTACTACAGGAACCAGCATTAGCTATAGCCTTATTAACACTTTCATCTGTGATACGAGAAAAGGAGGTAAATGGCATATGGAAGTGGCTTGAACAGGATATTGATGTGGGAAGTGCTGCACACAGCCAGTGAGGAAAGAAATATAATAGAGGGGTGTCTTAGGCTACCCTGCCAACTTATGGCAGTATAACAATGTCACTCAAGGGTGTGGAGACGGAGTTATACCAATCTAACCCACAGTGTAGACAACACTATGTCAACATTAGGGCTTCTCCCACCAACATAGCTACCACGTCTTGGGGAGATGGAGTACCTACGCCAGCGGAAGAAGCTCTCATCTTAGTGCCTTTACTAAGCATTACAGTGACACTGTAAGTGTAGACACAGCAGTTAGGCAGGCAGACAGCCAATAAGTAACTGAGATCACTTTAGAAAATAAAAGATAGTTCATTGGGGCAAAATAATCCAAAATAATCAGTTATTTAACAAGAAGACACAGTGAGTCAGGGGACCTGAGTTCTGTTCCTGTTTCTGCCACTGTCCTTCTGTCTGAGCTGGGGCTAGTCACTTCACCAATCTGTTTCTCCTCCCACCTTTGTCTGTTTTAAGTACTTAGACGGTATGTTATTCAAGGCAAGGACTGTCTCACAGTCTGTATGGTCCCTAGCACATTAGAGCCCCAGTCTTCGTGGCAGCCTCTATGTGTTACTGTAATACCAATAGCAGGTGACAGCTGAAGGAGGCGACAGAGGCAGATGACTGAGATCTACTCCAGGATTCTCCTGGGGAAGGGACGTCATTTACATTATGTCCCTACTCTACTCCAGGCATCTGCACACATCATGTTCCCATGTTGCAGAGCTCCTCCATTACCCCCAGTCTTGTCCACCTAGGACCAGTCATTTACCCAGCAGTCTGGGATTCACACACCATTTGTCACACACACACACAAAAACTGAAGTGTTGTCTTCTATGGAAGAACATGCTTTCCTGCTTTCCACACGTTTGCCACTACTTAGCAAGAACTTGCCAAGAACCTAGCACAATTCAGAAAGGGATGGATTGGTTATGTATATGGACATATGCAGAGTTATAAGAGTTAATGCTAACAAAAATTTTGGACAGACTATTAAAACTGATGGGACAGGGCCTGAGCCAATCTTTAGCTAGTAGAATTCTGGGTGAGACCTTCACCAACATCTACCCACTGCACAGTTCTTACAGCTTCCTCTGAAGTCCTATTGTTCCACTGTTGGAGACATATACTGTACCTGGTAGACATGGGTCTGATTCTGTGTGTTAATTCTTATGTTATACCTCAAATAGAGTTTTATACTGCAACCTTCATAGGAACAAGAAACAACAGGGATGCATAGATGCAAATGGTAAACAGCAGTACGCCATTCAAACAAATAGCATTTACAAAATCATGTCAATTCCTTGAACCCAACACTGACTAAATACAGGGGGTACAACTATTAGCTGTAAGTGAATAAAAAAGTATTTATAAAATGGATAATTTGGATCTGATTAATGTTTATAAATGTGTTTACATATGAATTGGATATTAACCTATAGCTCTAAATGGTTTAATTAGCCTTGAAATATTGTCTCAGTGTACAATGAAAAATAACTAATTCACAAAGGAAAATGAAAAGGAAATCTGCAAGCTCAAATGAGGTCAATTAATTAAGCAATTTGCATAAATTTGAATGGTTATTTTCCAGGCATTTTTGACATTTTGCACTTCCTATTCCCATCACACCAACAAAATACTTTTCTGTCACCCTATTTATGCGATACATCAATCATCCAACGGGCTCACTGACTAGCCGCATGCACTGCAGTATAGCAGTTTTCACACACAAGCTTCCTGAACCATGCACAATCTAGCATCCCATTTACAGCTGTATTATCTTATCACCGGCAGATGCATTTACAGACTGCTTTAGCTTCATTCTTACCACCAAATGGAGAAAAGGATATGAAATTTGACTTTATTGTCAATGGATTTTCACATTGTGAAACCCAAGCAGATGGTAACAATTACAGATTGACATTTTTCACACAAAGGGCCAAATGCTGCATATTTCACCAGCTGAAATCTGGAGTAACTCATTTAATTTAACTGGAGTTTCTACATATTCAGACTGGTGAAAATGAGAGCAGTGACAGCCCAATATCCATAGTCACCAGTGGAACCCTGAAAAACTCCAGAGTAGTTTTCTCTGTTTAATGCTGCAGCCACCCCATGGTTACTACAGTTATTTCCAATTATAATTATAGGGGAAAGTTTGGTGCCTACTGGATAGTAACTTTTTGGCAAATGGAGAGTCCTTAGTGGCAACCATTGTGTACGCTTGTTCCCCAAACCAATCTCTAGTACTGTAGCACTCTGCTCCCCTACAGACAGTGTCCTGCAGGCAGGGTTGTTCTGTGTACTTGTGGAAATGCCATGAGCATAGTGACAAAGGCCTTGATTTTGCAAGTGACAGTTCGCAAGACTGCAGCGGGGCTTTGAAGTCATCCTTATGCTGTTGACTGCAGCATCGTGGCCTAAAGCTGTAACCTCTGACCAGTCTGTTCCCTGTTACTGTTGTCCTTTGGCTAAATAAGCACACACCCAATGCCGTCAATCCTGCAGTTGGGGATTTGTGTGAATTTGCAAGAGTTGAGCGGGGTTTTGGTTTTGCAAAACATTTGACTGGGAAATAATGGCTTCATTCTCCACTTTTGTGCATCACACAATCTCATTATGTTTGTAACAGGGAAAAATCTTGGCCCAAATGAAGTCAAAGGGAGTTTTGCCATTGACTTCAGTGGGGCCAGGATTTCACCTCTCAGAGCTAGTAGCTATCCCAGAGATGAGTTGGAAAAAAATAATAAGTTCTTTTCATTAAGGACTAAATTGAGTGCCATGAGCAAGACAGTTGGAGTGCTCAGATTGCCTTACAACTAAAGTTGGTCAGAACCTATTCGGCAAAATGTATTTTTTCTGAAATATGCTGTTTTGAAGCCAAAACATTTAGCAGTGACATATCAATTTAGATGAAGTTTTCAATGGAAAAGTGTCTGAGGTCTACGGCTCCCTGGTCAGGGAAAAAACAAGAGAGAGAATCAAAAACCTGACCTTTTCATACCATAAATGGCTATTTCAACAAAAATCTGTTTCCTCGGTAACTTTGGAAAGATTCTTTTTTCATTTCAATGCGTAATGAAAACAAATGTTAAAACTTTGAAAGTTATTATGAAATTGAGGCCTTGTCTACACTAAAGGGAAAAGTCGATTTAAGCTACGCAATTTGAGTTATGTGAAAAGCGTAACTCAAATCGACGTAGCTTAGATCTACTTACCCCAGGCTCCACACTACATGACATCTCGTCTCTTCCATTACACTTCTCGATCAAGTGGAGTATAGGAGTTGACGGGAGAGTGATCCACAGTCGATTTAGCAGGTCTTCACTATACCTGCTAAATTGATTGTCAATGCATCGATCGCGGCAGCGTTGATCTTCCGGTAAGTGTAGACAAGCCCTGAATTGTCATCCTCTGGCCTTCTCTACCTCAAATCCTCCACCTACACAACTCTCCTGGCAGAATATTAGGCAACAACATGCAGAAATGTAAAATAAAAGCATTTCATCCTCAGACCAATCTTTCATTGGCTGGTTAGTTATCCTAAGGGCAGAACCTGGTTACCTAGCAACTTTTGAGAACTGATTAACCAGTGTATTGGTGTTACAGCCATCCCGGAGAGGTTCAGTAACTTTTACCTTGCATCAGTGTTTTATAGCTGATGCCCTCTGAAGTGGAAGTTATGTATCAGGAAAGGATAAAACTGCTCAGATAAATGAAAAGACAGTCTGAACTTTGCCCAGCATAATCAGTTGCATGATTTACTCCCCACCCAGAATTCAGCAGAGCTTCAGGATTTATCAAATGCAGTCTTAAAGGACTCTTAAAGGAGGCAATCACATTTGCGAGAAGAGACAGAGTAAATGGGTGGTCCTCTCTCTTCCCCTTCTTCAACCCCCCACACAGCCAGCTGTTAGAATGCAGCAGGAGACAAAGCACAGCCAGGCTGCGTTATGTACTACAACAATATTTCTGTTGCCACTTTATTTTCCTCAACTTTTATTCTGTTGTAAATGTTCTGACACAGATGCTGTAAACTTGGGCAATAAAATGAGGATAATTGTGCTAACCTGCTTCCTAACTTCAGTAATGATTTTAAAGTTCTATAGACATGTGTTATATATTAAGGCCAGACAATGGCAAAGGTGGCTTTCCTGTTATTTATTTAAATTCTGACCTGTGACTCTGAATGCTTCCCTCTGGCTTATTTTCTGTTCAGATAAGTCCAATGCTTGATATTTATCAGCTCCTGCAATGTGATGTTAATTCTCCTGGAAACTGCATGTCAGAATATATGCACTATACTTCACATGTTATCAATAAATAGTGATCTTATGTACCCAACTGTACTGATAGTGAGTGCAGTATGTGATATATTTAAATCCTCTTATTTTCCTTCATTTTCATGTATTTAGCACACTTAGAAGTCACCTATCAAAAGTCATTGTTATTTATTGTATAGTAACCTATGGGCCAGATCTTCAGCTGCTATAAATCAGAATAGCTCCATGATGACACCAGAGCTGCACTGATTTACACCAGATGAGAATCTGGCCCACAGAGTCTTTTACAGACAGAATGCAGAAGTCTTAGCACAGGCTCTTTTTGCACTTTTTTATGAGCTAACCAAACAACAATACACACACTGCACTCTGATAAAGGAGAGAGGAGACAATTCTGAACATCTTGCATTTACGTTACTCACACCATCCGAGATGGAGAACCCGAAAGTGTCAGACATCATCTTCATCATCATTCTAACCATCATCATCATCCTCCCAAATAGTCATCATCCTAGCATTCGACCAAGGCATGCAGACTGGGACACAGCGCCTATAATGTGTTACTCTGACACCCATGGGGGTTTAACATATTTATGAAGGTTTTAATCCTTTTTACTTATTTGAACTTCCACACAACACTACTTTTGGGGTGCCCCATTTTCATTAGGTCCCCATATACTCATTAATGTTTACGTTACTTAATCGCCATAACAATTGGTGGCTAGCACATCGGTGACACCATCTGTCTGCAAAATTCCAAAAATACTCTAACCAGCTTTAACTGGTACTTTATAATATATATTTCCTACATATTAGCCTTTAACATACTCCTCATGCAGCATTCTGTCTTGTGACATCTTGTGATATAGGGTCACTTACTGGTCATGAAGTTTACTTTCTTGCTTATGGCAAGTCTTTCTTTAGACCTGAGGCCTTGTTTGGCTAAGCTAAATACCTTACAGGACTGAAGCCTGTAGGCTATGTGTTACAATATTCATTAATACTTATATTTCACCTTTATGTTCAGAATATACCTGATATCTTATGTCCTTGGCTACATTGTTGTGTATCCACCATAGCCATCAGGGAAGTAACACTTCTGATGAGCCTAAAAGAAAAAGACATGTTAAAATAAATAAATAAATAAATAAAATAATAAGAGCACCGAAAACAATTGGCAGGTAGTAAAAGGTTTGCAGAGGGGAATAAGAGGCAACACATGGCAGAATCAGGTCAAGTCTGTACCAGGCCCCGATGCAGCACTTCCTGCTTCATTTGCAGTCCTCCCTGATATACAACAGAATGTGAGGTACTTAAAATGCCAGGAGGCCTCCAGTGCCCTTTGTAGCCTGCCCTGGGGAGCTACTCATACCCTGATGTGCGAGAACAGAATCCCTGGATTGTGATGCGGGCCAGAGTACACCAAAATTCAACTGAGAGGCATTAGGCTCAGGAAAAGAGGCACATGGTCCCCAAGTTCATGTCTGAACATTCACAGTGCTTGAAGTTCTGTGGCAGCTATAGGAAGCTATAGGTCATCTTGGTCAATGCAAAACTCTTAGGGCTACATTTTTAAAGGCTGGTTTTCAATGGGAGTTAGGTGCCTAGGCACTTTTGAAAATTCTGCTAAGTGCCTATCTGGATCTTTAGGAGCCTAAACACCTTTAAAAATCTGGCCATTAGGGCCTAATCCAAAGCCTATTGTAGTCAATAGAAAGATTCCCATTGATTTCAATTGGCTTTGGATCAGGTCTTTTCTGGCTGGGGAGCTGTTGATGTTGTTTGATTGCAAGCGTCTCCCTCTCACAATGATATTCACCCAAGTGCAGGTGATTAGTATCGGGCTTGGGAATGCTGTACCATGCCAGTCCCATTCAAGCACCGAGGATTAAAGTGGAATTTAAGTGGTACATAGGCCTGGGGATGTACCTCCATGCTGGGATGTGTGATATAATACAGATCCCATGTTTGAAAAGTACAGTACTTGCTCCTGAGCCTTTGGCTACTAGCAGCTTCGTACCTGGGTATAATTTAACAAACATACCTGTGAAAAAGAAAAAAAAAAATATGTGAACTGCAACCCACCACACAAATTCACACTAGAAAATCTGTAGGCCCAATTGTAGAAACCTTACTCATGGGAGTAGTCCCTCTAAAGTTAGTGGGACAATACAAAGGGCTCAGAGATCAGGCCCTATACATTTCAAAAGTATCTGGCCAGATCATTTTAACTCTGTAAATAATACTTTGTCCATATCCATCAACTCTCACCCGAGGACCAGAAAGCTCTTTACATGCATTCACTGAATCTCCCAACATCCTGATGAGAAAGGTACATCTTGCAATACCCTTTCTGCAGATAGGTAAAGTGAATAATTCAGTAACTTCCCCGAGGTCACATATCAAGGACTAGTGCAGGGCTAGAACACCCAGTTCCCTGCTCTAACCACTAAAGAGAACACTGCCTCCAACACAATGTACTGGGAACTAAAATTTGCAAACTTGGGTTCCTAAACTTAGGGCTTGTCTGCCATACCTGCTTGATGGGCGGTCAGTGATCAATCCAGAGGGGGTCGATTTATTGTGTCTAAATTGCTCTAGTCTAGACACAATAAATTGACCGCCAAGCACTCTCCCGTCGACTCCAGTACTTCACTGGAGCAAGAGGAGCAGGCGGAGTTGACGGGGGAGCGTCAGCTGGCAACTTACCACAGTGAAAGCACCGCGGTAAGTCGATCTAAGTACGTCGGCTTCAGCTACATTATTCAAATAGCTGAAGCTGCATAACTTAGATCCCACTCCCCACCCCAACAGTGTAGACCAGGCCTCAGGCACCTAAGTCCATATTTATTCTGGTAAGTAAGTAGCTGGTTTTCTGAAGGATTTTGCACCTGCAGCTCTGAGGGATTCCAGTGGGAAGAGGGATTCCCTAACACAGCTGCAAATAAAGTCACTTAAAAAAAATAAACCCCTCAGCCCCCACAGATGTGGACTATTTTATACCATCTAACAGACCAGAAGATGATCCACAGCTGAGGGCATTTAGCAACCTATACGGAGCCACATCCTCCACTGGTGTAAATTTCCTTAGTCCCATTGAAATCAAAGATGCCAAGCCAATTTACACTAGCTGAGAATCCGGTCCATTTTCTTTAATCTCTTAAACTGATTTTTTAAACAGACAAGAGAAACCGATGCACTCTTCCGCCAAAATGAATCTGTCTTTTTTGTTTTGTTTCTTTCTTTTTTAAAATAGTTTGGTTAAAAAGAACTCCTCAAGGGTGTTCCGATACTTTAACCTGAACAGTGGCTAAGCATGAAATGAATGCTGTTGGACTAATGGCCTCTGGGTAGGTATTCTGTGCTAATGGAATAGCATTCAAAAGCTTTGAGAAGGAAAAAAATGCTGAGTGAGTTTTGTTGTGATTTATGGGTGAAATACCTACATTTGCAGCAGGGCTAGGGAGTTCCATAAAGGTCTATAGTAAGGAGTTATAATGTTTCAAGCTAATTATAATGCAAACTAAAGAAATACACATTGAGAAGGGAAGAAAGGTACATTCCCTAAGTGGAAATTTATAGAACATTTACTGTCAAGAAGAAGAGAGGTTATTTTTATCTGAGAGCTATTCCTCACAGATTTCTAAATCTACAGGGCCACTGTGCTACCTTTGTTGTGATTATAGACCTTTGTTACTAACAATTGCATCAGCTGTCCCCCAAAATTTATATTTAAAAAATCATTCTTAATTGGTGTAGTATACGCAACAGCATCATTGGACAGACTCATCAATCTCAGCGACTCCACCAGCCATTCCCTCATTGGGCTCATCTTTTCAAACCCACGCTTTTCAAACTCAAACTTTGCAACACGGCAAGACGGAGGTTCCTAGGGTTGTGTCTGGGACCAGAGGTATTGGCTAGTGTCATTCGGTTGCACAGTCCAAGCAGCGCCTGGCCAAAAGTGCTCACTCACGTAGCTGGGAGCAGCTTACATGCTAGAGGCTGTGTGGGGACAACCCGGGAGTGGGGGTTCTCACAGCAGAGCAGGGTAAGGCTGGCTCCCAGTGTCAAGAATTGGAGTGACCTAGCAGATCACTGGTCCAGATAACACCAGGGAATGTCACAGTTGTGGTTACTAAATAGGCATACAGAGGGAGCCAAATTTAAGTGCAGACATTTCCTCAGCTAGGTCGATGCACGGCGGCATACGTCACCCTAATCCTGTCATGTAGACCGTGCCCAAATTTGTGGTGGCACCAGGGCACTTCATTCTGTCTCTTGAGGGCCCTTCCACTCACTCTGTAGGGCCTCATCATGTAACACTGGCTGCTAATATCTCCCCTACCCCTCTGCCTGCCTGTGTCTCACTCATTGCTAATGAAAACACTGAACGTCAGAGCATTCCTTTAGTTGTCTAACTATGGATTAAATGCCTCACTTTAAGCCCTCTAATTGGAAAACTTTTGCTTCAACCTGTTTCTATTTACCTGTCTTTAAAATTAATGTAATACTTCCAGTTGTGAGGCTTAGTTGCTCAATGTTTGTGAAGTTCTCCGAGATCAGAAGGATGATGGGGGAGACATTTTGCCTCTAGTGGCTCCCATTGATTTTGGTAGTAGCCTCACAAGGGCATCTGAAGGGAGAATTTATCATTATGTAGCTTTCCTTCTCCAACTGGCTGGCTTAAAGGTGTTTTTGTTTAAAATCAGTTACATTTTGGTTAAGGAGGCTTGTTGTCAACTGATTGGCCGTTTGGTTGCGACAGTGATTAATTTGGTTCTAAAAATGATTTTTTAAAAAAACTTTTGTCCCATCTAAAATGGTATTGAATTTTACGACGTTAGCTGTAGACAGAGGCCTGATTCCATACTCCAAGCGGAGCTCCATCGCAACGGAGTGGCAATGATGCTTTGTATGAAATCTATAGTAGGTATGACAAAAGCTATAACCAGGCAGGTAGAAATCTCAGACATTGGATCAGATCCTCAGCTGTTGTAAATGAGCATTGCTCTACTCAGGTCAATAGAGCTATGCCAATTTATACCAGGTGCGGTGCTACCCTTTAATTGTACATACTGAGGGTCAGTTTCAAGCATACAGCTCGCACCGAAGTTAATGGGAGCAGTGCCTGTGTAGAATGTGACCTTTTACTTTCAAATACTTCCAGTAATTTTATTGGTGTATCCCATCAGGAGAAGATCATAAAACATTCTTTCTCCTAAGTCAAACACATCTATGATTTCATCTCTGTTGTGCCTGATGGGGGAGTTTTTCCACTTGATTTTCTGACATTTAATAACAAATATTTAACTGCAGCATAAACCAGTGAGACCCGTTGCTGAACAAAATGCTGATGGCATGCCTTAGCTTCTATATATTGCTGGCTTTATTAACTTTCAGATCAACTGTCGTGTCAGAGGATTAGCTGATCCATTTCCCAAGCTAGGTTATAAATCCAATATTCTTCAGTGGTATGTTTTTGCATTCAATGGTTTAACCACACTTGGCACAGCACCATCCTAAGGCCTGTTTGTTTCCAGTATGGAACCAATAAAGTTTCCTCATAGAATGGAAGCCATTGGGTCATCTGGGGTCTATATGAACAGTTTGCGTGAAGTTTATAGGTTACTCTTCAAACTTTGATCAAGAAGATAAATTTATGAGATCATGAAGCAAACCAAAAGCCGTAATCTGTAAAGCATGGCACCAAAATCATTCCTGTTGGTCTTGGGTCAGACTTTTGTAGCACTTGATAATATCTGGGCATCATACGTAAACAAAACCAGGCAAACTAGAGGCAGCGGTGTGTTGCTGAACTCTGGGTAAATCAGAGAGGAGCAGAAGCGCCTTTCCCTTTTGAAGCTAAAAAAATATGGACTCCAGCCAAATTCCTCACTCCGAATAAAAAGTGCAGCAACCTTTCTCCTCTACCCAGTCTGGAGAAACACTAAGGTTCAGGGAAAAGAAAGGCAGAACTTGAGAAAGAGAAAGGCAGAGACAAAGATAATTTAACAAACATACCTGTGAAAAAGGAAAAGGAATAGGTGAACTGCAACTCACCACATACATTCACACTAGAAAATCTGTAGACCCAATTGTAGAAACCTTACTCATGGGAGTAGTCCCTCTAAAGTTAGTGGGACAATACAAAGGACTCAGAGAACAGGCCCTATACATTTCAAAAGTATCTGGCCAGATCATTTTAACTCTGTAAATAATACTTTGTCCATATCCATCAACTCTCAGCCAAGGACCAGAAAGCTCTTTACATGCATTCACTGAATCTCCCAACATCCTGATGAGAAAGGTACATCTTGCAATACCCTATCTGCAGATAGGTGAAGTGAATGATTCAGTAACTTCCCCAAGGTCACATATCAAGGACTAGGTGCAGGGCTAGAACACCCAGTTCCCTGCTATGACCACTAAAGAGAACACTGCCTCCAAGGCAATGTACTGGGGGGCTAAAATTTCCAAAGGAAACATGATGGTATGATGTGTTATAGGTGCTCAAACACTACTGTAATGGGGGCCATATGAATATCTAGATATAATTTTTATCAGCTTGAATCTGGAACAGCCACATTACTCATGAGCAGCAAAGCTAGGAATGAGTTATCCAGGTCATCTGGCAGGAGTGACAGCAACATTATCTAAGCTGTATTGTACATATGTAGTATTTTCTATTTCTGTTTTATATGTTAAAGCTGCAGCTTAGTACATGACGGTTTGAGCTGTAAAATATATACCGAGAGAGAGAGAGAGAGAGATGCTCCAAAGGGCCAAGAGAACATGGCTACTGGAAGCTTATTTTCCTGGTTTCTTCTTCTTTTTTTGTGACTGTGCATCCATAAATTTGAATATTTTGTGTGTGTGTAAGAGAGAGACACACACAGACAGACCGACAGAGCGTTATAAAAACACTCAGACATTTCTGAAGCTTGGTAGTAGGTTTCTTTTCTTTATTCAAGATGTGAACACCCTGCATTTCAGAGCCAACAGGACACCCTCTTTGAAATATATGATTGATACCTTTTATGTCTCTCTTTCCCCGTCACAATTCCATGATTATAAATAGCAGGATAGTAAATTGCTTAGATAAGGTACATTTTTAACCCAAGGAAATATATGCTTTCATTATGGATGGGCAAACATGTTTGAATACAGTAATAATTCTCTGAAACTCTAGTCAAAACATGGATCTATTGTATCATTTGAATGGAAAAGAACTTGAATGCTTCAGAAACAAGACAGTTCTTTAAAAAATCAGGTAAGGCAAGGGCAAAGGTCATTATTTTTCACACTTGTGCATATCTCCATTCCGCCCAGGATAAATAACATAGGACTATTATTACAAACCTGACCTTAGCTGTCTTCAGGGTTTGATCCCATGACCTTCAGCACAGACCTGCTCATACAGCTTCTGATAGTGCCACTCCATGGGCTTTGGATTGAGTAGATGAGCTGTCTCTACAGTGATCCCTAGCACACTAGTAACTACCATTAAATACATTTTAAAATGCACTAGAAATTTCAGGAAAAAAGTATGAAAATGTTGAAATCTGAACTTCAGTAAGGGAACTCTACTCCCTACCCCATCCCCAGGGATTAATGGCTGATGAGAACTCTGGAAGATCGAAAATTAAACACCACCAGCTTTAAGGCCCCAGTTCAGCAAAGCAGTTAATCCCATTGCTTAACTTTAAATATATAAGCACTGGCTTCCCCATTCATCAAAGTGTTTTAAGCATAGACCTTAAAAGTTAAGCATGCACTTAGGTACTTTGCTGAATTGGGGCCTTCGTAAATACAAAGTCTATTGTTTCTCTTTTGGTATGTCTAAATATCCCCTCCTGACTAACAGAAATGCCAAAAATATTATCTGCCACTTACCCTTTGCCATAGCACTGCTAGCATATGCTTTTTGGCATAAGAAGTAGAGTATCTTAGAAAAATATGGTATCAGATAAGCACTGACTTATTATAATGGCTTGCAATGCTTAATATGTAAAATATGAGATCAACAGAATGCCAATTTGCCAAACAAGGAAAAGTTAATGAAAGTGGGTTTCTGAGTTGCTTTCCCCCCCCAGTGTCCAAGAGTCCAAAATGCAAATCATAAGTTTATTGTTAATACAGTTCTAAAAGCAATCTCGGCTTTATCGTTGTTAACTAAATATAGAGTGAACTATTTTAAACAATTTCTGTCAGAAAAATGCCTTCATTTTGTATGGCTCTATTTTAGTTCCATGGCTTAATCCAAAAAAAGAATCAAAGTCTCAGCTTTTTCAACTTCCTAACATGGAAATCAAAGTAGATGACTAAATTTTGGCTTAATTCCGATCCTTGAATCAAGATTATATTTCCAGAAGCAGGTGCAGAAAGATCCTGTGCTATAATTAGAATGGGAAGGATTTGATTTTAAAAAGCAATTGACAATAATTGTCAGATGGATTTTAGAGAGGAAGGGTGAGGTCTTCAAAAGCCATTGAGGGGGATATAGATGTACAGTTCCCAGCAAAATGAAAAGAACTTGTACATCTATATCCCCTATACAGACCTGTACAGGTCAATGCACCCATTCAAATTCTCCTGGTGTTTTAAGTGTCTCAGGGTGTAAATACAGTGTAAGTGCTACAAAGAATTTGGGCTGAACCCCTGCAAGGAGGAAGGGGGAAATGCATCCAATCTGCCCAAAAAGTGATGAAAAATACTTTCTATAGTTAGTAACTGAATTGTACAGATTTGGAAAGTTCAAAAGCATATGTTCCACTTGCCAGCTAGTTTATTCTGTCACTATTAATTCTCTGTGGCCATCAACCAATTAATAAGATGTTAATATTACAAAATGTTAAAAATTATTATCAACTGTATCGAAGTCATCATGAGTCTGGATTTCACCAGCCGTTACATTTTCTAACAATAACAATTAGTATCTAATGTTATTCAATTTCCTGATAATACAAGAAATTAAAGTGATCTAGCTACAGAGTTGGAAATCACTATGACTCATCAGATTTCATAACATTAAAAATCTAGGTTTTAGAGTAACAGCCGTGTTAGTCTGTATTTGCAAAAAGAAAAGGAGTACTTGTGGCACCTTAGAGACTAACCAATTTATTTGAGCATAAGCTTTCGTCAGCTACAGCTCACTTCATCCGATACAGTATGCATCCGATGAAGTGAGCTGTAGCTCATGAAAGCTTATGCTCAAATAAATTGGTTAGTCTCTAAGGTGCCACAAGTACTCCTTTTCTTCTTATTAAAAATCTAATCTATCCAAGCCAAATTGCTCAGTCTTGAGGACTGAGATCACACAGTGTTTGGCCTGAGTAAGGACTGCAGGATCGAAGTCTAATTATAATGAAGTTTTCTCTTTTTCGCTTTGCCTGGATGATTCTTCACCTCTTCCTAGCTCTGACTATGGTTTTGCAAGAAGGCTGAATTACTGCTGAAAAAGGTCAAGAGACAGAAAAATTAGTTCATGTAGCTTCCAAGTAACATTTCAGCTGAAAAAAAATCTTAAATTGTTTGTTTGTATAAATGAAAACATAGGAAAAAGGAGGCTTGCAAAACACTTGCACTATTTATGAATGATGCTCTTGTTTAAAAGAAACAAAGGAAAATGCTATTATTGTATGCAATCCAGTGTAACTATATCTATATAAGCGCATGAATTCAGTATAACTTTCAGTCATTCCTCATTTTCCTCAGACTGTGCAATCCATACAAACAATTTGTCCATCTGCTTTCCTTTTTACCCTTCCAGTCGAAGCATGTGGCATATATTCCATTGGATGTATGCCGCTTGAGGTGTCTGTAGACTGTTTAAATGAGGTAATGTTAAGATTTCAGTGTCTATTCATCATATAGATATTTTACATACAAATTTGTCTTTTTCCACTTTGTTAATTTCATTTCCATTTTTATTTCTTGATGTTCCTGTCCCTTATTTTGCAGGGAATAGATATTTTGCCACATGACTATCTGGACTGTTCATATGAACTCTAAAACTTCAGCGCCAGATGCTGGCCAGACAATGTGTGAGTATGCAAGGTGTAGAGACCCAGTGAGTTCTTCCCTTTGTGCTTCCTTGCCAGACTAAATCCCATACTTACTGACCCCGCCCCAGCAAAGTTGGAGGAAATCAGAAGAGCTCTGCTCCCATTTAGGCACTGTGAAGGAACTGGAGCTATTCTAATAACTTATAACAGTTTTCAAGTACATAAAAGGTTGTTACAAGCAGGAGAGTGAAATATTGTCCTCGTTAAACTCTGATGGGACAAGAAACAATGGACTTAAATGGCAGCAAGCGTGGTTTAGGTTGGACGTTAGGAAAAGCTTCTTAACTATCAGTAGATAAGCACTGGAACAAATTGCCTAGGGAAGTTGTGGAATCTCCATCATTGGAGGTTTTTAAGAACAGATTAGACAAACACCTCTCAGGAATGGCCTAGTTATTACGTAGTCCTGCCTTGAGTGCAGGAGACTCGATTAGATGACCTCTCGAGGCCCCTTCCAGTTCTATATTTCTATGATTCTATGAATACTGTATTTTGGCCTAAATATGGGATGTTTACTGTATGAATAAATTGGTTAATTTTCCACTTAGCAAAATTTGGAATGGCTGTTCTGCAGGAAATCTGACATTTCAACATTTGTTTTCATCCCCAAAAGGGATGAAAAATTGAAATTTCAAATTTTTTTCCCAGAATGGCGGTCTCCAAAAAAATTTATTCAAAAACATTAAAAAGTTTTGTTTCAACAGGTTTAGCTAAAACTAAACAAAAAAAAAAGCACCTTTGTAAAACTGTAATGGTTTGTTTCACTTTGCTGAACTGACCTAAAACATTGTTTTTTGAGTAAAACAGCATTTCTCTTAACTTATATGAATTAGAGTTTGGGCCACCTTTGTCTCATATGGGCCATGCTCCTTGGCGGACTATGTCTTCCATAATGCAATGCAGACCTGGCTGACCAAACTCTGTGGTACATAAGGGGAGTCAAGTGACTCAGTCTAGCCATACACGCATAATGACAAACATAACCCAGCCTAGCCCCTCGACTATATCAGGATCCCAGGCTCTAAAGCCGATTTTTGAAAGACCTTCGTTATTAAACTTAGCTGTGCCTCAGTTTCTCTGAGGTACTGTGAGGCTTAATTGAAATATTTGAAGATCACTTTAAGCCATATTCTCATCTCAAAAAGAAAAGGAGTACTAGTGGCACCTTAGAGACTAACCAATTTATTTGAGCATAAGCTTTCGTGAGCTACAGCTCACTTCATCGGTAGCTCACGAAAGCTTATGCTCAAATAAATTGGTTAGTCTCTAAGGTGCCACTAGTACTCCTTTTCTTTTTGCGAATACAGACTAACACGGCTGCTACTCTGAAATTCTCATCTCAGTTACTCTAGAGCGGCTCCATTTTAATACAATAGGACTCTATGCATTAGGGTCCTATGCCTGAGGATCTGACTGCAGGCTCAATTCAATATAAAGATAGAGGCCATTTGCAAATTTCCTGTCTAGGTTCAGATTTACATCCCCAAAGTTCCAGGGTCTTTCGTTCTGCAGTTGTGGATCAGGGCTGCTTTACTCCTGGTGATGTCCTTCACCAAGTTGTTTAGCAAACTGGGAAAAGCTGTAGACACATATGGATAAGAATAGCTGTCTAAAGTACTTACCCCATCACCACTGGATCTGAGCACTTCACAGCAATTAGTGTGTTTCATCATTACAACACCGCCAAGGAGATAGGGAAGTGCTATTATCTCCTCTGGAAGCACAGAGAGGCTGAGTACTTTTTAAAAGGTATTTAGGTGCCTTAAGAGGCAGATAGGTGTTAGAGGGATTTGATTTGCAAAAGCATCTAAGCACCTATTTGCATCTTTTCATGCCTAACACCTTTAAATACCTGGCCCTAGGTGACTTACCCACAGGAAGACTGGGGAGAAAGTCTCCCAAGTACTGGGCAAATGCCCTAACCACTGGATCCCACCCCTTTTGAGAATCTGCAGCAGCTTCAGTGGGGCTCCACAGGGTGTCATTCGGTGCAGAATTTGGTCCCACATCAGCAGTGACACCCCTTGAGGTATAATGACAAGGGCTGCATATCAATCCTCAAACTTAAAAGTGTAAGTGGAGCTCTAGTTTCATTGGGAAGAAGGGAGAAGATAGAAATAAAACAAAGAATAGTGGCCCATATCTAGCACTTCACAATTTCAAAATGCCCCAAAAAACATTTCCGGCTGGGACTTTCAGCCCTCAGTCACCATTTCTACTCACACAACCTTGCCCGCTCATGTTCTTGCGCCTGCAAGTGTAAACACCTGCAAATACACCAGCTCTTTGTGGGAGGGATGATCTTTGTGTTGCGTGTTCGTACAATGCCTAGCACAATGGGGTCCTGGTTCGCACTGGGGCTTCGTAGGTGCTACTACACTATAAATAATAAGCACTACTTCACTAACCCTTGTGAGTGCTCTTTCAGAAGTCTAACGCCTGTGAAAACAAGTGGGCAGCATTTGTATCTACAAAAAAAATTACACAACATTGGAATTGCCATATTGTACCAGACCAGGATCCTCCTAGCCCAGGATCATCTCTCTGTCAATGGCCAGCACCTGACGCTTCAGAGGAAGGTGGAGGAAACCTCGCAGTAGGAAGACAAAGGGTAACCTATCCTCCATAAAGGTTTCATCCTAATCCCAAATAGAGATTAGTTTAAACCCTGAAGTTTAAGGTTTTACAGCCTTTCAAAATGTTTGCCATTGACTCATATAATTCTGGATATTCTTGGTGTCCATACATCTCAATGACTTTTGCAGAAACAGGTAGATGCCAATACTTGCAGGCACTTGTTAGGGCCATATGCAAGTATCAGAATTTTAGCACATGCTTGCAGCTACAAAGCCTAGGCTTGTGTGTATGTGAAGGAACAAAGAATGAGGCCAAGAAGATTCCCATAGAAAAATGAACTATTTATCACTTAATTTCTATGGTGCATAAATAGGTGCATGATACGCATAGGAGGGTTCTCTTTCCTCTGAAACGTCTGGTACTGAGTCCTATCAAAAGACACAGTCCTGGATCAGGATCAGCTGGAGAGGACCCTGTGCCTTGGTCGAACACAATGCTACTGTATCCATTAATTGCAAATGAACACTGTGCTCCTGTATCCAAGTACAAAACTGGAGCCAAAACCAAACTAGACAGAGCGCTGCTCCATGTCATTATCATGATTCCCTGGTTTCTCTGCTATTGAATCACACCCTGTTTGAATGTCTTTGGATTAAAATGAATATGCCTGGAAAGAAATGTGATACTGTCTGCTGTGGTTTGCAGAAGAATGTCAAATTACTTTCTGAACGATTCAGCCAAAAGTTCTAAATGATACACAATCCATAGAGCTTATAATTAAAAATGTGCAGGTGCATGAATATGGGTGCATTTTTCTCAGATATGCTTCTGAGATCTATAAAAACCTCAGACATTACTAGGAATGTGCCGAATTAACCATAAATAATTCAGGTAGCCAGAGAACCTCTGCATCTGCTGTTTTGAAGAGAATCTGCACACACTGTCATTATCTTTGCTTCCATCCACTATTGTTCTGACTTGCTGTTTGAATGTAGGTTAGATATTTGAAGAAAAGCCACTTTAAAAAAAAAATTCAGATGTGTTATGCCAAGTTATACTCAGTTGTGTCAATACATTATTTCGGTGTCACTGACTGATATTATGTGACTCGAAGTGTCAAATATTGGAGAAAAAAAATAAATTACTTCTCAGCTCTGGGTACTTGTCTGTTCCTATACTCAACAGCCTATCTAAATTCTTGATTGCTTTATAAAAGATCATGCCCCTAATAAAAGCACTTCTCCCTCTGCATCTTTTAATACTGCTCTTTTTCTCTTCCTTCACCTTCTCTTCCTTCCCCACCACCTGTCTATATCAAATTGGTTCTGGAAGCAAACTTATTTATTGTAAAATAGTAGCTGTGGGGAATAAGTAAGAGGATTAATAGAACAGAGTAAAGCATTATGACCCCAAAGAAAAAAAAAATCTGAGATTGAAAAAGAAGCTGAGCCTGTTGACCTGAGTCAATAAATGGGGTGTAAAAACTCTTTTGAGTGCTAAACCTGGCTCCATCTGGGCCCTTTGAGCCAGTCAAAACCCAATTACATTTCCATAAAGATCAGGAGAACTTTTATTTACCCCATTGAGTGTTAAAAAGATTCAAGAGAGGAAGAACAGTCCTGGGGTGAGATACTGACCTAGGCCCTAGAAGATCTGAATTCAGTTCCTAGCTCTGCTGCAGGCTTCCCTGAAGAAGCCTTTTCCTCGCTCGGTGCCACAGGTCATTACCCGTGAAATGAGGATAATAATTCTATCAGCTTAGCCTATCAGAACCTCGGGGCCAGGATTGTCTCTTACTATATTTATATAGTGCTTGCCACAATGTAGCTCTGATCCTTCAGGGCCTCTGGGTGCTATTGTAATGGAAATAATAAAACTAATGGAGGGAAGCAATCATCAGGTTCCACAACTTCTGAGATCAACAATTAAACTGGTGAATACAGCCGTGCAAATAACGTATTTTTCACTTAACATAAGAACAGCCTTATTGGGTCAGACCAAAGGTCCATGTAGCCCAGTATCCTGTCTTCCGACAGTAGCCAGTGCCAGGTGCCCCGGAGGGAATGAACAGAACAGGTAATCATCAAGTGATCCACCCCCTGTCACCCATTCCCAGCTTCTGGTAAACAGAGGCTAGGGACACCATTCCTGCCCATCCTGGCTAATAGCCATAGATGGACCTATCCTCCATGAATGTATCTAGTTCTTTTTTGAACCCTGTTAGAGTCTTGGCTTTCACAACATCCTCAGGCAAAGAGTTCCACAGGTTGACTGTGAGTTGGGTGAAGAAATACTTCCTTTTCTTTGTTTTAAACCTGCTGCCTATTAATTTCATTTGGTGACCCCTAGTTCTTGTGTTATGAGAAGGAGTAAATGACACTTCCTTATTTACTTTCTCCAAACCCATCATGATGTTATAGACCTCTATCGTATCCCCCTTAGTCGTCTTTTTTCCAAGCTGCCACTTCTCTGGCAGCTCAAAAATAAAAGTAAAATTTGCAAATCAAACAGCTGTAAAAAATGTCATTTTGATTGAACTAAGTGTTTTGTTTAGACAACACAAAAACCTCTCAAAGGCTCATGTTTTAAATAAAGTGGTAAGAAATTTTGAAATAAGAAGTCATTTCAAACAGAAAAATCAAAACATTTCATTTCAGCAGGCCTACATTTCCTCCAATAATAACTCCCATTAATTTATTCAATTTGCTCGCTTTCTTCCTACTGGTCAGTATCCATCAAATTATATTTCCTCTCCCATGCAATGCTGATTTCCACTGATGGATTAGTTTGTTTATAAAGACTGCAGCTGAACAGATTTGGAAAACTGCTGCAATTTGGAAGTTAATCATTGGTTTCCCAGCTCGCAGGAGGCCAGGATTAAAATGCTCTTTACCTTGAGGCCGTCCCCAGGTACATAAGGCTCCAAAACCAGTTTGCAAAATTATATCTGAAGCACAAACAGAGCATACAATAACAAGAAAATGCATTGCCTATCTTTTAAACACTTAGGGAAACGTTTGGGATTGACACTGATATATAGGTAAGTGAGACACTTACAAAACAGAGCATTTTGGAATACATTTTGATAAATGATACTTCCTTCCAACAATTGGTCTGCAATGGAGGCTGTGTCACTTTCTAAGTGCATCTAAATTGCCCAGGACTATTAAGAAGTCATTTAAGCTCCGGCAATGTTTTGTCTGGTTCTGAAATTGAGCACTAAAAATGTATGCCTTGTCCAAACACATAATGAAAACATTATTTTTTTCCTTTCTTTCTAAGCCTACCCACCCCACGCATCCCCAATAATCAAAATAATAAATAACTGATGACACATCACAGCAAGAGTGAGTGAAATAGGAGCCATCACAGTCCAGTTTGAGAGCTTTCTTCTAGGACTGAGAGTGATATTAAAATCAGAAGATCCTTTTTACCACTTTATCTGATCCATGATTTAAAAGCAATATCTACAGGCTTCACAGGCCAGCGAAAAGCAATTCTAGATGAAGACAGAGAAATGCTGACTAAGCGGAAAGCTGTTCTGATTAAACAAAGCAGCCAAGTGAAGGGGAGTAAAGAAACTCAAGTCAACACCTCGGTAGAAGAAGAAATACAATAATTATTAAGCATCTATAGTATAGTGAAGAAGGCAGGGCTTCTGTGGCCCTTACCGGATGCCCCTCATAAGACTGCAGAGGTTAAAATGATAGATGTTCTTCAGGGCAGGGAGTGCCTGTGCCTACCTGTTTGTTCAGCAACTAGGATAGCCCATAGGGCTAGCTTGACTTTACTATATTCACTGCCTTTCCATTTTTATTCTGCCTTTATTATATTCAGCAGTAATGCAAGGAACCTACAGGCCTGTATCTTGTAGGACATTGGCTTCAGCAGTTGGCACAAGACTTGAGGCCTATGAACTTCGGCACAGATAAATGGCCCAGTGGTAAACACCCTCCTAAGTTTGGGGGAATTGAATATAGAGTTTAGGGGAGAATTTTGTCCATAATGACATCAGCCAACCACAGAAACATGAGCTAAGATCAGCTTTTGTAAAGAACATCCAACCACAAGACTGCCATGGCAATGAATTGACATGTATGATAAGAAGTTGAAATCATAAATGGTTTTATATCATAAATGATTTAACCTATAGAGGGAGGCCACCTCAACATTAGTAAGGGGAGGAAATAGAGATAAGGAAGAGGGGAGAACTCCCTATGGAATATGCATTAGACACGGTAGCATCAGAATAACATATTATAAAAGTGGCATCCCAGCCTGTGGGGAGAGGGAGAGAGAGATGTAGCCATTGGGAGGTACCAGAATCAGAGGGTTGGAAAAGACCTCAGGAGGTCATCTAGTCCAACCCCCTGCTCAAAGCAGGACCAACCCCAACTAAATAATCCCAGCCAGGGCTTTGTCAAGCCGGGCCTTAAAAACCTCTAATGATGGAGATTCCACCACTTCCCCACGTAACCCATTTGATTGCTTCACCACCCTCCTAATGAAATAGTTTTTTCCTAATATCAAACCTAGACCTCCCCCACTGCAACTTGAGACCATTGCTCCTTGTTCTGTCATCTGCCACCACTGAGAACAGCCTAGCTCCATCCTCTTTGGAACCCCCCTTCAGATAGTTGAAGGCTGCTATCAAAGCCCAAGACCAGTAACATTATCCCCATTTTGCAAATGGGTAAACTGATGCACACAGCAGGAATTAATTTGTCTAAGGTCAGTCAGTGGGTTAGTGGTAAAATCAGGAACTGAACCCACAGCTCCTGAATCCTAATCTAGTGCCCTATCCATTACGCTATGCTGCTTCTTCCACTAGGCTATGAGGGCCACTGATGAAGATAAAGGTGACAGTGCTGAGGAAGGTAATGGCTAACATTTCAGGTTTTTATGCAAGGGATAATGTGAGTATGGATGTTCAAATGTACTGTCTGTATTATCTCTATCTACTTTACTCAGCTGGAATGTTTGTGACTGTGCTAAATGTCTTAATAAATTATTTGTAAATATAGAAGAGTTCCTATAGTGTGAGTGTTGCAGCTGCACATCGGGGTTCCCAACTATACAGTAATGTTAATAATACTGGGCCTGATCTTGGGAAAAGAACCTGTCAACTTGCAAAGTGATAATTGGGAATTCTTATACATAATCTATAAACGAGGTTACCCTAGAACAATGGTGATCATCTGGGCACTAAATAGTACTACTGTGTTATTTGAGAAGTGGTGTGTGCTAATGTAGTACAGTACTGTGAAACACAGTGACTGCAGTAACTGCTGTATGCAGAGGGCAGATCCTCATTTGGTATAAATGGGAGCTGTTCCATTGACTTTTACACTAATTGAGGATCTGACCCAGCCTTCTACCTTCTCTATTATCAGGATGTCCTTGTTGCTAACCTGCTACTTGATTGTTCCAGCTTGGATAATAGGTTAGTGCTGGTGGGAGGCTGGAACCATGTGGCCACTTTAATTGCTACAGTATATCAAAGCTTCATTTTGTTATTTAAGATCTTCCTGTCCACAACATAACAGGACAAAGCACTTCCGTAACATTCATTTGATATCAATTCATTTGATAATTTAAGGCCCCAGTTCTGCAAATTGACTTACTGATGAGAAAGAGTGTAGAACAGATAAAATGCGGGCATTGTTTGGCTTTAACAACAGTACACTAGATGATTTAGATTGCCAACTCTTCTAAGTGACAGCTCAACCAACATGCAAGCAAAAGCTGAAAGCATGTCCAGGGTTGCAAAAACAGCAGGGTTAATAATTATTTATGATAAAAAAAACATATCTAATGAGAACCTCAGGAACCCCCAACTCAAGCATGATGTTAGAAGGCCAAAGGAATACAAGTGAGTCAATTCACATATCATGGTAGTAATATGTAAGCCAGTGGGGATATCCAGAAGGAAATTATAACACAAATTGCCTAGTAGCAGCTGCATTCACCAGCTTAAACAAGATATGGCTGTCAAAAATCTGCAGCTTAAAGACCCAACTACAAGCCTTCAACTCAAACGTTATTTCTACATTAACAGATGGACACGAATGCTGGAAATCTACCAAAGACATAGACGGATGTCCACGTGCCTTTGAAAGCAAATGCCTTAGGAGAATGTTAGGTATTTATAACAAATAGAAAGATTTGCCAGAGTTCAACAGCTCCTTATCTCCAAAGTTATCCAGAAAAGAAGATGGAAATAGCTGGGATATGCATTAAGAAGGAAGCCAGAACATCTGTCATGGCAGGCATGCCATTGGAAGCTAGTGGACATACACACATACAGGGGCCAACTGAAAAAAATCCCTCCAAACAATACTTAGGAAAAATGTGTGGGACTCACTTAATAACACAGATACGAAAAGAGCTGCCCAGAATAGACAGGGATGGATGTTTGTGCCCTAAGCAATTTTTAATACTGCAGAAAGTATTCCAAATCAGAAGTTGGCAAAGCAGTCACAGCAGGACATGCTTACAGTTCAGCATGTGTTGAATCAAGGCCTATGTCCTTGAGCAGCTGCTGGAACGGCAGAAAGCTACAGTCTGCATAAATCACTGTGTGTCCTCGTATCAGATGAGCAAGTCTGGCATTATCCTGCTGACCTCCATGGTGTGAATGCTCAAGGACCCCTTTTCTAGCCATCACCTTGACAGCACACCTATTTATGGTGACCACTGTGGAAATTACAGATAATTACAACTCTTGAAGAAAAGCATTTCAGTAAGTCACTATCTTTTGCTACAAAAGCTTTTGCGACATTCATGTATGAAAGATGCACTTTAAAAATAACACCTGATGTAATGCAATACAGTTTGAAACAGCACTCTATGGTATTGGTGTTGTGTGGGTATTTTTGTACTGAATCACAGTGAAACTGAGAATTGGCCCTAATTATCCATCTGAAATAAGAACTGTGAGTGGCCCTGTAAAGGAGACATTTTATTAAATAAAGAGGGCTTATTATATTGTTGGATAACAATCATATCTAATTTCCAGTAGTTTATTAGCAATTCAATTTAGGATTGGATTCATCCCAGAAGGTTTCAATATCTGATCTACTCTCAAGCACAATACTGAAACAATGAACAGAGTAAATCAATACTCTATCACTGCAATAAAATGAGCCAAATTCAGCACTGATGTGTAAGGTGGTGCAATTTAGACCCCATTGTACCAGTTTTAGCATCCTTAGACCTACTCACACTCAGCTGGCTGATAGGTAAGTCAACCAATGATTCAGGAGGTGTAAGAAAATGAAAGTTCCACTCGATCAAGGAGCTACTATCACATTCCATGAAAAGAGTAACTGGTGTGAAAATGTCAGAAAATCCAGACATTAGTACCACTGTCCACAGATTTTTAATTCCAAATACAAACTCCGATTGCTCGCAGTAGATTCAAGATTGTAAGAAATACCAGATTCAAATTATTATTATTATTTATTTGTATAATCATAGCACCTAAGAGTCCCAGTTGTGGACCAGGACTCCATTGCACTAGTTGCTGTACAAACACAGAACGAAGAGGCACAAAAGCAATTATTTGTATAGAAATCCAGCAGCTCTGAAGGTATACTTATGGAATCACGCAGCTAGTGAGCTATAAAAAAAAATACAGATAGTCCAGCCCCATGTACCCAACATGTCGTCCCAGTACACTGATTGGTCAATCCTCCTTCAAAATGCAGCTAATGACTGAAGAGTTTGTCAGAACGCTTCCAGTTTGACCACTTGTGGGACAGACTGAGCAACAAAAAGAGACGCAAAGAAGCATTTCTTGGGAGTTTTTCCTCAGTCTGTTATTCTGATTCAGCTCGAGGAAAGTACAGTGGACCTGACAGTCACTATTAGGCCATTTAATGAAATTCTTAATATTCACAAACATGGGTCCACCTGAACAACAAATCCAAAACTGGATTTCTGACCCAAGATTACTTGTTTTGTCTTTCATAACATTTTACTTAATCATTCTCAGAAATATCCTTATGCTGATGCATGTACCAACAAAGCATTAAAACTGGAGCTGGATTTGTACCATTTTATTGTTAATCACCTAAAAATTTCAGATTTGAGAAAACAGTTACAGCATATGATTATATGGATTAGAAACAACGGTATGAAGCTTAACGCCACTGAGATACTACTTGGTTTCAGGATCACCTTGAAACTTCGGTGCTAAAAGCAATACATGATAGTTGTGAGGACGTGAAGCTTTTTTAAAATCTGTAGCAGGAAGACAGGTGGGACTGATCAGGAGATGGTTCGAGGCAGAATCTCTCCCGTGAAGCAAAGCTAGAGTGAGAGGACTGTCTTATGTGTTTTCCTTATTGTAGTGAAGTTGCTTGTTCAGTGTTAGAAGAAAGCTCCTCATTCTGTGATTCTTTACAGTGCTGCCCAATACTCGCTAAAGTGATGAGAAAACACTTCTAAAAAATTTACTTAAATCAAGCAGGCAGAACTATCAGGAGCTTTTTGAAAGTTATTTCACCTTCAGTTTCCACTGCTTCAAAATGGGAATAATGCTATTGACCTGGGTTCTGCATTGTGAGATCTATTGATGAAAAGTGCTTTATAAGAGCTAGGTGTTATTATGATAGTGGCACAGAAGCATCACTATAATTAAGGTTGTGTCATGATGAAACACAGACAAGACCCCAATCGTCGGTGGGAAAGATCGAACCTGCGATCTCTGAAGCTTAGGGTATGAGCCTCTTCTGCATGAGCTAAAAGCCATGTGGTTCTGAACTAAGGCTGTAGTAGACTCATCAACCTCTAGATGGTCTAGGTACCACTAGAAGGGGGCAGAGCACCACGCCAAGCAGGCATGGGTTACAATGACATCTGTTTAAAGGTCAACCTTCCTAAGGCCAGGTCTACACAACAAACTTACCCCGGTATAACTACATCACTCAGAGGTGTGAAAAATCCACCCTCCTGAGCAACACAGTTATACCAATCTAACCCCTAGTGTAGACAGTGCTATGTCAATGGGAGAGCTTCTCCTGTCAACATAGCCACCTCTTCTCATGGAGGTGGATTTACTATGCTGAAAGGAGAAACGCTCCCATTGGCATAGTAACATCTTCACCAATGCAGCACTGTAGGTGTAAACAAGCCCTAAGTCCTCTAAAAGCTACATGCTTAGTTGTGTTTTTTTAAAAATTTGGTGAGCCTCAAGAAGGTGACATTTAGGTTCCATGATCCAACCTCGGAGTCATTCAAGTGTGGGTTCCCGAGATATAAGCCTGGAAAAAATAGTCATTTAATTTTCAAGGAGCGGGGAGGTTGCCCACAGTTAGACACGAAACTGTTGATATGATGTGAGTCAAAATGGTCTCAATCTGTTGAGCTTTATCCAAGGTAGTGTATGGCACTCACTAAATCTGTGGGGGACCAGAAGTGAGAATGGTATTTAAGAACATGTTCACTTCTTTGCTTGCATAGTTTTGCAATCAGAGGGATCACAGGGTGCATGCACCAGTAAAGAAAAAATCTATGAGAGGGTTTCTAAGCAACCACTTTATGTTTACCCACTGCCATTGTCCCAGTCAACATCCCACATCTGACATTTCTACTCTGAATCTTTGTACACCTGTGTAATAAAGATTTAACAAATCATGTTGCTTGTTACAGGTTGTCTCGTCTAATACGTGTTTAATTTATTTAATGGGGAGGTTTATTATGAATGCAGCAGAATAGAGAGCACCGTGCTAACCACAGTTGTTGTTATATCACATGGGGAGATGAGGGACACAAGTATTTGGAGGAGGGACCGGGGAAACAAAGACAAGGAGAGAGGTTGCGGTGGCAGAGGACTTGGGCAATGAAGACAGGTGGTCAACAAGCCTTGGACTCATCTTTGAGAAAAATCTATATACTACAAGCCCCTGCGGGAATGAGGGCAAGTGGTGAATTCCTGATTGTAGGGTAGATTAATGTGGTGTTTCTCCAAGACATATAGCACAGAGATTTGGAACTGAGAGCACAGGTACCTTGACCACTGAGGGAAGAGAAATGTGCACACTGCCAGGGTTGCCACATGAAAATTCTGGGCAATTTGTGGATCACAAGGCTGCAGAAGTTTGTGGGAGAGTAAAGAGTACACCATGATTACAGGCTGGTTTGACTAGGTATGCAAATTGTGGGATGTGATATGTACAACTGCATAAATGACTCTAAAGCCTAACTACAACAGATCTTTTCCCATTCAAAAAACTAGGAAAATCAATGGCAAAAATCTACATTAACGCAGAGCTAATGTTGCTTGGTGGTAAGTCATGCCCTTGCAGAATGCTAAATTGAGCAAAAGTCAGACTCTGAAAGCCAGGAAATGCACAACTAAGGATGCCAATTCAACTTTAACTCTGACCTCTTTCAGTAATGTCTCAATATGCTCCATTAACCCACATACGTTTACTCTGACCAAGGGAATGACACACCACAAAGCAACCTTAACTCTGTATTAACATAGGTTTTTTTAGCACTGAATTATTATTAATAAAGAACTTGTTTTGGGAGATTGTCTGCTACTCTGACACTATCCCAAAGTCAGGACTTTTGGGTTCTACTCTTGGGTCTGTCACTCACTAGATATGTGTCCTTTGAGTTTTAAACTCTCTCTTCCACACGCTGTACATTGTAGACTTAGTGTGGCCAGCTCTTGTGATTTTATTGTGAGGTCTCATGATATCTGGTGAGGTCTCATGATAAAGCCCCTGCTTTGGTGCATACATGAGATTCTCAGCTTTTATTTTGAAAATTGGGTAAGTTTCTAGACCACATACTTGCCGAGAAAAGTTTGAAAATGTGATCTGCATGCACCCTAAAGGCTCAAAAAACAGAAAGTATGTGTGTGGGTTTTTTTTAATCTCAAGATTTTTGAATGTTTGAAGTTGGCAGTACTGTAAAGTACAATCTGGAAGGACTTTTCCCATTTGTTAAGTTGGTCTAATAATGCTCTCGGACATCACAGGCATGATTTGAATTTCAATTAAATAATGTTAAGCATGAGACCCTCAGATGAAAGGTGCGATAATAATTAGGGCTTTCATAGAGCCTTCCATCTGAGGCTATCCAAAAGTGCTTCAAAGCCACTAAACTTCAGGCTCTTTTAGGGTTCAATCCTATGCTCTTAACCAAGATTCTGAAGTGCATTTAAACACATGCTTTCCTCCATCTCTTTTTAAGCATGTGCTTGAGTCACACTGATTTCAATGACATAGAATCATAGAATATCAGGAAGGGATCTCAGGAGATCATCTAGTCCAACCCCCAGTTCAAAGCAGGGCCAATCCCCAATTTTTGCCCCAGATCCCTAAATGGCCCCCTCAAGGATTGAACTCACAACCCTGGGTTTAGCAGGCCAATGCTCAAACCACTGAGCTATGCCTCCCCGCCTGTGCTTAGAGTCAAGCTTGGCTTGTAGTGATTCACTGAATAGGGAAGGGCTTGAACATGTGCTTAAAGTTAAGCATATGTTTAAGTGCTTTGCTGTGTCAGGGTCAGATTGTGTGGCATCATTCATGGTGGAGACCTTAATGTGTCTCATTATTTACAGACCATCAAAAGTCACGCCTGTCAGGGACAAAGGAAGGCAAAAAAATCCAGAAGAACCTGTTGACCCCAATGAGGGCAAATCTGCTAGAAGTTCCAAATTCGGAATGGAGTTATAAAGATGGGAGGGGGTCCTTTGTGCCAAGACCTGCTATTTGTCTTTCCCTGATCTGTGGAGGTTTTTCCTTTGGGCCTAGTTCTTCACTGTCCCCTTTCTCCCTCCTGCCAAGAATAAAATGTATGGCAGATGTAACACTCCTTTAGTATCAAAAAGCATCCATCTCCTCCAGTGAACTTCCAGGGTGCTGTTTAATAGATTTGAACAATACAAGGGAAACACAAGAAAGGATGTTACAGCTCTTTGCTGTACATAATCAAAGAAAGCCTCTTGAAATTGATTTCCATTGTTTGTCTTGTTCTTACCTGAGAAAAGACAGGGCCACCTGGATGTAGATAAAGAAAAGGGAAATAAGTCTTTCTCTCTCTCTCTCTTATATTTTAAGAGCTAGCACTGTCTTTTTAAGCCAAAATTCTCTTGGGAAGTGATAGTAACTTGGCTGCATTTGCTTTACTCCTACCAAACTTGATTCATAGGAATGTCCCAGCACAACAAACGACACAGGAACTACAAAGAGGCGCTGGATAAAAGCATTAAACCTCTCTCATTTTGATCAGGTTGCAATACTCCACTGAAGGATGAATTGTTGAATCCATTGCCTCAAAGATTAAGCCTCAGAGTTGTATGAGTTGACAGAATTTAATAGCAATTGCCAGTTCCAGGATGGAAGAAGAATGCTTTTTTTTTTTTTTTTTCCAATTTATGGGCTCAATCCTGGAAGGTGATAAGCAGTCTGGCCCCAATCCACTTACATATATGTTTACCTTCCAACACGTCCTCAAATCCCCTTGACTGTTCTGAATGGAAGTGCTTTCGTTAATCAAGGCTATTGAGTTTAATGGATTACTCATGTGCTTAAAGTAAAGTGTTTGGCTGGGTTGGGACTTCAGATCTCAGAACGCTGCAGCATTATTTACGCTGGTGAACCTTTGCAAAAGCCGGCATTGTGAATATCATTACACACCACTAGCAAAATAGAACATTTTAAGGGGAAAAAAACCTAAGGAAATATATAAAAGACTGAACCTAAATTAAGGGTAAATGTTTATAAAGCAATTTAAAGATGAAAACCTCTCCAGTGCCTAGGCTGTTGATACTATTGCAGCTTTGCAAAATGGTAATTAAAATTTAATGAACATAAAATCTGATTGCTCACATAATTTACCACAATGATTGATGATAAAAAAAAAAAAAACAATATCTTACTCGTGCCTCTACATAAACAGATAAATGACCCACCATGGGAGAATGGGTGGGTAGCAGTTACCAAAGCTGTTTTATTAGTAGACCTGAGTCCAAAAATGGTGCCATTTTTTTTTGCGGACGGGGGGCGGTGGACTAAAAATTTTGTGAGGAAAAAAAAGGTCAGAATTTCAAGTATTTTTTTAAACTTGAACTCCACAGTGACAGCAATTTATGGGAGTGGGCAGAGGAAAATCAAAGTTTCCATCTTTTCCGCCCAATTTTGAAAATTTAGCCAACTCTAATTGCTAGTAATAGGAATAATGCTAATACTGAATGTTAAGGGGAGAGGAAACAATTTTGGATAAAATAAGAATCTTCTCCCCACAGGCCTGCACCAGAATATGAGCTGGACCCAAGCCAACACTGTACTAAAGCTTGGAAGGGTCTGAGTAATTTTTTAGTCATTTTTCATTTGAGGGCATCTAGGTTGCCATCAGGACTGGAAGTGAAAATGCTGGAGTCCCAGGAGAGAGGATGTTATTACATGCTTTCCAGCCTTGTTTTGCCCACCCAAGAATTCTAAATAACCATCATCCAGGTAAGTATTAAAATCTTTGGGTCCTTACCTCAGTTCAACTGAACAGATCTTGCAAATGTCAGCAGGTTTAGTCAGTCCTAGTAAAACTGGCTCTCTGTGTTTTCCCCCTGGTTTCTACTAAAGAACAATTAACCAAAGGGGCAGATTCCTCTCTACTTCCCAAATGAATAGTGATACACAGGCATTAATTTGTCTTTCATTTGCTTCCTTCCAGGTGTTAACATTGAATGAGTCCCTACAACCACTGCAGTGGAAATCTGGCCCTTAAATTGGGGGGAAAGCTTCTTAATTTGACAATTAGATGTCAGGTCATTGATCATCTCAGAAAGAATCACACTGAATGCATAAACCACTAAATCTGGATTTAGGACATAATTCAGCAAAGCATGTTAGTACATGGTGAACTTTAGACACTTATTTTAGGTACTCATATGGCCCGTATCACCATAGTATCTGAGTGCCTCACAATTTTTAACATATGCATCCTCATAACTCACCTGTGAAATGCTATTTTTCCCATTTTCTAGATATGGAACTGAGACACACAGGCATTAATTGACTGGCCTAAGGTCACATAGGAAGTCTATGGTGGAGTAAGGAATTGAACCTGAGTCTTTCAGGTCCCAGACTAATATAAGAACAGCTATAGTAGGTCAGACCAGTGGTCCATCCAGCACAATAATGTGTGTTCTGACAGTGGTCAATGTCAGCTGCTTCAGAGGGAAGTAACAGAACAAGGCAATTATCGAGTGATCCATCCCCTGTTGTCCAGTCCCAGCATCTGGCTGTCAGTAGCTTAGGGACTGCTAGAGCATGGGGTTGCATCCCTGACCATCTTGGCTAATAGCCATTGATGGACGTATCCTCCATGAATTTATCTAGTTCTTTTTTGAGCCCAGTTACACTTTTGGCCTTCACAACATCTCCTGGCAACAAGTTCCACAGGTTTACTATGCATTTGGTAAAGAAGTACTTCCTTATGTGTGTTTCAAACCTGCTCCCTATTATTTTCATTGGATGATCCCTGGTTCATGTGTTATGAGAAGGTGTAAATAACACTTCTTTATTCACTTTAACGCCATTCCTGATTTTATAGTTTTCTATCATATCTTCCCTTAGTCATATCTTTTGCACGTTGAACAGTCCCAGTCTTATTAATGTCTCCTCATATGGCAGTGGTTCCATACCCCTAATCACTGTTGTTGCTTTTCTCTGTACTTTTTCTAATTCTAATATACCTTTTTTGAGATGAGGTGACCAGCACGGCACGCAGTATTCAAGGTGTGGGTGTACCATAGATTTATACAGTGGTATTATGATATTTTCTGTCTATTATCTATCCCCTTACTAATGATTCCTAACATTGTTAGCTTTTTTGGCTGCTACTGCACATAGGACTGGATGTTTTCAGAGATCTATCCACAGCGACTCCAAGATCTCTTTCTTGAGTGGCAACAGCTAATTTAGAACCCTCATTTTGTATGTATAGTTGGGATTATGTTTTCCAATGTGCATTACTTGCACTTACCAATATTGAATTTCATCTGCTATTTTGTTTCCCAGTCACCCAGTGTAGTGAGATCCCTTTGTAACTCTTTGCGATCAGCTATGGACATAACTATCTAGAGCAATGGTTCTCAACCAGGGGGCTGAGGCCCCCTAGGAGAGCCGTGAGAAGATTTCAGGGGGTCTGCCAAGCATGGCCAACCTTAGACTTGCTAGGACCCAGGGCAGAAAGCCGAAGTCCTGCTACATGGGACTGAAGCCTGGAGCACCATGCCCCACCACCCAGGGCTGAAGCCAAAGCCTGAGCAACTTAGCTTCACAGTGCCCCGTGGTGTGGGGCCTTGGGCAATTGCCGGCTTGCTACCCCCTAATGCCAGCCCTGGCTTTTATATGCAGAAAAACCATTGTTGTGTCACAGCTGGGCCATGGATTTTTTATAGCATGTCGGGGGGGCCTCAGAAAGAAAAAGGTTGAGAACCCTTGATCTAGAGTAATTTTGTATAATCTGCAAATTTTGCCACCTCACTGTTTACTTCTTTTTTCCAGATCATTTATGAATATGTTGAACAGCACTGGTCCCAGTACAGATCCTTGGGGGACCCTACTATTTACCCCTCACCACTCTGAAAACTGACCATTTATTCCTACTGTTTGTTTCCTATCTTTCAACCAGTTACTGATCCATGAGAGGACCTTCCCTCTTATCCCATGTCTGCTTACTTTGCTTTAGAGCCTTTGGTGAGGGACCTTATCACAGACTTTCTGAAAGGCCAAGTACAACAGAAGAACATTAGAACATAAGAACATACTGGGCCAATGCCAGGTGCTTCTGAGGGAATGAACAGAACAGATAATCATCAAGTGATCTATCCCATGTCGTCCATTTCCAGCTTCTGGCAACCAAAGTCTAGGGACACTTCAGAGCCCGGTTTTGCATCCCTGCCCACCCTGGCTAATCATTGATGGACCTATCCTCAATGATACAATATCCTAACCACTGGATTATCCTTCTGCTTGCAATGTGCTCTACAAGTACCCTAGGTTGTGAGATACCTCACCACCACCTCCCTTTTCTGTGCCTTCTGGATCAGTTCCCTAGAGCCACCAGCCTCTGGCAGTACAAAGCACTGCCTTCCAGGCCCTCACAGGAAGCGACAGACACACAAAAACCCCATAGTCCTCAGAGTGTTCCCTACAGTTTCCAGCCCCTTATCCACGGAACGCTCCCAGAATTACCAAGCCTGCTGTTCCCAAAGGAACATATGCACCAACTTGTGAGATTCAACTCAGGACTATCCCTTTGCTTAACACCACACCACTTACATACATTTATAGTGAAAACAAGAATACATTTATTATTGAAGAATAGGGATTCAAGCTGCAGTGAGTAACAAAGGGTTACACATGAAACAAAGCCATAACCCACTTTCTAGAGACTAAACTTAACAAACAGTTTAAGGTCCTGTCTAAAGAATCTGATCTCACACAAAGTTCTCCCACGTGTTTTCAGCCAAGCCTGGCTGAGACCCCTTTTTCATGAAGCAAAACAATTGTCCTTTTATTTCCTTAGTGAAGGGTAACATGGTGTTTTCTTTGTCCCCCCAAATATAGCAAAGCAAACCTTTGATGTGCATCTCCAGATAGGGTCCTCTCCCCTCTCCACTATCCCACTCCCAGGCTGTATTTCTCTTTCTGTTAGTTTCTTTCTTTGAAACTTTCACAATCCTTCATTTGCATTCAGTTCAGACTGGTAATAGGAGACCCACTGTGAACTATACAGTACTTAATTTACATGTAACAGCTAGCTAGCTAAACATTTCTTGTCTGACATAAAACCTGTTTTTCACCTTTGCTGGTGTGTCTAGACACAGAATATAATTTTCAGTGTACATACATAACTCCTTATACCACATCAGTACATGAGTTTTGCAATGATATTGATGACCATTGGCACACCAGCTTTTATTTGAGACCTTTGGTGAACTAGAGTCCACATACCAGACTCAGGAGATCCCTGTAACCTCTGTGCACCCCACCCTGTGCCCCTTGTTGGCTGTTACTAAGAGGTTCCTTGGTCAAACCTCTCTCCTGTGCTTAATACCCACTGAAGTGCTTTGTGCTTTGTTGAATGCTTAAGTGCTTTGTTGAATCAGACAGTTCATCTTTTACAGTGTATGGGGAGAGAGGCCTAGCTTTGTTTTATAATATTCTAATAACATGAGTGGACATATTGGTCATGAAAGGTGTGGAGGCTGAAGTCTTTCTTTTCATCCATACAAGAGGTACAGCATGGAGGGCAGACTCGACCAGTTTAGTCAAAATGAGTGGCATCTTATTCGCCAAGTAGTTGCCTTGGAGTAAGGTGCTACTCATGATGAGTTTTAAACCAGGTCGAGAGAGTGGCAATACAAGCTTCTACAGCTTGCCCCACAGTGTCTCTGGTTCATAGCCCCACTACTCACATGTTCTAGGGGCGCAGCTGATACACAGCATCTGTGTACTAATGCACACCCAGATCTAAGGTCCAGGTAGCCTACTCAGGGGTATGAGGGGGATTGTTACTCATGCTTATGCATGTAGTCCAGGTCATAGTCAAAATGTAAGTCTGCCAGCCACGTTACCAGTCTTGGGGACACCTCTTGATTAGAAATTAAAGGGAAATCAGCAATTCATTTCACACGGACTACCAGCACCTCACTGCTCTAATTTAACTCCAGTCATATACTCCAGACAGAGTTAAACCAGTGACTTAGAGCAGAAATCTCTGTGTCCCGTTTCCCATTACCCAACCCGCTGAGTCATCCGGTTCCATTTGGCTTCTAAATGAAAAGTCAGGGGTTTTCTTTCACTGCTTGGTTTTGTGGCAGTTATGTCTGGGAAACTCCTGACCTTTGCCACATCTTTTTCAGAGCTGCCCTGCTAATGAACATTCACATTAACTGAGAAACACGTTTTAATATCATTCTTGGTTCTCTGCTGTTCAGCCACCCTGTTAATACTGCCTATTGCCCCCCATTAAAAGAATTTAAGAGTGGACTCAGTACATTGTAACATTATTATAGTGAATATTTTATTAAGATTAGTATCTGTTCTCTGCCAATGCCATATAATACACCTTAATGTACACTGTTATAATCTCCTTTACAGACGGTTTTCTTGCTTTGCTGAAATTGTTGCATCAACAACATATTGAGCCAGACCCTCAGTGGATGTAAATCAGTATAACTCTATGCTGATTTGATGATCTGGCTCGTTGTGTTTAGTTCTTGGGTTTTTTTAATCTATACCTTTAGACAGGCCAGAGGCAGAAACTATCCACACTCAGTATAAATTAGTTACACACTATTTAAATTCTGAAGCAGCAAATCTGCTAAACAATGTTAGTGATGGTTTTTTTCAACACTTTGTTCAGATTTTTCTCCTGGGGTGTTTATTTGGTTTTTAACTTTAACATCTGAGTAACACCTAGAGATGGAACCCAACTAAAACTCTGTATCCAAACTCTGTCTTCCAATCCAGTCCAGATCTGAAATGCACAGCTGACCTATGGTATGTATAACGCATGCTAACACAATGAAGCTGTTTACCCACTCTAAGGGCAAGCCCATTAGTATTCTGCCGCTTGTAAGCTAATGTACCTGGTCCTTTGCTTCAAGCAATAGTAACTCATGTTTTTAGATGCAGAGGCCATGGGTTCAATCCTTGCAGCCAGCTCCGCCAGAAATGTGATTACATATAGAATAAGCCAAACCACAATCCTGAATCCAAACAGCAACAGACCAAGAGTTATTCAAAATTGACTTCCAGATACAAATTTTGAAACATAAGCCCATGTCTACTAACAGCCCTCACGGAAGGGAGATATACGGGAGGAGCTGTTACCAGTAGTGTTGGGAAAAGTGCCACCAATGCCCTGACAGATTTCTTCCCTGGCTGTTTAAATAGGACACCTTCTTTTCAATATTAATTGAGGAAGGAGCCAGGAATAGCAAATAGAGATTCCATTCCATAAATCAGTTTGATGTACTGTGGCTCAGTTGAAATATATATATATATTGGTGGTCATCAGGAAATTAATTCAGAGGAGGGAAAGGAAATGAAAAGGGAAGAAATCCTGGAAGAGTTAAGATTTGCAAAGAGTGATATTAACAAAAGTTATATTTTTGCTGGCAGTCCTTTTTTTCTGCCATCTTTCTTCAGCACTTGTTAACAGGGCTATTGCCATTCTGGGGGGAGAGCGGGCGCTGGCATACATGCGGGGACACATGCTAAACCTCATACCTGCTGGCATCTTGCTAGATTCTCTGTGAACCTGCAAATATTTCCATTCCTTGGCTAACCATAAATCCAGAGATTCTGCAAAGAACTCAGAGCTTCTTTTTCAGGTTTATATACAAGGAGCTATTGCTTCTCACTGTATGTGGCACCTATGACAAAGTGCCTGTCATGTGCGCCTAAGTCAGGGAAAATCCCTATTGTATATCATGTGATCTAATCCTGAGAAAGGAATACAAGTGGAGGCTCAAATTCATCAAGGCAGCATGAACTAAGTTCTGCTCTTCAGTGCACCAATGTAAATGCAGGCCAGATCCTCATGTCATGCAAATTGCTGTGGCTCCATTGACTCAGTTTACTCTAGTGGAACTACATTGATTTCTACCAGCTGAGGATATGGTGCAATGTATTCAAGTCAATGGCATTACTACACATTAACCCAAGTGTGCTTGGTAGCAGAATATGACCCCATATGTGACGCAGGGTAGCTCACTATTTGAGAACTAGCAGGTGTGGGCAGAGAAGAACTTGTAGATGGAGCAAAGCATTAGAGGGAAAATTACTTGATCAAATAAGGTGGGTGGATGTGGGAGCTTGGACAAGAATAATGAATCAAATGATGGTGAGCAGAAAAATACATGAGAATTTAGCAGTTTTGGAAGTGGGGAGAGAAGTGACAATTCTATCCACTCTGTAATAGGAGCAGAGAGGGGACTAAGCCTCAGTATCTAATTCCATACCCAGATCTGGACTTCCCCAAAATTCAAGGTTGTAGATGACCAGGAAGAGTGTAAAAGAAGATGAGCAATGTACCCAGAGCCTGCACAAAACTGGACTGTATTTACAGGGCACAGGCTCCAGCTGCTAAAGGAATAAGTCTGGTAAAGGTGTGAGAGACACAATTTTCCTGTGAGGAGCTACAAGGAGTCCTGGAAGGCAAACACTGAGGAGCCATGTTATTTCTACAGGGGGTATAGTCACCACCAAAACATACATTTAATGCACACAGAACACATTGTAATTAGTATTTGGAATTCTATGAATAACTTTTAGACAAAAACTATTAAACAGTAAATCTACTCGTGTTCCTTATGCAGACCTCCCCCTTTTGTTTGTGTTACAGACATTCAAACACAAAGTATCAACATAATATTTTCTGTACTTTAGCACACACATAAAAACTCATCCACTCTGATCTCCTCTCAGAGATGCTATCTCAGTCTTTCGAGAGTGATGATAAGATGGAGAGTGTGCCACCTGCACTCTTCCGGGCTGGAGGAGAATGGCAGCATCTCAGTCCTTTCAAACACTTCAGAAGCCTGCCAGCAAGTAAAGAGTCTGGGGATAGTCCAGCCCTTGGATTACTACCTAATTTGTCTTCTAGTTGCTGGTGAAACAGAAATCCACAGCCTGTATCTAAAGTGTAAAATATAAAATATCCAGTACTTGGATATCTATAAGGCTTTCGCTCTACAGGGCACCATCTTCTCCCCATAAGCCCAACTAAGTCAGACGAGTTCACAAACCCTCACCTCACTAAGTGCTGCCCCATTCTCTTTAACTGAGACAGAACTCCAATGTAGAGCTGTTAACTGGTAACTAAACGTAAGTCCCATAGGCTTTGTAGCCTTTAGGGATGACAAAAGCTCTCCCTCTAAATCTATAGCATACACTGTGGTGGGCCAAACATTATCCCAATGAAGGGCTTCCCTAGTAAATAAAGCTGGAAGAGCAGTGGCCTGTTACAGGGATTGGGAAACAGCCCTCACAGAAAACAGTTTTTGGTCCTGCACCGATCAGTAGCTGAGTCTACAGGCCTGTTTTAAACTCCTCTATTTATAAACTCCCAATTGCCTTGCTATCAGAGGGTGACTAGGGTATATCCTGCCAGCTGGGTTGCATACAATGAAATCTTCCTATGCAGCTTCAGAACAGCTACTGAGCACATCTGGCAACTACCACGCCCTGTTTTGGAAATCTCTGGGTCTTTATAACTGAGTTGCTCTGCCCTGCTCCCTGTACACGTGTAAAGCCATGGAGTATCCAACTAAGATCTTTGGCTCCTCACACTGCTTCCGGTGCCCTGGAGAAACAAGGTCAAATGCTGTAGTATAAAGCATGTGGGTTACATTAACACATCTACACCAATTGTAAGCCCAGTTGTTGGAAAGTGAGTGCATGTTCATAATATATTACAATAACCTGTTTTTAACCTGATATTACAATAATCATGACTTTTGATGGAAGAGGTACACAAAGGAAGAGATGAAAAGGCTGCATTAGTCCAAACAAAAAGGACTACTGATGAAACCTAAGGACTGTGTTGGGGATGTGACTGGTAAACAAGGGGTGAAGGGAATCAGAAATCAATGGACCAAAATTGCTTTATTGGAAATGAGGCCTCAGTACAAAATAATGAGGGGATGGTCTGTTCCAGTTCCCATCCTCCTTTTTGAAGCTTTTAAAAAGGGAGACTTTGGGGACTAAAATAGTGGAATGGAGGGTTCCTTAAGGAAAGGCTGACAGGTCTCTGCTTTGCTCCAGAGACTCTGCCTTTTGGGAGTAAGCCTTGATCACCAGGGCATCTAGACCAGCATGCTGGTGAGGGCACCAGACCATCACCATTGGACCAACGCCTCCTTGTGTGATATTGCCATAGCTGCAGTCAGTGATGGTTCTTTAGCCAAAGCCCCTTTGGCATGGAGCATAGGGGGATAATGACAAGCCATTCTTCAGAAGGGCCCTTCAGGGACTATTCCCCCACCTTGGCCCATTGTTCTTCAAGGCACACTGCAAAGCCCATCTGTTTGTGATGGTTTTGGGGGAGGGATAATTCAGAGTGAAATAAGGTGCACATTTTTAACAGTGAAGGTAATTAACCCCTGCAACAATTTACCAAGGGTCGTGGATTCTCCATCCCTGAAAATTTTTGAATCACAGAATTATTTTGGGGAAGTTCTATGGTCTGTATTATACAGCAGGTCAGACTCGGTGATCACAATAGTCTCTTCTAGTTTTGAAATCTCTCAGCTTACGAGTCCTGGGTGGGCTGGTGTTTATGTTGCTTCTTTGAATTACTAATTGTTTGCCCTACTTTACTTTTGTTGTGTGTGAACTCTCTGATGGTGCAGGTGGTTACTTCTGTGTGGGTTGGATTCTAAATAATTTTCAGGACATGATGGATAGGCAGCCTTTTTTAGTAAGCCATTCACTGGAAAGTGTCCATTTCCTTCTCTTGCAGACAGATCTTATGTTACTTCCAGGACTTATTTGTGGACTATTGTGGGGTTGTTTTTTTTTGGTGAGTGTCACAGCGCCTATTAGAAATCAGAGCTGATTGTAGCTGATAAAAATAAAAAAAAAGATAACTCTGGTTTAGGAAGGGAGGGCAGCGGTAATCACATGTTCAGACAATGCAAAGTAGGCTCCTTGCTGTGTGTTATTTACCATTTCAATGACCGGATTAATAGCTAAGAGCAGGTGCTGGGAACTGAAGCTGACAGGGTCATTGACGGATTCTCCACCAGTGAATGTAGTAAGACGGGTTTGATGCAATCAGCTGAGAAAAGTAATGATGTGTGTGTGTGTGTGTGTGTGCAACACAGGGGGAAAGGTATGCGTTGCTGATATTTATGCAAATAGGCAACATTGTAGTTGGATTAAACAATTTAAACTCTAAATGATGGAGCAAAGATGTCATTTCATACTTGGAGTTCAAAAACAAAGGAGTAAATGGCCGAATTCTCAGCTGGGTAAATTGTCATAGTTCCACTGAAATCAGTGGAGTTATATCAGTTTACACCAGCTCAGCATCTAGCCCAAAATGTTGCTTTCTGTGCTGCTAATTATTACACAGGCTGTGATTTAACTGACAGTTACTTGGAAAGCAATTCACCACATTTCACTGGATTTAATGGTAAGCTTTGGGGATCTATTCTCCATCTCCACACAGGTGAACTCCCTAATTAATGTCAAAGGGACTTCTGCAGAGATAGGGAGAACAGAGACCTCCCTAGAGAGGAGCTTTCAGAAAAGTAGGGACTGTTGGTCAGATATTGTCCTAGATCTCTTGGTCTGCATGGGGACCACCTACTCCTGTCAAAAAAGAGTTATGTGTGTGGAGCTAGAGCAGAATATGGCTCTTAGATATTATTCCAAAGAGTGAGATTAAATATTATGGCAAAAATGAATCCAATTTAGTCTATAAACAACGTTTTCTTAAATTAGAGAAAGTTACTAAAATTTTTAACTAACAAAATCACAACTCATAATTAAAAATCCATGTTTTGTGAGCTAGAAAGGAAAGAGATGCATAAAGGCCAATGATTTTCAAATGAGCCAAAGGGAGTTGGGCACCCAACTCCCACTGAATTTCAATGGGATTTTGGTGTTTCATTTCCTTATGTCTTTTTGAAAATCCTTACCTAATTGGTTCCATGCTGAATGCCGATGACTACAACTGGCTTGGTGGAGAAATTATTGTTTTTCCGTATTTTCTGTCAGAGAAATTACTTAATGGCCGGATTCTTATCCCCTTGTTGCTGCAAAATCCCATAATCTTAAATGGGGTGATATTCCACATATGCATCATGGACCTGACTCAATTCCTACTGTACTGCCTACAGAATGGGGAAGAGATGGCCAGCCCTCTGTGGAGATAGAGGTGGTTAGGGACTATTTAGAAAAGCTGGACGTGCACAAGTCCATGGGGCCGGACAAGTTACATCCGAGAGTGCTGAAGGAATTGGCGGCTGTGATTGCAGAGCCCTTGGCCATTATCTTTGAAAACTCGTGGCGAACGGGGGAAGTCCCGGATGACTGGAAAAAGGCTAATGTAGTGCCAATCTTTAAAAAAGGGAAGAAGGAGGATCCTGGGAACTACAGGCCAGTCAGCCTCACCTCAGTCCCTGGAAAAATCATGGAGCAGGTCCTCAAAGAATCAATCCTGAAGCACTTACATGAGAGGAAAGTGATCAGGAACAGTCAGCATGGATTCACCAAGGGAAGGTCATGCCTGACTAATCTAATCGCCTTTTATGATGAGATTACTGGTTCTGTGGATGAAGGGAAAGCAGTGGATGTATTGTTTCTTGACTTTAGCAAAGCTTTTGACACGGTCTCCCACAGTATTCTTGTCAGCAAGTTAAGGAAGTATGGGCTAGATGAATGCACTATAAGGTGGGTAGAAAGCTGGCTAGATTGTCGGGCTCAACGGGTAGTGATAAATGGCTCCATGTCTAGTTGGCAGCCGGTGTCAAGTGGAGTGCCCCAGGGGTCGGTCCTGGGGCCGGTTTTGTTCAATATCTTCATAAATGATCTGGAGGATGGTGTGGATTGCACTCTCAGCAAATTTGCAGATGATACTAAACTGGGAGGAGTGGTAGATACGCTGGAGGGGAGGGATAGGATACAGAAGGACCTAGACAAATTGGAGGATTGGGCCAAAAGAAATCTGATGAGGTTCAATAAGGATAAGTGCAGGGTCCTGCACTTAGGATGGAAGAATCCAATGCACCACTACAGACTAGGGACCGAATGGCTAGGCAGCAGTTCTGCAGAAAAGGACCTAGGGGTGACAGTGGACGAGAAGCTGGATATGAGTCAACAGTGTGCCCTTGTTGCCAAGAAGGCCAATGGCATTTTGGGATGTATAAGTAGGGGCATAGCCAGCAGATCGAGGGATGTGATCGTTCCCCTCTATTCGATACTGGTGAGGCCTCATCTGGAGTACTGTGTCCAGTTTTGGGCCCCACACTACAAGAAGGATGTGGATAAATTGGAGAGAGTCCAGCGAAGGGCAACAAAAATGATTAGGGGTCTAGAGCACATGACTTATGAAGAGAGGCTGAGGGAGCTGGGATTGTTTAGTCTGCAGAAGAGAAGATTGAGGGGGGATTTGATAGCTGCTTTCAACTACCTGAAAGGGGGTTCCAAAGAGGATGGCTCTAGACTGTTCTCAATGGTAGCAGATGACAGAACGAGGAGTAATGGTCTCAAGTTGCAATGGGGGAGGTTTAGATTGGATATTAGGAAAAACTTTTTCACTAAGAGGGTGGTGAAACACTGGAATGCGTTACCTAGGGAGGTGGTAGAATCTCCTTCCTTAGAGGTTTTTAAGGTCAGGCTTGACAAAGCCCTGGCTGGGATGATTTAACTGGGAATTGGTCCTGCTTCGAGCAGGGGGTTGGACTAGATGACCTTCTGGGGTCCCTTCCAACCCTGATATTCTATGATTCTATGATTCTATGATAATCAAATGCAATGATTTCAGTGAGCATTGCCTCAGGCCTTGTTTGTAAGCAAAAGTTCCCTGTCTATCTAAATAAATTCCACATCTGCAGTTCTTGTTAGGTGAAGAGGGTTCTACTATAGTGCTATAATTTATGTCGTCAAATGTATTGCAGGAAACAATCATCCAGGTGGGAGGACAAGATTTCTAAATCTTTCTCTGATTTCTAAAATTCTCTTATTCCCAAGAATAAGATTTATTGTCAGTGTGATAAAAGGTGAGCACATCTGGACAAAAGGGAAGGGTCATTCATTCCTTTAGGGGAGATTAAGAATGTATAGCAGACACAGGGTTATTAAATTAAGGTAATCTACTTTTATTCACAAATGTACAATTCTCACAGATAGACTTTGAACAGAATGGATTTTAACAGCATAATCAGCAAATTTCAAGCTGGCACAGGCAGCCTTACAGCAATCATTCCCGACAGTTTACTCCAAACAGTTGTTTGTGTGCATGCATGCACTGATTTCATTTAGTACTAAAATATAGGGACTAATCTATACTTGCAACGTCCCTGTGAAGCAGGCAACTATTTATTATCCCCATTTTACATCTGGTACGACTGAGGCAAACAGGATTTTTTTTTTCACAAGACACAAAGCCACAAAGAGATGCAACTGGAGCTCATGAGTTCCCATCTGCTTATTTTGTCCTCAGATCACTCCCCTCACACTCACCACTGGTAACAGTAATATTCCTTATTATAGCCAACAAAGCTCCTTACACTGATTGAACACTATCCCTACTATATCTGATTTTTTTAAAAACTGTCTCTCCTCCTTTGATACAATTTAATTTTTAATTAAAAGAGAGTCTGAGCTCAGCATCTTGCTCTGCTTTAATAGGCTGATAAAGAGATGTGAATCTTTGGAAGCTTGATAACTATTTTATTATATTTTCTTTCAGCTAGTCCAATAAAAAAAATCCCCTACAAGTTTTGTTTGTTTGTCACATTATTCTTTTGAGACTATTCTCCAGGGACTACTGGAGAAAAAAATGCCAAGGAATTACTTTGTACATAATTGCCTATTAGATCAAAATCTATTATATAGCTAGCAATATAAAACAAACATAGTTCATATTAAAATCAATACTCATTGACTTTTCAATGCAAAACAGTCTCACGCTAGAGAGTTTTGGTCTCCTTTATTTCTTGCCTTGTATCATGAATGGACACTTTACAGTTACCAGTTGGCATTTTTTTAATAACCCTGCTCTAGTATATTTTAATTTCTGTTTATCTAGCACTAATTATCCAAGGATAACTAAATGATTTGCAAACAGTGACTATATACGCAGTGTTTCTCATCTCTGAAAAGTGACTCTAAAAATGACACCTTCTTACTGAATGGTTCTGTTATCTGCATGTATTCAGAGTCAGGTCTCCTGATTTTACAGACATGCATAAGTTTTTACCTCCTATTCACCCTGCAGAAGCCACACAAGAGATGCACAGGCATCACTGTGGAACCTTTAATATGGCTGATAAATCATGAAAAAGAAAGACCCCAGCTTGACTCTCAGATCCTGGACTGAATGTATAGGGTTGGCATCCAGAAAAATCCTATCATTTTATTATTAGTTGCATTATAGTAGCCCCTTGAGCCTCCAACCAAGATCAGTACCCCATTGTGCTAGGCAATATACAAACACAGCAACAATCCCTGTTCTGAAGAGTTTACAATCTAAATAGAAAAGATAAAGGCAGTGTTGTTGTCCACATTTTGCAGATGGGAAATGGAGGCACAGACTGATAAAGTGACTATCCGCAGGGTGACACAGGAAGTCTGTGGCACAGCCAGGATTTGAATCTATTTCTACCAGAAGGCCACCCAGTCTCTTTACATAAAAAAGTGAGCATATTTTTGCTGGCTCTCATTATGACAAAATAAAAGTGGAACCTCTGACGACAATTGTACAGCCATTTTCAGAGTGGAATCACCCTTTGAAGATGAAAAGTGTTTTAAAAAAGTGCTAAATGTGATCATTAATGAACATCTTGCAAGTCCCTTTAAGCAAGGTAATTATTATCGTAACATTCCTCAGAAAAATCCTGACTCATGATTAGCTGCAAACAGATGTGATGAGTCAATAATACATTTCTATTCTGTACCTTTTCACAAGTAAATTGTACTACAAGGTGATCCGCAAGACTGGAATCCAAATTTGACCAGCACCAAAGTTCAAGTCTGCTCAGATCTGAAATTTGGCTTCAGTCCATTCTAAAGCTGGGGGCCAGTTATAAAATTAATTGCATAACTGGATGCAAAGTTCCATCCATTTTCAGGAATGTTTGAATTCAAGGTCTTGCTTCAGACCTATCTGTAATAAACATTGATTTGCTGAGGTGAATATCAATGTTTATTGGCCCTTAAGGTAATTACTGAGCTTGTTCTCACATTTGGTCAATAAATTCTTATTCTTATTCTTAGCTCAATAAATCATGACAAATTAATTTGACTTAATGGAATTAGTTCCACAGTAAAGGTTGCTACTCACTATAAGTGTGGCAGAATCCAGCCATCAGTAATTAGCTGAACCAAAACCTCTGATCTGAACTTTGAGATATCTGAAATCTGGATCCAGATTTGGAAGCTTCAGTCCATCTCTGTATAAAATCCAAATGTAATGTATCTTTAGGTCTATAAAAAAGTATGAACACATTTCTAAGCCAGCGCACCGAGTTGTGATGGGCAAACCTCACAAAGGGTGAGTGTTCTTTTTCAGTTGGATGAATCCTGCAACATTCAGTGTTCATCAAACCTCACAGGTCTCAGTTCATCTCCTCCTAATCACAGCTCAGACCAATCTCTCACTCACCCCCATTCTAATATTTCCCATCCTTCTAACTCCCGAAGCCTTCCCCTTCTCAAGTACAATCAGACTGGTGCTGGAATCACACCTCCAACAGAAGTAACTTTCCCTTTGCTGTATGCTTTTCTTTTCCCTTCCTCTGTTGACCCAATCCAAGGCCTAAGTCTGCCATTACAGAGGAAGGAAGTCTTCCAGTTAAGGCACTATAGTGAGACATGGATTTCAATTCTTGGCTCTGCCACAGGCTCCCTGTGTGACCTTGTCCATTTATTTCTCTCAGTTGCAGATACCCATTTGTAAAAATAAATACACTTCCTTTCTCTCACCTTTTCTCTATTTACATGAAGAGCTCTTTGCGGCAGGGACTATCTCTTACTATGTGTTTGTGCTACACCCAGGACAATGGGCATCTAAATGCTACTGCAATATAAATAACAACTAAGGACATTATTGATATATTATCAGGTCTTTTAACCTCTTATAATCAATTTTCCCCAGGAAATATACACATATATGGGAGTGTCAGGATCGAATGTCCTCAGTCCTGCAAAAAGGTAGTCTCATCAGAACACATCCTGCCCCACAGAAGCTCAAGAGCAAGTGATATTTGGAGACAGCACCCCTCAGAGTAGACTGATTGAGACCTCGTAGTGCATTCAGCAAGTTAGGTCAGCTAGGGTGACAAGAATGCTAGAGCCCCTTAGGACCCAACCATGGTAGCACAGGCAAGAGGCGTGTCATCTCTTACCGAGAGAGGTTGGAGCCACTTGTAATTCAAAAGGAGGCTTTGTCATTCCTGGGATGGGAAGCTAGAGTACACGAAAACAGGCTTCCCTAGTTCTGACAACTAACCTATAACACTGTCATCAGCAAAGGTCACTTTAGGGTACAGAAGAATTTGGATCTGGTAGGGAAAAATGTATATGAATACAGTATTGCCAACCCCTAGCATTCAAGAGTCATGAATTAACCCCATCCCCCAAAAAACCCATGAGACTGGTGTAAAAATCATGAGATTATTTTTTTAAATACAGTTTTTATTTTCCTGATTTTTAAACCTTTCAGGTACACAAGGGTGTGACACACCCAGGGTACAATCCAGACTAATGAGTAGCTGTGTCAGCCATGCCCTCAAACCTGCAGCGCCCTTGACAATGCTTTGATGCTGTAGCCTCCAGTCTAGACTGCTCACAAACAGACCCCAGCATGCAAGTCACTCCCGTGTATGTGCTGCAGCCTGCCACACCTTGGCTCTTGCCAGCCTGGGTTATACCTCAAGGTGACCCCAACACACCCCCAGTCTTAGATATTCCCTGAAACCCTCTCCTAGACAACACAAATTCATATAATTTGTATATTTCTTTAACAGAGATAATATGCACACACCTTATTACCTCAAACAGAATTTCCCAGACACTTCAATTGATACACACTGCATTAGATAAAACAATAAAATGAGTTTATTGACTACAAAGAGATAGATTTTAGTGACTACAAGTAATGAGTCATGAAAGTCAGAAATGGTTACAAGAAAAATAAAAACAAAATGCAACTGATGCCTAACTTAATAGGCTATGTTAAAGTCAAAGCAGAGGTTTTTTCTCACCACATACTCTCAGCAGGTTTACTGACCAAACTTCTTAGGCCAGGGCTCCTTTTCCAGTTCAATGGCTGTTTCCTTTCTTCCTTCTGGTGCAATGAATCAATGGACAGAGAGAGAAAGAGGAGGAGTGCCTGGGGGTGCTTGTCACTCCTTGTTATGGTGTCAGTCCCCCTCTTGGAAAGCACTTCCAGCTGAGATTCTGGAGACAAAAAGTTGATGGAGAAGGATGTTCCCTGCTGCTCTTCCTTGCCACTTTGAGGTTTCTTTGTCTACCCTTCCTGTTTAATGACTCTATTTACTACTTAAATGCAAAATTAAGGAAAGCACACATTCCTTTGTTTGAGACAGTCTTGTTTGCCAAGTTCTGCTGTGATTTGGAACATGTGTTAATAACTTTATCCAGGGAAATCTTATAACTTCACATACAATGTTGCCACACATATTTTATCAGGACAGTCTTGACCAGCAAATTATGATTTTTCAGATGATACCTCACAAGACATACTTTGTACAAAGATTCTTAAAACAATGTGCAAGGTATGGACAAAGGGGTACAGGGTGTCACACCTGGGCACATTTTGAAGTTTGTCAGTATGACCATGAGGGCTAGAAACTTACTTTAAAAAAACCAAAGCTCAGATTCTCACATATTCACATGACTCCAGGAGCTGGGGCTTCAGGAGGAACATGAAACCTCATGGTACTCATCATAAAATCATGGGAACTGCCAATACTGTGAACACTCAAAACAGCCTGAGTTCAGGTTGGTAACCGACTTGAGGTCTTGAGTAAGCTGTGGTGTGTTATATTAATTTTGATGGAATAGATGGGCCCAAAGCATCAAGGGTGTTAACATGCACCCAGTCACTGTCCCAACATTAAACAGTGTTAAACAATGTTCATGGTTTGGGATATACAGTGATACTCAGCCTACTTAGGACCACAGAAGATACACCATTAAAAATCTTTCCAACTTTTTATTACAGATAGTAAAAAGAAAGAACAACAGTTAAAGCATTTGAAACATAAAATATTAAGTAAGGCTTTTATTCTAACAACATCCTGTGTTTCCTTTTTCTGTAACTGTAGAGAGTTTTTAGAAGGAAAAGCCCCCTTGTTTGACAGCATCTAGAAGGTAATATCTGTTTTTCTGGGGAAAAAGAGAAGAAGTTAGTTGAGATGGGCTGGAGCTGTCATTGCTGTTATTGTTAAAGTCTGATCCCGGTTCCTAAAAAACAAACATGAAAAAGAGGAGAAAGAAGAGAAAGCAATGACAGAAAATGAAGCTTCTGTTTCTGGTTCTGACTCACTTGCAACCTCACTGCTGAAGAAACATAGGCCTGGCACATGGTCTGATCACGCACTCCAAGACCTGGTTAAACTCATCTAGCATCAGGCTTTAATGTATTGCTTTTATCTCCCTTTTTGTTCACAGGCTCAGATCAGTGCTGCAGAATATACAGTCTTGGCTGGCTAAGCCCGGCTCTTATTAGAAAGAAGGAAAAGGGAGAGAGATAGGAAAGAGAAGAAATAAACAGCGGAAGGAAAAGAACAAACTGGTGGTGAAGGAGGAAAACAAAGTCTTATATTCCAGGTGATGTTTGGGATTTAGCTGTAGTCAGTGGAGATGGCAGTATCATCTGTGTCACTCTCTCTAGCCTGGTCTGGTCAGGACACCTCTTGGGATTCGGACATAAATGATCTGGGGTCTCAGGAGACGGTGGGGGTGGCAGCCATGATGGGGAAGCTTGCTCTTTCACCATCTTTCAGTCAGCAATTGTTGTGCTTGCCAGCCTTTTCCTCCAGATTCTCCTTTTGAGGGTCCCAAAAGGGAATGATGGACAAACTAGCCCATCCCCTCTTTGTTTCACCTCTCAGGCCTAATTTCAGACACATCAATTTTGGTCCCACAATTTTCTTGTTTACCAGGCATTATCTTAACACAGTCCTTGAATTATATCAGTAGGCCTTTTACTTTAAACTCATTCTTTTTGTTGTTGTTTCCCTTTTGCACCTTTTCCCATCAACATTGATTGGTATAGGTCATTGTGACACTTTCTAAACTTGCACTCACTTTTTACAGTTGAGATCACACTTAGGGTAAATTTGTAGCCCCAGTTATCACAATTGGTGCTGAATTGGTGCACTCATATCATATTATAGATACTGTTCTTGCCTGCACATGCTGCAGATGAGGAGGCAACTCTGTCACTCCATCTGCATATTTTTACAAATCGTAATAGGTCTGAAAGGCAATTCTTACCCTTCTGAATACATGTTCCGAGACTAAATGAATAATCGCTCTTAAAAGTGTGTGGGCAGCATCACTTCCAAGGTGAGTCCTAACACACATGACAGTGCTCTGTAATAGATGTTAAACACTGGCAAGAAGGTTCTTAAATGAATTGATTTGTTCACCAAACATTCAGTTTAGCAATTCAAAGTTAAATTAAAAATATAAAAGATTAAATGGTATGTGTGTGATGCTTGAGCTCTGCATTATAAAATCTACCAAGGAGTTACTGAAGAAAGAAAAACTACGAAACAGCAAAACAAATTTCACTGGACTTGCTTAACACTTCCCAGACCATAGTTCTCCTCACCCATCAATCAGGCCCTCACAGACTTTCTTTCTTAGACTCAGAGTCTGACATATCTGTTTTGAAGAGGAAGGGTGACCCTGGTTTTAAGGTAGTGAACAAGCACTTAAGACACCTGGGTTCAAGTCCCACTTCTCCTACAGACTTCCTTGGGTAAGTCACTGAATCTCTTTGTCTCAGTTCCCTATCTTTAATAATATTTCCCTACCTCACAAGGGCATTGTGACAATAAATTCATTATTTGTAAGTGTAGGACTGTAGGCCTGCCTTGACATAAGTAATTAAACACGGGGAAGGCCTCGTTTCTTGGAAGACAGGAGAAGGGAGGTAAATTGATTAGCAGGCTGAAAATTGAATATTTGTGCTAACTGCGATAAGTAAATGGGTCAGTAAGATAAGAGACAGAATGTCTCAGCAAGCCAAAATCAGAGGCAGAACACCCAGGGAACCATTTACCATGAACAAGATAACAATGGACAAAATAAATCAGGAATGTAAAGATGAGGTAAAGAGGAGGTCAAACATGGACTGTGCATGAATTTGCATGTTGTACAGGGATTGGTTCCTACAGAGTAACCAAGTCAATCCAAAAATGTGTGATGCAACGCATAGTAAATGCAATGAGATGTGTAAATGTATATGAAGGAAGCAGCATGCTTTGTAACTTTGGATGTATGGTACCCCCTATACCCACCCCCTATGCTTGAGTCCGATAACTCAGTGTAGCTTTCTTTAGTTTGTTTGTTGTGTCAAAGGAAACTGAGTTATGAGATGGGAGTCAAACTGACTTCTTGAGGAGCCAAGTAGAAAACGTCTCGGGAATCCCAACAGTAAGGTGCTCTCAGTTACCATGATAATGGGGGACCATATAAAGCACCTAGATTGATACTATAGTACTTAGGTTGCAAACCAGTGGTCAATTCAACATCAAGTTACAGATTCTAGAAACTCCCAGCCCATAACTCTTGATCATAGGTGAGAAAAACATTTAGCCATGTGCAACTTGATAATCATGTGTGCTGACCCACCATACACTATCTGACAATGTACGGTATCCCAGTTGCATAGGCCTATCGATCTATTCAGGTTCTATTCCAGCATCTGTTACCATAGTGTCTGCATTACTCAACATGAGTAAGGATGACAGAATCATTTTCTACAATGCCTAATTCAATGGGGTCCTGACCTCCAGGTGCTACCACAAAACAAATAATGAATAAATAAGAGGATAGTTCAGGCCACAGGAAGACAAGAGGGGACAGGGATATGACCAGATCATTCACAATTTGTACATTGGCATTTTAAAAAAAGTTATTATCATACATAGATAAAGTTAATGCCTATTATCCAATTCTGTGCCTCATACTACTATCAGCTAATCAGGCACTTCTCCATAAATGTTGGGGTAGATGCAAGTCTTGAAGAGATACTGAAAAATTCATTAACATATTAATTCAAGAGAACTTAATTACATTCAGTAACAGAAACTCCTGCTCAACACAAACATTCAGCCAGACATTGTTTTGTTACTCTACAGGCTCCTCTCTGGGAAGGTTGCAAGTGATTTGGAAGATAGGATTAAAATTCAAAATGATCTGGACAAACTGGAGAAATGGGACGAAGTAAATAAGATGAAATTCAATAATGACAAATTCAGACTACTCCACTTAGGAAAGAACAATCAGTTGCACACATACAAAATGGGAAATGACTGCCTAGGTCGGAGTACTGCAGAAAGAGATCTGGAGGCTATAGTGAATCACAAGGTAAATATGAATCAACAATATAACACTGTTGCAAAAAAAAGCAAAAATCGTACTGGGATGTATCAACAGAAGTGTTGTAAGCAAGACACGAGAAATAATTCTTCCACTCTATTCTGTGCTGATTAGGCCTCAACTGGAGTATTGTGTCCTGTTCCAGGTACCACTTTTCAGGAAAGATGTGGACAAATTGGAGAAAGTCCAGAGGAGAGCAACAGAAATGATAAAAGGTCTAGAAAACATGACCTATGAAGAAAGATTTTAAAAAATTGGGTTTGGTTAGTTTGGAGAAGAGAAGACTGAGAGGGGACATGATAACAGTTTTCAAGCACATAAAGTACAAGGAAGAGGGTGAAAAATTGTTCTCTTAAATGCTGAGGACAGGGCACGAAGCAATGCACTTAAATTGCAGCAAGGGAGATTTAGGTTGGACATTAGGAAAAACATTCTAACAGTCAGGGTGGTTAAGCACTGGAACAAATTGCCTAGGGAAGTTGTGGAATCTCTGTCATTGGAGATTTTTGAGAGCAGGTTAGACAAACACCTGTCAGGAATGGTCTAGTTATTACTTAGTCCTGTCTTGAGTGCAGGGGACTAGACTAGATGACCTATTGAAGTCCTTTCCAGTCCTACATTTCTCCAGTCTGGCTCTTCCCTGTCCTAACCTGCATCCATTTAGGTCTTCATCCTAGCCTCTCCCAGAATAAGATAGGACTATAAAGTCTGTGAATGGGGTAGTGCAGCGCGGTCACTCTCATATATTCTGGGTTATGGTTTGCTGTAGGCAGCATTTTGCTTTTTAGTGCATACCCCCAAAAAACACAGTTGATATTGATCAGTAGCAACTGATAATAGGAAGAGTTGAATGAATCTTATCAGCTGTTTATTGGTTTATATATTTAAAAGAAATAGCAATCATCCCTTGAATAACTGTGTTAATATGGCTAAATTAACTACAGATTCAGGAAGCTGCATGGAAAGTGTTACTGACTAGACCCCATGTATTTCCTGCTAGTCAAAGGAAAGGACAGTAGAGACTACATTTTGAAAGTTAATGTTATCTAGTGATTAGGCCATGAGATTGGCAGTCAGGACCCTTACATCTTATCCCTGATTGCTGCTGATTCACTGTTGTTTAATATTTTCACGTCTCAGTTTACTAATCTAGCAAATGGAATAATAATGTCTACATTGCAGGTGCATCATGAAGGTCAATTAACTAATGTATGTAAAAGGTTTTGAGATACTCTAACTGGTCTCAATCCTGCAATGTGCTGAGGACCATAGCTCTGATCCAGCCAAGCACATAAGTGCATGCTTAACTTGAAGTGAATGGAACTATTTGTGTGCTTAAGTTAAGCATATGATTAAGTCCTTGGCTGGATCAGAACCAGAATTCTCAGCAGTACCTTGCAGGACTGAGCCTTTCCAAGAGTAAGGTGTCATTCCTTTTTCCAAAAACTTGCTGGGCCAAATCATGAAATCCTAACATATTGTATGATTCTACCACTTTCATTCACATTCAGTAGTAATTTACTCTGTGAATAGTTCCATTGATAGAAATTCTGAGACCCTTGCTCACCTTACAGCATGAATGCTCCCACTGGAGTCAATAGGACCACTTGCACAGAATAGGCTCTGACTTGCTCAGAATAGAATCTGACCCTCAATTTGTATTCAGTCCTGACACAGGGAAAATTTCCATTGACGTTACTGGGAATTTCGCCTGAGAAAGAACTAAGCAAACACAAGTGGCCAAATTCTGCTCTGTTACTATGATGTAAATCCAGAATAACCCCACTGAAGTCAATGGAGTTACTCTGTGTTTGCACCAGTATAAATGACAGCACTACTTGGCTCTGAGTCAGTACCTTAGGATTTGGCCCTTAATTATTGCATGATACAGTTTTACTCCCCCTTCAGACCCCTTTGGTCCCTGAGGAAAAATATTACTAATAATCATGATGAAGGTGAGGGCAAAAACATTAAATGCCATTATCATACATATCTACAAGGGAAAGTGCCTTATGCTTCTACATCAAAACTCCCTAGTAGAGACCACAAGCAAACAAGCAATTTCTCCCTAACACATACATTCTGAAGGCGATGGCAAAAAATGTCAGATCAGAATATATTTATGCTCAGTCATCATCAGCACACTCCCCTCCACCGCAAGCGAGAAAGACTCCGCTCTGCTTACTGAGTGCATTTGATTTAGGGGGACATAAACATACACAATACTGCTGGTTTCAGAATTCTAATGGATGTCATCCTGCCCTCCGGCTAACACTAATCCAGTAGGGAACTAGCCAACACAAGCACTTACAAATATGCCTAATACTTTTACACACAAGGCATTTGTCAGACCACAGACACTGGGCTTTCAATTCCACCAGGAAATGTGCTAGCAATTCAAGTGCATAAACAGTGTAATGCGGAGCCATTATCCGGCTACACAGGTTGCTGAGCAGCTCGAGACTTAAAGCGTCAAATGTAATTGTGTGGATCTGTGATGTGCGTAGATTTTTCGATACCATCTCAGTTGTTACACTGATTAAACCATTTCAGCTATTTGGGTCACCAGCACAGAGTGCCAAGTCATTGATTTCATTGTACAAGGGTGGGGAAGGGAAACAATCATCTTTCTTTTTTTTTTAACCAAATGATTTAATGCTTTCTGTGCATGCAGGATGCAGAGATCTTTGCATGCAACAAATATTTGGAGAGAAGAATGTTAAGTAGTTGAAATTCATTATCTGTCTCAAATACACAGCATTGCAAAATACCCTAGTACCTTTGGGGCAAGTTGCTCTCTCTCTGGAAGAAATGAACAGTGAGCTGAATTGGTACATTATTTTACATCCATTACTTCTGGAATCATTACATTGATCAATGGAGGCAGAAATCTGGCTTAATTTCACATCTGATTGTATTTCCAGTATTTGGACAGAAGTGTAACACAGGCTCTTTTAAAAATGTATAAGTTCATGAAAAAGATAAATTTAACTAATGGCTTGCTGAAAATATACAGATGTTGTGACCCTAAATCAACCAATGCCATTAGACAGAATAATGCAGATCATCTTTTTTTTTCCCTTTCATATCTATGCACAACCAAATACCCAAGAGTCAGAGAATGATGAGAACATAAAAACATAGGGTTTCCATCTATGCCATTTGAAGTTCATGGCAAAACTCCCATTAACTGGTAGAATTGTAGCTGTCTTTCTTAGCTTAAGCCTCAAAAGGTGCTGTTACAATGTAGTGAGGGGTACCAAATGGATGCTAATAACAGAAAAGAAGACGACATAAATAGTAAATGGGACATAATGTTAGTGTAAACTGATGCAGCTCCATCGATTTCAGTGGAGCTGTAACCTTCTACACCAGTTGAGAATTGGCCTTGGAGGCCAGTCCAGCTAAGAGCAGAGATGGCCACACCATAAAACCTATTCCACATCTGGCTCTATTGTTGGCAGCCAAGGTGAATGGGCATAGAAGCTGAATTACCTTCTCACATAGAGGTGGGCTCTTGAGGTCAGGGTTGAAGCCTGTTGATGAGGTTGGGTAAGGTGGTACTTCTATCCATGCTGTATTTCTAGAAAAATTGTTGGACTTCTGGACTGTCAGACTAGCATCTTTGGATTGCCAATCCATTCTTATTATCTTGTGCAGAATGGATGCACCACTGTAGTATCTGAGAGCCTCACAAGCTTTTAAAGGCATTTATCCTCACCACACCCCTGTGTGGTAGGACGGAAGGGTCGCTGCTGCAACGCCAGACCTTGGCTAGGGATGCTTGATTGTCAACATTGCACCAGCGAGGACTCCAGCCTGATACCTGTGAGATCCTGCTCTGTCTTCCCCTCCCTCATAAGCTCCTTTCTGCCCCGTCTTCCTCCCGTCCTCTCTCTCTCTCTTCCTCTCAGCTTTTCTCCTGATCCTCAAGTCAACTGCACCCACACAGTGAGATGAACAGCCCATCCAACTCTGCCAGGCCTAAGAAGGACAAGTGAATAAGAGGGACCTGACTAAACTAACTAGATGATGTCCCTGACTGGGGTGGTTAGCTGCGGTTCAGAGCAACAGCTGTCATGGCCAACATGCCAGCCCAAAGCATCCATCTGTGGCGGACCACCCGCACTGTATACTGAGTATTTCAACAGAAGTCATATTTTCCCCATTTTCCCTATCTTCTCACCTTCTGTGTCTGCCTGCTTTGTCTAATGCAGCAAAATGACTATTATTCTCAGTTCAGAATTGAACAATAGAACTAACTCTTTCTTCCCCACCAAGAAAGACTGTCTGACTGAATAATACACATCAACCAATATTCACTGTCCCCAGAAAGGACTTTAATAGGTTTTAATTAAGTTTGTTTTTCATTAGCAATCAATCAATTTCAGTTTCAGTGCTCTTTACCTCATTTTGATTCTTTTCCTTTTGTGTATTTCAATTTATAAGTTTCTAACCTTTGGTTTGAATTTTATAGTTAGCCATGGTATTAATCAGGTTAAGGTCTCCTTATATCAACCCCCAGACCTTGGTTAATGCTGTTTAACGTTCAACAGTGATTGAATTGTGTTAACACCTTTGGCTCATGCATTACATCTAATTTAATACAGCAAATCTTCCCGCATCTTGTAAGATATTTTGAGCTATGTTAAGAATATGATAAATATTTAGGTCTAATGGATAGGGTGCTCTCCTGGGACTCAGGAGAACTGGGTCCAATTCCCAGCTCAGCCCCAGATGTGTGACCTTAGGCAGATTAATTAAACTACTCTTAGCCTCAGTTTCTCATTGTACAAAGAGGGATAGCATTTCTCTGTGGCACAGCGAAGATAAAGATACTGTGAAGATAAAATCCATGAATGATTGCGAAGTGCTCAGATACTACCTAGATAGGTTCCTGATCTTTTGTTTTAAACACTGTGAAACAGGTCTACAGAAAGTCCTTTTGTCAAGAAAATTATAAGAGGTCTCTTTGTGGGTAGATATGATATAAAAGGATGAAGATTTCTGGAATGTTACATTCAGTGTACCATGAAGTGTATTTTGCTGCTATTAACAAAAACCTTTTTAAATACACTGCTATTCCCATCAGAAACTTAGTGGTGCAACAAAGAGATTTTGTGCTATGATAAGAATATGAAAAAGAGTCAGGGATGATAAACTAATCCCATCTTCCTGCCATTTCCACACAACTTTTAAATGAGAGTTTAGTGAATGCAGGGAAAAATCTGGAGATGCATTTGAATTAGAAAGTGAGGACTACATTTTCAAAGGGACTTTCACTACTAATTGCCACTTAAGGCAACTAAATCTCAGAATTAGGACCCAGTTGGGATTCACAAAACCCCACTCAGCTGCCCTGAACCCTGTAAGTGCCTAAACTCACTTGGCACCTAAATTTTTGCTGTAATATTTCACTACATACTTCTAGGCATGCGCAGTGCAGCCTCATGCCAGGCAACCAGACACCTAAATGCCAAAGCAATGCACAAACTGGGAGAAGATGACATTCCTCTGCCAAACTCACCTGTGGGGCCTGATCCGGTAAGCATGCTCAGACTTCACTTACCAGAACGGGCCCCTACAGGCAGTCTTGTACAAAATGGCCTGGGAGAGCAGAAGGGAGGTGTTCCTTCATAATGTTTAACCAAGTGGTTAGGGCACTATCTTGACATGTAGGGGGCCATATAATCCCTAAACTGATTCCCAATGGGCTGGATTGTCATCTAAATTATCTCTTCAAGGAACACAGAAAACATTATACCACTAAAGGTGCTAACACACCTGGCACAAATGATGAGTACTGGCAACAAACTGTTCACCAAACCAAGAATAATATGCTGAAGAACTAACAAGCAAACTAAAGAATTTTGTAATCTGTTCATGAGCAGGGAGAGGAGAAAGAAAAAGATCATAAGAAATTATTTGTTGCAAATTATTACTTCAGATCTATTTTTAATCCCCTCTCTTTAGATATAATTCTGTGTCCCTTGAGCTACTTTATACTCTTTGCTTCAATCTACTTCCCCAGTTATGTGTCCTATACGCTAATCAGCTTTGGCATGAATCACTACTAAATTACTTTGGTATCTTAAATCCATAGTCTCCTAGCATTCTATTTAGAGTAGACCATATAATGATAATCTGCCAGGATTATCCTATTTTGATTCAGGGGAAGAGTGGGGGAGGTTAATTGATTTACACCATTTGCTTAGCTCCTAATGTTTTCACAGATTCTGGTGGTGCCAACAGACTAAACAGTTCTCCTCCTACAACTCTCTCTTAACTCTCATGCTCTTGCTGTTTTATAGCCTCAGGAATTTTCATCCATGCTGCACTATTAGTTCCACATCTTTCAGTGCATTCTCACAGGCAACAAGCTTAGCTGTCCTATCATTCTCCATTGCTTTGCCCATCAGAGACAAATTCTTACCACATCCGGCTGCAATTGTCTATTTTTTGTGAGACATCTAGTCCAATAAATGAACTTTTTTAGACACATTTTGTCTGGGGGTTTATTCTCCTGTTGTCCATTATTCTTGCTAAACCAGGATATTTTCAGTACTGGACAGTTTCCCTGAAAATTATTAAGACATTTAATTCAGGAAACTCTATTCATCTCCTCTGCCTTTTAGCTACTTCCAAGATGCTGCCTTCTATTAGCTTCAACCTTCTTTCAAGGGAAATGATTTTAAAAAGCAGAATATTTAGTATCTATATGCAGCTCCCTTTAGATGGATTGTTCTTTAGAGACTATATTATATAGAAATCTAATAATTTTAAATACATCAGGATCACCTTCTCTTCCATTTAATCTCTATTAAAATGTTTTAGCATGACAGAGTGTTAGGGAACAATTCACAAAACTGAAGCAATACAGACTGGCCATACTCTTTCTCTGTTTTTTTCACCCACTTGACAAGTAAGTCAATTTGTAAAGCCTGTCTATTATCTAAAAAAGAAGATGCTAAGATTCTCCTTAAAATATGGCATAGAAATCAGAGATGAAAAAGACCTAGTAGATTATGTAGTCCATCCCACTCCAGAGCAGCACTGTGCCATACTGTATATACATTTTGTACAGTCTAGTTTTAAATGGCTCATGTGGTGTCCACTAAAATGTTAGAGACTAACAAATTTATCTGAGCATAAATAAATTTGTTAGTCTCTAAGGTGCCACAAGTACTCCTTTTCTTTTTGCGAATACAGACTAACATGGCTGCTACTCTGAAAACTAAAATGTTAGTATGAGAGTGTGGAAAACCAAGGATGGTCCTGATGAAAGAAGTTTAATTAGCAAATAAGATACTTGCATAGATATTACGGGTTACTTTTCATATTGCCAAGAAAGAAACTCTGGAACATCTGGTGGGAAAAGTTTGCCAGACACAACCAACCTTTAACAGAGCAGGAGACTCAGATAGAATCTTCAAGGCTGTCTTCCCTACACTGCCCTAGACTATACCAGCCTGGGTACAGTGCCCTAGCTATGCTGGCATAACCCCACAGTGTAGATGCAGCCTACACTGACAGAAGGGGTTTTTAATTCAATGTAGGCATGACACCTCCCTGAGCAATGGTAGCTACGTTGATGGAAGCATTCTTCCATCAACATAGCTGTGTCTACACTGAGGGTTAAGTTGGCATGCCTATCTCGGTCAGGGGTGTGGATTTTTCATGCCCTGACCAACGTGGCTATGCCACCCTAACTTTTAAGTGTAGACCAGGCCTTTGGCCGAGACACGATAAAGAAGAAAATCCTGGGAGACTTCTAACAAGACATAGATAAAGTATAATTGATCAGATAATAAATAACTATATATTTCAAGATCCATGAACATCTCAAGGTCAGTGTCTTTTACTGTCTTACAGCTGAATGTGTAATATGCACTGTTTTATAGTGGGGGTTCTGTAAGAAATCCATGATTTAGTTATTGTCTCCAAGTTAAAAGAGCGTGTCCTTTAACTCATGGAGGAGAGGCTTGCGCCTTTGGATCCAGAGGTCCTGCATTCATTCGGATGTGGACCTGTCCAGACTCCAGAGGCAACAATGCAGATGCATCTCAGCTACATTGTCTTCTAGCCCTTCAACAGTAGCTTTGCCTGTTGATAGAAGTTGCTGATATATTTCTTTATATACATCTTTCTTTTTTCATGTCGCCAAGTACTAAGAACTTGTTTGGATGTAGAAAGTAAGGTTAATCTTGACACCAATTTTAACCACTCCCTTCCCATGTGAGTCAGATGTAGTGTGGAAATGTTTTTCAGTTGTGAAATTTGTACGCAGTTCCTTATATATGCAGTGATGATCAGCCTATATTAATGGCTTCATTATGGTAATTCCCTTCCAGCCAGGCTTCTGTGACACTCTCAGCATGTTCAGAACACAGCAGTGTATGTTTGTTCACTGGTTTGTGTGATTTGATTCCATCCCATTACAATGAGTTCTTTGCAATGGTGGCCACTGAAATGATGAGTGGACTTTAAAATGGATCCTCTTGATTTTTAGAGACATACACAGTACAGATCTTGGTTGTACCCAGAGCTTCCTCATTGTGTCTCATCACCACAGATATTTGCACTTAGGTGCCATGTAGGTGATTTTTTAAAGTTTCATTTTAGGTTGGCAAATAACTGTGCCTTGGCTGTAGGCTGGAGGTCGGTCCCCTATCATGTCTCATGCACTTTTAACAAGCCCTTAGGACTGGTTCATTTTTCTGTGGGCCAAATTCTGAATTTTCAAAAGAGCCTAAGGAAAGTTAGGCATCCAAGTCCCATTGCATTTCAATAGGAACTTGCATGGCTAAGACTTGTAGGCTTATTTGGAAATCTGACTCTCTGTCGTTACTTAGTCAAAACCCTCCCTCCAGTCCCTGGGAGTTGTAATGCAGTGTGATAATGGAGTAAAACACTCAGTTAGGATTTGGCCACCCATGTTTTCTATTTCAAAATTGGTGGTTGGTTGTTTTTATGACCATTTTTATCCCTACATTTATTACTTTTCTCTACCCATACCACTTGCCAGTCTCTCCCTTTGGTGGTATTGACTTGTTTACATTTTAAGTGGATTGTATTTGTGACAGGTTGGATCACAGAAACCCCCTTGGGACTGCCACCTGATGTGCCAAGACTACTTCTGCTCCTGCTTTCCTGCCCTATCAGCTTAGGACTTGAGTGCCCTGCCTGGTTTGAGCCAGACCTGCTAGCCTGCTGTGAACCCAGACCCAGATCTGAACCACATCCCCTAACAACTGTTGGCTTAATTGAAAGCAACTTAGGAAGTGTTCCTGTCCTTGACACTCAGATGCCCAACTCCCAATGGGGTCCAAACCCAAATAAATCTGTTTTACCCTGTATAAAGCTTATACAAGGTAAACTCATAAATTGTTCACCCTCTATAACACTGATAGACAGATATGCACAGCTGTTTGCCTCCCCCAGGTATTAATATATACTCTGGGTTACTTAATAAGTAAAAAGTGATTTTATTAAATACAGAAAGTAGGATTTAAGTGGTTCCAAGTAGTAACAGACAGAACAAAGTGAATTACCAAGCAAAATAAAATAAAACATGCAAGTCTAAGTCTAGTACAGTAATAAAACTAAATACAGATAAAATCCTCACCCAGTAAGCTTCCTTTTACAGACTAGTCTCCTTCTAGTCTGGGTCCAGCAATCACTCACATCCCCTGTAGTTACTGTCCTTTGTTCCAGTTTCTTTCAGGTATCCTTGGGGATGGAGAGGCTCTCTATTTAGCCAGCTGAAGACAAAATGGAGGGGTCTCCCAGGGGTTTAAATAGACTTTCTCTTGTGGGTGGAGACCCCCTCCTCTCTCCCATGCAAAGTTCAGTTACAAAATGGACTTTTGAAGTCACCTGGGCAAGTCACATGTCCATGTACGACTGAGTTCCTTACCAGCCAAGCCACATTCCTGGGAAAGCCCAGATGTGGATTGGCATCTCCAAGTTCATTGTTGGCTTAAGGGCATCTTGATTGGGCACTTACTGAGAATAGTCTTTTCTCAGGAAGCTGACAAACTGCTTCACTAAAACCTACTCAGAATCAAACAAGTATGCAGCCAATTTTCATAACTTCGCATACAAAAATGATACATGCATACAAATATGATGAATAGATTCAGTAGATCATAACCTTTACAGAGATATGTTACACGGCATATGTAGCATAAAACACACTCTAGTTATGTTATATATACACATTCATAAGTATATTTCCATAAAGCCTTCTGGGGGGCACCATCACAGTATTGTCACTGTGAAGCACGGTGGGCACATCGGGGGGTGGGGTGGAGGGAGCGAGAATTGCTTTTTAAGGTATTGACAGAGATTTTCAAAGGCTGGTACCTCACTCCCACTGACTTTCAATGGACGTTAGGCATCTAAGCACCATTTGTGCTTTTGAAAATCTGCCCCACTTACATCGGGGCCACCCTCAGGGTATGTCTACATTGCAACTAAAAATCCACCACTGACCGATGCCAGATGACTGGGGCTAAGGGGCTGTTTAATTGCAGCATAGACATTCGGGCTTGTGCTGAAGCTTGGCTCCAGGACACTGCAAGGTGGGAGGGTCCCAGGGCTCAGGCTGCAGCCCAAGCCCAAACATCTACACCTCAATTAAACAGCTCCTTAGTCCAAGCCCCACGAGCTCAAGTCAACTAGCACAGGCCAGCCACAGGTGTCTAATTGCAGCATAGACAAACTCTCAGAGGCCCCAGTCAGGAATGAGGCTCCATTGTGCTGGGTGGTGTAGAAACATAGAGGGAGTCATGGTTCCTGCCCTGAACAGCTTCCAGTCTAAGATGAGCAAAAGCTGAACAGTAACAATTAGAGATGCATCATTGTCTAGTGGCTAAATTGCTGCCTTATGACCCAAATGACCTGGGTTCTCATCCCCATCTCCTGTTTGTTTCCCCTTTGTCTAGTCTATGTGGATTATAAACTCATCTGGCCAGAGTCTGTTTCTTACCATGCGTTTATAGAATGCTTAGCACAAGTGGTACATCTAGGTGCTACTGTAATACAGACAATTAATAGTATACACACCCCGTGCTATACCTCAGCCTCATGCCCTAATTGCCCCCAGCCCACTCATTAAACACTGGGCCCAATCCTGAAAGGGCCTAAATTCCTAGGAGGTCCTCAACACTTCATACATTTGGGTCTTAAATTATTATCAGTAGTAATAATAGAAACAGTATAGACTGCAAGCAGAAATTCATGGACTTTTAGGAGTTGGGTCCAATACAGCTCCTATTGAAGTCAATTGGAAGATCCATGGATTATTTAGGAGGATGCTCAGGCTATGTTTATTAAAGCAAATTTCATCAGGTCTATTTAATTCATTTTGGGAGGAGGCACCTTATTTAAGATTAATTGCAGGCAGTTTTTTCCTATCTGGATATAAGTTTTTGCAGTGCCTTCAATGACACATTTAAAGAATTGCACAGAACGCGTCCAGAGTTCACCCAGTAAACTGGTCTGGACTAACAGCCCTGACTCTTATTTCAGCTATCTTTTACATTAATATTCAGTAACATGTTTTTGTAAAAATACAAAGCAACAATATCACACTATCCAGAGCTGTTTCATGACTTCAGTCCTGACACCAAGTAACTGACTTACCACAAATTTGCATGGGGAAAAAGTAGCCCCAGGTAATTCAGTCTCTCTCATTAATTCTGAGGTAAAAGTTTAGATTATAGAGTCATAAAATGTAAATTAGTTAAATGTTCCCCTGCATCAGTCCTCTAAAGAAAAGGAAGTTGGTCATTCTTGGTTTATTTCACAAGGGAATTATTTGCCTGGATTACTTCAACATTTAATTAAATTGTCATATAACACACATAAAATACCAAATAAAATAGACTTTTGCTATGTCATTACATTAATTTCCTGTCACCAAAAGTGTTTAGCTTGTTAGCTATCTAACTTAAACCTGCTCAGTGGCAATTAAGCGTTATATTTGAATATGTTTAGACCATTTACATTCCTCTTTTTACTGCACTCCTGTTAAACTTTTAATTTTCTTTTTCTTGTAATTAGCATTTGGGGAGTTCAGTTCCTCTAATAGGTTCTGCATAATTTACATGTTATGTTATTCTACTTGTTTGTCAGGGAAGCAGTGAAGAAACACAGGGAAATTGCTGCATAAAAATTATTGCATCAAAACTACACAGTTCTGTGAAACATTTTTTCTGCAATCAGTGTGTGACCTGAATTCTTCAGAATTTGCAAACTTACCATAATGGAAAACACTGTATTTCCTTACAAGAGTGTATGTAATTGATTCATCAAGAGTATGGTCCAGAATTTAGCATAGGAAGATTGGCCGTCAGGACTCCTGGGTTCTGTTCCCATATCTAACACTGTATTTTTATGGGACTTTGGACAAGCTCCTTACGCTCTCTGGTCTTCAGTTTATTCATCCATAAAATGGTTGTAATAATAGGGGTTGGTGAGCCTTAATATCTGTACTGTGTTTTGAGATCCTTGGATTAAAAAGTGCCTTATATATACACCAAGTAGTATTTGCCTAATTCTTACAGGTATGTCTCCACTGCAGTCAGAGGTGTCACTGCAGCAGATGTAGAGGTACCCCAAGCTTTGATCTGGCTAGTTTGAATAACAGTGAAGACACAACAGCACAGGCTGCACAAGCCCACACGGGGACCCTGGGTATGTACTTGAATGGCTAGCCTGTGGTGCTACTACTTCACTGTTACGGTTATTCAAGCTATTTAGATCAAAGCTAGCTTGGGTTTGCTTACATGCGCGGCAGTCACATTCCTGATTGCACTGGAGACACACCCTACGTCCTTACTGAGGCAAACCGACCAGAAAAGGTCTATATTGCTTGAGTAAAGCCGGCAGCAGTTGGTCCAATGTCGTAAAGTATCCCAGTAGCCAAAGCACCTTTGAGTACTTGCTTGCTCACTCTAGTTTGCCAGATAACATTTGGAGAGAAATTTGGTAACTTTCTCCCTACCCAGATACATGGCAGGCTAGAAACCCACCTTACTCACTGCTGCCCACTAATTACATCCACCCATTCCATTGCCATCTCATTAGGTAGAGTGGGGACTTGAACTAGGGATGCTTCACATCCTGGATGAGTTACTTATTAGGGCACGTCTACACTTAAAATGCTGCATTGGCGCAGCTGCTCTGCTGTAGCACTTTAATGAAGACACACTAAGATGACAGGAGAGAGCTTTCCCATCAGCGTAGTTAATCTACCTCCCCGAGAGGCAACAGCTATGTCCACAGAAGAAGCTCTCCCACCGACACAGCGCTGTCTACACAGGGAATTACGTCTGTATAACTACATTGCTCGGTGGGGTGGATTATTCCAAACTCCTGAGTGAAGTGGTTATACCGATATAGTTCTGTTGTGTAGACCTTAGGCTGAGTACTTACTGAGATCCATTGTTCACTGGACCACTGTTTCTCAGTTGTCAGCTGTGTCCCAAGTCAAAATCCGTGTCAAAGTAATCGCTTCCATACTGAGGGGAAGATAGCAAGGCAGCTTGTGCTGTGTAGCCATCAGAATGCAGCTGACACTCGGCTTGGTCTTTCTTTTCCATTGGGACAGGATAGCATGGTGCCTGTTTCCCCAATGCCTGGCTGAAGTGCCTTGTAACTTATTCTAGATAAGATGGAAGTAATGGAGGTTGATTCTAAAGCATAAGTGGCCTGCTTCCAGTCCACTGAAACAAATGGGAATCTTGACTTTCATAGAATCATAGATTATCAGGGTTGGAAGGGACCTCAGGAGGTCATCTAGTCCAACCCCCTGCTCAAAGCAGGACCAATCCCCAATTTTTGCCCAATATCCCTAAATGGCCCCCTCAAGAATTGAACTCACAACCCTGGGTTTAGCAGGCCAAAGCTGAAACCACTGAGCTATTCCTCCCCCCAACCTCAATAGGAGCAGGATCTACTGTATAGAGAGATGGCAGGATGATGCTTATCCTCATGACTGGGAGTGGGGGGTCTGCCCATCCCCTGTCAATGAGTTCCACAATTCAGGAGTGCTTCGAGGCTCAAATATCTTTGATGGACTTTTTTCAGTTGTGTTTAGCCTGATGAGTGCAACAGTTACTTAGTGATATCAGCCCCTGTCCCTGCCTCTTGATCCTCCAGATCAAACTATTGCAATGGGACTGCTCTTAAAGATCATACAGCTAGTACAGAATACATATACTTGGCAAAATTCAATTTTTATTTTTTGATGATTTTGAGCGATAATATCGATGGTTACTTTAAGCATACTTTTCAGTTATTATTGATTGACGTTTTCACAGTTGTGCAAAATTATTAATTTTAAGCACTTTGTAAAGTTTATTTAAATTTTCACAGTCATGAGAAATTATGGGGGGCAGGCAATGGGTGATAGATAATAATTATTACAATAAATGTTAAGATTCAAAAAGTTAAAGCTTTATAACAGTTAAAACACAAATTGTCAACTTCACATGTCAAAATATACAAAGTTTCTTTAACTCAAACTTTAGTTCTCAAGCAGCATTTTTCTTACTTTGTCTATCTGTAAATTTCTATTATCACTGATAAAGAGTCACTCATTTTCTCTGTCCTAATTAATATTTAATTATTTCATTAAAGTGGAACAATTTCACTTGGAGAGATTGAGGTAAACCCATTTCAGAATATTCCATTGCCATCTCATTAGGTAGAGTGGGGACTTGAACTAGGGATGCTTCACATCCTGGATGAGTTACCCTAGCCACTGTGCTAGAGATTACAAGGGAGACCCACTTTCTCATCACCTACTCCAATCCCCTGGCTGTTTTATTGGAACTCAGCTGCAGGACCCAATCTAGAAAGGAGACTCTGAGCACACCTACCATATTGGGCCCTGCATGCAAGTTAGGTAGCTAAACACTTATCTTCCCCTGGTTCATGACTTGCTGTGGGGCTTACGTGGGAGATAGGGGCCCAGACACCTAGAGTGAGGCAGCAGTGTGCTTGCCCAGAAGCAGAAATGTAGGTGCCTAGGGCACTTTTGCTGCAAAAACTTAGATGTTGAGCTACTTGAGGCTCCAACAAGGGTAGGTGGCAGCTGAGTGGGAGTTTTGTGGATCACAAATAGCATTCATATGTGCCTAAATACCTTTGCGGCTCCCACCGATAGCCTTTGTGCTCATTTACTCCTCACCTCGAAATCCGAGATGCCCATCAATTTGCCTGTTTTTCTTATTTGATCTGTAGTCTGATAAGTCATGAAAGTTTGCAGTCAAGAGCTTTTCTTGATGATGTAATGAGAATGATGGTTACTGCTAATTATCAGGCAGCCATCTGCATGATTCCAAGAGGGAGAGAGACCATCTTGAGAAAGGACAGTGTTTCAGAGAAGAAATCAGCAAATTAAACGAGGGCAGATTATGAGGAGGGCCACTACAGGCACTGAGCATCTGTAACATAGTGCTGAATTATTACAGCTAGTTCACTAACCAAGGGGCCCATCCACCAACCTTCTTCCACCTGAGCAAACCTTTTCCACGTGGTAAATTCCATTGGAACGCAAGGGACAACCCACCTGAGAGAGGATTATTCCCACGAGTAAAGGTTGCAGGATCTGACTCTGGCTAAGGTTCTCATGTTTGTTGTAACTCAGCTGCAGAGGTTTGAAATAACTAAAGAGAGGTGGAGTTCCCTCACACTGAAAGGTCACTGAGTTATAATGAGCCACCTGGCCCCAGGGTTTCTTTGTAGATGCCAGTTGTTGTTCCTTATGTATTCCTACCCTCAGTGTATCATAAATACATTGCTATATTGAAAAAAAACCTGTCCAGGGATCTGGCATCTTTGCCAAAAATTAAAAATCAAATCAAAATTAAAGCCAGCAGCTGCCTCTCGCCCACATGCCAAAAAAAATAGCCAACCATAATATAAGTCCATACAACACCCTCATCTCATACAAATATCAGTCCTTATCATTCCAGTCTCCCCAGAAACCTTGGTAATGAGTTAGGATCTTGTAGTAAGCCCAGAAGGTCAGAGCAAGGCCACAGAAAGTCTGATGAAGAGCAATTGCCCAACTCTGCTCTGTCCAAATCCTCAGCAAGGTAAGAATAGACCCACCTCCCTCTTCTGCTGTTGTCTGCCAGCAAGTTAACAATACCTCAGGATCAACAGTATTGAAGGAAACTGATGGATCTAACAATGTCAGTGTGGACATCCAATCTTCATACATAACCGTGCGGAGTTTGATATTAATACAGGAGGACTGCAGACCGAACCCTTCAAGGTGTTGATGCAGTAGAATGTCACAGTTATGAACACCAGAGTTACAAACTGACTAGTTAACCACACACCCCATCTAGAACCGGAAGTACACAATTAGGCAGCAGAAGAGACAAAAAAGAAAAAAAAAGCAAACACAGTACAGTACTGTTAAATGTAAACTACTAAAAGAAAGGGAAAGCAGCATTTTTCTTCTGCATAGTAAAGTTTCAAAGCTTTATTAAGTCAATGTTCAGTTGTAAACTTTTGAAAGAACAACCATAACATTTTGTTCAGAGTTACAAACATTTCAGAGTTACGTACAAACTCCATTCCCAAGGTTTTCATAACTCTGAGGTTCTACTGTATCTTGTTGCATTGAGTCCTACAGGCAAACTGTGCACAGAGTCAGAAAAATATTTGTATCAATTTTAAATTTGCTTGCTTTTAGTTTTATTGAATTTCCCCTTGTTTTCATACTATAATGAAGGATAAATACAGTGTCTGATCTCTATATCATTTACTGTTTTGTATATTTTGCATGCCCTCTCTTATTCACCTACTGAAATACAAAGTATTGTTTCTGACCCCAGCTCTGATTACTGAAAAAAAGAAAATAACTAAAATAATTATTTCTAAAAAATTTTTCATACTAAATTTCATGAAACTTTCAGGATTTTCAAACACTTTCTCAAATGCCAAGCAGTGTTTTCAATACTCATAAATAACATAAGGAGTGATGTTTTCAAAAGCCATTTGACAAAAAACCAAAACAAAAAAAACAAAAAACAACAAGACTTTTGCTCCGAAGTCACTTAGGTGCTTTTTAAAAAATCTCACTCAATATGTCCTGGATCACTTTTATTTATGAAAATATTTGCAAATTAGTTTTACTATTTAGACTGCAAGCTCTTCAGGGCTGGGACTGTTTCTCACTATATGTTTGTACAGACCCTAGCACAACAGGGTCTCTGATTTCAGCTGGGGCCTTTAGACACGATTGTAAAACAAAAAAATAAGTTCTATAGAATAAAAAGTTATTTAAAGTTAGTTAAGGTTGCACTGATCAACTTCAATAACATTTTCGTCGGGGGCTGAAAAGCTAGCAAATACATCATTGAAGGTCAATAACCATACTTCTTTTTCCTCTACCTATGCCAATAAAAGTCTGATCAACAGTTACCTATTGCCATCCTTCTTCCATAACATATTGATAACACTCAGGGTTACATAAACTACCACACCGCTCTAATGCTGTCAACTTTTTAACATATGGATGCTTCTTGTATGTATCTAAGTGCTGCTTCAATGGATATAACAATCATTTTCTTTGACCAGCTCTATTTAGGAGCAAACTATGCTTCTAATCCATTTTCCATTTCATTTTGAAACAGTGCATCCAGGGATACACAACCAACTACCATTACATTGTGTTTGTATATTGCATGTGCCATTTCTGAAATTTATATCAAATGATTAGCAGTAACAGGGCTTGGAGGTACAATGTTTAGGGACTGAGCGAGGCAATCACAGAGCTGCTGGCAAGACAGCTCCTGATCTGGTGATAATCCAAATGAATCTTGGGTGGTTTTTTTAACTTGTTGAAAGATTATCTGCATATAAATCTCCAATGGATTTAGTGCCAGCACTCTTCCAAATTTCCCAGTGGAATAAATGATCATTAGATTTTTAGCTTCTCGTTCCCCTTGAGAGGAAAGCATTTAGGTAAATATCACACTGCTACTCAATAAACCATGAGCCAGATCCCAAATTTCCTTGTTTTTTCAGAACTGTGTTCCTGAGCTGCTTGGATCCTATCCCTAGGCTTGAGTGGATGTCTTTTCTCTTAGATTGTCATTTTCTCATATTCAGTCATAGTGAGATTTCTTAATTAAACAAAGTGCCATGAGTCCAAGATCATATCCCCGATATAGATTCAAACTAGGGAAATTTAAACATCGTGCTAATTTTTTCCCCCAATGTAGAATTTTTAATTGTACTCTTTTTTCACCTTCTCTTGCCTTTGTTTTATGCACCTGTTAATCACCTGTAAGAGAAGTTTACTGCAAATATAATCACCAAGGCTTGCTCTTATGAAACCAATGGCAAAACTCCTGTTCACTTCAGTGCAAGCAGTGGACTCAATATCCATTTGTATTCAACACTCCACAGGCCCTAATCCTAAGAGGTGATGAGCACCCTCAGCTCCCACTGACATCAAGATGTCAGAGTGATAGGTATGACATATATATATATATATATATATATATATATATATACACTGTAGATATATAACTGCATTAGATAGAGACACCACACAAAATCAGATCCATACTCTGCTTCCCCCCCGCCACCCCCGCCCATCCTGCTCCCTTCATGTGCCTTTGTGTTCCCTGGTTTATGCCGATTGAAATGCCACAAGAAAGGCTATGCTAGGGGTACTTCCCACATCCCTGCTGAAACCACAAAGTGCTAGAAGTCTGTTTGGAAAAAATAGGGCTTTCAAGATTCCCCTGCCCCCTCCATACACCTGATTTTCTGCTGTGATTTCTCTGGCACCCTGAGTCAATTCTGGGGAAGGCAGGGGAGGCGGTGTAGTTCTCTGGGGGGCACAGGCAATGGATAGAATCATGTCAGATTAGCACACAACTGATCTCCTTTCAGCACAGTTTGAATAGGGGACCAGACAGCCGTAGCAGCAGTTAGGGAATATATATTTTATATGGCACAGAAACAAAGGCGGAAAGAGTACTGCAGCAGTGGTAGTTTTAGGCACAGAAATCACCCAACCCCTTCCTAGCTCCTGCTGCAGAAAGGATGTGGGAGGAGGAGTCTGCCTTTATTATTTGCACCTCCTCAAAATAAATATTATGTGGGCTCATCAGGATTCTCTCCGTAAAGCAGCTAGAGTGGAACAGTGCTGCAACCTCGCTGCAGCTCTCTCTCTGAAAGCCAGTGCATAGCCATGCTCTTGTTTTGCTTAGGACTGGTTTTAATTTGAATGTTTCAAAAATCAGACTCATTCTCTCTGTGCCTGATGTGCCAAGCAAACCCAGGATGGGACCCCAGGACCTCAGTTCAGATAGATACCCAATCACTTGGCAGCTGGTTTTCTTAAATGACCAATGGTAATAAATATGAGCAAACCCTCCCGCACCACCCTCCCCCACCACCCACTCAGTTATGTTGTGTCAAGGGGATATTCATCAATGTTCGTCAATTACTGCTAAATAGGCATCTGAATTGTGAGCTTCCACAAAGCCAGATTCCTCTGAGTCTATGTTAGCATCTATAGGTTCCAGAAAGGGCAAGAAATTAAATCGCAGGTCCTGCTCCAGTCAGTCCCCCATTGAGTGTGCTGAGGTGTACAGAGAGATGAGGAGGAAAAGCCTTGCTTTATATTAAAATTTGTTTGGTTGGTGTCAAGGAGTCAGAGCTTCAGTTGGTGCAAGTCAGTGTAGCTGAGGATCTGGCCCAAAGACCCAAATTTTCAAATGCGGATGTAGTAGGAAGAGAGCCTGAGACATAAGCCCTTGTACCAGAGCCCTGAGCTCTGGGCTAAAGTAGTAGTCAAAGCTTTACTGATCTAAAGCAAAGACAAACTGTGAGCAAGAGGCAGGGCCTGCTCACAGAATCTGGCAAGAACAGGGCTGATATTGCAGAAATACACATTTCTAAGAAGTGCTAGTCACAAAGTACTCACGCAAACACATCCCAATATCAAGTGGTACCAGAACATCCCAATATCAAGGACAGTACAAAAAATTCCCCATGGATAACAGGAACACACTGACCCCTCCTAAAAGATAAGGTCAGGATAACAGTACATAACAGATATGCTTTGATCAAACCAACATGTACAAGGTGATGGCTGATAACTAGCCATGTCAGGGGGCAGTAACTAACTATGTCAGAAGGGCAGTATGTAACTTGTTTGTCTTGGGGTATAAAGATGTATCTCAGAGGATACATCTTTATATCCCAAGATAAACAAGTTACATACTGCCCCGAGTCAGAGAAGCCCCGCCCCCTAATCAGGGCTCAGCTTCTCCCCCCAGCACAAAGCCCCTACAAGCCTCTATACATACAAATAATACAATAGAATTTAGTGTCAAACACCTCTTGCAGATATCAATGCGGAATTTCCCAAAGCTTAAAAACAGAGCTTTGAACCACCTAAAAATGGTAAACTCCCAGAAACTGCCCACCAAAACAGTGATAGGTGCTAGTAAAAGCAGGCAACTAATGGTACATCTACCCTTATGGTAGCGTGTAGTGTACCGACACTGATGGTGGATGGTGGTCAGGTGGTGGTGGTCAGGTGATTAGGGTGGAGTGCCCTATGCACCTGAACTCCCAGGTATGCACCCTACATGGGCTCTCTACACACCCAAGCAGTGCTTTCCACATCTAATCTGCGATTTTTAGCAGCGTAGTGTCACTTTGCCACCCCACTGCCCGAGCCTTTCCCCACCGCAGTGAAAGGCTCTGGAAATGGAGAAAGGCTGAGGCAGAGGGGAAAGGCTCCGGCCGCAAAGATCCGCTGAAGCCTTTCCTCACTGCCTCCTGGCTTCGTCTCCCCTGCAAGAGCCTTCCACTGCGGCATGTAGCTACCTGTGTAGTACCTATACTTTACATGCTGCTGTTAGAGTCAACATAGCCTAAGAGCACTAGCTAGTGCCATTGGTGCAGTAGTGGTGCACCCTGTGTACCCTTAGACTCTCCCCGAAATCCCCAGAAAGCCTCTAGATGCCATGGAAAACCCCCAGCACACTGATCTTAACATCACGGGGTAAGGAAAGGGCCCATTCCCTAGCGTGGAGAAACACTGCTCTCTAACACCCCACTCTTCCATGGATGCTGAGGAGAGGACTCACTAGGTCAAGTGATCTCAGGTGGGGCAGCATGAGAAGCAGGAGTTTCGGGGGGGGGGTTGCAGCTTTCCTTCCAGTAGGTAGGTCAGCAGTAGCACCCAACAACTGTTCCAGCTCGGAGATTTTATGCACCTCACCCCTGCTCACACTTCCTTCCTGATTAATCTGATTAATGCAAATACTGCTGAGAAAGAGAAAAAAGGGCCATCTCTAATGTGAATGTGAAGCTTCATGTAATGAAGCACACAGTAGGATCAGTAGCAATGGCAAAAAATGGCCAAATGTTTTCCACACTGAAAATTCCTTTTCAACCAAAATGAAAATTAAAATGGTCAATTTTTTTCAGTGAAAACTTGCAATTTAAGGAATGTTGACATTTTTAGATTTGTTTTGAATTTTTTCAGTTTGTTTTGGTGGGAAACTATCATCTCTTTCATTCCTCTCCCTTCCCCCCAGACATAACAAAATTACAGTTGTGAGAGAGAATGGGGGAGAAGGGAAATGAGTTTCTCACCAAAATGAAATTAAATTATCAAAATATTTTGAAAATTTTCAAGAGGTTTGGTGTAAATTTTCCATTTTCCATTTTTTAATGATTTTTAAATAAAGTTCAAAAAAATCCATTTCTTTCACAATGATTCCTGAATTATAGTGACCTTTTTCAACCAGCTCTACTAGTGAATGCTACTCTGATGCTGTGATTGCCAAAACCTGTCGTTCTCACATCACATTCTCCATATGATAGATTGTGAGTTCATTCCATATAGGAGTTAAATAATAATTAAGATGGACAAAGAACTGTCTGGTAAGTAGAAAATAGAGGGTCAAAGTTAAGCATGGCTCAGTACGGCCCCTGAGACTCTTTCATGGTTTTATTAAGTATTTAGTCAAGACTATTACATGTAAGTTCTTTGAAAATGCAGAGAACATTAAAACAGGCAGGATAATTAAGACACTGAGGGATGTGGTTCTTTCAGAGGATAATCCTGACAGATTAGATGAATGGGCTCCAAAATAGAATATGAAATTTAATGGGCCATGATGTGAATGCAGTTACCCCAGGGATGAATTTGGGCTAAAGAGGTATATTAGGAAAGAAATAATACCACAAGAGAGGTATGTTGAATGGATTGAATTAATTACATTGCAGAGAAGAAGGACCTGGATTTACTGAGAGGCTCAGCATTAGAAATTCTTCGGCCAATGTGTAACAGCACTGAAGAAGGTCAGTAGGATGTTTACTTGTTCATAAGGCCGTGCTTGTTTTGCTATCACTTTCCAAAGGAGTGTGAGGAGGGCAGTACTCAGTTCTGGACACCTCACTGAAGCTTGCTGTCCAGGTATGACAATATACAGCATGGGACCACAAGGATGAAGTATAAAGGGGATGGAGGGTATTACATAGGTGAAGACAATTTTGGACATTCAACCAAAGCCACCTGTTGAGACACTTTTGTAATTAACATAAACTGCTGGAAGGAAAGACCCTAATACCCAGCATCCCATAAATACTGCTGTTTTGCAGGGCATGTCTACGCTACAATAAAAACCATGTGGCACCGAGTCTCAGAGACCTAGTCAACTGACTTGGGCTCACAGGGCTCAGGCGGTGGGGCTAAAAATATCGTGTAGGCATCCAAGCTCAGGCTAGAGCCCAGGCTCTAAAACCTAAGGGTCTCAGCAATAGGGTTCCTGTCTGAGCCTGAACACTTGCACTGTTATTTTTAGCCCCATGAGTCCAAGACGGTTGTCCTGGGCTCTGAGACGCAGTACCATAGGGCTGTTATTGCATTATAGACATACCCACAGGTACAACTGTTTTCAACTTCAAATTGTGCTACAGAAATCAACTGCATAAGTTCATTTGCCTACCGCAGGGTTAAACCGGTAAGTCTGAAGACTCTGTAAGGCTCAGTTGACAGAAATTCTTCAGTCTCAAATGTAATTGAATGCTAAATGTAAAGAGTTTTTCCTCTTCTATCTATCTTGTGTTTGTTAACTGCTAAATACATTTGCACAGCTGGAAAATCTGACATCGAAAGCCACCAGGACAGCACATAAGTGAGAATCCCACAGAGTCATGGTGGTGCTTTTTTATACCGGCTTTGAAATGTGAACCATTAGGATAAGCACTTGCATTCATGTTAAATCCAATTATGATTGTTCAGGTTTCATGTCATTTAATCTCGTTCAGTTTAAAAGGCTTATCCCCTCTTCATCCTTTGATATTAAAAATGTGTTAACAAAAGAGAGGCCTGCGTCATTAATAACAAGAAAGTACCAAGAAGTGATAGCACAAGAGATGAGAAAGAATCCAGAGCCCCAGGCTTTGGTTTTACTTCCTTAAAAAAAAACAACACCCATGAAAAATTATGTTGGTTATTGCAGCAAATGTAACTGCAGGGAAATGTTATTCTAACCCGATTCATTCCTGTTAGGAATAAAGGTCAAACATTAGCCCCTGCTGAGATACTATTGGGTAATTATACTAAGTTCAGTAACCATTCCAAAGAAGATATTGGAAAAAGTTATTTTGCCTGATTCATCAAAGAAACCACCTACAACCCCCATCCCCCAGCCATACACACACACAGACACCCCATTGGAATGGTTGCCCTATCTGTTTGAGTGACACTTCAAGTAGAGATAGTTAGGAATTTCCCATCAAAATGATTTTTTGACAAAAAATGAAGTTTCTGCAAAATTAATTTTTCCTTGGAAAAAATAGATTTTACTGATTTTTTAAATCAACTTTGCATTGGGAAATTCACAATGAGAGATTGTGTTTCCATTTGGTTCAAGCCAAATCAAAACATTTCAGTTTGTCAAAATGAAACAAAACATTTAGGTTTGAGTCAGTTGGACATTAAACTAAACCTGCCTGTGGTGCTTCAGTGCCTTATGGCAGAAGTAGTTCGGGTGCCTTATGCCCCCATTCTTTCCTATGGGCATGGTTCCCTCTCCAGATTACATCTTCCATGATGAACCATGGACTCCCCTCTTCCTGAGCTATGTGGTGAATCATGGGAATCACGTGGCTGCAGTGCATTTGGGGAGGTGTAGTTCAGCCTTTGGGAAGACTAGGCACATATGAAGCACACTAAGTCCACTCCCAAAAGTAACCATGGCATGCAAGACAGATTAAATTAATGTCAAACTGAGTCAAAATGTTTCAATTAGATTTAACTTTTAACATATTGAAAAAAAATGTTTCAATTCAGGCATGTCAAAACAACAGAATTTGATCAATAACAATGAAACGTTTTGTTTCAACATTTCCAAATCAAAATTTTTCCAAAGTTTTCATTCTTTCTGTGTTGAAATAGCAGAATTTCCCACTGGACGGAAATTCAGATTTTCACTCAGCTCTATTTGCAGGTTCCTCAGGACCAGGATCATACTTTAGTCAGTGTTTTGTAAAGCACAATGTGTGTGTATTGCACTAAAAAAAATGCCCCTATGTTAAGGTGAAACAAGACTCTTATAGGTGGTTTCAGTACATAGTACTTTTCAAGAATGTTAGGGTTAAAACACAAACAACTCTGGAATCCAAGAAATGCAGAGTTGAGGCAGAGATTCTCAAACAGGGCACCCAAATTTCAGAAACATTGAAACAAACCATTTTGTTTTGAATCAACATTTGAAATGTTTTGTTCAACCTGAATGAATGTCTTCCAGTTTTCTTGTTTCTGTGGGAAACACCAAACCTTTCACCACCTCTGAAGTGCACACACAATCATAGAATTTTTTTTTTTAAAGAGAGAATGTCCATTTCTACTTTTGGAATCTATGCAATAGTAATTCATTATGTTAGTTCTTTCATTTTTGTCTCACTGAAGTTAATGGGAATGTCATAAATATAAAGGGAAGGGTAAACACCTTTAAAATCCCTCCTGGCCAGAGGAAAAACCCTTTCACCTGTAAAGGGTTAAGAAGCTAGGATAACCTCGCTGGCACCTGACCAAAATGACCAATGAGGAGACAAGATACTTTCAAAGCTGGAGGGGGGGAGAAACAAAGGCTCTCTCTGTCTGTGTGTTGTTTTGCCAGGAACAGAACAGGAATGGAGTCTTAGAATTTAGTAAGTAATCTAGCTAGATATGCGTTAGATTCTGTTTTGTTTAAATGGCTGATAAAATAAGCTGTGCTGAATGGAATGTATATTCCTGTTTTGGGGTCTTTTTGTAACTTAAGGTTTTGCCTAGAGGGATTCTCTATGTTTTGAATCTGATTACCCTGTAAGGTATTTACCATCCTGATTTTACAGAGGTGATTCTTTTACTTTTTTCTTCAATTAAAACTCTTCTTTTAAGAACCTGATTGATTTTTCATTGTTCTTAAGATCCAAGGGTTTGGGTCTGTGTTCACCTATGCAAATTGGTGAGGACTTTTATCAAGCCTTCCCCAGGAAAGGGGATGTAAGGTTTGGGGAGGATTTTGGGGGGAAAGACGTTTCCAAGCGGGCTCTTTCCCTGTTATATATTTGTTAGACGCTTGGTGGTGGCAGCAATAAAGTCAAAGGGCAAAAGGTAAAATAGTTTGTACCTTGGGGAAGTTTTAACCTAAGCTGGTAAAAATAAGCTTAGGGAGTTTTCATGCAGGTCCCCACATCTGAACCCTAGAGTTCAGAGTGGGGAAGGAACCTTGACAGGGAGCTTTGCTGTTTATGTCAATAAGACTATGATTGGGTCCTAATGGAATATTTATCAGTATAGTAGTTTGGGTTTTAGCATTATTCAGAAAGCTGGCAGCAGAATCATGGTCATTTTTTCTTTAAAGAAACAATTCTTGTGAAAGGTTGCTTCAATTACGAACAATGTACTCCAACCACTTGCTTCCCATTTAATCCTAGCTAATTTATTTGTGAAATGCATTGTCAGAACATTATCTTTCTGGAGGACATCTACACACTTAGGATTTAGAAAATTCTGAATAGAAAATTAAATACTGTCATTGAGCAGCTCTGTAACATTTAAGATATCAGAGTGAGTCTATTAAAGGATGAAAATCCATTTTTAGAGTGACGTGACATTTAAAAAAATGTCTGTCGCCATCAATTTCCCTTTAAACCTTTCAAAGTACTATAAAGCAACAAAAGAGTCCAGGAAGCATGTCAATATCTCTTCAGTGTCATTACACAAATGATTGGTTGCACTTTTACATGGAAAACTCCAATTTCAGTTTTATTTCAGTTTAAGGAAGCATACTCGGAAATTGTTCTAGATGGGAGCAAACATGGGAGCAAATGTTTTCCAAACTCACTGGGATGCCCAGTTTACTCACTAACCAAGCTGACTTTTAGATCTCCTAGGGCCAAGAATGGAAGATGGAATTTTTGTTGACTTTGATAATACTGTTAAATCAATATTGTTAACTACCTCACTGCATGTAAGTGGAACCAACTAGTGAGTGTGTTACAGGTCCCCTCTGTGCCCAGTTCACAGAGATTATAAGTGTGTTACAGCCCCATGTAGCCAGGTTTATCTCAAGTGCTAACATGTTGTGCGTTTAGCTCTTAAGGTCCCTGGTTCAGTTCCTACTGTGTTAGCCAAGATAACAAGCCATTACGTTAGAAAGGAGAAGGACAATCATATTATCAAGATCTGCACAATCTACTCTGAGTGAGAGCTCCTTTTGGTAGGCTTGTGAGAAACCACCATTGGTGTTTTCCTCTTCAATGCAGGAGCTGAGATTAAGGAGCCCCCAAAAGGTATTTGCGACCTACCAAGGAGTCTAAAAGACCCCACTGGTGAATCTGAACCCAAATGAGGGGAAGTTTAACTGAAAGACCATGCGCAATCATATTTTTGACATCTGCACAAGGTACTGAGTTATCTCAGTTTGCCATCTCAAGTGGGTGAGGCTTATTCTGTGGGTGGATCTTGAAAGAGTAGCACTGCACTTTCTCCCACCCCTAATTATTTGTATTACAATAGTGCCTAGAATTCCCAACAGATTGGGAATCCATTGTGCAATGTGCTGAACAAGCACATAGTAAGAGAGAGTCCTTCTCCCTAAGACCTTGCCATCTAAGCCCCCAATTCTGCATGTGCTTCACTTCGCATATGAGCTATCAAATGAGCTCAAAAGAAATTGTTTGCATCAATAGGGGCCTGCGTTTAAAGACCACACAAAACAAGTGGTTGTAACAGAAAGATATAGGTGTGGGAGAGACAATAGTAACTGTGATATGAACATGTTTTGTACAGTCCAGCAGGTGCACAATCTGTAAGATGCTGATTTATTTTTTTTTAAAAGATAAATAAAAATATTAGTAGCACAAGTCCTGGCTGACCACCAACCTCATTACCTGGCAGTGTGCTAGAGGCATTGCAGTAAAAGTGTGTGTGAGGAGGGGTTTTAAAGAGGAGACCGCAGTGGCACCATAGATTACTTTGAGGAGGGCATTCCGAATTTAAGGGGTGGCATGGAAGACTCTTTTGTGAGAACAGGATAAATGGGTACGTGAGGCTGGTGCTGTGGGCAGAGGAAAGGGACAGCTGATGGTGCAATAAGGACATTTATTAGGAATAAGGTCAACTCTTTTCTCCAACACTGTTTCCAAATTAACCCCTGTCCCTGATCAGGATAGTATCTAGGTTAGCAATTCTTAACCTCTCATTACCCGTTTCTGTACAGGGACCTATCCAGGACCCTTCTTCCACCTAGCCACGACCCTCTACCCTCAATAATAATACATAGCTTTTATAAGTGTTTTTCATCAGTAGATCTAAAAGCACTTTACAAAGGATGGCAGTATCATTATCACCATTTTATAGATGGGGAAACTGAGGCCCAGAGCCTCACCTAAGATCACACAGCAGGCTAATAGCAGAGGCAGGAATAGAACCCAAACCTCCCAAGTCCCACTCTGGCACCGTATCCACTAGGTCACATTTAGCAATACGGAAAATGCAAAACGTGTGTGTGTCTGTGTCCTTCTATTGCACGTTATTCTACCAACAAAAAAAATCTATAGTTTTTTTTCTCTCTCTCTCTAGATATCTATATAGCTAGATAGATAGATCTACATTAAATATAGATAAATATGTACATATATAATTGTGTTATTGTGCTAAGCGAAGAAATGAAATTCAATCACATATGTGTGAAATAAAGGCATTTTAGCTCTACGTTATGTACAGATGCACAGTGCCACCATGGCATCAATAGCAATACCTCCATAATTATAGGATTACTGGATCTTATTGGCCAGCCCTAAAGTTAACATTTCATTTTTTGGGCAAATACGGGTACCTATATTTTCTTTCAATTTACTCAGATTTAAACAACAAAGGATCTGGGATAAAGCCCCAAACTGCAGGGGTGAAGTCCTGGCACCATAGAAGTCAAGGGGAGTTTTGTCTTTGTCGTTGGCTCTACTGGGACTAGAGTTTCACCCTGGAGGCCTGACCTGAGGAGATTGTATCGATCTCTGACAAATTCCCATTGGTTTTGTCTCTTTTATATTCTAGCAACATTTATATAACTTGTCAGATCAACAAAGTTTTACTGAATTGCATTCATGCCATTGAACTAAGCTTCTACAGTGCCGGAGATCTCTAGCTCCATTGATGATAGCAACAATGGCTTCTCATTTCTAAAAGCCCTCCTTTGACATGTAGTGAGTGGGGTTCTTCCCTTTCACAAGCTTGCTACACCACTCACTCCATAACTTGTCTTTCCCCCTTTCTTTGCATTGATTGTCACATGGAAACGATGGTATTCTTGCCAGGTGACTCTCTGTGGAGCACTGATGACTGTATTTCTCTTCTATTGTAAAACACTGAATGTAGAGGAGTGTCTACAGTGCAAGACAAAATAGCTCTTAGAAATCCAGTTTGTCTTTTAAACAAACAATCAAAGCAATTTAACAATCTGGAGAAAGCTTTTATTCCGAGCTCTCTCACTTGCCAACCAGACCGATGATGTGAAGTAGAATGTAAAGTACCGCTTGATTTCCTAAAGAGAGCCTTCTGAGAAGCGTTTGACTTTTCCTCCCCGCCCCCTCCATTGCTGTGTGTTTCTTACTATTTACATTCTTTTTTCACAGAGGTTTGCAGGTCAGATGAGTAACATTCTGAACAAGATTGGATCACACAGAAAGGAGAAATGCAACTACAAGGACTCTCTGCAATGCCTCTTCTGCCTCTGTTTTTCAAATCAGTTCAAACATTCTCCAGCTTTTTTTTTTCAGATAAGCTTCAAAGAATATTTACAGATAGGCTTTTACCTTTCTTTAAGCAGAAAGATTAACAGCCTCTTCTTCATCTGAATGAAAGGCACCTAGGTTCTTTCATCTCTCTGTGGTTTTGGACAGGGTTTCCTGATTCTGGGCTTTAATCCAAGCTCTTATATATATATATATATGTATATACACACATATGCTGTGATACATGTGGCATCGCTGGGAAGAGGTGCTAGGTCAGACATTCATTTCATCAGTACATTCCATGAGTTTGTCAAGTTGTAGTGGCATTGCCTTCTGCTGACCAGGGTTGCCAACTGTCCAGGTTTTCACAAGATGTACCCTTTTTTGAGGTAGCTGTAGGGACTGAGGTGTGGGTGGCAGGTCTCCTGGTTAGAGTGAGGAGCCTGGACTCAGAGGTGGGATCAGAGTCATGTGCCAAGCCAAAGGTTAGAGCCAGAGGTTGAAGCCAGAGTCAGCGTAGGGGTAGAGGGTAGAAGAAGGGACCAGGAACAGATGGGAGTCGGGGATGAGGAGGGCAGGAACAGGTTGGGAGGCAGGAATCAAGAGTCAGTTAAGTAGGCAGAGTCCATAGTAGCAGCCAGTCAGGGATTCACCTAGTTACTCAGAAAACTTCCTGAGCCTCTTTCTGGCTTAGGTAACATGTCCCAGCCAATAAGTGGGGCTGGAGATCTCAAACAATGAGGAGCATGATGGGCGGGGCTCTTTGTGAGCTAGCACTTCACTAGTCCCTTTCTCCAGTGGCTCTGGTGAGCACTAATTGTGGGCCTGGTTTGAGGCCTATAATCCCTTGTAGCAGCTTTCCTGGGAAATATCTAAGAGTGCACACTGCTAGCTGTCCAGCTTCATGGGTTCAGGACCATACCAGATGTCCTGGCTTTTTGTACCTGAGAGGTGACAACTCTGGGGGGGTGTTGTGGTTTTTTTCCAGAGCCTATTATAGTCTTCAACTGCACAACTCCCATTAAAATCGTTGGGAGCAGTGTGGCTAAAGCTCTTAGTTAGGTTTGGAAATCTCAGCCTGAAGGTGTAGAAAGTGGGGTTAGTGGTAGTAAGGGGTTGCAGCTTTTGTTGCTAGGAGCTGGTGATCACAAGGCTGTTGCTAACTGCTACTTTATAAAGATTATTCTCTCACTTAAGTAGCAGCACTGTAGATTTTGGATCTGAACGTCCTTCTGTCAAGTCCTGGCATTCCTGGGAGTGCTATATGAAATCCCAGAAATGGTGATCTGAGGTATTACAGCAGCCATCCTCTAGGGTTTAGAACTAATTATATATCCCACATACAACAGCAGCATTAGCCTGGGAAGGAGAAAAGCTAGAGTGGACATGACTGGGTTGGTGGAAAATTACAAAGGGTGTAGTGAGAAACGAACTAATGTCCCTACCTGTGACCTCATATCTACAGAATTATTTTAGGATGTGCTCCAGTCATTCCATCTACCCACCTCATCTGCAACTGCCATCAGTTCCTCCTGTCATAAGAGTCTCTCTCTGTCTACACTGTCTGCAATTCAGCACATCACTCTGCCTGCTATTGATTCTTTTAAATGTCCACATTCTCATGTCTCCCTGAAAGGTTTTTGACTCTTGGCCATACGCTGGTCAGTGGACTCCCTCAGCTTCTGAAGACACACACAGCTTCTTATTTTTCCTTTTGTTTAAATTTCCAAGTCATGTTCCTTTTCAAGATTCAGTATGAATCAAATTTCTCATTATATTAGCCAGATTCAGGTCACCACCTTCCTCAAATTGAAAATTATAGTAGATGTGCCTTACACTTTCTCTCTGCTGCCCAGGAAAGAAAATAGAGATCTTTCTTTGTAGTTTTGTCTGTCTCAACTGCTAAAAGAAGGAACTAGAATTTGCTGCTGTAATTCTCTCATTTGCTAATCACAATCGCAGCTAATAAAGAAAGTGAGGCACCCACTGAATACGGTTCACCCAGAGGGTGTCAAAGAACTTTGTAAACACAAGGTAATACTTAGAACATCCTACGGAAGTAAATTGTACGTATGTTTTGCAGATGGAAAAACTAAGACACAGAACTAGAGGGCCTGATTTGCAGAGGTGTGTAAATCCCATCTGTAGAAGAGTGCCCTCACCACAGGCGAGACCCCTCAAGGCCGGGCCTCACATACCAGCTCGCTCATCACCAAGTGCCTCCTGCCAACACTTGATCTGGTGGTCTTCTCATGGCTCAGCCCTCCCACCAGGTCACTTTACCCTGTCAGAGTATGAACATCTCACAGAGACAGTGTCCCACACAGCACTAGGCATCAATCTGCCATCTTCCCACCCCTCCAGGTCTCCTTTTCCATTCCACGCCTCGGTCAGAACAGTGGCCCCAGGTCTTCTCCCAGGAGTCTCTCAACCAAACTCAAAAATGAAACAAAACAAACCAAAAGCAACTTCTACCCCTTCCCTGGGCTTGATCTTTTAATCCATCCCTTACCTACCTACAGCACTGCACGGATCTCTGCCAATGCTATGGCTTATTAACAATAAAAGCTCTTCAGGACAAGAATGTGAAGAATGTAAGTGCCCTTCCTATTGCACTGTATAAATAATAACACGTCTCAAGTGTGTTACATTTCAGTTTATTCACCCATTTGAAGAGATGCAGATCGTCACATTCTGCCTGTGCAAATCACATACATTAAAGATGGAGAGGATCCATTAAGTCTTTTAGCCCATGCTAATGTCAGATTGCACCCCAGAGTGGACCTTCCAGCCCTATTGTAAATGGTTAAGCTGGAGAGCTTCTATCACTTTCCTTGGGAAACTTTTGCACATTCTAATAAACAATGCTGTTATGATTTCTGACCCAGGGAACAAATAGACACTGTACATGTATTCCATTATTCCAGCTACATTTGTGGTGGGAGTCTTTAAAGTATCTGGAGCTATGAGATGTCTGCATGCTGCTATGTGTTGCCCAGAACTCATTTACCAAACCATTCATAAGTCTCCAGGGCTTTCATTCCTGAAACATTCAGTTGGCATGTTCACATGACAGTTCAGTTATGACAACGGTTCTTCTTGCAATGGTGATGCTTACCCACGAGAATGTGGGTTGAGACCACCAATTTAATACACAGAGGCCACCAACCAGCTTTCAGAGGGTAATGGCTTTTGGTCATTACACATCAAGGCTGTATTTGAAACTAGCTAACCTAAAGGTTAAAAGACTTCACCATCGGTAACAAACCCCCTGAACCATCCTATGCTGTAGAGGTTTGAGGGCTGTTTGTTTTGTATTGTTTTTTGTATGTACAATAGCTAGTTCTTCTTGGTTTTATAGTAATATAAAACATGACACTGAAACTTGTGCCATCTGCAGCAATGAATTTAACCGGTGTCTGCTTTATTTCCCGGCAGTGTAATGTATATTAGAAATATGAAGCAGAACTCACTGTGACCAGCCCTGGATTAGATAAAAATACACCAGCTGGGACACTAGATAGCATAAAGCTGGCATTCTACAGGATAACACATATTTTCTTTATCACTTTTATAGGCAGTTTTCTGTTATTAATGTCAAATGATATAAACATGTTTACTAAGCCTGGCTGTATTGCTGACTCTCAGTCACTCACCGCATCTTATTGTATTCTCCAACTCTTTCTCTGGGATGGGAGCAGGAGGGATGTCTCCTTCTCCCCTTGCACCTTGATGTCTGTCCCCCTGTTTATGTCTGTAGGTCTCATGCAACCTCACAGCTGGTGTCATGCAGTTATCAATTCATGGTTGTACCTACATGCATGTCTCTCTCCAACCCTCTCTCACACCTCCCTCCCTTTCTTACTGTACATTTACAATTTTCTTTTCAGGCACTTTTCTCCACTTTCTCTTCATAGCCTGTATTTACCAGTCTTCCTTCTTTCATTGATCTCTCTCCTGTTTTTTCACTTATGTTTTCTTCATTTTCTCTGTCCTTCTGCTTCAATATCTCAATCTTTTTGCCTATTCTCTCTCTCCAATGTCACCTTTGCAACTATTCATCCTCTCAATTTTTGACTCCCCGCCCCTCTTCTGAGATGCTATTTGGTCGAGCAAGAACAAGATATAGAAATGTTTTCACCCAATCTACGTCCTCCCCTGCCTACTCCTCAAGTCCCAGCCAACTTTCTCCATCCCTATGCACACTTCCCCAGAGGGCTTACTGGCATAGACAATGAATGAACATAATTTGGTTTCCTTAGTGTTGTCCAGATGATTTGTCACCATCATGCAATGCTGCCTGGCTAGTTTAGGGCCACCTGCTGCAGCCTACTGGGTATTTTGTCTTCATCAGCCTACCAAATAATGATCCATAACAAGGCTAGTGAAGGAAATGCAAGATAATTCTCTCCCCTACTGGTGCTTTGTTCTTCCTCACACGTCAGTAATATTATATCCAAGATCTTCTCTTCCTCTCCTGGTTCTCTTGTTCTCTGCATAGAGTGAGGTTTTGCATTGGGCTCACTTCCTTTGTGCTACAAACAGATATTTCATTTTGCATGGCACAGACCATCTATTCTTTTTAGACTCCTCTTTTTAGGCTGCTTATCACTGTAGTATCTAAGCACCTTCCTTGTTCCTATCCTAAATATGGAATGGGCCTCCTATTTTGTGTTCCCTGGCTATGCGGCCTTTTTTCAGTTTCTATACTGACTTATTTTGTATCGTCAGAACTTCTTGGGTGGCAGACCTTCAAAAGAATTTAGTGTCCATAATTGGAGCCAGATTTTCAGGAGAACTTTGTACTTCATTTGACGTAGAGTAAGTGCCCAGATTTTTTAAAAAATGCTCACAGTGTTGGGAGAGCAGATCGTTTAAAACCTGGCCCCTGGGATGGAGACAACCACTGACTTTGGGAATGTTTGTACCAAGATCTAGAGGCATGTTGCATAGCTGCTGAATAGTGGGCAGAACCATACACCTTGATCTAAACTTTCCCAAAGTCTGAGACACTTTGGATCAAGGGATCCAACTCTGTGCTCTGCTGTAAGTATTGGTAACATTACCTGCTGTAGCAAGGGAAATGCAAAGTCCTGATCACTGCATAGGAGAAGGCAGTGGCACTATCTTGCCCCCTAGTGGGTTAACATTAGTTCAGCTTTCTCCCCTGCTCACAGGTGCCCAAGGGAAGGACAGTAAATTAGCTGCTTGGGTGAAAGAGAGTATATGCCTCTGGAAAGGCTAGGCTTCACATCCAGGGTATTAGACTGGTTTCAATCCTAAGTAAGATTCTTTTCATTTCCTTTTCTGCTCCTGTTACCGTATTTTGTATTCTTGTCAGAAGTAATATCCCCTGCAGAAGAGACCTTACCAGCTGCCTTTGTATTTTTTCCCCACCCATCAGGTTCCCGATAGATGAGAACAAATTGAGGGTTCAGCAGGTATGTAACCAACTTTAACCCAAAAAACAGTGGGAAGAAATCAAGGTTCAGGCTGAAAATTTTTCTCTTTACTTGGGATATCGGGGCACAAAGAGGTCTCAGAAACAAAACAAAACAAAACAAAGCCCTCTGCAATTTTATACTCTGGCAAGTTTGGCTTCCAAGGTATCATCTGCCAGGTGAATGTATACTAGGGGCCCAAGTGCAATTGGCAATGAATGTGACATGGACAGAGGATCAGCAACCTTTCCCCCTCAATCTTCTTCCCCTTTCTTGTGATTTACTTCCGTGGCATGTGTACAATCCAAAATCTGAAAATAACATTTCAGCACCAGTGGACTGAAGATGGATGCAATTCTATTTGTTGCCTTTTCTCTAAGATACTTGACCCAGTAGTTAGGGTGTTAGCCAGAGACTTGGAAGACTTGGCTTTAATTCCCTAATCTGCCACCAGGTTTCCTATATTTCCTATATGACCTTGGGGAAATCACTTAGTTTCTCTGTGTTTCAGTTCACTGTTCATACAAAGGGGATAATAGGGCTTCTCTACCTGATAGAGGTGTTGTGAGAATAAACACATTAGTGATTGTGAGGTGCTCCGAGACCGTGGCAATGGGGTAATACCTGCAATAGACAGGCTGCCTATATGAAATTTCACCTTTAGCTAGGATAGTGGCATGATCCACTGGGGCTCTTTGAGTCAGGAGGTCTGAGTTCTATGCCTGGCTATCGCTGATTTCCTGTGGACTTTGCATGTTACTTTCCCTACAGTTTCCTCATGGGTAAATGAAGATAATCAAACCCAACTTTCTAAAAGAGCAGTGGGATAAAGAGGTGCTGAATGAGAGTTTCAGTGGTGTGACTAAATCTCCTTGCTGGCTTCAAAAGTCTCAAGCAGGATTAGATCCCTCATGCAACAAGTGGTAACATAAACTCTCTTTCACCCAAGCAGCTAATTTACTGTCCTTCCCTTGGGCACCTGTGAGCAGGGGAGAAAGATGAACTCATGTTAACCCACTAGGAGGCCAGATAGTGCCACTGCCTTCTCCTATGCAACATATGTGCCAGAATATTACTTATTATTACTATATTATTACACAGTGCTACCAGTTTGCTAGGTGCTTACAGCCCACGCTGAAGACAATGACCATGCTTATGTCCCAACAAAAGCGTCTATTTGGTTTATTTTAGGATACAGCCAAGGTACCTGTGATCAATCCATGGACTACACCTGTAGACCCAGGTCCTCTGTCTATCTAAGGCATGTCTTTAGCTCTCATCACAGCAGCACTGTGGTAAGATATCAAATGGTTAAAAAAAATACATGGATACCCTTGAGCGATGATGAGAGAGTGAAAATGAAACATCACACGTTCACTATAACCTTCAAAATTACAACCTAAGAATAGTTTTCAAGACAGAAAAGCAGTCAGTGATCAGACCATTAAAATCCCAGCTGGGAGCGCCTTTGAATAGTTACACCAAAGTGCTGGCTATTTGAAGCAAAAAAAATGATTGTGGTTGCTGGACTTTAAGAGGAAGGAATTCACCAGAGATATTGCATGGTTGTTATACCATGGCTCAAAGATACCAGCTAGATCTAGAGCTACAATGATCAACCCACTTGTGGGAATGCATGTGAAGATATATTGAGCCAGATCGCCAGCTGATGTAAATTGGTGTAGCTCCACTGACATCAATGCAGATTCGCACCAGCTGAGGATCTGACCCCATGATTTGGCAAGGAAAAATGCAAGTTGTGACACTAAGGTCCTTGCCTCTAACTAGTCAGTGGTCACCTCCAGCAGAGTCTAGTAGCTTTTCACTTGCTCACTATCCTAGAGCAAAGCTATCCCAGAGGAGGTCACTTTAAACAAATGTTCCTGTCTGAGTGGAAAACAGCTTCCTCTGCTCTGTCTGCAGTTTTATGTTCAGATTGATTTCATATAAAACTTGCATTCCCTTCTCAGGTTTGGACCGTCTGTGCTGAGCTGTGATGGAAACTTGTGTCATTTAGTCACAGAACTGATGGGCCAACGTTGCCTCCAGAATCTGGCCTTGGGGGGAGGTCAGGGAGGGGTTGAGCTATCCCGGGCAGCCTGGTGTGCATGATGACTGAGCAGGGTGCATCTTCGTTCAGGGCCAGAGTGTGTCTGGTCCTTGCACAAGTGCATGGGGGTGGAAAGCCCTGCAAGGAGCACGTCCCCCACTTCCCACAAAGGCTTAAGGAGCACAGGGACTGATACCTCCCTGCATCCCTGGGGTCTCACACACCCTAAAAGGAATGGGAAGAGGTGAAGCGCTGTCAGGGTGCTTCAGAGGTAGCATCAGGCTGAGAGTCCTCCTGCATCCCAGGTCATTCAGGTAGACACTGTGCACCTGGAGTACATCCCTCTCCTCCTTCTCACATAGCTGCAGCTGCACACTGTGCCCTGCAGGGGCCAGGATTAGGTACTGAAGACAGTGCAATCAGCACCTCTGTGATTGATCAGACCCCACTCTGATCCAGTGCAAGGTGCTGCAGGCCAAGGCTTGCTTTCTTCCTGATTTTCCACACACACCCCCATCACTGTGTGCCACAGGATTGCACCGAGAAAGCAGTCCCTGCCATCTTGTGAGCACAGGGACATCAAATGTGACTTGGAGTGCAGGGCACCCAACATGTGGGGGAGCATCTTTGCTTGATCCCCTCACAAGAGCCAGGCATTTCCACACACTCACACACACACACTAAATTAACATCCATTCAGTGAGTTCCACCCAAAGGATCTTACAGTTCTTTGCAAACTATATACAGGATAAAATCTTTTCACTCCAGACTTATCTGCAGCTACCTCTGGGGTGGAACATGGCATCTGTTTAAAAACAACACTCCCTAGCTGTTTAGAAAAGGGCATGAAGAAGAATTGTGTATCCATGTGAAACTACATGGGAAACTGGACTCTCACCAGGGAAGTGAGGCTGCCACCACTAACACTTGTGAAATGTGCCATGGGCTCTTTTACTCTTAATGAGTTCCGTTCTAGGCCTTTTACACTTTTATTGCAGTGTTTTATTTGCCCACAAATAAATACCTTTCACTCTCAGGGAAAGTCTATACAGCATTCTGGAGAGAGCGTCTAGCTCACACTAGCACTCTCAATAGCACTGTACAGATGGGGGAGGGATAGCTCAGTGGTTTGAGCATTGGCCTGTTAAACCCAGGGTTGTGAGTTCAGTCCTTGAGGTGGGCCATTTAGGGATCTGGGGCAAAAATTGGGGATTGGTCCTGCTTTGAGCAGGGGGTTGGACTAAATGACCTCCTGAGGTCCCTTCCAACCCTGATATTCTATGGGGCTTGGGCTCTGAAGCCCACCCCCCTTCCTAGACTTCAGAGCTCAAGCTACAGTTTCAAAATGCAAGCTATCAAGCTATACTGCTGTTTTTAGAGCACTTGCACAGGCCCTGCTAGCCCTAGTCTGTCCACCCAGGTTGGGAGGGTTCTCCAAAATGCTGTGGAGACATGCCCTCAGGGTTCTGATGATGGAGTTACTTAGAAATATTAGGAAGTCTTTCCATCCTTTTTATGCAGTCCAGAAATTGATTATATTCTTAGGCCAACTGCCAAAATACTTGGGATTCTAAGGAGAATTGTTTTTCCCACTCTCTAAAAAGTAGACATGCAGAAATGTGAACAGAGACGTCAATAAATCAAGAAGCAGCTAAAACAACAGGCATCTTTCTTGATGGGCATTAGCCATTATTTCTCTCTGGTCATTAGCACTGAAGAGCTGAGCGCGCATGCATTTGTACAGAAGAATTAATGAGCCACATCTGAAAAAGACAATAGCTGGGCTGTTGTGGATAAAAAGAACTGCAAGGAAGAGCAGGGAATGCTGAGGAAAGATGAGGCCGGAATATGCTGCACCATGCAATATATAACAAATGATTTGCTTAAGTATCAGCTTACATTTCTAGAGCCCCTTTGCTTTGCAAGGATCCCAGAGTGCTTTAGTTCAAGAATCGTTTCACCCACTGCTATAATGCCAGTGGAAGGTGCCAGGTAACAGGGCACAGCATCATTACACAACAACGTAGGGCATAATGTGAAAAACACCATATTCAAACTGCAAGTTGAATTTAGTGGGCAGAATGCAATAACCCCAATTAAAACTTGGCAAAGACACTGCAACGAAACATCTCACATGTGACAGATGTTAGTCATGCCGCTTAATGCACTGTTGGAAGGTGCTCAAACACTGTGGTGATGAGGGTGGTATATAGAATTGAATTATTTGCATAAATTGTCATTTAGATCTCTATATAAGATTGCTTATATAGTCATCTGTACAGATAAAATACTTAAGTATGCACATTCAAAGTGTGGAATTATATACAGGAGAAAACATAGGTAACTTGGTCCAGTATTGTTTTATATAGGAATATACAAAATTGCCATATGCAAGAACACAGACAAGTATTTGATGCAATGGTGTTATGTACAAAGAAGTATCCAAGCATTTAGACTTGCAGAAGTCTCTCTTATGCAGGTAGGTACATGCCTAATTCGTGCAGAATTCTTTTGCTTTGTTAGCTATGTGCATATTACTTATTGAGAAGTGTATATTTCTGAAATCAGTGAGAGTTCTGCCTGTGTAAATAAACAATTTAGCTCTTTTGAGATATGTGTCTAGGAAAATATCTTTATTTAAGAGGACACTTAAGCACATGGTTAAGTATTGTACTGAATAGGGAAACACTTCAACACATTCTTATGTGCTTTCCTGAAGTCTGGGCCATGGTGTAATTCTGTTTTAGCTCATGCTCAGCGCTGTGACTTGCACTTTACAATAACACATTGGCTAAAATTGTGGTATCTTTAATGACTATAATGGCAACCATTTCATCTGAAGAATGGGGAAAAATCATATACGGGTGATGTGGAAGGATAATCAAAACAGTCCAGTAGAAGAATAAAATATAAAAATATTTTTAAAAATCCCACCAGGGATGAACCAGAAACAGAAGTTTATTAAAAAAACAAAAAAACTAAACCAAAACCAAAAAAACCCCACCAAACCCAACAACAACAAAGAACTTTCTAGAATCTGTCTCTTCACTGGCCATAGAAATAAAAAATAAAGACATTTTTATAGGCTTTGTAACTTGTCCTGCTACCCATTCATTGGGGTTTTCTGAAGTTTCCTATATGGCATAGACTAAAACAAGCTCAGAGTGTGAAGATTTAAATATAGACGTTCCCTGGCCTTTTCCTCTCCATATGTATCCTGGTGTGCTGTGGAATCTGCTCTGTCACTACTTTATGGAACATGAACAACCAACTGCCTCAGTTCCTTTACCTTCCTAGAGGTTCGAGGACGTGACGATGAGTTAAGAAGACTCCTCTGTTCTACTCTCCAGCTCCATCACTTATTTGCATATAACCTTTAGCGCAGGAGTTCTCAAACTTCATTGCACTGTGACCCCCTTCTGACAACAAAATTACGACACAACCCCAGGAGGGGGGACTGAAGCCTGAGCCCACCCAAGCCCCACTGCCCTGGGAGGGGGGTGGCCAATTCCAAAGGCTGATGGGGCCAAAACTGAAGCCCAAGGGCTTCTGCCCCAGGAGAGGGGCCTGTAACCTATGCCTTGCCACCCAGGGCTGAAGCCCTCGGGCTTTGGCTTTGACCCTGGGTGGTGGGACTTGGGCTTTGGCCCTGGGTGGTGGTGTGAAGGCTTTGGCTTTGGCCCCGGCCCCGGGCCCCAGCAAGTCTAATGCCAGCCCTGGTGACCCCATTAAAATGGGGTCGTGACCCGTTATGTGCTGCCAAAACCTTAACAACCAGTTCCCTCCTCACCCCACAAGGGGGTTGTGGCCCGCCCCCGGACCCCTGCCCCATCCACCCCCCTCCCCTGTCCCCTGATTGCCCCCGGATCCAGGCAGGAGGGTCTCGTGGGCCACCATAGTGCCCACCCTGTCCCACCCCTAAGAGCCAGAGGGACCTGCTGGGGGGCGAGGTGGGGAGTTCTGGCCGTGCTTACCTGGGGCGGCTCCCTGGGAGCATCCGGCAGGTCCCTCTGGCTCCTAGGGGCGGGGTAGCAAAGCTAGGGGGAGAGCAGGGGGAGCGGCTGCTCCCCCACCAATCACATCAAAAGTGGCGCCTTAGGCGCTGACTCCGTGGGTGCTCTGGGGCTGGAGCACCCACAGAGTCAGCACCTAAAGTGCCACTTTTGGGCGGTTGTTAAATTTAGAAGCCCTTTTAAAGCGGGCTGTCCCTTGCAGGACAACCGGTTCTAAAAGGGCTTCTAAATTTAACAACCGGCTCCAGTGAACCGGTGGAACCAGCTCCAGCTCACCACTGGTCGTGACCCACTTTGGGGTCTTGACCCACAGTTTGAGAACTCTGCAAAGTTTAGTGGGACATTTAGGGCCAAAGTTTAAAGCACTCAGCAGCTCCCATTGTGACACTTAAGGTCACATTTTTAAAAGCACTTAATACTAGAGCTGGTGAAAACTGCTATTTGGCAGAAAATTGTGTTTTCTACACAATGAAGTGTTTTGCAAAAAGTGTCTGCTTTCCATGGAGAAATTTATTTTTCCACCAGAAAATTTCAGCTGGAAAACAGAAGACTTCAGCCAAAAATGGGATTTGTGCTATGCTCCTCCTGTCCTCATTCTCCTTCATGGGAGGGATCCCCCACTGGAATGCATCTCCCATAATGCAGTGTACCTGACTGTGGTACATTATGGGAGCTGTAGTCCAACAGGTGATCCTAGCCCTTAGAGGGGAAATGTGGCATGAAGAGAAATCTACTCCCAGTTTTCAACCAAAATATTTTGGTTTTAGAGTTTGAGGAAAATCTGAAGATATCTGTGTAAAAGCACACCTGACTCAAAGAGGTGTTATGAGAATTAATTTATGTATTCATCTCAAAGAATTCAGAGATGCTGTGATAAGTGCTATTAATTTATTGTTATTTATTATTGATGTTACCTCGCCATGTCACACGTGGAGAGAAAGCTGATGCTGAAAGCCTGATTCTCTAGATTTAATCCTGTTTTGTTTACACCTCACACTATTGGCTTGTGCAGATGCGCTGCATTGATTTGTAGGAATTGTCACATAGAAACAGATCAATGGACCATCTAATGTAATCCCCAGACTCTGACAGTGGCCAATGCCAGATGCTTCAGAGAAAGGTGTAAAACCACCATAATGAATCTAATTATGCAGTATAGTACACTAGGGCACAATTCTTCCTGACCTTAGCTGATCACACTATACTGTGAAAATGAGGATGGATAGCCATCATAATTGTATTCTAGCTATTATAATAGCTGTTACTATTCTTGTTTACATTAAGGTCTAATCCCTTTCTTAAAATCTACTAAACTCCTTGGCCCAATACTTTGCTGTACCAGTGAGTTACACAGGCTAGTTATCCAGAATATTACATTAAAGGGCACATTGTTGTATCCAGATTTTATATTTAGTCTGGACAGGGATAAACAGGAGAACCTGAATGACCTTCAACTACCAACCGTTATATCACATTCTTATATATTACCTCCTGGTGCACTTTTCCTTTCTCAGTGAGATGGTTCCGGATTGGTTGTTTTTAACCTTTTCTTGTACAGCAGCTTGCTCAGTGTATGAACTCAGCAAAATACTGAAGTCTGTTTGGATGAAAGGCTTTCAAGCACTAGCTGTTTCCCTGAAGTTCACACTTGAGTGCCTTCCTCGTTAATAAACAGGTGGTGAAAAATAGCTTCTCCCAAACTACTCTTCTCCGGCAGAAAAGAGGAAGTGGAACCAAAATGAGGAAGTGAGCACATGTGTATGTTTGACTGAGACATGCTGAATACTAGGCCCTGATTTTGAGCTGGCATTCATTTGACAGTGGCATAACTCTACCAACTTCACTGGATTTACTTTTGATTTACACTGGTGCGAGATGAAAATTCGGCCCTGTGTCTCCTGCTTCAGTTAAGCAGACAAAAAAAAACTAGCTCAGGGTTGTCTTATTTTAAAATTGAGTAATATTATACAGCAGTGGCCAAAAACTTAGTGTGAAGTAGGTCTGTAGTTGTTTCTATAAGGGGCATCACACAATGTGTGGGTCTTGGTCTCTGGGCTAACAGGTCTGATCTACAGAATATAGGTCACTTAAAGTTCTTATCTGAAAGGAAAGGAAAAAAGACACTCACAAAATACATCCAGGTAAGGCAAGGCTAAACATATTACTGATAGGCTTAGTGCCTTGTTCTCATCCATCTGACTCCCCAACCTTTAGAAGGGAGTGCTAATGGAAAAATAACAGGCCACCTGAATGCTTTCTTTCCTTAGACCACTGCTAAATGTTAACACTTTAAGGGAAGCTCTCCTTTTCTCTCTTCCTTAAACGGTGAGAGAGAACTGTCAGTTCTCAAAGTAGAACATTGATAACACTTGCTTGAAACAAGAACAACTTGAGTAGTGCATTTGCAAGTGTACAGGGAGACTTTGGCAAACCAGTAAAGTGCCTAAAACCACTATGGCTTATTGCTAAAAGCAGCCAAGTCAGCAGGCTGTAAATTGGCCATTCAGCAGTCTCAGTTTAACCAAGGCGGGGGGTGGAGGGTTGGGTGCCACAGAGAGGGCAGCTTGACCCCGCGTCCTTCCTGATAAGAATTGTGTCGAAGTTGCTGATACATGCATTTTAGAAGAGCAGGATGTGCCCCAGGAATGTCTATTGGGACCTCAAGGCTGCAAACGCTGGAAAAACCCACACCTGGTTAATTGATAATCAGAGGGAACCTCTCATTTGACCATTGAAACTGCTTACTTACCAAGTTTGCTTTAAGGGACATGTCATTCTATTACTAATGTATAAATAAGGGGAAAAAGTTTGCGGAAGGGGGACTCTTCAGGACTGGACTCTTCCTCTGGATGCATCTTGTGTTCCCCACCGGCAGACGGGCTGCTGCTATGCTACTCGAGAGCCACACTCAGCTTTGGTAATTATCGAGGGTTAGGGGTGTTTTACTAACCTGTTGCAGACTTGCGTAAGTGCTTGAGACTAAGTAAACTTTAGCTTTAAGTGAAAGCACTCTTGTGTTGTCCTGTTTGTGCCAGCCATCTATCAGTCGGATGGCCGTGTCTCCCCTGATTTATTTCCTGATGCCACCTCGCACAGAGTAAAAGTTACCAAGAGCTGTGTTGAAAGAACCCCGGGTAACACAAGCATCTCCCGCTCATCTCCACCAATGCACTTAAATCCAGCACCAAGCCGTCCCTTTGCTGCTTCCGTCCCAGACCTCTGGTGAACAGAGACTGTTAATTGCCTTGAACGGCTGTGCTGCACGGCAGTTTCATGTTGCAGACAAACTCACCAGAGAAAAATAGCCTGCAGTGCCAAACTGAGTTCATCTGAGCCAGATGTGAACCCCAGTCTCCTGGGGTAACAGCTGAGTGCATTAGCTTAGTCTCAATAGAGCGCTCATATCAAACATTTCTTCAGCCATGCGGAACACATCTCACGTCTACCACTTTAATATACGCAGGAGTTTTCCACAGAACCTCAAGCTATTAGCCTCACCTAAGCTCACCTCACTAGGGAAAAGTGCCTGTATGCTCTTTTTATGACATCCTATGATACTCCTAATCTAACTTTCCTTTTAAAGTCACTTCCCATGCATCTTGTTGTAACTTCTTCCTTTATTCCATATCCAGCTTGATAGCTGCACAGATTCGTCCATTGTCCTCCCCTTCTATCCGTCTCTCATTCTTCTCCATATTCTTCTTCACACGACAGGTGTGGAGGCCATTGCTGTAACAGTTCATCTGTCTAAAGATGAATTGCTTAATGTGTCCGCAGGCAAAGTCACTTTAATGGCATAAGCACAGCAATACATTATCATGGGAATGGTCCTTTGATAATGTATTGGAGCAATACATCAGAGGGATGCAAAATGGCAGAAAAGCTCTCCATGTGGTCACCCTCATGAATGTAAACTAACAGAACCAGACCTTCAGCTGATGGGAATTGGGGTAGCTCCACTGATTTACACCCCTTAAAGACTGGGATTTTTGTCTAATTATAGTGCTTCTCAAAAGTTTTCCATGCTGTAAGTAAAAGAGTTGCAAGACAGCCTCTGGAACAGGTTATCTAAGGAGACAGTTATAAGGTACAGTCACAAGAAACATTCAAAGAGAAGTTAAATGCAATTATGGAAATAGCAGTATAGAGTCCTTCCTATATTCCTAGATGCAGGAGACCAGACAAGACATTTCAAGAGGTCTCTGTCACCTCTGGGTCAGATTCCGATGCTCTCACTCACATTGAATAGTACCTTATTCAGTGTGAACGCTCAAGGCGTAAGGTACTAGTCAGTGTAAGTCAGGGTATCAGAACTGGCCCTACATTAGAGCTGTTATTCCATTATGCATTGCATTCCCATGGGTTATCTAAAATAATTCTTCTGTTCCTCATCATTATTGTGCCTGATCCAGAACATCCTTACTTGGTGTAAATCAGGTGCACTTCCTTTAAAGTCAATGGAGGTGTACCAAAGTAAAACCAGTGTGAGATTAGAATCAGCTTCACCATTTGTACCCTTCAGAAAGTTTCCTGCAATGGTTCAAGATATCTACCTGATCCTGCTTGTTGTATATAAAGCTTTTTTCAATGGTCACAGCAGGATAATTGTTGAATCCATTCAACATATGAAAGCAGCTAGAGTGCCTTCTCGTGCCATAAGAGTTTTTAGTTACAATACTAAGATAACCAATTTCTTTTTATCGTTCCAATGTACAAACTCAGCTGAACAATTTGTACTCACAACTCTCTGTGACTAGGAACTTCACATGCACATGCAGAAAATGGCCACTTGCAATTTTTGCATAAATAGGTGGATGGGGTATCAGGGCCTTACCACTCTTAAGTTCCCATGCCCGTCCCTTTAAGGGCATCCCGATGTGGCCCAGTGGCCGGTTTCCCCATGCTTGCCCCTTGGTCGGGGTAGAGGGCCCTAATGATCAGAGTCCATGTGTCGCACCCCAAGTATCAGGGCAGCGTGACCCACCAGCCAAGTCCATATAACTCTCCCCGAGTATCAGGGCAGTGTGGCCCAGCAGCCAGAGTCCACACAGCTCGCCCTGAGTATCAGGGCAGTGTGGCCTAATGGTCAGAGTCCATATAACTCACCCCGCGTATCAGAGCAGTGTGGCCCAGCGGCCAGAGACCATACAACTCACCCCGAGTATCAGAGCAGTGTGCCCAATGGCCAGAGTCCATACAACTCACCCCACGTATCAGGGCAGTGTGGCCCAGCAGCCAGAGTCCATACAACTCGCCCTGCATATCAGAGTAGTGTGGCCCAATGGCCAGAGTCCATATAACTCACCCATTGAGGGCAGTAACCCAACAGCCAGAGTCCATAGCCTTGCCCCCCCCAGGCAGGGAAGTGCAGCCTAATGGCTGGATTGGTAGGGGAACCGGGCCTGCCCTCTCCACTGAGTCCTGACCCAGGGCTCGCCTATCGGCAGGGTTTCCCCTTGCGCTTAGCTCAGCGGGGTTCCCCTTGCACTTAGCTCGGCGGGGTTCTGCCCACAACACGCCGAGTGTCAGTGCGGTTTTAACCCTGCTTGTCTCTAAAGTTCCCCTGGGTCACTTCCTACCCTCAAAGTCATGTTCTCCTCTCCGGGGGGGAGGGGAGGGGAGGGGAGGGGTGTCCTCCAGTCCATTCCCTCCTGTCGAGACCTCTGTCTGGGACTCAGGGTGCTTCCCGGCTTGGCTGGCCCCTGGATCGTTGGCTGTCCCTCCTCGGGAGCCGGCGGCGTGCGTCCTTCTCCGGCGGTCAGCCCAGACTGAGCAGCTTTGCAGGCTTTTATACCTAGCCTCCAGTTGGAGCATGCCCAGCAGGGCTTCTGGGGCGGGGCTTCCTCTGCCAGGAAGGAGGGGTTAACCCCTGCGATACCAGTACGGGGCCGCTCTGCCCTATCACGTCACAAGGTGTTAGTGCACATTTTGCACAAACACAAATATTGGATCCTACTGTGCGGCTAGTAATGTAAGTATTTGACTTGCCTCAATTTCAGATTACATCCCCACATTTAAGTACATCCAGGCATACCCAAAGCTAAATCGGGAGAGCCAGATCCTCAGTGGATGTAAACAGGTGTAATTCAATTGGCTTAAATGGGGCTATGCCAATATACACAAGCTGAGGACCTGGTCTTATGTTCCATATATTTTGAATGTCCATAACTTATTCCCCATCTATTATTTCCTCTCCTTCATCTATTACTTTTCAAGAGCTAATGGATCAACAAAGAAGCAGAATATTCTCTGTTACCACACTGCAAATAATAATAATAAAATATTAATTAATTAATTAGTTATTACTAATAAAGTTGATGGAAAAACAAGAGTACTTCCAAAACTCTGAGAAGAGACCATAATAAACTAGTCGATCATAAAGACTTTCATATTTATCATTTCAGTTGCTAACAAAACAGCAGGTTCAAAATGGGGTTCATTTTATGCAGCTTCGGTATTCTGCTAGTATAAATCATCAAGTTTAAGTATTGCAGTTCAAACCACTTGCACCAATCCTAAAAGAGATCCATCATTTTTAACTGCATTTTTCTTATTTCCTAGGGGAATACATTAGTCCCAAAACAGATATCTTCCTACTAATTACAGGTATCCACCCAAAGGCAAGTAGCAAACCAAGCATACTGGTTATCTATTAGCAAATTCATTTTGTCAGGTTATCATTGGCTTAAAGACAGCTATATTTATCTAACTCGTGCTCTCCTTTTCACTGAGAGAGAAAATCCGTTTTGGACAGAAAGTAGTTGATAAGGTTTTAAGCCAGCAGAATTTATACTGAAACCTTTCTTGGCTGAATCACAGGTGAGAGTCACCAGCTTGTGTCTAGTTTGATATGGGACTGTGTTGCCTCAGGGAGAGCTCTGTACTACCTCGGGGAGGTAGAATGTCTCTGAGCATCCTCACATGCTACAGGCTGGTCCCATTCGGCAGGTCGGTACAGGGAAGTGGTGCATTGGCCTTGACCCACTCGGGGTTCCATTTCACCCTAGCACAGGAAGTGAAATTGTGACCGGCCTTCTCATGGGATGAGCAAGTGGGGAGGGGAAACTCTTTGTGAGCTACCCAACACACACAAACTTTACATTTCTTAAAGTTTTGCTCATTTACCCTGGATAGAAGAGGACAGCAGAGATGCAATGCTGGAGTAACCAGAGACATTAGGTAGCCATAGATTTTGGCATATTTTCCCCTGAAATGCCACTAGGGATCCCAATAATCCAAGCAAGTACATCTAGTTTTGATTTATTTATACTTAATGTAATATTGCATTACCTGTCACAAAGGGCAACGTAATGTTGCATCTTAAATGGATCTGCAAGAAAAATGTTCTTAACAAAATCGTGAAGTGTCGATGGCTTCCTTTAGCAAAGCTGACATCTGGAATTTTAATAGAACAGTATGTTACCTACAGTATTTGCATAATGGTCTTCTTTGAATTCTGGAATGGGCATGTCATGTTAAGACTAGCTGTATCAATTAACCTCCGTGTTCGAGGGAAAGTCCTTGGTGTGCAGCTAAAGTAGTGAATTCACAGTGGTTGTTACGTTCTGTTCATTCCCTCTGAAGCCACTGGCATTGGCCACCGTCAGAAAACAGGATACTTAGCTAGGAGGACCATTGGTCTGATGCAGTATGGCTGTTCTTATGTATTCTGTAACAATCTCTTATATATTATTTTATTTTGAAAATTATTGGCTGGTGTGAGCCTGTGATTCAAAGGCAGCATCAAACTGGAGGAACACAGGTAAACCATGAATGGATCCTACATGTTTTTTGAACATCAGGGCTGTTCTGGCAAAGGCCCCTCATTTTCCCAGGCATTAGAGTCCTGGGGAAAAGACTGTGAGTGATGCCTTGTCACTGAGGGATTCTGCCCAGGGGTGAACATGTGTGATTCTAAAATGGACAAATTCATTTCTCAGGTAAGAAAAAGAATGGACACTATCATGGGGCACAAGCCAGCAAGCAGCATCAGGACGCATTTCTGGATATACGTCAAGTCATAGCACAAAAAAACCTGAACATTTAATCTGCTATAATAAAAAAAAATCCATTGCCAAAATGTCATCCTGAATTTGTTGACAATATCTATCCAACCACTCATCTAGGCAATAACTGAACACCTCACAAATGTTAATGAATTCAAACTCATGACATCCCTGTGAGGTATGGAAGTATTATTATCTCAATTTTAATTATGGAAAATTGAGGCACAGAGAATATATGACTTGCCCAACATCGCACTGGCAACCAGGAACTGAACCCCGGGTCTTCTGCAGCCTAGTCTAATGCCTTAACATGAAGGCTATCCTTACAAAAACGATGTGAAAGGGTAATGTCTATCTGCCTTTTTCAGAAGATACTGAATATATATATATATTATTGTTTTCATTGTCTCTTTCAAATATATTTGTACATCCATTTGAATTTTACTTTTAAGACAATAAGGCAAAATATAGATCTCTGATTTGATTTTTTCTTATAAAGGTATGTTAAAAAAGAGATTTCTGACAGCAGTTATTCATTCATCCTAGTTTGTCTTAAAAAGATCACTTCTTCCCTGAACTAGGAGAATTAAACGCATAAACCCTTTCATAGCAAGGTATGCTGGAGATTAAAGAAATAACTATCTTTCATAATTCACATATAGCGGGGTGAAAAAAATCTGTTATTATCTAGAGCAAAGAAAGAGTAATTTATAGCCAGTAATGAATACTTAATCATGAGACCAAGTGATGCTGCCCATATTAATGCAGCCAAAATAAACCAGTCTTCAAACCTACTGCAATCCTTAACATAAAATAAAGATAAATCAGCTATGCTTGCCACTGAAAAATCTGTCTGTTGTATAGAATTAGTAAGAAATAATTGCTCTCGGGAAGTAACCCAGTAATAATATTGAAAAGGAGTGTTAGTTTGCTTATCACAAGGCAAATATGTTTCACAGGGTTTCATAATGCCCATTAGACCCCAGAGTGAGCCAAAGATCACATTTTGCTTATATTTTTCCATAACAAATGCCTTTGAGGCTCAAGTGATAAAGCACTGTCTTCTAAGCTGTACAGTTCCATTAAACATTCTTGTTAATGGGCTAGATAAAGCAGGATACAGGGCCTTAAGTGCCAGGCTAGACTAAAGAAGCTACATGCTGCCTGATGCCCAGGCGTGCAGACACATACCGCACAGGCCGCCAGGAAGGCTGCTTGATTAAGGCAGCAGGGCAATTTGTTGACTTGTGTTTAAATACATCTCATGCAGAGGGCCTGCACAAGGCCAACGTACCACTCAAGTGCATGCCAAGTTATGCAGTCCAAGCTGAAGAAAATGCAGGAGGTTAAAAAAAACATAAATATTTAAAAGCAAATTTGATTTTTATAGGGCTCTATTTTGATTATGTGTAAAAAATGATACCACAGATGTGAGATTTCAAGGAGCTGGTATTGCTGAACCCAAGCATCCAAAATAATTGTTTGCAGTGCTGTTGTAGGGTGTTGACCCCAGGATATTAGAGAGACAAAGTCGGTGAGATACTATCTCTTATTGGACCAACTTCTGTTGGTGAAAAAGACTAAGCTTTCGAGCTACCCAGAGCTCTTCTTTAGGTCTGGGAAAGGTACTCAGGCCTGGTCTACACTAGGAAATTAGGTTGGTATAACTACATTGCTGAGGGATGTGAAAAATCCACACTGCAGAACAACACAGTTAAATTGACATGACCCCCAGTGTAGACAGCACTAGGTCAATGGGAAAATTCTCCCATTGACTTAGCTACTGCCTCTTGGGGAGGTGGATTATCTATGCCTATGGGAGAAGCCCTCCCATCAACGTAGGTAGTGTCTTCACTGACGCTCAAGAGCCATGCAGCTGCAGCAATTTAAGGCTATGTCTACATTACCGCTTATGTCAGCAGAAGGTATGTTGCTCAGGGGTGTGAACTAACCACCCTCCAAGCAACATAAGTTACACCAACATAAGTGCCAGTGTGGACAGCACTATGGGGATGGGAGAGTTCACTCCTGTCTGCATAGAGTCTTCACCAGACACACTTCAGCGGGCAGCTGTGCCAATACAGTGCTGTACGTGTAAACATGCCCTAATCATAGAATCATGGAGTCACAGAATCATAGAAGATAAGTGTAGACAAGCACCCAGAGTGTCACAGCTAAATACAAGGTGGAACAAGTTGTTTAGTACAAGTAAACACATATTCTAAGTGACCATTCTATATGAAGTGGCCTGTTAATGCTTCTGCAGTCTTAGGACAGAAAAAGGGGGATGATAGGTTACAGATTCTTGTAATAAGCCATAAATCCAGTGTCTTTATTAAGACCAGAATTTTTAGTGTCTAGCAAAGTTATGAATTTAAGCTCCCAGGCTTCTCTTTTGAAGGTTGTCAAGGTTCCTTCCCCACTCTGAACTCTAGGGTACAGATATGGGGACCTGCATGAAAACCTCCTAAGCTTACTTTTACCAGCTTAGGTTAAAACTTCCTCAAGGTACAAATTATGTTACCCTTTGCCCTTGGATTTCCACAGCCACCACCAAACTTTATCTGGGTTCCTGAAAAAACGGAGTTTGGACACGTCTTTCCCCCCAAAATCCTCCCACCCCTTGCACCCCACTTCCTGGGGAAGGTTTGGTAAAAATCCTCACCAATTTGCATAGGTGACCACAGACCCAAACCCTTGGATCTTAGAACAATGAAAAAGCATTCAGTTTCCTTACAAGAAGACTTTTAATAGAAGTAAAAAAAAAGAATCACCTCTGTAAAATCAGGATGGTAAATACCTTACAGGGTAATTAGATTCAAAACATAGAGAATCCCTCGGGGCAAAACCTTAAGTTACAAAAAAGACACACAGACAGGAATATTCATTCTATTCAGCACAGCTATTTTCTCAGCCATTTAAAGAAATCATAATCTAACACATACCTAGCTAGATTACTTACTAAGTTCTAAGGCTCCATTCCTGTTCTGTCTCTGTCAAAAGCATCACACAGACAGACACAGACCCTTTGTTTTTCTCCCTCCTCCCAGCTTTTGAAAGTATCTTGTCTCCTCATTGGTCATTTTGGTCAGGTACCAGCGAGGTTACCTTTAGCTTCTTAACCCTTTACAGGTGAGAGGACTTTTCCTCTGGCCAGGAGGGATTTTGAAAGGGGTTTTACCCTTCCCTTTATTTTTATGACAAAGGTGTTGTGCTTTGAGAATAAGGATGGAGCAGTCAGATATTGAGTGATCGTTTTGTGAAAAGTGTTCACATGTGGGGAATATGTTTTTGTCCTTTATCATTTTTCTGGGTAAGTTCATTCAAGAGCATTGTGCTTGTCTGGTTTCACCCACATAGTTGGTGTTGAGGCATTTGGTGCACTAAATGAGGTACACCTCATGTTGTGATAGGCATGGGTAGGGCCCATGGATCTTGAAAGATATGCTGTGGCGGGTATTGATCATTGTAGGAGTGGAGATATGTCTGCAGGTTTGCATCTGCTGTTCTGGCAGGGACTGATGCTGCTTTAAGTAGAGGGTCTTGATCTGTGAGGAGATTGCTCCTGATGATGAGCTTGGCAATAACAGTAACAACTACGTAACAACAAAACACTGGCAAATGATGAAAAAAATCAAGGCCTTTGGCAAAAGCTCTCAGTTTTGAAAAAAGGATATTTTGGATTAAAAAATTAAGAGTTTTGAATGAAGAATTTTGACCATTCTGTCACTGATGCTCTCCATGCTCCTACAAAATGGAGCAGAGAGACATGTTCAGGGTACAAGTGAAGGCCACTCCTGGGCTGTAAGCTCCAACATAGAACAAGCTCTATAACTGTTGCATCGAATGAGGTAACAAACACTGCACTTTTGTCCTTTTTATGTGTAATGCCATTTGGAGAACTTGGTTTGTTTGGCTTGGTCCTTAAAGGGTCAGAACACAGCTGAGGTTTCAGAATAAATGCCTGAAGCACCTTGTCCAGCTTCACACTTTATTGCCCCAACCTCTGTGTCTCAGCCTCACACATCTTCCAGAAGCTGAGCTGAATCTCCAGGTTTCACCTAGAGGAAGTGTTTGCCCCAAACACTTCTGCACCTATTTTTGTTTACCAGCTAATTAGCAAAGACTTGATGTATGTTGAGAACTATCCTGTGCAGACCTACCTCTTTTCTTCCCACCCCCAGTTCCCAATATAGCTGTGATATACAGCACTCTGAATAGCCACTCCTCCCTTTCTTTTTTCTGCAGTGTCATTTACAAAGGCAGCCACAACCAGGTTCCTTGCTGGCAGCTGGAGACAGAAGCACTCTCCAAAGGGTCTGAGAAGTGTGGTGATCCATATACAGCAAAAGTACTACTCCAGTCTTTGGACTCTGTCCACCTGAAGAGACAGAATGAGACAGGGGAAGGTCTTGACTTCACTCATTCCAGCTATGAAGTCTGGGGACTCCTCTGTAGGGTTGGGGTTGCTGACCCGGAAAACACCTTCAATTGAAAGTCGTGGCCAATGCTTTCACCTCAAACCTTTTCCGTAATTCGAAGACTAACACTCCAAAGTGGACTAGACAGATGGTTGAGAAAGAGCTCTTTCTAACATCTGGACAACACTACAGACCTATAACTACATCGCTCAGGGGTGTGAAAAATCCACACCCCGTAGTGATGTAGTTACACTGACCTAACCACCCCATGTAGACAGCGCTATGACAGTGGGAGAGCTTCTCCCACAAATATAGCTACACCTTTCAGGGAGTTGGATGAACTACGCCGGAGAGAGAGCTCTCTCCCATCAGCTTAGAACATCTTCACTCAATCACTGCCAATGCAGCATTCTAAGCATGATGTGACCTAAGCAGCCAACGAAGCCCCTCCCCACTGCACTGCTATCACAACGCCATGCTACAGAAGCAATATACCAGGCACTTATGGCCACTAAAAGCAGAACAGCTAAACCATCTTCCCCACCATCCCACCACCACCACCACCACCATCTCCAGCTGCATCTTTGCTGCAAGCACAGGAACTTAGCAATTGAATATCAGGCCTTTCAGGACAAATTCTGCACCAAGGTATCTATAATGAACTCACTGATTTCAATGGGAGTTCTGGGGATGTGTCGAAGCCCAGAAATTGGCTTGCTGTGTGTGCACGAATGTCTATGTCCACACCAAGATTAGATCCGGTATCGCTGTGGTCCCCAGGTAATATCAGTTCAGCCAGATGAGCCAAGGAAAATTGTTTCCTTGCAAAGCCGCTATGATATATGTTGAGATTCTCTGCCAGGAGCTAGCCTGGCATCCATCTTACAGCTTGCCTAGAGCACAATGATAGTTTTGTCACAGGCTACAGCACCTGCCTTAGCTTCCTACCTAAAAATAACATCTGGATGCGTTACCAGATTCTAATGACCTATCCCTTCTTTCCTCTTTGATTTATGCGTTACAGCAGTGCTGGGAACAGCGAACGGCAGCCACTGGGAGCTGCAGGCAGCCGTGCCTGTAGACAATCAGTGTAAACAAACTGTCTTGGGGCCCACCAGTGGATTACCTGATGGGCCCATGGACTGCAGGTTGCCCACCATGGCATGAGAGGATGGAGCCAGTGATGGAGATTAATGGACTGTTAACGCTGCAGCTTGCCAAAAATCTGGCTCATGCCGTACTTTTTGAACAGGAGTAAAACAAGTGCCAGAGATCTGTGTAAAATAATCAGGTGAGAATACCAGACACATAGATTACATGAGGTGGAATGAGGGGAGATAGTGGGGAAACGGTGAAGGGGGGGGGGGAGAATGGATCTCTGATCTCATTCAGTGTGTGGACAGCGGAAGGGGGTAACCACATGAGCAAAAAAAAAAATTGAAGAAGAGGGAGGATTATTTTATTGATTTCGGCGAGTTGATCAAATTCCCTCTTTCCAGGGTCTGTCCCTCCTCCTCCAAGCCTGTCTCTCAATCCCCCCCACCACCACCACCACCACCAGTGTAATATATGGCAGCATTCTAAGTTAATAGCACAAGAGGACATTTTTATTTCTATGCACCATAACAAATCAGCATGCTTATAAACAACTAAAAAAAATTGTAAACTTAGCCACACTGGGTCTGCTCAATCTTTACAGTGCAGCCATCAAATTCTGATTAACTGTGATACAGAACTAATCTTTTCAATTAATGGAAATGAGCTGCGCTTTTATGTAGTCTATTACCAGAGGGCATTCAATGATATTTTTATTCACCACATTTGACCTTAAAAATGTTTTGTAGTCATCAAGGATACAATTTTTCACACAGTGGGAATGTAGGAACAGCTAATTAAGTGGTGTTTAATGACATTTGTTCCTTAAAGGAGGGCTGATTAAATGTAGCATGTAATTTTTTACCAAATCAAGCAATTCAGCCAATTTTCAAATGTGCTTAATAAGCCAGGCCAAAATAATTAGACAACTTCTGTAGTATTGCCACAGTCACAATGATTTGTGGTTTGGTGTGTTTAATGTGGCGTATGTGCATGTCTTTATAGGCTAGGATACAGAATTCTGACCTGTTCCCTCCCTCCCCAAATTTAGTCCAACCCAGAAATAAAAGAAACAAGGTCAGATTTAGAAAATCAACTGCACGGAAAGCAATTTATTAAATTCACTTATGCAGCAATCTGGAAAATATTTCAGAGACAGACCTGGGCTTTCACATAACATGGTGAGCAGTACAGTATAAGTATGTAGATTATTATTGACATTAAAATAGTACCGAACGGTCCCAACCAGTGTCAGGGCCTCCTTGTGCTGGGCGATGCATACACATAGACCCTGAATCTGTACTGTGTAGCAGACAGATGAAGTACTGAGCCCGCATCAGTGCAATAGCTTGCTCACAAGCTACACAATTCTCTCTGCAATAAAACATGCTCATTTAACATTCCTGAAATCCTCCTTTTCTGCCACTCATATCGAGAGTAGCAGAGTTAGTGAAGGAAGCAGGGGAACAAATTGTGACATTTTAATCCCATTTGTTTAAATTTGAGATTTTACATTTTTGACCAGGTCTAAGATTTACATAAAAACTACATAAAATGTTGGTACAAGGAGGAGGGAGAAAAATTGTTCTCCTTAATTTCTGAAGATAGGACAATGGGCTTAAATTGCAGCAAGGGCAGCTTAGGTTGGACATTAGACAAAACTTCCTAACTGTCAGAGTGGTTAAGCACTGGAATAAATTGCCTAAGGAGGTTGTGGAATCTCCATCATTGGAGATTTTTAAGAGCAGGTTAGACAAACACTTGTCAGGGATGGTCCAGATAATACTTAGTCCTGCCACGAGTGCAGGGGACTGGACAAGATGATCTCTCGAGGTCCCTTCCAGTCCTATGATTCTGTTATGATTCTATGATTCTATGACAATGATTTACTAAGTAGATGGGACAAATATTTTTTCCACTTGTGAGCTGCTGTCAAACTGTTCACTTCCATTATTTGCTTTATTACTCATAGTGCAAGATTGGCACCTCAATCACATGGCATTGTTTTTGCTGCCTGGTTTGATGATTCTTAAACTGGTGACTAGGGAAAACTCATGTGGCTAGTTCACAGGTACTGAGGCTTATGAGTCAGACTTTGAGTTAAGGGTTGTGAGTTACTAAACTAAAGCAGTAGCGGGTCATGCTTTTAGATCCAAGATCAAACCCCTTAAACCCTGTAGCACTGTGTTATAAATGCATATGGGAACACAGCTATTCATACATCGCTTGTAGGTGACCAAACACCTATATTTGGCGATGTTTATGACCAGAAAGAGGCACAATCAGGCTCAGACTGAATTCCCATACAGAACATGAATGGATTTTTGCAAATAATTCCTGCAGCTCTAGTTGATACATAACACTCAACTACATGTATAAACACATAAGATATATTTAAATCACAAGGGCTAGATTCACAAAGGAATTTAGACATGCATCCCCATGCCTAACTTCTAGGCACCTAGAAACCCACTGGGATTCACAAGGCCTGAGTTGAGTGCCCTGGCTCCCCACACAGTTAATAGGGAGAGATAGGGGCTTTAGAATGGGATTCACAAAAGCCGGAATTCTAGGCGGCTCCTCGCTTTAGCCACCCAGTGGGAGGTGCCAGGGAGCAGGGTGTGGACTAAGCCCCACCCTTATCTCCAAGATAGGCACCTAAGTCTGGGCTGCAATAAGGTGCCTCCCTCTGCTTGGGCTTCTCAGCTGTAAACTTTTGCTTGGCATTCGGTGCCTGAGCCATTTCTGCAAGGAGGTGGCAATGGCAGCAGCCCTCCTTCATACATTCTAGCCAGCGGTTGGCAGGTGGGAGAGCTTTGGTTCAAGTCTGCCCCACACCTGAGAGGGAGAAGGGATCTGAAGTGAGATCTGCCACCTGTCCCATTAGTGCCCCACACCCCCTTGTTTTCTGTGAACTCGCCTACAGAGTCCTGAGCCAGGAGGCAAGGTCTGCACACCCTTAACACATTGGGCTTCGCATGCAACTTAGACTATGTCCACACTATGGCCGGGATCGATGCTCTGAGATCGATCCACCAGCGGTTGATTTAGCAGGTCTAGTGGAGACCCGCCAAATCAACAGCAGATCACTCTCCAGTCGACCCCTGTGCTCTACCCCAGACGAGAAGAGTAAGGTAAGTTGACGGGAGAGTAGACCACGCAGTAACTCGACTGAAGGTACGTCGACTCCAGCTACGTTATTCACGTAGCTGGAGTTGCGTAGCGCAGGTCGACTTCCAGCCGTGGTGTAGACATAGCCTTGGGCAGAGGAACGTCCATCTTCCCCCAGCTCCTGCACTGCTCTGGAGCTTCGGCAGCTGGATACCTGCTGCCTGGGGCTGTGCTGCGGATGCTCAGAGGCAGAACCATAGGCACCTAGGGAACTTGCACGGAACACACTTAGGTGCCAGGCCGTTTTCGGTGCCAACAGGGTTTGCGGGAGTCTGAGCAGGGGTTTTGTGAATCCCAGTGGGGCCCGATTCTGTGATCTAGGTGCCTAAAGTGGCAATTAGGCACCTAGGCCTTTTGTGAGTCTAGTCCATAGATTTGGTATTGAAAAAGGATGGAGAGATTTAACCACCTCCGCTGGACTTCAGTCCTTCCACCACTGGTGGCTGCTACCAACCAGCCTTTTAGGGATGACATTGAACTTTGAATTTCAGAGACACTTGTGCAGAGCAGGGTTCTCTGGTCTGACTTTGGGATGTACCAAATGGTAGATATTAAGATATATACATTCTGAAGTGTGGGGTGGAGGTTAGGTTACACCACTGCTCTGCTCCCATTTGGCCCTTTCCCTTTCCTTTGGGATCCCACTGAACTGATTTTATTTTCTCTCCCTTCTTCAGGTATTCACAAAGAGGTAAATAGATTAGGGGGTGGTCAAAAGATACCTGAGCCCCTTTAAAACTGTCAGTCAGGCTCTGACCTTCCCTCTTCTCCCACCAACGTTTTTTGTCATAGTTTTTGTACCTTCCCCATTTTGCAAACACTTTTTACCCCTCTTGTGTCTCAGCTGAGTGCATATGTCACAGCATAACTCTGATATATGACTGGTTTTCTACTGAGTGGCAGTGGAATTTTTGCTATATCCATTAAATAGTGACATATTTATATCCTTCAAATATATGTGTGAGGAAAAACAAGGCAGGAAAGCTGTAAATACAATCACAGAGGACAGAGATTGGGAGAGCCCTTGTAGGTCAGCCAGTCTATCTACCTGGCAAGGGAACATTGCTCTCTACAGTATGTTTTCCTAGTGTTTTGTCCACTCTCCTCTTGAAATGTCTCAAGCAATAACTTTTCCACCACCTCCCTTGTAAGATCATTCCACATTGCAATAGATCTTGATGATAGAAACTTCATCCTGCTATCCAGATGAAATTTACTCCTTTCCTGATGATTTGTAGAAACTTCTCACATGCACTGTTTGTGTTAAGTGATAGACTATATCAAGTTGCTGGGGTAGTACATAACTATTGAGGGAGGGGGTTCTATGTATTATTGCCATTCTTCTATTTTATTTCCTGTTATTCTTCACTTCCCATCTTTATTTTATTTATTGTTTCTTTGTCTCTTTCATTCCCTTTACTGTACTTTTATTCATGGGCTCCTCTGCCACAACAATCTAGACAGCAAAATTAACAGTAGCAGCTATATCACATTTACATGGCCCATTAACTATCTTTAGAGGTTCGTTTTTCCTAATCAGTGTTGAAGAAGGATGGACTTGGGGTTAAGACACAAGCTGGAGATTCTACAGATCTAGTTTCTAGGCCCAACTCTGTCATACGCTTCCTGTGTAACCTTAAGCAAGTGAGATGTAATCTCTTCTGTTTCTCTCCTGTAAAATAGAAATAATCCTTCCCATGTCTGTTTGGTCTATTTAAACTGGAAACTTTTCAGAGCAGAAACTTTTTCTTGGTGTGTTTGTAGAAAATGGGGCCATGATCAGTGTTAAGTCTTATGTATTACTGCTATTTCATCTGCAGTATTGGAGTTTTCTGGTGAAAGAATTACTGGATTATAGAATTCAGAGCCAAAATATTTTGGAGGGGCAGGGTTGGTTTCTTGTGTTTTTTTATGGTGCTTCTGACATCCTAATTTTGTTGTTTTATAAATACAGCAAGTGATAGCATAATATTTCTTATTTATTTATTTTAGAAATATTTCAAATTTCTAGGCACACCTCTTGTGCAACCCTACACAATTAATCTCTTTCTTTCTAAAGTGGTCCCCTGGACAACATTAGCACATTCCAACAGAGAGCGGTATCCAAGATCACCAATATCCACTACAATTAGAATAGAAATAATGTGCGGTGTCTATTGGCAAAAGCAGACCATAGTATTTGAAAGGTACACAGGTCTCTATTTATAGAACCAGGTATCACATACTCCCTTAGTCACCAGCTAGGGAAGGCATTCAGTTGATTTTCTGTCTTGATAAATCAATGTCTCTGGCTATATACACACATATCAGGGGTCTGATGTCAACACTAGAGCTAGAGGAATTCTTCAAGAACAGTGTTCGGCCATGTTCATACCTATGGCAGCCTGGAAGCAGAAACCCTGTGTGGCTGAGGTGACCATCACACCACGGAGAGTGACTATTCCATATGACCCTGTACAGGGAGACTTTGGCAAACCACTAAAGTGCCTAAAACCACTATGGCTTATTGCTAAAAGCAGCCAAGTCAGCAGGTTGTAAATTGGCCATTCAGCAGTCTCAGTTTAACCAAGGCGAGAGGGGGGGTTGGGTGCCACAGAGAGGGCAGCTTGACCTCGCGTCCTTCCTGGTAAGAATTGTGTAGAAGTTGCTGATACATGCATTTTAGAAGAGCAGGATGTGCCCCAGGAATGTCTATTGGGACCTCAAGGCTGCAAACGCTGGAAAAACCCACACCTGGTTAATCGATAATCAGAGGGAACCTCTCGTTTGATCATTGAAACTGCTTACTTACCAAGTTTGCTTTAAGGGACATGTCATTCTATTACTAATGTATAAATAAGGGGAAAAATTTGAGGTAGGGGGACTCTTCAGGAATGGACTCTCCCTCTGGATGCATCTTGTGTTTCCCACCGGCAGACAAGCTGCTGCTATGCCACTCGAGAGCCACACTCAGCTTTGGTAATTATCAAGGGTTGGGGGTGTTTTACTAACCTGTTGCGGACGTGTGTATCGGTGCTTGAGACTAAGTAAAGTTTAGCTTTAAGTGAAAGCACTCTTGTGTTTTCCTGTTTGTGCCAGCCATCTATCGGTCGGACAGCCGTGTCTCCCCTGATTTATTTCCTGATGCCACCTCGTACAGAGTAAAAGTTACCAAGAGCTTTGGGTTGGAAGAACCCCGGGTAACAACCCCATCACAGACACTCCACATGCTGCAGTCTGATTTCTCATCTAGACTGCAAGCTCTTTCGGGTGGGCACTGTCTCTTACCATGTGTATGTACAGCCCCTAGCACAACTGCAGACCCAAGACAAAGTGACTGAGCTCTTACTCCCCTGAAGTCAAGCCAAATTGCAGCACAGACCCTCCAGGCCTATAGAAAGCTGCCAGCCCTTCATATCCTTCACTGGGAAAGCAACACAGTGGAAGAGCAGAGAATGTTGCCATGGTTCCTAGCAAAGACAAAGATGCAAAAGAAATGGCAGCCCCTGCAGATCTGCAGGGTATCTCACGGGGTCCATAGTATTGCCTCCTCCTCCCACTCCTTGTACACCCAAGCTGCCATTGGCTGGGCTTTCCCCTCGTGTGCAGTCACACAGGGAATATGAAACATTGGCTTGGCATGGCATTTCCTCCTTTCAGATTATATGAATCCTACCCATCTCCCGGCCTCATTTCCTCTAATGCTCAGAACTCAGTTCCCAGCTAGTAGCCCAGAGGCAGATTCCTCCCACTCATCTACCTGTGTAGCTTTTGAATATGTTTTGCTACTTGAGCTGTGTGTTATTTTACTGTGACTTCAGGAGGTGCACTTTCTTAGGAGCAATTGCAAAAGGTGCTTCCAGGACATTCGGTAGCAGATGGAGGCAGAGAAGGAGAAAACCAAGGCATCAGCTGGGTCTAAAGAAGCCAGACTTTGACATGCAGGAAGCTGTTGTCCAATACACTGAGGCACGTTCTGCCTGGCTTGAAAGGCAGCAATTCTGCTAGATGGAGCTTTAAATACTTATACCCCTGCCCTTTCCTAAGAGCACCTGGCAACAGATTCATACACATCGCAGTCTGCTCTCAAATGATGCCCTGTTCCTCTCCCTTTTCGCTGTCCCTCTCTGAACCTTCCTCCTCCCCATCAGCACCACCCAAGTAGTTCCTCTCAGTACAACAGCAGCTGAATGCATAAGCAACATGCTGATGACAACATAGCAAAAAGCATCTCTCAGGCTCAAGCCAATACTTTGAGTAACATCCATGACCAACTTCACTACTCCCAAGACATTTTTGCTTCATTCCCTTTTCCATAGCTGTAGTGCTATTCTCAGCAGGGAAACCTCTTTCTTATAACAGAGATCCTGTGTGTAGTGTATCAGAGTAGCAGCCATGACAGGATCAGACCCCTTCATTAGGAGGTGTGTTTATTTTGGGATCAAGAACTTCTGCAGAGGAATTTAAGAAGTTCACTGACCATGGCTTCTCCCATCTTCCCATCATTCTTCTCTTCAAATAAGGGCTTTAAGAAGCCTTCAGTTCATGGAAACTGAAGTCTCAAATTTTGAGAAGAGCCATAACTTGTCACAAATCTGTTCATGTAGGACTTCACAGGTGTTTCTATGCTGCATGCCATGGTCCCTCAGAAGTTCATGGGGACGGTGGGCATAAAGCTCTGATGCTACTGCTTTAGAATAGGTTTCAGAGTAACAGCCGTGTTAGTCTGTATTCGCAAAAAGAAAAGGAGTACTTGTGGCACCTTAGAGACTAACCAATTTATTTGAGCATAAGCTTTCGTGAGCTACAGCTCATGAAAGCTTATGCTCAAAGCTACAGCTCACTTCATGCATCCGATGAAGTGAGCTGTAGCTCACAAAAGCTTATGCTCAAATAAATTGGTTAGTCTCTAAGGTGCCACAAGTCCTCCTTTTCTTTTCGTGTATACCGTAGTGTTTCCTAACTTTAACAGAGATTGTCATCCATAAAAGCCTATAGACACATGTGTTTAATGTCATTCTGGGCACAACTGAGGTCTGCGATTGCCTTAATAGATTCCTCTCTGTTTTTCAACAGGTGGCTGAGTAGGATAACTTGGCTTAATGATGCTGTTTCAGCACTGACTTCTCCAGCAGCAATTGTAAACAGTTTCAAGATAGGAAACAGGTGTTCCAACATGCTTCATTGGGCAGAATGCAGAACAATGCCCTCCCAGATGTCATTGTGCAAGATGTATTCAATGATTGCTACTTTCTGATCAAGAATACATTCACTGTCACAGAAGGTAGCAATCCAGCTGCTTTGTAATCTGGAATGAGCTGCTGAAGCGGGGAACGGGGAGGAAGACTCTGGAGAATCTCACAAGCAGGGGTGGGTGAATGTGTTTTGCTTAATTTCTAATCCAGCTGAACACTTGAAATTTGACTGACTAGAATGTTATCACGCTGACTTTCCACAAAGGAGGGGTGTGTACAGGTGGGAGAGGAACCAACTGAAATATTCTAATAATATTTTTTAAAAGTAATTTCTATAGGCCAGATCTTCAGCTAGTGTCAATCACTGTAGCATCATTGACATCATTGAAGCGATATTGGTTTATACCAGCTCAGGCTCTGGCCCCATAACATGCAATCCATTTGTGACAGTCTAGCTTTACATTCTTCTGTCCCTAACACCGTAGTTACAGGTAAAACTCTGACCCTACCAACACTGCATCTGAAATACAGTTTTCCTGTTCTAAATATAGAGTGATATACTGCAGTATCTTAGATACCATCATGAGGTAACCGTTGGCAAATGTTTCCTTTTATCCATGAAAACGAGTACTTGTGGCACCTTAGAGACTAACCAATTTATTTGAGCATAAGCTTCCGTGAGCTACAGCTCACTTCAGCTCACGAAAGCTTATGCTCAAATAAATTGGTTAGTCTCTAAGGTGCCACAAGTACTCCCTTTCTTTTTGCGAATACAGACTAACATGGCTGTTACTCTGAAACCTTTTATCCATGGTGACCATTGCACATAGGATAGGATTTGCATAAGCTAGAAAAGCTCCTAGGTGCTATCACCATACTAATAGGGGAAAGAGGCTTGTAAACCTGCATTTCGTGAACACAGCAAACCCACAAAGTAGTTTGCAAGGGTTACAAAATTTCACACTCCTTGGAGCTGGCCCCAAACTAGTAAGTTTTGGTATGTGTTGTTTAGAATGTCCATATATCCAACCAACCTGCTCATCACCTGAGAGTCAAAATCAAAATAAATATCCTGGAGTGGTCACTTTAAGGCAATGGGGGATGTAGCGTTTGTAGCTATGTGCTTTTTATGACATTGTTTTGTTCTGTAATGTACCTTTACATTTCTGTGGAATTTATATTCTATGGAATTTGCCTGTTCAAAGAGGTAATTTGACAGGCAGCACTGATGCATAGATAAGACAAAGACTTCATTTTTGCTTTCTTTGGTTCAATTGTTTCCTGTAAAGGAGCAGTCACCCCCCTCCAGCTCTGAAAGGGTTAAAAGCCAGCCCTTGGAGAGGGCTGGGGCTGAGAGTCAATCAGGAAGAGGCAGGAGGCAGCCAATCAGAGCTGGCCAAGCTGGTATAAAAGAGGGCAGACTAGAAGGCATAGTCAGTCTCTCTCCAGTCTTGGTGAGAGAGATGGACCTGGCTGCCTGAAAGAGTACCTTGGACAGAGCAGTGCTGGGGAAGGGCAGGAGGAGCTGGGAGAGCTCCAGCCTGGCAAACCCCCAGGCAGAGGCCTTGCTGTCAGGGCTGGAAGAGATATTAGGGCTGTGGGGAGGCAGCTAGGTGAAGAAGATGCAACATGTCCAACCCCCTGGCAGATGATGAGTGGCCACTTTGGACTGCAGTTTGCCCCTGAGGGAAGGGGCTAGATGAAGACTGGCAGTGGGTCACTGAGGTGGGATTAGGGGATTGGGGTTCCCCAGGTAGGGGAGGACCCCAAGTGTGAGGGGACTGCTGTCGGGCAGTACCCAAGAGAAGGGGCACCGTGGGCTGGTGAGGGATGTGGGGCCTGAAGTACTGTGGTGGAGAATGACTAGGAAATAGGTACTGGTAAGAAGACACTGGCCAGCAGGAGGTGCTCTGAGGCTGGGATGAGTGAATTCCTGAGGTAACCAGCAGGAGGTTCCATGGTTACATTTCCCATTATCCCTAACAAGGCATTCGTACTGGCACTTTGCATATGGAAAAATGTACCAGTCAAAGCAACAGTAGTGAGTTACCCCACAATGTGCTCTTATGTAATAGTGGAGATGCTGCTTGTGAGGGGATGTGAACATTAACAGGATATTCCAGCTGATGTGGAAGATTCTCAGCTCCTTGCATTTGTAGGAAAATTGAAACTCTGCATCCAGGTGTATTTGTCAGCTCACGGTTCTGTAGTGGCTACTGTGAGGCTCTGTGAACTGGAGCTGGAAGCTAAGCAGTGTATGGGGGACAAGTGGGACTTGTAGGCAGAAGTTCCGCAGTGAAGCGGAGCGAGAGAGACGATGAAACTTCAAAATCAGTATCTCCTCTGATTTACTTATTCTAAGTAAGCTCCTTGTTCAGTGTTAAAAGAAAGTGACTTTGTGATTCTTTACCATCGTCGTATGATAGCTATGAGCGCGAGTAATTTTTTACCTCTGCTCTACTGACACTGCCTTTATGATCACCAGCTCAGTGTCATGTTGTCTCACTGCAGAAACTGAAGTGAGATGGGAAATGTGTGACATCAGGTTTGCTGCTGTTGTAGATTTGGCCTCCAGAGGATGGAATAAAGAATAAAGCCCCTTTTTCAAAAGGAGAGGAAGTTTGGGAGAGTATCAAGAGGGACACATGTCCTACAGGCTATTGTTTAATATGGTTTTGTGGAGAACATGGGAAATTTCTGTATTTTATGAAAAGCTTGTGTGACTCAGTTTCCCCACTCACTTTTGTATCGTAATGAGACCTGGATGAATAACGGATTATTGGGTTTGCTGACGGTTCCAAAAACAAAACAATTTGGTTCAACCTGAACTGAAATTTTTCAGTAAATTGAGAAAGTCAACAAAAAATTAATTTAGGGTCAAACAACGTTTTTGTTTGACTCAAAATGAAATGTTTCATTTCTGGGTATTTTAAACCATCTTTTTAAATAAAAGCAAAGGAAATGAAAACTAAGTTAACAGAGGGCAAGTGCTGGTACCTCCTTATATCCAACAACCCAGCAGTTAGGGCACTCGCTTGGAGATTTGAGTTCAAGTCCTTGCTCCAGGGGCTTTGAACCTCGGTCTCCTGCATCCCAGGTGAGTGATGAAATCATTGCCCTACTGACGAAAAAGGGGACATGGCATCACCTCCTCTGGTTGTTTTGTGCAATGCATCTAAATCCCCTTGTGAATCTAGCTTTAAAAAAACTGTCCAAAACTCTTTGGAGAATTAGAGTCAAGTTCACAAATAGTTTTGGTCAACCCAAACCTACATTTTTCAGCAAATGTCCAAAAAATGTGTCCAGCTCTAATTGTTCTCTACAGGGGATAAATTCTTACCTGGGTCAGAGGGTAAACAGTGAAGCAACAGGGGCTGAGTGTCAACAGGGTTTGGGGGGTCTGAATGGTTTTATCAAGAACTGTCCATGTACGAATGGACTAACCTTAGAGTTGCAATGGAAAACCACTGACCAGACCCTTAACTTTTAATGACTGATGGCCAAGGGGGTCGGACATGTGAAAACAGCATGACTGGAGTGGGCTTCTGTAAGAACCAGCTGTACAAAGGCAGGGGCTGCTGAATGCTGGACATTTGGGTGAGGCAGGCAGTGCTGCAAGCCAGCAGAGGCATGTAGGTTTTGCTTTACCACTCTAATGTGGCATGCCTAAATACGATATTCCAGTTGACTAACAAATGCCAGCTTGTTTTGTAAAGGCTGTCTTGGGTCGCTGCAAACGTCTCCTAGCTGCCTAGCTCCCAAGAAAGTATGTCTCCAAGAAGAGTTCAGGCTCCTTTGCACCTGCTGAAAGAGCCATCCTGAGAATCGGAGGTGCTGAAGCCAGGGAGCCATCTCAGAGCAGCAGAGGTATGGGGTTGCCCCTTGCAAGAAGAGAAGACCCAGGGTCTGGCAGCAAGAGGGGTGCACACCCAGGAAGTCTGAATACAACACACAAAAACACCAACAATTTTAAGCAAACCTATGGAAAAAATATTTGACTGGCTGTTCTTGTATCAATCTAGGAGGCATTTGAATCAAAACAGACCCATCAGGCCACCCTGGAAAGTTCTCACCGCTGCCTTCTGCAGTCTTGTTTAAGAATAGAACACTCCTTTCCCTGGCCTTACCCAATTCACAAACCTTGCTGATAGACTCCAGCTGCCTGATCCAAAGCTTATGGAAGTCAATGGAAAGACTCCTCTACATTGCAGTGGGACTTTGGCTAAGGTCCTAACAGAGAATTAAGAATGAAATGATTGAGCCCTATATTAACACATCACTGAATTTAATGTTTGGTGTCATCAAGATACTGATTTGATATTAAACAGGTTTTGTGACATGTACAAAACACTGAAAATACCCAGTGCCCATTGAAGCCAATGGGAGTTTTACCATTGACTCTATTAGCAGCACAATTGGGCTGTTAACCTTTAATTAGTTTATTTATCCTACCCTCAGTGCACACAGAATCAAGTGATTAAGGCATTAATGGCTTCTAAATTTCTTCCAGAAAAATCACTAGTTACTCTTCATTAAACAAAAGTTTACCTTCTCCTTCTGTTTTTCAGTCTAGTACAATTGCCTTGCAAGGAAGAATATTCTGTTTCATAATTTATGAAGATTTTATTGTAGAATAAATTTATCTAAAGAGATAAGAGGAGATGACTTCAGATTAAAAATTTAATCTCTGAGAACAAGAGCAACAGAGGTGGGAAAAAATATTCACAAGCCATTTGGTTCCACAGTTCCTTTCCTGTCAGCTCTTCATCTCATACTAATACGTGTTTGTCAGTGCCGAGCTTGTTAAATATGGCTGGGAATCTGGAAGCATGATGTGTGGTATAATGTATTTCCATTGCATATTGCAGCCAGAGTGACTTTATCCTTGCACATCATATTTTGCTTTAAAAACAAAACAAAAATCCCAATATGAAGATATTTTCTCCACTGAAGCTAATGTAGAGGAATCCAATCAGGCTTCTTGCAATGCTTCTTATGAAACCAAAAGAGCATAAATGGTATGTATCAGGGGGATCCTTTTTGTATATTCATGAAGACATCCTCAGCTATTCTGGTGTATAACTAATGAAATTTGCATTGTGTTTACAGTAGCTTTTTATTGATATAAATAAGCAATTGAAAATGAATTACTGAGATGCTGATTTTTCTTCCTGTTTCAGGTTAAAGGGAGGTCTCTGTACTAGTCAAGCCAGACACTCTTTAGGGTGAGTAAGATATGAAGAGTGACACATTTTATTTAGTTATCAGTTCTCTGAATGGAAGGGGGAAATGTTCATCCTCGCCATTTCTTCTCTTACCTGTATATCTTTTGGTCTCTCCTCACTCTCACTGATAGTCTGTGTGGCACCATTGCATTGTGTCAGTAGATACAGTTTCTAAATAAAACAACTTAATGCTTCATTTGTAGAAAAATTAAAGACAAATAACTGGGCCCCAGTGTAGAGAAAGCAGAATACCGATAACAGAAGGTGGGCAGGAGGGCTGGTCAGAAAAGGTAGCTTTCCCCATCTGAATTTGTTCTGTTTTTTATTGTTTTCAATAGAAGTTTCTGGTACAAAGTTTAGTTTCTTCATCCATAAAACAAAGTGTGCTCTTCCCCCTGCCTTTTTCCAGAAAGAGCTGGGGAAGATGTAAAGAGGAAGGAAAAAGGAGAAAAAAGCCAGCAGACATGAAAGTTTTTGTAAACACCTGCTCCCTCCAAAAAGCCATCTCATCCTCTCCCCCCTCTGTACACACATACATTCACTCTGTAACAGACACAGAGGCAGAATACATTATAGTCCATGCTTTACTGTAGTGTGTGTGTTTTGAGATCTGTCCCATACACCAACCTCCACTTTTACAGCGAAGCAGCCATTTGTACAAGGTGCTGAGGAAGTTCTGTCCCTCACAGGATCAGGCCCTCAGATTCTAAGAGCTCATGTTGTATTACATTAGGCTAAAGGAGGCTCTCTAGTGAGCAAGTGCCAAGAGTTTTAAAACTGGGTGCCTGAAGTTAGTCCATTATTTTGAGATTTGAGTCCAAGTGTTGAGCACCCGGCAGCTCCTACCCAAGTTCATGGGTGCTCAGCAATTCAAAAAAGAGACCACTTATTTAAAAGACTAACTTCAAGCACCAATTTTTGAGTATCTTTGCCCTGAGAGATTGGAGATCATTAGAGAAACCCAAGAAGTCACTCAACAACAATGGGATGAACAGAAACAGAAAAGCATCTGAAAGAAGGCTGTTTCCAGACAATTAAAATCTAAACCTAAATGCCTTGTACTCTTAGTCAGCTGATTCTAAATGTCTTTCACTGCAAAATTTCTCAAATTGAGTATTTTTGTCAGATAGCTTTCAACATTTACTCAGAATTTGATTTGTCTGTCAAAAAGCCTAAAATAAGGCATGTTTTTCCTTTTTTTTTTCTACTGCCTAGGGTTTTTTCCAAGATGTGGTGGTGTGAGAGAAGAGAGGGGAAGCATAACAGAAGTTTACGCTGCTATGCATGGCAGTGCTGTAGAGGTTACAAAGCACCCAGCTGGAGATGGGGCACAGGGAAGATGGAAAGATACATAAAAGTAGGGGCAATAGATTCCAGAAGATGAAAAGAGGCATCAAAGTAACTTGGCTTCTCATTTACCTCTTATGTTGAGTTGTAACTGTGTCCCTGAACGGAGGTTCGTTTTGCTTTTGTTTTTTTAAGTGGCTGACTTGGTTTACACAGGAGTCTGGGGGAAAAGCCTCCCATGGAACCTAATGATCAAAATAAGCAAAGGATTCAACTGTCAGTTTATTACACCCCGACTAACTGGGTATGTATGTACTACACAAGCCTTACACTATGATAGCCATGGTCACATCTAGAGAAGCAAATAGGAAATAATCTAATTAAGCTACAAATGGTTCAAGGAGGCAACATTCAGACCCAGATTTGAGTTACACTGAAGTCTGGAGCTTCTGTTTGACTGGGAAGAATGGGTAGGCTTTAGGTTCAGATCTGAGAGTGCCAAAAATCTCAGGAGCTTTTCTTGCACCATTTTTATTGAAACAACAAGGAGCCCAGTGGCACCTTAAAGACTAAGATTTATTTGGACATAAGCTTTCGGGGGTAAAAAACCATTTCTTCCACAAAAGCTTATGTCCAAATAAATCTGTTAGTCTTTAAGGTACCACCAGGCTCCTTGTTGTTTTTGTGGATACAGACTAACACGGCTACCCTCTGATACTTGACACCATTTTTACTGACCTCGTCTCCATCCAAACTAGCATAATGAAATAGGCCCCTTGTGGAACCAGAGACACGGGGTGAGTTTGGACACTGATTCTAATCCTAATCTGCCTTCCTTGAAATTTGCATGTCTTGGACCATTCTCTGATTTGGCTATATTGTAATTTACTGAGAGGTACATTAGCTATAAACTCTATTCTAAAGCGAAAAGAAAAGGAGGACTTGTGGCACCTTAGAGACTAACCAATTTATTTGAGCATAAGCTTTCGTGAGCTACAGCTCACACAGTATGCATCCGATGAAGTGAGCTGTAGCTCACGAAAGCTCATGCTCAAATAAATTGGTTAGTCTCTAAGGTGCCACAAGTACTCCTTTTCTTTTTGCGAATACAGACTGACACGGCTGTTACTCTGAAACCTATTCTAAAGCAGTAGCATCAGAGCTTTATGCCCACCATCCCCATGGACTTCTGAGGGACCATGGCATGCAGCATAGAAACACCTGTGAAGTCCTACATGAACAGATTTGTGACAAGTTATGGCTCTTCTCAAAATTTGAGATTTCAGCTTCCATGAACTGAAGGCTTCTTAAAGCCCTTATTTGAAGAGAAGAATGATGGGAAGATAGGAGAAGCTGTGGTCAGTGAACTTCTTAAATTCCTCTGCAGAAGTTCTTGATCCCAAAATAAACACACCTCCTAATGAAGGGGTCTGATCCTGTCATATTTAATAGTATAAGCAAAGGTTTTCACAATGGCATCTTAGGTATGAAAGGAGCAAAGACAATGGCAATACAGGGCAGGATATGGTGGTTTGGGTGGCTTATCTGTAAATGTCCCTGTTTTTACATATTTGGGTTTCTTTTTAACTCTGAATTTCCTGTGTTTCTAATGTTATTTCTAAAAATAACATTAATAAATAAAAGATTCTACAGAATCCTTGTGGGATCTTTTATCTGCAACTCAACTTTAAGTCCCTTTTAATGTGTTTGTTTTGGAAGCTATAGTATATACAGATTAATTACACCATAATTATGATGGAAAATACACACTCCATAAAAGACCCTCATACCCCCCAAAACCTGCCCTGGACAGATTTTTACTCTTTCATCTTTGGCTAAGTCATCAAACCTTGCTGTGATAAAAGAGTTATTGAAATCGAAGACTGGCTTTAAAACATGCTGCAGTATTTTACAGCAGCGATCCAAGACATCACAGGAACTCTTGTGAACTAGACAATTTTGGATCATTTCTGCAGAGTAAGAGTATTTTTAGATGTCGGGGCACATTAAGAGGCATCAACACAGCTTTTCCCTTTCAAAAATAAAAATGAAAAACTAAAGGTGGCCAATTTAAGAGCATCCCTCATTTTGTCCCTCTTCCCCATCCCCATAATTTCTTTATGGTAAAAGTTCAAATAAATAAGGTATTCCAGATGTAACTAAGTCACTGTATGAAACACCACTTATATACAAAAATGCTTTGCTCTGGTCTCCTACCAATTCAAAGTTTTTGCCAAAGGTTATCTTGAGGGTGAGAGAGCTCCAGGAGACTCCATCATGCTGTGGTCTCAGCATTTCTTAATATCACACATTAGTGGAAATTCACATCCCATACTATTCATTATAAAGCCTGGGGACTCCCAGACCTGCCAATTGAGTGTTGTGTTCTCTGCACTTATACACAATGGAAATGGATCTCCGAGACCATCTAAACTCAATTTACCCGTAACATCTTATATCCAGTTAGTTGCCATCCTCCGGCTAGATTTTCACATTGTTTCCTGTCTGGGTAAAAGCTGCCTTCTCTAGAGGGTATAGTATTATTTCATTTCACCTTCCACACCTTCTTTCACAGCATCCAGGAGAAACTGAATCATGCTTAATTTTAAGATCTCCATGTCTATATTTAATTTTTGTGATGACAGAAAGAAATGTCATCAGTTTCTATTGTTTTTTGTACCCAGTTTAGCACCAGAATTGGTTTCAGAGTGTGAAATGCCTCACTCAAAGCAGCAATGTTCCATCACTTATCAAAATAAGGTGATCTACTGTGTACATGTAATACACCATGAACAGGTATATATAACCCCTACAGTAGTCAGTAGGGACAGAACTGAGGGCTTTTTTAACCTACCAAAAGCACAACCCCCTACCATTTGAGCTAAAGGAGCAATTCCATTAGCAGTGAGAAGGGAGCAATCTGCTATATTTGATAGAGGAAGAGAAGATCACACTCCCTAAGTCAGCATATTACATACAGAAATGCTTCTATTTCTCATAATTAAAATTATAGACAGGCAAATTGGTTCCAGTGAACACCAACCCACAGTATCTTGGGCAGGAGCCCTTTGCCACAGTGTCTCACCTTGCAGTGTGAGAGTCCAGTGGATGGATGTCCCTTTATCACAGCACTCCCCTTTCCCTCTGCTGCACCCCAATCATGGTTCAAGTTAGGGTGACCCCCCTCAATTAGGGCATGTTAAGTATAATTCTGCTGCCTTTTAGTCATACAATAGGGATAACAACATTTCATGACCCCTGTGTTCAAAACTAAAGGGAATCTTAACCCCAAACAGCCAAATTTAATCATTCTCTTCTGATCATCTAGGAAAAGTAGGTGTGTTTATGCAAATATACTCGCCTTATATGGTCTTTCCCTTTGTTCATTAATAGATGGCAAGGGAGAGCTCATTCAAACCATGGTTTACACAGGAATGTAGTAGCTAAATCTTTATAAAGAACAATTGAAGTGCTCATTGTTGTTATAATTCAGCAGGGAGAGTTCGAGATCCTTACTCACAATTATTAGCACTTTACTTCAGAGTTGCTTCCCCTTATTGACTTCAATGGGACTGTTTGTAATGTAAGGTACTATTAAAGAATAAATCAGTAATAGTATCATAATCTGGCCCTTACTTTGTTCTGATAATTCAGTTAAAACACAAGTTGAAACAGCCACATATTACGAAATGCTGTGAATCTTGGCCATCAGAAGTACCATCAATGAACGCTGAAAAAGTAGAACTATCTAAATCTAAATTACCCCAGGAATACAGCAAAACTCAGGTTCTGAACGTTGATTTTAAAAAAAAGTCAAAGTGAGGCTTCCCACTTCTTACATTATTTCACTTTTACATTCGCAGCCATTAATTTTGAATTGCTTTCATTTGTGTAAAGTGCTGTTGTTTAGCCCCAGTCTGAAGCAAGACTTGCTGGTGTCAGCTATTGCTTGGGGAAAATCACATTTCAGGTAAACTGGGTCATTTCCATTCATTCTTTACCATTAAGAAATAATTTCGTTGCTGCTGTTTAAAATAGTTTTATGTAAATGAACTAGCTCACAAAAAGGGAAAACATAAACAGCAGTTATTTGTAGCCAGGGAATGGCTCTGAACCAGGCCCGTAATAAGCCACTATTATTACTTATATAGGAACCTGTGATCAGTGCCCTATTATGGGAGGCACTACATGGACAAGGAAATCCCTGCACCTCTCCTAAATTAGGAAATGCTTCCCAAGCAATTACAACAAAGAAAGTTAATTTGCCAATATCGGGTGAAATTTTTCACAGCTGTGTTCAGGCAATGCCCCTAATGAATTCAGGAGAGCATGCACAGGTATAACAATCCCTCATCTTACCCACTGATTTTAGCAGAATTATTAATTGTTAATAATTTGACCACTGATTTATAGGAGTTCTTTGTACAGTGCCTGTTACAGTGACATTAATTGTAACATTTTACATGATAGAACAGTATCTATAAAATTATGTACTGTATTACTTTCTCTGTAAATTTAACTCAGTAGCCAACATAAGACCTGATTGTTATATATGATGTGTGTCAGTCACAGTACATCATTTTGTTTATCCCTTGTGGTTTAAGCTGTCGCTAATATTTCTTTTATAGCCTTTTAGGGAACATTTTTCATTCTCACATTTCTTGAAAGTTACTGAAAATGTGATACTTATGTCAGTGTGTACGTGCATGCATTGGAGATGGTCAGCTAAGGCAAAAATGAGCAACAAACACAATGAGTCCACTTGGGTGTTATGTGACCATTATTCATAGAAGTTTTAATTCAGCAGAGCGCCTAAGCACATGCTTATCTTTTAGCTCGAGTTGTCCCATTGAGATGTCAATTTTCTGCAGTGTGACAGGGAGAAAAACTGTCCTGGATCATCTAAAGAGATTGATAGCACCAAAGAACCCCAAATTTACTGAACTGATTTATATTCATTGTACTGATTGAAAAATAGCAGTGAAAATTCCTTCACACATACATGTATTTTCTTCTGCCCTCATATGAAGATGGCTAAATTCTACTGGAACAACTCAGCTATCTCTGAGGTTAGAGAAGAATTTGGCCCATGTTTTCCGTGTGCAATTTTTTTTCTTTACAAATCCAGAGGCAATCTAAGCAAGTTATTGGCTTCACATTATATATAATTCTGGATTTGTGAATTCTTTAAAAAAACAAAATCTAGGTGAGGAGACAAAACTTTTGTGGGTAACAAACTAGAGAAGCACTCCACTGATTGGCTTTGTGTCTTGGACCTGCCATAGGCTTCCTGTGTGATCCTGAGCAGTTCATATAGGGCCAAATTGTGATCTTATTACTCATATTGAATAAAACCATACATCACAAATGCTCTCACAGAAGTCAATGCACTATCTGTGAATGGCTCATACTGCGTTTGGTGAACCAGTCTGTCACGTTCATGGAAAGTGAATTCACTCACATTTTTAAGAGGAAAGGGAAACCTCACAGTTTGATGCTTTTGGTAGCTCGGTTGTCTGTTCTATGAGCACTTATAGTGGAAAAGGGGTCTCATATTTACTGCTTAGGGTCCCTCACCAATTTCCTTTGGAGACTCTTTGCAGTCTAGCAGACCTCACTGTTGTTAATAATAGCAATAATTTCTAAACATTGACATAGTGCCATCAGTGTGCTCACCAGCTTACAAAATGTAGAATAAGACAGTGGAGCAGTGACTTATTCCTTCTTCATGGTGAAACCGCCATTCCCTCAGTGATTGTGCAGTTCAACCATCCAGTCAAACTCCAAAAGTCTTCTCCTTGAGGTTAAAGGACAAATCTAAAACTGTCACCCCTCTGTGAAGAGACTCACCACCCTCAGTTCAGGGGCTCACAAGTGGTATGTTTACTACTAAGCTTCTTCACACAGCTCATGCCCTCACTAGGTCTCCCAAACAGGCTTTCTATCCCCAATGTCGGCTCCCTTAGGCAGGCTGAGTCTGATCAAATGCATGCCTGCAGAGCTCTCTAGCCTGCAAGCAGGGATAGGAACCCTCCCCCACCCCTTCTTAAACTGATAGCTTGCAATTCCAGCACAGTCTTAAATACACCATAGGAGAAAAGCTGGAAGATGCATAAGAGAGGAACAGAACAGTGAGAGGATGGGGACGAGCATGAGGGGGAGTGTAAGAAAATAATAGCACAGAAGTAGGCAGTTTGGTGGGATCTTTAGGATGAGGACTTTGAATCTAGAATAGTTAGACACAGGAGGCATGGGAAGGAATTCGCACAAGCTGGCATTGGAAAAGAAGATGAAAGAATGTTGAACAACATAGACAGTGGAGGAGTAAGAAGCTGGGAGTCCAGCAAGAAGGTCGGCTAAGCAGGAACCTGCCATTCCTTCCCCACTGATCTATGGGCCTCCAGGGAAGACACACAACACATCCCCTTCCCCTGGCCAGTAGGGGCAGAAACACTATGGAATACTACGTCTCAGGAAGTAACCTTACACCTGGAGAAGCGGTAGCCTCATAGCAAACGGAGCAGGAAGAATATTGAATACAGGGGAGACTGTCAGCGAACCACATGCAGGGCCCAAACCATGCATCAACAGACTGTGGCTGTTAAACATCACAACAGCAGTCAGATCTGTGCAGAACCCGTGGTGAAGCAACAGAGACTGGTCAAGGAACCAGTGCAGAGGGGCCTCAAGAAGACGCACCACTAGCCTATCCTAACCTGGAAACCTGCAAGCTCCTATTTCTCTCTAGCAGAGGCTGGAGTGGAGAGGGCACCCGAGGCACTCAGCCTGAGGAGCCCTAATCCTCTGCTGGACTGCCTTCCTTAAGGGCCCAAATAGGAACTGTCATTGTTTCACCCTACGTGGCAACTACTTAAGTCACCTTCACTTTCTGCCAGACCTAGTAAAATACCCCTTCATTTAGCCACGTGGCCTTCAGTGCTTGCTCCCATGCCATGGTACTCCTGGTGTCCTGTTAGTACTTTAGATGTCTGGGGTGCCACAGTACTGAGCAGTTGGAATAGCTCCAGATTTTTTTCCTTCCTATTCAGCCTAGATTTTCCTGTTCTCAATGTATACTGAAAGACACAGTTACAGAATCAGGGCCAGAATCCCAGCTGGTGAAAAGCAGCCAATTATTGCTCCATTTAAAAAAAACACTCACACCATGGAATAACACCAACTTACACCACCTTAGGATCTGACCCACAAACTCTTCAGCTCTGTAGCCCAGCATTACTTTGGAACAATCGTTATCTACTATTTGATTAGCTTACTTTGTGCCGGTAGATGCCATTACATCATGCTGACTCAAAATATTGTCCACTGGCTGTATTAAAAGCTGCTTTTGCAATTCTCTAGCACTTACCAGTTTTGTTGACGTTAGTATGGGGATAATTAACATGCCACTCTTTGCCCTTAAGCATGATAGACCTAATCCAATTTGGGGCAGGGGGTCAGGCAGAAAAGGAAGGCAGCACAACAAGGAAAAATACCCTGGGGTCCTAGACATATCTACTGAGGATGGTGACTGTCTGGGAGCTACAGCTTTACAAGGCTCTGTGACTAGGAAATGAGAGACAGAAATACTATCTCCTGGGTAATGTTGTGAACCAAGCCAAATGAATGCATTTTCCATTTTCTAAATTGTCGTTTTCCCAGATGGGCTTTTAAAGGTACTTTGTAATCCGAAAAAGTAAAAGAGATTCAGTGGACTTCAAAGGTCAATGATATTAAAAAATGCTGAATCCTTTTACACTAATTCCTTAATTGTTTTTATTGCAGGGTTTCCACTCAGACATCAAACTCAATCTCTGCTTTCCCTCTCCTCGGTCACAGATGTTTAATATTCCTGACTCAGACATAACGAACCTTTTTTATTTCCTTCTAATATTTAGTCTCTTTAAAACATGATTAGCTTCATCTTTTATGCAACGGGAGGATGACTAAACATTTTGGTGATGGGTTTCCATTAGGTACGTGTTATTACCAAGTCATGCTGAAGAGAAAATTAAACCGGGCTGTATGATTCAATGATCAGAAAGCACTGCCAACCCACCTGATGTCTTGTGGAGCTCTGTGTAAAGCTTAAAAGCTTATCTCTCTCACCAACAGCAGTTAGTCCAATAAAAGATATTCCCTCACCCACCTTGTCTCTCTAAAAAAGTGTCTCTTTTCCTCATTGTTTGGATTTTTTTTTTTGGCTTTTGCTTTGAGAGTCTATTTTCCTTCCATTAATAGAGAATATGATTTGCCAATGCCTGGAATTTTATACATTTTCCTTGAAAGTTACCTTCTTTCCAGAGTTGCGAATGTTAGATGACAGCACGTGTTGAAACATAAGAGTGACGTTTCAGCTGAGGTAACGAGGACGAAGCATCCTGATATTGAGCATTGCTAAAGAGAAGTCTCCAGCCTTTTAGAAGAAGAGAGATGACTGCAACACTGGGGTCATCCCTCAGCATCCTCAAGGAAAGAGGCAGCACTTGTGCTTTTACAACCACAGTGCCGAAAGCATCTGAAGAAGTTCGGTTTTGAAAAGCCCCTCCTTTCTTAGGAATTTTCTACAGCTCAGTTTGCTGCTCTGACGCCCTTTTTTACCACTCACATACACTCAGAAGGATGAAAGCAGACAGGAGAGAGGACAAAAGAAAGAAGAGCAGAGAGATGCTCAACAATCTGAAAATAATTCAGGAGGCAATGAACTATGGATTGCAGAATTCACCAAGTCACACATACCAAGGACACTTATCCCATTTACGCACAATACTTTGTACTGGCGCTTCTGTTTTCTGGTTGTTTGACATGGCAGACACCATCCAATCCTCTTGTTCAGGAAGTGTTCTCCATGTTGTGCGTTAGCCCTTGAGTCCTGTTACTTTCCCCAGAATGTTCACATTTAGGAGTAGGAGTCCCATTCTCTCACTCAGTATTCCATTTGGCTATGAAAACAGAGCAGGCTTCTGTTCCAAACACACCGATTGTCATAACAAACAGCTACTATCAATTAAAAGAAAATGTCATTAGCAGTACCCAGCTGGAGCCTCTCAATGAGCTTCCTGAAGAGACTCAGAGCATTTGTAACTAGAGCTGAGTTTTTGGTTCATTGGTAATTCTCATGAAAAACATGCTTTGGGGGGGTCAAATTGAAAATGAAAATGTTCAGTGAATCAGAAAGTAAAAATGTGTACCTGGCCAAAGGAAACGTCATTCGACCAAAAACTAAATCTTCTTTTTCAGTTTCAAGCATTTTTCATGTTTTGATCTTTTAAAAAATGAAATTGAAAGAATTGTTTTTAAACAAAAAGCAGTTTTGAACTGAAATATTGAAACTCTTCATTTTTTCAGAATTGTGTTTTGTTTTCTACATGAACAATTCAGCGAGGTTGACAGACTTGTGAAGTTTTTCAGTCAAAATTTTTTTTCCCAGTTCTATTTCTTACCATCTGATGGTTGTTTAGTGAGGTATGTGGAAGGAGACACTGAACTTAGTGGACATGAGATCGGTTCTGCTACTCCCAATGGAATCTTTCCATTGACTTAATTGGGAGTTGCAATGTGTCTCAAGGACAGGATTTTCCAAAGCACTCAGCACTGGTCTAGCTCTGCTTCCATGGAAGTCAAAAGTAAAACTCCCATTTTATTGACTGAAAAGGAGCAGAATAAAGCCAGTATTGAGTGTTTTTTTTTGAAAAATCCCACCCCATGTCTCCACATCACAGAAACTCCACCACTGTTGGCTCTGTTTTGTACCCTTGTGAATAGTCTCAGCACAAAAGCTAAAATCGAGGGTGCCCAATGGACACTGAATTCTGCCCACTGCACTAAAAATTACGCCTTCTGATCCTGATACAGGCACATGAGTGGGGCAGTTTGGTAGGACTTGAATTTCTACTGGACATGCTGCACCTCTTTTGTGAATGAAGAAAGGAATCCAGTCTTTGGGGCTGTCAGACCAGCATCTTTCATGAGCATAGAATCTGCTTTGAAAAGGAAATAAAAAGGAGAGAGAGAGACAATTTACAAGGTAAAAAGTTACTATTCCTAAAACATATATTGTATTGAAGTTAAAGCACACTGGGCTTGCCAGACAGTGTGGGATTGTGGGGTAGGGCTTGGAGGGCAGTGCACAGTTCCTGCATTGTCCTATTGTTGCCATACTCATCCAATAGATCAGGACCTCTAAGAGGAGGGCTCCCATTGGGTAGTCCTAGTCCCTACAAGTAGCTCTTGAGTTGGATGGCTGAAATCCAACAGGGTCGTTGATACTAGCATGCAAGGTGGAATGTCTGCCCTACACCACATGTAAGAATGAACATGCCCTTCCTTCCAGAACAGAGTCCCACTGAACATTCATGCATCGCATTTGACACATGTGTTAAGTGTCATTAGTGCACATTAGTCCTTAATTTATTCACAAAGTGTTTGGAAAATTACTTGCCTGTGTGATGGCCGCCATTTTGCTGGACACCCTGGGGACTGAACAGCGGACCTTTAGAGCAAACAGCATTGAGCTAAAGAGTCAAAATTCTGTAGCTGGTGGCTATAACAACTCACATCCTTTTTTGATCAAAACAGAAGGGGACCTGTACCCCCCTTTCCCCCCCCACACCCCCACACACAGTCACACCTGCTCATCAAGGAAGAAAATGGGCTTACTGCAGTGTGTTTCCTTAAAAGGTTTCATGCCATTTGCTTGCTGTACTAACAGTCCTCAAGAGGTTTACGCCATCAGCTATAATAGAGTAACAAAATCTAACTGGGAATCTTTGTTTTGGTTACTTGCCACATATCCATTAATCTGACAAAAGACTGAGGAGTGACTGGCACGGTCTAGAGCCAGGCATGGTGTGTCCCAGCTGATACTGCCTAGCAATCCATACACGGCTCTGCTAACACACTTCAGCCTTGAATGGGCAAAATCCTTCTGTCCCCCTCACCTGTCATGGCTGCAGGTTCAGAAAGCTTGAGATGTTATGCAAACAGTGTAATATCATATTTTGCCCATGAACATGAATATTCATTGCCTTATTTACATAAGCCCCACCATCAGATCCTTCAATTCCTCTCTCTTCCTCCCTGTCAAATCCATTATCTGTCCTCCTCTTGTTTCCCCTGTATTCAATTCCCCTTTCCTTGTTTGCTCAGGTTTCCTCCACATCCCCCCCTCAAGTTTCTTCTGCCCCCTCCCGGAGTTTGGTTCCTCCCTTTAGTTTCTCCTTGTTTCCTTTTTAAGTTTGCCCTCTTTCCACTTCCACCTGTCTCTCATATAGCTTCTCCCCTTGAGCTTCTCCCCAGGCCTGACCCTCTCTCTGGTATTCTCTCACTCCAAGCTTCCCCTGCCCGGAGTATAGTCCCCAACCTTCCCGCAACCACAGAGATATAGCTAGCGTGACACCCTACATCACAATCCTTAGCATTGTTCTACTCGTAACAAAGAAAGACAGAACTGGATCCGGTGGAAGGATTGATACTAACATTGCACTGGCTCTTTCAAAAGCCTGTTTTGAGCAATACAATGCTCAAGCTCATACTGTGTTTCTGCAACATTGTGCAAAAGATGTCAGCGTTAAATATTAAGCTCCGTGGATACTGATCAGATCCAAGGCCACTAAATATCACAGATCACAGAAGGCATAGATGGAAAAGGCCTATTAACTGTTTCAGTCTCTTATTTTCACAATGCAGAATTGTTCCCTACGATTTTGACCAGTCTAATATTTAACATCCCAAGTACTTTCCAGGGAGGCTGTCCTACTGCTAATAAAGATCAGGATGTTTTGCTGATGCTCAGTTTGATTTTTTCCCTTTTTTTTTTAGTTTCATCACATTTCATTCAACAACAAAATTTAACCAGATCCAATTAAGCAGAATTCTGCTATTTGATTGGCTGTTACCCATTCTTAGTCAGAGTACTGGGATTTGCACATTGCATAGATGTTGAGATATATGTACAACCAGAAAACTGCAACCATACTGCAGTGGATTGGGTAACTAGGGGCTTGGCTTTGCCCCCACTGAAATCAATAGGAGTTTTGACAGTGAAAGGCTCCAGCAGGAGGGAGGCAGCAGGGAAAGGCTTCAGCAGAGGGGAAGCTCACGTCTGCCAGAGTCTGTGGCCGGGGTGCACAGCACAACCCTGCTAAAAACAGCAGTGTAGATAGGGAAGGCGCTGCTTGGGTGTGTAGAGAGCCAAGTAAGGTACATACCCTAAGGCAGGGGTCTCAAACACACGGCCCACGGACTTATTTCCTGCGGCCCACCATAGGCGCTGACTCCGCCGTCAGCCAAGCTCCCCTCCCCCCCGCCCTACTGCCTCTCCCCTGCAGCGTGCCGCGTCCCCGCTCCTCCGCCTACCTCCCAGCGCTTCCCGCCGCCAAATAGCTGTTTGGTGGCACTTAGGACTTTCCAGGAGGGAGGGGGGAGGAGGCGGGGAAGAGGCAGGGCCGGGGCAGGGATTTGGGGAAGGGGTTGGAATAGGGGCAGGGAGGGGGAGGAGTTGGGGCGGCGACTTTAGCAAAGGGGTCGGAATGGGGGGCGGGGAAGGGGTGGGGCCTCATGGAAGGGATGGAGTGGGGGTGGAGCTGGGGGCAGAGGCGGGGGCTTTTGTTTCTGTGTACAAAAAGGTGTCAGTGATGCGGCCCTTGGGCCAATGTACTAGTCCTCATGTCGCCCACGTGGTGATTTGAGTTTGAGATCCCTGCCCTTAGGGTTCAGGAATGTTTTTACTCTACTCACCCCAGCAGTGCCTCACCGTCTCCACTTCTATCTATATCTGTGCAAAGGGCATGCAGTGTATGTACTCTACACGCCGCTGTACGTATCAACATAGCTAAAAGTAAGGACTCTAGGATTTGACCCTCTGCATTTTCACATGATATCTGTGTATGTCGATTAATCTTGAATTAACCTACTGTAGCATTTGGGGCACCTATAGAAATGAATAAGATGAGGCTCGTGAGCACATGTTCCATTTTTCTGAATGTGCAAAAAAACTAGACCCAGGCAGTGATAATGGACCATGCGGCTTTTGGTATATATGGTGAAAGTCATAAAATCCTCTATTCCCAATGGGGAAAAAGTGTTTTCATTCTTTGCATTCCTTTCAATACGTTATGTGGCTTTTATTCCAGGTCAGTTTCCTTATTTTAAAACAGATATTTGAGCTTCTTTTTCATATTAGATGCTCTTTTGTTGCTGGTATTTTTGACAATTGTTAGAGAATAACCTAATTCAGGTACTAGCCCAGCTCAGCTGTGTGCTAAAGGCTGTGTGCCCAGCACAGAGGGGTCCAGGCTATTGGCTAGTTGGGTTGCCAACCCTCCAGGATTGGCCTGGAGTCTCCCAGAATCGGCATCGATCTTCCAGTGACTATTGAAAGCAACCCAGGAGATTTTAATAGGGTATTTTAAGAAAATGACATGACGTCATGTTGGGGGAAAAAATCTCCCAGAATAGCTTCAGTCAGAGCTGGCAACCCTACTGGCTGGCCCAGCAAGCTCCGTTATCTAGGCAGCCAAGCAGTGGGGGTCTGGGGTAGGCAGCTGACCAGCTCCGCACAGCAGGGGTACGGGGTCAGGGTCGAGGCTGCTGCTGTCCTGCCACCCGGTCCCTATGGCATATGCGGCCCACAATGTATAATAGGTTGAGAACCACAGTATTAGCGTATAAGTTTTACAGTCAAATGTATTGTATACCATATTCAGTATTTCTAATTTGCTCTTTTTCTCATGGCCCTCTGTAAAACTCTTTCTGTGCAATGGGGCCTCTGGTCTCTTTACAAAGAGAGAGAAAGCCCATTCTCTGAAAAACGACTTCCAATCTTAACTACCCATGGACTGCCAGAGAGTGTTTCAGACATCCACATGGGTTGGGGTAAGAGGTGGTCAGGTCACCTTCCTGTAATTGTAAGAAGGCAGGGGTGTAAACCAGTGACACATGGCAAAGGGATGTGATCTTGAAGAGGTATAAAGAATTACTCAAGTATGCACCGCTAGTCTTTGACCTTCATGCAGCAGGAGACAATGAAGCAAAAGTCTTTGATTTAAGACAGAGATAAAAAAGAATTAGATAGTTTATGAATCATGGAGGGTCTTGATTGTGACTTCAACCGCATGGGTGCACAACAGAAGAGAGACTGTAAGGAGAGACTCTCCTTGTCTTCTCAGTCTTGGTTGGTAGGCTCTCAGACACCTAAAACTGGCAGGGAGGGGGTATGTTTATATAGTAGCAATAGACACCCCAAAGGAAGTAGTTCCATTTACTTCCTGCACCAGCCAGCAGAGCAAGGCCAGTATTGGAGGAAGAGCGTAAATATGTTGTGAAAGAGTGCCACATGGTTCCTGCTTTGACAATATTCCTGGAGGGAAATTCCTCCAGGGTCTGCCTCTATGGTGGAGTGTCTTCAGATTCCGCTCTACTCCCCCACACAGGTAATGTCTGTAAAAGCCAGAACAGACGCCTTTGTTTGCATTAAAACTTAATGCAAATGTATAAAACTCCTTCACACACACAGTTATACATTTTCTATCTCTCCACTGGGAGAAAGAAGTCTGTTACTCCAGCTACAAGCAAAGAATGATGATTATCATCATCAGCTACACTTACTTAAAGTCGGCCCTAAAGGGGTGAGTTAAACCCACCATAATGTCACCGTTAAGGCTGACACAGTATCCTAAGTCGTAATGTACCTAACAAACAGTGATCTTATATACTATATTCTCTGGCCACAATGGAATGTATCAGAGTGGAAGTTCAGGAACATAGTGTGTTACCATAGCTGATCAGCCCATTGGTCCCATTACTGTGGTATCCTTCCTTCAGCTGTGGTCAATACTTTGTGACTCAGATAAAACCTACTCATAAAAGACATAGGTAATTGTGCAGTGCTGTGCATGGTGGAGCTGTGGGTTCGATTCCCTTCTGAGCCTCTGCAGACAGTGTTTTGCACCCTGAAATATGAGGTGTCCTCATTATTTTACCTAGCACAGTTACACATGCTGCTTTAGTGGCCATAGCTTTATCCAGACTTTAATATCCAGCCACCATATTTAACTTGTTGACCTCTCCCTGCAAAGAATCCCACTGGTTGACAAACTCTGAATTTCTTAACCTTTATGGTGGAGATCAGACCCTAACATCATGTGAACACAGGTTTGCACTGGTTGTGTCAGTGCTGGTTTAAAACTCGACATGGAAAGCCTGCTGCTGAATGCACCAACACCCCTTCTCCTTTGGTTCTTAAACACAGCCATAAACAACCTAGCACATTCAAAATGCTGCAGTCAGAGAAAAGCATATAAATATTTCATCATGCATTAGCTCTTGGAAAAATCTGAGCAAATTACGAATCCCACGTCTCGCTCGCAAGATCTGTATTTTATCCCCTCTCTATTAAGAAAAATAATAATCAGAGAGATGCTGTAAACTAACATGAGGTCTCCCGAGCAACATGCAGCTTGTCATTAGTCTTCTATTTATATCACAGAGATGGCCCCAGAAGTCACAGGGTAAGGAAAGGGCGGGCAATAATTAATGCCAGTAGAGTACTGAGTTCACCGTGCAAATGAAACAAGTACTAAGCATCCATATGGTGTCAGTGCTCAAGAACTACAGTCTGACTTGGGACTATTTTGCTGATTTTCATTCCTTCCCATGCATGCCATGAAAAAATAAACGCAAAAGATGAAGAGGCACTACAGTGCAATCTATTACTGTTAATTATTTGTATTACGGTGGTACCAAGAAGTCCCAGCCAAGATCAGGGCCCCCTTATGGTAGACACTGTACAAACCAAGTAAGAGACAGTCCCAGACATGGGCAAGAGGAGAAGGAAAGGAAAAATGACTTGGCCAAGGTCACACACATGTAGAGCCAGGATCTTCTAAGTCCCAGTCTATTGCACTATAATTCCAATTTTCACTGACTGCTTGTTATTAATTATACTGCAGTAGCACCTATGAGCCTGCAATGGTCTGGCTGGAACAGCATCACCTTGTGAACTATCCAGGTCCCCCAGCTTAGCTGCAGGTCTCTTGGGGAGTGGGGAGGAAGTCTATCTCCAGGGTCTACTGAGGCAGGATCTGGCCCTCTAGCAACTAGTCCCTCCAGTTTTATCCCCTTCTAGGCAAGTGTGTGGGGTTCAGCCCCAAAGTGTTCTACAAAGCTGTCATAAATAGAAAGGGAAGGGTAAACCCCTTTAAAATCCCTCCTGGCCAGAGGAAATCTCCTCTCACCTGTAAAGGGTTAAGAAGCTAAAGGTAACCTCGCTGGCACCTGACCAAAATGACCAATGAGGAGACAAGATACTTTCAAAAGCTGGTAGGAGGGAGAGAAACAAAGGGTTTGTGTGTCTGTCTACATTTTGTCTTTGCCGGGGATAGACCAGGAATGAAGCCTTAGAACTTTTAGTAAGTAATCTAGCTAGGTATGTGTTAGATTATGATTTCTTTAAATGGCTGAGAAAAGAATTGTGCTGAATAGAATAACTATTTCTGTCCATGTATCTTTTTTGTAACTTAAGGTTTTTGCCTAGAGGGGTTCTCTATGTTTTGAATCTAATTACCCTGTAAGGTATTTACCATCCTGATTTTACAGGGGGGATTTCTTATTTCTAATTCTATTTTTATTAAAAGTCTTCTTGTAAGAAAACTGAATGCTTTTTCATTGTTCTCAGATCCAGGGGTTTGGGTCTGTGGTCACCTATGCAAATTGGTGAGGCTTTTTATCCAACATTTCCCAGGAAAGGGAGGGTGCAAGTGTTGGGAGGATTGTTCATTGTTCTTAAGATCCAAGGGTCTGGGTCTGTAGTCACCTAGGCAAATTGGTGAGGCTTTTTACCAAACCTTGTCCAGGAAGTAGGGTGCAAGGTTTTTGGGAAGTATTTTGGGGGGAAAGACGTGTCCAAACAGCTCTTCCCCAGTAACCAGTATTTGTTTGGTGGTGGTAGCGGCCAATCCAAGGACAAAAGGGTGGAATATTTTGTACCTTGGGGAAGTTTTGACCTAAGCTGGTAAAGATAAGCTTAGGAGGTTTTTCATGCAGGTCCCCACATCTGTACCCTAGAGTTCAGAGTGGGGGGAGGAACCTTGACAAAAGCAAACATAACTCATTACTAGGCCAGCCCCCATCATCCAGGGACAAGGGGGCATTCCTGCCCTTTCCTTAGCCTTGATTCCCAACAGTCTCTGCTTTGAGCCTGGCTCACTCCTTGGGCTCTTGCTGCCTCTCCCCAGCAGCTGCTCCAGCTATCAGGTGTTTCTGCACATGAGACATTTCCTTCAGGCATAACTCCATTCAATTCCCTGGCCAGCCAGGCCTGAAGTGAGCCAGGCCCTGTCTTTTTATTCCACCTCCAAGCTTGGCATTGGCTGCAGGTATAGCAGGGAGGGGCTATCGGGGCCCAGAGACTCTCCTTAACCCCTGCTTTGCTGGCATGGGGCCTCTCTGTCCCATCACAGTGCCCTAGTCATGGACCAGGATTCCATTGTGTTAGGTGCTGTACAAACAGAACAAAGATGGGCCCTGCCCCAAGATGCTTAGAGTCTAAGTATAAGACAAGAGACAACAGACAGAATGATGTGGAGTACAAGGAAATAAAAAGACAATATTAGTCAGCATGGTAGGCAACAGTGTACATAATCTTGCCCTCACCCAAATTTCTGCTGTCATTCTCCCCTGCTCCTCTTCCCATCCCCTATACTCTTCCCAGTCTTCTTGCTTTTCTTTTCTCTTCATCTCCATGCCCCATGCTCTGTTCCTTCCCTGCTGCCTGAAGTTCCTAGAAAAGTTTCCTGATTCTCATCCACCAGACACCCTCTCTGCGATTTCAAAATCTCTTCTTAAAACAGCACTCCTTCACCCAATTCTTCCTACCTTGCATAAGCCCCAGAGCTGTTTGCAATTTATAGAATAATAAATAATCAAGATGGTCAAATTCTGCCCTCAGAAACAAGCATTCATCTTCTGCTCCAGAGAGTGAAGTTACCCAGGTGTAAATGAAGGGACAATTTAGTCCATAGCATTATATATTCAAACCCTTTAACAATAGATCTAGACATATTACACCCTACAGTGATATCATCGCATCAGCAAAATATAATGCATAGAGGAATCTGAACAGGATTTCCAAGGGCAATGGATATCCAGCCATGCATTACAAGCTTTAATTCTTTCAGTGTGTCTTGGTGACATCATAAACCGGGACGATGGATCTTAAGCGTTTGTCAAAAGAACAGCATAATGGAATTGCATTGTCATTAATTGCATCGCAGGCTTGCCTTATTTTCCCTAAATATAAAGGTTTTATTTGAAAATTCTCTGCCTGGATTCTGTATTTTAATTAAGCTAGATACGTACGGTAATTGCACCATAACAATGAGGAGTACATATGGAGCCCAGTCCTGAATTCCTGTGCAAGCAGAATTCCCATAAATGCCAATGAGAGTCTTGGCCTTTTTTTTCAGGGTTTTTTTTTTGGAAGACTAGGCAATTTTAATTTTTTTTAAATGAACTACTATTAGAGGTATCATGAAAACTCTGCAGTGGATGAGCAGGGGCGTGGCTGGGGCATTGTGTAATTTGTGGTCTTCAAAGCCATTTCTTAGAAGCTTTTAAAGGTTTCACATTTTAATTTATTCCTGGAAAACAGGCCTGAATTGCTGGTGTGTTTCTACGTGGCCTGCTTGCTGTCGCTCAGGCCCTGCCAAGTCTAGGGAGCAAGATGTTTATTTCGCATGTGTTAGCTAACATGTTTTAAATGAGTGTTGCTCATAAGTGTGGTACTGCACAGTGTAGCTGTAATTCCCCAGTCGCTGTGTGTCTCCCTCAGTGCTTTACCCACACAGAATATGGGTCTCTTAGCACTGCACAGCCTGGGGTCTTAGCACTAGCTGTAGAGACTCCCGCTTTGAGGTCCCTGGCTCAATCACGCGAACTGGACAAGTTGGCAGCCATCACGAGAGTTAACTGCTGGTTGTGGTGAATCTTAAGACTCTCCCCTTGGGTTGACCATGGCCAACTAACATGCTTTTAAAGTTGTTAAAAAACCCTTCCTACACTTGCTGCCAAGTGGTGTTTGAAAGTGTGTCAATGAAAATGTCTTAGCTGACATTTTAAATAAGCTCATTTTTCCCTAAGGGTATGTCTACACTGCAGGTGAGAAGAGTAGTTGCCAACTCGCGTAGCTTATATTTGCTAGCTGTGCTCAAGGTATCACCCTAAGAATAGCAGCATGGCCGCAGCGGCTTAGGGTAGCCACCCATGTGCATACCTAGGACCTTGGATGGGATTGTACTCAGGTAGCTAGCCCAAGCCTCCACCTGTACTGCTGTGGTCACACTGCTATTTTTAGCGCCCTTCTTCAAGGAGAGCTACACCATGTAGGTCTACCCCAGCTGGGAATTATACCTGCCAGTGCCTCAGTGTTTTGTCAGCTAAGGGCTTTGCTTCTGGCCTTCAACCCTTGCATGCCGCATGGGTCCTGTCCATCTTCCTTGTGCACAGAAAGATGGAAGCACCACACTCAACTGCACAAAATTCAGCACACACAAAAACGGGCAGATCCAGGCCAGATCCTCTACTGGTGTTCAACAGCATATCTCCTTTAACATCAGAGGTCAACTTTAATTGACAGCAGCTGAGATTTAGCCTACAAAATTCGAGGCTGCCCACTCTCATCTGTATGAGACCAGATGCCCGTCAAATGTGTGGGGGTGCTTCTCATTCCCAGAGGGAAACAGAGTTTGTATGCCCCCTAGCTATGTACACTACACAGTATTAAAAAGAAACCAACTCTTAATGGGCACCATGCCCAGAGAGAGTTATGGGACTGGGGGTGGTAGGGTCAGGCTGTGGGTGCACACTGGTCGGTTACCAAGTTGCCAAGTTGTGTAGTGGAGTTGGGGTCAAGCTGGGTCAGGATACCAGGAAGTTAGGGTGAGGCACCAGGTTACAGACAGGAAGCAAGTACTAGAGTCAGGGGCAAAGTAGCATCACGAGCCAGAGTCTAATGTTCACAATAAGGCAAGGCCTGGAGCAGAAGCAAGCAGACAGTCAGCATCATTGTTCAGACAGTGCCCTGTAATGTCTCCCTGGTTTACATACTGGCATGAGACAATCAGTGGCCTGCGGGAGGCCATCACTCAGGCCCCACTGGGCAGTAATTCCTGCAGCCTCTAGCTTTGCAGGGCCCCCCAGTGGAAATCCAGCCTAGAATCCAGGTGGTGATTTCTATTCTATTAACTTTCTGTTGTCATAGGCTCGAGTCCCTCAGGTGCTTACGGGGAGAGTGGGGAAGAACTGACCAACAGATTCTATGCAGGCCGATGCTGCTGATTAGCAATGCAGTGAATTGTTCACCCTATCACCAAGCCCAGGAATACAAAAGCCTTGCAAGCTATCCCGTTTACTGCCCTTCACTCAGGGAGATTATTCTCCATTGCCAAGCCTCACTGCTCCCCTTGCTCCCCTTATGCAGGAAGGACTGATCACACAAGGGGCTGAGTCCCCGCAGGCACCTTTGAGTTTAGTGGGATTTGACAGTACTTGGCTCCACACATGGTGAGTTCTGTATTGAAGAGCAAAAAGTTTTGGGGGGAAAAAGAAAAGGAGTAGTTGTGGCACCTTAGAGACTAACCAATTTATTTGAGCATAAGCTTTCGTGAGCAACAGCTCACTTCATCGGATGCATACTGTGGAAAGTGTAGAAGATCTTTTTATACACATAAAGCATGAAAAAATACCTCCCCCCACCCCACTCTCCTGCTGGTAATAGCTTATCTAAAGTGACCACTCTCCTTACAATGTGTATGATAATCAAGGTGGGCCATTTCCAGCACAAATCCAGGGTTTAACAAGAACGTCTGGGGGGGGGGGGTAGGAGAAAACAAGGGGAAATAGGTTACCTTGCATAATGACTTAGCCACTCCCAGTCTCTATTCAAGCCTAAGTTAATTGTATCCAATTTGCAAATGAATTCCAATTCAACAGTTTCTCGCTGGAGTCTGGATTTGAAGATTTTTTGTTGTAATATCGCAACTTTCATGTCTGTAATCGCGTGACCAGAGAGATTGAAGTGTTCTCCGACTGGTTTATGAATGTTATAATTCTTGACATCTGATTTGTGTCCATTTATTCTTTTACGTAGAGATTGTCCAGTTTGACCAATGTACATGGCAGAGGGGCATTGCTGGCACATGATAGCATATATCACATTGGTGGATGTGCAGGTGAACGAGCCTCTGATAGTGTGGCTGATGTTATTAGGCCCTGTGATGGTGTCCCCTGAATAGATATGTGGGCACAGTTGGCAACGGGCTTTGTTGCAAGGATAGGTTCCTGGGTTAGTGGTTCTGTTGTGTGGTATGTGGTTGCTGGTGAGTATTTGCTTCAGGTTGGGGGGCTGTCTGTAGGCAAGGACTGGCCTATCTCCCAAGATTTGTGAGAGTGTTGGGTCATCCTTCAGGATAGGTTTTAGATCCTTAATAATGCATTGGAGGGGTTTTAGTTGGGGGCTCAAGGTGACGGCTAGTGGCGTTCTGTTATTTTCTTTGTTAGGCCTGTCCTGTAGTAGGTGGCTTCTGGGAACTCTTCTGGCTCTGTCAATCTGTTTCTTCACTTCCGCAGGTGGGTATTGTAGTTGTAAGAATGCTTGATAGAGATCTTGTAGGTGTTTGTCTCTGTCTGAGGGGTTGGAGCAAATGCGGTTGTATCACAGAGCTTGGCTGTCGACGATGGATCGTATGGTGTGGTCAGGGTGAAAGCTGGAGTCATGTAGGTAGGAATAGCGGTCAGTAGGTTTCCGGTATAGGGTGGTGTTTATGTGACCATCGTTTATTAGCACTGTAGTGTCCAGGAAGTGGATCTTTTGTGTGGACTGGACCAGGCTGAGGTTGATGGTGGGATGGAAATAGAGCCACCAGAAGAACTCTAGGATGGAGATTATTGTGTCATGACAGGATCTGTGCTCAAGAGGAGAGAAGTTAGCTAATAGAAGTTAGCATTCCTAAGCGTTTTTTTCCCACGCTGCCACTGGCTCACTGTATGCCCCTTGGCCAGTCATGTGCCCACTCTGTGCCTCAGTTTCCCCATCTGTTCAATGGGGATAATGCTTACCTATCTTTTCAATGTGCTTTGGGATCATGAGGGTGAAAGGAGCCACCACGATTGCTCCACTCTGCCAGAGAGATGAGACTAATGAGCTGGGCTTCTTTATCCTATCACACTGAATGTTAAGAGGGAATATGATTGCTCATTGTAAATACATCGGGGGGGGGGGAAGGGAGGGAGGTGAACACCAGGGAGGTCAATGAGCTATTTAAGCTAGAGGACAATGCTAGCGCAAGAACTAATTGGTATACACTGGCCATGAATAAATTTAGGTTGGAAATTGGAAGGTTTCTAACCATCAGAAGAAGGAGGTTCTGGAACAGACTCCCAATAGGAGTAGAGGGGGCAAACCTCTGAACTAGTATGAAGCTGGCACCTGATACATTTACGAATGGGATTATATGACAGGGTTGCCTGTTATAAGAGAGGATTGGACTTGATGACCCAGAAGCTCCATTCCAGTTCTGCATCCCCATGGCGTGAGGTTCAGAAACCCTCATCTTCCCCTAGTACATGTTGTCCTCACTTGTGGAGTTAGCAAACAGCGGGGCGACACTGAGCATGGTCCAGTAGCTCACTCCCGCTTTCTTTTTGACCATGTGGCACTTTCATTGGTTTGAACCTTTGTGTGCCAAGAGCAGGAAATCAGTGGGAAGCAGGATTTTCATTTACTGTTTGTTCAGGCAACAAGATGCCAATACAGATGGCAGAGAAGCTTGTTTGCACTGAGTGTGCCGGAGATATTGATAAAGGATAGATCCACCCACTGTGAATAACACCCTCTCGCTTGGAATCTTCAGCTGGCACCCGGAGTCCCACTGCAGAGACAGTCTTGACCTGCATGCAACTGACTCTCTGAAACACACATGCCAGCTGTGGGTTTGAAACCTTTATTAATTATTGTTAATTATTAATTAATTAATTTATTATTGTTATTATTATTAATTATTATTTTATTTTATTTTATTATTTCGATTAATTATGCTTTTCTTGGCTTCCCACATATCCATCAAATATCAGATCTCTAGCCTGGCCTGCAGCCACAAACCCAAGCGACAGATTCTCTGTTTCAGGCAGTGTCACATTTGTGTTAAATCTCCTTCAAAAGGTGGGCTTTCCCATCTCCCATCCCACCCGAGGAATCACATCCTAAGCCCCCACTGCAAACCACTCCTCAAAGTCCACCTACACCATGAACAACTCCAGCCAGAAAGACCTCACAAGTGTCTGATCTATTAATATATTGCATCCGTCTGAAACTACACGTGCCTTTATACTGTAAGCATGCAGCATATGATCTTCACTCATGCCAAACTGTGCGATTTGTCTTGACTTCCCCACTTCATGCATGACTCTGTTGAAACTGGTAACGGATCAAAGCCAGGCTCGTACTGACAAGACATGGAAGGTTTGTGGAAGCACCCTGCACACTAGTGATAAACTATGCGTAATTCCTTTAGTCTGACCCAGTATGACTATTCTTAAGTTCTTTTACCACATGACTGAATGAAGCCCTTGCAAGCCCTATTTGCAAAAGACAAGTAGTGTTAGGCCCATTTTCTGTCTGTGTGTGCAGTGTTTGGTCCAGTAGATCTTCCTTCTTAACAGATAGAGCCACTGAGGCAGAGAAGTTAGGTGACTTGCCCAAGGCTGCACACACAGCAAACCAGTGTCAGATGGAACCCATCAGCTCCATTGTATGAGTCTGAACTGCTAGAGTCTAGACCAAGGTTTCCTTTCTGTTGTCCTGATAGGAAACCCGCTGAAGTCAACGGGAGTCTTTCCATTTGTTCCCAGACCCTCTCGAAATCTCAGTTTTTAACAATTAACACAAGGAGCGGAAAACAATCTGTAGTGCTAACAAGTGAAGTAAATTGGATTTCCCCCCCCCCCCCAGTGAACAGATTTTTACAACTCTCTGGCTTTTTATGTTCCAACTGTTGGCATCACTGCAGAGCTTCTGCTTTGAAACATTCTGGGGTATAAATGCAAGAAACTGAAGCTCCCCAAGGAAAGGTTTGTTCCTCATGTGATATAGCAAAATGACATCATTTTGGAGTATTTAGCAAAGAGCAATTGTCATGAGAATTTTACTTTGCTCTGCAGGGCTCATAGGGGCCTGGAGAGTCATCCTAATGGAATTCATTACTGTTGCTATGTGTGTGTATTTAGAAAGCACCTAGACACCTAACTTATTAAATCAACAGGAGTTAGGCTTGTCTACAGAAAGGCACTCAGGAAAATTAATCCAAGCAAACTAAAAAGTGTGAATGTAAAGTGGATTAGTTAAACTGCATTAACCCCCTGTGTGGATACTCTCCTTAGTGAATTAAACTAAACCAAATTAAGCCATTTTACTTCTGAAGGAGAGTGTCCACACAGGGGGGTTAATGCAGTTTAAGTAATTCACTTTATTCATACCTTTAGTTAATATAGATTAGCTTTCCTAAATGTCCCTGTGTAGAGAAGCCCTTAGACACCTAGGAGCAGCTAAAAATCTTACTAGGTGCTATCTGCATTCTTAGGCACCTAAATGTATTAAATAATCTTGCCCTGGAACAGTCTAGGTTCACAATGCACAATTATATTTCTCATGGAAACTCTGATGCTAAAATCCAATATTTCTGTGAATACTGTAAATTGAAGCTGAGAGTCTCCATTGGTTGAGAAGGCTGAAGAAAATCCCAAACCTGTTTTATTAATATAGCAAGAAATACAAACTCATCCACAAGTGTGAAAGTGGAGAAATGTACTTACAGGCCCTCATTTATCTTAATGGGCCCTGGTGGTACAAAGTCCAACAATGGGAGCTGTACAAGTGCTTAGATGGATAGCTCTGTGTGTGTGTGTGTGTGTACATGTGTGCATGCTAAGGGTGGAATCCTGGCTTCAATGAAGTTAGCGGCAGAACTCCCATTTCAGTGGTGCCAGGATTTTACTCTGGAGCCCCTTAAGACTTGAGAGGGAAAATCTCTCTTTATGGGAGTAATTCCATCCACCTACATCTTTTAGGATGATGTCATTAGTTTGGAAAGGACAAGAGGGGATTTGATAAGGGAAGATTAAAACTAGAACAGGTGAAGAGAAATTCTCCTTCTGATCATTTTTCACCCAGCTCTAAAGCATGTGACACTCCCCACCTGAGTGGTGAGGGATCAAGCCCTGCATGGATAAAATTCCCCTAGGTCTCCCATTTAAAGCTATTAAGAACAACTAGGTGCTGGGGGCACAGCTCAGATTAAGGCAGTTCATAGCAATACAATGCACCATTGTCTTTCCAAAACAGCTTTCTTGTTCTCCACAATCTCAGCTTTCATTTTTATTTTTTTTTTAAATAGTAAGTCTGTAGCTGTTATGGCTTTCAAGAAAACCTCAAAAATGTTAACCAAGTGTAACCAATGTCTATGGGAGTCTGCAAGAGCCTTGAACAATAGCTCTGGATGGCCTCATTCATCCCAGGGAGACATTAACTCAGGTGCCTAGTGATTATCATTTAAATGTCAGCATTGTCAACTATTTCATTCCACCTGTCAGAAAGAAAAGGGAGGCTCACAGCTCTGCCCATTTACTGCGAATGATGTCTCCTTTCGGTGTCAAAGGTGGGTGGTTTTGGGAGATGCCACCTGTGACGGGGTGTACCAGGCACTTTGAGGACCTCTACTGGAGGCCCCAGGGTCCTACTACACTCCGTCCCAGGAAGAAGCAGAAGAGTTGGGGCCTGCAGGAAGCAACCAATCAGAAACCAGCAGGCTCAGATAAAAGGAGTTGCAGGGCCTGAGGAGGTCAGTTCCTGGCTGGAGCCAGAGAGACAAGGAAGGGTGCTCTGCACTAGCCAAAGGGAGCCTGATGGGCTGCATTTGCTAAACCTAGGAACCAGAGGAGCTGAGAGCTCTAGCCCTAAGGGAATGGACAGAGGTGAAGATGCCCAGGGAATGCAGCAGCAACCACATAAAGAAAGCAGTATGTGACTGCTGTTTAGAGGGTCTCTGGGTTGGGACCTGGAGTAGTGAGCTAAGGAGTACTGGAGTGGCTTAAGCCCTGAAGAAAGGGGGACTTGGCTAGTTTAAAAGCCAAAGTAAAGGACTGGAGTTTAAAGGGCCCAGACACAGGAATGAAGACTCTGGTCAGGGCAGACAGTTTTATTGAACTCTGTGCAACCCTGGAAGGGGACTGAACTTGTGCAGTAACCTGGCTGAAGAGCTGGGGCAGTGAGAACCTGTGAAGATAAAGAGACTCCAGGGAGAAAGTCCTGGGGGCCAGTGCTCAGCTAAAGGAGCAAAGAAATCTGCAGGGGCCAGGAGTAGGGACACAGAGCTGGGAACTTCAGTGAATGATGGACTGCAAGAGGGACTCCAGGGAAAGCAGCCTGGAAGTAAGTTCTCTATAAAAGGGAAGGCAGGGACTTAAAGATAGTTCAGAAGGGGCTGAGAACGGAGCCTAGAAAGCACACTGAAGAGTAAGGCAAGAAAAAAAGAATCATTTGTTTGGATGTTTGTCTAGACTCTCAGCTGGACTTTTGTTACCCTGGAAGGGTTTGTCCATTGTAGACTGTGTGACTTGGCTGGAGGGCCGAGACACTGAAGACCTACCAAGCACAGTCAACAACCTACAGGGGGTACCAGGAGCTGTAAAGTTTGCAGCACTGCACCCAGCCAACAGGAGGCACTGATGATAGGTGAGTGCCCTGTCATACTGCCACTTAAATGTTTCCCTCACTCAAGAAAGAACTGATCCCAAGGAGCCTATCAAGGCCCATGAGCAAACTCAGGCCCCAATGAGCTAGAGCCAAGCTCAAGTTGGTGAAACTATTATGTGGGTGGAGTTTATTTTGTGGGTGGAGCTTGGAAGAGTACCAACAACTTTCCCCTGCCTAATTCTACCCCTGACCTGGGAGGGGAAGAGTAAGTTGAGAGAATTCAGAGGGTCCTCCTTAGGAAATATAGAAAAGCTACAGTGCCAAATATATCATAAAAGCTTATTTGAAAAAAAACTAAAGTCTTTTCACAGAAGTGCATTTTATAATAGGCATTTCAAAGATATAAGGACTAAAGGAAAATATTTCTCTCTTAAGTACACTCATCTCTCAAATGACCAGTCAGCATATGCAGACAGAATATTCGGTTACTGTAATTTAGTACACTACAGAACATAGAGTACTAAGAAGCAGAAGTCAATAAGAATATTTAATAAACAAGAGCAGCACAGGAAGAGTACACTGAATTATTGCCAGCTTGTTATCCTTAAGGGTCCTATTCCATCCAATTTACTCTCCTTAAAAACTAATTTTCCTTTATTTCAGTTAGGCACTCAACCTTCTCCGCTATTCACAACAATCACCTTTTCAGAGAAGAGACAGGGGAAATATACAAAAACATAGTCAGGCGGAGGAGGAATAACAGAGCTGAAATGAAGTCTGAAATTACAGAAATGGAGATAGAACCACTCAGCCTTAGATCAGTGTTCACCACGGAAATGTTTTTGGTGTGATTCCACTGCTTGCAGCAGTCTTTGCTCTGTAGATTTTTCTGATGGGTGAACAGTAAAGCAAAAATATCCATGCCTTCCCCTTCTCCTTGAAACTTTTCTTCAGTTATAATTGACTTTTCTCCATGTTGTAGTCTTTAGGCCTTTAAATGCATCATTATTGTGCTAATGGCTAAGGGTTGTGCTAAGGGTCAGGGTAGGACCAGGAAATAAGATCCATGCAACGTGAAATAATTGGGGGAGAAGATGAAGGATAATAATTTGGACCTGTCCAGATAGGTCAGCTCTACAACGTCAGTTTCTCAGGTATTATGTTCTCCCTAGGGAGCGAGTGTTTATTAAAGATGACTAAGGAACTTGCTGCTAATCACAGTTGGGATTTCCAGTCTCACTGACAGAACAAGAGGTCATGCAACAGACCTCAAGTGCCATCTGTTGCAGTCAGAGGCTTTGTGAATCCAACAGTTCTTGATCTCCAGCCTGCCTGCTCTCTTCATCACGTCTTTCCCTCTGGAGGGTTAGTCAACTCTTTAATAGACACCTGTAGTGGCTATGCCAAATTGAAACTGCAAGACAAGTTTTACTTGCTTGCCTGAAGGTCAAGCTACTGAGTTGGTTCTTTCTGTTACTCCCGGACTTGCAATAGATTTAACCACTGACATTCCTTTCCCCTCCAACTTCAGCTAAATCAGGTTGGAAAAGTCAAATATATTATGAAAAAGTCATCCTCGATTCTCCAAGCTTGCTACTTAAGAAGGCACAGGCTTGAGCAAATCACACATTTTCACCTACAAAATGAGGAAGTGCACATGCAAACAGGAATTTGCGCAAATCAGTACTATTTGCGGAGGCAGAGCCAATGCCCTGTGGCACAGAATTGCCAGCCCTCTCGTGCTGTGGCAACAACAGCACAATTACTCTTCTAAGCAGCCTCGCCAATAGTACCTGACCGCGTTCACGAGTGCACACCTTGCACCTGCAGCTGTGCAACGACTACTGTGGCAATGCATTTACGTTTGTGTGGCTGCAACCTAATTGCAAAATGGTGAAAATCTGGCCATTGGAGTTCAATGTCCAGACAGGATAGGTTTGGGTGAATGATTCCTCCCCTAGATACCAATTTCTCTCCTGGAGATACAGGGGATGGTATGTTTCAATGTGCATTTCCTGGAAGGGAAAAACGTCCAGCAAAGATGATTTTCCCCTCTGAATTCTCTGAGCTCGTCACAACCTGCTGACTATCTAGCAGAGAAACTACAATCAATACAGTGTTCACAGGCAATGGGGAGAGGCCGTTATGGATCCTGGGCTAAATTCAGCCAGGATTGGTGGTCTTCATTCTGAGACTGCCTGTGGCAAATAGGGTTTAACCAGCGACTTCAGTGGGTGCTGAACAGTCTATAAATCCGACTCCTTATGTCTCTCACAGCTGAACATCATCCACCAGTGCAAGTAGTAGGGGCCTGGGCTTTCAGAGTAGGTGGACTTGAAGTCCATCCCTTGGGTTGCCATGAGATCCCAGTGACTGTGGTTGCTGTGCAATGTGAGCTGTGAACTCCTGTGTTATAGAGACACACAAGCCTATTTGTGTGTAGAGAGAGGGACAGATGAAAAATGTTTGTGGTAAGAAAATCCTCACCTTCCCCCTGACTCACTTCACCTCCCCATGCTGCCACTTTGGTACAGTAAGTATTTTCTTATTGGTTTTTCTTCCCCCACAACCTCCCCCTTTCTCTTTTTTTATGACCTGGAGTGTTTTCCCATTACTTTTCCTGGAATTGTCACAGAGGTTTTTCTAGCCCATTGCCCTGGATGACCTTAGATGAAAAGTGAGCTTTGCTGTACATCAGGACACCAACTGACTGCTAATGGCACAGACATAAGAAACCAACTCACACCAAAATTGCACTGTTGCCTTAGGAGGAAACAGGTCACATTATTGCCCTGCTCCCCCAACTATTATCAAAAATCAACCCTCACATAAGCAGGCATAACTTCTCTGTTGTTTATGGAGATACATGTCCTGACACCAGGGCTGATTTTTGTTTCATCCTCTCTCTCGATGGACCAAATTGTTTTGTTGACATTGGTGGAGTTACACCAGCAGAGAAAGTTGCCCTGTGTACTCCAGTATGTCTAGTCACCATAGTGTTTAGGGGCAATGAGTATCTCCTAAAGGGTTCAATATAAAAAGCCAAGGCTTACATGGACTGGCAAGAGAACATCAGTGTAAATCATAGGGTTAGAAGGGACCACAAGGGTCAGCTAGTCTAATCCCCAGCCAAGATTCAGGATTTGTTGTGTCTAAAGCATCTAAGACAGAAAGGAGAAGCAGCAGCCAGAATTTTTGTACCAGTTGGTCAAAGAGAAAGAGTACACTCTACCAGAAGTGGGATTCAAACCCAGAGGCTCACACCCATTGGGGGATAATGCCTTAACCACTTGACTATTCTAGAATGAGACATTAGTAGGCTAAATAACCTCTGTTCTCAATGTATAGCCCCTATTCAAGTTAATGGGAAATGTGTACACACATAGTTAAGGATACATCATCTAAGGACCAACTGATTGCAGTTGAGGTTGGTAGATAGCATCCTTTTAAGTTCTGGCAATAATGGGGCATCACCCCAATAAATGCTCCATGGACCTGCGTTGCAGAGAGTTATATTAGAGCACGTGAAGGAAACAGGCACTCAGATCAATTTTTATTTTTTAACTGGGACTTTGCAACCATGCCACAAAGTGGGGGTTCTAGACCTTTGCCCTAATTAGGACCAAACTGATTGGTAACTTGCCAGGACTGCACATACATTACATAAATGGAGCAGATTGCAGCCACTTGCATCCTTAGTATGAAGGTGCATCCTACAGAGACTACACACAGCAGTATGTGCTGCTCCATTGTGATCCAAGTGCCCTCAGGTTATTCCCTATGGGCTTTATCAGGGTTGTCTAGATGAGGGCAGCCACATTACAAAACTCTGTGGGGCACATTTGGCCATGCTCCTCACAAGCGCTTTGGCCATCCCTGCATTCGAAAGATTAAAACCACGTCTGCCAACATCCAAACGCTATAAACACTGTCGGAGGAAGACAGGGATATGCTTTCCAGCTCCATTGATTCCGAGAGCTTCCAGGAAAGACAGAATGGAAAGGAAGTAAACACCACTAGGGCTACTTCAAGGAAGACACTCGTGCTGCAGTTACCACAAAGAGGGTCCCAAAGCTGATGCTGCTTCTACTGCTTCAGCAAATGTAGAACTGGTACTTAGATACCATGGGGGCCCAGCAGCGAGGGGGGAGGAGGGAGAGGGAGAGAAGAAAAATGCAAGAGAAAGAGCGAGCACACAGCAACTCATTTAGCTTAGGGCTCTATTCAGTGACTATTGGAGTCCCATTCACTTCAGTAGCCTTTGAATCAGACCCGTGGTATTTATGTTTTTTAAAAAATAGGACCTGTCCAACATGCATCAGGGTGTCAGTCAATTTTCTCACTGATGGCAAGTAGAAAGAAATGTCTGCCTATCCGACAACCCTCTCCTAATTGCCCAACAGGTAGGCCTTAGCACCCTGAAGCACTTGGTAGTGGTCACTAGAGACAGGATATCAGGCTGAATAGACCACTGACCTGAGCTGGTCTGGCCTTTCCTATGTTCCTGCAATAAATAGTGGGGGAAGGTAGTCCTACGTGGTAAATCACATTGGTAAATGTTTTTAAATGAATGCTCTATTGAGAATGGGGACCAGCTTTTATGCAACTGTCAAATCCCCTTCATTTGTCCATCATTCAAAACCAAATGGTTGGATGAAAAGGAGGCTTCTGTGTTGCTTGCGGTTTGGGGGCAAGGATTTGTTTCCCTCCCCCACCACCACACCCTGGGAATTTGAGTTTCATTATATGAAAAAAAGTATTTTTTTATGATAGGTGCATTGTACTGTCACGTTCTGGACAACGATGAAACACCTCGTGCCTCCTGTGAAAATGCGAGTTAAATAGCACTCACCCTCTGAACAGAATTACCAACCTCACTTTGAAAGGCTGACCTACATTTGACAATGCAAATGGGGGGGAGAAGTATAGATCAGGAATATTAAGAAACCCAAGCCATGCTTTATACAGTGATAAAAATGACAAAATAATGGCTTTAATAACTTGCATTTTTTCTCCTGCCATATTTTTTTGCATTTTGTGTAAAAGTCAAGGAACAGCTGCAGTTTTAAGGTTTGACTTATTAAAAGCTCTTAGACTTTGTTTTAAACCCTGTCAATGGAGAATGAATATTACAGCAGACTTAATCAATTCTGATATAATCAGACTTCTTTTTTTACCCCTTTTCTAATCCCACCAAGCTTTATTAAAAGCCTTGTTGGAGTCAGCATAAGGTGTATTGTACTTGGGCTCTGGCAAATGAGAAACTTTATCTCTTAACTTCTCTTTGTCTGCATACCTCTGAAAGGAATCATCGTTTAATGGCAATGGATGAAAATTGTTTTAGAATGAAAAGGTTTTCCTGGGCCATTCCCAACACAGGATCTGTGAATCCAAAGAACTGGAGAAAGCGAGACTTAAAGGCTGTTTGAAAATCATTCATGATTTAACCATGCACAAGTGGAAAAATAAATGGTATCCTAGCGTAACAGACAAACTGACAGTTTTATATTGGATAGGAGATGAGACTAGCGCTGCAGAAAGTTGAGTAGATGCAAACAAATGCTACCAAACTTTGTATCTCTATACAAAGGGGTCTGTAGAAATATATAGATAATCACAAATAAATGCACACTTTAGAAGGCCAAATCCTGACATTCTTTGCTTCTGTACCCCCTCCTCCCCAAAATGGTTTCATGTTAACACAGGAAGACCAATTTATCCATATTCTGTCTGGTTCTGGTTCCTGCATGGATTACTTCAGGCAGGGATAGGGTTACAAAGGTACATTGGGTTACATTTTTAAATATGGCTAAGTGATTTAGGAGCCTAAGTTCTATTTCCCCCCCCCCCCAGAATGATTTAGGAGTTTAACTTTCATTGACTTTCAAGGCACCTACACTCCTAAGTCCCTTTTGAAAAGGGGATTTAGGCACTGTGACGGGACATAGAAACCCCACACCGGCATGCAGGGGCTAAGGTGATGCTTTGGCCTGGAGTGGCCTCGCCCCTCTGCACCTGTAAACCATGCCAGGGTTGAAGAAGATAAAAAGAGAGAACTCCACTCAGAATCAGGTGGGGTAATCCTGGGAAGGGAGCAGGCTGTTGACCTTCCCAGAGAGAGGTCTGACAGCCCACAGAGCCTCTGCCCTTGCAAAAGGAAGACAGAGGGAGATTCCCCCTGAGTCTGAGAAGGAGACTGAGACTTGAACTGGAGACCCAGTGAACTTTGATACTTCCAAGGCCCACTATCCTGACAGAAAACCTATAGGCAGCTTCATTTGTTTCCTTTGTGCTTTTCTTTAACCTCATTTGCTGACTGAGGGCCATTCTGTTTGTTTCACCTGTGACCCTGAGAGGGGAAGAAACAGCCACAAGGCCTTGGACAGAGGGTTGAGCGCCAGCTCCACAAGATTGACACACCTTGGAGTGCTCATGGAGGTGGGGGCAATTGGACACACACACGTGCTCTTCCCCACAGAGCTCCTAAAAGAGGTGCTTTGCCACGTACAGTTTTGTGACCGTCACTGTTTGAACAGTTCATCCATTGTGGCTACAGGGTCTTTCCATGATGACCAGACTCTACTTGGTTCACCCTGTGCTCCATTAATTACATTCTCACCGGTGGTGTTTCCCCATGACATTGTCAAACGCCCCATCCAGCCAATCAGAATACTCACACTTACTACTACTTGCCTACTTCACAGGGTGTTGTAAGGCTTGCATAACAATTGTTAAGCCATTTAAGATCTTGGGGTGAATGGTGCTAAATAGAACTCTCTGAAAAATGTTTGGGGGAAAGTGGGGTTTTTTGTGTGTTTGTGTTTGTTGGTTTTTGTTTTGAAAAATGGGATTTCATCAAAAACAGCTTTTTTTACACACAAAAAATGATTTGCACATTAAAAAAATTCTAAAATTTTTTGGGAAAACTCTCTCAATATTTTCAAAACAATTTCATTTCAAATTGCAGAAAAATACCCACCTGCCCTCCACTTTTTTACTTTTATCTCTATGAAAAGTGTGTATGGGGGGGGGAGGAATTACAAAGAGAGAAAGTAATATTTTGCTTTATAAAAGAGTTACTTTTCATTTTTAGAAGTCACATTTTCACCTTTAAGTGCCAACACCTAAAAGTGAAAGTGTTTAACGTACGTCACTGGCGTGAGATCCCAGTGGGACTCACAGGTTGTGAGGAGTCATGCAGAACAATGCCTTTCTCTGCCGACGCCCCGTCTCCAACATGCCTCCTCCTCCAGTCCTCATACAGCAGATATGCACAGGCTGTGGCAGAGCTAGCTTTATGCCAGTGGCGAATTCCCCTGCACAGGAGGAATTCCCAGTCCTGATCTCTGACATTTTAAGTTCCGTTTACACGGCGTAACCAGCAGAAAGTGAATTTGGTAGACCAGAGCATCTGGCACTTAAAATATGAGAAAGCAATAGGAAAGAGGATTAGATTAATATCTTTAATTCCAAATGCCTGGTAGGAATTTTTTCTTATCACTATTGCAAGTTTCAAAGCATTATTACAGTGTATTCTAATCATCTCTCATCTACTTGCAACTGGGGTAAATGTTAGTGCTACTGTTTTGTCGCTATGAATATTATACTGTAACTTACATTAGCACCTGTTATTCTGAAGGATCCCAGAGTGCTCATCACAGTATAAAAGATACTTTCGCAGGTTATTTCAGCCTAGAGGATATATAAAAAGATTATTTCAGTTCAGCTGTCGCTAAAATGCAGCTTTCTCAGGGCAGGATTGGATAATTCCGCCGGACAATGCTTTTCATTATTATTAACAACAATTTTTAGGAAAGACATGAATAATAACTTGTCCAATTGAAACTAAGATGACAGGCAAGTAGGAAGAGTGTAAATGCATATGCCTTAGAATCATAGAATATCAGGGTTGGAAGGGACCTCAGGAGGTCATCTAGTCTAACCCCCTGCTCAAAGCAGGACCAATCCCCACTTTTTGCCCCAGATCCCTAAATGGCACCCTCAAGGATTGAACTCACAACCCTGGGTTTAGCAGGCCAATGCTGCTTCAGGGTACCTCATTAAAATGTATGCCACTCATTTTTACTCCTAAATTTATCAGAAACTCTGTGTTGTCTCAGTTATAACTATGATTTATTTACTTTTTTCATAATTACCTTTTAATTATTACACAAGTTAATAGTACTAAATGTATGTAATAGAATGAAGTATTCAATTTAAGAGCTAGTACTGGAATGCGGGAGTTCCTGTCTCCTAACTTTGTGCACAGACCACTAAGGATTTATATAGACTGAGCGAAAATACTATAGAGCTCTTTAGACTCCAGACCCCCTCGTCAGTTTGTCAGTAAAGGTAAGTGCTGATTGTGATAATGAATGCCTGTATATCCCACTGTTCAGCATGTGTTACATATCCCCTATTGTGCTTCATTCAGAGATTGGGTTGGCCGCTATTACTATATGGGAGGACTTTGGCATTTAGCTCAAACTATAAAGAGTTACACTTTCAGCTCTACAGGTTCCAGATTCAATCTTCAATAGAGAGAAGGCGTTTCTACACAGGTCTCAAACTCTCATCTCAGACCCAGGTGGGCTGGGTTTTTGGGGAGCAGCCTTGGCTGTCCTACCACACCAATGCATTAGAGTACCAGGGAATTCACGGACTTGGGAGGGCCAGCTTCCTGGGTTCCGCAACCTGCTTCCCTGACTGGCAGAATGGTCTTGACCCAGATTGGTTGGTGACTACATATAAACTTCCTACATCAGTACTGTTCCTGTCTGAGAAGCAAGTCACCTGCTAGATAGTACTTGGATGCATTGACCCTGTCTTCCTGCCCTGCCACCTCATCTGACTGCACTAGGGGCCTTACCATATTTTCCCTAGGATTTGATCCCCTGCCAATCGGACCCCTTGCGTGAACTCTGACTGCTGATTGGTGCTTCCCTTTGACCAGCCTGACTCCTGGACATTACACCTGGGGTGAAATCCTGGTTCCACTGAAGTCAATGGGAACATTGTCACTGAATTTCATCAGGTGAGGATTTAACCCAGGAGCTGGCTGAGAAACAGGAACACAATTTCACCCCCCCTCCCAATTATTAATAATACTGACTTCTTATGTAGTGCTTTTCATCAGTTCTCAAAGCTCTTTACAGTGGAGGTCTGTATCATAATGCTTATTTACACAAAGGGAAACTGAGGCACGGGGAGTGATGTGACTTTCTAACAATCACCCAGCACTAAAACCAGGAATTTAACTCCGGTCTCCTCTTCAATAACCCAGGGCTCTATCCACTCGGCAATAATGCTTTCCTTTTTGCAGGGCTCAAAACAGAACTATATATTTTTTTTTCAGTTGAACATTCAGTTACAGGCACTATCAACCTGGTTTTATCTCAAAAAGGACGCTCTAGACTCTTTGCAGTCCCCTGAGCTGTCCAACCACTGCATGCTTCTAAGCTTTGATTTTAAGCATTGTGCTGGGTTTGATTCCACCCCATTTGATGAAACTGCAGGCTATAGGAAATTGTTTTAGTTCATTAGCTATAAACATTAAAGGAGAGGTTTTGCTGCAATACCAACTAGGAATAGAAGACAAAGCTAAAAATGAGCCATCAAATCCTCAGCTGGGGCCAGAACATCTGCTGATGTTGCTGGAGCTATGAAAATTTACACCAGCTGAAGCGGTGTCCCTACGGTTGTTTCAATCACAGGGTTCAAAAGATACCAAAAAATCTTATGTATCAATAATTTGGAAGGGCTAACTCTTTAGAGGAAAATAAGAGTTATGGATTCTGAGATTATTAATAATACTTGACACATCCATAGACTCACCATCTAAGGATCGCAAAGCACTTTACAGCCCTGAATGCATGAAGCAAGTTTCACAACGCTCCTATGAGTTACATAATTACTATGACCTCTGTAGTTGAGCCAGCTGAGAATTTTTGAACAAATTGTTCTTTTCATTGAAAAATGTTGATTCTTCGAAACCAAAATTGCAAAACAGGGTCGGGTTCCACAAACTTCCTGACTCAACATTTAAAAAAAGTAAAACAAAAGTTTCAAAGTTGTCAAAACAAAATGATTTGTCATTTTAAAAATGAAATATTTTGGTTTTCCCGTTTGAAATGACTTTTTGTTTCAAAATATAAGCTAATTAGGGGTTAAAGGAAGAGAGGATGAAACATCTCTTGGCTCCTAAACCTGCTAGTCACAAGACCATCCTTTCTTCCTTAACCAGAGGAGTTAAGCAGCAAAATATTATAGTTAGAACTATTCGATGTTGCTAGGATGGTAGGTAGGACTTTATTTAATAAACTCCTCTCCAAATGGGTCACTGCCTTTCAAGGGCGTTGAATTAAATCCTGCTCTCTGTAACACCAATTTAAGAGTGGTGATGTCAGTGTAACAGAGGAGAGAACTAAACCAATAATTATTGGGATATTGGCAGGTGTCAGAGCCCCAGATGTTGTGAAGATTTGGCTGCCAGCCTGCACCACTTCTCTAATTCTGTAGGTAATCTGAGTAGTGCAGGAATTCTCAACAGGGGTGTTGTGACCAAGAGTCAGGGACCGGCAATCAGCCTTCCCTCATCATATCGTTAAATAAGAGGGGAGTCCCTAGATGGAAGGGAGAGGGGTCTTAAGATGGAGGAGGGATGATATGGAAAAGGCTGAGAACGACTGGAGTGATAATTGTCCCCCACAAGAAGCATTGTAAGTTTCTTACTGGAATCTGTATTGTTCCATTCAGCCAGGCAAAGTCATACCATAAACAATTGTTCCAGCCATCAAGTTCCTCTCACCACACTGTGTAAGAAGCTGGCAATTCCTGTGGGCTGAGTATACTGCACTGTCATCTGCCACCTTGCAGCCTCTCTGGGAGTAGGGTAAAGCCTCAGCTATTTACTCAGATATTATGATGTAATGTGATAGTACTCAGAAGACCCATTCAGGAATCTGAATCCCATTGAGTGAGGCACATAGGAAAGCACAGTCCCTGCCCCAAAGACCTTACACTCTAATCTAAGGCATGACACAACAAGTAGGTATAAAAAATAGGAGGGAAGGGAGGTGGGAGGACAGGGAAATATGATATAGCTCCAAGATTGTATAGGCTAGTTATGGGCCTGATCCAAAGCCCACTTTTGAGTGAGAGTGTCCATAGACGTCAATGAGCTGTGGATCAGGCCCTATGGGACCAGCTAGATGGTTCCAGAAACATTTTGCACCCTTCAGCTCTTTTAATATCCCTTTAAGATCCTCTTACCTGCTCATGTTTACACCTTTGTAGCTTACTCAGGTTTATGCTTTTGGTCCTGAAGGTCCCCAATCCAATTTCCATGGTGCTATTTCTGTGAATACAGTCACACTTTGTCACAAAGTGCCCGCCCAAGACCCAGGGACCAGCAGAGACCACACAGGGCAGGAGTTGTCCTCTCTACCGAACCCACAGAGAGGTTGCTTCCCAGGCTGCCTTCAAGAGCATCTTTACAAAGGAGTAATCCAAGACTGGACTTGCATACAGGAGCCATGGTTCATGTCCTACAGACAACCCTGGTGTAGTGTATCCTTAGTAGGGATAACTGGGCCAAATTCTTGCCTCTTGTAATTCAGTGTAACTCCACTGAGTCACTGCCATTGACTTCAATGGAGCTAAGTGGAGCCACAGCTGGTGTATATCAAAAGTTCACAGGGAGTCCAGACGCATGGGGTACCTGCCAGCCCTAGTATTGGTGGACAGGACTGCTGCCTCTCCAGTGTGCATGTGCCTATTTAGAAGGGTTGCTTTAGGGTCCTGAGACTGTGTGTTTGGTCGTTCATTAGCATTCTAAAATAGAAATCCGGGAAAGATGGAATAATGAACCTTCCAAAAACACTGACAAAGAAGGCGAGGGCATATGAGGTTTTTAAAATGAGAATGTTGAGTGACTTATTATTGCTAGGAATATAGCTACCAGCTCATTGGTTTTTTTATTATTATTACTACTACTGTATCTATTGGTCCAAATGTTGCTCTCTCTCACAGGTGTCAATTTGGAGTAAATTCAGTGAATTCAATGGAGATATAGTGCATAACTAAGAGCAGAATTTGGCCCATTATAATTGCTTTTTGAAATTTTTCTCTGATTTTTAATTACAAATTATAAAGTCAAGCAACTTTCATTAAATCCTTATTTATGAAAACTGCTGCAAACCATGCACACAAAAACACTGGATGAATGTTCATTTTGCCATGGTTATGAATACTGGATTAAATGAAATATGACATCGAGTAGACAGAAGTTTAGGCAAATGAGCAAAAAGAAAAGGGTCTGGGGAACAGATAACTGAGATGGTAACAAAAGTTTAAAAAGAGAGAATAACAGAGGAAATAAAACACTGAACATTTTAAAAACAAAGAAGGAAGCCTGAAACTAATAATAATGCTCAAACTTTATTTTCTTATATTGTTAGATTATAAAAACCTCAAAGCCCAGCACAGCTGAAGAATCAATATATGCAACATACAACACGTATTGCAAAATAAAAACCAACAAAACAAAAGCACGGTATTACGTAGCTTTCAAGGTTTATAGGTTCCCTTCCTTCCAGTAATTGAGAAAACCCTTCCTCAGACCAATAAAGCATGTGGAGATAAGTAAGGCAGAATACTAGTTGTTGCATGCACATTGCTAACAGAAGGGTAGACACAAAGAAATCAGCAGTCTGTCAGGGCTGTATAATCTTTGGGGTCTTCTGTAAAGTCAGCTTTTTTTTTATGATTGTGGTAGCGGGTAATTTGCCTTGCACTGGAAATTAAATAACAATTGTTTAAAAAAAGAGCCAGGATTTACGTCTTTAAAAACAGAACCATATTTTGCAATTCTCTGATTAGTTTTCGCTTTGATTTTTCCAGAATGAATGCATATGTAAAAGACCCTGTTTCCACTCAGTGCTGCTTCCCAAAGCTGAAAGCAAGTCATTCAAGCAATTTATGATGATAAATGCTTAATGGATAGATAGACTCCTTCTTGACCCAACAATCACTTTATAATTTTGCTGCTTCAAATGTCAGAAAAAAGTCCCCTCCTGGTAATTATTCTTTAATTGTGTACTATCCTGATATAACACATCCATCATCATGTTACAAAGGGTTGAAAAAATGGATAACAAAAGACATATGAAGACATGCAGGCTGTTAAACAAAATACCTCCTCCAAAGGAAGATAGGAGGATTCAATGATTTCTGAATGGTGCTTAAAAATATAAGGGCCAGTGTGTGAGCTGGTGTAAATCAGTAAAGCTCAAAGGAAATAATCAGGGGAAGGATGGTCTAGTGAACAACTCGCTGGCCAGAGAGTCAGGAAACCTGGGTTCAATTTCTAACTCATCCACAGAGTATGTGTGTGAGCTTGAGCAAATCATTTTGCCTGCCCTGCACCTCGATCTGTCATCTATAGAATTGGGATGATGCTCCCCTATCTCACAGGAATAGTGTGAGGCTAAAATCCAGTGATGAGTGGGAGGTGATCAAATATTACAGTGATGAGAGTCATCTGAGTAGATTTGCAGGTTAGAAGGGACCACTGTAATCATCTCATCTGACCTCCTGCATAACACAGGCTGTAGAATTTCCCTGAACTAATTCTTGGTTGAACTAGATCACATCTTCCAGGGGGAAAAAATCCAGTCTTGATTTAAAAATTGCCCGTGATGGAGAGTCCACCCCAACCCTTGGTAAGTTGTTCCAGTGGTTATTTGTCCTCACTGTTAATTTTCACCTTATTTTCAGTCTCAATTTGTTTAGCTTCAACTTCCAGCCATTTGATCTTATAGATAAATAGATCATGTCAAATATATGTCATCCCTAAAAAGCCAGCATTGACCACTGATTATCATACAGAAACATATAAACTACTACAACTTCTTCCCTATACACTGGTGATACTGGAAAATGTATAATTTTAGCTGAGATACATTTATATAGTTACCCCAGTATCTGCGGTATTCCACTGGACAGCCTGTACTTACTATTGGAAATGCCTTGATAATGCCTAATCTCTGTACCTACAGCAATCGGTGAATACTAGGTCTGATTCTCTTCTCGCTTACCCGGGCTTTCCGCCATTGTAACTCCGTTGAGTTCAGAGGGCTTACTCCTGCTTTATACCAGCAGGAAGCAAATCAGGCCCTTTGTTTAGGTTCAGATTCTACCAGCCTTACTCATGCAAAGTAGTACTTTTCTCCGTGAGCTGATGTAAATTGAGATATAGCTCCATTGACTTTAATGAAGTTACCCTGATTTACACCAGACGAGGAACTGGCCCAGTAGCTGAGAGTTTCAAAAGCACTTAAGGGAGGGAGGTGCCCAATGCTCATTGACCTACAGTGGGACTTGGGTGCTTAACTTCCTTACACTTTTGAAAATCCCATCAGGGATGCAACCCTATGCTCCGGATGACCTCAAGCCTCTGAATGCCAGAAGCTGGGACTTGACAAGAGGGGTGGATCACTCAATAATTGCCCTGTTCCGTTCATTCTCTCTGAAGCATCAGGCATCGGCACGGATGGAAGACAGGATACTGGGCTAGATGGACCATTGGTCAGACCCAGTATGGCTGTTCTTATGCTCTTATTCATTGTCCTTTTTTTTTTTTTTGGTGACTGCCCTTCTCTCACTGATGTAATGGGAATTACCATGGATGAATTTAACTATGATGCAGGTCACTGTTACATAGGAGGTGTTTATAATAGCCATGACAGCCTTATCCATGTGGTTTCCTTCTGATAACATTTTTAGTGTGCATTGTATCTACAAAGAACTATTTCAACTTACTGGATCAAGAATCAGCAAACTCCAATTCCATTGAGATAACATGGGTAACTATAGATGGATCTCAGTTTTATTGAAGGCATGCTGATAACAAGTGGATTTCAAGCCATGAATAATGTGGATTGACTTGGCTAACATTGACTGAAATCTCAAGACTTTTTTGTAGAAAACAAAGCGTGAAGCATATCGTGGACTAATATATACATAGAGATATATAGATATATATGGGGCTTGAGCAAAATCCTCTGATTTTTCTACTGCTCCTACAAAACATCAGCCTTTGCAGGGTGTCGGTCTGGTGAAAATACGAGCATATGTATGAAATTGATTTAGTGCCAGCTAAACGAACATTAATCTAGCCACAAACTTTCACTGCAGGGACATGCAGTAAATTTCTGCTACTCTAACACCAATGCTGATATCACATGATATATGACACTTCCATTTAGAAAAGAAAACTTTTCTTTCAAACTTTAATTGACCATCATATTTTTCTAGTTACAAAGTGTTAGTAGATAATAAAGACACTAACTAGAGAGAGTATTTACTTATTTTTCAGACACAGAAATATACCAAGTTAAGCTATGCAGTTGACTATATTCTCTTCATTCCTTTTATAATATCTTGAGTTGAGAATCTTAAGTCACATTGATTTCCTATATGAACTATTCTCTTTACTAATACACAAGCAGGAAAAAAGAATTATAATTACTTTAATCCTCAAAATCCTTAAAAATAATCTTATTTTCTTACCAGAAAGTACTGTAAGAATTCCAGGACAAAAGGGGTCACCACACTGCATTGAACCTCCCCGGAGTGTATTCTCCCATCATGTTCATTAAGGACTATGTACCATGGTGGCAACTGTACATACAGGAAACCTTTTATAAGAAACATATCTTACTTGAGCAAGTCATCTTATTGACTTTGAAAGGCACATGACATGTCCAGAGGTAAAAAATTCATATCAAAATATATAACCATGCACCAAATCATACTGGGAAATAAGGTCTTCAATCCACTAGGCAGGGCCGTCCCGAGGAGGGTGCAGGGCCCAGGTCAGAAGTGATGTCACTTTGGGGACCAACCATGGCAGGGACGAGTAGGGGAGGCTGGGGGAGGCGGTGCCTCCCCAAAGAGCCAGGCGTGGCCCTGCCCACACTCCACCCCACCAGGGCCCCAATTCGGCGGTGCCGCTGGGCTCCAGGGGGCTGGGGTCACACTGGGGTCACGCTGCCCACCTGCCCGGGGCTGGAGAGGCTGCGGCACCACGCACTCTCCCTCCCGGTGCTCCGGGGCTGGGGAGGCTGCAGCGGTGCCACCGCACACCCTCCCTCCTGGCACGCTCTCCCTCAGGTGGAAGGGTGGGGGTGGGGGTAGCCTACCCTAGCCAGCGGTTCACCTGCCACCCATGCGGCACCGGCCAATTGCACTGGCCCGTGGGGGCCCCCAAAGCACGGGGCCCAGAGCGGTCGCCCTGATTTGCCATCCCCTATGGACGGTCTGCCAAAGGTACTGACTTGCTCCGCCAAAGAGTCCAGCCCTGGAGAGAAGTACACTTGCTCAGTCTTCCCTCTCCCCTCCCCTCCTGCTGGTCACAGTAGTTGGTGAGGTATGTGGGAGGGGAGTAAGTTGCTCCATGAAAAGGGAAGGAACTTAATTCCTTCCCAGAGGAAATGGGAGCGTAATTGTGACTCTGGGACAATAATGTCTTTCAAGTTCCAAATAATGTCCTCCACTTGAATGAAAGCAAATATAGCGATCCCCAAAAGCTTGTCTTTCCTTTCTGGGATTTCCCTTCAGTCCACCTCTCCAACAACGATAGGGTTCAAACCATAAATGCCATTGGAGCTATCTCAACCACACTGGGTTTGTAGTTTCAGCCTTTCCTCCTCTTTACTCTGACTCTCTGTCCTTCTCTCAAGACATTGATTCACAGTGCTGCTTCCCTTGAATGCTGCCCCTTGGCAGGGCCCGGCCCTCTGCAGGAGCTAGTCCTGGCTCCTGCTGGTATACCTCCTTTTTTCCTTTTTCTGAGTCCTTGTCCAGCATCTCCTCCCAGGAGAGGACTTCTACCCATCTTCTCCACTGGGTCTGCTCGCTTGACTGTCATAGAATCATAGAACATCAGGGTTGGACCGGACCTCAGGAGGTCATCTAGTCCAATCTCCTGCTCAAAGCAGGACCGATCCCCAGTTAAATCATCCCAGCCAGGGCTTTGTCAAACCTGACCTTAAAAACTTCTAAGGAAGGAGATTCCACCCCCTCCCTAGGTAACGTATTCCAGTGCTTCAACACCCTCCTAGTGAAAAAGTTTTTGCTAATATCCAACCTAAATCTCCCCCACTGCAACTTGAGACCATTACTCCTTGTTCTGTTATCTGCCACCACTGAGAACAGTCTAGAGCCATCCTCTTTCGAACCCCCTTTCAGATAGTTGAAAGCAGCTATCAAATCCCCCCTCATTCTTCTCTTCCGTAGACTAAACATCCCCAGTTCCCTCAGCCTCTCCTCATAACTCATGTGTTCCAGGCCCCTAACCATTTTTGTTGCCCTCCGCTGAACTCTTTCCAATTTTTCCACATCCTTCTTGTAGTGTGGGGCCCAAAACTGGACACAGTACTCCAGATGAGGCCTCACCACTGTCGAATAGAGGGGAACGATCACGTCCCTCGATCTGCTGGCAATGCCCCTACTTATGCATCCCAAAATGCCATTGGCCTTCTTGGCAACAAGGGCACACTGTTGACTCCTATCCAGCTTCTCGTCTACTGTAACCCCTAGGTCCTTTCTGCATGAACACTTAGGCTTGGAGTGATTGTCTCAGGCTGGAGGGAGTGGAGCCAAGAGGAAAAGTTGTTGAATACAGCTTTGCCATGTGAAATTTCCAGCAGTTCTAATGGTGGCTAATGCAGCTCACTGCAGCAGAAATCTATACTGCTCAGTCTGAAGTAGGAGGTAGGATGGGGGAGCCAGTAGCAGCCTGGTTCCTGAGTGAGTGGTGAAGCAACGTGGAAGATGTCTGCTGGAAGCAGGTGACCTGAGATCAATAAGGGACAGAGTTCCTGGGCACCCGTCTCAACATTGGGTATGGCTAGTGTTAGGCGGGAGGTTAGCCTAGACAATCATAATGGTCACGTCTGGCTTTAAAATCTATGAATATCCTTAAAAATGCACATACAAGTAAACTGATCCCATCCCTTATATCTAGATCCCAATACCTGAGCAATAGCAAAAACACAACAAAAATGTAATGTTAATATCTCTTCCCCTTCCCCCAATTACTTATGCTCTTAGTAGAAGAAACTAAATGAGAATAAACCCAATTTTCAATTTTCTTCATTTCTTTCATACCTTTACTTTTTCTATTTTATTATTATTAAGTCCTGAAAGTAGGATTTATAGTAAACATTTGAAAACAGCTTTTAGGACAGTGCACATTACAAATGTGATCAATGTGCATCAAAACTGTCCGAAGCAGTTTTGATCTTTAATTTAAAAAAAAAGCTGGTTTCCTTAAAAACAAAACAAAAATCAATTTGAACATCTGTTACTCTCATTTGTAATATCCGTAGTTCTGATCCCATAAAGAATGAAGCACGTGCATAACTGTAGCCACCTTGCCGACTACTCACATGTGTAAAGTTGCACAGGTGCTTAGGTGCTAGCCGGAGCCGGGCCCATAAGCATTCCACTCTTACCCTCATGTGAGTCAACTGGCATCTTGTCACTGGATGCAATGGGTACAGGATTGGGCCCAGGGACATTGGGCACTTCAGTGTCCAGGTTGAGATACCCTCGGGGCCTGATTGTCAAAAAAGTACAGAACACCCACGCACCTTCCAAAAATAAGACCCTTTTAAGGTCTCTCAAGTTAAGCTCCTGAAAATGGAGGCAGGCAAAATCACTAGTCACTTTGAAAAACCTCAGCTTAAGTGTCTCGTCCTTCACACTGGAAACACTGTTATGTTTCCTTCCTATTGTGTTTGTTGTAGTGTTTAACATTTCACATTTGGAGGGTGTGAGGGGCAGGAATGGTTGGTCTTTTTATTCCTCCTTTTCCTTCTCCATTTGGGATATAAAGCATAATGGCTTATTTAATTGTTATTTTCCTTAATTAAATTTTAAGGCACCCAGAGACCTTAGTGTTAGGATATAGATATTCAGACCTGTCTGTAAAGGCCTATACTCTAATTTAGGTGTATTCTTATCATTTAGCTAGTTCTAGAGGTATAAAAGAAAGAATCAAAGTCACTGTCTGCCGGTGTAAGGTCCTTCTCTTACTGTGACAGTCTGAGGCCCTGTGCTTAGGCTAAGGCCTCTGACTAAGCAGCAGAGGCAGCCATAAGCTTGGAAGCGACCGGTCACATCCTCACATCCCAAACTAGTCACATTGAAAGAAGGTGCTATTGGGCTGTTAGGAATACAATCCTGTCCTGATAATGCCTATCGCCTCCAGAGAAAGGGAAGTGCCTGGAAGATGTAAAAGGAAACTTAGTTTGATAGCATCCTGTCTGGCAAGAACTCATTTATCAATAGATGTAGTTGTGAAATCCTCACTTCTGTATTGTTTTGTCATTATAGTTCCCACTTTGCTATTGTTTATTTGCACAGTCTCTGTCTGGTTCTGTGATTGGTTCTGTCTGCTGTATAATTAATTTTGTTGGGTGTAAACTAATTAAGGTGGTGGGATATAATTGGTTAAATAATCAGGTTACAATATGTTAAGATTGGTTAGTTAAATTTCAGTAAAATGATTGGTTAAGGTATAGCTAAGCAGAACTCAAGTTTTACTATATAGTCTGCAGTCAATCAGGAAGTAAGGGGGGGAAATGGGAACAGGGAATGGGGGTGGGGAATTGGAATCATGTTTTGCTGGGGGGTGGGGAATGGGAACAGGGACACAGGTAAGGCTCTGTGGTGTCCGAGCTGGGAAGGGGGACACTAAGGAAGGAAACTGGAATCATGCTTGGACTTCGGGTATTGTTGCTCTCTGTTCATGCGAGAAGGACCAGGGAAGTAAGTGGGTGAAGGAATAAGCCCCCTAACACTTAGTACTTTTGATAAGAAGACTATCCTACAGAAATAAAAATGATGGCTGGAGTGTCAAAGCAGGTAGATGGCTGAGAACTATTTAGACTGGTCTTCTTAATGACCCATAGCAAAGAGACTCTGCAATGGAAGTAGCTTGTGTCCATGGTTTCTGTGAACCCTTTTCATGCTATCCAAAGACACAACCAAAATAACTGTTTATTAAGCCTGTCTTCTCATTATTCCCTGTCCCCCACTCCTGAATACCCCAATATCGATGCAAAAGGACTGATTGTTTTTTTTTTTTCTTTTCACCATCTGTCTGCTGTGGATGCATCTGAAATTCCCAGCTCCGTCGGCTGAAATATACTCTGCAACTCCACATTTGTGTCCTCCTCTAATTATCCTTTTAATTTGCTTCTGCTCAACTCCCACTCCTCCGCCCCCTTGCCAGATTGTTTATATTATTTGAAAGGGTGGCTGACTGTCGCTTATCCTGCTCTTTCCAACCCCCACGTCACCGTTTGGACTCTCTTGCCCTTGTTCCTGTTTTGATATCTACAGGGTGGGTTTGGATTGCAGCCTCTCCAGCTGTTTCTCAGATATTCTCTCCCCCTGCTGCAGAGGCACCTTTCACAGAGCCCCCCATTCTGTCTGCATGCATAGGGACACCATTCACTCGACTGCAGTCAGGTTTGATATAATTCAATAAGGAAACAGATAATAGTTTGTCTCCTTGCAGCATCTTTCAACCAAGCGCTTTACAGACAGTTATCAGTTCACAGCCCCCATGTTAGGTATTTTATAGAGGAAGAAACTGAGGCACAGAGCGTTATCATGACTCCTCCAGGGAGAAAGATGTTTATGTCAGACATACAAGTAGAATCCATGTTTCGCAGTTCCCAGGCCCACACTTGAGCCACAAGATTACCCTTCTTCCTTAAATGATCTGACTATAAAGTTACCGTCAGGATTATCTTCAGGGTAACTAAAGGAAGGAGTGACTAAGTGGTCTAAATATGTCTGAAATACCTTGATTCTCAGGGACCAATGGCTTGAAACCTGGCAGGACTGACTCAGTTCTTCATCTTTGTCCCACCTCTGCATCCTTGTCACCAAGGGGTTAGGCCTCCCTTAAACCTGTAAATCTCCAAGAGCAAAATGGATCAGCTGTAGAGGCCAAGGCTATGCATACAGAAACCTGGTGCTTCTGCATTGTTTGTGTTCTTTACGCCTTTCATAACCATGGTGTCATTGCTTCCTGCCCTTCCCAACTGCCAAGGCACCCTGTCTCCATAAAAAACAATGTCACAGAGCGTTCCCATGATCCTGATTGCATCTCTTTCCATGCATGAGCCTGATCTCCAGTGTGCACTCTCAGTGGGCTATCTGCAGGATCAGGGAAAGGGCACAAAACAGTGAAGACAACATCCCTTTCCTGGTCCCCCAAACCAGATCTGCCCAGTCTAACTCCCCTTTGGTCATCAGAGTGTTGGAGATCATTACACTTCTTCTTTACCCTCCCACACCCTCAAGTGCATAAGACAGCCACCAATTTCTGCCATTTATTTCAGTCTTGTCTGCTCTGTTCAGGCTTCTGAGTGTCATGTTGATGGATTTGGCTACTTTCTCTATTGTTCTGCATAATGTTTCCCTAGGCCACCCTCTTCTTCTCTTTCCAGTGATGTCCATATTATCATTTGCCATGGAAGTTGTGTTGGTGGGATCTTTAATGTGTGTCCTAAATATGTTCAATGACACACGTAGGTCCATGTTCATGCAAGGGATGTCAATCAATGTAGTGCCCTTGATTTCAACCAGCTGAGGCTTTCACTCTTACTTAGTGTAATCGGCCACTGAGGGGTGTCGATAAAGACATCTGTGCTGTATGGACAGTGTGTAGATTGCCCACTTCCCTGAAGCAGGTGTCTCAAATATTACACGTTCCTCAGGGAGGCTTTATATGTCACTTGCTGTACTCCTAGCAGAGATGCCGCTCTCTCCTTACCAAATGTGACATCCTTCGGGGGGGTCTTGCCCAAGGCACTCCAAGCTTCATTTTTGTTTGAGCAAGAGAGGCACAAATATAGGCCAGCCTACCCAGCAAATTGTTTTGCTCTTGTGGAGCCACAGCGGCCACTCCCAACTTTCCACTGATGCTCGTTGAGCAGTTTGTTCTTTATTCCAGCGTTTGTGCCTGGGAAACAATTAACTACCGTGTTTCTTGCTGTTACTATTTTTCTGCTGGTGGAATCATGCCCTCCCAACATATCGACTGATATGCAATAATGGAAGCACCAAAGGGTGTCTGTATATAGGTCCTTCTTTAAAAAACAAGGAAAAGGAAATAGCTCTCCTCTTAAACAGCCCAAGATGCCCACTTTGGGCCTCAATCTGCTCCCACTGAAGTCAATGAAAAACCTAATTCAAAGGGAATAGGACCAAAACCTTAGTTCCCCCTGCATCAAATTATTCTTCTCTGCTAACCACCGAGGAAGGCCCAGATCTTTGCTGCTTCTGCTGTCTCAGGGCCACGGGACATACTCAGCCATGAGTGACAATAAGCCATGAATGACAATAATCTCCATATCACAGACGTAGAGAGGTATTAAATACACCTGATCAGAAAATGGCTTTTTCCTGCCCTCTGGATATTTTTGATTTTTCATCACAAACACCAAAACTTTCATCTGAAAGCTAAGAGTTTCCATGAGGAAAACAGAAACGTAATATTTGATTTTGGGTCAATCCACATCCAAAGAGCTCAGCTTGTGGAACCGAAATGAAACATTTTGTTTCAGGGCAGTTGGATATTAAATTGCATCCACCGGCATTGCCGCAGTGCCTCATGGGCATTGTAGTTTGGTTGTTTCAGACCCCCATTCTCATCATTTGGGCTGGGCTCCCTGAGCAGATTACATCTCCTATTCTACACGAGGATCTCCCACTGGCTGAGCTGTCAGGTTGATTCATGGTAGACACATGTTCTGACATTTCCGAATTGAAAGTTTTGATTTTTGGCCAAAACGTTTAGGTTTTCATGGGTTTCGTCTTTCAACAAGAAGTTAAAATTTTCCACCGAAAGCAGACACCTTTTACAAAAAGGGTTGTTTAATCCTGAACCCGATTTTCTATTGAAAAACGGTTTGGATGGAAAATTGTAGACCAGCCCTAGCATTCAAGTGCAGGGCTGTATTTTGCTGTTATAAATGCAAAGTAACTCTATTGACTTCCATTGCCTTAATCCAGAGTTATGCCAGTGTCACAGAGAGCAAAATATGGCATCTTACAAAAGTCAAAAATGATCCTTCTTGCTATGTAAAGCAGTGTGTGTATAGAGGAAGGGATGACTGAGCTCTTAGAGGAACAGCAAGGGGAGGCACTGGAAGAGGAAGAAGCAATGTGGCAGCTGAGCCTGCTGCCAAATTTTATTACAGTCTAACTGACCCTGAATCCTCCAGCCAGCCAGGGCTGCTGCAGCCACAGGATTTCAGCACAGCAGGGACCCTGACTGCACAGTTAATCAAAGAGGCCATCAATCAAGTGATTCACATTATGTACTTAAACCTCCTGCCCAATGTCAAGATATAACTCATATGGCTGACAACCTCCCAAAGCAACTGCTTTGCATTCAGACATAAAGCGGAGACTGCAAAGGGAGATGAAGCAGCAGTAAAAGAATCTGTCTATTTGGTAATATACATCAGCGTGGTTTTCCCCCACCATTTGGCGTGGCGCACACACCTACTAAAACCATTGATATGAGCATTTCCAAATAGCTCAGTCATGCATTTATACTCATGCAAGGCACACAGAGATATTAAAGAGATAGTTAGACTTGGAAATTGCTGACTGTGTGAATAGCATGAATCAGCCTAGGTTTAAAGTAGAAGGAAGTGATGTCCTCTAGTGTGAAGGACAGAGCATTATTGTTATTATTATTTCTCTCTGGCACCAGTTAAATGCGACTGGGTGTTGGCCGGTTGACTCTCTTCAAGGAGACTTTAAAGGAATGTTTCATGCTAGATAGCCATCATCTTCCATTGTGAAAGCATCACAGAAGCTTTGATTTGGCTGTGGCCCACTCATGGATGTGATGGACGTTGGCCATGTTTCTCTGCTTTATGATAGGTGAGAAGCTATTAAGAACGGCCAATTAGCCCCAAGCCTGGTACAAATTCCAGTTATGCATGAAACTGTTACAAATCATGAGCTACTCGGCCAAATTGTGGTATTAGAGGGCAAGATTCACGGGGGTCATTGCAAATCTTTCTGTGGACTTCAGTGGGCATTGCAGCTGGCCCAATGTAAATCTAGAGTAAATTGATTGGCATGATATTACACCAGATGTACATCACTGTCACCAAATCATAACTGGGCTCCATATGTACTAACCAGGCTCAGACCAGAAACTTCTCATCTGCAAGAAGGGTTGGGGAACAAGGATACTTAAGCTGAAGCTGGGAATTGGTACAGGAGGAAGGGTAGAGGGCTGAAATATGGAGGGAGGAAGAGGGAGGAGGAGAGCTTAGTGTGTTTAAGTTTTAAATCAATGAAAAAAACTCCACCAAGCAAGTAAGTAGCAAGCCATGTGCCTGTCTTCATCTGCATTGCTTTGGCCCCAGTTCAGCAAAGCATGTAGGCATGTGCTTAACTTTAAGCACATGGGAATTCCCACTGATGGTGCACTGACTACTGATTGAAAATTACATAGCGCTGCCCATCAATAGATTTCAAAGTAGTGTACAAAGGAAGTCAGTGGTATTAGCCCTATTTTATAGATGGGGAAACTGAGGCACAAAGCGAGACATGACTTGGCCACATTCACCCAACAGGCCTGTGGCAGAGCAAGGCCTACAACACCAGACTTCTGAGCCCTACCCCACTATGTTACCAATTAGGCTGTACTGCCATCAACAGGATAATACATGTTTCAGAGTGGTAGCCGTGTTAGTCTGTAACAGCAAAAACAACGAAATATAGCTTGTGACATCCCAATACTGGGGCTGTTCTGGGAGCTGAAACAGCGCCTGGCGTACCTTGAGCAGCCTGCAAAGCTGCTCTAAGTTATGTCAGCCTCTGAGGGCTGCTTCTGGGCTGCAGCACAGTCCAGAATGGCTGTAGCAGCATGTACTTCAGCCATGCCTCATTTGGCTCCTGACACATCCTCAACATGCCATTTACACCAGGGGATGCGAGGTAGGGGCAGCATAAGACTGCCTATGGCAGCCCACTGTGGTACCTTTACTGGGGGGATCTTAACCCTTATGAGCTATTTGTGTCATCAGATGCGGCTGCAAGGGTGCAGGTGTGTAGGAAGGATGGTCTAGTGCAGCAGTTCTCAACCAGGGGTCTGGGCCCCTCTGGTGGGCCACAAGCAGGCGTCAGGGGATCCGCCAAATAGGGCTGGCATTGGACTCACCGGGAGAAAGCCAAAGATGAAGCCCAGGGCCCTGAGCCCTGCCACCTGGGGCTGAAGCTGAAGGCTGAGCACCTTAGCTTTAGGGGGCCCCCTGTGGCGTGGGGCCCCTGGGCAATTGCCCTGCTTACTACCCCCTAATGCCGGCCCTGGCTTTTATATGCAGAAAAACAGTTGTTGTGGCCCAGGTGGGTTGGGGAGTTTTTATAGCGTGTTGTTTTTTGGGGGCGGGAGGGGAGCTCAGAAATAAAAAGGTTGAGAACCCCTGGTCTACTCGATTGGGGTCAAACTGGGGTTTGAGAAACTTGGTTTTATTTCTTGACTCAGCCATAGATATCCTGTGTGATCTTGGGCAAATTACTGAATCTACCCTGTGTCTGAGTGTTTCATCTATCAAATGGGGATGTTACAGCAATGACTGCCAGATGAGTACCTCGACAGATACGTGGGCTGGGGGAAGGGGAAAATCCCTCCCTTTGGGAGTTTCTCTGAATTAAAACTGAGTACAGACTTCAGGAGTTTGATATTCTGCTCCTAGGTCCGGTAAGCGCAATACATCAGGATTGGATAACTGCCGAAACTGATAACAGCTATCACATCCAAAATAAAGTTTACTTTTAAGAACTCGTGGTCATATCAGATCCTATCACTATGTCAACCCTGGGTTTCCAGCTGTCATTAAATGTACTGGATGCCAGTGAAAAAGAAAACCCATCAAAATTGGTTGTCAGTAAAAGTCAGTGGAAAAAAATGTATATGTCAGTAAAGATGATAAGATAATTTGGAGGTGGAGGGAGGCATTTTGTCCTTACTCTGGTTTAAATTCCTGGACTAGATGAATATTTTTATAATGTAATCTGGATTTACAAGCTTTTTTGATGGTTCAAACAGTGGAACACGCACAAACTGGCATATACTGTATCATCATAAAGAGAGGTGAAAATCCAAAATTGGTTTCAGATTGTAATTTTCTGGGCTGTATAAGTACCATTTAATGTAGGATCTGTATTTATTGTCATTTTATTATGTCTGAAATTTTGTCAGGAAAAAAAGTTGTAGTGCAAATAAAAAAAAAAACCCAAAAGTTAATTTGGTCAGGAAATGGGCTTTGTTGCTGTGTTTGGAATTGCTGGGACTGATTCTTTCCTTCTGCTGCCTGTAAATCAGAAATAACTCAAATCAGTTCAGTGGAGATGCAGTCATCTATAATTGGTGTTAGTCTTCACAGCCGTTTGTGGTGTACCATGTGGTGTGCTGACACATTTATTAAAAGATCTAAGCAAGTTAAAGCTATGTCCCCATACTAAAAATTAATAATACTATGCATATGTAATGCCTTTCCCCTAAGGCACTTTATACAAGTGGATAAGCACTGTGTGATAATCCCCATTTTATAGATAGGGAAACTGAGTTATGGAAAGGTTAAAGAGAGATTTTTAAGAGCATCAAAGTGATTTGTCTACAGTAGTAGAGTTGTGAGTAGAATCCAGGGTTCCTGACCCGCAGTTGCCTGCTTCCTAAATAAGGAGGGGGTTAGTACATTCTTTGAGAACCAGAATTTAATCGATAAGGGGGCATAAATCTATTCATCAACCTTTCTCACTAATTGTTCATCTCTTTCCTTTGTTTTATGGCTGTCTAGATTAGAGAGAGGCATTCTTATAGCTGTCTGTTTTTTACAAAATAGCTTTAAGGCTGAGATGTTCAAATTTCCACAAAAATCCTATGCTTTGCCAGAAGTTGGAAATGAGCAACAGGGGGTGGATCACTTGATGATTACCTGTTCTGTTCATTCCCTCTGGGGCACCTGGCCTTAGCCACTGTCTGAAGACAGGATGCTGGGCTAGATGGACCTTTGGTCTGACCCAGTACGGCCGTTCTTATGTAGTGTTTAACTTCTGGGCAGGTGTGGATTAACTCATCATGAGCCCAGTATTATCACCACGTGCATGAGACATGGGTCCTGGATAAAAAATTGTTTTGACTTGGTACAGTCCTAGCCCTTTACAATCCTGGGATTCCTTGCCCTGCAGAGTGAATCCCATTACGGGATATTGAGCTCCTATAAAATACAGGCATTCCCTTCCTGCAAGTCACATGGGATGTCAAAGGGTCAGGATTGTTGGTAGGAAAACAAATATGAGTCGGACGTGGAGTAAATCTGATGGTTGAGAACTGTACCTACACTACACATGATACGTCCCCTGGCTAAAATACAGTGACACATAAAGGAGAACGTTGACCAGTCACCCAATATACACACAGGCAAATGAAAACCTTGCAACCACTTGGCCCACTGGCTAATTTGTAAATTGATTCCCTGGCACAGACCCTGCTGAAGGGCATCCACCATAGGAAGGCTGGGACTCCGCAAGGTGACTGAAACCTCCCCACCACATAGGCAGCCAGCCTGGTTTAAAAACTGGGCACTGCTGGCTGGGGACCTGAGCATCTGGGGGGATGCTCTGTTTTGCCTATTTTGCAGTAGCACCTAGATACCCCAGCTGAGATCAGGGCCCCCCTTATTAGGCACTAACAAACACACAGTGTGAGACAGTCCCTTCCTCATGCAATCTAAGAGATGAAGTGACTTACCTCAGGCCACAGGCATAGCTGGGAATGGCACCCTGGTCTCTGGGTCCAAGTCACACTGACTCTCAACTGCAGTGCATGGAAACATGACACGAGTCCCAGAAGGAGCGAATCCACCTGTGGTTCAGCAGATGGTGGCGTCTCCATTGGCCACTCGGGGTGGATCGTGCCCAAGTTCAGGTAAAGAAAAATCCAGGAATGTTTCATAAATCCAAATAGTTCTTTGCTGTGATGTGTCCTATTGAGAGAGACTATCATATAAACCATCTGTTCTCATATGCCCTGTGTAGTTCTGGGGCATTTTGATCCATTTTTAATACCCATATCATGTTTCCTTACTTCTAAATTGCAGGAACTTTGCTTAGCAACTTCTCCTTAATTGGTTTTGATAGGCCAAGAAATACTTGTCTCTTCTCCTTTCAGTCTGAGTCCCATTTAGCTGCATAAGCTCAGGTTTCTTGTGTGTTGTGTTAGTTTTCAAAAAATGCTGTCTCTCTCATTTACTGATCCTGAAGTCACCTAGGAGGATGAATATACAGCTAATCTCAGGTGAGGTACTTTTGATGTCCTCTTGTATAAATGCATTAAAAAAGATCATTTCAAATTTAATCTACTTTCTTGTCAGTTGCAACTTCTTTTTCAATTCCCTACTTTAATGCCCTAATTTCCTTCTTGATCGATTGAGTTCTTTTGTTGTTGTTTCAGAGTAGCAGCCATGTTAGTCTGTATCCGCAAAAAGAACAGGAGTATTTGTGGTACCTTATAGACTTCTCGCTATATGTTCCATTCTATGCATCCGATGAAGTGGGCTGTAGCCCACGAAAGCTTATGCTCTAATAAATTTGTTAGTCTCTAAGGTGCCACAAGGACTCCTGTTCTTTTTGTTGTTGTTGTTGTTGTTTCCTTTGTTATATGGGGACGTTCTGCAGTCAAATAAGAAGTGTTACAAAGTCATATAAATTGGTGGAATTCAGTTTGGGGACACCTTGTGACTATCCTATTAAGTCAACAGCTCACAGCATTGAAATCTAAAAAGGTGAAACATTGGAAAGTTGATCACCCAGGAAACTGTCACTGCCACAAATACACAATGAAGGCAACTGTATGAGCAATTGTGCACAGAACTGTCTCTGATTTGTAAATCCCCATGAGGTGCTGAGTGCCTTCAAACCCCACTGAGTATGGTAACTTGAAGGACTGGGGCCGTTAATATAATTTGCTTGGAACCAGTTTTTATGTAAGGAAGAATGTTCCAATGGAACTCATTACCACAATATATCATTGAGGCCAAGAGATTAGCAGGATTCAAAAAAGGATTAGAGATGTCTGAGGACAACATGATTATGTAGAGTTATAACAGTATAGGCTTTTATTTCAAACATGAGTTTTAGAAGGGATGTAAATTATAGTGCTGGTTAGAAAAAGAAGTTTCCATCCTGCAAAAAAAAAGAAATCAAGATTTCAACAAAGGATAAGACTAAATGGTCAGTTTTCACAACAGAGAGAGGTAAATAGTGGGGTCCACCAATGATCAGTAATGGTACCTATACTGTTCAACATATTCATAAATTATCTAGAAAAGGGTAAATATTGAGATGGCAAAGTTTGCAGATGATACTAAACTACTCCAGATAGTTAAGTCCAAAGCAGACCTTGAAGAGTTACAAAGGGATCTCACAAAACTGGATGACTGGGCAACAAAATAGCAAATACAATTCAATGTTGACAAGTGCAAAGTAATTCACATTGGAAAAAATAATCCCATCTATATATATATAATATGAAAAGAGGGGGTCTAAATTAGCTGTTACCGCTCAAGAAAACAATCTTGGAGTCATTGTGGATAGTTCTCTGAAAACATCTGCTCATTGTGCAGTAGCAGTCAAAAAAGCTAACAGACTGTTAAGAATAATTAGGAAAGGGATAGATAATACAACAGAAAATATCATAATGCCACTATACAAATCCATGGTACGCCCACACCTTGAATGCTGCATGGAATTCTTGTCACTCTATCGCAAAAAAGATATATTAGAATTGGAAAAGGCACAGAGAAGGATAACTGAAATTATTAGGGGTATGGAACAACTTCCACACAAGGAGAGATTAAAAAGATGGTCTGCTTATCTTAGACAAGAAATGATTAAGGGTGGATGTGACAGAGATCTATTAAATCCTGAATGATGTGGAGAAAGTGAATAAGGAAGTTTCAGAGTAGCAGCCGTGTTTGTCTGTATTCGCAAAAAGAAAAGGGGTGCTTGTGGCACCTTAGAGACTAACAAATTTATTTGAGCATAAGCTTTCGTGAGCTACAGCTCACTTCACTGGATGCATCCGATGAAGTGAGCTGTAGCTCACGAAAGCTTATGCTTAAATAAATTTGTTAGTCTGTAAGGTGCCACAAGTACTCCTTTTCTTTTTGTGAATAAGGAAGTGTTACTTATGCCTTCATATAACACAAGGACCAGGGGTCACACTATGAAATTAATAGGCAGAACATTTAAAACAAACATAAGGAAATACTTCTTCACACAATGTCCAGTCAACCTATGGAACTAGTTTGCGGGGGCCAAAAGTATAACTGGATTCAAAAAAGAATTAATTAAATTAATGGAGGATAGGTCCATCAATGGCTATTATGCAAGATAGTCAGGGATGCAACAACTCAGTGTGTTCCTAACATCTGTTTGCCAGAATCTGGGAGTGGACAACAGGGGATGGATCACTTGCTACATGCCCTGTTCTGTTCATTCCCTCTGAAGCATCTGGCACTTGCCACTGCTGGACAACAGAATATTGGGCTAGATGGACCATTGGTTTCATGACTATGACCATTATTATGTTCTTAAACCTTAATTCATCATGACATAAGCCAACCTTTAAATAATGGAAATTTGGAGGAAACTTTATCTGGAGATAAGTTATCCCATAACTGTCTACTGAAGAATCCTCTTGAAGACAGGATACCAGGCAAAATAGGCCTTGGTCTGATTTAGTACAGAAATTGCTGTATGCTTTCTTCTGAGGCTGCTAACTATAGTTAAGGTTGCCTAGTTCTTTCATTATTGATTCCATCCACTCACAATTCTCTGAATCTTTCGCTTATGATTAAAATTTCCAAAGTGTGCTCTCTCTACCAGAAAGTGAAATTTTGGGGGTTACCAAACAAGTTCAGCTATTTTTATGTACAAAGTGTAAGTGCAGAATATATAGAGACATTGCATCTGTTTTATCCATCCTCTCTTCTAGCATTATTTATTGTGGCTTCATGTGAGGTAGCTGCCATTATTTACAGTTAAATAACCTTTTTGTCTTCATGTGCCCACACAGGCCTTTTTACTAAGCTGCCCTGTGTGAAGTCTTACATTTTTGTCCTGTTTGTATTCCATTCTCTTTTTAAGATCAAAGCCAATTTGATCATATTTGTTTAGCACCTGGGCTTTGGCTCAATCACTTTTAAAATTTGTTTATCTCCATCTCCTGGTGATAGGCTTACATCAAATTTCAGCATGGACCTTTCCCAGCCAAGTCCTAGAATTTGTTGTTCAGAGCCCACTTATTCTTGACATTCTTGTTGACTTCATGGCATAGATGCAAATGGTGCCCCTTCATCCAGAGGAGGCTGAAAATTGCCTGGGATAAAAAATCACTGCTGGGAAAAAAGGGGTAACCACACAGAAAATATATTCACAGGATGTAGGAATTGTCCTATTAGATCAGACCAGAGGTTCATTTACTCCAGAACACTGCCTCCATTAGTGACAATTTCAAAGCCTCCAGATGCTGGTTCAGGAATCTATGTAGTGGACAGCAATGGAATAACCTTCCCATAGGTGAAGTTTCTTCCTAACCTCCTTCAGTTAATGGTTATGCCTAGAAGCATGTTGGTTTATACCTATTATACTTCTAGGATAGATAGATTTAAAAAATAAATAAATGAAGAAAAAAACTATCTGTTCAAAGGGTGAAAACATTAAGGTTGCAAAGTAAAGCACTCAGAAGTTGGGAGATGGCAGAATTAAGGTTGCATTTGTAACCTTGTGTGTCTGCATTATGATACAGTTGAAGCCCCTCTCCTGAGATGTGGCACTAGCCTCCTGCCTGATGCTTGCTATTTAGAGTAGCATATCCCCTCTCCTCATCTAGGTTGCATCCTGGGTTCTTTTTTGTGAGGCCTGGTACCTCCACCCAAGGTGACTCCTCATGGTGTCTGAGACACAAGGGTGCTGTCCCTTGGGAAAATAAACAATACTGCCACTGCTGGCAAGTAGTCTAAAACCCAGCACAGAAGAAACAATACAGTATAAATAACTATAAATCAACATAAACTCTAGCAAAGAAATGACACACCCCAAACTAGCGATATAACAAAGGGGGACTTTACTGAGAACAGGAAAATAGGATCTGGGGAAGGAAGCATATCAACAAACCAATCAATTCCCCACCTGCCAACATGCACAACTCTTCCCAACCCCCTTCCCCTTCCCTGACACATTCCCACGCAGATGGGATGCTGAGGATGAGCCCTGTGATGAGGGTTTCAGTGCTGTGAATGTTGGCTGGCTTAAACAAAATGAGGTTCCTCTTACAACATCTGTGCCCCTGAATGGGACAGGGTCCTCTCCCGGCTAGCTGGTCTGGAGTCCTGTAGGAGTTTCGGCTTGCTCTCAGTAGCTGGTTCTCAGTCGGGTCTCTGCCACTCTGGACACTGGTCTCTGCTTGGCTGGGACTACCTAATCCATGCACTAGATCCCACAGCAGCTCACAGACTCCCTCTATGGGAGTTAATCAGAGACCCCCTGAGGTATTCTGCTTCTCTCTCAGCTCCCAAACTCACACAGCTGAAATTGAAACTAGTCTCATTGTCTCAGAGTCAGGCTTTCCCCTCCCACTGAGGGGGCTGGGCAGCCCGCCCTCATCATTAGAGCCCTGCCTGGATACAAAATATATATCCACATCCGATCCGGAGATAAAGCGGATATCCACAGATTTGCAGGGCTCTAGATGTAAAATTTGGATCCGCATCTCTCAGCAATCCACAAACCTGGTCCGTGGATATAAAGCAGATATCCACAGATTTCCAGGGCTCTGCTCATCATTGGCCTAGCAAACTGCTTGTCCATCTCACCTCATGCTGGAGCCTCCCTGGGGCTTCAGCAGGAGTTTCTGGACCATTCCGCCCACCTTTGACTCCAGACATGCTGGGAAATGGTGTCAGAGGGCTCTGGTAGTCATTATTGTTGTAATTCATAGGGTAGGATCCCCAGAGTCTTAGTCCAGATTTCCAGAAACTGGCAAACTCCAAGTTGGGGTTATGCAGTTTTAACTACATGATCACGTACTACTTTTCCCTTGCCTCATTCAGTGCACAGGGTAGACTGTTATCTGCAGATGAGTCAGAGCTGTTTAATGAAGGAGGCTGTTATTGGTAGGACTCCTGCCCCATCTGGAAGGGGTGTACTGAGAAAGTGTGTGTGGGGAGGACTGGAAGAAGAGACAGCTGTGTTAAGGTGGAATAACTTCCCAGATGGATGGAATGTGTGATAGACAGTTGAGCTGCTCTGTTGATATAACCAATAAGAAAGCATATGAGGTCGTTCTGAAAATTGCATTAGAGGGCAAGTTTGATGAAGCTGGGCTTTGTACTGCTTTTTGGTCTGTGCTGGAGGTGGATGTGAAAGCTGCATGGAGTGTTGGACTACATTAGTGGCAGTGTCATGGGCAAAATGAAGGCGGAAAGGAATGCACGTGTCTTTCATCTTAACTTATTACCATGCTTCTAAGGTTTTTGTGTGGATGGGATGTGTCCTGTCGCAACCTTCACTGCCATTAAATGTAGCTTTTGCTTCCAACATACATAAAATATGGCACAAATCTGTGCTCAGACAGGTGAACAGTTGTTAGTATGGACTAAAGGCATCTCAGACAAAAAGCTTGGTTAGTGTTATTGCTGAAGGTATTTAATGTTGTCTTCAAGAATCAGTGACTGCTGCTGCTTCTGCAGAGGCCTGTTATTCTCACAGTGCTGCCTTGTGAGGAACACATCACAAAGAAGGGTTCTTGCCTGCAATGGAAAAAAATAATCAGTCCAAGAAAGCCAGACTACTCTTCTGTTGAAATTACAGTAATCAAGATGCGGCCAGGACGTTCAAATAACGAGAAGGATTATTTGGATGTAGACCTTGCTACACCACTACCCTTTTGGATGTAGACCTTGCTGCACCTACTTTTGGTGCACTGGAATCAGGCGGTTTTGATGCAATCAGTGAGGCTACACCTTGAGACCATTCAGATGCCAAAGTTACTCAATGGCAGCCTGCTTATTAAGAAGAACATTATGTTGGGAGCACTTAAAAATGGTGTCCCATGAGCTGCGCTGGTTACTTGTAAGCCTCTGCAGGGAATCCAAGTTGTTGGTATTGGCCTTAAAAATAAATGTGTTACCTGAGAGACCATCTGTCTTGCTCAACCCTGTTCTGCAGCCGCGCTCAGCAATGGCACAAAGTGGAAGTTCCCCTGATATAAATGACAAGGGTTGGCTAGCCGGGCATCTCTGTGAGGGCTGCTTGACTCTGGAGCCGTTTCCCTGCTTTGTCCACCAGATTTGCTCACCTCTAGAACATATTGGACAATTACTGGACAAGGTACCCTCTCCCAAATAATCTGCAAAAGAAGACATCAGTGGCTGGGACATGTGCTAAGAATGGAAAAAGAACGCTTACCAAATACCACCCTTGAATGGAAGCCAAAAAATGCAAGAAGAAAGAGAGGAAGGCTTCAAATAACATGGAAATGAACAGTTCTGGATGACATCAAGCACCTCAACCTGAAATGGGAAGATTTCGAGAGAAGGTCAGTTGACAGGCAAGGATGGCAAATGTGGGTAGCCCAGTGTGCAGCAAAGGACGGAATGGACTAAGGTCTAAGGACATACTACAAAGCTCATCATTGGTCCCGAGCATTTGAGGAGGGGCAAGATTAAGTTAGGTTTGAGTTACATATTAGCATGTAGGAAGGACATTTTGGGACCAGAGCCACTTGTGACTGTGGGGCACTAGCAGACCATTTATATGGGTTGGGGGCGGGGGTATTTTTATGAATTCTAAGCATGATCAGAGCCACCCAAAGCTTGGAGTGGGCACAGCTCACCTCAACTTTTATAAATATACATATATAAGTGACTGTCCCACTCGAAACCTGGCTTAGTCCCTTACTGACTTCCCCTTCATCCAATTGCTGGCAGGGGTGAAACACATTCTTAGGGATGTCAGTCACTTCTTGAATTATGCAGTAATTATTGTATTTGTCCAGGCACAGAAACAACAGATCATGGTATTGACACTTACAGGAAATGCCTTCCAGAGTACGAGCAAATTACCTTCCCTTAATGTCCATCTCTCCAGGATGCCTTTTTTTCTTGTCATTTTTTTTGTGGGGTGTCAGCTGAGTTCTGGTGAACAGTGCCTGTTTCATTGCTTTGGAGACTGAAGTCCTTTGTCCCATGGGCAGGTGCAACATGGTTAGTGGCACTGCAAGGACCACGCTCAGGAGTTAGAGGACAGTTCCGCCCCCTCCCCCCCCCCACTGTTCCTCAGACGTTCTTGTCAACTGCTGGAAATGGCCCACCTTGATTATCACTACAAAAGGTCCCCCCCACTCTCCTGCTGGTAATAGCTCACCGTAAGTGATCACCCTGGTTACACAGTGTGTATGGTAACACCCATTGTTTCATGTTCTCTATGTATATAAATCTCCCCACTGTATTTTCCACTGAATGCATCCGATGAAGTGAGCTGTAGCTCACGAAAGCTTATGCTCAAATAAATTTGTTAGTCTCCAAGGTGCCACAAGTCCTCCTTTTCTTTTTGCGAATACAGACTAACACGACTGCTACTCTGGAACTCACAAAACTGTCAGAAGAAAGCCAGAGAGAGGTGCTCCAGAATGGTAAGCCTGCTACACACTCCTTTCCACAATTCAATCACTTTACCTCAAAGAATTTGATTCCATGATACATTAGAATCCATATCACCTCATCAACAGCTCAACTAATTTGATGAGGGAAATGGAACTGCTACAGTAGAAATTTAACTATAAAAGAAAGAACTCAATGAAAAATTTTGTCTCACCAAGTTTAAGTCCATTTCAATTAAGCTGTAATAAGTTCAACCTCTCTTAGTTCATTTCCACTTACATCTGCATGGCTGAGTGGTATCAGGAGATTATTCATAGCAGGGGGCTCTATGAAGGGTTTGGTTCTCAGTATAGATAAGGAATCTTTGCTAACTGCAATGCTGCATATCAGTTTATTGTCACAAGCACAGCAGACTCTGCTGGCCTCACAAATTTTTGAATTCCCTGTCTTCAACCTCTGGCTTTTCAAAAGATGCTGAAAGGTGTATAATTAATTCAGCACCAATAATTATTAAAGTAAGAGGAGGATCTGACACATGCTCCTCTATTTCCCTCCAGGGATGTTTTGATTCATGAGCCACAAATCACAACTATTATAGGAAAGCAAACTCAGGGGAGGGAGGGGTGTCGTGTGTCAACTTCTCTCTCTTAGGCTCTAGATACATGTACAGATAGCTGGGATTTAAAGGCCTGAAAATCAATGGCCGCTGAACAAAGTAAAAGTAACATGTGAAATGAGCGCAGAGAAATTGCACTGTAGCAATCAGTGTTAGGATGGAGGGACTGATCACATTAGGAGGCTGCCATTTAGACAGGCAGCAGGTGCTTAAATGCTGAAGGATTGTAGAAACAACTACATTGCGGCGGCAGCAGCCAGTGCTGCCCTTGCTGTTGTGTAAGAGACACAGACAAGAGAGGAAGAAGTGTGGGGAGGGAATGCTGTGTTAATTGCAGAAGAGGTTCCTTAGCAACCATTTTGCAGCAGATGGGTACCACAGAGGCTGTGAAAGTAACACCATGTCACTCTAAGTGGGGAGAGGGAAGTTAGAACATCTCCATGGGCAGGACAGCAGAAATCTATCAAATAGTCTTTCTCAAAATAGAGTAGACATTTATAGGGATAAGAAGATCATCCACAGGGGTGCAAGGGGATTGAAATTCATGAGGGACATAAAGCCTTCTGCTTGAGGGCATAAACCAACCACTAACTCTATCAGGTGAGGAAGAAGTTTCTCAGTTAGAGTAGTTGCTATGTAATTGTGTGTTATTGGGTCTCTTGCACCTTCTTCAGCAGCATCTGGTAAAGGCCCTTGTCCGAGAAGGGGCTCTTGACTAGACCGGCCACTGACCCAGTTAAGTATCACAGCTCCTGTGTCCCCCTATGCACGTATCACCTTACATAGTACTTTCCCTGATACCTTCTGCCTTCCCTGTTAATATCTTCTTAACCGTCAATGAAACCTCACATCTCATTCCAAGAATTAAATCCAGGAAGGGGCCTGAGTAATCAGGAGTTGTTGGAGTATCTAAAAGACTGTGGAGCATCCTTGTGGTCCAGTTCTCATCTGCAAAAGCAGACAGGAGCTTGCTCATGTATTCTTGTGAGTCCAATTTACCCACACAGGTGGGTACTTACCCCTTCTGTCTCCATTCCCTTCTGTTACTCTAAACTCTGAGAGACATTTTAATCACTGTCAGTGAAACAAATTATTAGAAAAGGGAAAACTATAGATGAACCTGAATTTGCTCCCATGCAAGTCAATAGGTTTTTGTCCCCATTGATTTCAATGAGTGTATTATGAATAGTAATGGTATTTAACATCTATATTGCAGCAGCACCTAGATGCTTCAACCAGACCCCACTGAACTGGCTACTGTACAAACATAAGAAATGGCGTGTCCTGCCTCAAAGAGCTTATGACCTAAAAGGTGAGACATGACAGGTGAATGAAACGTAGCCTTTGTATGTACAAAGAGGAATTGCACTGGTTCAACCTAAACCAATTTAGTTAAGCCAGTGCAAACCCCTGTGTGGACACACACACTCTGGTGTAAGAATGATTTCTTTTGATTTAGCTTGAACTTGTTTCTAATCGATGTAAACTAGCCTGAAGCAAACCAAGGTATAAACTGAAATAAGAGTGTCCCCGAAGGGATGGGCACTAGTTTAACTAACTCGGTATATAAATATGTCTTAGCTTGAACCAGTGCCTCTTCTGCATGTAGACATGCCTAAGGCTAGGAGGCAGGTACTGGAAGGATGGAGGAACAAAACCAGCAGGATGATTTTAGCACTGACCAGCGGCGTGTGCCATTTTTAGCAAATCAGTAGCAGCAAACACAACTCACCACCTGCCTAGCCATGATCAGATGGCAATTTTCTAAATGAATTATGGGCAGAGATGTAGAGGGGAGCAGGCAATACACATATGCCATATCCTTGTTTAGCTACTGCTGTTGCCAAGGAATCTATTTTTTTGTGTGTATTTAGTGCTTCAATGTCAATTTCTCCCACCGCCCAGGAATAAGCTACTACTGACATTTCCAAGGGGAAATTATATTTTTGGTGTTATATGTGGGGTTTTTTCCCTCTGTCTCAGTCAATTCATTTAGCTGGTAGGAAGACCAACCCCACATTTCATATAATATGCTTTTTTTTTTAATGTAAGGCATTAGCAGGAAGGATGCTTCAGCACTGATCTGGAGAAAAAAGCCACTGAAAAGTGTCTTTAAGGCGCGAGAAATCCAGTGTAGCATGAATAAAAGCATTTCCATCACATTTCTGTTCTGATTACACACCTACTCAGAAATCGAGATAGCTTGTTTAACTCATCAATCTACTGGGTGCAGTGTCACGGAAATTACAAGGAAGCTGTGCAAAACCTTCTGTGCTGTATTACATTGTACGGACTGGCATACTTATCTGTTGTGGGGGGGGGGGGAGTTTGAATGTCACGTTTCTGTATGGCTCATACCATGACTCCTCCAAAGCTGACTTTCAACCTTCAGTTCACCCGATTCAAACATAGTGATTTTCAAAAGGATTTTTCCCCCTTCCTTCAATAGTAAATCGAGCCTTTAGGAAAAGAAAGGTTCTCTGTCTTATTAATTATTTTTGGGACAGAGCCCAACGCTGCCTGCTACACTGGCAAGATCCCACCTTAAAGTGGGAAAAGTGGTGGGAGGGCTGCATGTCTTGGTTTGGCTCTTGCTATTTCTTAGGAAATCTATGGTTTTCAGTTAGGGCCCTTTAACAGTAAAGGGAAAATGTAGCTATAATAGTACAAAGAAAAGGAGGACTTGTGGCACCTTAGAGACTAACCAATTTATTTGAGCATAAGCTTTCGTGAGCTACAGCTCACTTCATCGGATGCATGCAGTGGAAAATACAGTGAGGAGATTTATATACACAGAGAACATGAAACAATGGGTGTTACCATACACACTGTAACCAATGATCACGGGTAACACCCATTGTTTCATGTTCTCTATGTATATAAATCTCCTCACTGTATTTTCCACTGCATGCATCCGATGAAGTGAGCTGTAGCTCACGAAAGCTTATGCTCAAATAAATTGGTTAGTCTCTAAGTACTCCTTTTCTTTTTGCGAATACAGACTAACACGGCTGCTACTCTGAAACCTATAATAGTACAGGCAGTCATCAGACAGCACTATGAAAGTTTGAGCTAGGAGAAAGCCTTGTTCTTAGTGGTGGTGAAGTTATTTTTGTCACCACCAAAGTTGGAGATGGTTTTTTGGTGTGTGTCTCTTCTTGACTAGACTCCTTAGGTGCAGAGCTGCTGCTTACAGGTTATGCTCACTCAAGCCAACACAACCACAATGTGATATCAAAGCTATTACAGTAGCCATCCCTATTGTTAGTTTTCAGGGCGGGCATGGGAATCGTGATACACATTTTAAATGCTCAGACACTTAAAAATATTGTCGGGGAGGGAGGGATGAAGATAGCTTTGTCAGTGTTGGGTTCCATTTTATACAGAGTTTTTTCAAAAACAAGGGGGAACCTCACAAACTTTCTCTGGACATTTTCTTGCCCCTTTTATTTTGAAACAGGGAAAATGTCAAATTTTAAAAATTCAGTAAATCTCACCCAGCTCTAAGGATGGTCAAAACCAGGGAACATCTTTTGCAAAAACAAAAACAAAAAATATGGAAATGTTTCTCATTTTTTTCCTTCAAATTTCAAAATGTTGTGAATGTCAAAGTTCAGAACCTTTCAGCCTGCTCTAATTTTAAAGCCTGGAGCCCCCGATTGCAAGACCACCTCCTGTAAGAGCTGCTGTACATGCAGGCAATGGTTTTTGTAGTGACAACTCTTATTTCCCCAACCCTCTTTTCCTCGATGCAACGAGCATGCCGTCAACTCCAGGCAGCAAGAGCAGAAAAGCAGCTGTTTCCTGTCTGACAATGTCCTCTTTCTTGCAGGACCCATTTGATGGCCACCATAAAGTCAACAGACAGCGCCACAGCTCATCCAGTGTGTGGTGTGGTCTTCAAGGAGATACTGCATTGGAAAGGTGGTTTCCAGGGAACCTGCATCAGCTCTGAATGGCTAAGAGTATCTGTTCCAGGCAAGACAAATACTCCTTGGTGACAGCTGTGCTCTACTCAGGTGTGTAACACCAGGCCTAGAAGTTCTCTCTAATGGCCCGAAGACTACACTTAAGGAACATTTAGCACTACCTACAGGTAGTGCTAAGGCTGACTCATGGGACTGTAGATGAGATATGATATACAGTTTTCATCTTCTGATTAATTGGCTTGCATCCAGACCAGGTTGGTATCAGGCAGTTTTCCAGTGACCTCTCTGCAATGCAAAAGTCAGTATGGTTTCCTTAGGAAATCCCAATTGGAGTAGATCAATAATACCTGCCCCATTAGCAACCTCAGCTGAGAGGTCAAAGATTGAATGGGCTAGAAGAATGAACCATCCTTTCCCTCTATAGCTGGGCTTTCCAGATCAAGGCCCAGATGAAGAGTGAGACCTGAGGGAAGCTTGGCCTGCTGCTGCCTCTGTTGTGTCTAGCATACATGCATAAACTATTCCAGTCTCCAGGCTGTCTGTCTTTTCACCAGGAATAAGGTCACTTTTAAAAATAAACAAAGCTTCTCCTTGGTAGACGAAAGTGACTTTTATTGCATGTCTAAGTAAACGACATCTAAACAACATTAAGATTGTGACACAAGTTAACCGAAGATGGCAAATATAGGCTGACACTTTGTCCTTAACTTGAACTGTTCAGCAAGACAGCCTACATTTAAAGCAGAAATTTGGACTTAACTTGCAGTGTCCTGGGCTTTGTCACTTTGTTACATGCTTAATGCATTTTAAGGCAGTTTCTGAATTGTTTTGTTTTAGCACCACAGGGGTTAAAGATGGGACAAAACCGTTAGTTACTATTGGTATAACAGGTACCTCCATCAGGGCTCCCTAGAACTAGGTGTTGTATAGACAAATCAAAAAGACCAATCTCTCCCCAGACATTTCAGAATCTACATGTCTAACAGGACAAATCAGACAAATAGGAGGGGAGTGAGTGGAAGAACGTGCTAACAAAACAAACCAGGCTGAATAGAAAACCTTTACAGATTTTGTCAGGGAGTTTTACCAGTAAATGGGAGGCAGTGTGTGAGAAATCATAGAGGTGCTTAAAAGATGAACAGACAGGCAGATTAGATCACTTGCTTCATCACTGGTGACCTAGGATTGTTCCCTGGTGTTTATTGCTTCGTCCAGTCAATTCAGTTTGAGTTAGTTGAGGTGGGCCTGAACTAAAATCATGGATCTAAACACCTCAGAAGTATTGGAAAATTCCACTCCAAATCCAGAATTGGTGGCTCAAACCCATCTCTGGCTAGTTTTAGATCATTCAGGTGATGGGGCTTCTGCCACATCTCCTACAAGACTACTCCATGCTCTGTGATCGCAGACAGGACTCTCCCCTCCACCACACTGATATTCAGCCTAAGTTTTCCCTTTCATATTTTCACTATGTTGTTCCTAATTATACCCATCTGTACCACTTTACATAATTCCTACACATCCTTTTTGACTAGGGATGGCTTTTCCTGCTCAGAAGCAAAATGCCAGATAAAATAGCCCCATTTAAACTGGGCTCACATCCTAAAATCCATTCTCTAACCAACCTTTTCTAAAATTCTAAAATGTTCTACTAATTTTTATCTTCTTACAATTATATATTGAGCTTGTAGGTTCTGGCTGGGAGCAAGACAACAAGTGTTGGGTGCCAGGAGGGAGACTGTCCTAAGATCTTCACTTTAATCTAGCTGGCAGAGGTATAACAAGATCTTCTGGCTGAATGTTGAATCTAGACAAAATTCAAAAGGGAAATACAATCCAAATTTTTATCATTGAAGGTAACATTGAAGGAACTGGTGGATTCTTGATCACCTGAAATCCTTAATTCAAGACTGGATATCTTTCTAAAAGAGATGCTCTAGGTCAGCCTAGCGGCTTGTAGTTTAATTCAGAAATCACTGGTCGACAATCTAAGGTCTTTATTTATGAAGGTCAGACTCGAAGATTCTAATGGGTCCTTCAGGCCCTAACTGTATTAATAAGACCTTGAGCCTAGTTTGAGGTAGGAGTTGTGTTCTGAATATTTTTATATTTGCCTTTCAATAGCATTACTCATTATCCTTCTAGCGCTCATATCTATCATCTTTTATTTTCATTAGTATTTGTGTGAATATAGTCCCTAGGACTCCAGTCATGGAGTCACGTGCTAGGTGCTGTACAAACAATGAACAAAATGACTGTCCCTGTTCCAAGCGCTGACAATCTAAATATAAGGTAGGGAAGTACAAGGAAACAGTGAGTCAATACTGGTCAGCATGAAACTTTAACAGAGGAAGTTGGCGTCCTGACTTGATCAGCTGTTGGAGTCGACATCTTGATAGTGTATGAGAGATATAGGTAGGATGGGCTAAGCAGTTTATGTTTGATAGAATAAAGAGTGAGCCAGTGCAGCAATGCAGAGAGGGCTGACATGGTCAAAGTGACAAGCTAGGAAAATGATCTTTGCAACAGCACTCTGCCTGGATACAGGTGGGGCAAGATTGCATTTGCCAAGGTCAGAGGAGGATGTCGCAGTAATCGAGACGTCAGATGATGAGCCTGTAGCTGTGTGGATGGATAGGAAAAGCCAGATCTTAGAGATGCTATGTAGAAAAAATCTGCAAGATTTAGACATATCCTGGATGTGAGGACCCTGGAGTATTGACCTCAGTGTGTCAATGTGAAAAATTAAATCTGAACAGCCTTTTAGGATGGTAGAACTTGATTCTGCTCCCCTTCTGAATATGCTGGGCATTTTATTAAACAGTGTACGCTCTCAATAAAATTATTGTCAAAAGTAGTGTAATTTTAGACCGATGCAACAAAACCAGCCAATCTGTAGGTAAATTCTCCTGTGAATCATTATTATCTACAGGCTCTTTCATTTTCTTTTGGTTGAACAAGAAATTATGGCTATTCACTGGAAGTAATTTTCTGTCCATTTTGGTCCCTTTGAGTTGTATTCGGAATGTAAGATGCTGAGCTCGTCCACACATAGTAACACTAAAACTAAGTGGCATTCAAGAATACCAAAGGTAGCATCTCTCTCCCTGATTGAGCCCACAGGGTTACCTGTGCAGAGCATGATTACAAGGACCCAAGCAACACATTGTTAGGTAACGAGTGCTGGTTCTGAACTCCATGAGAAATGTACCCCATGATTTCACAGAGGGGGACACAAGCTCATTAAGGGTGTTGTTTCCTTAAGAGTCAGCAGAATCGGAAAGGAAACTAATTCCCGTAAAGGTGGGCCTTGTATACAACATTATTTGATCTGACAGGAACAGCCACACCAAACTGATTGTACAGCTGCTCTTGCCACAGACAGACTCCCTTGAACACCTAGTCCTGGAGAGAGATTTAACGCCTAGCCAGAAGTGCCTACATTGTGCTTCCTAGGCCATTGGTGATCCCTGGAGCACGTGTAGAACAAGTTGGTCACATAGTGTGCCCTCCTTATTTCCAGCTGCTAAGTAGCATTAAAAGACAACTAAAAACACATTAACGACTTCCCTGCTGCTAGCCAGCCCTCAAAGCAATCGCTGCAGAAGCCACAAGGATGTTACGCAATCTGAAAGAGAAAGGGCCTGGGGCCAGAGCCTCAGCTAGGGTATATCAGCCTAACTCCATCGGAGTCAATGGGGATCTGGCCCATTAACTCCAATGGAGCTATGCTGATTTACTCCAGCCTGTAATGTGTTGGCTTGTCCCCAGCCAACAAAGGACTCACAGCCACTTCCAGAGTCTCTTTCCAAGCAGTTTTATGTCCCTAACATATGCAAAAACACAAGATAGTTCTTCAGCCCACCCTGGGCTACAGCTCCTGGGGAATTTTCCCCTTTGCCTTTCAGTCCCTCCTCCATCAGGACCTATGGCAGGATTCTTGTGTGCTCTTTTAGCTGAGCAGCTTTCCCCCTGGAGGTCCTTTCCTCAGCCACTCTCATGACATGTCCCATTCATTCCAGTGGAGCTGCATGGATTTAAACCAGCTGGGGGTCTGACCCACTGACTACAATGTAGCTAGACCCATTTAAGCCCCCATAGGGATGGTGGGTCATGGGAGAATAGGTGTCTATGGGACAACTGGTGTATTAAAAAGGGGTCTATCGCATTATGCAAGTCCACTGCTGCAAGGTGGAGCGTGGCTATCTACCCCTAGACTGTAGCTAATCATAAGAACAAGAGGCAGGTCTCTCTCCCAAATGGCCAGGGAAGGGGGTGTATAAAAAATCTCTTTGTTTCAAAGATATGAAAAGGAGAAAAAATGGGTAAATACAAAAGACGATTACAACTTGTTTGAAATAAATTTGGGGGCAAGGGTGGCATGGAAGGGGGTGTGGGCAGGAGGAGGAATCTGTAAACTGGCTGCAGTGAACCAGGGGTGGGGACAGCAAGCAGCATAGAGGGATGCGTAGGAAGGGTGAAGGCAGTGCATGGTCCTGGGGTAGCCTCGAGTGGCGCATGAAAAGGGATAAGGGACATGGAGGTGGAGGAACTTGAGAGTCATGAACTTTGCCAATCTGGTCCCTGTGCCAGCCTCCCTTCAACTCTAACCCCTGCAGCTGAAATGAGCTCCCTGCCCCCTGCACCACCCCAATTCAGTCAGAGGATTCAGAGCAAAGCATGGGGGTTGCCACAGAGCATTCACTGTTTCCCTCTGTGCAAAGGTTCTCTCATGAAGTCAGACAGTGTCCTCTGACTCAGGTGACCAATCCCATGCCAGGGGTCAAAGAGTCAAAGAGAACTCCCACAAGGCGAGAATTTGTCAGGGGAAAAGGGGCTGCATGCACGGGATAGCTCCCTCTGACTTGGCTAAGTTCAACACCCCAGCTTCTGATACTCTGGTTGAACAACTACAGGGCAGCGTAACTAACTCACTCACTCAAAAGCCCTTACGCAAACATGAAACCCAAAATGTGGTTAATTCAGAGTTCATTGTTTCTTTCTTCTCCCCACAAGTACTGGGCCACAGTAAGATATGAAGAAGCATCGACTCTATTAGGTTTTAGCTATTCACTATATTAATCATAATCCAGCTCACCTTTCAAAAAGTAAATAACATCTTTAAGATTATCAGACTCAGTTTTGAGCAACATTTTTCTTATTAAACAAGCACACAAGGCTGGGAAAAATCAATTGGCGAGTTAAACTGGGCTGAGTGTAGAAGGTGTTTGTTATCACCCATGTAGTCACTGCAAAAGATGACAAAGCTGCCACATTATGAGCAAACGTAATTTTGCAGGGATCAGGATGGATTCAGGTTTCCAGCTTCTTCCCTTTTGTAAGGGAGTGCGCTGTGCATGCACATCCCTTCCCAGCAAAATTCAGCTGCTTTCATGTCAGACTATTTAAGACTCCCAGGGAAGGTGCGGTAGGTACAGCATATGACACACAGACACTGCACAAGGTTCTACAGCACTGGTGCTCTTTACTTAATCACCTGAGAAATGCACAGATCTATATGAAAGGAACAAACCCTACACATATTCCCCCTGTCCAGCACACCTTTCCCTGGGGAGTCTTTGGGGAACCATCTGAGTTCAGGTAGGCAGTCCCGTTTCCCCCTGGCCCAACTGCTGCAGAAGCCTCCCTTGTCTTAAGCTGGCAAAAAATGGCCAAAAAGAGCAGCTACTGCCCTTCATAACTTTCCAGTCTCTTAGTTAGGTGCCTCAACAGCAGATCACAGAGTACCTCCAGGGGGCTTTGTTGCTAGGCAACGTCTCCTTGCTAAACCAGTTCCCTAAGGTAGGAGGCAGTCTATTGTCCAGGAAGTTTGTAGTTCAATAGAGGACCATCCAAATTTAATGACCTTCTACTGTCAGCTCCATACCACTACTCTTTGGGAATTTCAGTCCAACATGGAGGTAAAGGGGCAACAGAGAAGGTAAAGAACCCCACTTCCAAAATGAAATCTGCAGTCTGACACAGCTACATATAATGCACCCACAATAGCTAGCAGGATTCCTAAGTTGTACAGATAATCCCCCAAACCATCACAGTCTGTCACTTTGACTATTTAGCTGTACTGGAGTGGAGCCTAGCTGGTACAACCACAAATGGGACCTCAGAGTGCCAGGATGTGTACGAAGACATAGTAAGTGACAGCTTTTTCCCAAAGGATGTGGGAGGAACAGAGGCACAGAGAGGTAACGTGAGTTGCCCAAGGTTACAGAGCAGGTCAGTGTTGAAGCCAGGAACAGAATCCAGGACTTCTGATGCCCATCCATTGGACCATGTATTCCTAATGCAAGGTAGTCAAAGTCAGTACAGGGCTGTACCTCACATACCAGTTGTTGGTGCCCAAAATTCATTAATATCTATTTCACTAAACGTTGTAAATAAATTTGAAAAAAATCAAATTAAAATTTTCCACTTTTTTTTCCATGTGAAAACTGGGTCCTTTGTACCCCTGTGACATGAAAACAACATGGAAACTACAGAACTTTTTGCAAAACTAGTTTTCCTTCTTTTTGCCACATCTGTTCAGGATACTGAGCGCGTCAGCAAGAACACTCCAAGTAGCAGTTTCACATAACCCCCAAGCCCACTGTTGCAGGTTTCTCCCCCTCTTTATGGCTAATTCGTGGCCAGAATAAAACAGTGCTGTATTAGTGACTTTGAAATATACACTAAGCTTAGCAGTCCGTTGCTGTAGATTAATGTGCTATTATTTTCCATATTTGATTTACTATCCTTGTTAATCCTGATGCAATATTTAGGTATTAAGGCTCAATAGGGCCTCTAATAGCCACATATTTACATTATTATAATGTGTAAGTCATGCACAGAACTCTCAATATTCAGTTTACTTTGTTAGATGTGTTCTCTAGGCAATTTCGGAACCTTCACCTGGCCTCTGCATGTGATCTGATAACGAGTATCAAGTGAATATTTATAGTGAATACTTGAATGTAACCTGTTTAATTAAATTAATCAATAACACTGTTATCCTTGCTATTGATTTTTAGAAATATTTAGTTGCATATTGCTGGCTCATAGGGTTATTTTAACATCAGAGATACTATTAGTTGACCTCTACAATAATTTAAAAGTGATGCTCAGCCATTTCTTTGCAGAGAGAGTTGAAATGAAGCCATTATATTATAGTTTCTTGTGATCTAGGGGCACATTTTGTAACTCTGTTCAATAAGGTATGCATTGTCATCCCTGTCACTGTAGAAGAAATTCTGGCCCCATTGAAGGCAATGGGAGTCATCACTCATTTTAGCTGAGCTAGGATTTTACCTTATCTTTTTAATGGCATTAAGATTTTGCTCATCTTTAATCACATGATCAGAAATCTCTACCCAGCACTTACTCAAAATAATTTTTAATTGAAAACTACTTATGCCTGTGACATTTAGTTATTTGCTGCACTTTCTCAATATTGAGGTCAAGTTCAAGGTATCTTCACAAAGATTGCTAGTGCAGTGAATAATATCTATGCAAGACCAATATAAGCCAACTTCCGCATTTCTGACTTGGACCATAAATTGCCTCACAGGGTGTATGGCTGCTGCATTATTGCCGACAAATACAGGGTTTTGTGGGTATATGCAAATGTGTGTGGGGAGAGGGGTTGTTGTTGGGGGTTTTTTTGTAAGCATCTCATCAAGTTGCAGTGGGGGAGGTTTAGGTTGGATATTAGGAAAAACTTTTTCACTAGGAGGGTGGTGAAACACTGGAATGCGTTACCTAGGGAGGTGGTGGAATCTCCTTCCTTAGATATTTTTAAGGTTAGGCTTGACAAAGCCCTGGCTGGGATGATTTAGTTGGGGATTGGTCTTGCTTTGAGCAGAGGGTTGGACTAGATGACCTCCTGAGGTCCCTTCCAACCCTGATATTCTATGATTCTATGATTCTATCCAGGGATGAAAATGGGGTCACCTCGAAAACAATCATTGGACTGTCTTTGTCCATTTGGAAACCAGGGTTATTCCTTAAGTGCCAGCTGCATGCTTGGCTCTGCCTCGGCAAGCTATGAAAGAAGGTATGATCCATACCAGCAGAGCTTCCAATCTAAACAGATGGAGAACACATCCTACCGAAAGAACTAGAAGATGATGCTACCTTAAGTCCTATTCATATCCCAATGAAGTCAATGGAAGCTATGCTATTTATTGAAGTTATAATGGGGTAAGTCCTTTAATGACTTTATTTATTGGCTGTGTAGGAAGCAACAGCTTTTGTTGAGGTTGGACAACCTTAACTGATTGGGTTGAAATTTTCCATGCTCGGTTTCTGCCTCAGAGTGACTTTTTTTTTTTTGGAAAGTTGCAAGATAAAGCAGGAGTTCCCCTGCTATTGCTCTTCCCATCTGCCAGGGGCCGCTGTGTGGCATCCAAACTGAGATCAGGGAGACTGTCTGTCCTGTGGTCTCAGTCTGGTGTCCTGGCAGCATAGAGGAGGTTGGAGAAGGTTGAAATAACATTACTGAAGTGCAGAGGGTGAGGAGTTGGACCTGGGGAATGTCATGGGGGAAGGGGGGGGGAGGGATGAGGGTTAGACAAGGGGTGGGGGTAACTGAGACAAAAAGCTGGGTGCAGGGAGGAGCCGAGTGGGAAATTGGGATGAGGGGGCAAGGGAGCAGGAGGATGAGGAATGGGACGAGGAGTCCAGGGGGGAGGAGGAGAAGACATGCCTGTGATGTGGAGAGGGAGTGGGGCTAGGGACTAAGACAGGGATGAGCAGCTGAAGCAGGTGTCAGTGATGTGAGACTGTGACTGGAAGTTCAACAACGCTAAGCTGAAAGGGACCAGGGCAGAAAGGTATAGAACTGCTAGACTGCATTCCCCTCAGAACCTGGACTGGAGACCAGGGCTCGTGAGTCACAGCATTCCTCTGCTGTCAGCAAATATCCAAGAAATCCTCTGGCAAAGTGTGTGCCTCATTTCCCTCTAGTGGCTGGCCTGCATAGAAGATGACAACCTACTACTGCTATTACCTACTCAAGGGGCAGAGCTCTATGCTGTGGATCTAATGGTTCTAACCTCTATCCACCTATGTGACTTGCCCAGCACCACATAGAAACTCTGTGCTGGGGAAGGTAGACAACGCATTTGTCATTGAGGCATTCAGCTGCCTAAACCAGAAGACCCCCCGCCCTGCCATATTCAATACACACCTTCCAATTAGTGCAAGAAAGAAGACGCGTCCTACAGATAACAGCCTCCTTCACTCCACAACCTGATTTGTTCACACAGCAGGTTCATCCTGTTCACTGAATAAGGCAAGGGGCCCTGCAGAAAAAAACAGTATGTGATTATGTAATTAAAGGCAGTATCCTAATGCAGACACACAAGGGATTGAACTAAGGTTGCATGGGCACCCTTGATGCTGGTCTTTCCTAATATTTGAGTGCTTAACTTTGCAACTTTAATGATATTCTTTTAAAGCAGTTTTCTTTTTTGGATGCAATTTACATCTTTACTAAATACAGCAGATGGAGAGAGCAATTCAGTGACAGTGTTTTTATTACCATATGTTGGCATTTTCAGGCTTTGCAGAAAAGATGAGTCTTAAGGAAAGATCTGAAAGATACATTGGACCAGGAAGATCATCTCAGGCGTAAGGGTAGCAAATGGGAAGCAGCTTTCATTAGCAAAGAAAGGGGCTATGGTAAGAGAGAAAAGATGCAAGCAGGGCCAGCGTTAAATATAAATCCAAAAGGAATACAGGAACTTGCTAGTACATAGATGTGCTAGGAAGCTTCTCAGAAATGTCCTTCCTACATGGTGTTGGAGAGGAGAACAAGTCATCACCTGACTATTCTGTCTGCAGATGCAGACACAGATGTGATGCAGTTTACAGAGACGAGAACCCTGGCTGTGGGCCCTTGAACCAGCTATTGCTGTTTTGAGTCACTGTGAGATTTATTCATAGACAACAAAAGCATAACATTTTGAAGCAAGCAGTTGGCCGAAGCTATTCCCAAGCTGATCTGACTCACCAGGCCAAAACAGGACAATTCTGAAGTATACAAGCAGAAAAGCCCCAAGTGAATACCCTCCCAGTTACACTAATTGGAAAATGGTATATATTTTCCCCCAAAAAATGTTGAGTGCAATCAAACATTCATTTTGTTCCAAAAAAGTTTGGTTTTATGATGTAACAAAAGCTAAATTTTAATTAGTGTAAAGGTTTTCTTTTTTTTCCCTTTCTCCTCTTTTTTTTTTCCACTAGAAAAGAAATGGAAGGAAAAAATAACCCTTTGGTTTTCAAAAAGTAGTTGTTCCCGCCCCAGTTTTTTGGGGGGGTGGGAGCTTGTCAAAAAAATCAGAAAATCCGAACAAAAACAAAAATGTTCATTCTGTCAAAAAGCAATTTTTTCCCCCTAAAAACCAACCAACAAACCACTGTTTGGTTGAGAAAATTTCAACCAGCTTAACCTCCTTCCTGTGGCTGCCAAACCTTCAGACACAAGGGGCACCTGGGTCATGGGAGGACCCATCCCATCAGGAACTGGGCAAAATGTTTATGTGAAGATGCTTCTGTTCCTGGCTCTGTGCTCAGGGTGTGGACCATGAGTTGTGTTGTGATAACTTGAGCCCCCACTTCAGAGGCTCTGGTTAATAACGGTAAGTTCACAGATGGACAAACACCCAGGCTTCTTATCAGAGGAGCAGTCTGTCCAAGTTTGTCAGTTCCACAAACCGACCCTTTACCCACAATGCACTCTAGCCCTTGAGTCCTTCCCTGGAGCCAGGGTATCTGCAGGACCTTCCGGATCACCACAGCTCTTCTCCCAGTAGCACACAGCTCCCCCTGTAGCTATCTGGGAAGTCCCTTTCCCTTGGGATCCTCCTCTCTCTAGAAGCACTCTCCCCTAACTGAGCTCTGGTAACCTTTTAACAGCTTTGGTAGCCACTTAGCTGTCAACCAGCTACCGAGGCAATTAATTAATTATGGGTGGGGCAAGACCAGCTTGTTCTCCTTAAAGAAGCCCTCACTGGGCCCTTACTCCCTTTAGAAGGGCTATCCACCCCATGACACACATCCTCCTGGTTCCCCATCCTTCTGATCCCCTAACATTCTCCTCAAATGCAGCCCAGTTCTGGAGAGACGCTCATTGTACTCCCTTGCTCCCCAGGTGTAACACATTTCTCCACCATAGAATTTTGGGGGAGATGAAAGGAAACTTGGTTGCACGTTGAATGTTGTTATTTTCTATTTGGGAAGGGAACGAAATAAACTTGAAATGGCCCCTCGCTTAGCTGTCCAGGCTCACCCATACCTCTTGTTTTAGGGAGAGGCTGCAGTGAGATGATATATAACCCTCTGTTAGCTTTTACCCAGTTCCACACATTAAATTGTAGCTGAATAAAGGTTAGCGGTAGGCTAAGAAAACAGACTAAATTACACAAGCCACCTCAGTAAGGAAAGACATTACTTAAGTGTGGGGGAGGGATAGCTCAGTGGTTTGAGCATTGGCCTGCTAAACCCAGGGTTGTGAGTTCAATCCATGAGGGGGCCATTTAGGGATCTGGGGCAAAAATTGGGGATTGGTCCTGCTTTGAACTGGGGGTTGGACTAAATGACCTCCTGAGGTCCCTTCCAACTCTGATATTCTATGATTAAGTAGTACATTAAATTAACTCTTCTCTAGCTTGGGAAGTTCATCACAGACTGTGTGGCAAAGCCAATCCATGAAGACATTGACTTCCAACAGTCATTGCTGGCCCAACCTTAGGGGGCGCTGGGTGCCTCGTGGGAAGACTGAACACCATTAACTCCCAATTAAATCCATGGTCTCTAGCCTGCATTGCTGATGTCAGTGAACTGGAGTCAAGAGACCTGAGTTCTATTTTTGGCTCTGCCACTGAGTTCCTGCATGGCCTTAGCCCAAGTTACTTTTACTATCTCTGGGTCTCTCAGCTGTAAAATTAGGGTAAAACTTGCTTCCCTTTGCAAGGCACTGTGAGATGCATAGCTGAAAAGGGCTATGTAAGTGTTATTATCCATCACTGGAGGCAGGCCCACCGACAGCAATTCTGGGCCCCACGGCAGAACAGTCCATGCGCTGCCACCGTGTATCATGCAGAGCGGGGCTGAGAGCAAACTCTCCATCAGGGACAGCGAGTTGTATGGGCCCGTGGTGCCCGTGCTCCAGAAATATTCAGAGCACAGGGGCTCAGCTCCACCAATGTTTGGGGCTGGGTCTCTCCCCCGGCCCTGCCTGCCGCTCCTTGGCAATTTAAAAGGGCCTGGGGGCCCCCACCACCACCACTGGTTGCACCACGGGGTCTAAAGTGGCTTCCTGCCCATCCTTGCTCCGCACAGCGTACCACTTCTGGAAGCAGCCGGCACGTCCCTGCGGCCCCTTGGGGGGGGTGTCTCTACATGCTGCCCCCGCCCCAAGCGCCAACTCTGCCATTGGAACTGTGGCCAATGGGGCAACGGTGCACAGAGAGCCCCCAGCTCCCCTGCCTAGGAGCCGCTGCCAGAGGGGTTTGCGGGTCGCTTTCGGGAGCTGCCCAAGGTAAGCGTCTCACCCCCTCCCGCACTTGAACCCCCTGCCCAGCCCAGAGCTTGCACCCCGCACACAAACTCCCTCCCAGAGCCCGCACCCCCTCCTGCACCCCAACCCCCTCCCAGAGCCTTAGGCAGGGGTGGGGGTGGGACTTATATCCGTTCTGGGCGCCACCAAAAAGTATACAAACCTGCTGCCTCTGCTCTCCATCTAGCCTTCTGTAGCCTGGTTCCCTTTTGAAGTCAAGCCACTTTACAAATCCATCTTCCGTTTGCATATACATACATTATGCAGCATATGATCAACATAATAAATGGCATGAAAAGGTTTCGCATAATGCACTGTTACAAAATGTTGCTATGCAAAATTTGAGGGGAGGAGGGCTTCTTCTTTTAAAAAAACCCAAAAACCCAACCCACTCTGGCTAAGGAAATCCTGAATGAAGGAAAAAAATGGATAATTGAGGAGGACAAGGGGATTAGAACTTTTTAATGACAGACTGACTGGCTCATGGTAATGAGCAGCTGTGGCAAAGTTCCTGGTATGGCAAATGAACACTAGTGAATTTCTGCTTTAGTAATTCCCGGGAATAAGTCAGAGAAGACGACTCATTGGTGTAAAGCTACCTTTAGCATGTAGGAATGGCTGGGGTCTATTGAAGGGAAGAAGCCAGCAGTTAAAGCTGGAGATTCTCTTAACCCCTTACTTGTTTCAGAAACGATCTTCCTAGGGAACAAAGGAAAACTTCTGCTTTTGACTCAAAATGACACTTCTGGAGGCTTTCAGGATGTTGGATGATGTAACCATTTATGCTTAACATTTATGCTTGCATAAAAGCCCAAATTAAAATAAAATAAATAAATAAAAACAACAGCCAAACAAGCAAAACATGTGCCACTGTTTAAAAGGAACAGAGGGGAAAAAAGACCCCTCACCCTAATACAATCTTAGCTGCTTTTGTCAGATTGAAAGGATTTTATCCAATTTCCCCATTAATCAGCTGATAAAGGGGCCCCACAGTCTGACACCAAGCATAAGATAATGTCAATGTTATTTGCAAACTGCTGCATTATAGTGACAGCCTAATGTTTATTACTAGCAAATTACTGTCATTTTATTAAAAGGGCCCACAGAATTGGCTTTGCTAAGTACAGCTTTCAGTCCCGCTGAAAGGAAAAGCGAGCGATTCTGCTCTCTCTCTCTCTCTCCCGTGCTGTTCTCCATGACTTGAACACAACATTTGCATTGGTTTGTGCAGATGGCTCTGTGAACATGCTAACTAATGTACAATGCCTGGAATTTTAAAGAGGCGGAAACCTTTTCATCTGGAGCACTCCTTGGATTATTTTTGCTGAAAGTAGCAGAGTAGTGCATGGCCTAAATTTTTTTTTTCTGGAATGCTTATGCTGTTTGGGCTAGATTCTGCTATCCTTACTCAGGGTGACTAGTTGGTCGCTCTGCTAAGTCACTGGGAGCACTTGGAGAGTAAGGTGCTACTCAGTTTGAGTAAGGGTATCAGAACCTGGCCCACCAGATTTGTACATAGAGGACAGCCAGAGTGTAACAGTTTCAGCAGCTAGGATCTTCCCTGTCACTAGGGCAAAACATTTCCAAAGTAGCCACTGATTTAGGGTAGCTCAATTTTTGGGTGCCCAGCTTGTCACATTTTGGACCCAAGCATGCAGCACTCCAGATGAGGTAAGTGTAGGGTGACCAGATAGCAAGTGCGAAAAATTGGGACAGGCAGTGAGGGGGTAATAGGCCCCTATATATAAAAAAAAGCGCAGAATATTGGGACTGTCCCTATAAAATCGGGACATCCGGTCACTTTAGATCAGTGGGAGCTGCTGGGGCTCCACATCTTCGAATATCAGGCTCCTGGTGTCTCAAATTGGAAACCTGAAAATGGAGGCATCCAAAATCTGCTGCCTTATCCTGTGATGTTCTGAGCTCCTCCTACAAGGAGCTGAGCACCCTCAACTCATGGGAATTGATGGCATTCAGCGTCCTTACTTAGGTGGAAGGACACAGGACTGGGTAACAAATACTATTACTAGAGAACTGAAAGAGCTGCCAAGGCAGGCTCCTGAACGCCGAAACAGGGAGGCACAGAGCCCTCCACAGGTGAGAATGCTGCCCCAGAGGCACGGTGTAGCATGCTCTATGTAGGAAGGGTACCGGCAATCACACTGATTTCAGCCCCTCTTGGTGGATCAGAGGCTTTACCGCTGCAGGCAGGTTCCTAGCACCACGAGGTGCAGAAAAGCTGGAACTTGGAAAAATGAACTCGGCGTTTTCAGCAGTTGCTCGAATATATCATTTCCTTGGGACACGATCAGCCAGGGAGTTCATAATGTAACATTTGCACCTTGGTGTTCTTTGAGTGTGGACACCTGTGAGCTCCTGCTGTTGGGTCATTCCTGGGAAGTCTCTGGTTTTGCAGTCCAGCTGAGTGCTTATTCCACTCCAGAGTTTTGTTTTTTCTAATTCTCTTTGGACTCTAGATTGCAGTTTCTCTAAATATTAGACAAGACTGTCTCTGTTCTATTATGTTCTACTTTTTTCATTTCCACAGTGTCCAAGGTCATTCTGACTGATCGGGTTACTGGCCAGGGGTCGTTATTACACCTAGTGACGGGCGAATTACAAACTATTCAGAGTTCCCTCAGATAAATATCCAAAATGATTACTGAAAACTTTTCAGAACAACTGAAAGAGACTCATGATGCCCTCTCATCCCAGAGATGAGCAGGGCTTAGGAGTGTACATTTGTTTGGCAAATCTCCAGCTAGGGTCTGGTCTGGAAGCCATGTAGAATTCAGCTAACTGCGTTTCACTTGGAACCTTTCAAATCCCAAACCTAGGAAAGTGGGATAAACCGCCACAGACCAAAAGCAAAAGAACCATCAACATTAGCAAAGAAGGAAACCTTGGCATTCTTGCACTGCTCTTCTGTCTACTTCTACTTCCAAAGTGAATTAGAATCAACTGAATAAAGGCCACTTTCATTGGGATGAGTGTCTACACAGGGGTTTAATGTGGTTTAACTAATTCATTTTAAAGTCACAACTCGTTAATTTGGATTAATTTTCTTGAGTGTCCCCATGTAGCAAGCCCCCAAGCTCCTTCTCCAAAGCCGAATATTACTACATAAAGACTCCCAAGTCTGGTTTCTGAGGCATGACCCACACACATGACTTGCCATGAGCTGAACTAGCCCAAGTTGTGGACATAGTTGATACCCCTCCTAAGACTGTTCCTGACCAGAAGTGGTCTTCTCATGTGGAAGGGTGATGATGAAGATTGTAGAGTAGGAAGGACAACCCAATGTGCATAGAGAGTCCCTTAATAAGAATCTTCTGCGCTGAATAGTGTTTGTGTCTAAGAAATGGGTTCCTTATATCTTGGCTGAATGCAGAGCTCCACCAGCTCTGGTAACTTAGTGTCAAGTGAGATTTACAAAAAGAAAAATAAATAAGTCAAGAGGCATAACTGTCCGAGCCAGCAGTGCGGGAGTGAAATAATGCAGACAGCTCACCACTGGGCCAGTTCCTATGCCAGCAAGGGACAACCCTGAGGGTGCCTGCTCATTGCCAGTTCAGTATGGGCCATCTGTGTCATTGCCCTGATTCCACAGTTTGTGCTAGCAGTGGACTGTCATGGCAGTAATTCTGCACTTGTTGGCCGGCAGACACACATTGTTTGAGAAAGTCATTTGCATTGTATAATGTGTGCGCATTATACACTAAGGGCCAGATCCACAACGGGTGGAAATCTGGATACCTCCACCAATGTCCAAGGAGTTACACCATCTGAAAATCTGGCCTTTTTGTTTCAAAATAAAAATAATAAAAGGCAAATTAAAATTAAACATACGGCACACTACTGCTAAGTTCAGGAAGGATGAGTCATTTCCAAGACATCTGGGAAACTACAAGTATGTGAGTTGTTGTAATCAACAAGAACTTAATTGCATATACTATTGACCTGTAGTACACAGAGATGGATTTAGTATCAAACATTCATAATGGGATTTGGTAGCAATAAAAATCTGGTGCGGAAAAGATTGCTAAATGCTTTTGGGGAACTGGTCATTTGTGAAGATATAATAATTTGCGTGTAATCCCAACCCATAGCCCAGTCAAGGCTCTTCAATCTGCAGACAAGAGAGAAAAGGAATTTTAAAGCCCTAGTAACTGACAAGAGTTTGTCACTCCAATGGATGTCAAAGGCTTGAGAAACAGGAGCTGCTTCAGCCACTGCTGAAACGCAGCCACCCCCAGGGCAGAATGCAGCAACTGTGGACCAGCACACAGCCGTGCCATGTACGAGACTGACGGGAAGTGAAAAATAACTTCTGCTGTTGGAACTGCAGCAGGAATTTCACTAGAAAAGATGCATAGTAATGACCCCAAGTTGGAGTTTTTGAACAGATGGGAGCTACGTTCCTTGTTCTTGTGAAAGTGCCATGGGATCTTTCAAATCCACAACTGGTGAGGTCTTTGATTTTATGTCTTACTTGAAAGATGGCCGCTCCAGGCACACAGTTCCCCTATACTCTGCTTTTGCTGCCGAGAGTGCAGTTCTGGTGTTGAAACTGCTGCTACCTTTTTTAGTTTTCGAGCTACATTTGGTCCCAGCTGAGTTTACGGAGCTAATATCATAGAATCATAGAATATCAGGGTTGGAAGGGACCTCAGGAGGTCATCTAGTCCAACCCCCTGCTCAAAAGCAGGGCCAATCCCCAATTTTTGCCCCAGATCCCTAAATGGCCCCCTCAAGGATTGAACTCACAACCCTGGGTTTCGCAGGCCAACGCTCAAACCACTGAGCAATCCCTCCCCCCATAATCTGGGTTGTTTCCAAAAACAGAAGGACAATGATCCCCATATGAATCAAGAGCTGTGCAACACACTGAGGTAACAGAGACTTCAACCAGGCTAATAAATGCTGGCCTCAAGATGGACATTAAACGATTTAACAATATGGTTCATGTGCTTCTCAAAGGGCAAAGCCTGGGGTCAGGGATGAGTGCAGTTATAGGAAAACCCCAAAGGCACAGAACTAGTCTTGCCAGAGGGCTCAGTAGGTGATGGGTCCTAATCTGAGGGAATTCAGATACAGTTGATTAATTCATCAGCTAATGTAAAAGGCGAGAGGGAATATCTAAGCAGTGCTTGCCTAGACCCAGAAATCACTGTTAAAAACGAAAGTCAGGTTATTCATTACCATCTACTGTAGATTTGAATGGCTCAAAGGGGTGCTCATTTTCCCACCGCTGTACTTTGCATGGCCTGCTCTGAAGCTCAGCAGTGTCCTGCTGCTCCAGTAACATCCCGGCCCGCAGGATATTGGGTGCAAAATGGCTTTGACTTTGGACGCTTAGGTCCAAGTCTAGGATTTGGTGACAGGTGAAAATTGGCCTGCAGGTCCCTCCTCAGGCACGACCTATGCATATGACAAAACCACCATCTCTGGCTGGATTGTGTAATTGGCATCCTGTGCTAACGAGAGGGCCAAGACTGGGCTTTCATTGGTGCTGGGTTGAGGTTCGGCACCTGACAACATTCTGTCTGGCTCTAATCAGCACTTGCAGTCCTTAGCTTTCACAGGCACTGAAATCACACATATGGATTAAACGCAGCCACAATTTTTAAAAAACACTCTCCGCCCCTTTCCCCTGCTCCCCCCCTCCCAAAAAATACCTTGAAGTAAAAGGCAGCTTTTGAAAATAAACCATGAGCACTGGCGACTAATTCCATCCCATCGCACCGGCCAAAACCCATCCAGAGACCAGTGCTGAGGCTTGATCAGCCTAAAAATCCCATTTAAGAAACCCTGAAGTCATGTAACTTTCACTGAACATGTTAAATGTATAAAGTGCAGCTCCACGGTTATATCTAGGGCTTCTGTTGGTCAGGGTTTATTTTAGCAATGTTTGAGTTCTATGTAGCTATCCAAAAATTGGAGGAGAGGGGCTTCCTTTTTGTGTATACACATAATCCTGTTTCAAACACCACTAGTTGGAAGCGCACTAGGGAACCTTTATCGCACACCAGCAGGGTCTGTGCAGACCAATTAATACACAACACGTTAGTGCATTTTAGAAATAATCTCCCCTCCCGTAGTCCACATTACTGTCCTGAGTGGACATGCATTTAGATACAAACCAGGGGGCAGGGACATTGCTTCTGTAAACAAACTGCACTGGGAAAGGGGTAAAGCCGGCACGACTTGTGTAACCATTCCCAATGTTTTCCCTGCATTTATCGGATAAACACAGATTTTGTTTTCTGTATCAGGCATGTTTTATCAGTGTCGATCGGTTAAAACCTAAAATCAGAGGCCCTAGTTACAACTAATGCCAGAATACAAGGCATGTACAAAGGACACTAAAAGGCATTGTCAACTCTCTTAATGCACCTAAAATCTGAAAGCATTTACCTGATTTTTGGGAAGGGCTGAAAATAATAGGTGATTGGGTGGGATTTTCAATAAAACCTAGGTGAGTTACAAACCCAAGACCTATTGAAAGTCATGGGACTGGCATGTTCTGGGGTGCAATCTGGACCAGTGAGACGCAGTGTCACCACCTGCCCTGTAACCCCAGGTGCCTTAAATGCTCTGTTGCTGTGGCTCGCAGCCTGGAGCCAGCAGGCAAGCATATACTGAGTGTCTGTACCTTAAACAGCTCTGGCTCAGTGCTCAGATTCCAGCCACCTGCTTGTTACACTCCAGACACACTCTGGTATCCACCAGCCTTGGTTACTACAGGTCAAGTGACTCCAACACACTCCCATTTCCAAATTTTCCACAAATTGCCCAAATTTAGACCCCATTATTTTTATGTATAGTTGGAATTATGTTTTCCAGTGTGCATTACTTTGCATTTATCAATATGAATTTCATCTGCCATTTTGTTGCCTAGTCATCCAGTTTTGTGAGATTCCTTTGTAACTCTTCACAGTCTGCTTTTAACTTAACTATCTTGAGTAATTTTGTATCATCTGCAAACTTTGCCATCCCACTGTCCACCCTGGGGACACCACTCCTCATTCTAGTCTACCCTTTGTTTCTTGTCTTTTAACCAGTTACTGATCCATGAGAGGACCTTTCCTCTTATACCATAACAGCTTATTTTACTTAACAGCCTTTGGTGAGGAAGCTTGTCAAAGGCTTTCTGAAAGTCCAAGTACACTATATCCATTGGATCCCCCCTCTGCATGTTTGTTTACTCCCTGCCAAAGAATTCTAATAGATTGGTGTGGCATGATTTCCCTTTACACAAGCCATATCGATTTTTCCCCAACAAATCATGTTCATCTATGTGTCTGATAATTCTGTCCTTTATTATAGTTTCAACCAATTTGCCTGGTACTAAAGTTAGGCTTACTGGCCTGTAAATGCCAGGATCACCTCTGGAGCCTTTTTAAAAAAATGGCATCACATTACCTATTCTCCAACCATCTGGTACAGAAGTTGATTTAAGTGATAGATTACAAGCCACAGTTACTAGTTCTGCAATTTTATATTTGAGTTCCTTCAGAACTCTTAGGTGAATACCATCTGGTCCTGGTAACTTATTACTGTTTAATTTATCAATTTGTTCCAAAACCTTCTCTATGGACACCTCAATCTGGGACAGTTCCTCAGATTTGTCACTTAAAAAGAATGACTCAGGTGTGGGAATCTCCTTCACACCCTCTTCAATGATGACTGATGCAAAGAATTCATTTAGATTCTCTGCAATGGCTTTTATCTTCCTTGAATGCTCCTTTGGTACCTCAATCATCCAGTGGCATGCTTCCTGCTTTTGATGTTTGCAGTCTGGCAGGCTTCCTGCTTTTGATGTACTTTCCCCCCCCTTTTTGCTGTTAGTTTTTGTCTTTTTCTTTAAGTAGTTGCTCTTCAAATTCTTTTTTGGCCTGGCTATTTATACTTTTACACTTAACTTGCCAGAGTTTATGTTCCTGTCTATTTTTCTCACAAGGATTTGACTTCCTGGTTTTAAAGGATGCCTTTTTGCCTCTAACCACTTCTTTTACACTAATCACATCACAATAGATATAGCCAGGTACTTAAAATTCTGACCATTGTTGAAAGATATAGATGGATCAGGAGGCCTGTCTTAAACTACAGCTGAGGCTTTTTAAATTTTAAAGCCTATTACATAGAGCTAATGGGAACAATACATTTACAGATACATGAAATAAGGTGGCGCTGCGTTCTGCCCAGAGAATGTGAAATGCTGCAGGTACTCGAAAGAGAGTAAATAATATATTGCAGGTGGCTGGAGTTTTAATAGTAAAAATCTTATTGAAAAATAAATGCTTGGGTGCAATTGAAAATGCTACCTGCTCTCTACCATGTCTCTGTAATAGACAATAGCAAGAGCCGCTGATTAATAAGCACCGCTGTTTACTGAAAAGCCATTGGATTAGCGGCCTGCCCACATACACTGTGCTCCATTTGGCTAATCAAAAGAGAACTCTTGTGTCATAGTCAGAGAATGCCAGTGCTGTGGGGTAGGGGGGTGGACACAGAGGGATCATCTCTCTCCTATTAAAATGTAGTGCATATAAGACGTATTTGTTATCCTCTCTCTCTCTCTGTTGGGGAAGGGGTTGTTGTTTTTTATTTAGTAAAATGTAAGCGGTGGGAGGGAATGAAGTGAACGTCAATTCGTGCAGGCTGGTAAGGAAAATCCCGACTGAGGAAAGCACTTAGGCATGCGCTTAACCTTAAGCACGTTTAAGTCCCGTTGATTTCCCTGGAACATAAGTACGCCGGGTGAGGTTTTTGAAAGCACCTAAATGACTGAGGAGCACAAGTCTCATTGAAAAGTCGATGAGGCTTGTGCCTCTAAGTCACCTGGGTAGTTCTGAAACCGGCCCCCAGGCTTGAAGTTAAGCACATGCTTACGTGCTCTTGCTGAACAAGGATGCTGTCCCAAACAAGGTGTCTCAGTATGTGAATGCAGATGGAAATTCAAGTACGTACGTGTTGCTGGGAGAGAAAATTGAGACGCTTAAGCGATTGTGTCCACTCCCCCTCACCTGGTGATGTCTATTGCTGTAGAACATCTATTTACAAACCAGGTCAGACTCGCAGAGCTGCGAAGTAAAAATAGAAAAGCTATTACAGAGCAGACAGGGTCTGAGACGCGCGTTTCACTGCAAGGGTCAGGGCCACGGATTTGGGTTTTTCTCCTGTAAAGTGAGATAATATGTAAGTGACGTGCCTCACAGCTGGCGGGGGGGGGGGGGGGAGAGGGAAACCAAAAAGCTTTCCATGGTCACAGTTTAAGCAGCATGTCAGCAGCTGCAGGGTGCAGCTCCTTTGGGCTGCTGTCAGCCTTGCCCGGGAGTGATCAGTCTCTAGATGCAAGGTGCAGGCCACTGCTGAGAGCCAGAACCCTGGAGTTCTGTTCAGTGCTAAGCTGGCTGAGGAGCATATTAATCAGGCTATCTTAGCTGGCACTTTATAACCTGAAGAAGCTTCTTAGAAGCCTCTTGGAGTCTTTCCCAGGCTGTGACCTGAACTGTCTCTTCAGGTCGCAGACTCTGTTACATTAAAAGCCTGTGGATCCCACTTGGACTGTTGTCTGATTTAGCTATTCTTGTAACTTACTGCAGGGCCTGCTTGGCAGAATATTTACTGGAGACAAGGTCTCAGGGCATGTCTCGTCAGTGTTTAACTTGCACCATGTGACACCATATCGACTCGACCACTTGTTTATAGAGCCCTACTGGGCCAGGGGCCATCGGATGTGCTGGATCACCTACCTGTATTCATTGAATAGGGTGTGTCAGTGGATTGCTGTCCTTTGCTTGGGTGATATTGCTGTGCAACCATGCCACCGTGGGCTGTGATCGCATCAGATCGCAAAATCAGCGCTCAGTACCCAGCGCATGCGGCTCTTCAGAAGTTAATCTGTGGCTCCTTGCATAGGCACCGACTCTGGGGCTGGAGCTACAGGTGCCAACTTTCCAATGTGCCAGGGGTGCTCACTGCTCAAGCCCTGGCTCTGCCCCAGGTCCTGACCCCACTCCACCCCTTCCCGCACCCTCCCCTGAGCCTGCCATGCCCTCGCTCCTCCCCCTTCTCCCCCAGAGCCTCCTGCACACTGTGAAACACCTGACTGTAGCAGGTGGGAGGCATGGGGAGGGGGAGGGAGAGGGAGGCACTGATTGGTGGGGCTGCTGGCAGGTGGGAGGCACTGGGGACAGGAGGGGGGATCTGATGGGGAGGCTGCTGACATATTACTGTGGCTCTTTGGCAATGTACATTGGTAAATTCTGGCTCCTTCTCAGGCTCCGGTTGGCCATCCCTGACCCAGTAGGTTGAAGGAAACAGGAGGTAAATAAGTAGGTGATCCTCGTCCCTTTGTCAGTATCGATCCAGCAAATGGTGCTACAGGCTTCTGTTGGAAGAGGCAGCTAATAGATAAGATTACAAACAGAAGTTCTGATCCCCTGCATTATATTTTGATTGGATACAGTATTCTGTATTCTTCCTAGATTCCAGAGTACCGTTGCTTTGTGCTTGTAAACAGCTGCTGGGTTCCACCCCAGAGCTGGCTGCAGTTCAAGGAATTCCTTCACAATGTGCATTAGGAATATGAACTATTCTTATCCCATGTCTTATATCGTTCACCTTGGTAGCCTAAGATCAATAGTCAGGCAATGGCACCCAGTATTCTAATATTCCCAGACTTACCTTGGAGAGCTGTAATAATTCCATGGCAAATCCCTACAACCGAGTACCTCCTCTTGTCACCGTGGTGCTATCCTGTTTTTGTGTCTTGCAGTCTGACTCCCTTCCCAATGCTGATCTTAACAAGTAGCAGAGAGTTTGCCAGCATAACCAAGCAACAGCAGCCTTGCCCCTGAAGTGTATCCTTTATCCTAGTTAAAAGTGACAGCATCACATTATTACAATCTGCTAGCCTTAGAATAAATACAGCATGGGTAGTGGGTACTTACTCTCCAGTGGGCCTCAATAATCTCCTACATAGACCTTCTGTAGCGTATTCCTTTGCTTCTAAAACTGCAGCTATTTGGATGGTGGTCCCTGTCCTCTAAGAATTGCATGGGGACTACCAACTATTTAGAGTGTAAGCTCTAAGGCAGGGACCTTCCACATATCTGTAACGAACCATGCAGCCAATGGCATTTGCACGCTCTGGCGACACTTCTTAATACAAAACAAACTCTTGGAGGAAACACTGAGTGATGCAAAAGCAGATGATGAGCTTTCAGGTAACAGAATTCAACTCTGGGGCAGATACTGGCCCACAGTCACCCTACTAAATTCAGTGGGATTGCACAGGAGTTAGCCCTGTTGGCTGAGCTTGCTTTTCATCTTAAGAAACAATATAATTGTACCAAATTCAGTGTCTGCAGCTCTCTGTGCAGCTGCACACCCACTCCCATCCGAGGTTCCAATGGAAGCCACATCCCGTAGCTGCTGGTACCATGTTGTCATTCATTACTAGGGTCCTACCTGATTCACTGCCATGAAAAACGCTTCACGGACAGTGAAATCTGGTCTCCCTCCTGTGAAATCTGGTCTTTTGTGTACTTTTACCCTGTACTATACTGATTTCACGGCGGAGACCAGCGTTTCGTAAATTGGGGGTCCTGACCCAAAAGGGAGTTGCAAGGTCGTTTTAGGGGGGGTCATGGTATTGCCACCCTTACTTCTGCACTGCCTTCAGAGCTGGGCGGCTGGAGGGTGGCAGCTGTTCGCTGGGCGCCCAGCTCTGAAGGCAGCGCAGAAGTAAGAATGCCATCCGATGCCGCCCTTACTTCTGCGCTGCTGCCTTCAGAGCTGGGTGGCTAGAGTGGCGGCTGCCGACCCAGGGCCCAGCTCTGCAGGCAGCAGTGCAGAAGTACGGGTGGCGATACCCTCCCATGTCACCCTCACTTCTGCGCTGCTGCTGGCAGCGGCTCTGCCTTCAGAGCCAGGCCCCTGGCCAGCAGCCGCTGCTCTCCAGCTGCCCAGCTCTGAAGGCAGCGCTCCCGCTGCAGAAGTAAGGGTAGCAGTACCACAATCCCCCCTACAATAACCTTGTCCCCCCACCCTCCAACTCCTTTTTGGGTCAGGATTCCTATAATTACAATATTGTGAAATTTCAGATTTAAATAGCTGAAATCATGAAATTTATGGTTTTTAAAATAATATGACCGTGAAAGTGACCCAACTGGACCATGAATTTGGTAGGGCCCTATTCATTACTTCCCATTCGGGGTCTACTACTGATGGAGAGTTCTCTGGTTGAGTCTTGATCCTCCGGCTACTGAATTGCTGAATACTATGGAGCTTGATTAGGTCATTCATAGTAATGACCTATTACAGGACTTTCCCACTGTCCTTCCCGAGGCATAAAGCTCATAATCGCTATACCCATTCCTGTTAATGTGCTGCACAAAACAAAACTAGACAACTAAGCTTTACATTTCTGGGGTTGAACTACAGGACCCTAACCTCCTGACCGTCTTTATGGCATACTACAGCAGTTCATGGACCTATGTAACTCCGCAGTCATTGGTTGTGCTAGCCACTTGTCACATTACAATGGCAATACAGAAAACTGCAGGCTATGCAAAGATCCTGAGGTTCTAATGTCAGAATTTTTCCCCATTGCCTTTTAAATCCCCTTTGAGTGGTTTATAAACAGTTGAACAATGCAAATGAGCATAACCTTTCAAAGACTGAAAAGGGACTGTTTGAGAGTGGCTGCAGCAGCTTTAATTGACTCCGGTTTTTTATACCAGAGTATTATATCCCTCCCATATTCTTTTTAATCTAATGGAATTTCTAAAAAAAACCAACTCCAAAACCCTAAATTCGGATTTGAAAAATTAGCATCATACAAGGGACTTGTATGTCTTTTAATTAATCTCTTGAATGGACACACGGACCACACATCCTATTAAGTGACCTATTTAACAACATGGGCTAATTATGGATTTTCACTGCAAAAGTGTCATCTGAACTCTGGGCCTGTTTCTTACTCCATTCCTGTGATTGGGGATTTGGTTTGGTGGGAGCAAAGGTAGATTTAAGCCTCCTTTGCACTCTCCAAATTACAGGGCCATGTAGACAGCTGCCTGGTGGTCAGTGTAAGTTAGAGCAGCCTCAAGGCTATTCTAACGTACACTTTATTCCATAAGTCCTCAGGGAAGCAAAGAATAGCTGTAGTGTACCACACTCTGGCCATACTTTCACATGCCCTTGGTACACCCCGTATGCATGGGACTGTGAGAAGGACTGGTACAGAGCCTTTGTACCAGCTGAACACTGGCCAGGAATAGCCTCTGTAAAACAGCTAATCTCAAGAAGACATTTCTGCCTACTTTAATGCTGCCAGAATGGCATAAAGGAGCCTTAGAGTAACTGGGAATCGGACCTTCTCTGTCTTTGATGAAACCAAGATCCTGACAACTTGTATTCATTAGAGAGCCCATGGCACTCTCTCCAAATAGGGTGTTAATGCTGGGACATTGCCCAGATCCAATTAAAGGTAATTACATCATGCCTGCCTAAATACCCTCTGCAGTTTCAATTACTTTTCCTGTCCTGAACTTGTGCAGTGTTGCTGGGCACTGAAATATAGTTGCTGACTTCCAACCTGGGAGTGAAATTGTCCAAATGTATTACCTTTGACTTACCTCAACAGTGTTTTGTGAAGGTTAGTCAGATCCTCAAATGATAAACCCTGCGTAAGTGTAAAGTCTCCGGTTCCCATAGGCAGGAGTGTTACGTTACAATACCACTGAATTTACTCTGGACACCAAGTAGGCAGTGCATCCAGCTAGTGCCTAGATAACTGGGCTTTCCCTCAAAGGATTGACTCTGGGATAATGGCATACCAAAAATGAGCTGTTACTTACTCAGCGATACAGAACTGCACTATTGGCTAGGTATATTGAGGGGGTTCCCCTTTTGTCTGATGTGACAAGTATTGGCCACTGTTTTGGGCAGGCTGCCAGACCTGATGGACCAGTGGATCTGAAACAGCAAATCCCTCAAATAATTTTTTGGCACTTATTAAAAAATAAGTTTTTTAAAAAGTAGATAAACATTAGTCAGAAGTTCATACTACAATTTTTCAAAGGGGCCTCAATTGTGGCACTTCTGTTTCAGTTTATGCCTTACACCATAATGAATGAGTTATTGTTATAATGCAAGTGACCCTGATGACATATAGCCCTGAGCTCCAGGGGAGGAGGTTAAAACACCCACCTAGGACTTTGAAGACCTCAGTTCAAGTCCCTGCTCAGCCACAAATCTCCCCTTGACTTTAGGCAAATTACTGAGCCTTTCAATCCTCCATGTGCAAAATGGGGGTAATAGCACTTCCCAACCTCACTGGGGTGTTGTGATCATAAATACCTTAAAGAATGTGAGGTGCTCAGATACCAGGATAATGGGTGCCCTATAAGTACCTAAGATAGATACCAACACATAATGCTGACAAATGATCTTACTAGACAGGTGGTAACAAAAGGGCTGACACTTTGAAAATGAGCAGCTATCATGTGGTTGCCCAACAAAATCTGTTAATTAAAATAAATATAGAAAACCATTTACTAAAGGGACTAGAGAGCTCAGGGAATTTGTATTGTGATACAGAGCCTTTCATTTCCCAAGTCTTAATTTCCACTCCAGAGCAGACCAACGGTTAATAAAGGCTGTTACAACCTAATGATTTGGGGAGGGGGAGGGTCATATGAAAAGAATATGATGGTGTTTTTCTCCTCACTTTAATTTCTTCAAAGGTACTATCATTTTATATTTTTTTTACAAAACCAGTTTTACAATGCCAGTCATGATCAATTAAAAATGAAGGTCCCAATTACAATCCCACAAAACAACAAGAAACATCCCCTCAGTTCCTGCAATGTATCTTGCTGTTCACCGAAATGGAATGATAACTCACTCAGACTCATGTACTCTCCTCCCTTAATACACTCTTTCATCAACCTTCAGATGCTTTCCATTTATTAAGTAACAATCTTTTGATCAGCTGAATCAGTAGATGTTGTCCTGTAATTTACTAATGGGTAGAATACTTCTGAGGTCCCCCAGTAGAAAAAATGTAGTGTCCAAGGGAATACCACTGCTCAAAACATATTAGCTTTTTGATATACTTCAGGCCAAATTCTCAATAGGTGTAAAAAGCTGAAACACCAGTGGATCCAAGCTAATTTTCACAAGCTGACAATCCAGCGCATCGTCTCAGAATGTACATACAAATGACCATTCTCAAAATGGATACAGCAAGGTAGCATTCGGCTCATTTTAGACTTGTCATTTGCTTTGAACTCTATATTTAGGCACTCTGAATGGAATTCTTAAACAAATAGACCAAAATATTGCCATCCAAACATGGCAGCACAGTTGAGCAAAACCCACAAAGGGTAACTTGGCTTCAGGTAATATTTTGATGCGCTAGCAGCTGCATGCATGGGAGACAGAAATGAGTGATCTTAAGCAAGAATAGCTATTTTACATAAGAAAAGGATTGTTGAGCAGGCCACATGTGGTCATGCCATGGGGAAATACTTAACTAAACCAGGAACCATTCTGTTCATCATTCATAAGAGGCCAGTATGGTTCTCAAGGAGATGCCTTGCATAGCTTGTCTTCTACTAAGACAGGACAGGACACCACCACTATAATTATTAATTCAACAGATAATGAGGCAATATAACAACTGGGAAAACATCAAAATTAATTACTCAAGGAAGATTTGGGAATGAAGACATCGACTTGGGGTCTTTCAACAAACAAATCACCACTAATAGGACAAACTACTATCAACCAGAGCACTCAGCACTTTGCAGGAGATGGAAGCTAATTACTAATAAGTCAGTAGGTTCTCTTAAGTGGGCTATTCTGTATACAGTAGTTAGTGATTTAAATTCAAGAGTGAGATTTTGGCACCATTGAAGTTAATGATAAAACTTCCATTGACTTCAGTGAGGCCAGGATTTCACCCTATTTTATTTGCCTAAATGACATCTCACTGTCCGTTAAAGTGACCAGCCTATATTTGTGTTCCATACAGCTCTACAATACTATTAATAGAATAAAAACAATCTGTGAAAATAATGTTCAGGTTTGCAACAGCACAAACTGTTTTTCGCCTTCCTCTGTAGCATGGGGCACGGGTCACTTGCTGGAGGATTCTCTGCTCCTTGAAGTCTTTAAACCACGATTTGAGGACTTCAATAGCTCAGACATAGGTGTGAGGTTTTTTGCAGGAGTGGTGGGTGAAATTCTGTGGCCTGCATTGTGCAGGAGGTCAGACTAGATGATCATAATGGTCCCTTCTGACCTAAATATCTATGAATCTATGATTGAAGTTTGATTTTTGTCTCTGACTGGCAGAAATAAAAACAGAAGCTTGTTTAGCTAGCATAAGGAGTCCAGGGTAACTTTCTATCTTGAAAGGACGAGAGTAATGTTCACTGTTTAATGTACTAAAAGAGATTTCTGATCAGTTTTTGGCATAAGCCTTCATTAAATTAAATTATTTTGATCCTACAAGCCCCAGCTATAGGCGTTTGGCAGAAGATTTGAGGCATCTATTAAACCTGTTCCATAATTTGCCATGTTTATTAACTGTGCCATACATTCTTAACATTTTCCAGTGAACCATTTGGTAGAACAGAGTAAAACTACATATTGAGTCAGCTTTGTGTTTGCTGCCGGCTAACGTTTCTAAGCATTTTTAAAAGAAGGGTTTGTCTGCAATATCCTCTCAACTCCCACTTTGCGAAAAGTCTGCCTGAACACATGGGGAGCTCATTGCAGGACTGGGGTCTATGGCAGCATTTTTTGTTTTAGCAGCATACATTTCAGCTATACATGCCTTCAATAATTCCCTGTTCCAAGACTCTCTATTAGTGTTAAGCAATTCCTCAGGCCATTTAACCTCTTATTCACGGTTTTGGGACCTGAGTTATTCCGTGTGTGTGTGTGTGTGTGTGTGTGTGCGCAGATGTGACAGAGCCAAATTTCTTGGATGATCATTGTCCTGGGCGTTTTTATTTTAAGACAGCCAGCTTAGTACAAAATAAAGGTGAGCATGGTATAAGATCCTAAGCAGAACAGAAAGTGGGGCGGGAAAGGATGAGGGGGGAAAAATAGGAGGGCAGAGAAGAATTTTTCATTTAACTAAATTTATTTTCCCCTGTAAAGAGTTTAATCTACTCCCAATTACCAAAGTCAAATTTGATCTGATTTATTATTGCATATAGATTCATTGTATCCCTTTGGTTTTTTTTTCCTGAATATATAATTGCTTCAGCTGTACAGATGAAGAGCTCCAAATTGAAAAGCAGTAATAGCTATGACTTCAGGCTGATCCTAATTCACATGGTCATCGGAAATTACTATTAAATCTATTAATGATGTTCAAATTTCCAGGAATTGTTTCTTGTGGCTCAGTTATAAACATCATGAGCATCAGCCCCTAATGGGGAGATGCTCGCCTCAGGAAAACCACCAGCATAATTACTGGCAAGATAACATGGAGACTGAAACATCTGTTGCTAGAGATGGTCAGATTCTTCACTCTCTTATACCACCGTTATATTTTCCCACTGAGATGTGGTATAAAACTGGTTACCAGGACAGTGAATCAGGCCCACTGTGCCTTGGTGAGAGTTAAAGCAGAGTCCCAGGCACACTGCTGCTGCCCATACACAACTATAACCTCTTGTGAAACGCACCCTGGGACCAAGGGCCAGATCTACAAAGGGATTAAGGTGCCTAAATTCAAAATTTAGAATCTCAACCCCCTTGTACAACCGCCACCTAACCCTGTCGGTGCCTGAAATCGGCCCGTGGGCTGTGTGCACAGCTGTCTATGTCCTGACACCCAGCTCACATCTAAGCCCCAGTGGGATCCTCAAAATAGGCATTCCCCAACAGACCCCAATCTGGTAAACATGCTCAGAGGCCGCCCTAGATCACAGCAACTGGATGAGTCTTGGCACAAAGCATAGCTAGAGGAGGTGATGCAACCCTTTGCCCAGTGGTAAGACCACTTGCACTGGACCCAAGAAACCCAGGTTCAAATCCCCATGCTACCTGATATGGAGTAGGGACTTGAATCAAACTCTCTCACGAGTGCCCTAGGCACTAATGGGTGAGGAAGAGGAGTGGTGGCTGCTCCTTTGGCTTTGTAAGAAATGGCCAACCTGGTTTACACGCCTAACTCCAGGAGAGGGTTCACTGCAGAGAATCCCAGCTGGGGATAGGCACCTAAATCCCGGAGTGGTGGCTTAGACTACACCCCTCTTTTCAATTTCCTATTGGCTAATCTTGGACAGCTCCCAGCTCAGCATGCCAGCTTTTTGTGGATCCCATTCTCAGGTCCCTGCTTTTCCCATGAAAGGAGACTGGGCACCTAACTTGGGGCTATGGATTCCAGTAGGCAACAGGGAATCTAAAGTTAAGCCTTCCAAGGGTGAACCTAAATCCCATGCATGGCTCTAGCCCCAAGGATGAAATCCTGGCCCCACTGACATCAATGGCAAAACGCTCATTGCCATCTCTGGGGCCAGTATTTAACACAAGAAGTTTGTCACACACATATGGAAGTCTACTTGGTATGTAGATATAGGTATTTAATTTAGGACAATCTTAACCAAGTTGCCTGGGTGCATACAAATTACATAGTCTGCAGTCATACCATCTTGTGTTGTGATCTGATCAGATTCCTCAAGGTAATCAGAGTTAGGCCAGGCCAGTACTTATGTAGGAAACACTAAGAAAATACCAGAGATGCTGGAAATAGCTTTGATAATTTAGTACTGGACACTTTTCCCTCTGAGTCAGTGCCAATGTCATTTTGCACCACGATATTTGGAAGCTGTGCTGTTAGAGTTGCAGTTTAATTAGATAAGACTTAGAACTGAAAATCTGATACTTTATTTGTAAGAGATCACTGTGTGACTAATCCCAGTGTCCTCCTGACCAAATTACAATTAAAGAAATTTCCCTCTGCTCTCTAAATTCCCTCTGCAGAGTCCGATAAATGTATTCATTTCCCAGTCTTACATACCTGGGTAGCATTTGCTATGAAAAGTTAAACAGCTGCTATTTCACACCAGAGATGCCTGCGTTCTGGTGTGATGTGAACTCATCCCTATGCAGTGAACACCTACTTCATTTGAAATGCTTGAGGCTTGTTTATTTTTAAATCACTTGTAGGTCTTCTGGAAGGAGCTACAGCAGTGCAGTTGTAGTATAGTGAAAACAGAGTAAAAAGGAAAATTCTTGGAAGATGTAAAACATAATTTTGAATAACTGAAACTTTAAGGTGATATAGCTAGGTGGTAAAGAAGTCACAGGAAGACTATCCTTTTTGACTACACCTGAAGCGCCTTCCAAACAACCAAAGGAGAAAAGAACTAAATGATACTCCATTGGCTTAAGGTAGCTTTGAGAAATCAACGTGAAGAATAATCTAAGATCTGAAATCAATTTTTCCACCTCCCTATAAAAATCCTTAAAGACAATCTTCAACAGCCACTAAATGGTAATAAAACATCTCAATGTGCATTGATGGAGATGAGGAGTTTGAACAGAAGACACTTAAGTTTAGTGATATTCCTTTATTTTTCAAAAAAAAGTAATAGTTTGACTTGAAAATATAAACTTAGCTAAAAAGAAAAGTCTGGCCTCAGTATGGAAATGGATTAACTGGCATGCACAATGGCCGAACTTGTTGAGTTTCAAGAACTATCAGAAAGGAAAATGCACCCGATGGAAGTAAATTTCTGAAGCATGGGTGGAAAGCAGTTGGCATTGCAGTCAGCTTTGCAGTAAGAAAAGGTTAAATTACCAGAAGTTTATTTGGGTTACAAATTATCACAATAAGGACTAATATAAAAATGAAAAAGCATTGAGGAAACAGGTTTACCAGGTAAAAGAGTGCAAATTTATCAAGACACAAAAACTAGCTTGAAATTCTTTTACTGGAAAACATGTGACCTTATATTATAAGAGTAGAGAAGATACTTCTGTAGATGTAAAATTATAATCACAGTATACCATGGAATAAGTGAAAGACAATGAACAATATAATACAGTCCACAGTGATTATGACCTTCATGTTCTATAAACAAATTACTGAAGGAAACTGAAATTGGGTTTATTCTCTCTCTACTAATCAGTCTTGCGTCAGGCACATCTGTTTACACTGAGCCTATGAGCAATACAATAGCTTCTGTGTAACACACTTGTTTTCATATTTATTTGTCCATGCTGCACATACAGTAGATAAACCACTTCCAAAAGTTAACTGTGGGTCTAGTCATAAGACTCCACACAAGGTTCGCTCATAGCTTCTGTGTAGGAATTACAAAGTCATTGAAGGAACATAAGGATGCATTATTGCTTTGTACTGGAGATTTAAATGGAGATTCTTTATTGACTTCTACATAAATAACATTGTTAAGTCATTAAACAATTAAGGGATTTTATAGCAGTTGTTAAAAATAAAGGATATAATATGATACACTTTAGTACTACAGTCAGTAAAATACTGGAAGAGAAACAGAACTGCATTTTCAAATTCCAAAGCTGATTTCATTGTTGACTAGGCACACTGGTGAATATAATAGCCTAAGCAGTCCATAATAATCACGACAGAAGTCCCTGGAAAAGAGGAAAACAAAATATGTTTATGTACTGGGAACTAATAATTATTACTGACTCTCTGGAGACTGTCAGATTACAGGCAGTGGAAACTGGCAATTGGAAATACAATAAATTTATGTAGATTTATGGAAAAGAATGCAAAAAAGGAGCTAATTGTTTAAATTTAGTACACAGATGACAATAAAGCCTGTGTGCAATATGGAAAAATTAATAATTATATGATTCATCAATTGTTAAGATATTATTCACTTGTGCTATTGGATTTGACTCTAGCGATATGTAGTGATTAACCAAAAGATGTGAGAACATAAAATTCTACACTGAATGAGCTAGCTCTTCTTAGTAATTAAGTTTGTCACACTGAATCAGGATTATCTAATATCTAAACTATCTTTTTTGGTAGGTTATTCCATTATTTCAAAGAAAGCTGGAGATATAATAATAATTCCAAAGAGGATGGCTCTAGAGTGTTCTCAGTGGTAGCAGATGACAGAACAAGGAGTAATGGTCTCAAGTTGCAGTGGGGGAGGTTTAGGTTGGATATTAGGAAAAACTTTTTCACTAGGAGGGTGGTGAAACACTGGACTGCGTTACCTAGGGAGGTGGTGGAATCTCCTTCCTTAGAAGTTTTTAAGGTCAGGCTTGACAAAGCCCTGGCTGGGATGATTTAATTGGGGATCGGTCCTGCTTTGAGCAGAGGGTTGGACTAGATGACCTCCTGAGGTCCCTTCCAACCCTGATATTCTATCATTCTATGATAATAGAGGAAAATAAGGTCAAAGTGGGCTATTTTAGCAAGTGTTGAGAAAAGATTTATACTGCAAATACTGAACCTATAAAAGTGTCTAAAATTCTGCTTCAATGTAGTTTCAAAAAGAAAAGGAGTACTTGTGGCACCTTAGAGACTAACCAATTTATTTGAGCATACGCTTTCGTGACCTACAGCTCACTTCATCGGATGCATACTGTGGAAAGTGTAGAAGATCTTTTTATACACACAAAGCATGAAAAAATGGGTGTTTACCACTACAAAAGGTTTTCTCTCCCCCCACCCCACTCTCCTGCTGGTAATACCTTATCTAAAGTGATCACTCTCCTTACAATGTGTATGATAATCAAGGTGGGCCATTTCCAGCACAAATCCAGGTTTTCTCCCCCTCCCACACACAAACCCACTCTCCTGTTGGTAATAGCTTATCTAAAGTGATCATCACTTTAGATAAGCTATTACCAACAGGAGAGTGGGTTTGTGTGTGGGAGGGGGAGAAAACCTGGATTTGTGCTGGAAATGGCCCACCTTGATTATCATACACATTGTAAGGAGAGTGATCACTTTAGATAAGCTATTACCAGCAGGAGAGTGGGGTGGGGGGAGAGAAAACCTTTTGTAGTGGTAAACACCCATTTTTTCATGCTTTGTGTGTATAAAAAGATCTTCTACACTTTCCACAGTATGCATCCGATGAAGTGAGCTGTAGGTCACGAAAGCGTATGCTCAAATAAATTGGTTAGTCTCTAAGGTGCCACAAGTACTCCTTTTCTTTTTGTGAATACAGACTAACACGGCTGTTACTCTGAAACCTTTCAAATGTAGTTTCAGCTTTTTGTTTTTGACAAAAAAGATGCTCAATCAAATCCTTGCAGAAAGATCAAAAATATGGACATAAATTATAAAAATATTCCCCGTCCAAATATTTTTAAAATCTAGTGCTGCTATGGTCACTATTCACAAGGGTTCTTCTGTGTAGATTTAGATAAGGTCATAATAAGAACCATTAACTAAAACTGGGCCTAAGTGTGTAAGGGCTGAAGTTTTCATTTGATTGGTTCAAAAACTGCATAGGGCTTAACATCAGACTTTTTATGCAACCTTAACTCTTACACTGAAACTATTTTTTTAAAAGCCATTTTGAGGATGTGGACAAAATCATGTTAACATAGTAATTAAGGGTTTGACCCAGAAAGCTATGAACATTCAGAGAAGACAGTTTCAATATACCCCAATCTATTGTGCCTAGGAATAGCAGCAGCTGTAGGAGTCAGCCTTGCTCACTGATTTTGGATCTTTGCAATTATTCTGGCCAAGGCAGATAGACGTCTCAGCTGAACTCTTTAACCTTTACAGGTCTTATGGGGCCTTTTGGCTAAATCTTAAACTAAGTCTTGAATTTGTTCCAGCAAACTTTGCATGTGCAAATGCAGGTTTTGTATATGCAAATGAAGAGACCTCCTAATGTTACTGTGTTAAACAGTAACTATGTATGCATTATTTAAAAATATATAGCTCCATTTAGACTACAAATTGCAAATTAAAGGCACCAAGTTGCTGAAAAAGCTCCAGGAACCATTTATTAATCAATTAACCTGGAATTTGAATGTTTCTTATGGGATTAGCAGCTGGAACTACCATTCAAAGTAGGAAATAAACCCTTCAAAAGTTAAAAGTTTCTGTCCTAGAATGACTCATTTTTTTATCGCACAGCACATAAATATGGGTGAATTATTTTTTAACCTAGTGTCTGACTAACTTCATTAAAAAAAGTAATCCACAGCAAACATGCACAGAAGCAGTAGATTCACAGCTCTGTAAATACATTTTTACAGGATTTGACTTTCCCCTTCACCAGTATTCAACATGTTTCTTGTGCAGAAATGTTCATTTTGGTTCACCAAGTCATCCTCTACCAATTTTTTTCCCTATCAAACTGTTCCCCACCAAGTTATTCTCAGAAAAATTATGGATTGGGACCTCTCTGACTAAAACTGTCAACATGCCTTTTCTATCAGGATTGAAGTTCTCTGTGGGGGATTGATGGCATAAAATTATACTCATTTCCCTTTACATTCCTCTATTAGCTTGGCAACTGCTTTACCTAGTTAGCTGAAATTCAAAGTTAATTCTTAAACCTCAAGAATAGAAATAATCCAACAACAGCTAGGGGCACCATGGGGCAGTTCAATATTAAGCTTTGCGTGTCAGACTGCCTGAAAAAAAGTACTTTTCTTTTTGGCAGACTCTTAAAGTAACTTCAGAATTCAAAATAATCACTGACCTTAGTGATTATTTAAGGATTAATCCAGAGCCTCGCAGTCACTGAAGTCTTTCCATTGATTTCAATGGGTTTTGAATTAGGCCCTTAAAATTCTTTTCTCTGGTACATCGTTTATCAGAGAGTTTAAAATATATGAACAGGTACATACCAAAGCATCAACCGATTTAGGTTTTTGTTCTCTTGGATCCCCAAGACGTTTACCATTTCCTGACAAGAGAAAAGATCTGTTTACTAAATACAGAAGAAGACTTTAAAATATAAACTAAAACCAAACAATTCAAATTAAACTATAATTAAAAAGACAAACTGAATCATTAAGGAAAAGCTTTTGAAAACATTTGTAATGTTTAAGCACTGTTCTCAGTTACTAGAATTTATGGAAAAATAAGGTATTACAAACTACTAGTTATGAGGTTTTACATTTGTTTAATAGGGAATAGTTTGCCCAAATTAAACTGACTGAGCTAAGGATTTTTAGATTACTAAAACAAATTAAACTTTTTAAAATGAGAATTTAGGTGATCTTAAAGCCTTTCTAAAATCTAAAATGAAACTTTCTAATTTGTATTCTCCCTGATTTTATTGGTTATATTAAGATAAATTAAGTGAGATTAAAATCTTATTTGATTTATTTACCTTTGCAAATGAAGACCGTTTTAAGGGTTACACATCCTCTGCCTCTGACGAAAGCGACCTCAATTAGTCAAGTCAGAAAGTCTTTAAAAGCTTTGTGTTTATAGCTTCCAGCACGGAGCGAGGTGGTCATTAAGGTACCAAAATTCTCATAAAAATTCCAAAGTTGCACTAGTGAAAAAATGCTCAACAAGATGAAAACTAGTCACATCTTTTTCAGAAAATTCATTAGCTATTTTAAACCATTTTTAACCAAGATTTTTTTTTATATGTGGCATTCAAGCAGATCCATACCATTTGGATATTTAAACATCATTTAAATCTATTGTGAGTATATAAATGTACATTTAGGTTTATACCATTTTTTAAAAAAAGCTGTACAGTGTTTAGTATGAGCCTTTTATGTTGATCATTGTTAGATGAATTTCTCCCTGTTTACTACTATTTATGAAGGTTTATTATAAAATAAACTAAAGCATAAAATTACTCTCACACACACTGATTTTCTTTCAAAAGTTTATTTAGTATCAAGCAAGAGTAAACTTTGCTTAACACTACAGAACATTTCAAGACTTGAGTTACAAAATACCACATTATTTGCATTTGTAATTTGCTTCCCTTTTTACGCATGTTTGCAAGAGAAAAAACTAGCAAAATGGTTGAAAAATAAAACTAAAAGAACTAAATTGCTGAAAACCTTTAAAATAAAAGGTTACGCTTATGTTAAAAGAATGGATTAACATATTTAGTAAACCTAGTTTTTGTTTAACACTAGTTAATCAGAGGTTATTTTTTTTGATCACCTATTTTTCAAATACAGTCTGGAAATAACAAAGTTCCTTGTTTTACATATCTTTCTGTCCAGGTTGTTCTTTCAACAGAATAGTTTAAGTTCAGTCCAACCATTCAATTTTTACGCACTTTGATTTACTAAAAAGGGATTGTTTATAGAAAAAAATTACTTGGAACAGTATACAGGACTGGTGGAGATTGGATATTTCACAACATCAGACAGTACAATCAGTATCTGGCATATGGCTGGTCTCTGTAGATTCCCTTTGTTGTCCTTGCTGAAGGGGCCTTGTGTCTTGAGTTGGTCCATTCTTCTTGCCCTGCAACGAGGAAAAGCAATCATAATTAGATCTTTCCTAATGGACCTTGTGGCTGTGTTTGTTTTTACTTATAATTTTTTTTAGTTTAATTTTGGAGTTCAGTGCTTTTGCACTGACAGTTGTAGAGAATGAAGTCTAATATTTAGCCAAAGAACTGGTGAACTTCCCCATACTGCTCTACCACTATGCCTCAGTTCTGATTGGGATTAGCTGGGGATGAGAATGTGTTTAGGTAACTATGATATTCAGTATGGCCTCTAATGAGGCTGCAAAGAAGAGTGCAACTTTGGAGGTAGATTGTGACGTGGGTACTTATACTAACAGGACCTGGAGTAAGAACATGAAAATCTATGTAGGCTACTGAACAGCTATAAATTCCTCCTCCCACCCAATTTCTTTTGGTCACTACCAATTTAGGATTACTTTGAATTAGAAAGCTACAAGTGAAAAGTTCCATAATTCCACTATGAACACTTGTGGCTTCCCTTTTGAAAAACACAATCTAATACAGCATTTGAGATAACAGTGGATTTCACAGAAACAAATACATTTCCTGTAAAGTGCAAGATCTACAAAGCTGGATTTTTTTTTATAATCTTCAAAGAGCAAAGGAAACTGCTTGCCTCGCTTGTAACAACAAAATGAATAAACACACAAATAAAGATTTTCACAACACACACTGAACTGCATTATTAAGACCGAATCAGAGTCCAAATGTGCTAGGCATAGAAAGACATAGGAAGACATGGTCCATCCCAAGGTGCTAACAATCTTTCTGCAAATCTCGAAATATGAGGCACACTTAACATTTTGTACTAAACTTCTGGCAAACAAGTTTGCCCTGGCAAATAACAAGCTATCAGTTTTAAGTAACAAAAGATTTAATGAGAAAATTTTAATTTTTTTTTATCTTAAATATTGTAATGCTACAAAAGGTTACATCCTCTTGTGTCCTGCATTAGGCAGGTTGTAAGCTTTATCACTATCGATTTTTCCCTTAGTGAGATACTCTGAGAAATCAGACCCCTACTGTCAAACAGTTAACTTTAATGCTGAAATATACAATGATTTAAGCAATGCAGTCCACAGAGACCACTTTAAAGAACCGTGAGGGGCAAAAATTGCTTGAAGTGACCTCCTCTTTTGATGAACTCATCTAATCAATGACTTTCCCTCAAGTTATTTGCATCGATTCAAGCTGATGACATGTGGCAAACCTATATGTTCAAAGCGTTTGTTATGACAAACAAATCTTAGCTGAGGTCATCATTGCTTCAGGGAGGAGATATCGTAAAATGCACTTCAAAAGATACACGAGGAAATGGTTTTCAGTTATGTTCTAAAAAATGTCATAACATCCATTAACCACAGTCATGATTCACTTGCACCAGTCACTGGCAATTCATGAGTTTCTGAGCTTCCTGACTGATTGAAAACTGCATTTCTCTGATCTCTAGCCAGAGGTCTAACATTTATCCATGAAATAAAGGTGCTTTTAACATGCTTTATGCTTCTAATCCATAACAGATTCCTTTAATTAAACCGGTCACCGCTGCACTTCTGATTTGAAAAAAATAATCCTACCATTGTGGCATATGCTTTTTGCTTTATTATGCGTTGTCTTGCCTTCACACAGTACCCTGGTGTCTATTACATACCGAAAATACTTTTATAACTTTTATATAATTACTACCTGCTTGAGTTTACAGAACTGGAGCTTGGAAATGAATTTATACATCAAAAGACCATAAACTAAGTGGGAAATGTGCTCAATTCAGCCCTGATTCAGCAAAGAACTTAAGCATATGCTCAAGTCCCATTGACTTCAACGAGTCTTAAGCACATGCTTTACATTAAGCATATGCTTATGTTCACTGCTGAATTGAGGCCTTATGGCTCAATTCTTTGCCATCCTTACTCACACTAAATATTATTGTACGCTGAAAATAATCCCATTGATTTGGGGGAATGTAGTAAATATGAGTAAGGGTGGAAAATGTAGCCCTTAGTGCTTATTTTTACTGTTATATGGCAAAGATAGCAAACAGAATTACAAAAAAAAAAAAACCCAAAACCCAACAAATATGTCTCAGTAACCATAAATCTTCCATATCTATAACAATGGGACTCTATACCAGCACAGAAGTCGATGTAAGTGTATCCTGATGCAGGATTGCAGCATTCCTCATGAAAATTCTTTTCGGTTTAAATTGATTTTTGTTTCAAAATTCTTTAAAATACACTGACAATTCCACTTGCAAAGCTACTCACCATAAGAATCATATGTTTCCTCACTAAGTCCGTGTCCATAATCATAGTAGTCTGTTCCACTGTATGAAAAGAAGACAGACAACGTAAGTAATGCCATTAGAAATGTAGTGTTAAGCAGCATGTCTTAAATCATGATGGAAAAGATTCACAAGGGACTTAGGCACTTCGCCTTTTTAGGTGCCAAAGTCCAACATTTAGGTGGCAGTGACATTCAAAAAAACCATTTTTTAGCTGCCATCTGATGCTGTCGGTGCCTAAGTTTCTGCCAGAAGGCATGCAAAATCATCTAAATCTTGACACTGCGCAGCTGCTCGGTGCCCTAGCTTATTTTACAGGGACACCATCCCACAATGTTCTCATGGTCCATACATTTGTAACTATGTATAACCTTTTGCTTTTCGATTATTGCTTTAAAAATATTTTACATGTGATCAAATGCCTACTGGATGTTTGCAGGACACTAAGCAACAAATAAGAAACACAGTTTAAAATACAAAATGGGTGATTGTGCTAGTTTGGTACCCAGTAGCCAAAGAAATCCAGATCCAGTATGGAATACATGACTATTTGGAAAGTAACTAAATTACAAACTGCTACAACCAAAGCCTTGTCTTCGCTAGGAAAAAAAAGCTGTGTTCTTATCTTATGTTGGCTAACAAGTGCTAACTAACGAAGTAAAATCTAAGTCAAGATAAAGCAATTTGTAGTTTTAACAGGAGTTTGAAGATAGGTAAACCCCGGGATCCCCCATGATCTTTTTATGTACAGAATAAACAATAGATGTATTGCAGTTGCATTTAACTTGCAGAGAGAACTACAGAGCTGAGACAGGTAATAAAATAGAGTTGTCAAATTTTGGAAAATACCTGGCCCAAAAGTGTAAAAATTCTGACATATGCAAATACAAAACAATAAGATCAGTGAATGAGTATCTGTTAATGCCAGTCTAAAGCTTCCTGAACTAAAAATTCTAGTAGTGTCTGCACTGTGAAATTCTGAAGACCTATATAAGAGCTAAAATTCTCATCTATGGTTTGTCCGCCCATACAGACCTGTATATTAAGGACAAAAATTTGAAGCACACAAAGTAGCATAAATTTGTCCTACAACAGTTCAGTGATAAAACAATCTTAGTTTTGACAATCAAGAACTTTAAATTGACATTCTCTATCATTTCACACAGCATCAGATTATTTATTGTAAGACTGTCATCAAGTCTAGAGGTCTATAGCAGCTGAGCCCCATCCCTGTGCCTGTCAATCCTGTCAGATTACTTTTGCAGTGTTTCATTTCACAGACCTAAAATGTCTATTAAACAAAAAATGACTCACATTTTATGGCATGTAAACTGCAAAACCAATAAACACTGGAAGGGAGAAAACCCCTTATTTGCATTATAAGTACATCAAAATTTATCTTTATTACCTGACAGACTGTCCAGCATTAATAATCAGGTCAAATAATAATGTAAAGTGCTCAAAGTTGCTCATTGAAGAGCAATGCTCTCTCTCTTCCCTGCACCCTCTCCTCTCAGGCTCTATTACAAAGTAATGCTGCTAAACCCTTTCATGGCTGACTTCTGTCTGAACTTGAGAGTCCATAAACAAATATGAAATTTTACACAAGAGGGCAATGGAATGTTTGTAACACAGTGAACATATTTGATGTAAATGGTCGTAGGGAGGACTGAGGAAAGGAGAAAATATAGGAAAATTGTAAGACTACCTATCTATCGCAGGTCTTCCTGTAGTTAGAGCCCCGTGAAATTATTTTATTTTTTGGGAATTTTGTGTTATTTTGGTTTATCCCCAAACCCTCACAATCCCCCCCATTGTAATAACTGGCCCCACAAATTTACACATACTGTAAACTTAACTGTAAGACATGAACATTTATAAAACACTATGTTAACCTATAACAACAAATATTAATGGAAAAAAGGTGCAAAAGGGACACAAAAAGACTAAATTAGTCCAAACAAAAAGGCCTATTGATATAACTCAAGGACTGTGTTAACATCATGTCTGGTAAACAAGAGAAGCGTTGGATGAGAAATCAATGAACTAAAATTGGTGTGCTCAAAATGAGGTCTAATTAATGGGCTATTCCACCTATCACTCCCTGTTTAGTCTTTTAAAAAGAAAAAGACTTTTTGGGGAAAATTAAGGGAAGAACAGATGTAAATGCTGGCTGACTGAAGAATTAGAAAAGGGGAAGGAGGGAGCTTCACCATGACAACTGTCACTCCAATTTTCTCATAGGACCCCTGACCTTCTTTGTCCTAATCCTGAGAAATGTCCTGACCACGCTGGGCCAGAGAGAGGGAGCCAAATTTCATTGCCACTCCACTGGCCCCGGCTAGGTCTCCAAACACCACGTGGGAAGTGATACTTTGCCACCTCCCTCTCCATGTGTCCTTTTCCTTCCCACCTTATTTCTTTTCTTTCCTATCCCCCCTTTTCCTTGTGTCTAAGAGGAGTCTGGCTTAAATGGCCAAAACTGCATATTTTGCAACACCGCTTTGAGCCTTTGACTAGAAAAAGGCAGATAAATGCAATTCCCTAAACAGCCCAACATTGGTACAAGTTTGCCAGGTCTCAATACAGCTAATAAGACCACGTGTTATGCCCGTGTTTCTCCAGCAGTGAGGCTGCAAGTGAGTCAGCACCAGAGACAGAGGCTGTATTTTCTATCTTTGCTGTTCTCTTCTTTCCCCTCTTGTTTGTATTTGTCTTACTTTGTCTTCTAGAAAACAGGACTGGACTTCAAACAATAACAGCAACAATGATAGCTCCAGCCCATTTCAACTAACTTTTTCTCATTTCCCTAGAAAGGACAGTTATTACCATTTTAAATACCACCAAAAAGAATCATAGAATATCAGGAATGGAAGGGACCTCAAGAGATCATCCAGTCCAACCCCCTGCTCAAAGGAGGACCAATCCCCAACTAAATCATCCCAGCCAGGGCTTTCTCAAGCCTGACCTTAAAATCCTCTAAGGAAGGAGATTCCACTACCTCCCTAGGTAACCCATTCCAGTGCTGTAATGTGGGGTAGGGTTTCATTTTAAAAACTTGTTCCAGCTAAAAGGAAAGGGAACACGGGTTGTTGTTAGAATAAAATTTACTTAATACTTTATATGTCAAATGCTTTAACTCTTTTTCTCTCTTTTCTGTATCTTTAATGAAAGGTTAAAAGGAATTTTAATGGTGTGTTTGCAATGGTTCTAAGTAGGCTGAGGATTCTGTATACAAAACCCTGAATGTTGTTTAACACTGTTTAATGTTGGACATTGACAGGGTCATGGTAACACCTTTGACTCCTTGGGCCTCTTTATAACATCTACATTAATATAACACCTCTCCCCCCAACAACCCTGACTCCAACTGCCCCCGTGCCCACGACCCTTGCCCCTCTGAGCCTTAGACACCCTCCTCCCCCGACTCCTCCAACCTCTGCCTGACGTCCAGGCACGCTCGTCTCAATACCCAACCCGGCCCCTGACTCCTCTGCAGTGATGCCTAGTGCCCAGCCAGGACTCACCACTCCATCCCATGGAAGGAGCGGAAACCTGCAGTGCCGCGACTCCTTTGATGGGCGTGCTCAGGAGAGGTTGAGCTCCTGCTTTCCATAGCTCCCTCACCACAATGACTGCCTCACTCAGGTGTCTGTCTCTCTCCTGCACTCTTCATGCGGCTGCCAAATCCCCCTACCAGCCCCGCCTCAGCACGCACATTACACATGCACCATGAATGCATGTGACCCAAGCAGGGCCTTCCCTGGGCTGGTGCATGCTCTGTGGTGGAAGTGATCCTATTAGCTCACTGTTTGCACTTGTGGGTGCTGCCACTGGCCACTGAATCTCCCATGGCTGATGAGAAGCTTTGTTTTTTTGTTTTCATTTTATATGTAGTTTTTTGTTTTATTTCTGGTTATTGTGTATTTGAGAAAAATATGAGGCTCTACCCATAGTGCCTATCACTGCAGAGTCTAAGCATTGCTTGGATTCAAAAGCTAACACCCCATATTTTCTTGGATTTATTAGTATATATCCATGCTCTTTGGAAACATTTCATATAAAATATGAAGGTACTAAAATCACATACAGAAGAACTGTCTCATCCAAGAGCTAAAGATTTAGTTTTTGGTAACTTTCCTTTTATAGCTATTTACTTATAGATATTTACTATTGACAGAGCTGAGCACATTTTACAAAGAGTCTGCTATATTAGAACTTAAGCTTCCTTTCAAATTAAACAGTTGAATTCATCCGCTGAAACAATCAAACAATTTCTATTTTTATGGCCATCACACTCCTCACAATTTACACCTATGCAGAGGGCCAATTTAAGCCTGCTATGCAAATAAAGGGATCTTCAGTTTCCAAAACTCTCAAACACTTTCAAAAGCATTAAAATTTTAAATAATTAACTAAATAAAAAGTTTAATTCTCTGAGTTTGTAAACAACCTGGATGCACATCTTTTTCACATGTTAGAGCAACAAGTGCTTCAGTATCTAAAGATGCTGGTTAAAGATTGCCTAAAGTTTGTATTTGACTTTAAATGATCTAAATCAAGAGCACTGGAGGAGGAGGGGGGAATCTACTTTGTCAGTATTTCAATATTGCTGAATAATTTTTAAAATAAAAAAAATTTCTTTCCTCACATTTTTCTCTTTCTGAGATTTTCTGTGCTTGCCCAGATGTCTGAGAATAGCTCCTTCCTGCCAGCAGATGAAGACAGTACTCTGAAGCTTTTTTTGGTGATCTCTGCTCTGTTTATAAATAGGGTCCTACCAAATTCACGGTGATGAAGAATGCGTAACGGACTGTGAAATCTGGTCTCCCCCCCATGAAATCTGGTCTCCCATGTGCTTTTACCCTATACTATACAGATTTCACTGGGGAGACCTGTGTTTCTCAAATTGGATTCCTGACCTAAAAGGGTGTTGCGGGGGTGGGGTGGGGGGGGTCATGGTATTGCCACCCTTATTTCTGCGCTGCCTTCAGAGCTGGGCAGCGGAGAGCAGCAGCTGTTGGCCAGGCACCTATCTCTGAAGGTAGCTCCCCACCAGCAGCAGTGCAGAAGTAAGGGTGGCAATACCATATCATGCCACCCTTACTTCTGTGCTGCTGCCTTCAGAGCTGGGCAGTTGGAGAGTGGCAGCTGCTGACTGAGGGCTCATCTCTGCAGGCAACAGCACAGAAGTAAGGGTGGCAATACCATACCATGCCACCCTTACTTCTGCACTGCTGCTGGAGGGGGATCTGCCTTGAGAGCTGGGATCCCAGCCAGCAGCTGCCGCTCTCCAGCTGCCTGGCTCTGAAGGCAGTGCTACCGCCAGCAGTGCAGAAGTAAGGGTAGCAGTTCTGCAAGCCCCCCTACAACAACCTTGAAACCCTCCCACAGCTCCTTTTTGGGTCAGGACCCCTACGATTACAACACCGTGAAATTTCAGATTTAAATAGCTGAAATCATGAAATATATGATATTTTTAAAATCCTACGACTGTGAAATTGACCAAAATGGACCATAAATTTGGTAGGTCCCTATTTATAAATATACTGCTCACCCATGTTGGCTGAAGCTTTGAAAGCACTAAGGACATATTTTCTCAAAAATATGTAACTTTAATTCTGAATCTAGTCTGACTGCCATTGGAATTTTAACTATCTACCAGATGCTTCTGTACATTCATATATCTAATATCTACAACTGTTTGTGTGTATGTAACTACCTGGATTTTGATAGCACCAGTGTAGTATCTTAGAGCTGAAGGGAAGGGAGAGTCTGAAAGATAGTAAAGAAAATTAAATTGTCAGGTAGGAAAAAATTCGCTTTGATTTTCTGTGCCAACCTAAAATCTTGGAACCTCACAAAGCAGTATGTACACAACAGAATGAAGGGATTAGCATCCAACAATAGACTTCAGTATGCTGCTCCTAATTGCTGAAGGCTGGACATTAATCATATAATGCTCAGGGAGAGTGTGAAGTGAGGCCCAAGTAAGTAGTTTGCATATTGCCAGGAGGGTAGTGTCTGATTTCTCTGTTTAAGAAGTCACCACTGATCAAGCAGAGTGAGCTTTGAGAGATTCTGTCACTTCCTTATCACCCCACAAGTAAGCCACTTGGATGAACTGTTTTATCCAGTTAAACAACATGGTACATAATGTGGACCTGCAACTGCCTGTCCTTTCTTGATGCAGTGTGAAGAATGTGTCTCTAATTAATTGAATTTATAAGTGTAGAAAATAGTGTAGAACAGGGCCTAAATTCTCCAATTCTTTTTGCTGGGTAGACTGTTTCTAAAAATAAAACTTTTGTAGACCATAGCTACAGAGTGATTTTTCATTAGGATACAAACAACAGCTTAGTAAGGACTTTCAGCACCAAGCTCATGCCTCAAAGAGAAATGGCAGATTGATTGCTGGCCTTAACTACAGCCTGTTATTGCTGGAGATGGCTGGATGTTCCCTAAGTGACAATTATCTCCAGAAGAGTGGACTTCTAAAGGGCTGGCATTGATTCCCAAGTCCAGCCCATCTTGTAAGGATATTTGCTATCTGGACAATCATAGGCTTAAACAATCTACATAACCACAAGACAGTGAACATATTCCATATTTTTGCATAGTGTACATGGGTGTACTCTAAAAATATACTATTAGTGATGAATTGGGATATAATTGCTCTCCAGGGATCAGTACTACCACATATCAAGTTATTCTCTAACAGACCATGTTACAGGGGCATGATTGCTGAGGTTGGGGAAGTGGTCTCAGAATGGCAATTTGTAGTTTGGGGAGAAACCCAGACTGTTAACTCTGATAGGGCTGGTCACTGGAGTGCAAAAAGAGGAATATTCTGGATGCCCTTTTTCCCAGTCAGTGCCTAGAGGTTGCTTTGAAGTGTAGTTCATAAGCAGCCAGTTGGTAGTTCTGGGCTGGTGCAAGGCATGGTGGAAGAAGTGACAAGCAATCCATTGTTTGTTGCTTTTGCTTCTTATTTTGCAATAGCAATTGTTTGTTTTTTGCGGGCTTTGAGACTAACCCCTTTGGGGAGAGGTCAGGATAGCTTTAGAAAGAGTAGTTGAGGAAACCCAGTGGCAGGGAAGTTTTAATTTGTTTTTGAAGAGAGCTTTATGGGTAATGTCCAGTAAATTCCTGCTCAAGGAGACATACCCACACTAGCTTTGACTGACCTAACTTGCTGAAAATAGAGTGTAGCCACACCCATACAAGTGGGTGGAAGAGCTAGCCACCTGAGTATGGCCCTAGCATCTTGGACAACTAGGTATTTGGGGAGGCTACCACTGCCACTTGTACCACTGTGGCTACACTCAATTTTTAGCACTCTAGCTTGATTAGAGTGGGTCTTGATCATAGGCATGTCTCCTTGAGCTGAAATGTATACCTCTAGGCTGGAGTGTAGACATACTCTATGTATGTGGACCCTTTTGTTTGGCCCGTGACAGACTGATAGCACAGAACAAGTGAACAGGGAACAAATGGCCTGTCAAAACAATTGTCTTATTTGGTCTGCAACCCCAGTTATGACGCTGTCTGACAAATCCTCTTCCCCTGTCTTGCCCTCTCAATAGTTATGTCAAAAACCTAAAGTGAGTTAGCTCTTCCTGTGTGACTGGTCTTAATATTAAGATATTTTCCCATCAATCAATTGTGGGAAATATGTCCTGGATTTTCCTGTTGGACTTAGTTGTTCTCAAGGTAGGGGAATATTCACATCTGGTTTATTGCCTTGAACTTTCTAGCGTTGAGTTCCTGTTCCTGTGTTCTTCTAGATCATCAGTGCCTGTTATGGACACTGCAACAAGACATGGATGTGGTAGTGTGTTCTGTCATAAAGGTAGGATCAGGCGGATGAGAGTTACCATTTTCTTATGTCTTCTGTGTTAATCAGCAACATACAAGGTTTTCCATCTGCCGGAAATGACTGCCCAAGTTAAACCAACAAGCCTGTCATACAAACGAGATGACATCACTGAAAATATTTCAGCATATTGTCTTTATCTGCTGACAGAGATGAACTGTAGGCAAGCATATGGACTGGTACAGATGATCAAAAATAGCTGCTGGTTCATGAATCACTAAAAAAAAGTTTAGATACTATTACTCCCCCATCCCAAACCAACCAACCAACCCACTCACCCACCCACCCCACTATGTTAAAAGAACATTAAGGTTGCACAGTCAAGCACTCAAAAACTTAGGAAATGCGAGAATGAAGGTTGCTTTTGGAAAACTTAGTTCAGCCCTCATGGCCATATGCATTTTCACAGTCTTGAATTACATACTATTTTTAATCACAGGACCCCTGCTTGCTTTCTTTAGTGCCAATGATGGACCTGCTCTGGGGCTGAATCAGAATCTTGAAGTGGAGATTTATTTTTCCCTACTCTCATTCTTGGAAACAGCTGAACTGTTTTATCTGAAAATTTTCAAAATAATTCAGTCTGACACACCCCCAGCATGGAGAATTTCAACCCAAACTGTTAAAGTTTGGCAGCATCATAAGGAACTGAAAATAGGGTCTTATAATGCGAAGCGTCAGGCAACCTTGGTGATAAGTGATGCCAACAGTCCTGCCTGGAATAACCTTTGTGGCCTTAACAAATTTATTGTTCAGCATAGTATTTGAAGTCCAGGATTTTTAATACTTGAATATTAATTACAGTCAGATGTTGCTATTAAAAATTTTGTGAATCAAAATACACACACAACACATTTAACATTGTAAATGAACTTCAATTATTTAAGAATTTTGAATATAGCATTACAATTTGTGCTCTCCTTTGGTCTATGACAAGAATAATTTGTTAGTCACAGAACTGCTGCCCTACAATGACACCCACAAATATTACAAAGTGAACATTAAAAGGCTTTTGTTTTTAATTCAGCCACTGTAGACAAGGTGCTCCTACTTGGGAGTCTTATTTCCCACTGCAAAATATTAATGCTGTACAAAATGTTGAGAAAGGCAGCAGAAAGGACACATGAAGTGGTGGTGATTGATACTAGTCGCTATCACACTGCCAGCAGGAAACTGTCTCCCCATGCTGCAGATGAAGACATAACATGAGCAAATTCCTCCCTCAGTAGCAACTTTCTCTCCTACTTTGTGTGTCAGTCACTGGACATCTATACATGCAGGTGACCTGAGAAGTCTAAACCAGGAAGGAGGTAATGAGGAGCCACTGAATCGACAGCTGAGCATACAAGATCATAGTAAAGGCCCACCAAGCTATCCATATTTTTGCTTACAGCCATCTGCCTTCTGGTTCCATTAGACTCTGAAAGGACATAACTAAAATAGGTAATTAGTTCAAAAGGGTAATAAGGGCTGACACTGCTCTCTCTGTTCTCCACACACAGCTTCTGATAATAAATGTGTTATGTGGACAGTGCAGGATGGTGGGTTTTGCCATTTACCCATCTTTGCATGTCCTCTAAAATTGATTGTGAGATTATTCCCGCTGGCACAGCATCCACTTTGAATAGAATACTGACCAGAGCAATAAGAGCTGTGGCCACTGTAGCCCCCTCACCATCCCTATTTGGCATCGTAGATGGGTCTAAAAGTTGCAGCTATTGGTAAGGCAGCAGAATTCCACTCTGTATATTTTGGAATGATTCCTAAGTGCTCTACAGTTACTCAAGCAGCCATAGGAACAGAAGAATGGTCATAGTAGGTCAGACCAATTGTCCATCTAGCCCAGTATCCTGTCTTCTGACACTGGCCAATGACAGTTGCTTCAAAGAGAATGAACAGAACAGGGCAATTATCAAGTGATCCATCCCATTAATCCAGTCCCAGCAACTGGCAGTCAGAGGCTTAGGGACACTCAGAGCATGGGGTTGCATCCCTGATCCTCTTGGCTAATAGCCATTGACGGATCTCTCCTCCATGAATGCATTTAATTCTTTTTTGAGTCCAGTTATACTTCTGGCCTTCACAACATCCCCCACAAACTAGTTCCATAGATTGACTGTATGTTATGCGAAGAAGTACTTCCTTTTGTTTGTTTTAAACCTGCTGCCTATTAAATTTCATTGGGTGACTCCTGGTTCTTGTATTATGTGAAGGGGTAAACAACACGTCCTTATTCACTTTCTCCATGTCATTTATGATTTTATAGACCTGTATCATATGCCCCCCTTAGTCATCTCTTTTCCAAGCTGAACACTCCCGCTACTGGTTTTAAACTCTCCTCATAGGGAAGCTGTTCCATATCCTTACTCATGTTTGTTATCCTTCTCTGTACCTTTTCCATTTCTAATGCATCTTTTTTGAGAAGCAGTGAAGGATGGGTATTGTCTACCCTGTCCCTGACACCTACAGTGGTACAGTGACATTTCTTGGATCACAGTTTCAAAGAAGCCCCCCTCTATTTTCTTCTCCAAGGGAGAAAGTGGCCTGGGTCACTCACTATAATAAATTAATAACCGCAGAGAGGACAGGTTTATCCCCTACTACAGATAGGGATCAGGACAATGGCAGCAGCTCTAGCAAACGGAGAGGAAACTGTGGCCAGCATCAATCCATGGCTGTATTTAAGGTGCATACAGCACCTTTGTTGTCCCAGTGAGTTTATTTTCTTTAAGTTTGTGAAATAATTGGGTCAGGTGTCAGCATCTTGCTCTGCCCTTAATGTAGCTGCTGATCTGTTTCTCTGTCATCTCTGTTGTGACACATTTCATATATTGATAGATATTCGATTCCATATTATTTTGTTCAGGTAGACTCAAAATGGGGACAAACAAAACAACGTGGCCTGTAAAATACTGTCACATAACACAGAAAGTGAGTATGCAGACTTCCTCCTATCCAGCTCTTTGGAAATGTTACTTGATAAGATCATAAGAGACCAATTACCACGTCTTTATCAAAGTCGCTGAAGAAACAGCTACTCCAATAATTGTACTTACAAGTTCCACCAAAATTTCCTGTAAATTCTGATTCTCCCAAATGCTCTTAAAAAGGACTACACAAGTGACTATTCACTCCATAAGTTAAGGAAAAACATTAACCTCTCATCATTTAAAAAAAGTGTGTCTACATTTAAAATGAAAAATGTTCCCTCCATTAAAATATTGCATAAACAAACTATGCAATCAAAATTGGCTAAGCCATAACATGTAGCCAATACAAATTCATAAAAGAAAGGAAATACCAAGTTTTGGACACCACTTAGCTGTACCTAATTTGCATTGCAGGAGTGATAAACCAAGGTCTGAATCTTGGACCTACAGCACAGACCTCTACCACTGGAGCTAACTTAAGCAGAAACTCAGTAGCCTGTTATTCTTTAGTGAACCAGCCATCACAGAGGGACTGAACATGCACTTTTGCAATGAGTTACACTGTCATCTCACATGATCCATCCATTGTAAAGCGAATAAACCCCTTGAGGGCTCTATGCCACACACACACACACTTCCCCTATTAGATGAATATAATGGTCTTCTCTATTCCCTTTGGTCCTGGCTCAAAAGAGTGTACATTTTGTGTGTATAAACTATATAATTTTTTCAACTCTCTCTCAACTCCCAGACTTTCACCCACTTGCCTAACAACCCATAAAAGACAATTTTCCAAAGATGACATAAACCAGCTCTTCCTCTGCTCATAAGTGAAGTTTCATAGGTTTTTTTTTTTAAGAGCTTTGGCAACTCCCCCAGCCCTTTCCAATTTGCTGTTTTTTTCTCCTAAATGAAAGTTTATTTGAATCACTGCATCTAAAAAGACTGTTTCCAAAAAGAAAGTGTTCAAAAGGGTCAGAAAGTAAAACTGCAAAATTTCATCCAGCTCTAGTGAAAACCATCAACATGTTGAATGCAAATATGCAAACCACTTTATCTTTGAAAAAAATGTGGTCTTGGTAGAAATTCTGGTGCATTCTTCGTAGCATTTAGAGACTGAACTGAACATTTAGATTCAGCACTTTTTTCTGCCACAGGGCAGCATCTGTTGCTTGAAGTTGAGAAGGTTAAATTGCACACTTTACTTTTAATATAGTATCACTTTATTGGGAAAACAAGAACTTTCAAAGGACAGGAATAGGCAGATGGCTCATTAAAGCCTGCTCTTATAACCATTATTTGTTATTCCTATAACAAGTCAACCAATCATTTTAACATCAAGCAGTACATTTTTGAAGAGATGTGCAGAGAGAGATTTAGCTTAACAATTCCCTCTCATAGTGGGAGTTGTATAGCTCAGTCTCTGCTCAATGGTTTGAAAATTTACCCACAAACAACTGTCTAGGCGATCACAAACACAGTATCTAAAGTCCAGATCCACAAATGGACTTAGACTTTTAAACCCTAGTTTTAGGCACCACTGCAATCCAGAAAACTGCTTGGCTGCTGTGTAACCCAGTAGACACAAATTCACTTATGCCTAAATATTCATTGTAAAAGTCCCCATGTCACTTAAGTTTCTGCCTCTGGGTGTGCATACTGCTGCCTCACTCTAGGTGTCTGGATGCCTCTCTCACACCTAAGCCCCAGTGCGATCCACAAATCAGGGAAAGACAGACATTCACCCATGTATCTTGCCTGCAAGGCCCAATCTGGTAGGCATGCTCACAACCCCATTTAAAATCCAGATGGAAATGCAGGTAGTGGAGTCTCCCTTATAATTTTTAGCTCTGGGCTTAGATCACTCACTCAGGCTGTATGAGAAAGAGGTTCAATTCCCACTTCTGCATGATAGGGAGAAACGTTTTGAACACGCGGATCTCAGCTCTCAGGCTGAGATCAAAGCTTTTGATACGATCTCCCACAGTATACTTGCCAGCAAGTTAAAAAAGTATGGATTGGATGAATGGACTATAAGGTGGATAGAAAGTTAGCTAGATTGTCGGGCTCAACGGGTAGTGATCAACGGCTCGATGTCTAGTTGGCTGCCGGTATCAAGCGGAGTGCCCCAGGGGTCGGTCCTGGTTTTGTTCAACATCTTTATTAATGATCTGGATGGTGGGATTAATTGCACCCTCAGCAAGTTCACAGATGACTCTAAGCTGGGGGGAGAGGTAGATATGATGGAGGGTAGGGATAGTGTCCAGAGTGACCCAGACAAATAGATATCTGATGAGGTTCAACAAGAACAAGTGCAGAGTTCTGCACGTAGGAAGGAAGAATCCCATGCACCACTACAGGCTGGGGACCGACTGGCTAAGCGGCAGTTCTGCAGAAAAGAACCTGGGGATTACAGTGGACAAGAAGGTGGATATGAGTCAGAAGTGTACCCTTGTTGCCAAGAAGGCCAATGGCATATTGGGCTGTATTAGTAGGAGCATTGCCAGCAGATTGAGGGAAGTGATTATTCCCCTCTATTCGGCACTGGTGAGGCCATACCTGGAGTATTGTGTCCCATTTTGGTCCTCCAACTAAAGAAGGGATGTGGAAAAATTGGAGAGAGTCCAGCGGAGGGCAACAAAAACGATTCGGGGGTTGGGGCACATGATTTAAAACGAGAGGCTGAGGGAACTGGGGTTATTTATTCTGCAGAAGAGAAGAGTAAGGGGGGATTTGATAGCAGCCTTCAATTACCTGAAGGGGGGGGGTTCCAAAGAGGATGGAGCTAGGCTGTTCTCAGTGGTAGCAGATGACAGAACAAGAAGCAATGGTCTTAAGTTGCAGTGCTGGAGGTCTAGGTTGGATATTATGAAACACTATTTCACTAGGAGGGTGGTGAAGCACTGGAATGGTTTACCTAGGGAGATGATGGAAGCTCCATCCTTAGAAGTTTTTAAGGCCTGGCCTCACAAAACCTTGGCTGGAATGATTTAGTGGGTGTTGGTCCTGCTTTGAGCAGGGGACTGGACTCGATGACCTCCTGAGGTCTCTTCCAACCCTAATCTTCTATGAGTGCCCAAACCACTGGGAAATGGCATATTCTGCCGTAGAGCCCCTCAGTTTCTCCTGTTGAAGATATTCCCTCTTGAACAAAGAATTAGAGTCACTGGAGAAGAGACATTGGACCCTGGATCTCCCACATGGGTGTCCTAACTCCAGTCAAAACAGTCATTCATTTGCTCTCTCTCCCTGGCCCAGTAACTAAGTGTGCAGCCCCAACATAGGCACAAAACTCCTCAATGGGGTGTGGCTTAGGACATACCTTTCTGGTCAGCATCTCCTCTTGGCTAGTTTAGGGAGCACCCTGCCTAGTGTGCTGGCATTTGTGGATTCCACCCTTATGAGCCTATTTCTTCTTTTCATTGTATAGGGCACCTAGGCACCTAATCTAGTCTTTGTGGGTCCCATTATTGTTCCAGTGATTTTCTAGGCACCTAAGACCTTTTGTGGTTCCGGGCCCATGTGCCTAAATAAAAGCTATACTCCAAGAATTCTCTCTGCAAAAAAGTGTCCTGTTATTTGCTGAACAGAAAATTACTTGCTCTAGATTCACCTTTGGCAGGTTTCTAAACTTCAACTATCTTATCTTTTGTGTCAAAATGTTTTGCAGTTAGTTCAAGTTGTTCATGTAACTAAAAAGATATTTTTAATCCACAGTGCTTTTTTAATTAGTTACTATTATAAATATCTGCAATGTATAAGTTCTGAAGATCTCACATCTTAAGATTACTTGCTTATTAACATCTTTCTAAAGTAGAGGTCACACTTCACCTACCCTTTCCTAATGATTTCAGCTCTCCAGTAAGCAAAGGAGAAAGTCTTATGTCCTATTGATTCTCTTCCACCTTACCTGCACGGTGATAATTCAGACAGAGGTTCAAAAACTGTATCTGTGGGCGAAACTGAAGAATTTGTGCAATATGAATGAGTTAAGTTTGCAATCAGAACATTTTTTTTTTGCATTTCCTGAATACTTAAAATATGACCTTAATGTTCTTGTGTTTGTATTATAATTATAGCAAATAAAAAAAAATCTATAGCAGTTCTCCAAACTGATTTATTTTATTTATTTTTTAGATATATCCTTCAACAAAGTTTAGGGAGTATTACTTAAATCATTTATAGCATACCAGCTAGATTTTGTTTTTTTCCAACCGTTGAATTTCCAGGCTTATAAAACTCTGTCTATTCAGTATCACTAACGCTAACTAAAAATACTCCTAATATTTATTGTATTTAGTAGCTCCATGATCTGCACCTTGGACTACCATTCATTTGATTACCCTTCATCCGCTTTCCCCTATTTTCTGAAATATCTATGGTATGTTAGCCTCATGAATTCCATTATCGTTCGTCTCGGCTAACTTCCTATGCAATAATTTGGAAGTTTATCCTTTTATAGCATTCCAACTGCTCTACATTTTTTATAACGTTTATTTGCAGACTAATCATTTGTGCAAAGCATCAAACACTTTTCTTAACCTCAAATAATTTGCCAGATTTGGGGCAAAATTTTCAAAAGCACATAAGTTACTTAGGAACCTACAGCTAGAGCCACAAAAAGGTATTTAGGTGCCCTAGTCCATAATTTAGACACCACTGCCATTCTCAAAACGACAGTCCAGGTGCCAGTGTACCCCACAGCTCCTTCCGGTTCTGCAGTCAGACCTGCCCAACATCAAACAACCTGCTTAGAGCCCTCTCTGAAGCCAAAGCCCAGTGGTCCTAAAGTGGGATTCTCAAGGTAGGTATTCCCCCGCCTATCTTTCAGGCAGTCTCCAACCATGGCTTCACACCTGTCCCAAAAGACAGCCAGGGGTAAGCAGGTTGGGAGGGAGAGAGTGTGTCAGAGCCTAGTAGTTAGGACACTCATCCGGGAGGTGGGAAACCCAAGTTCAAATCCCTGCTCTCCCTGATTTGGAAGAGGGACTTGGAACCCAGCTCTCAAACATCCAGGTGAATGCCCTAACCATCAGGTTATTGAGTATTCTGGAAGGTGGGTTCTCAATTACCCCTGTTGAAACTGCTCCACTTTCCATAAATCATTAAATATTCATTGGACTAAAGAGAGAGTGACACTATAGCCTAGTGGTTAGGGTGTTCAGCAGAGATGTAGATTCAAGGCCCTGCTCCAAATCTGGCACAGCAAGGGCCTGAAACCAGGTCTTGCACATCTGAGATGAGAAATCCTAACCAAGAAAGGTCTGGGTTTTGGCTGCTAGAGCATGGGTTTTTTAAGCAACTCACCTGGCTTAGGTTCTTAACTCCAGGAAAGTGATTTCTTTCCTCTGCATTTCACTACTAGCTAGCTTGGACAACTCCATGCTTAGTCTGTAAGGATCCCATCCTTCAGTGCCTAACTCTAATCATGCATTGTATGGGGAGCATGGGTGCCCAATTTAGGGCTGAGGATTAGGTGGCAGCCTAGGGATTAGGTGATGGTACACCTAACTTCCTTTGGGGATCTAGGCCCTTAATCCAACTGAAAGTCAGCAGAACTTAGAGGGAGGGAGAGAGTCACATAGGCACATCTGAATATTTTACCTTTTGTCATTATCTTCAAAGGTTATATAATTGAAACAAGAAAAGTATCCTTATATTGTTTAAGTATAGAAGTTGTATGTGGATGACAGCACGACATAAATAATAGCCTTTTTATAGACTAGACATAATAAGAATTAAGGGTACATCTAAAGTTCAAGTTGGGTGTAGCCATAGCAGTGCCCTTGAGTAAGTGCCTCTGGTCTCAGATGGGCATGACTTTGGGTGGCTAACACGTCTTGCAGCTACAGTCTGTTTTTAACACACTAGCTCAACGAGAGCTAGAACAAGTATTTGTCCTCGAGTTCAAAGTGCAGACACACCCTTAAAAGTAAGTCACAAGACACAGCAGACTCATTTTCAATTAGAAGCTACAGTACTATCCATGCTTGTGCTAATTCTTTTAGAGGGTTGCTTTGTCATAAATTATGTACTTCCAATAAATAAATTTGTCCCACCTGCTCTGTAATCAACAAATTGCAAGATACTAGCCATTTAACCTATCACAGGAAATCAAACTGTTACAGATAGGATCAATCGATTCCTGAATACATCAGAGACTGAAACATATTCTGCTACCAGCAGTAAGATGCAGAAAATTACACGTTGAAAAGCTATAACAGACACTGTTTCGCATATAATGCATATTTATACACCCTGAAAATGCATGATTACTGAGACGCCTAACAATGTAAATTTAAAACATTGAGCCTCACAAACAAAATGTCAGCAATTAAATTTTAGTACAATTTTGAAATACCATCATCTGCAAATCAATTCATTAATGAAACTTTAAAATTAAAATTCCCATAATACAAAGACACTGCTGCTTACCAGCGTAAGAAACCTTTTTCTGATTGTATGCTTAGTGGCAGCTCTGGACTGAAATTATGCTGACGATCACAACCAGTTTTCAGACTGTTTTCGTCATACCAAGTAAATTAAAATTAAATATTGTTGCTGCTCTGTCTGATGAATTGCTTTCTATTCCGCTTGTTTTGGTTTAGAATGTTGTCTCAGGGTTTCTCAGTTTTATTCTCTTATTTTTAGTGCATCTGACTCTTTGTTGGTCTCCTATGTTTAGTTTTGACCTCACTTTAATATAAATTAAAATGTCACTGCCAACAGCAGCCTGGGAAAGAGTGAGAACCAAAACTATGTAGTAATTTTCCAATTCAAGTAAAAATTTGGAAACCTCCATATATCTTTACAAATGATGCCCGTCTAGAGAAGCAACTAATAAAGGGATGGAAAAGGAAAATTTAGACTGAGTATCAGGAAAAATCTTCCTGACTTATATTAAGTTGTAAAATTGTTTCCAATGACATTCAAATGGTTGAGGTGAAAACCAAAGCTGGTCAGGAAAAAAACCTTTGATGGAATCGTTTTCTGAAGTAAAATGCAATTCCATTGAAATAAAAATGCCTTGCAAAGTCATGCTGATTTTACCAAAATTTAATTTAGGAAAAATAATAAGAAATTTCCAACAATGTCAAAACATTTTTGACACTGTCTAAATGAAACATTTTGACTTTTCATTTTGAAATGACTTTTCATTTCAATTTTTTTATATTTTGCATTGTATATGATAACACACGTTTTAAAAAGTCAAAATCAAATAAAAATGTTCCCATCATTCTTATACATTTTTTGAGTTGTCCTTAGTGGGGAATTTCAAAATTTTCAGGTTTCATTCCAATCTGAAATGAAGCAAATTTTTAAACCTTATAAACCTTTAGTGAAATGGAACATTCACCCTCTGTGCAATTCATGAAGTATGGACATTTAAAACTCGACTGAAAAGTACGGTAGTAAACATACCGGATGGTACGATCCTGTATCGGCAGGAGAATGAAAAGGATGATTTACATTTCTAATATCTAATATCTAAATCTACTAGATGAAGCGGGGGGGGGGGGGCGCGGAGGAGGGAAGAGGCCACTGCTTAAGGCAAGGATGCTCAAACATTTTCATTGCCTGGACTATATTACTTTATTTTTCAATTTAAGCAAATGCTGTAGTTGCATGCTAAGCGGTCACAAACTGAATGGAAGGAGGTCTGCATGACTGATTTGGTGGTGGTGGGAAAATGGTCTGCCAGACTCTCTATAAAGATGTGGACGACACTATAAAATCATCATTGATAAAGTTTGCAGGGAACACAAAAATTAGGGGAGTGGCAAAGAACGAAAAAGAAATAATTATTCAGAGCGATATGGATTGCTTGGTAAACTGGGGTGAAGCAAGCAATATGTAATATTATTAATTATTATTATTATTATTATTATTATGATAGTCACACTTACAGGACTGGGGGATTCTATCCTGGGAAGCAGTGACACTGAAAAAGATTGGGGGGTCATGGGGAATAATGAACCACACACAAGCTTCATTGTGGCCAAAAGGGCTAATGCTCTCCTGGGATGCATAAATAGGAGAATCTCAATAGGAGAGTAGAGAGGTTGTTTTACCTCTGTATTTGGCACTGGTGAGACTGCTGTTGGAATACTGTGTCCAGTTCTAGTGTTCACAATTCAAGAGGGTTCAGAGAAGAGCCACAAAAATAATTAAAGGATTAGAAAACAAACCTTATAGCAACAGATTCAAATAACTCAATCTGTTTAAAATAAGAATGTAAGAATGGCAATTGGTCCATTTAGCCCAGTATCCTGTCTTCCAAAAGTGGCTGGTGCCAGATGCTTCAGAGGGCATTAACAGAATGGGGCAATTAAAGTGGTCCATCCCCTGTAATCCAGTCACATGGTCTGCCCGTCACAGGTTTAGGGACATCCAAAGCATGGGCTTGCATCCCTGACTATCTTGGCTAATGGCCATTGATGGACCTACCCTCCATGAATTTACCTAATTCTTTTTTGAATCCTTTTATACTTTTCACCTTCACAACATCCCATGACAATGAGTTCCACAGGTTGATTTGGCTGTGTGAATAAGTAATTTCTTATGTTTGTTTTAAACCTACTGCCTATTAATTTCATTGGTTATCCCTGGTTCTTGTGTTATGGAAGGAGTAAAAAATACTTTCTTATTCACCTTCTTCACACCATTCACCATTTTATAGATCTCTATCATATCCCCCCCGCTTAGTCGTCTCTTCTCTAATATGAATAGTCCCAGTCTTTTTAATCTCTTCTCATATGCAAGCTGTTCCATACCCTTAATTTTTGTTGCCCTCCTCTGTACTTTTTCCACTTCTAATATATCTTTCTGGAGATGGGGCGAGCCAAACTGTGTGCAGTATTCTAGGCATGGGCATACCATGGATTTGTATAGTGGCATTATGATATTTTCTGTCTATTTTCTAACCTTTTCCTAATATTTCCTAATGTTCTGTTAGGGTTTTTTTGTTTTGTTTTGTTTTTTGGACTCCTGCTGCACATTAAGTGGATGTTTTCAAAGATCTATCCACGATGACTCCAAGATCTCTTTCTTGAGTGGTAACAGCCAAGTAGGCCTAATCATTTTGTATGTATAGTTGGGATTATGTTTTCCAATGTGCATTACTTGCACTTAACACTGAATTTTATCTGCCATTTTGTTGCCCTATCACCCAGTTCTGTGAGATCCCTTTGTAACTCTTCACAGTTAGCTTTGGACTTAACTATCTTGAGTAATTTTGTATCGTTTGCAAACTCTGTCAACTCACTTTTCATCCCCTTTTCCAGATCATTTATCAGTATTTTGAACAGCAGTGGTCTCAGTACAGATTCTTGGATGACCCCGCTATTTATGTCTCTGTACTGTAAAAACTGACCATTTATTCCTACCCTTTGTTTCCTATATTTTAACTAGTTACCGATCCAAGGGAGGACCTTATACCAGGAAGCCTTACTTTGATTAAAAGTCTTTGGTGTGGGACCTTGTCAAAGGCTTTCTGAAAATCCAGTACATTATAGCAACTGGATCGCCCTTGTCAACGTTTGTAGACTCCCTCAAAGAATTCTAATAGATTGGTAAGGCATGATTTCCCTTTATAAAAGCTGTGTTGATTCTTCCCCAACAAATTATGTTCATCCATGGCTCCGATTATTCTGTTCTTTATTATAGTTTCAAACAATTTGCCTGGTACCTAAGTTAGGCTTACTGGCATGCAATTACCAGGACTGCTTCTGAAGCCTTTAAAAAAAAAAAGGCAGCGTTACGTTATTTATCCTCTAGTCATCTGGTACTGAGGTTGGATTTAAGCGGTTCTCAAACTGTGGGTCAACAAACATCAGCGGTTCTCAAACTGTGGGTCAGGACCCCAAAGAGGGTTGAGACCCCATTTTAATGAGGCTGCCATGGCTGCTTTAGAGTTGCTGGGGCACTGGGCTGAAGCCCAAGTCTCATTGCCCAGGGTCAAAACCAAAGCCGAAGGACTTCAGCCCTGGGTGGTAGGGCTCATGTTGCAGCCCCCCTGCTTGGGGCTGAAGCCCTTGAGCTTCAGCTTTGCCCCCCGCCCCACCCAGAGCGGTGGAGCTCGGACTTTGCCTCTCCACCACACCCGGGGCAGTGGGGCTTGGGCGGGATCAGGCTTCTGTCCCCCCTCCTGGGGTCGTGTAGTAATTTTTGTTGTCAGAAGGGGGTTGTGGTGCAATGAAGTTTGAGAACTCCTGGGTTACATACCACAGCAATTTCATTTCTGAGTTCCTTCAGAACTCTTGGGAAGGACATATATCGGAAGGACAGAACAGGTCATGCAGGGGGGTTGGGAGTGGCACTATATGTGAAAGAAAATGTAGAATCAAATGAAGTAAAAATCTTAAATGAATCCACATGTTCCATAGAATCTCCATGGATAGTAATTCCATGCTCAAATAAGAATATAACAGTAGGGATCTATTATCGACCACCCGACCAGGACAGCGATAGTGACGATGAAATGCTAAGGGAGATTAGAGAGGCTATCAAAATAAAGAACTCAATAATAGTGGGGGATTTCAATTATCCCCATATTGACTGGGTCCATGTCACATCAGGACGAAATGCAGAGACAAAATTTCTTGATATTTTAAATGACTGCTTCTTGGAGCAGCTGGTACAGGAACCCACAAGGAAAGAGGCAATTCTAGATTTAGTCCTGAGTGGAGCGCAGGATCTGGTCCAAGAGGTTACTGTAACAGGACCGCTTGGAAATAGTGACCATAATATAACAACATTTAACATTCCTGTGGTGAGAACAACACCTCAACAGCCCAACACTGTGGCATTTAATTTCAGAAAGGGGAACTAGGCAAAAATGAGGAGGTTAGTTAAACAGAAATTAAAAGATACCGTGACTAGAGTGAAACCCCTGCAAGCTGCAAGGACACTTTTCAAAGACACCATAATAGAGGCCCAACTTAAATGTATATCCCAAATAAAAAAAAAAACACAGTAAAAGAACTAAAAGAGAGCCACCGTGGCTTAACAACCATGTAAAAGAAGCAGTGAGAGATAAAAAGGTATCTTTTAAGAAGTGGAAATCAAATCCTAGTGAGGTAAATAGAAAGGATCATAAACACTGCCAAATTAAGTGTAAAAATGTAATAAGAAAAGCCAAAAAGGAGTTTGAAGAACAGCTAGCCAAAACCTCAAAAGGTAATAACAAAATGTTTTTTAAGTACATCAGAAGCAGGAAGCCTGCTAAACAACCAGTGGGGCCCCTGGATGATCTTCTGCAGTTTCCACAATATGCTATGCATCCGATGAAGTGAGCTGTAGCTCACGAAAGCTCATGCTCAAATAAACTGGTTAGTCTCTAAGGTGCCACAAGTACTCCTTTTCTTTTTTCTTTTTACGAATACAGACTAACACGGCTGTTACTCTGAAACCGAGATACAAAAGGAGCACTTAAAGATGATAAAGTTGTTGCAGAGAAACTAAATGAATTCTTTGCTTCAGTCTTCATGGCTGAGGATGTTAGGGAGATTCCCAAACCTGAGCTGTCCTTTGTAGGTGACAAATCTGAGGAATTGTCACAGATTGAAGGGTCATTAGAGGAGGTTTTGGAATTAATTGATAAACTTAACAGTAACAAGTCACCAGGACCAGATGGCATTCACCCAAGAGTTTTGAAAGAACTCAAATGTGAAATTGCGGAACTATTAACTAGGGTTTGTAACCTATCCTTTAAATCAGCTTCTGTACCCAATGACTGGAAGATAGCTAATGTAACGTCAATATTTAAAAAGGGCCCTAGAGGTGATCCTGGCAATTACAGACTGGTAAGTCTAACATCAGTACTGGGAAAATTAGTTGAAACAATAGTAAAGAATAAAATTGTCAGACGCATAGGAGAGCATAAATTGTTTGGCAAAAGTCAGCATGGTTTCTGTAAAGGGAAATCATGTCTTACTAATCTATTAGAAAAAAGAAAAAAGAAAAGGAGTACTTGTGGCACCTTAGAGACTAACCAGTTTATTTGAGCATGAGCTTTCGTGAGCTACAGCTCACTTCATCGGATGCATAGAATATCGTGGAAACTCCAGTTTCCACGATATGCTATGCATCCGATGAAGTGAGCTGTAGCTCACGAAAGCTCATGCTCAAATAAACTGGTTAGTCTCTAAGGTGCCACAAGTACTCCTTTTCTTTTTTCTTTTTACGAATACAGACTAACACGGCTGTTACTCTGTAATCTATTAGAGTTCTTTGAAGGGGTCAAAAACATGTGGACAAGGGGGATCCAGTGTACATAGTGTACTCAGATTTCCAGAAAGCCTTTGACAAGGTCCCTCACCAAAGGCTCTTACATAAATTAAGCTGTCATGGGATAAGAGGGAAAGTCCTTTCATGGATTGAGAACGGGTTAAAAGACAGGGAACAAAGGGTAGGAATAAATGGTAAATTTTCAGAATGGAGCAGGGTAACTAGTGGTGTTCCGCAACAGTCAGTCCTAGAACCAATCCTATTCAACTTATTCATAAATGATCTGGAGAAAGGGGTAAACAGTGAGGTGGCAAAGTTTGCAGACGATACTAAACTGCTCAAGACAGTTAAGACCAAAGCAGACTGTGAAGAACTTCAAAAAGATCTCACAAAACAAAGTGATTGGGCAACAAAATGGCAAAAAGAAAAGGAGTACTTGTGGACCCTTAGAGACTAACCAATTTATTTGAGCATAAGCTTTCGTGAGCTACAACTCACTTCATCGGCGCTGTAGCTCACGAAAGCTTATGCTCAAATAAATTGGTTAGTCTCTAAGGTGCCACAAGTACTCCTTTTCTTTTTGCGAATACAGACTAACATGGCTGTTACTATGAAACCTGTCAAAATGGCAAATGAAATTTAATGTGGATAAATGTAAAGTAATGCACATTGGAAAAAATAAGCCCAAGTATACATATAATATGATGAGGGCGAATTTAGCTACAACTCATCAGGAAAGAGATCTTGGAGTCATCGTGGATAGTTCTCTGAAGATGTCTATGCAGTGTGCAGTGGCAGTCAAAAAAGCAAACGGGGTGTTAGGAATCATTAAAAAAAGGGATAGAGAATAAGATGGAGAATATCTTATTGCCCTTATATAAATCCATGGTGCGCCCACATCTTGAATACTGTGTACAGATGTGGTCTTCCCATCTCAAAAAAAAAGATATATTGGCATTAGAAAAGGTTCAGAGAAGGGCGACTAAAATTATTAGGGGTTTGGAACAGGTCCCATATGAGGAGAGATTAAAGAGGCCAGGACTTTTCAGCTTGGAAAAGAGGAGACTAAGGGGGGATATGATAGAAGTATATAAAATCATGAGTGGAGTGGAGAAAGTGAATAGGGAAAAGTTATTTACTTGTTCCCATAATATAAGAACTAGAGGCCACCAAATGAAATTAATTGGCAGCAGGTTTAAAACAAATAAAAGGAAGTTCTTCTTCACACAGTGCAGTCGACCTGTGGACTTCGTTGCCTGAGGAGATTGTGAAGGCTAGGACTATAACAGGGTTTAAAAGAGAACTGGATAAATTCATGGAGGTTAAGTCCATTAATGGCTATTAGCCAGGATGGGTAAGGAATTGTGTCCCTAGCCTCTGTTCGTCAGAGGGTGGAGATGGAGGGCAGGAGAGAGATCACTTGATCATTACCTGTTAGGTTCACTCCCTCTGGGGCATCTCGCATTGGCCACTGTCGGCAGACAGGATACTGGGCTGGATGGACCTTTGGTCTGACCCAGTATGGCCATTCTTATGTTATGTAATACCATCTGGTCCTGGTGATTTACTACTGTTTAATTTATCAATTTGTTCCACAACCCTTTACTAGCATCTTAATCTGGGAAAGTTCCTCAGATCGGTCACTTATAATGAATGGCTCAGGTGTGGGGAAACTCCCTCACACACTCATCAGTACCAAGGGATTCAAATAATTCATTTGGCTTCTCTGCAAGGGCCTTATCTTCCTTGAATGGTCCTTTAGCATTTCAGTTGCCCCGTGGTCCTACTGATTGCTTGGCAGGCTTCTTACTTCTGATGTAACTAAACATTTGTTGTTGTTGTTAGTTTGTGTTTTTTGTTAGCTGCTCTTCAAAAAAAATTTTGGCCTGCCTAATTTTACTTTAACATTTGAATTGCCAGAGTTTATGCTCCTTTCTATTTCTTTCAGTAGGATTTGACTTTCATTTTTTGAGGGATGTGGTTTTTTGCCTCTAATTGCCTCTTTTAATCTGCTGTTTAGCCCTGGTGGCCATTTTTTGGTCATCTGTTTTTGGTTGGTTTTTTTCCCCTTTAAATTTTGGGTGTATAATTAGGGTGGATAAAAATCAATGATTTAAAAAATAATAATTTAAATCAGATTTTTTTTTATAAAATTCTTTTTGATTATAATAGTTTTAATTAAGGTTTCAGAGTAGCAGCCGTGTTAGTCTGTATTCGCAAAAAGAAAAGGAGTACTTGTAATTTGTTAGTCTCTAAGGTGCCACAAGTACTCCTTTAGTTTTAATTAAGATATCTTTGAGCTATAATGTATCTCATCATGGAACAGGGATTATAAATTCTAATTCTATAGTTGAGACAATATATTCATGTAATGTTTAAGAAAAGTTTTGTAAATGAGTTCCAATAGTTCATGGATTAGGGACCCAATTTTATGAGGTTCCAGGGGCTTCTGTATAGATTATTTAGGTTAATGTTTCTATCTACCAATGGGACTCAGTGCTCAGTCTAGAAGATACCATCAGAGATGCTTAGTTTTGCAGTTCTCAAAATGTGGATTTGTGGTTCCAGAGATAACATGCTTGTTAACAGCAAAAAATGTTTTTAAAGAAATACATAATATATAGAGGTGAGAAATAACAGACCTCAACTCTACTGTTCCTCTGAAAATTTGTGTACACAGAGTCAATCCCTTACCTCTCTAAAAGTGCAAAGTTTCAAAAAGTTCAACAAATAGAAGATTGTTGGGGGTGGAATAGATCTGGACAAGGAGAAAAAGTCTGGAGATAAATGTGAGAAGGCAGTGACAGGCAGTAGAAACAAAAGTGAAACTGTCTGAACAGCATATTCCAGAAGTCTTGAAGTCTTTCTGAGTGTAGCCTTCATTGATTTAAGATCTACCATACCATTCTCTCACTGGAGGGGAAATCCTATAATGGCAGCAGGCTGTAAAAGGGACCCAGTTTGGGAATAAGAAACATTCAAGAAATATATGTTTGCTGATGATGTTTTAAAGAAAGTCACACCAATGAACTGATGGAAGTCACTTAAGCACTTAGATTCAGAGACTGCTGAAGTGATAATCTCACTTTTAACAGCAGTAGCTTCTTCTGCTGGCATAGAAAGAATATTTTCTCTCTTTGGATTAATTCATTCCAAATTGAGAAATCATTTGGGACCTGAAAAAGCAGGAAAATGAACAAATTATGATTATGAACAAACAGGAAAATGAAGGTGAAGACGACTGAGTTAGCTGCAGAAGCCAATATTTTAAGTTTCTCATGTTGACAGAACAAACATAACAAGAATACTTAAAGAGAGCTGTAGATTCAAAACTGGAAGTTCAGATTAGCTTGATTGAAATGGCTCTGACTGCTGCAAACAATTTCCAGTTAATACAAGCTGATTACCAACTTTTGGGATCATTTTAAATAGTATGAATTATTGTTGTGTGGGAAGTAAGAAAACTATGAAATATGTTTGACATGTTTAAGCCAAATACCAGAGAAATCTATAGTGTATTGTGTCAATGGGCAAAAGGGCACAAACAACATAACGCAGAACACTGAAAGAACTAGACTGAGCCAACAATTAAATTTGGGGCTGACCCTCCCCCCTTTATTTCAACATCTAGTTTAAGTACTGTTTCTGCATCCTCAGCACTGGGGCAACTGTATAAGTCAGAAAAGGTGTTGTGTATGAACAGCTACTTAATTTAATTTTCTCCTTAAACTCATTCTAAGACTGATAAATATATTTACAGCACAATCAAATATCAAGTGAGTAAAATACTGCCATCACAAATAACTTTATTAATTGGTATAGCAGTTAATACTATACACTGCTTTGTCTATAAACAACTTTCGGTCAGATAGACACTATCCAGTGCTGAGGCCCCAATTTTTTTTTAACTTAAATTGTTTTGAAGATATTACTTTTTTATTTTTCCAAACTGATCCTTCAAGTTGCCAAATCTAAAGAAAAAAATTCATAAAGTTTGGTCCTTTCTCCAAAATGCAATGCTGTATAGACCATAGCAGTAGCTACTATCAGTGTAGTATCTACCATCAGAATGAAAGCAAAGCACTATGGTGAAACACATTACATTCATTACATTCATTCTGAAAAATGTCCTTGTGGCTTGAAGGACTGATTTGAAGAAATTAACATTTACTGGGAATCTAGGACCTAAGATCTACTACATTTAGAAAATTTGTAAAACTGGTAAAATATCACACTTGGCCATCTTATGTCCTTTTAAGACAAAAAAAAAATCCAAGGATTTGAAATTGAAAATTAAATTAACATTTCTTCTCGTTGAATACATTTTAGCTGTATTTTCTAAATGTTTACGTGTCTGCACCACTTGCATAGTTCAAAATGAACTGGACAAACTGGAGAAATGGTCTGAAGTAAATAGGATGAAATTCAATATGGACAAATGCAAAGTGCTCCACTTAGGAAGGAAAAATCAGTTGTACACACACAAAATGGGAACTGACTGCCTATGAAGGGGTATTGCAGAAAGGGATCTGGGGGTCATAGTGAATCACAAGCTAAATATGAGTCAACAGTGTAACACCGTTGCACAAAAAGCAAACATCATTCTGGGATGTATTAGCAGGAGTGTTGTAAGCAAGACACGAGAAGTAATTCTTCTGCTCTGCTCCGTGTTGATTAGGCCTCAACTGGAATACTGTGTCCAGTTCTGGGCACCACATTTCAGGAAAGATGTGGACAAACTGAGAAAGTCTAGAGAAGAGCAACAAAAATGATTAATGGTCTAGAAAACATGACCTATGAGGGAAGACTGAAAAAATTGAGTTTGTTTAGTCTGGAAAAGAGCAGACAGAGGGGACATAACAGTTTACAAGTACATAAAAGGTGGTTACAAGGAGGAGAGAGAAAAATTGTTCTTCTTAACCACTGAGGATAAGACAAGAAGCAATGGGCTTAAATTGAAGTAAGGGAGGTTTAGGCTGGACATTAGGAAAACTTCCTGTCAGGGGAGTTAAGCACTGGAATAAATTGTCTAGGGAAGTTGTGGAATCTCCATCATCGGAGATTTTTAAGAGCAGGTTAGACAAACACCTGCCGGGGATGGTCTAGATAATACTTTGTCGTGCCATGAGTGCAGTGGCCTAGATGTCCTCTCAAGACCCCTTCCAATCCTAAGATTCTATGAAAAAGCCATATGACATGTAGGTTTATGCAAACTAGTTTACACTCTGTGGCTTTCACAGTTTAAATACTAACTCTATTCTTGACAAACTTCCAGCACAGGTTGGAATATTATGGATATAGCACCCAAGAAGAACCTTTTAAGAGGAAGAAATCACTGTATCCATATCACATATATCAACAAACGATTCTACAAATACTTTTTTTTTTGCAGTTTCTACGAGACATGGGGCAAATTGAAAAGGTTCTATACATTTTTTAAGAGCAGCTTTGAAACCTGAGAAAAATTAAGCATTTTGTTATGTTTACAAGCATTAATCATTCTCTCCTGACAGAAAACTTACAAGTAGATAGTAAACCTTTAGTGCTGTTGGACAGGTAACAAACATATACTCTTTTTCAGCACTTGTGTCACATAATCTGAATTTTAGTAACAAACCTCGTTCTCAGGCATGTTAATTCTCTGCAGCATCTGTCACTGCTCTGAATGGTTGATCATAAGTACCTCTGTAGTCATCTCAATGCTATTAAGCAGATGGCAGCGCTAAATCCGAATGATGTAGTACATCTCCCTAGTGGACTTTGTTTCCATATACTACCATTATTCTACAATTCCTCAGTGATAAATCTTATGTATTCTAGAGAACATTAAATAGTGAACTGACAATGGCAATTGATTTATTAGCAGTAGTTTGCCTTTGCCCTATTATTGTCTTTGCAAACACTTGTGTAGATCATGTATGAAGCTTCCACGGCATAAAGGCCATTGGCCTAATTTTTTCTGTAATGTTTTAGAGATTTAATATTTTAATGAAATTTGTCTTCAGAGTGAACATGTCTAACTCTGGTCTACAGATTTGAAATAATTCCCTGTTAAAATTCTCCTTTTTCCTCTATTATTTTCTAATCTGTGGATTTTCATGATAAAATGTTCTAGTATTAACATTAGGCCATTAAAACAGGAACTTCTTTTGACCATAAATCCAAGTAAAAGATTACTGCCTGATGTATGGTTTTGAGAAGTATTATTTGTAATTCAACTTTGTTTCATAAATATCACACACACACACACACACGAGTGAAGCTGGTAAAAAAAAAAAGGCACTTGTGTGCCAAGCAAAATGAATACAATAATATGGGGGTGGGTTATTGTTTTAGCAGTATTTAACTTCTGCAGTTCAATTTATATTTAAACAGATCATTTGTGCGATATACAGCAATGTATGTTAAATTATTATGTATCTATGCTGTGCAGCTTTCATGAAGAAATTACTGAATGCATAATGCAAAAGCTGCCTGCAGAAAAGCTATATTGCATGGCATATGGCAACATTAATTTTAGTCTTTTTGCTTTCCTTAGCTTGGCACTGAAAATCTACCATGAGCGTTCATAGCTTTTGACTGTTTCCATTATACTCTGGTTTTTAGGTAGAGTTGGCTGTCTGACAATTTCACAAATGTTTACTATTCTCTAATTTTCAAAAGCTAAGCAACAATGTTTCATTTTATCTTTCTCACTATGACTGGACTGCTTTAGCATTGTTTGTTCAATTAGCCTTACTAATTTGTATGGGTTTAATTTCTATCTAATATTATCCCCTAAATGTTAAGTGCTGCATGGGAATTTAATCACATATCTCCCACAGAAGTCAATGAAGCTGGCTTGCTAAATCCAGCACACAGAGTTATCTATTTGAAGACTATCATAATTGCCAAAGATAGTTCCTTTGAAAGCCCACCAAAATACACTCAATTATTTGTGGATTTACTCTATGAACAAATGACTTGTAGACGATGCAACATTTTAGTATCCAAAATGGAAACACTCCCCACAGCTATTGTACTTGCTTGGTGGGACACTACCATGTATAAGAATTGGAGAGAAATCTCAAATTTAGTCTTCTCCTCTCTGGTATTAGAGTGAAAGGTTTTAAAATAAAGCCCAAGGTTGATAGGTACCAGGAGTCATGCAAAAAGTGATTCTCAGTGATGACATTTGAATACCAAACAAAATGCCATTAATAAAACTTAAAATGGGCAACACTTTCAGTCTCCTAGTTGAAGGTTGGCTACTATATAACAATATTGGTGGCTGGAGAGAAGGGGAGGTTAGGTTGTATAGAGAGGAAGAGCTTCTCATGAAGACAAGTGAAGATTCAAGTACCCACCCACAATATTTAGACCATGGTGTCTGAATGTCATATCATTCCCTTCAACCCCTATCAGCTACAGATATCCTGTGGAGATAGTAAGGAGGATGTGAAAATATCAGATCGTGCAGTGCTAGAGGAGAGTTCTATCCAGTTGCACTGGATGCCCCAAAATGGAGAACAAGCTACAAAAATTTACTACTGCACTTCACATTAGAGATGTACTTAGGTGAGACAGTGAGTTATTCATTCCACTGCAAGAACATTCTCTTTAACTAACACTGTACTATTTTGTTTCACATAAGAAAACCATCTGACTCAATCTAGAATACCAAAAATACCACTACTCTGAGATGTACAAGAAATACTCTAAAAAGTCATTATTTTGAAAATCAGGAATCCTAAAACTGAACAACAGCAAATAGATGAAGCATCTATAATTTCCCATGAGTAGTAGAAACACACATACAGTGGGGTACATTTCAAAACTTTAGTTTCTAGAGGTATTTCCAGTTCTAGTGGTATTCCTCATTTTAAGTACAGGGAATATCTCTGAAATCTGCAATATTTTTAAATCAGTATGAACTTTTTAAGCATACCAAGTACCCAATGTACTAGAAAAAAGGAAAATGTACCCCTGTCGACTGAGTTTAAAAGAGGCCTATTCTAATATTTGCTTTAATATTATTTTAGGGGTATTTAAAACAAGCAAAACTTGCTTTTACATGCTAATCAAAAAGTGACCTATTTTAAACATAATACATCAAGGTTTTTTTTTTTTTGCCTTATAATTAGGGGACAGTATCAAATGGTTTAAAGATACTATAGCATCACAATTCTCTTTTGTTTCACATTATTTGTGTTACAACAAAGACATTTAGATATATTCCAGTGTTACAAGCATCTCTCAGTACTTACAAATGACATTACAATATGTGCTACTCTTTGATCATCAGATTAAAAATTGTTCTGTGTAGCTCAGGTGGTTTACTTATAGCTATTAGTTTTAGCCTGCTAATGCAATTCTGAGATCTCTTTGCATAAAAAATGTGAGCCTGGATTGTGTGAGCAATATTTCAGCGAGCCAGTTCATACCCCCTTCCCTTTCACCATGAACTACCCCTATTGTTTATAAAAACAGCACAATAAGTACGTGAATAAGTCATTCTTTTAAAAAGTTTACCAAATTTGGAGTTTAGTGAACATAACTGGAACTATACCTCACATGCAACATAAAGCAACTACCTAATAAAGTAGTTCTACGCTGGTGAGGCTCAAGAATAAACTTCATGGCTAATAATCAGTATTTTACATGTGAATTACATGTGGTGTTTCATTTTCTTGGAAAATTCATTTTTGCTCATCATCATTCAGAGGACCATCAAAATTTGTAAAAGATAAAAAAACTTCATAACAGGTCTTGTTTAAAACCTGACAAAAAGGAAAAACAAATTCAAATAATAATTTTTTAAGTTTTAGTCTAGTCCAGTATTTTCATTGTGCTATCTGAAAGCATAGCCGTCAACAGCAAATAAAACCTATTACTAACATAAAAAGCAGCAAAGCAAAATAGAACTGCCAACGTTAAAGTAAAAATTTGAAGACTTTTTGACCAGTATCTCAACATGATTTTTTTTAGTAAACTGCAGCTATTTTCTAAAGGTAGTATGCAAGGTAGACACGTCCTCCAGAGTTCTTAATGCTTCTGGTGTACACATCAGAATAAAGACTACTCTTTTCCGGTTGTCAAAATCTTCATAAAAAACAAACAAACAATCTCAGTGAAAACAGTGTAATTTACACTTTCCACCGATTTTTCACTTTGAGCAGTTTGCCTGGTTTTGAGAGCTTTCTTGCCTCACAAAGACTTAAATCATTCCTGACAAACAGAATGGCAAAATATTCCTCAGTTGCCAGCTGGGAAAAAGTGTTTTCCCTCCTCAACTGTGTTGTGAAATTAGGGTTCTTTACTTTTTCAGATTTTGCTGCACTGCTACAATGCATTTAAGTAAAAGTTGTCTTTAACTTGTTTACTGGTGGGGGAGATATATTGTCAGTTTGAGCAGCACACTCCCTATCCTTAGAAATATTGTAAAGGACATCTTACCCATGAGAAAAAAGGTAAGAGAAATCTTTTAAAGTCAATCACCATGGATAACAAATGAAACATAAAACCAGAATATCTGCATACTCAGCATGGTCAGCACAATGAGCTCAACCAAATAAAAAGTTCCCTAAAATAAAAGCTGCAGAATATTTGAAATTGTTTTATCAAAATCTATTTGTACTGAACAAGTTATACATATTATCATTTGATTTTTGAAATTTTTCTAAGTCAAGTTCCAACAAGCTAAAAAGTGAGTGAAAATTCCTTTTCTTTCAAGTATACAGTTCAGGCACCCTATAATGCCACTCTCAACCAAGTTTCTGAATAATGTCATCTTGTAAAATTTGCCATTCTTTCACTAGCTCTTCTCCTTGTTTACTTGGTTCCTTTCAACCCTTTTGGCAGCAATCTGTCTTTTGTACATTCCTGATAGAGAAGTATATAACACTGCAGATTGTTGGTGCTAACAATCCTCTTAGTTATGCTGTTATGTACTGAAAGAAAAATTAGCTCATGGATTGTAGGAATTTTCTGCTATAAATACAGTGGGACTTATACTTACCTTTGTGCCTGGGTGCTATAGCTGTTATCATAGGAGTCGTAGCCCTGCTCATCATAAGCAGTGCCATATCCATCATCATACTCCTGAAAAAATATAATAGAAAAGTAATGTTAAAATTTAAAGAACACACTTCAGAACCTAAAAGAAATATTTTAATAATTATAAATGTGAACACTATCCACTGAAATCTAAATTCATGCAACAAGATGTACCATGAAACTATAAAATATTAATTTACTTAATACACACCAATTCTACCTAGGAGGCAACATAACTCTAAGATTTATGTAGTTACGTTGGATTTAAGTTTGAGATCTTGGTGGCAACCTGTTTTGCACTTTTATGAGACATTAGCATGTTGAATAAAAATGGCTACATACCACAAAATAACTGTGGTTCTTCAAGGGTGCTGCCTCTGCATATTTACACCTGTGGAATGTCTGGAGCCACAGACCTTCAAGAAAGCAGTGTCAGTTTGGGACCTCTTGTGGTAACAAACTTTGGACCCAAAGTTATAAAAAGGCTATGCAAATCCAGTTGCCTTGGCTCTTTTCCCTAAGCTCAAGAATCCTGTAAGAGTAGAATTCTGAAGAAGAGAGAGGCTGACAGGCAGTGCAATTATGCAGAGACAACACCCTTAAGAACCACAATTACTAACATAAGTAACCATTTGTACTTCTTGAAGTAGCCTCTGCATAGTCCCAATGGGGGAGTTTAGTAAACGGCATAACCCAATGAAGGAGGGCAGAGATCTAATTAAACAAGAATTGTAGAACTGCCCTCCCAAAACCAGCATCAGAGCTAGATCCCAAATTGAGAGAGCAGCGTTGTATGAAGGTTTATACAGAAGTGCAGGCAGGACCCTTCCAGATGTTTATAATGAAAAGAATACAGAGGTATGCCCATGATATTGGCTTATGTCTGGTAGAGTGAAATCTAGAACTGTAAAGAACTGACACCTTAGATAATTTACAACATGACTCAGTGCAAAGCCTAATCCACTTAAACAGGTGCTGACTGGAAATGGCATTCCCTTCACATTGATCCCCTGAGGCTACAAAATTGTTGACCTCCTAAAGGCCTCAATTTTACCCAAATAACTCAAAGTAACCATAGAAGGTATATAAACCTAGTTCCCCCGGATAAGAAAGAAGCTTTGAAAAGATACTTGGGAGACTGATGATCTGATTCAGATGAAATTAAGACATGACATTTGGAATAAATTTGAGATAAAAATACAGGATAACTCTCTCTCTTGTAGATGTAATTGTGACTAAAAATGGTGCTTTTAGTGTCCAGTGGAATAAAGAACACTGTCATAAGATCTCCAGCTGTACAATCTTGTCAGCACAACACTAAGGTTCCTTGATGGAATAGGTTCTCAACTCTGATGGGAAAACACCAGGCCCTTTCAGGAATCTTCTGATGACTGAAAACAATAGAAACATCCACTGGGAGATAATATAGTAAGATTCTAGATAGATGCTCCTTGATAGAATACAAGGCGAGACTGAGACACCAAGTACAATACATATTTCAAAATCAATTATATGGGCATGACTCATGGAGACATTATCTGATTATCTTTGAGAAAACATCTTCTGAGAAGAACAATTCAACACACATGGCTTTCTAGAATATAGCAGAGCCTTCTCTATTTCCACAGAGCATTTCACATCAGAAGTAGTCAATGTCTTATGATCAAAGCAATGGAGATGAAGTGACTCCAGATTGGTAAAATAAAGAAAATAGTCTTCCTGTGATAGCAGGTATGATGATGAATGTAGAAGATCTATGAACTTCATACCAATACTGTCTAGCTCATACTAGGGCAACCAGTATGATTTGGGAGAATGTCTTGTATCTTTTTATTACCATTGGAACTGTTGGAAAGGCATAAAAGAATCCCTGGCTCCAGTTCAGCAAGAATGTGTCTGTGATAGTCTATCCATCCCTGTCTGTTTCAAGGAACACTCACACTGTTCCTGCAGCCAGCAACTGAGAGTCTGTTGCCATATTCTCTGTCAGATCTGCCAAGTTGCATTTGATCAGCCAGACTCCCATCCGACACAGCCATTGCTTCCTGGCATTATTGTTAATTAGAACCTCATTATTTATTAATGTAAATATTTAGCCATCATGTTAACAACATTGCCCTTATTCAATGCCACAAAGGATTTGAGATAACCCGATAGCTTCGTTCCACTACATTTATATGGCACTTGGTCTCCTCTCCCAGATTCCACCAATTTTGAACTCTTAGCTTTGGAGATAAGCTCTAAAACCCAAACTGGATGCATCTGTGATGATCACAATGGCTGGGGATAGAGGACCAAAATGAACTTCCTCTATTATATTGGTTGGGAGCTTCCACCAATGGAGAGTCCTAAGAAATTTTGGAAGACGACTCAGATAACCCATATTGGCTACATTAGGAATAAATGTTTTGCTGAACAGTTGGCCTTGGGGGGCGTGGGGGAAGAGAAGGGTCATAAAACAAAGAAAAGAAAAGGGGCTTTTGCTTGAGATCCAGCATATCTAAACCTTCTTAAAAGGAACAACGCCAAAATGTACTTCAAGTAGGAAAGAGTGCTAGCAAACTGACTTCACCACAAGGGAGACAAAATGCTGGATAAGTATGGCAGGTTCAACTTAGAGTACAGAGAGAGGCTTGGTTCCATAAGTTGCTAGCACAACTTCCTTAATAGGGTGTAACTGGCATGGCCAATACTACTGTTTCCTGTCCCATCCTGGTTGGCAGCTCTGTATGTTACTATATTTAGTATTTGGATAACTTCTCTTTAAATATAATCTTCTTTCAAAAAGTTGGTATATTATTTAGTAGCTTTGGGTTTCATTGAACCTTCCAGTCTCTCAACAGGTATTGGACTATTCTTTTTTTGATGCCTTCGCTTCCCTATAACTCACAGTTCTTTGAGATGATTACATATTCACACTTACAGGTATTGTGCCACCTGGTGGCGCCTAACAGGAGAACCTCCTCCAAGCAGCTTGCGTTAAAGAGCACATGCCCTGCCTCTTTCCCCTGGCATTTCCAAAGGCTTTATAAGGGGGCGTTGGCCCTCTACAGTCTCAGTTCCTTCCATTGCTAACTCAGAGTTACCATAATAGGACTCTGAGAAAGAGGGGAAGATAGGAGGGAAGTGTGAATATGCAGTCACTTTGAAGAAAAAAGTAACCTTCATTTCTTCTTCGAGTGACTCTGCATATTATCTGCTATGGGCAGTTTGACAAGCAGTGCTGAAAACCCAGGAGGTGGGAACAAAGTCAAAATTAAATAATGACAGAAACACTGTTCTACCAAATTTGGCATTCGCTCTTGAAGCCAGATCCAGAGCATAACATTTAGTGAATGCGTGCACTGACTTCCAGGTAGCATCCAGGTAGCAGTTCCTAGCTGGAACATGTTTAAGAAAAGCAAAAGATGCCTCTACAGCCACGTAGAATGAGACCAAACAACACAGAAAGCACAGGATTTTCTGCTAATTTGTAGCACTAAATGACACATTGTTTAACCCATCTGGAAATAGTCTGAGCAGACACACACTGACCTCTATTTTTCTTAGCATAACAAACAAAAAACCTAGATGAACTCTTAAAACTCTGTTATAATTAAACAACATGGAAGAACACTTCTAGCATATAAAGTGCATAACAAAGATTTCCCTTTATTAGTGTGAGGCTTTTCGGGAAAAAACACTGGTAAAATTGTCTGGTCGATAGGAAACTTGGACACCATTTTTGGTAAAACATAGGGATCAGGTCTATGAACGATCTTATCTTTATGAAAAACTATAACTGGCAAGTCAGCCATCAGGGATGGAATTCGCTTACCCTTCTGGCTGGTGTTTTAACAATAATGAAGATCTCTTTAATAGATGCACAAAATAAAGAACACTCTACCAGAAGTTAAAAAGGTACCCTCATAAGCATAGATAAAACCAGATTAAGATCCGAGCCTGGGACTGCATACTTTAAAGGACGATACACATTAAATACCCCTTCATAAACCTTTTAATAGAATAACATGCAAGGAGTGATCTACCAGCGACCAAAGCATGGTAAAATGAAACAGCTGCCAGGTGACCCTTTAAGGAAGAATCCAATAATCCTTCAGATTTTAAGTACATTAAATATTCCAAGATACAGGGTATGGAAGCTGAAACTGGACAATCAAATTTTCCTGCATTCATGCAACAAATCTAGCCCATTCTAAATAGTAACATTTCTAGTAGACAATTTTCTAGAATTAAGCAGTACATTCTGAACCAATGAGGAACATGAGTGTTCAAGACTAGCCAAAGTCCAATAGCAGGTAGTAAGATGAAGCGACGGAGGATCTGGATGAAGGATCCTACCTAGTTGCTATGATAAGAGATCTGGAGCCAGAGGAAGATACAGGTACAGTCTGACTAATAGCTGAAGAAAAAGGTCCTTATGCTACTGCTGTCTCGGCTAAGCTGTGGCAATCAAATTTCATTTTTGCCCTGTCCTGACGTTTCCTCTTCACCACTTTCTGAATCAATGGAAAAGGGGGAGGGGGAAAAGGGTATACTTTTACCCAGTGTAGAAGGACTCTCCCTCTCTGCTCTTGAACAAAGGAGAGGAAACTTTTTATTGATCCTTGTAGCAAACAGGTCTACATCAGGTCGACCCCAACAGGAAAAGATGTCTCACGTTACGCAATCCTTCAGGGACCACGCATGAATTTGAGAACTGTTCCTGCTGACAATCTGCTAGCACATTGCTGTCCCCTCCTAAATTCAGGACAACCAGATAGATCTCTTAAACCATGCAAAAATCCCATAATCTGACTGTTTCACCAGATAACTGGAAAGAATGAGTACTCCTTTGGTTTGTTCCGGTATTGTCTCTTGATTGTATTGTCTGTTGTCATGATTGTATTATCTGTTGATACCTGAACAACCTTCTCTTTTATATGAAGGAAAGATCTGAAGGCCAAACAAATAGTTATTATTAACACGTTATGAACAAGCTCTTTTCATGAAAAGCCCAGTGACTCCAGATTGTAATCCAGCCTAAATGGGCTCCCAATCCACTGTTGGATGCATCTGACATTGTGGTGACCGATGAAGGGGGATTGAACAGAACACCTCAAAGAACATGATTTGTCTGTCTACCAATTCAGTAAATTCAGAATCCGTAAGATTTAGGAAGGGAATCACTTTCTGGGATTGGCAGGCTCAAATTTGGAAAACCACTTGTTCTATTTGTAGAAACTTGTCCTCTGGAAGAAAAGCCTTCCCTGCGACTGACTCCAGTACAGAACCTATAAAAAGAATTCTGAGTTGGCCAGAGATTTGATAGGATGACATTAAGAAGCAGACCCAGATGCGAAAAGAGGGAGATTGTAAATGTGATGTAGCAGCTTTTAGCCACCAATCATCGAAATATGAGTAAACAAAAATACCCTGTTTTCTCAGATGTACCACTACCATAGAAAGAAAAGGAGTACTTGTGGCACCTTAGAGACTAACCAATTTATTTGAGCATAAGCTAGAAAGGCACTTTGAAAAGATTCTTGGTGTTGTGGAGAGGCCAAGCAGGAGCACTTTGTACTGGAAATGGCATCCCACCACTATGAAATGCAGGTATTGTCAATGACTGTGTCTGACAGAGATGAAATAAGCATCCTTTAAACAGAGAGTGACAAACCAATCCATAATTGTAAATGAAGGAATTACAGAGGCCAGGTTTAACGTATGTAATAGGAATGTCCGGGAGGATCTGTTAAGTTTTCTTAAATCTAAAATTAGACAGAAACCCCAATCTTTTTTTCTATACCATGAAGTATCTTGAATGGAACCCTGACCCCACAGATGTTTGGGTACCTCTTTAACAGCTCCTGTCTGGAGCAGCTTGTGAACTTCCTTATGTAGAATAACTTTGTGAGAAGGTTACCTGAAAAGGGAAGGATAGTGGCAGCCATGCAAACTGAATAGCATAGCCTGTCTGTAATTTTAGTACTCATACATTCTATGTAATAAGCCTCTGATGAACTGCTGATGAATTGGGCTAGCCTGTCCCCAAATAAAAGAAGAGATGGATCCTTTCTGATAGGACTATGACCGTCAATCCTCACATCAAATGTGAGACCTGGTGTTAAAGGCAGATGAAGAGGGAACAGATTGCCTCCTAGGTCTACATCTGAAAGGCCTCTTTTTATGCTTGGTCTCAAATGAAGATGGAGGTTGCTGGTGCCGTTGACGACATCAGATTTGTACAAAAATAATCAGATGATGGAGAGTAATATTTCTACGGATATTGGAAAAAAAAGAAGCAGAAAGTATTCTTAGAAGATTGAGGGCTAAAGACCTAGAAAATGAGCAGTGGCTTTAGAGTCCTTTACCTGCAGAGGTACTGGGGCTGCAGAGGGGCAGCCCGAGGATAGGCAAAGGCAGCAGGTCCTAACCCCTTGCCAATGATGAGTGGCCATTACAGACTGCAGTCTGCCCCAGTGAGCGGGGACTAGATGATGACTGACAGTAGCCACTGAGGCAAGGTGGGTTTAGAGGGTTGGGGGTTCCCCTGGGAGGGGAGACCCAGAGCGAGGGGGGACTGCTGGGGCAGAAGCCTGAGGTAAAGGGCACCGGGGTCCGGGAGGGACACGGGGGCCAGCGGCAGGCGAGACACTGGCCTGCAGAGGGCGCTCCATATGCTGGAGAGCTAATTCCCTGGACGACCAGCAGGAGGCGCCACACCAGTGAGTCTCACCTCGCTACAGGAGGCATAACTTGGGACAAATCAAGTTTCCTTCCTCTAGCCTCCTCTAAAATGGGATCTGACCTCGGATCTGCTCTATATCACACCAGACACACCCATGTAACCATAGGATGAAGGCAGACAGATAGTGAGAAAGATCTGCCTGAAGATCCTGTTGGAACTGGAGAAGGAGGCAGCGGCACAGATGGATCCTGAAGAAAAACTAACAACCTTCTCTGCTCTTCTCCTCTTTGCAGCAGGTGAAGAAGCAGACCACAGAACTAAAGAAGACTGCCTCTTCCTCATCACAAACTTCCTGTCAGTTGGATCTGAGGAATGCACAGATGCAGGAAGGTGCACATCAGCCACCACTGTTAACATCCTCTTTGGATCTAAGGACTGTCCCTGAACAGGGGTGGAGGATGGAACTGGCATCACAGGCCTGAAAGCCACTAGATCTGGAGAAATACTCAGCTCCACAGCACCGGACTTTGAAGTGGAGCCATAGGCGCCACCTCCGTGGGTGCTCCGGGGCTGGAGCACTCATCGGAAAAATTGGTGGGCACTCTGCACCCACCAGCAGCTCCCCGGCTCACCCCCCTCCCCACCCCAGCTCACCTCCGCTCCACCTCCTCCCCTGAGTGCGCCATGTCCCGGTTCTCCCCCCTGCCTCCCAGCACTTGCCGTACAAAACAGCTGTTTCATGTTGGGAGGGAGGGGGGAGAAGGGGGAAAGCAGCGCGCTTGGGGAAGTGGCGGGGCCAGGATTTGGGGAGGGGTCCAATAGGGGCAGGGACTTTGGGGAAGGGGTTGGAATGGGGGCAGGGCTGGGGTGTGTGCACCTACCAGCGTCGGGGAAAGTTGGTGCCTATGAGGAGAGCCCAATTTGGATTTTGAAATTGGAACCATAGAAGCTGTAGCAGAAGCAGATGAATCCAATAAGTCTATCAGACAGGATCCGGCGCTGCTAACAGTGGCCGCCTTCTCCCTCAGCTGCTTCTTTTGAACCAATACACTCGGAACCGAAATGGCTCTAGGTTCCTAAGCTGTCAGCCCTTTTCTACCAATGGTGCCTTTAGAGTCTTGACAGCTTTTTCTGAAGGATTGAGAGCTGGCACTGGCAAAGGTACCAATGACTGGGAACCCTTAGACAGTTTAGCTTTGTTGGAGAAAGCCACCAGATTAGAAACACTTAGTCTTCAGATCCGATGACCCTCCAGATCTGGATAGCTTAGTGGCAATAGCTTCTTCAAGCAAAAGCAGAGAGGTCTGTTCTGCCTGGCTTTGTGTTCTCTGGGCATGAAAGCCCCAAAAATAGAATATCCAGAAGGAGAGTGGCCTTGTCCCAGGCACTTAAGACACCTAATATTTTTGTCCAATGCCAGGAAGACGGTTGGTCATGAAACACATCTTTTAAAATCCGGCTTCTACTTCTGTAGTACCACCATTACATGGCACCAACTTCACGAACTACATTGAACTATTTATGCTTATTACTATGCTTAAAACTACCTTATACCAAAAACTGTGCTAAGAACAACAATTATAAACTATCAATGCACTATAAATGGAGAAGAACCCTGGTGAAACAGTGGGAAAGAACTGAGGCGGTAGAGGGCACAGAGTTGCCCTCAGAACATTTGGAAACACTGATGGAGAGTATGAGGGGGGTGCGCATGTACTTTAGTGGGCACTGCCTGAAGAAGGTTCTATCGTTAGGCTCCACCCAGTTGGCCCTATACCCATAAGCGGGAATGTGCAGAGCCCCTCGAAGAACTGTCGCTTCACTGGAATCCTACTGCACTTTCAAAAACAAATCTATCCTCTACAAAGTAAAAGTACGATTCTTTGACTTTGTGATGTAATTCAAAGGTAGAATTACAGTTGACTATGTACTTACAGGGGGATGAAAATTAAAAGCAGCTGTTGTATTGTGATAGCTGTCTGATGTATTGTTAATCTCTAAATATGCAGTAGTGGATATCAGGATGACAAAATTAATAGTCTGAATAGAATTTTCAAGTCATGAAATTGGGTACCTGATTTCAGTCACTCTCAAAAGTGTACAAAGACTCTTAGGGAAAAAAATCTATTTTTTTCTCTTTGCTAAATATTGAGTGTCTACCAAATGATTTTATCACACACAAGTTTCTTTGGACTATTTTGCATATGATACTTGCAAATAGAAAACAGTGCCTTCCATACATCCATAAAACGCTGCCTCAGTTCCTTTGTTGTTGTTGGATATCCTTCTACTGGATTCAGATCAGGTGACTGGTGGCCAAAGCACCAAAGAATTAACCTTCTTCAAATTTGTAACGTTGTGTACGTTGGGTTATTTCTTGTTGAAAAATTCTCTTAAGGTTTATTCCCTAAAGGAATAGTTGTGGATAGTAATATCCCTTTATGCGCTGTTTTGGCCATTATCCCATCAATGAAATATAGTTTTCAGAACAATCATCCAATGCCTTCATACTACCTTCATCACGCTTAGTTACTGGAACCTTGAATATGCAAACCTTTCTAACACTATGGAGCATTTTAATCACACCATTAAACTGTGTTTTAACATGTCACCCTTTTCAGGTTGTCTGGAGCAGAGTTTAATTTTAGTGCTTTACAGTATCATGATTTCCTACAGGCTATATTTTCATTGAAGCAGTGACCCCTTATTGCTTACCAGTTCTTCCATTCACATCAGTAATACGAAAAGGAGTACTTGTGGCACCTTAGAGACTAACTAATTTATTTGAGCATAAGCTTTCGTGAGCTACAGCTCACTTCATCGGATGCTTTGTGATGAAATGCATGCATCCGATGAAGTGAGCTGTAGCTCATGAAAACTTATGCTCAAATAAATTGGTTAGTCTCTAAGGTGCCACAACTACTCTTTTTCTTTTTGCGAATACAGACTAACACAGCTGCTACTCTGAAACCTATCAGTAATACTGTGTTCCTTAGCTCTTATTTTTTTTTTCGTAGTGTACCCTCCTTTCTTACTGGAAATATCAATATTGCTTTTTCCATTTTAGATTGACTCTCTCTGGTTTAACAGTACACAACTCGTTTTGTTGCATTCTCCATAATCTATTTAGATAATAGGTCACCAGTTCCTCATTTGCAGCCTAGTATATAAATTTATCAAATAAATTACCTTGAAAACCAACAAGATAACTCATTCTACAAAAATAGAAGATATCTAAGAACTACTCTGAATGGATTATAGCACCAAAACAGAAGGTAAAGTATTCAAATCCTACAAATTCTCTTACAATCCATGATTCCCTTTAAACAGCAATCAGGCATGGATGTTTCAAGTATGTTTTAAAGCTTGCCCTAGTGCAAAGTGCTTTACTTTTAGGAAGGAAAAGTCAAATACACAAAAAAATGGGAGATAACTGGCTAGGTTGTAGTATTGCTGAAAAAGAAGTGAGAGTTCTAATGGATCACAAATTGAATATAAATCAACAGAGTGATGCAGCTGTGAAAAAGGCTAATATTGTTCCAGGGTGTATTAACAGGAGTGTCGTATGTAAGACATGGGAAGTAACTGTCCTGCTCTACTTCAGCACTGGTGAGGCCTCAGCTGGAGTATTGTATCCAATTTTGGGCATCACAATTTAGGAAGGATGTGGACAAATTCGAAAGAGTCTAGAGGAGAGCAACAAAAATGATTAAAGGTTTAGAAAACCTGACCTGTAGGAAAGGTTGAAAAAAAATCAGTAAGTTTAGTCTTGAGAAAAGACGACTAAGGGGGGACCTGATAACATTCTTCAAATATGTTAAGGGCTGTTATAAAGAAGATGGTGATTAATTGTTTCCATGTCCACTGAAGATAGGGCAAGAAGTAGTGGGATTGATCTGCAGCAAGGGAAATTGAGGTTAGATATTAGGAAAATCTGTCCAAATATAAGGGTATATTAGTTGTGGAACACGCTTCCAAGGGAGGTCATGGAATGTGCATCATTCAGGGTTTTTAAGAACAGTTTGGACAAACACTTGTCAGGGATGGTCTAGGTCAGTGGTTCTCAACTGTGGTCCACCACTTGTTCAGGGAAAGCCCTGGAGCGCCAGGCTGGTTTGTTTACCTGCCGCGTCCACAGGTTCGGCCAATCGCGGCTCCCACTGGCCGTGATCCACCGCTCCAGGAAAATGGGGACTGCGGGAAGGGTGGCCAGCACATCCCTCGGCCCGCGCCGCTTCCCGCAGCCCCCATTGGCCTGGAGCGGCGAACTGCAGCTAGTGGGAGCTGTGATCCGCTGAACCTGGGATGCTGCGGGTAAACAAACGGCCCGGCGTGCCAGGGGCTTTCCCTGAAAAAGAGGTAAACCACAGTTGAGAACCACTGGTCTAGGTTAACTTGCTCCTGCCTCAGCGCAGGGGGATGAACTTGATGACCTCTTGAGGTCCCTTCCAGCGCTATATTTCTATGATTTTTAAAGTTTAACCCAGAGGGCACTTCAGGCAACTACAAAACTATTAAGGATGTTGGCCAGTATCTAAGGCCAACCTGAGTCACATCATTAAGGGTATTGGTGGCCAAAATACACTTAGATTGTAGGCTCTTTTTTTGCAGAGTTCGTGTCTTTTTTCCCCACCTCTAGTCTTGTACACTTTTGATTGGGATGTAAGTAATAAATAAGACTTTTCTTGACTGAGTTAGGGAGAGAAACACAAAGCGTTTTTTCTCCAGTTTTACCTCTGTAAGCCAAAAAATGAGAAATATAGCAGTGGGCAACCATTGTAAACTGAGCCATCCTGAGGTCAAAGAATACCCATTACTTTTCTATTCATTTGGATACAGAGGGAAATATTAGACACGAGAGAAGAATGTGTGTCCATACCATAAATACAGAATGTACTTTTGGGAAGGAGAACACCAAGCCATTTTCTGGAAAAACTGGGTGAGAAGGTAATACTGTTTGGAGGTGGTTGTTTTTTAGGCGAATCAGTTTAAAATGCAAAATAGCACCGGCAGTCTTCATGAGTTTCTGTACAAACAGGTGGAGAAGTAAAGCTTTTCCTTGGACTTTACTCCCATAGAGATGTTGCAGTCCTTAAAAATCGAACTTTTCTTTGTGCTCACTCAACTTCGTGGCCACAAATAAGAGTTTAATAAGGTAGCCTAAGTCCTCCTGAGAAACTGCATGGGGAGGTTATAAAAATCCTCTTTTTCCAGTCCAAATATGTATTCGTTTACACTCTGAGAAAGGTTCAGAGAGCAGAGACAAGCCGAAGGCATTAGACCCACAACCTACACATGTGACTTCTACTGGGGGACCATGGCAAAAAGTACATTGGACGCCACAGAAAAAACGGTCTATTGAGCAGGAGATTCCCACTTTTTCAAAGGGTGATCTGAGGAGATATTTGGTAGAGTATGGCCTTCATCCTTCTGTAAGCAGCCAGATAGCACATTTAGAACAAATGGAGTAAAACATACAAGAGAGAGAGGGAGTCTGAAATGCTTTACTAGTCCCAAGGTCTAGTTTCTCATACTATTCACTGAATCTATATCTCCTTTCCAGCGATCTGCCGCTAGGTCTCATGGGCTACTCCGTATGCTGCAATCCTGGAACACTGAGTCTAGGGTACTTTTGTAGGAGCTGCCATTGAGGGATCTGCTGAGAACTACTGCTGTGGGATTCTCTGAAATTATGGTGGGAGTGGGGGCTGCTCATATTGTGAACAGCGAAGTATGGAGCTAGTGATTGATAAGACTTTTTTCATTGGTCTAAACTCATTTTGAGCTGAGAAGCAAAAATGTAGGCCGAAAAACAATTGCTGTTGCTGTACCAACTTCTTGCCACACTACCTGCTGTAACAAGACAGGAAGAAAACTGTGGGTTACAGGATTCATCCACGTGGAAAGAGGCAGAACTGGAGGAGCAAAGAATCAATGTGATTTTGGTAACCTCCCCCACAAGAAGACACAGGCAGGTCAAAGTCTTTTCCAGGAGACTAAGTTTGAAAATCCTGTACAGTAAAAACATGATTAGAACTCTGTTGTGATTGAATCAGAAAACTACTGATGTTTGGCTGGCCAATGAGAATAAGGCTAAACAAAACTCCATGAAAACAATGTTCTTATAATCATTTTAGTGCACGTTACTTTAAAATGGGTAATGCTTACATTTACAGTAACAGAAACTACTGAAGACTCAGCAATTCTGAAAATCAGGTCACTTATTTAGGTGCCTAAATATGGAAATAGGAACCTAACTTCAGGCACTTAAAAAAAAATATCTTGGCCCAGAATTGTAAAATAGTTCAAAGGATTTGTAGAAATATTACCTTTTATTTAAAATTAGAAAGGATCCCTAAACGTCTATCTAGTATACTCTCCATCTTAATTAAATTTCCTATTATGGAAACCAAGCTAATTGAAGCATCTCAGAGATTAGTTAACTGTCAGAAATTATGCAATTAGGCACTGCATTAGGAAAATCTGCCATCAGTGCAAACCTTGTCTGAAGGCTAACACAAAAAGCATCAATAAAATAGCCAGACACATAATTAAAGCTCTGTCACTAATTTTCACAGACTGGAAGGAATCCTTAGAACTAATTGGTTTCCACAGTGGTCTTAAAGAAAGACTACATTTCAAATAAAATTACAACACTCTGATTGTGGTTGGCAGGACTTCTGGGATTCTCTGGTTTATAGTGCAGAATCTCCCTATACTCATGAACCACTGGTTCTAAGTTTAAATTCAAAACCCAATCCCATAATTACCACTTGTCTAAACACAAAACATTATCTTGAATGTATATCCTGTCCATTTCAACAAGTATGAGCAGTGACTTGCCATGCAATCATTATATAAAGTCTTTATATAATTCTTGAAGTCAAATATTTCATTTGGAATAAATCATTTTAAAAATTCTATAAATCAGATCAGTAATTTTTAAAATCTCTTCTCAAAACAATGACACTTCAATAGAGTCCCTTCCAAATTATTAGTGAAGAGGTTTAGACAATCTTTAAATATTATAGGAAGGGGATAATGGCAAAAAAGGTAATAAAACCTTGATTATTTATAAGTAAATTAGGGTAAACATGTAAGTTTACTTCTGTAACCGCAGTCATTGTTTCAGAGAACGAAATGATATGAAAACAATGAGTTATAGGTATGTTGCTACTAAATATCTGTCTTCTGCTTACTGAGAGAAGTCTAGAAAAATATGAAATCATCTCCATTCCATTAGGTACTTGTTAGAAATAATTACTGTTTCTTATTATAATGCAATAAAGTCAGTTGATTAAATCGCGTGCGCACACAAACACACACGCACACACATAATGTCTTGATTTTTTGTCGGCTTAATTTGGCCCAGTGCTCAAGAGAATAATCTCTTCCTCAGTAAACAGCATAAACATCTTTATTAAGCGGCCTAGGAAAGAGGTTACTCTAACTTACTAATTGAAGCAGTGTTCCAGCTAAAGTCTTTTGCCATCCTCCAGTTAAGAAATCATGAACACAACATGTTTTGATTTTAGTTATAGGAAAGTGCATAGATTGCTTTCCTGTAACCCTGTATCTCCTAAAGATGCAAGTCTGAAACAGATTGTCTGTCACTTGGAGGCCATATATGTCAATAAATTAATTTATTAGTTAGGGCTGTGGTTGAAACTATGTACAACCACTAAGCCAGCACTTAAAAATGCAATAGTCATGGTCCACAACTTTGAAATGATCTCTCTCTGACTGAGCCAATAGAGAGGTTGCACTGAGGTTTATATCACCTGGTAGTGAATCCCAACCTAATCCACTTTTGAGCTTGTCAAGCAGTTGCATATTAAATACCCTTAACAGAATACCACTTCTCGATGACTGAATTGTATGTGAAGGAACAGCAGACCATCACAAACAACTAAGATTAGAAACGAAATCCAATCCTCATCCACAACCAGCTGCACTACACGGTGTGCTACAGGGGCCTCGCTGGGCTGAAAACAATCTTTGCCTGGCATTTGCTCATACATACACTATTTCTTTTCAGATTGCCTTTTTTGAGAAAAACAACTATCTAGAGGAGTTTATAGAATCATAGAAATGTAAGGTTGTAAGGGATCTCAAGACACCACCTAGTCCAGCACCCTAGAGCCAAGTATACCTAGAATGGTGTAGTATTTTGGATAGAGTAATCTTTTACTTAAAGATCCATCCCTTTCACCCCTTCTCATAAGCTGTTCAAAAACTCACGACTAACTAACTGAGAAAGTCTCAGAGTTCATCTACACTGTGATAAAAAAAAATGTAGCACCAAATCTCAGAGCCTGGGGTCAGCTGACTTGGGCTAGCAGGGCTCGGGCTGCGGGTCTAAAAATTGCAGTGCAGACATTTGGGCTTGGGCTGGAGCCCATGCTCTGAGACTCAGAAGGGAGGATCTTACAGGATGGGGTCCAGCCCAATCCTGAACATCTAACATTTAAATTTTATAGCCCTACATCCTGAACCTCGCAAGCCTGAGTCAGCTGACCTGGACCCTGAGACTTGGTGCCATGGGTTTTTTATCATAGTATAGACATACCCCGAGGTCTTGCTGCAAAACCAAGATATACCAGAATTGTCATACTTGATATTTCTCAGAAAGAAAGCAAACAGAAAAATCCTAAAACCCAATCAAACCTATTAGGCCTCTTTCTACATCAAGAAGAAAAAGGACACAATCCACTTAAAAAAAAAAATCTTTGCAAGCTACATAACTGCTTTAGGTAACTGATCTCGTATCCTCTGGTAATGTACACAAGCTCCTTCCCTTAAAAACTGACCCATTACATAAACACATTAACCTCCTTGAGACAGTGGCAATTAAGCACTGTCCCAGTTAATAGAAGCTCCTTGAACATCCAAAAGAAATGACCTCCTTGCCCCACACAGCTTGCAGATCTCCAACCCCAGTTGATGGTGTGTGTCTATTACACAAAATCTTGTAAGGACTGCAAGGGCACAGCCATACTCCCTTCCCAGCACAGCCAGTATAATACGTACAATCATCTGTAGTAGTAGAGTGTTCACATCTTCACCATAATGGCTTGGGGTCATTTAGTTCTGCCTACACTAGGGTGTTACTAACCTCCGATATAAATGAGGACCTCCTATTTCTATCCCTTATGCTGCTCCAAATCTACACTACTCCTGATAGGGGAACATATCTGACTTTCCCCACCTACTATTCTGGTTTAATTTTATTCATCAAAACTACTGCATGTCTGGAACTTCTGAGGAAACCTCAATACTCTGATTTCACAAACTCTCCCAAATTCTGCACTAACTTGTAATACAGTAGAATCTCAGAGTTATGAACACCAGAATTACAAGTCAACCACACCTCATTTGGAACCGAAAGTGTGTAATCAGGCAGGAGCAGACAACAAAAAGCAAATACATTACAGTACTGTGTTAAATGTAAACTACTAAAAAAATAAAGGGAAAGTTTTCAAAAAAGATTTGATAAGATAAGGCAACTTTCTATGCTTGTTTCATTTAAGTTAATGGTTACAAGCAGTATTTTTCTTCTGCATAGTAAAGTTTCAAAGCTCTATTAAGTCAATGTTCAGTTGTAAACTTTTGAAGGAACGCCCACAACATTTGTTCAGAGTTATGAACAACCTCTATTGCTGAGGTGTTCATATGTGTGAGGTTCTACTGTATTAGAGTGGAGTAGGATAAATTTAGCCATCTAAATCTACTGGATATTTTCTCAAACATTCTTAGAGGAAATGAATTAATGGAATTTTGAAGGGATATCCAGTATAGAAACTTCACTTGCGGTTCCCCCGATTAAGAGTTAAATTGAGTTTTGCACTTGAAACAGGGGTTCAACTTTGCTACATATGAAGAATACAGAGTATCTGCCACAGAATAATAGCACTTACTCTCCAAATATAGAACAAAATTTCTTATTATATATAATAAACCACTTGTTTATTCTAAAACCACTAGTTTATATATATAAATAAAATTAACAAATGGTTTTATGTGTTAAAATTAATTTTAAAAAATGTGTTCTTTAAAACATTTAGCATCCTGTGTCAAAACATTTTTGTCCCAAATCTTAATGAAAAAAAGGAGAGTCATCAACTTTCCTCTATATTTAAAACACTAAAATCTTGCACATTTGATTTTTTTCCCTCTTTTTCTTCAAAACTAAATATTTCCCCTTCAGCCAGGGCTGACAAATAATGTTTTCCTACAAAGAATTCCTTGAAAAAGTGCCCTCTTTCAAAATGGCTGCCACCTCCTCCTGTTTTCTATAAGAGTGAGGTTAAGGCAGCCTTCACTTAATATGTCCCCTTTTCAAAATGGCAACTGCCTCCCATTGTTCCCAACAGCAGTTAAACCCAGCTGCACTGGCTAAAGGGCCACCATCTTTCTTGGCAGTTGCTTGGCTTCTCTTCTATTGGGAACACAGGCAAGCAGAGGCCATTTTGAAAGAGTGAAAATTTGTTAAAGGACAGCCTTTAGAGTTAATCTCTTTCAGAACAAGATGTGAGAGCAGCCATTCTGGAAGAGGGCAATTCTTAGTGGAGTTCTCTTTATAGAAAAGACCACCACACCTACTGCAAGAGGAAGGAGGAAACTATTATAATATGTATGTATGTGCCTGTGAATGCGCATGCAGGGGAACATGGAAGTAGAGTTGGGGAAGACCAGCCTGTGTACTCTGGTTGTTTGCACCACTGCAGAGTGCATGTCTTCAAATAATTAAACATAGAATCATAGAATATCAGGGTTGGAAGGGACCCCAGAAGGTCATCTAGTCCAACCCCCTGCTCGAAGCAGGACCAATTCCCAGTTAAATCACCCCAGCCAGGGCTTTGTCAAGCCTGACCTTAAAAACCTCTAAGGAAGGAGATTCTACCACCTCCCTAGGTAACGCATTCCAGTGTTTCACCACCCTCTTAGTGAAAAAGTTTTTCCTAATATCCAATCTAAACCTCCCCCATTGCAACTTGAGACCATTACTCCTCGTTCTGTCATCTGCTACCATTGAGAACAGTCTAGAGCCATCCTCTTTGGAACCCCCTTTCAGGTAGTTGAAAGCAGCTATCAAATCCCCCCTCATTCTTCTCTTCCGCAGACTAAACAATCCCAGCTCCCTCAGCCTCTCCTCATAAGTCATGTGCTCTAGACCCCTAATCATTTTTGTTGCCCTTCGCTGGACTCTCTCCAATTTATCCACATCCTTCTTGTAGTGTGGGGCTCAAAACTGGACACAGTACTCCAGATGAGGCCTCACCAGTGTCGAATAGAGGGGAACGATCACGTCCCTCGATCTGCTCGCTATGCCCCTACTTATACAACAAACATATTATATGGTAATATTTCTTGGTTTCCTGTTAATTTTCATATATGAAATTTTTAATAACTTTTTAAATCTCAGGAAATTTCCAGACAACAGCCACATGAAAGAAGAGTTAATTACATAGTAGCTGTTCTTTGAGTTGCGCTGTCCACATAGATTCCATTTCTGATGTGCACACATCCCATGTATGTGCGATCAGTTACTTTTAGTCAATGGTTTCTGTTGGGGTCAGACCTGCACCCTAGTGCCCCTCCACCCAAGGGCATAAAGGGTGAAATAAGCCCAACTGTCCCTCAGTTCCTTTGCTAATACAGATTCCAAATGACATAGAACACTATATATGGGGAAAGAGGGTGGGTCAAGGAAACCATGTGGATAACACATCTTGAAGAACCACAGTTTTTGCAAGGTAAGTAAACCTTTTTTCTTCTGTGAGTGATTATCCAAGTGTATTTCACTTCTAGTGACTAGCAACCAGTGACTTCATCATAGTCAGAAGGTGGGTGTTACAAGTTTTGTTTAAACAAGACTTGCAGGATAGCTCTACCAAACCAGGCATCAGATCTTGAGGCCTCAACTAAGGAATAGTTCTGGGTCAAACTGTGGACTGCTCTACCCTGAACATTTCAAAAGAAGCTGGTTAGACTGCCTGAGCCCTGGTGGAATGGGCTCTAACCTGCATAGGTGGATCTTGTCTAGATATTTACGATCTAATAGAGTGGATAACGCATGTTTTGAAACTTTATTTGCAAAGGTCACAGTCTGGGGGAGCTACTGAAGAGACCTGTCCTGGTCAGGTAGTATGAAAGAGTCCTGACCATGTCAAGGAGCGCAGTTTGATTTCCTCCAGGTCTGAATGGGCTTGGGGAATAAAACTGGAAGGTGAATCAGCTGCTTTAAATTAAAATCAGATACAATTTTAGATAAGAACTTGGGGTAAGGCCTGAGAGTCACCTGGTCATTAGGCAACACCATATAAAGTGAACCAGCCAGGAGGACCTAAATTTCCCCTATTCTACAAATTGAGCTGATGTTATGGCTACTAAAAAGGCAGTCTTCATAGACAGGTGGTAAAAAGGACAGGTAGGTCAGGCTCAAATGGGGATCTTATTAAGCCACATAACACTACGTTGAGGTCACAGGATTAAGGGAAACATGTATGAAACCTCTGAGGAATCTAGCAATGGTAAAATGGAAAAATATATTATGACCCTGAATTGGAGTATGATAAGTTATTGCTGGTAAATGTACTCTTATGGAGCTAATACATGAAACATTCAGGACTATGGCTACTAGATACTCCGGAACAGCAGAAAAAATCCCAATGGTTTCCATGGGAGACAGATGACATCGTGCTGTCCAAATGGAAAAATCTCATCAATTTAGTTACATAAATTAGTCAAGTGGAAGTTTTTCCACTATTAACCTAGATGTTCTGGACTTTTGGAAGAACAGCTTCTTTTGGTGGCAGTTAACCAGCCAGAATCCAGGTGGTCAGATGTAATGCTGCTGGACCCATGTGTAAGAATATAAACACTCTTCCTCAACCAGGTGGACATACCGTGTCAGGCATCCTAATGTTTTATTGAAATCCAGTCATTGTTTGAATAGGAGAGCTCATCAGTGCAATGGTTGTGTTAGTAAGCTATACCAAGGCAGAAAAACCTTTGGTGGAAGACATACAGAGTGTAGAGGTGACTCCGGTTCTGTGGTCACCTTGAGATCATTCAGTACCGAGAAAGTCTTTGGTACCAAGAAAGTCAGTGACAGAAACATCTGCACTGTGGAGGTGATGTTGGAGTCCTAGTCACTGAGGCTACTGGTAATGAGTACAATGGCACAGACATTAGTACTGAGGAGCTGGTAGTGGAAAAAGTGCAAACCATGGCAGCAGCCAGTGCTGCAAGTACTCTGAGAGTTGCTGGTGCTGAGGAGTCAGAGGGAACTGATATGGGTTATGAACCATCTTTTCCCTGAAGGGCACGAGTTGATCTAGAAACTTGATGGGTTTTATGTCTCATTTTAAGGTGATGTTTGTCTGTGTTCACCCTGGGAGTGATGGTCCTTCCTACCCCTTTCTGACAACAGGTAGGTGGAGGAGTTCTTGACCATTCTGAACTCAGTAATAGGGGATTTCATTCTCTGAAAAATAAGCTTAGAAGTTCAGAGGAGACCTGGGCCCCACTACAGCACTTATTTAAGGAAACCTGAGGGGGTTTAGCAGGAATTTTAGCCTGAGACTCTGAAGAGGCCCTCATCCAACACTCCAAAAAGAAAAGCTTGAGACTGGCTCCCCTGGCTTTGTGTCCTCTTGGAAAAGGAGTGGCCAAATGTACATTTATCAGGGATATGTCCCTGGCCAAGTAAGACAAGGCACTTAGAGTGCTCATCACTGAGTGGTATAGCAGCCTCACAAGAAAGATAAGTTTTCAATTCCAAGGATTTAGTCTCAGCCATACTGGTTAGATACTTGGTACCAGGGTTAACCCCAATTTAATTTAAAAATCCTAATTTAAGAGTGTGTGTGTGTGTGGGGGGAGGTCGTCTTTTACCAAAGTGATCAAGCTACGACAACTATTAACTAACTACACTAATTAACTAAAATGATAATAAAAAAGTAGCCTAACAACTAATTGCACAGTGTGCGGAGTAAGCAGACACTGCAGGAGCTACATCTCACTGCCACGGGTAATAAGAAGGAACCAAGGGATGACTGAGCCTGCTGTGTTTTATTATGCCCTATGGTGGGGCATCTAGGCCCCAGACATAATCCCAGGAGACATCGCTGGTCAAAAGAATCTAATCTCACACATGAGTCATATGCACCCAGAAGTTGAAGCCACGTGGACAATCGCTTGAAGACAATGGAGTTAAGGTTAAGTATATAGCAGTAAATAAAGGGTAAAACATTACAGGGATGTTGTAATTATCTCAAAAAGAAACATTAGCAATTCAAAGTCAGGTGCAAAATGCACAGTTAAGGAACACCAACCTTTACTTCTTTCTGCACTAGCACCAAGAGGGAAAAAAAGTGATGCATCTTCAATTTAACCTAATATAGGACTACAAAAACTAAAATGTACTAATCATAATTGCAACTGTATTGCATGGTGTCACTATATGACAGAGTTAAGGCTGTTTGAGTGCCTTAACTGTGCATTTCTATTCCTTAATACGTTTTCATTTCTTTTAAGTTTATCCTTAATGTTGAAGTTCCTGGGTTTGTAAAGTGTGGTTTTGGCATAACGGAACAGTTCTCTAATGTTTTTACCCTGGAGCTACAGATATGTAATCAACTGTAACTTCATCATAGCACAGTTTATGTCTGGGAATATATTGTAATGTTAAAAATGAAACAGCAGGCTCTATTGTATAAAATATGGTTTTAAATATGGTTTTCCATTCTAGCTCAGACATTTTCTATTGTAAGACAAATGATATAGTACTGGAGAACCTTTCATTTAAAAGTTACTGTGTGTCTTATTCATTTTCTTTGTTATTGTTTTCTCTTTTAAAAGCTAGGTGTACCTCAGTATATTGACAACCCTACCAATTATTACCATACTACATGCAGCTACAGCTTTAGGCAATAGGTATATATTAATTAACAAACACCAATTTATTTTCTAACATATATTGCCATCAGCAATGAAGAGTATGCCTTGGGAATAGTTTGTGAGAACAGATTTAATGAGGAACATTTAAAAGACATTATAAAATACATTCATTGCTCACCCTGAGGCAATCAATCTTCAGTTAGGTATTATCAGGTACGGCAACAGGACATACTTTGTCATATGTGCTAACTAACTATATGAATCTATTAAGAATCCTTTTGGTCGATCGCTCAATTGATCCTAAACCAGTGCCTACATTCAACTCTCTTTCTTTACACAGGCCTAAGAAAATTACAGGAAACTACAGGTACATATTTAAGATTACGTGATATAAAGGAGGGGGGGGTTGGTGGGGGGCGGAGGAAAACGGGGGCAAGGGAGATATAGACTGAAGATCTAATTCATCAGATACGCTGTCTCTAGCAAAGGAAGACCATATGAGACTCCCATTACAGGGAGGTCACTTGTGAGATATAAAACACACACATCCTCAGCCTTTAGACCTGAACTCAGATATGACCTAAAATATCATCAGAGTGCCAAAGCTTTCCATAAACAAACAAAACAACAAACCCTTTGACTTATCTATCTGCAAATTTCTGTATTTTTATTTGTACAGTTAATGGATTAATGAGCTATTTTTTCAAACCATTAGCTTTGTGTATTTAGTCAATATTAAGTTTGTTCTTTAACAGTTTTTGCCATGCAACTGTTGAGTACTACATTAAAAATAAACTAAATTAGAATATGCTTGAAATCAAACATCTATATTTTATTTAAAATGTTTAATGCCTATACTCTAAACAAATTAAAACATCATTTTCTCATGGAATGTATGAGACTTATAACTCCGCTTTCAAGAGCCAGAATTCTTTTAAAAATAGCCAGAGCTCCGCGAACCAGCTGAGCGGCGGCGGACCAGCTGAGCAGCACACAGCAGGAGTTTGCCTGGGATTGGTGAGTATCCGAGTGTGTGTTTGCTGAGTGAGTATCCAAGTGTGTGTTTGCTGGGAGGGCAGTTTGAAAGCCTGAGCGAGTGCCTGATTGGGTGGTAGCTTGCAGGGGGCGGGTATTGGGGGTGTCCGTTTGTTTGTTTCAGGGAAGCCTGGCTGTTTAAAAATAGCCAGAGCTCCGTGAACCAGCTGAGCGGCGGCGGACCAGCTGAGCAGCGGGGAACAGCAGCGCAGCACACAGCAGGAGTTTGCCTGGGAGTTCGCCTGGGGTGAGCCCAGTGAGGCTTACATCTTGCCAGCTTCTCTGAGGAAGCTCATAGTAGGAAGGTGATATGGAGGGGGGGTGTTCAGCTATTGTGACCTGCACTGGATGTGCCATGTTTGTCTTTCTTCCACAGGACAGAAGCGACTTTGTCTGTACAAAGTGCAAGCTAGTATCCATATTGGAAGAGAAGATTGAAGGTCTGGAGCAACAGATATCGACCCTGCGTTGCATACAAGAATCTGAGGATTTCCTGGACAAAAGTCAGGATATGCTTCTAAGGGCACAAAACTCTAAAGATTTAGAGCAGGTTGCACAGCGGAGCCAAGAGGCCAGTGAAGAAGCTTGGCAACATGTGACCTCCAGAAGAAGAAGGGGGAATGTCCGGGTAACAGCAACGCAGACACAGGTAAGTGACCGTTTTCATGTTCTCTCCACAGGTACCATTGCGGAGAGTGGACCAGATGATACGTCTGGGGGGAGAAAGCAGAAGGAGACTCCGCTGGTTGGAAGGCATGAGATGCGATGTCCTGAGGTTGGGGGTTCCACGACCACCACTCCCAAGAGAAGGAGGCGGGTGGTGGTGGTCGGGGACTCTCTCCTCAGGGGGACTGGGTCATCTATCCGCCGCCCTGACCGGGAAAACAGAGAAGTCTGCTGCTTGTCAGGGGCTAAGATTCGCAATGTGACGGAGAGACTACCGAGACTCATCAAGCCCTCGGATCGCTACCCCTTCCTGCTTCTCCACGTGGGCACCAATGATACTGCCAAGAATGACCTTGAGCGGATCACTGCGGACTACGTGGCTCTGGGAAGAAGGATAAAGGAGTTTGAGGCGCAAGTGGTGTTCTCGTCCATCCTCCCCATGGAAGGAAAAGGCCGGGGTAGGGACCGTCGAATCGTGGAAGTCAACGAATGGCTACGTAGGTGGTGTCGGAGAGAAGGCTTTGGATTCTTTGACCATGGGATGGTGTTCCATGAAGAAGGAGTGCTGGGCAGAGACAGGCTCCACCTAACGAAGAGAGGGAAGAGCATCTTTGCGAGCAGGCTGGCTAACCTAGTGAGGAGGGCTTTAAACTAGGTTCACCGGGGGAAGGAGACCAAAGCCCTGAGGTAAGTGGGCAAGCAGGATACCGGGAGGAAGCACAGGCAGGAACATCTGTGAGGGGAGGGCTCCTACCTCATACTGAGAATGAGGGGCGATCAGCAAGTTATCTCAAGTGCCTCTATACAAATGCACAAAGCCTTGGAAACAAGCAGGGAGAACTGGAGGTCCTGGTGAAGGCAAGGAATTATGACGTGATTGGAATAACAGAGACTTGGTGGGATAACTCACATGACTGGAGTACTGTCATGGATGGTTATAAACTGTTCAGGAAGGACAGGCAGGGCAGAAAAGGTGGGGGAGTAGCACTGTATATAAGGGAGCAGTATGACTGCTCAGAGCTCCGGTATGAAACTGCAGAAAAACCTGAGTGTCTCTGGATTAAGTTTAGAAGTGTGAGCAACAAGAGAGATGTAGTGGTGGGAGTTTGCTATAGACCACCGGACCAGGGGGATGAGGTGGATGAGGCTTTCTTCCGGCAACTCGCAGAAGCTACCAGATCGCATGCCCTGGTTCTCATGGGCGACTTTAATCATCCCGATATCTACTGGGAGAGCACTACAGCGGTGCACAGACAATCCAGGAAGTTTTTGGAAAATGTAGGGGACAATTTCCTGGTGCAAGTGCTGGAGGAGCCAACTAGGGGGAGAGCTTTTCTTGACCTGCTGCTCACAAAACGGGAAGAATTAGTAGGGGAAGCAAAAGTGGATGGGAATCTGGGAGGCAGTGACCATGAGTTGGTCGAGTTCAGGATCCTGACACAGGGAAGAAAGGTAAGCAGCAGAATACGGACCCTGGACTTCAGGAAAGCAGACTTCGACTCCCTCAGGGAACTGATGGGTAGGATCCCCTGGGGGAATAACATGAGGGGGAAAGGAGTCCAGGAGAGCTGGCTGTATTTCAAAGAATCCCTATTGAGGTTACAGGGACAAACCATCCCAATGTGTCAAAAGAATAGTAAATATGGCAGGCGACCAGCTTGGCTTAACAGTGAAATCCTTGCGGACCTTAAACATAAAAAAGAAGCTTACAAGAAGTGGAAGATTGTACAAATGACCAGGGAAGAGTATAAAAATGTTGCTCGGGCATGTAGGAATGAAATCAGGAGGGCCAAATCGCACCTGGAGCTGCAGCTAGCAAGAGATGTTAAGAGTAACAAGAAGGGTTTCTTCAGGTATGTTGGCAACAAGAAGAAAGCCAAGGAAAGTGTGGGCCCCTTACTGAATGAGGGAGGCAACCTAGTGACAGAGGATGTGGAAAAAGCTAATGTACTCAATGCTTTTTTTACCTCTGTCTTCATGAACAAGGTCAGCTCCCAGACTGCTGCGCTGGGCAACACAGCATGGGGAGTAGGTGGCCAGCCTTCTGTGGAGAAAGAAGTGGTTAGGGACTATTTAGAAAAGCTGGACGTGCACAAGTCCATGGGGCCGGATGCGTTGCATCCGAGAGTGCTAAAGGAGTTGGCGGCTGTGATTGCAGAGCCATTGGCCATTATCTTTGAAAGCTCATGGCGATCAGGGGAAGTCCCGGACGACTGGAAAAAGGCTAATGTAGTGCTATCTTTAAAAAAGGGAAGAAGGAGGATCCTGGGAACTACAGGCCAGTCAGCCTCACCTCAGTCCCCGGAAAAATCATGGAGCAGGTCCTCAAGGAATCAATCCTGAAGCACTTAGATGCGAGGAAAGTGATCAGGAACAGTCAGCATGGATTCACCAAGGGAAGGTCATGCCTGACTAATCTAATCGCCTTCTATGATGAGATTACTGGTTCTGTGGATGAAGGGAAAGCAGTGGATGTATTGTTTCTTGACTTTAGCAAAGCTTTTGACAGTCTCCCACAGTATTCTTGTCAGCAAGTTAAAGAAGTATGGGCTGGATGAATGCACTATAAGGTGGGTAGAAAGTTGGCCAGATGTCGGGCTCAACGGGTAGTGATCAATGGCTCCATGTCTAGATGGCAGCCGGTATCAAGTGGAGTGACCCAAGGGTCGGTCCTGGGGCCGGTTTCGTTGAATATCTTCATAAATGATCTGGAGGATGGTCTGGATTGCACTCTCAGCAAATTTGCAGATGATACTAAACTAGGAGGAGTGGTAGATATGGTGGCAGGTAGGGATAGGATACAGAGGGACCTAGACAAATTGGAGGATTGGGCCAAAAGAAATCTGATGAGGTTCAACAAGGATAAGTGCAGGGTCCTGCACTTAGGACGGAAGAATCCAATGCACCGCTACAGACTAGGGACCGAATGGCTAGGCAGTAGTTCTGCAGAAAAGGACCTGGGGTGACAGTGGACGAGAAGCTGGATATGAGTCAACAGTGTGCCCTTGTTGCCAAGAAGGCCAATGGCATTTTGGGATGTATAAGTTGGGGCACTGCCAGCAGATCGAGGGACGTGATCATTCCCCTCTATTCGACATTGGTGAGGCCTCATCTGGAGTACTGTGTCCAGTTTTGGGCCCCACACTACAAGAAGGATGTGGAAAAATTGGAGAGAGTCCAGCGAAGGGCAACAAAAATGATTAGGGGTCTGGAACACATGACTTATGAGGAGAGGCTGAGGGAACTGGGATTGTTTAGTCTGCAGAAGAGAAGAATGAGGGGGGATTTGATAGCTGCTTTCAACTACCTGAGAGGTGGTTCCAAAGAGGATGGTTCTAGACTATTCTCAGTGGTAGAAGATGACAGGGCAAGGAGTAATGGTCTCAAGTTGCCGTGGGGGAAGTTTAGGTTGGATATTAGGAAAAGCTTTTTCACTAGGAGGGTGGTGAAACACTGGAATGCGTTACCTAGGGAGGTGGTAGAATCTCCTTCCTTAGAAGTTTTTAAGGTCAGGCTTGACAAAGCCCTGGCTGGGATGATTTAATTGGGGATTGGTCCTGCTTCGAGCAGGGGGTTGGACTAGATGACCTCCTGAGGTCCCTTTCAACCCTGATATTCTATGATTCTCATATAAGGTTTTTATATTATATTTTCAACATATGGAAGTTTTTCAACTGCTTAGACATAACACAATGTGATTCCTATAAATAAGGAAAAAGTAGTATATGGCTGACTGCATGGTTTTTAAACCACTTGCATTGGAACCTATAATTTAACATTTTTCTTAAAGCTTATTCAAGTACAACTTCATTAATTCATATTTACAACTAGACAACTGACCCATTACATAGTTTTGAGTGTTACAAGTTAGTAAGAACAAGAAAAAAGCAGGGTAATTTATTAAAAGAACTACTTTATTCATTTGTCAACTGCAGGTTAGATTTATTTATATCTTAAGGTACGATAGCGAAGTGTAATAGAGTATTTTGTAAAGATACTAAAATTTAAGAATGTGATATCCAGTACACTGTTAAATCTTTGTAAAAATGCTGAGACCACCACATCTGGTGCAGATTTCAGGTGTGGGGTTCAGCAAAGTGCAGAATAAAGACTTTCTACTGAATTCTAAAATGATAGTCACAATCTTCTGTTACAAGAGTAATGAAGATTATGCTTGGTGGTGGCCAAAGCTCCATGAAAGGTTTCACTTACATATTCTCCATATGTCTCCTGTGCTGGAGGTGGTGGCAGAGGCCGGTAGCCTGCAGGTGGAGGTACTCCTCTTGCTCGGGGGGCTAGAAGTCCACGACCACGACTGACTGGACCTCTACTGGGAGGTACTCCCCTGGGAGCTGGTGCCCCTCTTGGTACACCTGCTGGTGGGGGTGGCACTCCTCCACGGCCCCTATGAACAAGATGATAATTTTATTAAATACAATATTTGTACTCTTGGTTTTCCCTCTGCAAGGTTTCTCCCAGTAACTTCTCAATTTTGCTCCAGTTATCACTGCTACAGCTAGTTAAGAATGTTTAAAGGTTCTTTACAAAAGAGGCGATTTAGAGTTTGGCATTTGTATTTCACATTTTGATTCAGTTATGCTTAGTATAACAGTAATACCAAAGGCACAAGTTGCACTTAGGTGATTTTTCACTAATGTCTTGTGAAAGTTTCTGCTCATAGTGTATGTAGAAGCCTCCTAGTGAAATTATAGTAATCAGTCAGTCAATTGCACAACAAATTTTTCTTGAGATGTGGAAATACCATTCCAAGAAATAAAGGATTATTATTGGTTACATCATGTCCCTTAGATCCATGCAGAGAGAAATGAAACCCATCTCCCTTCAGACCCTGTAAAGATGTCTCTGCATGGTTCATGGAACATGGTGAAAGGAGGTGAAAGCAGTTGATTTTCTTCCCTTTCTGGCCCTATGGAAACTACATTAAAAGATATAGCATAGCTGTACACTTGTGCTGTGGTGAGAGCTACAGAAGCACATTAAATTTGCAAAATACAGCCACTTATCAGTGTTTCAAGCAGAGAACATATAAATGCCCTACTTCAAGAGCTTTATAAGATTCCTATATAAAATTCCAGGTGGAGTTCAAGGTGCTGCCTTTAACCTATAAAGCCTTTGGGGTACGAGGAGTGGTTACATTAGAGAATACACTTACCCACGTGTGTGGTTTATGATAGCGGTAAGCTGCGTGCTGGTGTGTGAAAGAGTACAGTTATGTACTGCTTGGTGGCTTACCTTTTCATTTCCTTGCTTTTATGATTGAGTGTCTGGCATGTTTTTAATTGTTCAAGTGGAGTGAATGAGGGTGGGGAGATGTTACCCAGAGCTTTGTCACAGAAGTGTAGCCGCTGACACAGAAGCTGCACTTCTGTGGCAAATAAAACCTTCTCCATTGTAGGATAAAATCCAACAGAAAAGCATAGTTGCTGAAGGTAAAGATGTTATGATTGTGCTGCATAAAACAATCAATAGGTGTGAAATATAGATAGTAAGTCAATTCTTCAGAAGTACTTACCCTACACACTAGTTTTAGTCAAACCCCTTTTCTTGTTCTACAGAATTTATATCTGAGGATATGATGCGAGGGGGCGGGGTGGGGAGGAGAGGAAAAACCTATATAAAAATCTATATGTCTCTTAAATGTAAAAAAAAAAGATAGTGGTTAGCTTACAAACTACTACCTTCTTTGCTTAGCTTGTGTATTAAAATTGATGATGGATGACCTTTGAAATGCTAGCAGAAAGACCTAGACAAACAGCTTATTTCTTCCACAGAAAGGATTTAAAATGTGCACTTGGTATTCTGATTCACTTATCTACTGCCAACATCTTATAATACATCTAGAGTAACATCAACAAAACAATACACTGCATTCTCTACCAGAAGTAGAAAAGTAATTCATCCCAAAAGAAGTAGAGGAGCAAGAGTGACCCTTGCAATTACAATCTGACTATTAGAGAGAATAGATTCTAGACAAGTCTGACTTGGGCAGAAATGTTTCAACTCATCTGATATGATATAAAATAATGAGGGTCAGACTTGTCTTGTGGATAACATATTGATGATCTGGGATCTATACACACTTCCTGTGTAGCCCTGATTAAACCACAGAACCACTCTGCACCTTACTTTTCTTATCTGTACAATTGTTTTAATATTGCCTTACATCACAGCTGAATATATTAATGTACGAAAAATTGTGGCACTGGCTGAGAAACTTAGAAGTGCAAAGTTTGATCATAATCAGAGTAGATACATATGCAATTACTCATAATAATTAATCAAAATAGCAAAGGGCAAAATATTTTGAACAGTACAATGAACAGTATGATTAATTGGTGTGGTCTGCTGAGTACTTACTGGTCACAAGCTGCTAGCTGAAGCTCCTACTTTATAGCTGCTTCTACAGGGTTTGCAGAAGCAGCATTAAAGGAGAAATAGTAAACCTAGCACTTTCCACTAAGGGATGCAAAGAAAGGGAGAAGAGCTTCATGTCACCGGAAGGGTCAGTGCCAGGAGATATCAGCAGATATAGACCAAGAGCCACCTGCAGTGCCAGACCCAGAAATTTCCTTAATGACGTACTTCAGCAGAGAGAAGTACTCAGGGGTGCAAGAGACCAGGCAGATACATACAGGGAAGTGGAGGTGGAGGATGGGGAGAGGAAAAAACAAAATAAAACAGGATTCTTTCACGAGAAAGTAAACTATCTAAAAAGTTTATTAATTGACCAAATTCTACAGCTGTTACAGAGCTGGCATGAGATCATGAATTCCCTCCTTTGGGCTTGCCTTCCTTTCCCCTCTTATAACACTCTCCCTGGTCACAGACACAGAAATTTCTCCCCTGCTCTTCTCTAAACCTCTCCACTTACACCAATGATCTTATCCCATCTGCCTCACACGCACGCTCATCCCTCCCATCACTTTTCTCCTTAACCTCTCACTTTGCTCTTGTTCTTTCCCTTCACAATACAAGCATGCTTTAATCTCTCAAAGTTTAAAAACCCCATCCTTGAACCTACTTGCCTCTCCAGTTTACCTCTCTATCTCCCTTTCATGTCTAAGTTCATTGAATATGCTGTCTACAATCACTATCTGGAGTTCCTCTCCTCCAGTTCAATCCTAGACCCTCTTCAATTTGGCTTTTGCCCCTTGCATTCAACTGAAACAGCTCTCAGCAAAGTTTCTAATGACCTTTTCCTAGCCAGAAAAGACTCAGTATTCCATCCTTATCTTCCTTGACCTGTCAGCCACATTCCATACAGCTGACCATGTTCTTGAAATTTTGTCCTTCCTTGGGTTCTGTGACTTTGGACTCTCGTGGTTCTGCTTCTACCTCTCTAATCTCTCCTTCATAGAATCATAGAAATGTGACCTAGAGAAGTCATCAAGTTCAGCCCCCTGCACTGTGGCAGGAACAAGTGAGCCTAGACCATCCCTTTCAGGTGTTCGTTCAACTTGTTTTTAAAAGCTTAAAATGATAGGGACTCCACAACTTTCCTTGGAAGCCTATTCCAGAGCTTAACTACTCTTATAGTTAGAAAGCGTTTCCCAATCCCTAACCTAAATCTCCCTTGCTGCAGATCAAGCCCATTACTTCTTGTCCTACCTTCAGTGGACATGGAAACAATTGATCACTATCGTCTTTATAACAGACCGTAAAACATATTGGAAGACTTAACAGGTTGCTCCTCGGTCTCCTTAATACTAAACATGCCCAGTTTTTTCAACCTTTCCTTACAAGTCAGGTTTTCTAAACCTTTTATCATTTTTGTTGCTCTCCTCTAGACTCTTGCCAATGTGTCCACATCCTTTCTAAATTGTGGTGCCCAAAAAAGGACATACTACTCCAGCTGAGGCCTCACCAGTGCTGAGCAGAGTGGGACAATTACATCCTGCTGCTTACATACAACACTCCTGTTAATACACCCCCTAGAATCATACTAGCCCTTTTTGACAGCTGCATCACATTGATGACTCATTCAGTTTGTGGTCACTATAAACCCCAGACCTTTGTTAGCAGTACTACTACCTAGCCAGTTATTCCCCATTTTGTAGCTGTGCATTTGATTTTTCCTTCCTAAGTGAAGCACTCTGCGCTTGTATTTATTGAATTTCATCTTGTTGGATTCAGACCAACTCTCCAATTTGTCAAGGTCATTTTGAATTTCAAACCAGTCCTCCAAAGTGCTTGCAACCCCTCTCAACTTGGTGTCATCCGCAAATTTTATAAGCGTTCTCTCTACTCCTAGTAATTAATGAAAATATTAAATAGTATGGACCCAGGACCGACCCCTGTGGGACCCCACTAGATATGTCCTCCCAATTTGATAGCGAACAATTGATAATTCCTCTTTGAGTACTGTCTTTCAACCACTTCTGCACCCACCTTACAATAATTTCATCGAGACCACATTTCCCTAGTTTGCTTATTAGAATGTCATGCAGTGCTGTGCAAAAGCCTTACTAAAATCAAGGTATATCACATCTATTGCATCCACCCTATCCACTCGGTCAGTAATCCTACCAAACGAAATTAAGATGATGTGGCATGATTTGTTCTTGACAAATCCATGATGATTCCTTATAACCTTTTATTACCCTCCAGGTGCTTACAAACAGATTGTTTAATAATTTGCTCCAGTATCTTTCCAGATATTGAAGTTAGGCTGACTGGTCTATATTCCCCAGATCTTCCTTGTTCCTCTTTTTAAAGATACAGTAGAACCTCAGAGTTACGGACACCTCGGGAATGGAGGTTGTCCGTAACTCTGAAATGTTGTAATTCTGAAAAAAAAAGTGCAGTTCCGGCTCCAGATACAGCAGCTGACACTCCAGGCCAGGATTCATCAGCAGCTGAGCACCCTACTCAGCCCCAGCATGAGTTTGCAAGCTTATCCCCCTCCGGGCAGGGTGTGCGTGGGCATTTGCATTTCTCCCCTCCTGGCGGGGGTGAAAGCTCCAGCTGCCTTGGGCTGGCAGCCCCAGCTTCTTGCTGTAAGTGGCTGTCCTGTGGGTGGGGGTGGGGACAGGCAGCCCAGATGTGCCTACCTTTAAGATACAATACAGGCATAGTACAGCACTTGCTTTTTTTTTTTTTTTTGTCTCTGCTGCTGCCTATTTGGTTACTTCTGGTTTCACATGGTATCCGGTTGACTGGTCAGTCCATAACTCTGGTGTTCATATCTCTGAGGTTCAATGTTTGCCCTTCTCCAGTCTTCTGTCCTCCAGGAGTTCTCAAAGATAATTGATAACAAGATTGTTTTAGCTAGTTTCTTAAATACCCTAGGATGAATTTCATCAGGCCCTGTTGAATTGAATACATCTAACTTATCTAAATATTATTTATTCATCAATATTCTCTCCCTATTTTGGCTTGCATTCCTTTCCCCTGGTTGACAATATTAATTAATTGTGTTGAGTATCTCATCATCAACTTTTTTTAGTGAAGACAGAAGCACAATAGGCATTACAAACCTCAGCTTTCTTGATGTCAACAGTTATTAGCTCTCCTTCCCAGCTAAGTAGAGGACCTACACTTTCCTTTGTCTTTCTCTTCCTCCTAGCGTATTTAAAGAACCTCTTCTTATTGCCTTTTATGGCCCTTGCCAAGGGAATGTGCATCTCTCCTGCCATTCTGTGCAGAAGATCCTGGAATTGGCGGTAGTCATCAAGAGATGCTGAAGCCACTTCCGCATCACGTGAGGACAATGGGAATCTCTCCTGCTCCAGCAGTACTGTGTGAACCGGATTGAGCAGCTCTTCTTGTGCCATCGGTTCCAAGTGTCTACTCAAAGGCACCCAAGATGGTGAAATAGACAATATTTCTCTGATGGAATGGACAGGTTCTGAGGGTGGGTATTGGGGCCAGGATCCCCAATAGGGCCAGCATGACAGAATCTGGAGGGTGTTGTGAGCCCCACGGTGCAGGAAATGAGTGACTCCATGGTGTCTAGAGAGGAGGATGGTGGGGTCCATAGTGGTGGTACCACTGGTGCTGGACTTGGACTCCATAGTGGGAGGCGCACTCCTCGCTCCTTCAGGCAGATGTATGGGGGTCTGAATGAGGTCTCATGGCAACTTCCATGAGGTGCTTCCAGAGATGGCTGAGAGCCTGGCCTTCTTGGATATGGCTGAGGAAGGACTGGAAGATACTGCACCTGGATGAAATATGGACTTCTCCCAAACAGTAGAGGCAGTGTTGATGTTTGCTGCTGACCAACAAGGAACATGGGCAGGAGATGCATATATTAAAGCCTGGGGTCTTTGGCATTGTCCAGTACCCACATGTGGGTACAGGGGTGTGTGTGTGGGGTATTTACTTGGAAACAAATCCCCCAAAGTAGCCCCAATTCTACTCCTAAATCTAGTACACAACCAAAACAACTATAAAAATGTAAAAACAGTAAAATACTCTAAACTATGTACAACTCTATATTGTTAATAAGTGCATCACACACAAAAGGACACTAATAGTTCTGACCTAGACCATGAGGCAGTGAGAAGAAACTGGAGACACGGCCAGTCTGTCCCACCCTTTATCACCTTGGATGAAACCATGAAGTGAACCAAGTGCGTATGCATGGATCAACAGTCACTACTACTTTCAAAATCTCCAGTTCTGGGCACATGTGTAAACCCTCAGTGGAATACAATAAGGACCATCATGTGAAAAAGAACATGTTCTTATATAAAACCATATAAGCTGGATACAGGATTGTCATTTAACACTCATCACGCTGCATCATATGTGAAAGTGTGGCAAACAGAAAGAAACTAGCATCTTCATTATTATGTTAATTGAAAAGAAACCTCTTCTGGGAACCATTTTTGTGGGAACCTTATTCTTTACATATTATTGTTTCTTGACTATATTTCCTATTTTGTTTTACTAGATTTGAAGGGTAATGAAAAAATGGGGAAAAGTATTACTTTCAAAATTGTGTTGAAGGTCACAGACTAGTTCTACCCGTTTATACAATTCAGTAACTTTTTAAACTGACATCATCATTAAACATATTGAGGAAGAGTTGGATTTTTTTTACAAAATATTGAAAGGCAGCTACAGCACAGATTCTAAGTAGTATTCAAAGTACCATTAAATTATATGAACAATAGAAAGCAAAAAGATCCTTAATCGGATACAGACACAAAAAGAAGGAATAGTACCATATAAAGACTTATTTTTATACTTATTACTCCCCACCCCCACTTTTTGTATGAAGAGTATTTCTAACGCTCAGAATGTCTTTCCAAGTAAATCTAGTCTCTCTCTCTCAGCACCATGTTATACAGTTTACTAGGGTTAGAGATGAAATAAAATTAGGTCCATCCCAGTCTATGTTTCATCAGCTGAAAAGAGTATGTTCGTTGCCAAGCAGCAGCAGCAAAAAAGGGGAAAGATGCAGTTTTATTTTGTTCCAATTCTTCTCAGCTTCTTTATGCACTAGAGGATAAACTGATTTGTCTGAAGTATTTGCTTCTCACAAATGAGATTTTTTCAGTGCATTTAAGATTACCTTCACCTTTTTCTTCTTTTTTATTTAGTCTCCTGGAGGAATTTAGCCCTTTTCTAATTGGGGCAGATAGCTTTGGCAACTACTCTGATTTTCCTGAAACACTTTATTTGATAGGATCAATTCCAGATGTATATTGCCCTTCCTTTTTCAAATCTGCACTGGCTCTTTTTAGAAACTGTTCTCGTTAAGAATCTTCCACCAGGAACATATAGGCCTGGATAAAGAATACTCTACCCATACAATGAGAGAAATGAAATGAATAGATCCAACCTAAACATCCCCTTCTGTTTCAACTGGCTGCAATAGATGCCAACTGTCTATTTAGGAGGGAAAGTCCTAATTTTTACAATTTACTTCTTCTGTACCGCAAAAAAATCCATGTATTCCAATGAATTAAAAGTGTACCCTATTTACCCCCTCCAAATATTCCTATTAATAGTTCTCAATTGTTGACACCTATGACTATTACTATTTACTTCCAGGCCTAAACTGTTGTGCATTACTGAACTGTGCTGTTAAACCATTATAGATTAAATTTATAACTGAAATCTCAGTACAGCATCTCCTGATATCACAAGATGCTATTTTCATGAGAAATAATAGCACAGATGCACTAACTTTTAATATAACCATCGAAATCCCATTATGGGAATAAAATATGGACAACCATTGTTAAACTATTGCCAGCTGCCATGCCATTATTACAAATAGCTTTAAGCCAGAAGTTTTGTCAATGTGTTCTATTTAATATTATGAATTAGATTCATAATAGTCAAACCTTGCTTAATTAATTCAAAGAGGCATATCCACTCCCAAAGCACTAAGAGGGATAAATCCTTCCCTGCATAATTTCTAATGCATGTCAGTTAAAATGAGTGCAAGATTATCTGGCACACAGGAGCTCTTCCAATAGTTCCTTTCCAATTAAAAACCCCTAGTTCAAAATATCCAATCCTACCAAGCCATTCTACCTTGCCCACATTCTGGAATTACTGCCACTTTTGCAGTTCCAAGCTGAAAAATCAGTATGTCTTACATGTTCATGTTACAAGGGAGTTCACACCCGATACATGGAAATGGTAAATGCTCCATGTCTTGACGTCTTTAAAATTAAGAATCGATGCCTTTCTGGAAAAAGATATGCTTTACTTAAACAAAATACTGGGTTCAATACAGGGGTAACTGGGTGAAATGTAATGGTCTGGGATTTACAGAAGGTCAGACTACATGATCTATTCTGATATCATACTCTGTGATCTATATGTAGAGTCCTCCCACAGCCCTGGATATCTCTAATTTATCATTTTCAAGAAGCACAGCCCATTCTTCAGATGTCATTTTCAACTGTGCTCTCAGGTTTCAAAAAGAAACAGCCACCTTACTGTTAGCCAAAACTTCTGGGGCCACAGCCTACCAGAAGCCCTCTGAAGAAAGGAAGCCTTACCACACCTGGGGGACAATTCATTTGAGTTCCTTTTTTGTGTTTGTTGACAACCCTGGAAGGGGTGGATTGTCTCAGGCTCAGACAATGGGCTGAGCCTTTACACCTGGAATACCCAGATGTCAGAGACCAGAGGCCAAGTGAGGATAAAGGCCTGGGCTGGTCCCTAGGGCCAATCCCCGCAAGGAACCTGGTGAAAAAACTCCTTAGACATTTTGTGCTTAACCAAACCAAGAAAAGGAGATTAACCCCTCTTTCTGAAACAATCTAGTTGATCGGACTTATTCAATCATTTCCAGGTAAAATTTAAGGGCTCAGACAAGCTGAGATGAATATGGGATCATTTCTTTGTCACATTTTCGGTTGAAGCAGGAAAAAGCCAGGTACACTACTTGATTAATGTGAAGGCTAGAATTTTTCTTTGGAACAAACTTTGAAATCCCATCTACATCAAAGAAGCAAAAGAATACAGAAGTCTTTTTTTTTCTGTTTGCAAATCACTTAAGAGGCTGATGTTCTTGGCATTAAAATACTTCAGCAAGGTGTCCTCAGAATCAATCTGATCTAAAGAGGATGAAAACGTTTCCCCTTCTTCAGAAATCTCAGAGAGATGTACTTTCTGACCTACTGGAAAGGAAAACCAAATCAAATTTCTTATGAGAGTGGAATTCTTTGTTTGGTGTTTGACAGCACTTTCTCTTAATGAGCTGTGTATTTCACTTCTACTGTACCCATCACTGTGGCTTTTTTGGATTCATAGAGTTTAATGCCGAAGAGACCGTTAGATCAGGGTTTCTCAGACCTGATCACCTAGTACAACCTCCTGTGTATCATATGTAAGGCTACGTTTTAGTCATAGGTATTTTTAGTAAAAGTCTTGGACAGGTCATGGGCAGTACCCAAAAATTCACGGCCCATGACTTGTACAATATATCCTTGACTAAAACTTGGGCTGGAGGGCCATGGGTGCTTTGGGAAGGCGGCTCGGGTGCTGGAGGGGTGGCCCAGGATCCCCGCTGGTGCTGGGGGGAGGAGGATTGGCGGGGCTGGCAGGCTCCCTACCCGGCTCCACATGGATCTCTAGAAGCGTCCGGTGTATCCCTGCAGCTCCTATGGGGAAGAAAGGCCAGGGGGCTCTGCGCACTGCCCCCACCATGAGCACTACCTCTAGAGCTCCCATTGGCCACGAATCACAGCCAATAGGAGCTGCGGGGGCAGCCCTGGTCCCTCCACCTAAGAGCTGCAGAGACAATGTCAGCCACATCTGTGACTTCCGTGACAGGCATGCAGCCTTAATCATAGGCCATTATGTTTCACTCAGCTATATCTATATTGAGTCCAATAACTTGTGTTTGACTAAAGCAGATCTTAGAACTTCCAGAAAGGCATCCAGTCTTGATTCAAAGACATCAAGAGATGGAGAATTTACCATTTCCCTTGTTAGTTTGTTCCAATTATTTATCAACCTCATCGATAAAAATCTGAGCCTAATTTCCAATTTGAATTTGTCTGGCTTGTTACCCCTTTCTTTGCTACATTAAAGAGCCTTTTAGGATGCTGTATTTTCTTCCCATAAAAGGTACTTATACACAGTAACCAAGTCACCTCTCCAACCTTCTTTTTCATAGCTAAACAGATTGAGCTCTTTAAGTCTCTCATTGTTAGGCCATTTCTCCAACCCTCAAATCATTTTGGGCACCCTCACCAATTTTTCAACATCCGTATTAAACCCCAACTGTACAGAAGATTCCAGTATTGTCACACCAATACCATACACCAGTGGTTCTCAACCTATTTACTATTGTGGGCCGCATATGCAGTTCTCTATATGTTATGTGGGCTGCATCCACACAATATTTATACAACCCCGCCTGCTGTGGCTGGCCAGTCGGGCACATCCCTCGATACCTGCGCCCAAACAGTCAGGGGCAGAGGTGATCCCACCAACCAAGCCATGAGAAGCCGCCCACACAACAAGTTTACCCCCCACATCAGCTCTCCACACTGCGACAGGACTTATAGGGCAGCCTCCTGCTCTGGCTGTGAGTTCTGGAACTGGATATGGCCAGCAGGGGACAGGCTGGCGGGCGCTGTCTGTTGCAGGCAGTCCAGAGCGCGCTCCAGCCTGGAGCATGGTCATCCCCCGCAGAGGTTACATGTAGCTGTTGCTAGAGTGTGCGTGTAGGGGAGAAAACACGTACCTCCTCCCCATTTCTCCAGACGCCTCTGGCACAGATAACCAGAAGCGACGAGGCAGCGTTCCCCCAGCGATGGCACTCAGTCATCCTCTTTTCTCCCCTCTACCCCATCCCCCTACTCCTTTTCTTCTCCTCACTGTCCTCTGCCCACCCCATCCCCTTTCCTCTCCACACAGTCTCCTGCCTCCTCCTTCCTGCCCCATTCCCTCATCCCCTTCTCTTCCCCCTGCCCTATCCCATCCCTCATCCTTCCCCACTGCCTCGCTCTGCCCCACACGGGCACTCACCACTGTACAGAAACAGGACCCAGCACGCACAGACGAGGATGACAATGGGTACTAGGACCCCGGAGTCAGCATCCCAGAGCTGCCAGCTCAGTCGAAGGAAGGCACTGAATAACCTGGCATAGGTTGGGAAGGACACAACCTCCCTCCCCCGTGACAGGGTGACCAGAGCAAGCCCTGCTCAGTGCTCGCAGAAATTGGGGGTGGGGAGCATTGCCCCCCAAAACTACACCCATGGCCGGTGTGGATTGATGACCGAGCGCCTCCCCCCACCCTGGCAACCCTACAGTGTGTCACTGCAGTGTGGGAGCTCCTCCCCCACCACAGCGAGCTGCTTCACCTTCCCTCCTGGAAGGGAGCACTCCAGCAGGGCTCCATGGCGCCGTCTCCCCCCTCAGCCGCCTCCACTCCTGCTGGGACCGGGAAGCATCAACCCTTTTTTTTAAAAAAAATAAAGCACACAGCTGAGCCACAGCTGAGTGCTAATTCGATGGCAAGCAGCCCGCAGGCCACGTGTTGAGAACCACTGCCCTTCACAGAAGTAAAATCACCTCCTTATTCCTACTCACTACTTCCATGTTTATACATCCAAGGATCATATTATCCTTCTTTCCCCACAGCTTATGTTGAATTGCTTGTCCATTCGGACCCCCAAATCCTTTTAAAAGTCACTGCTTTTCAGGATACAGACTTTCCATTTTGTAGCTATGGCCTGAATTCTATGTTCCTAGATGTATTACTTTGTATGTACCTGTATTAAAATGCATTTAGTTTGCTTGGTAAAACTGTGGGCCATTCAATCTAGATCACACTCTTATCATTTACCACTCTACTAACAGGCCTATAGTTATCTGAGTCATCCAACCTGCCCTTTTTGAATACAGGCACAACATTAGCACTCTTCCAGTCTTCTGAAAATTGCCAACATTCCAAGATTTATTGAAAATTAACTTCAGGAGGCCAGAAATCCTCAGCCAACTCTTTTAGGACTTTTGGATGCAAGTTATGTGGGGCTGCTGCTGAGGACTTAAAAATATTTATCACTAGTAGATATTATTTAACAAGCTCTTACTAATGGACCAGAAAAATATTTCATCATCCTCACTTAAGTACGTCATCCTGCTTATTTCCAAAAAGATACCAGAAATATTTATTGACCATCTGTCTTTTCTGCAATATTCAAAATTTTACCACTCCCATCTAGTAATGGGCCTATGATATGCCTGGGATTTCTTTTGTCCTAATATACTTTTTTAAAAACAAACAAACCATATTGCCCTTAGCCCGGCTAGTCATGGATTTTTCCCTTTTGTCTTTAGCTTCTCTTATCAGTTTTCTATATTTCATAACTTCCATTTTATACTGATTACTCTCTATTTCTCTTTTTGCCCCAAGTTTTATATTTGTTTTTTTTTTTATTTCTAGTCGCTGACTTTGTTTCACTACTGAACCATGATGGGCTTTTAGCTAACTTTGTCCTCTTTCTTGATGGCTTTTGGCCATCCAATTAACTCTTCTTAAAGAGCTCCCATTTTTCATTCACATTTTTGTCTGCGCTCTCCCTTCCAATCAATTTTGCTCATAGATTTTCTTAGCTTTGGTATCTCAGTGCCGTTAAGAATAAAGAAAGACTAGTGTCGGTCATTTAAGTTTCCTTCTCAATTTCTTCCACTGGAAGGAAAAGTTAAAAACATCAATAGTTTTAAAAATATATACTGGGTATTGTTTGGCAGGAAAGGAAGACTGAAGAAGTGACTTTACATTTGGATTTTTAAAAGTGTTATGGTTTTGACCTTTGTGCTTAGGCTGATTGTGTGAGAGGTGGAGACAAGAGAGGCATAGGTTCAGACTTTCCTAAAGGCCTTGTAGATAGGCTCCCTGGTCCAGTATTAGAAGTTAAAATTTTAGAGAGCTGTCAGGCAGCTAAGGAAACCAGTGACAGGAACAGGAGCGTCCTTGGAAAAACACCAGATGGTGGTACAGTAAGTAGTGTTCCATGTGAAAGGTTTTACTTTTTAGGGGGGGATCTTGTCAGCAGTTTGTGGGGACGTTCTCTGTTTACTGGAAGGTGATGGATACCACACTTTACTAGACTCAGCAGCTGATTGAATGTTGAGCTGGAGGTCTCACCTCACATAATTCAGGCACAAAGTCTGCCATAGTTGGAAGCAGGCAAATGCAGACATTAGAATCATAGAATATCAGGGTTGGAAGGGACCTCAGGAGGTCATCTAGTCCAACCCCCTGCTCAAAGCAGGACCAATTCCCAACTAAATCATCCCAGCCAGGGCTTTCTCAAACCTGACCTTAAAAATATCTAAGGAAGGAGATTCCACCACCTCCCTAGGTAACCCATTCCACTGCTTCACCACCCTCCTTGTGAAAAAGTTTTTCCTAATATCCAACCTAAACCTCCCCCACTGCAACTTGAGACCATTACTCCTCATTCTGTCATCTGCTACCTCTAAGAACAGTCTAGATCCATCCTCTTTGGAACCCCCTTTCAGGTAGTTGAAAGCAGCTATCAAATCCCCCCTCATTCTTCTCTTCCGCAGACTAAACAATCCCAGTTCCCTCAGCCTCTCCTCATAAGTCATGTGTTCCAGTCACGTAATCATTTTTCTTGCCCTCCGCTGGAATTTTTCCACATCCTTTTTGTAGTGTGGGGCCCAAAACTGGACACAGTCCTCCAGATGAGGCCTCACCAATGTCGAATAGAGGGGAATGATCATGTCCCTCGATCTGCTGGCAATGCCCCTACTTATATATCCCAAAATGCCATTGGCCTTCTTGGCAACAAGGACACACTGTTGACTCATATCCAGCTTCTCGTCCACTGTAACCCCTAGGTCCTTTTCTGCAGAACTGCTGCCGAGCCATTTGGTTCCTAGTCTGTAGCGGTGCATGGGGTTCTTCCATCCTAAGTGCAGGACTCTGCACTTGCCCTTTTTGAACCTCATCAGATTTCTTTTGGCTCAATCCTCTAATTTGTCTAGGTCTCTCTGTAGCCTATCCCTACCCTCCAGCGTATCTACCGCCCCTCCCAGTTTAGGGCCATCTGCAAACTTGCTGAGGGTGCAATCCACACCATCCTCCAGATCATTAATGAAGATATTGAACAAAACCTGCCCAAGGACCAACCCTTGGGGCACTCCACTTGATACTGGCTGCCAACTAGACATGGAGCCATTGATCACTACCCGTTGAGCCCAACAATCTAGCCAACGTTCTATCCACCTTATAGTCCCTTCACCCAGCCCATACTTCTTTAACTTGTTGGCAAGAATACTGTGGGAGACCGTGTCAAAAGCTTTGCTAAAGTCAAGGAACAAATTAGCTGGCAAAGACCCTCTTAATTCAACATTTTACATTTTTTTCCTTCCATCTACCGAATTAAAAAGAAGGTTCTTTGGAGGAGGGCTATACAATAGCTCCTTTCTGATGGAATGGAAACTGTTCTTCGACGGTTAGGAGCAGCAATCCCTTGTGGAAAGAGACTTTTCTTCTTTGGCCATCTGCTTGTCAAATCATAGGTGGAAGCATCTCCCTTAGTAAAGATTTTACCATGAATAAGTCACACAAATACCATGAACTGTACCACTTCCCCCAATACCTACACAGCCCAATGGTATAATTACATGACAACAGTATTTTTCAAATACAGAACTCTTTTCCTACAACCCTTATATACATGAATACAGCATTTTGTAATACTTTATCATTCTTGTATACTTACATAACATTTTTTATAAGTGTACAATAAGTCTTTAGTGATTTAGACTTACACGATAAATTCGGTTTTTTTAAAAAATGGTATGGTTTTAGTGATTTCCTTTCTACAAAAACAATATTTTTCCCTTCTATGGGCACAGATACAAATCTTGTTTTAGTAGCAGGGCAGAAACTGATCCTCAGAGAAATGTAACTGTAGAGGTAGCATTTAGTAAATATATTCATATTTAATTCTCTTGTCAAATTTCTTTAGCAACGTTGATATCTTAGCACCTTGCTATCCACTTGCCAGAAATAAACAGGTGATTAACACCTCTGCCTTCTCATTTTGTTTTGTTTTATTTTAAATACATGTCATTGCTGGAATAAAACTATCAAAAAGGTGGCCTTCATTTTGAGCTGAACATAGTTAGGCTCATACTCAGTCTCTCATCCTCTGCTAACTGCAATAAAGCCATAGAGAACACACTGCCCCACACAGCTCCTGAATCGTCTCTCTCAAGCTTCAACAACCCTATGGAGTACATTGCCTCAGTGGATTGTGGACAAAAAGGCAGTCTTTATAAATTCAAACTGATTCATAGTATTACAGATTAGGACTGGGAGTTTAAATTCGATCTGGAAATTAATGAGGAATTTGTGAGAGCATTATAGGAGTGGCATGATCCCATGTCACTTATGACTGAGGCAGGCTGCAGCATTCTAAACTAGCTGTAGAATTTGTGTGACTGTTATATTTAGCCCCAGACAGAGTTGCAGTAATGAAGCCTTGAGGACCCCAGCCTGCACACAAAGGTAAGTAACACGGTTTTAACAAGATATATGAATAGCGCTTCTGATCTATATTAATTGGAAACTTGTGTCATTTTCCCAAATAAGCTATCCCAAAATATAAGGACACTATAAGGAGGGCAAAGAAAAGGCATTATATGGGGTAGCATAGCAGTAATACTCTATGAAGGAGACTGGTGAAAAGATTTGATAATAGCTGCATTCTTAGACGCCACAATTCGAGGAATTTTCTGTGTAGGACCAACATAACTCTTGCATGCACATAATTCCATCAAGGAATTGGAGCCACTGAATTTTAGGTGGATAATTTTGGAGATTTTCTACATGATATTAATACTTCAAAGGAGGAAAGAAGGTATAAAAATGGGAAGTCACAATGTTTCTCCATATAGCACAACTGCACAAAAGTTACTGTATGCTAGTCCACCTTGAAGCAAGTACTTGAAATGACCATTTATATTTTCCAGGAGAATATTAGTCAGAATAGCTTCTTGTGCTCTTGTATGAGACCCTCAAAACCCAATTAAATATTCTACTGTAACTCCTATCAGTTGCTTGCATAAATTCCTCAAGTATTAGAATTTTGACTGCAAATCTGATCAAAATAAGTAGAAAGAAACCAAATGGCTAAATGGATTAGCATTGGTGGGTACAAGCATTTAACATAGGAGAAATTATTCAACCCCACCAAAAAGCCAGGTGAGTCATAAAAGCAATTCCCTTAGCAACAACGTCAAGAGCTTTTTTAAAAAAAATCAGGGCAACTGAGGTAAATTCCTTCACTCAGGTAAATTGAGAAGTAGTGTCCAGTAAAGTTCCCCCCCCCACCCAATATTTTTGGGTTAGGAAATTTGTCAGGAATCTGATTAATTCTGAAGAGAGTCATGTTTTAAGTTTAAAATAAGCTAATTATTTTTTTCAAGTGTAAAGTAAATAAAAAGAAATGCGGTTTTCAGGTTTGCAAGAGGCCCTTGGAGAGAGACACTAGCTAGAGTCCATAAGACTTAACATTCCTCACTATACACTTTTAAAAATTGTATCTGCAATTCATATCATCATTGTCAATGCATGCATTTTTAAATAAGAAGATACTGAAAATCATATTGATTCCAAGGGAGATGTTACAGTTAGAGCCTGTGTGGATACAAAATTTGTATTCACATCTGATCCACAAAAATGATCCATGGATATCTGCAGATGTGCAGGGCTTTAAATAAAAAATTTGGATCCACATCATCCGCAATCTGCAAAAATGGTCCACTGATACCCGCATCCACGGATGTGGATATCTGCAGATAAAAAGCGGATATCCTAGGATTTGCAGGGCTTTAGTTACAATTGTGTGAATTAATACACCTGTAGGGAAGTGACACTGGCCCACTCACCCCTGAATAATTTTTCAAATTTTAGACCTTGCTGGGCTCCAGGAGCTGGGTAGGTGTGGGGATAGAGGAAGGGAAGGAACAGCAGCTGGGAGATGGAAGAAGCAGAAGCAGGATCACAGTTGGAGAACGGCTGGGTCTGCATGCTAGCTAGTAGCATGTCAGAGTTAAACAATTAAGATTCTTCTTCCCCCCTCTTCCCCAAAGAAACAATAGCTGAGACACCCATGATGACCAAGTCCCTTTGTCCCCTCCTTTCTGATGCTTACTCAGAATAGATATAGAATATCTAAAGGGTAAGAGATGTTTATCAATGTAAGCCCCACCATTTTGTAGTATTGCTTCCTTCCTCCTGTCATTATCAGGAGAGCAGAGAAACAAGCGGGGGGACCCAAGAAAAAGGAAGTAGCACTAGATTCAAGATCAACGGAAGGAAGGAAAGTGAATACTTAAAAGCTCAAGTTGGGAAGGGAGGCAAACTCTTCTGTGACAATTAAGTCTTATTTTCTACTTCCTCTTTTTCTCCCTCAGGAGTAGGAGGCAAGCTTTCTGTACAAAGCCATGGGAGGGATGTGGAGATGATGATACGAGAGAGAGAGGGAGAGGGGCAAGATGACTGGGAGAGTCCTAGTTCTAAGCCAAAGAATGCTCTATGAAAAAAGTACTCTTGTCAAGAAAGTTAGTAGGAAGCTAACTGACATACATTTATGACAATCTAATGTTTGGCAATTTACAAGAGGTAACAAATGTACTGATCTCTATATTCTGAAACTTCTGAATAAAGCATATACTGGAATTTTATATATGTAAGAAAAGGCACTTTTGACAAGCTATATTGTCTGCCAGATTTAGAATATAAAGTCCATAGGGAAAGCATCAGATCGTTCCCTGTGCAGCACTCAAGCATACAGTTGGCAACTAATAAAGAAAAATGTGACCAATTACCAGGTACTGTACAACAGGTATATATAAAGTACAGAAACTGAAAAAGAACAAGGTATTCTGTCATGTCCTTAAAATGAAACAGCGAATAAGGAGAGAATTCCACCGTGTGGTCAAAATATAACAGGTGAAAACCCAACACTTTAACCTGTAAATAGGAAAATAAACATAAGCAAAGGAATTGAAGAAAGATTCTGTGCAGAAAGATGTTTGTTATATCATATTACATAAATTGGTTGCTGAACGAAGGGAGAGGACAGGTTTGAGATCTTATATTCAAAATGAATTTAAAAGTATTGGAATTGTAATCTTCCTGTCTTTTATGAGGTATACGACTGAAAAGTGTTTTTTTTAAATCATTAACTTTTCTGCATCTATGTTTTCTTAGAAACATCAGGAATGTCTTTTTCGTCTTCTCTGATTTTGTTGCCAGACCTCAGCAATGTTTGTTTGTTTAAACATCATTATTTATGGGGCTGGATGTTAAAGCCTTTAACAAAGGCTTCCTTAAATCACAATGTTAGACATTTCAAGTTTTCATATTACCATTTCATCAATTCTCCAGCCATCACCTGAGACAAGACTTCAATTTTTAATGTAAAATAAAGAAACAACTTTTAAACAACTTAAACAACAACAAAAAAGGAACTCATGTCAGGGCTTCTTTATATCATACATCAAAAAAGGAACAGAAGACACAAACCCCATTTTTTTCCCTTGGCAGATCACCTTTAAGTTGAACTCAAACCCAGAGGTATCTAGCATACATTTAAATAGAATTGCATGGCAGTTATAAGAATTTAAAAAAAGATTGGAGGACACACAATTTTAAGAGATTGCAAATGGAAAGGGTAGAAGCTTACAGACAAATGGTAACTAAAGATCTCAAAAGAATCAATACAAGAACAGAAACAAGTTAGTCCAAGATAATGATCAAATTCTGTATCACAGAAAAAGGTGTTTCTAAGGTAAATGAAAAATTTCTCTCTAAATATTAGTAGAGTAGAAAAGCACGACAGAACCAAAAGTCTTTGTGATGAGAACTAAGTTTAGCGTGCACTTGTTAGAGGTGTCACTGAGAAAGTGAGAAATGTAAAGACAGACCCTGAGAAGTATAAACCTAAGTTATCTACAAATAACCAAAATGTGATTTTTGTAGGAATTAGTACACAAAAACCTTTCAGATGCAAATATATGTGTACCTAAATCTGAACACTATGGAACACCCATCAATAGATCATATGAAGAAAAATTAGAGAAGCACATTAGCTGGAGAAAAGAACCAAAGATATAACCCAAACCAGGGGAAAAATTCCTGACAACCAGAATATTATTGCAAGAAAGGTCTACAAGATAACTAAGATGTGGCTACAGATGTTTGCAACTGGTACCTTAATATTATAAAAAGGATTCAAATATATTTTATAGAAATAAAAAGATCACTGTTAAAGCTTCAGCAAAAAACATGGGTTATCTAAGCCTTTATCAAAGGATTTTCATGCCCACATATTGATTGATTGATCTAAAATATACACTTAAAATACTGTAATGAAAATATTACACAAGCAGAATGGAGGGATCCAGAGGCTCCTTTCTTTTAAAACAAAAAGTGAATGGATTTAGCCTTATGATTTCCTAAGCCTAGTGAATAACATGTACAATGCTAAGGAAGTGGGACATCATGACAGTTTTATCACTGTTTGAATAATCTTAAAATTGAAACAGCAAAGTAGACAACATGTATCTTGCAATAGGTAACGTAGCAAGTGTACAAAAGCAAATAATTCCTCCAATACAAAAAGCCAGGACAGAGAACAAAACTATAACCTCGAAGGAACAAGGCTCTGATACAGAATACCACCATTCTAGATAATGTAAATGCTCAAAAATTAACAGACTCAATTTGCATTGTTAAATGAGATGAATAATTTGGTCATCTTTCCAGATTGTCTCAGTTCTCCAGGCATTTTTCCCCCCAAAAATATCTGTTTACATGAGTTAGGTTAGCCTCAGGACTGTATATTGAACTTCATTTTGAAACTAACCTGTGAGTTAGGATTTACCGTAAATAAAAATGACGGATCTGGTAGAAGGGAAATGGCTTAATTTACAGAGTAGCAACAGTTTTCTCTATAGAAACTAAGATCTGTGTTATAACGTAAATGCGCTGCACTGCTTTTTTTACCCCCTCCACCACCCAACACACACTAGGGATTCAAAGGACTTGGAGGAAAAAAACCTGAGCTGTCACTTCTGAATTTCAAATAAATGGGCATGAAGAGGGTTGATAACGGAGGCATACAACTGTTCTTGTAGTAAAGGAAAGTACTACAGAAGAGGAAGCATATTTCCCCCCTTTCTCCATCTAACAAAAATGCGTGTTAAATACTCAAATTCAAATCTGAAGGATTTGGACATGTGGCTTTTTTTAAATTGAGAGATGGGTCCAAAACCAAACTCGAGCTTCAAAACACTTATGTGAACTTATATTTTTAGCTTTTGATCATGCTGAATTATCACGATAATGTTAAAATTAAAAAATTAGTACATCTTATAAACCAGTTAAAGAGTTAAAACAAATTAGTCTGAAATTCAGGACTCAATAAAAGGAAGCCAGACCATTAATTGTTTATCTAAGAAATGTGTCCCAAAAAGCCAATCTATAGCAGCTAAAACAACCAAAACATCAGAAGTATCATTGTGAGAGTAAAGATGCAAGACCATTTGTAACAGTGACTGCAGTTACTTGAAAAAAAATAACTGAACAACCTTAAGGAAGGAAGGATGACAGACTGTGGTTTTGTGGCTAGTGAATGGGACTAGAATTCAGGCGGCCTGGATACTAATTCTAGATGTGCCAATGAGCTCCATTGTGACCTTTTGAAAGATTAACTTTTCTGTGCCTCAAAGAGTTTCTTGTTCGTACAATGGGGAAAATACATACCCTATTCTTACCTAATAACGTAATCAATTAAAGTACTGATTACAAAACCCTTAGCATTTTATAACCCTTCCTATCTGAATATCTATCTATTAAGCACATTGTAACTAGGGCTTCTGTTTTTCAGGGCTTATTAGTTTAGTTGGAGTGGAGGGGGTTATTTTAGTAAATTTTGAGTTTTATGTTGGTGCCCAAAAATTGTGGGTGGGGGAGGGAATTGGGGTGCTCTCTTTGTATATACTTTACTCATTACAGAAGTATATACCATAAGTAGTAATCTCATTGTAATGTTCCCTAGTGCACTATAATGTAGTACTGTTTCAAACAGCATTACTTTGAATTAGGCTAGGGAACCTTTCATGTGCACCAGCAGGGCCTACTCAGTTCAACTAATGTGCAACACATTAGTGTGGTTCAGAAATCAAACCCCCACACTCTGCAGTACCACTCAGTGTACACAAGTAATAAGTAACCATTTCCAGTTTTATACTGGTCTTCATTGGCTAAACCCCTCTTTATTTCGGATAAGAAGTGTTTTATCAGTTAAAATGAAAAATCAGAAGTCCTACTTATAATTAAAACAAAACTTGATTGGTCCCTTATGTAACTGAACATCCAGTGTTACACTCAATACTGCGGAGTTATCTTTTCTCAACACAGGCATCATGTCACCCTTGCTAAGAGTTCGCAAGACATAGGCTTGCTAATTCAAACCACAATGTGTGTATATCAATGTATGTAAACAGGAAGGCCAAAGCACAATTGGAGTTGCAGTTAGCAAGATATGTGAATGGTAACAAGAAGGGTTTCTACAGGTATGTTAGTAACAAGAAGGTCAGGAAAAGTGTGGGACCCCTACTGAATGGGGGAGGCAACCTAGTGACAGACGATGTGGAAAAAGCAGAAGTATTCATTGCCTTTTGTGCCTCAGCCTTCACAGACAAGGTCAGCTCCCAGACTTCTGTGCTGGGCAGCACAGTATGGGGAGGAGGTGAGCAGCCTTCAGCGGTGAAAGAACAGGTTAAGGACTATTTAGAAAAGCTGGACATGCACAAGTTCATGGATCTGGATCTAATGCATCCAAGGGTGCTGAGGGTGTCAGCTTATGGGATTGCAGAGCCATTGGCCATTATCTTTGAAAACTCGTGGTGATCTGGGGAGGTCCCAGGCAATTGGAAAAAGGAAATTATAGTGCCCATCTTTAAAAAAGGGAAGAAGGAGAATCTGGGGAACTACAGACCAGTCAGCCTCACCTCTGTCCCTGGAAAAATCATGGAGCAGGTCCACAAGGAATCCATTTTGAAGCACTTGGAGGAGAGGAAGGTGATTAGGAACAGTCAACATGGATTCACCAAGGGCAAGTCATGCCTGACCAACCTGATTGCCTTCTATGATGAAAGAATTAGTTCTGTGGATATGGGGAAAGCAGTGGACATGACGTACCTTGACTTTAGCAAACCTTTTGATATGGTCTCCCACAGTATTCTTGCCAGCAAGTTAAAAAAGTATGGATTGGATGAATGGACTTTAAGGTGGACAGAAAGCTGGCTAGTTCGTCAGGCTCAATGGGTAGTGATCAACGGCTCAATGTCTAGTTGGCAGCCAGTATCAAGTGGAGTGCCCAGGGGTTGGTCTTGGAGCCGGTTTTGTTCAACATCTTCATTAATGATCTGGATGATGGGATGGATTGCACCCTCAGCAAGTTCACAGATGACACTAAGCTAGGGGAAGAGGTAGATATGCTGGAGGGTAGGGATAGGGTCCAGAGTGACCTAGGCAAATTGGAGGACTGGGCCAAAAGAAATCGAATAAGGTTCAACAAGAATAAATGCAGAGTCCTGCACTTAGGACTGAAGAATCCCATGCACTGCTACAGGCTGGGGACCGACTAGCTAAATGGCAGTTCTGCAAAAAAGGACCGGGGGATTACAATGGACGAGAAGCGGGATATGAGTCAACAGTGTGCCCTTGTTGCCAAGATGGCTAACGGCATATTGGGCTGTATTAGTAGGAGCATTGCCAGCAGATAGAGGGAAGTGATTATTCCCCCTCTATTGAGCACTGGTGAGGCCACATCTGGAGTACTGCATCCAGTTTTGGGCCCCCCACTACAGAAAGGATGTGGAAAAATTGGGGACAGTCCAGCAAAGGGCAATGAAAATAACTGGGGGCTGGGGCACGTGACTTATGAGGAGAGACTGAGGGAATTGGGCTTATTTAGTCTGCAGAAGAGAAGAGTGAGGGGGGATTTTATAGCAGCCTTCAACTACCTGAAGGGGGGTTCCAAAGAGGATGGATCTAGACTGTTCTCAGTGGTGGCAGATGAAAGAATAAGAAGCAGTGGTCTCAAGTGGCAGAGGGGAAGGTCTAAGTTGGATATTAGGAAAAACTATTTCACTAGGAGGGTGGTGAAGCACTGGAATGGGTTACCTAGGGAGGTGGTGGAATCTCCATCCTTAGAGGTTTTTAAGGCCCAGCTTGACAAAGCGCTGGCTGGGATGATTTAGTTGTGGTTGGTCCTGCTTTGAGCAGGGGGTTGGACTAGATGACCTCCTGAGGTCTCTTCCAACCGTAATCTTCTATGATTCTGTGAACCAATGTGAATCTTTCTGCAGAACCACGATATTTCCTCACATTTTGGTATCCGTGTAAATAGAAATCATATGGTACAGAGTTACTTTGCCATTCTTGTTTTTCTTACATAATACCTTGCCATATGCTCTGGAGAGTCAGACTTGATTCAAGACTAAGAGCAAATGTACATGTACAATTAAAACGGTGTGGCATTTTGAGGTACCTACCTGGCCAAAGCAGGGACTGGTACTCCTCGTGCTCGTATTGGTGGTTTTCCGCGAACAACTGGAACTTCTGCGTTTTCTGAACCACCATTCAAATATGTTAATTCTTGGAGCTGTGCCTGTCTGATTTCATCATTGTAGTCCTAGACAGAAGAAAGGAATGGAAAGCTATTCAACCAACACAGAAAAATACTTCTCTCAAGGACTGCTTCTAAAAAAGTATTTTTCATAATATTCTAGATGAATTTTTTTGTTGAAAACCCTTTAGAAACAACAATACAGAAAAATGCGGCAATGGGAACACCCATTTAATCTAAAATATGATTAGAACCTTCAAATAAAACATGATTTTTAATTATATTTTTGCTCGCATTGTGTTTTCCTCTCTGAGGCTGCCCATTACCTCCAGCATATTTTCTATTAAACAAAAACAAACAAAACCAAACCACACCAGTAAAAAAGAGGCGGGGTCTTTACTGACTAGCTAAAACAATTACCATTACTTAAAACACTATATATGCCTCTTAACAATTTAGAATGAGTATCAGGCAAGAGCTGATGGTGGAATCACATTCCACTGTAAAGTGGTGAAAATCCCATCACTTCATTTCAGCTTGTCACATCTGATGAATTTTCAGCCGAAGGCATTTTGACTGCAGGCCAGTGTACCACAGGGAGAAATCCTGTGATGCTGGATGGTAGATTAAATGACCTGCCCCAGTAGCTCATTTCCATCTTTAAGTTCTGATTCTATGAATTTCTCTCACATATAGGAGTAATTTTATCCAAATAACAAACATACTGAGTGCTGAAAATATTTTCAATTGAAAAATCTAAAATAGACTTGTATAAGTAAACTGAGGACACACTAGATTTATTTGCTCTCCTCGATAGAGCTACTCATAAGTAGATTGAAGAATTCATAAACAGTTATTTATACAGAGTTAGAAGAATACTTCTCAAACACATGCAGACCTTGAAATACCATAAGGTATCCTTCAAATCCGGTACACGATATAGGAATGAAACAGATGTTGTGAGCTAATGTGAACTCAGAACTGAATTTCTTTATCATCAAATTCCATTCAGTATAAATGAGCCAAGGATTGCAGTTTTAGTGTAAAGCAAGAAAAAAAGATTGTATTCAAAACAGACTATCTTTAACAGGCTCCTCCATGTACCAGTAATAAGCGCTGGTTCTCACATCATTTCACTCTTGTTAGTTCAACAACTACATTGTCTCTATTCCTTTTCAACCAAAGTGGAAGACTTTTATTCAAACACTGCCAATAGTTACAATTCTAATGAAGGAAGAAAGGAAAATCTATCAATGTGAATGCGACCAAAGAAATATCAAATGTTGCCTTATGTACTTTACTATGAAGCACAGAAACCGAACAAACAAAAGGGTTAATGCGACTCTAAGAACACTGGCACCCATCTGTCAGATGTTGTGCCTCCTCTCAATTGTAAGGTGTTTTAAAAAAAAAAAAAAAAAAAAGAAGCCTTGGGTTTTCCCTCATACTTCGTTCCAAGCCTTTTGGTTGAAACACAGATTCTAAACAGCGATGTTACCAGTTAAGCATCTTTGTACACCTTTGGGATGTTAATTCAGAGAGGATAGGTTGCAGTTCACTCTCCATTCAGGCAGAAAGGCTGCAGCAACCAATCAGTAAGTAAGGCTAGGTCTACACTAGAGAGCTTACAGCGACACAGCTGTACCGATGCAATAACATCTCTCGCGTAGCAGCTCTATGCTGACAGGAGAGAGCTCTCCTTTTTGTGCCCTTTTATAGACGCCTTCTGTGACAGATTTATTTCCAGGACCTTGTTCTTTCTAAAGCAACTGCTTCAGTAAACAGTTAATACTTTAAACTTGTGTAAGCAGCAAAGATGTTAATGCAATAAGATCTTAGATTAATACCCACATGTCAGTTATTTCCATGGGGGGAGGGGTATTTCATTCTGATTGACATACAGTACAGAAAGGCAATTCGAACATAACATGTCTATTTCTGCACCTGATGTATGCCAAGTCATGATGGATAGGAATTGTATATAGGAATCCCTTAGCTACAAAATACCAAATTATAAACAAGGTGTACAATGAAGAACATTCAAGAAGCACTAGATGAGCACAATAAGTAGGATGCATTGGCCAAAGTCCCCCACTAAGGAAAGCAGAGGTGACTAGTCTGCAGAGTTTTGATAAGACATTATATGGATGCCCTATATAACTCCTATCCTTATGCATGTCTGCACCAGAAATTGTCAAAGCCCCAGACAAAACAGCTTTGACTCCTAAGGGATGGGGTGGATTAGATTTTTGGTAGGTTTCTTTCCTATATCTTTATTTACTAGGCTGCAGCAGACCTGATCCAGTAGACCCTGATCTGGATTCTTCAATTAAAACTAACAGACATTCTGATTTATGAACTGCAGCCATTAAAATTTTGGAGAATAGCACGCTTTTCCAGTCACATTTGGGAGATGGTTAGAAGGTACACATGAATATCTTCTGTTTAGCCTGGAAACAAGAAGGGAGTGGGGGGCATTTCAGATCGCTTTCATCTCTAAGATGACACTGACTTTGTCAGCCAGATACTTTTGAGAAAAGTTTTAAGTGGGTAAACTTCCCCGCCTGGGAGACTGGCATCCCTTATGAATGTTGCCCATTCTAGCTATCATATCTCCATTCTTCTAAGCAGTTTGACATATTATAAACATGGAGGAAAGTACTGGATAACATCCTAAGGAGGCTGACCTTCTTGGGGTCTCTCTTCACAGAAAAGCAAGAAAACTGAATTGTAGCCTGGCCCAGGAGACTTGAGTATGCTGGCATCTCTCTCCCCCTCTCAGGTATTAATCTGACATTTTTAGGGACTTGGGGAACCAAAAGGACCACGAACATATTAGAAATGTTGAGATTTTGGAGCAAAAACTTAAGTATTTCTATCTTTTATGGGCATATAGTGTATTATCTTGTAGATCAATAGACGTTAGATTCTATCAATAACCCAGGATTACCTAGTTTATAATTATTAATAAAATATTTATTAAGCACGATCCACCTGGAAAAATGTTCACGGTGTTGATCAATCATAAAAACAATTTGTTATTCATTAATAAAAACACCCTGACCTCAAAGTTACAAACAAGGTGGATAAATAAAACACACTGATATTTTACTATTTAAAAAAAAAAATTACATTTTTCATTTGCAAAATTAGATCCATAAATCCAGTATGAATTGTATCCCTCCTCACTTCTTCCAGACAATACATTTATAATTCTCTCTGTCTCTGTCTGATTTAGACACTAATTGCTGATCTTACGTACAAGGGATAGGATATTATATTTTGGACTATGAAATTGGGTATGCCACATTTCTGGATAGAGGGGAAGACCAGTACAAAGCATGCAGTAACTCATGTGAAATACTGATATCACCATCTGTCCACTTTTATTTATACCTAGCATTTCCAATACTATGACAGACCTCCTCCAACAGGGATGGGCTGGTGAATTTGGTGTCAGCCAATCAGAAGAATTCATAGGGATTTATTTCAGAGGCCATAGTGGGAGAAGAACAGAATTTCATAATAGATTCTTCCTCTAAACCCTTGAAAAAGAGAAATGAATATACAAAAGCTTTGACTCAGAGGACATGTCCTTTCTGCCACTGTTACAGGTGGAAACCTTGTTTTCAGACCTCCAAGTTATCAGATCCTTTCACAGCATCTAAATACACAGATGGTTGTATTCAAAATACATTCAACGGAAAGAGTGCATAGCTTTGTGTTGATGTAAATGTTTTGGATGATGGTGAGCTACTATCGCAGAAGCTGTATAAGCTTGGACTCCTTTAAAAAAATTGGAGCACGGTCAGACAGGAAGATAAGTTATTTAGCAGGCCTTGATTTTTCAGCCTCATGGGAATAGGATCTCAAAAATCTCTCTCTCAATGGAAGTCTAATCAAACACAAAAGACTTATAACCATATGAAGGAAACGGTACACATGAAGGTGTACCTTGTGAAGACAGGCATTTTGACAGGCAGGCATCCATAATGGAGATCCTTCTACTCTTTAGTAAGACCTATCGAACTTGTTCCAAGCAAGTTTGTTCTCTGGGATTTAGCCATGGAGCTTCCAGACCATTAACACTCAACTATTTACAATAAAATACCAGAATACAGTCAACTGAGAGTACTTGCAAAAGCAAAGAGAGCAGTTCCAGTGACCATCACAGGCCGTAAGAAGGAACTGAGGGGGCTCAGAGTCAGCTGGGCCTTTTATGTGGATGCCAGTGGCATGCAGCAGCAGAAGGTGCCCTAGCTGCCCCAACAGGTATCGTTGAGGGAAAATTTGCAGTGACTGTGAAGGGGGGCACATGTTCACCAGGAGCGGTCTGCACATGTACAATCACTTAAAGAAGAGCTTTCAGTTTATGCTGCAAATAGAAAATAAAAAGTATAGGTAATATTTTTGTTCCAATGAAACTAAATGGTACAAGAATGACCTCTCTGCTCTGACAACCATGCTGCCCCCAAATATCTGTTTGCTTTGGTAGGAAGAACAGTTAGTTCTGCAAGTTGTGGTTAAATAATTTATCTTAGGAGCTTTCTTCTTCAAAAATCCTGTTCACTTCTTGTTTTATCAAACTCTTCAGTGGGTTGTATTTAAAAATGACCTTGTCTACCAGAATGCTTTCTTTCCTCTTCTAGAAAAAACAGTAAGAATAGGCTCTGCTCTTTCCTGTTGGTTAATACAGTAAATTATTGACTGCTTGGACAATTTCTTTTTCTCAAACAAATTTCTGTATCTGTAATCATGGGAGTTCTGTACCAGATATAGATCTTGAACATCTAAGACTGACCTGTTCTCTTGGAATTTCTAATGAAAGTGTTTCCTGAAGGAACTGTTCCCTAGAGGTATTTAGCTTCTGAGTGAAAGGCTCACCAAATAGTTTGAACATATCTAATATGAAAATACTTTTGAATCAAGGATTTGAAATCAAGTTTTGATCAAATTTGATATTAATTCTCCTCTAGACATAGTTTCTCTTCATAGAACATTTCTAGTGTCTCTTGAACTGTCGGTCATTTTTGGTGTTGTGTTGAAGACCATTGAATCAAATCAGAGAAGAGAATGAGTTACTCCTTAAGCACCCATCTGTACTGTGCAGAAAGAAAAATTGTGTTACTGGGATTTCCAATTTGGGATACATATGCAGGAGATCTTATGCAGAAACGGTATTGCACACAACATAAGGTAACTCTTTTGGATCTCATTATGACAGATAAAGATGAATTAATCACTAGACTAGAATTTGGTGGTGGTTGCGTAGGGACCAGTGATCATTAACAGATTACATCAATATAGGCAAAAAGAGGACAGTCATAACCAGTAATTGTATCTAGGGGGAGGGGTGAGAGAGAGTCTGTATCCCTATGTTCATCCTTTTTACAAAACTATAATGGATTTTGTACAAAGTATGCCTTGTGAGGTATTGTTTGAAACTCATGATGTGCTCATTATTATTGTCCTGGTAAAATATGTATGGCAACATTATATGTAAAGTTATAAGATACTACTGTATAAACACTACTGAGACATATTCCAAATTTAGAAAAGCAGGCACAAACTGGTTCCTCAAAGACAAAAGGCAAACAGACACCTCAGCCAGGTGTCAACAAAATCAAATGGACTATCACCTGGTTAAGTGACCATTCTTTGGCAGGAAAAAGGGTATGAGCAAGAAATTTACATGTTGGCAAACAGCTAGAAGTTCCCATCCCACAGACTTTTTGTCTCCTGAACCCAGGGCTTGGTAATGAGTCTGTACACAGACACAAGTGTCTGTTGTAAAAATTTTGAGGTCCATGGCATGGGGTATGCTCACCTCGGGCAGCTCGGCTCCCCATCCCTGCTGTTGCTGGCTAAGGGGAGGCGTGGCCAGGCAGCTCTGCAGGCAAGCACGCATGCATTTTGCCAGATCAGTCTGCTGCAGGCACTGCCCCCCCCGCAGCTCCCGGCCAATGGGCTGGGAGCCGAAGAGTCAGCGCTTGGGGAGTGGGGACAGAGTCAGTGTCATTAGTGGCTGGGCAGAGTCAGCCAGGAGAGCACGAGGGAGCGAGGGAAAAAGGCAGGAAACGGGCTGGGAGGTGGCATGCGGCTCCATTGGCCACTGATAGCATGAGGGAGCATGCTGCCTCTGTCCCCCCTGCCCCAAGCACTGACGCCATGACCAATGGGAGCTGCGGGGGGGCGGGGGGGAGCTGCACCTGCAGATGGAAGCACTGTGCCTGCAGGGTTGCCTGGCTGCACCTCGCCTCCACCAGCAGGGACGTGGAGCTGCCCGAGGTGCTAGAAGGTGAAGAAGAAAGAGGTTATTTCGAGCTGTTGGCATTGCAGGTCTCTGTAATGAAATAGGTCCCTACACAATTATCTGCTTTCACCCACTGTCGCATGTTGGTAGGCTATGTAGAACAGGGCCACCTCAGCGGGAGCACCAGGGGGCGTTAAACCTGATGGGAGCATAATCCCAGACACACAGGGTTAGAACACCCACAGCCCCATCCCTTCAGGGTAGTAGCCATGCTCCTCACCTCCTGCATCTGAGCAGCAGGCAGGCCATGACCCTGCCTCCTCCTCAGCCCCTTGTGTGCCCAAGGAGACCCAGCCCAGCAAGGCCCCGCTGTCAGCAGAGTGTGGAGTGTCGGAAAGTGGAGCAGGAACTGCATCATCGTAGGACGGTCTTAGTGATGGTGCTTCGGAGTCCCTGAGAGGCTAGGTTTGTATTCTTGGCACTGCCTCTGCCATGGATTTCTTGTGACCTTGGGCAAGGCCTCATCCCTGTGACAGCTGGGGAACTAACAACCCCCCATTGTGCAGTAATGAGGGCCATAAAGAAATATTTGGAAAGAGAATGAAAGTCTGATGCTAAAAAGAGATTCAAAAGGTGGGGAAGGAGAGGAGAATTTCTGGTACCTTCCCCTCCTCCTCCCCCTCCCCATAGCTAAGCATCCATGCAGGGCCTGGGTGCAATCTGGCCCATAGTTTTTATTAATGAACTGCTACTGCTGTACAGATCACAGAACTTTGATTTTCTGTGGACCCTGTAAAAAGTAGTTATTTTTTAAAAGTATTCATAATTCAAAAGAATTTCCTCCATATTTAATAAAGTGTATAAACAGTTTTTAGTAATTGCAAACCCAATAAAATGCAGCGGGGGTACCTTTTATTTTGTATGATGTTTTGATACCAACCTAGGGTGACCAGACAGCAAATCAGGACCGGGGGGGGGGGGGGGAGAGAAGGATAACAGGAACCTATATAAGAAAAAGACCAAAAAATCAGGAATATCCCTATAAAATCAGGACATCTGGTCACCCTATACCAACCAAACCCATGCACAGTTATAGCAGGCTTTAATCTATTGATCTACCTACTTACATATCCACAACAATAATCTGGGATACATAACATTTCTGAATGCCATCAACTTCAGTTAAAGTTAGTTAGCCCAGTCCTGAAAGGTCCTCAGTATCTTGAACTCACAGTGCAGTCAATGGCTGTTGAGGGCCCTCAGAAGCTCATAGCAGCTGCTCAGCACCTTGCAGTATCAGGGCTTCATTCTCTTTCCAAACATCTCCCTAGGTACTTATATTGAACTCAGTAACACAGTATTTGAGTGCCTCAAACAATGAATTTAGCCTCATGCAACCTTTTTGAGGTCTCCCTGTGTCTGCCTATACATATGCTATTATAGCCCAAATCTATAGCAAGGAGCAGCCCTGGCAACGACTTACATGGCACTGTCTCATTTTCAATGTAAGTTTCTCTCATTGTCTCTGGAACCTCTGATTCAAACCCCCCCCCCCTTTTTTTTTTGGTTACTTATCCATTAGTGCTATAGTACAGAAGCAGGACAGAACTAAAGCTAAAGAAATGCATTTATAATGAATTCCCAGCACCTGTAGATTTCCACTTAACTTGATGGGGTATTTTCCCTACATTATGAAAGTAACTATTCCACAGTAAGGGCCAAAATCTGTCCTTCAGGTTGTGTGTAGGCAGAATTGTACTTCAGCAACAGCTGTATGAAAAGGATGGCTGTAATAAAGAATAAATACAGAACACTGGGAAAGCCTGATTAACACTATGTTAAACTGTTTCATATTGAGATGACAGAAGACATGGGAATAGGGCACCCATTTCTGATGCCTGTTTCCTGTATGTATGTATGTATGTACATATGTACATACATACATACTATGTTAGGTCAGTTAATCCCACCACCACAAGCGTTCCCTTCTTAGGGTCTTTTACTAATATGGTACTTCCTGATCATGTCTTGTGAATACGGATCTACATTACATGAAATTGGTTCTGCCTTTTCTTAGTGGAATCCAAATATTTTTTATTTAACTCCTCAATTTCTCTTTTGTTTCCCCTACCCCAGAGGATCATTACATTTTTAAAAATATATTCTAACAAACAGGGATGTCACAAAAAAAAAAAAAAAAAAGAGTTATATTGAAAATGGGTTACAAACCCTAGGAAGAGCTGTCAAAATACTTCTTAAAATATTTGGAAAGAGTTCATGAAGTTTGGTGGGCTGCTTGAGCCCCTGCAAGAAATTGTTCTCAAGGGACCAATCATGCAAAACTTCCCAAAAGGAATTTAAGAACAGGCCCTAATTATTAAGCCCTCAGTAACAAAGTATGTAGCATTCTTTATAGACATCTGAAAATATCCCATGAAAAGCTGTTGAAATAAATTTTCAAGCCATATTTTCAGGATGCTGTTTTTCCTGTAGCTCCTACAATTTTTTTCACCATTGTTCAAATTTATGCTATTACAGTTTTCTAGTTAATTTAATATACTGATCCTACAGCCACTGAAGTCAGTGAGTTTTGCCCTTAACAGCAATGGATGCAGAATCAGGCCTTTCACTGAATGTATCTGAACTGAGTTTCTGTGTGGTTTTTTTTGAAAGTATAACTTAAAAATAACACTTGATATGAACATTTATGTCCAAGAACAATAAAAAGGTGGTGACAACAATGCACTGGATATATGGTTTATGGATAAATATTTATTTAAATACCCCCATCCTACAAAAAAAAAATATTGACTTTCATTTTTTAAACAGAAAGCCCATACTGGACTTCACAGAAAATAGAATATGTACTGATAGAATAATAATAATAATAAAAGATTTAAAATGGGGGTATTCCATGTTTTTGCCTCACCATGTCAGACTGATCTTTATCTTGAAAGTTACTGAATTAAAATTCCCATACTACGTGTGACAGTAGCAGCATGATAGAGTTTTGCTTCACTGATTAGAATAAAGTGAAATAGATTACTGTAGAATCTTGACACACCAAAAAAAAGAGGCTTTGTTATCCAATCAGACAAAGCATTAGTGTGACGTTGCACCCCATAATGCTTTATAGAAATATGCTTATAAATGTAAGTATGACACAAGTTTTATGCTAGATATGCCATGTAACATATCTTTGCAAAGGTTACATTCTACTGCATGTATTCGTCCTATTCGTATGCATGTATCATTTTTATATCTGAAGTTATGCGCGTTGGCTCTATGCTTGTATTTAAAGTGTTTGCTGTAGAAAGCACCAAAGGCAGATTTGGTCAACATAACGTGAAGGGGTTATTCAAGTAAATGGAAGTACGTAGCTAACAATGGACCTTGACAGATACCAATCCACATCTGAGCTTTCCTGGGAACGTTCGGTCTAACAAGTGGGCAATGGCGTCGACCTGTTGAGAACTGAGTCATGCATGGACATGTGACTCCAAAACTCCATCCTGTAGCTGTAATTCTACACGGGGGGGAGGGAGGGGGAGAGAAGAGGTTTCCACTCACACAAGAGAGAGACTATATAAGCCCCTGGAAACCCCTCCATTTTGTCTTCAGCTGGCTCAAGAGATAGTCTCTCCACCCCAAAGAGATGCCTGAAAGAAACTAGAACAAAGGACAGTAATTACAGAGGTGTGAGTGATTGCTGGACCCAGACTAGGAGGAAATCTAGTCTGTAAAAGAAGCTTATTGGAACATCTCTGAGGGTGAGATTTATCTGCATTTAGTGTTTTACTATAGTAGGCTTAGACTTCTGTGTTTTTGTTTTATTTTGCTTGGTAATTTACTTTGTTTTGTCAGTCATTACTTGGAACCACTTAAATCCTACTTTTTAAATTTAATAACATCACTTTTTACTTATTAATTAAGTCAGAGAAAGTATTAATACTTGGAGCAAACAGCTGTGCATCTCTCTCTATCAGTGTTATAGAGGGCGAACAATGTATGAGTTTATCCTGTATAAGCTTTATACAGAGTAAAACGGATTTATTTCAAGTTTGGATCCCATTGGGAACTGGGTATCTGGGCGCTGGAGACAAGAGCACTTCTTAAGCGTTTTTCCAGGTAAGCCTGCAGCTTTTGGGGGATGTGGTTCAGACTTGGGTCTGTGTTTGTAGCAGGCTAGCGTGTCTGGCACAACCAGGCAAGGTACTGAAGTCACAAGCTGCTAGGGAAAATGGGCTCAGTAGTAGTCCCAGCACACCAGGTGGCCGTTCCCAAGGGGGTTTCTGTGACCCGACCCATCACAGTTAGCTACATTCAAATAAACGTTGAGAGAGTTTTTTCCCCCTCATTCCAGTGGGGAAAAGAACCTGCACAACATGGCGCTGAAAAAAAAATCATTCAACCCAGCTTGGGAAAAGAATATTTTATGTTCCAAAGACCCAAAGATTGTTTTATGGAGTGCCCAAGGTGTGGCCAAGTAATGAAACAGCTCAAGTCAACTGTAGCTCGCAACCATGCTGAGAAGTGGTGCAAAAAAAATGTCCAAGACTTCAAACACCTTGAGTGTAGAGAAGCAAATTCATTGAGGAGGCCACATCAAAAAGAGGAAGAGAGGTAAAGTCAATGACTGACTTTAACCAGAATGTCAAAGATGCACAGAATGATCTTTGCCTTGCCTACAGTTTAGCAAAAGCCAAATTGCCATTTAGAGCAGGTAGCATCTTCAAAGAAATTGCCAAAAAATTGACCCAAAATGTTCTCCTTTTCAAAGACTGCACTTCAGTGCCAGAACTGTAGCAAGAAACACTGACGATTTAGGTGACTACCTTTACGGTGAAACTGAAAGCAGCAGTAAATGCTCCATTTGTTAACTTAATGTGTGATGAGAGTATCATAGAATCTCAGGGTTGGAAGGGACCTCAGGAGGTCATCTAGTCCAACCCCCTGCTCAAAGCAGGACCAATCCCCAATTTTTGGCCCAGATCCCTAAATGGCCCCCCTCAAGGACTGAGCTCACAACCCTGGATTTAGCAGGCCAATGCTCAAACCACTGAGCTATCCCCCCACCCAGTACTGACCACAGTGACAAGAGTCAGCTTATTATTTACCATTGCTTTGTGAATGTTGACACAAGTGAAATTCGCTTCAAGTTTTTGAGCTTAATTGAAATAGCTGAACGATGTAATGCTGAAAATCTGAATGCAGCCATTGTTGGCAGTTTGGAAAAGAACCAAAACAAGTATCCCGTGGATAAAATTATGGGATTTACATCGGAAGGGGCATCTGTAATGCTAGCCCAACGTGAAAGTGTTTCAAAGTGCCTGAAAGATCATCATGGTGATTTGTTCATCCAGCATTGTACGACCCATCACCAAGCCTTAATGGCTAGAGATGCTGAATCAGTCATACCTGACTTTGTGGAAGATATGATCAAAGCGACACAGATATTTCAGTAGGACTGTGAGAAAAAAGGAGTTTAGACAGATCTGTGAGCTGAATGAAGAATATTCAAATCTGGTTAGCTAAAAAAATTTCACAAGTTAAGTTTGGCTGCCTGAGTTGAGAGGTTTGAGCTATTGAAGGATTCTCTAGTGCAATACTTGGCGAGAGCATCATTTGGGAATGGGTAGCCAAATTATAGAACACATTGCCAGAATATCTATCACACTATGTCATTAAGTCTGGTAATTTTGTCAAGTGTTCATCATGCAACAGGGTGGTGCTGACCCCTGCCTGAACCCCAGCTGGCAATGATTCTTAAAGAGAAGAAAAATGATAAAAATAAGAAAAAAGAAAAGGAGTACTTGTGGCACCTTAGAGACTAACCAGTTTATTTGAGCATGAGCTTTCGTGAGCTACAGCTCACTTCATCGGATGCATAGCATATTGTGGAAACTGCAGAAGACATTATGTGCAGTTTCCACAATATGCTATGCATCCGATGAAGTGAGCTGTAGCTCACGAAAGCTCATGCTCAAATAAACTGGTTAGTCTCTAAGGTGCCACAAGTACTCCTTTTCTTTTTTCTTTTTACGAATACAGACTAACACGGCTGTTACTCTGATAAAAATAAGGAACAGACTCCCCAAATGATCTCTCCCTTCATCTCTACTCATGGCATCACCACCACCTGAGGACAAGGAAATTAATACTAAACCAAACAAGGGATCCTGGCTGAAAGGATTCCAGCCAATAAGACTGTTTAGCATGTGGTGAGTGAAATCTTTGATTTGAATTCACTTGCGTGTTAAGTTAGGCATTTATCGTGTGTTCTGGGACTGGGATTTGCTGGTGCTGCTCTGCAATGTAGTTCATGGCTGGCTGGCTAGCTAGCTAGAATACTTCTACAGTATAGCTGGAGGTGATTTACATGCTGTGTGTGGGAAGACCAGGAGCAATTACTCTCACAGCAAAGTCCTGTAAAGGGCACCCCAGGTAGGAGAATTGAGGGGACACAGCTGTCCATCTGTCGTGTGTGTGTGTGTGTGTGTTTGTGTGTGTACACACATATAGAGTACTCCAAAAGGGATAATTCCCCAAACGAAGGAAAATTCTGTGCAAATTGGGAGGGAAGGTATAAATAGAAATGTAAAATTAAAATATGAATTTCTTTAACAAGTTTATCAGGTGGCCAAAAAGCTGATTCCACAATCAAAAATGAGACCAACTTTGGCTAAAAGTCCAGCCCAGTTCAGTAATGAAGTGAAGGGAGCAATTAGAAATCAGAAGAATACTATATAACAAGTGGGTGAAAAGGGGAAACAGAACAATCAGAATCTGCAGTTAGAAAATTGATAAGGGAAGCTAAAGACATCAGGGAAAAATCCATGGGTCGCAGAGCTAAGAACAATCAGGACCACTTTTTAAAGTATACTGGGAATAAAGAAATCCTAGCAATGGTATAGGCTCATTACTAGACAGAGATGGTAAAACTGTTCATAATGATGGAGAAAGGTAGAAGTATTTAATTTCAAGTGTTCAGCTAACCTGCTGACATGGGTAATTGTTGGCCGATTAGCCTGAAATCAATCGTGGACAAAATAATGGAGAAGCGGATATGGGATTCAGTTGATAAACAATAGGACTATAAGAAAAGGAGTACTTGTGGCACCTTAGAGACTAACCAATTTATTTGAGCATAAGCTTTCGTGAGCTACAGCTCACTTCATCCGATGAAGTGAGCTGTAGCTCACGAAAGCTTATGCTCAAATAAATTGGTTAGTCTCTAAGGTGCCACAAGTACTCCTTTTCTTTTTGCGAATACAGACTAACACGGCTGTTACTCTGAAATAGGACTATAAGTAATGCCAGCAAAGTTTTATGGACAACAGATTTCAAAGAATAAAATTGAGTTTGTCTGATAAGATTACGTTTGGTTGATGATTATTACAGATATGCAGTTCAGTTTATAGTACCGCACAATATTCGGGTTAAAATATTAGCACTACACATTATCAATAAAGCAGACTAAAACGGTTCAAGATAGATTTAGAACTGACAGATCTCAAAGTAGTCAATGGAGAACCATCATCAAATGGGAATGTTTCTAGTGGGGTTCTGTTGGGATTGGTACTAGGTCCAACGCTATTAAAATTTTTCATCAGTAGTAAAATACATTTAAAACTACTGCTGATAAAATTTGCAGAGGACACAAAGACCTCCCATCGTAAAGTAAGATCTCAATCGCTTGGTAAACTGAGCCATTCAAAACAAAAATACATTTTAATATGGCCAAATATAAGAACATGGAATGCAGGCTATAGCTACAGAATGAGGGACTGTATCCTGGAAAGCAGTAACTAAAAAAGATTTAGGGGTTACAGTGGACAAGCAACTCAACATGCAGTCCCAGTGCAATGCTGTGGCAAAAAGGGATAATGTGATCATTGGATGTATAAAAACCGAAGTAGTGAATAGGAATAAGTAGATTCTTTTACCTCTGTATACGAGATTGGTTAGACAATACTGGAATGCTATGTACACAGTTCTGGTTTTATGGATATCGAAAAACTGGAGAGGGTGTAGAAAGTGATTGGATTGGAGAATTGCCTTACAGTGAGAGGCTTAAAGAACTCAAGCTGTTTAGCTATCAAAAAGAAGATTGAGAGGTGACTTGATTACAGCATATAAGTACCTTCACAGGGAGAAAATACAGGATTCTAAAGAGTTCTTTAATCTAAGAAAGAAAAGCTTAACAAGAATCTATAACTGGAAGTGAAGCCAGACAAATTCAAATTAGGCACAGATTTTAAATTAGGGTGATTAATTATTGGAATAAACTAACAAGGGAAATGGTGGAAATCCCCATTTCTTGAGGTCTTCAAATCAAGACCGGATGCCTTTCAGGAAGAAGTTATTAGGCTCAATTCAGGTGTAACTGGGAGGGAAGATTGGCCTGCAGTATGCAGGCCAGACTCCCTAGATGATCTAATGTTCCCTTTTGGCCTTAATTCAATGAATCTATCTTTTTCTTAGAGACTTTATTCTGGAAACAAAACAAGAATCATGGGTATACTTGTGTAAGTAGGAAGTTCTCTATAGTCCATTTTAAAAGGCAAATTAAAAGGGTAAAATACTAATCTGTAATTTGCTTGTTTTTAAATTATATTTCACAAGACTTTCTTGGTTCTTGTAGTTTCAAACATGAGAGAAGCTTGAAATTCACATTCTTCATCCACCAAGGCACTGATAGATGAGCATAAGGCTCCCATATGAATACTTCCAAAATGTCAGTGTCTAAGGTAAAAAACAAAAAATGAAAGTGCTAGGGGAGGCAGTAGCTTGTGCCAATGCCACTGCCTCCTAAACAGCTTTCTGTCAGTTCTTGAAAGTGCAGTCAGAAAGATGAATTGAAATCTTCAAAGAAGCAGAATTACAGGTATATACATTTTATTTTATGTTTAATAAGATACCGTCTGCACCATAAATTACTCCTGGAGAGTAGATATCTCAAATGATACCTCAAAATATAAAGCATGATTAATAGTGCAGATGGCAGAGAGAATGAAGGGCAATACCTTATATTATGCAACAAAGACTGAGAAGAATCCTCCTGCGAGCAACAGTAATACAAAAAATGAAATAGTAAATGTTATCTGGGCAAGTAAAGAGTATCAGGTTTCCTTTCTGCCTGACAGACAAGAAGAAATGCTGGGAATGGGCTAAGTGATAACAGGCACAAAGATACTGCCCTCCCAGTCCGGGTGGAGGGAGATCAGACAGTTGAGTGGGAAAGAAGAAAAAAAGAAGATCTCCGCTACGAAGAGAAGGGGAAAGAGAAGATGCGAGTAGAGCAGAAGCAGGAGAAAATGCAATCCGTACAACAGACCAAAGCCTCAAGTCAGAGGGGAATGAATTAGGCCTTCATTTCAGCCACAAAAACGATTTCTGGGGAGAAAGGGTTGGAACTGTGGAGACGTATACTGCTGATTATGCCTAGGGCTGAACATAATCTTAAAAGTGTTCTCTGCTAATGCTTGGATCATGGAGTTATGATGACTTGAGAGGAGAGAGAGGTCGGGCTTGGAGTTTTCAGTACTAGTCACTTTATTGTGGCTTGGCTGCCTTTCAAGTGTCTACTTAGCAACTTCTAGAGCCTTGCAAACTTAGCAGCAGCAGCTGTAGTTGTTGCAAGCCAGAGTTTGATTTGATTTTAAGAAAGAGAATAATGTTTGCAAGCTACAGGTTATAACCAGAGTGTCGGAGTGCAATTATTTTTCCTGAAAGACAAGTGATAGCTCAATTTGCCAGGAAAGCCACACCAGGCTTTGTAGCAAATAAACCACAATTAGGTTACCCACTGCTACTGAAAAAAACCCCTAGCTTGATTGGATTTTAGGAGGTGGACAGCTTCTCTCTTGTGCTACACAAAATGAATACTCCATTTTTAAAATGTAGGTTTTTAGTCCTTCTGGTAGATTCCTTTTGAAAAGCCAAGAGATCTTAAGACAACATGGGCTTAACCCTGGATCTAACAAAAGGTCATTTTGTACTACCTGAGCTCAGCACAGGCAAGGTTCCATCCCATCTCTTGCAATCTGCTATGAAAAAAATAAACCATATAATTAGGGAGGAAAGGAGAAAGGTTGCTCTGGTTCTAAGTCTTCATCTTTCCATACTCAGCATGATAGGATCAGCCACTGCTGAGCTGAGAATCATATCAGTCTCATCTCTTATGGTGCTAGTAGAATCATAGAACAACTTCTCCACTGAGGTTAATTAATGCCTTTGCTCCAGCTGTACCAGAGGAAATACCTTCATTGCCAGTGGATGGAGACAGTGTTTCTGATCAAGCAGTCTTCTGTTGGTGCCAGGTCAAGTAGCTTCTTGTTCATTAGATTAGTCAATAATATCTCCTCCATCTTCTCCCACTACTCCATCACTACCTGATTCAAGAAACAGGGTTTATCATCTGTTGACTAAATGTAATTATGTTGGGATTAGTGGCAATCCAAAATACCTTGTGAGTATGGCCTACTGTAGGACTTTCTGACACAGGAGGTTATAATCTGGTGCCTTCTTATCTAGAAGATGATGTTCAGATTGTCCATTTAGACATGAGATCTGATTAGGATAGCATAACTGATTGCTCTCATCTCTGGAATATTCAAGAGTAGCTGTTCTTGGAGACAGCAAACTCTCTAAGTGAAAGTTCTGCTGTGTGGTATTCCATTCATCCAAGATTTGACGCAAGTTTAGTATAGTGTTTAGACACTATGGTGATAAGGTACTTTATAAATACCTACAGATAAATCCAAGTGATTCCTTTCATACTGGTGTACCTGATCGGCCAGCCATCAAGATAGGAAACCACGTGTACTCCCAGCCCATGCAGACAGGCTCCCGTTACTGCTAAGAATTTCACAAGTATACACAATGCTATTGTAGAGCTACTGAGGTATAGTCCTCTAGAGAGTCTGAACTTTTGGAGTCTCCAGATGCAGAATCTCTAACATACTGAAAGTCAGCCAACGTTCAAAGAGAGTCTCTCACCTTAGAAACATATGGAAGGGCACGCACAGGAAGGTACTGCCAACCAAGAGGAACAGATGCTCCAAGAAGTACCCCACATTTAGAGCATCAAACTGCCACCAGTTATTGCTATAGATATACAGACATATGCTAGGCAAGGTATAGGTATGGAGTAAGGCACTAACGCAAAAACCAATAGTTTAGCTAAACTAACTGAGGCCTAAGGTCTAAAGATTTGACATAATAAGCTAACCAGTAAGTGACCCTATATCATAAGTTGTCACAAGATAGAGTGCTGCATTAAGTAACTGATCCTAAACTGCTGACAGGTAACCACAACATACCTGTTTGGAACAGCTTTTAATATTTTAAATCAGAAGCATCAGCAGATAATGCCATGATAACGAAACATAAGCTAATAAGCTTAAGGTAAATGGCCTAGTAACCTACTGGAGAAGAGTATCCAAACATTAGTAGGGTGAGGATATATAGGTAAGGAAAAGAGGTTGAAATCCCTATTGCATATGCCTGAGGAATAGGGAGTGTTGTCATAATCTATTATAAAGTTAGTACTCTACCTGTGCACCCCAGTTAGATTTCCAGGAACCTACAAGTCCAAGGACAACTTGTGAATCATCTCACCTACTATTGGGCTCCCCACAAAGAATGGTGAGAGTACATGAATGCTGAATTTTGTATTATCTATTTTGCTGGGTTGTAGTGTTTGTGATATTGCTCATTGTGCTAATAAAACTATTACAAAATCAGAAATGGTCTTCCCTTCCCTAAGTGCGAGTCTCTCTGATATACCGTGGCCCTCAATCTAATTTTGTAGATGATCTAGAGGCAGCTGACCAGCGCAATAACACATCATGTTAAATTGTAAACCCTAAATAATACCTAACCAATAGATCAAGCAACAAAAGTAAACTAGAAACTATATGATGCTCCATACACCCAATGACATCCACGCTGCATCCAGGCCTTACATGACAAAACACAAAATCTCCTCCACACCAGAGGCACTTGAAGGTATGGATCCGCTGCTGAGTTGCACCAATTTCAAAGACACTGAATTTTCATTTCTTTTTGCACATGGTGCCTCCTCCAAAGTATGTCACCAACATACTGTTACCCAGGGTTTTCAGAACCCAAAGCAGTAGAAACTTCACTGTTTCACTCCAGGTGGTGCCAGGAATAAATCAATGGGAACACAGCACTTCCAGATGATGAAAAATTGATACAAGTGTGCTCTGATCTAAAACTACTATTTATTAGATTTAAAGCACAAGAAATAAGTTTAGAACATCCCAAGCAATTACACAGAATCTGAGATGGTATTGAGTAGTTAGCAACAGGTCCGCAATGATTGGTCGCTTCCCCACCAGGGAGTACGGTGTCAGGAAAGTCTGTCAGGATAGCTTCAGAGAGCTCACTCTAAAGTACACTCTATTATCTAGTCTTCTGATAACTAATTTTTACAAATCACATACCTCATAGTGACCCCTACTGGTTCATCAGTTCTCCTAACTTTAACAAACCACTTAACAAAACATTCCTAACAATCTTAGTCATAATAAGCTTCTATATCAAAGGTGCCTGAACTCAAGGACCCCATCCACTTATTCTATTTCAGTCTCAACATGTTCAATCTCCTCCCATTCTGATTAGCCAAAACTGCAACCCTGCAGCTACTTTTGACCTTGCCTCTAGAAGCCCTGCTTGTTCAAATTAATTCTTAACTATGTAGTGTTCCATATTTCATTAATTCATGGTGGCTGAATGCACACAATAAGGTTCCAATTAGCTTGATCAAATTCTGGGGTAACAAAACCACTCCATTCTGGAGCAACAGTACAACCTCCCCAACCCGAGGCACCACCAGTGTCTCTCTTGACATTTAAGATGTTCACTCTGCTCCAGGTAATGGTATTCTGCTGTGGCTCTAAGTGGGCACTGGAATTTGTGCTTGTACCCCAGAGTCCAGAAGAGACAGAACTACTGAGCTATACAGACCTGCTTGAATGACTCCTTTCAAGCTTCATAATCAAACATTAAACATAACATCCACCAGAAGCCAACTTTTGTCAGAGTATTTCATCAACTTAGTGGAGATAAGCTCTTTGCTTGTCTATATGGTGTGAGTCACTCACATTGTAAAGTTTGTCTTCTACATGCGCCACAGAACACTAACACTCTCTGTGCACTTTATATATGCAATTTTAGTAGCATCCCTGTCATAACAGGCTCTATTAAAAAATAAAAGACATCATGTAGGTGTATCAAACTTCAGTGCTGAGGACTGAAAGTGGGAGCAAACTCTGCTTCAGCTGCACTTAAGAACAAAATCAAATACATAACAATAGCAAGGAAGACTCTCAGTGATGACAAATAAATTAAGTAAGGTCCCATAGCTCACACTTGGAAAAAAAAAATCCAAGAGTAAGAATGCTGTGTGGGTAGTATCTTTAAAGAAGGCTCTTTATCTAGTAAGATCTGATGTAAGAGTTCAGTGTTTTCCTGCAACAGCTCAGGTACTAACACACACAACACAATCTGTACCAAAGAAAACATCACCTGAATTAACATCTTAGCAGGCAAGTAAAGGGGAGGAACTGATTTTTCAAATATTTTGTCTTATAATTATTTGTAAACTTAAAGTTCATGCGTATGTTTATGGAAAGCCATTATAGCTTAAAGATAATTTGATCTAGCAAAACAACAACATTTAGATAAATAACCCTCTTATTATTTAGCTATTACTATCTATGGCCTTTTACTTATAACTGTTAATATTGTACCCTTATTTGCAGATAAGGTAACCATGGCTAATTTGAAATTGGAGATTTATTTATTTTGTAATGGTTCCTACTTTTTGAATTGCAATGCAAATTTCCTCATATTTGCCTCTTACCCCACCTAACAGCAAGCAAAAGCATGGGTCTGCATATTGCCCACACTTTCTAAGGAGTTCCTTAACAGCCTACATGAAGAAACCCAAGTTACCAGGGCCATCTGAATTGCCTTGTGTTTTACTACTAAGAAACCAAAAGTTGCTTTAAAGCTATATTGCCACACCTGAATATAAAACTGGTTTAAAATCAATTCAGTTGCTACCTAATTTGTTTTGACAATGTATTTTTGATAATGAACTAACTCCAAATTATATTCAATTTTAAAACAGGAGTGGCTAAATCAAAAATATAATTAGGATGAGTTATTGGGAAACAGGCATATCACCAGTAATAAATAACTTAGCTCACGTATAACGATTTTCATCCATACGTCTAAGAGTGCTTTCCAAAGGAAGGTATCAGTCCCCATTTTACAGATGGAGAAACTGAGACATGGTGAGCTGGTGTGACTTGACCAAAGTCACACAGCACGTTAATGTCAGAGCCAGGAATAGAATCCAGGTTTCCTGATTCCCAGTCCAGTGTCCTACCCACAAATGATCATGCTGCCTTCCTATTAATATACACATATTGAAATGTTTTATTTTACATGGGAATATCACAATTTAAATATTTTCATTCACATCTAGTGCAAATGATCTCTCAGATGAGTTATAGTACACATCCCTCAAAACCTAAGAGAGAGGGTTAGGTTAGATTATACATTAAACAGTGTAAGATTACAATACTAACAGGGATAAGGAACTTCTTGATTTCTTCCAAAGCATGCCCCATTCTGGCATATGCCTCTGCTGGTGGGGCAAATACTTCAATTAGAACATGCAGGTCATCATTTAGGTGGAAGTATTTTGCTTCCCCACTTTTTCTCAACTCTTCTTCCTGGGAAGGACAGAAAATTTCACTGTTAAAATGTAATCACAAAAAGAGAAGAAAAAAATGTAAAATGAATTTGTGTTTGAAAGGTTTGCCATATACATATAGTTCATGCCCTTTTTGGTTCAAATACTAAATGGAAACATAACTGGAAATTATAAATTAATATTCTCTACTGTACTCCAAGCCAATGAAACTTTACAATATTGCTATTCTGACTATCAAAGAATGTTTTATTAAGTATATATTACTCAAGAGAAAATTAGTAGATAAGATCTCTACCCTGAGACAATGGCTGGTTCCTCTAACAGACAGAATTGTTTCCATTGTTTTGACTTGATTAAAATAAACTCTCAGTATTTGTGAGCAGCGTGAAAAATATCTTTGTTCTATTTACTGTTTCAACATTGGGGGTTTTACTCTATTCATTCCTCTTGCACCAACCTACTTTAGGCTAGCTGGAAAGAGTGCATAATCTTTATTAAGTGACAGGTTTCAGAGCAGCAGCCGTGTTAGTCTGTATTTGCAAAAAGAAAAAAGGGAGTACTTGTGGCACCTTAGAGACTAACAAATTTATTTGAGCATAAGCTTTCGTGAGCTACAGCTCACTTCATCGGATGCATTCAGTGGAAAATACAGGGGGGAGATTTATATACATAGAGAACATGTTACCATACACACTGTAATGAGAGTGATCACTTAAGGTGAGCTATTACCAGCAGGAGAGTGGGGCAAGGGGGGGAACCTTTTGTAGTGATAATCAAGGTGGGCCATTTCCAGCAGTTGACAAGAACGTCTGAGGAACAGTGGTGGGTGGGGGGGTTGATTATCACTACAAAAGGTTTTTTTCCCCCCCACTCTACTGCTGGTAATGGCTCGCCTTAAGTGATCACTCTCCTTACAGTGTGTATGGTAACACCCATTGTTTCATGTTCTCTATGTATATAAATCTCCCCACTGTATTTTCCACTGAATGCATCCGATGAAGTGAGCTGTAGCTCACGAAAGCTTATGCTCAAATAAATTTGTTAGTCTCTAAGGTGCCACAAGTACTCCTTTTCTTTTTATTAAGTGAATGAGCACTCAGTTCAATCTGTGTGTGCTCAGATTTCTGGAAACAAAACTTTCTGGAAATGCTTAGAGGCTTAAAGGAGGTCATCAATTTAAAAAAAGGAAAGGAGTACTTGTGGCACCTTAGAGACTAACCAATTTATTTGAGCATAAGCTTTCGTGAGCTACAGCTCACTTCATCGGATGCATCCGATGAAGTGAGCTGTAGCTCACGAAAGCTCATGCTCAAATAAATTGGTTAGTCTCTAAGGTGCCACAAGTACTCCTTTTCTTTTTGCGAATACAGACTAACACGGCTGTTACTCTGAAACCTATCAACTTAAAAATCATACTTATGCCTGAAATGTGTTTTGATGACTTTTTAATAAGCACTGGAAAAACAACTGTGTTTTAAAATACAACACAGAAAGCACTGCTAACAACCCAAGCATGGTTTCGTTGTGCTATTAGACAAGCAGTAGAAGAGTATGCTAATCTAAGTACTAATATAATTTGATTTGAATTTTTTTCTGTCAATTATCTAAGGCTCTAAAAAGTATGCTATTCCTGACATTTATTCTATTTAAGTAAGAAACTAATAGTGCTCTAACATCTCTTTTAATGGGTCCAAAAATAATAGTATTAATTACAGATTAAAGTTTTCTTATTTGTTCCTTCTGTGTCATAATTATGAGTTAAAGTTATGACAATCAGTTCTAGCTTATTGTAGGTAATCTTTTTGTTGTCAAATCTACACAATATATGAATATTGCAAAATTGGTTGGAAAAGCAAAGTAATCTGATTAGTTGATAGAGCGTTCAGAGCAGGAAAATTAACACATCGTAATTAGTTGGCTGAATCTTGTCAGCCTTAACCATCATCTTGTCAATACAAATGATGAAAGGACCACAAAAATAGAAAGTAAAAACCTCCCTCAATGAATACAATGTTCTAGCTAGGAAGGTTTTTGTTTTGTTTTTTTAAAAGCTCCTCTTAAGCTCATTTAACAAATTAGTCTACTCAAAGTGCTAAAGAAAATTTCTGCTTAAGAGTAATTTAGCATGGTCCAAAGAGTACAGGTGAGAGCACCATGAATTAAACTAAAAACTGAAAAACTTAAGCTGGATATCACAAACTTAACGGAGAATGATCAAACTGTATAATAGTCTCCCTTGGGAAACAGCACAAGCTCTTGAATAATTTAAGAGAACATACCACTGGAAAACATGATAGTGAATAATCCTGCATGACACTATACGACTTAGAAGAAGAAAGATGGAATATATCTAGGATTCTTTGAGTGGTAGCAGGTTCAGAGTACAAAACAAAAGGGATTTAATCAGCCTAATTTTAACATGGTTATGTAGATTTCAACAGTTTGTTTAAAATCACAATAAGCAAAGTTTGCTCATACAGAGAGTGCATATGCTAAATTTCATCCCTAGGAAATTTGTTGGCTAAAGGATTTAAAAACCTAATAAGTGGAACAGTAGTGTCCACAGCGCTTGGTTGTATTGGATCAGGGGTGGGCAGACTTTTTGGGTCGAGGGCCACATTGGGGAATAGAAATTGTATGGTGGGCCATGAATGCTCACAAAATTGAGGTTGGGGTGCGGGAGGGGGTGTGGGCTCTGGGGTGGGGCTGAGGATGAGGAGTTTGGAGAGTAGGAGGGTGCTCTGGACTGGGACTGAGGGCGATCAGGGCAGGGGTGTGGGAAGGGGTGGGGCTGGGCATGAGAGGTTTGGGGTGCAGTTTGGTGGTGTAGTTGACATCACCATCTACCTACGCACTTCTGATGCCCATCATCATGGTATCTGTAATTATTTTCTTGGGAGGCACTTCATCACAAATATGCCAGTGGTCTAATTTTCCTCCCTGCATTTTTTGAGACAGTTTGGTTGAAATAACTTCATCCTTTTCTCTCCTACTATTACATTTGTTTAACTTGAAATAAATATTTCAAATGCCTTTGAATGGCTATTCATGTTACAAGTTTTAGGTCTGTCTGCGATTAAATGATTTCCTCAGACATTTAACATTCTGGAAAGTTCATGACTTAGACCCCAATATTGAGATGTGTTTCGCAGTGGGCAGACCCACAAGCCCATGCTGAGCCCCACTGACTTCACTATCTTCACATGTTTAGGGGTTTGCTTGCGTAGAGTTCACTGCAAAATCGGAGGACTCATATGGAAAAACAGACCACAGCTGAATCTGGCCCACACATGCTTTGTTTTATCTTCATTTTCTAGTTCTTCTGGGCTTTTTCCACTTTCGCAAAAACTGTGCTGGGAAGACTAAAGGAAGCCACATACCATGGTTGTCCTATGCACTAAAATGTTTCAGCTACTTGATTTACCTTGGCTTTGTCCCTCATGGAACCTTTTCCCAATATAGACATTTTTGTCAATGTTTCTTCCTGTAAACGTTTCAGTGAATTGCCACGTGGACCCAAAAGTTTTCCCACAAAGTTGAACTGTAAGGAAACAACAAAAACGCAATAAAAATATTGTAACACTGAGGAACTGTCATGTAAAATTGAACAACGTATGAAAAAGATGTTGCTTAATGTAGCTGCAAACAAAAAAAATTGATTAGGTCACAACTTTTATAGCCATTAAACAAACATATGTGGAATAGATATCACCACTTCAGTGACTTCTCCCATTGTACAGAAACCTACAAACATCGATACACAAAAAACTTTCAAATCCTATAAAGAGAACTCAATTCACGTTCAACTATATTGTTTTAGATTTAGGACAGACAGAAAAAGACGCCAACCCTTAAGCCCGAAGTACCTCTGGGCACCATCTAAAAGCCCAGTTCAATATAAAAATAAAATCAGAAGCTAACTCAACCATATAGAGAAGCAACCAATCAAGTCTTTTTATTTCTTAAAAGAAAAAGTAGCTCATGCTCCTTAAAAATTATCTGTGAAGGAATATGCCCCCTCACCCCACCCCTCAAAAACCCTCCGTAAGAAGATGAGCACTTATGATTAAGGCTGCCAGTTTGTCATGGAGGTCACAGATTCTGTGACTTTCCACGACTTCTGTAGTGGCCAGTGCGCCTGGCTCAGGGGCAGCTCGGGCAGCCCCTGCGCCAATTGCACGGGCCGCTGTGGTAGCCTCGGGCTCCCGCACACTCCCCTCCCCAGCAGCAGAGTTTGGGTGTGGGAGGGGGAAGGGGATTGGGGCACGGGACGGGGTGAGGTGGGCTCCAGGCGGCGCTTACCTCAGGGGCTCCCCGGAAGCGGCGACATCCCCCTTGCTCAGATGCTAGGCGGAGGCATGGCTAGGCAGCTTTGTGGGTTGGCTCCGGCCCCCGGGCAGCCCCCTGCAAGTTTTAGTCACTGGTATTTTTAGTAGAAGTCATGGACAGGTCACAACTGGTGAATTTTTGTTTTCTGCCCGTGACCTGGGGTGACTTACTACAAATACATATGACTAAAATGTAGCCTTACTTATGATCGACAGATTTAAGCTATATCAGACCAAGGTCAGAAACCATTTCCAAAGATCAAGGAGCTGTTATGGAGGACATCCTATCGGCAGCTCTCACTTGTTGACACCAAGGAGCTCAAGCACCTAGGTTGATCTCAACTGCGATTTGTCAGAAAAAGAAAGGAAATTCAATAGCATATTGATAAAAAATTCCTATATTTTCTATATGCCTGAGTGTCTGCCTGGAGAGGTAATACTGAAAGGTAATTTACTGTAGGAGTTATTTTATCAGACACTGACCATGATCCTTTTTTGATCCTGTGATTAACAAGAATTAGAACATCAGTTTTAACAGAAAGATTAGAACCTGCTACTGGAGTAGTCAATGAACATTTAAGCATAATATACCAAAACCATTACATCTTTCTTTCAGGAGGGGATCAATCTTAGCTAGATATTAATGTGACATAAAATCTTACTAGATTAAACTCTCTGTCTCTAGTCAGGATTTCCACAAAATTCTTTATAAGATGTTACAAAATTTTCCATAGCCTTAAGCTTCCAGTTTTCTACACATCATATATTTAAATAGAGTGCTAGTTAGTTGATCCCCTCCTTACAGATTTAATGGTTTTGGTTAATCATTATTGCTTACAAATAAAAGCCTTATATGTAAAAAAAATCTCCATTTCAGTTTAATGGAACGACAGGTCAATAGTCCAAACCATACCATGTTTCAATGTTTACAAGGCTATTTTTGTAGAAACAGTTAGAAACACAGAGCCAGGTAAGCTATTAGAGGAAGGAATAGAAATAAATCTTCAATGCATATATAAAGGAGGATAATTCATTATAGTAAACAATGCTGAAATGTATTTCAGAATGCCAACTGCTTATTTTATTATATAAATCGGAAGACAGAACTTTAATACTTATCCAAAATATCAAAATTAGAAATATTTAGCATCAATTCTTCTCAATGACATTTGATAAAAGTAGTTTATAAAAACAAATATTATTCAGTTGACTAAACACATAATATAACATTGATTTTTGTAGTCCTCCCACATAACCATATACAGTAAATACTATTTACAAAATTAAAATAAATTTTAATGCATAATTAATTACAGTTGCTGAACTTCACTTCCTTTTGAAGACAAAAAGCTTTTCCAACTCATTTTAACTATTAGGCTCTCCCAACTAGCGGGCATTAGACTCAAAAGAACAAAACAAACAAAAAACAGTACACACTTTAACCTGAGGGAAGTAATCCACCTCAAATACACCAATCTCAAATCTCTGCAATATTCACATAGGAGAAAACAAGCAGAACAAACCAGAATTAACATAACTAAAAATAAATTAGCTTCACTACTCAATTACAAAATGCCGGAAGGTAGAAGCTAGTCATCATGTGCAAGCTAAGCAGACATCTTCTAGTCAACGTATTATTCAGTGAATGAGGAACTGTGTTAGCTATGCCCTTATGTCAGATCAAGAACTGCTCTCTGTGCGCTGAGAAGCTCTAAATTCTAAAGTCTCTAAGGTGCCACAAGTACTCCTTTTCTTTTTTCTAAATACATTGACAGGTTTCAGAGTAGCAGCCATGTAAGTCTGTATTCGCAAAAAGAAAAGGAGTACTTGTGGCACCTTAGAGGCTAACAAATTTATTTGAGCATAAGCATTCGTGAGCTACAGCTCACTTCATCGGATGCATGCAAAAATATAGGAATTTTTATCAATATGCTATTGAATTTCCTTTTTTTTCCCCTGACAAATCACAGCTGAGATCAACCTAGCTGCTTGAACTCCTTGGTATCAAAAAGTGGGAGCTGCCGATAGGATGTCCTCCATAACAGCTCCTTGATCTTTGGAAATGGCTTCTGACCTTGGTCTGATATAGCTTAAATCTGTTGCACCTTAGAGGCTAACAAATTTAGTGACACCTAACTTGTGGCACCTTAGAGACTAACCAATTTATTTGAGCATAAGCTTTCATGAGCTACAGCTTACTTCATCGGATGCATGATCCGATGAAGTGAGCTGTAGCTCACGAAAGCTTATGCTCAAATAAATGTGTTAGTCTCTCAGGTGCCACAAGTACTCCTTTTCTTTTTTCTAAATACATAACTCATGTTTCAAAACTGTCAAATCCATGCTGCAAATCTGTAAAGTTTTGATGGTTTGAAAATATAAACAGCTGGAGCCAGCTTAAAACCCTGACAAAAATTGACGTTTAGTGCAAGGATGTCTAACATAGGGTCCATAGGCTAGATTCAGTCTCAAGGGCCCCTTCCTGCAACATTCTCCAAAGACCAAGTGTAAAATCGACAGCTATATTTTTAAAATCTAGTTTGCTACCCTGTTCATATAAAAAGAAAAAAACCTACAAACTAGAAAAGGTAGAAAGTAAACCCGCTACAAAAGTTTGCTTTGATCAGGGGTTAGACTAGATGACCTCCTGAGGTCTCTTCCAACCCTAATCTTCTATGGTTCTAAAAATGGATAAAAGCATGGAAAAAGAACATTTGCCCCAAATGGAAATTTACTTTCCCAAACTAAACCATTGTTTCAGCTCCTATTCAAGTTAAATGCCTGAGAAACACTTGATTGGAAAGACTTCTTTGTTTGAGATTCAATACAAGATACGAACCCGCATATTCCAAGGCATAAATCAACCAATAACTGATTATTATTTATATCACTGTAGTTTCAAATGCCCAAATCAAAGTCAGGGCCCCTCATGCATGGTGCTGTACAAACTTCTTGTAAGAGAAGCTGAAGCCCTCTTTGAGACTACTCTAAATTATAGTGGGGACTGAACTCCCCCTCAAGAGCCCTTGTGAAACTGGGGAACACAAAATGACTTAAACCCACCTTTGTGCTCGGATACCCAGCTACACTGAGCAGAGCTCCTGTGCAGCAGAGGATCTGGGCAAAAAAAGACTCTGGTTTCAGTTATTCAATTAAATGCCTGAAAAACACTCAAGAAAAAAAAAAGAGGTCTTGATTAAAGATTCAGAACACCTGCCCCCTTCAATTAAGAGACTTTAAAAAAAAATAACAAATTTGAAACCTCCAAGACTTCCAGCAAAACCAGAGAGAACTAGATTTCTCCTTTCCTGATATTTCCAAGATTAAAATCCAAAAATAAGGACAATTTTTTAAACCTTTCAGAGCTTTCTTCTACACAACATAAAGAAGTGAAAAGGAAAAGCCATTTTCACCCCACTTTGAAGGTCACCTTTAACTGCAGGATAACTTTATTTAAAAAAATTATTTTGAGTGATAAAAAACATAAGAAGGCTGTTCATTTTAGGTTAATGAAGAACAGTTAAAAATAATCCTATACGCTGTCAACGTTACATGAAAAGAAAAATTTCCACTTGAAAATTCTGTATTAAATATATTCAATAATCGGTATGTTGAAAAATAAGTCTCAGCACTAAATATAGTGCATCAGTTTAACCTAATCATTGTACAGATTTACTTCCTACACAACCCCCAAATTTAAAGTGTGCCTAGTTATATATACACAGGATTAAAGATCTCTTTTTATCCAACCACAACATCCCATCGATAGGAAAATGTATCAGTGTCTTACCTGAAAATGTCCTTTCTTGGAATAATGAGGTCCACATATTCATGACATTGGGTGCACTGCTCAATGCAGCCTTGAAGGCAGACCAAAACCTGTCTGAGGCAGGGGAGGTGTGACTCCACCACTGAGAAACCACCAGTTGAGACATTTGCACATCATTTGAAAAACTAAACACTATCAATAAGGAAAATTAGGCTAAGACTAAAGACTAAACAGAACAATCCTCCTGCAGAGTAAGGCATTCAGTGATTGGGAAAAATATCAAATCATTAAATGGCACTCAAGTTTATCAATTAACAGCCCATTCAGGTTGGGCTGGATCTGTGGACCTTATTAGTCCAAGTAAGGAAATTTTCACTTAAGACACATTTTCCTATTTTCTTATTCATAATGAGGTCCACAGATTCATGACACTGGGATTTTCATACCAGCATCCACTCAGAGGAACTCTACCCAGCTGTGTACAGATGTGAAACATAATTCTTTTCTAATAGTTACTGGGATACTAAAGGAAGAGGCACCCATCTATTGAAGGCCACATCAGATGATGACTGTAGAATTTGAAAGTGGCATGAGCAGTTGGCCATGTGGCTGTTTTCCAGATTTTCTCTTTCTGCCCATAAAGCTCCCACAAGTCTGACAGATTGAGCTCTGATATTAGAAAATGCAGTTACACTTCTTTAACTCTTGTTCTGAGATACCTCAGCCACCTGGAAATGGAGAATTCCAAAACCTTCTTTCCCTCTGACACAAGATAATAAAGCACAAACAGAACATTTGCCTTTCTGACCTGAGCTGTGTGGTGAATATATACTTTTTCAGCTCAGACGACATCCTAAAGTAAGCCACAGTTTCTCTTTGGGGGGGAGATGGAGCTTTGCTGAAGGATGGAAGAATAATCTCCTGTGCCCTCTAGAGAATGGAGTTTATCTTTGGTATGAAGACAAGGTCGAATCTTGAGCACCACTTCAACTTTATGGAAGGTGCAATACTGAGGTTCCAGAAAGACAGCTCCCAACTCAGACACTGAATAGCCAGGATTGCAATCAGAAGGGCCACTTCAACGGTTAGAAAGTAATAGGGCACCTTCATGACAGGCTCAAATGGAAGCCCTGTAATGGCACTGAGAACCGGGTAAGATCACATAAAAGAACTTTAGGCATCTAAGGAGGATGTAGAAGACATACTGCTCTCATAAGAAGAATGCTGGATATTTGGGTAAGATGAAATTCACTACTTCTCTATTGCAATAAGGATGTTACACAAAACAGCAACTTGACCTCAGTGTTTGAACAGTCAGGCTTATCACCTGGAGTCCATCCTGAAGAAACTTGAGAATCTGCAGTACCAATGCTAATGGAGGAGTGAGACCTGTCCTGGTGGTAATGAGTAAGCCTCAACCAGGCCCATGAATATATGGAATTGTGGATATTACCTCTCTGAATAACCTCTTTGGCTTAAGAGGCTCTATTCAAGAACCACGCACCCAGGTTCATATTGTCTGGATTCTGATGCATGACTGGCCTTTGTGATATATCGCTTCTGGATGGAAAGCAGATGAGAGAGCTTTGTACCATATCAAGGCAGCCAGAGAACCATGCGCTGCCATAATTACCAATGATGTTTCTCTACTGCTCTTCAGTAACATTCTGGTGAGGATATAAAAAGGGATGGAAGGTATACGAGTCCCTCTTTTTGCCACATTTGCAACAAGCCATCTGTTGCTTTGACTTTGTGATTCCACTGGCAAGAGAATACCACTGAAACCTAGTGATTTTCATATGGGAGGCAATCAGATCTGTTGCTGTGAGATTAAATTTCTTAACCAAGGGATGCAACTCCTCCGCCTCTAGTTCCCCTTTTTTGATGATCTAACTTTTGACTACTGAGATAGTCAGTCACAACATTAACTTTTCCTTGGATGCAAAGGCAGCAAATTGTCCTTTGGCCAAGTCATCAGGAGGTGAGATTCTCTTTCAAGGACTGTAGACCTTGTTCCCCTTTGTTTGCTGATGTATGATATGGCAGAGATGTCATCTGTCATGATCAGCACATGAGGGCAGTCCAGATGAGAGAGCGCAAAGCCTTGAGACTGACTGGACTGCCCTGAGCTCTAGCTAGTTTATGCTGTGCTTGGTCTCTCGTTTGGAACAGATCCCTTGGACAGCCCTTGATACAGGGTGAGCATTTGTGGAGATAACTATGCTGACTGGTTCTCCTACTGGGGAAAAAAAAAAACTTTCATTTACTTGGATTCATCCACCACATGAATGACCTGAGAATCTTCTTGGGGTGAGACACCTTCGCTGAGGGATAGATAAAACAGTTGATGGAGGAATAAGAGGAAGCTCTGTACTGTCTTCATGTGAGCACTGGCACACTATGAATATCCACACAGTAGACCACAGATCCCAGAAGAGACAAGCATATGAATGAGTATTGCCTTTGAGAGGTTGACTATTTGGTAAGATTTTTCAGCTTCTCCAGTCTTTCCTGCCACAACAAACTTTGTAGAGGATAATGGACTTCTCCCACTCAGAGAGATTGAGAATATGTTGAAACTGTTAATTGACTCTTTCACAAAACCATGGCTCAGCACATCCTTGCTGTTTGGGGGATACAATTTATGACTGACACTAGATGAGGCTTGAATAAGGAGGTTACCCAGGAAAGGACAGACAGACGTCTTTCTGTCTGAGAGTTGCTATTAACAATACCATCACTTTCATAAAACACTTGCAGTGTTGTTGCTAAACCAAAAAGGGAAAGGACCAAGAGGAAAGTTTAGGAAGCATTATGAGACTTTTAATTGCGATATAGACATAGGCACCCTTCAAATCTACTTGAAGTCATGCAGTCCCCTTTGCTGATGGCAGCTAGTGTGGATTTTAAGGTCTTCATCTTCAATTTTTAGTTCTTCATAGATCTGTTGAGATAACTGATGTCAATAACTGCTCTGCAATGTTCTTTTTTTGGCATGACTATGAGCAATATGCAATGTCTCTGGAGAGGAGGAACAGGTCCTACTGCTCCCATTTATAGAAGTCATCCTAGGTCATCTGCTTACCCAGATTCCTCCTCTTTCTCAGGAAGAAGGCTTTAGGGTTTGCAATTTAAGTTTATAGGTTGAAAGGGACCATACTTGCAATACCGTCCACTCATGTAAGCATTGTTTGTGAAAGTCTGAGGAGACACTTAGAATGTCAGATGACAGTTCTTTTTTATTTATTTATTCTTGTTGGCCTGTTGTCCCAGATAAAGTTCATGCCACAAAGAGGGGGCTGAGATTATAGCTGCCTGGCCTTAGCTGCCTATGAAGGGTCTGTATAGTGAGGAGGCCATGTGACATTACCCAGGGTACAATCTGGACTGTTGAACCGCGATGTCCCCTTAACTCTATAACCTGAGGTGCTTTTTATACTGCTTTGCTACCAGAACAGCTACTTCTGACCTGCTCACATAGCCTTCAGCATGCAAATTCACTTCCAGATAAATACATGAGCACTCTGACCACTCGCTCATGAATTAAACTGCAGAGCAACATCAGCAAGTTCCCTAGTGCAGACTTTCCCACCCAGAAATGTGTGTCTTGTACTACCCAGCACACTACTGAACAATGCAAGCTCATAGGAAGTCCGTCATTTCATTGAAGTGATCTATGCACCAGCCTGGTTATTCAAAGCAATAAGGTAAGTTTCCTAACTACACAAAGATAGATTTTAAGTGATTACCAGTAATGATGCATAAAAAAGGCAGGATTAGTTACAAAACAAAATTTTAAAAAAAAGAGTAATATACAAGCTAATCTAATTTAACAAGATAACGGCAATTAAAAGCAAAAGGTTTTCCTGACCGTGTTCTGCTGTACATTTTACAGCTTGGGTCCCCTTTCAGCCTGGGACCACCCCCCTCCTTTAGTGGTGTCCTTCAAGTATTCACTGATGTCATAAACAGAGAGATGGGGGGAGGAGAGGTGAGTTGGAGGTTACTGTCTCTGTTATATCCCTCTCCCTTCTTCAAGGATTACCCCCAGCTGGGGTGCAGATGACAAGCAGTCTCCTGAGGACGTGAGAATGGCCATTTAAGCTTCTGTTTTTTAACACCTGGCTGGGGCCAGTGTGTCTGTCTCTGAAAAACTGGTTTGTAGGGGCTACTGAAATGTTATAATTCTGGGTAACAATATACAGTAGAATCTCATAACCTGACATTAGTATTACTACATATTTCAATGGGATAATAATGTTCAGCAGATTGTGACTTTTCAAATGATACCTCAAGGCATACTTTGTGCAACATCTGTCAGAGTCTTGTAAAAGTGGTGAATATAATGGCATAGACTGTCACAGTCACTCTTTCAGATAAAAATCTCATCCAGTTAGAAACGAGTCCCTGACCATCAAAGAAAGGGAACATTTATCTATGGCAGTGATGATAGGATACATTTTGACTGGTGAACACCAACGAATCTTCTGGCCTTGTAAAATGGAGGCCTGGGAGGAAGCATGGAGTAGAAAAAAGAAATGGTGGGCAAGACGCCCCTTAGTGCCTGCCAGTTCTTCCACATCTGGGCTGCTATCCCTCTCATCACTCCAGAGCCATCTGATGGGGGAAGGAGGTGGAGGTGGTAGAAAGGCATGTGGCAACCTGCAACAGAAGCTGGGAGCAAAAACCAGGATGGCAGGGCCTTGTGACCTACAATGGCAACTGAGGAGGACAGTCTGATGCTTTCCCAGGCTATCAGGTGTGACAGTGGAATACACTGGAACTTAGAGCTATTAGGTACCCCACTATTACACACACACACACAGTGCATGAGGGATATACAGCTATAGCTTGCCTAAGGCATCTGTATACCTCATAACTGCAGTTTACATTTCTCAAAATATTCAGCGCAGTCTGCCCTTGAAAGTCTAAGTCTATCCTGTGTGTGATTGGCTTTTGTTTAAAATATGTTATTATTTGAGTCTAGTTCTGATTAGGAGCATTGGCATTTCTCCCCTAAGTAGGGAGACTCCCTGAGGGGAGCACAGGATATGCACGCTTAGAGGAGACAGCACCTATTTATGGCCAGGTCTTTTCTGCACTGATTTGCCATGCTGCATTCTGGGAAGGTGGGCAGGGGGCCCCAGCATTGATTATCTCCCCTCATGCTGCACTCTGTGGAAAATGAACAGGGTACACTGGCATGGAGGAATATCTGCCCTGGTGCACTCTGGGGAGGTAAGCAGGGGAGCCATGTGCTGAGAATACATGTCCTTCTGCACTCTGCTGATGTATACAGCTGAAGGGAAACCAGTTCCACTTTGTGGCTCTTAGAGTACCTCCTAGAGGAATCCCCTGAATCAGATTCTTCAAAAGATAGCGCTTGGGGACTCTTTTTTGTGTGCCCATCCTTTATGCTGGGGAAACTTGAAGGATCTGAATGTCTGAGAGACCTTTTTCTTCTACCTGTCCTTGATCTGTCTCCTCCCCAGAAGGAGAAAGAGTAATTTCATTCTGACAGTGCCCTGGAGAGGGAAGAACTTTGTGGTTACTCTTTTCAGCAACTTTCCTGTCCTGAGAAATAGAAGATTCAGACTGAAGGTGTTGCTGTACTGGGTGAAGAAGAGATTCACAAGTTCTCAAGCTTTGTTCAAGGGAGATTCCTGGACATGGCCTGAACACAGGCTGACCTCACCCCAGAAGCAGGGCTCATCCCAGGCTCCAGTCCTGGAGGTTCAAAGGGAGTCCCACTTGGCCCACTTACAGCACTGGGAGACAGCGCTGGGCTGACACTGCTGGCAATGAGTAGCCCTGAGCCATTGCAGGGCTGGGGAGGGGGCATGCTGCAGAATGGAGGGAAGGGTTGGGCCTGACTGCCTCTTAGCATACTCTCCTTGTTTTGTCCCAGATGCTTTTCCTTAGTTCCATCACTGTCATAGCTGCAGGGTAGGAGGTGGGCAGCTGCTCTGCAGTCAATAGTACTGACTGAGAATTGGCTCCAGCAGCTGGGTGAGAAACTTCCCTGACCCTTTAACATTGTAGTACAAACTATATTCTCCCCATGTGGTGGAAAATGAGGGATTCACCACTTGCTGGTCCCAGGTCTAGGGGATGTTGCTGTTTAGATGCTGCCACCGCTTCCTGGGAGCTCTCCTGGCTGCTTGGGGACTGAGGCTACAGGAACCTTTGCCTGAGAGGAGGCTGGGCCTCCACAGAACAGGCACATCTTCATGCAGGCACTTAATCAACAGGAGAGGTACAGGAAACAGTGTCTTGCTCTCTCCTCCCCACTTAGTTTCTCATCCTGGAGCACCCCAGATGGTGAGCTGCTGGCACAGAATTCCAGTATCTGAGGCAACCCTCTCTTTCGATAAAGGAAGACCCTGACAACCTCCGCACCCCTTTTTTCTGCAGCAGCAGCAGGAGCTAGTCTGCCTGCATTTGGAGAGGCAGATGAGGTTGGATTTTTCAAGTGGAGCCACACTTCCCCTGCCTGTGACGGCAGGCATGGTCTGCCTCCAAGTCTGTATAAAGCAGAGTACCCAAGTCTTGGATCTGTGGACCTTATTAGGAATCAGAAACAGATTTTTTTTTCCAGATTTATATTCACACTACAAAGGACATTCCTTTCCTAGGGATTTAATCTGCTGTATGAGTTTCAGCTAGAAAAGAATATCAATGCTAAATCAAGTTTAAACATATAAATTACGGGGTAGAGGGGATACGTAATAAGACAAGTAATCCTTGTTTATCCCCACCAAAGACAAATCTGCAGAGAATGCTATCTATCCAGCTTAAATGCTTAGTGAAAGTATAAACACTTGACCAAATGGTCTATTTGCAAAGCTCTAACAAGCCAATTTCAAAGCTACAGGTAGTTTTATGGCGTATTAGGTCCTCCACTAGGGGGTTCTGTCATTTGGGATCCCTGAAACAGAGTACGGTTGTGATTTGTTTATTCAGCATTCGGAACTCATTGTTCCTAAACAGTCCGATATCAGAAAACCCTGAGAGAATTTCCTCTGCCTCTTCCAAGAAATGCAAAGCTTCCACTGGGCAAAAAAGAAAAAAGTCTCTCCATTTCAAGCACCCAGTTTGTATTACACAATATTCGCCCCCTTCACTTGGGGTATCCGGTAACCATAGCTATAATTACAACAACAGATCTTAAAACAATGTTATCAACTTTAGATTTAATCAATTAAAGAAATTCCAAAGCAATTTTCGGTACAACATCTGTCCCTAATTCCTTGTAGGAATTTTTGTCACTTTAGAACCATCTTTTCCTGTTTTTTTTGTTTTTTAAGAATTCTCTCTCCTCCCTCTTTTTATCTGTGTTAAACATCCATGCAAAACAGGAGACATTGACTTATGAAACAGATTAAATACTGTCAAATGTGCAATATAAACACTGATAGAAAGAAGAAAAGGTTACACTAATCTTTGGTGTTACTTGTAACAGTAGACAAAATGCTTATAGACCAAAATGTCATTTTAAAGTAAAGTAAACAGTAGCAATTTAACTTGGGGATAAACCCACAATACAGGCTCTGACTGCTGAGAGTACATAATTGAGACTAATACTTAAGGGAATACAATACGTAGATTGCTCACAGCTTTATATCTATATACCAGTCATTCTCAAAAGTCAATATGAAACAATCTTTAAATCTTAACCTACCTTAGAAGGGGAGTAACTGCCCCCAAAGTTATGATGAGTCTCTTCAGAAAACTGGTTTATTATTGACTGAAGCCATTTTTCCCCATATCCCTTCTAATGCCAAAGCAAAGTCAGGTTTCCGAGAGGATGAACTGGCTCAACAAACTACTTACTCATAAAATGGAAAAGAGTAGTTACTTAACAGTAACTGATTCCTCAAGATGTACTGTCAACAAGGATTCCACTTCTGGTGTGTATGCATCCCATGCACATGAGATTGGATTCTTTTGGCCAGCAATGTCTGTTGGAGCCACATCTGCACTCTGGATGCTCATGGGCCTCTCCCCCATTGGGGACATAAAGGACAGATTGGGCCCAACCATCCCTCAGCTTCTTCACTGATACAAAAATCTCAAAGCTACAAGACTATGCAGAAGCAGGGAAGGAGGGCAGGTCATGGTTTCCATGAGAACAATATATCTCAAAGAACAACAGCTACCGTAAGGTAAGTAGCAGTTCTTTCAAGTAATTGTCCATGGGGATCTCATTTCTGGTGACTAATAAGCAGTTACACCCCCTAGTTTGTAGGTAGATACTGGGAGTCCTATTTAAAAAAGTATTGCAGGACAGCTCTACCCAAAGTGAAAATCCAGTCTGGAAGCCTCAACTAAGGAACAGGGCTTGGAGAACTTGTTGACTGATCTCTTTGTATCCTGCAATGGATGTATCTTAAAGAAGCAATAGAGGCTGCCCATACTCGGCTGGACTAAGCTATAATCTAGACAGGTGGCTTTAACCAGGCTAAATTGCAGAAGGATCTTACAAAAAGTTACATACTTTGAGACTGTCTAAATGAGTACTGTCTGACCCTTAACCCTGTCAGTAAAGGTCACAAAATCTAGGGGAGTTCCTGAAAGACCAAAGCTTTCATTATTTCAAGCATATGTGGTTTAGCTTCCCTTTAATTTGAGTGAGGCTTGGAGAAGTAAACCAGAAGGTGAATAGACTGATTCAAATAAAGCAATCTTGGGCAAAACCTGGGGGGTGAGGCCTAAGAGTCACTTTATAGATCACCATGTAAGGTGAGCTAACCATATGGGTCTGAATTGTCTCTACCTCCAAGTTACAAGGAAGGTAGTCTTCATAGACCGATGATAAGGAAGTCAAGAGGGGCATACAGGGGGGACCCATTAAAGTTTGTTAGTACTATACTGAGGTCCCAGAAAAGCTGGGGCTCCTGAGCTTCAGGAAACGTATATGGTGTGTGGCCCTGAACAGGAGGGTGATGTGTGAAAATTGCTGTTAGATATCCTATGGGATTAATGGAAAGTGCCAATTGTTTTAGGTCTAGCCAATAGATCAAAATAGCAGAAATAGGATTTTCAAGCGAGACAAATGTCAGGATGTCCAAATAGCCACACTGTTCCACTCTGGTTTTTAAGTCAATCTAGTTGAGGTTTTTTTCCTTTGCTCGAGAATTCTGAACATCTGACAGGTACAGAGCCACTGGCATTATCTGATAACAAATACACTAAGTCCAAGACCTCCTGAAAGAGTGAAGATGATTTTGCTCCCCCAGTCTGTCAAGGTAGTGCATGGCTGTTGTATGGTGTGTCAGCACTTGGGCTGATGCAAGGGAAGGAACGCTTTGCTTGTCAGGTAGATGGCTATGAGATCCAGAACATTTCATGCAGACAAACTTTTGGGGGAAGTCTGTAGGGACTCTATATGAGCACCCCACCCTTGAGTCGAAGCATCTCTCACCAGAATCCTGGTAATAAGAGGTGAGAAGTTGCACACCTGAAGTAGATCTTTCCACCAATTTTATGAGGAAAGGACCTCTTAAGGGACCATCATCTGCATGTCCTTGCAACATGCGCTTGGCAAATACACTAATTTCAAGTACCCTTATAAAGGGCAAACTGAAGTGTGGCAAACTGCAATACACACAAGAGGTCATACAACCCAGAACTGCAAGGCACATTCTTACTAATGTCTTTGGATGAGCCTACAGATGGCTGAGAAGGTCACTATGTAGTTTAGAATCTTTCTTATACTAGATAAGCCTTTCCTGACCTAGAATCTAATACAGCCCTTTTGAACTCTACGCTTTGAGTTGTCACAAAGGTGGATTTTTTCTGTTTATCTGGAGGTCCAGAGTAGCACAGAACCTCTGGATTACACTGGTCAACCTGGTCAGCTGCTAGGGTAATTTCCTATGGATGAGCTAATAGCAAAGAAATGGACAGACTTGAATACCTTACATCTCAAGTGAGCGGCCATAGTGGCTAGGCACTTGGTGAAAACCTTCAACACTATGAAAAGACCAAAGGATGGGGGCCCTGTATTGGAGGGCAATCTTCCATATCACAAATGAGGTAATTCCTGTGTACCAGATGAAGACACCGGTGGAAATAGGTTTAGAGCCCCAAACCAGTCGTGAGGGGATTATTTTTTTTAGTTTCACCATTATGAACTTTAAAATGTCAGAGAAACTTGGAGGCATTATATTTCTAGGATAGGGTACAACCTCCCTTCCTTCTTTGGGATTAGAAAACAGTGGAACTACAGTCCCTTGACCCTGAACTCTACAAGCATCACCTCCATTGCACCAAGTTGCAGAACGGAGTTCAAATCCTCTTCCAACAGTTTCTAGCAGAAAAGATCCCTGAGAAGGTATGGGGATGGAGAGTAAGAAAGCAATATACTTTGCTGACAAATTGAGATGCACCTCGGTGATGCCAGCCAACTATTCCCAGAAAAGGACAAAACATTTGCCATAAAGAGGAGGGGCAGCAGTTCTAGATCCCTCATAGGTTCTGCCAGGGTCTTAACTATGGTGTCAAACCTTCTGCCAAGAGGAAGACACAGACTGGATAGCAGCTAAGGAAATGGCAAAGAATCATCTGCACTGGAATTTCTTCCTCAGTGGTTCGGATGTTCTTGGCAGACTACAGGTGTATGGGGCTGAGGGATGCTGCCTGATGGAGCTCTGAGGTCTGACTTGTGCTCTCTGGGCTTATACCTGAAAAAGAAAGCAAGATAGCCCTACAGTCTTAACAAATCAAGGGCCTCATTGGTCTTGGAGCTGAACAGATCACAACCATACTCTACCGTGTAACTGTCAGACCTCCTTGAGTATCTGACAACTTGGGGCAATACTGGCACAAGAACAAAGAGCAAGGCCAAATGGATATAAAGAGGCCATCAACAAGTTTAGGCTTGAAATCAGATGAAAGTTTCTAACCATCAGAGGAGTGGAGTTCTGAAACAGCTTCCCAAGGGCAGTAGTGAGGGCAAAAAAAAACTAACCGGCTTCATGATTGAGCTGGTTAAGTTTATGGAGGGGGAATGGTATGATGAAACCATGTACAATGGCATGTGGCACACCTGCCCCGCTAGTAGAAAATGTGTTCCATCTTCAGCCATTGAGATGGGCCACTAGATGGGGAGGGACCTGAGTTACTACAGTGAATTCTTTCCCAAGTGTCTGCCAGGTCGGTCTTGCACACATGCTCAGGGTCTAACGGACCATCTTATTTGGGTTGGAAAAGGAATTTTCCCCCAGGTCAGACTGGCAAAGACCCTGAGAGGATTTAATCTTCCTCTGCAGCACAGGGCACAGATCACTTGCTGGTTGGATCTACAGTAAATTGTGGATTCTCAGTCAGAGATTATGGGTTTATGACAGAAGTGGGAGAGTGAGATTCTGTGGCCTGTGATGTGCAGGTCAGACTAGATAATCACAATGTTCTCTTCTGGTCTTAAAAGTTTAGGAGTCTAAATGTAGCTATGGTGGATGCTGCAAGTGTCAGATGCTTCCAAAGCTGTCTGCAGGAAAGTTTGGGCAATCAGCTCCTCTCAAGCACTATCATGACATGCAACCCTGGCCCCAGATGTGAATAAATTTATCCAAAGCTTTTGGGAGGCACTTTGTACATCTATCTGCTCTTCTGAATGTTGCCAATATTGATGCTGGAGTCTGCCACGATTCCTTGCAAGTTTAACAATCCTTCATTAACAAGCCAGTCTGCAAGGTATTAAAGGGTATAGAATACCTAACAGCTTATGCAACTTCTCTTGCACTACCTCCAGCAGGATGTCAAGGATCTGAGCCACGTGTTTCATCAAAACTTGGAATGCCTTAAAGTCATCCACTGGACAAGGCACAGGAGGAGTTGCCACCTTACGGGGGGGAAGATGGCAAAATTGCAGCCAGGATGAATTGTTCTTCCACAAGTTTTTGGTGATCCTCATGACACTCTCTCCTTTTTCTTTAGGATCTAGGACTTTACCAACTGAACTAGTTGGGAAAAAACATACCGTACCCTTAAGAGGCAGTGTATCTAACCCTATAAGGGAGCAGGAGTGAATGTTCATTTGTAGGACCAGGATTGTATACCCAAGGGTACCTAGTAGGGACGTGACTGATAACCATATGAATACTGGACTGGTGGATCCAGGGCAGAATACAAAGGGGGCCTGTTATTTATGAGACCCATGCCTTTTACTGCTCAGAGAACAGTGTCCTAAGTTCCTCTCTAATAACCATAGAGAAGAAGGGGGATGCACAGGAGATGACTATTTATCTGAAAAGACATAAAAGATGAAAAGGAGTACATGCCCAGCAGCAGTCGTTACTTTTTCTGGCGTGCTACGGTGCTCTTCTATCTGGGAAGGCATTGGCACAGTCAACATTCCTACATGTGGGACAGTGATAATGGTACCCAGGAGCTCGGTACCAGTGTCAGGTACTGCTATGTGTGTCAATATCGAAGAGTCTGTGTTGGAGGAAATGTGACCTGTTGATTTAGCCAGTACCACAGGCACTTGTTTTATGGTTAATATAGAGGCCCTAGGGGGACCCATCTTATGCCACAGGTTATACCTTTGACTGGGGAGCCGAGTCTGAGCCAAATCTAATATGATGATGATTCAGGTCTTGTTTTCATAGACACCTACATCTCAGCTCTAGAGGAGGACTTCATTGCTTTGCCACCCTTCCTCAATCTCTCCCGGTGAAGCTGTTCTACTTGGGATAAATAATTAATGAAATCATTAGGCCACAGAGAGACAGCATGCATAAGAATGGCTGTATATGTGAAACACAGGATCCAATCCCCCTGCTCCAACAGGCCAGACTGAGGGAGACAAACATCAAAATATCCCACAGCCCAGTGGGTAGAGCACCCCCCGAAGAGGTAGAAGTTCTTTGTTCAATATCTCTTACCCCCTTCAGGTGGAGGGGGAACTTGAACCAGGATATCCCAGATCCCAGGTGAATACCCCAACTGCTGGGCTAAAAGCTGCAAGAAAGAAGCTGTGGGCAGAGTGGGAGAAGGATTTCCCTTGTAAGACCGACCTTAGGCACCTAACTTCAAGTAAGCGTTCACAGCTCCCTGCAGCCCAGACTTAGGCATCAAACCCCCGAGAGGGGCAGGGATCAGGACACATTCTTATCCTTAGCATCTTCCATTGGCTATTAGTGTGCTGACTTTTCTGAATCCCATTCTTAGGTGCCTATCTTCCTCCATTCATTGTATAAAAAGCCTGAGCACCAAACTCTTAAGATACGTCGCTCAGAACATTACTCAAAATGGAATAAATGGGAGATCCCTCTTTTCCCTAGAACAGTGTGTGCCAAAAGTATAATTTAGAAGGGGTCCAGAGAACATCTTAATAATGAGAGACGGTATCAAGGTTCTTTCCCCACTCTGAACTGTGGGGTACAGATGTGGGGACCAGCATGAGACACCCCCTCTAAGCATATTTCTACCAGCTTAGGTTAAAAAAAAAACAACACTTTCCTAAGGCACAAACTTTGCCTTGTCCTTGAACAATATGCTGCCACCACCAAGTGATTTAGACAAAGAACAGAGAAAGGACTACTTGGAGTTCCAATTTCCCCAAAATATCCCCTCAAGCCCTTACACCCTCTTTCCTGGGGAGGCTTGAGCACAAACCAGCCTTGAATTTTTAAGACCCAAAAACCCAATCAGATTCTTAAAAATCAGAACTTTATTAGAAGAACAAAGATAAAAGAAACACTCTAAGATTAGAATGGAAGATAATCTCACAGGCAGTCGGATTCAAAACACAGAGACTCCCTCTAGGCAAAACCTTAAGTTACAAAAAATATACATTTCCTCCAGCACAGCGAATTTACAAGCCAAAAAAAGAAAACCTAACGCATTTTCTAGCCAGATTACTTACTTACTTTTACAGGAGTTGGAGGGCTTGCATCCTTGATCTGTTCCCGGCAAAGGTATCTCAGACAGACAAAAGCCTTTTCCCCCCCTCCAGATTTGAAAGTATCTTGTCCCCTCATTGGTCATTTTGGGTCAGGTGCCAGTGAAGTTACCTTAGCTTCTTAACCCTTTCCAGGTGAAAGGATTTTGCCTCTGGCCAGGAGGGATTTTATAGCACTGTATACAGAAAGGTGGTTACCCTTCCCTTTATATTTATGACAGAGGGTGAGTTAGTAAATGAAGTGGACAGAACACCCTTCAACAACATTATACTGATTAAAGCATGAAAAAAGTTTAGTTAGGAAGTAGAAATATAGTTTAAACCAAATAATTTTTAGTGTATTTCTTAAATTGCATTTTTGCCTGAGACAAAGAGGTTCAAAGGGCAGAGTCAGCATCAATGTCCCAAAATGCAATCTGCCTTTTTTTTTTTTTTTATTAACAGGTCTAGAGGAGCAGGTACTTAGAGTTTTCTCTTGCTCAGTCTATTAACTGACAGCAACGTGAAAGCTTTTTGTTACAACTGTTGGCAGGACTATTAACTTTTATACACGGTTGACTCGAAACCTTCATGCTCAATTATTCGGAGCAGAAACATGCCTATTTTAGGCACTCACTGGTGTAAACCATTGAAATCACACCATCTCCAAGCAACGGTTCTCTCAGCAGGCTACTCAAAAAGTTAGGCTGGTAACAAAATGGCATTCTGCATCTTATCTGCATTCATAACAAAGACCTGATCACCAAAAAAACAGAATCTATATTAAATATAAATCACTGACAACTTTCTATTTCATACCAACATCAACACAAACAGAGACTGGCTAAGAAAAATAAAGTAGTACAATAAGCAAAATATAATGGAGGAGAGGGGATTTCATGAAGTAAGGACAAAAATCACTTAGGGCTTTTCTATACGGACTGTTAGTGCGCAGAAAGCTAAAACAGCAATAGGTCCAAGTGCACTACACATCTTTTAGCATGCGGTAGCAGGGCTCACATGACCTGTTACTGCACAGCATGCTGCAACACTGTCAATTTACACCACAGTTTGCCATGTACTAACTCTCTGTATAGACATGCCTTTACTTAAAAGCTGACAGTCCCTAGGATTTTAGTGGTTTTAACCACATCTAGAAAAGAAGTACCTGTGGCACCTTAGAGACTAACCAATTTATTTGAGCATAAGCTTTCGTGAGCTACAGCTCACTTCATTGGATGCATACTGGGGAAAGTGTAGAAGATCTTTTTTATACACAAAGCATGAAAAAATACCTCCCCCCCACCCCACCCTCCTGCTGGTAATAGCTTATCTAAAGTGATCACTCTCCTTACAATGTGTATGATAATCAAGTTGGGCCATTTCCAGCACAAATCCAGGGTTTAACAAGAATGTCTGAGGAGGGGGAGGGGGGGTAGGAAAAAACAAGGGGAAATAAGAAAAGGAGTACTTGTGGCACCTTAGAGACTAACCAGTTTATTTGAGCATGAGCTTTCGTGAGCTACAGCTCACTTCATCGGATGCATAGCTCACTCCGATGAAGTGAGCTGTAGCTCACGAAAGCTCATGCTCAAATAAACTGGTTAGTCTCTAAGGTGCCACAAGTACTCCTTTTCTTTTTTCTTTTTACGAATACAGACTAACACGGCTGTTACTCTGAAACCTGTCAAGGGGAAATAGGTTACCTTGCATAATGACTTAGCCACTCCCAGTCTCTATTCAAGCCTAAGTTAATTGTATCCAATTTGCAAATGAATTCCAATTCAGCAGTCTCTCGCTGGAGTCTGGATTTGAAATTTTTTTGTTGTAATATCACAACTTTCATGTCTGTAATCGCGTGACCAGAGAGATTGAAGTGTTCTCCGACTGGTTTATGAATGCTATAATTCTTGACATCTGATTTGTGTCCATTTATTCTTTTACATAGAGACTGTCCAGTTTGACCAATGTACATGGCAGAGGGGCATTGCTGGCACATGATGGCATATATCACATTGGTGGATGTGCAGGTGAACGAGCCTCTGATAGTGTGGCTGATGTTATTAGGCCCTGTGATAGTGTCCCCTGAACAGATATGTGGGCACAGTTGGCAACGGGAACCTATCCCTGCAACAAAGCCTGTTGCCAACTGTGCCCACAGAGTGCTGAATTGGAATTCATTTGCAAATTGGATACAATTAACTTAGGCTTGAATAGAGACTGGGAGTGGCTAAGTCATTATGCAAGGTAACCTATTTCCCCTTGTTTTTTCCTACCCCCCCCCCCCAAAGACGTTCTTGTTAAACCCTGGATTTGTGCTGGAAATGGCCCACCTTGATTATCATACACATTGTAAGGAGAGTGATCACTTTAGATAAGCTATTACTAGCAGGAGAGTGGGGTGGGGGGAGGTATTTTTTCATGCTTTGTGTGTATAAAAAGATCTTCTACACTTTCCACAGTATGCATCCGATGAAGTGAGCTGTAGCTCACGAAAGCTTATGCTCAAATAAATTGGTTAGTCTCTAAGGTGCCACAGGTACTCCTTTTCTTTTTGCGAATACAGACTTACACGGCTGTTACTCTGAAACTTAACCACATCTAGACATCGTAATAGGAAATTCAGATCTTTGAAGTAAAACCAGTATATGCTGTCCATAATGCAGAGTACTACAGGTCAGAATGAAAAAAAAATCAAATACATGAATACAAAATTAGCAATAACTGGCTAGCCAGTTGAAAAAAGATCTGGGGGTTATAGTGGATCACAAATTGAGTGAGAGCCAACAATGTGATGCAGGTGCAAAAAGGTGAATATAATTCCAGGAGGTAACTGTCCTGCTCTACTTGGAGCCACTAAGGCCTCAGCTGGAGAACTGTATCTAGCTTTGGGCACCACACCTTGAGTAAGATTTTGACAAACTGGAGAGAGAGTCCAGACGAGAGCAACATAAATGATAAGTGGTTTAGAAAACCTGACCTATGAGGAAAGATTTTAAAAAACTGGTCATGTTTAGTCTTGAGAAAAGACGACTGATGGGGAACCTGATAAGTTTTCAAATATGTTAAGGTCTCTTATAAAGAGGACAGTGATAAATTGTTCTCCATGTCCACGGAAGGAAAGACAATCAGTAATTAGTCTAGTCTTCGGTAAGGGACATTTAAGTTAGATGTTAGACATTTTTTCTTAACCTTCCAAATAGTTAAGCACTGGAATAGACTTCCCTGTGACTGAAGGTTTTTAACAACAGGTTAAACAAACACCTGTCAGGGATGGTCTATGTATATTTAGAATCACATAACTGGAAGGGACCTCAAGAGGTAATCTAGTCCAGTTCCTTGCACTCAAGGCAGGACTAAGTATTATCTAGACCATCCCTGTCAGGTGTTTGTCCAACCTGCTCTTAAAAATCCCCAATGATGAGATTCCACAACCTCCCTAGGCATTTTATTCCAGTGCTTAACTACTCCGACAGACAGTTAGGTTGGACATTAGGAAAAACTTCCTAATGTCCAACCTAAACCACCCTTGCTGCAATTTAAGCCCATTGCTTCTTGTCCTATCCTCAGAGGTTAAGAACAATTTTTCTTCCTCCTCCACGTAACAACATTTTACATACTTGAAAATGTATGTCCCCTCTCAGTCTTCTTCTCCAGACTAAACAAACCCAATTTTTTCAATCTTCCCTCACAGGTCATATTTTCTAGACCTTTAATCACTTTCTCCAGTTTGTCCACATCTTTCCTGAAATGTGGAGCCCAGAACTGGACACAATACCCCAGTTGAAGACTAATCAGCGCAGAGTAGAGCGGAAGAATTACTTCTTGTCTCTTGCTTACAATACTCCTGCTAATACATCCCAGAATGATGTTTGCTTTTTTTGCAACAGCATTACACTCTTGACTCATATTTAGCTTGTGATTCACTATGAGCCCCAGATCCCTTTCCGCAGTACTCCTTCCTAGGCAGTCGTTTCCCATTTTGTAGGTGTACAACTGATTGTTCCTTCCTAAGTGGAGTATTTCACATTTGTCCTTATTGAATTTCATCCTATTTACTTCAGACCATTTCTCCAGTTTGTCCAGATCATTTTGAATTTTAATCCTGTCATCCAAAGTACTTGCAACCCCTTCCAGCTTGGTATCATCCACAAACTTTATAAGTGTATGCTCTATGCCATTATCTAAATCCCTGATGAAGATATTGAACAGAACCGGACCCAGAACCATTCCCTGTGGGTCCCCACTCGTTATGCCTTTCCGGCATGACTGTGAACCACTGATAACTACTCTCTGGGAACGATTTTCCAACCTTATTGTAGCTCCATATAGGCTGTATTTCCATAGTTTGTTTATGAGACGGTCATGCAAGATAGTATCAAACGTCTTAAAGTCAAGATATATCACATCTACTGCGCCCCCCCCCCCCCATCCACAAGGCTTGTTAGCTTTCTTTGACAGGGTATCAGTTTGGTTTGACACGATTTGTTCTTGACAAATCCATGCTGACTTATTTATCACCTTATTCTCTTCTAGATGTTTACAAATTGATTGCTTAATTATTTTCTCCATTATCTTTCCGGGTACAAAAGTTAAGCTGATTGGTCTAATTCCCTGGGTTGTCTGTATTTCCCTTTTTATAGATGGGCACTATATTTGCCCTTTTCCAGTCTTCTGGAATGTCCCCTGTCTTCCATGACTTTTCAAAGATAATTGCTAATGGCTCAGATATCTCCTCAGTCAGCTCCTTGAGTAATCTAGGATGCATTTCATCAGGGCCTGGTGATCTGCAGACATCTAACTTGTCTAAATAATTTTGTACTTGTTCTTTCTTTAGACTCTGATCCTACCTCATTTTCACTGGTATTCACCATGTTAGACATCCAATCGCCATCAATCTTCTTGGTGAAAACCGAAACAAAAGCAATTAAGCACCTCTGCCATTTCCACATTTTCTGTTGTAGTCTCCCCTCCCCCCATTGCGTAATGGACCTACTCTGTCCTTGGTCTTCCTCTTGCTTCTAATGTATTTGTAGAATTTTTTTTCTTGTTTCCTTTTAATGTCCCTCGCTAGTTTGATCTCGTTTTGTGTCTTGGCTTTTCTAATTTTGTCCCTACATACTTGTGTTATTTGTTTATATTCATCCTTTGTAATCTGACCAAGTTTCCACTTTTTGTAGGACCCTGAGTTTTAGATCATTGAAGATCTCCTGGTTAAGCCAGGTGGTCTCTTGCCATACTTCAAACTATCCCACTGCATAGGAAAGATAGGCTCTTGTGCCCTTAATAATGTCTCTTTGAAAAACTGCCAGCTGCCTTCAATTGTTTTTCCCCTTAGACATGCTTCCCATAGGATGTTACCTACCAACTCCCTGAGTTTGCTAAAGTCTGCCTTCTTGAAATCCATTGTGCTGTTCTCCCTCCTACCATTCCACGATCACTTTCACCCAAGTTGCCTTCCACTTTCAAATTCTCAACCAGTTCCTCCCTATTTGTCAAAATCAAATCTAGAACAGCCTCAGACTCGGTCCCGTCTCAGAGCAGAGTTGGACTAGTTGACTTATCCAAACCTCTTCCAGCCCTACATTTGTGTGATTTGATATTAATTTATTAGCATCACTTTGTTAACCACCTAGGCAACAATATCCAGTGGGTGGTATAAAGGACCAGGAGACAGCAGGCCCAAGTTCTAATCCCAGCTCTGCCACCTAATCATTGTGCAGCCTTAGGCAAGTCACTTCACTTTGTGTGCCCTTGGTCTCCCCACCTGCAAAAAACAGGATAATAATGCTTACCTACTTTTGAAAATTGCTTTGAGATCTATGGATTAAAGTCACTATAAGAATTTTTTATTCCTATTTTTTTTTATTAGAGGTTACAGAACAGCTGCAATATCCTCGAGGTTTTGGTTATGTGCTAGTTTCAATGTATTACAAACAAATATTTCTTTTTTCTACTGCTTGAAATGAGGGTTACAAGTAGCCCTCCCTTCACACAGGTAGACATAGGTACAGCTTTAAATCTACAGTTCATAGAAAACGTATCTGGAGCAGTATAGTGAGGAAGCTCGTATAAGACCTATAAAATATAAACTATAGAATAGCACGAGCAATAGTAGATAATACTGTCTTAGGTTTAGGAACAATCTTTTGTTGCTTAAACAACTGAATATATTTTGCTATCACATTCTTACAAAGATCCAGTTTTAAATTACTAACAAATTAACTTACCTTAGGGAATTGTTTTACTGGAATTAACACTTTCTGCCCCAGCTTCATATTTTTATTTATCACTACATCAATATACTTTTCTTCTTCCTTTCCTTCCCCTTTTTGGAATTTCTCAATTTCTGGAAAGAAAAGTACAAAAATCTGTTACTGATTTTTTTTAAACTGGATATCATGTTCCCAAGTAGAGGAATAACTTATAGCAGCAAAAATTCCAAAACCAGGGTGTAACTTGTAAAATAGATTGATTTCTCTCCTAGGCTGCAATTTACAGCCACATATTTGAGTCAAGGTAATTTTTTAAAATACTTTATCTGTTAATATCAGCACTTTGGACTACAACTGACATTTAAGAAAATATAATTTATACCATACACTGAATCATTTATAAGACTTAGAAGTTACTCAGCTTGGACAATGAAATGTCTGTACTACCATTTTAGGGGGCTCTCCTGCATTTGCCTTATGCCGTTGCATGTTTCAGCTTCCAAAACTTCAAGTTTTAAATAAAAGGAAATCATTCATTGAAAACTCAAGAGCTCATGAGAACATTTCTATTTGATTTTATAAAACCCTTGAATTAAGAAAACAAATCTTGTAGCTTAAGCACAAAACAGTTGATTTGAAAAAAACTTTAAAGTGCTTTAATATTTATTTATATATATGTGATGGAATGTACCTGGACTTTCCTTGGCTGTATGCCTACTACACCCCGCCCTAGAAAGGGGTGGCAAAGGTAGGTCCTCCAGGCCTGCCTAGAGAGGCCTTGTGGAAGCAGCCAATCAGAACTCAGCAAGCTCAGCTAAAAGACGCTGCAGGGCCTTAGCTGGTCAATTCCTGGCTAGTGCTAGAGGGTGCTTTGTTCTGGCCAGAAGATCTTGATGGGCTGTTTGCACTAAATCTGGGAGCGAGAGGACCTGAGAACTCTAACCCTAAGGTAAACAGGTAGAAGTAAAGGGATCAGGTGGGAAGAGGCCCAGGGAATGTAACAGCAACTAATTAAATGAAGCAGTATCTGTGTCTGCCTGCATTGGAACTTGAAGTAGTGGGTGGACCCAGGTTCCCATACCAGCCACTGTCAAAGTGGCCTAAGCCCCCAAGAAGGGGACAAGGGTCCTTTAGAAGCATGAGAGAAGAGCTGGATTTAAAGGGCCCAAAGATAGGGGGTGAAGACCCTGGTGAATGCATCCGATGAAGTGAGCTGTAGCTCACGAAAGCTTATGCTCAAATAAATTTGTTAGTCTCTAAGGTGCCACTAGTACTCCTTTTCTTTTTGCGAATACAGACTAACACAGCTGCTGCTCTGAAACCTGGTGAAGACAGTTTGGCAAATGCTTTGCTACCCCAAAAGGGCTCCATTTTGATGGTGTGACTTCGCCAGAGGGTCGAACCACTGAAGACCAGCTTAGTGAGGTTGGCAACCAACAGGGGGCTCCAGAAGTAGGGGAAACAATTACAGTACCACACCTTCCTGCTAGGGGATACTTGAGGTGAGTGCCCCATTATAATATTGTATATAGTTTATTTGTATTTAAATTCTCTTCTCCCTCCATAATCCACTCCCTATTCCCAACATACATTTTAACAAGAGTTGTGATGGAGTTATAATTCTCCACTGTATATGTTTGACAGCTACTTACACACATTACTGTTAGCCTCCACATGAAGTAAAAACAGTCTTTCCAATGTTTAAAGCTACAAACTACCAAAACAAATAACCACATGCCAAGTCCAAAAGTCTAGGATTGAAGTTAATGTACAGATGATAACATTCCTGTGGATGATGGTCAGAAATACTTTCACTCTTCATGCTTTTGAACATCCTGAGGATGTTATTTCCGCATCCACATCTATGGTCTCTCATTACATTTTCCACATTACTTTAACACAGTCTCCTTTAAAACAAAGAGTAAAGCTCTGCATGTGCTTAAATCTTTGCAGTACTAGAGCCCTAAACCCTGATCCTGCGATATGTTAACCAGATGTGGAGTCCTGTGCCCACACAGAGCCCAGCTGATTTTAGAAGTGCTCCATACAGGCATAGGGTCCCCCTCCCCCATGATGTCATATTAAAGGATCAGGGGCCTTTGTCGGTTAACTGCTCTGCAAACTGATGGCCATTACCATAACTTTTGTTTGGGCTTGTCTATACTACTGCGCAGTAGTATAATCTAAAAATCACATAGCTGAAGTTGTGTGAATAGCCTCGCTGAAGTTGACGTACTTAGATCTATTTACCACTGTGCCTTCACTGCGGTAAGTAGACAGCTGATGCTCTCCCATAGACTCCGCTTGTGCACCTTATTCTGGTGGAGTACTGGAGTTGACAGGAGAGTGCTCGGCGGTCAATTTATCGACCCCTGCTGCATCGATCGCTGCTTGCCAATTCGGTGGGTAGTATAGACAAGAATCATAGAATATCAGGGTTGAAAGGGACCTCAGGAGGTCATCTAGTCCAACCCCCTGCTCAAAGTAGGACCAATCCCCAACTAAATCATCCCAGCTAGGGCTTTGTCAAGCCTGACCTTAAAAATATCTAAGGAAGGAGATTCCACTACCTCCGTAGGTAACGCATTCCAGTGTTTCACCACCCTCCTAGTGAAAAAGTTTTTCCTAATATCCAACCTAAACCTCCCCCACTGCAACTTGAGACCATTACTCCTTGTTCTGTCATCTGCTACCACTGAGAACAGTCTAGAGCCATCCTCTTTGGAACACCCTTTCAGGTAGTTGAAAGCATCTATCAAATCCCCCCTCGTTCTTCTCTTCTGCAGACTAAACAATCCCAGTTCCCTCAGCCTCTCCTCATAAGTCATGTGTTCCAGACCCCTAATCATTTTTGTTGCCCTTCGCTGGACTCTTTCCAATTTTTCCACATCCTTCTTGTAGTGTGGGGCCCAAAACTGGACACAATACTCCAGATGAGGCCTCACCAATGTCGAATAGAGGGGAACGATCATGTCCCTCGATCTGCTGGCAATGCCCCTACCTATACATCCCAAAATGCCATTGGCCTTCTTGGCAAAAAGGGCACACTGTTGATCATATCAAGCTTCTCGTCCACTGTAACCCCGAGGTCCTTTTCTGCAGAACTGCTGCCGAGCCATTCGGTCCCTAGTCTGTAGCGGTGCATGGGATTCTTCCGTCCTAAGTGCAGGACTCTGCACTTGTCCTTGTTGAACCTATAACTGCCCTTTGTCAACAGGAACAAAATTTATCGAAACACCTGTTAAAAGTTTATTCAACGTAGGCTTGATCCTACACCCACTGAATTAAATAGCAAAGCTTCTAATGACATCAGTCATGCAGGAACAGAGTCTTGTTTATTCCCCACATTTTTGCTTTGGGTCAACACAAAACTCTGAATTATTTAAAAAATGACTAAGAGAACCAGAGCGTCTTCAAGGTACGCTCTCACAGACTAATTTGTCTCCTTCACTGCTAGCAGAAAAAAATTTAGAAGGAACTAAAACTACCTCAACAACAAATCTATTCCTACTGGTAAATAGGCAGCTTTGGATCATTAGTAATTGATTTTAATGAATACTGAGTCATTCTTGTTCATCACTGCAATAAAATTTGAGGGACAGCTAACAGATCAATCAGCTCACATTTTTCCTCACTATTGAAATTTAACTGTTTTTATTTTTAGAATACACTTTCACACAGCAAACACAAAAAGTAGGAAATACATACTCATGCTTATTATCTATATTAATCTCTTATGACCCTACAAATTAAACAAAAACAGGATTCACAAATGAAGATAAAAGTTTCTGGTAGGGTGTGCTTCTAAAGTTTGGCTACTGAAATAAATTTCAAAGTTAATAAATGCAAAAATAAAACCAAAACTATTTTTAGATGTCACAAATATCTGTTGGCCATCTCTTTAATTTTAAAGTCCTAGTGCATTTTGACAACTGAGTCAAATGTAAAGTTAGCTTGAAATTTACTTTCAGTTGAAATTGACAAGAGTGTGTATCTACAACAATTAGGAATTTAGGTTATACGAAGATTGAAGTTTAATGATCCATTTAAAGTTATAAAACTTTTCCTTTTTATAGATTTATATCTCCAGTTCACATGTTGAGTGTAGTACTCTCTAAAATAATACTAAACTAGCTAGAATGCCTTTTTCCAAGCAAGGTAAACTTAATTATAATCATCTATGTTATATATCGCTCAGCTAATAAGGTCAGCATATTACAAAACTTTTTAAGAGGCTGTTTACTCAATTAAAATAAATTTTGCAATATTTAATATGGAAAAAGTGGGAGAAAATGTGTGTGTTAATTGCAACATCAAAAGACAACATACTAAAGATATATAGACTCCAGACAAACCCAAAGCTTTATCATTTAAAAGACTTTGGTTATTCAACACTGGTCCCATTTTACTGACATAACATCTCATGAAAGATCACAACATGTTGTATATTAATTGTTTGTAATATAATCTTTTGCCTATGTATTTATTGCCTGTGATTGAAACAAATTAACTACAATAATAGAAATATATAAGCCTCAGATTTAATTAATTATTTCCCATCCCTTGTATAACAATTTTTACTAGAAATTGCATAGAGGTGGAAAGTAAAACAAAAAAATTTCCAATGTACACTTTTACTTGTTCTATTTTGTTTCACGGAGATAAAAGCGCCACTCAAAATTGAGACTTCTGGGCACGTACTGTGCAGGAGTAAGTTAAATTTGCAGTGACTTCTGATTATGAAACTAATGTATTAATAGATTATATGTAAGAAACACATAACTTATTCTATGAATTAAAGTAAGTTTACTAGAAAAGAAATTATCTGGCGTTGTTTATCTCTGCAGGTGAGCTAACCTGTAAACAGTCATGTTTTTCTTATTAAAAAGGTTTCTCATCTCAGCATAACCAAATAAAAACTGAGGTTTGTTTTCGTCTACTAATTAAAGCTGAAGTCATGCACTGTTGCACCCAATTGAACAGATGACTTAAGATTTATTCCTCTTTTCCCAGGGCAACGAGCAAATTTAACTAGTTCAAAAAAAAAAAAAAAATCAGAAAGGACTTTTATTAAAACTTTAAAATCTACTTTTGCAATGAATGGTGGTTCACTCTAGGCTTTTATGTACACTGATGGCAAAGAACAAAAGTCACACTACTGAAGATAATCAGCAGTCTGACCAAGAGCTGCTTACAGAATTAAGATACATTGGATGATAGGTAAAATAAAATCTCCCACAATGCCTATATGTGCTATTCAATAGACATTGGGATTAGTTCCCTACCATCATGAGCACACTGTAAAATATGATATTCTCTTAAAATGAGATTTTACTCTACAAAATGAAGAGTAATGAATATATATGAACTCAGTGTTCGTAAGTACCTCACTTTAAGGACAATCAATCCACTTAATATTTGTTTACATGTAATTTATATTGTAATCTGTCCTACTTCAAATATTTTAAATTTCTAAATTAGATTTAAGTTGATATGAGTAAAAATATGTATTATCTGGGACATAAAATGCTATAAAAACAGGTAGCTTTAAGATATTGTATTCATACCAATGATAGATAATTAGTTAATTCAAAATATGTATCACAGATAATTGAAAATTCATTGATTCATCTGAATATTAGCATTTCTGTCCAGAGCAAGGCATATCAATGTACATTTTATCGACCAGCCATTTGACCTATCCTACATGTCTTGCTTTCCCAATGTTTTTCAAGCTTTTTCTTAGCCTCAATAAAACTATTTTGTAAATCCTTAAAGGGCCACTCATAACTTGCTGGTAAATAACAGATGTTCTTTTAAAAAATGCCATAGTCAGGCTTTTTCTCCTAAAATGAATTACTCTTCTTCCAGTAATAGTAAACCTTCCCCCAATAGTCACAATGTTAGTATTAAAAACAAAAAACCACAAAAGACTTCTCCTATTACTCTGTTTTAACAGAGTAATAAACTGCTCTTCCAAGAGTTGTGCTAGTTCATGTTATCATAAAATTAAATCGGATTCTGAAAGAGCATTAAAAAAAAAAAAACACAAAAAACCCACAACAGCAATGTCCTGTTGGCTGTTGTAACACTAAAGAAACAGAAAAAATTATTATGCATTGCAGAGCCAGTTTATTTTTACCTCTATCTTTTCTTCTCTTTCTGCTCATTTCTTCCCACTCCCAACCCCCTTTCAGGAAAGCATGAACACCAAAAGTTTTAGCATCAGAGTATACACTCATAAGATATACAAGACTCATTTGACAAATATTCATGTATATCAAGCTTAACTTAATTGGGGAAAACTACGCCAGTCCAAAGAGCAAATCCAATCAGATTTTCAAGGTCGAACAGATAGGAGGATTTGCTTTCCCTAATCCCGAGATTACATTCTGTACTACTCGGCTTTGTGGGACAGTGCAGTCTCCTTGTTCAGAAATAATAAATGAACATGTGATTAAGGCTTCTGATAATGCCAAGGGATTAAAATCCCATGTTCTCAGGCCATAGATGTAGCATTTGCATTCGTCTAGGAATTCGGCTGAATGAATAATTACGTGGGTTTTTTTTATCCACAGCAGAGAAGGCTAAGCAATGATTGCTTGCCGATTAATCCATATGACACAATACAACATTATCGAATATATTAGATAATGGCAAAGTAGACTTCTTTAACTTTAATCCCAAACTAGAATTAATCTTCCTATCAGAGAACTACAATAGTCAGGCATGTTATTTCCAATTTAAATGGTATTGCTTAGGCTTTTAAGTACTGCATATCTGCCTTTATCTGTTTAATTGTCATCATCCTTAGTCTGAGGCCAAAATGTCAAATTCAAATCTGAAGTAGGTATTGCTATAGTCTGTTCTTTTGTGGGCCGTTGTGTCAAACGATATTGCACAAAACTGAATGCCCGATGCAATGTTTTCCAACTCACTGAGATTACAGCTCCTAAACAAGATCCAAAAGATGATTTCTCCCACTAGGAGGACTATTTTTTTCAACATGACAGATGCAAGGATGAGAGCTAAAAATGCATCTCCTAATCTAAAAGGGATGTTCTTACAGCAATACACTGAAGTTTTCATGCAGTCTCTCTACTTATGTCTAGGTTTTCTAAAACTACTGATGCTGTGCTTACAGCTCAATTACGAACAACAAAAATAATTGAGAACAATTTTTGTATCTGCAAGCCTGGAAAAGAGAGACAAGAAACCACATGACTATTATTTTCAAACAGGTACAGTGGCCATAAAATATAAGACTCTTCACCAAACTTCTTTTGCACAAAACCTAATCACTTTACATAATGTAAAAAGTCAGCAGGGCTAGTACTTTTTTTTTTTTGAATAGTATGAATTCAGAGCTTCTAAAAGGAAATGACTGAAAGTTTGTTGACAAATTATAGCAACAGACCTGACTGAACAATCTAAAATGGACAAGAGAATAGGATAGTCAACAGCTTAAGGAAGTACTGAAGAAACAGTAATTATAACTTAACTGGTCCAGCCCCACATTTCAACACTTTAGGATCAGATCCAGACACAAAATAAGTACTTTTTAAAATATCTTCTGTCCACTGACCCCAAAGCACTTTGCAATCAATACCCAAGTGATAATATATAAATGTGGGACTTAAGTTAGTTTTAACAAAGATATTTGAATGGTCTCATGACACCACATCGATTTAAGGCATCCAAATCCACTCCCCTTCCCCCCCCCCCCCACCAGATTCAAGACCACCTTATTCTTAGGATCATTTGAAACTGGTTCAGTAAACATGGGTCACGCTGCTGAAGCCAACTAAACTGGGTCTATACTAGCTTCAACCAAATTTTAAAATCATGTTAGCTGAATCTGTTTTAAACCTATTAGGAAGTTTCCCCTGGATAGACAGGCCTTAGATTTCCTTTTTCAAAAAGTTTTAACTTTAGCAGAAAGGTTAAGCAACTGATTGCAATATGCCTACACACCAGTGCTTCTCAAACTTTTGTACTGGTGACACCTTTCACACTGCAAGCCTCTGAATGTGACCCCCCCTTATAAATTAAACACTTTAAAAATATTTAGCACTATTAGAAATGCTGGCAGCAAAGCAGGTTTTGGGGTGGACTCTAACAGCTCACGACCCCCCATGTAATAACGTTGTGACTCCGAGGGATTGTGACCCCCAGTTTGAGAACCCATGCTACACACTGCACATAATTAATTTTTTGCAGGATTGGGGCCTTAGTATAACCATAGGGAAGATACTGTTTCACACTACAGTTTAAAACTGAAACAGATTCACCTGAAAGAATATTTAAAAGAAGCAAGATCAGCAACAAATATGTATCCTTGACAGGAAGCCAAAGGAAATATCAGTTTTATCTACCTTCAAGTTCAGAAAACTTTCACTTGACACTGTGCTAAATCCAGCCAACCGTATAATAATTTATATAAGTGCAACTGTTTCTGTTTCAGACGGAAGTGAACAAAAGAGCCCAATCCTCCATTCTTTATACACCCATCATTGACTTCAATGAAAGCTCTATATAAAAGACCAGATGCTATAAAGGATCTAAGAGCTGACAAGACAAAAATGTCTCTATTAAAGATTATAGCTAGAAATTCAACTAACTACTACAACAAATCAAAGTGAAACAACATGGTGACCTTCCTTTAAATGCTGCCAGTGCCTGATTGATCTTGAGGTACGGTAAGGGAGGAGAAAGGTTCTGGATTGTGGAAGGGAGTCCCAAGGAATCCAGAAGGGCCATCAGTAAGGATGTGGGACCAATTCTGAGAATGCCACTGACTCTTAAAATGCTGAGGCTGAACTGTACTACAGTGGACAAGCACTTCACTAGGGCTGTTGGGCAAGCTCAGATCAGGACACAGTGGATCCAATTTCCAAATCCTATGAGGAGTCCACTTCCTGGAGGTGAATGCCTGACTGTGAAGATGGTGTCACCAGGAGGACTTCAGCTTCCTGGACCACAGGATGTTGTTCAGGGAAGAAGGAATGCTATCATGGAAGGGGAAGAACATCTTTGCATACAAACTGGCAAACATAGTGAAGAGAGCTTTAAACTAGGTTCGATGGGAGCAGAAGTCCCCAGGAAAGTCAGTCAAAAAGAGAAGGGTCAGAATCTGGGGGGGAAGCATGGAATGTTATAGCAGTGATAAGAGAGACAAGAGAGAACATAGGGAGAAAATCAAATCAGTATCAAACAGGAAATGACTGCCTAGGAAGGGGTATTGCAGAAAGGGATCTGGGAATCATAGTGGATCACAAGCTAAATATGAGTCAACAGTGCAACACTGCTGCAAAAAAAGTAAACGTTATTCTGGGATGTATTAGCAGGAGTGTTGTAAGCAAGACAAGCAGTAATTCTTCCACTCTACTCCATGCTGATTAGGCCTCAACTGGAGTACGGGTGTCCAGTTCTGGGTGCCACATTTCAGGAAAGATGTGGACAAATTGGAGAAGTCTAGAGAAGAAGAGCAACAAAAATTACTAAAGGTCTAGAAAACATTACCTATGAGGGAAGATTTAAGAAACTGGGTTTGTTTAGTGTGGAGAAGCACAGACTGAGGGAGGACATGTTAACAGTTTAAGTACATAAAAGGGTGCATACAAGGACGAGGGGGAAAAATTGTCCTAGTTAATCTCCGAGGATAGGACAAGAAGCAATGGGCTTAAATTGCAGTAAGGGCAGTTTAGATTGGATATTAGGAAAAACGTCCTTACTGTCCGGGTAGTTAAGCACTGGAATAAATTGCTTAGGGTGATTGTGGAATCTCCAACACTGGAGATTTGTAAAAACAGGTTAGACAGGGATGGTCAGATAATACTTAATCTTGTCATGAGTGCAGGGGACTGGACTAGAAAACCTCTCAAGGTCCATTCCAGTCCTACAACTCTGATTCCTCTGACCACACAGGAGCTGAACCTGTAGGTCTTGAGATGGGGGTACTGGCAAAAATCACTGCTGGCTTGCCTCTAGACTCAGTCTTCCACAGAGGTGCCACATGAGTAGAAGTAGTCAGTACTGATCGATGCTCTGGGGCTAGAACTGAGACTGCAGGAGCACGTGTTCCAATGTCAGTACCATGCAAGGCTCTTGAATCACAGAAGAAGTCAAGTTACTTCCTATCTGCCTCAAACACCTCGGGTGTCAACAGCACCAGAAGGAGTCTTGAATCTGTGGTTCCAAGAGGTGCATTGATGCTTCAGGGATTTATATCAATGGACCCTTCCTGGGTTCTGGAGTCAATCCTTTGTGGTTCATAGGATTGCTCCAGAGGGTGCAACTTTTTAGGATACACCTGAGAGTCATTTTGAGACTTGGTGCCTTCCTCGTGGTAGGTCCCAGTACTGATTCCTTAGGACTTACAGAACCTCTTCTTAGACACTGGCAATGCACATCTGGCTCATGACTCTTAGAGGAGGAGGAGCATTTCTTATAACCTCTGAAGTGCTCAGTACTCATTTAAAGCAGGTGGGTTCCAATGGTGGATCAAGTACAGACTCTGAGCAGATACTTAAGTCTGGCAGCCCTGTTCTTTTTTCAAAACAGAGTTTGACCTCCCTACAAATGTGACATTTGTCACTCAAATGCACCTTAATGCAACTGGGATGAGGGTCACTCACTGGCACAGACCTGTTACATGAACGGCAGGCCTTGAAGCAAGGAGAATGGGGCACCAAGCTGGCACCGGTGATCCCACACTAAAGAGATTGTTATAATGTAAACTTATACCTACTATGTGTAGAACTATATACACAAGACTAAAACACTCTAGATACTAAGGGAAGGAAGATATGGAGATAACAGGTCTTCAGTTACTGTGATCTTGCTTTAAAATATTCCTTACCCAAAATACTTACGTTGGTGACTGAACGGTTTCTTTCAGACCAGCAACCACTTTCTTTAGTGGAAAAAATATTCTACAACACACAAGTGGTAGGAAACTGAACTTTTAACACTACTTAGATTACATGTAAATGGAGAAGCATGTTTTTTGGCACTTCCTGATTTATACTGGCTGGTACATGGATCAAACTGAAAACAAAACATGTTCTACAAAAATTACTGTATTACATTGAAGCTGAAGAACTCAAATCAAATATTAAGAACCATGCTGAAGATGAACACTGGAAGCAAACCACTTTAGTATTCTCATTCACTTCCCCTATGTACACACATTACTTGCAGTACTTTTACATTGCATTGCAAACTCCTGTTTATGGCATAAGAGGAATATAGATAGTTACACTTTTAAAGTTGTATTTAAAGGTTAATCTCAGACAGATAAAAGTAACTAGTCTATTATAAGTCAGATGGCATGTACTGTTAAAGTATACACCTCAGCAATAAGATATCTGGGTATGTAAAGGTTACTGGAAGCTATAACAATGTATAAAAACATATGTGGGGGAATACTAATGATATGGGCTTTAATCTAGTTTAAGGTTATGAATACTTTTTTTGAGGACATCTGAATTAAAGTATACAGACAAGATGCAATATCTGAATTATACTTCTTTAACTGGACTAGTTTTTATCAGTCTGCCTACAAATCAAATCACTGAAGACCTGAAAAATTAGATACCATGAATAGCTCAGCGTACATTTTTGGAGACCCAAAGGGTTTATCAGACAAAGTTTAACACAACTACAAGTTAATATCTTCCTAAACTAATGAGTTTTTGGGGGAGTAAAGTGTGTAGATTATTAAAGTCTCAGTACTGAAAACTGAGTCAACTCTTCAGCTAAATCAGCAGAAGGGTTAAGCTACATTTCTCACTTTTAATTGCAAAGGCCATTTAGATATACTGCAAAAGATCAGCTCTCTTATACAATTACCAGGCTCTGGAGGTCACCAATTAGAACCCTGCAAGGATTTGAATTAAAAAAGGCTTTGTGATTAGGTGAAGTAATGATCCAAGAAAGAGATTAGTTCTGTTCAGACTGCACTCATTATAAAACCTATTTCCTTTGTGCGAAGATTCAGTGTCTCTCACATTTATCCTGCTGGCGTTATCACACTACGAGACAGAAATATGACTGCACTAATACATTCTGTAAGAGGCATAAGAGCATTTAACTCCCTATTTTATCACTAGATGTGAAAGTGGACAAAGCGTTTTTTTTCCCCTATTGACTAGCTACAAGTATGTCACAAAACTTAAAACAGTAAGAGCCACAATGAATATGGCAGATAAGTCTAAGGAAAAATTTAACTATTCATTTATGGTCTTGGGTTTTTTTGCTTTAAAAAGTAGTTCAGTACAGGCTGTGGGTTTGGGGGTGGAGTGGGGAATGGTATTTGTTTTTGTGGGGTTAAAACAGGAGACCGGTACCATACTATACATTTAAGTGTGTGGAGAAATTGATACCTTAGACTATTTTAGGTGGTTATTAATGTACCTGGGACTGTTATTCTTAAATCCAGGTGGATTCTAAATTTGAAAGATTCTAATTAAATTCCAAAAGAGAAAAAAACATTCAATGTATGTATAACTTGTATGGGCAAAAAAACCAGAACTGTTGAATAAAGAATTTAGAGACTTTTAAAAACAAATATGAAATGTGTGTGGAGGGTGGGGGGGGGAGAGAAAATCATGTAATAAGAGGAGGTTACTTACCTGTAACTGGAGGCTCTTCAATATGCGAGATCCCTTTCTGTATTCCACTTCCCACCTCCTCATTTTCCTCTGCTACAGACAGTTTGGATTTGCAGTGGAGAAGGAACTGGAGAGGCGGTCACAGTCCGCCCCACCCTTTATCACCTGAGACGAAACCATGGGGCGACTCAGGGTGCACATGCAGACCAACAGACACTACTACTTTCAAATGGTCCAGCTCTGGACACATCGTGTGCATGAGTAAACCCTCAGTAGAATACAGATAATAGGGGCCACACATTTGGAAGAACCCCCAGTTATAAGTAACCAACCTTCTTCTTTACATGATGGTCCCCATTGTTGTCCACAGAGGGTGGTTAGCAAGCAGTACCTAATTCAAAAAAGAGGGTGCAAGTATGAAGATGGAAGGGTGGAGTGAAGGACAGCTATGCCGAAGGAGACATCCACTGCAGGAGTCTTGCACCAAGGCGTAATGCATAGCAAAGGTGTGTACTGAACTCCACGTGGCTGCTCTACGTATGTCAAGGAGCAGCATGTCGTGGAGGGAAGCCATGGTCGAAGCCTGGGCTCTTGTGGAATGGGTCCTCACCTCAGAGAGTGGAGGCAGTCCCAATAACTGATAAAGCGTAATGCACCCCAAAATCCACTTGGAGATTCTCTGTGTAGAGATGGCTGAAAGAGTTAAGTGTCAAGCAATTACAACAGCCATCCTGGGGGATTTCCTAGTCAGTCTCATTTTCTGCAAGTAAAAGGCCAAGGCCCAACGAACATTAAAGGAACGGAGTTGTCGGCCCTCTTCCAAGGTGTGCGGCATTGGGGGGCAGGGGTGGGGGGGGGCGCAGGTAAGTGAATGGGTTGATTAACAAGAAACTGGGAGATGACCTTTGGCAGAAATTTGGGTACAGGCACAAGGACACCATCTTTCTGGAAAGTGGTAAAAGGAGGTTCTGCCATCATGGCCCCAAGCTCAACAACCCCTCTTGCTGAAATGATAGCAACAAGGAAGGCGACTTTCATGGAAAGGAGGGACAGAGCATGATGTCAGCAGTTGGAATGGCAGTTTTGTCAGTACAGATAGAACTAGGTTGAGATCCCATTGTAGAGCAGTGGGTTGTATGGGTAGGAAGGTTCTGAGGAGACCCTTCCAAAAACCTAGCAGTCAACAGATGTGAAGACTGAATCCACACAGGGGTTGAGAGGGGGAGCGTGTGAAAGGTGCTAATTTCCACTAGGTGGACCTTGAGGGCAAGACCCCATGCCTTCAAGGATGGAGGCAGTCCAGGATAAGGGGAATCCCCTCCATTTCCAGGGAAAGTCCCTGTTCTTGTACAGGAGATGAAGCATTCCACTTCGCCTGGTAACAACTGGAGAGGATATTTTGCACTTCTGATGAACACTCCCGTTCTACAGAAGATGCCCATCCAAATACCACAAGCAAAGCGCTTATGGATTGGGATGTCTGATCTTGCCACTGTATTATGACAGCATACTGGGGAAGGCGGAAAAAGGCGGACATATGTACCAGTTTGGGAGACCAGAATTGTGTGGGCCAGTAGGGGCCATCAGGATGACTGTCGCTCCATCTCATCTGATCTTGTGGAGTACTCGTGGTAGGAATGGAAGAGGCGGGAAGGCGTAGTTGATCTGATCTGACCACGGCAGTATGAGGGCAACACCCTGAGAGTGGAGACCCAAGAGACTCATATCCCTGGAGCAGTATGTACTGCATTTGTTGTTGATGGGGAAAGCAAAGAGGTCTCGGGTCAGAGTCTCTCCCCCCCGCCCCCAAAATCAGCTGAAGATGTCATATACCATGGTGCTGGAGTTCCCACTTGTGCCCAATCACCAAGTGCCTGTTGAGAGAATCTGCAACCATGCTTTGCATCCCTAGGAGATAGGCTGCCAATAAGAGGATATGGTGAGTGATGCACCAATTTCATAGGTTGACTGCTTCTGCACATAAAGCAGTTGACTTCATGTGATGTAGCAAACAGTGGTGGTGGTGTCTGACATAAGAACATGATGGAAACGGATGAACAGGACGAAAGCTTGGCAGGCCTTCCTTACAGCCCAGTGCTTCAGAATGTTTATGTGCATCCTGGATTACTGAGGAGCCCATGTTCCGTGTCATGTGCGCCCCCCAGCCTACGAGGAATGCATCAGTGATAACTGTTTTGTCCGAGGAGGAGGGGAGAAAGGGAATCCTAATGCAGACCTCATGTGGGTCCATCCAGCAGTGGAGGGAAGAGAGTACTCTGGGTGGGGTGGAGGGGCGGGACTGTCAGCATATGGTCCATGTTGTGATTTTTACTCTTCCAAATTATCTGCAGCCACCTCTGGAGGTAAGAAAGGTGATGACATATGTGCACGAGGCCAAGGACAGAGAGACAAGTCCTGTCTGGGACCAAAGGATTGTTGACGATGAGCGTTCTGAGTTCTTGCAGAGTCTGGACCCTGTCTAATGGTAGGTAGGCCTGTGCTGTGACTGAGTTGATGGAGTCTAGGAATTGTGAGAGGTCCATGGTTGTTGTTTTTTGCATTGATGCTTACTCCAAGGGAGAAAAGGAGGCTGAGCGACATGGAGGTTGAAGCTTGAGCTTTCACTTCTGGATTGTGCCACCAGGAGCCAGCCAGTCAATCGAGATATGGGAATATAAGGACCCAATAACGCCTGATGTAAGCTGCTACAATAGAGAAAACCTTGGTTAAGACCCTGGGAGTAGTGATGAATCCAAATGGGAGAACCCTGTACTGAAAATGGTGCAAACTGACTAAACCTCAAAACAGTCAGTGTGCCAAATAAATGTTTACGTGAAAGTAGGTGTCTTGAATGTCAAGAGATGTAAATCACGTGAGTTTAAAAACAAAACAAAAAAAAATCATGCTTGTTGCAAGTGTGACCATATGAAACTTGGACTTATGAAACAAGCCATTGAGAATGTGTAGGTCTGGAATCAGCCTCCACCCACCCTTCTTTTTGGGTATCAGGAAATAAGTTGTCTGAGGAGGGACCTGCTCTATCGCTCCTCTTTGTCTTAAGGAGTTCACCTCTTGGGTGAGGATGCAGTCATTAGAGTAGCCTTGAAGAGAGATTGGGGAGGGGGGAAGCTGTGAATGAGGTAGCGTGATTAACTCAATTGTATAGCCATGGTGGATGACGTTTAGCACCCATATGTCCATTTTTTTACACCCCAAACTGGTACGAAGAAAAAAAAAGTGCTAGATGACCTCCAAAAAGAGTGAGGGGGTAGTATGGCAGTAAGGAAGGTGGTTGATGGCTCTCTAGATTCTCTCAGAAATATCTTCTGTGGATGTTGCACATAGGAGGAGGAAGGCTGTGACAATGAACCTGGAGGGCGAGACTTTGGGTCTTTTGACATTTGTGTGGTGGTTCATAAGGCCTCTGATGGAAAAACTGGGAAGTCCTGTAACACTGTGTGGTGGCAGACGGTAGAATTTATGCTTCAGCACAGATGTTGAAGTACCCAAGGAACAATGCGTAGCTCTTGAATCCTTGAAGATGTGGAGAGAATCATTCACTTTCTGATTAAAAAGATGGGATTCATTGCAAGGTAGGTCTTCAATCATAATTTTGTACCTCCCTGGGTAAACCAGAGGAATGGAGCCATGATTCCCTCTTCATGAGGATGCCCGTAGCCATAGAGTATGATGAAGTGCCTGCTGCACCTACAGCTGATTAAAACGCTGTCCTTGCCACCAGTTTTCCTTTCTCCAAGATTGCCTGGAATCAGACTTGATCTAGTTGTGGCAGTTTTTGAGCAAATTCCTCCAGTTTGCTTTAATTCAGGAAATTGTATTTGACAAGTAATGCCTGAAAATTCAAAATTCTGAACTGAAGGCTAGCTGAGGACAAGACTTTGTGGCCTAATATGTCCAACCACTTGCCCTCTATGAGCTGGAATGGAGTATGGGTGCTGTTGTCTGGACCATTCTGTCATGGCCTGTACCACAAGAGAATGTGAGAAAAGAAACAGACTCCATAGCTGGTACACAGAAGCATTTTTCTGCCCCCTTGGGAGTTGGCATACACATGGACAGCATGTGTCACACTGGTCTAGCTGGCTTGAGAATGGACTTGTTGATTGACAGAGAAACTTTACCCAGTGCCAATGACTGAAGGATGTCCAGGAGCTTATGTTGTGTGTCTAGGATTTCCTCCAGGGGATGCGAAATTCACCTGCCACCCTACGTAGGAGACCTTGGAAGTGCCAAAAGTCATCTGAGGGCAAGGGAGACACTGAAGCTACTGCAGCATCTGATGAGGATGATGGGAATCACTCCTGCCCTAGCAGTACCAGTGGAACCGGACTGAGTGGCTCTTCCTTCATCAGCTCAGAGTGTCTACTAGAGCAGTGGTTCTCAAAGCCGGTTCGCCGCTTGTTCAGGGAAAGCCCCTGGAGGGCTGGACCAATTTGTTTACCTGCTGCATCCGCAGGTTCGGCTGATCGCAGCTCCCACTGGCCGCGGTTCGCTGCTCCAGGTCAATGGGGGCTGCAGGAAGCGGCACAGGCCAAGGGACATGCTGGCCGCCCTTCCCGCAGCCCCCATTGGCTTGGAGCGGAGAACCGCGGCCAGTAGGAGCCGCGATCAGCCGAACCTGCGGACGCGGCTGGTAAACAAACCGGTCCAGCCCACCAGGGGCTTTCCCTGAACAAGCGGCAGACCAGCTTTGAGAACCACTGTTCTAGAGAGCATTTGAGACAGGGAGAGAGGCCAAGTTTCCCTTGTAAAGCAGGTATATACCAAGGGTAGTTATTGTGGCCAGGGACCCCAACAGGGCCAGCATGACTGATCCGGAGGGCGTTGTGGCAGGCCCCACAACATGTGGGCCTAGTGGTTCCTTGGCAGTTGGACTGGAGGATATTGCCATGATGTAGACAACCTCTTGGAGTATTTGTAGTTGAGATAGGGGTCGGGAGGTCCCTGCCCTTCATCCAACTCCTCCGAAGATGAAAAACCACAAACACCAGTTCCATTAGCAGTACTGTTGAAGCTGGTGGAAGCTGAGCAGGGGGGTGAAGGGTGCCTTGGGTGTGGCATGCTCTGAAGGGGAGATCTGGCCTGCCTAGGAGGTGGAAGGTATCAGAAGGCATGAGACCTGGGCTCTCCCAGGGCAAACACTTTCTGGGGCTCTTCCTGACCTTCCTGTTCTTAAGGGTATTCTTTCATTGCCTGAAACTGGTACCAGAGCAGTGGACTTCCTCAGAGCAGGCAGGTCTTACACCTTCATGGGGGTCTGACGTTGAGCACGGTTCGTTAACTGGTACCAGTGGATCCGTCGACTTGTGTGGTTTCTTCTCATATTTACGCGCTTTAGAGCTCACTCCCTCCCCATGACTAGAGCTCATGGAAGAGGCATCCCTCTTCTTAGGTTTGGAGGAAGACATATTGCGACGCCTATGTGCATGCTTCCTTACCTCCCAGCTAGGCCCCAGCATAGGGTCCGTAGTGGTGGTACTGCTGATGTGACTCAGTGCTGGAGGTGCACTCTTGGCTGTCTCAGCCTAATGTACGGTAGGGGAATGGGGAGTATCCCCAACCTGGGTTGGAATGAGGTCTTATGGCAACTTCCATGAGCTGCTTCTGGAGGCAGAGAGCCCAGCCTTCTCAGGTACATCTGGGGGAAGGACTGGCAGATACTGTACTCTGATGCAGTGTGGGCTTCTCCCAAGTAGTAGAGGCAACATTGATGTTTGTTGCCAACCAAGTAGCAGCACAGCCAGGAGGTGCATATTTTGAAGTCTTGAATCTTCAGCATAGTCCAGTACCTGCATGTGGATACTGGTGGGGAGTTAACAAGGAAACAAAACTCCCGAAGTTCCAATTCTACTTTAAAAAAAAATTAAGAGTAAAAACAGCAAAAATACTATTAAAAAAACCACTATATACACACAACTATACTCTTCTACAGGTGCACCACATGCAAGAGGACACTAATAGTTCCGACCCAGACCATGCAGTGGTGAGAAGGAACTGGAGACATGGTTGGTCTATCCTGCCCTCAGACGAAACCATGAGGCGAGTCAGGGCGCATGCACAGACCAATGGCCACTATTATTTTCAGCTTCTCTGGCTCCAGACACATGGTGCACATGCATAAACCCTCAGTGGAATACAAGAGGGACCATACTCGAAGAAGAAAGTGTGCCTACTATAGTGTATTTCTGAAAACAAAAGTGTTCCCCCAGGGTCCAATTCAGCTGTAGGTATACGTATATTGACACAGCTAATTAGTCAGATAACATGTAAACACACAAAAGAATAAGAGAAGGAGATAGGGGAATTGTGGGGTGCAGCAGGAGCCCAGCATGCAGCAACCCCTCAGCAGCCACAGCAAGGGCTCCCCCATTAAGCAGGCCCATCAAACTCCCACCCTGATGAGCTCCACCCCCTCTTGCACCTGGACCACCCCAACGAGATCTGTGCATCCATATCCCTCACTGAGCTGCCAGCACCCAGAATGTCCCAGTCATAAATATAAAGGGAAGGGTAAACACCTTTAAATCCCTCCTGGCCCGAGGAAAAACCCTTTCATCTGTAAAGGGTTAAGAAGCTAAGATAACCTCGCTGGCACCTGACCAAAATGACCAATGAGGAGACAAGACACTTTCAAAGCTGGAGGTGGGGGCGTAAACAAAGGGTTCTCTCTGTCTGTGTGTTGCTTTTGCCAGGACCAGAGCAGGAATGCAGGTCAGAACTCCTGTAAAGGGTTAATAAGCAATCTAGTTAGATATGCATTAGATTCTGTTTTGTTTAAATGGCTGATACAAAAAGACACAAAAACAGGAATATACATTCCATTCAGCTCAACTTATTTTAACTTAAAGGTTTTGCCTAGAGGGATTCTCTATGTTTTGAATCTGATTACCCTGTAAGGTATTTACCATCCTGATTTTACAGAGGTGATTCTTTTACTTTTTCTTTCATTAATATTCTTCTTTTAAGATCCTGATTGATTTTTCATTGTTCTTAAGATCCAAGGGTTTGGGTCTGTGTTCACCTATGCAAATTGGTGAGGATTTTTATCAAGCCTTCCCCAGGAAAGGGGGTGTAGGGCTTGGGGGGGAAAGACGTTTCCAAGTGGGCTCTTTCCCTGTTACATTTGTTAGATGCTTGGTGGTGGCAGCAATAAGGTCCAGGGACAAAAGGTAAAATAGTTTGTACCTTGGAGAAGTTTTAACCTAAGCTGGTAAAAATAAGCTTGGGGGAGTTTCATGCAGGTCCCCACATCTGTACCCTAGAATTCAGAGTGGGAAAGGAATCTTGACAGTCCCACACAAAACCCTCTCACCCTCGATCCCACCCCCACGTGGATCCTGCTGGGCTGACCATGCTTGCTCACATCTGGTGGGCCTGGTACAGAGGGGCAGGGCCCTGGGGTGTTTCTGGGGCAGACCCAGCCCTTGCTGTGTGTCAGGCTCAGGTGCAAACTCACCGCTGAGTCCCTATCCCAGGGGGAAGGGGGAGCTGCAGGATGATCTTCCACCTCCATGCAGCCAGATGCCTGTGCTTCCCATTGTCATGATGGAGCCTCCACATTTATTTATTGACAAATAAAATTTGCAGAATTTTAAAATATTGTGCACATAATTTTTATTTGTTTTGGCACAGAATTCCCTCAGGAGTACACAGTGTATGTGATACACTGAAAGGTGGTATTAAATAGAAGCCCCTTTTAACTTTCCTTAAATACTGCAATAAAAGCTCAAGTGTTTGAATTACTTACCTATTACATGGTCTCATCTGAGACTACTGCCACATTCAGATAGAGTCCTCCTTTTATACATGTAAATTATGCCTCCTTGATCTAATCCGGCATATTTTATGTTGAGGCTAATTAAATGTTCCTTTCTTCTACTCCTTCCCTGAGTCACTTAAAGGAGGAGCGGATGAATGAGTGCTCTGCGGTATGTCAAACAATTTGATATCTAATAGGGACCTTGTGAAGTCTGCAGAGGGGTTATGTGTCCCAGTGCAAATCCCAATCCAAATCCCAAGGGCTTCAGCCCCAGGCAGAGGGGTTGTCCCAACCCATAGTTTGAGAACTGCTAATCTGATCTGTTGATATAAAAGCACATGAGGTCAACATTAAGGTTCTGTTTTAGAGTGCAAGTTTCAGGTATGTCTTGCTTTTTGATACCTGTGGAACATGGGTGGTATTCTGATGCAACCTAAAGTGTAACTAAATGTAGTTTCAGAGTAACAGCCGTGTTAGTCTGTATTCACAAAAAGAAAAGGAGTACTTGTGGCACCTTAGAGACTAACCAATTTATTTGAGCATGAGCTTTCGTGAGCTACAGCTCACTTCATCGGATGCATACTGTGGAAACTGCTCTTCTGCAGTTTCCACAGTATGCATCCGATGAAGTGAGCTGTAGCTCACGAAAGCTCATGCTCAAATAAATTGGTTAGTCTCTAAGGTGCCACAAGTACTCCTTTCCTTTAAATGTAGTTTGTGAGCACCAATTTAAAGTATTCTCAGGGAATACAACTTGTGAATGAGAAAATTGCCTGAAGAAGTAACCACAAAACAACAAAATGTTTCAGATGCAGAGCTCAAGTGTGGGAGTGACATCTAGATCTACTGAAAAGTATATTTTTTTTAGCTTTTGGAGAACTGAAAAGGAGAGAGAATTTCCAATGTTTACATTTTGCTCAGCCAATGTTGGTTAGACAGAATTGATAAAATTGTAATTTATGGGAATTGTAATTGCATTTTTTCATTTTGCCCAATGCCCCTAGATTGACATATTAGTGTTCTTTCTTCACCCCCTCACCCAATATAAACTGAAGGAAAAAGAAATAATAAATAAGCCTAAATCAGGTAGTTCCTATGCACTGAGAATATTTGCTTGAAAATATTTCTGCTGCTCTGTCCCCTTCTATATCTCAAGAAACTTTATGGGGGGGAGCAGCTTGTGATTATGGCACTGGACTGGGACTCATGAGATGTCAGTTCAGTTATTAGCTCTATCATGGACTTCTTGGGTAAGACATTTAACATCCCCATGCCTCAGCTCCCCACTTAGGCAGAATTATCCCTGTTTTATTTCTCCAGTTTTGTTTATAATGGTGCCTGTTTACAGTAGGGTTGCCAACCCTCCAAGACTATCCTTGAGTTTCCATGATTAATCTTTTTAATTAAAGATGTGTGATGAAACCTCCAGGAATACATCCAACCAAAATTGGCAACCCTAGTTTAGAGTATAAGCTCTTAAGAGCAGAGACTGTCTCTTACTACATGTATGTATAGTGCCCAGCACAATAACGCTTCAACTTTGATTAGAACCTCTAGGCACCAACTAATACAAATTAATACAATTCCATTTCTCTTGGGTCCACTAGAGGGGCAATGAGGTCCCTGGCAAAACAGGGCTAGGAAAGGTGCCATTTTTCTTCTTCCACCTTTGATAGGGAGGGAAAGGAGACAATCAATCATGAAGTGCGAGTTGGATGCCAGATGTGCCCTAGATTGGTGTTCTTTATTTACAGTGCATCATCAGCTATATTGTCTTTCTACAAAAAGAAAAGGAGTACTTGTGGCACCTTAGAAACTAACAAATTTATCTGAGCATAAGCTTTCGTGAGCTACAGCTCACTTCATCGGATGCATTCAGTGGAAAATACAGTGGGGAGATTTATAGACACAGAGAACATGAAACAATGGGGGTTACCATACACACTAAGGAGAGTGATCAGGTAAGGTGAGCTATTACCAGCAGGAGAGCGGGGACCTTTTGTAGTGATAATCAAGGTGGGCCATTTCCAGCAGTTGACAAGAACCTCTGAGGAACAGTAGGGAGGTGGGGGGAGGGGTGTGTGTGGAATAAACATGGGGAAATAGTTTTACTTTGTGTAATGACCCATCCACTCCCAGTCTTTATTCAAGCCTAAGTTAATTGTATCCAGTTTGCAAATTAATTCCAATTCAGCAGTCTTTTGTTGGAGTCCGTTTTTGAAGTTTTTTTGTTGAAGAATTGCCACTTTTAGGTCTTTCTAGGGGATGACGTTGGATGAAAACAAGTTTATTGCATAGCTGCAGGCAGTCCCATTGGTGACACCGTCACCTGCTTGCAGACAGTTAGGGTCTTTGGGCCAGTTGTAAAAGACAGTTATTTTTGAAATTTCCCACAGTTTTTATGCTATTCTCTGGGCTTACCTCATATATTAGACTTAAAACTATGAAACAGAGTTTACTAGATGATAGATACAATGTCTCACATTTAGGAAGCATCTTTAATATAGTATTTATACAATCATAACTTTCACCAAGGCATTTGATAAACATTACTGATGAGTAAAGGCATTTTACTACACAATATAAATATATTAAAAAAAAATCGGGTAACAACTAGGATTTACAGGGTTAAGAAGGTCATCAAAGCAGCATCATTCTGTGGCTCAGTCATTCACAGCACCTCTCCTCCTACACTCCACATACAGAACACAAGCCCTGCTTTCACCTTGATTCACTCCCCTCTCCGCCTCCCATTCAGCGAAGCACTCACTCCATCCTCACATAGCCAGGTGCCAATCCTCAATTCAACAATATTTCATGGGCATGATTAGCTACACAAAAGTCGCTAAAGCATAAATTACAGAGAATGTTCAAGCTTCTGGGAGAAATAGGTAAAACCTGCCTATTGCAAAACAAATATTTAAATTATCTAGTAAGAGATTGTAATTTAACTTATGAGAAGTATCAAATTTACAAGATTATGGAATATTGTATTTTATTTGGCAATTCAATTCCCGATAAAACTGTCTTCTTTACATAAAGTGCAATCTAAAAATATCACATTTCACAGGTTAAATGAGGTATATGAAAGATTTTTGTTTAAGTTTTGTTGGAGTGTATTTGTGATTCTTCGGGTAGACTTCCTGCCCAAAAAATTGGCGTGTGGGAGAGGGAAGAGTTCTACCACACACGCACATGCACAGCACAAATCAGAAGTGACAATTCAGATACAACAACCTTAACTCTAGCCATATACTCCCATACTGTTTGCAACACTGCTTCTTGTAGTATATTTGTTTAAGATGTGTTTGTTAAATACACTGTTAAGATACTATCCTAATAGGTTTACTCCAACTTAACAGTATTTAGTGATTGGGGAGATGCAAGATTGAAATATATTTAGTTCAGATAGTCTCTTTAAAGAGACTATATTAAAAAAAAAAAAACACCACCACCACCACACACAACTTGTTAAGCATGGCCACCAATGATTGTGTATTTCCTTGAACCATCAGTAATTGTTTTGTGTAGTAACTTAATATATCGGTACATGAAAATTACTATAGTGCAATTTTGTTTTATATAAACACATACGTTTACAGGTCTTCTAACTTGTAAACATAAACATAGTGGGGGTAGGGTTTCAGAAATTGCCTGAATACACTAAGTATATAAATATATTTATGTACTGAAAAGCTGAACTCACCTGTTCTCTGGGAATGTTGCGATATGAATTTTGATTTCTTATTCATAATTGAGTGTACTGATTAAAATATTTCTCCTGAAAGATAAAAGTTATTTCTAGAGTTTATGGAAGATTTCCTGCAATCTTTAATATTTGTGTTATGGGGGAATGGGCATCAGCAAGCTAAACTCTGTGGTAAAGCAGTTGCGTGTTTTCATTCCAACCTCATTTACCATAAAATGTAAGTTTACCTACACAAGAAATCTGACTATTCTGAAAACTTATTTAATGAGTACAACTGGTTTGATACAAGGATATATAATTTAAAGGATTTATCTCAGAACAAAGCATTAAGCCTGATATCCTTAAAATTAAATGGTGCTGTTTTCACTTTTGTAAGCAACATTGTTAGTTAACTAGTTGTCCTACACACTGATTGATGAGGGTTCTTTTTGTCAACAGGAATGTATGTTGGTTTTATGTGCTGTACTCAATTTGCAAGTAGAAGCAGAAAGTATCTACTGATCATGACAAAAGTTAGTCCTCTCCTGTCCAAACTAACTGTAAAAAGAGATCTAGGGTTTTTTTTGGTAGAGAGATTAATGTCCACTGCATCTTGTATAATGATCCCTTCATTTTTTTGAGAGAGAACACTGAAATAAGTAGATTAGTGATAGCTATTTGCAGTAATGAATATAAGTAAAAACAGAAGTATCACCAAAAGCACACAAAAAATCCCACAAAGTTAATTTCTACTGACAAAAATTAGACTAAATGCTCCCGTGGCTGCAATAGTAGTTGTTATACTATAGATAGTACACATGTATTTTTAATCACAATGTTGTCTAACTCTGTTCAGGAACACAAATCCATTGACCAAAAAAAGTTGTAATAGCAGAAGAACACTCCGTAATGGAACTGGTACTCTAGCAGCTTCATTGCATGAATTCTAGAATGTCAAAACAGAGACAAGGCTATTTTTCCATGTCCCGCACCCGAAGAGCTTTTCCATACTCTCGAACAGGCAAGGGAAGTAGATGTACATAAAATATTTATTGCCCGAGATTAGATTTTTGTTTGCTTTTCTGCTGCCAGTATAATGGCTGCCAACTGCTCTTGTTCTTAATGGAGAAGATGCTACAGCTGCCATCAGGTAAGATGCTCTCTTTTAAAATGCCCACTACCTCCTACTACTGTTCAGGAAAGATGTATAAGTCTCAAAACTGAGAATACTTGGAAACTGTATGGTAGACAATAGTTTACTGTCTCACAGCCAGATTCCTACATCTTATATTAGCATATTTATGCTTCAGTGAGCTTTACAAACTGCACTTGCTATCAGGGATCCTAAAGACTGAAGTCATCCTGTACATTTAACACCATGAGCCATGTTCCAAGCTGCTCTAGGAAGCTCATGAAATATATTTTTAAAATGTTGGCATATTTTTGGATTTCAAACACTGTCAGATTGTCAAATCGGAAAAAGTTGTGAAGGTTTCATATTTTTTTTTTCTGATTATGCCAAAAATTGACTTTTAATCTAAAGAAAAGTTGATGTTTAATGGTCAACTGTTGATAAAAATTGTGGCCTTCCAGAAAGCTGGAGCTAAATCCCAACTGGTATGAGAAATTAGTGGAAAAATGTTAGTTTCCTTCCTGTTACTCAAAAGTACTCTTGTGCAGAAGAATTATATGCAAATTTTCTTCCTATTGATTTTGTTTGATAAACAAAATAGGGATTATCTCCATCCATTAGCATAGTTATTTTAGCATGCATTTTAAAGAAAAAATATTTTACAGTACCAGTACACTGGATGAGTACGCTGAATGCTATACATAAATTACAGTAACAGAACTTGGGAAAATTACATAAAGTTTATCACATCTGATAATCTGAACTGTCCTAGATGCTGTGCTATCACACAGCACTGCTTTACTGCCTGAAAGAGTGTAAAAGGTTACTTCTATTCATAAAATGTAAGCTAGATATCAACTTCTTCCTGTAGTTCATTTTAATTGTGTTGGCTTGACCTATTGTTCACATTGTTCTTACACAGTTTGCTAATTTTGTAAGGTTTACAAGTTCTGTGGCCCTTTCACGTCTGTCACTGTCACCAGAGACTCCAGAGCATTTATGTATGTGACCTCCTGTTTATTAAAGTGAAAGCCACAGAAGAAGCACACAAGCTGTGTAAGTTAATAAGACAAAAAAATTGTATGCAAGGAGAGCACTAAACCAAAAATTAACATTGTAAATTAAAAAAAAAAATCAGCATGCATTTCTTAAAGGACACAAGAACAGTATTCTGCATGGTTTGCTTGTTTGTTTGATCCATAAAACAAGATGACAGCATAAGAATTTGGAAATTGGTTTTTAATGTGTTCTACGAAAGTATGAGAATATTCTACCTGTCACTACTACATATTCATCAGAAGATCTTAAAGGGCAAGATAAGTGCCACCTCCATTTCACAGATACAGAAACGGAGGTAGGAAGGTTAATTGTCTTGTGCATAGTAACAGGAACAAAATCCAGTCAGGATATTGAAGTCTAGCACTCAATCCACTGGATCACCCTGACTCTCTTCCTTCCAAGAAGGCATTACTCCCAAAAATCAGATCCTGGTGACAAGAAAGGAAGCTGAAAAAACACCTTACAGAAACAGACTGGACGTGTTACATTTCTTATTACCACCAAATAACTCATTTGTTATTTAAGCGGGTCCAGAATTTAGTACTACGAACTTATCTTAGCCAAAAAAGAATAACAGCATACAAGAAATTGACCAGCTACCTGACATTGTACCTAGCAATTCTGAATAGTGTTCCACTGCATGGGGTAAGCCAGATGTGACCCGAAGCTCAGTTCCCATCGCATACTGGAACAAGGAAAGAAAACAAGTCACTGGACTTTGATCTAAACCCTCTTGCCAAAAAAAAGAAGTGTGTACACTATGAATGTGCGCAAGAAGCACAAGAGGTCTGTGTTGCAGAGTTCTTCAAAGGAATCCCCATTTTTTTCTGTGCAAGAAGCTATGATAGCCCTACTGGAATGAATGTGGATATTCACTTGGAAAAGATTACTTCTTTTCTAGGACCCAAATACAGGCTAGCACCCAAGTTTTAAATCACCACCTTTTCTTAATGAAAAGCCAAAAAACAGAGGGAGTAAAGCAGGACAGGGCAGCCAAATCTTCCACTCTCCTACCCAGTGTGAGAGCCAAAATAGCCCTCTTTCATGAAAGAATTGATACAAGATCTAAAACAGATGAAGAGCTTATAAAATCATGAGATGGAGTCACCATGGGAATGTCCCTGGAGGTCTGAGGAAACAGTACTGCCTTTAACAAAAAATGGCAAAGGTAACCCAGACTACACCTCTTTCAGAGATACAAATACTTTAGGTATGGTCAGGTGCACATCCTGACAAGACAGCATTAGCCCAAACATTCTATCAGGGAAGATTCTGAAAAGTATTACAAGAATGATTCAGAAATGGAAGACCAGTTTATATAACACCACCAGAGAGAAATTCCAGCTAGCTAGAATCTATTAGAAACCTCAAGTCCCACAAGAGAATTGGAGTGGTTAAAATATATATTATTTCTTGCTCCCCACCCAATCATGTTAACTGAAACTTATGTTTTACTATAAAGGCTATTGCTTCTGTTTCCAGAACAAAAGGGGCATGCGTAAGCCAGTCACCCAGGCACACGCCATTGCACTGGGACCATATGTTTAATTGCTTATTCACTATGACCCCTAAATCCTTTTCAAAGTCACTGGTTTCTAGGATGCAATCCTCTATTCTATAGGTCTGGCCTGCATCCCTGGTTCCTAGACATATAATTTTGCATGTGACGGTTTTAAACACACATTTGCTTCCATCTTATCAAGTGATCCAGCCTGTTGTATAACTACCCCCTCCTCATTATTCCACCAATTGTTGTCGTCTGCAAGTGATCAACACTGAATTTATATTTACTTCCACATCACTGATAATATAGATATCAGGCCTAATATCAATTCCCACAGCATCCCGTTAGAAATACCCCATACAATGTCTGAGCACAGCTTTTCTTCCAGGCCTTGCAGTGATGATTCCCTTGTCTAATAAATCTTTTGGTTGAAGGGACCTCTAGTCTCTCCCTGGGTTAGCGGTACAACAATTTCTGATGCCTGTCCTTGCTATTGCTGCCAGCTTTCTGAAGGTGGAAGGCTTCTTCTGACATCAGAACAGACAGTTCCTTTAGGGCAGACTTGTATCTTCCCATTCCTCTTCCAAAGAGTGTTTGCAATCAAAAAAAAAAAAATCTCAAATCCCATTTTCTAGAGTAAAGATCAGGGAACATATAAGGACAATGACCCTTGCAGTTTTTGAAAGCACTGCCTATAATAGTTTTTAGCATCTTGCACAAGAACATGCATAGTCTGGCAATACTGGAGTCTCACCAACATATATGGGGATGTCAAACCACTCAGAACAGGCAGAGCAGTTGTGTCCTAAAAAGTTCAAACTTCAATTTTATCAGCACCAAAGTAAATTAATCTAAATATGTGGCAAGAGGACTAAAATCTAACTATACAAGTTCTCAGAGATCAACGCAGAAAGGCATGAGGTGCTGAACAAGTTGAAATCTGCAATTTCAGCAACTGTAAGAACAGTGCAATGCTCCTATATAGCCCATCTCCATGCTCTCAAAAAGCTCCCTTCTAGATACCTGCTGAAGCAGCTTTCTGCAGATTTCCTCTTAATAAAGGCTCCTCCTAGGACTTCCACTCTTCCAAATGATAAATATTGGATGGAATTATATGGGGCCCGTCAATACCATTTATTCAACAAGTGGGACACACTAAACATGTATTTGTAAAAATAATTAGCAGGGTTTGTGTTAAGGAAGAGATCTGTAAAATTTCTTTAAAGATGCAAAGAGATGAGAAATACACTATTTTAATCTTGAAAGTACACAAGAAACATTGCAGCATTTCTAAATATACTTTAAAGGAGGCATTATAATCAACAGAAGATGCACTAAAAATCAACAGAAGAGGCTCTTTTATTAAAAGCATTCAAATGGAACTAGTTTATGGCTGATATCTTTCCTAAAAATAAGGACACTTTTTTGACCAAAGGCAGCTAACAGAAGGCCCATGGCCACCAATTCACACAGATATTTTAATTCATTGTTTATACACCATAAGGAATGTTTTTCACCATGTGAACCAAGATCTTGCTCCATACCATAACATATACCCAATTTCCTTTTATGCGATTTTCTGCATCGCTGTAGCCTTTGGCGACCTAGCTATGTATTATTTCTGCTGCCTGATGGGAATTTATTCTTTTCTTCCTTCCCTTAAGGCTTGTTTACACAGTGCAGCAATGTGCACTACACAGCTGTGAATTCTAAAGTGCACTAAAATGTTGCACACTAGTTGTTTCATGTAGACCCTTCTGGGGCATGTTAAAAGCTCCCTAGTGCACTTCAAAGTAGGGTGAAAGTAGTAAGCAGCACTCAACTGGGGACAAGATAGCAATGGCAAACAGGTGCCTGTAGCAGATGGTATGTTGCATGGGTGCTTGAACAAACGTGTATAGTGGGGGTGCTGAGAGCCATATATATAAAAATGGAAACCACTTCAAGCCAGAGGGTGCAGCAGCACCCTTAGCACCTCTAGTCCCAGCACCTATGGTATCTTGGATATGTGCAGCTCCTTGGAAGGAGATGTTCTAATGTTCACTAGTTCTAGAGAGAAGCAATGAAGGCTAGCACCAAATGCCTGTGTGACGTGTAAGGCCTTGAGAAATTAAGCTTCCCAGGATATACTCAGAGTTGTATAAGGACTGCAAGTGTTTCTTCATAAGAAAGAGTTTCTATATATTTAATATTAGTTGCCATGTTAACAAAATTAAGAATAGGAGTTACCATATACATTGGTGTTCCTCTGTTCCACATCTAACCCCCACTTGCTCCATAGGACTTGGATGTACAAGAATGCCTCACTTCATCCAAACTCATGATTTGTTATTTTTCCTTAAATAACGTAAGCTAAAATTTGTAGTGGCCTTCCAAGTGATGCATTTAAATATCACATGAGAAATACAGGTGTTCTACTCTACCCTGAACAGCTTCAAACCTAGAACATTTACACACACACACACCCATCACCATCACAGAAAGAACTCTGCACTCTTCACGAGGACCAGTGACTGACTTGAGTCCATCAAGCAGCCAGAGGTGCCACTGAAAACAATCCCCAACTGAACTGTCAATGCTATGTTAGCTCAAAGCAGCAGGGATTAATATTACCCAACATCACTAATAAAACCGAAGAATATATTTCAGGATACACCATTCTGGCATGCTGCCAATTTTTAATAGCCACTCCCTAATTATTGGAAATATGACAGGGAATTTAAAGATTCTCAAAGATACAAAGCTCAATGTGTCTGTTTTGGCATACATGCTATTTTAAAAGAATATACTGTAATGGCAATTCTAAAGGAAGGGATTCTCAGTTAATACAGGTTTCAGAGTAGCAGCCGTGTTAGTCTGTATTCGCAAAAAGAAAAGGAGTACTTGTGGCAACTTAGAGACTAACCAATTTATTTGAGCATAAGCTTTGGTGATGAAAGCATTGGATGAAGTGAGCTGTAGCTCACAAAAGCTTATGCTCAAATAAATTGGTTAGCCTCTAAGGTGCCACAAGTACTCCTTTTCTTTTTGCGAATACAGAGTCTCAGCTGTATTCATACCATCTCCCTTTTCTCTAAGGCTTGGCACATCATTTTTCAAAACAGCATGCATTTTACACTGTACTTTGTGAGATGCACTGTATTTAAAAGGCTATTCATTGTTTTAATTTAATATATTCATGTCTCTTTAAAAAAAAAAGTGTATCAGAATCTTCCTGAATTCAACAGAAAGGGAAAAAGATAGAGCAGGAAAGCTCTAGGTCATTTTTCTGCTTTTCATTAAAGTCATAGAGCTCACTATACATTTCTATCCTACTTGCATAATCACTAGCAATTGGCAGTACCTCTTGACAAGAGACAAGGGATTAAAACTCTGTAGCTGGCCAGGAGTGTCTATTCTTTTAATCTATTTTTCTGAAGGGGCCATCTGCTCCTATTCTTTAATTTCATATCCTAGCTCCAAATTACATTCACCATTTGGTTCGGTTTCAATTAATTGCATGCAAAAGTTTCTTCCATTTCAGGATAACTGGTTTGACTGAGGATCAAATCATGTAGGGCAGAGTTTTTACTATAGTAACCTGATTCCCCAAACATTAATAACTGATTTTATTGGTGGCTCAAATAACTGATTAGCCACCAACAAAACAAAGTAGAGAAAATAACCCCCTCTTTAACATTTGTTTCATTATGCCACAACCTGACATAAGTTACAAACCAATGTGGGCAGCCGTGTTTTGGAAAAACCACAACACAGAACTTGAATAGGAAAGGGACCATATCTATGTTTTCTATGTCACACAATGACAGCCAACAAGTGTAAGGAATCTGCCTTGAGAGCAACACTGAACATGTACCCTCCAAATAAAGGACACTAGAGGAGCAGACTTAACAAAAAGATCTGTGCCACCATCAATATAAGCATTTCCCTTGCAGGTTCAAATGCTGCTGATTTTTTTTTTTTAAATGCAACTTAAAGGTGCCATCTCTTCTTCCCCCACCCCCTCTTCCTCTGTATTACCTCTCCATGGTCCCTTAACGGCACCCACTCTAAGTGCCTCTCCCTTCATCTGTCCCCTCTTGGGCAGAGACCTCTTTCCCCCCCTGCCACTCCTGACTAGCAGTTTTCCAGGCCCCCTGCCTACACTGTGACATTCTCAGAAAGCTAGACTGCCTCAACATGCGAGCATCTGCACTTTGTTTTCTCTCCAGAGGCTATCAACAGCAAATGCCTGTAGTTCTAAGTTACCATACAGTTCTTTATAAGCAAGCTCTTTTATTCTTAAGGTGAAAAAGAAAACATTAAAAAACAATAAATAAAAGAAGCTACAATACATGCTAAAAAAGTTTACAACGGTCATCCTTTTTAACATAGAGAAGCTAGATGTCTTAAAGTAACCAGGGCCTGATGAAATACATCCTAGAATACTCAAGGAGCTGACTGAGGACATATCTAAGCCATTAGCAATTATCTTTGAAAAGTCATGGAAAACAGGAGACATTCCAGAGGACTGGAAAAGGGCAAATATTTTGCCAATCTATAAAAATGGGGGAAAAAAGGACAACCTGGGGAATTACAGACCTGTCAGTTTAACTTCAGTACCCAGAAAAATAGAGCAAATAATAAAGCAATTTGTAACCACCTAGAAGAGAATAAGAGGATAAACAGTCAGCATAGAACAAATCACGACAAACCAACCTAATAGCTTTCTTTCACAGGGTAACAAGCTGGGGGTGGGGGTGGGGGAGAGAAAGTGGTAGATGTGGTATATCTTGACTTCAAGTAAGGTTTTTAAACACTGCTTCACATGACCTTCTCATAAACAAAATTAGGGAAATAGAACCTAGATGGAACTACTATAAGATGGGTGCATAACTGGCTGGAAAACAATTCCCAGAGAGTAGTTATCAGTGGTTCAGAGTCAAGTTAGAAGGGCATATCAAGTGGAATCCCACAGGGATTAGTTCTGCTTCCTATTTTGTTTAATATCTTCATCAATGATTTAGAGAATGGCACAAAGACTACACTTATAAAGTTTGCAGATGATATCAAGCTAAGAGGGGTTGCAAGTGCTTTGGAGAATAGGCTTAAAATTCAAACTGATCTGGACAAACTGGAGAAAGGGTCTGAAGTAAATAGGATGAAATTCAATAGAGAAACACAAAGTACTCCATTTAGGGTGGAACTATCTGTTGCACACATACAAAATGGAAAATGACTGCCAAGGAAGGAGTACTGGAGAAGGGATCTGGGGTCATAGTGGATCACAAGCTAAATAGGAGTCAAGAGTAACACTACTGCAAAAAAAAAAAAAAAAAAAAAAAAAAAAAGAGTGAACTTTATTCTGGGATGTATTAGCAGGAGTGTTGTAAGCAAGACATGAGAAGTAATTCTTCTGCTCTACTCCACGCAGATTAGGCCTCAACTGCAGTATTGTGTCCAGTTCTGGGTGCCACAGTTCAGTAATGATGGACAAATTGGAGAAGTCTAGAGAAGAACAACAACAATTAAAAGGTCTAGAAAAAATTACTTCTGAGGGAAGACTGAAAAAAATTGGGTTTGTTTAGTCTGGAGAAGAGCAGATTGAGAGGGCACGTGATCGTTTTCAAGAACGTAAAAAGCTATTACAAGGAGGAAGGAGAAAAATTGTCTTCTCAGTGGTTAAGGAGAACAAGAAGCAATGGTCTTAAATTGCAGTAAGGGCAATTTAGGTTGGATATTAGGAAAAACGTCTTAACTATCAGTGTAGATAATTACTGGAATAAATTGCCTAAGGAGGTTGTGGAATCTCCATCACTGGAGATTTTTAAGAGCAGTTTAGACAAACATCTGTCAGGGATGGTCTAGCTAATACTTAGTCCTGCCACGAGTGCAGGGGACTGGACTAGATGACCTATCGAGATTCCTTCCAGTTCTACAATTCTATTATGAATCTGATGATTTACTAAATAGATGGGACAAATATTTTTCTACAATTCTATGATTCCAACTTCAACCTCAGGCTACGTTAAGTGTTAGTCCTTCAAAACCCATAACTGGGTTTTCTCCATGGTTACAAGGTCACAACTGTCTCAGATTCAGAACCTAAAACAACCATGAATAGTTCATTCGTTCCTTTATAGAGCTTGGGCCTTTGATCTCAGCATCATAACAGTTGTTCAACAGACAAAGGCCCACCCCTGAAAGCATAGCTTCAAAAAGCTGGGCTTTTGCATAACCACAGATAGGAAATTTGCATTCACCTCCCCTTAGATATTCCTCAGGAAAAGCACTTAACACTTTTTGTACCAACAGTCCATTCTTGTCTGGCAAATTGTTCAGTATAGTCCTTTGACTCTCCAGGCCTCACATTAAGGGATATGCACAATCCTGGACTACAATAATAAATAGGCTACTGATTTAATACAATGGCCCCAAAGAGGAAAAACTCAATTCAATAAGGTCTCTTAAGGATACTGCAGGAAATTGCCACATCTGTCAGACACTTAGAAGCTAAAAAGAAAAAAAAAAAACAAAACAAACCCCCCCCCCCACCATTATGTACAGTTTGGTGCAGTGTTTCTCTTTTAAAAGTTCATTCGGTTAATATCAAATGGGATTGATAGCCTTAGAAAATGAAGTCCTAGATCCACAGAAAGGCTAAAGCATACACAGAAGCAATATTAACTTCAACCAACATGCCCCAACTATATCTGGAAACCCCAACTCTAGAGATAAGGTGGTCTAGTCTCAGTTGTGATGCTCATTCTATCCTTAAGCCTGAGCTTCCCACCAAGGATACCAACTCTAATGAGAGCAACTGAGATAGATACCTAGCTAGCCTAAGTGAAGTAAGGTGGTAGAGAAGGCAGACTGAAATTTAGTAGTGGTTGTGTGGCAAAACGGTTAAATTGTCCAGTTATAGATGAAGTCTGCACAATTTTAACTTTGGCATCTTTCATATTCATACAGAGTGTAGCCACTGTGACAAAGTTCCTGCTCTACCTTGGTGGGTCTTGCGCTTATTGGTGGATTTGCTCGCCTTGGAGCTTCACGGCAGCACTGAGCTTGGACGTTTTTCTGAACCCACAGTCCAGGTCGACTCCTCCTGTGTCTGACCAGGAGTTGGGAGAATTTGGGGGGAACCCGGGCCCGCCCTCTACTCTGGGTTCCAGCCCAGGGCCCTGTGGAATGCAGCTAACAGCTATGCGACAGCTACAACTCCCTGGGCTACTTCCCCATGGCCTCCTCCCAACACCTTCTTTATCCTCACCATAGGACCTTCCTCCTGGTGTCTGAGAATGCTTGTACACCTCAGTCCTCCAACAGTCCGCGTTCTCACTCTCAGCTCCTAGTGCCTCTTGCTCCCAGCTCTTCACAAGCACACCACAAACTGAAGTGAGGTCCTTTTTAAAACCCAGGTACCCTGACTAGCCTGCCTTAATTGATTCTAGCAGCTTCTTGATTGGCTGCAGGTGTTCTAATCAACCTGTCTTAACGGTCTCCAGAAGGTTCCTGATTGTCTGGAAACTTTCTTGTTACCTTACCCAGCGAAAAGGGACCTACTTAACCTGGGGCTAATAGAGCTGCCTTCTATTACTCTCCTATAGCCATCTGGCCCAATCCTGTCACACCACCTATACCTGAAAAGCCTGTCCCACATGTTTTAATTTAAAATTAAGACCCCAAATTCAAAAGTTGACCAAAAAATGTTCCTCCAATGGACATGTCGAGGAGGGGGGCCAAAAGGAAGGAATGCAAAAAAGTACTCCAAGGGCATCATCCCTCTTAATACATCTCACCCTATAAGTCACTAAACTATTACATGTTAAGCATGAAGAAATGCTCTAAATATACTGAACAATTGTCTTCAGTTTCCACAGCAATAGCTCCCAGATTTCCTCATTAAAAGCAAAATTAATTCCCTATAGTTTTTTCTTTGCTAACTATCTACGAAGTCTCTTGTCCAGTACTGATGGGGTTTCTGCCTTTGTTACACACATCAGGAGGTACACAATATTCTTCTGATTCTCTTGTCAGGCTTAATGCCAGCTCCCCCGGATGGCATGCTTCTGGTACTCGAGCTACATACCAGCCCTACCAAACTTCCTCTACTGAAGAAACAGGCAATATCCAAAAATGATCTCAAAAAAGGTTGTCCAGGAAGAAACAAAATTTAACCCAAGAGAAAGTAGCAAACAACCAACCTCCAAAATCTAGATCCTGAGAGGAACACTTAACAGGTGCTTTCAAGGACTATTCTTTGCAGAAGACCAAGAGCAGACTGGAGGACTCTTCATCCAAAAGCATGCTGGAAAAGTCTGAAATAACTGTGAAAGCAATTAGTATATGCTTGACTTGAGACCAAGTTGCCATAAAGAAGATCTCATTGCAGACATTACATACTGCTCTCCCCTTGACATAGCCAGGTTGAGTGATCCCCTCAGCTGTACAGAGGTTTTGCAATCGGTGGTTAACAGCAGACACTAAGTGCTGCAGGAGTACGGACATTTATGAAAACTTTCAGTCCTGCTAGGAGACACTTACCACCACCAATGGAGAGGAGAGAGAGAGAGAACAAGCGAAAAAACGGAGGTAAAGGAAAATGCCAGCCAGTCTTCAAATCCTGTGTCTCGTTATCAGCTGAACACTGAGTTTAAAATGGCATATTCCTGCTAGATATCAATCATCCTCCTGCATATTTGTGGTTGCTTCACTTCCCCTTACCATAAGACCCTCTAGTTGACCCCTAGGAACAGCAGTCAAGATACAAATAAGGAGAGAAAAGGAGTACTTGTGGCACCTTAGAGACTAACAAATTTATTTGAGCACAAGCTTTCGTGAGCTACAACTCACTTCATCGGATGCAATGAGGAAAGAAATCACTAATCAATGTTTGTCCTCCTAGCACAATTTAGGCAAAAGGAAAGTTACAGAAGCAGTCTGAAGTTCCTACAATTAAGATATTTCCTTCGCCTCTGACACGTTTCTTGATCTTGCAACTGTGTTCAGTATTATCTGGAAGAAGCAGCAGGAGAGAAATTGGCTGTGAACATCTAAAGGAGCGGTTCTCAAACTTTTGTTTTGTGGACCACTTGAAAATTGCCGAGGGTCTTAATGATCTTTCCAAATGTCCGTACCGTTAGCTAACTATTGTAAAGCGCTTTGGATAAAAGTGCTAAATAAAAAAAAACACCTTATTACCTTTTTTATTCTACAAATAAAAGCACACAACTCATATTTTAAGATCAGTAGTCTTACTTTTCTAATGTGATGGATGTGCCCTCTCTCCCCTGCCACAGCAGCCCCTGAGCTGGGGCCTCTCCCCTGCCACAGCAGCCACAGAGCTGAGGCTGGGAAGGAGGACAGTCTCTCCCCAGCAGCCGCAGCCCTGGAGCTGGGAAAAGTCTCCTCTTTCTCTGGCTGCCGCAGCCCTGCATGTCCCCAATTCCCTCCACCCCCCTATTCTGACCTCACTGACCCCCTCCCACCAACCCCCACTTCCCCCCTCCAAACCCCAGGCCACCACCTCATCTTACACGTGCATCTTCTCCAGGGTCCAAGCACCTAATTAGTGGAGCCACGCCTGCGTGCCTCCACTAATAAGGTAGGTGGTCCTTCATTCTCATGTGCAGCTGCCCAGGTGTGCACCTTAGAGGGAACTATCTGCGGAGTGCCTAATGGAGCTTGCGGACCACAGGATGAGAACCTCTGATCTAAAGTATCTGCTTTAAAAAAAACTTTCCCCAGATCACCCAAGACAATTGTTACCAGCATTTCTATTGAGTGGGAGAGATAAGAGATGCATCCCAAAGCACAGAATGAATGCAGAAAGCCCATGAGTACTGAACTAATTGTAGCAGCAGTCATCCAAACAAACAAAAAGGGGGGGGGGGGAGGTGTAGCTCATGCACGTATCCCACATTTTTTCTAAGAGGTATTTTTCCTATTCACCGTTCCTCTTGCTGTATGATTCAAATAAGTTAAAATGAGAGAAATTCTCACCGAAATTGAGGGGTATATAGAATCTTAAAGGATTCAGGGGCAGCCGCAACTCATCACTGTCACTCCATCATACCAATACTTCCATTGTGGAGAAAAAAAGATAACCCCAAAGAAAACTGATACAAAGCTTCATATGAACACACACACACACACACACACCCCAGCAAGAGTTTATTGAAAAGTTTTTAGCCAAAGGTTTCGTAGATGGAATTTCTCTATAAAAAGAAAACCAAGGAAGGAAAAATCCTCCCAAGAGTTGTATAAAAACTTCCTATATGCTCACCAAGAAAGCGTAAAAGATTTACCAACCACTAATGTTATACTAGCATTTGTTTGCTGCCTTGTAGGTTCGCTCTTGGTGAGCTGCTAGCTGAAGCTGAAAATCTGATAAAGATATCAAATGCAAGAGATGGAAAGCAGCCAGCGATATAGCATCAACTGGAAGTGGAGAATAATAGGTGAAGCAAAAAACTCACTTAACTTCCCAGTTTCCTATTAATTTTATACTTGACAAAAAAAAATGTGATGAAAGAAGGCAGTTGAAAAACACAAAAGACAAGCAATGGAAAGAGAGCAACAAGGAGAAGAGCATACCTGAAAAGTTCTATTTAAAGGGACGGATCTGAAAGGGGAAATCTATGCAACGAACAAACAACGCATTACATAAGACAGCGAGACCCCCCACTGCTGAAAGAAAATTATGTTTTAGTCTCTTACAAGTTACAGTACATGGATATCTGTTCCCTTCCTCCTCTTCCTACCCTAGTCTTCATGGCCTGCTCCTTTTCTCGGAGATCATATAGTCTGAACTCCAGGACATCAAAGACCATCACACTTCACCCAGTTACCCTTGTATTGAGCCCGATAACCTAGTTGACTAAAGCAGAAATTCTAGAAAAGCACAGTCTAGATAGAAGTGGATAGAGAATCCACCACTTCCCTTAGTAGTTTGTGCCAATGAGTGATCATCTTCCCTATTACAAATCTGTGCCTTATTTCTAATTTGAATTTGTTTGGCTTCATCTTCCAGACACTGATTCCAGTTATCTTTCTCTGACAGATTAAATGACTCTTTAGCACCCAATACTTTCTACTTTGTGAAGGTACTTACACCCTTGAAACAGTCATCTCTCAATACTCTTTGATAAATTAAAGAGATTGAACTCTAAATCTCACTGCAAGGCATTTTCTTCAAACCACGAATTTTGTGGCTCCTCTGCACTCTCCCATTTTTCAACATTCTTCTTAAAAGGCGAAAACCAAAACCTTCACAGGTTTCAGAGTAACAGCCGTGTTAGTCTGTATTCGTAAAAAGAAAAAAGAAAAAAAGTACTTGTATAAGGTGCCACAAGTACTCCTTTTCTTTTTTCTTTTTACGAAAACCTTCACAGTATTCCAGTATTTTTCCACCACTGCCATATACAGAGAATCACCTCCCTACTCCTAATCCCTTTGTTTATTCATCCAAGGATCACAATAGCCCTTAGTGTCACATCACACTATTTAGTTGATTGCCCACCGCCCCCAAGAATCACTGTTTTCCAGGATGTAATCCTGCAGTCTGTAGGTTTGGGCTACCTTCCCTGTTCCTAGATGTATAATTTTGCACTTGGCTGTATTAAAATACATTTTGTTTGAAGGGACACAGCTTACCAAGCAATCCAAATCACTCTATACCAGAGGTTCTTAAATTGGGGTGAGTCCCCCTGAAGGGGCACAGAATGTATTCTGGGGAGTGACATGAGAACATTTGGGGAAGAGAAAACTTACTGCCTACATTTTACCCACATCAATGAAAAACTAGCAAAATTGGATACCTCCAGATATAGCTGGTCTTCAGATGGCACTGTGTATTTTGACGGATTTCTGTTAAACTTGCATAGCCTTATACAAAGTTGTTACCATCTGTATGTTAATCCATTTGCTACAATGCAGTGTGCATATTTAATTGTAAACATTGACCACAATTGCGGTTTTGCTTTTGCGTTTATTACAGTGGATAATTTGCTCTGTTTGAATCAATGCCTTAGTGTTTAATATGTAGTGAGATTTATATGCGTTGTTTTTTAAAATCGGTATATGTACTTGCGTGGGGGGGTGTAAACTATGACAGATACAAAGAAGGGGAACACAATCAAATAAGTTTGAGAATAATTGCTCATACAACTGCCCTCTCCTCATTAATTTACCACTCCACCAGTCTGTGTGTCATCCACAAATTTTTTAAGGAGTGATTTTAGATTTACTTCTACTTTATGTACCCCACTAGAAACACCACCCTTCAATGATTCCTCAGATAACTACCTTGAGAGGTCTCATATAGCACATTCTTAATCCATTTACCATGTGCTGTAATATCACAGTGATTTAAAAAAAAAAAACACACAGAATGCCATGCAATATAAAGTCAGATGCTTTACAAAAGGGGCTTCCTTACCCCAACCTTGATACTTCACTCTTCCATATAAAAGGGACAAAGGAGTTTAATATCTTGACTTGAAGAATAATTTTAACCCCCCTCCCCCACAGTGGGGGGGGAATTCCAGAGAGGGCATAGAAAAGGTTGCCTATGTAGAATTTAGGAGTACATGCAAGTCAAACAAGACCAGGACATAAGAGTAGACGATCAGTACTCTGACCTTCTTACTGACTTCTCCAGTAAAGTGCTCAGAAGGTTACAGTTTTAATTTGTGTGGCTGGTGTTAATGAGGATTAGAAGTGACAAACCATATCAATTTAAATTTGAAACCTTTATATTTCATCACTCTCATTGACTGTCAAAGTAAGTGTGCAACTGAATTAGAAGTCAGTTTAGACTAGATGAGATCATCAGTGAGTGGCTGCAGGCTGGAGTCATGCTTCAGAGCAGAGGAGCCCAGGGTGAAGCACAGTGTGATTAGCTTAAGCTGTATTTTACAGCATCCCTGTTAACTACTTGCTACATAAAAGTATTTGACTCATGTTGGCTTCAAAAGTCAGAGGAACAATTACAGAGTCCACAAATTTGACATTTAAGGTTCTTAGAAGTTTCATATAGTTATTCAAAACCTAGTTTTATTGGGGGAGGGATCACAAAACCAGTCTTTTCAAGAAATGCCAAACTACCCAACCAATCCCATTACTGAAAGTTTTAACTAGTGAAGTCTTATTTATTGCAGGTATAAGTCCTATGAGGGGCAATATTCAAACACTAACTGATTTCTAATGTATCTGCAGTCCCATTGTCTACTACTGCAGTAATAAAGAGAGGGGGAAAGAAAGAACCAAAGCAACTTAGTTATTTGTTTTTTGTGAAGCTTCTAGAAAACCATGTCCAGTCATATAGCTACTTCTATTTTCCATAAAATCTGCTAACTAATCTACCTTTGCATGAACCTTTTCATGGTCTGACATTATCTGGTTAAAATAGGACCATATAGATCACTGTTACAACCAGTTATATATTTGCAACAAATCTTTTACAAAATGTGGCACGTAAGATGTCTATGGAAAGGTTATGATTTGCTGAATATGATTATGCTATTTGTATGCATGTATAACTTAAAATACAAAAATGATGAGTACTGGATATATACATGGATTTCAAATGTTTGCTCCTGGGGTAACGCCCACAAGGTAGTTAGCCAGCACATCTTGGAGAGACTATTCACATTGAGTGGCCCATCAAAAGGGCACTTAACTCACAATGAGCCACTGGAGATGCCAATCTAAACTGAATGGACCTTCCTGTGGCTGTTCCATCTGAAGTATAGGTAATGGCTTCCTACCATGACTAAGCAAAATCAGGCACAGACAGGTGACTTGCCCATGTGACTCCAAACTCCCATCTTTTTACCTGTAATTTTCCACTAGCTGTGCTGAGGGCTTTGTTTGAAACAATGGGTTTCCCTCACCATGGCAGAAGCTATAAAAGGTCCTGGAAACACCTTTGTTTTGCCTCTTTCCTGCTCAAACCTCTGGACTATGGACTTATACTAATGGGAGCACTCTAACCAAGGGACTGATGTCCTTCCAGTGATGTGGAAGCAACCAGAGACTTAAACCAGCAGTTTATTCTATCACTGCTACAAGTCTGAACCAAGAACTTCGTATGTATTTGATTCCTTTAACCAATTTTAACACGGTTTATGAATAAACCTTTAGATTTTAGACACTAAAGGACTGGCAAGAGTTTGATTTTTGGGTAAGATCTGAGATATATATTGACCTGGGTGCATGGCTGGTCCTTTGGGATCAGAAGAACCTTTTATTTAATGAGGCTGGTTGTAAAGAACCACTCATCTTTAAATCCAGTGTTTTGGGGCGATATAAGGACTGGAATACCTAAGGAAACTGCTTTTATAACTTCGTTAGTCAGTGTGGTGAGACAGAAGTTTTTTTGTAGCTGATTTGGTATATCTTATGGAGGAATACACCCCAAACTGGTGGTTATCTGCCTTATTTCTCAGCAGTTTGTCCTGAATTTGGTATTCTCAGTTGTGAACCCCAGAAGCACGGTTACATGTGGATCTTTCATTCTTTTGCCATGATCATTATTCCATCAAGAAAATCATTGCCTATTCCCAAACAGACATTACTTTCTAAGTCACTTCTGGGGAGGACAATTTACTCAGAGTGACTCATAGGCTTAAGCAAGCCTCTTCTCATTATGGATCAATTATTTTCAACTGAGTAGACTAAGCATACAGCCCGTGAATGGTTAGGTACATCTTATTAACTTACTGTCCTCATCTGAGGAATTTTCTTTATCTACATTTTTAGTTACAAAATGTCTACTTCTCTTACGAAGCAATCTGATAGCCACTCAGAAGAAACACTTGTACAAATCTGTGTTGTCCCTCCTTCTCAGACAAAAGAGAGAGACACTGTGATAGCAGATGAAAGATTAGAGGTTATACAGTAATAAAATAGTGGCCACAGAATGAAGGCTTAAGGAGAGATCATCATCATCCCCCAAACCTGTCACACTCCCAGTCCCCATACAAACAATTCACTACCAAAAGATATTTACATCAAATAAAATATGAATGTCACTTCACAGTCTTCTAACCAGAAACACACCTTTAAGAGAGTCCCTGAACATTGAAAAAATATGGTATATCCCATGTTGTGACAAAGTTCCTCCTCTACCTTGGTGGGTCTTGTGCTTATTGGTGGATTTGCTTGCCTTGGAGCTTCACGGCAGCACTCAGTTTGGCCGTTTTCGTGAACCCACAGTCCAGGTCAACTCCTCCTGCGTCTGACCAGGAGCTGGGAGGTTTGGGGGGGGAACCTGGGCCCGTACTGTACTCTGGGTTCCAGCCCAGGGCCCTGTGGAATGCAGCTATCTAGAGTGCCTCCTGGAACAGCTGTGCGACAGCTACAACTCCCTGGGCTACTTCCCCATGGCCTCCTCCCAACACCTTCTCTATCAGACACCAGGAGGTAGGTCCTATGGTGAGGATAATGCTTGTACTCCTCAGTCCTCCAACAGTATGTGTTCTCACTCTCAGCTACTAGTGCCTCTTGCTCCCAGCTCCTCACAGGTGCACCACAAACCAAAGTGAGCTCCTTCTTAAACACAGGTGCCCTGATTAGCCTGCCTTAATTGATTCTAGCAGCTTCTTGATTGGCTGCAGGTGTTCTAATCAGCCTGTCTGTCTTAACTGTCTACAGAAGGTTGTTCTGGAACCTTCCTTGTTACCTTACCCAGGCAAAAGGGACCTACTTAACCTGGGGCTAATATATCTGCCTTTTATTACTCTCCTGTACCCATCTAGCCCAACCCTGTCACAATGTATAAAAATTACAAATTCTTAGTAAAATACAGTATGCTGCAGACTTTTGTTGAGGAAACCTGACTGAAGATGCAGATGCTTTGAGAAATGCAGAGTCACTGTTTACAAAATAAAACTGATTTTATTGTGCTGTTAAAGAATTGGGTGTTTGAAGCTGTAATTAATCAATCAGTACTACTTACTATTTGTGGAGGAAATTAACTGAATAAAAGTCAGTAGCTTACTTTATCCCTGAAGTATTTTGGGGACAAAGTTTAGTTCTCAAGATCTTTAACTGTTTTATTTCATTGTTACTCCAAGTAATTTGTACATAAAAACCAGCAGGCCTGTTCTGTGATCAGTACTAGCTGCCCATTCAATAAAATGGATCAACATATAGTTAATATACAAAAAACAGCCTTTCTCCCAAGGAAAGGTCTGCTGCTGCCTTATATCTGGCCATGTCAGTGGAAATCATCAAGAGTGGAACTGCAAACTAATTCAACTACTCTGTGTAGGATGAGAGACAGGGTCTTGTGTCACGAACTTGCATCTGCGAACCTCTTCCCTTCAACATACATAAAAGTAAAATATATTACATCTTTCTGTAATAACCTGGAATCTGTATTTCCTTTTAGTTGTTTGCATCTCTAATGCTTTTGCATTTATTTGTTTCTTCTATTCCAAGCATTTAACCTAAATACAGTACATGGGCCTTAGTGGGTGGTATGGTTGAGATTGTTTCTTCTGAGGGTGAGGGGCAGGTGTAAGGTTCCCATATGCCTTCTGTAATGAGCAACTACAAATGAAATGTTATTAACAGGTTTTATTTCTATTAATTTCTTTAAATTTGATTTTAACATATTTCAACAGGCATTCACAAGGGCTAATAACATACATAACTAGAGAAAGGCAGATCCTATCCTCATTTCTCTCCATTATTTTAACAGAAATCCTTCCCTTTCTAACCTTTTTCAGCATTCTGTGTGTTCACAGCCTGGTCTACACTACAGAGTTAGGTTGAAGGAAGCTGCTTTAAGTCAAACTGTTAATGTATGTATTTATACTACCGGGTCCTTTAAGTCAACCTAAGTTGCATCTGACGTGGACTTCTGTAATTCACCTCTGCAAGGGGCGTAGTGCTTAGTTTGATTTTCATGGGCCAACTGTGAGGCAGCGCAGACACAGTGTTGTCTAATTAGACTTAATTGGCCTCCAGGTGGTATCACCAATGCTCATCTGTGACCGCTCTGGAGATCATTCTCAACTCTGCTGCACTGCAGCCAGGTACACAGGAAACAGCCCCTCCCCTGCTAAAGCACCAGAACTTTTGATTTCCCATTTCCTGTTTGATTAGCATTGGGAGCATGCCAGCTTGAGCGCAGCTGATCGTGGAGACTACACACCTAAAACGTGCCCCAGCCTGGTCTGCACAGGAGGTGGTGGATCTCATCACTATGTGGGAAGAAGAGTCTGTGTAGGCAAAGCTCTGATCCAGCAGAAGAAACGTTGATATCTATGTAAAGATCACTCATGGAATGGGGGAGAAGAGCTACATGCAGGACACACAGCAGTACTGTATGAAAATAAAAACTTTGCCAGGCGTACTAGATGAACAGTTCTGGCGCTGAACCCCACACATGCTGGTTCTACAACGAGCTGCATGCGATTCTTGTGGGGTGACCCTACAAGCACCTCCCACAAGCAACGTGGACACCTCACAGCTGTGACAGTCTAGGGATAACAAGGAGAATGATATGGTGGAGGAGAAGAATGGGAGACAGGCGAGTGGTGGATCCATTCTCCCCGAGAACCAGGAAATATTTTTAACCCCGGAGCATTGCGCGTTGCAGGATATCATAGTGGCGGACCATGATGCCAGGGAAGGCACCTCTGGCGCGCACACAATTACAATGAAAGTCTAGTTAAACTTTAGGGGGTGAACACTTTCAATGGTATTGCATGTTTACTGTGAAGAAAAAGCAAGGTGCTGTGGTTCTCTGCTTACAAGAGGCTGCTCCAGCTACGCAGAAGGTTGCCCCCCAGAAAGATTGTTTATGTGGACTGAGATATCCATGGAGGATTCCCAGGCTCTCTCTAGGAAACTTTCATGGAGGTACTCTGCCATCCTTTGCAGAAGGTTTCTGGGCAGGCAGTCTTATTTCTTCCACCATGGTAGGACACTTTCCCCACACAACTCCTGAATTAATTCAGCTGGCATTGTTGTGGTACACAGCAACTGGGTTTATACCCAGCACTTGCAACATCTCCTTCCTTTCCACCTCTATTACCCTCAGGAGACTAATATCACATAGGAGCACCTAGGGGAAAACAGGTGAAGTCCTCATTAAAAGTGCTCTTACACGGAAAAAAAGGCATGTAGACCCATCCCGCCCCACACACACGTTCCAGATTGCCAAACCGCATGGCCACTAATGTGCCTTTACTGTGCTTGGCATGGATCAGCAAATAGTTTAAAGTGGCTGATAGGGGATTTGAGCCCCACCTGAGAGATTCCACGATTTGGAAATGAAAATGTTTGTCCCTGCCCCCTTCATAAACAGCTTCCCATGGTTTTATGGGAAAGGGCCACTGTTTGACTAGCTACCTGGGCTCCCAACATAAGCCTGCCATAAAACTTCATTTAAAAAAAGTGCAGTCACCCGTGACCTGGGGAGGGGGGGGCAATACTACCCATGACTGGAGCAGCAAAAAAACAGCACAATGAACAGTAATTCTGATTATGTTATGGCTTGCACCTAGTCTAATTTTTTTTTAAATGAAAAACAGCCTTGCTATGGAAACATTTTATTCATGTACAATGGCTCCTTTATTCCCCCTCCCCTGACAGCTGGAAATGTGTCCTTCGGCATGTCATCAACACCTGAAAGCAGACTTTTGGTGATTAGGAGGAGAAAGAACACGGGAGGACATTTTCACTGAGATAATGAACGCCTCTGGGGCTGCTGACACAGAGCTGAAAACAGAGGATTTCACTGTCTGAGAAGTTAACAGGAAAGCATCCAATGACTGTGGAGCGCATGATAAGATGCTTTGGATTATGAGGGACCAAGCAGACATGTTGAGGCATCTGGTTGAACTGCAGGAACAGAAGCAGGAGGGTGGAGTCCCTCTGCAGACCCTGGCGGACAGCCAGCCAGCATCGCCTGGTATAGAATCACCCTCCCGCAAGCGCTCCATGACGCGTGGGTAAAAAGTCCATTATCCCTTTCACTTAACTTGGGTTGGGAGGGTACAAGGAACAGAAGACACCCCTTCACAGACCTTTGATGATCTAGAATGTGGTGTTATGTTACACAGCTGAAAATGTTTCTGCCCTTCCAACTTTACAACCCCTTCCCACCCCACCCCCAGGTTAGCTTTTCTCTCTTCTCCCTCCTTACTGATGTTTGTTAAATAAAGTAAATGGATTTGAGAAATAAATATTCTTTATTGAGTAGAAGCACTGGGCTTGGGTGGGGGGTTAGCTTTACAAGTACAGTGATACAAGCAAGGTGAAGGTTTGGGAAAGCACAATGCAGACAAGCAGCTCACATTACTCTAACTCATTACTGAAACAGCTTTTCAAAGCCTCATGGATATGAAGCGACCCTTGCTGTGCTCTTCTTATTGCCCTGGTGTCTGGCTGCTCAAAAATGGCTGCCATTTGATCAGTCTCAACTGCCCACCCTGGCAAAACATCCCCCCCCCCCCCGATATTCCGGAGCATACAGCTATAACTATGGGGATGTTCTCCTCACTAAGGTACAACCTTGTTAGTAAACTTCTCCAGTGCCCTTTCAAATGACCAAAGGCACATTCAACCACCATTCTGCACTTGCTGAGCCTATAACTGAACTGTTCCTTACTGCTGTCCAGGTGGCCAGTGTATGGCTTCATGAGCCATATGAACAAGGGGTAAGCTGGGTCCCCCAGGATAACTATAGCATCTCAACATCAATGTTAATTCTGTGGTCTGGAAAGTCCCAGATTGCAGCTATAACAGACCCACGTTCCTAAAGATGCACGTCATGAACCTTTTCCGACCATCCTATGCTGATGTCAGTGAAATGCCCTGTGATCCACCAGTGCTTGCAAGACCACTGAAAAGTATACCAAAGAGTACATAAACCGAAAGGGAAAGGGAATGTGGTCTGGTGTCAAGATGGGGATATGCATGCCATCTATTACCTCATTGCAATTAGGGAACCCCATGGTGGCAAAACCATCCATTAAGTCCTGCAAATTTCCAAGACTCACTACCCTTTGCAGCAGAAGTTGATTAATGGCCCTGCACATTTGGAGCACAGCAACTCCCACAGTTGACTTGCCTACTCCAAATTGATTCCCCACTGCCCAGTAACTGTCTCGTGTTGCAAGCTTCCAAATACGGCGATCGCCACTCGCTTCTCCACTGTCAGAGCAGCTCTCATTTTTGTGTTGCTGAACTGCAGGACAGGGGAAAGCTCTGCACAAAGTTCCTGGAAGGTGGCCTTCTGCATTCAGAAGTTCTGCAGCCACTGCTCATCCCATATCCGCAAAAGATGCAGTCCCAGTCCATGCTTGTTTCACAGGACCAGAAAACGGTGCTCAGAGTGCAGCTGCTCTGTGACTGCCAGCAACAACTGAATTGTCCCCCACTCCAATGGCTTGCAGCACAGCTGAGCAGGCTCCATGCTTCTGAGGTTATGGTGTACGCACAGTGGTTTTAAGGCACAAAAACCGCTGGATTCTTTGCCGTTGATATGAGGGAGGGAGCACAGTGCATCATGGGATGATGATGCAATGTTCCCATTCTCCTCTGTTTTGGTCCCATGAGGCATTGTACAAACTTCCTAAAACACAGTGCGGCAAGTTGCACTTTGGGATAGGTACCCACGATGCACTGCTTTGTGCATTGATATAGGTGCTGCTAGTGAGGACGCACTCCATCGAGACAATGAGCATGGTGTGGCACCACACAATTGACTTCATTAATTCAGAGGCTCAAGGTCAAATTAGATAGAGTCAACTTAATTTTGTAGTCGAGACAAGCCCTAGTTACTGAACTACGGAACAGTTTAATAGGTATTATGTCAGCCTCTCTAGTATTTACATTCGCAAATGTATAATCTGAAAGACAAACAGTCAGCCTTGCAGACACAACACCGTGCTTGATAAAGGGCACTGAATTGTACACCAAGAAAGAGTAGTTTAACTTTTGACAGCAATGACATGTCCAGAGGTAGACAACAAGTTAGGCAACCTAATCTCAAAAGACAGATTCAAGTTGCACATCTTTAAGTAGTATTTCCAGTAGCAGATATAAAATTACAAAAACCTGCTGATAAATTCAGCTATGAAGCCTATGAAAGTTCACCCTCACCTCAGAAAATAATTGCTATAATTCTTCACACCTTCAAGTGCATTGCTTTGCTATAGAGAGATTTTATTTTAACCAGGAGCAACTTACTGCTGCCATCTTCAACTCAGTCTGTTTCCATATATGTTAAGGAGCAGATGTAACCATTGCATATTAAAGTTGTTACACCTGCAAAGATTTAGTAGGATGATTGACGAGTCCCTTATGCTACAGAAATTTTAAACACTTCCCTCTGCATAAGCTATGCCATGATAAGGTTAAAGATCAAAGCTATATCTAATGCCTTTGATTAAGGTGATTGTGTAAAAAAAACAAAAAAAACAAAAACACAAAAAAGCCACACCACAATTTCTAGGAAACTTCTCTCCTCTTAGATGAAAATTTTAGCTTCTTAAAGCCAAAAATGTATTTTATTTCTCTACCAAAATAGCAGTTCCCAAACACTGCAAAACATGGGGAAAAAAATGCAGAACTGAGCTGCATGCTCTTACACAGCCATGGGGGTGCCCACCACCTTGATTTTTCCCATGTGATCTAACCTCCATGGGAGAGGCACCAGAGGCCTTCCTTTAGGATAAGAGCTACTATATGTAGGCTAGAATTAGCCAGAATGTTTTATTCCTGGTACTTAACAGCTGCATATTAATCCCTTCATAACTGCCAATTTATTAAGTATATGAAAACTTCACCCATGTGTCTGGCTCTCTTTTGTCACAAACCTAACTATGTTTATAGAAAGAAAGCTAATTGTATTACAGTAAACAGGTTTAATATGTTTTGCTCAAGTAGAAAAGTAAACAAACATCTGATTCAGAGAAGAACTGTGACAATATATTCTCATTACCTCCTGGAGAAGGACCCCTACTGTTCTACCAAATTTAAGCAGTAGTGGATTGCTCCAATACTTGTTTAACACTGCACTTCAACAATAACCCTTTTTTCAATTTATATTGGTGAAAATTCTATTAAAGCCACTGGAGGCCTCACATTTTGGGGGAACAATAGGAGAAAATTACTGCTCTATAGCAATTGAAAATAGCAAGCAATGAAGTATGTAGGTAGGCAGGCAACAAATACGTAGGTGCTCATTTCAATTCCATCAGTATGCTCAATGCCAGCAAATGCTTTTTGCCAAGCAAACATAGTATTACTTGAACTCCTTTACCAGATAATTCTGAACTACTATAGAGAAACGAGGTTCTCTCTCCCTGCTCTGACCCAATGTTTATTATGCCCTGTAGTTTACAGAGTTCTGTAATTAAACCTTCAGACCAAGAAAGCATACAAGCATGTATATTTTTCTGTATATTTTATGATTTCTAATGGTAGATGAAAAAAATCTCAGTATACCATTGTGTATTACCATGTGGAGACTATAACTGGCAGTTATGTAAAGTCTGGGCACAGGGCAGCTTCTCAATTCCCTCCCGATACTCAATTTCAAGATGGCGAGTCATTTGTGATTATTATTGTGCTCTCGTATGTACTGAAAAAATTGCACTTATTTCAGCCCTTCTGAACTTTGGTGATTTTTTCCAATACTGTGACTGATGTTGCTCAATAAGTCCCAAGAAATGATCCTAAAAGTTTTAGGAAAATTGGCTTTATTCATCAATATATGTTTGCCTTTCCACACAGTGGAGCATATCCATAAGACAACAATCTTTGCTGTTGATTTGGCAAAAGTTAAAATAAACTAACAATAATTAAACTAGTTATTTGTAAGGTTTTTAAAATTCATTTTTGCAACCCAAATCCCAATTTTGATTATTGCACCGTTGGCAGGGGGGGGGGGGGGGAGGTAGTGTTACTGAATGGGTAAGAATTAAACTTCTATTACTTTCAAATAAGCAAAAATAGTGACATGTTTAGATTTTCTGATTCTTGAACAATTGTAAGAAAGGGAAGTTAACTCAGCTTTTCAACTTTAGTACAAACCACCAAAATTACAAGTTCAGGTAGAAAAAGAAAAAAACTTTAAGTGTTATATTCTATTTTACCAAGAAGATCATAGCCTGCTATAATTGAGAAGAATAGGTTGAAGAGCTATTAATTTCTGAAGTCACTGAAATAGGATTTTTTTTAATATTACTTTAAGACTAGCAGATACCCTACATAGTCCATTTCTTGAAGCTGCCGCTGACTAAAAAACAGTAGATTACACACAACTGTCTATGAGGCCAGCCATCAACTCAGGTAATTTTAAGTAGTTAAGGTTACAGAAGCCTGATTTTAAGTTGGAGCAGTAACTTGGTAGTTACTATGCTTTTATTTTAGGAGCTTACATTTCAAAAGATAAAAGGGGTGAAACATCTAAGTCTGTGACTAACGGCACAGAAATTAAATCTGAAGCCAAAAAAAATCTACCTAAATACAAGATATATTACTAACAAACGTGCTACTGAGAACACCATTCATGTTTTAGTTGTGAGCTAGAAGAGCACCTTTGAAACCATGTGGGGAGAGAGAGAGAGAGATATACATACACACACTCTAAAACTACTGTACCAGGAAACAGGATTAGAAATAGATGTGACCCTGGATTATCAATAAAAAAAACATACTAAAGGGCGAGCCCTAGGTATTAATTCTGGTTAATTTACTTTGTCAAACTTCAGACCCACAGTTAAGTACATTAGTTAAAGATCAAACTAACAGAAAAGGGAATAACTGTCATGATGTTTGATGACACTATATAGTTAGAAGTTGATTAAACTTACATCAGTCATTAAAAAAAATTTAATCACATATTTAACAGAGATACTTATTCACAGTATCAGAAAAACTTGATTTACACTAAGATTTCCCTTCTCAAATAATTTTACCTTAAGTTAATTGGAAACTTTTTACAAAAAAAGATTCCTTCAGATAAGATTGTCTGGTGTTTCGCTCATGGGATGTTTGTTTTTTCTGGCGTAAACTTTGCATTGTTTTAGAGTATCAAGCTACAAAACCCATGGTATTTGCATTTTGCAATTGAGATTATGTGCATCAATCAACGATCAAGCAACACCTTGTTAGTCCTTAAATTTAAAGCCAGAAATTATTTCCTAGCACACTGCAAATCAACAAGCTATGCCAATCTAACAACATTTGTAACTTAGATATGGAACAATGAATGTAATGAAGCAAATACCAGTATAGCCTTCCAATAATTTCAGCAATGAGATCAAGATGCATACTCGATTTCCATTTTTAAAAGTTAACTAGTGAATTGATTTGGTAATAAACCTGGAGTACTACTACTTGTGAATTTTGTACCATATTACCTCAGCATATTTTATGAATATTTTAAAGTCATCTACCCATCATAAAGCAGTTTACCATTCAGACACTTCCCCAGAATTATAGCCAAATTTACACTATACTTTCTTCTTTAATATTCAGGCAATAGACATTTCTGAAAATACTAGTGACCATTTAAAACAAATTATTTTTCAGTTTACTGTTGCTAGTTGACTTTGACGCTTAGAAATCAATTTTTTCCAATCATCTGCCTAAAGCAGAATTTTCTGCAATTATAATTTTGCATAAAATTGATTTTAAGAGCTACTTTCAATTTCTGAAGTTACTTACAAAAGGTGTACATGACTTCCTGTGGGAAAGCTTAGTTTGCAGACCACTTCTTAAAGAAAATTATTATGTTCATATTTGAACTATTTAGTTTTGCTGGCATACTGGACAGCTCCTAGAGAACAACATACATTCTCAACAGGAGAACAATTTTTTTGTGGAATAAGTAAGGCTGTTTTGAGATAAACGATGAACATGCAGTTGAATCTATTCTTACTATATATTAATACATAACCCAACTATGGACTGTTTGCAGCATAAACTGACAGGCATGTACGCTCAATAATCCCGAAGCAACACTTCACATAGCAGTGGCAACATGAAAAATCTGGAATCAAGACTAAGTGTCCTATGCATATAAATTTAAACAATTCTTCTCATTCTGCTAATAGGATGTTATTTTGCTGAGTAATTAAGATTACACTTTGTTTTGTTTATTCTCTGATTTTGTAACCCCAGTCCTCCTTAACTCCAATGATCACACACTGTACAATTCAGATTCTCTCACAGCAGCCTGCACAGTAGGTAACAATAAAAAACATAGTTCATTAGACACAAGAGCAAGCCCAATTAGGAATGTAAACAAAAAACCCACCATGTATTAGAAGTGGATCAAGAACAATAAACCTTTTAGAAACTGCAGTAATTAACATCTTCATCATTAATCCAACAGAAGTAAAACAGGAAAATATCGTGATACCGTTTATTTGAACTAAAATTAAAGTGTTTGACAATCCTATATTATCTGCTCACTAAAAGGGTATATTTTCCTTAAATACCCAAATTATTTAAAGAGTGGGCTTTAGAAGGGAACTTCACTACATCCGTCTGCTAAAATGCGAAGCGAAGAATTACAATGTGCATTGTTCTCGGGGCCATTTTTTCTTCTTCTTACTTTACACAAACTCGTCAGGCTTCCTTCTGCTAGCAGAAATGTACATCACTATTAAGATCAATTGAAAGCGACAACATCAAACCCACAAGTGTCAACTGACCGGGACAACGCTTCACGTCCCAAGCACACCCCAGAGAGAAGACCCAGCTTCCTCCCCAGCCCTAGGACCAGACGCATCCTATTGCGAGAGATCACAACAGGCTCCAGAGCTGAAGTCACCCCTTCGCCCCTCCTGGGCAGCGCCTGGACGGAGATTTCCCGTCCCTGGCAGGTGCGTCGCCCCCCACCGGAGTGCGATGTGCCAAGGCACCAGCCACCCTCTCTCCGCCTCCCGGTCCACGCGCGCTGGGGATCGCGCCTCGCCGGGCGACAGCGACCCAGCCGCCAAACCCCCCAGAGCGAGCGGCGCTTGGCCCCGGGAGCAACTTTCACCTGGCAGCCGCGGAGCGGTGGCCGGCGTCCCGGGCAGGCAGCCCCGTGCGGGGAACCGAAAGAGCTGGAGATGCCAGGCTCCGCACCTGGCTGCCAGCCGCCGAGAGGAGCCAGCCCCGCCGGGACTCAGCCCGCGCCGCACGGAGCAAGCGAGCCCCGGTCCCCAACTCAGGGCCGCCCCTTCCCACGCCTCGGGGGCCCCGTCCCCCCGCCCGCAGCCCCCGTGCCGCCCACCTTGGTTCACCAGCCGCAGCGCATGGGTGAAGGACGGGTCCAGCGAGTCCTTCTCCGCCATCAGCTCGGGCAGGTACTTCTCGTCCATCTCCGCTTCCCGCGCGCCAGGGGGACCTGCACACAGGGCAGGCGGCGGCGGCGGCACCGGCGCCAGGCGGAGTCCGAGACGTCGTAAATCCTCTCAGGCAGCGGCGAGGCAACGCCTCCCTCCGGCCCCCTCCTGCCCCGGGCTCCGGGAGCGCATCCAACGGGCACCACAGACCCACCACGGCCGCCCTACAAGACGGGGACCCCCTCCTCCCCCACCCGCCGAAGCCCGCCTTTGCTGCGGAGGAAAGGGGCAGCCACGGGGATGAGGAACCTGCGCGCACAACCGTTATCCAAAGCGGCCTCCGCTGAGGCTGCAACACCTGCAGCGGCTCCGCGCCGACTCAGCGGTAGAGGCTGGGAGCAGCAGGTTTAAATAGAGCCCGCTAGGCCACGCCCATCGCCAAGCAAAGGCCTCGCCCAACGTCCTTTCAAACCACGCCTCCGTGCGGTTTAGCCGCGCCCCTACGATCCTCCCAGCGGGCGGTGCCGTTTAGCCTCCTCAACGATCGTCCTGCCCTTCTCTTAAGATGCCTCACATTGGGTAGGCTCGCCTGTCAGTCAGCTACGCTCTGCGGCTTCTGATTGGCTGATTCTCTTCAGCGCCGGCTTGTTTGGGTCGGATCTCCAGGCGGCCCGGGAGTGGGGGAGCGTGCGGGCGGGAGTAACCGTTAGAGGCTCTGCTCCTTCCCGCTGAGCGGACCTGAGGCGGTGCTGGTGGCAACAGCACCTCAGCCTGCCCTCCGTACCCAGGGCTCCAGGCAGGGGCTGGGTGAGTGTGAGGGGATAAAGTAAATGAGGGAGGGTTTCAATGCCTCATCCAAACACACAGCAAAATCTTTCTCCACCCTGCAGATCCTGCCCCCCGCCCCCTCCAGTCACCTCCATATGCACACACACCCCCAGCTAGGATGGTGGTCTCCAGCTAACCCTCCCTCCCAGATGCAGAAATCCCAGCCCAATATCACTTATGCCTCAAAGTGTCACCACCTGACATTTCCCAAAATCCCATTATTTTAAAAAAAGAATTGGGGGATCTGTAGCTATCCCCACTCACTCATCCCTCCCCACCCGTGGACAGTCTTGTTGTCAACCATCCTGACTGTATCAGGAGTCGCACAATATTTGAAATTTAATTTAAAATCCCAGCTACTGAAGATAAGTGCTTGTGGGAATCACAGCTTTCATTAGGTTTCAGAGTAGCAGCCGTGTTAGTCTGTATTCGCAAAAGGAAAAGGAGGACTTGTGGCACCTTAGAGACTCTAAGGTGCCACAAGTACTCCTTTTCTTTTTACAGCTTTCATTAGAAAATGCTTCTAGCTTTCATGGTTGCAAAGAAAAGATTAAACATATGACCTGAGTGCACCCTAAAAGCTCAGAAACCAAAATGCCAATTAAAAAAGCAATTTTTTTTAATCTCATGATCTTTTGGGTACTTATGATATTTTTTTAAACACTTGTGGTTGGCTATATTGAAATGCCCCACTAACATTCAGCTCTCTTGCCATACTTAATACTGAGCACTCACATGTCTCTCCAAACTGAGATTTAAAGCTCTTTACAAAGGTTTGCTAAATAATCCTCAGAACAGACCTATGCTGTAGGAAGATAGCTTAGTATCAGTGTACAGATGGGGAAACATAGGATAAATAAGTTGGTCAAGATCACCTAGAAAGCCTGTCACTCTTTCCACATTTTTTCTGTTGGTAAACATATTAGAAGATTTTGACATTGTGTGGCTTCCTGGTTGGCCTTCAGAAATTTCACCAATGAATCATTGTTGATAACCTAAGAGGAGAGAGAAAAAAAATCTGCTCCCCAGCGGACATGAGAAAAATAGACAACCCATTTCACTAAAGCCTTTACAAGAAACTGCCATAATGCTAGCGGAATATTTTAATTTCAAAGTTTATATTTATTGAAAAAAATCAATATAGATGCTAACAAGTGATCAACATTTCAAAGATCTGTGGAAAAATACAAAATATGTGGTGATAATCAGATAACTTTATATTTATATAGTGCATTTCATCCAAAAGTATTTTGCAAAATAAATACAGACGTGTATAATATTAATACAAAGAGAGAGAGACTAATATTAATATTATGGTTGAGAAACCATGCACTCAAAAGTAATGAAGTACAGAATTAAGACTGAACTCTGAGCATTTCATACGTTCTTTTTTGTATTGAATATAAAGAGATTATGTTTGAAAGCATAAGCATCAAATATTACAACATATAATACAAACTGGATTTCTTATGAACCTTTTCACATGGTACTTTATTGTATAAAACATGGTACGTATTGGATATTGTATTTTATAAAGTCATCAAACTTAGCTTGACTACATTCCTTATATGATTTACAGAATAAACCCGATTCAAAGCTATTTAGCTCAAGAACCCCAGAACCAATCTATACTGGGCTAAACAGTTCCAAAAGCAACCCATCATTAAGTAAGGACTCAGATCCAACCAAAAAGAAATTTTGAACTTACTGTTAAGGTAGTTCCACTTTGGGACAGTTGTCCCCATATGTATACCTAAGTTTACCAGACTGATTTTAGTTAAACTTGGCTTAATATTCTGATATTTTAATGAGATCTATTTGTATATGGCTTGTTTTATAAAGATAACATTTCTATAGTTGTGAATATGTGAAGTCAGCAAATGGATTTAGAATTGGGGCAACCTTAACAAAAACTACTTTAAACGAACCAGAAAAATTCGAATACATATACAATTAAGTTGTTCAAAGTTTCTAGTTGTTGAGGAAGACCAAATAGCAAGGTTTGATGGGCAGACACAGATAGTACCTGGGACAGCTACAGCCAAGAGATCAATCCCTAAAAGTGTGGCATTCTCAGGGTCCAGAGAAGACACGGGAAAGTGTCTGTTCTAGGAGCAGGGCTGAGAAAGGAAGAGCAGCCCAGTAAATATTAGTATTACTACCCCCAAGACTTCAGAGAACATGAGTCAGATTCAGAAAAATAGCATTACTTTTCCTCTGCCTTCTGATTTGAGTCTTAGTAGTTAAGAAACTCCCCTCCATTTTCTGCATGATTGTGGGATTAAATTTTGAAACCAAAGCAATCATATGAACAGATGAACCTCCTGTTCAGATGGCAATTCTACTTACCCTCTTAACTCTTGGGGTCAGAGGGAAAGAAAAACATTCTATACATCTTCTTGTATTATCCCACCTTCCCTCTCGTCTTCTGCCCCACTAGCATTCTCCCTCCACATTCTACCAGTCTTTAGTCCCCCATGTTTACCCCACATTCTCACACCTTCCCTATGTCCCTGTTCTGTACACCAGCTTAGTATCTTACCTGCCCCCAGCTAATACCTTGTCCCCCTCACAATTTTCCTAACCGCATTCATAGAATCATAGAATATCAGGGTTGGAAGGGACTTCAGGAGGTCATCTAGTCCAACCCCCTGCTCAAAGCAGGACCTAATCCCCAACTAAATCATCCCAGCCAGGGCTTTGTCAAGCCTGACCTTAAAAATCTCTAAGGATGGAGATTCCATCACCTCCCTAGGTAACCCATTCCACTGTTTCACCACCCTCCTTGTGAAAACGTTTTTCCTAATATCCAACCTAAACCTCCCCCACTGCAACTTGAGACCATTACTCCTTGTTCTATCAAATGGTACCACTGAGAACAGTCTAGATCCATCCTCTTTCAAACGCCCTTTCAGGTAGTTGAAAGCAGCTATCAACTCCCGCCTCATTCTTCTCTTCTGCAGACTAAATAATCCCAGTTCCCTCAGCCTCTCCTCATAAGTCATGTGCTCCAGCCCCCTAATCATTTTTGTTGCCCTTCGCTGGACATTTTCCAATTTTTCCACATCCTTCTTGTAGTGTGGGGCCCAAAAGTGGACACAGTACTCTAGATGAGGCCTCACCAATGCCAGATAGAGGGGAATGATCACGTCCCTCGATCTGCTGGCAATGCTCCTACTTATACCGCCCAAAATTCTATTAGCCTTCTTGGCAACAAGGGCACACTGCTGACTCATATCCAGCTTCTCGTCCACCGTAACCCCTAGGTCCTTTTCTGCAGAACTGCTGCCTAGCCACTCGGTCCCTAGTCTGTAGCGGTGCATGGGATTCTTCCGTCCTAAGTGCAGGACTCTGCACTTGTCCTTGTTGAACCTCATCAGATTTATTTTAGCCCAATCCTCTAATTTGTCTAGATCCCTCTGTATCCTATCCCTACCCTCCAGCGTATCTACCTCTCCTCCCAGTTTAGTGTCATCTGCAAACTTGCTGAGATGCAATCCATGCCATCTTCCCGATCATTAATGAAGATATTGAACAACACCGGCTTTAGGACCGACCCTCGGGGCACTCCGCTTGATACCAGCTGCCAACTACACATGGAGCCATTGATCACTACCCGTTGAGCCTGACGATCTAGCGAGCTTTCTATCCACTTTATAGTCCATTCATCCAGCCCATACTACTTTAACTTGCTGGCAAGAGTACTGTGGGAGACCGTATCAAAAGTTTTGCTAAAGTCAAGGAATAACACCTCCACTGCTTTCCCCTCATCCACAGAGCCAGTTATCTCGTCATAGAAGGCAATTAGATTAGTCAGGCATGACTTTCCCTTGGTGAATCCATGCTGACTGTTCCTGATCACTTTCCTCTCCTCAAAGTGCTTCAGAATTGATTCCTTGAGGACCTGCTTCATGATTTTTCCAGGGACTGATCTCAGACTGACTGGCCTATAGTTCCCCGGATCCTCCTTCTTCCCTGTTTTAAAGATGGGCACTACATTACCCTTTTTCCAGTCATCAGGACCTCGCCTGATCACCATGAGTTTTCAAAGATAATGGTCAATAACTCTGCAATGACATCTGCCAACTCCTTTAGCACTCTCGGATGCAGTGCATCCGGCCCCATGGACTTGTGCTCGTCCAGCTTTTCTAAATAGTCCCGAACCACTTCTTTCTCCACAGAAGGCTGGTCACCTCCTCCCCATGCTGTGCTGCCCAGTGCAGTAGTCTGGGAGCTGACCTAGTTCGTGAAGACAGAGGTGAAAAAAGCATTGAGTACATTAGCTTTTTCCACATCCTCTGTCACTAGGTTGCCTCCCTCATTCAGTAAGGGGCCCACGCTTTCCCTGACCTTCTTCTTATTGCTAACATACCTGTAGAAACCCTTCTTGTTACTCTTAACATCTCTTCCTATCTGCAACTCCAAGTGTGATTTGCCTGAGCAATATTTTTATTCTCCTCCCTGGTCATTTGTCCAATCTTCCACTTGTAAGCTTCAAGAACATTGCCATATTCTCATCTATCTTCCTTGAGTGCTCTTTGACTTCACTCTCACCGAAAACAATGGGCGATGGTATCCTTCTTTACTATTAATAGCCTTGTTGCCACTGGCCATCACTGTGGGAACAGTGACGATCTATCCTGACAGCAGGTTGTGGCTTCAGTCCTGTTGGAAAAGATGGAAAATGATGCCCATTTTGAATCTGAGCAATGATTTGTGAGAACAGTGCAGATGATCATAAGAAGCCAAAAAACACCACAGGAAAAATAGTGAGACTTGCAAGACAATTTGGAAAAGATGGCAATTCTGAGGTTTGCAACCATGAAGCAAGCTGGTGGTGTTGGGAGAGCCCCAGGGAAACCACTGAAGAGCAGGTAGTGAAACCAGTTCTACCACTCCTTTTTTTTGGGATAGGAGTGTGCTAATTTTATTCTTTCCAACGTGCAATGTATGGCAGAGGATAAACCTCCCACAAAAGAAGGGAAGAGATTTCTACAGAATTTAGATGCTCCAGTTTCTGCTCTGAATGAAACATATAAGCAGAGCAATGAGTGCAAAGCTGATTTCATGAGTGCTTCTATTCTGCCTGATGCTCATCAAGCAGAGCGTGGTGTTCCTGACAGTTTGTGCTGCCTTTGTGTTCCGTGACACAAAAGGGTGAAACACAGAACCAATGAACAGGGTTGCACTCATGTGTTTAAAAGGCATCTTTTAAAAAGTGGAAGTCAAATCCGAGTGAGGTAATAGAAAGGAGCATAAACACTGCCAAATTAAATGTAAAAATCTAATAAGAAAAGCCAAAAAGGAGTTTGAAGAACAGCTAGCCAAAACCTCAAAAGGTAATAACAATTTTTTTTAAGTACATGAGAAGCAGGAAGCCTGCTAAACAACCAGTGGGCCCCCTGGATGATCAAGATAAAAAAGGAGCACGTAAAGATGATACAGTCATCGCAAAGAAACTAAATGAATTCTTTGCTTCAGTCTTCCTGGCTGAGGATGTTAGGAAGATTCCCAACCCTGAGCCCTCTTTTGTAGGTGACAAATCTGAGGAATTGTCACAGATTGAAGTATCACTAGAGGAGGTATTGGAATTAATTGAGAAACTTAACAGTAACAAGTCATCGGGACCAGATGGCATTCACTCAAGAGTTCTGAAAGAACTCAAATGTGAAGTTGTGGAATTATTAACTATGGTTTGTAACCTGTCCTTTAAATCAGCTTCTGTACCCAATGACTGGAAGATAGCTAATGTAACGCCAATATTTAAGAAGGGCCCTAGAGGTGATCCTGGCAATTACAGACCGGTAAGTCTAACGGCAGTACCAGGCAAATTAGTTGAAACAATAGTAAAGAATAAAATTGTCAGACGCATAGAAGAGCATAAATTCTTGCACAAAAGTCAACATGGTTTCTGTAAAGGGAGATCATGTCTTACTAATCTATTAGAGTTCTTCGAGGGGGTCAGCAAACATGTGGACAAGGGGGATTCAGGGGATATAGTGTACTTAGATTTCCAGAAAGCCTTTGATAAGGTCCCTCACCAAAGGCTCTTACATAAATTAAGTTGTCATGGGATAAGAGGGAAGATCCTTTCATGGATTGAGAACTGGTTAAAAGACAGGGAACAAAGGGTAGGAATAAATGGTAAAATTTCAGAATGGAGCAGGGTAACTAGTGGTGTTCCCCAAGGGTGAGTCCTAGGACCAATCCTGTTCAACTTATTCATAAATGATTTGGAGAAAGGGGTAAATAGTGAGGTGGCAAAGTTTGCAGACAATACTAAACTGCTCAAGACAGTTAAGACCAAAGCAGACTGTGAAGAACTTCAAAAAGATCTCACAAAATGAAGTGATTGGGCAACAAAATGGCAAATGAAATTTAATGTGGATAAATGTAAAGTAATGCACATTGGAAAAAATAACCCCCACTATACATACAATATGATGGGGGCTAATTTAGCTACAACTAATCAGGAGAAAGATCTTGGAGTCATCGCGGATAATTCTCTGAAGACGCCCATGCAGTGTGCAGCGGCAGTCAAAAAAGCAAATGGGATGTTAGGAATCATTAAAAAAGGGATAGAGAATGAGACAGGGAATATCTTATTGCCCTTATATAAATCCATGGTATGCCCACATCTTGAATACTGCGTAAAGATGTGGTCACTTCATCTCAAAAAAGATATACTGGCATTAGAAAAGGTTCAGAAAAGGGCAACTAAAATGATTGGGGGTTTGGAACGGGTTCCATATGAGGGGAGATTAAAGAGGCCAGGACTTTTCAGCTTAGAAAAGAGACTAAGGGGGGATATCATAGAGGTATATAAAATCATGAGTGATGTGGAGAAAGTGAATAAGGAAAAGTTATTTACTTGTTCCCATAATATAAGAACTAGGGGCCACCAAATGAAATTAATGGGTAGCAGCTTTAAAACAAATGACCAGGGAAGAGTATAAAAATATTGCTCAGGCATGCAGGAGTGAAATCAGGAAGACCAAATCAGACCTGGAGTTGCAGATAGCAAGAGATGTTAAGAGTAACAAGAAGGATTTCTTCAGGTATGTTAGCAACAAGAAGAAAGTCAAGGAAAGTGTGGGCCTCTTACTGAATGAGGGAGGCAACCTAGTGACAGAGGATGTGGAAAAAGCTAATGTACTCAATGCTTTTTTCACCTCTGTCTTCATGAACAAGGTCAGCTCCCAGACTACTGCACTGGGCAGCACAGCATGGGGAGGAGGTGACCAGCCCTCTATGGGGAAAGAAGTGGTTCAGAACTATTTAGAAAAGCTGATGAGCACAAGTCCATGGGGCTGGATGCACTGCATCCGAGAGTGCAAAAGGAGTTGGCGGATGTGATTGCAGAGTCACTGGCTATTATCTTTGAAAATTCATGGCGATTGGGGGAGGTCCTGGACGACTGGAAAAAGGCTCATGTAGTGCCCATCTTTAAAAACGGGAAGAAGGAGGATCCTGGGAACTGCAGGCCAGTCAGCCTCACTTCAGTCCCTGGAAAAATCATGGGGCAGGTCCTCAAGGAATCAATTCTGAAGCACAAGTTTCCACTTCTTGTAAGCTTCCTTTTTGTGTTTGAGCTCACCAAAGATTTCTCTGTTAAGCCAAGCTGGTTGCCTGCCATGTTTACTATTCTTTCTGCACATCGGGATGGTTTGTTCCTGCACCCTCAATAAGGCTCCTTTAAAATACAGCCAGCTCTCTTGGACTCCTTTCCCTCTCAGACTCCCTCTGTCTGCCTGTCCTCTGTTCGCCACTCGCTCGGTTCGCAACTGGCTGTTTTTTTATAAGGCTGCTGGCTCGAAGCAGTTGGCCTGGTTCAAAGCCTTCTCTCCAGTCAGTCACTCAAGGCCCACCAGGAACAAAGCACTCCCAATTCACACTTTTCAAACAAACAACCAAACTGTTAAATAGTCCCTGCAACTAACTCCAGTCAAACAAATGGTCACAGCAGACAGACAGTGGGATAGTCACCCTACCAGCTCACAACACAGCCCTGTCATAAATATAAAGGGAAGGGTAAACACCTTGAAATCCCTCCTGGCCAGAGGCAAAACCCTTTCACCTGTAAAGGGTTAAGAAGCTAAGATAACCTCGCTGGCACCTGACCAAAATGACCAATGAGGAGACAAGATACTTTCAAAGCTGGAGGGGGAAAGGGGGAAACAAAGGGTCCTCTCTTTCTGCGTGATGCTTTTCCTGGGACCAGAGCAGGAATGTAGTTCAGAACTCCTGTAAAGAGTTAGTAAGCAATCTAGTTAGATATGCATTAGATTCTGTTTTGTTTAAATGGCTGATAAAATAAGTTGTGCTGAATGGAATGTATATTCCTGTTTTTGTGTCTTTTTGTAACTTAAGGTTTTGCCTAGAGGGATTCTCTATGTTTTGAATCTGATTACCCTGTAAGGTATTTACCATCCTGATTTTACAGAGGTGATTCTTTTACTTTTTCTTTAATTCAGATTCTTCTTTTAAGAACCTGATTGCTTTTTCATGGATCTTAAGATCCAAGGGTTTGGGTCTGTGTTCACCTATGCAAATTAGTGCGGATTTTTATCAAGCCTTCCCCAAGAAAGGGGATCTAGTGCTTGGGGGAATATTTGCAGGGGGAGATGTTTCCAAGTGGGCACTTCCCCTGTTATTTTTATTAGACACTTTGGTGATGGCAGCATAAGGTCCAGGGACAAAAGGTAAAACAGTTTGTACCTTGGGGAAGTTTTAACCTAAGCTGGTAAAAATAAGCTTATGGGGTCTTTCATGCAGGTCCCCACATCTGTACCCTAGAATTCATAATGGGGAAGGAACCTTGACAGCCCCCTAATGCAGCACTCACTGTAGCTCCTCTCGGATGGTTCACCTTCACTTCTCTGAATCCACGATTACTATGTCAATTTCTCTTTATGCTCCCAAGACCATTCTCTCAATGTACAGCTGCATAGTACAGGATCCCATGGCACTTACCATTAAGATGGGTGAATGCTTTTTTGATTGGTATTCTTTTACTACTTAGATATATAATTGGAAGGGGTTTTGTTGTTGTTTGTTGTTTCATCCCTTTACTATCACTGGGAAATCCCATCAGTTAAGTTTGAATACATGCTTTTTGTAAGCATTCCTGTTACTTGTTTTTTTCCTTGTCCTTGTCAGTTTATACTGCTTTTAATCTTGTAAGATTTTAAACAGTACTAGAAGCAGGTATGGTAAGGGAGGCTGTATATTTAACACAGCTAGCCAGGCATTTATAACTTTAAAACCATAACATTTTGAACTATTTATGCAATAGCTGTGTTACCCATTCCTGCAACATTACCTGTTATTGTGGCAACCCATCTCTTCAATAAACTATCCAGGATACAAATATCATCCTTTACCTTCTACACTGAGACAGATGATGAAGAGTCTGAAACATCCAAATAATTTTAAACATGTAATAATTTATATGTTCCAATGAATGGTTCTGTATTAATGACATTAAAAGTTCAAATGTAGCCTAAAATATAGGTTTAGTAAAAATAAGCTTTAATAAAAACTAAGACTAACAGAAATGTTTGGAAAAAATTGATGGTATTTAACTAAAATTCTCTTGCAGAGCATGCAATACAAACATTGGATTGCAACTAGTGCAATGAAATCTAGTGGTGCAATTAGATTGGCAACAAAATGGAAATTGCCTCATCTATTTTCATTATCCAAAGCAGGAAATGCCCAAATAAATAATCTGAATATTATTTATTTAATGCTAACAATATGATAATTTATGTTGTATACAAAAGTACAGGGATTGGTCCTGCTTTGAGCAGGGGGTTGGACTAGATGACCTTCTGATATCCCTTCCAACCCTGATATTCTATGATTCCATTATTTCCTCCCCTCAAAACCTAGAGAAAAATATTTTTAAAATTATTTCAGTTATAAACGTGTATTTTTGTAATATAGGTAAGGAAGTTTGTGTGGGCGGGTGGGAAGCCAGATTAATCATTGATGTAAGAGTTGCATTGCACCTGAATTTGGGCCTGATTTTCTTTTGACCTAACCTATAATGGATGTAAAGAATAATTGTTATAAGAGAGACTTTATACACGCCATCTCTAACAAAGCTCTGCCTTAATCATCATGGAATTTTTTTTTATCCATCATTAACAATTACCAAGATGTGTGTAAATTGAACTTTTCTTCAATACAATTGCTTTGGACTCACTGCCTGACTCATTTGGTGATGCCACGCTACAGAGGGAGTAAAATCTGTCAGTGTCAGGGAGGTGAACAAATAGTTACCACCCAGACCAGTACTGCAAATGGGAAGAGGTTTTAGGGGATGACCTGGGAATATGGTTCTTTAGAAATTTGTATAAACATACATTAAATATGCAAAAATTCTTTACTATTTGGAGCTAGGTATGAAAATGTGCCAGACTGCTCAGCAATAGTGAGTGAACTTCCCAAACATAAGAACATAAGAATGGCTATACTGGGTCAGACCAAAGGTCCATTCAGCCCAGTATCCTGTCTACCGACAGTGGCCAATTGCAGGTGCCCCAGAGGGAGTGAACTTAACTGGTAATGATCTAATGATCTCTCTCCTGCCATCCATCTCTGCCCTCTGACAAACAGAGGCTAGGGACACCATTGCTTACCTATCCTGGCTAATAGCCATAAATGGACTTAACCACCATGAATATATCTAGTTCCCTTTTAAACCCTGTTATAGTCCTAGCCTTACAACCTCCTCAGGTAAGGATTTCCACAGGTTGACTGTGTGCTGAGTGAAGAAGAACTTCCTTTTATTTCATAGAGGAAACTTGGACAGATACTTGGGAGGAGTATAAATATATTGCTCGAGCATGCCGGGGGTGTAATCAGGAAGGCCAAAGCACAATTGGTGTTGCAGTGAGCAAGGGATGTGAAAGGTAGCAAGAAGGGTTTCTACAGGTATGTTAGCAATAAGAATAACGTCAGGGAAAGTGTGGAACCCTTACTGAATGGGGGAGGCAACCTAGTGACAGACGATGTGGAAAAAGCAGAAGTACTCAATTATTTTTTTGCCTCAGTCTTCACAGACAGGGTCAGCTCCCAGACTGCTGCACTGGGCAGCACAGTACTGGGAGGAGGTGACCAGCCCAAAGTGGTGAAAGAACAGGTTAAGAACTAATTAGAAGGGCTCGACATGCACAAGTCCGTGGGTCCGGATCTAATGCATCCGAGGGTGCTGAGGGAGTTGGCTGTTGTGATTGCAGAGCCATTGGCCATTATCTTTGAAAACTTGTGGCAATCGGGGGAGATCCCGGATGACTGGAAGAAGGCAAATATAGTGCCCATCTTCTAAAAAGGGAAGAAGAAGAATTCGGTGAACTACAGCCTCACCTCAGTCCCTGGAAAAATCATGGAACAGGTCCTCAAGGAATCCATTATGAAGCACTTGGAGGAGAGGAAGGTGACCAGGAACAGTCAACATGGATTCACCAAGGGCAAGTCATGCCTGACCAACCTGATTGCCTTCTATGATGAGATAACTGGCTCTGTGGATATGGGGAAAGCGGTGGACATGATATACCTTGATTTTAGCAAAGATTTTGATATGGTCTCCCACAGTATTCTTGCCAGCAAGTTAAAAAAGTATGGATTGGATGAATGGACTATGAGGTGGATAGAAATCTGGCTAGATCGTTGGGCTCAATGAGTAGCGATCAGTGGCTTGATGTGTAGTTGGCAGCTGGTATCAAGTGGAGTGCCCCAGCGGTCGGTCCTGGGGCCGGTTTTGTTCAACATCTTCATTAATGATCTGTATGATGGGATGGATTGCACCCTCAGCAAGTTTGTGGATGACACTAAGCTGCGGGGAGAGGTAGGTACACTAGAGGGTAGGGAAAGGGTCCAGAGTGACCTAGACAAATTGGAGGATTGGGCCAAAAGAAATCTGATGAGGTTCAACAAGGACAAGTGCAGAGTCCTGCACTTAAGACGGAAGAATCCCATGCACTGCTACAGGCCTGGTACCAACTGGCTAAGCAGCAGTTCTGCAGAAAAGGACCTAGGGATTACGGTGGATGAGAAGCTGGATATAAGTCAACAGGGTGGCCTTTTTGTCAAGAAGGCTAACAGCATATTGGGCTGCATTAGTAGGAACACTGCCAGCAGATAGAGGGAAGTGATTATTCCCCTCTATTTGGCACTGGTGAGTATTGTGTCCAGTTTTGCCCGCCCCCCCCCCCCCACTACAGAAAGGATGTGGACAAATTGGAGAGAGTCTAGCGGAGGGCAATAAAAATGGTTAGGGGGCTGGGGCACATGACCTATGAGGAGAGGCTGAGGGAACTGGGCTTATTTAGTCTGCAAAAGAGAAGAATGAGAGGGGATTTGATAGCAGCCTTCTACTACCTGAAGGGGGGAGTTCCAAAAAGGATGTAGCTAGGCTGTTCTCAGTGGTGGCAGATGACAGAAGAAGGAGCAATGGTCTCAAGTTGCAGTGGGGGAGGTCTAGGTTGGATATTAGAAAAAAACTATTTCACTAGGAGGGTGGTGCAGCACTGGAATGGGTTATCTAGGGAGGTGGTGAAATCTCCATCCTTAGAGGTTTTTAAGGCATGGCTTGACAAAGCCTTAACTGGGATGATTTAGTTGGGGTTGGTCCTGCTTTGAACAGGGGATTGGACTAGATGACCTCCTAAGGTCTCTTCCAACCGTAATCTTTTATGATGAAGAGAACACAAAGGAGGGTCAGAACAATGTAAGAAGAGTGAGGAGAACTGGTAATTTGAAGTTGGGAATTGTTGGTTATGAGAGGAGAAATAAGAGTCAACAGCTACTGATATAAAATAATACCTAAGATAGGTAACTTGTTACGTGGGTTCTGTATGTACTGATGACCTGATTTCAACTTTTAATTTAAGACTCAGATCTTAACTAGGAACCAACATTCATTTCCTCTGTCCTAGCCATATCATCACAAACATAACAGCATTTATCTCCATATATTTTTATTAAAATGATAGAAGATATAAAAAGAGCAAAGTATTAATCATATAGAACTGTATAAACTGAAAAAATGTTAAAACAAAAATATCTGTTTTTCTCCTAGAAGGATTCCAATCAAGTTTAAGTTTGTGTCTTTTCCATGAAAGCAGCAACCAGAGCTGTTTAACAGAATACTACTCAGATGAAGGTTTTTTTTTCTTGTGTTAATTAGAAGTTTATCTATATACTAGATACAACAGTAATAAGCATAGTACAAGAACCAATAGAACAGAATAGAATTTGGTTTTCCCTTTCCCTCATTAAAGGTTTCCTTGTTTCATACACAGACTCAGTGTTTGTGAGTGGGAAAGTATTGCCTATTAAGAGTGCCCAGAAAGATATTCAGTGATCTCAGAAATTCTGCATAGGGACTTGAGCTGGTGGTGTTTGTTAGTGTTTAAAAGGGACGCCCAATTTGAATCTGGGCCTTGTTGATGCTGACAACACCTGGCAGAAGAGGTGCATTATAACTTCTTTACTGTTATCTTCCAGAGATTTCAAACTGATATCAAAGGGCAGGTCTACACTACTGCTTAAGTTGATCTAACTTACGTCACTCAGGGATATGAAAAAGACATCCCCGAATGATGCAAGTTAGAGTGACCTAAGCGCTTTTCACACTTGTGCTGTGTCAACAGGATATGCTCTCCCTCTGACATAGCTTCCATCTCTTGCAGAGGTGGAGTAATTATTCCAACAGGAGAGCATTCTCCCATTGACTTAGAGCGTCTTCACCAAATGTGCTACAGTGGCACAGCTGCACTGTTGCAGCTGCGCTGATGTAGCGCTTCTAGAGTAGACCTGCCCTAAGAATCCTTTATGCTCCCCAAGCTCAAAACTTTAGTAAAAATAAGGCTTATACCTTTCCAATTTAGGATCCTTTAATGTAGTCCAGTTGCTTTACTTACCTATTTCTGAGGTTGGGTCTTAGAAGTAGGTTCCCCATTCCAAACAATTGCCATGGTTGGAGACAACCTTTCAAACAAGTGGTAAAAGTAACAGTAAGAACAGTAAGCAATTCTTCTAATTCCATTTCCCATGCAAAGACAATGCCAAACATCTTTGGAAAACATGGAATCATTCACAATTCAAACAAAAATGCTATCTTAAATTTGAAGAGAAAGAATTAATTGTTTTAGTGACATACTAAAAACCAGCAGTTAAAGATTTCTGGCTGTTTTCCTCTAGTTACCAATTAACGTAACAATAGTGCAGACTACCTTGCCAGTCCATATTTTAAAGTAGTCTCAACTGGTTTAAAGCAGTCATAATAATATGTGCAAGAAAGGGTTAGAGGGCTACAGATTGCTATGGCTTATACCAGGGCTTTGGAGCGGAGCCCGGAGCTGGAGCGCGGAGCAGTGGAGCTGCAGGTTTTTGCCCGGAGCTGGAGCAGAGCCGGAGCACAGAAAATCTTGACTGCTCCACTGCTCCATTTTTTTTTCATTTTCAATCCAAAATGAATGATATTTAGAAAGAAAGTCCTAAAGGTGCCAAAACGTTTCAGATTGTATAAAAATTGATATTAACATCTACTTTACCACTTTAGGTAATATGTCACAGTTATTCTCACTTTGGCCGATATCAAGATTTAATGTACAGATACAAAATTACAAAGTTTTTTGGAGATATATTTTATTAAAGAAGCAGATAATTATCATACATCCGGCAACACTGCAGACTGCTCCGACCCTTGTGCCAAGGTTAGGCAAGTACGTACTCGCGTAGATTAGTTAGCTAGTTAGATTAGTATGTGTTGATACTTCTTTTGTAAAGGTTGATCAACAAGACGCGCTGAGTGCTGCGATTATGGAAAAGTATGACACAAGACGCAACATATCACAAACAGGTATATTGGAAAAAAAATTAATGTTTTTGTTTATTGATATATTAAGATATCTCAAGAGATATTAACCACTTAAGCTCATTTCTCACATGGGCTTCCGTTACTGGCACATTTGTTCATTTGTACATGATCCCATATCACTCTGGCACTTATTTTATATGTCATTTGTTCAACGGTCTTTTGATAGCATTGTTTGTAATTTAAAATTTACTGAAAAAGTCACGTGCAGCAGAAATATAAATATACAGTAAAAAAAATTTCATAAATTAGGAGTGATTTTTGTGATATATCCAGAGTGATTGGAAAATGTCCAACACAACTTTGGGGATGAATCCTTAGGTCATCTTAAGAAAAAACGTTTCTGTGAACACGTGTCCTAAAATTCTTCCTAAGTGAGATACAGTCCCTTCAAGGAGGTGATGAAAAGTTAATTTCTGATTAATATCTCAAAAATGCTTTAATATAAAGTAATGAAATTATGTCTGTGTCTTAGCGTTAGCATGTGCTACCATATTATATTATCAAAATTATTTAAACCATAGGAGTCCCGAACTGGAGGTTGGTCATTTTTATTTCATATTTCAAGAAAGGCTTGTCGTCGACTGCCCCTGGCTATGAGTGGTAATATTATGTTCCATAATAAATTAATAATTTTTGGTTATTATTTATTATTAAGTTTAAAATTTATGGTTCCAAAGTTGAAAAATAAGTAATAAGTAAAATTGTTTGTCTCATTCTAAGCATCTAAGCAGATTAAAATTTTTAAACAGTTTTCTTGGAAATGGTTAATTATACAAAATAAATTAAGAGTACCATTTTAATGCATGTTTTAGCATTAAATCATATTCCAGGGTCATATCTGTTAAATAGTCAAAGAGTTAAAAAATGTTAAATAAAATTGGCCCAGTCCCCTCAGTTCACGACGCCTGTAGTTTAAATAATTTTATTTGAATGATGTTGTATGATAGAACGTTGGAAATAAACTTTAACAGGAAAGCGGATTCAAATTGCAAGCATAGTAGAAGGACTGTGCTTGCAATTTTAATCCGCTTTCCCGTTAAAGTTTATTTTCAACCTTGTAACGTGTTGCCTCGTTACTTCCCAACAATTAATGTTGTAGAACAGTGATAGCACGTACTAACGCTACGTCACATACCAAATTTCATTGATATATCTATATTAAAGCGTTTTTGAGATATTAATTAAAAAATTGGAAAATATTTTGAATATTTTACCACAAAATTTCATAAGAAAAACAAACTTGCAATTTATAAATAAAAATGTATATTAATTATGTATATTAAAATACTTCTTACTTCATTAAAACTGCAAGAAACGTTAAAATAATAAATATACTTTAATAATAATTTTATGTAAAAAGAAAATGCGATCATTTTTGTCCAGAAAATCCAAAATAAATTCAAAGTACCTTAAGTGGTTAAGATATCACAAGCAGGTACATTATAAAAAAATGTAATGCTTTTGTTCATTGCTTTTTGAAGATCATAACGAGAAACATTTGGATGCGGTAGCAGCACAAGAAGATTTGGCCATGGCTTCAACAAAAAAATCAAATCTGCCCCCTGTGATTGATAGCCGATTTACGGAAAAGGATCTCAATGACGTCTTTACTTTTGAATTTGAAAAGCCCAAATTTGAGCTTTTGGGAAAAGCAAAGAAGAAATCGGCAATGTGCAAGGTGGAAAAGGAAGTGAATGGCGAGCTCAAACCGTGTAGCTTCAAGACAAGCGAAGCAAGTGCTGTGAAATGTTTCAACCTTTGGCGGCATGTAAAACGTAACCATCCTGAAAACGATGCGGCTCTGGTTACAAAAAAGGACCAGGAAGATGAAGCAAAACAGAATGGCTAAACGACGTTCATCTGGCTCTTTGAAAACTCCTGGAGAAAAGATTATTTGCAGAGCTTCATCTGCAAAGAAAACCAAAATTGAGCAAATAAAACTTGACTCATATTTGAAGTTCTCAAAGGTTACAATCACCATGGATGCCAATACTTTCCGGGAAGGGCTGATGGAAATGGTTTGCTTGAGTTCAACACCACTCACTACCTTCAGGCTAAAGAACAAAGGATTCCAAAAAATTGCAGGTGAAATGGGTCAGCAGCTTGGCATTTCGACGGGGCACGATGCGGTTTGTCATTTAGTTGTCAGCACAGCTGAGTCTGGTCGCGAAGAACTCAAGAAAGCTTTGGAGCAAAAATTGTGATACCTGAAAATGGATGCAGCAACCCGTGGAAACAGAAAATTCCTTGCAATCAATGCTCAGTACTACGAAGAATGAAAAGATAAAGCTGTGGTAAAAACCTTGGACATAATCGACACTGAAGGGCATCACAATTCTTCGTACATGAAAAGTCAAGTAAAAGCTATTTAAGAAAAATTTGGGATCAGTGAAATGCAAGTGCTGAGCATCTGTGTTGACAATGCAGCAAACATGACGTGTGCTGTCAAAAATTTCAGCAAGGACAATGAAACCATTTCTACCTCTGAGAACAGGGATGTGGACAGAACTGAAGCTATTTTGCCTGATGAAGGAACTAAAGGAATGGATGAAATCAAACTCAGCATGGATGTTGCTGCGCAATGGATTAATGACCCTAGCCTCATACTTCCAACATGGCTTCATGAGGACGACTCAAAAATCCAACTGATGAAGTGTAGTTGGCAGTCTGGAATGGACTGAACAAAGAACATGTGAAGAAATTTCTGGCAAAAATTCGACAAGTCGTTGTCAAACTACGAACCCCAAGTATTCAAAGTGTTCTGCTTGATCTACATGGGGTAACTCAATCATTGGATACTGTGACTCGCTGGGGTTCAACATTTGCGATGATTGATCGGCTTCTCATTTTTCAATCTTACTGTGAACAAGTGGCGGCTGCTGGAACAAGAGAACTCAAGTTAACAAAAGCTGAATGGGGCGAAGTGAAGAACCTGCAAGACCTCTTGGCAAAACCAAACCAAACAACCATGAATCTTCAAGCTGTCGATGTAACCCCAGGAGTTTTAATGAAGGAATGGCAAAAAGTGTCAAAATTCTTGCAAGTAAATGGTGGACAAATTGCAGAAGGAATTCTATCCTCCATGAAGAAATGCAAAGAGAAGCTTTTTGACAATATTCATTTCCTTGCTGGAGTCTATGTTGACCCACAGTATCGGATTCTTCTTACCTCAAGGGAAATACCAAAGGCAAAGGAAGGGCTCCTTGGTATTGCTCGATGACTCGAAAAACAAAATCTATTCCTACATTTGAACTCGGTGAAAGAGGTTGAAGAAAATGAAACACAACAAAAGGAGTCATCAACAATCACATTTGTTTCAGAGTAGCAGCCGTGTTACTCTGTATTCGCAAAAAGAAAAGGAGGACTTGTGGCACCTTAGAGACTAACCAATTTATTTGAGCATAAGCTTTCGTGAGCTACAGCTCACTTCATCGGATGCATACTGTGGAAAATGCAGTGAGGATGTTTTATACAAACAGACCATGAAAAAATGGGTGTTTATCACTTCAAAAGGTTTTCTCTCCCCCCACCCCACTCTCCTGCTGGTAATAGCTTATCTAAAGTGATCACTCTCCTTACAATGTGTATGATAATCAAGATGGGCCATTTCCAGCACAAATCCAGGGTTTAACAAGAACGTCTGAGGAATGGGGGGGGGGGTGGTTAGGAAAACAAGGGGGAAATAGGTTACCTTGCATAATGACTTAGCCACTCCCAGTCTCTATTCAAGCCTAAGTTAATTGTATCCAGTTTGCAAATAAATTCCAATTCAGCAGTCTCTCGCTGGAGTCTGGTTTTGAAGTTTTTCTGTTGTAATATCGCAACTTTCACGTCTGTAATCGCGTGACCAGAGAGATTGAAGTGTTCTCCGACTGGTTTATGAATGTTATAATTCTTGACATCTGATTTGTGTCCATTTATTCTTTTACGTAGAGACTGTCCAGTTTGACCAATGTACATGGCAGAGGGGCATTGCTTGCACATGATGGCATATGTCACATTGGTAGATGTGCAGGTGAACGAGCCTCTGATAGTGTGGCTGATGTTATTAGGCCCTGCGATGGTGTCCCCTGAATAGATATGTGGGCACAGTTGGCAACGGGCTTTGTTGCAAGGATAGGTTCCTGGGTTAGTGGTTCTGTTGTGTGGTATGTGGTTGCTGGTGAGTATTTGCTTCAGGTTGGGGGGCTGTCTGTAGGCAAGGACTGGCCTGTCTCCCAAGATTTGTGAGAGTGTTGGGTCGTCCTTCAGGATAGGTTGTAGATCCTTAATAATGCATTGGAGGGGTTTTAGTTGGGGGCTGAAGGTGACGGCTAGTGGCGTTCTGTTATTTTCTTTGTTAGGCCTGTCCTGTAGTAGGTGACTTCTGGGTACTCTTCTGGCTCTGTCAATCTGTTTCTTCACTTCAGCAGGTGGGTATTGTAGTTGTAAGAATGCTTGATAGAGATCTTGTAGGTGTTTGTCTCTGTCTGAGGGGTTGGAGCAAATGCGGTTGTATCGTAGAGCTTTGTGGTTTCGGAAAGTTCACATAGCAGGCTGTTCTCAGACTTCCGTCTCCACTCCGAACTTGTTCGAGCATCCATCCCTGAGAGTCTTCAGCCATCACAGGGAAATGGAGATAATTCAAGCACCAGTTCTTCAGAAGATGACGCCTTTGAAAAGGAATTGGATAAACAAGAAAGACGCCGGCAAGTTTCTGCGATTCACAATTGTAATGCATTATTCGAGAGAAACTTTCGGGAAGATTATGAGGCGATGGAGTCTATTTGTAGGCTAAAAGTTAAGTCTGTTTTTGAGGCCATTCATAGCTACCCACACCGCATTCAGGCTGCCTGTAGAATTTCTTCAAGCATGCCAACAACTCAAGATAGTGTAGAGCAACTGTTTTCGGCTTTAAATTTAATTTTAAATTATTTACGGCAGGCTATGAAAGACAACTTGATTGCTGCAATAATTTTTTACAGAATGAATTATAATGATTCTAGTTTGTATCATTGTTGATGACATTTAAATTGTTTTAAAATCTGAATAAAAATAATGTTTTTTCAAAATTACAGTATGCACTTTTTTATTTAATTAAAAATTAATTTGAGTCGGAGCGCGGAGCGGATTCAGAGCGGAGCTGGAGCAGTCACTGTTGGTGCCGGAGCAGAGCTGGAGCAGAGCAATTCAAAAATTTGATTGCTCCAAATCCTTGGCTTATACAACAATCTGTAACCCACTAACCCCCTCTTTTTTGTCCTATGACTGCAGAGGTGTTAACAGGCCACTCTACCTTGAATGGTCCCTTAGAATATGTGCTAACTACTTATGCTAAACAATCTGTTCCACCTTGCTTTTAGCTGCAGTGCTCAAAGTAGCTTTCCCAGACCTGAAGAAGAGCTTTGTGAAGCTCGAAAGCTTGTCTCTCTCACCAACAGGAGTTGGTCCAGTAAAAAAATACTACCTCACCACTTTTTCTCTCTAACATCCTCGGTCCAACACAGCTAAAACTACTCGATATACAGCATATTTTAAGTCACTTTCAAAGCCAAATACTACTACTTAATGATAGGTTTGTGCGGTCATCATTTAATTCAAGACTAACAATTCAACCAAAGTTTGATAAAATAATTAGGACAATTCTAATATTAGTCCGATTTTCCTCTGCTCTCATTGTTACGCTCTCTCCCTTTCCCACCACTCTTTGCATATTTTCTGTCTTTTTAAATTATAAAACTCTTCAAGGCAGAAACTTTTTTCTTCCTACAGATCTATACAGCGTTTAGTAAATTTTGACCGGTATTATAAGAAAAATGGTTTATGATTTCGTCTGAAGACCTTTGATATATTTTGTTGTAATTAACAATTGATTGTCATTTATGCTATATACGTGTATTATTATGGTCTAAACATTCATGATATAATTGAGGGATTTATTCTGGTATTTTTGAAATATATGTGCCCACGTTAGGAAAGTATGAGTCTTTGTCCCCCTCCAGTGACCAATGCATAGGATGTTTAGGAGTCTGCTACTGTTGCCAGCTGAAAGAACTGTCTTACATGCTTTTAGCACTGAAGGTTCCAGGTTCAAACACAGCTGTTAGTCCAGGTGGCATTCACAGACTAAGGCCAGGTCTACACTAGAAAGTTTTTTCAGCATAGCTATATCAGTCAGGGTTGCCCGCAAAACCCTCAGCATGGATGCAGCTATGACAACAGAAGAGTGATTCTATCAACATAGCTTATATTATTTGGGGACACGGTGTTACTATGCAAACAGAAAAACTCCTCCTGTTAGCATATGCTGCATTGGCATTAGGAGGCTCTATATCAGTTTATCTGGATCACCAAAGCACTACAGTGCTTGTATGAGCTGAATTGGAAAATACTATTTCTTTTGTTTATCTTTTTACAGTGCAAATATTTGTAATAAAAGATAATAATATAAAGTGAACACTGTACACTTTGTAGTCTGTGCTGTAATTGAAATCAATATATTTTAAAATGTAGAAAAACATCCAAAAATATTTAAATGGTATTCTGTCATTGTTTAACAGTGCGATTAAAACTGCAATTAATCATGATTTTTTTTATCTTGTGATTAATCAATTAATTTTTAATGGTCTGTTCACAGCGGAATTCATTTGGGGCAGGGACTGTCTCCCACTATGTGTTTGTACAGCACCTAGCACAATGAGGCCCTAATTTTGGCTGGGGCCAATAGGCATTATTGTAACATAATAGTATCTGCGTTTAAATTTAATCTCGTCCTCACTCCAGTTATAATGTTTTAACTTCTCACATGTAATACACATGTATATGGAATGTTGGAATAAACAATTACAACATTTATTAACAGACACAACATAGGGATATATGGAGATGAGCAAAGCCTTCACTGACCTTGTACCAAATTTAAGATAATGGATTAATGGTTTTTGATACTGTCCAAAGTATATAGAATATGGGCATGGCCTTATATATATGTTGACATGATTGTGGGAAAGTTGGTATTGTCTTTGTCCCAAAACCTGGAAACATTGTATTAGTTGATACACGTGAAAAGTCCCATTAGTGCAATGTTGAAGATAATGTGACTGTAGTCTACTCAAGATTTAGAGAGTTTGGTAATACAAAAGAAAACAAAAAGGAGCAAAAAAATGTTATGGTGCCTAAGAGCAACTACAGATTAAACAAAAATAAACCTTTTTTGGTACATATCTATGTAATATTGCTAGAAAAATGCTCTACACACTGCTGATAAAATTCTATATAGTATCTTGACTACTGTAATATATTTTAAAATAAAAGTTTAACAAAGCAAATGCAAAAATTTGTGGTAACAGAATGACAAAGTTATGCAATTAAAAATCACAATAGATCAGGAAATGGAAGAGTTAAGGCCCCAATCCTGAAACTAGATGCACACAGGTACACTCCTGCATTAACTTCAATTGGCACCGTGAGGACAAATCATTTTGGGGAAGTTCTATGGCTGTGTTATACAGGAGATTGGATTAGATGATCACAGTGGTCTCTTCTGACCTTGGAATCTATGACACAAGAATCTGCTTCTGTTGATATAATTGCAAGATCAACAGAAAATTCCCCTATCCATGTGCACATATGGATTACTTTTTATTCCTGTTTACCTCATTAGAATGTGTAATTATTATTAACGTTAAATTCTGTATTGTAATATACATGATGTACAATATGGTCATACAGACACGAAAGTTGCGATATTACAACAGAAAAACTTCAAAACCAGACTCCGGCGAGAGACTGTTGAATTGGAATTCATTTGCAAATTGGATACAATTAACTTAGGCTTGAATAGAGACTGGGAGTGGCTAAGTCATTATGCAAGGTAACCTATTTCCCCTTGTTTTTTCCTCCCCCCCCCGACGTTCTTGATAAACCCTGGATTTGTGCTGGAAATGGCCCACCTTGATTATCATACACATTGTAAGGAGAGTGATCACTTTAGATAAGCTATTACCACCAGGAGAGTGGGGTGGGGGGAGAGAAAACCTTTTGTAGTGGTAAACACCCATTTTTTCATGGTTTGTGTGTATAAAAAGATCATCTGTACTTTCCACAGTATGCATCCGATGAAGTGAGCTGTAGCTCACGAAAGCTTATGCTCAGATAAATTGGTTAGTCTCTAAGGTGCCACAAGTACTCCTTTTCTTTTTGTGAATACAGACTAACACGCCTGTTACTCTGAAATATGGTCAAGTTAACATTGCTGCTGGAACCTTTCCTTTTGCTCCTGACTTCTGATTTTAACTCTGCAACTTTATCATTGCACTGTCTTTTTAAAAATAATTTATCATACTGTTCCTTAGTGGAGCAGTTGAATTTTGTGTCTACGTATTGGTAAAATTAACACTAAAGACCATATGCGAGAATTTTTCCCACTATCATGAAACTGCTTTAAGAAACATTCTGGTGCTTGTCTTAATGAAATTACAAGATGCCCAAACTACAGTCATGGTTGAGTGCTGAGATCTTCTCCATTTTTTTGAGTGGTGAATAAATCAAGTTTCTGTTGTCCTAACTGTGGTTTTATTAAGTCAGTGACCATTTCTGATCTTATTTTTTGTCACCTGTAATACGAGGTAAGAAAAGTATTAGTGTCACACCAAAAAATAACCTACTGAAACCAATATATTGAGTTTTACTGAAGTACTTGCAAGAAATGTTTCTGTGTGTGCGTAACAAGTACCAGGGAGCTATGCTTGACAATGAAATATTAATAATTCTACCTAATCAAATCTCTCTAAATAAAGAAACTTCCTTAAAAATTGTGAAATAATTGACTAATACATTAAATCCCCATTCTCATTGCCATCTTAAAAAAAAAAATCCGACTAGCCAGTTGGCAGATAATTAGAACATAATACTTCCCGAAGAAATAACTGCAGTTTTCTTAAAGAAGCTGTTAAGTTTTATAGACTTTCAAATAGTTTACCTCTTATGAAGTTCAAGCAGAAGTGCAATGCTTGAAAAATAGTGAGAATAAGTGAGCCTTTTAAATTATCTTGAGACACTAAGGATATCTTTGTTGCATTAGTAGTTAGTAATTGATGCATTCATCCTGATTCCCATCTTTGCTGTTGCAGCAAGTCCCAGAAATTAGCATAACAATCCCAAGAACAAATGGGTCCCTAGTTGCAAGTTTCTCTGCTTCTTATTTTTTCATTCATTACTGTGATTTGTGTCTGGTGTTTCACCACAGATATTTTGTTTGCATGAAAATACACATTTACGATTCTCTTATTTTATACTTGTTTTTCGAGCAATTGAATGTGTAGCGCTGATATGCCATATCAATGATTATACTGCAAAACTAATAAAAATGCTATACATGACACCTCTCATTAGTATCTTTTAATGATATTTTTAAATTCTTAATTTACTTCTTGAGACCCTGCATTATGGCTGCAGGAATAACAATTTTATGGTCTCTTTTTTTCTCCTGCACTGTATAAGAAAGATTTCCACAGAAGCTTGTGAAACACAATTCTAAAAGGTTTCAGAGTAGCAGCCGTGTTAGTCTGTATCCGTAAAAAGACAAGGAGTACTCGTGGCACCTTAGAGACGAACAAATTTATTAGAGCATAAGTTTTCGTGAGCTACAGTGTTACCATACAGACTGTAACAAGAGTGATCAGGAAAGGTGAGCTATTACCAGCAGGAAAGCTGGGGCGGGGGGGGACTACAAAAGGTACATTGTTTCATGTTCTCTGTGTATATAAAATCTCCCCACTATATTTTCCACTGTATGCATCCGATGAAGTGAGCTGTAGCTCACGAAAGCTTATGCTCTAATAAATTTGTTAGTCTCTAAGATGCCACAAGTACTCCTTTTCTTTTTACAATTCTAAAAATATCTACATACATTTCTGCTTTATTTTTACACTATATAAATAGCACAAACATAATTTTATAGTAGTAACAAATGTCTAAGATCTGAGAATAAAGGTGGCAAAGTGTGAAACAAATGTGCTGATTTCATTTTGCAGTATCTAAATATTGCAAGCCTAAAACCATGCTGTTTTTCAAAAAGTGGCAAATAAGAACATGAAAGTTTCTGTATCAGAAGATATTTTTAAGTAGTTTTTCTGCCTGTGGTGTATATGTTCTGTGGATAAATAGGACTTCAAAAAGCCTTTAAAAGTTTTATACCTTGCTCTGTTGTAAACAGATTTGTGTTTAATTAATGGAAGGCAAAGTTGAGGGATACAATTAACATGCTCAATTTAAAAAATAATAAATAATTAGCACTTATATAGAGCCTTACATGTTCAAAGCACTTTACAAACTATACCTAATCCTTAACACTCCTCTGGGGAGAGAGAAATATTAATAAGGATCAGATACTACATTAATAAGAATAGCCTCTGTAATTAAACAGCCAGGATAAAAAAATTACAAGGATTATCAATCCTCATGTTTTAGGGTAAGAACTGATCATGCTAGGCATCAATCCTGAAGTGAGCTCCATGCAGACCTCTTTCCCCCCCCCCTCCCTTTGCCCCTTTGTGGCTATTTTTGGGTGCCGGAGTCTGCTCACATGGAGTTAATTTGCAGGATTGAGGCCTAAATGAGGTCAAGAAGAAATTTCAGTCTATAGTGTATTTCTACACAAAGTGAGATTTATGCCTTCTACTTAAACTTTCATTTATAAGGCTACAGGCTGGAAATGGTTCTACCTAAAATTATAGGAAAATTGTTGATATTTGTTAAAAGTTTCCTTTCCATGTTTGACTTATTATTGCAGGAAAAGCCCCATTCACCCCTTGAAACATATAAGATCATTTGTCCCACAAACAAGGGAGGCTGTTAAGAAGTAACTTTCTAGAAGCAGCTTTTAAGAGTCTTGTCCCAGAATGAGATGTGAAAGAATTTTTTTTTTTACATTGAAATCCATAAAGGTGTTTTCAATCTGGATCAGAAAAAATATTAGTTCAAACTAAACTGGAAAACCCAAAAGGAGCATGATCTTTAACAGGGTTCTGTTTTATGGTAGGTTTTTTTCTTCTTTTTTGCCATATGTGGTGTTCAAATCAGTGGTGTCAGCATGGCATATCTTTTTTAAGAGCAAGGAGCTCAGGCTGTAATATTAAAGCTTTGTTCTTAAAGCTTTGTGCTCCCAGTTTTCTACAGCTTGGTGCTGCCTTCTGATTAGTGAGCTGTAGAAGTAGCTTGAGTCAAATGTTATAAGAATGGAAAACAAGGAAACTCTAAAAACACTTCTCACATTCACTTAAAATTGACTAAAGCTTTTTCAGAAAAAAACTTTCAGGCGTTGACCTTGTAATACGGCAAGTTTTACCCCAAATCTAATTTTTGCAGGTGGATTTTATAAGGCACTGATACCATGGTATTATAATATAAACATTGAACAGCCTCAGTTATGACAGTGCTAATAGCACCACTATCACCCAATTAAATTGGTTTCAGCCTATGCGATTGGTAGATATATGATTTCTTATTTAAGAGCCACTGTAACAATGTTGTTGCAGACTAATGGTCTTTTCTACTTCTAGGTAAATGTCAAGGTCAAATGAAGGTATTTGTAGAAAAGTTATCATAAAAGTTATCGGCTTTTGGAGAAAGCTGAGTCAAGCAAATGCTCTGAGATGAGCAGTGTTACATTCTTTATAATTAAGACTAGCACGTTTAGGTCAACCTCATCATTCTTCCGTGCACTGCATTATGGGACATAAAAGGCTCAGAAATAATATTTGCTCTCAAAGTCCCTCAGATGGACACAGTTTAGGAAATCTGTTTGCAAAAAATATAATCCAAGATTAGATGCATAAAGTGGTAATAAGAAATGAAAACAAGAGGCTCTCAGACTCACTTGCTGAAAGATAAAGATTTTTAAAAACAAAAGCACCCTGTGCAAGTTTTATAGAAGTTGGTGCCATGGGAGAAAAGGGAAAGCTATAATTTGAGGAACAAGCATTTGTTTTCTTTTTAATAGAGAGAAAACCAAATCTATCCACTATCTTTGGTCCTGATCTTGCAAGCTGGTTTGTCCATATGGAACAGTATACAAGATCTTGACCCCATGCACTTTCTTTCTAAGATTATTTTGCTGACAAAAGAAAAAAGAGATGTTCTTTTTCTGGAAGGAAAATATCATCTCAACCTTTTCAGGAACAATAAGATGCACTTATATAGTGCCTTACCCAAAGATACAAAATCACTTTAAAATTGTGATGTTTCACAGCAACGCTGTGAGAGATAGGAAAAGAGATGGACTAAATTGTACCTAATTTGGTATTTAACTAACCTGTTTATGAGCCAGCTTCTTGTCATTTAAAACTTGAACAGGGCCCTAAACTATTCGAGTTTTTTGTTTGTTTGTTTGTTTTACATTTCCACACAATTCTGCATGGCCCGATTTCATCCACAAGCTAAAGTGATGACACCACAACAGCCCATTCTGGAGTCATTTCTAGTCTAACTCAAACCACAAAAAACATACTAGTCAAGTGAGATTTTTAGACGGAAGTTCAGAATGGATCTGAATTTTAGATGCTAACCTACACGCTGTAGTAGATGTGTTAAACTTAGCCAAACATTTAAAAATAGCAGTTTGTTTGCATATGTATTAACACAATAGGGAAGACTAATAGGGATAACAGGAAAGGATAGGGAAGAAAAATAGCTTTAGGGAAATAGAGTCACTCATATTAACAAGCACATTTGTTTTCTCAGATATATTTTTCCCAAGCCCTGAAATTGGAGCTCCATCAGTGTATTTTAGGATTTCTTATAACACTTATCATTTAGCTATCTAAACATTTCCCAAGCAAATGAGGTCTTTACAAGAGGTCCCTAGTGGACTTTCCAAAGTCTTCTGCTTTTCTTCTTAGTTAAAAGAAGCTATTGTTGGAGTACGTAAAGGCATCTGTGTCACTGTGGTAGAGACTAGGTAAGTTATCTACAAACAAAGAACCACCTTAACAATTTCTCTTTATTTATCTGCTGGCGCATAACCAGGAGTTGGGAACAGTTAAACAGTACCTGTTTGTGTTGTAGCTGGCTCTATTCAATCCTAAAATCCAGTTCCCCAGAAAGGTTAAGGAAACGAGTAAATCAAACTAACTAAAAGAATTCACTTGTAATTAAAATACTACTGCACGGGGCTTGATGATAGTCAATTGAAAATGTGGGAAGTCAGTGGTTTCCTACTGCCTCTATTTAAGATTGACCCTTTTGCAGTAGCATCCTGGGAAATGGTGAGGAGCCTGGGGCCCATTATAAATAGGACCTCTTAACAGCAAAAAAGAGGATGTGTTACCAAGAATGAGTTAGGCTGATGAAATAATGTCTGATAGTATTCCAGTTGGCTCTGTTCAGAGTTTGTAGCGTTTACAAGCATTTTATTTAGGGGCAGGGAGGGTAGCTGTTTATGAGTATAGCACAGAGGTGATTTATTTAAAAATGCCATTTGTTTTAAAAAGGAGGCTCTTTAAAGAGCACAGAATCTGTCTAAAACTCAGGATACAATTTGCTAATAGTAATTGAATGAGTGAATGGTGCTGTACACAGCAACATTCTGACAAAGTGATGTTTGGTCTCTGTTTATACCGTGGCTTCTTTTTTATCAGTACAACTTAGCTAGTAGCTCTTTGACCTCTGCAATAGGTTGAGTTCCCTTCATCAGAAGCGTGCAGGTGGACATCACAGTGCACTATTAGGAGTTATTGCACTGTTGGAGGACCCTTTACCCCATCTTGTGCCTGTAAGAGTGGATGATCCTATCACTCTTTCAGAAAAGTGAAGCTGATTGTCCTAGTGCTCAGAGGAATGTTCTCTCACCAATTAAAGGAAGCTATTAGTACTGATCAGAAACTATAAAACAAAGTCAGTGAATATCCAGTAGAATCTTTTAGCGAATTCATTTTGACTTTGTTGTCATCCCTTTTGTGTTTGCTTTATATGACTATCCTTGTTAGTGGCAGAAATATTCACAAAGGCAGCACATTTTATGTGATTTTGGAAGATATTGGTACAAAGTTAAGTTTGAAATTGTGAATGGAAATATAACCCTTGAAATGATGTTTTTGGTCTATGCTCATTCAGTCAGTGGAAGGAAACATGCTATGTGACCTGTGTCTAAGCCAAACTAACTAGTATACTCACAATAAATAAATAACAAGACTTTAATTATACCAGTTCTAGGTGCCAGGGGGGAGAGTTATAATTGCTGTTCAAAAATGGCTTGAATTTGTAGGCTTTTGAGTTTAAAATCTGATTGCTAGTATTGTAGTAATGCTGCTCTCTGTGAGTTAATTATAACTGCAGAGTGAGTGATATGCTCTCTTACAAAGTAACTGTGTTACTGCATCTCTTTGGGGAGGGGGACGCGGTGGGGGTTCTTTGGTATAACCTGAGTATGTAAAAGTTGCTCTATCAAACCATGCTGCTCTATGAGAGAAACAAAGTTACTGGAACAATGTGTTGTCATAATATAAATGTAGCCCACTTGGAAAATGAATGTCTTGGTTTCACCTCAGTGTTTATTTTTGAGAAATGCCTCATGTTTGCCTTATTAATCTAGCAGCAGACACTACTATCCAGTGACAACATTCTGTTCCATTGACATTATCTCCTAAAGAAAAATATCTTTACGTTAGGTTATTTCTATCACAAAATGTCCACTTTATAGGGCTAGTGTTTATAGACATGTTAAAATAAGAATACATTCATACATGTTCAGTACTCTGAGGCTCTACATTAATAGTTTTTCAGACAATTTTCTGATCTCCCAGAGATATTTAGTGGGATTGTATTGCCTTGGTAACTTCCTTAGAGTGTGGAAAAACAAGTTTTCATGTAGTCTCTTGAAAAGAAATTTTCCACCAGTGGAACTGATTGCTATGATCCCCATCCTGCAAAGATTTATGCAGGCACTTAATGTGAGACCTATGAAGTCCCATTACGATGGCCTCTAATCCTCTCATTTATAATGGATTCAAAGACAGAGTGTTCAATGTTAGCCTAAATTAGCTCTCTGTCCAATACCACTTCTTGATTCCTATATTGCAGTGTGGAGAGTACTTTAATCCGCTCAATTATATATATATATATATATATATATATATATATATATATATATATATTTATTGCAAATCAGGCTTCTTCACCTGTACTTTGCGGTACTTAATTGGCAAAACTAGTGTCAAATATGACTCCACCAATTGTGGCAACACTAGGGTCAAATATACCCATAGTCCACATCTGGCCATTGTAATATTTGATCTAGTCCACTACTGAGCCATAGACTTTTTTTTTTTTCAGTATGTAAAGTAGGAAGGGGTGCGGAAAACAAACTCATATATTCACTATGCCCAGGTCTCCTGGGTAGTAGAGCACATTGTAGGAAATGACAGACTATGATGAGGAAGCAGGGGAATGCTTGTAATGGTGCCTCAAAGACTGAGGCGCTGAGTGAACTGGATTTAAGAGGTGTATGTTTATTTTCTTTGACTAAAGTAATTTCATCAGCCCATATTGGTATTACTGAAAATATTGGGTCTGCTTTTATGGCCTTTACTCACATGAGTACCCCCAGTGTCCACCCATTGCTACTGTTGATGTTTCTTTTTAAATATAGTATATTATAATTATAGGTCCCAATCCTGAAATTGGATCCAGTTGGGAAGATTCTTGTGGCCATGCAGAGCTCATTGGAGAATGAAGGCCATATTTTTGACAACAAAGCAGCCCGCATCCAAAGTAAGTTGCTTTGTTTAGAGAAAAGAGTTGACATAACACTTATGCTCTCAAATTATTTTCCAATAAGATGTTGCTACAGGAAAATAATGGTATGCTCCTTCCTAAAACCAGGAACTAATAATATTAAAAGCCATAACAATTATATAGCATCTTCTGTTCTAAAATGTAAAGTACTTTACAAATAGCAATTTTTGCAACCCCCTCTGAATCTAAGCTAATCCTGTTAGACCCACTTTACAGATGAGTAAATTGGGGCCCAAAGAGATTAAGTGATACACACAGCGAGTACCCATATCTTGCCACTAGACAAGACTCCTTTTCTTGGGAACAAAGGATAGTTAAAATGGGGTTTACATATATATATCTGTACAAAAAAATGAACCTGGCAGGAAGTCCCCTGAGCTTAGTTATAACAGAATGTTTGTACATTTTCCAGTTTGCATGCTGTGCACAATCTCTGTATTATAATTTCTTTTATTTGAAGGTGTGAATGTGAGAAAGAGAGACTGACTACACACAGCAGTACCCTAAGTTCTGTTTTAAACAAAATGAAGCCCCCAAACAATAATGGTAAATACCCATTTCCCCCTCTTTCTTATTTAATACAAAAACAGTTGTGGTTCTATACTTTTATAAGAATGGAAGGAACTTTAGCTAATTGAACATGGTAGTTAGAAATGGTGCATGTGATTGTGTTCTCACATTGGTGTGAATCAGAAGCAACTTCATTGCAGTGAATGACATTTCATTGGTGCAAATATAGTAGATGAGGACAAGGATCAATATGCTTTTTTTTCTTGAAATACTCTGTCCAGATGCTTAATATGAAGTATAATAATAATGATAATAATTAATAGGTGAAAGCTGCCAAGAGGTCAGAGCACCCTTTCTGACCCTTCAGAACTGCAGTGGAATTACAACTTCTGGTAAATCAATAGGTTAAGTGTATACATTTTCACCTGAAAGATGGGGCTTGCAGCAGCATAGTGCTCCCTAATGCCATGGTGAAGTACTGTTCTGAATGATGGATAAAAGTCTACAAAAAGAAAAGGAGTACTTGTGGCACCTTAGAGACTAACAAATTTATTTGAGCTTAAGCTTTCGTGAGCTACAGCTCACTTCATCGGATGCATTCAGTGGAAAAAAAGTCTAGTTTATCTACTCCAGACTGAGGCGTAGCTCATAAAAAGCTGTATCCCACTCTATTGACTTCAGTGGGAACAGGATCAGGCTTGGTGTAGAGGAAGAGTCATCGGTACTCCAACCTTGAGCTATTCCAGATTCCCAGTGCCAATAATAGATTAGTTTCATTTGGTCAAACCTGGCAGTTCCCAAGAATTGACACAGATTGTCTCTATCAGTGGTTTCAGCTACAGAAAGAGAAATTTAGAAAAAAATGTCCTCCCACCTCAGTCTGATGACCTGCAGATGTACTTGGTGGAGCCAGACCAAGAACCTGTCTTTGATCACAAATGTCAGGCAGTACAAGAAAAAGTAAGTTTTATAATGCACCTGCAATTGTTTTCTACCTCAAGGCTACTTAAACTTTGTGACATCAAGGACTGCTTTGGGAACTTTTGAGAAGGACCCCACTTTTTCCTCATTCTTATCCCTCCTAATAACTGACTTCTTCCACAAGGCTCAGAAATTAAGGAATGAAAACACCACATGCACTATCACAACTTTATAAAAGAACCTTTCAGTCCATCTTGTCGTATCTGTGTTTGTCTTTTAGACCATACGCTCCTTGGGGCAGGGACAGTCTGTAGACGTGTCTTGTACGTGCTGACCACATGACTTGCTTATAACAAGTTTTGAATGGCACATGTAACTAGGATTCACATTTACACAAATTATTTTTAGTAAAGATAAATGCAAACAACCACAATATTTGCTTGTACTTCGTATTACATATTCTCTCTCTGGTATAGAACTAAAAGATTATTCCTTGTTTGTGTTTACCAGCTGTCATAAACAAATAAAGCAAGTAATCTGCTTTATCCCCTCTCCCTGAAGCAGTGGGTTGCATTTAAGAATACAAAAGGCCACTAAAGGACCTAGAGCTTTGAATGCCCTCCTCTTATTCTGATTATTCAGCTGATTTTTTAAAGACCCCTCTGGAGACTATTATCTTAGGTAATTGTATGTCCCCCAATCATAGAATCATAGAATATCAGGGTTGGAAGGGACCTCAGGAGGTCATCTAGTCCAACCCCCTGCTCAAAGCAGGACCAATCCCCAATCAAATCATCCCAGCCAGGGCTTTGTCAAGCCTGACCTTAAAAACGTCCAAGGAAGGAGATTCTACCACCTCCCTAGGTAACGCATTCCAGTGTTTCACCACCCTCCTAGTGAAAAAGTTTTTCCTAATATCCAACCTAAACCTCCCCCACTGCAACTTGAGACCATTACTCCTTGTCCTGTCCTCTTCTACCACTGAGAATAGTCTAGAACCATCCTCTCTGGAACCACCTCTCAGCTAGTTGAAAGCAGCTATCAAATCCCCCCTCATTCTTCTCTTCCGTAGACTAAACATTCCCAGTTCCCTCAGCCTCTCCTCATAAGTCATGTGTTCCAGACCCCTAATCATTTTTGTTGCCCTTCGCTGGACTATCTCCAATTTATCCACATCCTTCTTGTAGTGTGGGGCCCAAAGCTGGACACAGTACTCCAGATAAGGCCTCACCAATGTCGAATAGAGGGGACGATCATGTCCCTCGATCTGCTCGCTATGCCCCTACTTATACATCCCAAAATGCCATTGGCCTTCTTGGCAACAAGGGCACACTGCTGACTCATATCCAGCTTCTCATCCACTGTCACCCCGAGGTCCTTTTCCGCAGAACTGCTGCCTAACCATTCGGTCCCTAGTCTGTAGCGGTGCATTGGTTCTTCCGTCCTAAGTGCAGGACCCTGCACTTATCCTTATTGAACCTCATCAGGTTTCTTTTGGCCCAATCCTCCAATTTGTCTAGGTCCCTCTGTATCCTATCTCTGCCCTCCAGCGTATCTACCACTCCTCCCAGTTTAGTATCATCCGCAAATTTGCTGAGAGTGCAATCCACACCATCCTCCAGATCATTTATGAAGATATTGAACAAAACCGGCCCCAGGACCGACCCCTGGGGCACTCCACTTGACACCGGCTGCCAACTAGACATGGAGCCATTGATCACTACCCGTTGAGCCCGACAATCTAGCCAACTTTCTACCCACCTTATAGTGCATTCATCCAGCCCATACTTCTTTAACTTGCTGACAAGAATACTGTGGGAGACCGTGTCAAAAGCTTTGCTAAAGTCAAGAAACAATACATCCACTGCTTTCCCTTCATCCACAGAATCAGTAATCTCATCATAGAAGGCGATTAGATTAGTCAGGCATGACCTACCCTTGGTGAATCCATGCTGACTGTTCCTGATCACTTTCCTCTCGTGTAAGTGCTTCAGGATTGATTCCTTGAGGACCTGCTCCATGATTTTTCCGGGGACTGAGGTGAGGCTGACTGGCCTGTAGTTCCCAGGATCCTCCTTCTTCCCTTTTTTAAAGATTGGCACTACATTAGCCTTTTTCCAGTCATCTGGGACTTCCCCCATTCGCCACGAGTTTTCAAAGATAATGGCCAATGGCTCTGCAATCACATCCGCCAATTCCATTAGCACTCTCGGATGCAACTCGTCCGGCCCCATGGACTTGTGCACGTCCAGCTTTTCTAAATAGTCCCTAACCACCTCTTTCTCCACTGAGGGCTGGCCATCTACTCCCCATGTTGTGATGCCCAGCGCAGCAGTCTGGGAGCTGACCTTGTTCGTGAAGACAGAGGCAAAAAAAGCATTGAGTACATTAGCTTTTTCCACATCCTCTGTCACTAGGTTGCCTCCCTCATTCAGTAAGGGGCCCACACTTTCCTTGGCTTTCTTCTTGTTGCCAACATACCTGAAGAAACCCTTCTTGTTACTCTTGACATCTCTTGCTAGCTGCAGCTCCAGGTGCGATTTGGCCCTCCTGATTTCATTCCTACATGCCCGAGCAATATTTTTTACTCATCCCTGGTCATATGTCCAACCTTCCACTTCTTGTAAGCTTCTTTTTTATGTTTAAGATCCGCTAGGATTTCACCGTTAAGCCAAGCTGGTCGCCTGCCATATTTACTATTCTTTCGACTCATCGGGATGGTTTGTCCCTGTAACCTCAACAGGGATTCCCATTACCATGGTATCTAAGCACCTCACACCCTTTAATGTGTATATAGCCTTATAACTCCACTGGAGAGTAGAGAAGTACTTTTCCAAATGGGGGACTTAGGCTCAGAGACACAGAATGACTTGCCCAAGGTTACACAGAAAGTCCGTGATAGAGCGGGCAATTGAATCCAGGTCTCCCTAACCGTCAGACCATATTTCTTCTCTGGTAGTCTCACCAGGGATGCTGGAACAATTTATACAGTGGGGGAGCTAAGAGCCATTGAACTAAACTGTAAACCCTTTATATGATGCAAACCACTTCAGGTCAGGGGGTGAAGCAGCACCCCCAGTGCTACTTGTTCCAGAACCAATGAGTCTCGCTGGATGATTCCAGTGCCAACCATCTTCCACACGTCTCCAAAGAACTAAGCTTTTGTATGCATCAAATTGCTTTAACTTTAAAAACTCTAATCTAAAGGGATATTTGTTTTGGGGTGTGTGCCCTTATTCCTCCCCCTCCCCCCCCCATTATTCTACTGAATGTAGAAATAAAATCATACAAAAACTAGGATGTGCCTTAAATAGTCCAATTATGGCTCTTTACTGATTTCTCACAATATCAGCAAAACTTGATGGGTTAATTTTCTTTGAGTGCTGTGGTGACTTGCATGCACAACTTCCAGTAACAATAATTGGAGGTGCATGAACCTTTCTCTATGTGACAGAGGGCATGCATTATGTGGATATAGGCAGGGTCTGAATGAGCTGTCTATTGATGATCTGGGGGAAAAGACTTTAGGAGCAGATCGTATTTGCATGGGACCTACCCTTCCGCAGACAAAGCAACTATGCCAAAGTGATCAGTTTGGGCTGGTTTTGAGTTACAATTCACATTCGTATTGAATGCAGGGGTAATGAAAGGTTACATTTACTGTATGAGTAAGGGGCAGCAGAACTATTTAGCACACCCTGACTGAGGGGGTCACCCTAAACTGAGCTTCACTTGCTAAGCAGGTGGTAGGGATGCCAAATCCCACTGCAAATGAGAGGGGGTGGGAAAAGGTGACTTTACTGTATGGTGTGGACTCTGCCTAAAGAGCCTTAGACACCATTTGACCCTCCCCGCTCCAGACAGAACTGATTGGACTCACTTGAGAGTCCATGTTTCTGTTCAGGGATAACTAGAGCCAAAATCTCTGATGAGCAGGTCTACAGGATAAGCCTTAGACTGGGAGAGAGAGACAGTGTGCAGTGACATGAAGAGGGAAGAGCAGTGAGGTTCCCCACTACCTAGAGAGAGCTGTGAGAGATGAAATCACTAGGAGGTGGGCTAAGTGGTGGAACCTCAGAATACAATATCGCAGAAGTGGCCATGAGTGGCAAGCAGCTGTGACACGGGTGGCTCCAAGTGACCAGTGGCAGCAGAGATAATGGTGGCAGAGAGCCAGACGCAGAGCAGCAGCAGAGGCATTGCTCGGGCCCCCCTACCGGCCCCATTTTCAGGGGTGGGAGGTGAACCTGAATGAATGCACCTCTGAACTCTGGGTCTTTTCTGACCAGCAATAACCACTGTGAGTGGGATGCAGCAGCTGGAGAGGGGAGTGGCATGTTAAAGGGCCATTCGTTCATTGGACTTTCACACTGCAAGGTGGGAAACTGAGGCAAAGGACACTGCCCAATGTACTGTTGGGTGGGTGTTTGCTTATGGTGAAATGCTTTTGAATTGTGGTAATGGTGTTTTCCCAAATTAATGCTGGTTTCCCTTTCCCTTCTAATAAAAGTTTTCTTCTGTTATACGCAGACGCAGTGGTTTTGAGTGGGGAAGTATTCCCTCTTAAAGGTGCCTGGGGTGGTGTTTAATTTTCCCAGATTACGGGATGGTGGCTTGAGTGAATTCTGTTTTGTATTGTTAAAAGGAACTCCTAGATATTGAACTCTGCCCTTGTAGCTGCTGACTCCACCTGGCAGAAGGGTCTGAATGCAGACTGTCATGTGGGTAACAGAGGAAAAGGAAAAGTGCTGTTGGCAATTTAAGGAGCAAAATGTTCATGTGACCATATGGGTTAATAGAGATTTGAAGCCATCATTTGAAACAATACCCCATGTTTCTTTTTTTAGTGAAAAGCATTTTGCCATTTTTACATGTATCAGCTATTCCTGCATTTTACCAAATTCACAGCGACTGGGTAAAAGTTGGCAAAAAAATGTAAAATTTAATTGGTAATTTGGAGCCTGCTCTGAGTGCAGCACTGCGATTGAGGGTCACAATGATTTTGAGTGAATGGCTTCAGAATTATAGAAGTTAGAGATGGAAAAGACCTGTGAGATCATCTAGTCCATCTTCCTACCCATGAAAGATTATTTAAAGTGCTCCAAAACTGAATCTAGCTCAGTGTGTCTGCTACAAATTCCCCTTATTCTTTACATGACTTAGAATAGTAATGAAATGTTGGATAATACAGGCATGCTCTATTAGCTAGACAATGCATTTTGGACTTCTGACTTTGATCTTTAAAAAATTCACGACACACATCTCTTTGTCGTTTATTAGGAGCCAGTAGTCAACAGGGATGATGGGTAAAGCCTTGAAACCATAAGAAAACACAAATTTAAATTGTTAGGTCATCCAAAAGAGAAATCACATTAAATCACTTAACTCAGTTTCTTTTTTACACAGCAGTTTGTGCTCTTAGAGGAAGAATAATCACTCTGTAGAAAGGCCATAATTTCTCCCTTACAAAGGAGCCCTTTTCCGAGCACGTAAAGTGCCAGTTTGTACAGTATAACCTCTGCTTTCATTATATCAAGGTTGTATCTGATTAGGATATAAGACAGATGAAGGGGATGCTGTACCAAAAAGAAAAAAAGAAGTTTTAGTTTTGGGTCACTTGTAGAAGTGGTTCATCACTTTTATTGGAAATGTTTTCAATACCATTCAAGATAGGTTCAAATATATCAGCCTCTAAAGATCTGTATGTGATATATTTTCTGCACTTTGATGTGCTTATTTGGAAGTTGACCTGCATTCAGTACTACTACATGCTGCTTTTCAGTGTTCTGAGGACATAGGACAGAAGGAGAATGGAGCTCTGACAGCCCTACTTGTAAAGTGACAATACTGCCTCCCAGTGGCTTTGTGTGTCATTCTTTACTGGCTTATTGAAATTTAAAACTGACTGAACTGAATCATTTTTCCTTTTTCTTTAAGAGCTAAATAAATAAAAATATTGTTTTCAGCTGCATTCTTTGATTTGTATAATAATAAAGTAATACAGATTTAAAAATTATTTAAGTGAACTGGCCTGGTGTAGACAAACCATAGGAAAAATAATAAGTATTTTTATGCATTAATTTTGATATGTCTTTAAATCACACAATTCTCACACAGAAACTCTTGCTACATGATTTTTTTTCTGCCTGTTGAGCTGGAAACATTTTAAGAGAGCACATAGATGTGTTTTTAAACAATCAAATGTGGGCACAAAATAATTCCCTTTCCAATATGTAGTGCAAAATTTGAAGGGGTGTCAAATGACTAAAAAAAATTAAGTCACAATTAATTGTAGTTTTAATGACACAATTAAACAATAATATTATTTATTTAGATTTGTGGATGTTTTCTACATTTTCAATTACAATGCAGAATACAGTGCTCACTTTATATTATTATTTTTTATTACAAATATTTTCACTGTAAAAAGAAACAAACAAAATAGCATTTTTCATTTCACCTCATACAAGTACTCTAGTGCAATCTCTTTATTGTGAAAGTGCAATTTACAAATGTAGAATTTTTTTTTACATAATTGCACTCAAAAACAAAATAATATAAAAGTTTAGAGCCTACAAGTCCACTCAGTCCTACTTCTTGTTTGTCTTAGCAATTGGCTGAACAAGTTTATTTACATTAATGGGAGATAATGCTGCCCGCTTCTTATTTACAATGTCACCTGAAAGTGAGAAGAGGTGCTCACATGGCACTGTTGTAGCTGGCAATGCAAGGTATTTACGTGCCAGATATACTAAACATTCTTATGACCCTTCATGCTTTAAACACTATTCCAGAGGACATGCTTCCATGCTGATGAGACTCATTAAAATAATGTGTTAATTACATTTGTAACTGAAGTCCTAGGGCAGTAGTTTTCAAACTTTTGTATTGGTGACCCCTTTCACACAGCAAGTCTCTGAGTGGGACCGCTCTTATAAATTAAACACACTTTTTTATATTTAACAGTATTATAAATGCTGGAGGCAAAGGAGGGTTTGAGTGTGGAGGTTGACAGCTGGCAACCCCCAGCTGTTAACCTCACAACCCCCTGAGCGGTCACGACCCCCAGTTTTAGAACCCCTGTCCTAGGGGAAAATTGCATGTCTCCTGCTCCTTGGTTTTACTCATATTCTGCCATATATTTTATGTTATCTCAGTCTCTGATGACCCAGCACATGTTGTTCAATTTAAGAACACTTTCACTGCAGATTTGACAAAACACAAAAGGTATCAATATGAGATTTCTAAAGATAGCTACAGCGCTATACCCAAGGTTTAAGAATCTGAAGTGCCTTCTAAAATCTGAGAGGGACAAGGTGTGGAACATGCTGTCAATAGTCTTAAAAGAGCAATACTCCAATGCAGAAACTACAGAACTTGAACTACCAAAAAAGAAAATGAACCTTCTGTTGGTGGCATCTGACTCAGATGATGAAAATGAAAGAGCATCAGTCCACACTGCTTTGGATCATTATAGAGCAGAACTGGTCATAAGTATGTCCTCTAGAATGGTGATTGAAGCATGAAGGGACATGTGAATGTTTAGCATATCTGGCACCTAAATAGCTTGCAATGCCAGCTACAACAGTGTCATGTCATGTTTAGCAGATGACAGAACGAGGAGTAATGGTCTCAAGTTGCAATGGGGGAGGTTTAGATTGGATATTAGGAAAAACTTTTTCACTAAGAGGGTGGTGAAACACTGGAATGCGTTACCTAGGGAGGTGGTAGAATCTCCTTCCTTAGAGGTTTTTAAGGTCAGGCTTGACAAAGCCCTGGCTGGGATGATTTAACTGGGAATTGGTCCTGCTTCGAGCAGGGGGTTGGACTAGATGACCTTCTGGGGTCCCTTCCAACCCTGATATTCTATGATTCTATGATTCTATGTGAACACCTGTTCTCACTTTCAGGTGAGGTAAATAAGAAGCAGGCAGCATTATCTCCAGCATATGTAAACAAATGTGTTTGTCTTAGCGTTTGGCTGAATGAGAAGTAGGACTGAGTGGACATGTAGGCTCTAAAGTTTTACATTGTTTTGTTTTTGAGTGCAGTTATGTTAAAAAATCTTAATATTTGTAAGTTGAACTTTCACAATAAAGAGACTTCACCACAGTTCTTGTATGAGGTGAATTGAAAAATACTATTTATTTAGTTTCTTTTTTACAGTGCAAATATTTGTAATAAAAATAATATAAAGTGACCACTGTAAAAATATTCTGTATTGTAATTGAAATCAGTATACAGTAAAAGCTGTTTTATCTGGCATGTTGGGGGAATGGGGAGTGCTGGAAGTGAAAAATGCCAGTTAACTAAGAGGGAGGGAGTTTGGGTGCGGGAGGGGGTGCAGGGCGCAGGCTCTGGGAGGGAGTTTGGGTGTGGGAGGGGGCTTGGGGCAGCAGGAGTGCAGGGTACCAGATATGGGGGATGCTCACCTCGGGCGGTTCCCTGCAAGTGTGACCTGTCCTGACTGCTCCTAGGCAGAGGCACAGCAGGCAGCTCTGCGTGCTGCTTCCGCCCGCAGGCACCACCCCGGCAGCTCCCTTTGGCCATGGTTCCCAGCCAATAGGAGCTGTGGAGCTAGCACTCAGGGCAGGGTAGGGGCAGCGTGCAGAGCCCCCTCCTGCACCCAAACTCCTTCCCAAAGCCCGTATTTGAAAATGTAGAAAAACATCCAAAATATTTATAATAAATTTAAATTGGTATTATATTATTGTTTAATAGTGCAGTTAAAGCTGCAATTAATTGTGACTAATTTTTAATCTAGTTAATTTGTTTTGTATTAATTGCTTGAGTTAACTGCAATTAATTGACCACCTTAAAAATTTGTCTGCTTTTTTGCAGAATGCAAACACTACCTGGTGTTCAGGTAGGACATCAGCAACCTTCTACTGATCAATTACATGCTATCAGTGTCCGTCTGCATTGTTTAAGGCTACATCTGAACACCTGAATCCATTTGGGATATATGCATAAGGGAGGCTGAGGGATAGACTTTTTAAGTACTTGGCACCCACAAATGAGATCAAATTTTCAAAACAGGTCAGCTCTCATTTGGACACCAAAAGAAAGGCCAGATTGTCAAAAGTGTTTGGCACCCAGAAGCTCTCCCTGGGATGTTTATAGCCAGATTTTCAAAGAGCACTCAATGTTCTGAACACTTTTAAAAAATTGACCCTGATTGTAGGTGCCAAGCACTTTAAAATCTGTCATTAAAAGTTCATGTGTGCAGGCGTGCGTGCATGGGGGTGTTATCTGTATCTATGAATATACAGATGGCACAACATGTATGGAGCTGAAATTGTTAGTTTGTAGAATGAAATATAGAGGCTAGCATACAATGAGATCTTGCAATCTAAAACTCACTCAGGGTGTTTCAAGTGGGCCTCCCAGAAACTTGACAGAGAGCTTAGGAAAGAATAGGAGCTACACCTTGGACAACATGGGCAAGAATGTCTCTTTGGCACACACACTGAAATCTTTCCAAAATACTCTATCTTAATATCAAGAACAGGGAGAGAAAATTAAATTTGTAATAATGCACAGTAGACTTTAGGTTCTTAAGATTTCATTTTAAAATAAGTTTCTGTATTTTGTCAAGGTACAGACATTATTACAGTACTAGTAGCTGAAGGTCCATGCTGTCGCACAGTATAATTTGTAAAATTTTATATTAAAAAAGCCAAAAATCACTGAATACTTAAAAACTGGATGGTAACAGACTGCAAATCCCAGTGATGGTTGAACCTACTGATATTCTAAGCTCTCAACCATGCTTGCAGTTATTTCCATCACTTCACAAGGACTCAACAGATATTCTAGGCTTCAGGATGGTGTTGGGTTTGTTTTGTGCGCCGGTTGTTTTGGACTGGGAAAGTTGTGTTGATTTGTGTAGGTGGCAAATGAGGGGTATGTACTGCAATGAGAGGCTATGGGTGTTTGGGATTATGATGTATGCTGGTTGTGTTGTGTGGCTGGTTTTGAAGAATGGTGGCAGTTGGGCCAAGTAATTCATCTTCTGTGCAGTTTGCCTCATACAACCAATGAAATTGTTGCATGCAGATTAACTGTAAAGTCTGGTGACTGATAGTTACATCTGATATCACAATGATTTAGGACTGTTGGCATGGCATAAATACATGCCTTACTGTAGCTTTAGACCTCATGGGTATAATCTGTAAAGGCAAAATGGCTGAGAACTTAAACATCGGATAGTATCAGACCTTGACTCCCAGTGATGATTCAACCTGGTGATATTCTGAACAATAAGAGATGTCAACCACAGTTGTAGCTGTTTTCATCACTCCGCACTGCCTCAACAGACATTCTAGGCTTCAGATTGACACAGTGACAATCCTGGAATCCTATTATATAGATAAGCAAATATGCTTCTGCTTTATTAATTAGCACAGCTTTGCCAAAAGCTTGTGGAGGTAGAAACTTACTTCTCTTCCACCTATTTTTCTTCAATGGCTTGGTGAAATTCAAAGCCTCATTGGGATTATTAAATAAGTAATTTATATTTTCCCTTTTTCTTAAAAAATAAAGCTAACAAGGAAACTAGATGCAGAAACTATATTAATGTGATATTTATGTTGCACAGTTAAAATATCTCTCAACAAATGGAAAAGTCAAAGCTCTCATTGAAGCCAATGTCTGTCTTTTTTCTCGATTTCTTTCATAACAGGATTTGGCCTAAATTTTTCTTACCACATTGTTAAACTGCCCACGTTATCCAGGCCCTATAAACTCCAGGACCTGTAAACATTTAAGCTTACATTTGCAAAAGTAGCTAGTGATTTTTGAGTGCCCAACTTGAGACATATAAAAGGGTTATGATTGTCAAGGGCAGAGGCACTTCCTGAAAATCAAGTCTGTCGGGTGTCTCATGTTGGGCACCAAAAACTGAATCACCCATAATCAGCAGTGACTTCTGAAAATGTAGGCCTTTGATTATGATATATTAAGCAATAGCTAAAGATTTACAATAGCATTAAAAAACAGGAAAAGAATGTGATACATATATGCAACAAAGATGAGTTAATGCTATAGGAAAATTTGTTTTTTGCTGTTCCTGGAATTGTGATTTTTACCTTTAATCTTTATGCTATATTAACATATTTGCACATAATACCTATATTTATTGATTACATACACAGGTATATAAGTACCACAAACACAGGAATGAACTCAGTGGACCTGATTCTCCACTGCCTTGTGCACTCATTTACATCTGTGCAAAGTGAGTACAAAGCTGGGTGTAAAATATGCATGTCAGAGTCTCCTTCCCTTTAAACTCACGTTAGCATTTCATACTCCCTAAGGGTATGTCTACACTACGAAATTAGGTCGAATTTATAGAAGTCGTTTTTTTAGAAATCGTTTTTATATATTCGATTGTGTGTGTCCCCACAGAAAATGCTCTAAGTGCATTAAGTGCATTAACTCGGTGGAGTGCTTCCACTGTACCGAGGCAAGTGTCGACTTCCGGAGTGTTGCACTGTGGGTAGCTATCCCACAGTTCCCGCAGTCTCCACTGCCCATTGGAATTCTAGGTTGAGACCCCAGTGCCTGATGGGGTAAAAAACATTGTCGCGGGTAGTTCTGGGTACATGTAATCAGGCCCTCCCTCCCGCTGTCAAAGCAATGGCAGACAATCGTTTCACGCCTTTTTTCCTGAGTTACCTGTGCAGACGCCATACCACGGCAAGCATGGAGCCCGCTTAGCTCACGGTCACCATATGTCTCCTGGGTGCTGGCAGACGCGGTACTGCATTGCTACACAGCAGCAGCAACCCATTGCCTTGTGGCAGCAGACGGTGCAATAGGACTGGTAGCCGTCATCGTCGTGTCCGAGGTGCTCCTGGTCGCCTCTGTGAGGTCGATCAGGAGCGCCTGGGCAGACATGGGCGCAGGGACTAAATTTGGAGTGACTCGACCAGGTCATTCTCTTTAGTCTTGCAGTCAGTCCTATTGAACCATCTTATGGTGAGCAGGCAGGTGATTCGGATTGCTAGCAGTCCTATTGCACCATCTTATGCCGGGCAGGCAAGAGATGAGGATGGCTAGCAGTCCTATTGCACCATCTTCTGCCGAGCAGCCATGAGATGCGGATGGCTTGCAGTCCTGCACCGTCTGCTGCCAGCCAAAGATGTAAAAGATAGATGGAGTGGATCAAAACAAGAAATAGACAAGAAATAGACTAGATTTGTTTTGTACTCATTTGCTTCCCCGCCCCCGTCTAGGGGACTCATTCCTCTGGGTCACACTGCAGTCACTCACAGAGAAGGTTCAGATGTAAAAGATAGATGGAGTGGATCAAAACAAGAAATAGACAAGAAATAGACCAGATTTGTTTTGTACTCATTTGCTTCCACCCCCCCTCCTCCGTCTAGGGGACTCATTCCTCTAGGTCACACTGCAGTCACTCACAGAGAAGGTGCAGTGAGGTAAATCTAGCCATGTATCAATCAGAGGCCAGACAAACCTGCTTGTTCCAATAAGAACAATTACTTAGGTGCACCATTTCTTATTGCAACCCTCTGTGAAGTCCTGCCTGAAATACTCCTTGATGTAAAGCCACCCCCTTTGTTGATTTTAATTCCCTGTAAGCCAACCCTGTAAGCCATGTCATCAGTCGCCCCTCCTTCCGTCAGAGCAACGGCAGACAATCGTTCCGCGCCTTTTTTCTGTGCAGACGACATACCATGGCAAGCATGGAGCCCGCTCAGCTCACTTTGGCAATTAGGAGCACATTAAACACCACACGCATTATCCAGCAGTGTATGCAGCACCAGAACCTGGCAAAGCGATACCGGACGAGTAGGCGACATCAGCGCGGTGACAAGAGTGATGAGGACATGGACACAGACTTCTCTGAAAGCATGGGCCCTGCCAATGCAGGCATCATGGTGCTAATGGGGCAGGTTCATGCGGTGGAACGCCGATTCTGGCTCAGGAAACAAGCACAGACTGGTGGGACCGCATAGTGTTGCACGTCTAGGACAATTCCCAGTGGCTGCGAAACTTTTGCATGCATAGGGGGACTTTCATGGAACTTTGTGACTTGCTTTCCCCTGCCCTGAAGTGCATGAATACCAAGATGAGAGCAGCCCTCACAGTTGAGAAGCGAGTGGCAATAGCCCTGTGGAAGCTTGCAACGCCAGACAGCTACCGGTCAGTTGGGAATCAATTTGGAGTGGGCAAATCTACTGTGGGGGCTGCTGTGATGCAAGTAGCCCATGCAATCAAAGATCTGCTGATATCAAGGGTAGTGACCCTGGGAAATGTGCAGGTCATAGTGGATGGCTTTGCTGCAATGAGATTCCCTAACTGTGGTGGGGCCATAGACGGAACCCATATCCCTGTCTTGGCACCGGAGCACCAAGCCGGTGAGTACATAAACTGCAAGGGGTACTTTTCAATAGTGCTGCAAGCTCTGGTGGATCACAAGGGACGTTTCACCAACATTAAGGTGGGATGGCGGGGAAAGATACATGACGCTCGCATCTTCAGGAACTCTGGTCTGTTTCAAAAGCTGCAGGAAGGGACTTTATTCCCAGACCAGAAAATAACCATTGGGGATGTTGAAATGCCTATAGTTATCCTTGGGGACCCAGCCTACCCCTTAATGCCATGGCTCATGAAGCCATACACAGGCAGCCTGGACAGTAGTCAGGAGCTGTTTAACTACAGGCTGAGCAAGTGCAGAATGGTGGTAGAATGTGCAGATGGACATTTAAAAGCGCGCTGGCGCAGTTTACTGACTCGGTTAGACCTCAGCAAAACCAATATTCCCACTGTTATTACTGCTTGCTGTGCACTCCACAATATCTGTGAGAGTAAGGGGGTGACGTTTATGGTGGGGTGGGAGGTTGAGGCAAATTGCCTGGCTGCTGGTTACGCACAGCCAGACACCAGGGCGGTTAGAAGAGCACAGGAGGGTGCGGTGCACATCCGAGAAGCTTTGAAAACCAGTTTCATGACTGGACAGGCTACGGTGTGAAAGTTCTGTTTGTTTCTCCTTGATGAAACCCCCTGCCCCTTGGTTCACTCTACTTCCCTGTAAGCTAACCACCCTCCCCTCCTTCCTTCGATCACCACTTGCAGAGGCAATAAAGTCATTGTTGCTTCACATTCATGCATTCTTTATTCATTCATCACACAAATAGGGGGATGACTACCAAGGTAGCCCAGGAGGGGTGGTGGAGGAGGGAAGGACAATGCCACACAACACTTTAAAAGTTTACAACTTTAAAACTTATTGAATGCCAGCCTTCTGTTTTTTGAGCAATCCTCTGTGGTGGAGTGGCTGGGTGGCCGGAGGTCCCCCCACCGCGTTCTCGGGCGTCTGAGTCAGGAGGCTATGGAACCTGGGGAGGAGGGTGGTTGATTACACAGGGGCTGAAGCGGCAGTCTGTGCTCCAGCTGCCTTTGCTGCAGCTCAACCATACACTGGAGCATATTGGTTTGATCCTCCAGCAGCCTCAACATTGAATCCTGCCTCCTCTCATCATGCTGCATTTGAGCTTCAGCCCGCCACTTACTCTCTTCAGCCCGCCACATCTCCTCCTGGTCATTTTGCGCTTTCCTGCACTCTGACATTGTCTGCCTCCACGCATTCGTCTGTGCTCTGTCAGTGTGGGCGGACAGCATGAGCTCAGAGAACATTTCATCACGAGTGCGTTTTTTTCTCTTTCTAATCTTCACTAGCCTCTGGGAAGGAGAAGATCCTGCGATCATTGAAACACATGCAGCTGGTGGAGAAAAAAAGGGACAGTGGTATTTAAAAAGACACATTTTATAGAACAATGGGTACACTCTTTCACGGTAAACCTTGCTGTTAACATTACATACATAGCACATGTGCTTTCGTTCCAAGGTTGCATTTTGCTTCCCCCCACCACGTGGCTAACCCCTCACCCCTCCCTGTGGCTAACAGCAGGGAACATTTCTGTTCAGCCACAGGCAAACATGCCAGCAGGAACGGGCACCTCTGAGTGTCCCCTGAAGAAAAGCACCCTATTTCAACCAGGTGACCATGAATGATATCACTCTCCTGAGGATAACACAGAGAGATAAAGAACGGATGTTGTTTGAACGCCAGCAAACATACACTGCAATGCTTTGTTGTACAATGATTCCTGAGTATGTGCTACTGGCCTGGTGTGGTAAAGTGTCCTACCATGGAGGACGCAATAAGGCTGCCCTCCCCAGAAACCTTTTGCAAAGGCTTTGGGAGTACATCCGGGAGAGCCGCGAATGCTAGGGCAAATTAATCATTACACATGCTTGCTTTTAAACCATGTATAGTATTTTAAAAGGTACACTCACCAGAGGTCCCTTCTCTGCCTGCAGGGTCCAGGAGGCAGCCTTGGGTGCGTTCGGGGAGTACTGGCTCTAGGTCCAGGGTGAGAAACAGTTCCTGGCTGTCGGGAAAACCAGTTTCTCCATTTGCTTGCTGTGAGCTATCTACAACCTCATCATCATCATCATCTTTCTCGTCCCCAAAACCTGCTTCCGTGTTGCCTCCATCTCCATTGAAGGAGTCAAACAACATGGCTGGGGTAGTGGTGGCTGAACCCCCTAAAATGGCATGCAGCTCATCATAGAAGCGGCATGTTTGGGGCTCTGACCCGGAGCGGCTGTTCGCCTCTCTGGTTTTCTGGTAGGCTTGCCTCAGCTCCTTAAGTTTCATGTGGCACTGCTTCGGGTCCCTGTTATGGCCTCTGTCCTTCATGCCCTGGGAGATTTTGACAAAGGTTTCGGCATTTCGAAAACTGGAACGGAGTTCTGATAGCACGGATTCCTCTCCCCATACAGCGATCAGATCCCGTACCTCCCGTTCGGTCCATGCTGGAGCTCTTTTGCGATTCTGGGACTCCATCATGCTCACCTCTGCTGATGAGCTCTGCATGGTCACCTCTGCTGATGAGCGCTGCATGGTCACCTGCAGCTTGCCACACTGGCCAAACAGGAAATTGAAATTCAAAAGTTCATGGGCCTTTTCCTGTCTACCTGGCCAGTGCATCTGAGTTGAGAGTGCTGTCCAGAGCGGTCACAATGGAGCACTCTGGGATAGCTCCCAGAGGCCAAGACCTAATTGTGTCCACAGTACCCCAGATTCGACCCGGCAAGGCTGATTTAAGCGCTAATCCACTTGTCAGAGGTGGAGTAAGGAAATCGATTTTAAGAGCCCTTTAAGTCGAAAAAGAGGGCTTCATCATGTGGACGGGTGCAGGTTTACATCGATTTAATGCTGCTAAATTTGACCTAAACTCCTAGTGTAGACCAGGGCTTACACAAAGGGACACAAGTACACAGTGTGTGAGGCAGTTGAGAGTCAGGCCCTATGTCTTCAGGTTACTATTAAGACAAGACTTAAGAAGAAGAAAAGTTGTCATGTTCACTGGTCTCTCTTTGCACATCATCAGTCTACTCACTGTTTCCTAACACTAGATTTTATGTCCTAGCATTTATTTTGTTTGTCATCTGCCGCATACGGGAAGCTCCCTTATAATTCTCAAATATGTAGGGAGAGGACAAGCGATCCCTTTTATGTAACCACTTCTTTTTCCTTGCCCTGGGGATCATCTCTCACACATTCAATTCGCTAGTCCCCTGCAGGTAAGTACATATTTCCGAAGAAGACAGCTCTCTTTGGTAAGTGCTGCTTTTTTGTACACTCCTGATAACTTAGCTTTTTTTTATTTTGGGGGGGGGAGGGTGCGGAGGAATCAAAAGCCTTCAATTACAGACATGTTATGAAGGCTTAATATGTTATAGCAGCTCCAGTGCTACTTGAAGGACAAAGCCGGCTTTGTGCTTTGCTGGCAGGCAACAGCTCACTCTAAGGAGAACACTGCACAGATGTAATTACAAAGTGCCACTTACAGATTTAGGAATTTAGTCAGTATCACCTAATACTCCCTGACTCCATTCTATTAGCTCATAAAGGTAAGCCTGTAGATCAGAGCAAATGACTTCAGTGTGTTCAACAGCAGTGGCAAGAGTGAGAAGACCATGTAAGGTATGAATCTCTCTGGTTTGTGCTCCATAGCACCTGAATCCTGTTTCCAAGGGAGTTACAGGAGAACTCCTTATTCAGTTCCTGCTCTAAGTAGTTATGTAGAATTGTCCTGGTCATCTATTCTTATTCATTTATTTAAAGAAAGAAAAACAACTTCTATGTTGCACTCCAGAGTTTAGTGCTAAAAGTTTTTCACCATACAATGTCATTATATGATCCTTGTTCTTAACATACTGTTTATTTACAAAGCATGCACAAAGTCTTGTTTCTCTGAACACAGTAGGAATCAAATAAGACTGTTTTTCTCTGCTCACAATTCCAAGCCTCTTGCCAGCCAGTATTCTGATCAAAAGGCTCTCTCAGGGGGTTTTCACAGTTCCCTGCACCCAGTGCTCATTCTAGCTGTCTCCTTGGATTTCTGCTGCTTCTGAGTTTCTCTCACACATACACACATTTGTAAGCAAATGCATCCCCTGCCCCTGAGCATGTTACCAGATCATAGTGGAACCCCTCAGGATATATGGCCAAACTCATATTCCAGCTTTGCATGTGCCTGTGTTTTGGGCAGAGGCCCCTAGTGTATTAGCTATCTGTCCCATAAATGAGCTTGTTAGAGGACGGACTGGGCCCTTTTACACAGAGCTGGTGCAGCCCACTTGTGCCTTGTTAACTGCCTTGCTATGGGGCCTGGTAGAGGGCAGCTGGTCTCTTTAAAAAAAAAGCCATAAGAAAAGAAGAAATAGACACAAAGCTGTGGCAGAGAATGCAGAACAGCAGCAGTGAGCAGGAGGTTCCTAGACTATAAGAACAGGGTGTTTGTGGAGTTCATTCCAGAGCCCTGAGGAGGGAACACAGAGACAGGGTACTGCTGAGCCACTGCTGGCCATGAGGGAGTGTTCAGAAAGCAGCTGACCCTATTACAGGCCTCAACAGCTTACTTATCCGAAATGAAAGGCAGCTGTTACACCCACCAGCTTAAATGAGGGTTAATCCAACCCATAACAAGACTATATGCTGTCTGGAGGGGCTTGTCATTTGTAACTGTGTTAAGCATATTGGAATGCTGTTGTAAGAAAATACTTATATAAAATCAAGGTATATTGTACTGAAGGGACACACTCTGAGTAATCAGTTACTACTTGAACACTAAAGAATTCCACAAGGTTAGCAGTTCCCACACTTTAACTTGTAGACTACTGTTGGTCTGTGGAAACTTACTGGTGGTTTGCAAAGAGCCGGCTGGTCAGACGGTGCTGTCTGAAGGGTTTCCATCTGCTTTTACGTGTCTCTGTCTTCATCACAAATGAGAGTATGGAGGCCTGCAAAAGCACTTGGATAGAAGGAGGAGAAGCCATACTAGCTGCCTCTGCTATGAACAGCTACTACATAGGAATAAGAGAAGAGTTACTCTCAGGAACTGGAGTGGTCAGTCACTTCAGGGAAAGGAACAAAGCAGCCAGACTGTATGTCCAGAGGAGCAGGGGGAGAAGAGATCCAGGTGGATGGACGGTGTGTCCAATGAGAAAGAAACCAAAGGGCATTGAAGCATGTGCCGGGGAGAGGAAGACCAGGCAACAGGGAAGCATGTGCAGGACTGGGGGAGGAAAAAAGGATCAGGTGGTTGAGATGTATGTTCAGGTGGAAGGGGAAGAGGGAGGAATTGAAGAGAGAGAAGAAAGAGATAATGTACTAAACGAAAATGGAGAAAGTGGTTGAACTCTTATTACAGTAAAGACAATTAAATATATGCAAATATTTTTGCAATATTTTCCACGTGAGCAATTGCTGCAAGTGCCATTGGGGGTGGTCTATGATAATGCCTAAATGTGGTATGCACTCTGAAAAACTTTTTGTGAATCTTTAACTGTAGGATATAGAAGGCTTCATTCACTTCTGAGCAGAATAAAAACTCTGAAGCATCTTGATATTATTGTTGAATTCCAGTATTTCTGTAATTCTCTGGAGCTGGGTATACAGCCTTGGATCATTCAAGTATGAAATTTGATAAATGGCAGTTAGAATATAGTATATAGTTAGCATAATAGCTCTTAAATAATTACAACAAACAATCTTAGATAAATAGAATAGTGCTGTACCGCGCTACCCAAGAATGTGTTTCCAAAGTCACTACAGACCCATTCCTAAAGCTCTCATTCCATGATGCACCTATTAATTGCTGACTTGCAGTTTTAGAGGAGTACAATATAAATCAAAAGATGTGGTTCTGTGGTTGTACAATGTAGTACTTAGGATGGGAGTGTAGTCTAATGGTTTCAGCAGGAAATGGGCAACAGGGACTCTTGGTTTCTTTTTTTCCTGGTTCTGCTACTTATTTCGTATATGTCCTTGGAAAAATTAACCATGTTCTGCCTCAGTTTACCTGTTACAGTTATAACTAATGCTACGATTTAGTCATGGGTATTTTTAGTAAAAGTCATGGACAGGTCATGGGCAATAAACAAAAATTCACGGCCCATGACCTGTCCATGACTTATTCTAAAAATATCTGTGATTAAATCTTGCTGGGGGTGTGTGGGGGGCCACTACTAGGTGGGACGCTCATGGCACCAGCTGCCAGAGGCTACGAACTGTAGCTGCTCTGGCCAGCAGGCCACTGCCACCGCAGACCACGGCAGCTCCAGCAGGCCGGGGACTGCTGCGGGGCTAGCAGACCATCTCTGGCCGGCTGAGGATTGCTGCTGGGGCCATGGACTGCGGCTGCTCCTGCCAGCGAGTCAGGGACCGCTGCTTGGGGCTGTGGATCACAGCTGCTCCGGCCATCTGGGGACTGCTGCCACACTGGCCCCTGCAGAAGTCACAGAGGTTACGGAAAGTCACGGAATCTGTGACTCCCGTGACCTCCGTGACAGACCTGGAGCCCTAGTTATAACACCCCTCAAGGATGTTGTGAGAATTGATTAATATTTGTAAATCTCTTTGAAATACTTTCAGGAAAAGTGGTACTGCATAAAGGTGCAAAATTGAATTCTATACGTACAATATTGTGAAGAAAATTATAACTTATTAGAAGACAGCAGAATATACCGTTAGGTCCAGATTTTTAGAGGTATTTAGGCACTGCTGCACTCAGCATTGCAATGCCTAACTGACTTAGGAGTCTAAGGTCTTGTCTATGTTGCTGTACAGTGCAGACTGTGGTGTGGCAGGCAGGAGAAGCGAATTGTAGAGCGCACCAAAATGTTGTGATCTGATTGCCCTGTGTGGACAATGCCATCACAAACTAAAAGACACCTAGTTCATGTTAATGTAACCTGGTGGGATTTTGCTTTCTAGGGCCCAGATTTTTAAAGGAATTTAGGTGAGCAGAGCAATGTCTAACCCTTAGGCAAGTTGCCTCAAAATGGAACTTTCAGACCTGAGTTAGGTGGCTCTGTGCTGCCCAGGCTCCCTGTGGAATAGTTAAGCACCTAAGAAAGGGATTTTCAGAAGCTGGCCAGCTGAGCAGAGAGCTACCTGAGCAAGCCAGGACTGAAATGTCTAGGAGAAGAGTGCGGAGAGGAGTGTTGCTTAGGCATCTAAGGGTCTGTCAACACTTCAATGTAAGCCCAGAGTTAGTAGCACTTGAGTTAACAGACCCTGGGTTTGTTAATCTAGGGTTTGAATGTCTAGAGGAACTTGTCTACAGTTCAGGTTACGATTGTTGAACTCTGGGTCCCAGACTGGGGTTCCAGTGCCTATGCTGCATTATGCAGGCCTGAGACCAACCACCCATATCCCAGACTTCCTAGGTGGCCATGCTAGTCCTTTGTTCATGGTGCAGTGTGGGAAAACTTGACTGCCTACCAAACTTGACTGTCCAGAGAACAAAGAAAGTTGTTCCATCCTATGCCGCAAAGCAATAGGGCTTGAACTGTGGGTCACAGCTTGACTCAGGCTTGGACCCTCTACTCTTGTGAGATCCTGGGACCCTGGGTTCAAGCCCTGAGTTAGCCCAATTTGTGTGTAGATTTCCATTGCAGTTTAGACATACCGTAAGCAGCTGACTCCATGTTCCTGGCTGAGGGGCCAGAAATAGTCATTTCCCTCCACTGAGGATCTTCAGCCATGAGCCCTCTCTTGGAGTTAGGCCAATAAGCCAGGTCAGCTGAGTGAAGCAACACTTAAATGCCTTTGAAAATCTCTGCCTTAGAGTCCAGTCCTTCATCCCTCTACTCTCATAAGTTCCACAAATGTCTGTGGGACTAGTTGCATGAATAAGGAATGCAAGATTAGCCCTTTCCTTAGGCTCCTTAGGAGAGCTATATTTGTGCTTACTGGTGTTAATGGACTGATTGAACCAATAAGGAGACCTAAATTAAATGTGTACAGCCTGAAACAGGGAGTTAAGGCAAAATCTATTTTTCTTAGCAAATATATGGATACAACGAATGGGTGGTAAAGCAAGAACAGTTGTTTTCAGTGCATAATTGGATGGCTTTTCTAAAGAAAGTATAGAAGATATAGAACAAATCAGCAAAGGAAGTTAGAAAGTAAGTGTGCTCAAACACCTTTCCCTTTTCCTGGAATTTCACATTTTCACAATAGATAGGTAATATATTGTGTAACTATCTTTGAGAAACTGTGGGGAAGCATTCAGTGATGCAGAGGATGTCATCCAAGCACCTGTTTCATAGACAGTAAAGTAAACCAGTAATTTAGGTTTCTATGATTTATAAACAACCAGACCACATATTGGAATTGCCTCTAGGCAGGGACAACTCATTTAGTGTTCTCTTAATAGCAATAACTTAGATATATAGAGTGCCTTTCATCCCCAAAGATCTTGAAGCATTTTATTAACTCAACCAACTACTGTGTAGATAAAGGAAATGCTTGACTCGTGAAGAAAATGCAATCACTTCTGGGGCAAAAAGCAACAGTTGCTTAATATCACTACACAACAGTTTAGGACAGGAAGTGAAGAAAGAAACTATATCAAATTAAAATTGTAGGTGAAATGTGGTTAGGTAGAATATAACTAAATTTAACTACTGGAGTTGGAATGTGGGCAGTGTACAGCATCTAATACATCTCCACTAGAGAAAAATGCCTTTTAAAAAAAGACTCATTTGAAATGAGCACAATTTCCCTCACTACTACATTGGAACATGGTTTCAATGCTGTCTTAGCCCCTTATCCTGCAAGCTATTTTGTGTGGGTGGACCTTTGTGTCTCCATGGAGCGCTACTGCAGTGGTGCTCTTCATGAGTACAGGGCTCTGTCCGTGTAAAACAGCTTGAAGAATTGGGACACTGGAGAGAAGAATACAGTACCATGTCTTACTGCACTTCGGGGTTTCCTGAGAGGTCTCCTATCCAAAAACTGACCACATTCGACCCTTCTTCATGACATTGGAGAGGATTGCTTTGGTTTCAGTTTCCTTGGAACTATTTAAGTGTGGGCATGTATGGGTAAAAGGAATATATGTTTTTATCATTTATATTCCAGAATCACACAAAATATGAGTTGCTGTGCAGACTTTATGGGGAGACACTGTCTTGGCCCCAAGGAATTATTCACAGTCTAAACAGACATGACAAAAGACATGGGAATAGGATGATGTACAAGAAAATCTATTTGATGTGCTGTTATGGCAGTAACCAGTAGTGGATTTGACAGTGTTTTCTGTCCATCATCTCCTCCTTCCTTCATGTGTTACATGTGTTCTGCTATTCCAAACTAGTTGCTCCCCCATGTGCTATTCTCAGTTACAGTAAGCCCCCTTCCTAACCTACTTCATAGACGAGGAATTTAGTGTGGGAGATAAAAATGCAAAACAATCAGACAATAAGAAGGTGTTTCTGCTTTAAACATATTGGGCCAAAATCTGATCAGATTTGTACTCTGTTCAAATCAATAGAATCTATTGGAGAGTAAATCAGGACAACATTTGGTCCATTGTTTATTTCTTTTAATACTGTGTTTTTATTATTCATGCATATGAGAAGGCAATGACAATTTTGAATTCCTTTCTCTGCCCTTTTTTTTTGAGAGAGAGATATTAACTTGTACAAGAAAATCACTTTAATGGAACATAACTGTTTTATGAATAAAGTGCAAAGAGATCTCCATGCAGTATTTATATGCTGTCTCAATTACCACTGCAAATATATTTGATGATTCAGCAGATAAGAGTTCTAACAGGATCTTCAGTAATTCCTTTCTCCATTAAGTCCTCTGAAGGAGAACCCAGATCTACACTGTAGCCTAGTCTTGTATTCAATTTAGGTCACACATTTCAGTGCAGTAAGAAATAATGTAATCTGTTGTAAACCAGAAATGCAGACAAGCTAGTGAAGCAGAGCCGAATGGAATGCTGATATTCTTTAGCAATATAAGTTTCCAGTAAGCTTTCTTTAATATAAGATTCTTTGAGGTAAATGTGTCTGGCGTCCAATCACATTGAAATGTGTTGGGGATGTGTGTGTGTGTGGAGAGGAATGCACACCTTATTGTAACACACACAAACACACACACACTAACACAGAGTACAGAAGCATTCTAGAAAGAAGCAAATGTGTCACTTCCAAATTTTGGTCACTTTACTGTACAAAACAAAGGCATACATTTTTATTGTCTCCAAAGGGGAAAGTCAGTGAGTTACGAGAAGTGAAGAAACCCAGAGCAGAAACTTGGAAGAATTAGCATATGGCACTGTGTGAGAGATCTTACAAAGAAGGACTTTTTTCCCCCCTTTACCAATGTCAGAATGCTTGCTGCCTTTTTAAAGCATCATCAGGGGAGTAGAGAGCAAGTGCCACTTGCACAGGAATACATGAAGAACTGCTGTTAAGAATATTGTGACAAGTTATATGAAGCACCAAGGGATATTCCAGACTTTATCAAGAATGAGGCAATCATTTCCACAGTCATAAAAGTACCTTGGCAGGCAGACTGCAAACATAATAAAAGGACGGGGCGCAGGGGGGTATGTTGCCTGTGCTCATAAAAGGGGATGGCGATTGTGTAGGTACAGTCCTTCATAAAATCCTTCACTTTAGATGGAGGGAAGGAAATTAGGTCAGAAGACCTGGTTACAAAGCGACCTACATTATTTTAGCTAAAATAAAGGCGACTAGTAGGATCGAAAACAGCAAAACAATCTCATTATTCCAATACATAAGGGGCTTCTACATGTCATTCTAGATCAAGAACAACAGACAGGACAAGGTAGATGCTTAGGAAGAGAAGAGAACTGTGTCAGATTTCTTACCTGGAAAGCTGTGATGGAAGAGGCAAGGGATTGTAATCAATTACTCTTCTCAATGGGATTCGTTAATTACGCAAAGATTTTTAATGTCCAATCCTTTGGGAACTTGAATGATTACAGGTTTCCCTTTTGGCCTAAATGGATTTATTCAGAACCAATAAAGGAATGCAGTGGATTGTCAGCATGTTACAAGACTGTAGAATTACACAAGAAAGGGCTTTGCAACAATACACTTCCTTTTTATCTCTTTTGAGAAAATTATAGTGGGTGGTTTTGAGGATGTAGTTCAGATACCTGATAAACAATTGGAAATGTGAAGTTCAGTATGGTTTTCTTTTTCATATGTATCATAGACAGCAACCAAGGTAGTCTTTTGGCAGATATTTTGTGGCTTGTACTGTGGCATCTTTCTGGCTGTTTAAGACACCAAGGCCATGATAACAGAGCTAGAAATACATAGGTTTGGAACAAGAGGTTTGCTTCAGTCGTTTAGGCTTAGTGATTAATGAGAACTGTGATAGCTCTCTGGAGATTCATAAGAGACCATTAATGACAGGTTCATTTATAAAGGATAAAGATCTCTCAACATCAAAGTACTTCAAAAAGTATGATAAATAAGGGAAGTTTTGAACTTTGGTGAGATCTGGACAGTGGTGCAATATGATTGTCACCTAGTTAGTGTGACTTCTGAAAGGATGGATTTATCAAGAAGATAAGTTTTCATTTTCTTTTGTTTTTCCCCCTCAAAACATTTTGTTTTCTTCTTCTTATGCTTCACACATCAACCTACCAATACAAGGTGGTACAAGTTTCAAACAGTTGTGAATCTCTCCAGAACCCACATCAAATCCCAAAGGATGTACATAAATAATGTTAACAAATTTAGTTTAAAAATGTTAATGAATAAATAAATAGCCTTCCTCCTTGTTATACACTATATCTACTTTCAAATTTTAAATCTACCCATGTACTTTAATATATATTGAAATTTGATCAAATATGTACTGTAAATAAAAGCACAATTTGATATTTTCAAGATTTTTTCCTATAAATAAATAAATAAATCTAGTAGTTACTTCAGGGAATATTTTTAGAAAGAACCAATAGGAGAAGCAAACATGGTCCAGTGTTTAGGGCACTGGTCTGGGAGTCAAGGTTAACAAGCTATTTTCCCAGATCTGTCCCTGACTCATTGTGCAATCTTGGCCAAGAAATTTAGGGCTGAATTTTTCGAACTGTGTGTTATTCATGTAATCCTTCTGTGCCTCAGTTTCTCCCTGTAAAGTTGGTATAATACTTATTTCACAAGAATTTCACATCTCACAAGGTGCTTCATTGGTGTCTATATAGTATTTTAAGACCCCTGAATAAAATCCGAAATAAATGCTGTATCTTTATTATTACTATTATTATTTATTATTAAATTCCCTTACAGTATGAGAAGGCCGTATATTCAATGCAATTTTGAAAAATAACTCTCTCTCCATTATTTGTTATTTGTGATCCAGTCTTGCTCCCATTGAGCTAGTCAGGGGCCAGCCTGCAACAGAGCCAGTCTCCTGGCAACCTAATGAGCAGGGCTGGTCCTCATAGAAGCTGTCTGATTCACTGCACCACCTGAATGGTTGCAGGAGTCAGCAGGCTGATACTTAAGCTCAGTAGCAGCAACAGTCCAATGGCTGCTCAATGCATTCCTGCCCCACAGCTGTGCTTGGGTACTGTCCCTGCTGCTGCTGTCATCTCTAGCCTTGCCCCAGTCTGTACTCAGTCCCGTTCCTCCAGCTTCTTCCTGACTTCTGACTCCTGGTTCAGACCCTTGGCTCTGCCTTCTGACTGTGACTCTGGTTCACCCTTGGGTTTAGGCTTTGGCTCCTGGCTCTGAGACTTGGCTTTGATCTCCTACCCACCTGGTCTGGATCCAGCCCTAACTGGTAGTCTGGACTCTTGTGCCAACCATTAGGGAAGATCACCCATGATCCAGTTGCTGACAAGTGGCCAAACTTCCATTAACTTCAGTGTTGCAGGGTCAAATTCATAGTTCTCATCAATCAGAAGTTATATCTGCCATCATAATTGTATCAGTAGCTGGAGATGCAAACTTTGGGTCAAGACCTGAAATGTGTTGAGTGCCTGTAACTTCCATGGGAATTATAAATGCTCAGAACTTCTCAGGAATGTCCCAATATTGTGAAATATTGTCCTGAGGTGTGAACTTGTGTCCTGTCTAAAGAGCAAATGGTAGTTTGGCAAAAATATTGCTGTAGGGTCAAATGCTCATAAAATCAATTAGCAGTTCAACTAAGCTAAGACTGATGAAGCAAGATCTCTTTTGTACACACTATATTTTTAATATAGCATACAGGAGTGTTGACTGTTTTGCCTATTACTTCCATATAAAATGGGGGTGAGCAAACTTTTTGGCACGAGGTCCACATTGAGGTTCCAAAACTGTATGGAGGGCCGGGTAGGGAAGGCTGTGCCTCCCCAAACAGCCTGACCCCACCGCCATCCACCCCCCTCCCTGTCCCCTGGCTGCCCCCCCCACAGAACCTCTGACCCAAGCAACCCCCCCATCTCTGGGTCCCTTTACCGTCCGTCCCCCCCGGACCCTGCTCCCTGTCCCCTGACTGCCCCGACCCCTATCCACATGCCTTCCCCCTGACAAGCCCCCTGCGACTCCCATGCCTATCCAACTCCCTCTGTCCCCTGACCCCCCCACCCCCGCAGAACCGCCACCCCAGCCAACTGCTCCGTTCCCTGTCTGCCCCCCAGGACCACCTGCCCCTTATCCAACTCCCCTTAATCCCTGCCCCCTTACCATGCTGCTCAGAGCACTAGGACTGGCAGCCACGCCGCCCGGCCAGAGCCAGCCACTCTGCCGCACAGTCTAGAGCACCGGGGTAGGCCAGCGGCTCTCGCAGCCGCGCTGCTCAGCAGGAGCTTGCAGCCCCACCGCCCAGGGCGCTGGCTGCACAGCAAGCGGAGGCTGCGGGGGAGGGAGCTAGCCTTCCCGATCGGGACCTTAAGCACTGGTCAGGAGGGTCCCATGGGCCAGATGTAGCTTGCGGGCTGCAGTTTGCCCACCTCTGATATAAAAGTTACTACAGATTTGAATAATAATGAAAATCCATTGCAAAAACATGAATATTCATTTAATATTGCCCTCTAATAATGGTTAGGCAACTGAGGATTTGTAATTCTAGTTATAGACTAGCTAAAAACTGTACACTCAACACATTTGTACTAAAATACTCCACTGTTTTTGCTACCCACTTGTTTGCCTCATTCAGCTGTTATGTCTTGTCCTTTACCCTGTAAGTTTGTAAGACCAGGGACTCTCCTTTACAATATATTTATATAGCGCTTAGCACAATGGGATTCCAACTGCACTGACACCTCTGTGCACTTTCAGAATATAAAATTTAAATAATAATTTTGCACTATATTGTTGTTGTTAATTTGATTTAATAATTGATTGTAAGGTTTACTTTTGCAGGCTCTGGCACTGTTTATTTATTCCAAACCTTGCAAGCTCCTGTGTTGAAGTTGATGACAATAATACCTTTTACTTACACAGCACCTTTCATCCAAGGTTCTTGAAGCACTCTACAAAGGCCAGTCAGTATCATTCTCTCCACATTACAGACTAGGAAATGGAAGTAAAGAAAGTTGAAGTGGCTTGTCTGAAGTCACACAATAAGCAATTGACAAAGTGGAGAAAAGATCCCAGATCCCTTGACTGACCGTCTCCTACATACCATCAGGCAATGTCACTTTTGAAATATCAGGCCAGTCATAGAATCATAGAATATCAGGGTTTGTAGGGACCTCAGGAGGTCATCTAGTCCAACCCCCTGCTCAAAGTAAGACCAAACGTCACTATGCTAATTTCTTTATGTCAGGATATTAGTAGGAGTCCTTGTCTTCATATTACTAGTCTTATTTTGCAATGATCATAGGTCTATGAGGAGGGAACCTTTTGTATTACTCCAAGTAACAGGATGGAAAACAGCATCACACCTTTTTTTTTTTACCTGATGTGGCATTCACCTTGGACTTACCCTCTGAAAGCCAAATAATTAGCTACATGAACTCATCCTTCAAAGCCTCCTTATACAAGAACAGCAAATTATAGTGGGTTTCCCAGGTCAATGTAACCTATAATACTATTACAGGTAAGAAAATCCAACACTATTAATCTGGCATTTGGGCCAGATTCTGCTTTCAGTGATGCCAGTGTAACTCTATTGACTTTAAAGGGAAAGACTGGAGTCTTCTAATGCCCACTTTGTAATCACAGGAAATTCATTGTGTTGGATCTGAGTTTAACAGATAAATGCCCCTTAGCTCCCACATTCAGTCTAATAGAGACAAAGGAAGGATGGTTCAGAGCAACAGGTGGTCAGATTCTGTGCTAGCTTAAACCCTGTGAAACCCCACAAACAGAACCAAATTACATGACATTCAAATCAGTCCAGGATGTTGGGTACTCAATTTGTTTAATCTTTTTATGAGTAGGATGTTTAATTTTTTTTTATTTAGCTCTTTTTTTAAATATACCTTTTAAAGTGGAAATTTATTAAAGGCTCAATTTTGATATTTTCCCACTTTTGTACTGTTATTACGCTACTGAATTCAGTGGAGTTACTCCTAACTTTTAAGAAGTGAAAATAGTTGTAGTTGCTCAGTTCAATGGCCACATTCTGGTCTGGCTTTATGCAGTCCCACTATTGGAGAGAAAAATGGGTCAGGTGAGTGAACAAGTTCACAGTAAAGATGGGTAGGTTTGCATACATGGGGAGTCTCAGTGGTCACAGGTAACTACCAGCCACAGTCCTGCCATCTGATTCATGGAGGTGAACCACTATGCTCACATAAAGAAAAGGAGGACTTGTGGCACTTTAGAGACTAACCAATTTATTTGAGCATAAGCTTCACTTATCACTTCACTTCATCTGATGAAGTGAGCTGTAGCTCACGAAAGCTTATGCTCAAATAAATTGGTTAGTCTCTAAGGTGCCACAAGTACTCATTTTCTTTTTGCGAATACAGACTAACACGGCTGCTACTCTGAAACCTATGCTCACATAGAGCTTCATAAAATTAAACGGGATTTTGTGTGGGCAGAAGGGTCTGGTTGATCAGATGAGATTTACTGTCAGGACTTTAGAGTGTACAAATCTCTGGGTACAGACTGTTTTCCTCTGTGCATGGTCGACTGTTTCAATGGCATCATTAATATCTTTTACTATTGGCTACCAAAATGGAAATACGATTGCTGTATGCTTGCCTCTTGACACACACACAGACACACACACTTCTCTATTGGCTCATAAATGCTTAGAGCTAACTTCTTGATCAACATGCAATTGCCCCCTAAACAGATACTTTACAAAAGCAGCATCAATATGTGCTTGTAATGTTGCTGGCATCAGTCCCTCATGCAGATTACTCCTGGTAAGAGTATAAATAATCTGCACAGTTGTATGATGCACAGGGGTCAGGTCAGAGTGTGTATGTGTATAAACATGAGGAGCAAGGCCCCTTGACTCTTGTTCCCCTGCTGTGCAGCTCCATCATCAAAGGCCTACCGTGTTGTGTCTCCATGGAGCTGTGGGAAGTGAGTGATGGAATGGTCATCCCAATAGGAACATATGCCTTACACACCTGCTGTTGGGTGTTTTTTTCCCAGCAGCTGCCCATGCAATGCACCTACCAGAATTTGACCTTATAACATATATAATTATTTACTGTCGTATTACTTGTAAGATGCACAGGCCCAGATGAGCCAAAAGGTAGAAATGTAGTCCAGAATTACAGCCTTTAGCATTAGATGTATAAAAAAATCCCTTCATGGCAGGAGGCTAGTTTTATTTCAATTATAACATCTGAAGTTTCTTATACTTCCAGCTAACGGTTGTGCGAAGTAGCTCGTCCACCCATACTGGAATAACTCTAACTCAGAGTTTAGTTATTTTCTTCCCATAGCTTACTGAAAAGGGGAAAATAATCATGTGAATTAAGCTTAGCAGGGGAGCTGCTTTAGGGTAAACTCCCAGCAGTGCTCTGGAGCTGAAACCAAGAATCTGAAAACTCAAGCTATAATACACATGTGCATAACATGTATTTTAAATGGCTCTGTAGACCACCTGATATTTGTTCAATCTCTTGGTCCGATGCTGGAACGAGATGCAGTGGACTTGTTTCACAACAGCCTTACTTTTTTTTTTTTGTAATGGATAGAGGCTATGTTTAATTATTTACCACATTTAACTGTGTTTCAACCGGTTCAGTTTTGAGGTTGTTTTAATATACTTATTTATATTTAATTTCTGACATATATGCTGAAATCCTAATAGAAAAGGTGTTGGAGGTGCTGGCGACTATGTAAGATGCACTCTTCATGGTCTGTTAGTAACGAACCAATATAATATGCAGCATGTACAACTTTTGGGAATTCTTCCAGATACAAGGTGCTATCTAATGGCATTGTATTTATTTATTATTAACATATTTCCCAGAGAATACTGTGGTGGAAATGCTGTCTTTTAGATGAGATATATAACTGACTCTATACAAATGGTAACATCAGATTCCTTACTTATTGTGTCTCAGTGATTCAGTATTGAATCTGCTCACTATTCTTAATTTCCTGTCCAAACCTGCTGAGTCAGGATGTTGTGACCACTTGGGCCCCTTGGGGGACTTATCCAAAGCCCACAGAAGTCAATGGAATGTGTTAGCCCTTTAAACAGTGAATGCATTTTTGAGTTGGATTAAGTACTTTTTGTTAAAACTCAGTTTATAAATCTAAGTTATCATTAAAATGCCATTTTACTTAACTGCTATAAGTTTAACTATAGACATTGGGCCAGGTTCTGATCTTGGTTACACTGATGTAAATCCAGAGTAACTCCATTGACTTAAGTCATTGGAATTACTCTGAACTCTACTGGTATAACTGAGATTAAAATATGGGTCCATTACCATTACTCCACTTATTAGCATCTAAACTGCAGTTTTCATTTCATTTCCATTTACAAGCTCTCCCCTAGGCATTTTTAGACTACTCAACAATGGCAAAACCCACTAATTCTTTCATAAATATGATATATATGGTAAATGTGCTTTGTTTTGCATTTCTTTATTTTTGCCTCAGAGAAAAGACTGGTGATCCTAATGCAATTGTCCAGTTATTTTTTAACCCTGCCTCTGACTTACATTATGGGCTTTCTTAAGGAACTACACAAGTGTTGGGGTCTTCTATAACTTCCTTTCAATAGGGTATGGGAAAACGTAATCCCGCATTTGCGGTGGCAATACATTTCTTGTTTGTTTTCCCTAACAGAATCCAGTCACAATTTTATTTCCCCAGGCAGATCTGTATGTGCATAAATAATAGGATTTGTAAACAAGTGTACCTATCCATATGGTCACCCAGATGGTTTTGAAAAATCCCTAGGGGGACACCAATTAGTGGTAGCACAAACATAAATTAATGAATAGCTGCAAAGGTGAGTTCTTTGTACAGTTTACAAATTATGATAAAACTAGTTACAGCAGCAATAACGTGTATGTTTATAAAGAGCCTTTTATCTTACAATCCCCTTAGCACTTTGTCAGGATGACTTGTAAATATAATTGAATGATGGGTCTTTGACTTACACAGCCATAAAAAGTAGAACTTTATGGGCAAATGAGCAATAGGTACAAAGGTGTACTCCCTTTCAAATAAATGAAAAACTTAAAAACTGATGGTCTTTCCTTCTTTCTGGACCCTTGTGCATCTGAATGGTTACATCAGGTGGAAGGGGAAGTTTGGATGGCTGTTTCCTCTGGAAGGATACATACGTTTGCTGAGCTCCTGCAGCAGGATTTGACATCTCTTCCATGGCATGCCTGCTTGCTTACCTGTTTAGTTTTTTGTAGGCTGATGTAGATACTGCAACCCTCCACAAAAACAAGCACATCCCTCATTCAGTCATCCTGGTTATGACAGGGCCTGGATTTAGGCATATGTCACAGGATAACTGGCCTTGCAAGAAAGGGAGCAGAGTCCAGTGCACATGAACTGATTGCCTGCTGCCCAGTGGGCTTAATGGAAGGTAGATGGGACCTACTATGGGGGAGACAGCTATAGGTGAGGTGTTAGATGCCTGCAGACACAGCAGGGGGTAAGAAGGCTCCTGTAGGGCCCTGAGTTAGCAGAGAGAAGACAGCAGCAGGGAAGGGCAAGAGGTGCTGAGAGACCAGGGAGGAGGATGGGGTGGGCCCAGCTTGGAGCTGGAGCAGAAGAGTGCTTGAATTGTGAGGGATAGACAGACCCTCAGGGAGGAGGGGCTGGGCCCAGCTGAAAGTGGGAGGAAGATTTTGTAAGTTTGCATTTTGAAAGACTTTCTGCAGGGCTCAATAAACTGGACCACAGAAGGGGGGAATGTTTTGAATATTGGGACTGTGTGGACTTTTTAAGGGAGCCTGAGTTAAAGAGAAACTGAAGCTGCCAACAGCAGAGCCACTTTTGGCCAGAAGGGGGTGCTACAGGGTGGGCCGCCCTTTGACAGCAGAACGTGTGGGGATAGCATAGCAGCACTTCTCTGTAGCTGCTGTTTTGTTTGCCAGAAGCTTAGCTTTTATTTCTGTAAAAAGAAAGTTTCTAGCTGTTATGGTTGTGGAGAAAATGTTACCACTGTAACCAGTGCATAGATGAGAGTTAGCAGAGAGTCACGGGGTGAATTGCTCAGCTCTCTCAATGAAGTGTTCACTCAGGTGCCCAGTGCAAGACGGTGCAAAGGGGGTCCAGTGGCACTGGGCCTGGGCCCATCAGGGATATGGATTTTTTACTTATTTTCTTCCATTGTGGAGATCTTGGTCTTCTCTGCTTATGGCTCCAGATGGACAATTCAGGGCCCCATTTCATACCTTGTAGATTTCATTGCGATGCACACCAAAACAGAGGAGATATGATGGAGGTTATGTTAGAGAAGCTGAAAAAAGACAGTTTAGATATGTCTGATTGCAGGGGACAAAGCTATGACAATGGCTGCATCATACAAAGGTGTTCAGAATCAAATTCAGCAGTTAAATCAGTATGTGTCTTTTGTCCCATGTGCTGCCCATTCACTGAATCATGTTGGAGAAGCTCTGGCAATTCTTCCTCAAGTTGTGCTGTTTTTTGTAATTGTTGAGAAATTGTATATCCCGTTTTTCTGCTTCTTCTAATCATTGGGATGAGTTGAAAAATCATATTAGCATTACATTAACATGTCAAGGCACCGCAAGATGGACAACAAGGGTAAAGGCAATCTGTCCACTACAAAATCAGGTTGAGAATGTTCTTGCTGCTTTAGATGAGATTAAGGCTTCACACAGTCTTACACCAGAACCTAATTCAGACGCTGATAGCTTTCAAAGGAACACTTCGGATTTTTTGTTTCTTGTTTTGGCCGAGATGTGATATACTATCTTATCAAAAATTAATGTTGTGAACAAAAAATTAAGAGTTTGGATCTTGATGTTCAAATGGCTCACAGTTTACTGCGTGGCTTTTGAGATGCTTTAATGGAATTATGGTCTTCTGGGTTCACTACATCTAAGGAAACTGCTGCTTCACTGGCTGAAACGTTCAAAATATCCACACAGCTCAAAGAGAAATGATGTCAAAGGGGGAAAGTAATGCCAGTAAAACTTGCAAAGGATGAAAAGTCATCAGATACTGTACGTTTTTGAACGTGATGTTTTTAACCCCATCTTAGACACAACATTAACACAACTGGATGACAGGATGTGTAAGTACAATAGAGTCAGACAAAGATGGGCTGGAAACTGAAAAGTATCAGCAGCAAGGACCTAAAGAGGCACGCTTGAAACTTAGCAAGCACCTACCCTGAGGCTTTAAACTTGGAGTTTTGAGAACAAGATTGAGCTCTTTGCCAGTTTTTACAAGTGAATCTTTAAGCATGACTTCGGCAACAATGGTGCTGATTGATCTACATTCACTATAAGTCTTTAGAATCAAGTTTACCTAAAATCAGTGTATTTTTTGCTGTGTTCCTGTAACTGTGGCCACTAAAGAAAGGCGTTTCAGCAAGCTAAAACTAATCAAGACCTATCTAAGAACATCCATGGGGCAAGAAAGATTAAGTGATCTGGCAGTTATTTCTGTAGAGGATTCAGAAGCAAGGTGAACGGACTGGGGTAAGATAATTAATGAGATTACTTCAGAGGAGAGTAAGAAGGGAAGGTTCTTTTGTAAAAGTACTTAGTGATGATTGCAGATTTTTGTGATAGGGAGATAGGAGGCCCCAGATTTGAGTCTTAAAACTGGGCCAGTGTAGGGGCAAGGTTGCGGAAGATTGGCGAGGAGCTAAGTGGTGGACTGAGTATGTGACTGGATGAAAGCGGAGGATGCAGGCAGTTTCAATGAACTTTGTCCGACAGACCCTGCCAAAAGATATTGTAGCATAGCTCAGCATATTTTTGCCTGTAAATGAGTCAGTTTATGTAGTAAGCATAAATTATATATATAAGAATGTAACCAGCTGTTGACCCCATGTAACCCCGAGATAAGCGCGGGGAATATAGTGCCGCAGAGGACTCCCCCCCGGTGGAGTCCTGCCTGGTCAGGAGTCCTGAACGGCCAGATTCCCCTGCAGCCCCTCCGCGCGCCCTAGGGGCTCCCTGCGCAGATTGGAGTGTAAGTTCTTCCTTCCTTCAATAAAGCATAGTTTACTATTCTTAGGCTTGAGTGTCCTCCTTTCGCTGGTATCTTCCCCCCCCAGCCCTTGCTGGCACAGCCTGGAACACCTTTGGCATGGCACTGGCCCTGTGATAATTTAAATGTCCACATTGTAAACAATTTCACTCATCCCGTAAATAAAAAAAAAAGAGGGTCACAGATTTGCACAATTTATAGGAGTGACCTCTCATTTTGGTGCCATAAGTGGATGGTGTTTGGGAGATGCTACCACTCAATTTCTTCCCCAGCATCCGATGAAGTGAGCTGTAGCTCACGAAAGCTTATGGTCTAATAAATTGGTTAGTCTCTAAGGTGCCACAAGTACTCCTTTTCTTTTTAGAGATGAGGGAGTTAATGCAAGTGGCTTAGGAAAGTAGAAATACTGCTAAATTTTTGGGCAGCAATAGAGTGAATGCAAGAATTTCTGGGTGCAATTAGTTTATTTCATCCACTGGCATTTTAAATATTAAGTTATATTAAAGTGCACTTCTGTTCTGAATGATGGCTGTAAAAGCTATATCATGGAATTCCTTATCTTTGGGCTTCAGTGGCTCCTAGTCAAGTGCACTTACTTTACAAGTAAAAAGCTGTTTCTTTTTTCCCTAACAACCTGCCCTGCAAACTCAACATCGTTTCTGACAATCAAGCTGTGCTCTGTCCTACTTGCACTTCATTGCCAGTAACAACGATTTTGCGAGACAAGTTATACCCTCTGGGACACCTGTGCAACCGTATTGTCTGATGCTTATCCTCTTTATTACATGTGGGTAAATGGTATATTGTTGATAATGGAGTTTCACTGATGTAAATGAGCACAATTTTGAAGATAATGGGGATACACAAGTATAACTGAGGTCATAATCTGAAAATGGGAGGGTTGCACAGATTGACATGAGGGCAGATTTTGAGCTCCAGAGTCTCTTTCCAGTGGTGGTATAGAAGAAGGAAAGAACACATCTTGACTGAGAATCTGAGTTTGCAGGGCTGGGAGTTAGGGGAAAAAATATCATTTAACTTTTAAGATGAGCATATCTGATATGGAAATCACTGAGATGCAAGACGGCTGGCACCCCACGATGCCATCTTCACAGTCACTTTTCAGAGCAGAACCACATTATACATAGCTATCAAAGAAAACTTATGGGACTAGCATAATGTGTAGCAAGAACATGTATAATGAGACACTGGACAAAGGAATCTGTGCTTTCAGTGTCAGAATGGATGAAGGATATGACTGCATGTAACCCACTCAAATATATTACTTATCAACTCAGAAGACATCTAGAGATTTAAGTTGATACAGTATCCAAAGTTCATCTTACATTTGGTATAAATTATTTCTAAATGTGACTGTTATAATGTAGCTTCTTTTGAGTTTTTTATTTTAGTCATTTGAGTATGACTCTTTTTGACACTGAAGCCGCTAAGCAAAGTGTCCCTTGTTCTTTGCAAACAATTCTCACCTCAGTGCAAATTCACACAAAACATGTGTTTTATAGGATATTGGTCCATAAAGAGTAACATATAAGGTATCTACAGAAAGTTTGTAATTTGTCAAGATTCATAATCATTGTGAGATGTAGACACAGAAAACACTTCGGGACTAATGTATTTATATTGAAAGTATGCTTTATGGACGTGGAGTAAAAATTATTCACCAGGGGGATAATATGTCTTGATGATGGGCCAGTCAGGTAGGAAGGAATTGTCACCCCGCCCTGTTAGTCTGTGTTGCAGTGCAAGGCTTGATTATTTAGGCTTGCTCAGTCCTAAGACTTTCAATGGAAAACCATCAGAAGCAACTGCAAACAAAACCATTTGAAAGTAAAAGGCAAGGATTTGTCCTCTTTATGAATAGAAACAAAAGACTTTCAGTATAACATAGAGAAGGGAGAGGGCCTCTGAATCCTTTCACTAAGGAGTCATCTTGAGGAGCAAGATGTTCTCATGAAAAAACCATTTGTTTCCATCATATTCTCTTGTTTTTAGTTAAATCTGTATTTATTTTTTTTTGTTTTATTACAAGTGCTCTCGAGTGCTGTGTGGTTTACAGGAGTAGTGATTTAAAGTAACACTAGTGAACTGCGACATACTGCTCTTTTAGGGGCAGAGAATCTGGAGTTTCTGTGAGTAGCTAGTGTCAGGGGTTAGACATGGCAGGGGAACAATTCAAAGGGACTCAGGAACTGGGGTGCACCTATTGTTAACCTGCAAGGCAAAACCAGCACTGGCATAGCGACTCGAAGGTTTGGGGTGGTAGGGACTGACACCCAGCCAGGTACAGGTAAGACTCCCTCATGCTGGATGGGTGACTTTCAGTCCTAGGTACTCCAAGAACCGTCTCACTCTTATATTTACATTTTATGAGGTATATATTGTGTGTTATTTAAGGAATTATATGTACACATGCAAACTGATTTGAAGAAGCTATCTGGTATCCATTGCTCACAGCCTCTGAAGGGAAGTGTAGATTAGGGGCCAAACCCAACTGGACCTGCTGAGGACACCTGGTTGGTAAAAGGGGGTGCTTCAGCCTGGAGACCCAGTCTAAGAGTAGGCGGAATCATGGGATTCCACTCTGAGAGAAGGGCAGGCACTGGGCCTGTCACTTGAAAGGGGTTGAGTGAAGGGTCAAAGGTACAACTAACTGAAAGTCTATGGGAACAACAGGGGAAAACCTTTCAGATGTTGACTACTCTACACCCCCCTCAAGGGCTGACAGCACAGCTGACTCAGGTAGGGGAATGTGATTGTGGGTAAAACACTATTCTTGAGTCTGCACTAATTTTCTATATGAACTTAGTCAAATCACTGACATTCCCCCGCCTCAGTTTCTCGGACTATAAAATGGTGATGAATATTTTCCTGCCATCCAGAATTGCTTGGAGGTGTGCAATGGTTTTCCTGTCCTGTGAAAATATTTAGGACTTCAAAAAAAATAATCTTCCCAGTCTGCATGAAGATGAAATCAAGACATTTTGAATGTTTTCATGAAAAGCAAGATTGAAAGAGAAACTGACCCACCCTAGAAAAGCCTGTTGGTAGGACACTTACCTGGGATGTGGGAGATCCATGTCATTAGTGAGTGCCCTAACCACTGAATTCTTCTGGGCTGAGTCTGTCTTGGCCAGAAATTCCATCCTGGAGCTGAGAAATCTTTCCCAATGAAAGTGTAGTTGACACTGGTGTGTTCTTGCATTTCAGTTTTGATGCATTGGCATTTTCCAATGAAAAACCAATTTGTCAAAAACTTCCTGACCAGCTCTACTTTTTGTTCTTTGCTGTTAACTTCTTCTAGCCTTAGTCCCATCTAGATGGAGTCAGCTGTTCAAGTCCTTCTTCCCCATTCCAGTCCATCTTGCAGCATTTCCTCAGAAACTCCACAGCTAATCAAATCCTTTTGTATGAAATCCATCCATCTAGTTTTGTGTCTTCCAACCCTTCTCTTACCCTCCACTTCTAAGTTTAATACCCTGTTTCCTATATATTCTTCCAGTCTTTTTTTCTTGGGCCCAAACCATCTAAGTCTGCATTTCCTCAGCTTTTCTGTAATTGGTACCACCTTCACACTTCTTCTCATTTGTTTGTTCCAAATATGGTCCATTCTTGTAACTCCAAAAATCCATCTTAGTGTTTTCATTTCCACTGTATTCAAGATCTGCTCCTGTCTCTTCCTCAGTGCCCAGCATTGAAAGTCATACAAAAGTGCAGACCTATTTACCATCTTATTTTTCAATTTGATAGGCACTCTCCTATCGCAGATCACTCCACTCACTTCTCTCCATTTAGTCCACGCCTTTCCTGTTCTGCTTATAAGTTCATTGTTGAGTTCACCACTATTTTGTACTATTGAATCTAGATACTTGAATTGCTATACCTTTTGTAGTGGCTGCCCCACTGCCCTTCCCCCGAAGGTGTCTCCAAGTCCCATTGTCTTCATGCAAGCTCTCATTGAATCTATAGATCAAATACTCTGTTTTATATCTGCTGATCTTCATGCTGTTTCTTTTAAGTATGTATCTCCATTTCTTTAAATCTTTTCCCACTTCCTCTTTGCTCTCCCTCATGAGCACTACATCATCTGCAAAGAGCATACACCAGGATGCCACTCTCTGGATGTTCTGTAAATGCACTGAACGCCAACATCCTGACTAGCTATAGTATGCACAATCAATGTTTGTAAAAGCATTTTGAAATCCTTGGGTGGAAAGTGCTAGAAGTATGCAAAGCATCATTATTATTGTCCGATCTTCTACCTGCTGGATCAGCAATTTCCACATATGACATGTCAAAGCTATAGAGGGAAACTAATCAGAACAGCAATAACTTATGATCCAAGTTATACTGCGTTCAAAGAACAACATGATGCAGAGTGGTTCTTCCATCTCCTTCTCTTTTCAGGCTACCTCGGTCCTTGTGGTTGCATACAGTTGAGGTCACATGTTATGGCCACAGAGAGGCTATAGAGAGCTACACAGAAGGGGAATGTTTAATGTTGCCCTTCTCCTCCATGTGGAATCCTGATTCACTTTTGTTTGGATTTCCAGTCATGCTGCATGACAGAAAGGAAAGGACACATAGCTTCATGTTTCCTTCCCTTTTGATCCAGTGTCTAACAGTTTGGGCCATGGATGAGGGGTTCTTAGCTGTGATCCTGGGAGCCTCTCAGAGCCAACTAGCAGAGGGCACACCTTACCATAACTCTCATGAGACCCGACACACTCATAGCCCCAACTCATTGTTGTCATAATCTGTACCTAGAAGGTGTTGTGTAAGGTGTCATATGCAAACTGGTAACATACTGGCGATTAATATCACTGCAGTATCTGTGTATGGGTGATGTATAAAGAATTATACGTGTGTGTTGGAAATATATTCCAAAAATGTGTTTGGCAGGCAATGCCTAAGCCTCGCCTGTCCTAGACAAAGAAGTCTTATTTTGCTGGCTTGACTGTGTCTTCAATGTAAATTAAGCCAGGTGTGACCAAAGACAATGAAAAACACATTTATATAGAAGGTAAAAAAAAGCCATCAGGTGAGCAAGTGGGGTAAGATGGCCACTTAACACTTTCAATTGGGGATGGAGACTGCATCCCCAGGAAAGCCTTCCTGCCTTTTCAAACAGGGTCGATGAACTTTGAGAAGATATAAGCAGAGGCAATAAACCATTTTGTGACTTATCACCTTGGGGACATAGGGGATCAGCGCCATTTTAGCTCATGAAAAGTGGATCCACTTGGCCCAGGCAGCAAGAGTAGCTGGAAACTGACTATAGGTGAGAATCCTGCTTAGATAGAGATTGAAACTTGCTGAAGTTAAGTTTTATGAATTAGAAAGTGTCTTTTTTTGTTTTGCTTGTAACTGTATTACTTAAATCTCTGTTCTCTGTAAATAAATGTATTCTTGTCTTATTACAAAACCATCTCCATGCAGTGGACCAAACTGAAGGGTAAAATCCTCATCCAAAGTAACAGGCTGGTGTGTGTTCTGTCTCTTGGGAGATAGTAAACTTGTAACTTCTATAATGGTCCCATGGGAGGGACTGGGCACTGCAAGGGGATGGTTCTGGGGAGACTCGGGACTGGAAGAGCTGTTGGTGTCACACTGGAAGGAGTAACCGGGCTGGTGGAAGCCAGGGTGAGGCCATTGTGCTGTAAACAGGCTGCTGGTGTCAGGGTTCTGAGCCAAAGCTGCATAACACAGAAGCACCCAGGGTTATTGGTCAGGTGGTGACACAGCCCCTTATTGGTCTGGGTGAACCCCAGGGTTTCTCACTGGTGAAACTCAACCCAGATAATACCAAGATAGATATTATAGGATTGGCAAAACAGGAGGGTTGGCAAAACAGGAGGAGTTGGTGAAAGTTACATAAGGACCTTCCAATTTGTTGGGTGTGCTTGCTGTTTTGTTTTTAAGGTTCATAATGCAGGGCGCTTGCTGGATCCCCAGCTAATTCTAGAGATATAAACAGTGGTTGCCAAGTGTACTTTCTATCACCCATGCTTGGCAAGATGGTTGTGCCCTTTTCTCTCAAATGTGAACTTATCCAAGGTTGTCCATGTATTTTTCACCTAGAGGTAAGATTATTGCAACAGAGTTCTCGGTGAGCCTACCCCTACATTCAGCAATTGCTGCCAGCTTAGAATGCAGCATACCATTAATTCAATGGCATTTGCCACTCAGAGCACAATATACCTATGGTCTACACTGCCTTCCGGACAGGGGCATGCGCAAGGGGGGGCAAGCAGGGGCATTCCCCCCACCACCCATGAGCAGGGGCACAGAACTCGCCTGGAGCCAGGGTGCGGGAGTGAGCTCCTTTGGCCCCAGGCCAGGGTGGGAGATGACAGCTCCTTGGGCCACAAGGGGAGTGGACGAGAACCAGCTCCTCTGGATGAGGGAGGCACACAAAGTGTCCCCCCAAAAGCGGCCACATTTTTATTCTTGTGCAGGTCCCTGCTTTCGGATGATTTGCAGGCAGACTGTAGGTGTTGGCTTTGAGCTTATAAAACCATGAATGATTTGGGACCTGACTACTTGGGAAACCAACTCCCTTTACATGTGATAACACAGCTGTTGCAATCCTCCAAGGTGTCTGAAGTAATAGATCTGATCTAAAAAAGATGGGTCTGGCAGCAGTTTGTCTGTGGTTAGGAGCCTTGACTCTAGAAGTCACTTATTGTCTTGACTCACCATAGCCCATGTATGGTGACTTTCAGGGCATGCTTTAAGACTCTCATATTTTCCTAGGCCTGGAGGAGGAGAAGGAAATTTAGGCTGCTCTGGGGGTGGAAAGATTTTTTTAGATCTTTATGTATTTGAGATTTTTATTTATTTTGATAAAAGTTTGTGAGTTTAAATTATGGAATGTTTCTACAGCGATTCAGATATACATCTAAATATATCAGGATTAATAATTCATTAAAAGTGTAAATTTCCTTGTTAATATTAATGAAGAATTTGGAAAAGAAAAAAACTCAACACCACTATTATCAGCGTACTGTGAATTGTCATATCAGAAGCTTCCTGATTACATGCTCTGCAGTGTGATATTCCATTCGAGAGGACAGATTTGTTTGATAAAATAAGGCTGCAAATACTAGATATTTCTGTAACATATTGTAACAGTGTCGCGGGGCCCTCTTGGCTCCTGCCCCTGCTGTGCTGCCAATGTCACTCTGAGACCCTGGAATTCAGTAGCCTCTGGTGCTGTTTATTTACAGGTTGTGCTCCCATCACCTTTTCACCATACACAGCTTGGGTTCTCGTATCTGCCCCCAGGAGGGAAGAGCTATCGCTCTGCTTCCACTCCCTCGCTCTCCTTCCTAGCTTCCTTCCACCCAGCCTTTTATATAGCCCCAGGCTAATTGGGGGGGCAGCTGTCTCCCATTCTCCAATTATGCTCAGGTTTTCTCTAGCCAACTCTAATTTGCTTCCCTTAAGAGCTGGTGTGACAGAGGGCTGAGGCAGCAGTTCTTGCCCAGCACCCTGTCACACATATATACACGGCAAGCCAGATCCTCAGCTGATGTAAATCAGCATAGCTCCCTTGAAATTAACAGAGCTACACTGATTTTTACACACACACAGTGGTGAGCTGGAGCCGGTTCCCACCGGTTCACTAGAACCGGTTGTTAAATTTAGAAGCCCTTTTAGAACCGGTTGTTCCGCAAGGGACAACCAGTTCTAAAAGGGCTTCTAAATGTAACTGGCCAAAAGTGGCGCCTTAGGCACTGACTCCATGGGTGCTCCAGCCCTGGAGCACCCAAGGAGAAAATTTGGTGGGTGCAAAGCACCCACCGGCAGCTCCCCGCCCCACCCCCGGCCCCGGCTCACCTCCGCCTCCTCCCCTGAACTTGCCGCCCTGCTCTGTTTCTCTGCCCGCCCCCCCCTCCCCAGCTTCCCGCGAATCAGCTGTTCATGCGGGAAGCTGGGGCAGGCTGAGAAGCAGGCCGCAGCTTCCCGCTCAGGCCCAGGGAGGCGGAGGTGAGCTGGGGCGGGGGGCGCGAGGAGGGCCACCCACACCGCAGCAGGTAACCTGGGGGAGGGGGGCACGCTCAGGGGAACGGCTTCCCGCCCCAGCTCACCTCCGCCACCCTCGGCCTGAGTGGGAAGCCGCCGCCTGCTTCTCAGCCCTCCCTGGCTTCCTGCCGAACAGCTGATTTGTGGGAAGCTGGGGGGCGGAGAAGCAGAGCGGGGCGGCGCATTCAGGGGAGGAGGCGGAGCGGAGGTGAGGTGATTTGGGGCTGGGCGCGAGGCGGGGAGCTGCTGGTGGGTGCTCTGCGCCCACCAAATTTTCCCCATGGGTGCTCAAGCCCCGGAGCACCCATGGAGTCAGCGCCTAAGGCACCACTTTTGATGTGATCAGTGGGGGAGCGGCTGCTCCCCCTGTTTCCCCCTAGCTATGCTCCCCCACCCCTAGGAGCTAGAGGGACCTGCTGGATGCTTCCTGGGAGCTGCCCCAGGTAAGCACCACCGGGACTCCCCACCTTGTCCCCCGGCAGGTGCCTCTGGCTCTTAGGGGTGGGGTGGGCACCCACTACGGTGGCCCACGACACCCTCCTGCCCAGGTTCTGGGGGCAGTCAGGGGACAGGGGAGGGGGGTGGATGGGGCTGGAGGGGCATCAAGGAACACAGGGGGGTTGGATGGGGCAGGAGTCCCGGGGGGCGGGGGTGGGCAACGATCCCCTCGTGGTGTGAGGAGGGAACCCGTTGTTAAGATTTTGGCAGCTCATCACTACACACACACACACCTCTATCTATCTATCAAAGAGCCTACCATGGCCACTGGAGCCACACAAAAAACTCTCAGTTATGGCCCCATTTCGGTAAGGTACTTAGACGTGTCTAAATTTAAGCAGGTGAGTAATTCCATTGATTTCAATGGGACTGCTCCTGTGCTTAAGCGTGTGCTTAAGTACCAGAGTGAATTGGGACCTTAGGATAAGAGTTCAGTGATACAGTTTTTAGGACTCAAATCCAACTGTCTCCAGGCATTGAAACATTCTGAGATCCATTTGTTCTTTTCTCCAAATACAGTGGAAAGAGCTGAAAAGTTGCAACTTCCCTGCAGAGCCCACAGTGAAGAATGTGCAGAGTCTGCAGATTCCTTCACCACTTGCACTGCCCTGCCCTGCCCTGCAGTACCTTCACTTTTCAGCTTCCTTCTCTGTACCTTTGCTTTGTCTCTTGACCTTCTCTCTTTCCCTTCACCAGTTGTGCTTGAAAAAGGCCTCCTGCTCAAAATATTGTCAAGAACTGTTCTTTCTATTTTCAGCCTGAATTTATAAGGTCTTTGTTACATTTGCAGACCTCCAGTCTCCCTTGTGACTGTGTGTTCATACAAGAGAGATCTAATTCCAAATTACAACATTCCTGATATAACAATCGTTATAGTACTAAGTGATTTTTAACAAAATAAAATAAAATATGGTGCCATAATGTTTTAAATTCCATTTGAATTAAGACATTTAAGGAAATTTTATACAACAGAAGTGACACACAGAAATAACTGTGGATGAAGTTCTGCCCAGTAACAATGGAATGCTATACTTCCTGAACTGTGTCATAAACATACAGCTAAGGGTAACATAAAATCCCTCCTTTATCTGTAAAGAGTTAAGAAGCTCAGATAACCTGGTTGGCACCTGACCAAAAGTACCAATGAGGGGAGAAGATACTTTCAGATCTGTAGGGGAAGGTTTTTGTGTTGTGTTTCTTTGTGTTCTCTCTGGGTCAGCGAGGAACCAGGGCAGGGAAAATACATCTCCTAAAGCCATACCTGAACTAAGCATCTAAGGTTACAAATTGTAAGGAATAGGAAGGAAATGCGTTAGATTATCTTTTGTTTTAGCTTGTGAATTTTACCTGTGCTAACAGGAAGGTTAATCCCTGTTTTTTGTAACTTTGAAGTTTTGCCTAGAGGGGAATCCTCTATATTTTAAATCTTATTACCCTGTAAAATTACCTTCCATCCTGATTTACACAGGTGTTTCTTTTACTTTTTTTTTCTTTATAAGAAAGTTCTGTTTTTGAAGAATCTGATTGGTTTTTAGTGTTCTAAAAACCCAAGGGTCTGGTCTGTGTTCACCTTGTTTACCTATCTGGTTGGTAGATTATTCTCAAGCCTCCCCAGGAAAGGGGGTGAAGGGCCTTGGGGGAATATTTTGGGGAAACAGGAACTCCAAGTGGTCCTTTTCCTGAATCTTTGTCTAACTCACTTGGTGGTGGCAGCAGTACTCATCCAAGGACAGGGAAGGATTTTTGCCTTGGGGAAGTTTTTAACCTAAGCTGGTAGAAATAAACTTAGGGGTCTTTCATGCGGGTCCCCACATCTGTACCCCAGAGTTCAGAGTGGGGAGGGAACCCTGACAAACTGATTTGCTAATTACAGATGCCATAGCCAAGTTGCACAATGACCCAGCAACACAGTTACTGGCGTGGTGCACAAACATCCCATAATGAGGTTCATTATATGTTATAGCTGGTCAAGACTCACTGGCTAGTATGTACAGTGTAAATTAAAATAAAGAAAACATAACATTAACAAAATATTGTGTGGGTTAATCCTGAGGTCCTTGCTCATTTTATATATGTGTGTGTGTAGTCCACCTATAGATCTACTAATGATGGCCAGACTTTGTCATGTACATGTAATTTAATCAATTCATTGGATGTTATTTTCTCAGTATTTCTATTCTTCAGTAGCTCCCCATGTGGACATTCTTATTCTGGAATAAGTTTGTCCATACACAGATTCCAAGGCCAAAAAGGACCACTGTGATCATCTAGGCAGACCTCTGGTATAACACAGGGCAGAGAACTTTCCCCCAAAAATTTCTGGAGCAGAGTTTTTAGAAAAAAAAATCTGATCTTAAAAAATTGTCAGTAATGGAGAATCCACCACAACCCTTGGTAAATTTGTTCCAATGGCTAATTAGCCTCCCTGTGTAATATGCACCCCTTGTAGTAGGAAGAAAACCTGAAACATAAGCCCTTGTATCAGAAGCCTGATATGAAGCAGGACCTGCTCACAGAATCTGGCAAGAACAGGACTGACATTGCAGAAATACACATTCCTAGGAAGTGCTAGTCACAAAGTACTCACGCAAACACATCCCGATATTAAGTGGTACCAAAGTATCCTGATATTAAGGATGATAAAAAAAACATTCCCCAATGATAACAGGAACACACTGACCCCTCCTAAAAGATAAGGTCAGGATAACAGTACGTAATAAAAAATGTTTGAATCAAACCAACATGTACCAGGTAATGGGTAATAACTAGCCACATCAGGGGACAGTAACTATGTCAGGAGGGCAGTACTAACTTGTTTGTATCAGGATATAAAGATGTATCTCAGAAGGAATATCTTTGTCTAGCCTAGGGTGGAACATAAAATCCCGCCGTTCACTGAGCTGGTCCATTGTTACGGGCATACATGTATTAGTGGTCCAGTAGAGTCTGCGGGATACTAGTACTGTACTTCATCGGCAATGAACCTGGCTGGGTGCCTTCATCCCTTAACAGATCTTGTGGTCATTGGGCGGTTCGCTCAAGGTCTGCCATGCCAACTGTCTACACACAGCTGGGGCAGCACACACATGCATCTCTAAACATCTTACCACACTGGTGACCCCGACATGAGTATGTGAAGTAAGTGCACTGCCTTAAAATGCCTTAAATTACTAAATTAATACAACAAGTTTGGCAAATATTAAAATTTCAAACAAACAAGTGGTAGCAAACATGAAGGCAAAAAAACCCTAAAGTGGTTAAAAAAAATTTTATACAGTAACTACAAATTGGGTAAACAAATTCCCTGTTAGCAGTAGTCATAATTTGGGTCAGTGACACTGCATCCAAACTAAAGCAAATGTTATTCAAAACAATCTTGTCCAGTGTCTATGTACCAACACCAAATCCTAACACAGCAATATGTAATAAATTGCTTACTGTCCATTCAGTAGGTTATCTGAAAAACAGCATCCAGAAAAAACAAAAAACTACTGGTGTATCAAAAAGCAATGCAACCAATAAAACAAAAAATCTAGCCATTCCTATTTCCTACCCATCACAGCTCCCAAATATCTTCAGTCACTGTTGCCCATGATAGAGTCCCCCATCATGTAAGTATGACCTACATTCTTTGTTCCCAGATGTATACATTTATACTTTGCCATATTAAAATCATGTTTGCTTGCACAGAGTTTACCAAGCGATCCAGAATGCTCTGTATCAGTGATCACTCCCCCAATTTTTGTGTCCTCTGCAAATTTTTGAGTGATAATTTAATGTTTTTGTTCAGGTCTTTGATAAAACATTACATAGCATAGGGGAAGAAATGATCCCTGGGGGACTCCATTGGAAACACTCCTCCTAGAGGATGATTCCCCATTTACAGTTACATTGTGAAACCTATCAGTCAGTTGTTAATCCACTGAATGTGTGTTCCACATTAATTTTATGAGAGACACAAGGTTTGTGAGGCAATATATTTTATTGGACCAACTTCTGTTGTTGGAAAAGACAAATTTTCAAGCTTCATAAAGCTCTTCGTCCTGAAGCTTGTCTCTTCCACCATAAGAGATATTATCTCACCTACCTTATCTCTCTCATACCCTGGGACTAACATGGCTATGACACTGCAAACAACCGTGTTAATTTGATATCATTCCATTTTTTTCATCAAAATATTGTGCAGTACCAAGGCAATCAAAGCAATATGTGGTACAAGTCGGGTACTGCACAGGGAGTTATTTGGGAATAGATAGATTTTAAATTCACACCTTACTTATTCTTGAATAACTTTCCCATGTAGACAAGCCCTATTTAGAGCATTGCTCCCATGTGTTATGTTTCAGATGCAGAGTGTCCTGGCCCACGATGGTTGGTGTGCTCTAAGCATCCTGTCCTGTTTGCTAAGAGAATCTTATTTTTGTCTCATCCTAGGGCCAATTCTAAGTCATTATAGCTCCACAACCACCAAGACTAGTGTCATAAATATAAAGGGAAAGGTAACCACCTTTCTGTATACAGAACTATAAAATCCCTTCTAACCAGAGGCAAAACTGTTTCACCTGTAAAGGGTTAAGAAGCTAAGAGAACCTTGCTGGCACCTGACCAAAATGACCAATGAGGAGACAAGATACTTTCAAAGCTGGAGGGGGTGAAACAAAGGGTCTGTCTGTCTGTGTGATGCTTTTGCTAGGAACAGATCAGGAATGGAGTATTAGAACTTGTTAGTAAGTAAATCTAGCTAGAAATGTGTTAGATTTTCTTTTGTTTAATGGCTGGTAAAATAGCTCTGCTGAATGGAATGTATATTCCTGTTTTTGTGTCTTTTTGTAACTTAAGTTTTTGCGTAGAGGGATTCCCTATGTTTTGAATCTGATTACCCTGTAAGGTATTTACCGTCCTGATTTTACAGAGATAATTCTTTTACTTTTTCTTTAAAGTCTTCTTTTAAGATCCTGATTGCTTTTTCATTGTTCTTAAGATCCAAGGGTTTGGGTCTGTGTTCACCTATGCAAATTGGTGAGGATTTTTATCAAGCCTTCCCCAGGAAAGGGGATGTAGGGCTTGGGGGGTATTTTGGAGGGAAGATGTCTCTAAGTGGGCTCTTTCCCTGTTCTTTGTTTCACATGCTTGGTGGTGGCAGCATAGGGTTCAAGGACAAGGCAAAGTTTGTACCTTGAGGAAGTTTTTAACCGAAGCTGGTAAGAATAAACTACGGGGGTCTTTCATGCAGGTCCCCACATCTGTACCCTAGAGTTCAGAGTGGGGAAGGAACCTTGACAACTAGGAACTAATGTTAATGTATAGTTGGGAAAGGGAGGTTCCCAACTTTTCAGTGTTGCCGAGCAGTTTATTACAGCTCTGGTGAATCACAAGACATCTCACCTTAAAATTACATCACTCTGATCCAGACTGTTTGTGCTCACTTTGAGCATCATTAATTCTGGAACCATGTGAGATTTTCCAGCAAAAAATCTAGAACCACTGATGTATTGAGATGAGGAGATGTGCAATTTTCCTCGCCACACACCCTCTCCAATAAACTGGAAACACAGTTACAAACCAAATGCCAAACATGGATGTTCCTTTCAAATCGTCCACAAGAGCAAAGAGGACACAGTTATCCACACAGTGATCGTTCTGTTGTAAGTCAGGAACACAAAGAGAACTCAAATGTTTTATAAAAGAAGGGTGTGAACAAGACGAATAAGTCTTGTGCAGATCTGGATTACATTCTTGGTCCTACCACAGAATTCCCATGTGAACCTGACCAAATCATTTAATCTTCTCTGTTCCTTATCCCCCTTCTGCAGATAGGGTTGCAGAATAGAAGTATAATTTCCTTTTTCTATTTTGCTTACTAATGTAAGCTCTTTGGGGTCAGGTCTGTCTCTTAGTAGGTATATGTACAGCATCTAGCACACTGGAGTCCCAGTCTAAGTGGGGCCCCTCAGCACTATGGTTATATCATAATAGTAGTAGCCTAATATTGTGATATTAATTCCCCCACACACCATATCTTGGTCGGAATATGTGGGGAAAATAGCACTGCAGCATCATATGACTAGAGCTGGGCCTAAATTGGAAACTTAAGACAAAATTTTCATGTGGAATATCTTGATTTTTTCAAGCCCACTTTTCTCCCTTCCTTGCTACCGTTTCCCACGCACTGACATTCATGTGATGGCAACAGGTCAGCCAGTAAATATAGACGGGAACATTTATTTAGTTCACCATACAGTCTCATCTACAGATACAGCAGATGTGTTTGCATCACTTCTCAAGTCAAAAGTAAATGTGAACAGATTCAAGTTAGGCTAAAGGCTAGACTCCTCTTTCAGCTGTGCAAACTGCATCCATTGCTGACAATAGCTGCTGCTTTTGAATGCATGTCAGAATAAAATTTGATACAGATTACGAGGTTTAGGGGGCAGAGAGGATGGCTTTTTCATCCACTAGACTATGTGTCTGAATCAAAATTGCTCTATTCGTTCATAAGGCTGTAATAAGATCAGTTAGGAAGTTCAAGCTATCCTTAATCAAAGGTCCGCCCCCCAAGAAAATCATATTGTTTGGATCTAGTGGAGATGGGACATTTGAACTAATGGAGTCTAGTGGGAGCCAATACATTTTCTTATATAGGTCTCTGTAATTGGAGCTGACACCTTTTGGAAGAGAAACATGTGTCCTGGAGGAAGACTATTCTTTTGTTCAAAAAGAATGAGACAGTTACTAAAATAAGACATCTGGCCGTTTCACCTTGTTGGCAAGTGCTCCTGGAAATGATTGATAACTTGTGCTCCAGCACAAATGCCAGGAACTGCCAGTGCTGTAAATTGTGCTACAGTCCATACATGCCCTAAGTTCTCAGCACTCTTTCTACAGTCAGTGAAGTAATATCAGGCTCAGTATGCTGACAGGAACAGCAAGCCCACTGGTCTAAAGTAAATTTACTTAAAATTAAATGGATTGTTCCACTAAAGGGACCAAGTTGGCGGCCACCATAAAATATAAAGGAGAAAAAAATCTGGTCTTGGATGCTTTGAAGAACAAGGGGATTAAAAGGAACAGAAAAGAAAAACATTGAAATATTCAGTGCAAAGGCTTTGTACAAGCCCTGTTTATAATACAGGATCTGGATTTCCTTTTGCATAGATAGTGAACAGGGACAGTACTGAGAAGGATCAGAACTAAATGTAAATAGAAACAGGCTATGAAAAGGTTTAAACATGCAGTGGAAGGGAGAAAATGCCCTTCAGTTTTTATTTTTCAATAACACAAGGCTGTGAAGCACAAAATGACTGAGAAACACATGGGAAATAATATTCAAAAAGTAATATGCCTGGAAATTCCTTGGTAATTATTTTTAAGTCCCAAATTCTTTTCTGTAACACTGATTCAAATCTGGATTAAATCCACTGAAAATGATGGAATTACTCCAGATTTACATTGATGTAACAGAATAGAATCTGTCCCTAAAATACCAAAGTGATTCCAATGTGTCACCATGTTCTTTGATCTCAGAACAACACTAATTCACTAGAGAGAGAAAATTTCCCTTATAACTACCCTTTTTGCAAAAATACCCAGGGGAAGGAAGTCCTAAAAGATCCTCTCATGGAGTATATCTGCCCTTGTTCTGTCATGGGTCTGGGGTTCTGGGCTCCCCCAAGGAATGAAAACAGTTACATGTCCTTTCCAAATCCATGGACCTTGGAAATTCTGTATGAGTAAGGGCACAAGCCCTCTGCACAATTAGCCTTGCCTCTGGGGTTCCTTATTCCTCCTCCCCTGCTCCTGGGCAGCCTATTATTAGAATGGCACTGCCTCAGATTCCTGAATCTCTCACAATAGCCATAGAGAGGAGCCCTGGAAAAGTTAATACACTCTCAGCCTGCATTAATCATACCCCAGATTCTTCTTGGAGCTAGGGTCAGTCACACAATGCACATTTTCCTGCCTCTGGAGTCCCCTCTTAATCCTAACCTATATTCTCCCTTGCCTTATACCAGTGAGCCCCACAGAGGGTTTTCCTTGTGGTCAGGGCTGCAGAGGAAAAGAAACTGTAATGTAAGAAACTGAGAAGCCTGTAATGCCACTTTTCTGATGGACAGTGGGGACCTGCCAAGAGGGTCCCCATAGAGTGAGTGTGGGGGTGGATGTGAGTGCCGGGGCAGGGGGGGAGGGGAACAGGATGGGACAATAACAAGTAAGTTATTTGGAAAAAATATTGTGAAATTTGTATCTTCACCCAGCTCTATAAATTGGAAAACAGGCAAATATTTGATGATTTTATTAGTAAATTCATTATTTTTTTTCAAATAAATTATAATATATTTTGGCCAATTTTAGTCAAGTTTGACAATGTAGTGATAGCACTCATATAAGCATTTATTCCTTAAATAAAATCACACCAGATATTAAGTTTCTAAACTAAGATTTCTAACAGTCTTTGTCATAAAAGTTTGGCCTTTCCAGTTGGACAGCAGTATAGAATTTATTAACAAGAAGAGTATGATAGAAAAAAAAATGTACGTGAGATCCTTTAAATAAAGGGGATTACTATAATGGGGCATCTGGTTCTTTAAAGTACAGATTGCAAAGGCGCTATGCTGTATCATTTTAATCCCTATAAGTAAATGCTCCCCTTCTAGCTTCCTCTCCAATGTTAGTTATTCTGCTGCTTGCTGTCATTTCATATGGGGAGAACAAATCAAGGACAAAATATTGAGAAGCAATTTTATTTTTGTATATACTTTGTCAGGCTCTGTCCCCAGAACTTTTATAGATGCGGGAGAAAGAGTGGGAAGTTGTCATATGGCTAATCACGTGCTTTAACATCTCAACTTCAGTGAGATACATTATGACTTCAAGCAGACCCAGAATTTCATAGGGGAATAATTAAGAAACTCAAACCAACTAAAGCAAAGCAGAACAAAAAATCAGCCAGTCAGGGGTACTTAGCTAGGAACAATCCTAATGTGCAGAAAGAAGAAAAGTAAGAAGCTGCATTTTCTGCACACGCACACAATCTTATAATGAAGGCTGCATAGAGGATTCCTGCCTCCTGATACTGGGGGGCACAAACGTGACTGCCCCATGTTTCTCCTCTGCCTGGCCGCCTCCCCGCTGGGATTGCCAACTTGGTAATATTTAAAAACTGGACACTCGCTGCTTTTCCCTTCCCACCCACCCCCAGCCCGAGTCAGGAGGGACTTGCCTGTGGAACCGGGGCTGGGAGCTGCAGCCACCTGAGGAAGGTAGGAGGCAGCCCCAGCTGAGTAGGGACTGGAGCAGCTGATGACCCTGCGCCTGCCCACTTCCCCCACTCGCAGGAACCAGACGTTGGGACTTTCCAGTTGAAAACCAGGCACCTGGCCGTCCTTCTCCCCACCCTGCGCCCAGCGCGGGGCCGCCGCATTCTCCCCACCCGAGTTATGTGGGCAGGGGCCTCTGTCCTTCTCCCATTGTGCCTCTGCCATGGCATGTCTGGCTGCTCTCCCTGGCAGCCAGGCCTGGGTGGGGAGCGGGAGGAAGCGCTTCTCACACCTGCTGAGGCCGGCCTCTCTGCGTCACTGCTGCCTGAGAGACACCTTGGCTGGGGTGGCAGCCCACCCCACCCCCTCTACTCCCTGCTCAGGCCTGGCTGCCAGGGACAGGGGCCGAGCGAGCCGGAGTTTTCCCTCCCCCCGGCACGTTTACGACTTGCTCCGCCCCTGTCCCCGGCAGCCGGGCCTGGGAAGGGAGCAGAGGGGGTGGGCCGCCACCCCAGCCAGGCTCATGCAAGCAGCTGCCGCGCTGCACAGAGCAGCGACTCTGAGTGGTCAGGGGGAGAAGCAGCTGGTCCTGACCCTTCTGCTCCCTGCCTGGGCCCAGCTGCCAGTGACAGGGGCTGAGTGTGCCAAGAGGCAGGCGTGGTGGGAAAAGGACAGAGCCTCTCTCCCACTCCCAGCAGGCCAAGCAGAAATCTGGGGGGCCAGGGCGGGCACTTGACCCCACGAGGCCCCCCTACACATTGCCTATGGAAGGCTGGCTAAACTTATAATAGTTGCCTGTAGATGGTAAAACTGACTGCCCTTTCAAGCACTGGGTAATTTCTCAGGATAATTACCAGCCTTAGCAAAGTTAGAAGAGGCTCATTAACTGGAGACTTGTGAAGTTTAGATTATCATTAGCCTCTTGATCAGCATCGCTCAACTCCTCAGATTTTTTTTTTTTTAATTTTAAACTTCAGATTATTCTCTTTAGGTTTTGAGAAGATTCTTCAGAAAGGATCAGATCTCATCCAATTTTAGCAGTGATGATTCAGTATTTATTTTCAGAAATAAACATTTTTTTGCAAAAATGACAGATTTACCATAAACATTTGTTATTTCTTATCATGGCCCCAGAAATCATTCTCTACACTAAACATACAGTTGCTGTACAAATGCTCTTATTCCATTAAACAATTGTTAAGTGAGTATTTAGCTTTTTTGTTTTCCACTGGATTAATAAATGTGATACATAGTAATGATCTTGTTGCCGGCACCCAGTGCCGAGAGGCTGAACAACAGCTTGAGTTGGTTCGTTACCCGGTGTGCTACACCCAATAATCACAACGGGGTGGAGAAGCAGAAAAGTTTATTTGAAGCTTCAAATAGGTACAGGGAGATTTGAATTTCAAATCCTGTACACAGAGCAGAAAGTTACACAGGCTTTTATACATCCTTTTTCCCAGCATACTTATCCAATAGCAAGCTGCCCCAAGTATCCATATAGCCAGCCAATCCAGTTCCCAGCTAGTTCCCTGATTCTCTGTATCATTTGTTAAAGTATACATAAAGCTGCTTTATTCAGCGTTGTTTTTCCATATCTCCCCTGTTTGGCCTTGCTTAGTTTCAGGCAGTCTGACTCTGCAGCATATTGTTGCAGATTCTCAGCAGAACTGCTGTGTGTGCCTCCAGGCAGGGGGGCCAAGGACACTTGGGCCTAGTACGCAGAGCTGCTGCGAGTGCCTCCAGGCGGGAGGGGGGGCAAAGGACACCTGGGCCTAGTGCGAGGGGGCTTCATCGACACTCGTGGTCTTCCATCCCCTCAAGTTACCTCGTGGCCATGCCCCAGTGTCCCCAACAATCTTAAACTGGTAAGTGGACTTTAACAGTTTGTAATCAGTAAATGATGTCCCTGCCACTTCATTTTGCTTAGCTAACTCAGATTAATTCAATTCTGAACTATTAACATTAAATAACTCTCCAAAATTAAAATGAAAATGCCCTTAGCGGCCATTACATTCTCAGTGTTGTTCGAAAACAACTGACATTGACTTTACTTTTGTCAAGGTTCTTTCCCCACTCTGAACTCTAGGGTACAGATGTGGGGACCTGCATGAAAGACCCCCTAAGCTTATTCTTACCAGCTTCGGTTAATAACTTCCCCAAGCTACAAACTTTGCTTTGTCCTTGAACCCTATGCTGCCACCACCAAGCGTATTAAACAAAGAACAGGGAAAGAGCCCACTTGGAGATGTCTTTCCTCCAAAATACGCCCCCAAGCCCTACACCCCCTTTCCTGGAGAAGGCTTGATAAAAATCCTCACCAATTTATACAGGTGAACACAGACCCAAACCCTTGGATCTTAAGAACAATGAAAAATCAGTCCGGTTCTTAAAAGAAGACTTTTAATTAAAGAAAAGGTAAAAGAATCACCTCTGTAAAATCAGGATGGTAAATACCTTACAGGGTAATCAGATTCAAAACATAGAGACTCCCTCTAGGCAAAACCTTAAGTTACAAAAAGACACAAAAACAGAAATATACATTCCATTCAGCACAGATATTTTACCAGCTATTAAACAAAAGAAATCTAACACATTTCTAGCTAGATTACTTACTAACTTTTTACAGGAGTTCTGAGCTGCATTCCTGATCTGTTCCCAGCAAAAGCATCACACAGACAGACAGACCCTTTGTTCCCCTCCCCCCCCTCAGCTTTGAAAGTATCTTGTTTCCTCATTGGTCATTTTGGTCAGGTGCCAGCGAGGTTATCTTAGCTTCTTAACCCTTTACAGGTGAAAGGGTTTTGCCTCTGGCCAGGAGGGATTTTATAGCACTGTGGACAGAAAGGTGGTACCCTTCCCTTTATATTTATGATAACTTTAGCTTCTGTTATTCTGAAAACTTTGTGAGACAGGATTGTTTTTCGGAAGTGGTGACAATAAGGAGCAATATAGAAAAACAAATTTCATTTGTTGTCAAGATTTGTTTGGCCATGCTATATAATAATCTCAAGCAAGAACTGGTTGTACCTTTAGTACCTCTTTCATCTATATTTAACATACTCTGTACTGTTTAATTTACTTTGCAGTTTGTGATTATCTTGATTGGACGTAAACAAATAAATGCAGTGTGTTTAAGACAATAATGAACAAACCTAACCAATCTCTCTTTAAAGAGATTGGAGGGGTGGAGAGAGGTGGGGTTGGAAGGGAAGAGGATACAGTAGAGTGCTATAAAATGCACGACAAAACACTACTGAAGAGTGTCAAGTAACTAGCAAGTTCATTGATGGAGAATAATAGTTGCTAAACAAGTAAACAAAGTTAGAAAGAGTCTGGTATGGCAAGAGATAAAATAGGGTGGGAAGAAGCAGAAAGAAGCTGAAGTCAGCATGCAACTAGTTGTCTTTGTAGCATATCTGAACTCCAGAGGAAACAAAATCCATATTAAAGGAAGAAACCTGGAGGGGGAAGTAGAAGGAAATTTTCAGCATTCAACTCTACCAGTTTTTGGGGGGAAGAAGTGTTTCAAGTTAATCTATGCGAATATGAATGGAATGCAGGAAGATTCCTTTGCAGTTTTAGAGCCATAGTTCTGAAATTTTATATTGCTCCTGAGTCCCGCAACAAACGTCTCAGATTCTATGTACCAATCAGAACATTCTCTGCCATCTGAACAACTCCAGGAGAGGTCTTTGTAAAGCAAGATAGCTGTTTGATTTGTAACACAACATTGCTAAAAGATTACTTAGCCATTCTGGTGAAATCATTTGCAAAGGTATTTTGCTAGATGTAAGCTGATTAGGGTAGTGGGATATAATTGGTTAGAGAATTATGTTACAATATGTTAGGACTGGTTAGTTTAAATTTCAGTAAAATCATAGAATCATAGAATATCAGGGTTGGAAGGGACCTCAGGAGGTCATCTAGTCCAACCCCCTGCTCAAAGCAGGACCAATCCCCAACTAAATCATCCCAGTCAGGGCTTTCTCAAGCCTGACCTTAAAAACTTCAAAGGAAGGAGATTCCACCACCTCCCTAACGCATTCCAGTGCTTCACCACCCTCCTCGTGAAAAAGTTTTTCCTAATATCCAAGCTAAACCTCCCCCACTGCAACTTGAGACCATTACTCCTCATTCTGTCATCTGCTACCACTGAGAACAGTCTATATTCATCCTCTTTCGAACCCCCTTTCAGGTAGTTGAAAGCAGCTATCAAAAACCCCTCGTTCTTCTCTTCCGCAGACTAAACAATCCCAGTTCGCTCAGCCTCTCCTCATAACTCATGTGTTCCAGTCCCCTAATCATTTTTGTTGCCCTCTGCTGGACGCTTTCCAATTTTTTCACATCCTTCTTGTAGTGTGGGGCCCAAAACTGGACACAGTACTCTAGATGAGGCCTCACCAATGTCGAATGGAGGGGAATGATCACGTCCCTCCATCCGCTGGCAATGCCCCTACTTGTACATCCCAAAATGCCATTGGCCTTCTTGGCAACAAGGGCACACTGTTGACTCATATCCAGCTTCTGGTCCACTGTAACCCCTAGGTCCTTTTCTGCAGAACTGCTCCCTAGCCACTCAGTCCCTAGTCTGTAGCGGTGCATGGGATTCTTCTGTCCTAAGTGCAGGACTCTGCACTTGTCCTTGTTGAACCTCATCAGATTTCTTTTTGCCCAATCCTCTAATTTGTCTAGGTCCCTCTGTAGCTTATCCCTATCCTCCAGCGTATCTACCTCTCCTCCCAGTTTAGTGTCATCTGCAAACTTGCTGAGGGTGCAATCCACGCCATCCTCCAGATCATTTATGAAGATATTGAACAAAACCGGCCCCAGGACCGACCCTTGGGGCACTCCGCTTGATACCAGCTGCCAACTAGACATGGAGCCATTGATCACTACCCGTTGAGCCCGACAATCTAGCCAGCTTTCTATACACCTTACAGTCCATTCATCCAGCCCATACTTCTTTAACTTGCTGGCAAGAATACTGTGGGAGACCGTGTCAAATGATTGTTTAAGGTATAGCTGAGAATATTACTATATAAACTGGGGTCAAACAGGAAGTGGGTTGGAAAATTGGAATCATGCTTGCTGGAAATTAACCCCAATAAACATCGCATTGCCTGCACTTTGGACTTCTGGTCTTTTGCTGCTTGCTGTCTGCGTAACAAGAACCAGGGAAGTGGGAGAGTGAAGGGAAAGCCCTCTAATACAGTAAATGAATTATTTGTGTGAATAAGGAGTACACATTGGACTAAATGGTTGCAGGATTGGACTGTATACCTTAACATGCCCAGAGGACAATACAAATGTACTTTATTAAAGTTTTTGTTGACATGCATAATATTTTGTTATTGAGTTAAGTGTTATTGCTTTTTCTGTTTGTTTTAAAAATTGGAAAGAAGAGCAGAACCCAGATGGCATTATGCTGCATACATAATTACAAAATATTTATGTTGCAGTCAATTTTCATTGGGTAATAATCAAACTGTTGTGTAATCCAATTGCTCCACAGTCAGTGTGATTTTCACATCTGTTTAACAAAAAGCAAGATAATAATCATAAAGAAAATTGTCAAATTATCAGTGGGCCCAGGATGAGGAACCAACATATTAAAAGGCATGTGGTGCCAGCTACAGATGTAGAATTCAGAACATGGCAAGTCCGGATTGATTGCAGTTTCAGTATGAAATTCTTGGGATGGCAACCAACAACGCTGAAGACAAGGGAATAGTATTACAGCAAATAAGCAAGATCAAGGGAGCAGTTGAGCCAGCTAGCAGAGATTTTATCATGGCTCCTGTGAACATCTCAGAATACTCAGAACTTGTCTTGTTTTCTTGCCATGAAAAGGTCAAAAATTAGCAGTTAGAACATCTTTGTTACACACTTTAAATTCATTGTTGTGGTATAGAATTTGCTGGACAAGGATCAGAAATGAAAACCAACATGGGGCAGCAGGGATATCAGACTAAAGAGTCTCATATATGCAATAATAGTACCACAGACCTGGAACTGGTCATGGTCTGCGCAGAGGAGAAAGGAGATTTATAATTTGAACCTGAAGGTGGCTGTGTTAGTGACTGGAGACCAAGGACCCAGAGAACAGGTTGCAAAAAGATAGAGGGAAATCTGGCAATAGTTAGTCAATGAGGAAGATCTGGAGCGGATTATGGTGAGCTTCAGATTTTGAGGACAGTCACTCAGTGCAGCTTGCTGGAGTACCTAGGAACCTGATGGAGGCTCTTATCACCCTCACCATGGACCTGTCCCAAAGGCCACAGACATGGATGAGGCCTTCCACTGACATAAATGGGCTTCAGCTGAGCTCCATATTCTGCTAGTGAGGTTCTCCCTGGACCAGTTTGTAGAGTGGATGGGCTGGTGGAGATGCATCATAGAATCATAGAAGATTAGAGTTGGAAGAGACCTCAGGAGGTCATCTAGTCCAATCCCCTGCTCAAAGCAGAACCAACCCCAACTAAATCATCCCAGTCAGGGCTTTCTCAAGCCGGGCCTTAAAAACCTCTAAGGATGGAGATTCCACCACCTCCCTAGGTAACCCATTCCAGTGCTTCACTACCCTCCTAGTGAAATAGTTTTTCCCTAATATCCAACCAACACCTCCCCCACTGCAACTTGAGACCATTACTCCTCATTCTGTCATCTGCCACCACTGAGAACAGCCTAGCTCCATCCTCTTTGGAACCCCCCTTCAGGTAGTTGAAGTCTGCTATCAAATCCCCCCTCACTCTTCTCTTCTGCAAACTAAATAAGCCCAGTTCCCTCAGCCTCTCCTCATAAGTCATGTGCCCCAGCCCCCTAATCACTGTCGTTGCCCTCTGCTGGACTCTCTCCAATTAGTCCACATCCTTTCTGTAGTGGGGGGCCCAAAGCTGGACCCAGTACTCCAGATGTGGCCTCACCAGTGCTGAATAGAGGGGAATAATCATGATGCATGTTGTCCCTCCACCCTATCCTGTGGAGTTTTGTCAGAAAATAGCTTTGTGCTTCACAAATTAAATTTTAAACTCTCATTCACGGTCCCAAGGGAGCAGACTTAGTCAGGGAGGGTCCCTGGGAATATAGTTGCAGGACGGTTTTGCTGCTAGGAGCCATGGTTCACTGCCAAGGACCAGGGCTGGTCAGAGGCATTGATCTTCCACATGAATAGCTCTGCTTCCTGCAGATCTGAGTCCACCTGTGTGGGCCCTGCAGCCTTTTCCATAAAGGGATACCCTCTCTTCCTTATGTGATGCTCTGGGCAAACAATACGTTGTGCTATTTGCAAAATAGCATGTGATCCTGTGATTAAAAATGCTATTATAATGGACATACGTTGGGGCTTCATGTGCACATTTATGTCTTTTCCTGAGTGTTTTACTATGCCACCTTAATATACTTTTAATGTATTTTAATTTTAAATCGAATGCTGAAGTTATGAAGAGATGCAGTTAATCACGGCAATTTAAATTCAGCACTTCACATGTTTATGTAGTATGCGGGCAAGATACCTAAAGGAAACACTCCTTTACGGATCCTTGTCGGTAAGTCAGAAGGGCTGATGCTTCAGTCTTTGCATATTTTTTAAAAGGTTCAGTAATGAGAAATATATCCAAACTTAAGAACAGATGGGCCTGATTCAAACACACCCTGAACTTTGATTAAATTTGGATCTAGATCTGAATTCCCATAAGGTGCTGAAAAAAAAAAAAAAACAACCCTCAGCTCTGAATTCTCCCAGACTTTGGAGAAGTTTAAATCTGGATCTGAACTTTGTCTCAGGCTCATCTCAATTTAGGAAACATCTTAAATACAACAGTTGGGAGGAAAAAACTGAGAAAATCTGCTGACTGTGAACCCTACCTAGAGAAGATATAAATAAAGTCACCAAAAGATACCATAGCAACAAACAAAAGTCCTAAAACAGTTCATTGTAAAGGACAAAACCTATGGTATATTTACTAAAAGCCTTATAATCTTTCTCTCCTGTTCTCTCTTACCGTGTGATGGAGTGTAACTAGCCCACACTGAGCATGGAGGAGCCCTAACCTGCCACACCTGTGGTAGGTGGTGTATTAATTTAGATGGGATAAAGGTTTTAACATAACCCAATCACTGCCCAACATTAAACTATATAAAGCAAGGGTCAGGGTTTGGTATACGGAGAACTCAGCCTGCTTAGTACCATGGCAAACTCACCATTAAATATAATTTTAACCTTTTATTGACAATAAAGAAAAGAAGGAAAAACAGCTCTAACATTTGAAATGTATTAAGCAAGGCTTTCATTTTAACAGCACCCCTTGTTTCCTTTCCCTTTAGCTCAAGACAGTTTTTGAAAAGAAAGATTCCCTGGTTTGACAGTCTCTTAATGGTATCAAAGAGGTTAATAACTGTCCTTTTGAGGAAAAATAAAGAGTTAGTTGAGATGGGCTGGAACTGCTGCTGTTTTTGTTAAAGCCTGATCCCATTTTATCTCAGATGGTGTTTGGGGTTCAGCTAAAGCTGGTAGAGGTGATGATGTCATCTGGGTCCCTTTCTCTAGCCTGGCCTGGTCAGGACATCCCTCCAGATTAGAATGAAGAAGGACCAGTGTCCCAGGAGAGGGTGGAAGCGGCAGCCAGAATGATGAAGCTTGCTCTAGTAGCCTCCATCTGTTCTTCCTCTTCTGTCTGCTCTTTCTGTGTTCCCCCCTCCCCTAAAGTCACTTTCTTTAAGGACCCACAAAGGGAATGGTGGGTGGGATAGGCCATCCCCGCATCATTTTGTCCATCAATGAAGCCTAATATCCAACACATCCGCTTTGGTTCATTAACTTCCTGCTCCATGTCATCCGTTTTTAGCAAGCATTATTTCAGCATTCCCTGAATTATATCAGTGTGGGTCTTTTGGGTTTAAACTAATCCCATTTCTCTGTCTGGTTCTTTTGCACCTGTTTAATAACATTCTTTACTGAAAATAACTTGACATATTTTCCATGGTAAATTCCTAAGCAGGCAAAAGTTATAGACCAATTGTCACAACAAGTGTCAAACTTGGAGGGAGGGAGTTAAAAGGACAGACCCCACCTCATTTAAGTTCTGACCAAGAATGACAGCAGGTCTCTGGCTCTCATGCAGTGAGAGAAGGCTGCCTGGAGCTGGGTTGCCCTATGGCAGATGGCATTTCCCAGAAGAAAGGTATGTCTGCAACGGGGAGCCCAAGGCGGTTGGGGGGAGTGGCAGGAAGTAAGACCTCCCAGGATTGTGCACACTGGTGGAGGGGCCTTTGGGAAGCAGGAAGACTGTTGCTGAGTAAGAGACTGCACTGTGAGGGGAGCAGAGAAAACTCCTCTCCTGCAGAACCAGCTGAGTGGCAGAAAGCACTCAGAAGCTCTGCAATGTGCCAGTGGAGGAGGCTTAGTAGGAGTGGCTTTGAGACACTGGGAGCCTGGGAAAAGACTGAAGCAAAAGCCCAAGACAAGGCTTGGTAGAAAGAGGTCTAGGAGGGAGCCAAGGTTCTTAATTAGGTCTTGACTCCCTCAGTGTGGGACTGTATGTGACCTAGCCAAAGGGTCGAATTGCAAGAAGCAGCAGACCACTGCAGAGCTGGATGGGCTGTCAGCAGGGAGTGCTAGAGGAAAGCCTGCTATGCTATGCCCAGCCATCAGGGGTGCACCAGCCGGTGAGTCACATGTTTTCCCAGTATAACACACAGTTTTGGTTAAAACACTATGGAACAAATTATTTTCTGATGTGAAGCCATTGACTTTCAGTGAAGTTTCACCAGGGATGAAGTTGACCCAGGGAGCACTGTGTGTAAACAAAGGTGAACATAATACTATTGAAGCTAGGGGAATAGCACATAAATAAATGGCTTGTAACATCATAAGCAGCCATAAAATAAACCCTGGAGATGGAGGGTAAGATGGCAAAACAGAGGAACATAAGCAAAAGCAAAATGCCACTAAAACACCTAAGCCCTACTCTCTCTCCTTTCTCTTGAGTTACAGCAAAGTGCTCATTCTCTTAAGTGGGGCTGCTATATGTTACTGGCCCTTTTTTTTAGAACTGCCAGAAAGCCTGGCAGCCTACACTATTTTGAAAGACAGGAAAGTGACTCTACTTGAAGGTCTTGTCCTCCTTTTCTACTCAATGATCTGCCACCTTCCAGCCTTTAACACTCCTGTTCTCCATGCTTCAGAGCCTGCCACTCTGCACGCAGTCAGATCAATTCAGAGCGCACTTCCACTGTCCTACATTTCTATGATACTGTGAACTGTAACAGACCAATCCAGTCCCCTACACTGAATCAGGACTAAGTATTATCTAAACTATGCATTCGCAAAATGTTGTATGCGTAACCCTGAGGATACATGAGACATCTCATGGAGAAGGGGGAAATGTGGGAGAAATTGTGTAATGGTGGATTTATTTTATTGCACTTTCATAATAGGCTTGTGACAGGGTTCAACTCACCACTGTGGCATCTCCTTCTGGCTATCCTGGGAATTAGCTTAGTTCGCCAGTTCACCCTTGTCTGGTAACATCTTGCCACCATCACACCTGCTCCAGGAAGCATGTTGTCCCAAAGAACACAGCATCCTCTCCAGGACCCAACCCTCCCGCTGTGTCACACTCTGTTCTCCTCCCTTCCAAGGAAACCGTAGTCCACTGTCCAGCCACTTCCAAGTGGGGGTGGGGAGGGACCCAGGCCCGCCCACTATTCCGGGTCCCAATCCAGGGACCCTGTAGAAGGCAGTTGCACGCTGCATCCCCTTCAACCCCACAGTCTACATCCGTGGGCCACTTCCCTGCCGCCCCAGCACCTTCTCCACCTTTGTCTCAGGGCCCCAGCATGCCAGCAGTCAGCCAGGAGCTCACTCTTGCTCCCCTGATTCTGCCCAGCACTGCTCTGTTCAAGGTGCTAGCTGCCCTCTGCTTGCCAGGCAGGCAGGCAGGCAGGCAGTCCTAGTCCTAGTCCTAGTCCTAGTCCTAGTCCTAGTCCTAGTCCTAGTCCTCCATCCCTGAGCTCCAGACAGTGACTGGCCTACTTTGCCCTGCGGCTCTTCTTATATGGGCCTGCCCAGCCCTGATTGGTTGCTCCTTGTAGCCCTCTCCAATTGGCTATCTCCCACACAGCCTCCCTAGGGTCCTCTCCAGTTGGCTGCCTGTTGCGCAGCCTCCCTAGGGTTCTATTAATCCTTTATGGACTAGTGTGGAGAGGACGCCCCATCACAAGGCTACTCAGACAAAGCTTTAAAACTGTGTGGGAATTTGTTATGTAAAATATGGTAGTTAATTTACTTCAAGATGTACCAATGAGAACACAGAGACACTGATGTACAGAGCCCTCACTTTCAATCACCATACAGTGCAGGTTCAGTTGCCCAGCAACTGTGCTGTCTAACTGAGCTCAGAACATAGTATCAGTGATGAGAATGTTAGGGGTATGCAGATAGCTGGTAGACCTGGAAGGAGGTACAAAATAAGAAAAGTTTTGGAACCTCTGGTCTAGATCTTCCCTGACTGGTGTCTGTCTAACCTGTTCTTAAAAACTTCCAATGACACAGATCCCACAACCTCCCTAGAAAATTTGTTCCAGGGTTTAACTACCTTTACAATTAGGGAGTGTTTTCCTAATGTCTAACTTAATCTCTCTTGCTGCAATTTTAGCCCATTACTTCTTGTCCTGTCCTCAATGGTTAAGGAGAACAATTTATCACCCTCGTTTTTGTAATAACTTTTATGTACTTTCAGTCTGTTATCAAGTCCCCTCTCAGTCGTCTCTTCTCCAAACTAAACAAAGCTTCTTTTTTTTTTTAATTTGGAAGACATGTTTTCTAGACCTTTAATCATTTTTGTTGCTCTCCTCTGGACTTTTTCCAATTTGTCTACATATTTATCAAAGTGTGGTGCACAATACTCCAGTTGAAGCCTTATTGGTGGTGAGCAGAGTGGAAGAATTAGTTCTAGTGTCTTGCTTACAATACTCCGGCTAATACATCCCAGAAGGATGTTCATTTTTTTACAATAGTATTCCATTGTTGAATCATATTAGCTTATCCACTGTAACCCTTTTCTGTGGGTTATAGTGGGTTCACAGCTTGAGAGCTTAATTCTTTAGCTCAAGCTATAGAGCTCTGTCTTAGCTCTAGCACCTCCTTAGTGTTAGTCAAGATGGTAGTCATCACAGAAAGAGGGTTTTCCCAGGATTTATGTGATGGTTGTCATCCTGACTAATACCAGGGATTGAATCAATTCTTTTGGGGGGGCTGTAACAAATTCATACTCTGTGGATTGGGCAGAAAGAGGAGCATTTCTCACATATTGGCCAGTGAGTTACGATTGTCCACTTTTCTAAAATCTGTCTGGTATTTTCTATCTAGTACATACTAAATTGAGCATGTATGAGATGTCAGCTGCACATAGGTATCTTTATACCTACTGAATAATCTGCTGGTTATTACATTTCCCAGTTTGAAGGGGAAACCATTAGTAAAATTTTACATTGCAGTTAAGGAACATAGTTTTCTCTTTTCATTGTTTCTCTAATTTCTCTCATTTTCATTTTTCCCATTGTCTTGATTAAATTTTCCTTAAACTTGTGAATGTGATCTCACAGAACTAAATTTTAAGTTTAAAAAATTGCAGTTGTCTATAGTGCTTGGTATTACTGTCATTTTTATGAGTTCTTTCGCCTGTAGAAGTTTCTGCTGTATAACTTTAAACACTACATAAAACACCAAAATTACTCTGAAGTGGTGCAATTATACTATATAAAACAATATGCTGTCCTAAATTAAAATTTACATACACTCCTTCCTTTGCACACTGATCCATTTTAAAGCCTCTAGTGAGATTTCTAGCTATTGCATGCTAGAAAATAGACTTCCAGGCTCTGGTAAAGGGGCACATTGCTTTCATACAGGCTGACAAACTGGCAGTACTTAGTTAGAGAAAAGGGACTCGGTGTCTGTCATATGTAACCCTTCTGCCTGTCAGAGTTGGCAGCAACAAGGGCCGGGTTCAGTATCTAGGGGTTCCATTCCAATAACACAATGCAAAACCGGCTCGAGCCCCCACCCAGTGACCTGGGACAAATATATACCACCCCCGCTGGGCGCCTCCAAGAGGCAGTACTTCCCCTCTTGCAAGCACATAGTCTGAGTGTAGCAAAAAGCCTTTTAATAACAGAGAGAAACAATGTGGCATTATGTTGGGGAAACATCACCAACAGGATTCATAACACAACCCATGAGCAAAACCCACCCCAAGCAAATTGGGGCATGTCCTTTCCCTTTGGTTCTTGAGTCCAGCAACCCAAAATCACCCAAAGTCCCAAAAGTCCAACAACCCAAAAGTCTTTGTCCTTGGTCAGGGCAGCCCCAGAGTTCAAAAGTTTATCTGCAGAGTTTTACCTCCCAACCTGGGTGGATATGGGGGGGAGGGGGTGAAGGGGCACCTTACGTGGTGCAAAGCTGATGGCCCCACCTCTCCATGGGGCTCCGCTCTGCCAGCTGCCCCATGAGCTGCTCTAGGCATCCGACTGCTCTGCTCCACCAGCCGCTCCGCTCTGCTCGCCATCCCACAAACTGCTCTGCTCCACCAGCTGCTCCGCTCGCCATCCCACAAACTGCAATATTCTGCAGCCGCTCCGCTCGCCGTCCCGCAAACGGCAATGCTCTGCCAGACGCTCCGCTCTCCGTCCCGCAAACTGCTCCACCATATAGCTTCAGGCTCCCCCACTACTTAACACAACACTCAGTGATTTCAGCTCTTAGTAAGTTTAGCTCTTTTGTGATTTCAGCTTGTAGTAGAGGAACCTCAGTGCTAGTGCACCATTAGCCCAAAGTGAATTCAGCTCAGCAGCCTGTAACTAGACTCCTAATGGAATCAAAATTAGCTCTGATATTCTACAGTGGAGAGAGGAGGAAGTGCAATTAGCATGTAAGGCCCTCACCAGGGGGCCCATGCTACCAAGTATTAATACCTGTCCCCGGCCTCTCTCTCAATTCACAGAGTTTTGGAACCCATGTCCCTTGCCTAGCAAGTGCTACTTAGTTGATGGCGAGTCCCTACATCATAACAAAAGGCCAAGTACAGTTCCACTGTCCTTGATTCCCATAATCAGGGTAATAACAATTTATTCTTCCTGCCCCAATAACAGAGATACTGGGGATCCCACAGCAGCCAAAGTGACCATTTGGGCAGCTATGGCCTCATTCTAGGTGGGGTGGGTGTGCCTATGCAAATGAGATCGGCCCCTGAAGTTCTTTTCCACAACTTGCCACACCTCACCACCAGATGTCAGGGTGGAGCTCATCCTGACTCTGCTTACACATATAAATAAATAACAAAATTGATCTCATGTCAGCAAAACAGCATGGTCAGCTAATGCCCTGAAATGGATGAAAATGTTCAGTTTCCTCTCAGTTCTCATCCTTACACAAAGATTTTGGACCTAATTGTGTGGTGCTAAGCAATTTCTGTAAAGTGCCCTGAACTTCTCCTGAAGCTGAATGTGGCTGATGTGCTCAGCACCTCTTATGTGAATCTCAACATTTTTCAGGGTCCAGGTCTACATGGCTTTGCCAAATAGTGTCAGACTGGGAAAAGCAGACGCATCACTTACAGAACATTTTCCATCATTCTATATTTGTCTTGCAGTAGTGCTAGCTACTCCAGTCAGCATCAGTGAGCGGGGGTCTTGTTTTGGCACTGTCGACAAATGTAGAGCAAAAGGGCAGTCCCTGCCCCAATGTCATTACAGTCTAATTTAAGGACGATGCAACAAGTGAGTGTAACAATCATATAATAGGACAGGGAAAGAGGGCAACAGAACCAGGAAGATCACCCATTAACGTATACCAGTTGTGCACACAGCTAGAAGGCTTTGAGTCCATTAATTTTACAATTGTATAGCTGTATAAAATTTGTGATATACATACATCTGAGATGTCTTTCCTGGCCGCTGGTATCCATTGGCAATTTGCTGTAGGAAATCACAGAAGGAGTGGGTACTACTAGGCCCGACTGCCATGGCTCTTACCATCCCCATCACAGTTTCTAACAGTTGGAGTAGACTGACCACTGGTCAGGTTCAGTGGTCAAGATGAATTTCATAAGCTCGCAAGTGCCCTCTACATTTGAAATGAAATCTCCAGACACCCCCACACTAACATGGCGGAACTAGTTTGAGGTCTCCAGAAACAAGTGGCCTGGCTACAATGGGAAAATGCCTTCCTATTCTCACAGGTCCCAGTGGTCCCGGGCAACCTTCCACAATCATCCATGACAGCCCAATATCTAGGCCCAAAAATCCCCCTACCGGAGAGATTTGATGGGAACGGTCAGAAGTGTCGGGAGTTTCTCAATCAATGTCACTTGTTGTTCCTCTTGTGCCCAGCAATGTACCTGAACAACCAGACCAAGGTAGGGGTCATCATCAGCTTATTGACAGGTGAAGCACTGGACTGGGCATTGCAACTCCTGGAGCAGGGAGACCCGAATTTGAATGACTTTGGTGAATTTGTTTATATCTTTTCACTCATGTTGGACGCACGCCATGCCTGCTCTGCTAAAGTTGCCCGTCAGTCACTCTGACGAGGCCTCCATCTCATTGTGGATGCACACAACCACCTCCACTCCCCCATCTTGGGTCCGGGGCAGGAAGAAAACATGGTTAGGGAGATCCTGGACTCTAAGCTATTCTGAGGACAATTAATATAACTCGTGGACTGGGAAGGGGTATGGCCTAGCTGACTGTTCATGAGAAACAGCCAGTAACTTTTCATTCACTCAACCTCCTTCATGAATTCCATCAATCACACCCTGACAAGCTGGGTCCAAAGACACTGGGGGGGTGCCCTTGAGAGGTGGGTAAGTGATGAGTCAGTCCTGACTGGGCTCTAGCCAATCTGCAAGCCAGAAACTGGTCTGGTGACTCCCGGGGCAGTTATATAAGCCCCACAGAGGGAGCAGCAGCTCAGTCTGCTTAATGTCACTCCAGGGCTTGGAACTCCCTGCTGCCTGACTGTGACAACAGACTCCCCAAGCCTTAGCCTGTTCCAGCCTTGTTCTCACTCCAGCCCTGTTCCTAGTCCTGCTTTCATAGACTTTAAGGTCAGACGGGACCATCATGGACATCTAGTCTGACCTCCTGAACCTTGCAGGCCACAAAACCTCACCCACCCACTCCTGTAATAGACCCCTAACCTCTGGCCGAGTTATTGGAGGTCTCAAATCATGAGTTTAAAACGTCAAGTTACAGAAAATCCACCATTTACACTAGTTTAAACCTGCCAGTGACCCATGCTGCAGAGGAAGACAAACGCCCCCTCCCCAGGGTCTCTGTCAATAAGAGCCAGGGGGAAATTCCTTCCTGACCCCAAATATGGTGATCAGTTAGGTGGTATGGTGAGCAAGGCCCACCAGTCAGACACCTGGGAAAGAATTCTCTGTAGTAACTCAGAGTCCTCCCCATCTAGTGTCCCATCTCCGGTTGTTGGAGATATTTGTTGCTAGCAGTTACAGATCGGTTGCATGCTCTCTGCTGATGTAGTGCTGTCTACATTGGTGCTAAGGTCAGTCTAACTGTATCACTCAGCAGTGTGGATTATTCACATCCCTGAGCAATGCAGTTATACCGAAGTAATTTTGTAGTGTAGACCAGGGCATAGTGTGTGGCAGGCTAACATGGGATAGATTTACACCCCAGGTTGCCATGCATCAAATGTCCATGTCGACAAACCCTAACGTGTTTAGAACATGTGTGATTGACAGGATATAAAGCAGCTAAAAGATCAAGACAGATGAGGATAGAGAAGGTGTCATCAGTTTTATTATGACCTAGAGGTCTTTGGAATCCTTGATGAGTGGAGAGGGCAGAAGCCACAGACCATCCAAAGAGGTCTCGAATCTGTGCAGCACCAACAGCTGGACATCTTCTGTGAATATATCTGGCAATTCTTGCCTATTTACCTAAAAATGTTATAAATCCTATGGAGTCTTGCAGTTGAAGAGCAATATTTCAAAAGCAGTTTTCTTGAGTGAGAGGAAGCCCCACAATGTGTATTAGTCTGACAATATAGCCAGACTCCCTGACATTCACAGGAGATGTCTCAAGGTCATATATAGAGTGGGCACTTTAACTCTCTGCCTTTTGATTTCAGCTCCTGCTTCTGTGACAGTTTCTTCCATACTCTGTTAGTTTGTGTAATGTTAAGTGGCAGACTGGCCAGGAGGTTTCTCTTCCTTCTGCATATGGAGTTCATTATGCTTAGTCTAATTATACATTGGGGGCCATTACATTGTCCCTCGAAGAAAGCATAAATCAAAAGTCAATTGTCCATTTGAATCAGATTTAGCCAGAATATGTGCTACATGAAGTTTCGGGTGACTGGAATTAGCTTGTGCACAGTAAACATTTCAAGTCTAATCTGATCATTTTAAGTGAAAACTAGGGAGCATCAAACTACAGGGGGAAAAGAAAACAACCCACGTTATGATCGATAAACAAAAATGAACTCGGAGAGGGAACAGTGATGTCTGATTAATCATCTGATCAGGTGATTAGATTTCCAAAGTAAACAAAGTAACAAAGTAATCCCTAGGTCTCAAATTGGGGTTTACAACATACAAACCGTAACCACAGCCGCTCTGCCCCCCCCTGTGGTAATATGTTTTGCGAACATTTCCTTTGAAACAACATTGGGATGTATTTACAACTGAAATGTGTAAAAATACTCATTAATCTTTTATAACAGATATTATATTAATTTTTTCCGGGACCCTTTTGTTGAAAGGTTGTTTTCTCCTGACTCGAATATACATCCTTGTCTATCGTCATTCAGACACAAGTGAGAAGATTAATTTGGAATCTTCACTGGAATTTCATTTCTCAACACAATTGTGCTTTCATCATATTAATAAAAAGAAGTTATGCTACAAAGATAATTTCATTTGTCCTCCCTGTTGTTACTATAGTGTCTCCCTGCACTCAGTTTTTAGAAATACAATTGCAGACATATTGATTTGTTTGTTATAAAAAGTGCCAGTTACCATGGCATAACTCTGTCCTCTATTTCCTAGCTGTAATGTCATTTTCATCTGGAAAAAAAACTCTTGCCCTTTTCCAGTACTGTTTGCTTCTTCTTTTTTTAGCCTGAAGTGTGGGTGCTATAACAAGGGACTTTTAATGTATCTTTACATCATGGCTGGATTGAATTTTTTTATGGATTGGTATTTCATTTCACAACACTATTTCAGTGTTGTACTCTGCTTCAGGGTACAGGCTAGCAACCAAAGTCCTGATTTGACTAGATGCTGTGCGTTTTGCAAAGGGAATGCTCTGCGCAAACCTGTCAATAAACCTGTATGTAATAGGAATCAAGTGCTCAAAACTCAGTGATATGCCAAAGATAGGGTGCTTTCTTGTGTTTAAATGAAAATAAGCAGCAATTTGTTTTCTCTTAACTAAACAACGTACATGGACACGGACAAGAGAAAGGGGAGGTCAAAAAACACAAACTTTTATCTTTAAACACGTCTAATTCTCTCAATTTTCCCTCACTGGCATTTTTGGCTTGCATGTTATCAATGTTCCAGTCAAAAGAACAACACGGTAACTGCACCACGCTGCTCCTAGACCCTGCACTGCAACATCTGTGTCACAGTTTTTATCTATGCTAGTGCAGGCACCTCTACCCGAGCTGCAATCTCACCTTGCTTGGATTGCAGGGCAGACATACTCTCTGTGAGGAACCTCTGCCCACAAACGGTCTCCAGGATCAGGGGTAAAAGCCATCAAACATCCCTTGTCCCAAGCACTGTGTACAAAATTAAAAAATAAATACATAAAATTCTTTATGAAAAAAAATGCTTTCCCAAACAAGTGCCAACCTTACCACTCAGAGCAACAGCAGGAAGAGTTTGCTTCGGCTCCTGTCCCTCCACTGATTTTATATGAAGAAGGAGTAAATCAGTTTGGGAGCACCCATGTGCAAATGGAGGCCAGGATCAGCCTGGTTGCAGCTGTAGTACTGCTTTCACGCATAATCAGTTGTGGAGATCCATGATAGCTGTAGGTGCAGGTCTGCCATGATGATGGTTATTTCCTCTTTTCTAAACTTCTAATATCTTCTGTTGCTCCCCGCTGAACTGTCTCAAATTTCTTTGTATTTAAAAATATGATTATTAATATTACAGGAGTACCTAGAGGTCCCAAATGAGATCTGGGCCCATTGTGCTAGGCATGGTACAAATGCATAGTAGAAAGAGGCCATTGTTGGCATGACTAAATTACAGTCTAAACAAAGGGTGGGAGAAAGGAAGTGTTAATATTCCTGTACATGTGAGGCATTGGGGCACCTAGAGATTAAGTGACTTGCCCAAGGTCACACAAGAAATCTGCGATAGAGAAAGTGAATCCAGATCTCCAGGGTCCCTATCTAAGGCCTTAACATCAAGACAGTTTTCCTTCTTCAAAAATCTTGGCTGGAGTGGGACAGATTCCCAATGCAGTCACGAGGGGGTTCATCTGGGCACCGTCAGCTCAACTCCAGCACACCTGTGAGGCCTATTGCAGCTGGAGAATGGTAGGTCCTTGAAAGGAGGGATCCAAGCACACTGAGGGTGGCACTCAGAGGGAAGCAGAGCTAGATCTTAGAGCTCCTTGAACCCACAGAGCAGGGGCTGCTGGCTAGGAAAGCTTCTGAAGATCCTCTGCCACTTGGGCCCTCCTTTACTTTGTTTTTCTTTTCCTTAGAGCCCAGGAAGCTCGGCCTGGGCCCACTTAGGCTGACGTGGTTAGAAACCCATCCCAGGCACAGAGCCTATTGACTTGTTTGCCTTGCAAGGGGTGCAGGATTAACCCAGACTGTTTGGGGGCTGTGGGACTGCTCAGTTTTGCTTCTTTCATTTCAACTACTGCTAACCCCAGAAAGGGATGGAACGAATGGTATCCCTGTCCCTGTACATGGAGGAACACAGCCCTCTTCAGATTGATTCTACAGTGACTTCTGCTGCAGGAGAAAGCCATCAGAGGCAAAGGAAGCACCCATACCCTCCCCAATGGGCTGTTCTAAAGGTAAAGACTATGGCATTGGCCCAAATTCATCCTGGTTTTGATTCCACTCAGATGAATTCTATTCAAATTATATCAACTTATATCCATTCAAAACACTATTGCTAAGATCATATTCCTAGCCCCTTGTTTTGACCACATCACCCCACTCTACAAATCACCCTCACTGGCACCCTCCTCTCTCTCACATCAAGCATAAGCTACTTGTCATCACTTTTGTGGCCCGGCCATACCCTCAGTGATTACCGAGATGGCCACTCTGCCTCCGCTCTGACAATGCTGCCAGCATCCACTGCCCACTTGTTACACTTTCAAACTAGCACCTTCATGCTTTCTCTTATGCTCTCCCTCCCTATCAACATCCACAGAGCCACCTCATTGTCCTCCTTCAGATCCCTCCTTAAAACACTCCTGTGGCAGGATACCTACAAAAAGTTTGATAAAAATTAAGCAGTTGGTGGGCTGAGACCCCGGCCAATCATGCTGATGAATATTATCTTGTTTCCTTGTGCTCTCCTGTCTGTATCCATCAACTGTCTCTTGTCTTATGCTTAGGGAATGTCTGCTCTTGGTTCTGCGGGTGTGATTCCCAGCTTAGCTAGTGTACTAAATATAGGGTGTAGCTATGGTGGTGCGAGTTGTGAGAGGGTCTAGTTGCCCTGAGTGTGTGCCCATCAGAAACCATAGGCACATACCTGTGGTAGCTAGCCTGGCCATCTGCGGCGGCTACACTTTATATTTAGCACACTAGCTCAATAAGAGCTAGCATGAGTATGTCTCCTTGAGTTGGGAACCACCCCTCTCCCCCCACCCCACCTCCCGCAGCTCAAAGAGTGGGCACACCCTTTGGCTGCTAGCCTCTAACAAACCTAGACTGAGCATACAGTCCCTGGTCCAAAGCTTGGAGGCACCAAGGTAGTGTGGACATTCCTTAGATTCCTTAGATCCTTGGAGCAGGGACTGCATTTTTGATCTGTGTTTGTACAGTTCCCAACATAATGGGGTCCTGGTCCATGACAGGGGTTCCTAGATACCAGTGCAATAAAAATAATAATAAATCAGTGAAGCTACACTAGGGCTGAATTTGTCCAGCCATGCCCCAAACTAAATGCAGTCAATCACATAATGTAATACTGCAACCGAGACCTTACCAACGCCATATATGGTGAGATACTTACTGCACTTGTTTAATATAATGCACTCTCATGAATACAACCCAAAAAAGCTTTTGCCTTTTTGTGACAGCACTGCATTGTTGGCTCCTGTTCAATTTCTTATCCCCTCTAACCTCCAAATACTTCTCTCTGGTACTATCGTTCTAATTACTTACTTGAGGGATGATCTATTTGACCGCTGAATATTTTAACTATAAGATAGCTTGTGGTAATGAAAGCCTGGCCAAGAGATATTTCTTTTGAAGGCATCCCCTGCCAATAAAAAGCCATAAAGGCTACTCAAGTGGAGCAGATACATACATATTGATCTCTTACTCCAATACATCAGTGTCTGAGTTGCCTACTTCATCATCTGAACGCAAACTACATATATAGGCCTGGTTCTGATATCGATTAGTGTTGTTATACAGATGTATCCCTACTGTCATCGCTGAAGTTCCTCCTGGTTTACACTAAAGTTACGGACCCGTCATTCTTATAAAAGACATTCTTAAAATAAGAGCACCAAGGTAAAACTAATGGCTTTGTTGTCAGGAAATAAGTCCCAGAACTAGCAATGGATGAACTTCCAAGCACATGACGGTCCACTTTGGATGTAACCAAGTGGCATATTCTAAGAGCATGTGTTGGGATGCAGGGCTCTTCAGCTCAGTCATCCTGATGTCAGCTGCTTCAACCCTTCATAGAGGTGCTGAGGGATGTGTTGAGTCACTGTGGGTAGGGCTACTCTGCAATTAAAAACCCAGGGCTGGCCTACGCCAGCTGACTTGGGCTCACTGGGCTTGGGCTAAGGAGCTGTTTAACTGCAGCAGAGGTGTTCTGGCTTGGTCTGCAGCCTGAGCTCTGGGACCCTCCTACCTCACAAAGTCCTAAAGCCCAGGCTCCAGCCCAAGCCTGAATGTCTACACTGCAGTTAAACCGCCCCTTTGTGCAAGCCCGAGTCAGCTGGCCTGGGCCAGCTGCAGGTTTTTAATTGCAGTGTAGACACACCCTGCAAGGCTAGACCAGTTGGGTCCAATTATCTCTCATCTAGAAGATTGGGGGTGGAGTGGGGTGTCACAGTGAGAATGTCTCTGAATCAAAGCAAAGTGGGGCCTGCACAGAAACGCTAAGAACAACCAAGCTGGGGGGAAAAGCTTCAGCTGATGCTTATGTTTTGTTGTTTGTGTTAACAATGCAGACCTAGCCAAGGCAGAAGATGTCTTTGATGTGGATATCCTCTGTTCAGAGCGGGGTAGAATTCCACCTGCTTACAGCACCCAAAAGTTAAGAGGTAATATTTTCAAAAACATATAACTGATTTGGGCTCCTAAGTCCCGCTTTCAGTAGTGACTGTGGCGCTTAGGAGTCTCTTTGATTGGGTAATAGGCTCCTTCAATGTGCCCAAGTCACTTTTAAAACTGGGATTTAGACTCTGTTTAGGTTCCTAAATCCCTTAGTGATCTAGGGAAAAGTTTCAAAAGCACCTATCTGAAACCCAGGAGAATGAAAATTGGGTCTGACCCTGTTCAGAATTGGAAAATCCTGCAAGATTGCGTATATTTCCTGCACATGATCAGGCTGCAAATTGAAGAAGGACAGTCCTCTTTGCGAGGCAGTATTTCATTGTATCCATTTCTACTCCTCAACAGAACCAGGAAGTGCAAAGGTATGAAATATGATTTTAAAAAAAAAAAGTTAAGCCTCAAGTATTCAGTCTGAGTTTTGGATCAGTTCTTACTTTCTCTGAGATGGTTCACTAATGCCTGCCCAGGGATTAATGGAAATGAACTGTCTTCACTAATAGCATTGCTTGTAAAAACATCAAATCCATCACTCCCATATGCAGGTATAACTCCGTTGATAGCAATAGAGTGGTGCTGCTGATGCTGACAATTAATTTGGCCCCTTCAATCCAAAAGGCACTTGGGTATTCTGTATAACATTTGCATATTCAGTATTGCCAACTCCAGTGATTTCAGCATGAGTGACGGGATTTCACAGGTACTTGAGCTCCTCTGAGGATGACGTGAGACGCTCCAGTTCCTTCGCGAAGGTCAGACGTGCTGGAAGCCAGCAGAGTCTCTCCCCTCTGCTCACGGTTCTTGTGGGAGAGAGGCGGAGCTAAAGTGCCCAGCAGCTCAGTGCAGTTCCACCCCTTTTCCTCATGAGCCACTGCCTCTGCTCCTCCCTGCAGTACCTGGCCAGCCTGGGAAGGGGAAGAGCGGGGTGAAGAGCTCCTGGAACTGCCCCTCTAGCCTGGTAAGAGGCAGAGGGGGGTGAAGAGCCCCTGGAACTGACCATCCCCTGTCCTGGGAAGGGGAAGAGGGGGATGAGAGCAGAAGTGATGGGGTGGCAGCAGGGGGCGAAAGCACTGATGGGGAGGGCAGATTAGGAGATAGGAGTAATTGCTGGACAAAGGACAGGCAGATGTGGAGGTGAGAGGTCCTGCAGCAACGGCCACCTTACCCAATAAATCCGGCAGAATGGGCAACACAAATTGTGACATCCCTCCCCCTCCCAAGGATGGGCAGGGGGAGTTCCAAAAAACAAAAGGCAGATAAAAAGACACAATATCAAGATTGTGGTGGGGGGTCTGACTCATGAATTTTGACTACATAGTTTATTATGGTCTATTGCTTTGCCTAATACAAATTCACTTGAAATCTTTTCCTGAAGACTGGGCGTCTTTCTAAACAGTGTGCTCGAGTTCTACCAGAAGTTACAGGCTCGGTGCAGGAATCACTGGCTGTAATTCTGTGCCCTTTGCTGTGCGGGAGGTCAGACTAGGTGACCACAATGGTTCCTTCTGGCCTAAAATCTATGCATCAGTGGTTATTAGCCAAAATGGTCAGGAACACTGCCTCATGCTCCGAGTAGCCTTAAACCTCTGATTGCCAGAAGCTGGGAGTGGATCACAGGGGATGGATCACCTGATAATGGCCCTGTTCTATTGATTCCTTTTGAAGCATCTGGCCACTGTCAGAAGACAGGATACTGGGCTAGGTGGACCATTGGCCTGTCCCAGTATGGTCATTCTTATGTTTTTGTGTAGAGTTAGGAAATTTTAACATAGCCCCTCCCTGCAGGCATGGCTTAAGCATCCTCCCTTTTCTCTCCCATGAGCTTGGGATCATCAATATTTGTAGCAGCTTCTCCCCTCTCCTCACATGGGTTCTTTTGTTTGATGCCTTGTTCCTCTGCTTATTCTGCCAGATAAATGGGCACTGTCCCTTGAGAGATCAATGTTAATACTACTAGCTGGCAAGGAGTGTAAAAGCCAAGTACACAGGGGACCTATGACAAATAAAACAAGCCCCAGCAAAGGAATGGCACACCAGTAATAACAGCATTACAAAGGAGGTGACTTCAGTGGGAACAAGAAAACAGGATCTGGAGAATTTAAGGAAGGGGTTAAGGTTAACTAATAAGTAATAAACACTGGTAGATCAACCATTTTCCCCACCTCCTAATGCTCACAAACTCCTCCCACCCCAATATCTTCTCAAGACAGGGGGTACCACTGAGATTGCATGTCCTGAGATGAAATGTTGCAGTGCCATGGGCTGGCTTAAACAAAAGTCACCTTACTTGTTCTTCACCTCAGGGTGGGGCAGGGTCCTCTCCTGACTCCAACCCAGCTCACTGGTTCCCTGACCTGGAATCCTCCTGGGGTCTCAGCTGCCTCTTGGTAGCTGGTTCTGGCTCTCTTTCTGTGGATGATGGTCACTGTGGTGCAGGAGCTGTCACTCTGATCCCTGTAGTCAGAGTCCAAACTCCCTTCCGGGGAAGGGGAATTCAGCAGGGATTCCCCTGAGCCAGGCTGTCACTCTTCCAGCTTCCCAACCTAAACTCTCTCTTTTTCCTTTTGTAAAGTCAGGCCGCCCCTTCCCCAGTTAACTTGCTGGAGGTGGGAAAGTGGGGGAGAGAAGACGGCTGTGTAGCCCTGGCTTGTCATTGCCCATCTTTAAAAAAGGGAAGAAGGAGGATCCTGGGAACTATAGGCCAGTCAGCCTCACCTCAGACCCTTGAAAAATCATGGAGCAGGTCCTCAAGGAATCAATTCTGAAGCACTTAGAGGAGAGGAAAGTGATCAGGAACAGTCAGCATGGATTCACCAAGGGCAAGTCATGCCTGACTAATCTAATTGCCTTCTATGATGAGATAACTGGCTCTGTGGATGAAGGGAAAGCAGTGGACATGTTGTTCCTTGACTTTAGCAAAGCTTTTGACACTGTCTCACACAGTATTCTTGCCAGCAAGTTAAAGAAGTATGGGCTGGATGAATGGACTATAAGGTGGGTAGAAAGCTGGCTAGATTGTCGGGCTCAACGGGTAGTGATCAATGGCTCCATGTCTAGTTGGCAGCCGGTATCAAGTGGAGTGCCCCAAGGGTCGGTCCTGGGGCCGGTTTTGTTCAATATCTTCATAAATGATCTGGAGGATGGTGTGGATTGCACCTCAGCAAGTTTGCAGGTGACACTAAACTGGGAGGGGAGGTAGATACACTGGAGGGTAGGGATAGGCTACAGAGGGATCTAGACAAATTGAAGGATTGGGCCAAAAGAAATCTGATGAGGTTCAACAAGGACAAGTGCAGAGTCCTGCACTTAGGACAGAAGAATCCAATGCACTGCTACAGATTAGGGACCGAATGGCTCGGCAGCAGTTCTGCAGAAAAGGACCTAGGGGTTACAGTGGACGAGAAGCTGGATATGAGTCAACAGTGTGCCCTTGCTGCCAAGAAGGCCAATGGCATTTTGGGATGTATAAGTAAGGGCATTGCCAGCAGATCGAGGGACGTGATCATTCCCCTCTATTCGACACTGGTGAGGCCTCATCTGGAGTACTGTGTCCAGTTTTGGGCCCCACACTACAAGAAGGATGTGGAAAAATTGGAGAGAGTCCAGCGGAGGGCAACAAAAATAATTAGGGGACTGGAACACATGAGTTATGAGGAGAGGCTGAGGGAACAGGAGATGTTTAGTCTACGGAAGAGAAGAATGAGGGGGGATTTGATAGCTGCTTTCAAGTACCTGCAAGGGGGTTCCAAAGAGGATGGCTCTAGACTGTTCTCAGTGGTAGCAGATGACAGAACAAGGAGTAATGGTCTCAAGTTGCAGTGGGGGAGATTTAGGTTGGATATTAGGAAAAACTTTTTCACTAGGAGGGTGGTGAAACACTGGACTGCGTTACCTAGGGAGGTGGTGGAATCTCCTTCCTTAGAAGTTTTTAAGGTCAGGCTTGACAAAGCCCTGGCTGGGATGATTTAATTGGGGTCGGTCCTGCTTTGAGCAGGAGGTTGGACTAGATGACCTCCTGAGGTCCCTTCCAACCCTGATATTCTATGAATGGTCCAGTCAACTGCTTGCCAAGTTCACCCCATGTGGAAGCCTCCCTAGGGGTTTCTAGTTTCTTCTGCCGCCACCCCACCCTCCACCCCCCGACTCCAGCTGTGCTGGGAATGAGCTCAGGGGGCTGTGGGAGCCATCTTAGTTGTAGTCCCTTTGGTAGTACTCCCTAGAACCTCAGACTGGAGGAGCTCCAGGAGCTGGAGATCAGGTAAAAGTCATCATTGTATAAGAAACCGGAAGAATCATTTGGATTTCCTTATTAAACACAAGAGAGATTCCAAAGAGAGGGAGATGGAAAAGCGAGTGTACACTGTAGGACATTACTGTATTGCTGGATCCATTAAAACATGATTTTGAGTCTCAGCATAGATGAGGTTTAATGAATGGGGTTTGTCACTGATGATAAAACCTGACTGTTCAAGAGTTTGGTAACATTTAGGAAAATGTGTTCTAAATAGTCCCCAAAGCATGGTTTCGTTTCAGTGTAGATAGCACCCATGCACCTTGGAAGCTATTAACAGTCTCTCAAATGGCTCTGGGCAGCCCAGCTAATTGAATCACACATCTGACTAGAACATGCATTGCAACAATGTCTCACTTTTTATAGTTCCTCTGCAGGTGTAGCAAATAGGATCACAGCAGCTCACATGGACTTCATTAACCCTTTAGTTACTAGTTTAATACACTGTGTGGAAGTAAGAGTGTAACATGGCTCAACACATTTTCCTTTTTTTCTTATCTCATTCCCACATTTTCGGCTTTTCTACCATAATGTTTCGCACAAGACCTTTTCATTTTTCCAGGGGGGATTGAACGTCAATATCCTGTTCAATAGGTGGGGATATTCAACCCCTTATGCTGACTTTAACAGTGGCTCAGATCATAGCATAAGTTTAAGATTGTGCAGCAGATTCTAGGCATGTGTGGTTTTCTGTAGAAAGAAAACACTGAAATCCGCAATAATATGTTGCCCGAGCATGCAGTATTTAGAAACTCGAGTCACTCTTTTTTGACAAATGTTAAAACCATGTTCTTTGTTAGCTTGCCAGAAATCAGCATTTGTTTACCAGCTACTCACCTGGGTGCAGGCTCACATAATCATTAGCAGAGGTAATGACAAATTGCTCTGTGGACTGCAATGTGCGCAGAAAATTCAAATAGCATGAAGGCAGTACACAGATTCCCCAGTGCTGGTGCCTTACATGAAAGTGACTCTAATTCCGTAAAGCAAGTTGTCAAATCAATGTCTCTCCCGTGAAATGAAAATATATTTCTAAGAAACACCTCAAAAATCCACAGAGGAAATGCAAGTGCTGCATCAAACTAAAATGATTTCATTCCTCAACTGATGCTATAAAAATTGATCAGATTAAATTTAATGGAGAAATCGATAGAAGTGCAATTCAGCCAGCTCCAGAAATATTTATGAAGAACAGTTAAACACCACTGCTATGATACAAGAGAATACTTGTAATGTTATTAAGAGCAAGGTGGACAGTGCTTCAGCATATGATTTCTATAGTGTCTCTCTGAGGGGTTTGTAGCATCCTGTTGTAAGATGAGTTGTCATAAAAACAGCAAGTTCCCTTTAGCTAAAGATGGGATTTGTGTGGCTTGATATTTATCCATTTTGACCTTTTATGCCTTTTACAGTATTTGTTGATCCAGTAAAATGCTACTTTATCCATCTTGCCTTGGTAAACAAATCAGAACGGCAGGCTCTCATTAGTCAGCCCTGGGACAATCTGGTACTTAATTTCTGGTACGCAGACTTGTCCCCATACTCAGTTCTGCCCTGCATTGTGTGCAATGAACTGTGCTGTATGATTGCCATGTAAATATTTTATTATAATTCAGCTTGTTGGTAAATAGCAGTTGCTGTTTCCTAATGCCAAGGGGCTGTGTAAAATCAACTCCAGAGGACTGCAGGAGCTCTCCAGTCAATATTGTGGGCTCTACTGAAAGCCTTAGGACATTGCAAGCTGTACCTCTTCCTCCTCCAGAGGTGGTGCTAATCCACTGGCAGTCCTAAGAAGGGATATCCCCCCACACACACACACACACAACACATATTAAAAAAGTGAATAGGGTGGCCCCCTTGAGCTTCTCAGGGCCCTAAGCAATTGCTTAGTCTGCTTATGCCTAGCACTGGCCTTCAGCCACTCCTCTGCATCTCTTATCATTTGATTCATAGATTCATAGATATTTAGGTCAGAAGGGACCATTATAATCATCTAGTCTGACCTCCTGCACAACGCAGGCCACAGAATTTCACCCACCACTCCTACAAAAAAACCCTCACACCTATATCTGTGCTATTGAAGTCCTCAAATCGTAGTTTAAAGACTTCAAGGAGCAGAGAATCCTCCAGCAAGTGACCCGTGCCCCATGCTACAGAGGAAGGCGAAAAACCTCCAGGGCCTCTTCCAATCTGCCCTGGAGGAAAATTCCTTCCCAACCCCAAATATGGCGATCAGCTAAACCCTGAGCATATGGGCAAGATTCATCAGCCAGATACTACAGAAAATTCTTTCCTGGGTAACTCGGATCTCACTCCATCTAATAGCCCATCACAGGCCACTGGGCCTATTTACCATGAATATTTAATTACCAAAACCATGTTATCCCATCATACCATCTCCTCCATAAACTTATCGAGTTTAATCTTAAAGCCAGATAGATCTTTTGCCCCCACTGCTTCCCTTGGAAGGCTATTCCAAAACTTCACTCCTCTGATGGTTAAAAACCTTCGTCTAATTTCTAGTCTAAATTTCCTAGTGGCCAGTTTATATCCATTTGTTCTTGTGTCCACATTGGTACTGAGCTTAAATAATTCCTCTCCCTCTACGATATTTATCCCTCTGATATATTTATAGAGAGCAATCATATCTCCCCTCAACCTTCTTTTAGTTAGGCTAAACAAGCCAAGCTCCCTGAGTCTCCTTTCATAAGACAAGTTTTCCATTCCTCGGATCATCCTAGTAGCCCTTCTCTGTACCTGTTCCAGTTTGAATTCATCCTTCTTAAACATGGGAGATCAGAACTGCACACAGTATTCTAGGTGAGGTCTCACCAGTGCCTTGTATAACGGTACTAAAACCTCCTTATCCCTACTGGAAATACCTCTCCTGATGCATCCCAAGACCGCATTAGCTTTTTTCACAGCCATATCACATTGGCAGCTCATAGTCATCCTACGATCAACCAATACTCCAAGGTCCTTTTCCTCCTCCGTTACTTCTAATTGATGCGTCCCTAGCTTATAACTAAAATTCTTGTTATTAATCCCTAAATGCATGACCTTACACTTCTCACTATTAAATTTCATCCTATTACTATTACTCCAGTTTACAAGGTCATCCAGATCCTCCTGTAGGGTATCCCTGTCCTTCTCTAAATTGGCAATACCTCCCAGCTTTGTATCATCCGCAAACTTTAATAGCACACTCCCACTTTTTGTGCCAAGGTCAGTAATAAAAAGATTAAATAAGATTGGTTCCAAAACCGATCCTTGAGGAACTCCACTGGTAACCTCCCTCCAGCCTGACAGTTCACCTTTCAGTAGGACCCGCTGTAATCTCCCCTTTAACCAATTCCTTATCCACCTTTCAATTTTCCTATTGATCCCCATCTTATCCAATTTAACTAATAATTCCCCATGTGGCACGGTATCAAATGTCTTACTAAAATCTAGGTAAATTAGATCCACTGTGTTTCCTTTGTCTAAAAAATCTGTTACTTTCTCAAAGAAGGAATCAGGTTGGTTTGGCACGATCTACCTTTTGTAAAACCATGTTGTATTTTGTCCCACTTACCATTGACTTCAATGTCCTTAACTACCTTCTCCTTCAAAATTTTTTCCAAGACCTTGCATACTACAGATGTCAAACTAACAGGCCTATAATTACCCGGATCACTTTTTTTCCCTTTCTTAAAAATAGGAACTATGTTAGCAATTCTCCAATCATACGGTACAACCCCTGAGTTTACAGATTCATTAAAAATTCTTGCTAATGGGCTTGCAATTTCATGTGCCAATTCCTTTAATATTCTTGGATGAAGATTATCTGGGCCCCCCGATTTAGTCCCATTAAGCTGTTTGAGTTTCGCTTCTACCTCAAATATGGTAATGTCTACCCCTCCCCCCATCCCAGGCCAATGACCCCAACTCTCTCTCCAAGGTACTCGTTCCACCACTCTTTCCAAAGAGCCAGGCAAGAAAGATGTTTACCATTAACCTCCCCAGCCTCCCACAAAAAGACAGCCCCTCTGCTGCCTCCTCTCCTTTCCTTTCTCAGACTCTGCACAGCCAATCACTGCAGTGATGTTCAGAGTGAGGCAAAGTGAAGCCAAAAAAAAAGCTGCATTTAAACTTTGACCTTTTGTCCCCCCAAACACATGACACAGACGGAATCATTGTGTTGGTGAATGAAAATTGACTTGTGTCAGATTTTCTAACAGCAGAATTTCCAAAGCTTGTGTAACACCGACAGGCCCCGGTCGTCGACAGGCAGGATCAAACCTGGGACCTCTGGAGCTAGTGCATGAGCCACTACCAAGTAAGCTAAAAGCCAACTGGCTGTTAGCAGACTCATTTTATCTCTCTTTCTCTCAGTGGTCTCGATGCCACTAGATGGGACAGAACACCACACCCAGAAGGTGTGTGGGTTATATATTTCCCCTAGCTGAGGAAGCGCGACCTGAGCTTCAGAGACTTTCCAGTTAAAATCCCAAATGAGCCCCCACTTGTAACGCGGACAGACACCGGTCATTGGGATCAAACCTGGGACCTCAATGCATGAGCCTCTACCACAGTGGTTCCCAAACTTGTTCTGCCGCTTGTGCAGGGAAAGCCCCTGGCGGGCCGGGCTGGTTTGTTTATCTGTTGCATCCGCAGGTTCGGCCGATCGCGGCTCCCACTGGCCGCAGTTCGCTGTGCCCAGCCAATGGGGGCTGCGGGAAGCGGCGCGGGCCGAGGGACGTACTGGCCGCCATTTTCAGCAGCTCCCATTGGCCTGGAGCAGCGAACTGCAGCCAGTGGGAGCCACGATCGGCTGAACGTGTGGACGCGGAAGGTAAACAAAGCGGCCCGGCCCGCCAGCGGGCGGAACAAGTTTGGGAACCACTGCTCTACTACATGAGCTAAAAGCCAATTGTCTGTTAGCTAAGGCTGTAGAGCAAATTCATTTAACCTTCTCTCTAAGTGGTCTCGATGCCACTAGATGGGACAGAACACCACATCCAGGAGGTGTGTGGGTTACACTTGCACTGCACAAGGGGGATTTTTGCTTGTCAAAAGATAAGGTCCTTCCACACATGCCCTTGTCAGAGCCCTGTGGGTGCCACACATCCATATGTGCTTGCTTTTTGTGGCTCAACCTTAGAACCGTTATCTGGCTAATCATCTGGGCTCTGTTTGGATCTCCATTAACACAGCTTCATAATCAGCTGGAGGAATTGCCATTTTGTGTGTTGTCAAACACTAGCCGCTCTACCCCAGGGATGAGCGAACTGGCTCTATAGCTCTCCTAGATGCTGTTCACCTTCTGTGACAAGTGTCTTGGGACCCTGAGTGAAACCAGAGTGTATGGTGATCGTCAGTGTTCGGTATAACAAGGCTTTCCCAAGGTCCTAAAATCTTCCTTCCCCCAGACATCCATGTTAACTGGGGTGAAGAATTTACTTTCCAGATTCCCTGAGCAGCCACAGATATTGTCCCTCTGCAGGACAGCAATAGCCCTCTCCAACACAGTTCTCTTACTGAGAATTTCTAGAGACAGCGTCTGTTGTGAATCTCATGTAATCGGTCATCTAATGGATCATACTATAAATATTAAGACAGGCTACTGTATATTTTTCTAAGAATGGAGACATTTTAATGGGGTGAATTAAGTGGTGTCATAGCTTAGCAAGTCCATCAGTACTTGCACTCTAATGCTAATGTATTTAACATTATAAGAATTACAATGTAGATTCATAACACAGTCTAGCATCCTATCTGCGGAAGTGGTCAGTGCTGGATTTTTCAAAGAATCATAGAATCATAGAACCATAGAATATCAGGGTTGGAAGGGACCTCAGGAGGTCATCTAGTCCAACCCCCTGCTCAAAGCAGGACCGATCCCCAATTAAATCATCCCAGCCAGGGCTTTGTCAAGCCTGACCTTAAAAACTTCTAAGGAAGGAGATTCCACCACCTCCCTAGGTAACGCAGTCCAGTGTTTCACCACCCTCCTAGTGAAAAAGTTTTTCCTAATATCCAACCTAAATCTCCCCCACTGCAACTTGAGACCATTACTCCTTGTTCTGTCATCTGCTACCACTGAGAACAGTCTAGAGCCATCCTCTTTGGAACCCCCTTGCAGGTACTTAAAAGCAGCTATCAAATCCCCCCTCATTCTTCTCTTCCGTAGACTAAACATCCCCTGTTCCCTCAGCCTCTCCTCATAAGTCATGTGTTCCAGTCCCCTAATCATTTTTGTTGCCCTCTGCTGGACGCTTTCCAATTTTTCCACATCCTTCTTGTAGTGTGGGGCCCAAAACTGGACACAGTACTCCAGATGAGGCCTCACCAATGTCGAATAGAGGGGAACGATCACGTCCCTCGATCTGCTCGCTATGCCCCTACTTATACATCCCAAAATGCCATTGGCCTTCTTGGCAACAAGGGCACACTGTTGACTTATATCCAGCTTCTCGTCCACTGTAACCCCTAGGTCCTTTTCCGCAGAACTGCTGCCGAGCCATTCGGTCCCTCATCTGTAGCGGTGCATTGGATTCTTCCATCCTAAGTGCAGGACTCTGCACTTGTCCTTGTTGAACCTCATCAGATTTCTTTTGACCCAATCCTCCAATTTGTCTAGGTCCCTCTGTAGCCTATCCCTACCCTCCAGCGTATCTACCTCTCCTCCCAGTTTAGTGTCATCTGCAAATTTCCTGAGGGTGCAATCGACACCATCCTCCAGATCATTAATGAAGATGTTGAACAAAACCGGCCCCAGGACCGACCCTTGGGGCACTCCACTTGATACCGGCTGCCAACTAGATATGGAGCCATTGATCACTACCCGTTGAGCCCGACAATCTAGCCAGCTTTCTACCCACCTTATAGTCCATTCATCCAGCCCATACTTCTTTAACTTGCTGGCAAGAATACTGTGGGAGACAGTGTCAAAAGCTTTGCTAAAGTCAAGGAACAACACGTCCACTGCTTTCCCTTCATCCACAGAACCAGTTATCTCGTCATAGAAGGCAATTAGATTAGTCAGGCATGACTTGCCCTTGGTGAATCCATGCTGACTGTTCCTGATCACTTTCCTCTCCTCTAAGTGCTTCAGAATTGATTCCTTGAGGACCTGCTCCATGATTTTTCCAGGGACTGAGGTGAGGCTGACTGGCCTGTAGTTCCCAGGATCCTCCTTCTTCCCTTTTTTAAAGATGGGCACTATATTAGCCTTTTTCCAGTCGTCCGGGAGTTCCCCCAATCGCCATGAGTTTTCAAAGATAATGGCCAATGGCTCTGCAATCACATCTGCCTACTCCTTTAGCACTCTCGGATGCAACGCATCTGGCCCCATGGACTCAGATTCGCCTAATGCACATAACTGGAATACTAACCTACAAGAGGGAATTTTTTCTTTACCCCAGCTAGTGAGAAGTTTCTTGCCTGAACAATGAAGATTTGTAGCCGTTAACATTTTTATCCTAGTCTAACTGTATTAATGTAGGCACTGCATGTATTTTATTCACTTAGGACCTGATCCAACACCAGTTTAAGCCAGTGGGAGTTTTTCTGTTGAGTTCAATGGGCTTTTTTGCTAATCCTTTTTAAAAATTAACTAAGTTATTTTCCTCAGTAACATATAGTAACTGTACATGGCCCAAACTCTTGGAGGTTTTTTAGCTGAGGCTTTTTATTGTATTTTTGTGAATTTTAGCCAAACCACACCTATGACAGTTTTAGTTGAATATATCCCTCCATAGAGATAACTTCAGTCTTCTCTCTATTGTTTGAGCATTATAGCAAACAGTTGTGTAATACACATGGACTATAAGACTTGAAGTCGCCTTGTCAAGGTTCCTTCCCCACTCTGAACTCTAGGTACAGATGTGGGGACCTGCATGAAAGACCCCCTAAGCTTATTCTTACCAGCTTCGGTTAAAAATTTCCCCAAGGTACAAACTTTGCCTTGGCCTTGAACCATATGCTGCCACCACCAAGCGTTTTAAACAAAGAACAGGGAAAGAGACCACTTGGAGACGTCTTCCCCCAAAATATCCCCCCAAGCCCTACACCCCCTTTCCTGGGGAAGGCTTGATAAGAATCCTCACCAATTTGTACAGGTGAACATAGACCCAAACCCTTGGATCTTAAGAACAATGAAAAATCAATCAGGTTCTTAAAAGAAGAATTTGAATTAAAGAAAGGGTAAAAGAATCACCTGTGTAAAATCAGGATGGTAAATACCTTACAGGGTAATCAGATTCAAAACATAGAGAATCCCTCTAGGCAAAACCTTAAGTTACAAAAAGACACAAAACCAGGAATATACATTCCATCCAGCACAGCTTATTTTACCAGCCATTAAACAAAAGGAAATCTAATGCATTTCTAGTTAGATTACTTACTAATCTAACAGGACTTGTAAGGCTGCATTCCTGATCTGTTCCTGGCAAAAGCATCACACAGACAGACAGACCCTTTGTTCCCCCCCCCTCCAGATTTTAAAGTATCTTGTCCTCTCATTGGTCATTTTGGCTCAGGTGCCAGGTAGGTTACCTTAGGTTCTTAACCCTTTACAGATGAAAGGGTTTTGCCTCTGGCCAGGAGGGATTTTATAGCACTGTATACAGAAAGGTGGTTACCCTTCCCTTTATATTTATGACACCCCTGCTATTGCAAGCCATATTAAAACTATATAGGTTGTTTGTTCCCCACTGCTTCTATTGGAAGGCTGTTGTAAAATCTTGTTCCTCTACTGGTTAGAAACTCTCTTCTCATTTCCAGCCAAGAGGATACAATATGCTATTGTTCTCCTGCAGAGGGCTGTTTTTCTCCTGCAGAAGGACGAGGTCTGTGGCTGCTCAGGGAATTTGGAAATTAAGTTCTTCAGCCCAGTTAACGTGGATGTCTGGGGGAAGGAAGATTTTAGGACCTTGGGAAAGCCTTTTATACCGAACACTGACAATCGCCACACAGTGTATAATTACTGCATGCATTTCCTTTGTAGACCAGCAGGTTTTCTTTTATATGAATGTTAGTGGAGGTTCCCATCCAAAGAATGGGCATATTCAGTGTACTAAGCTTCATTTTAAGCAATTAACTAGTTAAACCAACTGAAATTGGGCATCTATGTTGTGTTTGGTTGGCACATAGTTTCACTTGATATTACCGGTAAGGAGATCACTAAAACCTCTCAGCGTTGAGGTCACAAGATGAATACTAAATCTTTTAGCAAATCTAGTGAAAATAAATGCCATAATTTACAGACTTCTACTCCTGGATTAGTACAAGTCTAGCAAATCAACAGTAATGTTAATAATAACAATGTTTGCTTGAATTTAACCGCATGAAGGTCAAGGAGCTAGAGACACGAAAATCAGGTCCACTCCATGGCTTTGTTGCCTGTCAAATGATGCATCTTCCACTGCAATAGTCTAACAATATGTCAAGCCTGATTCATTTACACATATCTTATCCAAGATCCTGATCCTTCAATATATAGCACCTACAGAGAGCCCAGGAACTTCAGTGTAGCAGGACTGGGGTCCAACTTAATTGTAATACTGTAGTTACATGAGACTACAGTTCTTTAGACCCCTGTTTACTTTGTTCAAGATGACCTTAAATTCAACTGCCAGGTCTCCAGCAGCAGAGCCTGAGGGGCTGTCAGATTGCCAAGTCAGCAAGGGAAGACAGAGGGAAATTGCAGGGAGAGAGGGGAAGAGATGCATGTTGAGATGCTGCCATTTAGTAAGGTAACCTACAGAATATATTTGATCGATGTAAATGTATTCTTTTATCCAGCATTTCCCCTATCATGAGGCTTGCATTTTTATTTGGATGCAATATATTAACAAATTCCCAGTTGTGGATGGTGGTTTATAACATTACAAAGAGTTTAGAAAAGGAAAAAAAGGTGTGAAGTTCCCAAAGCGGCATAATTTCCAAGAGGCTATTTCTGGCACAGCAACTGCTCCAGGTGGCATTGTGCAGCCACCTGTTGCATCAAGACATACTACTTGCACTGTAATATCTCATTCCCAGTGAGCCCGTCAGTACAAGTAATTAGCTCAAAGCCTGGCATTACAGAATGATGTACACTACAACCCTCTTTCTGAACGGAGGTGACTGCACAGTCCTATTCATTTGCTTTACAGGCACCTCAAAGCCGTCATGAATATTGCTCATTGCATGTTGACTGCTAAGATTTCATGTCTGAATATGGTTAATACATATTCTAATAGCTTTTGTAGACCCAACTTTGCATCACAACATTGGAAAGCTCTGTAACTTTAAGTAGGCCACTCCTCCCCCCCAAACAACCCCTAAATACAATTCAGGATCCTTAATGTGGTGTCTTCCTTAGCTTTTGTTGCTTGTGACATCTCACCAGAGCTATCTGTGTCTTTGGGGAGATAGCGGAAAGATCACATATTGTACAGAGAGCACGGTGTTAAATTTATGCAAAGTGAAGAAATGTGTTATCTCAAAAAAAATTTATTTCATAGCTTTTCCCTAGAGGGTTGTGTTTTGTTATATCTTTAAGGACAGCAGCGCTGTATTAGCATCGTGTTTAAAAACCCCATAAATATTAAGAGCAGCTTTAATCTGTAGCGTTTATATAAAGCAATACATCAAGCTCTCCATGTTCTGAGGAGAGAAAATAAACAACACGTTTGCAGCACAAAATGTCTACTTTTCAACTGGCCTTAGAAACTGGAGACAAAAGCCAGCTGAAGGGAAAGAAAGATGCTGAAAGGAAGCAGAGGGATATAGGAATAATTCCTTTCGTGGTTTCTGTGCTTTCACATGATTTCATTCTTTTGTGAGGTGTTTGAATAGTCAGAACTGGATAGTAGCGGTTCAGAGTGGGACATGGATAACATGGTATCTAAAGCAACAATAGAGTAGAGCTAGGTGGCTAGTGAAAAGCAGCCATCTGTGGAGGAAGCAAAGGGCCATCTTCTTCTTCTTCCCTTCAGTTACAATTAATATACACACTGGTAAAGCACCCTTTGCATTAGCATTCAAGGGCACTGAACAAATAAATTTCATGTTAAAAAAAAAAAGCAATCTCCATGGATATCTAATTAAAAAGCATGTCCCATTTTTAATAGCAGAATGGTTTGGTCTCATTGTATAAGCTTGCTTGCTCTCAAGGAAAGTGTTCCATCGGGAGCTAAAAAGCACTTTCAGATAGGCTGACCTAAAGTGAAGTGCTCCTTCGTGTGTGTGTGTGTGTGTAGGAGGGGAAGTGCATGCACACACCTATATTTTGGATGGATTACTGGCAGTTGGAGTGTTGGAAGGTGTCAGAGCAGAACAATTTATATTTATACACTGTCATCTGCATGTAGGCATGCTCTAATGGGGAGCAGCCAAAATAATACAAAAAAACCATTCAGGGCTTAATATTAATTTCTTGTGGCCCTTTAAGAGTCAACTCTCTTAAACATGAGGTTGGATGCACGCATGAAGATCCCATTAACCTCAGTAAGCGGTTTAGGCATAATTTCAGAGCACATCTAAAGGAAAACAGGGGTGCTAGTTTTATTATTATGACTTGCGTATTTGGGGGGTCATTGATGTATATGCTCTTGGGATGAAACTCCCCGTAGCAAGAGCTGAAGAAGCCAGGCAGTGAGGGCACCCAGAGAGTCATTAAGGGTATTGTGTGGGTTATAGTCCTCACCTTTCTCTGGCAGGTAAAGCCCTCAGTTCCTTTGTGTAGCAGAGCAGCTGCTCTAAAGCAGGATAGATACCCAGGCTCACCGGGCCAGGCCAGGTGGTCTTAGTGACCAGCCTTTGATTAAGGATTTCCCAGGGTGCAGGGACTAAGGGGGAAAGTGGGGTACAGAGTCTGTTAAGCGGTGAGACTTGTGTGTGACCCTGGAGAGAGACAGAGACTTCTGAAGGCAGGGCAGAGGTTTCTGCAAATAGGAGTTGTCTCTGGGACAGGGACTGAGTACACTTCGTAAAGAAGCAGATTACAAAAAGGAAATATCTGATTCCACATCACTGATTCCTGATACAAACAGGAAACTGAGCTGTGAGGCCCTAAAAAACGACTGCAGCTCAGCAGAGGGGTGACACTGTGATTATCTATACTACGGCAGTGCCCCAAATCGGCACAGGGCCATAGAAGTGTATAGGAAGATTGGGGTTCTGCCTTGAAGAGCTTAATCCATGATGTGCCACTGCAATGGATGGGACTGTGCCTAGTATATTAACACACTGCTCAAATCAGCTTCTGATATATCCCACTGCTCAGATCATATCACTTCTTCCTCCAATCCCTTTCCTGGTTGGTTCCTCTTTCCCTCCACATTATGTTCAAGCACTATGTCCTCACTATAAAGTCTCTGCACAACGCTGCCCTTCCATGCTTCTCAGCCCTCATTTCCTCCCTCATCTTACTGCACATGGGCCTCTGTATCCTCTATTTCTAACTCATCCTTTTGTCTCCTTCTTCTATTCTTGCCTTTGCTCCTCTTCCCTGTGGGGTCTGATACTGGGCACAGCCTCTTGCTCTCCATGGGCCAAACAAGGTCTCCAGGTACCAGTCAAATACTCTCTCAGTCCATTTTAAACTTTTTAAGTGCTCTGTGAAGCACTGTGCACATTAAGGCACAAATAATGATAATTCAAATTATCCCCTTACAGTATTGTCCTTCATTAGTCCAGTGTCCATACGAGATTCCATGCTATGCGTGCTGATGCCAGCTCACTAAAGTCCTCTCTCAGTACTTAGTGCTAGATCCTGAGCTGGTGGAAATCATCTTAGCTTCTCCCGTCCCCCTTCTCTCACCCCTCTGACTGCTTCTCCCACTTGACCAGCGTTCACTCTGAGATTACCTTTCTCAGAATGGTTGGCCATATCTCCAGTCATAGATCCCTCTCTTTCCCTACAGATAACAAGGTGTGTTAATGTGTGTTCCTCACCTGCAATGTCTCATTGCTATCTTACCTGTGGTAGATGATACACAGCTCTACATTTTTGGCCACTCACTTTCTGCTCTTTTTCTTACATATCCATCTGCCTGTGTTGGCTCTGGCTACATCAGTACGTCCGCTGCTGCAACCATCCACAACTGAAATTTGATTTCTGAATGAAGTATCTTCTTCTTCCACTGGCCTCTGCCTCTGCTGTTACAATCCTCACTTCAGATCTTTTCTTTGCTTCCTAGATAAATTATTCAATCATCTGCAGGTTTAAACTAGTGTAAATGGTGGATTCTTTGTCACTTGAAATCTTTAAATCATGATTTGAGGACTTCAGTAACTCAGCCAGAGGTTAGGGGACTATTACAAGAGTGAGTGGGAAAGATTCTGTGGTCTGCACTGTGCAGGAGGTCAGACTAGATGATCATGGTGGTCCCCCTGGCCTTACAGTCTATGACTCTGACCTTGTATTGCTCTACTTTATGGTAAAGTTAAACCTTGGGGGCCAGATTCTCCACTGTATTAAGTTTATGCTGGATGCAGCAAAGACAGAGGTATTCAGAGAGCCAGTCATGGCTCCATGATTTTCTCTTCAGCCCCTGGCAAGGACGGAGTATCCTGAGGTCTGCTATAAAGTGCACCAGCTGGCTAGTATATCATCCCCTAGTAATCATACGCTAGCTAGGAACTGTTGGAACATGATATGTTCTAGCCACTCCCCCTACCCTCAATACTCACCCTGTGCCTGGGGCTGAAGGGAGGGAAGCATAGAAATTGTAGGCTCTGACAGCTCTGTGCCTGCTGGGGTCTCTCAAGGATATCCCTAGCAGGTGATATGAGCAATGTTTTCAATCTGGCCCCCCCCCTTTAAACGTCCAGCAGCCCAGAGTCTTGAGACCACCAGTACTCTGACCACACAGGAAAAGGAGCACACCACCCGCATTGCCATCACTGTCACTGTTTTCAGAACCATTTTGGAGTCTAATTCAAAATTGTCCTCCCTTCACCTCCGTTTACTCCCCACCCACCCACTTCCCCGCTCCTACCTCTTCCCTGCAGTTCCCCTCAAATTCCCCAATATCATGCTGCCTGGTCTATTGTGTTCAGATTCCTATATCATGCCCACCCACATGGTATCTATCTGGAATGCTCTTCTTCTCCCCCACTAAGAAATGGAGTCACTTCTACTCTTGAAACCTTTGTGTATCCTTAGCTGATAAATGACCCTCTCTCTTTTAAATATTGTGTGATTCCATGTATAAAAATCAGGGACTCTATTCACATAAATCATATTGTCCCTCACAATGACAATACCCTATTGTCACTATTCAAATACTAGATAAATAGCATGGCCCTGATACTCATCCTATTTACGTCATTTTGACATGAGTATAACTCCACTGATTTGAATGGCATTACTAATTTACCCAGGTGGACATGTGACTGATGTGAGATTCTCACATATTACAACCAACACACATGTAACCTATATACAAAAAGATGCTAGTGTCGATTAATTATTATTATTTATTATTATTGTTACTACTAGTAGTAGTAGTAGTAAATATATTATTGCAGATCCCAAAGGCCCCAATCAGGATAGAGACCTGTTTCAGCAGGCTGCTGTATAAACACAGAAAAGAGGCAGTCTGAAATACCTATGTTTCTTTCTAATCTAATCTGAAGCAAAAATCCTAAAAGGGAATGATCAAGAGTGTTTTTAATGCAGGTCCTTAGGATCCAAGTTAATGCAAGCTATTGCTCTCAGGGCCTGTAAATTTGAAACTTGCCACAGCTTATCTGCTTCAAATTTCAGAAACAGAGGTTTTGACATGTGTGGTGAAGAGGGGTGCCCTTCAGAGCCTTGAGATGGAAAGAATCGAAGAAGACAGAGAGGAACATATTGTCTCCCTCCAGCTGTACTCTGCCAACTCCCCACTGCAGAAGGACCTGTTACCCAGTAGGACATTGCTTTGAGGAAACTCAGCCCACTGTGGTCCCCATTGTGCCAGCAGTGGCATGCTGTCAAAACCACAGCAAGAGAGATCGTGATGGCAGGAGTAATCTAAGGGGAAATGCTAAAGTTGAACAGGAATGAAAATAAAAGCCTAAGCCAGTTTCACTCCTGTCGAAAGAGAGTGAATATAAGTGGGATTTAGGAGGCAGCCGTTATTATCGCTCTAAATATAAACATCTCCCCTAGAGGAGACATTGGGGTCCAAACCATCCCTCGTGTAACTTCACTGACATGAATGTTACAAGTAGGCTGAGAACTGAGATGAGGGAACACTGCTATATTTGTGGCATATGTAAGGTACTTCATGCAATCTCTTAAAGCTCTGCAGTACCACAAGCCATTGTTTATTGTGGTCCAGGCTACATGTGCTACATGATTCCCACCCTGCAAGGCCAGCCATGAACCTTGGACTTTTTAACATTACAAAGACCACATCTGATTTTGGGGTGAACACCAACAATGACCATTCTGAATGAAGCAAAGTCCATCAGATAAGGTAAAAGGGACTGAAAGAGGCAGAGAAATTACTGGCCCCAGTAATCCATGCATTTGTCACCTCCAGGCTGGGTTGCTGGAACTCACTGCATCTGAAGCTGAATGTGAAGACAATGGACAGGCTCCAGCTGGTACACAATACAGCTGCCTGCCTTCTCCAGGGCTCAGACTGCTGTGGGTACATCAGGCCCACACTCAAGTCCCTCCACTGGCTCCCAGTCATCTTCTGATGCAAGTTTAAGTTCTTGGTCCTAATTTTCAAAGCAATTAATGGATCAAACCCCAGCTACATCAAAGACTAAAGTTCAATATATGAATCTCCATGGTAGTTGCGCTCCTTGACAAAAAATACAGGTTACACAGCCCAGGACAAACCATGTTTGAGTTGATGACAAAGCATTCTCTGGTTTCAGAGTAGCAGCTGTGTTAGTCTGTATTCGCAAAAAGAAAAGGAGTACTTGTGACACCTTAGAGACTAACAAATTTATTTGAGCATAAGCTTTCGTGAGCTACAGCTCACTTCATCGAACGCATCCAATGAAGTGAGCTGTAGCTCACGAACACTTATGCTCCAATAAATTTGTTAGTCTCTAAGGTGCCACAAGTACTCCTTTTCTTTTTGAAAAAGCATTCTCTGTTGAGGGAATCCAGCTATGGAACAATCATCCAGAGGAGATCAGGCAAGCCCACAGTTTGAGTATCTTGAGGAAACATTGTAAAACCTTCCTCTTTAAGAAAGACTTTCCACCATAAGTGACATTCACAATATGAACACCCTCTTGTATCCCCAACTCCCTATCAACACCCACCAAAAACAAACACCCTCACCACATGCCTGGCAGCATTTTAACTTCAAAAAGAGAGAAGTGCCAGAGAATCGATTATATCCTCTAGGGCAGGGGTGGGCAAACTATGACCCGTAGGCTGCATCCAGCCCATCTCACCTTTTAATCTGGCCCACGAGCTCCCGCCGGGGAGCGTGGCTGGGAGCTTTCCCCGCTCCAGTGCTCCAGCCAGGGAGCGGGGTTGGGGGCTTGCCTTGCTCCACTCCATGCATGCAGCAGCTCCGTGCGGCTCCCGGAAGCAGGAGCAGCCAGGGGGATCTGCACACTGCACCCGCCCCAAGCACCAGCTCTGCAGCTCCCATTGGCCGGGAATCACATCCAGTGGGAGCTGCGGGGATGGTGCCTGCAGACAGCGCAGCACACAGAGCAGTGTGGCCCCGGCTCCGGAGGGGGACAGGCCGCTGTTTCTAGGAGCTGCTCCAGGTAAGCACTGCCCGGATCCTGCACCCCTGAGCCCCCCACTCTCACCCCAACCTCCTGCCCCAGCCCTGATCACCCTCCAAACCCTTTGATCCGAGCCCGGAGCACCCTCCTGCACCCCAAACCCTTCATCCTCAGCCCTACCCCAGAGGCTGCACCCCCAGCCGGAGCCCTCATCCCCCCTGTGCGCCCCAATTCCCTGCTCCAGCCAGCCCTCCATACAATGTCCATAGCGAGATGTGGCCCTCAGGCCAAAAAGTTTTCCCACCCCTGCTCTGGGGTGCTCTAATGATTTTATGTGAAAGGTGTCCAGATACTATAAAGATGGGAGACAGTATAAAACCCAAACATAGAATAGATAGAAATAACACATAAGACAACGGAACAGGGGGGAGAGCTGGAGATCACTAAAGAAGGCTGGGGAAACTCCAGGGGATAACCAGCTATTGAAGCAGAAAGGAGAAGTAGCTGGGATTGCTTGGTAAATTCAGAGAAAGTCTGGGAGACTCAGAGATGGTACCCAATCTACTGATTTGGGATCTCAAGGTTTCCATCCAAAGCAGAAATAGAAGATAGGAGCTTGCTTGTGTCCAATTCAGTTTCACTTCTGAGTTTGCAATGGGTTCATAAAATAGCATATTTAGTGATTCTGTTATTATCAAGCTAAATATGAATCAACAGTGTAACACTTGTTGCAAAAAAAGCAAATATCATTCTGGGATGTATTAGCAGGAGTGTTGTAAGCAAGACACGAGAAAAATTCTTCTGTTCTAGTCTGCACTGATTAGGCCTCAGCTGGAGTATTGTGTCTAGTTCTGGGTACCACATTTCAGGAAAGATGTGGACAAATTGGAGAAAGTCCAGAGAAGAGCAACAAAAGTGACTAAAGATCTAGAAAACATAAACTAGGAGGGAAAATTGAAAAAAATGGGTTTGTTTAGTCTGGAGAGACTGAGGGGGGAACATGATAACAGTTTTCAAATACATAAAAGGTTGTTACAAGGAAGAGGGAGAAAAATTGTTCTCGTTAACCTCTTGTACAGGGAGACTTTGGCAAACCAGTAAAGTGCCTGAAATCACTATGGCTTATTGCTAAAAGCAGCCAAGTCAGCAGACTGTAAATTAGCCAAGTCAGCAGGCTTAGCTTAACCACGGCAGGAGGGGAGGGGGTGTTTTGGGTGCCACAGAAAGGGCAGCTTGACCCCGCATCCTTCCTGATAAGAATTGTGTTGAAGTTGCTGATACATGCATCTTAGAAGAGCAGGATGTGCTCCAGGAATGTCTATTTGGGCCTCAAGGCTGCAAACTCTGGAAAAACCCACACCTGGTTAATCGATAATCAGAAGGAGCCTCTTGCTTGCCCATTGGAACTGTTTGCTTAACAAGTTTTCTTTAAGGGACATGTCATTGTATTACTAATGTATAAATAAGGGGGAAAAGTTTGAGGTAGTGGGACTCTTCAGGACTGGACTCTCCCTCTGGATGCATCTTGTGTTTCCCAGCGGCAGACGGGCTACTGCTGTGCCACTCGAGAGCTACACTCAGCTTTGGTAATTATCGAGGGTTGGGGGTGTTTTACGAACCTCTTGCGGACATGCGTAAGTGCTTGAGACTAAGTAAAGTTTAGCTTTAAGTGAAAGCACTCTTGTGTTGTCCTGTTTGTGCCAGCCATCTATCAGTCGGACGGCCATGTCTCCCCTGATTTATTTCCTGACACCACCTCGCACAGAGTAAAAGTTACCAAGAGCTTTGGGTTGAAAGAACCCTGGGTAACACTCTGAGGATAGGACAAGAAGCAATGGGCTTAAATTTCAGCAAGGGTGGATTAGGTTGGACATTAGGAAAAATGTCCTAACTATCAGGGTCGTTAAGCACTGGAAAAAATCACCTAGGGAGGTCGTGGAATCTCCATCATTGGAGATTTTAAAGAGCAGCTTAGAGAAACACCTGCCAGGGATGGTCTAGATAACACTTAGTCCTTCCTTGAGTACAGGGGATTGGATTAGAAAACCTCTCAAGGTCCCTTTCAGTCCTACGATTCTATGATTCCACCATTAAAAAGTAGTCTCAGTGAATAGGATCCTGAAGGCATTTGCCCATCTCTTCTTAGACTAATCTTGTGTATTTGGAAAATCCCACATGTATTGAATGTACCATAGAAATGAACCCTAAGATGACACTGAGTGTAACTTGGCTATTTTACTTTCCTTACACCTTATGTGGGTTATGCATGGACTAAACCAGGGGTCGTCAACCTTCAGGACACAGCCCATCAGGGTAATCCACTGGCGGGCCGCGAGACATTTTGTTTATGTTGACCATCCACAGGCGTGGCCCCCCGCAGCTCCCAGTGCCCAGGATTGGTGAACCGCGGCCACTGGGAGCTGGAGGGGGCCATGTCTGCGGACGGACAATGTAAACAAAATGTTTTGGGCCCCCCAGCAGATTACCCTGATGGGCCGCGTGCTGAAGGTTGCCGACCCCTGGACTAGATGATAGAGCCCAGTGACTAGAGAAAATAGCACATACATTCCTCTTATTTTTCCTTCTGGTTCAGAGAACTCAATTAAAATATCACTCAACTACCTACCCACCTCGCTTTTCTGATGAGCATTTGAACTCTCCAGCTACTTTCCACCCCCTTACCCAACAATAGCAGCTATTCTACACAGTTTTGCTTGATTTTGTCACCGAGCCTGGTGACACACGGGGGTTTCAGTGGTGTTTATATTTGAGATTTTGTATAAATGTAGTGGTGTACAAAATGGTGCTGGAAAAAAAATTCAGGACTCTACCTGAATCCTTACCCATTCCTAGAAATAACCATGAGGTTGGACCCTTGCTAATGTTCTGAAATGGTCAGTGAAGCAGGTGTCATTCTCACGGCATTTGCCACTGCTCATTCTGCTTGCATATTGTATCCCTTCCTTGCACCCATTGTCAGTCTAGATTGTAAGCACTTTGGGAAGGCCTAGTGCTCAGTTACAGCCTCTAAGCACTATTGGAATACAAATAATAAACAATTATTTCTATCTTTAAGGGATTCAGAAAAGCTTTAAGAACATCAGAATGGCCGTACTGGAGTAGACGAATGGTCCATCTAGCTCAGTAACCTGTCTTCTGACAGTGGTTGGTGCCAGATGCATCAGAGGGAATAAAAAGAACAGGGCAATTTATCAAGTGATCCATCCCCTGTTGTCCAGTCCTAGCTTCTGGAAGCTTCCTTAGAGTACTGGCTATATGCAGTCAAGGGTTGCTCTTCAAGACTCTTCATCTGCCTTCTCATACATGTCTTTTTGTGAAGAGCTCTCAGGCTGCTGCTGGGGGGTCTTGTTTCCCGTCTCCTCATATATGGTCCTGGAAAAGTTGGAAAAGTGTCTGAACATTGAAGGCTTTTCCTCACTATAAAATAACCTTGAGTCAAAACATGACCTTGAGATGTCATGTTCACTAATAGGACTCTGACTATGACTGTGCAGTCAGTGTATACAGGGAGAAGTCATGTTCAATATCATGTCAGCTGGTCACAAGTAAAACCTAGTCCCAGTAGAGTATATGAGCTGGCATGACTTGTCCCTGTCCACACTTACTGCAACATCATGGGCAATATCGTGTTGGTAAAGACGATTCCTCAAGCTCATGTTCTAACTCAGCATAACTTTCTGATGAAATAAAGTTCTTTGATGCTTTTTCAGACACAATCCAGCATCCTAGTCTTGCCAAGGTCCACCCATTGCAATCAGATCGTGACTCCAATTTCATATATACCGGGATTCATACTGGGCTTTGTCCTTCTATGGATATGAATTGGAGTCTAGCTTCCATAGGAGTAGGAACAGCCCTTGAAAATAAGAACATTCAAAACATGAGTTCAATAAAATTTAGCTGATAACAGTAAAACTGTAAGTTACAGCCTTTTGGGCTTCAATGGTGCTGAGCCTGGAATGAATTTGGCCCACTTACTTCAATTTAGGCCCCAATTCAGGCAGCATCTCTAGTGAGGAATGTGCTTAATTTTAGTACGTGCTTAATTTTAAACCTGGGTTTAAATCCCATTGAAGTCAAGCACTTGTGTAAGCACTTCCCTGAATAAGGGCTGTAATTTTTGTACTTTTGAATTGTATCAGCCTGAACACTAAATCAAAATGTGTGGTCACTTTTGAAAGAAAACTGTACTTCTGTTAGCTCTCATCAATGTCTTTAAACTGTGGCTCTACTGAGGTCTCTCTGCTATGATGTATTAGTCAGACGTGGAAAAAGGTGGATGAAAAACTGCCTCCCCAGTGCTTTCAGGGCTTTGAAATTCTAGTTTATTTTTTCCCCATTTTTCTCATACTTTGTGATAATCATTATCTTCTTTTTCCTACATCTTGCAAACAGAATGGCACCATTAATAGCTGAACAAGATTTCTGCCACCTATTATTCCTCTGCTCTCTTTAAGGAACAACTTTGATTTAAAAATTCAGAGTGATGACCTCCATCTATGGCTCTGTGGGGCTCACAGCTATAAACAATGAGATTCCACTTTGCTTTTTTCCCCTTAATCTTGACAAAATACAGCTTATTTAGATCATCATTTGTTCCATTTTTTCTTGTTGGGAATGCATATTGAAAATGACGCTGTGTTCCAATAAATTCACTGTACCATACTATATAATTCCACATTGGCTACTACATCAATTACTGTCTATTGATCTAGGTTTTTATAAGGTTGTCCATCACTGTGGTATCTGTGCATCTTCAATATCTTCTCAAAATCTCTGTCTCTTGCAGCTCTGCCGACAGGAACAAACCTAAAGTTATTGGTGGGATTTTTTTTTTTGTAAATAAATATAAAGTGTGAAGCTGCTAATGTGTTTGACAGGGTTATTGTTGAAAACAAAAATCAAATGTGCTAGTTCCACATTTAGTTTTGAATGTGAAGAGGATGTCAGTCATTCTTATTACATTTGGCAAGGGGTTCTGTAGTTTTGGAGCAGCGTCTGGCTCAGTCTATGGTTCTGAGTCGTCTCCCATTTGGCAACAGCCCTGTTTCTCCCATTATTATTTAGTATTAGAGAAGCACCTATAGGCCCCACTGAGGTCAGGGTCCATTGTGTTTGGCTCACCCTGACCCCAAAAGCTTACAGTCTATATAGATAAAACAACACAGAAAACAAAGTTGTTGTATGAGGTCATCATCATGGAAGGAGAGACGAGCGCCTCCAGCAGTTAGAGCCAATACCATTCACAGCTTTGAAAATCAAAATGTGACCGTTGGGAGACTATGCTTTAACGCAGAGCAGCGAAATGGAGGGATGCGTTCACAGTGTCAGTGAACAGACCAGCAGCTGCATTCTTGTCCAGATGTAGCTTTCTCGGGGTACTAGGTTTCATTCCTCCGCATTCTAGAGAAGCGAATCACTGCACCAGTAAATAATGTTGCAAACTTTTATGTTCAGTGGAGTTGCTGTCTTGTGCTCCCTCTGACAGTCCCTTCCACTCCAGTATTTTCTGTGGTACACCTGTATTAGGAATCATCACCATTCTGCAGCTGCTCTGATAGATTGGAACTAGTCCTTGTAAGAAGACAGCAATAATATCAGTGACTTGGCAACTGCAAGTGTTTTAGGAACTATCATATCTTACTTGGCACACCTCTAGTTTAAAAAATGCCTCCTTTGCAATTAATTAACAGGAATCCAAGAGCCTCCAGAATGAAAGTTTTATGAGCTGATGCTCTCCTCTGGGAGGGCATCATTCAAGCCAAATAACTGCCAACTGGCATATTTGCTCCTGAACTCTTTCAACTCAGCATCCACCGAAACTATTTTCTGTCTTTCAGACTAGAAATGCCTGTGGAAAGGTATGCTCTTTTATCTTATTTAAGATTTATTTTTTGCTTTTTAATTTATTTATTTTTCAGTAAAAACTGAGTTTCATATTGATGCTGGAGTCCTTGACACTGAAATTCTCTGTCTGTCTGCAGAACAGATACATTTCCCAGTGCAAGCTTCCCCTTAGCCCCCGCCCCCGCCATGAATTCGCCTCATCCCTTTCTCTAAAGGGACTTAGGGTCTGATGCAAAATCTGTTGAACTGAGTTGAAAGACTCTCCTTGACTTATGGATGTTTGGATCAGGCTTTGAGAGGGCAAGTTAGTCTCCATGCCCATTAAATCCTTCATTTCCTTGATGAGCCTGCTGTCAAACCTAACTGCAGTGGTGACAGGGTTTTTTGTGATCTGGACACCAGTTTAATATTGAAGTCATCACAGTGCAACATGCTGCTGTGTCAATGAGTGGGATCTGAAATTGGGAGCCACCTTCAGGCTCTCTTTTGCCAAGCCAGAAAGAGGTAGAAGCTCTTAAGTGGGTCCTAACCAGGGGTACACGTACCCCTGGGGGTACGCAGAGGTCTTCCAGGGGGTACATCAACTCATCTCGATATTTGCCTAGTTTTACAACAGGCTACATAAAAAGCACTAGCAAAGGCAGTACAAACTAAAATTTCATACAGACAGTGACTTGTTTATACTGTACACTGAAATGTAAGTACAATATTTATATTCCAGCTGATGTATTTTATAATTATATGGTAAAAATGAGAAAGTCCGCAATTTTTCAGTAATATTGTGCTGTGAGACTTTTATATTTTTTGTTTGATTTTGTAAGTGAGAAGTTTTTTATGTGAGGTGAAACTTGGGGGGTAGGCAAGACAAATCAGACTCCTGAAAGGGGTATGGTAGTCTGAAAAGATTGGGAGCCACTGCTTTAGAGACTAGACCATGCTCTCTGGAAGTTCTAGCCTGATCCCATCTGAATGAAACTCAGAGTAGCACTGACGGGACCCTGTTGTTACAATAATACAAATAAAAACTAGTAAGCTCCCACAAAAGCTGCAACCTGCCCTCCAGATCCAGCAAGAAGCACTGTGTGTAGGCTCTTTGAAAGAATTGTTATTTCATTAATTGGGCAGGGGGGGACAGAGTGCAGGTGATCCTGAGAGATATCTCCCCCCCAAAATATTGAAACGCCGACACAAGCTTAGCCACTGTGACATTAACAGTGCTTCTGTAATTTGCTCTCTGACCTAGAAAAAGAGGACTCATGTGGCTGATGTGAAAATGTAAAAAAAATGCCCCTTTTCCCTTTAGGACTCTACAGGGCTGCTTCTGATTCAAACTGTGTGCGCTGTGGAAACAGAGAGATCCACTGTCCCATAAATAACCATTACCAACAAGACCATTAGGAATTAGGCTAGTATTGTATCAATGTCTCGGTTACATACTATATGCTGGCAACTGCATCACTGTTTTTTTAGGGTGTGGATCAACACTTCATTAACCACTTTGTTTCCTGCAAACTTAGGGAATATAAGATATCAGTGCATCATAATTTTTTAAATATACCCTATTTGAAAGCAGACTGATTTCCTGACGGACTTAACTATTACCTAGAGAGGATAGAAGTTCTTTCTTGTTATGCAACCTTACCCTGATCTGATTATTATGCATGAAATCACATTAGCAAGTGCCTCTCTGTGAGGAAACTTGGGAAACTGTTATAGAAAACAAGAAAAACTAAACACATTTATTGGATTTCATCAGCAAAACGTATCTGTAAAATCTGCAACACCTGGTCCTACATGTCACACAATTAATTCTCCTTTAATTTGTGCAGGAACTCATTACAGCGTTGAGCAGGGACTAGTAAATAGAACAGAATTAGGTAATTCCGTAGTGTATTGATTCTACTTTATCAAAGAACTCTGTAACTCAACTAATGCATTAGCATTAAGCTGGGTTTCAAAGTTACTAGGGCAGCAAAGATAAGAAGGAGCAGGAAAGACTGGGAGGGAATGCAAGTGCTACCAGAGCAAGATGGAAGCATTTTACACTCACTATGCACTGGTGTAAATGATTGTACAAGGCGGTGGAGAAAGGTAAATGCACTCCCCTGGGAGGGGGTCCGTTAGGTTCTAGCCCTTGCTCCAGTGAATATTTAAGTATTTTATATGAAGTGGAACAGCTTCAATAGGAAAGAATTAGAGACCTACCTTTGCATAGCCAATTGGTGAAAAAAGACCTGGGTACAGAGTAGGGACTATGAACTTGAGTCTCCCACATCCCAACTGAGTACCTGATCCACAGGGCTTTGGGGCCTTGTGAATCTACTGTGACTTCAATTTCAATTTTTCAAATATTTCCTTTCACCACTTCCAAAATGTTTCCTTCTTTTGTTTCAACCAAAACAATTTGCCAAATGCAAATCTGCCAAAAAAAAGTTTCATCTGAAACATTTTGCCCAGTTCTATTTATAGGTTCCATTGTTTCTCTCTTCAGTGGTTTGAGCATTGGCCTGCTAAACCCAGGGTTGCGAGTTCAGTCCTTGAGGGGGCCATTTAGGGATCTGGGGCAAAAATTGGAGATTGGTCCTGCTTTGAGCAGTAGTTTGGACTAGATGACCTCCTGAAGTCCCTTCCAACCCTGATATTCTGTGATTCTGTGATTCTTCACCAAAAGGAAAATGTATTTGCACCTGGAAATGTACTAGCCAATCCATTTACATGACTTGTATTGCCTTTGTCAAGACATATGGAAAAATAACCAATGCTTAGAAACAAGGCGATATTGTTCTGTTATACACTTCATTATGTGCCAATATCAACTACACAGGAGTGTAGATTAGCAGCAGTCAAAACATTTTCAGTGCACACAAAGCTCAAATGTAAGCACCAGTAGGACAGGAAACTGTACTAAAAAGGATCATTTGGTACATTTGCATTCAAATTAATGATGGGTAAACCCCCTGAGATTTGATTTGGCTTCACCACCAAGAATTCAGCTGCTAATCTGAATTTTTAGTATTGCTGTGGGCATAGGTAGATTTTAAGGACAAATTAACTGACAGTTAAGTTAATAATTTACATTAAGAAACCACCAGCACTCTACAGGGGAGAAGGAATGGAGTCTGCAAATTACTCCTCATGTAAAGTTAATTCAGATGTACAGCAAAGTCTGGCAGAAGTCTGGAGTTTTCCTCATTCTGCAGCATGGTATAGGAGTCACAGCTGAGGACCGGGATCAGGACACAGTTGTATGTATGTATCATAGGTGGGCTAAGACCAGTCATAGGTACACCAGCCAGTGTCATGGAGAGGAGTGGCCTGTTGACATCAGCAGCAGTGCACTTAAGGGTTGTCTCCATCTGTAAGGTCTACTGTAAATACTCCCCAAACATTTGTTCTTTAGTCAAGGGATCAGCCTAGGTTAAAAGGTTGTAGCCTGGAACAAATGATTGGGAGGTGTTCACACTAGTCTTTCAATGGTGTTAACAATGTCTAGTGATCTGGCAATCAATTAGCTCAAGGGAAAAACTCCAGTGAAGACAAGCCCCAAGAGAACAGAAGGCCACCTTCAAAACACCTTTCCTAGGCCTGCCAACCCAGAATTTTTCCTATTTATTATTTGTATTATCAAAGAAAGTAGAAGCACCTGTCATGGATCAGGACCCGACTGAGCTGAGTGCTGTAAAACAGAACAAAAAGACAATCCTTGCCACTGTACTGGCAGCTCAAGAGGGACTTGTGGACAACACCTGTTCAAATATCTATGCTCCATGTAAGCTGCCCAGCATCCAGTCTATCCTTGGAGTTGGTGTTTGGCACAGCAGGTGCTAGAGCAGCAGTCAGGACAATGTCTCTCTCCTTTATTGAATGAACAGCAGAAGCAGCAGTGCACATTATGAAAACACCCTTCTGTCTCCTTTTTCTGCAGTTTGCTACTCTCTCTTTACAAGAGCTATATGAAACCTTCTTATCAGATCCCGGACTTGTGCAGACATAGCTTAGGGGGCAGGTTCACAATGTTATTTAAATAGAAGGGAGGATGTTCACACAACTACAAAGTTTGCAAATCCCCTTGATGCTGAAGAAAGAACAGAGGGAGGGCAGGTTGCCAGGAGACAGCAAAGGGAGGACCATGGGCTTGCTGTGGAGGAGAGGGCAACTGGATTGGTAAAGAGGTGACCCATAGGGAAGGGAGGTTGTGTTCCCCTTGGAGTTTGTCATTCGAATCTCTGAGAAAGGGGTGTTGTTTTGTTTTGTTTTTTGTCATTGAGGCACTGGACTGAGACTCAAGAGATCTGGGTCCTATTCTGAGCTTTTGCTATAGACTTTGTAATCTTGGCTGCAGAGGGAGGAATTGAACCTGGATCTCACATCCTATACAAATGCGCTAACCACTGGGCTAAAAGCTATAAGATGGATAGCTCCTCGTTAGGCGCCTAACTTGCCTCACTCCAGGAGAGGAATCCCCAGTCGTGGAGTGCTAGCAGAGAGGGATGCCTCCCTCCCAGCTGGGCTTTGGCATCTCTGTCCTTAAGGGGCAGGGCTTAGGACACTACCCTCTTTTTGGCATCTCCCACTGGCCAGTTTAGGCAGTGACCTGCCTAGGATGCTGCCTGTTGTGGATCACATTCTAAGGCACCTCTCTCTTCCCATGCATTGTACAGGGAACCTGGGTGCCTATCTCAGGCTTTGTGCAGATCAGTGTTGTTCCTATGATTTTCTAGCCACAGACCCTGAGTCCAAACTCAGACTGAAATCCACATATCATGGCTTGTGTAATGGGGCACACTCCATCCCCATCCTCTGATGCCCCAGAAACCTCTCAGACTGTCTGGTAAGTGGCATCTTGTATGAATTTCCTTATATTCCCATCACCAACAGCAATACAGTCTTGTGCAGCAAAATATTTACACTGTTTTTGACCCTTTCCCAGAGGACCCAGGAGGACCAGAGCTCAGAACCTGCTGAGCTCAGCTAGCCTAGGTCCTCCTCCACTCACTACCTTCCTGTGACTTATTTTATACCCCTCAGCTGATGGATAATTGGTTAATCAACCCTCCCAGCCTGATGAGCTAATTAGCTGCACATTCCCAGTCAGCCTTCTCCAGGAGTGTTGATTGGACCCTCAGTGATCAGAATTAGGGCCCAGCTCCTGTTATCTCCTAGCACATTGTCACACACCTCTCCCAACTGTTGACTGTTGAGGTTTCTTTTCCCTTACACCTTCCCTTCTTTAAAGGAGGCACCAGGTACCTTTTGCCCACCTCCACCCACAGAAGTCACATGTCATAGGTGAGGGATATCCCCATCATTCTGTTTTAGCCCACTGGTCTTCACACCGGGGGCAATTTGGGATCTGAGTACTCAGGAAAGAATTTTCTGTAGTATCTGGCTGGTGAATCTTGCCCATATGCTCAGGGTTTAGCTGATCGCCATATTTGGGGTCAGGAAGGAATTTTCCTCCAGGGCAGATTGGAAGAGGCCCTGGAGGTTTTTCGCCTTCCTCTGTAGCATGGGTCATGGGTCACTTGCTGGAGGATTCTCTGCTCCTTGAAGTCTTTAAACCATGATTTGAGGACTTCAATAGCTCAGACATAGGTGAGAGGTTTTTTGCAGGAGTGGGTGGGTGAGATTCTGTGGCCTGCGTTGTGCAGGAGGTCAGACTAGATGATCATAATGGTCCCTTCTGACCTTAGTATCTATGAATTTATGAATCTATGATCTGATCTCCTCCTGCTCGCCCTCTTTCTTTTGGAGCAGGGCATGTTCTATTTCTTCATCACCTTTTTTTCTCTATGGCCTCTCCTTTTCCTAGTGATATCAACATATCTCAGGGCTCCTCTTCTCAGGGAGCAAGAGGTAGCAAACATTCTATGGACACCCTTCTCATACTTTTGGGCTTCCTTTTTACCCTAATGCCTGCTCAGCCAGTTCTTCCTTCTTTCCATTTTCTCCTTGGGAATGTTCATTTCCCTTTTTCACCTGCCAGCTTGTATCCTGTTGTTTAGGGTTCCCCTGTTCTCCTACTTGGAACCCTTTCTCTATCCTTCCCAGTGCTTCAGTTACCTTCTGCTATGGACCTCAGATGCCTACTTTCTTCCTAAAGGGGACGAGGATCCAGTCTGTCCCTACCACCAAATGGGACAGCCTATCCACAACCCCAGCCCGTTTCCATCTGGACTTTCCCTGGACCCCCAGGGATATCTTGGCCATTGGGCAGAGTCTTCTTTCCTCATGGATGCTCTCCAGACTCAAGCCTTTCCCCGGCAGAATCCAGTGTGACTTTACCACATCTTTCGTGGCCAGCAAACACCCTGATACAGTATCCACTAGGCTGCTCTCCCATCTCTCCCTCACCCTCACCAAGATGGTTGGCATTTATCCCTTTTCTTCTCAGCAGGCTTTACCCCAGGCTTTACCAGTCAATTCTCTGACTTTCTTTCCTGGCCCTGGTCTGTTAAACTGATGCATTTCCTTCTGGGAAAAAATCTGCTTCCTCAAACTTCTCTCTGAGTTTGACTGCCACCTCCAGAGTTGATGTGTCCTTACCCAGACATGGGTGTTCTCAGGGAGTCCTTGTAGAAATTGCTCCAGAATTATGGAGTCCATAATCTCACCCACACGCTGTGTACTGTATCTCACATTAACCAATGGGTAGCCCAGTCTTTGGGAAAATGCCCTGGGCCATACAGCTCTAGCCCATCTAGCAGCTCGAAACTTCTGCCAGTACTTTTCCGTAGACAGGCCCATGCAGTCTAATATGGCCTCCTTATTATCATCATAGTGTCTGGACTGTTCACTGCTCAGGGCCATGTAGCTGCTGGAGTCTCCCCCCAAACTGGGTGCTAACCAGAGGGCCCATATTCCTGTGTCCCAGATGGTTGCCATTGCTCCTCTTTCAAATGTCACTGGAAATGCATTGGGGTCATGTGCTGGCACCGTTTTACATAGGCTGACCCCCCTGGATCCGCATGCTGCTCCCCACACTGGGACTCACCAACTTCTGAAGCAACTGATGCTGTACTTACCCTTGGTCCCTGATAAATTCCTGCAGACCCTTCTTTTGTGCCACGTGCCACGCCGGTAGGGATTGTCTCTCCAATTGCTGTGATTGCTGGAAGGGCTGCATCGCCTGCTGCAGCTCTTTTTGCAACAACCACTGCAGAGTCTGCTCCATCACCGGGATGCTAAATCCTCACATCAGCTTCCCGGACTGTCTCTTGATCACCACGACTGGGGAAGTCAAAATCCTGGGCAAGTCCCCGGCAGTGTTTCTGGCCCTTTGTCCCTTTCCCACAGGGCCATGGAGGAACAGAGGTCTCCCTTCCTTGAGATCTCAGAACACGGGGGACTAGCTGAACAGGAAATGCTGTCAATACTTTGCTTCACAAGACTGTATTGGTGTTGCTGAAGGAAATATAAAGAAATTCATACAAGTTGCCAGCTACTGACTGTCTTAGAGGTTTCTGGGGCATCAGAGGATGTGGACAGAGTGTGCCCCGATACAGCTTGCTCTTGCTGTAATAATGGGCCAAACCACAATTTTGTATTTAAAACACTTCAACTATGGAGGAGGCAGGAACCACAGACCTGGATCTGCATCTGAATTCTCTGGCTGGTTCCTGTCTGTACTGCATCAATCAAAAATGCTGAAACTGAATACCCCTGAACTTAAGAGGGGGTTTCATAACCAGGATCCCTAATCAGATCTGAGCTATAGCTCAGGTCCACGTCTACTATCAATTGCACTGGTGTTTAGAAGGGGTAAACATTTTGGCTTATAGAGTCTGTAAAACAAATTCAACACAATATAATCAACATTATGACATTATTTTGCAATGTTACTGTTGTGGCCTTGTGGCTTGACCAGGGGCCTGGGATATAGAAGAATTGGGATCTAGTCTCAACTGTGCTGCTAGCCTTGAGGAAGTAACTTCACATACTGGTGCCTCAGTTTCTTCCGTTTATAAAATGGGGATAATGATAGTGACTTCCTTTGTAAAGAGCTTTGAGATCTACTGAGGAAAGTGCTATATAAGAGCTGGGTATTATTATTATGGTAACTTAATAGATCCATTCCTAGACCCAACTCCTCCCAGGAAGTGGGAACCACATGAACGTTTAAAGACTTTTTTTAAAATACCAAACTATTCCATACTTCACAGGTCATTAGGGTTCAGTTCAAATGTCAGGCAACAGGTTAGTTCAGTGCCTATGTTATCTGACAACGATTGCCCTAACCCTAACCTGAATAACCAGTGCCCTTGTGCAAAAGAACTAGAAACCTAACAGAACTAATTGTGTGAGAGTAATTACTACTTAGCATGAGCCAAGGTCACAGAATCTGCCTTATAAGGATTGTGTGAAGGTGAAATAGGATGAAAGGTCTTGCATAGGCAGCGAAGCACATTGCACCCTAACTGAGCACTGGTTGCTGAATGGAGACAAATGACTACATTGTATAGTACTTCAGTAGAGAGGCAATAATGATACACATCTCAAAGTATGGCATATTCCAGGGAGAAAAGCCTAGGGGCGGATTCAGTCTAATAACAGAGCAAGCAGAGAAGAATGTTTCCCTAGCACCAGGTGTTCTGGGAAGTTTGGCACTAAATCATCTTCTCTGGCACTATTTTTAATGCTATAGCATTGGAATTATACATTTTGTTAATGGCCCAAACAGTTTCACACTGATCACTTCCAGGTTGTGACATTAATCAACGGAAAGCATTAAAAAAAATGTGTGCCTTGTTGTTTCTTTTATCACTATTATTTTTCCCTTTAAGTTAATTGCAGTTTCTTACCCTCCCCATTCAGACTCCAGCATATAGGATAGGAAGCCACCATATTTCGATCATATCTAGCTTTTTGACCCAACTGTTAGTCTTTTCTTTTGAAATTACCAGTCTTCTGCCTCTGCCAGTTTGAGGTACCAGTGTAACTTTAAAACTTGATTAAATCAAGCCCCAGCTATTTTGGGTGTATTTAGCCATTATTAATGAAAAGCAAAACATTACATCACTAGAAATATTGTCGGGGCTTTCATAGGCAAGGCCAAATTGCTGCAGTTGCAGATTTACTAATTAAAAGTCAAAAAAGTAAATAAACTTTGGTTCTAAGTACCCCTAACGTATAAGTTTTATTATTGTAATAACTAAAAATACTAATAATGCTTTCTAATAAATATAATCAATAATTTTATTAAAATTTTAATAATAACCCAGTAGGGGTTACTGTGGTAACCCACTAGGGGTTACTATAAGTTATGTTTTATAAAAAATAGTTATAAAAATTAAATAAAAATAAATACCTCGGAACAGTCCAAGGAAGCTTTTCTTTGGGTAAGGAGCTAACACATAAACTCCCTATCAGCTGAATAAAAGGAGGGCCCCGGAAAGCCTGGCTGGTAATCACTCAAAATCATCTCAAACTTTGGGTAACTACAGTGTTTGGGGTGCTCTATACCTATTGTTATAGCATACATGTGTATGTGCTTAAAACCTAATAAAAAGTAGTTTTAGGTCAAAACACTCTGGTTTGTATCAATCATTTAGCAGACAAAGGAGCTGTGTCCCCATTCATTTATTCCTGACACTGCCTTAAAAAAAAATACAGTTAAGTCACCACAGCTTTTGGTTCCATAAAACTGTGGGTAACAGATTTGGTGAGCCAGCCAAGAGTGGTGGAGAGGAGGGGACAATTGTTTCAAATGGTTTGCGGCAATAGAGGAGGACGGTGGAGCAGGGCAGCAACCCGTAATTTCCCCATATCATAGTCCATGAGTCAATTTACAAATACATTCTGTTATTGGGACTTGGGGCTCAGGTTGATCGCCTGGTCAAGTAAAAAAATATGTCAGAGGGAAAAGAAATATCTGAAAAGATGGAAATGGATTTGGGTAACAGGTTGACAGATTTTGTAGAGGAATATGGTGATGGACCCTGGAAGCCTGAAGCCTTCACTGGCCCCGGGGCATTCCTGCAGCTCTGTAAGCAAATGGTAGCAATAAGAAATAAATACAATAAATTAATTAATCAGTTAAAGGCAAAAATAAAAAAACTTAAAAAAATAATTAGCCTAAAAGCAAAATCAAACACCCTTCGGGCTACCTGCCTAATTCAGGCACCAGAAACAGTGACACTCCAAAAGCAAGTGTGTAACTGTCATAAATATAAAGGGAAGGGTAGCCACCTTTCTGTATACAGTGCTATAAAATCCCTCCTGGCCAGAGGCAACATCCTGTTACCTGTAAAGGGTTAAGAAGCTCAGCTAACCTGGCTGGCACCTGACCCAAAGGACCAATAAGGGAACAAGATACTTTCAAATCTTGTGGGGGGAAAAGCTTTTGTTTGTGCTCTTTATTTACATGGTGGTTCTCTCTTGGGACTGAGAGGAGCCAGACAGAAAACCATCTTCTCCAACCCATCCTAATCCAAGTATCCAATATCGCAACCAGTATAGGTAAGCCAGGCAAGGCAGATTAGTTTATCTTTTGTTCTGTGTGAATTTTCCCTGCGTTAAGAGGGAGGTTTATTCCTGTTTTCTGTAACCTTAAGGTTTTGCCCAGAGGGGAATCCTCTGTGTTTTGAATCTGAATATCCTGTAAAGTATTTTCCATCCTGATTTTACGGAGGTGATTCTTTTACCTTTTCTTTCATTAAAATTCTTATTTTAAGAACCGGATTGATTTTTCATTGTTCTTAAGATCCAAGGTTTGGGTCTGTGTTCACCTGTACGAATTGGTGAGGATTCTTATCAAGCCTCCCCAGGAAAGGGGGTGTAGGGCTTGGGGGGATATTTTGGGGGGAAGACGTCTCCAAATGGGCTCTTTCCCTGTTCTTTGTTTAAAACGTTTGGTGGTGGCAGCATACTGTTCAAGGCCAAGGCAAAGTTTGTACCTTGGGGAGGTTTTTAACCTAAGCTGGTAAGAATAAGCGTAGGGGGTCTTTCATGCAGGTCCCCACATCTGTACCCTAGTGCTCAGAGTGGGGAAGGAACCCTGACAGCAACTATAAAAAAGGAAAAGCTAAAGCAATAAGTCTGTAAATAAAAAAAGCAGGCCAAAGAAAGTCAGGCAGCGGTTAAAGCCTTACCAAAAAAATCCCAGAATAAAACTCAGGCAAATCACTGGGAATGTAAGAGACTAAGTTGTGCTCTCAGAGCCATGTTGGGAGAGCAGAAGGAAATAGTGGCTGCAAGTAGAGAGAGTCATAGTTGCAGGAGGGAGGCTGTGTTAAAGGAGGACCCTAACTTGTGTCCTTCTTATTATCATTATAAAGGGGATAATCCCCATGAATTTCCTTTTCCCTTGGGTCCTCCAGGCCAGTTCCCGTATGGTCCCTTGCTTGAAACACCAGAAGAGTTGTGGAAGTCCCCCACCAATAGCCTCCAGAGTAAACACCACGGTAAAAAAGATTGGTCCCCAAGGGGGTAACCAAGGAGGGGAAGAATGCGTAAAGGTCAGGCCCTTCTCCCCTGACCAGGTCAGAACTGCAGTAGGAGTGTGCTGAAAAATATTCAATCAGCCGTAGTTTTATGTCACTCAGTAACCTAGCATGTTATACATTATTGCAGGATAGTTCCAAATCAGTGTGTTACTTGTATGGAGCAAAAGTAGTACACATTGCATTTTAAAAGAGATGGAGAAAAAACAGGGAGGGGGGAAATTGTGGTATATGACTCAGCAGTTGACGAGAGAGGATGATGATGAGCCAAGAAGATAACCTTAAACCTTAAAAAATGTTTGTTTCCACAAATGGGTAAAAGTTCTTATTTTTAACCAAGAAGTTGATCTATCCCCTGTAAACCACTTTTGAAAACTAGGCTGCTACTGAGTTAGGCTACTTGGGAAAACAAAATATGAAGCCAGATGCTCAGTGTTAGTAATAAAGGGGTGATCCTGCTTGCTACTAAAATCAGCTAGTGAGACAAATCCTTCCTTTCGAGTGTGTTATACTTCCAAAGCAATATATTCTTCTGATTTAGACCAGCCTCAATAAACACGCTGGGGTATAGAGATGTGGATTTTGCTTATAATGTGCCTGAACACAATTGATTGGGGAAGTAACTGCCTAATTACAACTAGTTCGGAATAGCTTTCTGAATGAATGCAGCGGGTCAGTCTGATAGCCAGCTGGCCTAGTGGTCAGGCAGTGCTCCGCAGTTCTTTCCAGCCTGATTGATCTGGAGGGGTCCCTGACCAAATTATATGCAGCAAGCATAAATCCATCCCAAAGGTCTCTTCCTCTTCCCTTAGGATTCTGTCATGGGAATGGTACAGGGGAGTAAGGTAGGGGGACTCTGACCCTCCCATTCCACTGGGTCCTGACCCAGGGCCCAGAGAGGGGTTACAGTATCCAGTGACCACCCCAAATTATACTTTTCCCAGAGTTGCTTCCTACCAGGCAGTGGACCTGCTGTTTGGGGTATGGTCACGGGCTCAGGAGTATCCACTTAGTCTGCCAGTGGGACAGTGTCCCATTCTTTGCAATCTCTTGTGGCTTTCCACTGCCCAAAGGGGAGGAGTGGGGAATCTGGATCATGGCTTCCAGAGTAGCCTTAGGAATGCTGCAGCCTCTCAGCCTTACTTCCTGTTGCTAGCGTACTTCCCCCATATCCCTAGCCTACCAGTGTCCCTTTAAACTATCCCTCCATAGCAGCTGCTGATGGGTGCAGACTTCCTAGCCCAATACTGCTCTATGCCTTGCCCTGGTTTAGTGTGGGGGTCTATAAATAATGAGGAAACAAAGAAAACAATAGCAGTGGTGTGAAAATGGTATAGGAGTTAGCTCCATGCTGTACTGCTATAATTGAATGTAAGTCCGTGCAAGCTTTGTATATTGGCACTTGCATGAATTTCTCTTAGACTACAGCCCCACACTGTATGTGCTGTTAGCTGGCAGCTGACCACTGTGTTGTAGTTTGGATTATTATAAATATGTGACTGGAGCCTCCTGGCATGAAATACTGGGGAAAAATTCAAGAATAATTCATTTTATTTACAGAGAGCCTCGGTAGGAGCATGCTGAAAAATATTCAGTAAATTGGCCATAGTTATGAGTCACTCACTAATCTAGCATGTTGTACATTATTGCTGAACAGTTCCAGATCAATGTGTTACCGGTGTGGAGCAAAAGTAATACAACATTTCATTTCAAAAGGGAGGGGGGAAACAGGGAGTGGGAAATTGTGATATATGACACAGCAGTTGATGAGGGATGATGATGATGAACCAAGAAGATAATGGGTATTGGATTTTCTGGGTCTCATCACCTATCCCATGATCAAAGAGACAACACACAGAACTCGCACTATTATGGTAGGACGGGTGGTTAAATTGTGAATAAAATGTGTGTGGGGTGATGCTAGATGCTCGCTTTGTGTCAGCTGGAAAGGAAAATATATGAGGGATCACATTTCATTTCTCATTATGAAGGACTTGAATTCTTTTTAAAAAATGATCCAACAAAGCAAAGTATCTGAACAAAGAAAGGTTCCAAGGTGCGTCTGTTAAAAGGCTCCTATTAGACCAAGGAGAAACCCTGATCAAACTCCACAAGGTGAAGTAAAATGAAATTCACGTAGATAATAACTTAAAGTGATGTGTGAAATTTCAGTCAGGTGAATTCACAGGGTACCAATGTTAGAGACACTGGTATTTTACATCCAATTCAACAAATAATAGGCCCAACTAATTTACTATGTGGTGATTTGATTGCTTAAAACCACATTTAATACCAACAAATTTTCAAATTGTATTAGGGAGGTAGTAGGCAATCAAATGCAAATGAATAAGTTGGGAATTTCAGTGTTATGGTTACAACTCCAATTGTAATGTACTTGGAATTTTTTATTTTATTTTTTTTTGCACTGTATGTTGTCCTCAACTCAAGACCTCAACTCAAAGCAAGACCTGCAACTCAAAGGATCGTTAGGCTTTTCACAATCACGTATGGTAGCAAATACACGATCACTTCAGAGCTCTCACTGTTCTGCACTCCATGACCAACTGGAACTTCACGACAACAGATACCATAGAAGCACTCAGAGACCACAGTTATGGGCACGGTATAGGAACTTGAACAAAATATTATGGAATAGCAGAGACAGGACACAAATCCAAAAGCACAGAGCCCAACCACTTGTAGGAATAGTTAATGGAAGTTATCAATGTAGGGCATCTGACATGCAGTTGATGCACAGTTGAGTCATTCTGATTCCTCTGGTACATGGTGGTAGTGTACATCCAAACTAGGCAGCTGATTATAACATACATATATCCACTTCACTGCAATGCACCACAAAAATGATGTCACCTCTGGATAGGAATGTAACAATAGACATATAGCACACCGCAACACCACACATAGTTCAGGGCAGGAAGTGAAGAAGAATATGATATATAGTTGAAACTAGAAAACATTAGATAAGCAATATATAATTACATCAATCTGGAATTTGCCCAGGCCAGTGGGCCTAGATTTGAAAAAAAGTACCAGGCCATTTTTAATTAGCACAAGTGGTCAGGATCTCATCTGGAAAATGGCTCCTCCCAACAGTGCTGCACCATCCAACACGAGGCTGCAGCAATGGTTCAGTGCTGACACAGAAGGAAGACTGTTTCCTACTGACAGGAAATGACCCACCTTGATTATCACTACAAAAGGTTTTTTTTCTCTCCTGCTGGTAATAGCTCACCTTACCTGATCACTCTCGTTACACCCATTGTCTCATGTTCTCTGTGTCTATAAAATCCCCCTACTATATTTTCCACTGCTTGCATCCGATGAAGTGAGCTGTAGCTCACGAAAGCTTATGCTCAAATAAATTTGTTAGTCTCTAAGGTGCCACAAGTACTCCTTTCCTACTGAATCATTCCCTATAGCACCCGTGGCTTTCATGGAGGTTTCTCATCCCTGGCCTGATGCTGCTTTGCTGCTGACCTCTGTCATATTACAACTCAAATTGGTATAACTACTGGTATATTGAGAACATATTAAAATCCAAACAAGGGAGAAGAGATAATGGTGGAATCATTCATCCTGATTAGCCATCCTGAGCCTATTAGAGAATGGCCATCTATTCCAGCACGGCTCTTGTAAATTGCTAAAGATTTATCCAGAACTTTCCCTAAAATGGCTACTTTGGGTTGACAAAGACTTATCTCTGCTGATGAGGGGTATTTTTAGCAATCAGCCATGTGCTCAAGCCACTGCCAGTTATTGGGATGGATATTGATTATTTTGCTTATGGCCAAGAGTAGCACATGTAAGGCCTTTGTACCAGCCTTAGAATTACTAAGGCAAAGCTAGGAGAGAGGGGGGGAAGCAATCACAAGGTGTGGACCTGACAGCATCCTCCCTGATATGCTGCAGTAAGTGTCTGCGAAAAACAGTAAGTCTATCTATATTTGACTTCTGGTATGTGTGTTTCAGGGCCTATGAGACTGCAGACTCTGCAAAAACACATCTGTATAACTACTGGCTTAAAAAGTGCTTGCTTAATGCTTATTCTTTGATTGAGAAGTTGTTGATGTAATTGTAACAGTTACTAACATAAAAGGGGAAGACAAGTCTGAGGAATTTGGATTTGACCTTCTGGAGATCTCTTGAAATCCCCAGTGACAGGCAGATGGCTGGCCACTTGAACCTTGTCGTTTGACCACTCAAGACCCTTCCAGACTGTGGTTAACTACTGTTCAGGGGTGCTCTATAACCTATTGTGTTTGTATGTGCTTGGGAATAAATAAAGCAGAGGCTTTGAGTAGTAGCATTCTTGGGAGAGTGCTGGAGACTAGTAAAGTGAAGGCTTTAAGTAAAAGCACTTCATTTTGTGTGATTTGTGCCAACCACATAGCAGACAGAGGTGCTGCATCTCCCTTGGTTTATTTCCTGATACCATCTCACAGAGAGTAAAGTTACCGAGAGCTTTGGGTTTAGGGAGCCCCAGGTAACACTATCAGCTTTTTGAATGTTCTAGGCAGCAATTTTACATTTTCCAGCAATAGGCAGGATACTGGAATGGTCCTTTTGAAAGATTGTATTGGTCATTTTCACCTCAGTGGCAGAGAAACTCCTGGCCATTTCAGCTACAAGAACAATTGATCTGGTTGTTGTGGGTAGTTGGCTTCAGTATAAACACCCTCATGATGTTGAATGTATTGATCCTGGAGGGCTGTTCAAACATTGTCTGGAGTAGCTGAAGCCATCCTCTTCAATCCATTGAAAAGTTTGAACATAGAGATCTGTCTGAGGTGCACTGGCAAGAAAGCGGTGAAAAGGAAGTTGAGGACAATATGTTTTGGTCTCAGGCCACCCTGAAAGTGAGCGGCTCCACTTTCACCCAAGGGCCGATAGGCATTGCAGGGTTCATGGGTGATTAATAAGCAAATTATCAACGTCCAATTCAATACTGGCTGTGGGCATCTTATCATCATGGCACGAAATGGTTCCACCAACTCCAAGGCCAATGCTGAAGCTGCAGATAATTTTCCCAGCAACAGATGTCAATTTTTAATGAAACTCTGACAAGTGATGTCATCAGGATCCTGGGAAACTTTAATGCTGAGGTAGGAAAGGATAATGATACGTGGGCAAGTATGCTCAGGAAGTTTGGTAGCAGGAAGAAAAACAGGAATAGGCAGTGACTGCTGGAATTTGTAGCTGCTAATGATATGGTAATTGCTGACTTGCTCTTCTATCACCCAAATATTCAGACCTGCTACAGCTCAGATGGTTTCACCTGGACTAACAGGTTAACAGGACTGTTATTTTTACTGATCATGTCCTCATTAGCATTTGTTTACAATCTATGGTCATATATATATATGAGTTTGAAGAGGTGCTGAATTTGACATTGACCATCAGCTTCTGCTGACCAAAGTGCAACTCTGACTTCAAAAACAGACAGTTTATGGACTCACATTAGTCCACTTCAGTCAGAAGCTCCTAAAACAACCTAGCTATCTGATGACTTTCTGTTCTGAACTGTGTAAGGCCATTGAAGCATTGGAGACTGAAGTCTCACTCACCCTTGCATGTGATGCACAATAGCGTTTTTCAAGTAATCAGTGCTGACCATTGCCAGCTCACTGCTGGGTCCTCAACCCTTCAAACATCAATCTTGGCTCAGTGAAAGTCATTTACAGCAACTGGAGTTAAGAAAAAAGCAAGGCTACAATTTTAGTCTTCAAAGACATGTTTGTTGAGAGCAGAAGCAGAGGCCGAATGGATTCGACTTCAGAACATCATCAAGTCAGTGTGTAAGAAAAGATAAGGAATCCTGGTGGTTGATCAGGCAGTAAATTTAGAACAGGCTGCTACCAGGCACAATCTCCCCACCCTCTATTTAATTTTGGGATGTTTGCAGGGGAAGGTGGTACCAGCTTGTCCAGTAAAGAACTGGGATGGCAGCATCAGACAGAGTCTTCAGCATCAGTTGCACTGATGGAAAGATAATTTCAAAACACTCCTCAATTGTCCATTGCCTGCAGCCCCTCTTCCACAAGTTCCAGTAGAGCCATCTTCTTTCAATCAAGAAGAGATCCTCCTCAGTCCATACACTGAAATCTGGGAAGTTCCCAGGGTTTTTAACATTACCTCTGTTGCTTAAGACAGGTGACAGTGAGACACTGCACCCCATATTATTCACAGTGATATTATTATGATATGATTATGGCATAATTATTATACATTTTGTATAAGATAGTTCATGTGAGGTGTCATTGGAAAAGTTAAGATTTGCTGACTATGATTATCCTATTTGCATGCATGCAGCATTTTTGTATCTAAAGTTATAAATATTGACTATGTAGCTGTATTTCAAATGTGCTTACTCTGAGTGACACTCACAACTAGCCTTTCAGGTACAAAAATGAAGAAGCGAGACAGTGCTGCTGGCCCATCAGCAAAGACAATGGACCTGGAAGAACTTAACCTTCCTGTAAACTTTCCAGACATCCTGTAAATAATGGCTGCTATGACTCAGCCAGCTATACAAGGGCATGTGACCAGGCCACATGACTATGGACTCCATCTTGGGATGACTGTATTTTTCCATAAACTGGTCTGGGAACCAAGCTTTCAAACAAAGGTTTCCCGCCATATGCTAAAGCTATATAAGGAAGGGAGTGACATCATCTGTTATTCTTCACTCCCCACACAAGAGGACTCCTGGAAACCCCTGAGGAACAAAGGCTGAACTGGGGAAGTGCTGGCCCCAGGCTAAAGGGATTTCTAGCCTGTGTATGAAAAACCTGGGGATTTCAAGCTGTAAAGCAAGTGCAGCTTGTACCTTGAGAATCTGCCAGCCTGCTTGTATCATCAGCCAGGGTGAGAATTTGCTAATTCATATCCTGCCTTTCCAGTTTCTTAGGCTTAGTTTGCGTTTTTGTTTATTTACTAGGTAATCTGCTTTGATCTGTTTGCTATAATTTATAATCACTTAAAATCTATCCGTTGTAGTTAATAAACTTGTGCTATGTTTTAATTTAAATCCAGTGTGCCTTTAAGTGAAGTGCTTGAAAATCTCATGTTGGTTTAACACAGGCTTGTTGCATTTCATCTCCACACTAAGTGGGAGGTGAAATGGATAATAAATTCTTATTGGTTGGGGTTTGGACCAGGGCAGGACTGTACAGCTCTGGGGTCCTAGGCTGGGAAACTGGTAGTTATTTTGGTTGTAGTCTCTCTATTGTTGGTTCATGCAGTGACTGGTCAGAGATTTTGTATGTAACTGCAGCTGGGTGTGTCCCTACCTGTGTGAATGCTGATGGAAGTGTAGGGCCAGGAGCGGGTCTGCAGCTTGTCACAGCCACACAGTGTGACTTTAGACCTCAGCGTTCCACTGTCAACCAGATCTTCGCCTTGAGACAGCTTTATGAAGATACCTTAATTTAATAAGCCATGCCCAGCACTCTTTATAGACTTTTGACATGCCTTTGATTCAGTGCATCAAGCAAGTTTGAGGGCTGTGATGACGTGTCTTGATGTGCCTGGGAAGATAGTGTCATTGATGGAAAAGCTCCAGAATGATGCAACATGGCAATAGCAGAGGCCAGGATATGCTCCTTTCTCCAACTTGAGGCTGAGACAGGCAAACAGGCAGACAACACTGAATTTCCTTGTTCGTGTGGGTTCAGTCCAGCCCCTTGTCAACTAGATTCATAGAACCATAAGCCTAGAAGGGACTGCAAGGGTTATCTAGTCTAATCCTCTGCCAAGATGCAGGACTTGTTGTGTATAAACCATCCAAGACAGATGGCTAGCCAGCCTCCTTTTGAAAACCTCCAGTGAAAGAGTTTCCACAACCTCCCTAGGCAGGTCGGTTCCATTGTCCTACTGTTCTTACAGTAGGAAGTTTTTTTCTGAGATTTAATCTAAATCTGCTATGCTGAACCCATTGCCTCTTGTCCTGCCCTCTGTGGCGAGAGAGGACAACTTTTCTCCATCTTTTTATTGCAGACTTTCAAATATTTGAAGACCACTGTCATGTCCCCCCCTTAATCTCCTCTTTTCCAAACTAATCACATCCAGTTCCTTCAGCCTTTCCTCATATGGCTTACATTCCATCCCTTTTATCATCTTTGTTGCTCGCCTTTGGATCCTTTACAGTTTTTCCACATCCTTTCCATACATTGGGAATCAAAACTGGACACGGTATTCCAGCTGAGGCCTAACCAGCACCGAGTAGAGCCATTATGACTGTGGTATAAGAATGATTACTCTTCTACACGTTTTCTGTTTTAATCACTCTCATTCATGGGTCAAACTCCAAGCCTCTCTTTTTAAATGATGATGGATGCTTTATTTGGCTTTTTGAATATTTTGCTTGTTTATCATTTTGCCTATTTTAATTCTTTTGCCTGTTGTGGTTATGTTTTAATTATCTGTGCAGTGATCAGAACAGCTTAGGGGGGGAGCAGGGTAAGAATGAGGAGGTGATTTTTATGGCCCTGATCCTGCAGTCCCAACCAAAACTCCCCTGCCTATATATGCACCAATGTTCTTGTTATACATACTAGAAGATGTATGAGAAACTTTCACTGAGTCATTACACTATCAGGATAGGGAACAAAGACAGCTCCTTGGCTATGTCATTTATTTATAGACAATGCAAATACACAGGAACAATAATGCTTCAGCTTTTGCAGTTAGGATGAAGAAACTGTTCCAGGGTTCAATTATCCACCCACTGAGATCAATGGGAGATGGATCAGGCTTTTTTATTAATCATTAGTCTATTCATAACATCTAAGAGATGCTGAGCACCTGCTCCTCCCTCTGACTTCAATGGGAGCTTTGCTTGATTAAGGAGGGAGAATAAATTAGGGATTTCAGGATCTGGCCCATGAAAATTCTCCATTGTGCTTACACAGCAGCAGGATTTTAGAGTTAAATGTCTTGCCTGGTTTAAACCTAAAGTGATTAGCCCTTGCTGGGGTCTCTGTTACTGCCTGCTAAGTTTCATATTTTCAGAATAAGCCATTTTGCCCCTAGAATTGGACAAAATCAACAACAACAAAAATGCACACACACACTATTGGAACTACTGGGAAAAATGCAATTTTTTTTCTGAGCAACCTCTTGCATAGCACAGTGGATTCATGTTCAGATAGCAGTGGGGAGGGTGCAGGTGGGGGACAATATGCACGCTGCACCTCTTTTACTAGTACAGAAAGTGCAAGTGCTGATCGTACTAGCCCCAATGCCCCAAAACCATCATGCCTCACACCAGTGTTTTCCATAGGGAAGGGGGTGCAAACAGATTGTTATCCAAGGTCTCAGCTTTTCTGTTTTATAAGTTACTAGCTGTTATGGTTGAGAAGAAAACCTTCAAAACATGACCTGAGTGTGAAGAATCAGAAACAATAGCTCAGAGAGGTGTGAACTGTCCCAGTCCTTTCAATTGTTGCTAACTCAGATGTCGGTTATGGTATATGACTAATACTTGAGTCAGCAGTTTGCATACTGCTTTGAATACCAGCAAGCTATGTGAAAGGAAGATCGTCAGTCTTTTTTTCCACAAGATAAAAAAAAAACCATTGTTTAGCCAAGCGGTTCTCTAATTTAAAACACTATAGGACCTGATTCCCTTTTCACTTACACTTCCCTGAAGTCACCAGTTTACAACTGTTGCAGTGAGAGGAGAGTCAGGCCCATAGAGGTTTTGCAATGTGGTCAAAGCAGCCACACTTTTCCCTTATGTACTGCAAAGCCTTCAGAGTGTCGTTCGATGGCTGGATTCCACAGCAGCATATGTGCCATGGGAAACTGATGGAGCCATCTGTTTTTCTTACAGTCTCAGGCTTTTTTCCCCCCATGGTTTTATCTGAGCTTTGGGTAAGTAGAGAAGGAGGAGGAGGAACATCTGGTGTAAGCTCCAGGACTTCACATTGCTAAGGGAAGGATATTTCTGATAGAAGCATTTCAAGGTAATGTGATTGGGAAGCCTAACTACAGCTCTGAAGCTGAGCCAGGGGTGAATAAATGAAACTAGACAGACAATGACAGTGAGCTGCTGGAAGGCAGCTGAAGACAGTGTGTTGGTGGAGCAATCTTGGACCAAAATCAGAGAGCCTGGGGAGAGAGGAGGATAAGAGGAGAGAGACCAAACTTGCCTTTCTACAGGCCAAATCCCGATCCCTTCCCTAACTCTCACAAAATAGGGGCTGCATTCAGGGGTCTTGGCAGGAGCCAGAAGGATAGAATCTGCCTTCACCCAGCCTTTGGTGCATGAGCAGAGCTTTCCTCTCATCTCCCAAATATATGCAACCATCACTCAGCCTAGCTATGATGGGGTGTACAAATCCTGCCATGGGCTCAAGCATCCCCACCCTGCAAAGCCTGTCAGGACTGGAGGAGATATTAAAAAGTGGGGAAGCCCACCGCAGTAGGAGGCAACTTTGGGAGGGGGACAAAACTCTCTTCCCCCAGCTCCCAGGGAGAGGTCTGATGGAGGGTAGAGCCTACTCCCATGCCTATGAACTGTCCAAGCACACTGAGAGGTGAGTTGGACTATACAGGTACCTCAAGACACCTTCTTCTGGTTGACAGAGGACATTGAGTCAGACTGAAGCTTGTCCAAGGCCCCTTCTGATGAAAGAGAGGCCAGTAGTTCATTTGGAACTGGTTGTTTGTTTCTTTTCTTCCAGTCCTTCAATTTTTTTTCCTCTGAACCCACAAGGGGTAAACTCCAGAGGAACTGAGCCAGACGTCTGAGTTTCTTTCCTTGTGTCAGTTATTCTAACTTGGATGCTGAAAGCCTAAGTGAGTATATGACCCCATCAAACCCCAAAGTGTTGCGGGAGAGGAACAAGGCCCTTGACACCATCTAATCCACTCATAGTCAAGTGAGCTGATCACAGTTAGGGTAAGTCTACACTACGAGAGAAACCATGCTAGTACATGGTGCCCAGCCATGGTTATGAGCCTCTTTGTTCTAACATGGATTTTATTGCTAGTATGGATGGGAAAACAGTTCTATAACCCTGTAGGAGCAGCTGTGTGCATGTGTGGACATCTGTGGAGATGTGGCCCTCGGAACAACTAGAGCTGGGCCGGAACTTTTGCAGGAAATCCTGCGATATTTGAATTCTTTTCCATGCTGAAATGGAATCAAAACAATTTTTTTTCAAAATTTCTCATGAAACAACATTCCAAAAGAAAACATTGTTTCTGGTTGATAGGGTCGATAAAGTTGAAACCTTTCATTCTGATTTTGCCCTTAAAAATAAATAATATAATAGCAATTTTTTTAAAAAATGGAAAGGAAACAGAAAATTGAAATGTTCCATTCCTAAACTGGAATACTCCACCACACTTTTTGTTTTGAAATGAAATTTTGTTGAAATCTACATATTTCCATGAAAAGTTTCACTTTCAATGAATCTGCATTTTCTGAGATAAACACGTTTTTATTACTGGGCCAAGTTTGGATCCGTTACCCTGGTGTCAGTGTGGAGTAAGTCACTGGACTTACTCCAGATTTACACCAATAAAAATGAAAAAAGAATGTGGCTTAGTATCTATACCATCCTGGCAAACAGTGACCTGGCCTCAGTTACACACACCTTCTTCACCTCTTGGCTGGACTACAGGAAAGCAATGTTCCTGGGTATGAAGTGTTCAGGGCTTAAGAAACTCCAACTGGTACAGAATGCTGCACCATCTCCTCAGTACACTGGCTACCATGAGTACAGCAATCTGTTCTCTACTTCCTACACTGGCTTCCCACAGAATATTGAATGAAGTTCACAGACTTGGGGCTTATCTTTAAGGTTCTCAATGGCCTGGGTCCAGGGTATCTAAAAGATCAACAAAAGCTCTGGAATGAAGACCATTGTTGACAATTTCACTTCTCTGGCACAATGGAACTTTCTACAATCATGGTAGAGCTTGTCTGTGTAAGAGACAGAGCTTTCTTGATTGCCCATCTGAGACTGTGAATGAACATGGTTAGAATCTATGATTCTATGATTCTAACTCCCCCAGGAACTAAGGACCACCACAAACCTCACCTCTCCTACTCCAAGTGAAAGGTGCATTTGTTTAACCTTGCCTTCTCTAGCATAAACACATAGCATCGTATGTGTACATGTGTGTATTATATAAAAATATCTAAAACACAACACCCCATTGTACACGCTTCTCTCCCAGGGGGGAGGGGATGAGAGAAGAAATATCTGACAAATGTTAATCACATTGGTTAATGCACTACTAGAAGGCATTTAGACACTGTGGTGATGAGTAAGGAATACAGAATAGAATAGACTATACATAAGACACATATTTGTTCCATCCTCATTTTTCACTGGTTCTTCTAGATCAGGGGTGGGCAAACTTTTTGGCCCGAGGGCCACATCTGGGTATGGAAATTGCATGGCGGGCCATGAATGCTCATGAAATTGGGGGTTGGGGTGCGGGCTCCGGCTGGGAGTACAGGCTGTGGAGTGGGGCCAGAAATGAGGAGTTCAGGGTGTGGGAGGGGGCTCCGGGCTGGAGCTTGGGGGTGCAGGAGGGTACTCCGAGCTGGGACTGAGGGGTTCGGAGGGTGGGAGGGGGATCTGGGTTGGGACACAGCAGGGTGTCAGGGTGCAGTCTCCTGGCGGCGCTTACCTCAAGCAGCTCCCGGAAGCAGCAGCATGTCGCCCCTCCAGCTCCTATGTGGCGACGTGGCCAGGCAGCTCTGCGCACTGCCCCATCCTCAGGCATCGCCCCTGCAGCTCCTATTGGCCATGGTTCCCAGCCAATGAGAGCTGCGGGGGTGGCGCTTGGGGCGGAGGCAGCATGCGGAGCCCCTGGATGCCCCTACTCGTAGGAGCCAGAGGGGGGACATGCCACTGCTTCCGGGAGCTGTGTGGAGCCTTGGCACACGTGGAGCAGGGTAAGCCCACTCCCCGGCTGGAGTGACAGAGTGGGGCAAGCCCTAGACCCCACTCCCTGTTGGAAGCTCGAGGGCCAAATTAAAATGTCTGAAGGGCCGCATGCGGCCCCCAGGCCATAGTTTGCCCACCCCTATTCTAGACTCACAGCTAAATCACTCTTGAAAACTAAAATGAGCCTGATTCAGATCTCATACAGGTGTAAATCAGGAGTAATTCCAGTGAAACCAATGGTCCTATTCTCCGCTGCTTTGTATCATGGACAGTATTCACCTCTCTCCCCAGCGAATGTAAAATGGTACTAAAGCAGGACTTTTTGCACAGACGTAAATCACTGCACAAAATGCAGTGCAATGGAAAAACAACCCAATGGAGTTGCATGCATATAAAACTCATCTAGGTGAGAACTGAATCAAGCCTCATGGATTTAAGTTACTGGAAGGAAACAGTGTGAACACAACACAATTTTGCAAATGGGGTATTCACATAAATCTGAACTTCCACCAGGTTTATGCATTCTTAGTGCTAAGGAAACACATTTTATTATTTCAGACAGAGGAAGATGGATAGGAAGGCAGGGAGAAGGGAGTTTAAAAAGGAAAAGGATATTAATTGATTTCATTTTCTCTTGCCTGAAAAAAGGTCTTTTAGTTTTGTTTCCGCCTTGAAATAGAAAATAGGAATCAGTGGTATTTTTTTCACCAGATCTTACACCCATAATTGGAGAAAAGCTAAATTAGCAACTTTTCATTAATGAGATCCATGGTTGCATTTTAATAGCTTGGCTAAATTATGCTTCACCAACAGAATACTTAATTTACTAACAACAAAACAAAACAACTTCTTGCAGCCCCAGAGATTTGCGTGTTCAAAGGTGGCTGATCTTTTTAACTGTATTTCCTTTCTGAAAAGACTTTAAAGCCTGGGACTGGGTGGGGAGATAAGAGCAGGACAATCTCCCTGGCTCTATAAAATTTAGTGACGATATCTGCTTTAGTGAAGGTGACTTTTCTCACCTTAGTAGAAACAACTGTTTTAAAACCACAAACAGCTGTGGATTGTAGTAGCTATAAGTTTGTTCCTCTTCTCCATCATTGTATTTGATCAATGTAAAAAGAGGTATTGAGTCTGGGTGCTAAGCATGTGCAAAAGTCTCATAGGTTCATAGACTTTACGGACTGAAGGGTGCATCGTGACCATCTAGTTGTGACAGGTTGGGTCACAGAAACTCCCTTGGGACTGCCACCTGCTGTACTGAGACTACCTATGAGCCCATTTTCCCTGGCAGCTTGGGACTTCAGTGCCCTGTCTTGTTGAGTCAGACCCACTAGCCTGCTACAAACACAGACCCAGGTCTGAACCATGTCCCTCACAAGCTGCAGGCTTAACTGAAAACAGCTTAAGAAGTGCTCCTGTCTCTAGCACCCAGATACCCAGTTCCCAAAGGGGTCCAAAACCCGAATAAATCTGTTTTACTCTGTATAAAGCTTATACAGGATAAACTCATAAATTGTTCACCCTCTATAACACTGATAGAGAGCTATGCACAGCTGTTTGCTCCCCCGGGTATTAATTACTTGCTCTAGGTTAATTAATAAGCAAAACGTGATTTTATTAAATATAAAAAAGTAGGATTTAAGTGGTTCCAAGTAATAACAGACAGAACAAAGTGAATTACCAAGCAAAATAAAAACAAAAACGTGCAAGTCTAGGCCTAATACAGTAGGAAACTAAATGCAGGTAAATTTCACCCTCAAATATGTTCCAATAAGCTTCTTTCACAGACTAGACTCCTTCCTCGCCTGGGTCCAGCAATCACTCACACCCCCGTAGTTACTGTCCTTTGTTCCAGTTTCTTTCAGGCATCTCTTTGGGGTGGGGAGGCTATCTTCTGAGCCAGCTGAAGACCAAATGGAGAAGTTTCCAGGGCCTTTTATATTCTTTCTCTTATGGGCAGAAACCTCTTTGTTCTCCTGTGCAAAATCACAGCACCAAGATGGAGTCTGCAGCCATCTGGGCAAGTCACATGTCTATGAATGATTCAGCTGTTTGCAGGCCAACACCACTGTTTACATGTTAGTTTGAATGTTCCAAGGAAAGCTCAGATGTGGATTGGCACCTCCCAAAGTCCATTGTCAGTTAAGTGTTTCTTGATTGTGCACTTACTGTGGCACCTTAGAGACTAACAAATTTATTTGAGCATAAGCTTTCATGGGCTACAGCCCACTTCATCGGATGCATAGAATGGAACATATAGTAAGAAGATATTTATACATACAGGGAACATGAAAAGGTGGAAGTACCTTTACCAACTGTAAGAGGCTAATTAATTAAGAGGCACTGTTATCAGCAGGGGAAAAAAAAACTTTTGAAGTGGTAATCAAGATGGCCCATTTCGGACAGCTGACACGAAGGTGTGAGGATACTTAACATGGGGAAATAGATTCAATTAGTGTAATGACCGAGCCATTCCCAGGCTCTGTTCAAACCCAAGTTAATGGTATCTAGTTTGCATGTTAATTCAAGTTCAGCAGGTTCTCGTTGGAGTCTGTTTTTGAAGCTTTTCTGTTGCAAAATTGCCACCTTTAAGTCTGTCACTGAGTGATTAGAGAGGTTGAAGTGTTCTCCTACTGGTTTTTGAATGTTATGATTCCTGATGTCAGATTTGTGTCCGTTTATTCTTTTGCGTAGAGACTGTCCAGTTTGGCCAATGTACATGGCAGAGGGGCATTGCTGGCACATGACGGCATATATCACATTGGTAGATGTGCAGGTGAACGAGCCCCTGATGGTGTGGCTGATGTGATTAGGTCCTATGATGGTGTCACTTGAATAGATATGTGGACAGAGTTGGCATCAGGCTTTGTTGCAAAGATTAGCGTTTTTGTTGTGTGGCGTGTTTCCTGGTGAGTATTTGCTTCAGGTTGGGGGGCTGTCTGTAAGCGAGGACTGGACTGTCTCCCAATATCTGTGAGAGTTAGGGTTCCTTCCCCATTCTGAACTCTGGGGTACAAATGTGGGGACCCGCATGAAAGACCCACTAAGCTTATTTCTACCAGCTTAGGTTAAAACTTTCCCAAGACACAAAATTCCCTTATCTGGGATTCAGTATGCTGCCACCACCAAGCAATTTAACAAAGAATCAGGGAAGAGACCACTTGGAGACGTCTTCCCCCAAAATATCCCCCCCACAAGCCTTACCCCCCTTTCCTGGGGAGCCTTGAGAATAAACAAGATGAGCACAGACCAGCCTTGGGTTTTTAGGACACTAAAAACCCCAATCAGATTATCAAAAAACAGAACTTTATTAGAAGAACAGAAAAAGATAAAAGAAACACTCTGTAAGATTAGAATGGAAGATAATCTCACAGGCAGTTAGATTCAAAACATAGAGAATCCCTCTAAGCAAAACCTTAAATTACAAAAAGACACACAAACAGGGATACACAGAATAGTCCTTTCTCAAGAAGCTGACCAAATGCTTCACTGAGGCTACTTAGAATCAAACAAATACATAGCCAATATTCATAACTGCTTCTAACCAGGGCAAGACAGTAGAGTTCTGGGGCGCAAGGCTGGGGAGCTGGGGAGAATTGGCTGGTGCTTCTCTCTCTTGTTGGTTCATGAGTGGCTGGGAGAGGCATTCATGTAACTCAGTTGGGTGTGTCCCTGCCTGTGGACATCTGTGTAAGAGCAATACCTGTTCAAGTTTTGTAGCCTGCTAACAACATCACAGTTTGAGAGGCAGCCCAGGTTGGTGAGACAGAGGGCTCTGCGGTCCTACAGTCTAGGTTGCACTCTGGGAACCCCGTCACAAACCCCAGAATCCTTTTCTAGCAGTACTACCCCCTAAGTTGTTATTTCCCACTTTGTAGTTATGCATTTGATTTTTCCTTCCTAAGTGAACTACTTTGTACTTTTCTTTATTGAATTTTATCTTGTTGATTTCAGAGCAATTTTGGAACTCATAGTGGACAGGTCAGATCCCAGACAACTGGAGAAGGGCAAACATAATACCTATCTTTAAAAAGAGGAGCAAAGAGGATCTGGAAAATTATAGACTAGCCAGCCGAACTTCGATACCTGGGAAGATACTAGAACAAATTATTAAACAATCAGTGTGTAAACACCTTGAGGACAATAGGGTTATAAGTAATACCCAACATGGGTTTGTCAAGAAAAAAATCATGTCAAACCAATCTAATGTCCTTCTTTACCAGGGCTACTGGCCTAGTGGATTGAGGGGAGGGGAGGAAAGCCGTAGATGTGACATATCTAGTGAGGTCCTGTAGGGGTCAGTCCTGGGTCTGATACTATTCATATTTTCATTAATGAGTTGGATAAGGTGTGGAGAGTATGCTTATAAAATCTGCAGAGAATACCAGATTGGGAGGGGATTAAAATTCAAACTGACCTTGGCAAATTAGAGAATTGCTCTGAAATCAATGAGATGGAATTCAGTAAAGACATGTAGTTTTCAAGTGTAGTACTCTGCACTTAGGAAGGAAAACTCAAACACACAACTACAAAATTAGGAATAACTGGGTAGGCAGTAGTATGGCAGTAAAGGAGCTGGGGATTAAGTGGACATGAGCCAACAACATGATGCAGTTGTGGAAAATGGCTAATATCATTCTGGAGCGTACTAAGAGTAGTGTCATAAGCATAGGTGCCAATTCTGTAGATGCTCCAGGGCTCAAGCACCCATGGGGAAAAAAGGGGGTGCTCAGCACCCACCAGCCACAGCTGTTCGGCGGGCGTCAGGGCAGAACGGGGGTGGAGCACTCGCCGGGAAAAATAAAAGTCAGCACTTGTGGTCATAAATAAAACATGGGAGGTAACTGTCCCACTCTACTTGGCACTGCTGAGGCCTCCTCTGAAGTACTGTGTCCACTTCTGGGCACCACACGTTAGAAAAGGTGTGGACAAATTGGAGACAGTCCAGGGGAGAGCTACAAAAATGATAAAAGGTTTAGAAAACCTGACCAATGAGGAAAGGTTAAAAAAACTGGACATGTTTAGTCTTGAGAAAAGAAGATGCAAGGGAGACTTGATAACAATCTTTGAATATGTTAAGGGCTGTTATAAAGAGGACAATGATCAATCCACTGAAAGTAGGACAAGAAGTAATGGTCTTAATCTGCAGTGGGAGATTTAGGTTAGATATTAGGAAAAAATTCCTAATGATAAGGGTAGTTAAGTCCTGGAACAGGCTTCCAAAGGAAGTTGTAGAATCCCCATCATAAGTTTTTAAGAACTGGTTAGACAAACACCTATCAGGAATGGTATAGGTATACTTGGTCCTTTCTCGGTGCAAGGAGCTGGACTGGATGACCTCTTGAGTTCCCTTCCAGGTCTATGATTCTATGATTTCTAGAACCACATGGCAAGCAAATTGGTACCTAACATATAGGAAACATGGGAGTCTCAGGATTCTTCCTCATTAGGAGAACAGAAAGGAACTTTAATAACAGCTCCTAAACAATTCTCTTTGGGAAAGTTGTGACTTAGTAGGGGAAAAGAAAAAAATCTGCAAGCTCTCAAGAGAAGTGGTGTAGACTACATACCTATAGCAGAGACAGAGAAGAGGAAGTAGACTGACATATCAGAGCTGCATTCTAATTGGATTCATGAAAACAATTGTCCAATGAATGCATCTGTAACGATCTTTTGAGTGGCAATGAGGGTTGAGCTTCCTGTGGAAGTCACTCCAGTTTGTTTCCTCCTGTTTTTGCATCTTGCTGTTGGTCTTCCACTCTGCTAACTATACAAGAATATCTCTCAAGCCTGGCAAAGCTTGTCCATCACAAGAACTGAATTTTATTTCAAGGTCCTTGTCAGCATTCAGGTCTTGGCTTTATATACTTGTATTTTATCAGATGGCATTAACCATATAAATTCGTCATGAATTACAGATTTCTCACTTTCCTTATATCAGGAAGGTGCATCTGTAACCTAAGAGGATTATAAAGCAAGTCAGATTAGGAGATCAGATCTTCTCTGTTTTACTTACAAATACACGACAGGACAAATCCTGACTCACATGGGACGCTGTTTGAGTGTAACCAAGGGCAGAATTTGGTCCATAGAACTATCATTGCAGAAAGACCACTATTTACCCGTTAACGTGTAGATAGCATGAAAGTAACCTGAATTGCTACCCTAGATTGTTATGAAATCTAGTAATATCCGTATCATGTAAGTGAATACAAGCTATCATACTGAGGCAACAGTACAGGAAGGTATGGCGTTAACCTGGGTGAGGATGCTAGCAGAGGATGGCTTAAAGGAAGAAATGGGAATTAAGGAGTGGTTTGTAGAAGGGCAGAGAAGGTGCTTTAGAAATTAGTGGATGGGTGTTCCAGCCATGTGAAAGAAAGGGTGAAGCCAAGAGTAGGAAGGGGAGATGAGGGAGGCCTTAAAGAAAGTGGCTTAGGAGGAGCATAATAATGAGGGAGAGAAAGACGCAGGCATGAATGAGATTGTTCAGTGTCTTCAAGGGTGATGAGCTTGAATAGGAAAACAGTGAAAAGATTTGAGGAGGCAGAGCAGAAGATGAGTTTACCAGCTGCATTGTGAACAGGCTGGAGTGAGGACAGGTAAGTGCTGGGAATTACCGGTTATCTAGCAGTAGGGATAGAGATAGACCGTTCAGATCAGATGGATGTTGTAGAGGAGGAAGTGGCAGGCCTTAGCAATAACCTGCTATAAAGTGAGGAGAAGAAGAGAGCTGCTGAAGGTACTGAGGTGGCCAGAGGTGAAAGTAAAATTGATCTCTTACTGGTACGGGGGCTGGGGGCAGCTTCACCCCCCAGAAGGGGCAGCGCCTCGGGCAGAAGGGGCGGGGCTGGGGGGTCAGCGTCCCCCAGCCAGCCCACCCGTGCTGCCTGGCCCTCACCGCCCGGGGCTCCAGCTGCGATTTAAAAGGCCTGGGGCTCTAGCCGCTGCTGCAGTAGCGGCAGCAGCAGCCAGAGCCCCGGGCCCTTTTAAATCGCCGGCCCCAGGGCAGCTGCTCCTTTTGCCCCCGCTGTCGGCAGCCCTGCCGCTAGGGACCTGGCAGGGCCACCAATGGGGGGCGCAAAAGGAGCAGCAACGTTAAAGTGCTGCCGAGGCAGCACTTCAAGCAGGGACCTTTAAAGTGCTGCTGTGGCAGCGCGTTAAAGTCAGCTGTATGGGCCGTGACCGGCAGCCACTTTTTACCAGTCCGCCGTACCTGCCCTACCGCCTTGCTTTGACCCCCGGAGGCGGCTAGCCTGAAGAGAAAAGGCATAGCGGTGTAAATCTCTAGGTGACTATGTTTTTCTGCTGTTACCAAACACTGTTCTGGCTAAAGATCGCTTTTTAATATCCATCTTACGTATGTTAAAGTTAGCAGTCATCCACATTACTATCCTTAATCAAAAATTTGTCAACATGTTGAAACCTGCTGGGCTTTTGCCATTTATTTTTCATGTGTAAATTGTCTTTAAGAATTAAGTATACCATGGTATTCATAAAAAGCAAATTCTTGCTATGACTGGAGAAAGAGAACTAAATAATAACTTAAAGCGACTCTTAAAAAAAGGATTAATTCTTTACATACATTTGTTTTTAAAACCATGTTTGTGAGCAGGGATAAAAATCTCTGCACACTCTTTTGATATTAAGAGGAGAAAAATATAATACATTTAGGAAAGTAAAATTAAATTCTATTTCATTAAAAGTGACAACCTGAATAAAACATGGGCAGAGCAATATCAGTCTTCAAGAACTTCCAGTGCATCAACAACAGACAGAACAAATCTGTATCCACTTAAAAGCTCCCAAACATTAAAGCAACCCAAAATAATCATCTACCTTTCCTTGAGCTGCAAACTAGATTCACTGCCAGCAAACAAAAGGCAAGCATTACCTTTTGAATTTTTCATAAGCTCTGTATTTCAAAATAAGAATGTCACATACTTTTTATTACTTCATTTCATACCGGGGCACGTCTCCCTCCTGCATTCTGAAATTCTCTGGGAAAAAGTTCTCTGAGCACCCAACTTCAGTCATTACCAATCTGCATCAAAGCTGCTCTAGATCAGAAGTAAACATCATCCCGGGATATGGTGCGCTCACCACTTCGTGCTTGTCAGCTTGATCTGAACGCAACAAAGTAAATCTGGGTAGTGACAAAAGTTATCTGGAACTCAGTTCGACCTTGTGTAGGACTCAGAGAACTGTATGAGGGCTTGACCTTGCTTCTAGTTAGGCAATAGAAATTTTGCTGTTCAATGGGAGCAGGATTGAACCACATCTTTGTACCGGTGTCATTCACTTTGTGCACACAGCACAGGTATGTTATTGGTAGCTCTTTCACACCTTTGGGCAATAGCTCTAGGATTTGCAGGTAGGATGCATTGTATTCATTTTCTTCCTTCCTTCAATGGATAGAGCAGCTGCTTTGTAACGTATTGGTGGTTATACAGGCAAGTACGGAAGATATATTTTAGCCAGATGCAAATTATTGGGCTCCATACAGGGATAAATGGGTGAGATTTAATAGCCTGTGGCAGATAGGAAGTCAGACTAGATCTTCTAATGACCCCTACTGGCCTTAAATTCTATGGAACTATTAATACAAAATGTACACAAGGGAATAGATAACTCACGGAATACACACTGCCAAGCCTTTGTCCTCCCTTCGCTGCCCATATTTTTCTCGAGCTGATCCCTTGGACTTTTTCACCCATTCCCTACCATGCAATGGCAGATTTCTAACGGATCCTTGGCCCAACCTGCCAACTAACAAAGGCCAAGCTGCCTCCTTTTCCTGCATAATAAACTCCTGGGAACCCACCTGTACCATGAACAGTGCAGTGGCTACTGATCACCCTGAGCTTTTTCTCTCCTATATTGTTCTGTAATTGTTCAAGGTTATGCACTGAGATTTCAAGCTCTTCTGCGCAGGGGTTCGGCTCTTTGTTTGGGAGGCTTTACCTATTGTAAACGGTTATGTAGGCTCACTTATAGCACTGTAATAAATGGCCAGCTGTAATCCAGCCTGACCTGACTGGTACTGAATTATCAATAATAACGTGAAAAAGGCAGAAGTATTCAATTAATAGTTCTGTTCTATATTTGGGGAGAAAAACATACCCTAGTCTTAGTATATGGTAATAACACTCTTTCCATTCCACTAGTATCTCAGGAGAATGCTAAACAGCAGTTACTAAAGTTAGAAATTTTTAAATCACAGGTCTACCACATGTGAGGGAACAATTCTGCCCTGGCACAGAGATACACGTGATGACCCACCCTTTACATCTATTAAATACAGTGTTGATAAGATATGAGGCAAGCCCTTTTCTCCCCCTGTGGCAAAAGCAGGCACTATAGTAGTTGTCATTAGGCTATCACCAACCCATCAGCACTTGAGGCATGTAGCACAAAATACGGACAGAAGTGATGGATCTAGTAAGTGATTGGTTCAAGAACCAATGTGTTAGAGAACCTGCTATGAATAAAGCAAACTGATCTCTGGTCATAGTTAATGACAAGGGGCAGGATCAGTAAATAACAAATTGAGCCCCTAGGATCAAGCGGTGAGAGATGTTAAATAATCTGGCAGGATTTCACAGTGAGATACATCACAATGAGAATTGAGGAAGAAAGAGTGTGTGGGGAATGGGGGGGATGGACTGTCAGTCTTTATTTATTTTTGCAAAAAGCAATAAGTAAATGTATATCTATAGTTTGCTCCAGAAAAGTCCTAGTGTGTATTCCAAACCAGACCAGAATTGCTTCCGACCATAAAGTCTTCAACTAAATGACCTCTGAAAAGCAAAGTGGCAGTATAGTATCTATATCTGAATCTGCATTTCTCATGTGGCCATCTCCGCAGAATGTGCCACAAACATAAATAAGGCATGTCCAATGCTGCCTAAACAAAAGACACAAACACTCTGCTCTTCCCTTGTGATAACCAATGTCTCAAGCAGGATCAGTTTAGTGGTTGTTTACCTGGAGAAGGTCACTGGGTCATTCTGTTACTCCATTCTGAGGTAAGGACTGTGTGAAGAGATGTATTGTATTGTATTGTAAGGTGAGGGCTCATTCTGATTTCTGGTGGTGGACCATTCTTTGGCTTGAGGCCCCCTATCAAGAACTCCCTGTTCCCAGGTCACTCCTCCCTCTAAACTCTGGGGTCTGCCAGAGTTCCTGTCAATTTTAGCTTCCACAGCAATAGTAGAGGGGAAGGGTGGTCTTTCAGCGAGACTGAGGCACATACCTCCATGCATTCTCTCATATTGCAAAGCACCCATAGAGTCACATCACAATGAACAGTACACACAACCAGAGGTGATGTGGAGAGGGGGCATGCCCCCCCCCATTTTGCTGCTTGGTTTTTACAGAGCATGCTCATATGGACTGAGCATGCTCAGTAACACTGCTGAGGCCAGCTGCCCTCACTCTACTCCCACACTATTGGCAGGCACGGGTCGTCTCTGCCCCACAACGCACGAGTCATTGGCTAGCAATCTGCCTCCATGTATAGTATTGCATGCACACTGTGACAGGGTCAGGCCAGATGGCTACAGGAAAGTGATAGAAGGCAGATATATTAGCCCCAGGTTAAGTAAGTCTCCTTTCTCTGGGTAAGGTAACAGGGAATGTTCTAGAACAATTAGGAACTTCCTGGAAATAATTAAGGCAGACAGGCTGATTAGAACACCTGCAGCCAATCAAGAAGCTGCTAGAATCAATTAAGACAGGCAGGCTAGTCAGGGCACCTAGGTTTAAAAAGGAGCTCACTTCAGTTTGTGGGGCACAAACTGGGAGCAAGAGGCGCAAGAAGCTGAGAGTGAGAAGGCATACTACTGGGAGACTGAGAAGTACAAGCATTATCAGATATCAGAAGGAAGGTCCTGTGGTGAGAATAAAGAAGGTGTTGGGAGGAGGCCATGGGGAAGTAGCCCAGGGAGTTGTAGCTGTCACGCAGCTGTTACAGGAACCACTGTAGACAGCTGCAATCCACAGGGCCCTGGGCTGGAGCCCGGAGTAGAGGGCGGGCCTGGGTTCCCCCCATCCCTCCATCCCCCCAACTCCCTAATTGATACCGGAGGAGTTGACCTGGACTGTGGGTTCCACCAGAGGGGAAGGTCTCTGGCCTGTTCCCTGATCCACTATGTGGATCAGCAGAGACTGCGGGGATTGTTCCTCTTCCTTTTCCCCATGCTGGCCAATGATGAGGCTAACTGAGTGAATGGCAGATTTGAGCCATGAAAGTGGCCAAACTGAGGGCTGCCATGAACCTCTGAGGCAAACAAATCCACCAATAAGTGCAGGACCCACCAAAGCAGAGGAGAAAATTTGTCACAATACAGTAAGGCGTTGAAGACAAGTGACTACAGTAATTTCATTTTACACTTCATGATAATACCTTTGCTTCTCCAAATGTGACTGAGTGCTGCCATCTCAGATTCTCTAAGTGTTGCTAAGCATCCCTTGTAGTCCTACTACCCACATATTTGAAGTGCTCAGCACACTCCAACGGTGCCTCAGATTTGGGTAGGAATATCTTCAGCTGTCACTGATTTTGGTGTGACTAGGATTTGTGGGTCCCATAGAAAGAATGATGGCCACATCCTTTTCTTTGAGCTTCACTGTACCCAAGGATGCTCTTTAGTGCTAGTGCTGGTTCCTGCTAGGTTTCCTCAGGGAAGCATACAGATGTCATCATTGTCTTTGTCTTTTAATGTCATATCTTTAGAGCTAACTTCTCTGCTTCCACCACTGTTCTTTTTCTAGCCATTTTTGCATCTCCTTTTGCAATGATCCAATCAGATCCAGATTACTGGCGAGGCACAGATGACTAATTTTTCATTCACCAATGGGTACACCCTCCTGTATGTTTCCATCAGTGGCTCCTCTTAAGCTTTGTTCAACATAACAGTTGAAGAGGGTTGGTGATAACAAACAGCCCTATCTGACACCTGTCCTCAAGCCAAGCCAACTACTTTGCTCTTGCTGCATAAGCACTGAAGCCATCATGCTTCAGACAGATTTTTATATCAGCTTTATTACAATTTCACCGAGTCTGACCAGCTGCCGGATTGCCCAAGGAGGTTTGTGCCGTAAGTTGTCAAACACCACAGCAAAAATCCACAAAAACACAGACCACCTTCCCGTCCTTCTCCAGCACTTTATTGCACAACAGATTGAACATTTGCTCCACTATACCAATTTGGGGTCTAAACCTGGTTTGTTCTTCAGCCAGAAAGTTCTCTATCTTGGGCACAGTTTTCTTCAGGATGATGTGCTAGGCTAGGGTGTGTCACTAATGCGATTGTACGGTAATTTCCACAAACAGCCAAGTCCCCCTTTTGTATGAGCAGGAACCATCAGGGACTGTGTCCAAGTCTTGGGCTATTTTCCAGACTTCCAAATCACATAGACAAGCTTGTGGTACACCCATATAACTGCCTCTCCATCACTTTTTTTAGTTCTGCTTGTATGTTATCCACTCCAAAGGCTCTCTTGCTTTTCAGTGTCTGCACTGCATCCTCAACTTCTTCAATCAAAGAAGGAGGTTCATTAGGATAAGTTGCTTCTCACATAGATCTCCTCTGATTCTTTCACTTCCAGCTTAGAATTCATGCTGCTCATATGATACAGTTTCCCAGCATTACTTATCCAAAGTGTTGGGTGAAATCGTGTTTATCCTGCCAGAGAAAACTTTTGAAAGAGTCTTGATGGTTTGGAAGTCTTCCTAGTGCTGCAAAAGTTCTGCGTATCGACTATTGTTCAAACCAATCCTCTTTTACCAGTTTAATCAGTGCCTCTATTTCTCGTGTCATATAGGAATATTGCACTCTTGCAGTTTCATCCATCTTCCTTTGCACTCTTAGCTTCCTCCATTGATCACAAAACTCAATAATCTTCTCCATGATCCAAGGTTTCTTCTTTAGGTTCTCTTTCCCCAGGAGTTCATCTGTAGTCTCTGTAATGCAGTAGATGTTATACTCTGAGCTACATTATCTGTGCAAAGGTCAGCAACTTGCAGCTTTTGTTTCTGAGGCACATAAAGGGCTTTAAATAGCATGGTCAGTACCTGAAAGCAGATCTGGAACTGGAAACTCAGCCAGTGGTGAACACTGGTATCCTGTGTTCCTTCTGGGCTGGCTTGCCCAGGAGACTAACTGGCACTTGGACTGGGAACTTCACAGGCACGTAAGGGGAATTAGGGTGCAGACCCCACTTACCTCCAGTAGGATTTGGACACCTAACTCCTGTAAACTCCTTTGAAGATCCCATCATAAAGTCATATCAATTTCAGGTCTGGTGCTTCAGAGCAGAATCCACTTCAGGATAAATTAAACAATTAGAGGAGGGAAAAAAGGTATGTGACTTTGAAGAAAGATCCCTTCTAGCACAGTTGTGTGAGTCTGGAAAAGGTCCCTGGGTGCTCTGATGGATGAAGTGTGAGTTTTTGCTGTTTCCTACGCCATGCAAAAAATCAAGGCAAAGTACCCTGCCATTTATAGGCTAAAACAAACAACTGAAATACACAACTTACACATCACTTTGTGTATTTCACAACATCTGTTTGTTACCTCCCCTTGTTCCTAATATCTTAAATACAACATCCCTATTTATTGTTCTGTCAAACTATCTTATCTTACAGTAAGTTGGTGTGTATCTGAACTAGCCTTAAAATATATTTATTTAAATACCTAGTGCCTAATATGCTAGCAACAACTCTGCCAAGTTCATGTACTAAACAGTAAACTTGTAAGCTTCTACTTTAATACCTGGCCTAACTTTAATTCACAGACTCTGGTTCAGGCCTCAAATCTTGCACAAGGCCCAGTGCTCCAAGCGTTCTCTTTCTTTGTTACAAAGAAAATAACAGAACGCCATTAGCCGTCACCTTCAGCCCCCAACTAAAACCCCTCCAACGCATTATTAAGGATCTACAACCTATCCTGAAGGATGACACAACACTCTCACAAATCTTGGGAGACAGGCCAGTCCTTGCCTACAGACAGCCCCCCAACCTGAAGCAAATACTCACCAACAACCACATACCACACAACAGAACCACTAACCCAGGAACCTATCCTTGCAACAAAGCCCGTTGCCAACTGTGCCCACATATCTATTCAGGGGACACCATCACAGGGCCTAATAACATCAGCCACACTGTCAGAGGCTTGTTCACCTGCACATCCACCAATGTGATATATGCCATCATGTGCCAGCAATGCCCCTCTGCCATGTACATTGGTCAAACTGGACAGTCTCTACATAAAAGAATAAATGGACACAAATCAGATGTCAAGAATTATAACATTCATAAACCAGTCGGAGAACACTTCAATCTCTCTGGTCACGCAATTACAGACATGAAGGTCGCTATCTTACAACAAAAAAACTTCAAATCCAGACTCCAGCGAGAAACTGCTGAATTGGAATTCATTTGCAAATTGGATACTATTAATTTAGGCTTAAATAGAGACTGGGAGTGGCTAAGTCATTATGCAAGGTAGCCTATTTCCCCTTGTTTTTTCCTACCCCCCCCCCTCAGATGTTCTGGTTAAACTTGGATTTATGCTGGAAATGGCCCACCTTGATTATCATACACATTGTAAGGAGAGTGGTCAGTTTGGATGAGCTATTACCAGCAGGAGAGTGAGTTTGTGTGTGTGTGTGTGGGGGGGAGGCGTGAGAAAACCTGGATTTGTGCTGGAAATGGCCCACCTTGATTATCATGCACATTGTAGGGAGAGTGGTCACTCTGGATGAGCTATTGCCAGCAGGAGAGTGAGTTTGTGTGTGTATGGGGGTGGAGGGGTGAGAAAACCTGGATTTGTGCTGGAAATGGCCCAACTTGATTATCATACACATTGTAAGGAGAGTGATCACTTTAGATAAGCTATTACCAGCAGGAGAGTGGGGTGGGAGGAGGTATTGTTTCATGGTCTCTGTGTATATAATGTCTTCTGCAGTTTCCACAGTATGCATCCGATGAAGTGAGCTGTAGCTCACGAAAGCTTATGCTCAAATAAATTGGTTAGTCTCTAAGGTGCCACAAGTACTCCTCTTCTTTTTACTATAGCCAAGGATGCTCTTTCGTGCTAGCGCTGGTTCCTGCTAGGTTTCCTCAGGGCAGCATACAGTTGATGCATACGACAATGATGATAGATTGATTAGTCACCCAGTTCCCTTTTAAACACTCTAACAAATGAATTAGTAAAGTCATCAATATCTCCACTCTGCCCCCTAAGTCTAACCATCTGCCTTTTCTGTATGTCCCTCTGCACCTTTTTCTTCACCTGTATTTTGTTAGAAGAGGTAAAGATGTAGACTGAGATTTTCAAAAGAATCTAAAGGAGTTAGGTGCCCAAGTTCTGTGCAAATTCAGTGGGAGCTGGGTACCTAACTTTCTTAGTTGACTTTGAAAATCCCAGCCTTAATAATGTAGGATAACTCAGCTGTAGGTGGCATTACTTATGATGGCGGTGTGAGGTCCAGGGTGTGGGCAGTCAGACCTCGTGGTGGGAATCAGGAGCCAGACACCAGAGCTGGGGGTCAGAGTGAGAGACGGAGTCAGGCCCTAAGCCAGGGGTTGGCAACCTTTGAGAAGTGGCTTGCCAAGTCTTCATTAATTTAAAGTTTCGCGTGCCAGTAATACATTTTACATTTACTGGGGCCCCCCGACGGAACCCCAGACTGGCAGTGGGCTGAGCAGGCCGGCAGCCAGGACCCCAGCTGGCAGGGGGCCCTGCGGCTGGAACCCCAGACCAGCAGCGAGGTGAGCGGGGCTGGTGGCTGGTATCCCAGCCGGCAGCAGGCTGAGCGGGGCCGATGGCCGGGACCCTGGTTTGCAAGGGGCCGGTGGCTGGAACCCCAGACCATCAGCGGGCTGAGCGGGATGGCGGACAGAACCCCAGACCAGCAGATGCTCACCCACTGCCGGTCTGGGGTTCCGCCAGCTCCTGCCAGCGGGGGTCCTAGCCGCCGGCCCTGCTCAACCTGCTGCCAGCCGGGGGTTCTGTTCACCCAGGCAGGCAGTGGGCTGAGTGGGGCCAGCAGCCGGGACCCCGGCTGGCAGCTGCATGCTATTAAAAATCGGCTCGTGTGCGACCTTTGGCACGCATGCCGCCGGTTGCCGACCCCTGCCCTAAGCCAAGGATCAAGCTGGAGCTGGAGTCAGGGGTAGGAGCAAGGCAGGAAAGCAAGAACTGGGAGTGGAGCAGGATCTAGGATAAGAGGGCAGGAATCAGGAACAGGCAGGGAGACAGGGCTCAGGAGGGTAGGCAGGGTCTAAAGTGAATCACCTAGTTGCTTAGACAATTTTCTGTGCTTGCTTTTGTCTTAGTGTGTCCCAACCAATAAGTGGGGCTGGACGTCTCCCCCAGTCAGGAACTGTGTGGGCAAAGCAACTTGGTGAGCTAGACTCCACTAGCCCCCTCCTCCAGTGAGCTGCCAGGTAGTGTGCTCAGTCTGAGTACTGCCTGGGGAACCCGCAGGCCCACCCAGTGTTTGCTACTGGTAATACTGTCATCACGCAGACTATCTGCCCTGCTTAATCCAGAGGTTACCGTATGCACCATACTGTTCATAGAGTCATAGAATCTCAGGGTTGGAAGGGACCTCCGAAGGTCATCTAGTCCAACCCCCTGCTCAAAGCAGGACCAATCCCCAATTTTTGCCCCAGATCCCTAAATGGACCCCTCAAGGATTGAACTCACAACCCTGGGTTTAGCAGGCCAATGCTCAAACCAGTGAGCTATCCCTCTTCTGTGAGAAAGTTGTTATAGGCAGGCCAAATTTCATTCATACACAGCCTTGCAAATGATTTGTTTTCAACTGTATTGTGCAGGTGTAAATGAAAGCAGAATTCGACCCCACGGTGTTTAGAGTTCAGTGACTGGACATCACAACGCTGACGGGAAGAAGGAAAGAAAAGAGAACTAGTGAGTGGGAGAAGTAAGGCTACATACAGTCTGAATGGCCTGTTCAGAGGGAATGCATTTGTGTGTAATGGAGTGTAGCAGGTCGGTCCAATAACCAGCTGGCCTAGTGGTCAAGCCGTGGCTCCACAGTTCTCTGCAGTCTGCTTATCCTCGAGCGGGCCCTTCTGGGTTGTACATGGCAGGCTCAGTCCCTCCTTTGTGTCCCTTCTTCTCCCCATGGGGTTTTGTCACAATAGGGGAGAGAGAGAAGCAGGGTAGGGGGACCTGGGCCTTCCCACTCCACTGGGTCCTTATCCAGGGCCCTACAGGGGTGTTGACATGTCTGGATCATTCATTGGTCCACCCCAAGTTATACTACCCTGGATCACTTCCTACTGGGCTATGGCATCTCCATTTGGGGTGTGATCACAGTGTGGGTAGAATCAACTTACTTTGACAGGGGGACAATGTCCTGTTCCTTGGGGCCTCTTGTGGGTTCCCAGCTGCAAAAAGGAGGTGTTGGGGGGAAGGAATATGGATCACCACTTCTGTACTGGCCTTACCAGCACTGTAGTCATTCTTCACCTAGCTCCAGGGGTCAGCCTCACTTCCTGGTGAAGCCTATAACTCCTTCCCCTCTTTCCCTGGGCTGCTAATGCCCTTTCAAACTGCCCCCCCCCCACTGGAGCATGCCCTGCATCTGCTGAGGGGTGGGACCTCCCTCGCACAGTACTGCCCCATGCCTTTCTCTGGTTTAATGTGGGGTCTGTTAACCTCATCACACGGAGCCACAGACAGTATTATAATGAAGTGTTTCTTTATAAGCAATTTTTAAATTAAGATTGGATAATATTTCTTATTTGGGGGACTTTGTATGACCTATGTTGCATAGGAAGTCATACTAGTTGATTATAATAGTCCCTTCTGGCCTTTGAATCTATGAAAGGTACCTTCTTTCTGCTTTAGGACTCCAACCCTACATGTACTTTTGGTAACTGATGATGCTAAGGGGTTGATATTGTAGTAACTGAATATTGTGTTGTTACTATTTTACAATTGCTCAGGTATCAAGACCTTTTAGAAAGATAAAACTTCCCCTTTTTCCCTGTCTGTGACTAAGCACATGAAGTAAAAATATCAAACTCTAATATTAGATGATATGCCAGACACAGTAGTAAAATGGGGAATTTGATGGATTCTAATCAAATTAAAATGTGTTTAGGAAGGAAGTCAATTGTAAATGATAGAGCTTTGGGGAGAAATATTGTAAACTTTAGTGACGGGTTTACCTCATGAGCAATCCTGTTAGGGAAGAAAGGGGTTGCATTCATATTGATTTCTTTTAATTTAACTGCGAAAGAAGTAAGGCTAGTATTTACAATCAAGATCTTTATGCTGTCAAGTTAGTGAAATACACCTGTCCTGATAGAGACAGTTAATAAAAGGAACTAAAACCAATTGATTCAAACACAGCGGTGAAATAAGGACAGTCACATGGATTAATTTTAAGCAGCAGGCCACAACTTTTATTAATTTAAACACAGGGCAGGGGTGCTACCCATCCATCACCCATACTCTCATATACCAGGCATTTAAGCGGTTCTAGTGCAGAGCTTGTAACTCATAACTTTGGGTAGACTCTCACCAGCCTACCCCCCAGGATTCAGCTTCCTCTGAGTCTTACCACTGCCACCTCTGGGAGGGGGACAGACGGTGCAGAAGGCCTGACTTTGGCCCATGAAGGCCACAAGGTCTGACCCTGTTCCATGAGCCAGGGCCCATCAGCAAAATCCCAGGTCTTCTACCTCATTGTATCATTTTAACAGCACTGGAAACCAGCTGCAAGTTGCAGTGAATGAACAACTCCACCACAGTACCTCAGTCAGGTACTGAGAACATTCCTAATTAGTCTACTGTGGCTTGAAGATGCTGTGAGGAAGGGGAATAACTCCCCAGGCCACAGCCAATTGGCCTTGTGGGAGTAAAAAAAATTCCTTCCTGATCACCAAATGAGCAATCAGCTAGACCTGCAGCATCTGTCAGGCTGGATTCCCATTCCTAGCACATGGCCCATGCACCAGGTCAAATCCCTGGAGCTGGGGGATGCTGGTCAGTTGGCACACACCCCCCCCCCACCCACACACAACTGGCCAATGGGTGCCAGAGATGCCAAGGGGGGAAGGAGCTATCCTGTGTCACTCATCAAGTGTCTCCCTCCCTTGCTGCTGCCTTCGCTGCCAGCCCAATCACTTTCCCCCATCTGTTGAGGCTGTGAGTGGTATATAATGTATTTATAACATCATTTGACCACAACGTGGAACAATTAGAAATATAACTGTTTGGTTAATAATGTAGATTCAGCTGGTCCCACCATTGCTGTTAAAACAAAGAACAGAAATGGAAGATTTTTACAGCTGTTCTGGCCTGCTGGAGAACAATAGTTCTTGAAGTGATTCTGGAACTTGAGCAAACAATTGCAGAGTTGGCCAAGGCTTGCACCTCAAACTGACCCATGGAAAGTAACTTGCAGAGGTAAGTTGCTGCCCAGAGCAAACCATCTGGTGTTCAAGATATGTCCCAAGGTGGTTGTATAAAAGCTATGGCCCAGCTTATTTTACACAAGCTGGTGTCTCAAAATGTGTCTCATGAAAAGACTGGAAAATTCCAGTTTCAAGAATTCAAAAGCTGATGTCTCATTCCCTGATTGGATAGTGAGGATAACTCTCATTTTGGTTGGACATTTTGAATTTTTGGCAGACATATAAGTCAGCATCTGACTGGAGCACACCAGCATCTCCAAGAGGACGAGGGGTCACTCAGTGAAATTAATAGGCAGCAAGTTTAAAACAAACAAAAGGAAGTACTTCTTCACACAATTTACAGTCAACCTTTGGAACTTGTTGCCAGGGGATGTTGTGATGGCTAAAGGTATAACATGATTCAAAAAAGAATTAGATAAATTCATGGAGGATAAGTCCATCAATGGCTATTAGCCAAGATGGTCAGGGATGCAATCCCATGTTCAGTGTGTCCCTAAGCCTCTGACTGCCAGCTGTTGGAACTGGATGACAGGAGATGGCTCACTCAGTAATTGCCCTGTTTTGTTCATTCTCTTTGAAGCACCTGGCATTGGCCACTGTTGGAAGACAGAATACGAAGTAGGCTACATGGACCATTGGTCAGACCCAGTATGGCCATTCTTACATTCCTATGTTTTAAGAGGAACCAAGTTGGACTATCCAGCAGAAATAGGGTAAAACGGCCTGTCTCCTTCAGTACATCACTTCCTGAAAGTTGAAGACACCTGGAAGGGAGAAGACTGAAGTCCTGGGGCAGCCACCTGGGCGTCCTTCTGGTGACATAAAGTATCTGTCTCTCTCTATTTTCCAGAAATTCAGGTTGCCGATTAGTGCACCAGGAAAAGACTGTAATCATGTCTGTTCTTTGCTCTGTCTCTGTTTGCAGTATCAGCTCCTGCTGTGAACAGTAACTGCGTTGAAAACTGACAGCTGAGCAAGGATCTGGTGAGAAGTAACACACAGACCTTCTCTTGGGTGACAATCCTGAATCAGTCAGTTGACCGCTTCCTGAAACTAGGTACCTAATTAGTAAGAAAGCATACATGCTTGTGTATGGACTCTAAAGACTGTCACAGAGTTAGTGTGCGTGACTTTGTTTTGTAACAGGTTCCAATCAAGATTGTTGTAAAGTAGCTTTAAAACTGAACAAGTTACTGTAATTAATTAAGACTGTAGAACACTGTACGTGTTTCTGCCATAGTTAATGATTTCATACTGCCTTTCAACTTCTAGGTGCACACAGGCATAAAATGAGACAGAGTGTGTAAGCATTTTGAACTGTACTCAGTCTATACAGTCTGTCACAAGTGTAGTTTATGTTAGATAGGTCAGAGTGTTAGTCAGATCCTGGGGCTAATAGCATTCATTGGGAATGATGTAACAAGGATTGAGAATTATAGATCTTTTGGGATGGAGACATTGGTGAATTGGTATGTGTAATGGAGAGCCGACTCACCACCATGGCGCCTCCTGCTGGATTAGCTCTGTCCTAGCCATGGAGCGCCCTCTGCGGGTGGTGTCCCTCCCGTTGCCTGCTCTGCTCTGCTGTCTGGGACCCACGTTGCTCCCTGGCTTGCAGTTTACTCTTCTGGACACAGCCCTCCGGCCGTGCCCCACTTGTGTCTCTCTCCTTCCAGGGGTATCTGCAGTCTTCAGTCTGCACCTGCCCTTGTGGCCAACTGCAGCCCCAAAGGCTAGCCCCTTGCCTTAGGGGCAAGCCACAGTCTGTATCGGGCCATGCTCTTCCACAGCCAGGTGCAGTGTAAGGGTAGAGGAGGGGACCCAGGCCTGCCCACTGCTCTGTCCGTGTCCTGCCCTCCTTCTCTCCCCTCTACTGCTCGCACTCCCTGGGCCACTTTCCTTTGGCCCTTGCACCTTCTCGGCCCTTTCTTTCAGGGATCTCAGCCTGGGAGGTATCAGGTTGGAGCTTTCCCTCCGCTCCCCTGAGCCTGCCCAGCGCTGCTCTATCTAAGGTGCTATCCCTGGGAGCCAGTCCTCCTCCCTTGCTTGTCAGGGAGAGACTCCCCTCTGCTCTCCTGGGCAGCTCCTTAGATCTGGGCTGCCCCAGCAGCTGACTCCTGTCTGGCTCCTAACAAGCCTCGCCCTAATTAGCTGCAGGCTTCCACAGCCACCCTGGCTGCTTCTGCTCCACCCCTGCTGGAGTGGGCCACCTGCACCACTACAGTATGTAAGTAGTTGACCAAGTTGTCTTATACTTTAACGTTGGCTTTGGATTGTTTTTCCTCTATTGTGTTAGCAAGATTGGAGTTGATAACCAATTGGCACAAGTGAGGCCCTATTGTGAGGGACTCTCAGGGCAGGTCTACACCACTGCTTAAGTCAATCTAACTTGTGTCACTGAGGGGTGTGAAAAAGACACCCCTGAGTGATGCAAGTTACAGCAACCTCAATGCTGTCCACATCAGCTCTATGTCGGTGGGAGACATTTTCCCGCCAATGTAGCTTCTGCCTCTCGCAGAGGTGGAGTAATTATGCCACTGGGAGAGCGCTCTCCCATCATCATGGAGCATCTTAACCAGGTGTGCCAATGCAGCTGTGCCGATGTAGCGCTTCTAGAGTTGATCTGTCCTTGGTCAAAAATCTAAACAAAGTCACATTCCCAAGATAGTAGTTGAGCATAAATATTATTTTCCATTGTAGTTGTATGATTTGGTTCTGAAAATCTAAATGGGTATTTTGATCAGTTGTTCATTTATGTTAACCAAACCATAGCCCAATATTATTGTTGTCTTTTTTATCCTATACCATTAGTGGCTAATATTAAGAATATTTAATCAACTGTAAAAAACTGAATTCAACTCCTGAGTCCTTTTTCTTTAGCGAAGCAATCAAAATTAAAAGAGCCCTAAGAAAGGTGGTATGGGTAATCAGTTAAGAAATTGACTTCCTATCTTACTACCGTAAGAAAGATGCTGTACGATGATAGTTCAAATCCAGCAAAGGTAACGATGACCAAAAGTTGTTACCATCTGGGAGAATGCCTCATGGCCTCTGTGAAATGAGTTGATGATTACAGTCTAGTTCCCAGATGATTGGTGTCCCCAGCCATAAGATAAGTGGCTCTAATTGATTTCCTTGCTGACACTCTCGGCTTACCTGGTCAGGGATGAGACTTATTAATCGGGCTGTGTGAGGAAGCTTGTATTGTTGCCTCTCTCTGTTCCTGAACTTTCAAGAGGAAGCTTTTATTTTAAGGGCTGTCAGTTTGGCACTGTTCAAGAGCATGATATTCGTTAAAAACAAAACCTTCCCAGCAAAGTAAATGATGTGCTGAGCTTCCCTTGTCTACAAGCAGAACTGGCGACCTTCCAAGACAGTGGTCCTTGCCCACACCTTCTTCACACAGGTATGTGCTGCTGCTTCTCTTATTTCCCTCCCACTTCTTAATCCTTTCATTTCACTATCAGCACTTTGGCTGTGGATGCTGGCAGTTGTTTTATGCTGCTCACTGTCAATCCCCTGTGACAAATTAATATCTCGTTATCGGCATTAAAAATAAACCTTCCTCTGAATGTGAAATGTGAGATTCAGATGCATATGGGACCACACGCTGCAGGAGTTTGTTGGAAACAAATGCAGACTCAAAAGGTATAGTAGTTCAAGGACAGGATCGGCCTGAGGAACTAGGTTCCAGTCTCAACTGTGCCAAAGGGCACCTCTGCATTGCAGTCACAGGGTATGACTGCAGCTGGTGTAGACATACCCAAGCTATCTTGGTATTGGTAGTAGTGAAGCTACAGCCGCACAGGCTTCAGTGTGGGCTCCACAAGCCTGCCTGGAACCCTGGGTAACTCCTCAGGTGGCTAACCTGTGCTGCTGCGGTTTCACTGCCCTGGAACCCAAGCTAGCTAGCTCAGGTATGTCTACCCCCCCTGCAGTCACCCCCTGGGTTTGCAGTGTAGACTTGGCCAAGGTCACAGTGCAAGTCTATAGTAAATGACTTAACTTTTTCTACATATGTTTCCCTGTTGCTAAAGTGGGCAGGATATTTATTGACAACACCCCTTTGAAGTGCAGTCGGTAATGTTTCACGGGCCAAATCATGCATCCTCTACATCAGCAGCCCAACTGATTGCTGTAATTCACGACTACGTATGAAGTGCTTTATGGTTAGTTTCAGGAAGTTGCTTGTAACAGGGCGTGGGCTTCGCTCCTGCCAGTGTGCCCCACAGAAACCCTCTCCAACGCCACACCGTGCTGTTTATGTTCCCTCCACCAACACTTTTGCAGTGCTGTCCAGTCCCCAGGGCCTGAAAGGAACAGAGGTCTCCCTTCTCTGAGAGGTCTGTGAGACAGGGCTTGGCTAGCCCTGTTCCTCCATCTTCCTTCACTTTCTTCCTGTGCCCTTCTTATTAGTCTTGAGCTGATGAGCTAATTGACTTTTAGCTGACCCAGCCCCCTTCCCATGCACCTGATGAGATAGTTCATTTCCATTACCCCAGTCAGCCTTATCTGGGTGAACTAATTGGTGTGAAAGTGATCAGAGTGCAAGCTCACTGTTAGCACCCTACACTCTGTCACAGTGCTAGGTAGGGAAGTGCCAGGATTTAGAAGAATGGGTGTGTCATGAGATCAGCACCTCGGTACATTGTTTAAAGTGCAGAGGAAAACAGGATCCTGTTTTTTTTTTCATGCAAACTTTCGAATAAAAAATGGCTTTTTGACCAGATGCTAATTTAAAACTTTCACCTTGGTCAAAATATTGTTTTTAATGAAAATAGAAATCAAATTTTTGGCTAAAAATTTTCAGTTGCCAAAATATTTGACCAAAAAAAAAAAAGAATTTTCAAAAATACAAGACATAAAAATTGTTAGCATGAGAATTTTCACTGGAAAATTCAAAACTGTTGTTTTTTAAATTTTCCCATGAAAAATAATTGACATTTTAAAACCAATTTTACTATTTATTGCAGATAAGAATGGATAGCTAAGCCAATTTGCACCAGCTGAGAATCTGGCTGTTGTAGTAGGAAATAGAATATGGTCTACGTACAGTATATTATTGGCAAAGCCTGTAATTCTTGAACTCTTATAACATTATTTCTAAAGTAAATTTCTTCACACATGCCAAAGGTGCTTCTCCAGCTTGAGGACTGCAATCAACCAACATTTTAAAATGTTGTTGCTTTAAGTTAGATACAAAAAAAACATCCTTGGATACATAAATAGGAGAGTGACCACACTTCGCTCTCACTGCATCTAAGCAAAAGAAAGAAAATCAGTGGAACCCATGGATGCTCAGCCCCTCTGAAAATCAAGCTACTTATTTCCAAATAGAGATTTATGCTAGGTGCCTTACTTTCAGCATCTAAATTTTGGCCTATGTCCATGCCATGCTTGAAGTTTTATCAAGAAGCCATCTGAGTGCAAAAAGCATCTGATAAAATGTCTTAGCTTGTGGACAAGGCCAGAGTGATGGACTAGTGATGGAGTTCAAGGCCAGAGTGAGGAAATTCAAGGTCAGAAGGACCCTTTATGATCCTCTAATCTGACCTCCTGCATAACACAGAGCACAGAATTTCCCTCACCCAGCAATGCCTGTATGGAGCTCAACAGCTTGTGGTTGAACTGCAGCCCAACTTCTAGAAATACATCCAGTCTTGAAAGACATCTGTTTGTCTGGTCAAATAATGTTTAAACAGCTAAAGGCTGTTAAACTTTCCAAAGAGAGAAAAATGAACAAGAATGAGAACCCCCAACCCCAAAGGATAGCCCCCTCCCCGCCCCCACACATAGTAACAGTGTTTACTTATAATTAAAAATCCTTTTCAAGCATAACTGCAGTGTTGCTCATCACATGCTATAATGAAATTACTATACATCTCTAGCTTCGTTTGAAAAATGGCAGCCATCATCTAAACAAACAAACAACCCAACAACCTTCACGCATCAGAGAGGCAGCTTGTTCGGTTTTACAAATTGCAGATTCAAACAAACTTTACATTTGTAATCTATTAAGTGAAAGTCCAGCCCCATTGAAGTCTATGGGAGTTTTGCCATACATATCAATGAGTTTCAGTGGGGTCTGGATTTCACCCATTCAATTTACTATACATTGAAGCCTTTTGGAGTCACGGAGGCAAATTTAACGTGATGAACTCTGTAAAACAGCCTGGCCAACTAATCCAATAAGGAGAATCTAGTACAAACTGGTGAGCAACTGCACTTAAACAAAAACCTGGGATGAAGTTATTTTTATTGAATAATTTCCCCCTCACAAATTGTAACTTTGCCTTCAAAACAAAAATGTCTCTAACGACATGCAAGTGTTAATTCCAACAGTGCCACTGGTAAATTCCTCAGGAGGTGCCTTCCTAAACAGGTGGTTGCTGCTCTGAAGGCATTTAACATCTGAATGAGGGAGTATTGTACATGGGCCTGGTCCAAAGCCTATGACTTTATTGGGTTTTGGATCACAGAGTCATTGATTCTGAGGCCAGAAAGGACCACTGTGATTATCTAGTCCAACATCCTGCATAACACAAGCCATAGGACTCGCCCGAAAAAATCTTTGTTTGAACTACACCTTCAAATGGCTAGAGCAGAGGAGATAAGAAAAAGTTGCTGTCCTGAAGATTTTACTCCATCTCAGAACCTCACAGCGTGACATGGAATCCTCAGGCAAAGCAAATGTATCTGGGAAGTCTGATCGATTTGGACTGCACCCAAGCAATGTAGGGGTGGGAGTTGATGCTTCAACCTAACACAGAACAAGCCCACTCCCACTCTGGCTTCCCACCTCTGTCTGTCTGAGACTTTAGCTGCTAAGTCAGTCTTCATAACTTCTGACAAAAAGAAAAGGAGTACTTGTGGCACCTTAGAGACTAACCAGTTTATCTGAGCCTAAGCTTTCGTGAGCTACAGCTCACTTCATCAGATACTCACGAAAGCTTATGCTCAAATAAATTTGTTAGCCTCTAAGGTGCCACAAGTCCTCCTTTTCTTTTTGCAAATACAGACTAAACACGGCTGCTACTCTGAAACTTGCTGACAGTATCACAGGATACCTTCTTCTATGCTGCCCCTTACATGGAGCATCTCCCTGAACTCATCTGTAGGGCCACTACACTTTCTCTTCCTTCAAAACCCACAGATGCCATGAGGCATATAAAGGAGAGCTAGGTGGGGTTAGTAGATATGAATGTTATCTATTTAGAGTAATGAATATTGCATGTATTTGATCTGTATCCATCTCGCCTCACTGTTTCTGTGTCACTTGTTGTAGGCCCTGATCCATGCAGGCACGGGTCCACCCGCACAGAACAGCTTGAAGGATCAGAGCCTTAGACTGTAAGCTTGTAGGGCCAGGGGCTGTGCATATACAGTATCTTAGCCCAGGGAGCTCCAGATCCTGGGTGGAGCTCTGGGTACTACTGTAAGGTGAATATATAATAACCAATCCTGCAGTTGCCAATTGCTACTCATGCAGGGAATATCTAAGATGATCATCCATCCATGAACCAGTGGGAAGTCTTGATAGCTGACGGTAATTATCAACACAAGAAAAGCACCAGGAAATGGAATTCTGTGTAAAGGAATTTTAATAGAAAACAAAACAAACTATGACTTTAATGGGAACATCTTAATATTTTAATTGTGCATTTATGCATCATTGATGTGACCCTGCTTGCCACATCCCTGCTAGTCTGTATGTCAAATAACTAGGAAGGTGGAGAAGTAAAATATATCGCATAGTCTAACTAAGCAGAGGTTAGTAGGCTGAATGCTTGGAAGATTATTGCTTCCTGCTAATGTGTCCTCATTATTCAAGCCAAACATTTCACTGACTTCATGGGGAGTTTTGTCCTAAATAAAGGGTTCAGGGTCAGACTCTTAAAGTGGGTCACATGAAGCTTAAAAATGAAAGAAAAGGGGCTATAAACACCGGATGTGGGTGATTCCGTTTGGTTTAAATAAGTATGCACATTTCTCAATGCTGGTCCAACGTGTATTGGCACTTTTGAAGGTCATCCATACAGTTACCTCACTCACTCAGGCACTAAGGTCCTGTTGAAATCTATGGGAGGTTTGTGGTGGACTACAACATTATCAGGATAATGCCTCTGTGCCTTCCATCTCTGACTGTAGGCCCTCTACCCATACAGCTCTATGGGATTAAAGCCCAAGCCCCTCCTCCTCTTCCTAGGAGGAAGTATAGCCACAGGTTAGAGCTTTTAAGGCCTGTTTCCTCCTAACAATGGGATCAGTAGAACTGAGAACAACAGTGGGTCCAGTACCTCCAGAAACATTTTACTCTATCTTGATGTCCTTCATTAAATTTGTGTGTCTTGTGAATATATGGTACACAGGCCACTACAAAATTGGTGCTAAGTAGTACATTGGTCCTAGCAGACAGCTTGCGAGAGACGCTGATCCCAGCAGTGTGATCAAGGAAATGTAAAGGGAAGAAGAAAGAAGCTGTGAGGAGTTGGGCTGGCTCATGGGAGCATGGGGAAGGGGGCAGGATGGTTATAGGGGGAGACTGCAGGGAAGGCTGCATTAGAAGGTTTGGGGGTTCTGACTAAGTCCTGTTATAGGATCTAATTATTCTAAGGGACTGTAGGGACCATGTTTGGCCCTCCCCCATCTCCTTCTTTAAAACACCATTTGGGCCTTTCAGATGAGTTGAATTGGTACCTTGTCCTGCTGTGTTTAGTTAGCAGTGTTAATAGAAGCATCTCTCTCCGCCAGGGCACTTATTGTCCCCGTGGATCCCAAAGGGCCACACTTATCCATCAGTCCTGCCCACGGACTACAGAGCACAGCAAAGCTCAGCCGGATTACAAGGCAATAAAATCTTGTTGCTTCAGGTTGAGTCCTCAGTAGGTTTCTCTGCTACATCGCCAAGGGACATGTCAAATAGCCTCAGACATGTTTAATATCCTTTATTAACTGTATAAAGTACATTTTAGGTTTTGTGCAAGGTACCAGGTTCCCTGCCTTGGAGACTAGAGTTCTCACTCTATCCACAGAAGTGGTTCTATCCAGGCAGCCGGGCAAAATTCCCTTCTTCTGGGAGTAGAGGTCCTTTCTAGGAAGAAGAATATAGTTCAGTTTCTGTGGCCCATTGAGTAGAGTTCTGAATTGGCCAAAGTAGAGACTGCCAGCAAAAGTGCCTGTTGTGTTGATGAGTTTTTCACTGTTGATACCTGTCCGCTAGGAAATGGTAAGATCCTACAAACTCCCTGCATAGAAAATGTTCAATAGTCATCAGGGGACAATGACTCTTGGTTACTGAAAACCTCTCCAGGACTCTGACTCAAGGATCCAGAGCTCGCTCCCAACCCCCTAAAGCTTCCAGTTCACCAGATTCATGTAGGGAAAGGAACTGCTCCCATGCATGGGGTAAACTACCACAATGTTTTAGTCCTACTTTTTTTAACTCTCCAACTACTTTGTGGAGCACAGAATCATCTCATTACTTGTCAATCACTTTGTGACATAATTCTAGCTGGAATATCATAGGATGACAATCTCAACAATTCTGTGTGAAGCATTATTAGTGAGTCCCCCTGGACTTCATCTCTGCCAGTCTGCTTTATGCATTCATTTGTGAGTTATCTTCAGCTATATTATCTCAAAACTGAATTTTTCTCTCAGATACTAATGCAGTTATGTGTCTTAAAGTCAACTATAGCCCTACAGATGGAATAGTAAAATATATATTATAAAGGATTACTCTGTACATAATTTAAGACATGCCTTATCTATTTAGACTTTGTGCACTTTGGGATGCTTAAATTTGAAACAGATGGTCAGGTGATTTGAAAATCCGTCAAGGAGATCTGGAAATTGGCTCACAGCAACAAAAAGGAAGTTTGCCAGATTGTGAAGGAAAGAGAATTGATAGGATTATTGATCTTGGTTGGAGGGTAAATGCAGAGAAGATGGAGGCTGGATTCCATAGTCTGCAGTGTATCAATTTCAGGGTTATGAAAAAAATATTCACTATCATGCAGAGAAGAGAGCCTCATTATGACAGTCAGGGAGAGGCACTTTGAAATCAGTGCTAGTATAGAAATAGAAAAATGTATCTTACAAATAAACATGATTAAATATATGAAGACTCCAAGAATTTAAAGTGATGGTCAAAATGACATCCTTGTTCATCTTATCTGATCCTGATGTGTCTGAATAACAGTGGCAGCAGGTGTCCAAACTGCTGGGGTTTGCAGGTAATCAGCTGCTCTCCTCACCCCTTCACATTTCCTACCCAAGTTAACTGGATTTTAATATGAAGAACTGGGACACCGTGGTTGAAGAGGGTGGGAGCAGAGGTGAGTATTTTGGTGGGGAATATGGAGGGAAGAAACCAGGATGCCCTCCACCTCCTATTCCTTTCAGAAAGAACAACTGGGATGCTTTATAGTAAAGGGCAGGGAGGGAAAAAGCTGGATTTTTGTTTCTACCATCCCTTCTCCTTCCACTCTCCTTCCACTCTAACTCTGCCCTGCAGTCTCCCTGTACTGTCTCCTACACATGCTCTCATTCAGTAATGTAACTGACTCTGGTTCTCACAGAGACAAGGTGGGTGAGGTAATATCTTTTATTGGACCAATTCTGTTGGTGAGAGAGACAAGTTTTCAAGCCACACAGATTCTTCAGGTCCTGCAAGGCGGGAAGGTCCTAGACTCGGACTGCAGCCCAAACCCAAACATCTACACCACAATTAAAGAGCCTCTTAGCCCGAGCCCCACTAACCCAAGTCAGCTGGCACAGGCCAGCTGTGGGTGTCTAGTTGCAGTGTAGATATACCCAGAGTGTCACAGCTAAATACAAGGTGGAAAAGATTGTTTAGAATAAGTAGTTAACACATTTGAAGAGACCATTCAAGGTGAAGTGCTCAGTTAACACCTCTCCAGTCACTGGGGGGGGGGGGCGGGAGGGGGAACTTCTAGGCCTGGGCATGGGAATTGTTAGTAGGTTTTAGATTGTTGTAATAAGCCATAAATGGCAGTATCTAGCAAAATTATGAATTTAAGCTCCCAGGCTTGTCTTTTTAAGGTGTTATGCAGGTTTCCTTTAAGGATGAGGACTGAGAGGTTAGATACAGAGTGACACTTTGTGGAAAGTGTTCACCGACAGGTGGTAGGGTGGTTTTGCCTTTTATCATTTTCTGTGTAAATTCATTCGAGAGCATAGTGGTTGTCTCATTTCACCCACATAGTTCTTATTGGGGCATTTAGTGCATTGGATGAGGTACACCACATGATGTGATACTGTTACCCTCATTAGCCCTCGCCCTTGGCAACCTCACCTCTACCCTGGTGGCAGGAAGAGTTACTGCACCCTACATTAAACTACACGGAGCATAGCTGACATCTGTGGCAGCATTAGAGTCATAGAAATGTAGGGCTGCAAGGGACCTTGAGAAGTCATCAACTCCAGCCCCCTGTGCTATGACAGGACCACGTAAACCTAGACCATCCCTGACACTTGATGATTACCTGTTCTGTTCATTCCCTCTGGGGCACCTGGCATTGGCCACTGTTGGAAGACAGGGTACTGGGCTCGATGGACCTTTGGTCTGACCCACTATGGCCATTCTTATGTAGGTGTTTTTCCAATTTGTTTTTAAAAGTTTCTATAATGGGGGCTCCACAACCTCCCTTGGAAGTCTATTCCAGACTACCATTATAGTTAGAAAGTTTTTCTTAAAATTTTACCTAAATCTCCCTTGCTGCAGATTAAGTCCATTACATCTTGTCCTACCTTCAGTGGACATGGAGAACAATTGATTACCATCCTCTTTATAACAGCCCTTAATATATTGGAAGGCTATTACCAGGTCACCCTTCTGTCTTTTTTTCTCAAGATTAAATATGCCCAGATTTTTTCAACCTTTCATCATAGGTCAGGTTTTCTAAGCCTGTTATCATTTTTGTTGTTCTCCTCTGGATTTTTTCCAATTTGTCCACATCTTTCCTAAATTGTGGTGCCCACAATTGGACATAGTACTCTCGTTGGGGCCTCACCAGTGCTGAGCAGAGCGTGACAATTATCTACTGTGGCTTATATATAATAATCTTGTTAATACACCCCAGAATCGTATTAGCCTTTTTGGCAGCTGCATCACATTGATGACTCATGTTCAGTTTGTGGTCCACTGAAACCCCCAGTCCCTTGTCAGCAGTACTACCACATAGCCAGTTATTCCCCATTTTGTAGTTGTCCATTTGATTTTTCCTTCCTAAGTGAAGTGCTTTGCACTTGTCTTTTTTGAATTTCATCTTGTTGAATTCAGACCAGTTCTCGAATTTTCAAGGTTATTTTGAATTTCAAACCTGCCCTCCAAAGTGCTTGCAACGCCTCCCAGCTTGGTGTCATCTGTAAATTTTATAAGGGTACTGACTGCTCCATTATCTAAGTCATTAATGAAAATATAGAATAGTAACAGACACAAGACTGATGCTGCGGGATCACACAAGGTACACCCTCCCAATTTGAGACCAAACCATTGATAACTACTCTTTGAGTATGATCTTTCGACCAGTTGTGCACCCACCTTATAGTAATTTCATCTAGACCACATTTCTCTAGTTTGCTTATGAGAATGTCATGCAGAACTCTGTCAAAAGCATTACTAAAATCAAGTTATATCATATCTACTGCTTCCCCCCCCCCCATCCACTAGGTCAATAATCCTATCAAAGAAGGAAATTAAGTTGGTGTGGCATGATTTGTTCTTGAGAAGTCCATGCTGACTATTCCTTATAACCCTATTGTCTTCCAGGTGCTTACACATTGACTGGTTAATAATTTGCTGGTATTGAATTTATGCTGACTGGTCTATAATTTTCCAGGTCCTCCTTGTTCCCATTTTTAAAGGTAGGTACTATGTTTGCCCTTCTCCAGTCTTCTGAGACCTCTCCTGTCCTCCAGGAGTTCTCAAAGAAAATTGCTAACTGCTCCAAGATTGCTTCACCCGGTTCATTAAGTGCCCTAGGATGAATTGCACCAGGACCTGCTGAGCTGAATACATCTAACTTATCTAAATATTCTTTAACCTGTTATTTCCCTATTTTGGCTTGCATTCCTTTTCCCTGGTTGTCCATATTAATTGCGTTGAGCATCTGGTCATAATCAACCTTTTTAGCGAAGACTGATGCAAAATAGGCAGTAAGCACCTCAGCTTTCTTGATGTCACCAGTTATTAGCTCACCTTCCCAGTTAAATAGAGGACCTACACTTTCCTTCACCTTTCTCTTGCTCCTAATGTATTTAATGGCCTTTTATTGCCTTTTATGTCACTTGCCAGGTGTAAATCGTTTTGTGTCTTACCCTTTCTGATTTAGTCTCTACATACTTCAGCTGTTATTTTGCACTCCTTATCAATTTGACCATGTTTCTACTTTTTGTAGGATTCCTTTATGGTTTTCAGGTAATTAAAGAGCTCCTGATGGAGCCATATTGGCCTCTTACTATTCTTCCTATCTTTCCTTTGCATCAAAATAGTTTGCAATTGTGTCTTTAATAGTGTCTCCTTGAGGAACTGCTAAGTCTCCTGAATTCCTTTTGCCCTTAGATGTCCTTCCCATGGGACATACCTACAAATTCTCTGAGTTTGTTAAAGTCATCTTTTTTGAAGTCCATTTTCCTTATTCTGCTGCTCTCACTTCTTTCTTTCCTCAGAATCACGAAATCTATCATATCATGATCACTGTTACCCAAATTGCCTTTCACCTTCAGATTCACTACCAATTCCTCTCTGCCGGTCAGAATTAAGTCTAAAATACCTGTCCTGGTGACTTCCTTCATTTTCTGGAACAAAAAAGATGTCCCTGATACATTCCAAGAACTTTTTGGAGACTTTGTGTTTTGCTGTATTACTTTTCCATCAGATGTCTGGGTAGTTAATGTCCCCCATTACTACCACATCCTGTGTTTTTCTGGATTTTAGTCCCTTGAAACTCTAATGACCAACTGCACACACTGAGTCAGGTTTGCTTTCTTTCCTGACATGCTCTAGGTTTTACTCTTGTTAGTCCTACACCCCCAGAAAGAGAACCCTGGTTCTCTCACTTGCCTGGTCTATGCCCCAGACCACATTTCCTCTTCATAGTGTTAGACAAATGTGATAGCAGTAAAATGTGCGGTGTTAGTTCATGCACAGCCTAAGGCATGATTTTACAGAGACAAGGATTGCTGATAACAAAAGGCTTCCAGGATCTACCACACTTTTTGAATTGTGTCCTAGGAACATTAGCAGATGCCTTGAATGGAGATAGACAGAAGGGACATAACTCACTTCTCTATCCTGAAGAACAGCACTTCACAAAAGTATTTGCACAGGGTAAGTTCCAACATCCTAGTGTGGGCTTTGAACCTAGCCTTCCATGCTTGGAGTTGGTGCTTCTAACTTCTACGCCTTGGCACTAAGTTGTGATTAGTTAACATTTTTTTCAATGTGGATTTTTATTACATAAAAGGTGGAGTTGCAGCGATTGAAAATGCGAAAGTTATATTCTTATCCTCTCCAAAGTGCACCATTCCATAGTTTATGTATATGACAATTGCACACATGCCACTATTAGTGTTTGAAATGCAGCCTGTAAGGAGTCCTATATATGCACATATATTTAGAAGTTAAATAAAAATATCCCTTCTCATGGTCTTCCTTCCTCCAGTGAAATCACCACTGAGCAAGTTACTCTTTTCCCCTTACTGTTTACTCAGCACATGAAAAAATATATTAGCTTTTCTCTACAGTTTAAAAATGTGCTCCCAGTCTTATTAAACTCATCCATTTAGTCCCCTGTGCCATAACTGTCACCTCTGTAATTTACAGGAAAAGAGAATTAGGAAACTTATTTACAGTCATTTTCCAAAATGGATGTGCCTCCACATGTCTGTGCACCTCCATTACTTTTCCATAGAGTTTTCAACACTGTGGTTGTCTAAAGCTAAATGTTATGTGAATGGCAGGTAAAAACCACATCCGTTTCAATGGGGTATTTCATATCACGAGTCACTCTGTTAATGGGGTTTGTGAGGCCATTATTATGGCCTGTAATTTAGGGACCAATTCAGTAATCCCTTATTTATATGACTAGTCTTTATTCACGTGAGTCATGCAATTAACTTCATTAAAACTAGTAATATGAATAAGGATCACTCCCATGAGTAAGGTTGTGCAGTACTGGGTCTTATATTGAGCAAGTCAAACCATTTGTATTTAATTTCTTCATAAGCATCCTTACAATACTAAGTAATTTGTCAATTATGTAAATGACTATATAAAGCTGACACCACTGGTTTACACGATCCTGAGAAATTGTGGGTCGAAGTCTGCCACACACTTACGTGCCCACACACACAAGTAGACCAGTTGAAGTAGTATGTGAGCAAATTGCTGTGCAAATCACAAGTGCCAAAAGTTTACTAGGACCTAATCCTGCAAAGTTACTCAAGTGCATATACATTTGCAGGATGAGAGCCCAACTGTGTAGACTGGATAATTATATCACATTCCATATTGTGTTAGTTTCATGGTGTTATTATTTCATGAAGTGAACTTGCTATGCAAATTCCTGAATGCTTGTTTCATTATAACACCACACAAACATTTTTAAACCCAACACAAAAGACTAAATTCAGGCTTGGTGGAACTCCACTGACTTAATGGCATTACACAGGGTTTTGATTTGGTCCAAGGTCTGGTTGTTGTAAAGTTCTTAGAACAGACTCTGATCTTTCACATTTCATTTGCACTGCAATAGCTTGGCCCACAAGCTGAACAAGATGGAACTTCAGCTCAGAATTTGCATAGACTCCAAGGCCATTACGGTCATCTAGTCTGACACCCTATATAGCACAGACCCTAGAACGTCCCCCAAATAATTCCTAGAGCAGATCATTTAGAAAGCATCCACTCTTAATTTTAAAATTGCCAGTGATGGAGAATCTATCACAACCCTTGGTGAATTGTTCCAATAGTTAATTACTCTCACTGTTAAAAATTTACACCTTCTTTTCAGTCCGAATTTGTCTAGCTTCAGTTTCCAGCCAGTGGATCAGGTTACACTTTTCTCTGCTACATTGAAGAGCCCATTATTAAATATTTGTTCCACACATAGGTACTTGTAGACTCTAATCAAGGCACCCCTTAACCTTCTCTTTGTTAAGCTAAATAGCTAATAATGTTGAGCTCCTTGAGTGTATCACTATAAGGCATGGTTTCCAATTCTTTAATCATTCTCATGGCTCTTCTCTAAACCCTCTCCTAGTTATCAACATCCTTTTTGAATTGTGGGCATCAGAACCGGATACAGTATTCCAGCAGTGGTGGCAGCAATGCCAAATATAGAGGTAAAATGATATTTCTACTCCTACTCAAGATTCCCCTATTTATGCATCTCAGGATCAGATTAGCTTTTTTAGCCACGGAGTCATTCTGGGATCTCATGTTCAGCTGATTATCCACCATGGCCCCCAAATCTTTTTCAGAGTCACTGCTTCCCAGGATAGAGTCCTCCATCCTGTAAGTAAGGCTTACATTCTTTGTTTCTAGATTTATACATTTGTCATAGCCAGGTTATGGGCAGTCATACCTAGCAGTCGGAGCCAGAGTCACAAGACAGGAGTCAAGAGTCGGGATATTGGGAGGTCAGAAACTTAAGACAAACTGGAGATCAGAACCATGAATCAGGAACCAGAGTCAGGACACCAGGGAGTCCAAGGCAGGTGCCAAACTGGAAGTCAGGAACCACAAGCCAGATGCCAGGAAATCAAGCCAGGCGAGCAGAAAGCACATGATACACAGTGTAGGGGATGGTGGAGCCCAGTTGTCTGGACAGTTTCCTGTTCATGCTGTAAGCTTTGGTAGGGCAAGTGGGCCAATCAGCCACCCTGAGACTCCAATTGGACCTCAGAACAGAATCTTACACTGGGGCTGGGCTTTATGTGTCCCAGATCAGCTATTGTCAGCAGGCTGCCAAGTAGAGTGTTGGAGTGTGGCTGATCCTTAAAGGCTTGGGTTTGAGACCTCGGGGTCATGATATCACCCATTCCCCTAGGGGCACCCTCTGGGCCATGTGGGTCAAGGTTTCTCAGTGTGGCTTCTATGGAAGACCCGAACCAAGGCAGGAGTGTGAATGTTTACAGCTGGCTCCCAAGTGCTTTCATCTGGGTCATAACCTTCCCAGTTAATCAGGTTCCATAATTTGCCCCACTTCATCTTAAAGTCCAGGACTTTATGAATAATGTATTCCTCTTGACCCTGTATTTGCACTGGTGGGGGGCAGTGATTGCTCTCCATGCAGAAACATGTTCTTGCTATATGGTTGTAGAAGTGAGAAATAGAATACAGGGTGGGCTCTAAGAGATCAAGGGAGCTGGAACTTGATGGTGACTGGGTTGATATGCCATCGAATCTAGTACAGCGCAAGTAACCAGTAGTCTAGTTTCTGAGAGGGTTTGCCATGGGGAGGTGTTCTGTAGAAAGCCATACTTTCTGTCCTACGGAGTAGGTAGGCCCTGTTGACTACACTTGTCCATGCACTTTTTGTAATCCTCCTTTACCTTTTCAAGGTATCCCTTCACCTCCTCTTAAATGTGTTGTACTAGGTCTGAGGCAGATTGGTTGGGGGAGGATGTAGGTGGGTGTGGGTGAAATTGCGGGTGGTACCCATAGGTGATAAAGAAGGGGCTGTGTCCTGTGGATATGTGGTCTGCATTTTGTATGAGAAGTCATACAATAACAGTGGAGACCTGTCATCCTGCTGATAGTTGGTATAGCAAGTTAAGTATTGTTTGAGGATCTAGTTGATTCTTTTCATTTGGCCATTCGACTTAGGATGGTATGCAGAAGACAGGTGTGCATGAACTCCTAATAAATGTAGGGCCTCATGCCAGAAGCGGGCAGTAAACTTTGGCCCCCTGTTGGAGGTGAGGTGTTCCAAGAGGCCATGAAGATGGACGATGTTGTTTATCTAGTGTCAGGCGGTTTCCTTACAGCGGGTAAACCCATGCAGGGAATGAAGTGAGACATCTTAAAGCAATTTATCACTGTCAGAATGGTCATGAAACTACTGGATTCTGGTTGTTCTACCACAAAATCCAAGGAAATGGCCTCCCAGGGCCAAGATGGGATGTCTAGAGGTTGGAGGAGCCCACAGGGTTTCTGGCATGGTATCCTGTTGCAGTCACACACCTCCCAAGAAGTTACAAAGGTCTGTATCATGAGGTGTATTTGGGGCTGACAGAAGAAATGGGATGCTAATAGTCAGGTTTTATATTGCCTTGAGTGTCCAGCCAAGGTGGAGTTGTGGCCCAATTGAAGAACTGCCACTCTTGCAGGTCCTGGAGGAATGTAGATGTGGTCCCTTACAAACTTGATCCCCTCCTGGGTGTTGTATGGTCCTCAGTTGATAATGGCCAACTCATGTTGTGGAATTCCAGAGACATAGGCAGAGCGGATGAATGTGAGCTGGTCCTGGAAGCAAGTCACTATGATGAAATTATGGGACTTGAGAATCTTGGCTGGTTCCAGACTGGTACCATGTGGGTTGGAGCCATATCTTTGGGACAAGGCTTTGGCCTTGCCATTTCTGGTTCAGTAAGTCAAGATAAAGTTGAACTGGGAGAAGAATAGGGCTCACCGGAGCTGTCGTTGGTTTACAACCTTGGCCCTGCACAGGTACTCCAGGTTCATATAATCAGTAAACACTTGGACTGTGTGATGGACCCCTTCCAAGTAGTATTGCCACTCTTCAAAGATAGTCTTAATTGCCATGAGCTCCTTGTTCAAGATCTCATCGTTTGGCTCAGCAGGGGCCAGTTTCCTCAAGTAGTGAGTGACACTGCAACCTATTTGCTTGGGTCCAGGCCTTTGGGAGAGCACTGCCCAGATGGCCATAGTAGAGATATCTGCTACCACAACAAAAGCTTGCATCATGCCTGGGTGGGCCAATACTGCCATGGTGATGAAGGAAAGCTTCAGCTGCTCAAATATGTGCAGGGCCTCAGGTGACCAATGGAACCAGGCATTTTTCTGGAATAGGGCAGTGAGGGGCTCAACTTGTTTTGAAAAATTCAAAATTAACCTCCAGTAAAAGTTTGCAAAGCCTAAAAAACGCTGGGTCCTGGGCAGCCAGACTTAGTAGTCAGAGCCAAAGTCTGCAGTCATGAGTCAGGTGTCAAGAATCAGCTGGGTCGGGACACCAGGAGGTCAGAAGCTGGATAAAAACTGGAGATCAGACCAGTTGGGAACCGGAGTCAGGCCAGGTCAGGATTCCAGAGATCAGAGGCAAGAGACAAACAGGAGCTCAGGAACTGCAAGTCAGATGCCATGAATCAAGCAGGGCCAGGATGTCAGGAAATCAAGCTGGGGGAGCAGGCGCAGAGTGGAGCCCAGTTGTTCAAACACCTTCCAGTGCCTGCTGCTGGCTTAAGTAAAGCCAGTGGGTCAATCAGATGCTGTGTGACTCCACCCCTTGGACCTCCCAGGCACAGCCTCCTAATGGGGCTGGCCATCACGGCTCCCAGGTAAGCAATTATCAGCAGATTGCCAGGTGGAAAGTGGGTGTATTGCTGCTCCCACGAACCCTGTGAGCCCTGGTTAGAAACCCGGGGATCATGGCAGTATTTACGTTTAGCTGTATTAAAATGCATATTGTTTGCTTGAGCACAGTTTACCAAGAGATCCAGATCGCTCTCAATCAGTGACCTGTCCTCTTCATTATTTACCACTCCCCCAGGTTTTGGGTCACCTGCAAACTTTATCAGTGAGGATGTTTGTTTTCTTGCAGGTCATTTATAAAAATGTCAAACAGCATAGGGCCAAGAACTGATCCCTGTGGGACCCCACTGGAAACCTACCACTTGACAATGATTCCCTGATTGCAGTAACATTTTGAGAACTCTCAGTTAGCCAGTTTTTAATCCATTTAATGTGTGCCATGTTCATTTTGTATCTTTCTAATGTTTTAACCAAGATGTCATATGGTACCACGTCAAACGCCTTACAGAATTTACATCAACACTATTACTTTTGCCAACCAAACTTGTAACGTATCAAAAAACCCATCAAGTTAGTTTGACAGGATCTATTTTTCATAAACTCATACTGATTTGCATTAATTACACTACTCTTCTTTAATCCTATATTAATTGAGTCCTGTATCAGCTGCTCCATTATCTTGCCCAGGATCAATACCAGGCTAAAAGGCCTATAATTACCCGGGTCATCCCATTTACCATTTTTTAAAAATTGGCACAACATAGGCTTTCTTCCAGTCTTCTGGAACTTCCCCAGTGCTCCAGGACTCATGGAAAAATCAGCATTAATGGATCAGCAAGCTCCTCAGCCAGCTTTTCTAACACTCTTGGAGGCAAGGTATATGGACCTGTGATTTAAAAATGTTTAACTTTAGTAGCTGCTTTTAAACATCCTTCAGAGATACTAGTTGACTGGAAAGAGAGTTATCACCATATGATGAGACTATATCATCTGTTTTTCCCCACAAATACAAGCCAGAAATATTTATTGAACACTTATGCCTTTTCTGTCGTATTATTGATAATTCTCCATCTACTAATGGGCCAATGCCATTGTCAAGATCCTTTTTGTTCCTAACGTATTTATAAAACTCTTACTGCCCTTAAATCCACTGGCCATAGATTTCCTCTTGTGTCCCATTGCTGGCCTTACCAATTTTTTACAGTTCCTAACTTCTGATGTATATCAATTACTATCAATGTCCCCTTTCTTCCATTTGTTATATGTGACTTTTTTTTTTAGCTGCCTTCATTTCCCCTCTAAACCAGGTTTCTTTTTTAACTTGCATAGCCTTCTTCTTTGATTGTGGCTTTTTGGGCATCTAGTCAGAGGTTCTTAAATGATTCCCAATGATCTTTCACTATTAAATTATCAACTATCCAATTTATTTTCTACTTTTTTCTCTTTATCTCAGCTATCCAGTTAATTACTGAACAGTTACAGAATAATGAGCGCCACTAAATGTAAAGTTGCCATGTATACAAATTACTTAGAACAAAAGAGAAAATATTTTAATTAGTCTAATTACTGAAAGCTGGGTAACGGGGGGGAAACACAAGCAAGCAGCAAATTTAAAATCTATAAAGAGGTAAATAAAGAAGTAGCATAGAACATGACAATGAACATCGGTAGATGTGAAAATTAAAAGTACAAAATAAATGACACTAAGATGTTTCAGGCTGAGGACTTTGGAGTGCAACTTTAATGTGCAGAAGGCATTGCAGAAAATAAATAGGGAGTTCTGTGCAAATGTTCTCTTTTAATATTTTAGATTTGAGCATTCAAGAAACTGAAATGTAAGAGGACAGGAAAACTGACAAATAGATGTTTATTTAGCCTAATTGAAAGGCAACAAAGAATAAGGGAAATGAATGTAACTGACATAAAATACTTTAGATGCAATCTTAGCAAGCCATTTTCTTTTCAGCTCAGTACAGATGTATGAGAAAGAAGCATTTTTCCAGGAGAGATCTAGCAGTTGAAACCACTCTGGCAATAATCTGCTGGGGGAATTTGGGCAAATTGCACAAGCTATATGTTGTAGTTTCCCCATCTATGAAATGAGGAAATAGGAGATGCTGCTGCAAATAAATAGTGGTAGTATTACATCAGTGCAAACTATGCTTCCTTAGGCAGATGTTAGGAACTGCCTAAAAGACAAAATTCAGGAAAAGAAATAAGCAGAAACAAAAAACAAACAATCACCCACATTTCTGAATGATCCAATGAAGTAGAAAGAGTTCATATGCCAAACAGATAATTAGTCTTTAAAAAAGCCACAGTGACAATAATAACAAATACATATTATAAGATTGTATTTATCAGATAACATGGCCTGAAAAGTTCCTAGCATTACGGATCATAGGTAGTTAAGGGTGAACATAAAGCTGTTTAGAACTGGGTGTTCTTTAGGACTAAATCATAATGCAAGTAGCAAATAAGGTATTAAACAAACAATGTACCTTTCTAGGACTCCAAAATTACTTCACCTAATCTTGAAGGCATTTGGCTCCATGTGTCTTTAAAAAGTATTGCAACTTTCATCCCATTTTTGGCTGGTCCCTTGCAGAGATTTACTTACGAGAACAGCCATTTTTAAATGACGTGAGGAAAAAAAGAAGAGGATTTTATTTATTTCTTTATTTAACCTGTGTGGGGATTGTAGAGAATTCAGCACATGCACTAGGTTTAAAGCGTGGAAAAGAAATGAAAGAGGGAAGGTGAAGGCCATAAGCACAGCAAATATAGCAATAAGGGGCCCAATTCTGATGTCATATCAGTGTAAGTCCAAATGTGCATCTACAGTGCACACTCTTTTCAATGGTGTGTAGAGTATATGCACTACACACTCCTGTAGCACTGGTATGAGTAGTACTGCTTAGGTGAGTAAAGACATTCCTGAACTCTGTGAGCATGTCCCTGGGTATGTATCCTACAGAGCTGTCTACTTGCCCAAGCAGTGCTTCCCTGTCTACACTGCTATTTTTAGCAGTGTTACGTCCAGATGCCTCCTTGCTGCATGGGTCTTTCCCTGCTACAGTGAAAGACTCCAGCAGCAGGGAAAGGTGCTGGCAAGGTACTCCCCTTAGGAAGGACCAAGCAGTTGCACACATACCAAATGGGATATGACTTCCGAGGAAGGAATACTGCAGAAAGGGACCTGAGGGTCATAGTGGATCATAAGCTAAAAGTGAGTCAACAATGCGACACTGTTGCAAAAAAAGCAAACATCGTTCTGGGATGTATTAGGAGGTGTGTTGTAAGCAAGACATGGGAAGTAATTCTTCCGCTCTACTCCACGCTGATAAGGCCTCAACTGGAGTATTATGTACAGTTCTGGTCACCACATTTCAGGAAAGATGTAGACAAATTGGAAAAAGTTCAGAGAAGATCAACAAAAATGATTAAAGGTCTAGAAAACATGACCTATGAGGGAAGATTGAAAAAAAATGGTTTTTTTTAGTCTGGAGAAGAGAAGACTGAGAGGCAACATGATTACAGTTTTCAAGTACATAAAAGGTTGTTACAAGGAGGAGGGAAGCAAATTGTTCTCCTTAACCTCTGAGGATTGGAAAGAAGCAATGGGCTTAAATTGCAGCAAGGGCAGTTTAGATTGGACAGTACGAAAAACTTCCTAACTGTCAGGGTGGTTAAGCACTGGCATAAATTGCCTAGGGAAGTTGTGGAGATTTTTAAACAGGTTAGACTAACACCTGTCAGGGATGGTCTAGATCGTACTTAATCCTGCCATGAATACAGGGGGCTGGATTAGATGAACTCTCAAGTATAGATGTAGTCCAAGGTGGTCTGGTGGTTCGGGACCAGGACTGAGAAGATCTGGCTTCAATTCCTGGTTCTGCCAACAGTTTCCCTGTGTGACCTTGGATGAATCACCTTATTTTTGTGTGCCTCAGTTCCCCATCTGTTATGGGATAATAGCACCTGCTTGCATTACAAGGGATGATGGTCCTCATTGGTCGGTGGAGTAGTGTCACCTAGTGGTCGGGGCTTAGGCATGTGACTTGCAGGGGGGTTGTTGGTAGTGGAGCCCAGGCTCTCCCACTCCACTGGGCTCCAACCCAGGGCCCTTTGAGGTCTACCAGTGGTCTGACATCTAGGGTGCTTAAGGCTGCCCTCCCTGGGCCACTTTCTACCTCCACCCTGCAACTGTAGCAAAATCATTGTGTTAATGTGGTGTGAAGGGTGTCTACTCACCACACGGCATCTTCTGGCAGCTGCATGCAGCCCAGTAGCTTCTTCTCTCTTGGGCGGCAACTGCCTCCTCCCACAGTGAGGCCCATCCTCCTGGGCCAGCTCAGTCCTAAGGCTGTCCCCTGCTGGGGTAGCCCTAACCAAACAAAGGGAATTAACAAAACTTGGAGTTCGTATGAGACAGAGAAGGGAATGCTTTCTTCTCGGGCTGTCTCTCTAGCAGGTCCTCCCTTCCCTCAAGGAGGGACCTTTGGGCAGTTGTCTTAGGGAGAGATTCCCCCTTTCCCCCAGGTCTCCTCTGCTGGAGCTGCCAGTAGCAGGTCTGCAAAAAGAAAAGGAGTACTTGTGGCACCCTAGAAACGAACAAATTTATTTGAGCATAAGCTTTCGTGAGCTACAGCTCACTTCATCAGATGCATTCAGTGGAAGATACAGTGGGGAGATTTTATATGCACAGAAAACATGAAACAATAGGTGTTACCATACACACTGTAACGAGAGTGATCAGGTAAGGTGAGCTATTACCAGCAGGAGAGAAAAAAAACCTTTTGTAGTGATAATCAAGGTGGGCCATTTCCAGCAGTTGACAAGAACATCTGAGGAACAGTGCGGGGAGGGGGGGAAGGGGAGGGAATAAACATGGGGAAATAGTTTTACTTTGTACAATAGTCTAAAAAGGTTGAGAGCCAGTGTATTAAAGTATCTGTAGTACCCAGGAGATACTGGAATTTGGGCCAGTTTTTTTTCTGTTTTCTCAGTTGCATGTCTGGAGTGACTCCATCAAAGTAAACAGTGAATCTGTAATTACTTCTGTAAAAATGAGATTAAAAAACAACCCTGCTTGTCCTCTTTGATCTTGCAATGATTTCATGAGTGAGGCAGAACAGTGATAGACCTGGGTCCTAGTGGCTGCAGTACCAGAGCTGCTGGGCAACGCAGAGCGTTGGGCTGGGGGAGGGAGGGAGCAGGGAGATGCCCATTTAATTATTTCTTGGCTTTCTACCACTGTCTCTTCAGAGAGGAACCTAGGGAACAGTAGATGTTCTGCTTAATGGTCTAGTCCTCTCCCTTTTTATCCAATTCCATCACCTTTTTGTTCTTTCTCCTCAATTCTGCTGCTGTCATGATCCCCATGCCAATACCCTTTTCACAGCAACTCCCTACAATCCCTTCTGAACAAAACTATAGCGTTTACAGCCAGGAAGGACCACCAGATCATCTAGTCTGACTTCCTGACTATCATGGGCCACTAACATCACCCAGCCACCCCCACACCAACAATAAGAATTAGACCAAAGTATTACAGCCCTCAGGAGATGAAACAATTGCGTGCCACAGGCAAAGAACAGGAGGGGCTGAGCTGTACCAACAGTCAAGGCCCTGCATTGGTTTAGTGAGATATACCCAGATGATCAGCGCTAGCCCGAGATGTTTTGCCACCCAGGGTGGCAAACATTTTCAGCGCCCCCCTGGGTGGCAAGTTAAAAACACACAGAGACATACACAAACACCTGGCTGAGCGATGTGGTGACCTTCCCAAACCCCAGCCCTTGGTGCCAAGAGCAACGCCCTGATTGTCTGCCTCTCAGGCCAGTGCTGCAGATAACTCTAGCAAGTAGGGTGACCAGATTTCCTGATTTTATAGGGACAGTACCGATTTTGGGGTCTTTTTCTTATATAGGCTCCTATTACCCCACACGTCCTGTCCTGATTTTTCACATTTGTTGTATGATCACCCTACTAGCAAGTGACCCACATCCTAGGCTTCAGTTCTGAGGTTCCTGCCAATCTGAGCTGCAGAAAAATTCCTACCCAACCCTGATATGGCAATCAGTATGACCCTGAGCATGTGCTAAAAATAAAACCTGCAAACATCAGACACTAATTTACCTGAGTTAGCTTCACTGATTTTTGGTGAATTTGCTTGTGTCCACCACGCAGAGGGAGTTGATAGAAGGCAGGGCAAGGTGCAGAGGCAGGAGGAATGCGTAAGTGACTGTGAAACCATCCTCATTGCCAAAGTGTTTCATGGTGTAACAGAACAAACCCTCTGAAGTCAAAAGAGTTTCTCTCTTGCAGTATCCTCCTGTGGGCAGCCACCTTTGTACAGCACCAAGCTGCGTGCTCTGCTGCCACCTAACTAACCCACATCACTTCAGGATTTTCTTCCCATGCCAGCTTGAGAGCTTCCCTGAGAACTTGACTGCCTATGCCAGTGATGGCTATAGGTCAAATGTGTAGGTAGGTTCTATAGTCTACATTAACTATACGTGTGCACACTAATTAATGGCACTTTTGAACGTCACTCTCCATGCTCTGTTATGGCTGGCAGGCTGGTCAATGAAGCGCTGCTGTCTCTTTGGACGCCCCGACAAGAATGTGCTTACACTAAGTGCTCGTAAGGACAATTTTGAAAGTGCCCCTTAATGCTCTACTGGATAGTTAAATGAAGTGTTGCTACTGCACTAACATGCACACCAACATCATAGTCTGGGGGCACTGGAGCAGCTGTCCTCCACAGATCCTTCATCTGAATGTTATTCCATTAAGTCAAGAGCTTCCCCCTTGAGGCTGCATTTTGCAACAATGCATCGAAGGGTTAGTTCTGCCATTAACTGTGAATGGTGCATAGAATTGGTATTACGGTTTCTGTGCTTCACATGTGGTTCTTTTCCTCATTTTTCTGGGTGGACCAGTGTTCCATGGGCCTCAATGACAGAGCTGCCACTGCTCCACATTGGGCGTGTGGTTGCTGTCGTTTACATAGCTGTGACCCATAGGGAGACTCAGTGATCTGAATTGGACTCTTGATCTTCCATTGTCCTTCCAGCATGAAGCACATTCTACTGGCAGTTTTTGCTCATGATCACAGCCAAAACAAACAAACAAACGCAAAACTCCATCATATCAGAATGATGGAGTTACTTTTTGCAAAAGCAGTAATCCAGGATTTTTTACTGGAGATTCGTGATGTGCTCTTAGGGCTGGTCAAAAGTTTTCTATCAGAACTGATTTTCCCCTCCAGCAGAAAGTTAGACTTTTGACTAAACAACTTCGTTGCAAATAGGGTCAGGTTTCCATGGAAAAATCTGATTTTTCATCAAAATATTTTGGCCAAAATTGGAAGTTATAGCACCTTGTAGATGTTTTAGTTTGCTCCTCATGTCCTTGTTCTCCCCTGGGAGTTGGGATCTCCAGCTGGACTACACCTCCCATGATGCCTAATATAGTTATGGACCCAAATGGAAGTTATGGCACCTCACAGACATTTTAGTTTGCTCCTCATGTCCTTGTTCTCCCCTGGGAGTCAGGATCTCCAGCCATGGACACCTCACATGATGCCTAATATAGTTATGGACCCAAAGAGATGGGGCAAGTCTTAGTTTCCTAGTCCTGGGGAGAAAATCTAAGAACAATAACAAACGGATACCTTACATTTATAAAGCACCAATCACCCCTAGAGTAGTTAGCTGGCATACCTTATTATAGCCCACATGTACCACAAAATCTTTATCCCCCACTGAATTGCAGCACCTCTGGGGTGGGACATGATAGCTATTTCTTAATGATATTACTGTAGGGCCTGAAAGCCCCAGCCAAGATTGGGGCTCCATTGTGCTAGGTGCCGTACAGGTTTGCAATAAGAGACTGCCCGGGCCCAAGAGCTTACACAGTAGATAGACAAGACAGACGAAAGGTGAAAGGGGAAACAGGCATAGAGAAATAGAATGATTTGTTCAAATTCACACAGCAGCTTAGAGGCAGAGATAGATTTACCACCTATATCCCCTGAACCCCAGTCCAGAGTTCTATCTATTGGGTCGTCCTGCCTCTGCACAATAATGTTATAACACAACAACAGTGCACAATACTACACAAGCATTTAGGAAAAGAGGTAAATCAGAGTGTGATATCCTCTTGAGGCAGCAGGGGAAGCTACAGTCAGAAATCAGTTGGGATTTGACACATGGATTAAATAAACTTTATGGCCTATGTTATGTTGAACGCAGTATTTTACATTCAAAGCTGAATAATTTCAGTTGCATGTATAGGAATCCATCGTGTCTCAAACCTGAGAACTGTTCTGAAAGTTGCCCTGAAACATAATGAGTTGTGAAAGCAATATTGGAAAGGAGATTCTTATATAACGTATATCTCTGGGAATCTGGGTATCCACAGGTAATAAATGTATTATAATTTTAATGAGACTTTCATGTTATGACTCTGGATACAAGAAGACATAACTTCTCTTAATATAAAATTACCTTTGATTAATCTGTGGGAGTTATTAATTTCAGACAAAAGCTTTGCTTTTTTGAATGGCCAGACAAATGAAATTACTCATTAGTTTGAGGGTAGGTGACACAAATATCATAGAAAGTGAAACAGAGACATATTGGGCAGCTTGCTGGAAAGTGAAATTAAAGCAAACAAATAGTGCCCATTGACATGTGGGAGAGTGGCCACTTCTGCAACAAGCTCTTTTATCTATTGTCTGTTAATATATTTGAGCAGCACACAGGACATGCTTCATGCTGCTGCTGATCACATCTTGGAACCACCAACAGGAAATGAGAGGAAAAAACTCTTGAGGGAACTGAAGTATCCCTTACCCGTGGCAGATCTATGAGTGGTTTATTATAATGGTCTCAAGTTGCAGTGGGGGAAGTTTAGGTTGGATATTAGGAAAAACTTTTTCACAAGGAGGGTGGTGAAGCAGTGGAATGGGTTACCTAGGGAGGTGGTGGAATCTCCTTCCTTAGAGGTTTTTAAAGTCAGGCTTGAGAAAGCCCTGGCTGGGATGATTTAGTTGGGGATTGGTCCTGCTTTGAGCAGGGGGTTGGACTAGATGACCTGCTGAGGTCCCTTCCAACCCTGATATTCTATGATCTTATGATTCTATCACTTATGATGCAGGGGAAGGCATCCATATTGACTCTGGCCACTGGGCCACCCAATCCTATAAGAGAGGGCAGCCCTATGGCCTCCTAGGTGCTATGGGAATACAAATCATTAAGTAATGATGGTGATGATGCACTCAGGAGTACGTGGGGGAAAATGAAACCCAACAATGGATCCAGTTCAGAGAGAATTCAAATAACAAACGACAGTATTAAAGTTGTACAGAGATGATCATAGACAAGAGATTATGGTAGGGTGGGTTCTGTTCCCAATTCTGGCTGTTGGACCACCTGTAATTCAGCTTAGCAGGACCAGCCCAGGCAAGGTCTTTTGAACAAGCCACAAAGTACTGGAAATAAGAGAGGAATTGGGAATGCACCTCCCTGGGACACTTTGCAAAAGTTTATGCTATTTGGTACAATTTAAAGCCAAAAGGAAGATTCACTGTGATTAGCACTAGATCAAAGTAATCATGCAAGGGAAAGTAAAACGTTATGCAAGACAGGAAAATTGCACCAGAAACAGGGCACTGCCCCCCGTTTCCCATCTTTATTACAAGAAACAGACATGCCTGTGATTAACTGAAATGTCTTTTGGCATTTTTACCACATCTTGGGCACAAATGCATTTTAAAAAGTGTATTTCTGTGTTGTTTTGGGTCTTCTTCCTTGAGCCCACTCACAACTGGAAATGGGGCTGTCTTTTTTCCTCGCTCTGGACCCTTGTTCCATCTCTCCCTCCATTGTCCTGCCTCTTGCTCCTGCACTGGTCTCTCCCTCCATCCTTCATGTTCTCTTTACTCCTTGTCACTTCCTTCTCCCTCTTCTTTATTTAAAATGCTCCTTCAGGGCTCCAAAATCGTGACCCATACACATATCATATGCCCCCTCCCTCTCTCTCAAACACATGCCCAGTGGAGCAAGGGGCGAAGTGGAAGAGAATGGAGCCTGCATCCGGACGGAAGAAAAGGAGATGTGTTAGCCAAGTCTCTCCCCAACTTGTCTGATTTAATTTTGCTCTCCACAATTTGCAAACAGTTTTTCTTATCATCTATCTAAACGCCACAACAGGGGAACAACATATAGTTTTTTGCCCCTACTCCTCATAGCAGAACTTGGGGGAGAGGGTTTCCTCACCCCACTCCCACATTAGAGTCCATGGGTGGCTCTGCTCTGGAGGCCTATGTGATTCTCCTCATAAGGAGATAGCTGGAGATGGGGTGGCACCGTACCATCTCCACAACAGCAGCATGAGAGAAAGACTTTCCATGCATGACACTCTGCCTGCATCCCTTAAGAGCTTTGCTGTGCACGTGCTTAGATGCTATAGTGATGGTCTTTATGGAAAAAGCGTTACCAGATTGACAGAACCCAGGGGAGTTCTCTAAACTCCCGTTCTGCGCCTTGAGGTATGGAAGTGGGGAGATATTGCCCATAGTGCTAAGGTTATAGGACAGAATATCACAGCAGCAAAGTGCTAAGAGATTTCGAGATGGAGAATATGAAATGTTGCAGCAACACTTGAAATGTAATCTGAAAAATAGATCTCCACTAGGACCATTTTTTCTGAATTGGAGAGAGAAAATGAAATTGCTGACTATCGTGGGACTGGTGCAGAAAAGTGGTTGAGCTGATGTACTGTGGACAAAATTCTACTCCCAGCTATGCTGGTAGCAGCAGCATAAATCTGGAGTGGCTGTGTTGCAAGCAGACTCCTACATACGTACAGAGGACCTCTGTTGTCATCAGTGGAGTTATTCTAGATTTACCCCTGTGTAACTGTGACCAGAATCTGGCCTAATGTGGCCTACGCAACATCACTGGAGCTCAACAGGGGGCACCAAAGCCTAAAGGCCAAATTCTGCCCTGAGTATGGAGGTTGGATGAAGTGTCAAAGTAAATGGGTCTACACAGGGTGTAAATCAATACATAATGTGACCTACAATGTCAGCCTTTATTCGGAATTTCCTTAATTTGGCTAAATTAGATCCTCTCCCATCAACTTGAATATCTTTTTCCCGTGCTTAATTTTATGAGATGTGCGATCAGCCTCTGGTATCTTTGCAGGGTTTTTTTTTTTCCTTTTTAGCTGACCCTTATGTCTGCCTATTTTCTCCTCACTTGTAATAGGTGTTATCTTTGGCACTGGAATTTGAGGTAAATGAGGAGCGAGCAGAGATCAGAGTCTATTGTACTCATTAATGAAACCTCTGACTGTTTTGGCCTTAGTGCATAATAGACAGTCTGCTGAAGAGACAAAGATCCAGCATGATAGAATGCTACAAGCCATTGCTTTGTCAACATCACAGTCAGAAAATAGGTGTATGGGGGGTTAGTGCTTTAGTCTTTCATCTTTAGAAACCTGGGTTCAAATCCTAGACTCTAGGTCACAAAGGAAATTGCATTTAATTTCTTTGGAATCTCCATTTGGAATCTCCATCTCACATCTCAAACCAGTCACGTGAGTCAGCATGATTGACAGCTCTGCTCATGATGATTGGGACTGGAGTGGTAGGGTCTGGTCCATCAGGCCAGAGAAGTATATGGATCTGAGGAAGGTGTTTTACAGCTCTATGAGGGAGGGGATGTGTCTGATGATTAGAGCAGGGGCTTAGCAGGCAGGATTACTGGGTTCTATTCCCTTTTCTGCCACTGACCTGTTTTATGTTTTTGGACAAGTCAATAATGGCTGAAACTCTGATAGTGTGTGCATCCCATATAGGCATGTGTGGACTGTTCTTAATGATCCCTGCTCCACTGGAGAGAGAGCAATGGAGAGAGAATGGAGCAAAGACCCCACAATCCCAGTGGAGAGAAATTTGGGGAAGAAGCATATGAAGACACCAGTGGAAGGAACCTGAAGATGTCTTTCTCCCACAAAGGCAACTGCAGGTAGGAATTATTAGTTTGGTGCATCAGGTAAAATTAGAGAGCTTCAAAATCATTCTTTTTTCCATTCACTCAGGGAACCCTGCTGTCCCCTTCCCCCCCCCCCCCGCCCCTTTGTATTATACCCCACTCTAGTCTTCACACACTCAATTTTCCTAACTGTGTTTAATTATAATTTTCACTCCCTCTCTTTCATGCTGACCTCCTTCTTTCACTGTAGAGGACTTCCCATGGGAGGGAGCAGGAGCGAGTGATCAGGGCAACATCTCCTGGTCCCCTCTGAGAGGCTTAGAGTTCTCAGGCCAGGGCAGAGGAGCCTATGAATTTGGCAGGCAGTTCAGACCCTTCTACTTGTTGGCTGGTGAGACAGAGGAGGCAGAGCCTAGGGGTTAGAGATGCACAGAGCAGCCTCCTGCTGCTGCTTGCTGGGCAGTGCAAGGAGCAGATTAATCAGGGTTTATTCAAGGTGCTGGACCTACTGCTAAGCCTTGGCCAAGGACAGCGCTGATCTACGGGTAGTGTAGACATGGCCTTATACTAGGGTCTACTTTGGAACAGCTGCTAGAGAGGAATGAAAAACACACACTGGGGACAGTGGGTTACCCTTGCACCTCCCAGCTTAGTTCATTTCCTCCCTCACCTGACCTGACCTTTGAAAAATTGTCCTTGTGACATATAATTAAGTTCTGGCAGCTATGATTTCTGTCACCCTGGTGTAACAGAGCCAAATTTGGCCCAAAGTGCTTTGTTCTTGATGGCAGCTAACGAGGCATTATTTTTAATAATAATTTTTAATTATTTTTAATTCAGCAAACTCAAAAAGAGTTTGGTGTGTTTTTGATTTTTTTTTTTTTATACGTCCATCTCATTCTAAAACCAGCCAAACGAGATTTGGTGGAAAGATTCTCTCCCAAGCTTACATATTATGACCTGACTTTCAGCCCAGCAGGAGTACTTTTTCCACAAAGTTATATGGGGTTTTTAATGGATGTGTCATCTCCACCTTAATTATTGCAGTACAAGAAGGAAACGTTGTAATACTCATGACAGCAAGTAAAAAATAACTAGATGTAATACATGGGAATGTCTATTTTCAGGAGAAGCGAGATTATTGATCTCTGTGCTACTGGCTCTTAGCAGCATCCAATTCTGGAATTCATAAGAGTGAATTGAAAAAAAAGGAAGGTGAAAAACCTTTTTAAGAACCCAGTCTGTGAGGTGAGGTGCAGTCAATGGCAGCTGAAGGAGCTGGCGGCTCCTCAGGATCAGACCATAAAGCCCCAATCCTGCAAGACTCTTCTCTGGGGGATGAACTCTGTACCCCCATTGATTTCCGTGGGGCTTCCTGCTCACGCAGGGCTTATTGCAGGATTGGGGCCTAATAGTCCATGTAACTTGTATTCTATCTAGGAACATGTAGTCTATTACAGTCTGCCCCTACTCCCATTGAAATCAGTTAAGTCTACACAGCAGAAAGAAGTGTGTTCTTAATGTGGATTAGTTAACAGGTTAAAATAGGAGTGAAGCCACAGTGACTTGGCTTTTAACTCAGGTTAGCAGCTCAGGTTCAACCCCTAGCGACCTTATAGGCTTTAATTCAAACTGTTAACCAGAGTTAAAAGCCGATTTGCCATATCTTCACTGCCGTTTTAATCTGAGTTAGCTAACCTGATTTTAACTTGATTTGATTTGATTTTGCAGTGTAGATACACCCTGTAGCAACCCTTTCGTTCCAGGGTATGGAATAGACATGTAGAGTTGGCATGAATGCAATTTATATATATACTAATAATTTGAAAAACATGTTTTCCTTTACAAGCTCAGAGTTTTGTGAGTATTTCTAGAGGTTTTGTTTTTCTTTTCAAGGTCAAGTATAATTTTAAACTGAGCATTTTCTAAGACTGCCTTAAAAAAAAGACAGAAATATATAAAAAAAGAAACTATTTCATACACAAATAGACTCTAAGTAAAAAAAAAAAAAAAAAAGCTTCTCTGCCCACCTTTTACTATTTGGACCATGGTTTCATTAATCCGTCATTTGAATAAAGTATGGCAGGAACAGAATATTGAATATGTCATTAAAAAGTTACCACAGCAAGCACATTAAATTAATTGACACAGAAGTTTCTCACAGATAAACAGATATTAAAATTCAGAGGCGATGAATTACTATTCCTTGTGTGTATATGGTCCATGTTCATTTAGTTTACTTAACATACAGGGTCACTTCTGAACAGGTTTATATAAGCTAGTTTGGGAGGAAGTAATCTTAATGGTTAGCATCCAGAAGCTCGTTTCCCTAGAGATACAGTCTATTAGAGCAAGGCTCATCAGACCTAAATAACTACCTCCAGGCTAGCTGGAGAGACACAGTCAGCTTAAAAAAAAATCACACGTCTCTGATTTTTTTTAACATATTGTTACCTACAACTCCTAAATCTTGCTATAACAGAAGGCGATTAGACAATAAAATATACTGCTTGTTCCACTAACTTTGGGCATTTGTGAAGGGGGTTGATTTACCTGTAGGGCACCTCCTTGGACTGGGCATGGCATAGCAGCTCTCACCCAGTCTAGTACCACCTGCCAATCGTAGCTTCAGTGGTCTGCCTCTTCCCGTGACTTGGCCCTCCGGCCAGTTCACTTTAAAATCTCTCCCCTGATGGGGTAGTCCACAAACAGAAACAAGGGGAATTAACACAAATGAATTGTCCCAAGGCTGGGTTGAGGCTCCCTTTGTTCAGAGGGTGCTCATCAGCCTGTGGCCTTAAACTGAGTTCATAAGTAGTTGAGAGGAATGATCCCCTCTCAAAGTGAGTCAGCACCTGGCCCTCCCGTCCTACAATATGGGCCACCAGGCAGCTCCTGCCTTCAGTCAACCCTCCCTCCAGGAGCTGAAGGTTTACTCACCTCCCTGGTCTGCCATCAGCTGAGCTGGGTTTCTCTGTCTTAAGCGCCTCCCTCCAATCCTGACATCTCTCACAGGCGCCATGAGGCAAAGCCACCTAAGCCCACCTTAGTTTGTTAACACCGCATTGCCCAGTATGGGGTTTGTATACTCCATTGTAGCATTTGACAGCACTTTATTATTTCATTGTAGCACACTAGCACCTAGGGACCCAATCACAGAACCATAGAATCATAGAAGATTGGGGTTGGAAGGGACCTCAGGAGGTCATCTAGTCCAATCCCCTGCTCAAAGCAGGACCAACCCCAACTAAATCATCCCAGTTAAGGCTTTGTCAAGCCGGTCCTTAAAAACTTCTAAGGATGGAGTTTCTACCACCTCCCTAGGTAACCCATTCCAGTGCTTCACCACCCTCCTAGTGAAATAGTGTTTCCTGATATCCAACCTAGACCTCCCCCACTTCAACTTGAGACTATTGCTTCTTATTCTGTCATCTGCCACCACTGAGAACAGCCTAGCTCTATCCCCTTTGGAACCCCCCTTCAGGTAGTTGAAGGCTGCTATCAAAAGGCTGCTATCAAGGATCAGGGCCCCCCATTATGCTAAGGATGCTATGTACAAACAAGCAAAAATAAATAAACACATCTTGTCCCCGACATGTCACATTGTAAGATTATAACAAAATGCAACTGGTGAGTGAATCGGACACTGGGGGAGGTGGTCAGGTGGAAGGATGATATCTGTAGCTTGATCTATAGATTATGTTTAAGAATTCCCAGCTATCACTTTGAGGGTCGACAGGTTCTTGTCCCAAGATCAGGCCCAGAATTATTAAAATTCCTGTATAGCTGGGAACCCCAATGTTCACAGTTGCAACACTCACACTATAGGAACTCATCTATATTTACAAATAATGTATTAATACATTTAGCACACTCACAAACATTCTAACTCAGTGAGGTAGATAGATATAATACAGACAAAAAGAAAAGGAGGACTTGTGGCACCTTAGAGACTAACCAATTTATTTGAGCATAAGCTTTCATGAGCTACAGCTCACTTCATCGGATGTACTAGCTCACGAAAGCTTATGCTCAAATAAATTGGTTAGTCTCTAAGGTGCCACAAGTACTCCTTTTCTTTTTGTGAATACAGACTAACACGGCTGTTACTCTGAAACCTGTCATAATACAGACAGTACATCTGAACATCCATACTCCCACCATACCTGGCAGAACAACCTGAAATGTTAGCCATTATCTCCCTCATCACCGTCACCTTCCTCATCTTCACCAGTGGCCATCATTCTGGCACCTCCCATGGGCTACCTCTTTCTCTGTCTCTCTCTCTCCTCCTGCACACAGGCTGAGATACAACTTTCATAATATGTTATGCTGACACTACCATGTCTAATGCATATTCAAGAGGGGTTTCTCCCCTCTTCCTTATTTGTATTTCCTACCCTTACTAACACTGAAGTGTCCTTCTTCTATAGTTTAGTATATTAATGATTTTAACTCATTATCATATGCATTAATTCCTTGCTTTGGCACGCTTGTCTCATTGGGTGTTCTTTCCAAAAGCTGGTGTTAGCTCACATTTCTGTGTTTGGCTGATGTCATTATGAACAAAATGCCCCCTTATTCTCTACTTCCAGTTCCCCCAAAACGTAGGGGTTACCATTGGGCTGTTTATCAAGGCCAAAGTTCATAGGCCTCAAGCCTCATGCTAACTGCTGAAGCCAATGTCTTACAGGATACAAGCCTGTGGGTTACTTGCATTACTGCTGATTATAATAAAGGCAGAATAACAAAGGCAAGGCAGCAAATATACAGTGGAATCTCAGAGTTATGAACACCAGAGTTGTGAACTGACCAGTTGACCCCCACACCTCATTTGGAACCCGAAGTATTCCATTAGGCAGCAGGAGAGACAAAAAAATAAAAAGCAAATACAGCACTGTGTTAAATGTAAACTACTAAAAAAAGGGGAAAGTAGCATTTTTCTTCTGCATAGTAAAGTTTCAACGCTGTATTAAGTCAATGTTCAGCTGTAAACTTTTGAAAGAACCACCATAATGTTGTGTTCAGAATTACGATCATTTCAGAGTTACGAACAACCTCCATTCCTGAGGTGTTCGTAACTCTGCGGCTCTACTGTAGTAAAGGCAAGCTAGCCCTATGGGCTAGATGTACCGGTACACGCTGTGCAGTCAGTACTACTGTTTCCCCTGTATTGTCTCCTAGTCAATTTCCCCTTTTTGTTTTCGTCGGTCTTTCATATATTTGTAACAAACAGGAAAACGTGATTGTAAAACCACAACACATGGCTAGCAGACTTTTTTTTCCCCAATGTAATCTAAAAACCTAAAAATGTATATACAGTGTGTCTATTGCACACACACACAGCATATACATATAAAATAGTACACACAGCCTCTGTGTATATATAGCTCACACGGAACATGCGTGCGCATATATGCATGTGTGTGTATATAGACATAAAATGTATGTACACAGGTGCAACACTGAACACAAGGAAAGCTTTCAACAAGCAGACGCTGCTTCAGCCTCGTTCTCACCACATCACTCTGAACACTCAATTACATCTTGTACAGACAACATTGTGCAGCATATGTATATTACTTTTCCTTTTATTAGTGAACGGCAGGCAGTTACACTCTTCGAACTGAGAACACATCCCATGAAATGAACTACCATACCGGCACCTGTCCAGGTGACATGCTGACACACAGAACCATTATGACCCACTCAGAGTAGTTTTATTGCTTGTGTCTTAGTGCCTGCAACTTCAGACTTGACCGTGGCAGTAGGTGCTGAAATGCTGTTAAAGATCTACCACTCGCTACTCTGCATAAGCCTTGCTCTGCGTCTGAATGGCAGAGGTAGGGTGAACTTTACTGCAAAGCCAACCAATAGGAATCAGGCAGAAAGGAGGAGGTAGGGGAGGGATGAGCAGATATTTCTAGAGGATGCGCCAATATGCTCGTCTCTTAATCACACCTCAAACAGCACAAATCTATCTCAGATCCTAGAGCATTTTCAGACATGCATAGGCTTCTCCAGCAGTGTGGTTTGTTTATTTATTTATTTACTGGTTGGGATTTTCACAAGCACCCGTGTGACTTTTGAAAGTCAAGGGGATTTGTGCCTGATTTGCAGCACTTGACACTTTCTGAAAATGAGGCTACTGTATGGTCTCTCGGGCCAGGCCATTGAGCACTGAGACACCCAAAATCACAGGCAGTTTCGAAAATCGTGGCCTGTATAAATAACAATAGTTAACCTGCCTTGCTACTATTGTTGTGTAGGTAACATGCCTACTGCGTGTACAGTTTCTCCTGTTATCATATGGTATTTCCCCATTTCTGTTGGTTTTATACTGTTTTTCTTGGACAAACTACAGACTGTTGATTTATGCTCTAACTAAAAAGCTATCTGCTCAGGACTTAAGGTCGTCTGCAGAGCTCCTTCTTCCCTCCATGTGCTCATGGAATTTCCAGTGACACTCAGAGGGATGGTCTGGCATCCCTATGGAAGGGGAAACGAGCCCCCTTAGTGTTTTGACAGGCAAGGGTGGTTTTATGTTTTGGAGGCATTGGTAAATACAGCTGACCTAAATGCCATTTGCAGCCCATCATATTACTCACTCTGCTTGTATGTTGCATCCCTTTCCTCTACCCTTTGTCTATCTTTTCTGTTTACATTGTAAGTTCTTCAGGGCAGAGACTGGCCACTGCTCCACAGGGCCTCGTTTTTGGTTGGGAACTAAGCAACTGACTTGTTTTAAATAAGAAACCTTTGTGATGTGCAATAAAGGTGAAACCCATGATAGAACGAGCACAGATTTGCTGTGCTCAGGATGACACATCTCTCTTCCATCATCTCCCCTTCATCCAGGCAGGGTGTTTGTAGCATACCGGGTCTTGCCAGAGTGGATTATTCATTATTCTTTCCTGCTACACTGGAAGCAGAACACAGGCAGTGTTATGATTTCAAAGGCCTCCCTGCAGGGAATCACTTTGAGGGGGCCTCAAAACAAAAATCCTACCTTCCATTTAGAAATCTGGCAGGGATGAATTAAAACTGGATGTGGCCCACACCCAGCAAAACAAGGTCCAACATGCTTACATATTACTCATAGGGGTATGGCCCTAAATTCTCAGCACCACCCTAGGGTGAAAAGAAGAGGCCCTCTGGGACTTTCCCCATTCTCAGTATATTTGGAATAAATGCTGCTGACTTTACTCTTGTATGTTGTCTCAGAGATAGGGTGAGCAGTATTCCGCCCTTTATTTGTAACCCACAGGGATACAAAATTTCGGACACAGGTCAGCCAGAGGATGTGGTATTCACAAGGGAAGAATGACTATCCCCAGAGAGCTATTTCCCGAGTGTTCTTCGAAGAAATACTAGGTCAGATTTTTTCAAAGAGTCAACACAACCACCAGGTTTGCGCCTGCAGTTAATTAAGCCTGGGTTTATGATGCTGTGTGGACACTGAAGCACGAGCTTGGAAACATCAAGTCTGCAAGGCTGGGTCCCACAGACCTGAATTTACACCATAGTGTAGACGTACCCTCTAACTCTACTTGATTAAATAGGAAGTGGTTGGGTATTTTTCCAAAAGCCCATTGAGTCTAGAAAAAATAACAAAGGAAATGAAATTTAAAAAAAAAATGTGTGTGTGAGAGAGAGAAAGAGATTGAAGATTTTAATGGTAAGGACTAAGAGCAGTAAACAGAAGAGGTGGTCATGGAAAATACAGCCTCAACAGCAGCCCAGCACTCCTAGCAGCACAAAGATGCATCGGTTCAGTACTGATGTAGAGGGACGTGATTAGTGTAGGATAAATGAATCCCCACACCAGTTCCTACATGTCTCCTATCCAAGTAGTGAGCCAGCCTCACTTGTGACATCCAGCACTATCTCTGCATGAAGTGGTATGGGTGCATTTTACAGGTTAAACCATGATTCCATTTATCATACAGTCCATCGGGTGCTCTTAATAGCAGATTTGATTCTGTATGGGCACTTTATGCACTAAGGGGCAATCCCACCAGATGCTCAGCATCCTCAACTTTTATTGATGTCATGGGAGGGGAGGAGGGATCAAAGGTGCTGAGTGCCCCACAGGATTGGGCCCTAAATGCATACAGGATTGGCTAGCAGGAACACTCAGTAACGCACAGGACTGGACCCTAATATGCAAGGTATCAGATACCAAATTATCTAGTCCCTTTAACATGTAATTTCAAATGCAAAGAACCTCTGGTCTCTATGTAGCAGTGTCACAATCTCCCAGTCATATAAAATGCTAGGCTAATTGGTCTGGTAGAAAAAAGAGAAAGTTCTGTGTTTGATAAATTAATCAGTGAGCGCTGCTGTACATTTGCCACTAAAATCCCTAATTAGACATAACATGCTGAAGAATAAGATTTTTTTTAAGCCAGAAGTTTATTTTTTAATTGAAGGGACAACTTTTTGATCCTACATTAGTGGGGATGGAAGAAAGGCTTTTGAACATAAGCAGCACCCCGGCCGCTGCTTAGCATCTGAGAGATTCAGCCCTGCACTTTTGGTGAATCCCACAGGCCTATCAATACTTAGCATAAACCTACTAAAAGGATCAAATTGGCATTCACACAAACCAGAATCCCCGAAACCGCAAAAGCTTTTAATCCATGACTGCTTGTAAGAGGATAGCGTCTCATTAGCAGTCTAGACTAATCATCAATGGTTAGTTTAAAAAAGGGCAGTTATCAATAAAGAAAGTGAAGTCTGAAATGCTGATAGGATCAGGCATTAATTGAAAGGTCTGGTTTAATTGGCTGTTGTCCATTTCCCTTCCCTAATTTTTAATGGCTCCTGTAGCTTTTGGTAACTGATAAAGGGAGCAAGCTTTAGAAGCAACAGTAGAGTCAAATTTATTCCTTAAAATAACATTTAAAATAACAATTAGAAAAATGAAGCCAAGGCAGACAGGGGTATCATATAAGAATCCTATATAGATCCCTACTGTTCTCTTGTATGTTTCAGATGGAACTGGCACTTAGCTAGACCCTTAGGCAATGATATAGGGCAGCTGGAAGTCAAGGTGAAATGCCATTTATATACTTTCATTAACCCTCCCAGGCCTGTCATTATATATGGCAGGCTTAGCATTTTTCACTCCAAATGAAAGAGCATTGCTAATCCCAGGAGGCTAGAATTTTTTCAGTGCCTAAGTTGATGAACAAGACAAGGTCAGCAATTTTCAGTTTATTGACAGAACTCTATTTACCTGTAGAAATATTAAAATGGTATTTCGGGTGCTCTAGGGCAGAGCTGTGACCAAAACAAAAAGGGAGAGGGTTATGAAATGCGTTGGCATTATGCTTCCTGAAGTATTAATTTTTCTTCTACTTTCCAACGGAGAAGGAGATATTTTGTGATCGGAAAATGGTTTTAATAAGAAAAGAACGTTAACAAATGTAACAGCATGCAGCAGATGTAGCTAAAAACAGAGAAGCAGCACAATAGAGACACAGCAAAAACCACAGCAAAGCATCCATTCAAAGTGAAACATGGGCTATGATTTAAGAAATGTGTATGGTTGGAGGGTTGGGGTTTTTTTAAGAAAGAGTGAATGGAAGTAATAAACTGGCTGCCTGATCTAGATTTTAGTGTGAGAAACAGAACTAGCCATTTGGAATCTGTCATTAATGGCAATTACTGAATGGCCACAACCAAGCATCCCTTACGTTTATAAAGCTGAATGGCTCTGTTAATAAACAGCCCTGTTGAGGGAACCAGGCCTCAGTCAAGGAGAAATTAGGGTGAATTCTCTTTTAACCACTGCTGTCCCTGGAATGAGTTTCACATGAAAGGTTTGTCCTTTAAGGGCTTGTCTTCATTAGGGGAAAAAAGGTGTATTCTTAACTTGAGCTAGTTAACACAAGATAACTAATGTGAAATAAAATCCTAGCGAAGACAAGGCAGTTAGCTGTGGTTGTAACGTGAGTTAGCAGGTTGAGGTAAACCATAGACTCTACCTATAAGCTTTACCTTGACCTACTATCTCATGTGAAAACTGCAAACTTCCTTGACTTCACTATGATCATCAATGACTTAGATCATGGCATAGAGAGTACACTTAGTTTGCAGATAATACCGAGATGGGAGGGGTTGCAAGTGCTTTGGAGGAGAGGATTGAAACTCAAAATGATCTGGACAAATTGGAGAAATGGTCTGATGTAAATAGGATGAAATTCAAAAGGACAAATGCAAAGTACTCCACTTAGGAAGGAACAATCAATTGCACACATACAAAATGGGAAATAACTGCCTAGGAAGGAGAACTGCAGAAAGGAATCTGGGGGTCATAGTGAATCACAAGTTAAATATAAGTCAACAGTGTAACACTGTTGCAAAAAAAAAAAAAAAAAAAGCAAACATCATTCTGGACTGTATTAGCAGGAGTGTTGTAAGCAAGACATGAGAAGTAGTTTTTCCGCTTTGCTCCGCGCTGATTAGGCCTCAGTTGGAGTATTGTGTCCTGTTCTGAGTGCCACATTTCAGGAAAGATGTGGACAAATTGGAGAAAGACCAGAGAAGAGCAATAAAAATTATTAAAAATCTAGAAAACCTGACCTATGAGGGAAGATTGAGAAAAATGGGTTTGTTTAGTCCAAGGAAGAGAAGACAAGCCCCAGCTAATTAAGTCTCACAGCGCTCCTGTAGGGAAAGTACTCTGCTGATTGTACAGACTGGGGAGAAAGTGAGACACAGAAATGTTACATTATGCAGTCAATCAGTGGCAGAATCAGGATAATCTATGGCCCTGGTTCTCCTCTGCCTTGCACTTTGTGCAATCATTTACAGCTTTGCAAAGTACTATTCTACATGATGGCATTTTCCACCGACTTTGCACAAGTATAAATGACTACATAAGTTTTCTGACAACCAGTCCTGCTATGTAACCACTAGGAAACAATATCTTGAAACTGTGATGCTGTGTGGAATCTGGGAGACACTTCATGATATTGTTGATACCATTATTATAAAATTGCAAGGAATCTGACCAGATATGCCGTGTGAGGGCTCTGCGAAAATGTTATAATTTGCCAAGTATGACAATCTTGTTTATATGTTTGTATCACCTTTGTATTGAGAGTTATAGATATGTCGGCTATATCTGTATTTCCAAACTTGTGCTGTGTTTCTGGGTGACACCCACAGACAGATTGGCATCAGCACTGCCTAGCCTGTTTGATGGCCCATCAAGGGTCATCAGCTGTACAATGAACCCATTGAAAGAAGCCAGGGGCTACACCTTGTAACTCAGACAGAGAACTCTAAGGCTTTTCCATGCCATGTGCTGTGAGCTTGCGTTTGGGATAAAGGAAGTACAAACTGCATGGCAAAAAGATTATAAAGGGCAGCTACATCATCTCAATTTGTCTTCATTCCTACTTCTTACCTCTGGAGTAACTTTTCTACAAACTGAAGCTCTGAACAAAGGACTGAATGACCTGTCCGAGCTGTTGATCTGTTCCAGAGGGACTTTCAGGCCAGCAAACTCACCTATATTGCTAAGAACCTGATATATGGATTTGGAAGTCTCTGTACGTATGTGAGTGCTTTATCATTTAACAACTCTCTTCTTGTTCTTTCTTTCTTTTATAATAAAAGAAAATTTAGTTTTAGATGCAAAAGGATTGGCTGGCAGCCTGGTATTTTGGGTAAGATCCAAATTAATATTGGCCTGGTAACATGGCTGGCCATTTTGTATAGTGAGCAGAGTTCTTTAAATAATTTCTCACTGTACTGGACCTATGTGCTGATTGGGAGCCAGAGAACTGGAATGCAATAAAGAGGGCTGTGCGATTTCTTTTTTAGCGTCTTGATAACCAGTGTGGGGATCAGAAGCACAGTTTGAGACTGGTTGGTGAGTTTAACTTCAGTGTTACCCACCAGTCTTTGGGAGGTTCTGCTCCCCCTTTTGCAGCCTTCCCTGACCTTGGAATTTTCAGTGAGGGCCACCACAGGCACATCGAGTCACAGAAACATCTTCAGAAAAGCCTAGAAGACTTTGAAATATATCTTTGCACATTTCTGAACTTCCTGGTCACTGCTGGGATTAGGATCAGATGTACCAGAGTACTGTGCAACAAGACAAATTGTTCTAGGCTGACAAGAGGTGGTGCTCTATAAACCCTGTTCATGGGAGACTTCCAATTTAGTTTTGAAGAATCAGGACCTACTCCTGCAATATATATTCAGAGAGAATTCTCAAGGAACTCAGCTGAGTTTTGATTGAGTTAGGACTACAAGTCTACAGGAGATTTCTATACTTTTAAGAAGAATCCAGACTGTTAGCTGCTTACCTGCACTGAACCGCATGCATTTATTTATATAAATATTTATACGAATTAGACTCTGACTTTGTTGTCATCTTCTTCTAGTCAGATTCCATCTAGATAGGGTCAGGTCTTCATGTCCTTTTTCTCCTTTCCAGTCTATCTTGAATCAGTTCCTTGGAATCTCTGCAGTTAATCAAATCCTCTTGTATGACATCCATCCATCTAGTTTTGTGTCTTCCAACCCTTCTCTTACCCTCCACTTCTAGGTTTAACACACTGTTTCCTATATATTCTTCCAATCTTCTCTTCATATGAGGAAACCATCTAAGCCTGGATTCCATCAGCTTTTCTATAGTTGGTATCACTTTCATGCTTCCTCTATTCATTCACTCAGAACATGGCCCATCCTTGTAACTCCAAGCATCCGTCTTAGCATTTTTATTTCCGCTCCATTCAAGATCTGCTCCTGTCTCTTCCTCAGTGCCCAGCATTCAGGGCCATTCAGAAGTGGAGGCCTAATTACCATCTTGGAGGTGTTACTTTTCAATTTGACAGGCATTCTCCTATCACAGATCACTCTGCTCGTTTCACTCCATTTAGTCCGTGCCTTTCCTATTCTGCTTATTTGTTTGTCGTTGAGTTCACCATTATCCTATACTCTCAATCTAGGTACTTGAACTTCTGTATCTTTGGTAATGGTTGGTTCCCCCATACTTAGTCTCATTGTCAATTACACTGTTTGTATATGTAATATCTAAAATGTGTATTCATTTTATTTCATTCTTTTTTGTTGTTGTTGACATTGTATTAAAGGTCTCCTTACATTTGTACGGTCATAAATTACTTCTGTCCTAGCATTACAATATAGGTCCCTCTTATCATAGTCATCACTTTGGGAATGTTGTTGAGTTGGGGGTTTTTTTTGGTGATCATAGTATCCTTCTTGCACACCTGAACTGACATCAATTTGCCATTGTCTTGACATCTTAAAGTTGTTTCTTATAAAACTTGCACTGGTGTCACTTTGTTTCAATCTGATATTGTCACAGTGTCTCCCTGGATTTGTACTGACAATTTATTTTCATTTTGACATAATGTCATCTACACAGACCTTCACTGGCATCTCTCATAAATGAAAAGCAGTTTCGTTCCGTAAACTAGTTAGCTTTCTGACTTCAGTATCTCAGCTTTTAATTTTACTTAGGCTTATAGAGACATTTTAAAAGTGCCTTTCCAATGCTCTCGGTGCCTTTGCCATACATTGAAAAGAAAGAAATAAAGACTGCCCTCATAAGAAGGCTTTAAAACATTGAAATGAACTGGCCAGTGTGTTTGCAGCAGCGCCATCTACTGGATAGATTCAGGACTGTCCAGCCGTTCTGTCATGTACTGCGGAGAGCTAATGGAGATTTTCTTTATGAGCTCAGATGGCAGGTCTCGTGTCTCTGGAACTGTGTGATCGGAGTTATGCCTCAGATGTTGCTGAGAAATTCCCAGCGGCTGTGCAGAGCAGCACAGGAACAATCACAGGGTATTTCTGCACTGCAGTCCAAGGTGTGATTTCAGCTTGGATAGATGTATCCGCTTCACTCATGCTAATGTGTCTAAAAATAGCAGTGTAGATGCAGCGAGGTGGCCTTCAGCAGCACAAATAGGTACCCCAGGCTCACCGGCGTGGTTGTACAGCCTTCGCTGAGGCTGGTGGCCCCACAACTACACTGCTATTTTTAGCCATGGGTGAAGCTAGTGCAGGTATGTCTCCCTGAGCTGCAATCACACCTGAGACTACAGTGTAGACATACCCATAGAGTCCTGAATCCACACATTTGTTGCCCTGTATCTTTCTGCAGTACCAAAATGGGGAAAAGACTATCTACTTTCGGGTGACTGAGGTGGTCGCTCAGGTGCTGTGGATATTTTTCTGTGAGCCAGACTGTCACTTTACCTTTTTCTCAGGTTTGTTCTTTTCCTTAAGTCCAAATAAAAATTGTGGGGTGCAATTCTTCGTCCAGTCCCAACTCCCCACGTGTCCTCTTCCAGAGGAGCCCTGGAGAGACACTATGCAACGTGATTAAAGTTCAAGAGATATTATCTGCTTGTCGTAGGGTGAGCTCTCTCACGTGGATATGAAATACTGTAGGGTTATCCATGTTCCTGGCTGGGGTGTCCTGTATATCTGATTTTGCTGGCGCCATTGCTGACCAGAGTATAGGCACAATTTAATGAGACATTTGCAGTGTCAGTATGTTTCAGTTTTGTGGTAAATGCAAAGAGTAGCTTAGCCCTTAAGGATCTCCAAAATTGTTCAATCAACATATAGATACTGGGAAAAGGAATTTGTGAAGTATTATTTAAAACATTAGATAGTTGGATGAATAAAAAGGTCTATAGTTATATTAGATAAGGGAAAAATAAGATAGATAGATATATAATCCCCATGAAGGTGTCCTTCAGTTAGAGATTCTTAAACCCCGAAACAAAGTTTTCTCTCTCTTCCAATACTTTTTTAGCATTATCTATTATAATGCTGGATATTCTTGTTATCCTGATAAGCATCCAATCCACCTTTGAATCCTACTAAGTTCTTGGCCTCAGTAACATCATGTGGCAATGAGTTCCACTGAATAATTACAAGCTATGTGAAAAAGTCTTTCTCTCGATCAGTTTTGAATTTGACTATCACTAATCTCTGTCTAAAAGGAAACCAAATATCACTGGAGGTAACACTGTCTGTTGGATTAAGCATGAGAGACAGGACCTTCAGAGATTTAGCCCCACCTCTGCCATGGAGTCATTATGTGACCAGACATTCAATCACATAGAGCAAAATTTTTGGAAGTGGCTTCTAATTAGGGATGCTGTAGTAGGAAGAGCGCCTGAGACATAAGTCCTTGTATCAGAGCCCTGGTATGAGGCAGGACCCGCTCACAGAATCTGGCAAGAACAGGGCTAATAATGCAGAAACACACATTCCTAGTGCTAAACACAGAGTACACATGAAAACACATCCCAGTATCAAGGATGGTACAAAAACATTCCCCAATGATAACAGGAACACACTGACCCCTCCTAAAAGATAAGGTCAGGATAACAATATGTAATAGAAATGTTTTAATCGAACCAACATGTACAAGGTGATGCGTGATAACTAGCCACGTTAGGAGGCAGTAACTAACTATTTTGGAGGAAGTACTAACTTGTTTGTACTGGGGTATAAAGATGTATCCCAGAGGAACTATCTTTGTCCAGCCGAGGGGGAAATGGAAAGTCCCGCCATTCACTGAGCTGTGTCCATTGTCACGGGCATACATGTCTTAGTATCCTCATAGAGTCTGCCAGGTGCTATTACCATGCTTTGTCAACAATAAACCTGGCTTAGCGCCTTCGTACCTTAATGGATCTTGTGGTCATTGGACAGTTAACTTGACGTCTGCTGTGCCAGCTGTCTGCACAGAGCTGGGGCAGCACACAGGAAGAACACACACACGCAGCTGAACATCTAACCACAGATGCCTAACATTAAGCAGGTAGGGTCTGATTTTCAGAGGTGCTGATCACCCACAGCTCCCACTGGAATCAGCTGGAGTTGTTGGAGCTTAGCATGTCTGGAAAGTACACCATAGATTTATGTAGGTGACCCAAATTAGGCCATTTTTGAATATTTGTGCCTAAAGCCCCCTCTGCCTCAGTTTCCCTGTCTAGGAAATGGGAATATGAATACTTACCTACCTCTAAATGTTATCATTTAGGATTCTTTATTTAATGCCTATACAACATTCTGAAAATGTGAAACACTACATTATTGTTAAGAATTGTTGCTGTCAACTCTGATGATGATGGTAGCACAAATTCTACTTCAATTCAGTGTTTAGGAAAAACATCTTGGACTAGAAAAATAAAATCAACAATAATTAATGGCTTCAATATTTCTCATGTTCACACCCACACCACAGGAAATTAATTTCCATTCATAATGCAGATTCAAGAGAGGAGATGGAAGGGGAATAAATTAATTTGGCTGATGGATATTCTGTAGTTTAATACCAATATTAATCTTTTTTAAATAGAGATATTGGGAATGACATCCAGATTCAAAATGTATGTGGTGAAATTTGATGCTTTATTAAATTGACATTATTCTGGGGATGAGGGCATTTCAACCTTTCCATCATTTACATTAGCAAATAAAAGCAGAGAATCAAATATTTAGGAGCTAAGATTTCAGTTCCTCTGGCTGATATATACAGTTGTCAATTTCCATTGCTGTTTGGTAGTAGTCAGGAAGATTTGGCAAGATGATTGTGTTTGCTATTGACTCTGTATGGAAAGATGAGCTTTTTTCTACTATGCTCTGAGCCTAGAGAAGTGAAATGGAGTTTTGGGTGCACAAAAATCCAGGAGCGGGTTCTGTCTTGCTTATAGACATTAGCTTTTCTCCCTAGAGAAAGGATATTAAAGCTTTAATATCCTATGCCAAAGGAGGCGAAGAGCCTGCCTCCCCTTGCCTAACACTTTAGAATATTGCCGGCAATGGTCAGGTCGGAGCAGCTCACAACACCTCAGATGGAAGTAGGTGGCTTCTGGTTTGTGCTCCAGGATCCCAGTTTTCATTTACAAAATATTACGTTTCTAGTTCTTACAGTTGCGAAGATAAGCATCAGCCTGTGAACTGAATGCAAACTGATGAAACCCTGTTCCCCTGCGTCGTCAGAGAGCCTGAAACAAAAGTTCTGAGCGGGGTGCACATTCGTCTAAATGGGATGTTGATTCCAGAGCCTAATGATGGTGATTTAAATGTCAAACATCATTACCTATTTCACGGCAGATCAAGGCACCCAAGAAAAAAGGCTAGTGGTTGTCTTATGAAGTTCTGTATAATCTACTCTGTGCATGGAGTTTTATACTAGTCTTTATGACACAAATCTGAGTAACTTCACTGAAGGGGCAGCATCAGAGGTAAACTTTAATGTGCAGGAGTTAATGGGGTTACTCTTGATTTACTGGTGTGATCACTGTCTCCATTCACCCAGGTGTTGACTGGCAATGTTATACATTTTATAAATAACAAGGAAAGCTCTCTTTGTACTTCGGTACCCTTCAGTGGGAAAATCCTCACGTTATCTTAGTTTGCTTCATGTGCAATGTGCAAGTGAAGTTATTTCAATCTGACGCAAGCATAACTGAGATCAGTATCTGGCCCTCTGTTTATACATCAGCAAACCTGGAGCAGAAAACATGCCATCCCAACTCTCTGTTTCATGTTCCATTTATGACAGGTGTTCATGTTTTAGGATAATATTAAAGACATTGTTAAAAGCAACTAAAGCATATTTGGTGAAGAGGCTGTTCTGTTCCTTTTTCACCCAGTGTTTAAGAGTCCCCACATTTAAATCTGCTTCAAATCTGTGACACCTCGAGATAAGATACTTTATTTAAAATAAGGTATTTGTAAGCCCACTCTTGCACCTTGAAAAGATTATTAATTTACCATAGAAAATGACCTAATGGTTTGATAGTCTCTCTATGCAGCCTGTGTCAGGAGAAAGCAGTGTAACATAAGAGGAAATCTGTGGGCATGAAATAGAGAAGCAAGGCTAGAGAAATTTATTCAGAAATATTGGCAAGGTATCTGTAGCACCTGAGATCCATGCAACCGAATTTAAAATCACGCATAAAGTGTACATCAGGCCATGCTGGGGGAATAAGGCCCAGATTTTTGAAGGTGTTAAGTCATCTTACTTGGAGTTAGATATCTAAATACCTTTAAAAATCTGGGTCTAAGTGTATAGCTGGACCAAATCCCAGACATGCTGTTGGCGGGAATGTTCTCCTCTTAGGGATTTTTTGAAGGGTTATGCAGTGATTTATCAATACAAAATATGGACCTGGAGCATTTCTTATTTTTAAGAGATCTGGGGTACCAGACTTAGCACAAAATTGTCCCGGATTGAGCTTATTGGCTGCTTCTAGGTGTATTCTTCTTTTGTCAGGGTGACGATGGTCCGGTCTCATTTTTTATGCAGCGATTCAAAAGACTGGCATTTCTGCTGTTTGGGAAAAAATGTCAGCCAGAGTAAAGAATCCAGTGTTAAATTTTTATCTATCTAGACATTTATACCAGGTAATTTATTCAGCTTGGTATCTGGGTGCTTATGGAGACCCTTTCCAAAATGTTTCCATACAGGGCAGCTCGCAAAAAGGAAACGTGTCAGAAATTGTTTGGGAACTTTATCTCCTCCTCTTTAATACTGAACCCAATCTATGGTGGAGGCAGAAAGGGAAAGAGGTATTGCATGGCCCCTATGTTTTGGTTAACTAAGGGAGACAAGGAGATGCAGTGAGAACGGATCGTTAGAAACCTGTTAGCACTGAATGAGAATGTCTGTTGTATAGATTTCATTTTTACACATTAATATTAATGGCTCTTAGTGTAACATTTTGGGTATAGATTTGTAGCTAGTTGTTTTGAAATGCAATGAAATTTTTAAAAGAAATGTATGACCATAATATTAATAGACATCCACTGTTGATGTTAGAGTTAGCAGACCTTTGGTAAGATTATTTATTTAGAAGTATAGGAATACTAAAGAGGCTGCTTATCCTTATACTCTAGGTGCCCTTGTACATAAATAAGTGCAGCGGTACAATTTAAGATAACCCACTAAATAACTTAAAATCTCAAATCTTTCTCCCACTCACAGAATTCCCCACCCTTACAATTACAATTCCTGCCCGCCATTTTCAAATGCCTTGGGGGGAAATAAGCTTTCCTTGTGCCCTAAATAATCACGTATTTCCCTGTCAGTGCTCTGGCTGCTAAGCATGGGTCACATTCCTTTCTCCTGTGGAGCAGTACTGGTCAGCTCAAGGGCTCACATTGATTTCAGTGATGACAGAATATGGCTTATTGTCACTGGAAATTTGTCACTAATTATGATGCTTCCAGTCCCTCCCCGCAAAATACCTAGCACTGATGTTCATGTCACTGTCAGCAATTCAAAGAACCGCCTCCAGCTGAAAAGAAGGGAGATGTTCTTAGCCAATATTGTACACAAAGGTTAAAAGTAATGTATTCTGCCTTCCTCCCCGTGGACAATACATTATACTTCAGCAGCCTCATCAGGAAGGTATTTGGGGTGTTTTCATAAATGCAGAGCAGTCAGCTGGCTTATTCAGCTGAGCTCTGAGAAATCACCAGTATTTTATTATTATTATTATTATTATTATTATTTTATTTTATTATAACACACTGGGTATTTTTTCTTCCGTTTGACAAAATAAAGCAATAACGACTTTCTGTTTACTGGCTCGAGAATATCCATGGGTGACAGAGAGGATTTTTTATAATGAAAAACTACTCAGAGGCACAGCCAGTTTTGGAAATTATGAAAGCAATTCTCCCAAACAAAATTCATAAGTTGCAAACATGCTGTCACTAAAAAAAAAAAAAAAAAAAAACGCCAAGATTTGTAATGGGGACCTTGGTAAAGATTTATGGGGTCATGTGGTTGTTGCTGGCAGATATTGGGACCTGGTGACTTTACTGCTTCTCCGCCACTTTTGACTGAAAGATCACAAGCAACGTGTTAATTCATGTTGCCTCCCTGCGATGCTCTGGAAGTGGGGCAGCGAGAATGTTGTCAGCTTTCTCTGGATGCAGATAATTTTGGGGGTGGGGAGGGATATAACCAGGAGAAATAACATTCTGAAATCAAAGTAAACAGCAACATTCATGGTCTAGGGCTTACAAGAAGTTACAAAGATACAAGAGTTACAAAGATAAACAAGGCAGACTGCTTGCATGTTCTTCAGCCAGTCTGGGTGAAATTTGCCCATGTGCAAAGGGCCCATATAAAGTCCTATTTAAGCTACAAAGCCCTATAAAGGGCCATTAAAGCCCTATTTAGGCTCTTAACATAGGGCTAAAGTGGTTTGGAGACTCTTGTGCCCTCCCCCTTCACTGGGGTGAATTTCACCTTGTGTGTGTAAAACATCCATTGACATCAGTGGACATCCTTCATAGTACAAGAGACCAATCAGTGATTGAGGTTCAGAGGTCTGCAGTGAAGATCAAAAAAGGGAGTTGTGTCTATTGCGTATAACTTAGACCACCTCTGTGACATACCACAATGCCTTTTCCTTTCACCCTTTACGTATCTGTGTTACAGATTATTGTTCTTAGTTTCTCCATTTATAAAAACCATCACTGGCCCCATCAAGAAGAGAGTGGACATATCTGACTATATAATGTAAGAGGAGTTTCTTTTTGTATGTGCTCGGAGAAACTACGAAACTATGTTCTGTTTGACCATATGCAAAGTTTACAGTGGTTTCTTATACTGAGCAAACCAGAAAGAAATGACAAATCAAGACATCCTGCAACATGAGACTCAGAAGAAGAGCAGGAAACTCAACATGAAGCAAACACATCATTAATCGTGGGTCCCAAATCAAACAGCAGCCATGCCCTATGGGAATCTACATCCAGAAGTGACTAGTTTACAACCTACTTTAGGACAAGATGAGGGTTACAGTGATTGGAACACATGGCTACATGTACTACATGTCCATGGCTATATGTAATCGGTTTAGCTGATTTCAAGTCATTCAAAGGATTGGTTGGTTTTTGGTCGGGACACAGACTAGATGACCCAAAGGGTGTCCTCAATCACTGATTTCTATGGACACCAACAGGAAGGGTTTTGCTGATATCCCTGAGACCCGCAGGCTGGTTTGGTGGTTGTCTGCTGACTTCCTGGGGCGGGTTGTGCTCTAAGTCAGGAGAGAAGCCTGATGTGATCAGCACATGCTGCCTTCAGTGCCCTAGAGCATCAGGCAAACAATGCAAACTGTTCATCTAGGCACAAACCCTTTACCCAGCTCTGTGAGCGTGGAGAACTCCTATCACAGCAGAACTGCCGTGGTTCTGCTGCGCACAGATGGGTGATGCTGGAAGCCCATGCAGAGGGCATACACCCACTGCACATTGCGAAGCACAGCTATCAGGGTCACCTAGTGCAGCAGCAGAATACAGCTATTTGAGGTGGGACAGGGGAACCACCATGACCTTTCTCTGACACAGGGTAGGAGGAGGCCACAGAATCTGGAAGGGCGTCTGTGGAGTGTCTATACTTACTCCTGCACTATGGCCTGGCTCAGAAGAGCATTCCAGCTCCTCTCTCCCCAGTGGAGATCCCAAATGCACAATCCAGCTATCCAGGCTGATCTCTAGGAAGATAATTTGGGCCTTAGATATTCAAGTTGGTTGGAAATTTAAACTCATTGGAATAGATGGTCTGTCTAACCCACAAGAAGAAAGTGAAGAGACATCACATGGTAAATAGTGTGGCCTATGCATGAAATCCAGGCTGAACACAGACGTGTCTGGGTTTCCCAAGTACAACTAAATCATTAATATTGGACCAGATCCACAGCTGGTATAAATCAGCCCAGCTTCACTAAAGTCAATGGAGCAACTCAGATTTATTCTGAGGATCTTGTCCACTAAATCTCTTGCTCTGGCATCCACATTCCCACAGTTTATTTGATAGAATGAATAAACAATGTTAGCATTTGATAAAACAATTGTTGAGAAATTCAGCTATTAGCAGCAGCCAACTGTACTCAAGGACAAAACCTTCCCATCCTCTGTATGAGGCGAAAATGCTACTTGAAGTCAGTATAAATTAGCTGTTTACAAAAACTAGGAATGATAGGCTTAATGAAACAAAAATTAGCATTCATAGGGCATTGCTCCTCCCAAACGAACACCATGGAAATGCAGCAACTTCTGGGGTGGAAGGGGACAACTAGGTAAAAAAAATCCGCATTTCCATCCTATGGGAAATTCTGATACCTTCCATTGAAACAAATTCTTTTGAGACTTCCTGAATGGAAACGTTTCATTCCAGCTGAAAATTCAACATTAAACTCCATTCACCAGAGCTGATGTGATGCCTCATGCCCCCATTCTCCACATGAGCTGGTCTCCCTCAATGGACTACATCTCCCAGGATGCACCGTGGCAGCTCAGGTGAATGCAAATTAATGGCCACCTGACCTGAAATGAAATAATTACATTTGGATTTTCCTGATGAAACACTGAAAATATTTTGGCAAAAGGTCAACATGGTCCTCTGGAAAATCTTGATTTTGTGGAAAACACAATTTTCTGCTGAAAAAACGTTTTGACACAAAATTCCAGACAAGGTCTAAGGGCAATCAAATGGCACATACCAGGGTGGAGTATGGAAATTATGTTCAATGACATCAGAACAGCACTTTTTAGGGAAAGCTATATGAATACCTGGCACAGGGACTATGACTGTATGGGTGGAGGGACCATGTCTTTCCCTGGTACTTGTGGACAGCATGCAAGGGATGAAAGCTTTCTACCTCACTGCATCACCCCTGCATCTGATGTAAGGACCAGGGGTAATGTGACCCTTCAGACTGGGATTTTCAATACAGCATAAGAGAATCTGGCACCTAAATCCCACTGAAATGCAACAGGGGTTGAGTTCCTAACACCCAGAGGTTCCTTCCACCCTAAATACTAATTTCCCATCATTCATTGGATGTTTGTTTTCTTTCTGTGCTTTGCTCAGAATGGGCAATAAAACTGGATTATCCATCCATTTTGCTTTTGTTTCCATTCAGCTGTACTTTCCTCTTTCACATACCCTGGAACCAAGCTGCGACATCTGAAATTGCAAAAACCCTGCCAGAGAACCTCTAAATCCACATGTGAAAAATCAGTTGATTTCATGAGCACATTTCTTTTGCTACTAGGTATGGCAAAGTTTTTTTGTTTTTGCTTTTGTTTTTTGGTCACACGCAGAAACATTGGGCTTAATCTACCTTGTTAAAGATTATTATTTTATATGTAGTGCCAAAATTGTGCTAGGAGCATTCCAGACAGTTACAAGAACAAGATTCCTGCCCCAAAGAGCTTACTCCAAAAATATCAGTGTCCCTTAAATAGTAACATACAATTCAGAAAAAAGTCCATTTGTTTTCTTTTTCAGCTGTTAGCAGGTGTCATGAGTAGAAGTTATATAACAGGGAATAGAAAAGAATATTCACACTTGGTTTTAATTGTTTTAAACCAGATGTTCACAGTGCCTGGTTCAGAACAATTTTGCTTTATTATCTGCTTAGCCTGTGGAATAGCACATTACATAGCTCACGATTTGTTTAGTGCAGGGGACTAAGGCTAAATTTATATCTCCTCCAATTATAAGGAAGTTGTTAAATTCAGATACATAAATTTAAAAGGAATTCTGGGGAAATCGTAATTAGATGCAAAGACATTACATGGGGTTAATGACTGGGAGTTAATTTTAGTTTGTAGGTGATAAATTGACCATCCTTATCTGGATCATTTTTTTTTAATTAATTGAAAATTTACTTCCCTACCAATTAAGATGGAGACTCTTCTCAATCCCAAGATGTTTGTGAGCTATGTACTAATGAGCTCTACCTCTCTTTCAAAAGTCTATCACACTGATTTCCACAATACACTTTTCATACCAAGATAGTGTTTGTGCTGTTTTTATATAAATAAGACAGGCTTTTCCTCTCCTGTGATATTTCCTGGGAAATGAATTTGTTCGGGGCTTAGCTAACACAGCAGTAAGCACTGTAGCACTATATATATGCTGATATATTAGATAGATAAGAGCTCCCACAGAAAAACACCCAGGATGAGCAAAATCCAGGAGCAAGCTCTGCTCTGACAGTGACACTAAAAATGGCATTGTGGGGTTCCTTGTTGTTTACTCTCATTGACTCCAGTTCATATGTGCTCAGTTTACAAGTAAATGTTTTTCTAGTTGCCTTGCCTGTACACTCAGCCTAGGTTCCTTCCATTTCATGTACCATCAGCAAAGGAATGATTCTTTATTCATAATTATCTTCTCAGCATCACATGTGTAATCCATTAGCATCATTGGGTTTGCACAGGTCTGAGTGTTTGGAACTTAGTAAACAATTCTGTTGATAATACACAGGAAGGAGTAGAATCCACCTACCTCTCTTTATCAGCATAGGACTAACAGGAGTGAAAACAGGGGAAATGTATTTTTATTATTATTATTATTTATTTTTATTACAGCAGCGCCCGGGAATCCCCACGGCCCCGTTGTGCTAGGCAGTATACAGACATGTAGCAAAGAAGACTGTCCCTGTAAAAGAGGGCTCACAGTCTTCAGGAACATTTCTGCTTTGTAGGGCTTGTCAGCACCTGGAATTGAGTTCCGTGGGAAATTCTGAACTTAAAATGAAATGGTTAAAAATAAATTTACCACAGAATAAGCATAAGACACAGTGGACTAATTTACATCATAATTGACACCTTGGCTGGCAATCTGAGCTAGGGCGGGTAAAAAAATCTATCTAATCTGTTTTTCAATGGAAAATTGTGTTTTCAGTTAAATTAAATTTTTCACGAGTGTCTGCATTCTCAGAAAAACTTTGAATTAAGAAAAATAAACACCTAAAACACACAGGTTTTGGTTTGCAGCTGAACCAGATGATACGTCTGGGGGGAGAAAGCGGAAGGAGACTCCGCTGGTTGGAAGGCATGAGATGCACTGTCCTAAGGTTGGTGGTTCCACGACCACCACTCCCAAGAGAAGGAGGCGGGTGGTGGTGGTCGGGGACTCTCTCCTCAGGGGGACTGAGTCATCTATCTGCTGCCCTGACCGGGAAAACAGAGAAGTCTGCTGCTTGACAGGGGCTAAGATTCGCGATGTGACGGAGAGACTGCCGAGACTCATCAAGCCCTCGGATCGCTACCTCTGCCTGCTTCTCCATGTGGGCACCAATGATACTGCCAAGAATGACCTTGAGCGGATCACTGCGGACTATGTGGCTCTGGGAAGAAGGATAAAGGAGTTTGAGGCGCAAGTGGTGTTCTCGTCCATCCTCCCCGTGGAAGGAAAAGGCCGAGGTAGCGACCGTCAAATCGTGGAAGTCAACGAATGGCTACGTAGGTGGTGTCGGAGAGAAGGCTTTGGATTCTTTGACCATGGGATGGTGTTCCATGAAGGAGGAGTGCTGGGCAGAGACGGGCTCCACCTAACGAAGAGAGGGAAGAGCATCTTTGCGAGCAGGCTGGCTAACCTAGTGAGGAGGGCTTTAAACTAGGTTCACCGGGGGAAGGAGACCAAAGCCCTGAGGTAAGTGGGCAAGCAGGATACCAGAAGGAAGCACAGGCAGGAACGTCTGTGAGGGGAGGGCTCCTACCTCATACTGATAATGAGGGGCGATCAGCAGGTTATCTCAAGTGCCTCTATACAAATGCACAAAGCCTTGGAAACAAGCAGGGAGAACTGGAGGTCCTGGTGAAGGCAAGGAATTAGGACGTGATTGGAATAACAGAGACTTGGTGGGATAACTCAAATGACTGGAGTACTGTCATGGATGGTTATAAACTGTTCAGGAAGGACAGGCAGGGCAGAAAAGGTGGGGGAGTAGCACTGTATATAAGGGAGCAGTATGACTGCTCAGAGCTCCGGTATGAAACTGCAGAAAAACCTGAGTGTCTCTGGATTAAGTTTAGAAGTGTGAGCAACAAGAGAGATGTAGTGGTGGGAGTCTGCTATAGACCACCGGACCAGGGGGATGAGGTGGATGAGGCTTTCTTCCGGCAACTCGCAGAAGCTACTAGATCGCATGCCCTGGTTCTCATGGGCAACTTTAATCATCCCGATATCTACTGGGAGAGCACTACAGCGGTGCACAGACAATCCAGGAAGTTTTTGGAAAATGTAGGGGACAATTTCCTGGTGCAAGTGCTGGAGGAGCCAACTAGGGGGAGAGCTTTTCTTGACCTGCTGCTCACAAAACGGGAAGAATTAGTAGGGGAAGCAAAAGTGGATGGGAATCTGGGAGGCAGTGACCATGAGTTGGTCGAGTTCAGGATCCTGACACAGGGAAGAAAGGTAAGCAGCAGAATACGGACCCTGGACTTCAGGAAAGCAGACTTCGACTCCCTCAGGGAACTGATGGGTAGGATCCCCTGGGGGAATAACATGAGGGGGAAAAGAGTCCAGGAGAGCTGGCTGTATTTCAAAGAATCCCTATTGAGGTTACAGGGACAAACCATCCCAATGTGTCGAAAGAATAGTAAATATGGCAGGCGACCAGCTTGGCTTAACAGTGAAATCCTTGTGGATCTTAAATATAAAAAAAGAAGCTTACAAGATGTGGAAGATTGGACAAATGACCGGGGAAGAGTATAAAAATGTTGCTCGGGCATGTAGGAATGAAATCAGGAGGGCCAAATCGCACCTGGAGCTGCAGCTAGCAAGAGATGTTAAGAGTAACAAGAAGGGTTTCTTCAGGTATGTTGGCAACAAGAAAAAAGCCAAGGAAAGTGTGGGCCCCTTACTGAATGAGGGAGGCAACCTAGTGACAGAGGATGTGGAAAAAGCTAACGTACTCAATGCTTTTTTTGCCTCTGTCTTCATGAACAAGGTCAGCTCCCAGACTGCTGCGCTGGGCAACACAGCATGGGGAGTAGGTGGCCAGCCCTCTGTGGAGAAAGAAGTGGTTAGGGACTATTTAGAAAAGCTGGATGTGCACAAGTCCATGGGGCCGGATGCGTTGCATCCAAGAGTGCTAAAGGAGTTGGCGGCTGTGATTGCAGAGCCATTGGCCATTATCTTTGAAAACTCATGGCGATCGGGGGAAGTCCCGGACGACTGGAAAAAGGCTAATGTAGTGCCCATCTATAAAAAAGAGAAGAAGGAGGATCCTGGGAACTACAGGCCAGTCAGCCTCACCTCAGTCCCCGGAAAAATCATGGAGCAGGTCCTCAAGGAATCAATCCTGAAGCACTTACATGAGAGGAAAGTGATCAGAAACAGTCAGCATGGATTCACCAAGGGAAGGTCATGCCTGACTAATTTAATCGCCTTCTATGATGAGATTACTGGTTCTGTGGATGAAGGGAAAGCAGTGGATGTATTGTTTCTTGACTTTAGCAAAGCTTTTGACAGTCTCCCACAGTATTCTGGTCAGCAAGTTAAAGAAGTATGGGCTGGATGAATGCACTATAAGGTGGGTAGAAAGCTGGCTAGATTGTCGGGCTCAACGGGTAGTGATCAATGGCTCCATGTCTGGATGGCAGCCGGTATCAAGTGGAGTGCCCCAAGGGTCGGTCCTGGGGCCGGTTTTGTTCAATATCTTCATAAATGATCTGGAGGATGGTGTGGATTGCACTCTCAGCAAATTTGCGGATGATACCAAACTAGGAGGAGTGGTAGATACGGTGGCAGGTAGGGATAGGATACAGAGGGACCTAGACAAATTGGAGGATTGGGCCAAAAGAAATCTGATGAGGTTCAACAAGGACAAGTGCAGAGTCCTGCACTTAGGACGGAAGAATCCAATGCACCGCTACAGACTAGGGACCAAATGGCTCGGCAGCAGTTCTGCAGAAAAGGACCTAGGGGTTATGGTGGACGAGAAGCTGGATATGAATCAACAGTGTGCTCTTGTTGCCAAGAAGGCCAATGGCATTTTGGGATGTATAAGTAGGGGCATAGCGAGCAGATCGAGGGACGTGATCGTTCCCCTCTATTCGACATTGGTGAGGCCTCATCTGGAGTACTGTGTCCAGTTTTGGGCCCCACACTACAAGAAGGATGTGGATAAATTGGAGAGAGTCCAGCGAAGGGCAACAAAAATGATTAGGGGTCTGGAACACATGACTTATGAGGAGAGGCTGAGGGGACTGGGATTATTTAGTCTGCAGAAGAGAAGAATGAGGGGGGATTTGATAGCTGCTTTCAACTACCTGAGAGGTGGTTCCAAAGAGGATAGTTCTAGACTATTCTCAGTGGTAGAAGATGACAGGACAAGGAGTAATGGTCTCAAGTTGCAGTGGGGGAGGTTTAGGTTGGATATTAGGAAAAACTTTTTCACTAGGAGGGTGGTGAAACACTGGAATGCGTTACCTAGGGAGGTGGTAGAATCTCCTTCCTTAGAAGTTTTTAAGGTCAGGCTTGAGAAAGCCCTGGCTGGGATGATTTAGTTGGGGATTAGGTCCTGCTTTGAGCAGGGGGTTGGACTAGATGACCTCCTGAGGTCCCTTCCAACCCTGATATTCTATGATTCTATGATCCTGATTTTACAGAGGTGATTCCTTTACTTCTATTAAAAGTCTTCTTGTAAGGAAACTGAATGCTTTTTCATTGTTCTAAGATCCAAGGGTTTGGGTCTGTGGTCACCTATGCAAATTGGTGAGGATTTTTACCAAACCTTCCCCAGGAAGTGGGGTGCAAGGGTTGGGAGGATTTTGGGGGGAAGGACGTGTCCAAACCACGTTTCCCAGTAAACTCAGATGAAGTTTGGTGGTGGCAGTGGAAATCCAAGGGTAAAATAATTTTGTACCTTGGGGAAGTTTTAACCTAAGCTGGTAAAAGTAAGCTTAGGAGGTTTTCATGCAGGTCCCCACATCTGTACCCTAGAGTTCAGAGTGGGGAAGGAACCTTGACAGTGCCCTAACCACTTGGGTATGGGAACAGCACACTGCTTCCACCAGCTGTGTATTGTGGGGGGCTTGATCCAGTAGACCATCTCAGAGCATGCCCACCAGATTGGGCCCACAGGTGAGATAGGCAGGGAAATGCCTAGTTTGAGAACTCTCCCGGGGCTGAAGCATAAATTAGGCACCTGGCATCAGGACTAGGGAGGCTTTGGGCATGCCCACCAGCAGAAAAGTAGGTGCTATGGGGATTTACCAGCAGAATAGTAGGCACCTCGGGAATTTAGGTGCCTACATGGTTAGGCAGCAGCCATGGGTAGTGGGTGGAGCCCCCCTTAGGGGAGGCTAGCCCCCAGCTCTGCCTCTTCTGCCTTCCCCCCCCCACCCATACGCACAGAGCTCCGAGATCCCCTGCCCTCCCCAGGGCCACGAGTGCCCCCTCGGCCGGAGGAGTCCCGGGCCAGCAGAAGCTCTGAGCCTCCCCTCGCAACCTGGAGGTGGCCCAGGCCAGCTGCAGCCTCCCCTCCCCAGACCCCAAGTCGCTGCAGGGAAAAGCATCTCAGCAGGCCGCCTTTGGGGGTTACACAGCTCCTCCCATGACACCTGCCTGGGACCTTTCCCTCACCAACGGGCCGCTCAACACCTTCCTCTGATACCCGTTTCTTTTGACTCTCCCGCTTCCACACTGCTGTTGGGTTCTGCCTTCGGATACAACAGACGGACACTCAATTAGGGTATCTCATGTCTTCAGACAAGATCAACGGACATGCAGGAATACATGGAGGCTGGAGTCTTCAGTTACGGTTGTGTGTTTATTATAGAAGAAGCTCAACTACACCCTGCAGAAGCATAGCTGTACCACCGGTTTACCTGCCCCACATCCCGAGGGGTGAACCCTGAGATCCTTTTGAATTTCCCCTTTATTGTAATAATCAGCCCTCCCCCTTCCCAGGTGGGCTGTTCTGGTCTTGGTCTCAGCCCAATAATTGCCCTCTAATTTCCCTGTTAAATTCCCCGCCACTGTTTGTTTACCCTCGCTCATGACCACTGTTGCCATGTAGGGGTTGTTATTGATTGACTTTCCTTTACCAAGAGGAAACAAAGGACCAGCTGCCGGCTCCCTTTGCAGATGGATGCAATCAGGCTCAGCCACTAGGCAAGCATCAGGAGATTCCCCCAACCACCAGGTGACATAAGAACATAAGAACGGCCACCCGGGGTCAGACCAAAGGTTCATCAAACCTAGTATCCTGTCCTCTGACAGTGGCCAATGGCAGGTGCCCCAAAGGGAATGGACAGACAGGTTACCATCAAGAGATCCATGCCCTGTCACCCAATCCCAGCTTCTGGCAAACAGGCTAGGGACACCATTGCTGCTCAGGGCAGGTGAGCCGAAAATGCTCAGTTCTGTGCTCTCGGGGCAGTCACCTACTCACCCATGGCCACAGGTATTTCTCAAGTCTCCCCATTACTGTCACAGTTAAAATCGTAACAAAAGGAAAAAAGACTGGAGGCCAGCCTGCTGCCTGTCTGCTTTTCTCTCTTCCTTGCCCCTTGACCTGCTGCCACCCTCTTTGGCTGGGCAATTGTCCTCATGCCCTTGGCCAGAGTATTTCCCTTTGTGACTCTGAAATGTGCCCCAACGTGCTGGTCTTGAAGCTGGGCCTAGTGGTGAAAGGCGACGTAGAAGCTTTCGCTAGGGCAAGCAGGCAGGGATGGCCTTGCGGGCTGATTTTCACCTCTAGAGAGACAATTAACACTGCGGGGTGTGAAAGGAAGTCTCCACAAAAGGAGGAGGTGAGGAATGTGCTGGCCCAGCAAATCATTCCTTTCTCCCTGTTCAAGAGGTGTCACCCTCCCCGCTGGGAAATCGAATGCTGCTCTCTTGTATGATAGGCAGGGATATGCACCACTATACTAATGAGGAACAGGGCAAGGCTTAGTGCTGCATGGAACTCCAAGAAATAAGCTATGGCCAGTTTACACCACACCACGGGCCCCACTGGGCAACAACATCTCTTGCTCTCTTCCAAAGACTTTGGCTGCAGCAAAAGCCCTGGGGAAAGCCCTGGCCCTCCTCACATGTGGTTGCCCCTCTCACTCTTATCTCAAGAAGCTTTTGATACATCCCATGCAGGTTCCTGCATGGCTGAGGAGGCGGTATTTATTACTCAGCTTCCTGGGTCCATCAGTAATCTCTGGAGTCCAGGGGGATTATTGATGAACCCAGGAAGCAGAATAGCACATACAGGCTCCTCATCCTGCAACCTGCCTGGGGCATAATAAAGTAAAAACTCCCCCCAAGAGCCCCGCAACTGGGGGCCCAGCAGCAGCGCCAGGGAGGCTCCTATTATACCCGCTGCCCATGGCAGCAACTGAACTGGGATTTAAGGGTCTAAATTTTGGATTTAGCTGCCTAAATCCATTTGTGGATTTAGTCTCAGGTGGATCCACACGGACAGATGGGGGCGCACAAGGAAATAATCTCATCCACTGATAAAACATTTCTTGGTGAAGCTTCTTCAGGTGTGAGATAATTAAACTGTGCACTTATCATATTTAAATGTAATTCTTCCCCCTCTTGATGTAAAATTATAGACCTTTATGAGCCAAGTCATCAGCTGACATAAAGCAGCATAGTGCCATTGAAACTGATGGATCTATGTTGATTTATACCAGCTGAGAATCTGGACCTATATTTTCAATGAAAATACTGTGATTTTGTACATTACAAGAGTCTGTGATCTTTCTCCCCATAAATATATGTATAAATAGTAAAAAAAAAATGTGTTCATAAATTTTAAATGACAATTTGCGCACAGTTTAGTGGTGACATTACGTTTTTGGAAAGAAAGTTTGACACGTTTTCAGAAGCAAAACCCAAATATTAAAAACTCTACAAATGAACAGTTTAGGGATCCAATGAATTCTTCACAGCCAAACCATCCTTTATTCTTCACTATCCTAAAATCAGAGAAATTTAGGTCATCAAGTCCAGCCCCCTTTGCTGAGGCAGGACCAAGTAAACCTAGACCATCCCTGACAAGTGTTGGTCTAACCTGGTTTTAAAAACCTGCAATGACAGGGATTCCACAGTCTCCCTAGGTAACCTGTTCCATTACCCAACTATCTTTACAGTCTGGCAGTTTTTCCTAATACGTAACCTGCATCATTCTTGCTGCAGATTAGTCAGATTGCTTGTTGTCACCCCCATCCCAATTTACACCACTTACTTTGCCTCCTTGTTTTGTTTTGTTCTGTAATGGCTAGCCACGGATGGGTGCATATTGTTGATTTTGTACCTTGTCTGTTAAACACATAGTGGAGATTTTAAAAGCAGTACAATCTCAGGCTACAGCAAATTATGTCAATGTTGCACACATTTGCTCAGAGTAATGTTCTGGTGGAGGAGAGGAATATTTTTATTAATAGAACTGGTGTAATTGGGCTGATTATATGGTGGTGTAGTTGCATATAAATGTATGAAGTCTACAAATTTTATGTTAGCTAGATTATTTGCAATGATATGATGCAGAAACTAATAATTGTAGTATTTATGTAGTAAGTAACATTATAATACATGTTAGTGTGCTGGAATTTGATTCTTTGCATAGAATATAGTATTTCATAATCTCCAAGTAATACCTTATCTGATTGTGTTAACCTTTGTATGTGAGCTTGTAAAGGTGCGAGGACAAAGTTAGGGTTGGGCAAGTGAGGTAAATCTAATAGTGAATGGTGAAGAATTCTGTTCCATCTAGAAACTTTCCGGCATATATAGCTCCCCGTGGAGTGATTCTCCACTCTTGCCCAGTGTACTGAGAGTCAGTAGTGTGACTTTCTTCCCTCAGGCCAGGAGAGTGAAATGGCAAACAAAAGATGGTGTCCTTCAGAGAAGGTGACAAACAAACTGTTCTTAATTTGCAAGGTCTTTTGTAAGCAAGGTGGGGGTCCATTTTCCAATTTTCTACCTGTGCCATCTGGTAATGGTGGTCATGTCTGCTACTTGTTAGATCATCCTCACAAGTACTTAGGTAAGGCAGGGGAAAATTGTCTCCTTGGTCACACTGGTGCAACCCCCTCGTGAGAGTAACATATCACCCCCAAAGGTTTTTTTCATATTCTATTATCATAGAATCATAGAATATCAGGGTTGGAAGGGACCTCATGAGGTCATCTAGTCCAACCCCCTGCTCAAAGCAGGACCAATCCCCAACTAAATCATCCCAGCCAGGGCTTTGCCAGGCCTGACCTTAAAAACCTCTAAGGAAGGAGATTCCACCACCTCCCTAGGTAACCCCTTCCACTGCTTCACCACCCTCCTAGTGAAAAAGTTTTTTTTCATATCCAACCTACATGTCCCCCACTGCAACTTGGGACCATTACTCCTTGTTCTGTTATTATTAGCTATAAGTATTATTGCCGGAGTGCCCAAAGGCCCCATTCAAAATGGGGTGTATACTAGGCTGTATGATTGTGCTGTATTAATGCGTAGGAAGATACAGTCCCTTTCCTACCCTCTCCACCCAAATGCTTGCATTCTAACTTAAGAAAAGGCACAATGAGTGTTTTAAAATAGGAGGAGGAGATTGGGGAGAAGGAATGAGGATAGTGGTAATAAGATCACACAGTCACATAACCTGGCAATGTGGCTCTAAATTATGTGAACTAAATATTTGCCATCCCTAACTGTGATACCCCTGTACATCATTTCCAGTTTGCATACCATGACTGACCCATATTATAAACTATACAGCATCAAAATCATTCAATAAACATCACCCAATTTAATTTCAAGGCACTGGCTAAATCTAGTTTAGGCTAGTAATTTACAGCAAAAACAAAGAGGAGTCCTTGTGGCACCTTAGAGACTAACAAATTAGTAAAAGCGGCAAAGAGTCCTGTGGCACCTTATAGACTAACAGACGTATTGGAGCATAAGCTTTTATGGGTGAATACATACATCCAACAAAGTGGGTATTCACCCTCGAAAGCTTATAGTCCAATACGTCTTTTAATCTGTAAGGTGACACAGGACTCTTTGTCGCTTTTACAGATCTAGACTAACACGGCTACCCCTCTGATACTTAACAAATTAGTGTATGCCCAAATAAATTTGTTAGTCTCTAAGGTGCCACAAGGACTCCTTGTTGTTTTTGCTGATACAGACTAACACGGCTACCACTTTGAAACCTGTCACCATGCAAGGCACCTAATTTACGGCAGTAATTTAGGCCTTGATCCACTGAAGTCCAGGGGCATTTGCCATTGACTGTCATATAAGCAGGATCATGAAGCAGATTTCTTCACATACGAGTGTAGTGAGCAGCAAGAATGGGTGAACCAGTTTAGATAAAATAAGAACCAACTGGAGCTTGTGATGGGCCCAGGCTGTGAAGTTTGAATCTAGATCTGAACTTACATAAGGTTGGGTGTTCAGCTTTGGGCTTTGGTTTCAGGGCCATGTTGCATTAGAACCTTTGCCCAGAACTGGAACCTGGACCTGAACTTTTACTAGGGTATGAAAAAGTTCAATTAAATTGCATGCCGCTTCTCCTCATCCTCCCCTACAATGCCTAGTGACAACCAGGTCTGGAAGGAGAAATACTGGGCTAGCATGAGACAGTCTAATCTCATGCAATGAAACTAGGAAGTACTGGAGAGCTTTGTGAGAGAGGATGACCATGCAAGGGTTCTCCCATGATTTATAAAATAGCGAGATGTGGACAGGAGGAACCAATTAATCAGCTGAACTTTTGGCTCCTTACTCAGTGACACACTGTACCTCAAATTGGCACCCTGTAACCCCCATATTCATCATTCATTTATGATTATGATATTTCATACAGAGCAAGCCGTGTAAGATATCATATGAAAGGTCATGATTTGCTGAAACCCATTGTTCTGTTCAAATATGTATATTATTAGTGTGTATGAAGTTATGAGATTTTGCTGAATGGTTGTTACTGAAATATGCTGTAAATTTGCTAGTGACATGCAAAGGACCCCCGCCCAGGAAGGTGCTCCATGGCCATTAATCAGCAGGGGAGTTGCAATCAAGGGATTTTCAATTCAATGATAGCTGCCCAAGTCCACACAATGGGGGTTTACTGGTTCACTGTAACTCAGCAAAGCGCAACAGGACATGTCTGGGCAAGTGTCTCCCGGGTGCATGGATTGAGGGTATAATGTAAGGAACAATTGCAGCATGTCTTGGCCTTTTTCCTCCCCCACCGATGCTGGAAGCAACAAGCATGTTGAGAAGACATAAACTTCCACAGAGGAGACTGGTCAAGGCTTCAGGGGGAAGTCTGTGCATTAAGGACTGTAACATCCAGTGAGGTGAGAAAATTGCTGGTCTAAATACTGCCTAGTGTAATAAGGTTTAAGATTTAGATTGTGTATTTATCTTTTCTTTTCCATGGTAACTATCTCTGGCCTTTTATTGCTTATCACTTATAATCATTTAAAATCTATCTTTCTGTAGTTAATAAATCTGTTTTATACTTTACCTAAAAGAGTGTATTTGGCCTGAAGTTCTTTGGGAACCTCGGCTCAGGTACAAAAGCTGGTGCATGTCCTCTCCACATTGAGGGAGGGGTGGACTGGGTTATAAACTTACAATGGTCAGGCTTCTGACCAAAGCAGGATGGTACAACCCTGGGGTTCCTAGGCTGAGGACCTGGCAGGAATTGGCTGGAGTCTCTCTGTTAGTCCATGAGTGGCTGGGTTTGTCCCTGCCTGTGGATGTAAGTTCAGTACCTGCCAGAGGTTTGCAGCTTGTCACAGCATCATAGTGTGAGAGGGTGCCTAGGACAGAGGGCCAGCAGTACCGCATTTCTAGGTTGCACCCCTGGGACCCCATAACCCAAACTCCAAACCTCTTCACTTTCCTCCATCATAAGTGCACAGGGCATTTTTTCACTTACATTCCCCCTCAGCCTTCAAAATGCTTTTAGAAATGACATATCTACTTTCTTCCCAAGCATATCAATCTTCATTTCAGACAATGTAGCAGTGAAAGATTTATGCTGCTGTACAGGTATATTTCACAGGGGATTTACTAAATGATAACCATTCTTTTCTCCCCACATCCTGACATACTTTCTGCTTGTCAGTTAAATCAGGTAAAATGATTTCGTCTTTTCAAGATTAAGGGGCCAGTTTGAATTTCCTTGTTAATGCAAAGCAGACTGCTGGTATGCATATCACTGATTGACCTACAATCGTGTGACAGAGAAACTGGGGAAATTAAAATTGGATTACCTGGCTTACCCTCTAGAGCTGAGCATTTTTGGCACCCAGGGTATAGTTAATATCTCACTTCTAATATGTCGTCTATCGGTATTATGGGGGGGAACCAATAACAGAAAATGGGTTTATCTCGAATTTGGTGAATTGACAGTGATCAATATCAAATCACAGTTTAAATCATGCATCATTCAGTAGCACAGACAGAGCACTGAGATGGGTAGAGCACTAACTTACACAGGGAAAAATCTCCTGGCTGTTTCTCAGTTACTCTATATGTTTAGAATACAGATGCATGCACTGAAAGTAGATCATTAAAAAAAACCCTCCCCTCCCAACATATTGTGTAAAGAGAAAAGACCTCAAGAAAGAGCATTCAGATAGCTAGATGATAACATATGTGCTTGATTTTGAGAGGTGCTGAGTACCTTCTGAAAATCCGGCCCTAACTATATGAAATACTACAGACTCCCGCAGAGATGGGGCCAAACCACATGCAGAAACTGAACACACCCAAACTTTGGGTACATTTGGATCTGAATGGATATGCAGTATATTTGGCTGGGGACAGTGTCCAGTCTGAAATGGCCTTTCTTATGGGCAGGAGAAAACATTATGGAATTCATCAGTTCTTCACAGAAAGAGGTTGAGTACTCTGACCTGGGAATGCTGCATATAAGTTATATGATCCAGGGTTCATTGACCACAGTGGGAATCTTTCCATTGACTTTAATGGGCCCATATTGCTGATTTCGGCCGCACATTTCTAATTAATATGTTGGCAGTAGAGGTGGAGAGGAAGAAGAGAATTATGAAAATATTATAGGCAATGAAGAGACACCGAGATCTCAGGTGGCTCTGCAAAAGCTTTTCTCATCGGATCGTTTTCACTGGATATATATTAAAAACCTTTCCAATTTCATTGTGTATTTTAAGCAGCATATAATTAAAATACCATTGTGCATGCATTTTGCATACTCTATGTAATGGAGCAAATTCTGCCTTCTGCTATACATGTAGCTACCCTATATCAATTATTATTTGTATTACGGTAATGCCTAGAGGCCCTAACCAATACCAGGAGCCCATTGTACCAGGTGATTTACAAATACATAAGGAGAAACAGTAGTTGCCACGAAGAGCTTGTTATCTAAATACACAAGAAAGACTAATAATGGTGGGAGGAGAAACAATAGAGGTGAAATGACTTGCCCAAGGTTACACAGCAGGTCATTAGCAGAGCTTGAATAGACCCCCCGAGCCTCCAGACTACTATTGTAGTGCCCTAGCCACCCGATCATGCTGCCCATTGAAATCTGGAAGTGGAATTTGGACTATAATGTGCTAATTTTATGTTACGTAACAGATATGTTTATTGAATGTGTAAACTGTATATACATATATAGGAACGGTAGCACCCAGATATGCAAACAGTAAAAGTTAAGTAGAGAAAGAGCAATACTTCAGCTGGCCCTTTAAGAAGCAGTCCAGACAAATCCGAGAATGGAGACAAACTGAGTCAAGAAGAATGGATGATAATGTCTGCAATGTAACATGGGAATCCCCGGTCTCAGGTGCATGGTCACCAGTGGTCACAGCCCCGGTGATAACTGATGTGAAATTGAAACAATAATAATCAATAGTCCTTACGTACCAAATTCATGCCTATGATCGGAGGATGCAGCTCTGCTAAGATGAGTGGAGTTGTGCATGAACTGGATTTGGTCCTTTCACTTCAAAGGGCTGTTTGAAATGAGGTGCCAACTTGTTTAGAGAAAATTTTAAAAATGGAAACAAATAGGTAAGTAATAAGACGATAAGAGGAGTCATCGCTATTTTATTAGATCTCTCAGTAAATCCCATTCTGGTTCGCTCCCCATTACCCCAACCTTGGGGGCTGGGGAAGACACAAAAAAGGATGACTGGGTAATATCCAGCTAACAGCTCAGATCCACCCAATCAAACCATTGTGCCCACTCAGAATCCCACTTAACCATTGTGCCCAAATCCAAAAGGGCCCCCCTGTGCAGATCTGGTTGCAGGGGTGATGCCAGTATCAGACGAAGGAAACAGTTTCAGATGTATTTGAATTCAGCAAGCAAAGGATTCTGTTCCCCCTTGCCTCAGCCCTTGCCAGAGGTTTATCTTGTAATGAGGTAGATCCAGATTAGTAATTTAATATTTTATACCAATTTTATTTCAAGGTTGACATTTGAAGGGGGAAAAAAATAAAAATTTTAAGACCATAACCTGACAATGGGTTGACACTGACATTTAAATTAATTGACTTTAATTTTTTTTAAACCCTGTGCTCTACAAGTTGTGATGGCAATCATTTCTTTTGTACTTAGTCTTCCTTTCTGATTTTGCATGTGGAAAGGCGAGTGTGAGGGAATTTAATTTACCGCGTTTTAAGACATTCAAGAGTAATTTATACACTGAAAGTGCCTATTAGGGAAATGTCTATTATAGTTCCTGCAGTGAATGTATTCTGATAAGACTGCTATGTGCAGTACTCATGTGAAAGCAGCGTAAAGCAAGTGTCAGGACCAGATAACAGAGTCTACACAAACTTTGATTACCGGTGGAAACCTTAAAGCTGGTGAGGTTACAATAAAATTCCAACTAGATTTTTTTAAATGGTAAAGAGGGATAATTATTTTCTTCAAAATGCCAACAAATGCATGGATTTCCTTGATTATAAACTATATTCATTTTGAATTTTCACAGTTACCCCTAGTGGAATTACCTAATTTTTATAATTATAGTAAACTAGCCAGCATAAATAATAGCAGTTTCTTAAACTCTAGTTCTAGTTCCATCATTTTCACTTAAAGCAGAGATTCAACCACTTTATTATATATGAAGAATATAGCATATTTTAGGATGTGTAAGGACCAGAATAATTCAGAGTATATGATGGAAAATAATTCAGAGTATATTATAATACCATTATATAAACCAGATGGTATGTCCTCATCTGGAATACAGAATAAGTTACCCATCACCCCATCTCAAAAAGGTTAATGCAGAATTAAAGAGGGTTCAGGAAAGACAAAGAGAATGATCAGAGGTATGGAAAAATTCTCCTATGATGAGAGATTAAAAAGATGGGGATTGTTAACGTTAGCAAGGAGACAAATAAGAGAGGACAGGATAAAAGTCTACGAAATAAGCTGTAGCTCACGAAAGCTTATGCTCAAATAAATTTGTTAGTCTCTAAGGTGCCACAAGTCCTCCTGTTCTTTTTGCGGATACAGACTAACACGGCTGCTACTCTGAAATCCGTAGTCCCCAGCAAACTGGATCAGAAAGAAGTCAGTTTAAACATAGGCAATGTATCTAAAAGCCAATTCTTTGAGTGTTGGTCTCTGTATATGTGAGCACCTCCAGGTGGTGGTACTTCTCTGGGGCTGTTACAACCTGAATGGATCTGCCTAATCACCCCACACTGTTCTTTATTCCTGCTGGAGCTGTGGTAACCCTCCTCCATGGAATTACAAACAAGCCCTGGCCCACAGTGGTACACAAACTAGATGACCTCTTGAGGTCCCTCCAACCCTATGTTTCTATGATTTTTCTCAATGGGAATGAACTGCCTACAGGTAAGATGATGATCCCTATGTTAAGGACAGGGCAAGCTTAGGTCCATTCCTGTTCAGCAAAGCACAGGATTAAGCTTTTTGCTGGACAGGGATAGTAGAACATGTTTTGCTGAATTAGGGCCCAGTATGAGAAAGTGAGACACATTTTCCAATTAACCTGAAGCTACCTATGAACGCAAACCGCACACAGTTCAACTCCTTTCTAAGCAGTATTTGAAGGCTCAAAAGGATGTTTCTGGGTGATCAGACTCCGATCACTTCCTAAGGGCCATGCAGTTGGTTGCAAGTTTCAATATCCTTCTCTCCCTGAATACATTTAAGAAAAAAAGATGGTGAGAAAATTCAGGTACGATCATTGGCAAGCAAATTAAGCAGTCAGCATGCTTAGTGTTGTATTTTCAAATTCATATAGCCCAATAATGAAGAGCTAATCAAAAGCATACATGAGACAATGTTCAAAGCATTTTGAGGTCTAAGGCAAATAACACAGGCAAGGAATATGTTTCATAGAAAGAAGATGGGCAATATGTCCTGAGGGGCTAGCACAGTTATACTTGTTCAGTATGTAAGGTCAAATGAAGTGTGAAGCAGAAACATTTAGCATAAAAACAATATTAATAATTCATTGGGCAAGCAGAGTAGTGAAATGATAAGATCCAATGATGGAATAAAGCAGGAAGCCGAGACAATGGAAGAGGAAGAGAGAGAGAGAGCGCACAGGAAGCCAGAGACAATATGTTGGGAGGGGACGGGTGAAAATACAAATTAAGCCTTTTCTTACGAGGTGTGCACACAGCGCTGTGCTTACAATATCATGGACATTTTGGTTATCTCAATCCAAAGTGACTCAGTGCAAAAACTTGCATCATATCTCACCAGCCAACGGCATAAGGTTTATTCCCCACTTCAGAATAATAAAGAGATAGAAAGGTAACTGGGTAGGTAAATATAACATTACTATGTTTGCTGAGGAAAGGAGAGGGGAAGGAATAGCAACTTAATGATCATTAGTGACTCCAGCTGCAGAGAATCAGGAAGGGCTACTTAAACAGAGCTGGGCATTCAGTCAGGAAAACTATAGATAAGATAGAAGAACCTGGAGGGAGAATCTCAGGCACCTGCAGAGGAAGCCCTGAGCTAGGGCTGATAAGGATCAGGGGGATCCACAGGGGAAGCTGCCAGAGGCCCTGGAGAAGGTTGGCAGTGAGGAGACACCTGCTGAGACAACGAACAGGAAGAGCTCTGCAGGAGCAGGTTAGACTCCTGAGGCAGAGACCCTGGAAATTTTTGCCTTACTGTGCAGCATGAGTCACTTGCAGGTTTAAACTAATGTAAATGGTGAATTCTCTGTAACTTGAAGTCTCTAAACCATGATTTGAGGACTTCAGTAACTCAGCCAGAGGTTAGGGGTCTATTTCAGGAAAGGGTGGGGTTCTGTGGCTTGCAATGTGCAGGAGGTCAGACTTGATGATCACAATTGTCCCTTTTGACTTTAAAGTCCTCGTCCATGAGCCTGAGAGGGTTGAAGACTTTAGTTCAGCAGAGAAGGGAGAATCCAGAGGTCTGAGAACCAAAGGGAGGCCATGTTAATCACAGGCTATGGGGGAGCAGCACATGGGGGCTTAGAGGTTGCAAGTGGCCCAAGGAAACAGCAACACATCTGAAGATGCAGACCTAATTGCTTACTACAGGGTCCCTGTGCTACAACCCAGAGTAGAGGGTGGGCCTGGGTTCCTCTACCAGGCACAGAGGAGGGGACATGCCAGTACAACTGCAAGAGTAGGTTAGGCTCCTTTGGGGGCGGGGCTGAGGGGTGGCCACTAAGAACACTTCAGTGGTGCCTGAGAGGGGGGAAAGAAGAACTACTATTTGGATGTTTAGCTTGGACTTTCAGTTGGACCTTTCCTTACTGCAGAAGGGGACTGAACTTTATGGGACTTGGCCAGAGGGCTGAGCCATAGAAGACCTTCTGAGAGGCAGATGGCCAGCAGGAGGTGCTGAAGATGAGGACCCCTTGCAACATTGCATCCTGACACAAAGGGGTGCTGTATTAAAGGGAGGGATATCCCTGGTCACCCATGAGCCCAAGCAACTTGGTCAATTCAAAATGAAGTTGCAGGAGGTGGGGGAAAGAGAAATTTTATAAGAGCTTTGTCCTTTTCCTCCCCGGCATTGCTGCAAGTTATATAAATTGGGCCGTGCCGGTGAACTGATTGCTGTTTTAAGAGATAGGGATTATCTGAATTATCACAGGTCTCCCAAGGTAACAGGTTTATGAGCATAGAGGACATCAGGCTGATAACACAAAAACCTTGTATTTGTGTTACAGTATCTAGAAATTCCTTACCTTACCTGTAGGGCAAAATAGGGAGTTGGATTTACGCAGTGCTGGCTCATGTGACTAAGTGATCATGGTCATGCTGGTCCTGGCAACTTAGAATGATGACACACAAGACACACCAGTTAAAATACCTGCCACTCTGTATCGTAACTTACTCCTGGGGGAATTCTGTGCCACTGCGCCTGTGCAGAATTCATGTCCCTCTCAGATTTCTTTGCTACTCTGTAGAAAAATGACTTTCTGAGGGAGAAGCAAAGGGAAACCAAAAGAGTAGTCATGCAACCCTCCCCAGCAGTATGTTTTGGGTGCCCAGGGCAGCCAGCAGAGAGGTAAGTCACTGTGGGGCAGGGGGGCAGGACTGGGGAAAACACTGCTGGTGGCTCCTACCCTAGCCAGGCTCAGCCGCTAGTCCAGCTGGGCTGGGGAGGATGGGACGACTTCTTTCCCTGCACGGCATCCAGGGCTGGGTCAGACCCACCCCCAAATTTCTCCTCAGGCTTCAGGAAGCTCTGCAAACTCCCCCATCCCTGCACCAATTGCTCCTCAGCTGCAGGGGAAGGGATCATTGTAAGGGGAGATGCTCCCCCATCTGCCCCACCACCGTGCATCCAGACCCCTCATACCCAGAGCCTCCCACCGAGCCTCATCCCCCACACACCCAGGACCCCCCTGCCAAGACCCACTGCACCTGGACCACCCCGACGAGTCACCTGCATTCCCATCCCACCGAGCCCCAACCAGCTGCATCTAGATTCCCAACCTCACTGAGCCCCACTCCCTAGCATCTGAACCCCCCACACCCAGACCCCCTGCCAAGCTCTGTCCTTCCCATATCCAGACTTCCCCACCCCCTGCTGAGCTTGAACCACCTTCACTTAGACCCCCTGCAGAGTCCCATTACCGTTGCACCCAGAACCCCCCAACAAACCCCTGTGCATCCAGATCCCCCCTACACCCAGATCCCCCACTGAGTTGCCCACCCCCAAATTGCCCCACACACAACTCTCTCAACCCACACCTAGATCCCCCCATACTAAGCCCCTCCACACTTTAATTCTGCTGGGCTGAGTCTGCCTGCCCACACTTGGTGCACCTGGCACAGAGGGGCAGGGCCCTGGGGTGTTTCTGGGGCAGGCCCGGTCCTTGCACTATGTCCGGGTTGGCTGCAGTCTCACCACTGAATCTATTCCCTGGGTGGGAGCTGCAGAGTCATCTCCCACCTCTGTGCAGCCAGTGGCCTGTGCTCCCCAATGCCAGGCTGGAGTGCCACATTTATTTGACAGAATTTGTAGAATTTTGCAGAATTTTAAAATATTGTGCGCAGAAATTTTAATTTTTTTGGTGCGGAATGCCCTCAGGAGTAATAGTAGCACAGAACGGCTCAGCAGCATGCTATATGTAGATCCTGGGAACTACAGGCCAGTCAGCCTCACCTCAGTCCCTGGAAAAATCATGGAGCAGATCCTCAAGGAATCAATTCTGAAGCACTTAGAGGAGAGGAAAGTGATCAGAAACAGTCAGCAAGGATTTACAAAGGGCAAGTCATGCCTGACTAATCTACTTGCCTTCTTTGATGAGATAACTGGCTCTTTGGATGAGGGGAAAGCAGTGGACATGTTGTTCCTTGACTTTAGCAAAGCTTTTGACATGGTCTCCCACAGTATTCTTGCCAGCAAGTTAAAGAAGTATGGCCTGGATGAATGGACTATAAGGTGGGTAGAAAGCTGGCTAGATTGTCGGGCTCAACGGGTAGTGATCAATGGCTCCACGTCTAGTTGGCAGCCGGTATCAAGTGGAGTGCCATAAGGGTCGGTCCTGGGGCCGGTTTTGTTCAATATCTTCATAAATGATCTGGAGGATGGTGTGGATTGCACCCTCAGCAAGTTTGCAGATGACACTAAACTGGGAGGGGTGGTAGATGCGCTGGAGGGTAGGGATAGGCTACAGAGGGATCTAGACAAATTAGAGGATTGGGCCAAAAGATATCTGATGCGGTTCAAGAAGGACAAGTGTAGAGTCCTGCACTTAGGAAGGAAGAATCCAATGCACTGCTACAGACTAGGGACTGAATGGCTAGGCAGCAGTTCTGCAGAAAAGGACCTAGGGGTTACAGTGGATGAGAAGCTGGATATGAGTCAACAGTGTGCCCTTGTTGCCAAGAAGACCAATGGCATTTTGGGATGTATTAGTAGGGGCATTGCCAGCAGATCGAGGGACGTTATCGTTTCCCTCTATTCGACATTGGTGAGGCCTCATCTGGAGTACTGTGTCCAGTTTTGGGCCCCACACTACAAGAAGGATGTGGAAAAATTGGAAAACGTCCAGCGGAGGGCAACAAAAATGATTAGGGGACTGGAACACATGACTTATGAGGAGAGGCTGAGGGAACTGGGATTGTTTAATCTGCGGAAGAGAAGAATGAGGGGGGATTTGATAGCTGCTTTCAAGTACCTGCAAGGGGGTTCCAAAGAGGATGGATCTAGACTGTTCTCAGTGGTAGCTGATGACAGAACAAGGAGTAATGGTCTCAAGTTGCAGTGGGGGAGGTTTAAGTTGGCTATTAGGAAAAACTTTTTCACTAGGAGGGTGGTAAAGCACTGGAATGTGTTACCTAGGGAGGTGGTGGAATCTCCTTCCTTAGAAGTTTTTAAGGTCAGGCTTGAGAAAGCCCTGGCTGGGATGATTTAGTTGGGGATTGGTCCTGCTTTGAGCAGGGGGTTGGACTAGATGACCTCCTGAGGTCCCTTCCAACCCTGATATTCTATGATTCTATGACTGAAGCTCTAAACCACCGCATCACACTGCCAGAATCTCTGCATCACCACCGCTTCCTTGCATCTGGGACCCATCGAGAAGTCCTCCAACTGGCAGACTGGGAGGCCAACAGTGACCAAAGACTATCCCATTACACCATGCTGCCCATAGAGCTGTGCTCATTGACTGCAGTAGAGTGTAAAGGTTTTCTTTTCTGAGCCAGTAATGGCCTGGGGCTGGCATGCCAGGTAGGCTAATGCTAGAGTACGCAGCTCACCTGCTGCTGGTATTGCTGTTTTCGTCATCGAGAAGAAAACAAATGCAGGCACGTCTTTGGTTCCCTCTGAGATTTACTGCCAGGGCACTTTCCCATATGGAATGAGCCACGTTTTTTGGGAGCTGTATGGTATGTGTCAAGAAGCACTTACCAATACAGGCAGTGTGGTAACTGCAGTGTCTTGGGCTATGTTTACACTGCAGTTAGACACCCGTGGCTGGCCTGTGCCATCTGGCTCAGACAAAGGGGCTGTATAATTGCAGTGTAGATGTTTGGGCTCAGGCTACAGCCTGAGCTCTGCGACCCTCCCACCTTGCAAGGTCCTAGAACCTGGGCCCCATGCCAAGCCTGAATGTCTATACCGCAATTAAATAGCTCCTTACCTGGAGGCCCTGCGAGCCGAGTCAGTTGGCACAGGCTAGCCAGGGGTGTCTAAATGCAATGTAGACATAGCCTTAGACCTCGAGTGTATCTGGAAGAGGACTGAGGGCTGCCTTAGCTTGTGCTGCTTGCATCCATGCATACCACCACAGTGTTAGTGCATTTGCCTTGCCTGTTTCTGGATACCTATATTACCTTAGCTCAACAAGTCTTTATTTCTTCTGACCCTCTTTGCGTATACATTCCGTGCTCCTCTCACTTGTGCACTTAATTTGCACTCACTCCCTCAGGTAAGATGCTGGGTGCGGGATGTGGTGTATGGAGTCTGAGGGACTGGTGACTCTGTGGCTGGTGTACCTTTAAGCTCCAGAACATTCAGAGCTGGCAGATCTCCAGAGACTTGCCAGGCACAGCTGGAGTCTGAACCCAATGCTCCTAGCTGGGGATAAGAACACGCTCACTGTGATAACTAGATCCAATGTTGTTGTTACTTTATTTTTTCTTGTTGCTGTTCTGATCCAATTAAACTCACTGTCATTCTTTTAAAAAGCATAGTTGGCTTTCAGTGTTTCTGGAGATATAATGCAGGAGCCCTTTGACCCGAACAGAAGCATGGAGCACAGAGAGAAAATGACAGCAGGAGACAAAATCCTATATTAGACTGGAGTCAGGGCAGAGAGCATGTTTAACAAGAACATGGGGGGAAGAACCTTTCCTGTAACCCTGCAAATATATACACCTGAACTGCGCTGATTTTGCTGTTAGAGCCCTTTCTGTTCAGGTTCCATCTTTGGGAACTCTAAATTTGTAACTCAAATATTAAAATTATGTCTGTATCCTGCATCTGACGTCCACTCACCCTCTCTCCAGATTGACTCTAGATCCACTCCTTGGGTTCAGTGGAGTAATGACTTGCTGTTGTGACAATATAGCAGGATGTGATTCTAGCCAATGTAAAAGAAAAAAATGAGAAAAACAAACTGAAAAATGAATGAGAGGCTGGAACAAAAGATGAAAGTCACAAATGCTAAAGGAGGGGGAGATGAAAAAGAGACTATATCTTTGAAAGAACAAAGTATAAATATTTCTAGCAAGTGGCACTTAATACAAATTGGTTTGCCCAGTGGCATTTCCTGTTGGCTTGTGATTAGGAAAAAGTCTTTGCATTGAAATAAGACAATAAACAACTAGATTTTTCAGCTCACCCAGTCCATAAACCCACCCAACCCTGGTTCATGGGATTTATGGCTGGCTTGGGAAAGTGGGGAAGTGAGGGAAGCCCCTCGTTAAGATATAGACATTGCTGTCTTCACAAATTTCTCTTAAATAATGAGACTTTGTTTCCTTTTGAAGGATGGAGGGGAAAAGAAAGAAATACAAAATATATATCATTAAAAATATAAAGGGATGAAGGGATGGGCACTTGAAATTCAGGAGCTGGCATTGCAGGCCAAACTCTTGAAGCAGTGGCAAGCATTGCTGATAGAGGATTTCAATAATAGATGCCGATGGCAGGATAGAAAGTGAAAGGAGGCTGTGACTAAGGGTTTGTACTCGGAGATGAAGAATGGTAGTGTGTGAAGTCTAAAGAAACAGCAGGCACTGCACTTGGGTCAGGAGGTTACATACTCTGATTTCTCTTTAGACTTTTCAGGTGCAGGGAGAAGGAGGAGGAGGAAGTAATAGTAAGGTATATTCCCTTTTTTCTGCTACTGCATGTGAAATCCCTCTAGTTCTCGATATGCTATCATGGCTCTGCTTCTCTCAGAGCAATAAGAAAAGGAAGACTTGTGGCACCTTAGAGACTAACCAATTTATTTGAGCATAAGCTTTCGTGAGCTACAGCTCACTTCATTGGATGCATACTGTGGAAAGTGTAGAAGATCTTTTATACACACAAAGCATGAAAAAATAGCTCCCCCCACCCCACTCTCCTGCTGGCAATAGTTTATCTAAAGTGATCACTCTCCTTATAATGTGTATGATATGTGTATGATAATCAAGTTGGGTCATTTCCAGCACGAATCCAGGTTTTCTCACCCCCCCCCGCCCCCCCCACACAAACCCACTCTCCTGCTGGTAATAGCTTATCTAAAGCGACCACTCTCCTTACAATGTGTATGATAATCAAGGTGGGCCATTTCCAGCACAAATCCAGGGTTTAACAAGAACGTCTGGGGGGGGGGGAGGGGGAGAGGAAAAAACAAGGGGAAATAGGTTATTAGGCCCTGCAAACTTTGGTTATTAGGTTATTAGGCCCTGGGGGAAGCGTTGTCTGTGACTAAAGAGCAGATGTAGCAAATGCAGCTCCTGAATGCATTCTCCTCCTCCGACTCACCACCTTGAGGTTTCATGGCAGCTCCTCCACTGTGCAGGCATCGTGCCTCCAGGGGCCCCTGCTCAGATGGTGCTCATTGCTCTGAGAGGCCTAACAAAGAAAATAACAGAACGCCACTAGCCGTCACCTTCAGCCCCCAACTAAAACCCCTCCAACGCATTATTAAGGATCTACAACCTATCCTGAAGGATGACCCAACACTCTCACAAATCTTGGGAGACAGGCCAGTCCTTGCCTACAGACAGCCCCCCAACCTGAAGCAAATACTCACCAGCAACCACATACCACACAACAGAACCACTAACCCAGGAACCTATCCTTGCAACAAAGCCCGTTGCCAACTGTGCCCACATATCTATTCAGGGGACACCATCGCAGGGCCTAATAACATCAGCCACTCTATCAGAGGCTCGTTCACCTGCACATCCACCAATGTGATATATGCCATCATGTGCCAGCAATGCCCCTCTGCCATGTGCTTTGGTCAAAGTGGACAGTCTCTACATAAAAGAATAAATGGACACAAATCAGATGTCAAGAATTATAACATTCATAAACCAGTCGGCGAACACTTCAATCTCTCTGGTCACGCGATTACAGATATGAAAGTTGTGATATTACAACAAAAAAACTTCAAATCCAGACTCCAGCGAGAAACTGTTGAATTGGAATTCATTTGCAAATTTGATACAATTAACTTAGGCTTGAATAGAGACTGGGAGTGGCTAAGTCATGATGCAAGGTAACCTATTTCCCCTTGTTTTTGCCTACCCCCCTCCCCCCCCTCAGACGTTCTTGTTAAACCCTGGATTTGTGCTGGAAATGGCCCACCTTGATTATCATACACATTGTAAGGAGAGTGGTCACTTTAGATAAGCTATTACCAGCAGGAGAGTGGGTTTGTGTGGGGGGGGGGGGTTGAGAAAACCTGGATTTGTGCTGGAAATGGCCCACCTTGATTATCATACACATTGTAAGGAGAGTGATCACTTTAGATAAGCTATTACCAGCAGGAGAGTGGGGTGGGAGGAGGTATTTTTTCATGCTTTGTGTGTATATAAAAAGATCTTCTACACTTTCCACAGTATGCATCCGATGAAGTGAGCTGTAGCTCACGAAAGCTTATGCTCAAATAAATTGGTTAGTCTCTAAGGTGCCACAAGTACTCCTTTTCTTTTTATGTCCCTAGAGCTCATGTAAGTTGCCTTGACTTTTGAACAGTGAAGAAAGTTTGAACTCTAGAGGTGGGACCTTACTTCAATAGACCCTCCCAATTTTATCACTAGCTGAGTTTCTGGGCCCTAAGAGTGGGATATTTTCTTGTTGGAAAATAAATGAAATACATCTAACGTATTAGATGCAAAAGCAAAGTCCATCATATCACTCAGAGGTAGAACACAAACTGCCAAGCAGTTTCTTCCATGCTCCCAGAGTATTTCTGGCCCATGCTCTGGCTGCTCTGCATGGCTCCAGCAAAGGGGAATACCCAGGAGGTATAGAAGGGACAGAGGAATGAAAGTTAACCCTCTCTGTGTGGGGAGTTCTCCACCTCATTGGCAAATATAACTCATAGCAATACATGTATGTTTACCACTATTTTGCTAAAGTTGCCTTTCTCTCTAATGTATTTCATGTGGTCTTGTACCAATTGTGGGAAGTATTACTATCCAGCTTCCCTATTTAGACCTAGTTTCCTCACTTTTAGATTAGGTATCAAGTTCAGTGGGATCCTGTCTTGAATAAGCAGTTGTTATGGTGAAATTAGTTTAAAAAAAAAAAAAAAAAAAAAAGGAAGGAAGTCTGGTCTTGTTGTTAAGGCACTAGACAGGGACTCAGGTGACCTAGGTTTAATTCATGATTCTGCCATAAACTTCCTACGTATCTCTTTTAAATCACATGAGGTCAGATCCTTCCCTGGTATAAATCAGTGCAGCACCATTGGACCCAAATGATTATTAAACCTAAAATACAAATATTAGCTTGGTTGGAATGATGCCATTTGCTACAGATGAGGATCTGCCTCTTTGTGCCTCAGAGCCCCATCTATAAAAAAGGAGTAATAAGAATTCCCTAACTGAAAAGAAGTTTAGGAGGAAAAAGTTATTAAAGTGTGTCTGGTACACAGACAACATGGTGATAAAAAACACAGAGAAACCTAGAAATGTTATGCGCAGCAGTGGTCCAAAAAAGTGACCAAGACTGGGATTCATAAGGAATGGGATTGTCAGTTATGTGGAGAATATTATAATGCCTTTTTGTAAATCAGTTTCATGGCTGCGTGGAATACCGTGTGGAGTACTGATCACTGCACAAGCTGAGACGTATGTTGCAGAACAGAACGTTTGTCAGGTCTGAAATGGGCCACAGGAACACATCAATTTTGACAAAACTTCCAGCAGAAGCTTGTCTGGATTCCTGCCTCCCCAAAGGCCTCCTTGGCTCCTTGATAGCCTGTATGGTGCTGAAGAGCCCACGGTCCTCGGCACCCTGCCTTGAAGCTCTGTCAAGCCACTTGGGTAGCTGGGGCCAGAAATGTTAATGTAATTCTGTTTTGATTCAGCCACAGAAGAGCTTTCTGAAAATGAAAATTTTGCTTATCAGACTTTTTGTTTCAGTTTGGAATGAAGTTTTTTTATGGCACTGTGAAATTTCCTGTGGGAGGTAGTGATGGGGTATGCCAACCCCTACAGTGAGCCCACAGGGGTTAATGAGCTGCTGTGGGGCCACTCAGCCCCACCCTGCTACACCTCCATTTGCTGCCAGGTAATGAAGGGCCAGTAAAAAAGAAAGAGGACAGCTTAATTTCTGGCTGACTAGGGAGGAGGACAGACCTCCTATCTTTTGCTCCCTGTGGAAAGGACCATCCCAGAACCTCTGCAGAGTTTGCTGATGGCCAGAACCCTCCTGAGGAAGGTAGGCCTGGCCCAGGACTACTGAGTTTGGTTTAGGGACTATTTCTTTGCTTTACTATAGAAAGGACTATTGGAGTGTCTGGAACAAGGCTGAGGGGCCTACCAAGCATGTTGCAGGGAACCTCTGCTGTGGAGGAAATGGAACTGCCTCAAAAAACTATGGATTTTTGCACCCCCAACTTGATTCTCCCCTGTGGTTTGTCTTTGATCCAGAAGAGTGCAGTCTTAGAGGTATATTCCAGTTCCTTCACCGCTCCAGTGATGAGAATGAACAGAGACCTAGAAAAACCCTAAGGGGAAGAAAGACTGCAAAGACTGGGATTGTTTACCTTGGAAGGGAGACAAAGAGGGGACATGATAAAAGTTGATAAAATAACAAATGGTCTAGCGAAGGTAGATCTCAACACGTGAACAAGGGGATGTTCAATGAAAGTATAAGATGGGGGAAATTCAGAGTTGATAGAAGGAAATATTTTCTCACACAGAGCGTAATTAGCCTGTAGAATTCATTGCCACTGGATGTCATTGAGGCCGGGACCTTCACAAGATTCAAAAAGGGAGTGGATCTTTATATGGCAAGAATATCCAGAATTATAATAGTTAATATTAACTTGCATTTCAGAAAGGATATAAAGCCTTATACTCTAGGGTTTAAAATAGCCTTTAACGGTTAGAGATTAGGAGGAGACCTTCATGGGAGACAGAATATCCCATGTCTGCATAGTAAGAGGTTTCTTGCATCTACCTCTAAAACATCTGGTGCTGACTACTGTCAGAGACACAGTACTGGAGTAGATGAACCATGAGTCTGATCTAGCTTGACAATTCCTATGTTCCCATTAAATAAATAAAAGAAATGTCTAAGTAATTTTATTTAGCCCTTCTTCTTTATCCTGCTGGGTTATTTACTTATATTATTATTAACATTCTTATCGTGAAACTGACTTCATTTATTTCCATTGTCCACACTAAGTGACAGACAAGGAGCAAAAGCATAAGCAGTGACAGGCAAATTGGATTTTTACAAATTCTTTCACCTCTAATAATTGAAGTTGTTAGTGATGTAGGGAAATAAATGTGTATGTTTTTAGCATAGGTTGTAAATTGAGAGTGTTCCTTAAATAATGCTTTCAATTAAGATTTTTAAATAAGTATTTCAATTATAATATATTCATTGAGTTTTTGTCTGCATGGCTCTCCTTATGGAAAAATTAATTTGAGAAAGCCTTGGAAGCAGCTAGAAACAGGGACTTGCCCTCAGCGAATGAAAGATTATTCTATTAATGCAACAGTTGTAACTGGATCACCTTCTGGGGAGGTTTGGTGGGGGTATAGTTTCTGTGGAACCAGGGGAAGTTGGCGTTCTCTTGCATGCTCATGCTGTTTCAGTGAAGTTCCCTTTAATTAACCTCTCAATAAAAACTCATTTGTTGGTGGTGTGGGGGTTTTTTGTTTCTTTTTTTGTTTCTTTTTTTTTTTTTTGTATCTTTCCTCTGGACTCTTTAATACTTTTCTTCCCAAACAGGGCCAAATTTTAACCCTTGTGTCTTCACTGGAGTTAACGCAAGGATGAATTTGGCCTTATGGGTTTATAAGAACTGATGGACATGTATCTGCTACATAGAAGTTAAAGATTGGGAAAACCTATTATGTCATCTGTTCTGTCATCCTACCAGTACAGGATTGTTCCCTGGAGTTCTTTTTCCAGGGTCATTTAAAAGAAATTTCAAATGAAATAACATCTGTCCCTTGAGACAGTATTCCACAGTCTAAGACATCTCACTGTCAAAGAGTTTTCCTGATTTTCACTGTACTGTTTCTCTTATTTAATAACAGCCCGTTACTCCTAGTTATAACGTCTTGTTTCACCCTCATTAAATTCTCTTTATTTCTGGTGTGTAAACTTGTCTAGTATTTATAGACTGACTCTAGTTGTTTTCCTGTACACAAGAAGCAAAATGTGCACTTTGCAGTCTAGGTTGTTTTCATTTCATATTATGGAAAATGAGAGAAATAAAGAATAAACATCAAGTCTCAGTGCGAGAGAAAACAGGGTGGCTCATGGTGTGACATTCTGCTGCTTAATAAACCCAAATTGACAGCTGACTCACACCGGCATCAGGGAGTCTCCCCTACATTTAAAGGAGCAGCACACAGAAAACAGAATGACATCTCTCTCCTTTCATTTTCATAGTGGCATATCCCACAGTTCTCTTCCTCCCTCCCTTAATTATATATATATATATATATATATATATATATATATATATATATAGGCTTGACAGATTTCAGTTTTTATTTTTTATAATTTTGATAGATGATATCCATGTTTATTTTTAAGCATTGTTTATATTTTATCCGTTCAAAACTTTCATAGCTGCGGGAAATTTTGGGAGGTCTGACCATTATTTAATGACAGCAGATGTTGAAATTCAAAAAGTTAAAGCTTTATAACTGTTAAAACTCAAATTGTCAGCATCACATGTCAAAATATACAACGTAGATATCCTTAAACCAAACTCTAATAAGTTCTCAAGCTCCATATTTAACTTCGCCTATCTGTAAATTTTGATTATTTATCAATGGAAATAGTTTTACAGTTGGTTTGCGGCTATGGTGAAATCGACATTTACTGCTTTTGAAAAATCTAATCCATCCAAGCCTAATTATATAGGTCTTTTATTGCTCAAACCCTCCATATGCTGAGCACTCTGATCCTGATCTAGGAAAGCACTGAAATCAATGGGTTTATCCATGTGCTTAAAATTAAGCACACCCTTAAGTGCTTTGTGGGACCCAGGCCAGAATGCCCAGCACCTTGCAGGAGCAAATCCTTAATCTTCCTTCTTCAGTCAGTCCCATCTGATTACAGATTTAATAGTCACTTGGTAGTATGTTCACATGCAACAACTCCTGCTAAGCTCCACATGTGAAAATCTGGATGTAAAGCTTTCCTCTTATTATCTTATAACCACCTGAATAATGGAGGGGGAAGGTTAGGCAAATTAATTTTTTCTATACTGGAGCAGTTAGTTAACCAGTTAGTATTGTCTTCTACTGTTCTTAGCCATATGGAGAAAATAAATTGGATTTCCTGTTACTACTTGAGTCATCTTTTTGCTTTTTGGCTCAGATTGTTTGGTTTGGTTTTTTTGGTGAATATGTTCAAAGTCTTAATATATGAGCACGTGGTATTCCAGATAGCAAGGAATGCGTGTTTTAGCATTGCTGCAGTATGCTTGAAGGGCATTCATTTACCACCCCCCACTCTGACTTCAACCTACTTAAAGACATGGTATCAAGACACACGTTTAAAAGCAATATTCCCCTGTTTCCTGCTGAAGGTCAAAAGGGACATGAGGCCATTAGCTGGTAATTATTTTTTCATGATTAAAAAAAAAGAATGCAGGTTGTGTTACATTAACAAAGAATGTATTTTTTTCTAATGTTTGCTTTTGACCCTGTGTCTATCATATTTTGCTGCAGGTGACTGAAGGCTTGGAATAGCTACCCGTCTCACTGTTCCCCTAAGCTGTAGGGAACAAGTACTCTTAGATGAGGAAGAAATTTACTTTTCTAAAAATATTTTCCCTTTAAAAAAAAAAAGTGGTGAAGTGAACATGTATTTTGAGGAACTCACCAGATGTCTATATGACCAAGACTGTATCGATTTTAGAGGGGGAAAGTGTTACATCTGTCTGTTTTCTGGCTTCAAAATACCATATTAATCTTGACTTCAGGAGGATATTCTGACAGAGCCACTATCTTAGATAAACCATTTAGTCTCCATTCAGTCTAGTAAAGAGTACTGAGTGTCTCACTGCACACTGATGTGACTCTAGCTGATAAATCAGTCGGGCTGAGGATCTTTTTTCTCTCTGCCCTCCCTTCACTACATTAATATTGATTATTTGGAAGTAACTCTGTCCCAAGGAGTGGAAGTAGATACGCCTCATTGCCTTGAACAATTCTTTTGCCTCTATTGGGATGGTACAAGGTAAATTAATAGTGTGCTTGCAGACACTAGATAATGTACTTGCTATTGATAGAGTGAGATAACATGAGTAACTTCAACTTTACTTAAAACAAAGCATTAATTTTCCAAGGCCACTAGGATATATGCAACCGCTTGGCATAACCTATACAGTTTTAGCTTTTAAATGTGCAGCACTCATGTTTTAGAAAGCAAGGTAGAGGTTTGTTTGTTTGTTTTTGTTTTTTGTGCCAGATCTATGTGAGAAACGTGGTATTTAATTCACTGCTTGCTGTTCTGGGCTTTCCTGTGCCTTTAATCTGTGTCCTTTCTGGAGGTTTGCAAGCAAGGGAATGCCTCTGATACTAAGGAAATGATGCACAGTAAAATTGTTCCCAGTGGTCCTTGGGCTGTGGTAAAAGTTAATAAGGAACTTTGTAAATACTAAACCTTAAGATTCTGTTTTAAAACAAAATAAAATGAAACATCAATGTAAGGAAAATGCACAGGCTCAACTGGAATTCATTTGGAGGATTGTGAATGATGGATAATATGATTTCACAAATAATGGAAGTGCAAATGTCATGCTTATTTGTGAAAATATCCATCAATCTCCCAAGGATTTTGTGAGGTTTATTAAATTGATGCTTGTAGAGTACTTAAGCACCTTTGGATGAAAGGTGCTACTCCAAGGAAGTGCTACGTACCATGATCATTATATCTGAGAAAAGGTGGGTGAGATAATATTGGACCAATTTCTGTTGGTGAAAGAGACAAGATTTCGAGCTCCATGTGATGTTGTGAGGATCACCCAGACCAGTAAGGGATTCTCTCACTGCCTTATAACTTTGATTGCCTTAATGCTAGGTAGCTATGGTTCAGAAGCATGACACCAGTAGCCACCCTACAAGCATAAATGTCTCAACCTGGCTCCCACAAGGTTTGCAGAGTGACCTCAACAGCCTTTCTAGTTTGGAGTCTCCCCAAATCCGTCTGCCCCAAGTTCCTAACTACTAGACACTCAGACTTTTCCCCTCTGGTTCCTCGCCCCCGATGGAGTGAATCCTGCCCCCAGTTATCAGTTCACTTTGCCCACCCCCCCATGCCACACAGTTTGCACACTAGAGACCTGGTTGGAGTAAAATAAACAAATAGTTTATTTAATAGAAAAGTCACAGACTCAAAGTTGAAATAGCAACGGAAGCAAATACATACACGTTACACAGAAAATAAACATAAAGATGCAACATCCGGTTTTATACTTAGATAAAACTCCTCTTTCTAATCCAAGCTACCTTTTGCCTGTGAACTGTCTCCCACGTGCCCCCTCTCATAGAAGGGATCCAGCATTTCATGGACACCACCCACCTAGATTCTGGCCCTCAGTTTCTGGATAAAAACCCTCAGACACAAGCCTCCTTTTAAAAGGCGTTTTTACTTTTTTGTTTTGTTTTCTCCTGGCATGATGACTCCTGGTGAATCAGGGTGGGGGAAATGCCCTCTTTTCTTAGGGCTTGTCTCCACTACTGATGGGATCGATGCTGTGGTGATCGATCCACTGGGGGTTGATTTAACGGGTCTAGTGTAGACCCGCTAAATCGACCACCAGTCGCTCTCCCAAGTCGACCCAGTACTCCACCGGAATGAGAAGAGTTAGGGGAGTCTTAGCCATGGTCTACACTAGGAGTTTAGGTCGAATTTAGCAGCGTTAAATCGATTTAACCCTGCACCCGTCCACACGACGAAGCTCTTTTTTTTTACTTAAAGGGCTCTTAAAATCGATTTCCTACTCCACTTCCGACAAGGGGATTAGTGCTGAAATCGGCCTTGCTGGGTCGAATTTGGGGTACTGTGGACACAATTAGATAGTATTGGCCTCCGGGAGCTATCCCACAGTGCTCTATTGTGACCGCTCTGGACAGCACTCTCAACTCAGATGCATTGGTCAGGTAGACAGGAAAAGGCCCACGAACTTTTGAATTTCAATTTCCTGTTTGGCCAGCATGGCGCGGAACGATTGTCTGCCGTTGCCCTGACGGAGGGAGGGGCGACTGACAACATGGCTTACAGGGTTGGCTTACAGGCAATTAAAATCAACAAAGGGGGTGGCTTTGTGAGAAACAGAATGGACCCCTCAAGGATAGAACTCAAAACCTCAAGGTTAGAACTCAAAACTGGGTTTAGCAGACCGTTAGTTTCACGGAGGGAGGGAGGAGGAAATGAATACAAAACAAATCTGGTCTATTTCTTGTTTTGATCCACTTCATCTATCTTTATACATCTTGCTGGCAGCAGACTGTGCAGTACGACCACTAGCCGTCATCATCTCCTGGGTGCTCGGCAGAAGACGGTGCAGTATGACGACTAGCCATCATCTTCTGCTAGCTGCTGATAAAAAGACAGTGCACTGCCAGTAGGACTGAATCGCCATGAGACAAAACTTAAAAGGGAAATGACCTGGCTGAGTCACTCCCATGTTTGCCCAGGAGCCCCTGACCTCATTGAGGTTGGTTAAAAGAGCACCCAGGACTACGTCGATGACGGCTACCAGTCACACTGCACTCTCTGCTGCCAAAAGGCAATAAACTGCTGCTGCGTAGCAATGCAGTACCACGTCTGCCAGCACCCAGGAGACATACGGTGACGGTGAGCTGAGCGGGCTCCATGCTTGCCATGGTATGGCGTCTGCACAGGTAACTCGAGAAAAAAGGCACAAAACGATTATCTGCCCTTGCTTTCATGGAAGGGGGGCCTGACGATATGTACCAGAACCACCCGCGACAATGTTTTAGCCCCATCAGGCACTGGGATTTCTACCCAGAATTCAAATGGGCAGCGGAGACTGCGGGGACTGTGGGATAGCTACCCACAGTGCAACGCTCCGGAAATCAACAGTTGCCTCGGTACTGTGGACACACTCCACCTACTACATGCACTTAGAGCATTTGTGTGGGGACACACACTATCGACTATATAAAAACACTTTCTACAAAACCGACTTCTATAAATTCGACCTAATTGCGTAGTGTAGACATAACCTTAAGCTCTCCCATTGTCCCAGCGCACTGTGGACCCCGCGGTAAGTAGATCTAAGCTATGTCGACGTGAGTTACGCTACTAACGTAACTCAAATTGCGTAGCTTAGATCAACTTTTCCCTGTAGTGTAGACCTGCCCTTAGTTTTTTAAGACTGGGATTTTCTTTTCAGTTTCAGTGACTTTCCATTAACTTGAATGGTCCACCAAGTGGCTTGGGAGAAGCCTCTCCCTGTTTTGAGGGGTATCAGAAACTGTAGTACAGGTCTTGAGCACAGTTTTCATGTACATAAATGTATAGGATTCATACCCACAATCTGCATACACATCTAATAGTGACCCTCCAGTTCAGAACAGTACAAGCTTTCATAAAGATCTCACTTAACATACTTTTATAGGATACAATAACCTTGTAATAATCAGTTAATTCAGTTGTTTGTTCTTTGGTGTTCAGACCCTCTGTTTTCCCCCCTGGGGTGTCCGGATCCTGATTGTCACCCCACCCCTTGTGAGTCTGATGCTGAAGAAGAGCTCTGTGGCAGTGGAAAGCTTGTCTCTTTCACCAACAGAAGTTGGTACCTCACCTAGGATTACCATACATCCAGGTTTTTCAGGACATTGCTTCTTTTTTGGTCCTTTTCCCTCTGTCCCCGTGGATTTTTCAGATAAGAGGCAATATCTCGTTTTTTTGCAGGGCAGATGTTGGAGCTCAGAAAGAGCCCCATTTGGTCCCTCCCCTGCATCCGCATCTGATTGGTCCCTCACACCCCACCAGATCCCGCCCACCCAGACCCTGGTTCCCAGCCCTGGGGAGGGGGAGAGCTCCGCAGGGAGGCGCTGACTGACGGCTGATGCGGCACTGGGTCTGCACCAGGTGCCCAGCCACCATGACAGGGAGTGACACTGCCCCCCCACTTCAAGAGTGAGGCCCCCAGTACCCCCGCCAGCATACCCGGGAACTCTTCCCTGAACACACACACCCCTCTGATACCCCCAGCTGTACCCACTCCAGCTTCCCCTCCCCCTGCCCCACCTCTGGCAGTGTACTCTTTTTGGGAACCTGAAACACGGTAACCCTAACCTCACCCTCCTTGTCTCTCTCATATCCTGGGACCCACACAGCTACAACAACACTGGAGGCAACAATATTATATTTATCAGAGTCAACAAGCAAGAAATCAGGACATTTGAGGAATCAGCTCTGTTGGACTGAATAAAGAAAATGGCATATTTATTTGTGGCAGGCCAGATCAGAATATCTTCCAGACTAGATGAATCCTGTAGGTACTTGTCTGTGTGTGCCAGTCTACATTGCCACTGCTGAAAAGGTTCTTCTCACTTTTTACTGCTCTACTAAATAATTAAATGTAGAAGCAAAAACCTAGAGAATTTGCACCTGCGCAGCATGCGATGAGAGAATGACTCAAGTGAACAAAACACTTCCTGCGCTAGGAGTTTCAGACTGTTAATTTAAACTGATTTTACTGCAATCATTTGTATTATCCTAGCACCTAGAAGACCCAATCAGGGCCTAGGACCCCATTGTGCTAGGCGCTGTACAAATACAGAACAAGGAGACGGCCCCTTAGATTTATAATCTAAGTTGTTTGTAAAATAAGTTATACACAAGGGTTCTGTTCTCACCATGCCTAGGAGAGGTGGGGTATCCACAAAGGAGCCAGTTACAGCTTCCTGATCCTAGGGGCATCCTGCCCCAAGGGCATAGTTTAGAGGAGCCCAAAGGCTCCTGTGAACTTGACCTCAGTGCACTGACTCCCAAGGAGCCACCTGCCAGCCAGGGATTGTCAGAGCAAGCTGCATTCCAACCACACCCCCGCTCACCTCCACTCTACGCTATGCCAAATGGTGGGATGGGAGTGGTCCCAGGCTGGCTATGCCTAGTTCTGCCATGCAGGCATTCCCCCTTTATTGGGGGGATCAACAGCTCACTATTTAAGCAGCACCGCAAAAGGGTCATTGCAGGCCTCGGAAGTGAACCCAAGTTATCCATGGTAGGAACTGTTGAAAAATAAAGTTCCAGTAACCTAAGAGGTGAATGGAAATGTTTTGTTCCTTTGGGTAGCAACTTGCAAAGGTTGATGATGCCCATAATTAGCAGCCGGCAGGTGCAGTTTCCTAATCTACATGCAAAATTGCAACAACAGCACCTGCAAATTAGAACCTAAATGTTCAGTGTTGGACTCGGATGCCTCAATTTATGGGAACCCCAATTTGAGAGACCTTAACGGGGCCTGATTTTCAGAAGGTTAATACTGAGCAATTTCTAAAAATCAGGCACATTTAAGATGCCAAAAACACAAAATCACTTTTGAAAATGTAAGTGTGACGCGGGCAGACAAGGCGCCAGCTCATGGCAAAGCCCCAAGCTTCACTGGATGCTTACCAGTGCATGGCAGGAAGCCGGCCCAATGCACTTGTGTATTAGTATAGATCAAAGTAATTGTTAAATGTATAAGAGTGTATTTGGTGCTTAAACTTCATGAAAACAATTGGGATGTTACATGCATTGTTTTCACTTATCTGTATCCTGTTATAATGTAGTAGCAACATTTACATTGTGTTATCCCTGTAACTAAATAAGCCATCAAATGAGAAAGAAGCCTTGTGGAATGCAAATGAAGAACTTTAACAGAAAAGTGCTAATTTCAAAGCAAGTGGTCATTGTGTGTCATGATCGGAGGTCAAAGACTAGATGCATTCCTCACTCTTCATCATCAAAGGAAGAGCCCACAAGACAGTGGAGAAATTCTCCAATCTCCATTTTGTGTGCCTAACCTCTATTCTGAATAAGCAGGGGTCACACCACCCTAAGATGGAAGCTGTAGATCCTGAGCATGGGCGGTACAGAAGTAGGAGAAAGAGCACAAAAGTAGGCCAGTTAAAATTGGCAAAAAGCCAAGTAGGGTAAAGTCAAATGAGGTCATCATAACTCTGAGGCAAACAACAGCAGTGAGCATGTGCAAAATGAGATGATATTTGGCATGTGTCCAAGAACAACATTCTAAAAAGCAGTGCCCTCACAGACAGTCAGGAGAGGAGCGGACAAGAGCTGCAAAAGGAATGAGAAGAGACAGAGAAAGCAGCAGCAGCAAACAGCAGATAATGCAGCAGATCCAATGGATAGTGTAAACCTGCTAGTTTTAATGACAGTTTAGCAGAGAATAATGTGGTATTAGTGTTAATATGGGTATGGTTGAGATGTATATGTGTGTTCATCGTATTTTACTTATGTAAAACTTGAAGTATAACGTAAGAAGGGCTGTCAGTGATCTACTGCAGGCTGGCCATCTGCAACAGAGCACACCACTTAGAATCACGTAAACTGTATGCTACTGTAGTTTAAATGCTCTTTAATATGTAGTAAGGGATTTTTGTCTGATTTCTCTTTTTAGATTACAGTGTAGCAGGTATTATTAATTACATTAATAAAAATACTTTGTTTTGGAAAGCATACTGCCAGTGTAAATTACTTTATCAGAAGGTTATAGCCAGGTCCTTCAAGTATTTCTTTAACTACCCTGGAGATCCATAACCCAAGAAGAACAGATTAAGGGGGTGATAGGCAGGTTATTCTAGGAGTGCCCCAAAGCCTAAAATTCAGAGTAATACATATGGGTAGGGACCCTGTCATCTTGTTTTCTGTGAGAAGAAACCATAAGATCCTGCATCTCTGGACTGTTTGGATTCTAACAGGGTAGAATAACTGTACAAAAAGACAGAGATCCCCAGAGTTATTCTGTGTAGCCCTGAGAGCCTTTTTGTAAACTGGCAGAGTATTACATCTCTGTTACTATTTGGGATTACAAACCATGAGTCATCTGTACCTATAATTTACCTGCTTTAACCTCTCAATAACTCTTATCCCTTTTTCCTAGTTGAACCTTTAGATAGTTTATTACAGAATTGGCTACAGGAGTTGTCACTGGTGTAAGAACTAAGGAATCAATTGATCTGGGGTATGTTACTGGTCTCTTGGGACTGGAAGCAACCTGAATGTGATGTGATTTTTGGTGTAAGTGACCGTTGTCACTAAGTCCAGTTTGTCTGGGTGACAAGATAGACTGGAGAGTCTAAGGAGACTGTGACTCCATGATAAAACTATTGTAATACTTTGGGAGTTCACATTTGTTACTGGTTTAGTGAGCTCTAATTATAGAACACACCACCAGTTTGGGGTGTCTGCCCTGCTTTTGACAGTCTGCCATGAGGTTGGCACTCACAGTCATGAGTCACTCCAGACAGTGGGACAGTACGCAATGGGACACAATTGCATTTTTCATGCCTAATTTATTTTAAAATCAGACTCACTTTCTGTTCTCAAAAGAAAGGGGAAGAGAGTGAACCCCTAAATTTGGTTGCGGGTGGGGGAAACAGGGAGAGCAGGAGACAATGAAACTGCAGTTACAGGAGTCAGGGCTGATTGTGGTTTTCCTCACATTGGTATAAGTTGGGAGTGATTCCATGGAATAAATCTCATACAAATGAGATCAGAATCAGGCCCTGACTCTTTTGGGGTCATCTGCTTTTTTTTTTCCATTATGGCTGAAGATTTGCTATCTCTTTAGCTGTATGTGACCAGCGCAGGTAAAAGCTGGCAGGCCAAGTAATCTGTGTGTGATCCTTAAAGGCATGTTGAGAGGCATTGCAATTGTAATCAGCACAGTTAATTTATGTGTGGGCATCAATGAGATGCTAAAAGGGGTTAATAGGCTAGGCCCATTCATTTGTGTTGATAAGAAATCAAGGAAGAAGCTGTGTGTATGTTTATGTCTGTCTATATCTTGTAACTTTAATTAACCTGGAGATCAAATATGTATATATACTGCATGAATCTAATGAATATTGCCTATATTGTCTTCAGTTTATCTATCCCTGTTATAATGAATGACCAGCAATTGCCTGAGATCAATCAGTGTAGCTGGGTTACCCATGTCTGCATAGGAAATAGAATGTGGGCTCCACAGTGAGGACTCTTTGGACACATGCTGGGCTCTAAACACTTGGCTGCCTGTTTCAGCTATAAAAGAAAAACCTCAGGCATGATCCTGCCATCTCTGGTCTGCTGAACCTTAACAGTGAAAGTCTGAGCCATTGGCAGGAGAGCCCCAAGTAATTACTTGGAATACCCTGAAAGACTCATGGAAAGACTCTACCAAACTCTACAGCTAAATTGTCACTTGGACTCTGCTCTTTTGGGATGATCCAGAGTGTCTTATTGCAAGTTAGCAGAGCTGCCATCACTGCTCCTATCCTGACCTACAGGCTCTGACATCCATTGTAATGTACCTGATCCCGTTAACCATTTAATAACGCTGTTTTCTTTTCTTTTATATTAATAAACCTTCCGTTTTTAGTTTACTAAAGGGTTGGCTACCAGTGTGGCTTTGGAGTAAGATCTGAAGTATATTTTGATCTGTGGGGTATGTCTGGTTCTTTGGAACTGAAAGAACCTAATATATCTGGGTTTTGGTTTTAATAATAATTTATCACAGAAGTGTGGTTTGTCTGGATGGTGCATGAGGGGCTAGAGTGCCGAAAGGGGACCGTCTGTGGCTTCCTAATATCTAATGTAGTATGTTGGAAGCACACGTTTGTTACTGGTTTGGTGAAATCTTGTGACAGAGTATACCACCAGTCTGGGGTATATGTCCTGTATTCTGGAAGTCTGACCTGAGATTGACACTCTTAGCTCTGTCCCCTACCAGGCAACATGACACTGTAAATTTAGAGAGATCTTCTGCAGAAACCCAAGGAACTTTTGCTTGAGCTCAATATTTGGCTGAAGTACAGGGATATAACCTTTGGATTAGCAGAACTTGCTAAACTAGACAAAGAAAATCCTGCTGGCCTTACAGAGACAAAAGCAGTTCACTTTATGATGCACTGTCTGCTCTCTCCAGTTCCTTCTCTTTTTTCCTCCCTTTCCCAGTAGGTGAGCACACTTAACAATCTTCAAAGCATCTGAGCACCTTCTTTTTTGAGGTAATACTTCCCCTTTTGCAAGGTGGGGAAAAGACAGGGATAAGTTCCTATAAAGCCAACATGGACCTTCTTAAAACCTCCAGGCATCAGTGCTCCTACCCTCTTGAACCTCTCCTTATCTTCTAACAGTTTGCTTTTTTTAAAGCTTGAGATTTTGAAACCTTTTTTCTTTCTCTGCCTGGAGACATTTCTCTTGCAAGAATGTTTAAATTCTGTCACTCTGCAGGATAAAGGAGCTGATGCATGTTTGTAATTTTAACTATCAATTTATTGTCACATTCTTTGCACAATCCCAGTGCATGTCAGAAAGACAAACTTGAATAGTGTAGATAATCTGATATCTTTACATGGTAGGTGAGAAGATGGTGTTTTGTAGTTACAGGAATGACCTGGGAGCCAGGACTCCTGGGTTTTAGACCCAGCTGTACCACTGATTTTCCTGTGTGACCTTGGCAAGTCCATTTAGGGCCTGGTTTTCAGAAATGCTGAGCCACTGCAGCTCCCATTGGACATAATCCTCACTCTACTGAAGTCAGTAGGAGCTTTGCCATCGACTTCGATGGAGCCAGGAGATCAACCATTGACTTCAGGGAGAGTTGTGGGTGCTCAGAAAATCAGGTGTGTTGTGAGGGTAAACTAATGAAGGTGGTTGGTAAAACTCAGAGTAAGTGCAAAATATTCTGTCCCATATTCACTGAGTTTGAAGAACGGTTTGGTTATAAACACTTTCTTCCAGATGAATTAACTTGATCCAGTCGGTCAAGAATGCGTTATTGTAATGCCAAGAGCTCTAGAAGGTATTTTCGGTATCCACTGACCTGCTCATTGGGAGGAAATTGTACCACCCTGTCTACAACAAACCTGACCCAGCTCTCTTTGGCAGGAAGTGCCCTATTAATACAATACATGATATGCAATACAGGTGATTTAAAACCACATGAAGTGGCAGGAAAGTTCAAGTATTGTTTCTAGATATTCTGCGTGGAAATAGATTCAGATTCTATTCCGAGGTCTAGAATTCAAGCAGTTAAAGTGAACAGAATATTTTGGGGGCAGTAGAAGGGAATAGATCATTGGAATTTGGTTGCAAGTTATAATTCAGTTGAAATCTCTATTTCAACTTTTTCTGTATCAAGACAAACTAGTATGGGCCTGATTCTCCTTTTGCTTATGCCAATGTAAATCAGAAACAAAGTCAATGGAGTTACACCAGTGTAAAGCTGATGTAAAAAGAGCTGAATTAGTCCCTATACATTTAAAATAATTTTTTGCATTTAATACTGAATTACGCCTCTGATCCAGCAAAATATTTGCACATATCTTTATCTTTAAGTATGGGAGTAGATTCATTGACGTCAATAGGACTGACTACTCATGCTAAATGCTAAAAACATGACATGAGTAAGTGCTTTGCTGGATCAAGGCTGTGATGTAGATGTGGTACAAGAAATGAAAAAGGAGTTATTAGTAAGTCATATTGTTTCAGTGAATGATGCATGCTTCTGCAGCTTATACAGAGGCTGGGGAATGGGTACAAACCAATACACAGGTGTATACCTGGACAGCAATGTAGCTAGAAATTTTAATAAACTGGCTGAAATTCATGTTTAGTCCTGTACATTGCAGGATAGGAAACTTCAAACAGCAAGGAGCAAATCCCCAACAGGCATAAATCAGATTTACACTAGCTAAGGACCCGACCCTAAAAGTTTGCTTGATTCTTAATCTAACAAAACCAAACAAAAGTTTCTAACAGCAGAAGAAATGAGATCACCACCCCTCATCCACTCTTGAGTGCTAATTGTTTTACCATGCCAGGTTGTAAATAGAGCTGGTCAAAATTTTTCATTTCAAATATGTTGTTGACAAAAAATGGCCTTTCAGTTTCTTTCTTAATTTTCTAGATTTTTGACCAGCACATCCCCCCGCCCGAAAGTTTTGGTTTTTGAAAACTGAAAAGTTTTCAGTTTTTCATCAAATAAACAAATACAAAAACTCTCTGGAAATTTTCTTTGAATTGTTGAGGCCAAAAACTTAGCATGATTCAAAAAGGGATTGAACATGTATCTGGTTAATAAGGATATCTTCAGTGATCATTGAGATGGGTTCCCCCCAGGGTGCCACTTGGAACTGGGGAACCATTGAGCCCCCTGACCCACCAGTCTGGTCTCCCTCTCATACTAAACTGCTGTGACAAGCTGCAAAGCCCTCCAGCCTGCACTTTTACTAGTATTCATACAGGTAGGACACACCCAGTGGCGCTTATATGCAGGCTCTCTGACCAGCCCTTGAACAGGCAGGCTACAGTTAAGGCAACTCCCAGCTCCCCAGACACGCAGCCCATCTGGAGTATAAACCCAAAATTATACTGTCTTATGCTGCAGAGGAAACTATACAGCGTAAGCTCAAAAAAAATGGAGAGGAAAAATGGAGAGGAATATGCAACAGCCTTTCGCCCCTGAGTTATGATTCACACATGCTTCACTCCAACTCTCTGGTTTAGATAAAGCAAAACCAAGTTTATTAACTGCAAAAGATAGATTTTAAGTGAGTATAAGTGATAGCAAACAGATCAAAGGATTGGCCAGGAAGAGAGAATCGTGGCCACTGGGAGCTGCGGGGGGCCATGCCTGCAGACAGTCAACATAATGTCTCACAGCCCACCAGTGGATTACTCTAATGGGCCGCATGCCGAAGGTTGCTGACCCCTGATCTAGATTGAAAGCATCTTGTCTAGTGGGCGTTACCCAGGTGTAACTACATTTGAAATACAGATACATAGTCAATATTTATAACTTCAGTTAAAAATGATACATGCATGCAAATAGGATAATCATATTCAACAAATCATAACTTTTTCAGTGACACCTCAGATGACTTATCTTGGATAAAATACATTATTATTATATCATAATAATATAATAATAATGTTACTGTGAAGAAAATATGGGTACAGTGTCACAATCATAATTAATGTTAACCAATACTGGAAGAAATATTAAAGTTTATGTGTAAGGGTTTAATCCAGTCTCCTACTGTTAGCGATCAAGCAGATTATCCCCCAAAAAGCCTAATAGAAAGGTTTTCACATCGTCCTTGAAGCATCTGTGGCCACTGTTGGAGACAGAATGCTGGACCAAATAGACCCGGGGCCTGAGCCAGTCTGGCAATTCCTATGTTTAGTTTCTCTGGTAGTTTTTCCCAAATAATACTTACCATTTTCCAACAAGCTCTAGTTAGAAATATACGTTGTGTACAAATCTCACAGGCTGTGATGGGAGCTGTGCCCCTGTATCTGAGAGCAGAATTTGTTGTGTAGACTTTTTCCTTCCACAGACAACTATAATTCTTTTGATTCCTTACTCTTGTTTTATTCTTATTCTTTGTCAGTAGTTTCGTGGCCTTCTCTGAGCCATTCAACCAATACCTTGTTTTATTTGCAGAAAAGCTGCCACTCCTCTTTCTCTGTTTCTCCATGTCTGTTCCTCTCCTGCAGTTTTCCCCTACCTATCCACACTGTTACCCTTTTCCCCACCTTTCTCATCCTTTAGCCAAGCTCTTTTAATCTTTCCTTGAAAGTCAGTCCCTCTGAGTCTCTGATAATTTTTGCTCCCATTCTGTGAACAATCTCTAATATACTACTGGCAATACGGTGCCCAGAACTGAATGCAGTTTCCCAGGTGTGGATGCACAGGGACACTGTCATAAATATAAAGGGAAGGGTAAACCCCTTTAAAATCCCTCCTGGCCAGAGGAAAAATCCTCTCACCTGTAAAGGGTTAAGAAGCTAAAGGTAACCTCGCTGGCACCTGACCAAAATGACCAATGAGGAGACAAGATACTTTCAAAAGCTGGGAGGAGGGAGAGAAACAAAGGGTCTGTGTCTGTCGGTATGTTGCTTTTGCTGGGGATAGACCAGGAATGGAGTCTTAGAACTTTAGTAAGTAATCTAGCTAGGTATGTGTTAGATTATGATTTCTTTAAATGGCTGAGAAAATAGCTGTGCTGAATAGAATGACTATTTCTGTCTGTGTGTCTTTTTTGTAACTTAAGGTTTTGCCTAGAGGGATTCTCTATGTTTTGAATCTAATTACCCTGTAAGGTATCTACCATCCTGATTTTACAGAGGTGATTTCTTTACTTCTATTTACTTCTATTTCTATTAAAAGTCTTCTTGTAAGAAAACTGAATGCTTTTTCATTGTTCTCAGATCCAAGGGTTTGGGTCTGTGGTCACCTATGCAAATTGGTGAGGATTTTTACCAAACCTTTCCCAGGAAGTGCGGTGCAAGGGTTGGGAGGATTTTGGGGGGAAAGACGTGTCCAAACTACGTTTCCCAGTAAACCCAGTTAGAGTTTGGTGGTGGCAGTGGATATTCCAAGGACAAAGGATAAAATTAATTTGTACCTTGGGGAAGTTTTAACCTAAGCTGGTAAAAGTAAGCTTAGGAGGTTTTCATGCAGGTCCCCACATCTGTACCCTACAGTTTAGAGTGGGGGAGGAACCTTGACAGACACAGAAGAGATGTTACTTCCTGCTTTGTGATATGTTGGCTTTGTGTGTGCAGCTGAAATTACACTTTCATTTTTTTGCAGCCATATTTAATTTAATTTTCTGTCCGCTATCACCTCTAGGTCTCTGTCATCATTATTCCTTCTCAGGTTTCTCCCTCCCTTTGAACTGGGTGGTTTTTGCTAAGATGCACCAGTATTAAAACGTGCCTTTTTTTTCAATGTTGAATCTTGCTTTCTTTTTTTCTGCCCATGTTTCTAGTCTCTCTAGTGCCCTTTATATTATTTTCCATCCCAGCTGATGTTTGCAGCTCCTCTCAATTTAGTATGGCCTACAAACTTCGTTAAGATGTTGCTTCCAAATAATTAATAACAGTATTAAATAAAATGGGACCCAAAACTAATCACTCCATCACTGCAGCAGACACTTTTCCTTAACTTGGTACATCACCATTTATCATTTCTCACCACCTTTTAGGCAGTGATTCATTATAAAGAACGATCAGAGGGAGACGAGTCTAATTATAGTTTCAGAGGTACCTATCCTGTTGATTCTTTAGGAGAGCATTCTGCTATTCTCTTGAAATGTGTCATTCACACACTGAAGGTTAATCCCTTTGAGAGGCTACAGTTGGCAACATAGATAAGAGACTGCGGCAGCAAACATCCATTCTTTTAGCACTGGCAGGGAAGATGGTGTACAATCAAAATGAAATTCACTGTTCAGAATCAAAATGGGGGTTATGTTAGTCCTGATTTGCTGCTAAATGCCTCCAGGCTCAGAAAGGAGCTAGACATTGGTACCTCGAGCTTGACAGGAAATCTTGAGGCAGACACAAATTTGAAATTCTATTCTGGCCGGCCTCTGGAGTTGGTTGGAATACTTGCAGTAGGTGACACTGACTGGTCAGCGCTGGGGTACTTTCTGTAGCAAGAGTAGGAAATGCTGATTGTAGCCCCCATCCAGCTGAAATGACCTTTCACTGTTGCTAGTATATGGAAACTTCATAGCCATGGAGGCTTCTTCCAGTTTGGGGAGTTAGGGTATGTCTACACTGCAGTTAGGCACCTATGGCTGGCTCGTTCCAGCTGACTCGGGCTCACGGGGCTCAGGCTAAAGGGATGTTTAATTGCGATGTAGACGTTTAGGCTGGGGCTGCAGCCTGAGCTCTGGTATATTCCCCACAGGTTCCTAGAGTCCAGGCTCCAGCCTAGCCCAAAAATCTACACTGCAATTAAAAAGCACCTTAGCCCAAGCCCTGCCATCCCTAGTCAGCTGGCACGAGCCAACTGTGGGTTTTTAATTGTAGTGTAGACATACTCCTAGTTATCCCACATCCAGTGGCTACAGAATAGCAGATTATTGGGCCAGTCTATGGCAACAATAACTTCCAAAAGCTGCATGGTCTCAGAAAAGGGTGCTAGATAGTCCAGACACCATTCAGAAGCTAAAGAGCACAACCAGCTCACAACTTATTTATTTGGCTTCTCCTCCCTTTGTCCCCCAGAAAACACTCAGCTGCAGAAGCCTTTATCTCTTGTTCTGGGGCATTCACAGCAGCCCCCCCCCCCGCCATATTTCCCTTGGTTATGTTGGTTTGTTGGTGACTCAACATCTGCAACTGCCAAGAGCATGTGAGATTCAGAATGGCCATAGATCTGTTGAGCAGGATCCAGGGTTGTGAAAAATGAGAGGGATGGGAATCTAGGTGGAAAAATTAGCCCAGATGTGGGGGGATATTTGGGGTGGTTCATTTTTTTGAACTCTGCACCAACGTAAAGTATATTTGAACTTTTATTTTATACCAGACACACTGGGTTCAATCTTAATCTTAAGTGAATGTAATTTTAACTGTTCTAAAGTCAAAGGGGAGGTGATGAGAACATCTAAGTTGCTGAAATGCCTAGTAAGAACCAATACAAAGTTATAGCTCTGCATAGACACATAGAGGGAAGGAGAAATAGGTGGAGTCATTAGAGATTAGGTAGCAGGGTGTGGCAAGTGGGTGGAATCAATTGTCATGGGATACTGAAAAAGGAAAGAATGGGTGAAGTCATGAATTGCTACAGGGCTAATTAGAATGTAGGCATTCTGGAAAGTAGTCTGGTCAACTGATAACACAGTTCTATGTAGAACTGTATAAAACTGGTTGCTCATCTTCTGTCTTTACAGTTTTCAGAGTAGCAGCCGTGTTAGTCTGTGTCTGTAAAAAGAAAAGGAGGACTTGTGGCACCTTAGAGACTAACAAATTTATTTGAGCATAAGCTTTCGTGAGCTACAGCCCACTTCATCTGATGCAGTGAGCTGTAGCTCACGAAAGCTTATACTCAAATAAATTTGTTAGTCTCTAAGGAGCCACAAGTCGAAGCAAATGTGAAAGCTGCTGCTCAACACTGGAAACAGGTTGTTAGCGCTTAGTGATTACCATATAACAGTGTTTGACTTTATCTAACTCAGAGTTGAAGGGATCAAGTGTCTAGATGATTAGATAGACTAGGAACCAAGTGACTGGATAGACTAAAATCATGAAAACAGATAATTCTTTTAAAGTTAAATGTAAACATTGCCAAGAATTGTTAAAATGCGAGACAGAAAGGACTTGTGCTCATCTCATGTAGTGCAGAAAAACAGTTTGTTTGAATTCTTCAAGATCAAATGTGCAGAGCCTGCAAGTGAGACTTTCTATCCTATCATTGTCAACAAATAAAGCCTGGATGATCATTTAAGTTGCTGTTCAAAGCCTTCCACCAGCTCTTCATTATAGGTTTATTCAGGAGTCTTTGTTTGCCTTCACCACCTAAAATGTCTACTAGATGCTGCAAATAAAGAATCAGAAGGGGGTAGGGAGGAAGAACTACAATCATCATGGCTGATATTAATGTAAGCTTGTTGGTCAATCATGAGAAATGTTCTGCTAGGAAGCATCCATACAGTGAAAATTGTGTTCCTACTTAATTCTATTGATTCCACGTTTGAAAAGAGAACCCTTGAACTTTGTGTGAAAGTTGCTGAATATGCAATCCAAGAATGTAGATAAAAGAATTACAAGAGGGTCTCTGCTGTTTCCTCAGACAATGAAAATGAGGAGTGAACTTCAGGTTTATTATCTGGATGTTGGCTGTCTAAGCCTGGTTGAGAAAGAAGTAACATCTAATACAATGCTAAAGTGCATTTTGGAAGCTCAAACATTCTTCTCCAGCAACCATCAGTCTTGTGGTAGGACTGATGCCCCACATGGCACTCAATGGACCTCTCAGGAAGAAGTTGTATCCAACTACCACAAGTATGTTGAAACTTGCATGGAGCAAGAGAAGGGTTTTGATCAAGCCATAGTATGTATTTTACACACGGTATGTGAAGAAGAAGGATTGACCACAAATTTTTTAAAAGTTAGACTCTCATCCCCACATTTAGGAGCCTGAATGCAAGATGCTGCTAAGGCTTGGCACTTCTGCAATTCTTGGCTACGTCTCTTTTAAAAACCAGCGGAAGGAGTTTTCAGGGGGACTTTACAGATTTCAGGCTGTCTGATGACACCACAGTCACAGTCCCAGTAGAAATTCTGCTTGGTCTGACTAACAACAAGGAACTGGAACCATACATGGACAAAATGTAAAAACAGAGAGGCTATAGACCTTTTCTATTACAGTAGAATGTCAGAGTTACGAACACCCGTATTACGAACTGACCAGTCAACCACACACTTCATCTGGAAACGGAAGTATGCAATCAGGCAGCAGCAGAGAGAAAAAAAGGGAAAAACAAATACAGTACAGCACTATGTTAAATGTAAACTACTAAAAAAACAAAGGGAAAGTTTTTAAAAAAAATTGACAAGGAAACTGTTTCTGTGCTTGTTTCATTTAAATTAAGATGGTTTAAAAGCAACATTTTTCTTCTGAATAGTAAGGTTTCAAAGCTGTATTAAGTCAATGTTCAGTTGCAAACTTTTGAAAAAACCACCATAACATTTTGTTCAGAGTTATGAACATTTCAGAGTTACGAACAACCTCCATTCCCGAGCTGTTTGTAACTCTGAGGTTCTACTGTACTTAGCCAACACGATTCTAAAAACAGAGGTGATAGGCTGAACCCAGAACAGAGAAGAGGCTTTAGTGTGGCTCATGGAACATAATGTTGGGGTTTCTTTCTGTTCTGATATTTAAACTGAACATTCAGATTTCTATCCCCAAAATGTATATAAAGGAGCTCATGTCACAGTTTGCCTTGTCAAAATGCTCTTTTATTTATTTATTTATTTATTTATTGCTTTGTTTGTCTGGAGGGGAGTTATGTTTGTTTTTTTAAAGTGGAAGTTAAAATTCTGGAAGTCAGGGCAGGTGAATTCAGAGCCCTGTTACTTTTGTAAAAGATCTGCACTCCTCTCCAGACAGCTCAGCAGCATTTTAGCCTATGGTTTGCTCATTCTCATTAGCTTTGTCAAAACGTTGTGACAGGCCGAGGGCTGAAAAAGCAAATAAGTTGATAAAAATGTGTCAGTATCTCAGGACAGATACAGAAAAGTGGTGGGCCTAACTAGATGTTAGGCTGGGTCCTCAGTTACTGTGATTTCCTGTTTCCCTTACAGAATTGCAAACATCATTTCGGGCAACGTGGTGTTTTCCAGTGTTTGAGGGATAAATGCATTCATGGAGTGTATTGCAAAAGATAGGTCTCGTCTCTCATTTCACAAAACCGTCACAGGTATCTTCCCCTGCCTCCAGAAAAAGAATCGGAGGTGGGGATGGGATGGGGAGGTCAGTGTTTTGAGGTTGGGAAAATCACAAGAACCCTGGCAAGATCAAGTTCTCACTGTAAATGGAATAGTGGGAGTCTTGATTGTCTATTGCAGTTCTGAGTGCAAGGCCACTGTTAACACAGGATTGCCAGACTGCATCAAACCAGTGATCTGTCTAATCTACTATCCTATCTGCACCAGTGCCCAACCCCAGAAGCTTTAGAGGATGGTGCACAAGATCCTACAATAGGCAGTTCTGGGATAAGTTGCCCCCTATTGTTCAGAAAAGAAATATTATAATACAAATAGGTATAAACACTAGATAAATGTAATCCATGGCTTCTCTCAGCTCCAAAACACTACCAAATATTACAGAAGGATCCAAAGCAACACTCCAGGTGCAAATGCCTTTGACCTTTGGAAATATTTTGATGAGGAGCCAAACTTGGCAGACCCTATCATGTACTAAAATCACTCTTAAAAGCATCCTATCCATCAGGACGGCAATGAAAAGAGAAACATGGAAGAAAAGGTCACATTAGCAAAAAGCAGCTGGCATGATTCCACGAGGTTCATTTTACTTAGTGGGCCAGGGTTCCGCTTTTCTAATTCCCATTCTCAGCCAAAACTTGATGGCACAAATATGAAAGGCATTTTGAGATATATACTGTATCAGGGTGACATTTCAGAGGTGATTTGCAGGGAGTTGCATAAGCACGTTTGTAAATAATAGTTGTCTAACTCTCCAGAGACTGCACTAAACTTTTATTACACCCTCTGCAAACATTACCACTAGGCACTGCAGATTGACTGTACAATATACACACACATACCACATTGCTTTAGTACAAAGACTGAAGCATTTATTAGAGGACAGGATTATAAAATTATAGTCTAAATATTATTAGCTAAACATTAACTGATAAAAAAACCCACCCTGCTTAGTAGGAGACATGTTCTTCCTTCAGTATGCACACAAAGTTCTTGTTACCATTAATGATGATATTTTGCACACCTTCGGCACTTTTATTCCCAGAATCTCAAAGGGCTTTGTAGCCAGTAATTACTTACTCCTCAGAAGACCATTTCAAGTACACAAGAAGTATTAACCCTATTTTACAGGGGGATATGTGGAGGCATAGAGAGAGAGATGAGCCAGAAGCCAGCTGGGATAGTCCCATGGTGATAGTGTCCATGAAGCCCTGAACCATCACAAAAGACTTTCCAGCTCCTATTTTGTATTATAGTGGCATCTAGGAGCTGCATTGTACATACACATAGTGAGGCAGTCCCTGCCCCAAAGAACTTACATGCTAAACAGTGGGAGGGGAAATTGAGCCACAGAGAAGTGACATGTCCAAAGTCACACAGCATGGCCATGGCAGAACCTGGAACAGAACCCAGGTTCCGGCCCTACCCATTAGACCTTGCTGCTTTTCATCTAGATTGCTATTACACTCACTGAGCTCTAAATGGCACCAGCAGCCCTCCTGCAGTAATGACATCATCAGCTCATGGTTGGACAGTGCAGTGTGTCAGGAAAATCTGAACACCAAGACTAGTCCCATTATCACCTTAGCCCAACTGGGGGCCTGATCTTTAATTAAATCAGCATGAACCAAAGGGATCTTTGCCCTGACTCCTCACCCTCCCAAGGCAGAGTTACAGACAAACCAGTGTAAACAAAATCAAACATCTCAGTCCCCGTTTACACCTCCTTAACACTTTCTTGCCTTGTTAATCGCCTCTAACACACACACACACACACACACACACACACAAACACACATGCACACACACACGTCTCACAAGAATCGAGGGACCCAAACACAACCAACCAGCATCCCCACCACCATGGACCACTATAAAACCCAGCCTCTCAGCCAAATTAAGAGGACCATCATAAACACAGCTGCTCCACCTGGGCACCCAAATAAGGACTTCCACAGGGAGTCTACAAAGGTCCTTTTCAGCCGTAGTAGTCCAACTACCCTGTCTCTCAGTGTCTAGCCCTAATCCCAGCACTCCTCACAAAAACATCTCATTCCAAAACCAACCTAAAACTTTCATGCCACTGAAACCCTTCCCAGTCCCATGAGGCTCTGTCATAAATATAAAGGAAAGGGTAAACCCGTTTAAAATCCCTCCTGGCCAGAGGAAAAATCCTCTCACCTGTAAAGGGTTAAGAAGCTAAAGGTAACCTTGCTGGCACCTGACCAAAATGACCAATGAGGAGACAAGATACTTTCAAAAGCTGGGAGGAGGGAGAGAAACAAAGGGTCTGTGTCTGTGGTATGCTGCTTTTGCTGGGGATAGACCAGGAATGGAGTCTTAGAACTTTTAGTAAGTAATCTAGCTAGGTATGTGTTAGATTATGATTTCTTTAAATGGCTGAGAAAAGAATTGTGCTGAATAGAATGACTATTTCTGTCTGTGTGTCTTTTTTGTAACTTAAGGTTTTGCCTAGAGGGATTCTCTATGTTTTGAATCTAATTACCCTGTAAGGTATCTACCATCCTGATTTTACAGAGGTGATTTCTTTACTTCTATTTACTTCTATTTCTATTAAAAGTCTTCTTGTAAGAAAACTGAATGCTTTTTCATTGTTCTCAGATCCAAGGGTTTGGGTCTGTGGTCACCTATGCAAATTGGTGAGGATTTTTACCAAAACTTTCCCAGGAAGTGCGGTGCAAGGGTTGGGAGGATTTTGGGGGGAAAGACATGTCCAAACTATGTTTCCCAGTAAACCCAGTTAGAGTTTGGTGGTGGCAGTGGATATTCCAAGGACAAAGGATAAAATTAGTTTGTACCTTGGGGGGAAGTTTTAACCTAAGCTGGTAAAAGTAAGCTTAGGAGGTTTTCATGCAGGTCCCCACATCTGGACCCTAGAGTTCAGATTTCAGAGTAACAGCCTTGTTAGTCTGTATTTGCAAAAAGAAAAGGAGTACTTGTGGCACCTTAGAGACTAACCAATTTATCTGAGCATAAGCTTTCATGAGCTACAGCTCACTTCATCGGATGCATACTATGGAAAGTGTAGAAGATCTTTTTCATCGGATGCATACTGTGGAAAGTGTAGATCTTTTTATAAAAAGATCTTCTACACTTTCCACAGTATGCATCCGATGAAGTGAGCTGTAGCTCACGAAAGCTTATGCTCAGATAAATTGGTTAGTCTCTAAGGTGCCACAAGTACTCCTTTTCTTTTTTCTAGAGTTCAGAGTGGGGGAGGAACCTTGACAGGCTCTTGTTCCCAAAGGGATCCATATCCACTCTCCCTGGTAGATGTTCATTATAACTTGTAACACTCATCTTTGCAAGGAGAAGTCAGGGTGAATATTGAATATTCTCCAGGAATTGTTCATGAGCAATCCATTGAGTTAGAACCCTTTTTCCTCACACAAAAAATGCATTGACTTCTTGTGAATAACAAAGCAATCCAAGGAAATCGTGATCTGCTTGGGGACCCCACATGAGCAGCAACAGAAAGTCATCGGATATATTATTCGTTGTGAATTATTCGACCACTGACTCCTTGGAACTCTTCCAAAGGGCCCATACTGCGTGTTGTGCATCTGACAAAGCAGCCTCATATGGAAGAGTATTTTCATATGTTAAGGCCCCATTTGCCTTCAGTGACCAACTGCTTTATGCATATAGAAAGCACATTGAGTTTAAGGTTCAGTTGATTCATAGGCTCAGTGCAACATCATACATCATATTTTCAGATATAGCAATCTGTCTCAGCCCAATTCTGAGACTGCTGAGAACATCCTTACCAAGTCTATAAATCACAACATGGGTACAGTCATCTGTCACACAAACCATGGACAAGAGCTGTGTAAGCTTTCCCCCCACAACTCTGCAAATGCACCTCAGAGCTGACTTACAGGGAGAACAGGGGAAATTCACCATTTTTACTTCATGGCTTTTAAAAAAAAATTAAGTTCCTTTGGAGTTTGTGTAAACTTTGTAGAGGAGAAATGGTAACATTTTGTCCTTCAGCCCTCATATAGATTGCGCCGATCACCACATGTCTTCCATTCTTCTCGTATCTGTCCTTCCTTCTCCATGTGCAGCCATGTCTTTTCATGATGAAATCTTCCCATTTCTTTGGAGGTCGGCCGAGTGGTTGTTTCAGTTCCAGTGGGTACCACTCGGGGACAGCTGCAGACCATTGATTGTCAGTGAGCCTCCCTGTGTGCCTGGCCCATCGCATGTTACTATGCCTGATCTCAACAACGACATCCGGCTCTCCACTCTGCTGTCTGATCACTTCACAAGGGACTCAGTCCCGGATTGAAATTCCCAGAATTCTTCTTTCCATCGCCCTCTCTGTGACAGATTAGTCATTGCTCCTCTGTCTTCATCATGGCCAGAACAGCATGAAAACAGGGAGTTGTAACCCCACCTCTTCTGCACCTCTTCTGCATCAAGATTATATTGGTGCAGATGACATTTTAGCCCAACTTTTTAAGTGTTTCACCGTCCTGCTGCCCCACAGGTGGCTTTGTCTGAGACTCTCCTGTTTTGCCTTTTGTAGAGGCTTGGCCAATCCCTGAAATGTGGAGAAGAGGGAATGATGGTGTGTCCCTTTCCCCGTCCTCCTGGCCATGTACCTAGCTTGTGTATTCTCCCCAAAGAACTGCAAAACTGAAAAATGGTCTCTGTCCTGCCTTGAGCTCCCCATTTTCTGTCAGGGATAACATTAACATTAAAAGGGCATTAATATCCATAACCTTCTTTAGTTATGTGTGACAAATGACCACTAATTGGACTGGTGTGTGGTCAGGCAGTTCACCACTCAGTAATGGTCTCCCTTCTCTCTGGCCTTGACTCCTGCTTCGTTACTTCCTTCCTACCATAGCCAGTGAAATTACACTCCTGGTACACTATACGGTAGAAAGAAACCAGTATGCCACATTGGCTTATGGGCTCTGTCCTGAAAAATCTGGTAGGCTGGAAGTAGATTCAGTGTACTTGAGTGCAGCGTTAAGGTTAATTTACAGAATTTCTGGACTCTTTTAATATACTGTACTACATACAATAAGGAAGATGCAAAAGATGAAAAGACAAAGGCAAACCAGCTGTGAAAATGGAATTGTATTTCTAGGTGACAATGGGTTAGTATAGACATAACAGACACATGAAGTGTTTTCTTTAGGAATTTCCAAATATGTCCTTGCAGCACAGAATGGCATTGTATGTATGTGATATCAGTTTATTTGCATCTTATCAGTAAACCATTTCCAAGCTTCTCATTTTTAACCATGTCTGTTCATTTATTCTACTAGGCAAGACCTCCGCTCTCACTCTCCTCCACTGTCCTGAGATGCCTGCTACGTCTGATATACAATGTGATGAAGCTGTGCTGTTCTTGTTCACCACCTGCGGGATGGACAGATGTTTCTCAACCCTAATCAAGGACAATATGAGAAACGCAGCCAGGATCCCATCCCAGCTATATCACTCCATTTTCCTGAACAGATTATTCCTGGAGGTTTTTTTTTTATTATACCTGTTAAAGTAGCACCTGGAAGCCTCAGACTTGTCAGACCTCATCCTGCAAGGTTTCTTTGCTTCAGGGCATTATGGATGGCTTTATTTTCAAGCCAGTTTCAAATTGAAGATGATGTTTTTAATTTTTGATTCCCAGATTTTAACATCATGCATGATTTTTCCGTGTAAATATTACCAGGAATTTTACACCTTTGAGAGATGTTTTGCCGGAGCAAAGTTATGTTTAATTTCAGTCTTCTGATGGTATAGTAAAGGAAGCACAACAAGACCTTTGCATTATTAACAGTGGTCACTTTAAATTTTGTGGGCACGTCTGTCCATATGCAATATTCTGGGCTATTCGGGGGAAAGAACAGAAATAGAACAAACACAAATGTTGTGTGTTATTACATAGATGGAATCCACTTTGCTTGGTTTTAGCAGAGCATATATTGCCTTATTTAATTTCACTTGATCCAGATTGTTAGTACTTGGGCATTGGCATTGTAACTGCTCCTATTGTTAATGTAAGTGATCTGGAAATTCCTGACTCACTGCTGTTCGTTATAGGCAAGATTGCCGCTTTACACTGCTGGGGTGAAATCCTGGTCCCACTGAAATCATAGAATCATAGAATATCAGGGTTGGAAGGGACCTCAGGAGGTCATCTAGTCCAACCCCCTGCTCAAAGCAGGACCAATCCCAACTAAATCAACCCAGCCAGGGCTTTGTCAACCCTGACCTTAAAAATATCTAAGGATAGAAATTCCACCACCTCCCTAGGTAACGCACACCAGTGTTTCACCACCCTCCTAGTGAAAAAGTTTTTCCTAATATCCAACCTAAACCTCCCCCACTGCAACTTGAGACCATTACTCCTTGTTCTGTCATCTGCTACCACTGAGAACAGTCTAGATCCATCCTCTTTTGAACCCCCTTTCAGGTAGTTGAAAGCAGCTATCAAATCCCCCCTCATTCTTCTCTTCCGCAGACTAAACAATCCCAGTTCCCTCAGCCTCTCCTCATAAGTCATGTGTTCCAGTCCCCTAATCATTTTTGTTGCCCTCCGCTGGACTCTTTCCAATTTTTCCACATCCTTCTTGTAGTGTGGGGCCCAAAACTGGACACAGTACTCCAGATGAGGCCTCACCAGTGTGGAATAGAGGGGGACGATCACGTCCCTCGATCTGCTGGCAATGCCCCTACTTATACATCCCAAAATGCCATTGGCCTTCTTGGCAACAAGGGCACACTGTTGACTCATATCCAGCTTCTCATCCACTGTAACCCCTAGGTCCTTTTCTGCGGAACTGGTGCCGAGCCATTCAGTCCCTAGTCTGTAGCGGTGCATGGGATTCTTCCGTCCTCAGTACAGGACTCTGCACTTGTCCTTGTTGAACCTCATCAGATTACTTTTGGCCCAATCCTCTAATTTGTCTAGAGGATTCTCTGTATCCTATCCCTACCCTCCAGCGTATCTACCTCCCCTCCCAGTTTAGTGTCATCTGCAAACTTGCTGAGGGTGCAGTCCACCCCATCCTCCAGATCATTTATGAAGATATTGAACAAAACCGGCCCGAGGACCAACCCTGAGGGCACTCCAATGGCAAAACTCCCATTGATTTCAATGGGCCAGGATTTCATCCCTGAAGACCAGAGCAGAAGCACAGATTATCTGAGGTATTTTGCTTGCCTGAGGCTAAAGCTGGTTGAGACTCAGAATTTCCATCCCACAGGAAATTCCAAGATTTCAAAGTTTAGTTTTGTCCCAAATCGGGATGCAAATCGAAATGTTGGTATTGTTTTTGTGAAATCAAATATTCTGAAAATATTTTGCTCTGACTGCATCTAAAGGATACAGTTCAATAAGGCTGAAACTTTTCATTTATACTTTATTGTTTTGACTTCTATAATATAAATTAAAACATGAAAGTTGAAACATTTTCAATTACATTATAACTAAATTTGAAATGTTAAAGTTGAAACACAGCATCTCAACATTATCAAGCCAAAGCATGTCAACCTTACTGAAATTAAATATTTTGATTATTTCCCACAACAATTTCAACAAAAATCAGTGTTATCACGAAACATTTTGATTTATTCAAATCAACATTTTCTGACAATGTTCTGTCAGAAATGTTTTTTTACCAGCTCTGCACAGGCAGAATGGCTCCATTGTGCAGGGGCAATGTGCTTTCCACCTCTGCTGAATAGGGCTCTGGCCACACCGATAGACTGGCTGCCCTGATCCATTCAGGCTCTTAGCTGGGTGACACTTAATCATCACAGTTGCCAACTTTCACGCAGTAAATAAGCACCCCGACTTTCACAATCAGCCAAAAATCAAGCTAATCCCATTTCAAAACAAGGGCAAAACAAGCCAGTCCCCTATGTGACTAAATCCCCCCAGCCTGCAGTCTGGGACTGTGGTGGGCCCACTGTGCACCCCTGACTCTCTCCTCTGCTTTCCCCTTGCCTCTGCTTGCTCACCCTTGCCCGTGCTTGCCAGGAGCTGATCAAAAAAGAGAAGCAACAAGTCAAAAACTAGCCAACAAGCAATTCACAAGCCAATTAAGCCAAAAACAAGCTCAATTTCTGCTTTTTTTTTCACGGGTTTGGCATGTTTGCTAATCGTGTTTAACTTCAAGGTCAATGGAACTACTTATGTGCAGACGCATAAGGCATTGGCTGAATCAGGTCCCATCTATCTGTCTTCACTCCATTGTCTCCCTATGCTGTCCATGGGAGTTTTGCCATTGACTTCATAGGCACCAGGATTTCACCAATGTCTTAGTTCTTCCAGGATGTGCCTAGCACACCTTTGGGTGCTTTGAAATAATTAGTCGAGTCCTATTGTGTGGAACTACTCCAGGTAGTAAGTATTACACTTGGTAATTAGTGTTTGCAGGTTCAAACTCAAGCCACCGCAAGACTGGATATGTCACTCAGGTTAGAACTACTCCTTATTCCTTAAAGGGCCGGCTATGCACCAATGGGACAAATGCACAATGGTTTGCAGACTTCTCAGAAAGCTGACATTTATTACTTCTCTTAAGGGGAAGATTTTTAAAGGCACAAATGGCAAATAGATACCCAATTTCCATTTTTGCCTTTGCAAATTTTCCCCCTTAATATTTAAGGAACCTGATTTATTTAATAGCCATATTTTTGCTCGGCTCTTTGTAAATATAATCGAGTCCTTAAATGAATCCTCTCAATTCAGAACTAACTCTTATAAAAGATAGTAGTTTTCTGCAATTATAGCTCAAAATACGACAATCACATTAATGTAAGCTGAACTGTTTTGTACCATTACAGTAGGACACTGACTTATATTTTGTAAGGTTGCTAGGCAGTTAAAGCACCTTAGAAGAAAGTCTCTGTGTGAAAGAATATTTAACAAAGTTATTGATGGAATGGTAAATAAAAAACCGATACACAAGTACTAAATCTTGAGATATTCACTGGCACATTGCTATTGTATTCCACTGACATTGACATTCAGTTTGCAGTTTTCTGCAGGCACAGAGATATAATTTAAACTGGAAAATCAAAACTGTCAATCTGGGACCCTAGAGATGGGGAAAAAGTTGATTTTTTAAAAAACAGGTTTGTTTGTTTGTTTTCCTCCTTCCAACTTCTTCTGTGTGACAAGAACATCAAAAGTTGCACTTACTCATCCTGTTGGATCACTTGAAGATGAGAATTCGAGCATTATTTTAAATTAGATGGGATGTCGCTCACATTACCGTTCTCATATTTATTCTATTTACATATGCTGGCCTGTCAGCTGGTGGGTGAGACCAATATGGTGAATCATAGAATCACAGAATATCAGGGTTGGATTGGACCTCAGGAGGTCATCTAGTCCAACCCCCTGCTCAAAGCAGGACCTAATCCCCGACTAAATAAGCCCAGCCAGGGCTTTGTCAAACCTGACCTTAAAAACCTCTAATGAAGGAGATTCCACCACCTCCCTAGGTAACCCACTCTCCTAGTGAAAAAGTTTTTCCTAATATCCAGCCTGAACCTCCCCCACTGCAACTTAAGACCAGTGCTCCTTGTTCTGTCATCTGCCACCACTGAGAACAGCCTAGCTCCATCCTGTTTGGAACCCCCTTTCAGGTTGAAGGCTGCTAGCAAATTCTCCCTCACTCTTCTCTTCTGCAGATTAAATAATCCCAGTTCCCTCAGCATCTCAAGTCATGTGCTCCAGCCCCCTAATCATTTTTGTTGCCCTCCACTCGACTCTTTCCAATTTTTCCACATCCTTCTTGTAGTGTGGGGCCCAAAACTGGACACAGTACTCCAGATGATGCCTCACCAGTGCCAAATAGAGGGGAATGATCACATCCCTCGATCTGCTGGCAATGCTCCTACTTATACAGCCCAAAATGCCATTAGCCTTCTTGACAACAAGGACACACTGCTGAGTCATATCCACCTTCTCGTCCACCGTAATCCCAAGGTCCTTTTCTGCAGAACTGCTGCCTAGCCACTCGGTCCCTAGTCTGTAGCAGAATCTTCCACATGCTAGCACTTCTCTCCATGCCCCAGTTCTCTTTGATCACATGCATTGCAGAGAGAGAGAGGGAGGAACCCATGAGCTAAAGCCCATCCAGGAAAAGAGATATGGGTTTGCCTGCTCCTCAGCACCCTTCCCAACCACTTTGTAACTGCTGCCCTCTGTTCTCCCTTTATCCAGCATGAGTTCTGCATTTGGGCAGGGAAGAAGAAATAAAAGCACATAAAACAGGGGCAACAGTGACTGGGCTGGGAGGTTTACTTCCCCCCTCCCTCCACCCCCACCCCAACCCTCACCCCCAGGGCAATGCATCTCTACATTCTTTGATTTCAAACACTACAGATGATTTGCACTGAGGCACCATTGCTGCGATCCAAATAAAAAAATTTAAAATACATTTCTAGTAACAGCTTACTGAAAGGAGTTGAAAAGTTGACTTTTCACTAGATCTGGCAAATTCTTTATAAGGGAAGTTTGGGGGCTCAAAAATGGCCTGTTCTCCAAAAGTGAAAAACTGCACCAAAACCAGCTGGCATTTTCAAAATGTTTAATTTTTCACCTTTATCCAAATTGTGTATCAAAACACCGAGCCCGTTTTACATGTACCAAAACTCCTTTTTTTCTGACAAACAAAATATTTCTGTTAACAAAATTCAGAAAACACAAACAGGGTGAGTTTTGTATTTGCTTTCTGGCTTTTGGACCCTTAGGGCAGAGTTGGGTCAAATTTTCAAGCTTTTCTCCACAGCCAGGAGAGAGAGGAAAAAACTTCGGAGCAAATCCTCAGCTGGTGTAAATGGTCATAGCTCTAATGGAGTCAGTGGAGCTTTGACCATTTACAGCAGTTGTGACTCTGAAAAAAAATGAAAAGCTGGACTTCTCCTATACGCGGAGGGCTCCGGGGACTGGGACTTTACAGAAAAACACCAGCGTGATTGGTGAAACTTGCAATGACATCATGGGAACTGGCAACACTGAAAGGTCAACGTGCTTCACACATATTATCTGTTAGATGGATATTTCAGGATAAAATTTCTGCTTTCCTATGGTCAGCAGAATCAGCAACATTAAGCGGTTAATATTTCAAAGTGATACAAAATGCAGCCAGTACAGTAAAATCTACAGAGCTTTCTAGTGGAGGCCACCACAGGATAAAATAGCGAATTAATTCACCTAACCTATGCTCTGCATTAGCTGTAAGACAATCTTTCCAGCAAACGTCTCCAGTTCCCAGCTACGTTAATAATAACTAACTCGCTGGCTATTCCAACAGCCAAAGCAAATACAGAAGAGAAATATTACAGATCAGTTGAAATGTATTTCCTTGCTGGAGCTCCCATTTTGTTGTTGTGGCTTTATAAAGATAAAGAATTTTTGGTCAGTGTAATATAGCAGATCTATGTAGTGTCTTAATACTGTTGTTTTTCTCTTTTATGGCCTGCTGAGATATAAGTGATTGAAAAACTACTCCATTAAAACCCAACTGCAGCTCCACCCCACCAGAAAAACAAACAAAAAAGCATTGTAACTTTTTTCAGTCCTGTTGGAGGAGAATTAGTTCAGTTCTGCTTCCCTGAAATGCATGGTATTGAATCCTGCCCCCTGTGAAGTCAGTGACAGAACTTCTATTGACTTGAATGGGGCCAGGATTTCACTGATTGAGCTTCCCAGTTTGCACAGCCCTGCGCCTAAAGTTGGCTTGAGAGGTGCAACTCACCTGCAGGCCTGTGGGAGTGGCCAGGAGCAGCAGCCCCTCATCATCTCTGAAAATCAGGCCTTAAAGTTCTAGACTGAGACTTTTAAAGCCAATTTGAACCCAAATTCCCATTCATTTGAATGGGTGTAGGGTGGACAGACAGTTTCAAAAAATCCCAGCCCTACTAAGGAGTTGTGGTGATGGTAAAATTTTTGTGTTGGTGCAAATTTATTAGCCATTTCATTCCAAGACATGTTGTGGTCCCTCAAAATGCAGTGTCTCGTAAAATCATAACTGTCCTGGTTAAGATGAGGGGCAGTTGTGTATGCTTCCTGCATATTTATGTTAAGAAAATGATATAATGTATACAAAAATGACACCTATTTTGATTGTTCCCTTTGCCTCCTCCCTTCACATGTTGCTTGCCTTGGACAAAAAGGAAAAAATATAAGCTGTGGTCAGGTCCTATGTCACTCTGGCCACCTCACTTTCATCTGTTACTCTCTCCCTCCATGTGTCTGTTGCTCATCATTGCAGATTGTAAGTGTTTTGGGGGTCTGAGCAGTATCTTCCTAGGGCTTTGTACCTCACCCAACACAGTGAGCCCTGGTTGTGATCCAGGTGCTGCATCAATATGAATCAGAAAGAGCCATCACTTCTGTAATTTTTTGGTGGTTGAAACTTGTGAATTTTTGAAATGTCACGTGTTTAATTCAAACACTGATGGTTGTGGGAATGACATTTCAATTTTCGCAAGTTATGATTCATTCCTGATGAAAATGGGTCTGTCCTTTTCCTTCAAAATGGCCTTACTTCAAACAGAAAAAAAAGAAACCCTCCCAAAATGTAGTCAGTTGGATCAGATTTTGTGGCAGCTCTTTTGAGGAACTCAGGTTTTTCGAGTTTTGCCTGAGTTAAAACCTAATCTGAAGTCAATGGGAGTTCACCCTGGGGGCAGAAGCAGGCTGTTATTGGAGAATCAGCACTGCCATGATAATACTATGCATTCCCTCATGCTTCTTTTTGTGTTTTTAGCTGAAGTTACTCTTTCTAATGCCATGCACTGAAATAATCTTAAGAGGTTATCAAACATCTTCATCATGAAGAAATTCATTGTTAAAATCAGGGGGCTGGTTTCTCTCATCTACTAAGTCCACCTTCCACCACTTGCACTTAAAAACATGCTAGCTTGTCCACTAGACCACCCCGCCTTCCTGTCCCAATCACTACGGTTATTCCATCATCAAAAGGCAGGTCTGGGCAGTTTCTTCTGTGAAGCTGCATTAGCACAACATTCCTGGTAAAGATAAAATGTGTGCCGTCCCCTTTCCACTGCCCAGGTGATAACACAGCTGATTGTAGATCTTCATCTCCCTACTTTCTGCTAGAGGGGGCACTCGTTACACAGCAATAGCTCAGCCACAGTGCACACTTGACTCCATGGCTACCCTGTGCCATGCTTCTTCTTAATTCAAATCCACCACTCAACGTGTCCATGGAGCAGTTTGCTGCTCTAGCTACTGCAGGAGCAGGTGAGTCACAGGTGGGATGAAGGACACTTGGCCCCAGGAGTCTGCTGTGCTAGCTTATTGTTTGACAACAGATGTAGAGACTCACTGTGCAAGAATACTTGATCATGCATGTTTGTGAGTTACAGGGTTACAGACCTGTGCAAGAAGGGGGGAGGGATAGCTCAGTGGTTTGAGCATTGGCCTGCTAAACCCAGGGTTGTGAGTTCAATCCTCGAGGGGCCATTTGGGATCTGGGGCAAAAATTGGGGATTGGTCCTGCTTTGAGCAGGGGGTTGGACTAGATGACCTCCTGAGGTTCCTTCCAACCCTGATATTCTATGATTCTAAGGTGCATGCTTAGATGGAACTACAGAAGCAACTTTGTAGCCGTCTGCTGGCACTGGCAGTCCCCGGTGTCAAGCATGGAGCTGTGGTGGCAACTGGGTTTTTAGAACTGTGTCTGGGTTGGAGGCAGTAGTATATGCATATAAATCAGCATCTCTCTCTTCTTCCCTAACATAAATTGGAGTATGAAATTGAGCTATTTGATACTAATATTGGCACGATATTGGTACTCTTCAGCTCCGACTTCTGAACAGATCCTATCACCTGGCTCTCTCTAGGGTCAGTCCTGGCCTGTGTGCTGTGTGCCAGAATCAAATAGATACAATATCATCAATTAGACAGCTGCCTTTGCAGAGGATGTGGTATCTCCTCCTTATTCCAGGCAAGAGATTAGACATGTGCAGAACCTTGTTCTCCTCGAGGTGAACATGTGACTTGAATATAAAATCCCAGGCTTGGAACCTAAAAACCAGCATTGTCACAGAGAGAGAGAGAGAGAGAGATTTATTCTAGTTTTTAAATGCAGACCACTTAAATGAGTCAAGACCAAGTACCAGTTGACTTTCTTTTTCTTTCCTTTTTGCTGGAGTTGGCACATTGCTGGCATAAACCACAAGCTTGGCTTTGAGGAGCTCTACAGAAATTGACATTTTCACACCCCAGAGTTAAGCTAATATTCCATTTCCTTTACAGTTTATGAATTTATTCATGCAGATCCAGATGTCTGTCCCCAGTTGTAAATTTCCAGACCCATAGTCTATGTAATTTCCTGTAGATATCGGACCAGAAGGTTGGAATGCTTAAAAAACCAAGACTGCCTTCCAAAACATCCATCACAATGACTTCTCCCTCAGGACTTTGGGAGTTTAGTCAGTGCTCTTGGAATATTCAGACAGCACAGAGATAGGCAATAAAGCTCATACTTCATGCGTCATGCTACTGAGTGTCAGAACCTTGATTTGAAGCTCTCAGAAACATGAGATGTGTCTTCTCTATAGGCAAACAAATGGGCTGACTCCAAGTAGGAAATGTGAAGGTCTGGTTGCAGGGCCAGATCCTCAGCTACTGAAAAGCAATGTAGCTCCACTGAAGTCTACAGAGCTATGCTGATATACAAAAGCTGAGAATCCATCCCCATAGTATTTTTGGACTTCCGTGCTTGTTAACATAACTTTGTAATAACGATTAAGGATTAAAGTGTGGTTGAGATACATGTATCTAGGGGTAGACTATTTACACCAGATGAAGCTCTGGCCCCAGTCTGTAAAACAAGCTTTTACAATTGTTAGCTTTGCATAGCCAATATCACTAGTGAAGAGTAAGTGGGATTCAACCTGTCTCTCGTGTCATCAGTGAAATGACCATCTGCAAAATTATTATTTCTGGCAATGAGGTAAGAAGCAGAAAGTTCTGCTTAATCTTCAGATCCCAGGATGGAATTTGCAGGGCTGACATTTTAAAGAAGTCAGGTTTTGCCTTGTAAACTGAGTACCTTTGATGTGCAGGGAGTGAGTGCACATAAATTAATTCTATAAACCCAACACTGGCATTCTTACAGAGCAAAAGCTTCCTGGTAGTGAGATCTATTGGACAGCAGAATAGTCCGGGGGGAAGAGATGAAACATTTAAAATGAAGCAGGGCAAAGCACACAAGGAAGTAGTGTAGAGATCAATCTTGCCTCTTCAAAAAATGCACTAGACATCTAGCAGGTCTTTTCCCTCTCTAATTTCCAGGATATAACTATTCTATAACTGCACTCAAAGGAATGTGCATCTGTAGCCAGTAAAGGTGCATGTTTATGTAGAACAGACTGTGGTTATAAAATAAATGAGACTCTCTGACGTCCCTTATATCCCTGTACTTGCTCTGTCTTATTTCTGTATATTAGAAAATGGTAACCACTGAGCAAGCCATTACCGGTTTGACAATTATGAATTAGTCAAACACGCGGCCCCAGCAAAAAGCAGGTCTGTCTATCAGATGGCAAGGTGTCTTAGCCACAAATGTAGCTTAATATTCTGAGCTTCAGCTGGACTTTTCTGCTGGCTTAGTAGTCAGGTGGTCTGTTGTTTTGGTTTGTTTGCTTGTTATGAAATAGTTCCCCTAAGGAGGGAAAAAAGCCCTCCTCTTTGCTGCACCCTTTGAAAAGACATAACATTTGCTACAGGCTATCAGTGCAATCAGAGCTTTAGTCTCCTCTGCGGACAGTCACAAAAATAGTTCCTGACACAGGGAACATTAAGAAAGCTCATTCGGAGTATAATAGGGCACAGGCTGAATCAAACAAAGAGCTTTAGTGCTGTCCCTGATAAACTCCTGTCTGCTCCCCAAAAGAACAGAGAGGTGCCATCAATATTTTTCTGAATGCAAACGGGAAAGTGAAGGTGGCAGCAGCAACTTCTCCAAAAGAAAAGCTAAATAAAATCCCCTACCAATGCCATTGTGAATGGCCCCAAAGCTGCCCCTTCATGGCAAAACCCAAACCGCCTCCATGAACTCGGAAGAGAGTGAAAAATAAAACCGGCATCTGAAGCAGCCCCTGTGGGTTTGACCCACTTAAAGACTAAAACCTGGATCCTATCCATCTAGTCATATATTATCCTATTGAATCTAGTCTAATCTATCTATGCGTGTGTACTGCAGCCAAGGCTGTAGTATCTGCTTCCACTTCTGAGGGGAGAGGTTGCTAACACCCTATGAGCTCTGCTTGAGGCAGACGCAGCTAGCTGGCAGACACTCCTGCCCTCAGATCTGGGCTTTCAGAACACCCACTTTTAAAATCACACATGCAGAGAGTGATCAAGGGGGAAGTTTCCCCTTGCCCTTCCTTTTCCTAAGGGGTGTAAGGTGAGAGGAGCCCCATGCCTTGTGGATAGTCGGGGGTTGGGGATATAGGAAGAAAGGTGCTGAAATCTGCTATCCTCCTGCAAAGGTGAGGATTGGGGGGAAATGGATGCCCCTCACTCCTTCAGGGGAAAGAGAAGGAAGAGAAATCCCTGATGCTCTGCTCCCAGGGAGGCTGAGCCCGGTGGTGCCCCCTGACCCCTGTGGGATGCGTTGCCCTCTCCAGATTGAGAGAAAGAGAGATAAAAGCACACTGAAGTTGCTGAGTAGGGTGCAGGACACTTGCTGTCCCTAGAGATGTCAGAGAGGGGTAACCAGCCGCTGGATTGACTCCCACAAGGACAAAAGCAGGTAGTGAAGAGCAGTGCTTAAGATGGTCTGAAAAAACAGGGGTTCTATCATTTTCTACATAACTGAAAGCAACATCACACTCACCTGAACCCTCCGAGCCCCCAACCCCCATCAATTCTGGACCATCACCTGTTCTGCCCACCCCAGCAGGGTCCTCTCTCCTGATTCCAGCTGGGACGCAGCTCCAGGGCCTCTGCACCCCCCTTCTGCCCCTTCCCAGCCTGGATGCTCCGGGGGGGGAGTAGGGAGGAGCGGAGGAGCTGTCCCATTGCTCACAGGAGGGGAGGGGAGAGGTGTCACAATACTGTCAGCTCCCCATGGGAGAGGGAGAGAGCCCTGCCAGATTCTTGCAGCAGCCCTGATTGGCTGCACTTTAGCTGGAGGCAGGGCAGTGCGGGAAAGCAGCCAATCAGAGGGAGATTTCCCCCCAAATAGGGCTGACATGCTCAACCCTCAGCAATCAAGCTCAAGTTGTTGAAACTTTAGTTGCCAGGTGTGTAAGTCACTGTAACCTGGAGCCAGGGGCACTGGAACAAGGGCAGCCAGTGGGCCATGACCCCCCACTTTTTACTGGCTGTAAGGGCGAGTAATGAGGAAGGGGTGGAGAGAAGCAAGGGGGGTGGGGTCTTGGGGCGAAGAGGCAGTGTGGGAGTGGGGCCTCGGGGGGAGGGAAAGTGCAAGGACAGGGGCTTGGGGAGAAGGGGCAGCATGAGGGTGGGGGCTTGGAGAGAAGGGATGGCATGGGGGCAGGGCTTCAGGGGAAGTGGCAGTGTGAGGGTGGGGCCTCAAGAGGAAGGGGCAGTGTGAGGTCAGGGGTTCAGGGAAAAGGGGCAGTGCAGGGGGAAGGGGCAGCGCAGGGGGGCATGGCCATGGTTCGGGCACTGGTGCCCCCCCCCGCCACTTTTAGGGACCTTCTTCCACTCCTGCCCGGAGCACTTGAAGCATTGGTGAGTATGCAGCACCTCTTCAGGATTATACATCCTAGGGCCTGGAGCAACTTCTGTAGTGTAGGAAGGTTTTGAATTAGGATCCTGACTTTTGGACATTTATTTGAACTAAATCAGACTTCTGGACCTGCTGAGGTTTGTCCATCCCTGGTTTCTGTAGGTGCAGGGGGTAAGGTTTTGTGAGAGCTTTTCTAAATCCGGTTTTGTGAGGTTGCTGGTTTTGCATAGGAAAGAGATTGTCATGTCAGTATGTGCGTCAAAGTGAGGAGAGGAAATTTGGTAAAGAAACAATATTCCAAATTCCTAGTTAGACCAACAGTACAAACTAAAACACAACCCCAGTTTTGCAAAGTAGATTCACTGTGGTGTGACTCCAGTTTTAGTTGCCATCCCTTAGTATGTTGGTGGCTTGCGTGAAATGAATTGGTGTTCTCTGTCCAGTCCAATTTCACAGGTGCTGTGCCATGAAAACCTGCATCAGACATAGCTCTGAGTTGGTCCGGGTAAACCCACTGGAACAACTAGTAGCCCAGAGAGAGAGGCCATAAAATGTACGGGTGTTTAACTGTTTCTTTTTCCACTTTCACCCTATATTGAGATTGAGGCACATTAGTGTGGCAACCAAGCTCTCTGTGAACTTCAACCTTTAGCTCTGTGGATAAAAAGAGAATTCAGAGCTGCCAATCTGGCACCTTTCACCAGTGCTAAATTCACTTTAAAAGTGTATCCATTTTTTTTATATAAAACCAAGGAAAACGGCAATGGAACCTCAGACCTAATGCAGAGTTATCACCAAATTTCCTGTGCTACTTAGTGTGAAATCTTCCTTTTATGGGAGAGTGTTAAAGCTGAACTCTCACTGAACTGCTTGCCTTTTGTATATTTAGTGTATTAGGAACCCTTTCTACATTTCTACACTTTTGTTTTATAGAAGTAATCAAACAAAGCCGTTGTAAAAAGGCATTTCCTGTAGCACACCCCCAGAAAGCCATTCAAATAAGTGCTCCTCAGAGGACACCTTCAGTTGCTGAGGGTCTATTCCACAGCAGCCGTGAGCAAGTTGCTCAGTAGGATGGTAGCAGTCTGGTCCAGCAGAGTGTGCCACAGATCGGAATTGAGGTGATTTAGGTTCTATTCCTGGCTGTTCCACTGAGGTGCACTGTGGCCAATGGCAAGTTAAAAGAAAAGGAGTACTTGTGGCACCTTAGAGACTAACCAATTTATTTGAGCATGAGCTTTCGTGAGCTGCAGCTCACTTCATCGGACGCATACTGTGGAAATTGCAGAAGATAGATTTCCACTCCATACGGCTAAATGCATCCGATGAAATGAGCTGTAGGTCACAAAAGCTCATGCTCAAATAAATTGGTTAGTCTCTAAGGTGCCACAAGTACTCCATTTCTTTTTGCGAATGCAGACTAACATGGCTGTTACTCTGAAACCTGTCATTATGCAAGGCACTGCATTTAGCCGTATGGAGTGGAAATCTATCTTCTGCAATTTCCACAGTATGCATCCGATGAAGTGAGCTGTAGCTCACGAAAGCTTATGCTCAAATAAATTGGTTAGTCTCTAAGGTGCCACAAGTACTCCTTTTCTTTTTGCGAATACAGACTAACACGGCTGTTACTCTAAAAATGGCAAGTTAGTTCACCTCACCTAACCTTTCTTTGTGTCTACCTGAATCATAAGTGTAGGGGCAGGGTGTGGTGTTCTTATTAAGGCAGGAAGACCTTGTATTTAACATTTATGTAATGTTTAAATGAAAATAATTTAACTCTAACCCAACACTAATCCGACCCTCGTACTAGCTGCCACCTACAGCTGTCCCTGCAGTCCAGCGTCCAGCCTTCCAAAATGGGGGATGACCTTTGGTCACCTCTTCTTTACACAACAGTGACAGCTACTCTACACAGGGGGACAGTCTCCTACTGTGTGTATACTGCATCTAGTGCAATGAAGCCCCAAGCTCAGTTGAAGCCTCTAAGTGCTACCGTAATACAAATAATCAGAATTTTTCAATCAGTTATTTCCATGTATTCTAGGGAATGGAGTGACTATTCATTGGCCTCAGTGTGTACTTTAAAAACAGCTACAAATTAAAACTGTTTTAAAATGCAGAATATTATTTGCTTACGTGCTGTTTTCATTGAGCAAACAGAAATGCAGGGTAAGGATGAAAGGGAATGCTGGACACAGGCTGCATGACAATGAGACCTAGCATCTAGTTATTACAGCAATAGTCATACTAGAAATACCTAGATTTAACCTCACTTATCCTAAGGTGGCATCTATCAAGATGGGCCAGAGCACAACACATGGGACAGTTGCAGCCTGTGGAGTTGTATAATGAAGCATTGAGTTTAATCTTCAGTCTTAATCTTTGATATAGAGTGTAGCCCTCATGGACTGTAGATTTCCAGCCAGCATGTAAATGCAACGCACAGGCCTAGTGCATCTCATCATGTGTCCTGTTCGTAGTTGTTACTCATCAGGGAAAGAACCTGACACTTGCTCCCATTTAGCAAGTTGTTCATTTAGCTCAAGTAGCTGGGATCTGCTCTCATAGGGCTGCAGGTTCACTATTCCATTCCTACTGAGGAAAAAGACGTCCAGATATGTAAATACCATAGTGTTTTACACAGTCCTCTGTCTTGATCAGCTGGGAGCTCCTTAAATCAAGGCATATAGATTTCTTGTGAGGTAAGAAATTGTATGCTTTACAGATCATTGAGATGCTGGTAGACTGGTGCCAGCCCTTGCTAAGGCTCTAGGGATCAGCTGAGCCCTGACAAATTTATAGCTGGAAACCAGACCATCTCACCTGTACGTTAGTTAGTATTGGTCAAGGTAGGTATTAGATTTGTAAGAATTGTGTTTAGTGTTTAGACTATAAAATGTGAGTATGTTGCCGCATGCATTAATCTTACTTGTAATGTCTGTATCCCATGCTAAAAGTTTTGCTTTATAACTTTAAAAATGCCTGCTATGGACTTGTGAGCACAGGCAGGAGGAGTGGTTCCCTTGCTCATATAGGAGGACTATCAGAACTAAATGGGCCATTGTGAAACATCACGATACAGAGACTTTGCTAATTGCCCCTACACAGCTACATGCAGAAGGGCTCGTCCCATCAGTTTGAATTCTGGAAGAGGGAAATAAAAATAGCTGACATAAAGATTTTTCTTCTCTTTTCTGTTTGGACTATCACAGAGCTGGAGACAGGAAACAAAAGCAAAGGTCCCCAGGGTCTACCTGGGTTAGTTCTAAAAGACATTCAGTACTGACAGATCACTACATCTCAGTCACCTTTTGGAACCATAGACTGTATCTCATTTGTGTGTATATGTTGTCTGCTTTTCACCTGTGAATGACTCTTTCATTTCTTTTTCCTAGTTAATAAATCCTTAGTAAGTTTAGTCTACAAGCGTTGTCTTTGGTGTGAGATCTTTGGTATGACCTAAGCTAAGTGACTGGTCTCTTGGGACTGGGAGCAACCTGAATATTTTATGATCTTTGATGTAAGTGATCATTTATCTCTAAGTCCATCTTGCCTGGTGGCAAGATAGACTGGAATGCCCAAGGGGACTGTCTGTGACTCCATGGTAAGACTGTTAGAATACTTCAAGAGTTCACGTTTGTTACTGGGTTCGTGAAACCTAATTCTAGAACATACAATCAATTTGGGGTTTCTGCCCTGAGGTTGGCATGGTCATGCTCATGAACCACTCCAGACAGCATAACAATCATACTTGCACTCTGGGCCAAATCTTAGAACTACCGAAGCCAGTGGAAACAAGAGTTGGCCTTGAACAAATATTTACATCTATCACAAAGTGGATTGCCCCTTTAAAGGTGCACAACAGTTCAACCCATCCCTGCTCTAAGTTCTAGCCCTTTAAATATATGCATTCTGGGACTTGTAGTTTCCTGGGGGGATAATGTGATTGTAGGCTACTGCAAAGTCACATGGAGTAGAGGGGCAGGCTATAAAAGAGCTGCATGTGGCTTAGAGCAGCAAGGCATCCAGAAAGTTTGCTGGGAGATGAAATGGTAAGGCTCCGATCAGCAACATGGTGTAACCTATGGAAGAGCTGGAAGCAACAGCAACAAACCAGTGGAAACTCTGCAGTGACTGGGGGTCTGAACTAAAGCCAAGAGTGGGTACTTTCCTGCTGGGAGCAGGGCCCGTGGAGGGCTAAGCGGAAGATGATTTTTATGACCTGGAATGAGATGTTGAAGCAGGATACAGAAGGATCACAAGGGTGGTGAAAGCAGACGAGGGAAATGGCCTGGGGCAATAGAATAGCAGCCTGGGGCTTGAGACCTGGTGTGCACGTATGCTGCTGTTTAGGGGTCCCAGGACAGGGCTTCCAGGGAGAGTGGGAGGAAGCTCAAGAGGAAGGACTAGGGCAGATGCTGGAGAAAGGACTGTGGAGCCAGGGAGCCTAAAAAACTGTATTTGATACATTTGGTTACCTCTGGCCAAATCACCAGCTTTCCAAAACTGAACAGCCACACCTATCTTCCAGCAGAGGGAAACTCAGTCATGGCAGCAACCTTATGGAGAGGTAAGACCCAGTCAGAATATAATCATAGAATCATAGAATAGCAGGGTTGGAAGGGACCTCAGGAGGTCATCTAGTCCAACCCCCTGCTCAAAGCAGGACCAATCCCCAACTAAATCATCCCAGCCAGGGATTTCTCAAACCTGACCTTAAAAACTTCTAAGGATGGAGATTCTACCACCTCCTTAGGTAACACATTCCAGTGCTTCACCACCCTCCTAGTGAAAAAGTTTTTCCTAATATCCAACCTAGACCTCCTGCACTGCAACTTGAGACCATTATTCCTCGTTCTGTCATCTGCTACCACTGAGAACAGTCTAGATCCATCCTCTTTGGAACCCCCTTTCAGGTAGTTGAAAGCAGCTATCAAAAAACCCCTCGTTCTTCTCTTCCACAGACTAAACAATCCCAGTTCCCTCAGCCTCTCCTCATAAGTCATGTGTTCCAGTCCCCTAATCATTTTTGTTGCCCTTCGCTGGACTCTTTCCAATTTTTCCACATCCTTCTTGTAGTGTGGGGCCCAAAACTGGACACAGTACTCCAGATGAGACCTCACCAATGTCAAATAGAGGGGAATGATCAGTCCCTTGATCTGCTGGCAATGCTCCTACTTATACATCCCAAAATGCCATTGGCCTTTTTGGCAACAAGGGCACACTGTTGACTCATATCCAGCTTCTCGTCCACCGTAACCCCTAGGTCCTTTTCTGCAGAACTGCTGCCTAGCCATTCGGTCCCTAGTCTGTAGCGGTGCATGGGATTCTTCCGTCCTAAGTGCAGGACTCTGCACCTGTCCTTGTTGAACCTCATCAGATTTCTTTTGGCCCAATCCTCTAATTTGTCTAGGTCCCTCTGTAGCCTATCCCTACCCTCCAGCATATCTACCACCCCTCCCAGTTTAGTGGCATCCGCAAACTTGCTGAGGGTGCAATCCATGCCATCCTCCAGATCATTAATGAAGATATTGAACAAAACCAGCCCGAGGACCAACCCTTGGGGCTCTCCACTTGATACCGGCTGCCAACTAGACATGGAGCCATTGATCACTACCCGTTGAGCCCGACAATCTAGCTAACTTTCTATCCACCTTACAGAACATCCAGCCTATACTTCTTTAATTTACTGGCAAGAATACTGTGGGAGACCATTTCAAAAGCTTTGCTAAAGTCAAGGAATAACACGTCCACTGCTTTCCCCTCATCCACAGAACCAGTTTTGTCGTCATAGAAGGCAATTCGATTAGTCAGGCATGATTTGTCCTGGGTGAATCCATGCTGACCGTTCCTGATCACCTTCCTCTCCTCTAAGTGCTTCAGAATTGATTCCTTGAGGACCTGCTCCATGATTTTTCCAGGGACTGAGGTGAGGCTGACTGGCCTGTAGTTCCCCGGATCCTCCTTCTTCCCTTTTTTAAAGATGGTCACTACATTAGCCTTTTTCCAGTCGTTGAGGACCTCCCCCGATCGCCATGAGTTTTCAAAGATAAAGGCCAATGACTCTGTAATCACATCCGCAAACTCCTTTAGCACTCTCGGATTAGCGCATCCAGCCCCATGGACTTGTGCTCATCCAGCTTCTCTAAATAGTCCCAAACCACTTCTTTCTCCACAGAGGGCTGGTCACCTCCTCCCCAGGCTGTGCTGCCCAGTGCAGTAGTCTGGGAGCTGACCTTCTTAGTGAAGACAGAGGCAAAAAAAGCATTGAGTACATTAGCTTTTTCCACATCCTCTGTCACTAGGTTGCCTCCCTCGTTCAGTAAGGGACCCACACTTTCCTTGACTTTCTTCTTGTTGCTAACATACCTGAAGAAACCCTTCTTGTTACTCTTAACATCTCTTGCTAGCTGCAACTCCAGGTGTGATTTGGCCTTCCTGATTTCACTCTGGCATGCCCAAGCAACATACCATCCCTAAACTTCAGAGTCCTGACCCATCAGGTGCTGCACACACTGTGAAACCTGAGATGGATTTTATCTGGAGGCAGCCTCTTCTTTGGTTGCTCCAAAGTCCTAGTCAGGAGCATGGAGGGAATATCCCTTGGACAACGCATCTTGTTTGCTTCTATCAAGATGGAACATGGTTGTCTCCACAAGTGGCACCTATAACTTCATGGTTATCACCATGCTGCAAACTGTGGCCTTGTGGAAAGTCACAGCAACAGCAGAATAGAGCCCAAATCCTGCAGCTCCCAAGACATACGTGACCCAGAGAGTCTGCTTTTGATGCTAGGAGTACTGCTGATGAGACATTGATGAGCAATTCTGATAGTACCATGTAGTGGTACACCTGCACAGCAGCCAATTCACTGGAAATATTATAAATAAAGGTGACGGCAGTCTACTCAGTTTAAAGGCAAATTATAAAGTCCTTGGCTAGCTGACAGTGTGGCCCTCATGTTGGGCAGAATTTGGGCACTCCTAGGTTTATAAGCAATTTGTCTTTTTCCTTCAGAGTGAGTGACATTAGCAACATGGGTCAGAGACTTAACATAATGTATCTTAAAAAATACTATGTTCACTTTTGATCTCTAACAGTTGTGGGGCAGCTCCGTGCTCTGGTGCTACACATTGCAATACAATGCTCCTGTTTAACCCCAGAGCCATTACTGGCAGATGGAGCTCTTTAAAACATCCAGGGGCTTGACTACTTCCTGGCCCCAGCTTGTGCATTCGGGTAAAGCCTAGGTCTGTAGACACACTGTCTTCCTCATGGAAAATGTTTCCTGCTAAGTAGAGATGAACTAGCATCTAAGACCCCTGTTCATATACAGAATCTTTTTCTGAGTCAAGATGTACAGACCCTAAGGTCCAATATTATCCTCCTCAGTGTTCTCTGCTGTGACACCTATTAAACCCACTCTGTGGATCATGCTTCGGCAAGTGTATGTTAGGATATAGATATTCAGGCCTGTCTGTAAAGGCCTGTACTTTAAGAATTTAGGTGTATTCTTATCACTTGGCTAGTTAGAGGTATAAAAGAAAGAATCAAAATCACTGTCTGCCAGTGTAAGGTCCTTCTCTTACTGTGACAGTCTGAGGCCCTATTCTTAGGCTAAGGCCTTTGGCTAAGCGACAGAGGCAGCCATAAGCTGGGAAGCGACCAGTCACATCCTCACATTCCAAAGTAGTCATATTGAAAGAAGGTGCTATTGGGCTGTTAGGAATACAATCCTGTCCTGATAGTGCCTATCACCTCCAGAGAAAGGGAAGTGCCTAGAAGATGTAAAAGGAAATTGAGGTTGATAGTTTTCTGTCTGGTAAGAACTCACTTATCAATAGACACAGCTGGGAAACTCTTATGTCTTTATAGATGTAGTTGTGAAATCCTCACTTCTGTATTGTTTTGTCATTATAGTTCCCACTTTGCTATTGTTTATTGGCATGGTCTCTGTCTGGTTCTGTGATTGTTTCTGTCTGCTGTATAATTAATTTTGCTGGGTGTAAACTAATTAAGGTGTTGGGATATAATTGGTTAGCTAATCATGTTACAATATGTTAGGATTGGTTAGTTAAATTTCAGTAGAATGATTGGTTAAGGTATAGCTAAGAATATTACTATATAAATTAGGGGCAAACAGGAAGTAAGTTGGGATTCAAAAATAAGGAAAAAGGAACTTGTATTTAAGCTTGCTGGAAGTTCACCCCAATAAACATCGAATTGTTTGCACCTTCAGACTTCGGGTATTGTTGCTCTCTGTTCATGCGAGAAGGACCAGGGAAGTGGGAGAGTGAAGGAATAAGCCCCCTAACAGTGTATGACCATTCTTGGGGTACCTAGGACTGTGAGTAAACTTGTTGCCCCACTGCCTCTAGGGTGAGGGAGACTTGCTTGTACATAACTAGGTGTCCCCTCTCTGACACCACCAGCCTGTTAGCCATTCTCCTCTGGGCAACGCCAGCCCTTATTTTGCCTTGCTGGTTAACAGTAGGTGCCCCCCCGCCCCAGTCTCCAAGTCCCTTTGAAGCATTCCCTTGTCATATCCAGCCCCTGATGCTGGCTACTCACAGAATTACCAAGGCTGTTGTCCCAAAGAGAACAGCGTACACACCAGCTTGTATGATTCAACTCAGGATCAGCCCATTGCTTAATATCACAGCATATACCTATATTTATAGTGAAAACAAGGTTAAGTGTATTATCGCCGATTCAGGATTCAAGTGATGGTGAGTAAAGATATTGAAAACAAACGCTTACATGTGAAACAAAATCATAACATGCTTTCTGAGTGTTGAAATTTAGCTATTAGTTTAACCTCCTGTCTAATGAAGTTTCTCCCCAAAGGTAGGCAGAGATCTCGTTTTCATGAATGTAACCTCGCTGCCCAGGTAATTCCTAGGTGCAGGATAAGAAGGTGTCGTCTTTGCCATCTGCTTATAGCCCAAAGTTCATTGCCTGTACTTAAGCAATGGAGGGTTATACTGTCTGTTTTGCCTGTATGCTTTTTCCCTGTTGACTTTACATCGCTTTGATAGCTTCGTATGTAAATGGACATCTATTGTGTTAGCTTACAATGCTTAATTTACATCCAACGGAGACGGTGAATGAACATCTGACAAAACACCTGTTTCTCCACCTCTTCTGTGATAGAGAATCTAAGACCATGTTTTCAGTGTATATATTCATAAGTCCTTACATAGTATCTGTACATACGTTTCACAACAATATCCATGACCATTATGACCCTGACTTTCATTTAAAATCTCACATGACATTCTTTAGTGAACCAAAATGTACACACCAGAATTGGGATATTCTTGTAACCCCCTTGCCAGTTGCTGTTAAGGGCTTCTTTATGTCAGGAGAACTTCCCTTCTTTCCTTTTCCTACTCCCTTGCACTCAGTCATACCCGACTCTGGGTATTATCTCTGCTCTCCGATTAAAAATCTATGCAAAAAGCAACCACAGATATAACGACAAAGCTGTGCCAATTCTTCACATATTAATTTTCCTGTGCATTCCTGTCCATCCCCAGCTGTTCATCTTTGTGCCTTTTAGATTGTAAGCCCTTTGGGGCAGGAATTGTCTCATCAGCACAATGAGGGTCCAGTCCAGCTAGGGGGCTTGGGGCACTGCCATAATATGAATAATGAGTTCTACTTTTTTTGTCAGCATAAGAACAGCCATACTGTGTCAGACCAATGGCCACCTACCCCAGTATCTTGTCTTCTGACAGTGGGAAATGCCAGGTGCTTCAGAGGAAATTAACAGAAAGGCAATCATTGAACGACGCAACCCTGTCGTCCACTCCCAGCTTCTGGCTAACAGAGGCTAGGGACTTCCAGAGCATGGGGTTGCATCCCTTAGCATATTGGCTAATAGCCACTGATGGACCTATCCTTCATGAACTTATCTAGTTCTTTTTTGAACCCCATTATAGTTTTGGCCTTCACAACATCCCCCGGCAATGAGTTCCATAGGTTGTTCCTGTGAGTTGTGTGAAGGTTTGTTTTAAACCTACTGCCTATTAATTTCATTGGGTGACCTCTGGTTCTTGTGTTATGTGAAGGAGTAAATTACACTTCCGTTTTCACTTTCTCAACACCAGTCACAATTTCATAGACCTCTATCAAGTCCTCTCTTAGTCGTCTCTTTTGCAAGATGAAAAAGTCCCATTCTTATTAATCTCTCCTCAGACGGAGGCTGCTCCATACCCTTAATCATTTTTGTTGCCTTTCTCTGTACCTTTTCCAGTTCTAATATCTCTATTCTGAGATGGGGAGACCAGAACTGCATGCAGTATCCAAGGTATGGGCATACCATGGATTTATATAGTTGTATTATTATATTTGCTGTCTTATTATCTATCCTGTTCTTTATATTCCTAACATTCTGTTTGCTTTTTTGACTGCCACTGCACATTAAGCAGATGTTTTCAGAGAACTATCCACAGTGACTCCAAGATCTCTTCCTTGAGTGGTAACAGCTAATTTAGACCCCAGCATTTTGTATGCATAGTTGGGTTTATGTTTTTCAATGTTCATTACTTTGCATTTATCAACACTGCATTTCATCTGACATTTTGTTGCCCAGTTACCAAGTTTTGTGAGATCCCTTTGTAACTCTTCACAGTCTACTTTGGACTTAACTAACTTGAGTAATTATGTATTTGCAAATTTCGCCACCTCACTGTTTACCCCTTTTACACAGCACTTCATCATTATAGCCAAAGTCGTCTCTCCTGCCCTCAGCATGGATCAGAAGGCAAAGGAATTCCTCCTTGATTTCCCTCTGCCATTGTGACTCCTTTCTAGGATGCAGAAACCTCCCCGGTGCTTTATCTCCCACTGGTGGTGGAACGGAGAGGTGGGGAACTTCTAGAGTGTTGCAGCTTCCATCTGCACTAGTGCTGGTTGCCCAACCACCCCAGAGACCTGCTGTGTGTGCTAGTGAGCCATGAGGCTACATGGAGCTCTCCAAATCATGCCCACTCCCATTCTGCCCTACAAGTCGTGGCTTCAGAACAGGGCAGGGCTGAGGCACATAGGTCAGGACAGGATTGAGGGAAGCTCATACTGCCAGGGCTTGTGCTGCACTGACCTTCTCCTGTGGTTAGAGAGGATGTTTCCCAGCACCTTTTCTGAGCAATAAACTTACTATTGGAATTATCTCTTGCTTTAGGAGTGCCTCATGGAATATATCTTTGACATTCCTCTTCCAGATTCAAGACAGCCTTAAACGACCAACGTCTTGCATAAAGACCAGTTCATTTACAAGTGTGGGTTTCCCGTAATGTAAGACTCATGCATATGAACTACCGTAAACAAGAACCTCTCCCTATCCTCTTGTCAGGGAGTTGTTTTTGAAGCAGTTCTCTAGAATTCATCACCACTTACCCCTTTTGCCCCAACTTGAAGCACGATCATTGCACACAACATCTTCCCACCCGGATGCAGTCCCTGCCAATGCTAGTCCAAGCATCAGCCATTTGAAAGCAATGCAAAATGCTTTCCCTGTAGTGGCCTGTATTACCACTAGCTAGATCTGAGCGAATAATTGGGTTTTTTTGTTTTGGTTTAGTGACTGAGCCAAAAAAAATCCCCCTCCCTTCCCAATATTTGGTTTGTTTAAGCTGAAACTGATGTGTTTTCAGTTTTTTTTGACTAAATAAAGAAGCTTCATTCTGAGTCAACATTCAAAATGACATTTTCAAATCAAACGGTCTTCGCATTTCTGAAATTCTTATTTTCAGTGTTGTTTTGTTTTTCAGTCGTCTGTTCTTTGAATTCTACCCAAATTCACAAATAGTTTTGGTGCCCTGCAAAATGCAGTTTGAGGGGAAAATTTACTTTCCCCTTCCATCCCCTTCCCCCCCTCAAAAAAATTGCCCAGCTCTACTGCTAGCCAGGGGGTGAAGGACAAACATGTATACCTTGATTGTAGTGTGGCAGTACATCGATACCAGTGGAACTGCCTTTGTCTTACTGCAGTGAATCCTACGGCCTACGTGCACTGGGCTTTTTCTACCTTTGGGAACACAAAGCCCATCAATATGACTGCTAGAGTAACTTTTCTAGATTTGGCTTTATTTTTGTTGTGAAAGTCATGGCTGGAGAGAAGGGGAATAATAAACAGCCGTGGATAAAGCGAGATGATGGCATTTTTGTTTAAAAGAATTTTCTGAACTAAATATTCAGCTTTAACAGCAATTGCTTATTTTTATTTAATCCATTCCTTAGGGCTTAGTTGACTTTTTCCTATGACTTCATATCCTGAGTGATACTGGGGTGGGGGGTGGGGGGGAGGAAAAAGCCCACCATCTTTTATCTGGCCAAGTGATAATCAGTCAGACTAGATAACCCAGCAAACATCATTAAAGTGCTCTCAGAGAGAATGGGAGTGCTTTATCCCATTCACATATGCTAGTCTCTGATATGGAAAGTTCAGAAATTTCAAAGAACAAAAATACTAAAACTTATTCAAAACAATGTACTTCAATCCAAGATAAAGCACTTCAAAAGGCAGAGCTAAGAACGCTATTGCTAATGCCATTCTAATGCCGCACAATCGCTTTACAGCAAGGTGTTTTTTTTAATGTCCTGTTCATTTCTTCTTTGCTTTATACACATTCATCTCTGCCTGTGTATTACTTCAGTTCTGCAACGCATTTTAGAAGTACAAGAGAGATACACAGGCCCTGTATCTTGCTCGCATGTGAATCTGGCAAGGACCATCTTATGTGTTTGCACTTAACACAAAGACTGGCAAGGAAAGTTTGGGCAAGTGCATTGTGGACAGGCAGATTGAGTTCTCAGATATGCAATTCAGCTCCAGCTCCAGCCTTTAAAGGATGCAAAAAATCTGGTATGAGAGGAAGGGCAGACTATGGGCCTAGATGACTGACGTTGATGCTAGAGGGGTCATTGAGATTAGCAGCTACAATGTCTGAGCTGGCTATGGAAAACTGACCATCAAAACCAGGTGATGGAGCTGATGCAGCTACTCGCTGCAAGGATGTGGGGGTGGTACTATATATATTCGTGTTCTCACCATGTTCCCAAACAGTCTAGCTCTAGTGTCTAAGCTCCTTTTGTTGCTTCTCTCCAAAGGGAACTACTTTGAACTCTTGATGGTTTGACTTGCACTTTAGTATACACTGTCAGGATTGCATATTTTAATACTTGAACACCTGGGAGAAGGGTTTGTTTTTTTGGATTGTCCACTGATTAGACTTTGGCTGTTTAGAAACTATTTTAAACTATGCTGTCATAGTTTGATCTTTGATCTTATTTTGCTACTGAGAAGGAGGGAGTTTGAACATCAGATTGGAGCACTACAGAAACTGTGTGCCTTGCTTGACTCCTTGCATGGTTGTTTGAGGAGGAAAGTGGGTGGAATAATTTGACTATGATGAGTTTTTAAAAAAATCCCAAAGTGTATCTATAACCACATTTCTGGGGTGGCACCCTCCGTGGCCCTTTAGGGCACAGCTCACCCCACTGTGGGTCTCTGCTGGTACATCTCCATCTCTATAAGGTCCAGTGTAGCAATGCTTTGGTTCTTCGGCCAAGGAACCCAAAAGGACCGTTGGGGCAGTAAGTTTCAAAGGTAATAAGGAACAAAACAAACATAACCGGATCATTCCACAAGCCTTCACAGGGGGCTTCTATTCAGGGCTGGTCTTCAAACAGTCTGAGCTTCTGCCAATTTCCCTCCCAGGGCCTAGTTGTGCTTTCTGGGAGGGCTGAGCTGGCTGGCAAGCAGGCTCCATCTCAGGGCTGCAGCCAGGCTTCTCTCCCATCAAGAGCCGAAGAGGCCTGCTCTTGATCCTTGTCAGCCTCTAACTGGGCTAGTTCTCCTCCTTCCAGCTCTGCTCTCTGCACCTGACACTGGCTGCAGGTGTAGTGGGGTGAGGCCAACTGGGTCCCAAGGCTTTCCCTCACCTTTTAATTGCCAGTGAAGAGCCTGTAAGCTTCCTTAACCCCCCTCTTTATTGGTTTGGGGCGTCTCTTCCCCATTACACCCTCCTGGACCTGTCTTGGGGTACATCCCGCCCTCACCACTTCCCCTCCATCCCCAGAGGAAGAAAATCTGCATTTTGGTGAACACTTCCAGCCCTGTGCTGAATGTGGAATGAGAAGGGCTGGAGGGGCAGGTTACCATCTCATGATTTGGGGGTTAGTGTCCTTCATGGCATGGAGCCATTGTAGCAAGGTGCGATCAGTAACCAAGGTGAACTGGTTGCCGAGGAGGTAATATCTGAGTGCTTCCATGACCCGACTGACAGCTAAGCCCTCTTTTTTTGATCATGGAGAAGCCTTTTCTCTTGGGAACAATTTTCAGCTGAGGTAGAGGATGGGATGTTCCTCCTCATTTATCATCTGAGACAAGACCACCTTCATCCCTTCATCAGAGGCATCAGTCTGTAGGAGAAAGTCCTTGGAGAAATCGGAGCTGTATAAGACAAGTGCTCTGCACAGATGAGCCTTGAGGGTCTGAAAGGCTCTCACAGGCTTCTGTCCAGTGGACCTTTTTTAGGCTACTGTCTTTGAACAGATCAGTGGGGAAAGGGAGACAATAGAATCCCACCAGTCCCAGAAACCTGCGCACCTGCTTTCCTGAAGTTGGAGTGGGGCAGGTCCTTAAAGCCTGGACCTTGTCCACTAGAGGTCTTCCCTGGTCCATCCCCCAAAGTATACCCCAGGTAAGTTGTCTCCGTCTTTGCCAGTGCAGCATTTGGCAGGGTTTGTGTTTAGTCTGGTGTTTGAGTAACTGGAGTACAGCAACTACCTGCTTCAGGCGGTACTTCCAGCTCTGACTATAGAACACCACATCGTCAAGGTAGGAGGCAACGTAACTACTATGGGAACAGAGGACTTGATCCATTAGCTCCTCAAATGTTGCTGGAACTCCAGGTAAGCCAAACAGCATGTCATGGGTGGAATTTGCCAATATCCTTTGGTAAGAGCTAGTGTGGTAATACACTCGCCCTCACCCAATCGATCCAGTAGCTTGTCAACGTGCAACATGGGATATGTGTCAAATTTTGTTATGGCATTGAGTTTTCTAAATCTATCCGGCTTAGGGACCAACACTATTGGACTCCTCCAGTAGCTATACGATTCCTTGATTATCCCAAGGACCAGAATAGATTGCAGTTCTTGCTTTACAGCCTCTCTCATCTTCCAAGCAGCCATGAGTTCTCTCTGACCTGGTACTGGGAGTCAATGTGGATGTGGTGGGAGATGAGATGGGTTTGCCCAGGTTGGGTAGAAAATACAGTTGAGAATGTGGTGATGAGCTGTTGGGCTTGGACCCTCTGCTCCAGCTTGAGGTTGTCCCCAGTACAGGCCATGCTGGGACTAGAGGTTTTGGTTGTCTGTGATCCTAACTGTCCTGGGTCTTCCATGGCTTCAAGAGATTGATGTGGTAGATTTGTTTAGTTTTCCTTTGTCCAGCTGTCTGATTTCATAATTCACCAGCCACATCTGGTGGATAATCTCATAAGGGCCCTGCCAGCAGTCCAAAAGTTTTGACGTTGCTAGGGAGCAACAAGAGTACACGATCCCCAGATTGAACCACTCTGAGGAAGGCCCTTTATTATTGGTTGTTTTCTGTGTGTTCTGTGCATTCCAGAGATTCTCCTTGGAGAAGGTGCCTAAAGAATCTAGGGCCATCCTGATTATCACTACAAAAGTTTTTTTTTCTCCTGCTGATAATAGCCCACCTTAATTGATTAGTCTCGTTAGAGTTGGTATGGCAACACCCATTTTTTCATGTTCTCTGTGTGTGTGTGTATATATATATATCTTCCTACTGTATTTTCCACTGCATGCATCTGATGAAGTGGGTTTTAGCCCACGAAAGCTTATGCACAAATAACTTTGTTAGTCTCTAAGGTGCCACAAGTACTCCTCATTCTTTTTTCTAAAGAATCTAGTGTCTTGAAAAGACATATTGTACCAAGTTGTCAGCCCGGGCTGACACTTCCTGCCCCATTTCTCATATTAAGTCCAGAATCCCCTGCTATTGTCTCCCATACAGCAATTCAAATAGGGAGACACCTGTAGATGACTGCAGCACCTCCTGCACTGCAACCAGGAGGTGGGGAAGTAGTTGGACCCAGTGAAGAGTATCTTTGACAATGAATTTTTTAAACATGTATTTTACAACTGAAATGTTCTACTAACCTATCAATCTGAGGAGAGGAGACTGAGGTTTGGAGGGACTTAATCTTCAACAATGAACACAGTTTTTTTAATACCTGGGACTATAAATTGGTTCCCAGGTTTGTGAAAATCTCCAATAGCACCTCTACCAGGGAAATGATCTTCATTAGCTCAGTTGCTTCAATAGCTTTGGAGTTCATGGTACTTAATATGGTCTTGGGATATTAGGTAGTGTAATCCACAATTACCAAAATATATTGAGACTCAGCGGCATGTTAGTAGCCTGACCATGTCCTTCCAATCCTTTCAAATGGTTATGCTGCCCAAAAGGCGAGGGACCAGTGGAGCCTTCACCGCCCTCTGCGTCCTGTTAGTTGACACTCTGGGCAAAAGATGCAGAAGTCCAGAACTTCCTTATATATCCTGGGCCAGAAAAACTGCATGAGGACTTTTTTCCTTGCCCAGGTACCCAGCAAATGGTGTGGCATGGGCCAAACAGAGGATTTCTCTATGGTATGGTTGGAGTACCAGGAGCTGGGTTTAGACCTCCCCTGTTTGGTGGTCTTTCTCTAGGTGGTACAATCACATTTATGAATTTCAAAATGGGGGAATACCACTGTCATAAATATAAAGGGAAGGGTAAACACCTTTAAATCCCTCCTGGCCAGAGGAAAAACCCTTTCACCTGTAAAGGGTTAAGAAGCTAAGACAACCTCGCTGGCACCTGACCAAAATGACCAATGAGGAGACAAGATATTTTCAAAGCTGGGGGGGGGACAAAGGGTTCTCTCTGTCTGTGTTGTTTTTGCTGGGACCAGAGCAGAAACACAGGTCAGAACTCCTGTAAAGGGTTAATAAGCAATGCGTTAGATTCTGTTTTGTTTAAATGGCTGATAAAATAAGTTGTGCTTAATGGAATGTATATTCCTGTTTTTGTGTCTTTTTGTAACTTAAGGTTTTGCCTAGAGGGATTCTCTGTTTTGAATCTGATTACCCTGTAAGGTATTTACCATCCTGATTTTACAGAGGTGATTCTTTTACTTTTTCTTTAATTCAAATTCTTCTTTTAAGAACCTGATTGCTTTTTCATTGTTCTTAAGATCCAAGGGTTTGGGTCTGTGTTCACCTATGCAAATTGGTGAGGATTTTTATCAAGTCTTCCCCAGGAAAGGGGGTGTAGGGCTTGGGGGGATTTTGGGGGGGGGGGGGAAGATGTTTCCAAGTGGGCTCTTTCCCTGTTATATTTGTTAGACGCTTGGTGGTGGCAGCAAAAAAGGTCCAGGGACAAAAGGTAAAATAGTTTGTACCTTGGGGAAGTTTTAACCTAAGCTGGTAAAAATAAGCTGAGGGGGTTTTTCACGCAGGTCCCCACATCTGTACCCTAGAGTTCAGAGTGGGGAAGGAACCTTGACAACCACCATCTTACCATTCACAACAGATGCCTGTGCATAGGCCTAGGGCAAAGTCTCATCTCCTGTTTGCTCTTCAATAAAGTTGGAGAATCTATCCAGGACTTAAGATTTGGATAAGGGGGAGATTCCCCAACTCTGGATAGGGCTAGAGTTTTAAAGCTGCATCTAGCTGCTGGGAATGCCCCCTGTCTGAATCAGCAATGTCTCCCACACCAGTGAGGCCTACTGGTTTGTAAGCAGTAACTGTGAGGACCCTGGTTGTGGGGCCTTCATTTTCTGGGAGGGGCCTCCAAAAACTACCTGAGGAGGTCTCCAAAATATTCCCAGTCTCAGTAGACAATGACTGGGTAGGTGAGAGACAAAGCCTGGCTGACCATTAGGTGTCTTGTATTTTCCCCCCAGAGTTAGCTGGATTTGGGTGTGGGGATATGGCTTTACATCCCCATGCACACACTGCAAGTAGACAGTGCCCTGGCATGGTCCTGGATTTGGGACCACAGATTCCTTCACAAGGGTTTGGACACATCCTAAGTCCATGCGGCCCATTCTATCCTGTTGACTTTGACTATAGTTGCACCATAGTCACAATTACAATTTTCTACACATATCCACATGCATACATTCATAACCATGACCTGTATACATACCTCCTAATGACCATCAAGTTCAGGACATTACCAACTTTTGTAAAATATCTTACTTGGCATATTTTATATACACAATAACACTGTCTACACCCACTTGATTCAATTGCTTATTTGCGGGGTGAGGGGGTGGGGTTCAGACCCCCCCCCGCCCCGCTCTCCCTTTGAGGTGTCAGGACTTCAATTGTCACACCTGGCTCCGAGTTGTCAATGACCCCTGTGATTTCCTGGACCACCTAAATTCTGATCAGGGAAGACCTGGGCGGAGCGCCTCAGGACATTTCATTTTCTCAATCACCTGAGCCAATCCTTTGGCCCCAAGTGCTTCTTCTCTGGATGTTGCTGTAGCGGTCCTAGTCACCATATAGTTCTCCATTAGCTGGATGGAGCTGTTGTCTTGGGCCAGTGGCATAAGATCCAGTCTCTTTCCCTGAGGGGAGTATCTGCATAAATTGCTCAAGCAGAATCATTTCCACAACTTGAACTCCTCTCTTTATCTAGGCCTGAGCCACTGCCAACACCACTTGTATAGCTTCTGGGCCACAGTGCTCAGAGGATAATACTCCTCCTGAAATTTCCGGCAGAATGTTTCCTTCAAGATTTCCAACAAGTCCAAAATGGCCATTTTGACTCATGCATAATCTTGTGCTGTCATAGGGTCTAAACTACGACAGGCCGCTTGCATCATCCCGGTCAAATATGGTGACAGTAAGATTGCCCACTTCTTGGGTGGCCAGTGTGCTCCCACTGACACCTGCTCAAAATTTTCAGTAAAGTCCTCTGGATCATCTTCAGGTCTCATCTTTGCTAGTCTGACTGATACTGGGGTGGTTTCCAGATCTGTGCCAGAAGACCCAGACATTGCGGATGGTCACACTATGGTCAGAACCTGCTGCACTAGCTGCTGCTGGTCTGTTACATCTGCTGGAGGAGCTGCTGTTCTTGCTGAGCATTCTGCCCTGCCATCCATTTCAGTAATGATCCATGTCCATGCTACTGGTGGGGACGCTTTCTTATACAGTGTGGTTTTATTTTATTTTTTTTAAGTCCTGACCTGCTCCCTTCCATATGGGTTTGGTCAATTCCCACCTTCTCCACTAATTTTGTAACCGTGTTTCCAGAGTGGCACCCCCTGGTGGCCCTTCAGGCCACACATCACCCTGCTGTAGGTCTCCACTGATATGTCTCTGTCTCTATGAGGTCCAGTGTTGTGGTGCTTTGGTTCTCCGGCCAAAGTACCCTTCAGTCCTACCTCCTAAGGTTCAGAGGTAATGAGGAACAAAACAAACACAACTCAAAAACTGGGTTGTGTGGACACCAATTTTAGGCCTGGCTGCATGTGTCAAACTCAGTCTGGTAAAACAGGTGCTCTCACTACAAGATCATACTGAACCTGGCTATGAGGCACTCTTTCAGGAATATCATGACCTCTTTCAAGGATTGGGTTGCTTGCAGGGTGAGCATATAATTCGGAGAAACAAGCAGGACCCTCCGGTTATCCATCCATGTAGAAAGGTGCCATTTTCACTCCGTGATAAACTCAAGGCTGAGCTTGCAAGAGTGGAAGCAATGTAAAGAATACAACAAATTGAGGGGCCAAAAGAATAGGTGAGCTCCCCCATCATTGTGGAGAAAAGTAATGGCCAGCTACACATATGATCCCAGAGACCTCAACAAGGCTGTAAAAAAAGAACTTTTCAAACTACCAGCCAGAGAAGAGATTATGGCTCAATTTGCAAATGTTCAGTATTTCAGTAAATTGGCTGCATCCTCAGGGTTTTGGCAGTTAAAATTAACTGAAGAAAACTCAAAGCTATGCACATTTAATATCCCATTTGGAAGATACAGATATTTATGCTTACCCTTCGGCATAGATTTGACACCAGAAGTGTACCAAAAGCCATTCATATGATCTATGAACATACTAATGGTGTTGACACCTCAATGGATGACATCATCATCTGGGGCTCAATGAAAAAGAAGCATGATTGTAGATTTTGGGAAGTCCTGGATGTAACTAGAGCAGCAAACTTCAAACTAAATAGAGAGAGATGTGTTTTACGAGTTACAGAAATGACTTTTCTTGGGGACATTAATTCCAACAAAGGTATAAAACCTGATAAGAGGAAAATTTCAGCCATTGAAATGCTACATCCCCAGTCAAAGAAAGATGTGCAATGGTTCCTGGGAATGGTTCATTATCTTGGAAAATTCATACTTAATCTATCTACCAAAGCAGCGGCTTTGAGAAAACTTCTAGAGAATAAAAATTAATGGTATTGGGGTTAAGGAAGAATCCTGGGAAGGTTTAAAACAATAACTGATACAAGAGCCAGTGTTTAAGTTCTAAGCACTAGGAAGGCCTATTAAAATTTCAGCAGATTCTTTACAGTCTGGGTTAGGAGCAGTGATTTTACAGAAACAGGAGGATTGTTGGCAACCCGTGGCATGTGCTTCCAAGTCACTGACTGAAGCAGAATCCAGATATGCTCAGATCAAGAATTCTAGAAATATTGTTTCTGTGAGAGATTGAATCAGTATATTTATGGACAGACAGTGGAAGCTGAAATGGACCATAAGCCCCTGATAGCATTATTTAGCAAAGCATTAAATGACTGTACCTTAAGGATTCAAAGAATGATGATAAAGCTGCAAAAGTATGATTTGGTTGTGATCTACAGACCCGGTAAATTCATGTTCACCACTGATGCACTTTCCAGAGCAGTGTCTCCCATGAAACCAGAGAAGACTTTAGAGACAGAGATGCAAGCCTATGTAGATCTGATTGTAAAGCCAATTTCCATAGCTAACAGGAAACTGGAACAAATAAGAGAGGAAATGGAGAAAGATGAATCACTGGGAATCCTTAAAGAAGTGATAATTAAAGGGAGGCCTGAAGAAATAGGCGTTTGCTGTCCAAGTATAAGAGATTACTGAAACTGCAGACATGAACTGACTGTGATAGATGGGTTGACTTTCAAGGGCAGTAAGGTTGTAATGCCAATGATCCTCCGAAAAGAAATATCACAGATGATCAGAACAGGAGATTAAACCTCCCGAAAGACTCATAGAGACTTGCTAACCTGCTTGGAGAAGTGATACTTGAGGAAAGTGAGTGGTAAAGACTCACTCAAGAGTGATGTGCTGGCAACCTCTCCTCTCTAGGTAGTTGACACATAGGGTTTATGGAAATGAACTACATGGGTTGAGAATTTAATGCATGTGTTATTAGACAGTTGTTAGCTGTTTATACACACACACACACATAAATGTGTATAAAATATGAGTTAATTTGTTTTTCTTTAAGCCCACGCCACTGCCTGCAGCCCCCATTGGCCTGGAATGGCGAACCGTGGCCAGTGGGAGCTGCAATCGGCCGAACCTGCGGTTGCTGCAGGTAAACAAACCGGCCGGGTCCACCTGACAGGCTGTGTGCCAAAGGTTGCCGATCCCTGCTGTAGAGATATGTTCACAGAAGGTTATAATTTAGAGATGTGTCCTCATAAGGGACAGTATTATGAACATAGGAATTCGCAGATGTGGCCTGGAAGCGGGGATTGGGAACACTACATGGCTATGTGCAGCCGCTCACTACAGAAGTTCTCCAGTTTGTTTTATTAAAGTTTCATTCCTTTCTCATTCACTGGGTTGTTATTTAATGAACCCCAAGATGGTTACAGGTTGTACCACAAACCTACAGTGGGGACCCACCTTCTGTTCAGGACTAATCTCCCACAGGGCTGTGCTTACCTCAATTTTTCCCCTCCTATCACTCTCTTTCCCCCCACCCCCACAGGGAGGCCTGATTGTCCCTTCTAGAAGGGCTGACCCAGCTGGTCAGCAAGCTCCTGCCAGGCTGCTCTCCCACCAAGAGAGGGAGAGCTCTGTCCTTTTTCCTGGTCCGCCCCTCACTGGGCTAGTTCTCCTCCTTTCAACTCTGCTCTCCACACCTGAGATTGGCGGCAGGTGTAGCAGGGTGAGGCCAACTGGGTCCACAGGCTTTCCCTAGCCCTTTATTTGCCAGTGGAAAGCCTGTCAGCCTCCTAAACCCCCTCCTTCCCGGTGCGGGGCCTTCTAACCCATCACAGTAACACTTGAGTGAAATAAACTCTGCTTTGTTGACCACTTCATATCTGCAGAGCACTTTCAATCCAGACCTAGGCCGCAGCACTCCACAGCACATGTCCAATAGCAGGAGCTGAAAATATGGGCACCCATCCAGGCTGAAGTTAAGGGAGGAAAAGGACACTTCTTTATTGCCATTCACTTATCAAACCAGTTGTGTAAAGATCACTGCTCCAGCTCAGGTATGATCTGGAGTTTGCCTCAGACTTCTGAGTCCAAAGCCAGGCCTTCCCTTTCTCCCAGGGAGTAAAAGTGGGCCTCTTGCACTTGCCCACACAGCAAAGAATGAGTCAGAGAAGCAAAAGTCCATAGATTCTTTATTTAGATTCTGACTCTGATGGTGGAGGACGAGCCCTCAGCAGTCTGGCTCCTAGTGGTCCAGGTGTCTGGAAAGCAAGCCTTGCCTTTCTCAACCTTCCCAATGGCTTGGGTCAGAGGCCAGATGAAGGCCTCAAGGCTAGAAAATCTAGTTCCCTCTGAGCCTGGAAGTAACGTCCTTTTCTTGTCAGTGGAGCCCTCTCTGAGACCAACCCTGTTTCTCCTGACTGTTCCCTCCAGCTGTCAGATCCTGTCACATTGCTGTCACATGATGTAGGAGGGAGCCAATTGCAGTCCCCCCCTGGCCCTGCATGAAGTTTTCATACCCCATTCCAGCATCACATCCATCTGCTATTAAAAAACAGCAACCTCTAGGGCAGAACATAGCAGCTGCCTAACTGCGCACAGAAACACTATGCAGGAGTTTAGAGCAGGAGGCAAAGAACAACAGAATCCTTTGAACTACAAGGGGAATTGCAGGCAGAAGGAGTATAACTGGACACTGCTGCTCTCCCAAACAGTACTGTCGGTTCTCTTTAATGAGCACAAATGGTCAGGACCTCTGGTTTTGTATCTCGTCTGAAAGATGGCTTTTCTATTTCCTAGCTAGAAAGACTGTTCACCTTGAATATGACTTCAGGCACTGCAGCTATTTTACCATTACATATAACTTGGAACGGATTATCAGCATGTGGAGAATATATAAAGTGTCTGAACAAAACAAGTGATTGAGTTCCTTAGCACAAGAGCGTGACTTTTATTCTGGAGATACTGCTGTGCTATTCTCTGAAATACAGTTCTCATCTGAAATTAGACAAACCAATTGGAAAGAGTTTCAAGTGGCTCTAAATGGAGGATTTCACATAAGGGTGACATATGAAGCATTTTTGTTCTCACCCAGTGCTGGTGGAGCAATTCACATAACGAAATGAATGGGAAGCCTCTCATTGCAATGGGTCCATATCATACAGTCTTGCCCCAGCAATTCATGTGCATGATTCTCATGTATCTCCGCAATGTAACTGGTGATGATTAAGCTTCTCTGTGCTATTTTGCTTCCAAACATCATCTCATCTACTTTCCCTTTGGGCTGTGACCTAAGCTAGGGGAGTGCTTGTAAGGAGATCTCTGAGGAAATCTGATTTACTGTGGAAGGAGCTTTGGTTATTAGGGTTTGATCCTGCAGAGTATAGGTACAGAGAGATGCAGGCACAAAACAAAAATAGGTGAGAGAAGGAGCTCGGGGAACCCCCTGACGCCACATTGTCAGTAATGATGCTGCACGGCAGCCATGTCATAGAAATGAGGTCAATGAGGGGCAGTGCACGGTGAGCATGAGGATCATCCTTTCTAAGAGGTCGAGCACCCCCAGGGTAGAGAAGAAGTCGGCGCCTATGTTAACTGGTTTGGTGTTTAAGATTTGTCTATATGCAGAGTTGCACTAATCTAACATAAAATGTTATTTCTTTTTTAAACAAATTGAGTTCAATCTGATTCAGAATATTGTATGGACTCTCTCATTGCAGTTTAAACCAGGTTTATTTTAGTTTAACAAGTCAGTTAGGAACAGGTTTATGCTAAACTGAAATGAGCCACTCAAACCACACAGGGGTTGGCACTAGCTTAATTAAACTAGTGCAAGTTTGTAGGTAGACAAGGCCTTAGAGCTTGTCTAAACACAAAAGTTGTATACTTAGAACACTATAACCCTTCTCCTGTGGATGCATTTACATCAGTATAAGAGTGCTTCAGATAGGATAGCTTATTCCCATACACTAAGGGGAATAAGTTATACTGCTATAAGGCAAGTTATACCGGTATAACTGTGTCCACGCTAGGGTTGTATTGTGGTATTTTATTTTAAATTACATTTCTCTCCAAATAGTTTTGAGTACAAAAACTGTGTAGACCAGCCTTTAGGCTGATGTCTGGGCTGCATTCCAATAGAATACGGAGTGCGTCACCTGTAATGGTAGCTGTGAGACGTACCATACCAGCTAGTGCTGTGAAAATCGTGGAGTTTAGCGTTGCTCAGCTGAGCACTGAAATGTGTTGCTTGTGCTTGTTGGTTCTCACAGTTTAGCTATAGTGTCCTTTTGCCTCCCGTACACCTGGAAAACCATTAGTGCTGCTTCATTGCATTTATCTGCTTAGCCAAGCCATCCTGGTATTTTCAAGGTCACCACCTCCTGTCTCCTGCGGGTGTTGAACCTTCAGTTTGTCTTTACAGACACACACAGGGCAAACCAACTGAAAGCAAAACTAGGGAAATGGTTCATTTAAAAAATAAATAAAAATAAAGCATTTGTGAGGAATATTTTGATGCTGTGTAAAATGGTCCCCTTTCCCCTCAGCTTGAATGAAGCATCCTTGTTTTTGTTTACACAGCGGAGCTTACCTACCCTTTGGAGCGTGCATTTCTGCTGCTACTACCTAGGCAAAGAGCACCTGCTAAAGAGACTCTCACCTCCCAAAAGCAGTGACCTTAGGATTTTAGCTTGAGTAAGCGGCTGTTGTCCCATCCCCATTATTTATGCAATTGTGTTGACTCCTCTGCATCAGCTCTGACCTTGTAGCAGTAATGAACTACAATTTACCCTTTGATACCTTGGTAAGCCAAGCTGGCTAGACGCCTTGTTCATAAGCACAAACTACTTGTCTTCATTCTTAAAGCCTTACATTACCTATTCCCCTCCCTGTGTAGCATTTCCCATGCACTATAGAGACATATTTCAGAGTAGCAGCCATGTTAGTCTGTATTCGCAAAAAGAAAAGGAGTACTTGTGGCACCTTAGAGACTAACAAATTTATTTGAGCATAAGCTTTCGTGAGCCACAGCTCACTTCATCCCCCTCTGCTCCACCAACAAGTTGCCCTCAATGGCCCATTTGTCACATTTTTGGACAAGCTCCATTACTTCTCCCATGCTGCCCCTTGCACCTGGAAGGTGCTCCCTGTAAACTGCACAGGGACCACATTGTCCTTCTCCTAAATCTCTCCTTAAAACCCACCTGTGCCACGAAGCCTACAAACCACTGGACAGTTGTTACCCAGATGGCATGCTGTGACTGCTGCTTATCACACTGTTCCTACCACACTGTTCCTACATGTTTCTTTGCTACCTTGTGCTTCCCCTTGGATGTCTGGGTTTTATCTCTTGTTTTTCATCTTAAATGTAGATTGTTAGCTCTTTGGGACAGGGACTGTCCTTGGTATTTGTCTGTATAGCGCATAGTACAATGGTGCCTCCAGGCTCTACCATGATACAAATTATTGATGAAGTTTCAGGCTATAAGATGATTGTGATATATTGGGGACTGTGTTGGAATTACAACCTATCACTTTAAGAGTGAAGGGGTTTCCTGGTCCTGCTTGCAGGCTAAGGGACTTGTAACAAAGCATGTGATCAGAGTCAGTCTGGACAGAGCCAGCTTAAAGAACGATGCAGTGAGTTGTGCCTTGCTGCCTTAAGGTATGTCTCTACACTGCAAAGAAAACCCATGGCACAGAGTCTCAGAGCCCAGGTCTGTTGACTCAGGCTCATGGTGCTCTGGCTGCAGGGCTAAAAATAGAAGTAAGAAGTTCCTGCTTGGGCTGGAGCTCGGTTCTGAAACCCAGTGAGAAGGGCCTTGATACTTGGGCTCCAGCTCAAGCGGGAATATCCACACTGCAATTTTTATTCCTGCAATTTGAGACCCATGAGCTTGGCTCAGTCGACTTAGGCTAAGAGTCAATGCCTTGCATTTTTCTTTGCAGTGTAGACATACTGTGACAGGTTGGATCACAGAAACCCCCCTGGAGACTGCCAGCTGATGTGCTGAGACTACCTCTGAGCCCATTTTCCCTGTCATCTTGGCACTTCAGTGCCCTGCCTGGTTTGAGCCAGACACGCTTGCCTGCTGCAAACACAGCCCCAGGTCTGAACCATGTCCCCAACAGCTGCAGGCTTAACTGAAAACAGCTTTAAAAGTATTCCTGTCTCTAACACTCAGATGCCTAGCTCCCAATGGGGTTCAAACCCCAAATAAATCTGTTTTACCCTGTATAAAGCTTATACAGGATAAACTCATAAATTGTTCACCATCACACTGATAGAGAGATATGCACAGCTGTCCCCCCCACCCTCTCCCCCCAGTATTAATACATTCTCTGGGTTAATTAATAAGTAAAAAGTGATTTTATTAAATACAAAAAGTAGGATTTAAGTGGTTCCAAGTAGTAACAGACAGAACAAAGTGAATTACCAAACAAAATAAAATAAAACACACAAGTCTATGCTTAATACAGTAAGAAAGTGATTACAGATGAAATCTCCCCTCAGAGATGTTCCAGTAAGCTTCTTTTACAGACTAGCCTCCTTCTAGTCTGGGTCAAGCAATCACTCACACCCCTAGGGTTACTGTCCTTTGTTCCAGTTTCTTTCAGGTATCCTTTGGGGGTGGAGAGGCTATCTCTTGAGCCAGCTAAAGACAAAATGGAGGGGTCTCCCAGGGGCTTAAAATAGACTTTCTCTTGTGGGTGGAGACTCCCGCCTCTCTCCTATCCAGAATTCAGCTCCAAGATGGGAGTTCTGGAGTCACATGGGCAAGTCACGTGTCCATGCATGACTGAGTTCCTTACCAGCCAGGCCACATTCCTGGGAAAGCTCAGATGTGGATTGGCATCTCCAAGTTCATTGTTGTCTTAAGTGTTTCTTGATTGGGCACTTACTGAGAATAGTCTTTTCTCAGGAAGCTGACCAACTGCTTCACTGAGGCTACTTAAAATTAAACAAGTACATGGCCAATATTCATAACTTTGAATACAAAAATGATACATGCATACAAATAGGATGAATATATTCAGTAGATCATAACCTTTACAGAGATATGTTACATGGCATATGTAGCATAAAACATATTCCAGTTATGTCATATATACACTCATAAGCATATTCCCATAAAGCATGATGGGGTGCAACGTCACACATACCCTTAGGGAGCAGCTTGTTTTCTCTCTCTCTGTTTTGGGTTCCTGTGTATTTATTGTTCTGAATTCTAATTAATAAAGTAGTCTTAAACTGCCACCTTCCCACAAGAGTATTTGTTTTCCCCTAACGTATGTGTGTGTGTGCTGTGAACATAAAACTGATAGCTTACAGGGGACAGGAAGACACTGGGTCAAGTAATGCTCTCCATTGCACCTATGTAAATCCAGAGAAACCCTTTGGAATTCAGAATGGTAATCCCATATTTACACTAGTGTAGCACAGTACAGTATGATCCACTGTTTTGTACTGTTTCTAATGCAGAGTGGCTAGATTTCACTGGAAGGTCAACCTGTTGTCACAAAATACTAAGGCCAACATGTTCAAAACAATGGTCCACTGCCTGAGACAAAGAAGGTCCCTCAAAAATGAAGGCATATGTCCTTCTGAAAATGTTGGCCTATGTGAATGGAGCAGGAATAGGTGTAATGCATTTCTGAGAAGACTAGAGGGGGCTTAATGAAGGAATCATGAGAGAGGGAAGTAAGGGAGAGACATTATGCTTCAGAGTTCACAATCTAAATATACAACACAGACAAAGAAAGGTGCAGTGAAGCTCACGCTGAAGGTCAGTGGAACAGAACCGGTAAAACCCAGGTCCTCTGAGTCCTAGTTGTTGCCTTACCCCATGGGCTACACTATTTCTCCTTTCAACACTGAGCTAGCCTTCAGCACTTCCAAAAGCTGAGAGTTATTTATACTCCCCTTCCCACAGTTCTGTGCTATATGGAGGTGAGATCATAGAATCATAGAATCATAGAATATCAGGGTTGGAAGGGACCTCAGGAGGTCATCTAGTCCAACCCCCTGCTCAAAGCAGGACCAATCCCCAATTAAATCATCCCAGCCAGGGCTTTGTCAAGCCTGACCTTAAAAACTTCTAAGGAAGGAGATTCCACCACCTCCCTAGGTAACGCAGTCCAGTGTTTCACCACCCTCCTAGTGAAAAAGATTTTCCTAATATCCAACCTAAACCTCCCCCACTGCAACTTGAGACCATTACTCCTTGTCCTGTCCTCTTCTACCACTGAGAATAGTCTAGAACCATCCTCTCTGGAACCACCTCTCAGGTAGTTGAAAGCAGCTATCAAATCCCCCCTCATTCTTTTCTTCTGCAGACTAAACAATCCCAGTTCCCTCAGCCTCTCCTCATAAGTCATGTGTTCCAGTCCCCTAATAATTTTTGTTGCCCTTCGCTGGACTCTTTCCAATTTATCCACATCCTTCTTGTAGTGTGGGGCCCAAAACTGGACACAGTACTCCAGATGAGGCCTCACCAATGTCGAATAGAGGGGAACGATCACGTCCCTCGATCTGCTCGCTATGCCCCTACTTATACATCCCAAAATGCCATTGGCCTTCTTGGCTACAAGGGCACACTGCTGACTCATATCCAGCTTCTCATCCACTGTCACCCCTAGGTCCTTTTCCGCAGAACTGCTGCCTAGCCATTCGGTCCCTAGTCTGTAGCTGTGCATTGGGTTCTTCCGTCCTAAGTGCAGGACCCTGCACTTATCCTTGTTGAACCTCATCAGATTTCTTTTGGCCCAATCCTCCAATTTGTCTAGGTCCCTCTGTATCCTATCCCTGCCCTCCAGCGTATCTACCACTCCTCCCAGTTTAGTATCATCCGCAAATTTGCTGAGAGTGCAATCCACACCATCCTCCAGATCATTTATGAAGATATTGAACAAAACCGGCCCCAGGACCGACCCCTGGGGCACTCCACTTCACATCGGCTGCCAACTAGACATGGAGCCATTGATCACTACCTGTTGAGCCCGACAATCTAGCCAACTTTCTACCCACCTTATAGTGCATTCATCCAGCCCATACTTCTTTATCCTCAAGCTGCTGTATTGTGGATTACTGAAAAGGAGAATTCTACCCAAGGCGCATTGAAAATACAGACTCAACCCTTCGGTGAAACATTACAGACACTTAGAATTCTCAGAAGAGAATCTTTCAACTGTTTTATTTGGAACCGGGCTTGTTAGCTAAATGAAGACCAATTTACAGATCTCTTCAGGCAGTCCCATGCTCACTATTAGCGCACAGCGAAATCTGTCTCTCTCTTCCCCAGGGAGGAAGGTGTAATTTTTTTCCAGGGAAGTCAAAAATAGCCTTTGTATTTTAAAAAAAATACTTGCAATAAACTGAACTGGAGGGGGGAAAGTATATAGATGGAGTCAGGTAAATGAAAGAAGAGTAAAAAACTGGCTGAACCCCAGTGTGGTTACTGACTTCAATTGGAGATTTGCCTGAGTATGGAAGAAGGCCCTGGTCCAGCAAAGCACTTAGCATGTGCTGAACTTTAAGCATATGAAGTAGGCCCACTGAGCCTGAACCACTGAAGGCAATGGCAGTTTTACGGTGAACTTCAAAATGAGCACAAGATAAAGGAGTGAATAATGAGTTCAGGAATTGGCCCAATAGTACTCAATGAATGTACAGTTTATGGAAAGCTTTGGATTGTCTGCCTTGGGAAGTACTCATGCCCAGAACAGAGCACAGAGAGCAGCAGGGCAAGCTACAGTCTATCAGATTATTTGTATTACAGTATCACCAAGAGATCCCAACTGAGCTCACAGCCCCACTGTGCTAGGTGCAGTACATGCACATAGTGAGAGGCAGTCCTGGCCCTGAAGAGCTTTCACCCTAAATAGACAACAGCAGAGAGAGAGAGTCATAGATACAGAGAGGTGAAGTGACTTGCCCAAGGTCACACGGAGCCTGGTCAGAGCTGGGAACTGAGTCCAGATCTCCTGGCTCCCATTCCAGTGCCTTAATTCACAAGACCTTCCTCTCTCCAATTTTCCCCAGCAGTGCCCCTCAGCCCTCCTCTGGAAGGACCACAACTAGTGGTGAACCAGTGTCTCGGTGTCCATAGCCGTTCAAGCCTTGACCTCTCTTTAGATACTACATTGGGCACCCTTATTGGTAACATGGACACGTGTCCACTAGCACCTGAACTGAGGACACCAATTCCTTCCAAAGGAGTTGCTGAATAACCATCAGCTTATAATGACTTTCGGTTACTACAGGTATGAGCAGGATTTTCACCAATGATCTACTGCAGAGTGAATTGCCCTGTGGCCCATTGCAGGTTTCCTGAGCCATCCAGTCCCCACTGGATTTCTTCATGTGGCTATATTTCTAGGTTTATTAAGCAGTGAGACAAGAAATGAGAATATGCTTCTGGGCAATTTCAGTCTATAGGAAAGAATACCAAAGGGAGATACGATAACTGTCTGCAGATATGGAAAAGGATGTTGCACCAGAGGACAGGAAGCAATTATTATCATTAGTCAGCAATGATAGAACAAGAGGTAATTAAGTTTAAGCTGCATCAGGGAAATTTTTAGAGTGAATATTAGAAAAAGCTTTAAAAAACGGAGAGAAGTGAGTGAGAAAATGGAACAAATGGCCCATGCAGGTGGTGGAACTGGGGTGTATTCAAAGTCAGGTGGCATGGCCATCTTTCAGAGATGGGTCGGGAGCAAGATGCAAGGATGAAAGAGATGATGCATTCGAGGGTTCTTCCAAACTAAGACCCCGATTCAGGAAAACATGTCTATTCAGGACAGCAATTAAACCTGTGCTCAAATCCCATTGATTTCAGAGTGCTACTAAAGTCAATGTGATCTGAGCACGTGCTTAAGTGCTTTCCGAATTGGCACCTGATGATTCTGTGTTTTACGTACAGCAGACCTCGTATGGAGCTGATAATAAGGATAGAGGCCAAAGCTTGAGTGAATGGAAGCAGTGACTTACAATCCACAGCCTCTAGGAATGTCATTGCTATTTTGGAATTGATTTTACATCAGTAAATGAAACCAAATAAAAATGGCTAAACCCCAATCCAACCTCTACAAGCATGTGAAGGGTGTAAAGGCCCAGGAGGAAGGAGCATTGTATACAATTCTCCAACCTAAGGGAGAAAGAATGAAGTTGAATGAAGGAAATGTCGGGCTGAATTTCAGGAAAATGTGAGGTATGGAGGGGACATTTTGGAGAGGCATCCAGCAGGCACCTAAAGAATCGAAAGCAGTGAGGGAAGGGGCTTTTAGCAGGTGCAGCTGCTCTGCCTGGGCAGGAGGACTTTTATACTGGCCTGTGAGGGAGGGGAGGAGGCAGGGGTGATGCATGGGTGGGGCATGTAGGGTCACATTTCCACTTCTAGCCCTGCCTGATTGCTCTGTCACATCACGTGGCTGGGCTCCTTCCCTGCATGGCAGCTGAGCCAGCGAGCTGCAAGCTTCAGTGGGCAGGGAGAGGCAGAGATAGGAGGAACAGCTGGAAGCTGCAGGGAGGGGCCAGGGGAGTGCTACTTTCTGGGAGGGGGTGCTGTCTGGGCATGACTCAAGCTGTTCCAGGGTTATGCCTCCCCACGGTTCAACTCTGGTAGGAGGTGAAGTATTTCCAGTAGAGAGACATAAGGCACTGGTGAGACCTCATCTGGAATACTGGGTGCAGTTCTAGTCTCCCATGCTTAAGAAAGATGAATTGAAATTGGAACAGGTGCAGAGAAGGCCTGATAGGATGATCCAAGTGTAAGCGGGGGAACAGTCCTGCTATTGTGGGGAACTTTCCTGGCTTCTGCACTATCCCGGTGAAGTGGGCTAGCGAAAGGATCCAAGTCCTCGGTCCCACTTCCTTTACCCAGTGGCCTCCCTGCCCTTGAGGACTCCCCTTCCATTCTCCTGTCTGGCAGAGTCCTTGTAACCCCAACAAGGCTGGGCCCAGGATTCCTGGGGAGGCTCGACCCCCAACCCTGCTGTGGTCACCCAGGACAGGGGCTAGGGTGTCCCCACTCCGGGGTACTCTCTCTGCACTGGGCACTTCTGTGACCCACTGACCATTACATACAAGTTAAAGCAAATGCAAGTTACTTAATCAACAATTAATTTTAAAAAGAATAAGGAAAACTGGGAAAGGTTAAAGGAAACGCATCACCCTGCTCTGTGGCAGGGAACATCACAAACGGTGTCTCTGGAATGTCCGGGCAGTTCACAGTCTGTTCCTTGTAAGTCCCAGGCCGCCTTCTCAGGCCCTGGCTTTGCTGCAGGGATGCTGTGGGTTGGACACTTGCTCTGGTGGTGGCCACACGCACTCAGGCTCTAAGTGGTAGGACCCTTCTTCCCAGTATCGCCCCTGCCCTGTTGGGGTTATGATCCAAGCCCGGCGTGCAGAACCCCTTGGCTGAGGCGTCTCCCTGTGCTGGGCCTGCTGCCCAGGGTCCCCCTCGCTCTCCCCAGCTGCTCACCGCACCCAGCTCTGGACTGCTCCAGCCCCAGCTCCACCACTCTGTCTCTGCTGCTCTGCCTCCAGCTCCCTGGGCTGCTTCCCTGGCCCCTCTGCCTCTGGTTGCTGCAGCTCTGCTCCCCGGACAGGTCTGCTCCGCAGGCTGCTTCTGTGACTCTGCTCCCAGCACTGACCTGCTTCCTGGGCTGCTTTTCTGGCCCCTCTGGCTCTGGTTGCTGCAGCTCTGCTCCCCGGACAGGTCTGCTCTGCAGGCTGCTTCTGTGACTCTGCTCCCAGCACTGACCTGCTTCCTGGGCTGCTTTTCTGGCCCCTCTGGCTCTGGTTGCTGCAGCTCTGCTCCCAGGGCAAGTCTGCTCTCTCTGGGCTGTGCCTCTGGCTTTGGGGCTGCAGCTCTGCTCCCAGGACAGGGTCTGCTCCCTCTGGATCTGGCACAGCTCTGCTCCCCAGCTCAGCTCGGGCCCCTGCTTTCTCCTTAGCTCAGCCCCACTCTGTCTGACCCAGGCAAATCCAGCTCACACAGAGGACAGGACCTCCCTGGCCTCCTGACTCCCTGATTAGCCTGCCCACCCTGTCATTCAGGCTGACCTGGAGCATTGGCCTCTCCCCATTGTTCATGGGGGCTGTCAGTCTCAGGGTCCTGATTCCTCATCGACCCTTCCCCCTTTTTAGTACTGGGGGCTAGCCAACCAAAACACCCCCACTGAATGTTAGTAAGGGGGCAACAGTCCCCTTACACAAGGAATGGAAAACCTACCTTATGAAATAAAAAAGGAGTACTAGTGGCACCTTAGAGACTAACCAATTTATTTGAGCATAAGCTTTCGTGAGCTACAGCTCACTTCATCGGATGCATACTGTGGAATGTGTAGAAGATCTTTTTATACACACAAAGCATGAAAAAATACCTCCCCCCACCCCACTCTCCTGCTGGTAATAGCTTATCTAAAGTGATCACTCTCCTTACAATGTGTATGATAATCAAGGTGGGCCATTTCCAGCACAAACCCAGGGTTTAACAAGAACGTCTGGGGGGGGGGAGGTTCCTGGGTTACCTATCCTTGCAACAAAGCCCATTGCCAACTGTACCCACGTATCTATTCAGGGGACACCATCTCAAGGCCTAATAACATCAGCCACATTATCAGAGGCTCGTTCACCTGCACATCCACCAATGTGATATGTGCCATCATGTGCCAGCAATGCCCCTCTGCCTTGTACATTGGTCAAACTGGACAGTCTCTACGTAAAAGAATAAATGGACACAAATCAGATGTCAAGAATTATAACATTCATAAACCAGTCGGAGAACACTTCAATCTCTCTGGTCACGCGATTACAGACGTGCAAGTTGCGATATTACAACAAAAAAACTTCAAATCCAGACTCCAGCGAGAGACTGCTGAATTGGAATTCATTTGCAAATTGGATACAATTAACTTAGGCTTGAATAGAGACTGGGAGTGGCTAAGTTATTATGCAAGGTAACCTATTTCCCCTTGTTTTTTCCTACCCCCCCCCCAGACGTTCTTGTTAAACCCTGGATTTGTGCTGGAAACGGCCCACCTTGATTATCATGCACATTGTAAGGAGAGTGGTCACTTTAGATCAGCTATTATCAACAGGAGAGTGGGTTTGTATATGGGGGGGGGGAGGAGGAGAGAAAACCTGGATTTGTGCTGGAAATGGCCCAACTTGATTATCATACACATTGTAAGGAGAGTGATCACTTTAGATAAGCTATTACCAGCAGAAGAGTGGGGTGGGGGGAGGTATTTTTTCATGCTTTGTGTGTATAAAAGATCTTCTACACTTTCCCCAGTATACATCCTATGAAGTGAGCTGTAGCTCACGAAAGCTTATGCTCAAATAAATTGGTTAGTCTCTAAGGTGCCACAAGTACTCCTTTTCTTTTTGTGAATACAGACTAACACGGCTGTTACTCTGAAACCTACCTTATGAAAGGAGACTCAAGGAACCTGGGTTACTTAACCTAACCAAAGGAAGGCTGAGGGGAGATGTGATTGCTCTCTATAAATACATCAGGGGGATAAATACCAGGAAGGGAGAGGATTTATTTAAGTTAAGCCCAATGTGGACTCAAGAGCAAATAGTTATAAACGGACCAGCAACAAGTTTAGGCTTGACATTAAATGAAGGTTTCTCACCATCAGAGGAGTGAAGTTCTGGAACAGATTTCCAGGGGGAGCAGTGGGGGTGGGGGGCAGAAATACCTAACTTGTTTCAAGACTGAGCTTGATAAGTTTATGGAGGAGATAGTATGATGAGACTGGCTACCCACAACTGTAGGCAATCTGTGACTGCTTGAAGCAAATATCTCCAATGGTCAGTGATGGGACACTAGATAGGGAAAGCTCTGAGTTACTACAGAGAATTCTTTTCCAGGTGGCTGGCTGGTCGGTCTTGCCCACATGCTCCGAGTCTAACTGATTGCTGTATTTGAAGTAGTAAAGGAATTTCCCCACAGGTCAGATTAGCAGGGACCCTGGGGTTTCTTCACCTGCAGCATGGGGCATCGGTCACTTGCAGGTTTAAACAACTGTAAATGGTGGATTCTCTGTAACTTGAAGTCTTTAAATCATGCTTTGAGGACTTCAGTAACTCAGCCAGAGGTTAGGGGTCTATTCCAGGAGTGGGTGGGCCTGCAAGGTGAAGGAGCTCAGACTAAATGATCAGGATCGTCCCTTCTGGCCTTAAAGTTTATGAGTCTTTGAAAGGCAGGCCAGGGCAGGAGGAGGAAGAGAGGCAGGGAGAAGCTCCAGAGCTAACTAAGGACTGCCCGCTGGGTGAAAAGAAAGAGTTGTTGCACAACGGAAATGCTGCAAACCTTTGATCTGAGCTGTTCCCAACATGACACCAGCTCAGGATGCCTTGGGTCTGAAGGGTTAATAATACTATAAGGAGGGACATGAGATTTTTTGGGCTTATTGGTGTACATTGGGCTGATCTGGCACGTAAGTTATTTGTGGAATATAAGTAGGTGCAGATTCGGGGTGCATTAGGATATTAGATAAATAGTGGGAATGAGCTGGCCAGTGTGTGTATACATATATGCACATACACACAGAGACCTATGTGTCATATTCCCTGTACTGCTAGCAGATAAAGGAGAGTCTCCTTTAAGTATGTAGAGCCCCCACTCCACAGGTCAACAGCTGTATTGTGAAACCTGGCTCATCCCCGCATAGGAAAAATTGGCCTCTTCACCCACACAGAGCTCTGGGTGGCTAGAGAGCTCGCAGGAAATCTCATCCCTACCACCTTCTGCCATCTCTGCAAAAGTAAGTGCATGGGATGCTGGAGAGGACACATGCAGCTGCTGTTGGGACACAGCTGGCTGAAAGTTGGAGCTTCAAACTGGGGGAGAGGTCCAGGGAGCAGTATCAGTGTTTGGCCCTGCGAGAGCTGCACCACAGAGGTGAATCAGCCAGAGCCCAAAGAGAAGGAGGGCCCTCATGGCTGACTGGGGAAATGATGCTGGAGGACACTGGGATAGTGTGTTTGCTGATAAAGGTGACCAAGCTGAGTGTGTGTTACTGACGACAATGTAGGAGTTATTCCTGAGTGAATTCCTCCTTCCCCAAAGGCTGTAAGAATTGGGGGTCTACACCCAAGGCAAGGGGTGGATGTTTGGTGAAGGAGCCCCCCGCTACCAGTGGTAAATCTGTGCACTTATAGAGCAAAAGGATCTGTTTCTGTCCTCACTGCTGTGATAAAAGTTCAGATTGGCCATGGGATTGTGATACCCAGGACGCTCGTGGCACTATAGATTTGTTACATTCCAAAGAAATTAGCCCCTATTCCAATGTGATACTTAAGCAGAACCATCTTATTGGATGGATGGATGCTGCCGCTGTGGCACTGAATGCAGCACATGGTGGGGGACATAACCGAATTTGATCGGGGTATTGCTTGGCTACACAAGCAGGGGCAGAGTTTGCAAAAATACCGTACTGAGCTGATTCTCTGTTTGTGACACAAGCTAAGTAAAGACAGTAATTACAAGGCATCTAGAATCAGTGTTCTGAGCAAAATTAAAGAGCAAATGCCTGGCTAACGGTGCTATTTTACTACAGCCTCGTCTCCATATTCCATTCCTTTTGCTAATCCGCTGACGAAATTGCTCGTTAGCAGATATAACCCTCAAGTAGCCATTTAGGAGGTTTGATGGCCCCCGAAGCAAGTAAATTTTCAGTCTGACTGGGTTTAATCCCACCGGAGAGCCCTGTCATGCCATTACACGCCACAGCAGGAGTAAAAGTGGTGAGGTAATCACATTAAAGCACCATTCCATTTAGACATAATCTGTAAAAAATCTCATGAAAGCAGCAATCATTGGTATGTCTCCCAATGTCCTTCAGGCACTCTTTGCAAAAAAAAAAATCCACCTGTCGAAAGCAGACTTTCCTCATTCAGAGGAAACAGAGGTGAGATGTAAAAGTGACACAATATTTTTTAAACATCCTATTGCTAAAATTACAGTTCATCGATATAAAAATGAGCAATAGGGCCTTAGTCAGCTAGATCAAAGTTCTTGGCATGAGATTACAGATACGCCTTTACTTGCTGTAAAGGCGTCAAGCTTCAGTCCGTCAAGCCCCGTGTCCTGCCTCCAGCAGTAGCTAGTACATGATGCTGTTGAGGAGACCTAGCCAACTGTGCGACGCTGAGCAGGGTTTGAAATCCCCTTCTTGAGCTCATTTGTGATAAATTTACATCATGAAGCATGAGATTACTTTAGCATAAATGGAAATGTTATTAGTCTCTAACATTACTGGGCCCTGTTTTAATATCCAGCTCTGCTATCCAAAACATTCTCCTCTTGTGGCAGCGAATTCTGTAGGGTGACTACACACTGCGTTAAGATATATTTCTGTTTGTTTTAAATCATAACTGCCATTAAATTTATTAACGGACACCGGGATCCAGTGGCTAGGACGTGGGTGTGAGAGTCAGGGGACCTGGGTTCCATTTCCAGTTCTGCTGTTGACTTTAGGCAAGTTATTCCAGTTCTCCATGCCTCCATTTTCCCATCTGTAAAATGGAAACACTTGCCCACCTGTGTAAAGCACATTGAGATTTATGGATTGGAAGTGAAAAGTATTGTAATTATCTTACAGGGCAGAATATAAAGGAGGAACTAGTCAGTTTTCACTATACTCTTCATAATCTTAAAGTGTGATACTGCTCTATTCTATATAGGTTATTTTACTGCCCCAAGACAGGGTGTACCAGGCATTTGCTGCCCATTGGTGGAGGCCCCCACCACCTTAGTACACCCTTGCCTAAGAAGGAGTCCTGCTTGAAAGGAAGAGCAGCAAGGTCAGATCTCTAGAGGATGCCTAGAGAGGACTCTCGTGATGAGCTGCAAACAGAAACAGCAAGAATTAGTCTTCTGGCACCTAGAAGGGCTGAGAGCATGTGAAGGCCAATCAAAGCCCAGCAGGCCAAATAAAAAGGGCTAGTTGCTTCTGCTAGGGGCCAGTTCTGGGTGAAGCCAGGACAAGGAAGGCTAGCGCTCCTTGTCCCAATCCAAGGCACCTGGCCCAGTCAGGGGCTTACCCTTGACAACATTAGGTTTGGGCCTCTGTGAAGGGATAGGGTTTTTATTATGGGCTTTCATGCCCAGGTGACTATTTTGAGTTGAGATTTAATTTGTTTTCTGTGAACCCCAAAAAGTGTCTGGACTAGGTCAGAGAGTTAGGCCACAGAAGCAGCAGACCATTGCAGAACCAGGATGCAAGGGGGTGTTACAAAGAATCCGTGCAATGTTGGGTCCTGACACAAGGGGGTACCCTGCGGGTGAGTGCACAACATAACATACCCCCACCACTATAGTACAGTGCACAGATGTACCCTCTTCTTCCATGCAAACATCCCATGTGGCCCCCGGGGCTGACCTCCCTCCATCCCTCCGTCTCTTCAAGTTCCTCCTCAGCATAGCACTCTGCTTGTAAGGCCTTTTGGAAATGACCTCTGCATGATTCACATAACACTTGTTTCAGAGTAGCAGCCGTGTTAGTCTGTTTTGTTCTGTTGCCTGATGTACTTACTGTCTGGGTCTAAACTGTTCAATGGCTGTTTTAGGTATAAGCTCCTTAGAGTAGGAATTGACTCCTTACATGCTGGTCCTGCAGTGAGCGCACTTCCTCTTCTTCATAGCATATGCGTGACGTGCCTCACGTGGCACGTGACCAGGATTCGTCACCCAATTTGGTCCGCTGGTTGGATCGTTAGCTTCCCCAAGTCAGGTACGGACAGGGAGTGCAACGTGGACACTGATCCGTGCCCCACAGTGAGTACACTGACAGCATTCAAGTATTGATAATGATGTGATGCAGTGCTATGTCGTATTTTTCTTGTCATGCCTCCCAAGGGCTCTGATCAGTGTGGGGGCCTCCATTGTGCGAGGGTCTGAATACCCACCCAAAAGAAGGGCATGTCTACACAGAGACTTTATGAGCAGCAAGCCAGGCTGTAAATCTATAGTGTACTCGCTTGCCACACGCTAACTGGCCATAGGGACCCGGCTACCACCGACTAAAAGTTCCCCAGCGTGCTTTTGTTTGAAACAGTCATAGGTCAAAGCACACTACAGAACATTTAGTGCACACAAGCAGGGTCCACATGGGCAGTTGGTGTGTGGTAAGCTCACATAGACAAGGCCAAAGATACAGTTCCTACCCTAACGAGCTTACACTTTAATTTGAAGCAAGAGCAATAAATGAATGGGGGAGGTGGGAGTGGAGAAGGGTAATGGTAATAAGAGAACACGGTTACATAAACTGTATGCCAACTTGATTTTTAAAAAATAGTATTGGTGATCCCTAACAGCCCCTCAGCCTCACCACTATTAGTTGGCGGTTGTCTTCTAGGCATCACAGCAGAAGTGGGTGATGAGGAAAGCCTTGAAAGGGATCGTCTGGTGCTTAAAGCACTAGCTAGAGACTTGGGTTCAATTCCCTTCTCTGCCACAGGCTTCCTGTGTGACCCTGGGTACATAATTTAGTCTCTCTCTGCCTGAGTTCCCCATCTGTAAATGGGAATAATAGCTCTTACCTAGCTCCTTGGGTGTTGGAGATCAAATATGTTAAAGATGGTGAGGTGCTCAACACTGTGGTGTACCTTATATATAGAAGGCAAAGCCCTTACGGTTAGTTCAGACAGGAGGGTGTTCCATACGTAAGAGTTAGCAAGAAACAAAGCACTGAGATGTCTGGGGAAGAAGCAGACATAGGAGTATCAAGGTTGGCAGCAGTAGATAAACTATACTGAAGGAGGCTGTTGGTGCACCAGCTGGGGTTGCTCTGCTTACCCAAGCCAGGGAAAGGAGAGGCAGTTCCCCTCTGCTTTTAGCTGCCCTTCCCTCTTTCCCATCACTTTAGCCCCTGGCTGGCAGAGTGGAAGGGACAATGCGAGAAGAGACAGGGATGGACTAATGGGGAGGGACAGACCAGTGAAGGGCCTCAAAGGTGAGGATGCAGAGTGTGAATTTGAGGTGATGGAAAACAAGGAGCAAGAGGAGGGATTCAGAGAGAGGAGTGACATGGGCAAAGAAGATGATTTGGCAGAAGCATTTTGCTGGGGGTGATATACAGGGCCAGGAGAGCCACAAACCCCTGGGTGGCCAAAGGAGCAGGCCAATGTTACACTTGATTTTTGGCCTTGCCCTAAGGTGACCGCTGAAGAATGATGAGGTTGCTGCCCAGGATCTCTCTGCTCTTCAGAAAATACAGCAGGCTTCTGACCCAGGACACCATGTGGAGCAAAGATAGTGTGTCTGATTCCCGAGTCATGATCAGACAGTTGTGTACTCGAATGACATTGTGGACACTGCTTCTTCTACTCTGCCTCCATAGGAAAAGGATGTGTGAGAGAGAATGACCCACAGAATGTTACATGTGTTGGCTCTGTTGCTTAATGCATAACTGGAAGGTGCTCAAGTACTGCAGTGATGAAGGTGGCGTAAGAACCTAGATAGAAGAAAATTCGCCTACCTCACAGAGAAGCCTGAAATATAAAAATAGATTTTAAGTGGGGGAATCTGTGCCCCTCACCCTCATGCTTCTTAATCTGACACTATAGTTCCCTGCAATGACAAATCTGACTGTTTTTCCAACAGCAATAAAGCAAGATAAATTAAACTTGAGTGTAAATTTTACCAAAAGCCCAATATAAATACAGTTGTTGGGTGAGATGACAAGGCTGGTTGTTAGAGGTGTACTGCCCCCTAATGTTTGCGTCTAACACAAAGGCAGTGGTGTTTTGTTAATAAAGGACAATCCCTCTGTAGAACAACAGAACAAAAAATTGCCTTCTTCATATATACTGGACTGAATTCAACCCTGATGTAACTTCATTGCCTGTACTAGGTTCACAGCAGGGATGACTTTGGCCCTGATACCTGCTGGTTACTGGATTTTGTATCTCATTGAGAATATGGTTGATTCTTAGTACATTAATAATAATAATGCTCAAAATAAAGTCCTTCTCTTTAAAAATCCTCGGCTTTAGAAAGAAAAGGTTGCCTTTTTGGTGTGGATGATTTGCTCATGGCAATTGCATTCCAAAAGACAGCTGTTATTGTAAGGATTTCACTTACAGACAAGCTTTAGATAGGATCCCCTTCAATATATTGGGAAGTTGGTCACTGATGGGCAAACCTCAGACAGCAATAGATTCAGATGGGACAAGCGCTCACAAGTTCTGATGCTTCTCTGAATTTTCCCACCCTTCTGCAAAATTGAACTAGGAATACAAAGAGAAATGGATCTCTCATAGCATGTCTAATGTTTTCAACCTCTTCAGGCTGGCAGTAGCATAGGAATTCCTTAGTTTATTCCAGGTGTGGTCCAACCAGTCCTCCACACACCAACCTCCCATTTGAAATTGTTGGGAGCTCTGGATATAGGTGGCTGATATGACTGATTTGACTTATCCACTTCTGCATGGATCCCTGAAATGCAGTGTCACATGAAAACAAAGTAAAATAACCACAATAGTTAGAGACTGGATTGTGTGGTAAAGTGGGAGAGTTTATAACCCTTTCCGAATGTTTTGTTTAATATTTACTATCATAAACCTGGATGTTCTTATCATCCATATACATATCTAATTGCTTTTCAAATCCTGCTAAGATGTTGGCCGCATGCTATCTGTGGCAATGAGTTCCACAGGCTAACTGTGTTATGTGAAAAAGTATTTCTTTTGATCAGCCTTGAATTTTCCATCTTTCAGTTCCATTAACTGTTAATAATTATTTGTGTTACAGTAGCACCTATACCAACTCAGATCAGGGCCCCACTATGCTATGCCCCGTACAGACACATAGTGAGGTCAGTCCTTGCCCTGAAGAGCTCACTGTGACACTATGTCCCATATTCTTCATAGAAATATTGTTATAATATGATTATAGCATATCTAATATGTATTTTATGCAAGATGGGTCTTGTGATATATCATTAGAGATGTTATGATTTGCTGAATATGATTATCCTCTTTGCATGTATCATTTCTGTATCTAAAGTTAGGAATATTTGCTGGGTAATCTGCTTTGAACTGTTTGCTATCCCTTATAATCACTTAAAATCTACCTTTTGTAGTTAATAAACTGGTTTTTGTTTATTCTAAAATCTGTTTGTGGAATTCAAGTGGTGGGGGGAACACTGTGCATATCTTCCTCCACATTGAGGGAGGAGGCAAATTTCAATTAGCTTATGCTGTATTGTTCTCTGGGCAGTGCAAGACAATATAATTTTGGGTGTACTCTCCAGAGGGGGTGTGCACTTCAGTGATGGGCCATTCCCTAGCTGAGTCTTCCCATGCAGAGCTGATTTCAGTGTCTGTGGGTATGTCTACTCTGGCAGAGTTACATCGCCACTCAGAGAGCACTGAAGGAAAACCGCTGTTCTGTGTTCACACTGCCAGCTGCCTGTGCAATAACATGTTCACACTTGCGGCACTTATATCGGTATTCAGAGGGGTGCACTCTGGGCAGCTATCCCACAGAATATCTCTTCCTCTTCTGCTGCTAAGAGTTGTGGGATGGCGGAGGGGGTCACAGGGTGTCCTGGGTCCTGTCCCAATGCCCCGTCATGCATTGCTTCACATCCCAGCAATCCCTGTGCTTCGGTCCGCATTTGGTGCCATCTTTCAATGGTTTGAGTATTGCGTGCTCTGCCTCTTCGGTCTGCAGGAATGGATCCCGCACTGCTGCTCGCTCTGACTAACACGTCACAAGTGGCAGTGGAGTTATTCCTTAAACTACAAAGGCAAGAGGAGTTCAACATTGATCTCGCCACATGTAGTAGCTACGACACGAGATTGGTTGTGGCATTCATGAAGGTGCTGACCACAGTGGAGCGCCACTTTTGGGCTTGAGAAACAAGCACTGAGTGGTGGGATCACATTGTCAGGCACGTCTGGGATGATGAGCAGTGGCTGCAGAACTTTCAGATGAGGAAAGCCACATTCATGGGACAGTGTGAAGAGCTCACCCCAGCCCTGTGGCACAAGGACATGAGAATGAGAGCTGCATTGTTGTTAGAGAAGCACGTGGTGATTGCACCGTGGAAGCTGGCTATCCAGTTCAGAGTGGGAAAGTTGACAGTTGGACTCATGTTGATGGAAGTCTGCAGGGCCATTAATCGCATCCTGCTCTGAAAGACTGTGACTCTGGGCAACATGCGTGACACTGTGGATGGCTTTGCACAAATGGGCTTCCCTAACTGCTGAGGGGCAATAGATGGCACGCATATTCCAATTCTGGCACCAGACCACCTGGCCACCAAGTACATTAATCGGAAGGGGTATTTCTCTATGGTTCTGCAGGCATTTGTGGATCACCTTGGGTGTTTCACAGACATTAGCACAGGCTGGTCCAGAAAGGTGCATGACTCACACATCTTTCAGAACACTGGCCTGTTCAGGAAGCTGCAAGCAGGGACTTTCTTCCCAGACTAGAAGATCAGTGTAGAGGAAGTTGAAATGCCCATTGTGATCCTGGGAACCCTGTCTACCCCTTAATGCCATGGCTTATGAAGCCATACACGGGGAACCTTGACAGCAGTAAGGAGTGGTTCAACAACAGGCTGAACAAGTGCAGAATGACTGTGGAGTGTGCTTTTAGCCATTTAAAGGCCCGCTGGCGCTGCCTATATGGGAGAATGGACCTGGCTGATGACAATATTCCTATGCTTATAGCCGCGTGCTGTAGGCGCCATAATATTTGTGAAGGGAAGGGTGAAAGCTTCACTCAGGGCTGGACCACTGATGCTCAGTGCCTGGAGGCTGAATTTGAACAGCCAGAGACCAGGGCTATTAGAGGGGAGCAGCGCGAGGCCATAAGGATCAGGGCTGCCTTGAGGCAGCAATTTGAAGCTGAAAGTCACTGATATTTGTTGCTATGCTCGGGAGTGAAGTGCTTGTAATGGTAGGAGGTGATTGTGATTGGTGCAGGTGATGCACTGTGAAGGTTTAAGAAAATTGTCTGTTGCTTTGCAGGGCTCTGTTTCCTTTCAATTAATGGAATAAAGATTGCTTTCCATCCAAAACAATTCTTTTATTAAAAAACAACATGTGGAGGAGAGAGACAAACCAAAAAACACATCAGCACTGTGGGGGATGGGGAAGTGGGGGTCCCAGGAGGAGGTGGGATCCTGGGATGGTTAAAGATTTGTGTATATCCAGGTATCAAATGCAATCTTGCCCTTTGGAGTACAGTGCAGCGGGTACTGTACTTCAGCAAGGCTAAACTGCAGAGGAATGGGTGTTGAGTGCAGTGAGTAGTTGGAGTCTGCAGGGCTGTACTGTGACGGGGCCGGAGTGGAATGCAGTGGGTACAGACTGGAGCCAGGGAGTTGATAAGAGTTTGTTGGTGTTGTCTGGGGGGCGCATGGGAAAGAGTTTTGTGACAGTGGCTGCAGGAGAGGGCGGGCATGGAGCTGCTCGGTTTGCAGTGCTAGTAGCACCTGGAGCGTGTCTGCTTGGCGCTCCATAACATTTAAGAGCCACTCTGTGGCTTTGTTCTGGCACGCTGCGTTCTCCTTTCGGTTCCTCTTCTCGCTGTCCTGCCATTCCTTCAGTTCTTGTTTTTCAGCAGCGGAGTGCATCATGACATCACGCAGAAAGTCCTCTTTAGTTTTTTGTGGCCACTTTCTAATTCTGCGCAGCCGTTCAGCTGCTGATAACAAAGAGGGAGGCTGGGCTCCCAAGCTCATATCTGTGAAGCCAAAATGCAACATTTTACAGAAGCTGTATTGTTTGCAACACACAGACCACTGATTCAGTGATTTAAAACACAGCCACTATTCACATACCTGTTGCTAACTGGCTGACCCCTGGCAAGCACACGTGAGCCACAAGACCCTCAAAATGGTGAGTAACCGCAGGGGCAAGGGAAATCAGTGTTCCAGGACTGTACTGTACAGTGGGCACATGGCTCTTGGGGAGAGCCAGCACTGTAGGGGGGGGCCTTATAATTATTACTGTCCCCACATTTTCCACAGGCTGTGTTCATTATGGAAGACATCTCGCTGTTGAGGGTGAGCAGGGAATCAAGGGAGGGTCTTCTCCAAGACTGCAGCTTCCGCCCTGGCCCTTATGCAGCTTGTCTGTGTGCAGCAATGCGCCCCCCTCACCCCCCCAGTAATGGCAGAATGGCACAGGAAAATTACCCTTAAAGGGGCAAAAAACAAAGCAGCTCTGCCAAAGAACCTGTTGCAGCGGATTGCCCGGTATCTCTATGAGAGTTTCATGGAGATCTCTGAGGCAGATTCCCGTGAAGTGAGGGAGTGAATCAACACCCTGTTCTGCCACTCAGACTAGGCATATGGTGGTATGTGCATCATAGAGACACAAGCCTGCTTTCTGCAACCCTCCTGCCCCCAACAACTCGCTTCAGCGATTCCCAAAATCAAAGCCACTTACCAGGGGCCTCCTCTCCTGTTTGCACTTCGCCAACATCCAACAGCTGTGACTGACTAGCCTCCTCCAGGGTAGAGAAGAGCCCCTGGCTGCATGCATCTCTGACCTCAGAGTCATCCTCTGCCTCTGGGTCCCCCTCCCCCTCCACAGCCTCGTCCAAGATTTCTTCCTCCTGGCTCGGTCCACTCTCAACTGGCCACCGAAGTATCCACAGTGGCCTTCACAGTGGAGGTGGGGTCGCCACTAAGTATCATGCCTAGTTCTTTGTAGAACCGGCAGCTCGTGGGTGCAGCACTGGAATGGCGGTTTGCCTCCCGCGCCGTGTGGTAGGCGTTCCACAGTTCCTTCACTTTGACCCTGCACGGCAGTGTGTCCCGGTCATGGACCCTTTCTGTCATGCATCATGAAATCTGTCTGTAGGTATCATTATTCCTTCAGCTGGAGTGCAGCTGGGACTGCGCAGCCTCCTCTCCCCAAATGCTGATGAGGTCCAGCAGCTTGGCATTGCTCCAAGCGGGGGAATCGCCTGGTGCATGGAGCAGGCCTGGCCACCGGGAAAGACGTGCTGAGACCACTGCACGCATCACCGAGCAAACAGGAAGGGGACTTTCAAAATTCCCAAGGAATTTAAGGGGTGGGACTCATGCTTGGTCACCTGAGGGGAGGGCAGTAGAGTTCAAACCGATGACCAGAGAGACGAGAACAGGCATTGTGGGACACCTCCTGGAGGCCAATCGCAGGGCTGTAATCGGCCAGGGTGTCTACACTGGCACCGTGGCGCTGTAGCCCTGGTGCAGAGAGCTCTACGCCTCTCATCGGGGTGGTTTTTTTACAGCGCTGCAACTGCGCAGTTTCTGCACCCTAAGTGGCTTGGCAGCGTGTGCCCCTCAGGAGCTACAGCGCAGAAAGCTGCTTTACTGCGCAGAAACTTGCCAGTGTAGACCAGTCCTGTGTCTTTCTGCAACTGGGTGAGTCCCTACTTGGGTGTGTCCTGGAGGAGGCTTGAGGGCCTAGCTCAGCAGGGCAGTGTAAGGGAGCCCAGGCTGGTGGAATAGGTGGGCTCAGTGGTACCCCAGTACATCAGGTGGCATCCCGGGAAGGGCAACCCATCACACTCACATTCTAACTAGGCAGGACAGTCAAAAGGTGGGAGATGAAACAAAGGCCCAGAGAAGAGAAGTGACTTGCTCATGGTCACACAACAGATCAGTGGCAGAATTAAAACCCATGTCTCCTGACTCCAGGTCCAGTGCCCTGTCCATAGGCTTGGCAGGATTTGACTTACCTCTGTAGATGTTGGTACTGTCCATTTCAGCTGGCACATTGAAATCAACGACAAAAATATATCAATCCGTAAGAGTCAGTACAAGTGCTCTTGTAGGGCTTGGGTGTCACCAGCCCTGCCGCCATGCTGGGAGGCCCCTGCAGGCCCATTGACAACCAGGCTGGAGAGGGCTCCCTGCATGGCAGCAGGGCTGGTGATACCCAATCCTTACAGGCTCAAGGTGCGGGGAAGGCTGAGGTCCTGGCGAGGCAGAGGAGAGACCACTGACCAGGATTGCAAGGAGCAGGAGGACAAACCCCTGGCCATGCCGGAGACCACCCCACCATTGAATGGCTCCATCCCAGAGGCAGGAACCATTCAACAGCAGAGAGGCTGCCTGCATGGCCGGGGGCTTGTCCTGGTCCTTGCGACTGTGGCCACAGTCCCCTGCTGTGCTGGCCAGGACTGCAGCCTCCTAGGGGGGAGGGATAGCTCAGTGGTTTGAGCATGGGCCTGCTAAACCCAGGGTTGTGAGTTCAATCCTTGAGGGGGCCATTTAGGGATCGGGGCAAAAATTGGGGATTGGTCCTGCTTTGAGCAGGGGGTTGGACTAGATGACCTCCTGAGGTCCCTTCCAACCGTGATATTCTGTGATTTGTACCTTGCGCCCAGGTGTCTTGGGGCCCTCAGCCACGCAGGAAGCCTCCTGCAGCCCCACTGTCTATGCTACCCTAGCCCCTCCCCTACCTGCCCCCTTGATTTCCTGCAACTAAAAATTAAAACAATTAAAAAGCAAAGAAAACATATTAAAAATAAAAAAATAAAACAGATATTGTCAAAATTGCAAAAAAATAAAAATTGAGCTCTGCTAAGCATACCTATGCAATAGACCCTGTTTCATGGCCCTGTTGAGAGGATAAATAGGTGTTTCTGATCCACCTTCCAGACCATTCATGACTTGGAATACTTTTATCAAATCCCCTCTCATTCATCTTCTCTAGTACACTAGGCACATACCCAGGTGACTAGCCCCTTGTGCTGCCGTGGCTGCACTATTTTTAGTTCACTAGCTCAACCAGAGCAAGTGCAGGTAATTCTCAGCAAGCTGGGAATTGCACCCCCACCTCTAAGTGCAAACAGCCCCAGTCTTTTCCACATGCCACTAATCATTCCCGTCTCCTGTCCCTGAACCCCCTCTGCACCTGCTTCTCTGTCTCAGACAATGCAATGCAGGCTCTCCCTGTCTCCTTGGTAGTTAACAGAGCAAAGGGCAGCTGCTCCCTCAGTACAAGGACAATACAAGGTACTGTGCCTTGCAAGTCAGTAGTAGTGCAGGAGAGCTGCCTCAGAGGCAGACTCCAAATGCAGGTGGGAGTAGATGGAAACTCTACTTACAGGCTGGCAGGTTGGGCAGTTATCTTCCTGATAGCATCTGGCTCTGAGTCACTTTTCTCACACTGTCATACCAGCCAGACACCATTAAATACCCACACTGTCATCTGCTGAAGAATTAGAAATCCTTCCATCATTGCTTGCCTGGGAGGATGTACACTTTTCTTTGGGGTTTAAGTTTTTGTTCTTTGTCCTATTATTGCTGCTTGACAGGAAACAATCTCTTGTTGTTGCACTCCAAAATGTCACCTGTCTGCGAGGCGAGCATTTTTCCCCCCCTACTCTTTTACTATGGCTCTGAACAGGCAGCTCCCCACACATTATAGAATCTGCTTTTTTATTTATTTGTTTATTTATTTTTTGCACAGCACACTGCAAAAATTACTTGGGGAACATGGGCATCCAATTCCAGAATAAAAAGGAGAAGTTTGGGTTCATACCCCCATGGTTTGAACTAATAGGAAGTATAAAAGCGGAGGGAGAGACTGGGATGTTCTCTCCCACACACACAGACAGACATAGATATGTAGATATATATTTTTAAGTATCATGCCTATTATAATTTAAAGGTAAGGTCCCTTTTGCAGATGTGAGATCTGCTGCCAGTTTAGAACAGATAGCTATGTGCTCAAATTACTGCAGGGAACAGCAGCCCAAACACCCTTCTCTCCTGCGTCTGAGACAGATTCCCCTTTTATTGTCACCTGCCTGACAGGCAGACTGCTGCGGCTTACTAAAACCTGTCTGTAACTTAAATCCCTGGGGGTAATAAGCTCCCTGTAAAACAAGTTCCTGACTGGAAAAATCTGCACAGCTCCAGATTAAATCTCTAGCAATTAAGAAAAAAGAAAAGGAGTACAGACTAACACGGCTGCTACTCTGAAACCTAACAATTAAGAATTCTTTGAAAACTAATTGGAAAAGCGGCTATTTTGATCAGCACCGAGATGTTATCTGGAAATAGTATTCTGTTTATCTGCAGCAGAAGAAGCTTTTCTTCTCTGCTGGATTGTTTTGCCAGTTTCAGACATGTACTTTGATCTCTCCTATGATACAGTGAACTGCAACATGGGGGCAGTCAAAGGGAATATCATGGGACTAGGAAATCATTTGATCTATTTTTAAGTATTTTTTTAATGAATAACTTCATTAGATTTTTTAATCATTAAGGAAGGAAGAGAATTTGCTCTCCCCTCTCTAGCAAGGGGACGATGCTCTGAAGATGGCTGATTCATGCAGTTAATAATGCTTAGCATTTATAGAGCACTTTGGATCTTCAGAGGACTGTGCGAACATGCCACAGTAGTACACACAACACCCGCCCCACCAGGAGCTATCTATTATTATTAGCAGTGAGCTTTATGGGCAAAGCTGAGAGCCAGCTTTGATCTTTCTCACAGTTTTGTGGGTGGTTTTATTTTATTCAGACCCACCCCTAGTTGTTATCCCATGTTATGGATACACAGAAGTCAAGTGAGTTGCCTGAGGTCAAACATATGAGTGGCAGACCTGGGAGAAGAACTGAGAAATTTCTTCCATGCAATGTGGGCTCAGTTCCTGGCTCTGCTGTGGGCTTCCTGTGTGATGCCGGGCAAGTCAGAGTAACTTCTCAATGCCTCAGTTTCCCATCTGTGAAAGGGGAGTAATGTTAATTCCCTTTCACAAGAGTAATTTGAGACTGACTCTATAAACAATTATGGGATGCTCAGATACTACAGTGATAAGGGCCATAAGAGTACCTAGACAGCCTGGTGCTCAGACCACTAGGCAATGCTGGTAGCGTACATTATAAAGAGAAGCTGCTTTGTAGCTTTGTCACCACCACTCCTCCCACCCCGACCTCCTCAAAGAGTAAGCACCCTGTGATCAGTTGCTTCCTGCTGCTTTCTTTTCCTATCCAAAGCAACAGTATTCTGGTGTATTTCTAAGGCACCTAACTGGTTTAGAAATTCTGGACTAAACTCAGCCCTAGTGTGCATGGGTGCAAGCCCACTCAAGGCAATAGGGTTGCATCTGCTTGCACCATGTTCATTCTGGCCTTCTGGATGTAGTCTCTTCTGCAGGGGTATATTTGGATTCAAAAATGGAAAGCCAGTCTCATGAGCAGGGGAATGGAATTCGCCAGCTAAATAGTCCAATTCTCTAAAATAAAGACCATAGAGTCTTTACGGTGCCATCAGACTCCTTGTTGTTTTTATAGAGTCTTATTAGATACGTAGATCATCGCCTCCTTGAGTTTCATGTCCCAGCAAGTGTTGGTTTCCACATGAAACCTTTCATGTAAAAGGTGCTTCAGGGGCAGCCTCCAATTTGACCATTCCAAAGTCCTGGTCAGGAACACCGAGATGGTCATTCAACAATATCATCCAGGAATATCTTCTAAAAACCCTCTCTCCAGCTTTTCTTGGGAAGGAACATTGTTCGTTCCATATTGAGGGCTCCAGCCGACATGTTTCACTTAGTTTCCAGTAGGAGGGTTGCATCCTTGTTTGAAGACACACTAGTGACAACAGGCCACACAAAGGGATAAGTGAAATGACCTTGTTGCGTGCTGTGGTTTGTTTTGGGAGCTTTGAAAAAGAATGTATGAGAGAGACCCTCAGTCTTAAAGCAGAATGGCGAGCCCTCCTTTTTCCTGAACCTAGTTTTCTTTTAGCACACAATGGTGCCAACGCATACCAGATGGTGTCTGCACACATGTACTAAATCATCTAAAATATACTCACTGCAGAAGTATCTATCACGCTGATCAGTCTGAAGAGTATGTGCTGGTAGCAGTTCCTGATCCATGCTCGGAAGCAAAAATCTAAACTGTACTTGGGTCCTACTTGGATGGCTCATTTTATAAACTGTGGGCAAAATCAAAGCAATGCCAGCAATATGTCTGGCATTAGAGCATGGTAGGATGGTTCAAAGCAAGCCAAGGCTATGGATGTGTGTGTGGAGATTATGAGCTTCTGGGAACACTGTGTGATTCTGTTCTAGCCTGTGTCCCTGACCATCACATGCAGTTGAAAGCCTCCTGCATATTAAACAGCTGGAGTTGACGGATGAGTCAGCTGGGCTCTGCCTCTAGGTTGTGGTGTCCCAGCTGGTCTTGTTTCTAGTGTTCTGTGGAGGGCTTCTAAGGCGGAAGAGGTAGTTCACTCCACAGGTCCATTCACGCTTTGATTCCTGCTGGCATTGCCAGGAGGGAGGACAGTTAATGTCAGCTATGATGGTGTTTCTTGCAACATGAACACCTCTTCATCTGGAAATGGACTAAGACCCATTTCATTAAGGACACCAAAGCCCCGGGCCCAGAGGCATCCACAAGAATAAAAATGCGGCCGCTTTTGGAGGGGCACTTTCTATGCCTCTCCCCCCGCCATGGCCAGAGGAGCTGCCTCTCTCCCCCCACGCCGTAGATGGAGGAGCTGGTTCAACCTGCTGGGGCCCTGGGGCTGGTGAGGCTGGCTCTTCTTCTCCCTCGCCCTGCAGGCCAGTGGAGCTCACTCTTGCCCAGCAGCAGGAGGAGCTGTCATCTCCTGCCTGGCCCCAGGGCCAGAGGATCTCACTTTCCCTGCCCCCGGCCCCAGAGGAGTTCTGTGCCTCCTGCTTGTCCCTCATTGTGCAGGCCCCTGCCTGGGCCTTCATGGATAGGGAAGGGAAATAATGGGAGCTGACACCACAGAATCATAGTATATCAGGCTTGGAAGGAACCTCAGGAGGTCATCTAGTCCAACCCCCTGCTCAAAGCAGGACCAATCTCCAACTAAATCATCCCAGCCAGGACTTAAAAACTTCTAAGGATGGAGATTCCACCACCTCCATAGGTAACACGTTCCAGTGCTTCACCACCCTCCTAGTGAAAAAGTTTTTCCTAATATCCAACCTAAACCTCCCCCACTGCAACTTGAGACCATTACTCCTCATTCTGTCATCTGCTACCACTGAGAACAGTCTAGGTCCATCCTCTTTCGAACCCCCTTTCAGGTAGTTGAAAGCAGCTATCAAATCCCCCCTCATTCTTCTCTTCCGCAGACTAAACAATCCCAGTTCCCTCAGCCTCTCCTCATAAGTCATGTGTTCCAGTCCCCTAATCATTTTTGTTGCCCTCCGCTGGACGTTTTCCAATTTTTCCACATCCTTCTTGTAGTGTGGGGCCAAAACTGGACATAGTACTCCAGATGAGGCCTCACCAATGTCGAATAGAGGGGAACGATCACGTCCCTCGATCTGCTGGCAATGCCCCTACTTATACATCCCAAAATGCCATTGGCCTTCTTGGCAACAAGGGCACACTGTTGACTCATATCCAGCTTCCCATCCACTGTAACCCCTAGGTCCTTTTCTGCAGAACTGCTGCCTAGCCATTCAGTCCCTAGTCTGTAGCGGTCCATGGGATTCTTCCGTCCTAAGTTCAGGACTCTGCACTTGTCCTTGTTGAACCTCATCAGATTTCTTTTGGCCCAATCCTCTGGGAGCTCATCAGGGAGCCTGACAAATACATGTATGGGCTGCAGTGGATTTTATATACATAGCCGTGCAGGAATCTTGAGCTTTGCATCCATCATGGTGAAGGAGAGGAACCACTAATGAGATAAACTCTTGGTGAACAAGGTATATTTTATAATGCAGGGCCATTCAGTGCTTGGGAACAGAGACGTTAATTGTGCCCCTCCCGCCTACATTTCCCCACTAACAAACAAAAAGCTGGTTTTTGGATAATAGTTTCCCAAACACTAGTTGTTTTTTTCCCCCAGAAAGGCTTCCCCCAATTCTGCATACTAATCACCAGTGAATGGCACTGCATGCTCCTTAAGATTCTTAACAGAGAAAATACATCATATGAACCTGCATCTCCCCATCTGTATGGGTATGTTTCTCAACTATTTTCTCTGACTCAGGAAGGCAAGGTAGTGCTCTCTGCTAGTGAGCGCAATGGCTTGGGAGTCAGCACACCTGATCTCTATACTTAGATCTGTCACTGACCTGCTGCGTGATCTTGGACGAGTCACTTAACTCCTGATAACAAGAGGTGCTGAGCAACTGCGGCTCCCGTTGACCTCAAATGGAGCTTCAGATGTTCAGCGCATCTGGAAATAAGGACCTGGACCTCTTTGCGTCTCCTTTTCTACATCAGTAATAAAAGGATGATAAATATAATACATATCTCGACAGGGTTTTGTGTGGCTTAACTGATATTCATGGGGTGCTACAAGCTCCTTCATGGAAGGCATAGGTGTTGTGAAACAGACAACAGCAGCTATGCCTTGTCTGTATAACTGAACAGATCTATGACAGCGCAGTCCTCCCATGTCCCTCTATAATTATGTCTATACTTTCAGGAATTGCTCAGATTTCGTCCTAGGATTCTATTGGCATCTCAACAATCTGGCATACTACATCCAGCAGAGCTGTTTCTCTGTAGGCACGCTAGCCAGAAAGACTGGGTTTGGCTGCAGTGATCTTTCTGCTGTGATTTTTGTCCTATTCCCATTGCCCATCAAAGAGATGATTTGAAAAAAGTAATCTCTCACTTGGAGGTTTATCATCTAGCATGGGGTCCCTTCTCCCTTCTTATCTGATTGCTGAGGGAGAAGCTGGGCCGTGCTTGTAGGCAGCAGAAGAGAAGCACAGTAGCACCAAAAATTGGCATAAGCTTCCATGCTTTGAAAATGTGAATTCATCAGGCTATCACAGAAGAGCAAGCAGACCATCTGCCTGCAGGGAGCTCAGTCAAATCCAACATGCCTCACAAATGCCCCATGTCTCCTCTCCATCAGTATGCAAATCCATCTGCACTGCTGAGATATCTGCATTCTATAGTGAGTCGGGGAATATTCTTCATAAACAGGATCTCCTCGTCTTACCCTTTCATGCTCTTCCCTAATTCCCAGTGATGGAGATTCTATACTTCAGTAGAAGAGGACAAATCTCTATTTCAAGACTGTTTCAGACTAATCCCTTTATACTTGTTGTAAGGTCTCCAAATTATTTTTTCTTCACATTCCAAAACCTCTCCGAAAAAGTAGGCTATGGTGGTAGTTGAGACTTTCAGACTCATGAATTTTAGAGTTAACCACTTGACTAATAACCAGTAAATACTGAATACTCCTATCATCTGAGAATATTCACTGCCTTCATGTTACTCGTAACTTGCTGAAATTCACTGATTAGGTAAATTATGGTACATTTTATTTTATAAATGGTGCATATAATTATCATACACTGCACTTCTGTGGGATCCTTCACTTAAAGATTCCCAAGTGCTTTACAAAAGATATTTGAGTACTCAAATCACTGGGCTCAAAGTTCAGAGGGAGGTCCTCCTTCACCTCCCCCTCAGCCGTTTTATGTAAGCTTGAGTGCGGAGCCGGTTCCAGTAAGTGGACTCTGAGCACGTCTACTGGATTGGGCCCTGCAGGCAAGTTAGCTGGAGGAACACTGATCTTCCCCCAGCTTGTGCATCACACTGGTGCTTAGATGTCTGGATGCCTAGAGTGAAGCAGCACTGCGTGCAGACAGAGGCAGAAACATTGGCACCTAGGGAACTCTTATCACAAAAAATTGGCTCTCCTGCTGACAATGCTAACGCTGCTCGTTGGGGGTAGAAGTTTTTTGTTGGCAGGCGAGCTGACAAACAGCAGCTACACTGCATGCCTTCAGAGGCCCAGATGTAGCAGCACACCGTGTCGCTAAAAGCTGCGTAGTATAGACATAGCCTTAGTCAGGTATAATTGCCCACCTCTGCACTCCCCCTTAATACATGTATGTAGTTCTCTGGCTGCCTACATTCATGCCCATCCATTAAATTGTTGTTCCCACTCACGAATTGGTTGTACCTTTATCCTGGTGTCAAGAAGTGCTGATTGGTGTCAAGGTGTCAAGAAGTACTGATTGGAGGTGTCAAGAAGTGCTGACTGGAGAATCTTCAATGGAACCATAGTCCCATGGAATACGCAGTTCTAACAAAATCAAAACCAAGTTGTGAAATTATGTCTATTTCACTTAAATTTCTTTTTGGAAGAAAACTGGGGCATGAGAGAGGGGGAAATTCTCACAATGTCAAAACATCCTGACATTTTCACAATAAAATGGGTTTTTTCAAATGACCTAGATTCGAACAAAAATATTTTGTATTTTATTATATTTTATGATATCATACAAAATAAAAAAATTCCAACAAAATGAATGATTTAGTTGAAACGAACCGTTTTGATCAACCTAAAATGATTTTTGTTCAGAATTTTTCTCGGAGAATTCAGCAATTTTTGGTTTTCATACCAATTTGGAAGAAATCCAAATTTCAAAATCTTCAAACTCCTATGTGAAATAGGATTTCCATCCTGTACACAGCTCTAGTATCAAGGAATAATGGGTTTAGGTGGATAACACTGCAAATAACACTTCTGTTTCCTCCACATCGCTATTAAGAGTTCTGCATACCCCCTAACTCTTGATCACAACTGCTGCAACTTGCAGTATATGCCCCCAAAGGAATTCATGATCTAAAGTAAAGGCACATATACAGAGTTCATTGGCTCTTTCTCCTACTGTGTGGAAGTAGAATTGCCACAGGGTGTCAAAAGTGTGTGTCACTTGTCTGTAATGGAAAGTACCAGCCCCAGCCAAACCTATGGCAGACAAAGGTACCAAGACTACACTGAGTTACAAAAGAGTGAATAAGACAGAGCTTTAGGCACAAGTAATAGGAGAAGTAGGCAGACAGCCAAAAGGAAATAACCTTGACTAACCAACAACAGGATTCATGATGTTCTTTCATGTGGAAAAAAGACAAACATGAGACTTTACCCATGTTCTTTCTGCCTGAGAAGCACCACAGATTGCACACAGCAGAGGTGAAATGATTTGATTTTTAGATCTTCAATAATCTAAAAATCAAAAAAGAGCCCTACAAAAAGTGGAAACAAGGTCAAATTACAAAGGCTGAATATAAACAAATAACACAAGCATGTAGGGACAAAATTAGAAAGACCAAGGCACATAACGAGATCAAACTGGCTAGAGACATAAAGGTTAACAAGAAAACATTCTACAAATACATTATAAGCAAGAGGAAGACCAAGGACAGGGTAGGCCCGTTACTCAATGAGGGGGAAAAAACAATAACAGAAAATGTGGAAATGGCAGAGGTGCTTAATGATTTCTTTGTTTCTGTTTTCACCAAGGAGGTTGGTGGTGATTGGATGTCTAACATAGTGAATGCCAGTGAAAATGAGGTAGGATCATAAGAGGCTAAAATAGGGAAAGAACAAGTTAAAAATTACTTGGACAAATTAGATGTCTTCAAGTCTCCAGGGCCTGATGAAATGCATCCTAGAATACTCAAGGAACTGACTGAGGAGATATCTTAGCCATTAGTGATTATCTTTGAGAAGTCATGGAAAGCGGAAGAGATTCCAGGGGACTGGAAAAGGGGAAATATAGTGCTCAACTATAAAAAGGGAAATAAGGACTACCCAGGGAATTATAGACCAGTCAGAGAAGAGACCCAATGCTAGACGATAAACCTCCAAGTGAGACATTGCTTTTTTCAAATCATCTCATTGATGGGCAATGGGAATAGGACAAAAATCACAGCAGAAAGATCACTGCAGCCAAACCCAGTCTTTCTGGCTAGCGTGCCTACAGAGAAACTTCTGTACCTGGAAAGATAATGGAGCAAATAATTAAGCAATCAATTTGCAAACATCTAGAAGATAATAAGGTGATAAGTAACAGTCAGCATGAATTTGTCAAAAACAAATCATGTCAAACCAACCTGATAGCTTTCTTTGACAGGGATAGGGGAAATAGGGGGAAGCGGTAGACGTGGTATATCTTGATTTTAGTAAAGCTTTTGATACTGTCTCGCATGACCTTCTCATAAATAAACTAGGGAAATGCAACCTAAATGGAGCTACTATAAGGTGGGTGCAAAACTGATTGGAAAAGCATTCCCAGAGAGTACTTATTAGTGCTTCACAGTCATGGTTCACAAGTGGGGTCCCGCAGGGATCAGTTCTGGGTCCGGTTCTGTTCAATATCTTCATCAATGATTTAGATAATGGCATACAGAGTGTACACTTATAAAGTTTGCAAATGATACCAAGCTGGGAGGGGTTGCAAGTGCTTTGGAGGATAGGATTAAAATTCAAAACCATCTGGAAAAACTGGAGAAATGATCTGAAGTAAATAGGATGAAATTCAATAAGGACAAATGCAAAGTACTCCATTTAGGAAGGAACAATCAGTTGCACATAGACAAAATGGGAAATAACTGCCTAGAAAGGAGTACTGTGGAAAAGGATCTGGGGATCATATTGGACCACAAGCTAAATATAACACTGTTGCAAAAAAAGCGAACATCATTCTGGGATGTATTAGCAGGAGTGTTGAAAGCAAGACATGAGAAGTAATTATTCCGCTCTACTTCGCTCTGATTAGGACTCAGCTGGAGTATTGTGTCCATTTCTGGGCACCACATCTCAGGAAGGATGTGGACAAATTGGAGATAGTCCAGAGAAGAGCGACAAAAATTATTAAAGGTCTAGAAAACATGACCTATGAGGGAAGATTGAAAAAATCGGGTTTGTTTAATCTGGAAAAGAGAAGACTGAGAGGGGACATGATAACAGTTTTCAAGTATGTAAAAAGCTTTTACAAGGAGGAGGAAGAAAAATTGTTTTTCTTAACCTCTGAGGATCAAGAAGCAATGGGCTTAAACAGCAGCAAGGGTGGTTTAGATTGGACATTAGGAAAAACTTCCTAACTGTCAGGGTGGTTAAGCACTGGGATAAATTGCCTAGGGAGGTTGTGGAATCTCCATCATTGGAGATTTTTAAGAGCAAGTTAGACAAACTCCTGTCAGGAATGGTCTAGATAATTAGTTTTGCCACGAATTCAGGGGACTGAACTATATGACCTCTCGAGGTCCCTTCCAATTCTATGATTCTATGATTCTAAGTTGGAAGTCAAAAACACAAAGCCTCAGTCCTCTGTCTCACAGTCATTGTCAGCCCAGGGAAAGCAGGGTATAAAAACCACAGAGTACGACAGGTATGAGCCAGAGCCTAAAAGCAGGCTGGTATTACAGCTAGAGGGATCCCAAGATGCTGAAGAAGGAGAGGAAGCGGTGAGCCACCTTCATGTCTGGCCCCATTGTTTGAGGAGGGGAAATTCCCAGAAGGAGAAATTGGACAGGTCTGTGAATTGCTGTGTCAAAGTGTGGACCCAAGCAATCACTTGCATTGCTTTTTGTTTAAGACCAACTCTGCTAGAAAATGGACATAAACAAAGCAAAAGGGGACATGAGAAGGAAACCGATGTGATTCTGTGTAAGTGATGGGCTGCAGCAGTGCCAGTCTTTCAGAGACATTGTCTGCTTCTGGACAGCAGGGTTCTCTCTGATCATGCTGACGTGTTCATTGGACATCATCATCATTACAGGATACTTTATGGGCCCAATCATGCTCTGGGTGAAATCTATAGCAAAAGTCACATTTACTTCAATGGGAGAAGTTTTGTGCCCTTTGTGTAAGGCAGATTTGTCTAGTAGTAAGAACAGGAGATATGGAGTTGGGGGTATTGGGTTCTAGTCCCAGGTATGCCACCAACATCATGAGTGGCCTTGGTCAACTTTTCTTATCCTCTCTGTATCTGTTTCCCCATCTGTAATAATACTGACATGCTTACTTTATATTGGGGTGAGAAGATTAATTAGTTCATGAACACATAAAGCACTATATGCTGTAAATGCTAATTTATGAGGGAAACTTTTGAGTCATGTCTTCTTGCTCCAAGCTAATTGAGAGGATGTTGCCAAAGCCCTGAGTTTGTTTGTGAACCAACCCCCAAAATGCCCACAACATTATTCTTCTCTTTTCTGCCCCTTCAATAAAGGAGATGGGTTACAGCAAGTCAGGATGGCTAAGAGTCTTTTTTCTTGTGTGTTTGGTTTTCTCCTGAAATATTATGGATCTCTTTCTTCTTCTTGAGTGAAATTTATTCTGAATATTATGACAGAGTGGAGCCCTAAGGAACTGGAACTTTGCTAACTTTTTTTTTTCTGCCTTGTTTTGTGTATAGGGAGAAACCAACCGTGAATAAGGTTTCAGAGGCTGAGTCGTGTCAACTCATGAGGGAAATTGTCTTCATTTACTGCAGTATAAGTCTCCTGAGCAACGTTAACTGCATGCAGATTCCTGGAAGATGGGAACTCTAGCCAATTGCCTTCTTACCTGTAGGTTATGGATTAGCTCAGTCAGGGCACTAGACTCAAGTGATTAGTGAGATATGAATTAGTGAGAAGTGAATATAAGGAGGGTGTGTGCTTAAAAACAAAAAGAGTGACAGAGTCTACTGTAGAAAGGAAATCTGGGAGAGGCCTGGCTACTAGGTCATGAGCAGAAATGAGGAAAAGTAAAGTAAGCTGTCAGGGGATAGGAAGGAAGGTCCTCTCATGACTCAGTAACTGGTTAAAAGATAAGAAATAAAGGGTAGGAATAAATGGTGAGTTCTCACATTGGAGAGAGCTAAATAGCAGAGTCCCCAAGAATCTGTACTGGCACCTGTACTGTTCAACATATTCATAAATGATCTGGAAAAGGGAGGTAAACAGTGAGGTGGTAAAGTTTGCAGATGATACTAAATTATTCAAGATAGTTAAGTCCAAAGCAGACTGTGAAGAGTTACAAAAGGATCTCACAAAACTGGGTGACTGGGCAACAAAATGGCAGATGAAATTCAATATTGATGAGTACAAAGTAGTGCACATTGGACAACAGAATCCCAACTATATATACAAAATGATGGGGTCTAAATTAGCTGTTACCACTCAAGAAAGAGATATTTGAGTCACTATGGATAATTCTCTGAAAACATCTGCTCATTGTACAGCAGCAATGAAAAAAGTGAACAGAATGTTAGGAAGCATTAAGAAAGGGATAGATAATAAGACAGTAAATATCATAATTCTATTATATAAATCCATGGTACACCCACAGTTTGAATACTGCATGCAGTTCTGGCCACCCCATCTCAAAAAAGATATCTTAGAATTGGAAAAGGTACAAAGAAGGGCAACAAAATGATTAAGGATATGGAACAGCTTCCACATGGGAAAGATTAAAACCACTGGGAATGTTCAGCTTGGAAAAGAGATGACTATGGTAGGGGTGTGATAGAAGTCTATAAAATCATGACTGGTGTGAAGAAAGTGAATAAAGAGGTGTTATTTACTTCTTCGCATAACATAAGAACCAGGGGTCACTTGATGAAATTAATAGGCAGCAGGTTTAAAACAAACAAAAGGAAGTACTTCTTCACACAATGCACAGTCAACCTATGGAACTAGTTTGCATGGGATGTTGTGAAGGCCAAAATTATAACTAGGTTAAGAAAAGAATTAGATAATTTCACAAAGGACAGGTCCCTGGCTAATAGCCAAGATGGTCCAGGATACAACCCCATGCTCAGGGTATCCCTAAACCTCAGACTGTGAAAAGCTGGGACTGGACAACAGGAGATGATTCACTCAATAGTTGCCCTGTTCTGCTCATTCCCTCAGAAGTACCTGTCACCGGCCACTGTTGGAAGACAGGATACTGGGCTAGAGGGATCATTGGTCTGACCCAGTATAGCCATTCTTATATTCTTATAATGGAACTGGTAAGTTCTTGGAGTCCCAGCTTGGCAAACTAGCAATTTCAGGATGAAAATGATCAGTCTGCAGGAGTCTAGCAAGGAATAACTCTGACTTGGGCAAGGAATAACTCTCAGGATTTAAGAAAGGCAGGTGAGAGTTGAGCTGCTAGGCACTTCAGGGATTAGTCTGGAAGGCTTCACTAAACCTGGAAACAGGGCTGACTAGCTGTACCACTTCTGTGTTATCTGTAATAAAGCACTGACCTTCACTGAAACTATAGATGTCTCTGAGTTCCTCCCTGCTCCTGTCTATAAAACAAGGTGTCAGGAGTGTCTCAGTCCCTCTTCCAGAAGGAGGAGGAAAAAAAGGAGAAAGTATTTTAAAAGAGGAGAACATGACACAAAACATGTAAATCCGCTGAGATACTTTGAACCACCATCCACTGGAAGTGTTCCAGGAGGGACTGTTTCTAAGGGCCTTTGGAAAATATAACTCTTAGCTGGGGGGAGGGCGGAGGTGAAATTACACAGGTGTATTTAGTTCACCTGTAACCTGTTCTAATATTTGCTTTTCACTGCAAAATCATAGTAGCTCTGCAGGTGAGGAAAGCAGGGCAGCTGGCTATAGTAAGGTTTAATGATTGCAGTCATATCACCACAAAGAATTCACAACTGTGATTTACGGCCTATTGTGTTAGGCACTGTACAAACACTTAGTTAGAGACAGTCCTTGTCCTGAAGAGCTTGCAAAGTAAATATGCAAGATATAAGGAAACTGAGGCATGGTAACTTGCTGAAAGTTACAAGATAGATCAGTTGTAGAGTTGTATGCAGTGTTGGTCCCAGAATATTAGCGAGACAAAGTGGGTAAGGTAATATCTTTGATTGGACCAACTTCTGTTGGTGAGAAAGACAAGCTTTTGAGCTTACACAGAGCTCTTCCTCAGATCAGAGTTGAGAACAGAATCAGGCTTCCTTGTTCCTAGTTCAGTGCCCTATCCATTAGGCAACACAGCCCATAGTGGTATGTAAGTATATATCCTCTGCTGGTGGCTGGGCTTTTAGAAACCGTGAAGTACCAATTATAAAAATGTAGTATGTATATTTACACTTTCCCCCTTGGCCTTTTGATAACTTAGTATCACTTACCAGGCTTTAGTAATGCAAGATTCCATCTTGTCATGGTATTTGAGTTCCTAGATGGTGGAAATAATGTATTACAAGAAGATCAGATCCGATGGTATTTTGGTCCAAAAATTGGTATATGAGATTTTAAAAGTGCTAATGGAAAAACAAACACAAACACTGATGTATCTGGCTTTTCTCAGATTCATGTGAAACATGAATGTTCAGCCAAACTAAACACTACAAAGCAGTCTACCCCAAGAACTTCCACAATCAAACTGAATTAGTCAAATAACTGGTTCTCTCATCCCTATGTGAGTCCACTTCTGAGGCAGGTTAGGAAAGATACTTTCCCCTGCTTTCTGTGCTACATAAGTAGCTTTCACTTTTTTTTTCTTTTTTGCCAAATCCATAATGAGCTCTGAGCTATTATGAACTTCAGACATCTCCTCTAAAATAAGCCCAAGAAGTATAAATTAACCCCATGAAACATGGTTTTGTCAGTTCCTGCAGCGATTGAACAGTTATCAAGAGATTTTTTCCCTCCACATTTCACTGTGTATCTAGGGTATTGTTCTACTTTCTCGGTCACCAATGACTAATTTAAATTGTCCCAGTTTTTAACTCCTCCTTTCTTTCTCTCCCCACCACCAATCCCCCAGTGGAGTTGCCTGAGACCCTGTCTTTCAGTGCACTGAATAACTTGGGTAATTCATCATTTCAACAGAGTGAAAATAATGATGAAGAAAAATCACGGTCTATCATGAAAAATATATGAATGACTCTGGGAAAATAGTGTGTTTCTTTTTTAATCTCCAACCTGCTGAACACCACCTTAAAATATCTTTAATTAAAATTCTATTTGCATGAATGAAGGTTACATAAAAAGGATTGAATATACATATATAGTAAATTTATAATGGGCTCAGCTTGTCTGGTGAATTTTTGGTAGCTGTATCTCCAGAGTTGCAAACCCGTGCCGTCTGTACCCAGTGCTCTTAGTTGAAGCAGTCTGGAATATTTTCTAGACCAAAAATATAATGCCACATGTACTTAGCAAGCTGTTCATTTCAATGGGAAGACACATGAGAGAGACTTAAGTCCATGTATATTTTTCCATAGGAATTTATACTATGTGTGTTGTGCATGCATTTTGTGAGACTACAGCCAAGTTTGAAGCCATAAAATCATACAAAAAGGGTTTGAAGCTCAAGCTTTAGAAAGACACACTGGGTATGTCTACACTGCAGTGAAAGACCCACGGCATGGCTGCAGCTGGCCCAGGTCAGCTGACTCGGGCTGGGGGTGTGAGGGCTAAAAAGTGCAGCATAGGTGTTTGGGCTTGGGCTGGAGCCCGGGCTCTGAGACCCTCTCCTTTTGCAGGGTTTCAGAGCCTGGGTTCCAACCCAAGCCCAGATGTCCACACTGCAATTTTTAGCCCTGCAGTCCAAGCCCTCCCAAGCCTGAGTCAATCAACCTGGGCTGTGAGGGTATGGCTACGTGGGGATAAAAATCCAGTGGCTAGCCTGGGTCCGCTGACACAGACTTGCAGGATTTGAGCTCTGGGGCAGAAAAATTGCTGAGTAGATGTTCATGCTTGGCCGGGAGCCTGAGCTGTGGGACCCAGTGAGGGGGAGGGTCCAAGAGCTCGGGCTCCAGCCTGAGACCAAACATCTACACAGAGATTTTTAGCCCCGTAGCCTTAGCCAGCTGACCCAGGCCAGCTGTGGCTGTGAAGTGGGGCTTTTATCTCTGTGTAGATAGATGTACTCTCAGATACTCAATGCCATGGGTGTTTTATTACTGTGTAGACATACCCATAGCCTCCTCCATCGTTGTGTCAATGGCACCACAGGTAGGACTGAGAAACAATAGTCATTAGACCACTCAGAAGCTGATCTGTTTCTTTTCTACACTCAGATTCTGTGCTTGCGAGTGGGGAAGTATTGCCTCTCAGAGGCGTCTACGGGTGGTGTGTAATTGTCCCAAGTTACTGGGTGGGGGCTCGAGACGGTTCTGTGTTGTACTGTTGAAAAGGAACCCCTAGATATTGAACCTGGCCCTTGTTGCTGCCGAGTCTAACTGGCAGAAGGCTTACAGGGGCATCCGTTAGCACAGGGAAAGCAAGTGACCTCTTGGATTCTCCACTTCAGCCAACCTCTCCAGTTTATGGGCTGGCACTGTCTTTCCCCTCTGACACTGGGGACTGGAAAGGGAGAAAACTCTTCCACCAGTGCCCTAACCCCATCTCTGGCAGCCGGACCAGCTGGGGACACCCTGTTCCTTCTTAAATCCATAGTAGCTTAAGAGCCAGCCTTGTTCTCTCATAGAGCATCATCTGTCTGAGGACCCAAATCACTTCTCAAACATTCAGTAAGCCTAATAGCACCCTGCAATTTGGAGAAGTTTTATTATCTGTATTTTACAGACGGGAAGACTGAGGCATGGAGAAGTTAAATGACTTGTCCAAGTTCAGATGGAACAACTGGTACCCCCTAGTTTCTGGCTTCAGTGCCCTGCTCTAACCACTAGGTGACATTTACTCCATTGTCCATTGAGCCCTAACTTGTGCAGTGTAAACAGCTGGTGTCCACACCCTATACCCAACAAAATATACACGTTCAGTATTGGGTCCAAATTTACTTCCTTACTCCACTGTTCACTTTAATAATTAACTTCCCTCCTCTCTGTCTCTGCCCCTAGTTGCCTGTTCTTCAGAAATCTGCTTGAATATATCCTGGGTTGGAGCTAATAGGACCCACCTGGAATAACTGCCATGCTGAGTCAGCAGAATAGCCCTGCATATTTATGCAGTGTCCTAGAATCTGGCACTCTTGTTACACGTAGTCATAAAGGGTACCGGCACAACTGGAACATTTGTCTATTAGTCATAGTCCTTCATTCATAATGGCCATTTTATAAAAACTACAGTATATGGACTAGAGCTTTATGGAAGGCAGAAGCTCTGTTACAGGAAGGATTTTGAGATTTCAAAATTGGTTTTCATTCCAAATCAGAACAAAAACTGAAAATTTCAAAATTCTCTATGAAGGAAAACTCAGGAAAAGTGAAATTCCAGCAAATCGACCAGATTTCAAGAAGCATTTCTATTTCAATGGATCCACAGATTGTTCCATCGAAATTCCCCCCACCAGCTCTAGTCAATTATAAACGTTTGCACCGTAGCCTGTTTTAAAAAGAAACTCTATGGGGTTTTGCTATAACATCCTCATGGATTATTTATTTAATGTCAGAACTGGACAAGTATGACTGTCCATTCGTAACACCCTAGCTCCTCTATTGTACTTTTGAATAGTGCAAGTGTACAGGGGCTACTTTAGATGCCCACTCAGAAACACTGTAAAATCAAACTTTGTCTGAAGTAAAAACTCTTTATTCATGTGAAAGGTTCGAGCTCTGGCCACATAACTGTCACTGACTCTAGCAGGAGCTTTTGTGAATCACCAAAGCCCCATTCAGTGAGCTGAGATCGTAGTCCCCCAAGCTGCCTCTTTGAAGTATTGCTTGAGTACAGCAGTCACAGGCTGTGAGTGAGTTGACATTTTGTGCCATGCCTGTTTTGCGTAGTGCTCAAAATAACAGCAAAGAAAGACTTTGGCCCTGAGTGACATTAGACGTAAATAGATATTTTCTAAAACTACAGAGATTTTACTTGCAGGCTTTGGCAGTAGGAAAGGAAACCAGAAACATTTAATTATGAAAAGCATAAGTAAGTGTATTTGGTTAGTATATTGTTTGCCATCTGAAATATATTATGAGACAGCAGTGCCTAGTGGGCTGAGAGTTCTATTCCTGGCTCTACCTGTTATGATACTAACTTGCAATACATTGTTTAGTCCCTAGATGTCTTTGTGTGCCATACAGAGTTCCAGACAGGATATATTCCCTGGTAAACAAGGAAGACGAAGCTGGAATTCAAGCTGTGTGAAAGCCTGTTTGTATGTCTGCAGTGGTTAGCTGCTTTCAATAAGTGCCTCCTATTTAAGAGGGTCTGGAACTCCATATATAATGATACTACCACTGGCTTGCTATGTGGTCTTGGCTAAGTTGCAAAGGCCACATTTTTCACAACTGGGTGCCTAAAATCAAGTACCTAAATGAAGTGGTCTGCAGATGCTCAACAACTGTGAAAATCTGATCATTTATTTAGGTACTCAACTTTAGGCACCTGAGTTCGAAAATTTTGACCGTAGTAACTTTTGTGTAGGATGATGAAAATAAGATGGTCATACATCATAGGGCTCTGAGGATTAATTAGTTAGTTTTTATACGTTGATTTGAAATTATAAAGGCCTATGTAAGTGCTAAGCATTATTACACTTGAGAATCCTAAAAAGGTCCATAGCACCAGTTAGAGTTACTCTACTAAACTTTTCACTTAGGTCATAGCTTTTCACGGTGCAGAAGAAGGGATGTCAACCTTGCTTCCCAATGCTTGGATGGATACATCCCTCTGTAGGCTAACTTCACTCCCACATGGGTTTGGCATGTCCTTGAACTCAGCCTACAGCTAGCTCTGTTGACAGATGCAGCATTTGTATAGACGCAATACTTTTTACATATACGTTCTGTGAGGGAAGAGTGGGGAAACATATGTAACCAACCTATAGCACATAGGACTAATGAACAAACCCTTTGTCATTGACTGCTACTTGCCATTAGGACTAGAGCCGTATGAAATGAGTCTCATCAAAGCTCTAAACCTTATCTTGGCCAAGACTTGGAGGAAGAGCTAGGCCTGGTCTACACTATAAACTTACGTCGGTAGAACTATGTCACTTAGTGGTTTGAAAAATCCACACCCCAGAGCGTTGCAACTGTACCAGCCTAGCCCCTGGTGTAGACAGTGCTATGTCGAAGGGAGGGTTTCTCCGGTCAACACAGCTATCACCTCTCGCAGAGCTGGATTAACTATGCCAACTGGAGAAGCTGTCCCGCTGGTGTAGCAGTGTCTTCACTAAAGCGCTACAGCAGTGCAACTGCGGCTTTTGAAGTGTAGACCTGCTCCAATCCTTATTGCACCTTTGGGCACCACTGCAGTTTAAATAAGGGATTAAACCACTAATGTTTCCTAGGATTAGTCCGTATGGGGGCATAGAGGGACAAGTGAAACCTCAAAAGGTTCAGGGAACTTATTAGGCTTATCCAAGTTGAACCTCTTTAGGGTTGCCCATAATTGTTATCCCCAATGTCAAGCAATGGTACTAGCAGCTCACGGACTGGCATGTCAGAAGCAATCCATTGGCTTTTGTCTCTGGCACTGTATTTCCCCAGGTGGCTGACAGCAGGCTCAGTCTATTGCACAGAGGATGTATTCACAGCCTACCCTGTTACATTTAGTATAAACAAAAGCCAAAGAATGTTAAACTTTCTAACAGAATGCTACTCTAGCTATACAGATTAAACGGGGATGGGTTTTTTTAGACACAGAGCTGCTTTTGCTGTAGGAAATCTCATGTATTAGGGAAAGATCAATACCACAGCTAATGGCCTAAGGTATCAAAAATGGAGGAAATGAGAATGTTGTCTGGAAACCAGATGACGATAATCCTCAGGATAAATGGATTTAGAGATTTCCAAAGCCGGTTTAGTAAACAGAGGGCAGACTTAGGCAGTTATTTCAACAAGTTCCTTTACAAAAGGGAAAGAGATTGCCATTTTCCTGTTTGGTTTTAGTCCTGACATTGATGGCTCTTGGTGAATATTTATTAACTGTTTAGAAGTAGACTGACAGCCGCCATTCAGGCTCTCTCTTCTCTAGAAGAGAGCTGTCATGGGGCTGTCCCGCTGTGAAGAATTAAAGGAGGATAGTATAATTAATGCCAGTCAACATGAGTTTATGGAAAATAGATTGTGTCAGACTAACTTGATATGTTTTTTAAAATGAGATTACAAGCTTGGTTGATAAACGTAACAGTGTTGATGTAATATACTTAGAATTTACTTAGTACTGCACAACATTTTGATTAAAAAACGAGAATGATATAAAATCAACATGGCACCCATTAAATGGATTAAAAGATGGCTAACTAATAGATTTCCAAATGTAATTGTAATTAGGGAATCATCATCAAATGGGTCTGGATCATCAAGTGCAGACTGTAGGGATTGGTTCTCAACTCTATGTTATTTAACATTTTTATCGATGACCTGGAAGAAAACATAAAAAATCACCAATATCGTTTGCAGATGACACAAAAATTGGGAGAGTGGTAAATAATGAAGAGGACAGATCACTGATACAGAGCGATCTGGATAGCTTGGTAAGCAGGGCACAAGCATGTAACTGTATAAATCTAGGAACAAAGAATGCAGGCCCACGGGGAAAGAAGGGATAGGTCAGTGATTTGAGCATTGGCCTGCTAAACCCAGGGTTGTGAGTTCAATCCTTGAGGGGCCCATTTAGGGATCTGGGACAAAAATTGGGGATTGGTCCTGCTTTGAGCAGGGGGTTGGACTAGATGACCTCCTGAGGTCCCTTCCAACTCTGATATTCTATGACCCACATGATGGGGACTATCCTGGGAAGCAGTGACTCTGAAAAAGATTTGGAGGTTGTAATGAATAAGCAGCTGAACAGGAGCTCCTATTATGACACTGTGGCCAAAAGAGCTAATCCAATCCTTAGATGCATAAACAGGGGAAACACTAATAGTAGTAGAGAGGTTATTTTACCTCTGTATTTGGCTTTGGTGCAACTGCTGCTGGAATACTGTGTCCAGTTCTGGTGTCAACAATGCAGCAGGGGTGTTGATAGAAGAAGGAGAAGGTTCAGAGAGGAGCCACAAGAATGATTAAAGGATTAGAAAACATGTCTGATAGTGACTCAAGGAGCTCAACCTGTTAAGCTTAGCAGAGAGAAGGTTAAGGGGTGACTTGATTACAGTCTATAACTACCTATATGGGAAACAAGTATTTGATAATGGGCTCTTCAATCTAGCAGAGAAAGGTAGAACACGATGGCTGGAAATTAAAGCTAAAGAAATTCAGATCGGAAATAAGGTGTGAATTTTTAACAGTGAGGGTAATTAACCATTGGAAAAGTTTATCAAGGGTCATGATAGATTCTCCATGACCAGCAATTTTTAAATCACAATTGGATGTTTTTCTAAATTATCTGCTTTAGGAATTTTTTCAGGGAAGTTCTATGGCCTGTGTTATATTGAAAGTCAGACTAGATTATTACAATGGTCCCTTCTGGCCTTGGAATCTATGAATCTGAGTGTCCTCCTGTGGTAGGCCACAGCATGACAGGTGTGATTGCCTCAGTTTCCCTTTTCAGATAAGCCAATAATTTCACTTCAAGCTCTCCTGACACAATAATACCCTCCTTTGGGCTTATTTATTATAAAAACCTCACACAAAATAGTCCATAACAGAAGTCCCAAACATATAGTCTATGTCTCACCCCAGTGCAAGCAGTCATGAAAACTCAACACATCTTGTGTCTCATTGCCCAACATACCACACCCCAGCACCTTTGACCATGTCTGGTCTCCATCAGTCCCCTTCTGTCCTTCTGCCATGACAGCCACACCAGCCTTTCCAACACAAAGTGCAACCCTGATCTTTCCGGTGAGAATCCCCAGAGCCTTTCTCCAGGGAGCATCCCCCATTACCCCTCCTGGTTCCTCTGGGTCCAGCTCTCTGGCCCTGGAGATGTCAGTGAGTAAGTCCCTCTGCTGCTCATCCTCCCTTCAGCCTCAGCTTTCTGGCTTGGGGATGCCAGCCAATAAATGCCTCTTGCTGCTCTCCTGCCTCTTGATATAATGACTCCACGTGATCAAGAATCTACCATTTCACAGAAGTCAATGTGACTGCTCACACTGTACAAAGTTTAGCATGTAGATCTTTTTAGGATTAGGCCCTAAAATATCATCAGTCTTTTTACTAATAATGTTGTGGGGGGAAATATCTATTTTTACAAGTAAATAGAAGGCATAAGGACAACTTTCTACTTCCTATATCTCTAAGAAATCTCCCATACATATATGTTGAGTATATTATTAATAAGGTTGGTTTCTTGAAATATTATAAAATTACACTAGGAATTTGTCATCGTAGCCAGATGCCTTTCCATTTTATTAAATCTTTCACAGCCCTTGCCACCTTTTCCCAATGAAATTTCCTTTTCTCGCATAACAGAATCAAATTTCCTGAAGCTTTGTATCCCCTTCTAAATATTTGTTGCCCAACAACATGTGTAATTTTTCAGGAATGTTCACCAATAGTTATTAAACAGTAACTTTAAGGGTGTATATTCTTGAAAATCCCTTCCCTAGTTTATCCTAGCAGGTGTTACCCAGGGTTTTCAGAACCCAAAGCAGTGGTAATTTAATGGTTTCACTCCAAACGGTGTCAGGAATAAATCAATGGGGATGCAGCTCCTCCATCTGATAAATGATTGGTACAAACAAGAGTGCTTTTACCTAACACTATTCATTTATTAGGTCTCAAGCACACACACATATATGCTGTAGCAGTAGGTTCAGAGCATCCCAAATATTTATATTTACCCAAAGTCTGAGATGATTACAAGGAATCAGCAACCAGCCTTCCAGTGGCCCTCCTTCTGTCCGGCTGCTGGGGAATTTACGTGCCAACTCCTTGCCCAAATAAAAGCTTCCTCGGACTGCTCCAAAATATATCCTTTTGCCTAATCTTCTATGGCTAACTTAAACAAAGTACATAACTCATAGTGATGCCTAATGGGTCACCATAGTAACCCCTAGTGGGTCACCAATTCTCCTAATTTCAGCAAACTGCTCATTATCTCTTATCATCAAAACATTTCTAGTACTTCTAGTCATAACAAGAATAAAACTTGTATGTCAGGGGCACTAAACCAAGGTCAACTGTCCAAACATTCCTTCCATTCTCATGGTACATTAACTCTCTGTCCCATCGTCCCATTCTGATAAGCAGATCTGCAAACAAGAAGCTGTTTGGCCTTGCCTCTCAGAGCATAAGATTATTTCTAGCTATGTGGTATTTGATTTTCAGATAGCAGTAGCTAAAGACACAAAATGGCTGACTGCAGTCGTATCAAATTCTAGGGTTACACAGTCTGCTTTTTTTCCTTATTGGAGTCAGTCACAGTTTTCGTGACAGTTCGCTACCAAGTGTCCTACGGAATATTCAAATATCTCCAACACGACAACAACTGAATAATTCTTTGATTGCACCCATACACACACTACATACATCCCTATCCCCATCCAGAAATCTCATCAGATCTTACAGCCTAAACTGATATCCTCAAAGGAAAATCTGGGTTACTGAAGGAAGTGGTGTTGGTGACTCAATATGCATCACTACTGAGCCACTTTAGCATCATGTTGCAGGGACACCGTGCTAGTGCAGTTGCTGGTTTTTGAATGAGCTGTAAAATTGGGGTCCTGACTACATGTGGTCATGAAAAATCCTTTGACATTTCTTGTAAGATTATGAATGTTGGCCCCTGTGATGTCCTGTCCCTCTAAATGTTTTGACTCCCCCCTCCCCAGTAGGGTTGCCAGCATTGTATTTCAAAAATATGAGATTGTTTTCTTAACACACTTAGGGAGGAGTACCCTGTACCCATGGGGGCCGGGGTGGGGTGCCCAGGACCACAAAGGGAGGGGCATACTAACCATGTGACAATTGAGGAAACCTTCCTCTCCCTGCAACAGTCAGGCACTCTTGGCTGCCGGGACCCAGCTCCAGAAGTGAACAGGGCAGCAGTGAAGGGACAGGGTTGGGAGGGGAGTGGAAAGATGCACCCATGATTACTGGCCCCCTGATGGACTGGGCCCCCTGCTGACTCCAGCCCTTGAGCGTTGCCCCATCTGCTTTCACTGCACAGGCTCTGTCTGGCAGGGCAAGTGGATGGGGCTGCGTGCCCTGAAGCTGCCCTGAAGGGCCAGGGTCAGGAAGGGGCCGTGTCTAGCAGAGGGGTCAGCACTCCCAGGATGTTGCCTTCTGTTCCCCGCTTGCAGAGTCTCTGCCAATGTCCCCAGCAGAGGGGCATAACTGCTGATTGGTGGATGCTGCAGCTTCAGCAGAGGGGGAGCGAAGTGGGCAGAGAGCCTGGTCCTGGCAGCTGAGACCATCCGCACAGAACCCTCTCTGCTTCCCCTGCTGGACAGAGCCCCATCCATCCTTTCAGCATGGCTCCATCAGGTCTTTGTGTCCCCCAATAACCTTATTGTGGTCCCCCAGGAGGCTGCGCCCCATACTTTGGGAACCTCTGCACTATACGTACATCAGTTCAGTAAATCCTGGGGCTGATTCTGCATTACTACATTGTCTAATTTTACAAACTGTAACCCATTGAAAGGTAACGTAATAATAAAACTAGCTTTGCATAATGATAATATTTTAATATGTTAAAATATAGGATAAAAGGCATCCCACACTGATTTAGTAGGGGACAGGCAATTTTCTATTTAAATAAGGACGTCCCTTGTGATACAGGACTGCTGGTAATCATATGCTCCAGCGCAAAGCCTCACTTTCCTGTTGTTGTTTTTCAGTTTTGCTACCTGAACAATAAAAGCAAGCATAGCAAACAGCTGCTTTTCTATCAGCTCCCTCTGTGTCTGTGTCTATCTCCTTCTCTGCTGGGTCCAAATATAACAGCCCCCATTTCCTGGCTCAATTCTTACTTGCATAATTCTGCCTTCTGTTTCCATAGAATACAATATTTTTCTTTTTTCCTGTTTTAAATTTGTTACTGTGTGCGCCAGAGGTGGCTGCAAATCAGTAGTGGATGTGATGCAAGGTGTGTCACGCACAGGTGTGCTGGTGAAACACTGAAATTTATTTGCAGACAACAGCCTCTGAAATGAGTCAGAATTACACCAGCTAAAGTCCTACTGACCCATATGTACTGACTTCAGTGGCCACTGGTATAGCAGGCAAACTGAAGGTACTTTAGAACCTTTGGCTTCTGATAAAATATCGTCAGACTTGTTGAATTAAATGTCATCAAAACATCAGCGTTGTGCAAAGAAATTGTAATGTGTTCATCCTTTATCTATGTGTGTTCAGTAGGGGTTTGCATCAGATGTGTGTGTGCACAAATTTTGCACAGAGCGAAACTTTCTGCATAATGAATGTGACTTTATTAGACTAGCAGAAAATGTGCTCATTTTCTAAGTTGTGCTGGGGAAGGTGATGCGTCATCCCTGAACTAGAGCCTGATTGAGCCGCATGCGGGAATGAGTCGTTCCTGTTTTAGGCTGGTCTGGTGACTCTCAGAGCAGGTATTTGCGGCCTTGTCTACACTACAAAGTTTTGTCAACAAAAGTCAGGTTTTGTCAACAAAATAGTGGAGGTGCACACACAACAATGCTCCTCTTGCTGATTTAACTCCTTTGCTACATTGCCATAATAAAAACACCTTGACGAGTGGCATAGAGCTTTTTGTGAAGAAGTTAGAGCTGACCATGCCGGCTTTCTGCAGCAAGCGTGCTCCTACCTGAGGGGGAAAGAAGTCCAAGAGAGCTGGCTGTATTTTAAAGAAGCCTTATTGAGGGAGCAGGAACAAACCATCCCAATATGCAGAAAGAATAGTAAATATGGCATGCTATCAGCTTGGCTTAACAGAGAAATCTTTGGTGAGTTTAAACACAGAAAGGAAGCTTACAAGAAGTGGAAACTTGGACAGATGACTAGGGAGGAGTATAAAGATAGTGCTCAAGCATGCAGGGGTGTAATCAGGAAGGCCAAAGCACAATTAGAGTTGCAGCTACCAAAGGATGTGTAACACGAGGGGTTTCTACAGGTATATTAGCAACAAGAAGGACAGGGAAAGTGTAGGCCCCTTTCTGAATGGGGGAGGCAACCTAGTGACAGAGGATGTGGAAAAAGCTGAAGTACTCAATGCTTTTTTTGTCTCAGTCTTCACAGACAAGGTCAGCTCCCAGACTGCTGCACTGGGCAGCACAGTATGGGGAGGAGGTGAGCAGCCCTGAGTGGTGAAAGAACAGGTTAAGGACTATTTCGAAAAACTGGACATGCACAAGTTCATGGGGCCAGATCTCATGCATCCGGGGATGCTGAGGGAGTTGGCTGATGTGATTGCAGAACCATTGGCCATTATCTTTGAAATAGTGGGAATCGGGGGAGATCCCGGATGACTGGAAGAAGGCAAATATAGTGCCCATCTTTTTAAAAGGGAAGAAGGAGAATCCAGGGAACTACAGACCAGTCAGCCTCACCTCTGTCCCCTGAAAAATCATGGAGCAGGTCCTCAAGAAATCCATTTTGAAGCACTTGGAGGAGAGGACTGAGATGATGAGAGAACTGGCTCTGTGGATATGGAGAAAGTGGTGAATGTGATATACTGTGACTTTAGCAAAGCTTTTGACACGGTCTTCCACAGTATTCTTGCCAGCAAGTTAAAGATGTATGGATTGGATGAGGTGGGAAAAAACTGGCTACATCGTCGGGCTAAATGAGCAGAGATCAACTGCTCCATATCTAGTTGGCAGCTGGTATCAAGCGGAGTGCCCCCTGGGTCGGACATGGGGCCGGTTTTGTTCAACATCTTCATTAATGATCTGGATGATGGGATGGATTGCACCCTCAGCAAGTTCGCAGATGACACTAAGCTAGGGGGAGAAATAGATACACTGGAGGGTAGGGATAGGGTCCAGAGTGACCTTGACAATTGGAGGATTGGGCCAAAAGAAATCTGATGAGGTTCAAGAAGGATAAGTGTGGAGTCCTGCACTTAGAATGGAAGAATCCCATGCACCGCTACAGACTGGGGACCGACTGGCTAAGCGGCAGTTCTGCAGAAAAGGACCTGGAGATTACAGTGGACAAGAAGCTGAATATGAGTCAACAGTGTGCCCTTGTTGCCAAGAAGGCTAACAGCATATTGGGCTGCATTAGTAGGAGCATTGCTAGTAGATCGAGGGAAGTGATTATTCCCCTCTATTCGGCACTGGTGAGGCCACATCTGGAGTACTGCTTCCAGTTTTGGGTCCCCCACTACAGAAAGGATGTGGACAAATTGGAGAGCATCCAGTGGAAGGCAACAAAAATGATTAGGGGGCTGGGGCACATGACTTACGAGGAGAGGCTGAGGGAACTGGGCTTATTTAGTCTGCAGAAGAGAAGAGTGAGGGGGGATTTGATAGCAGCCTTCAACTACCTGAAGGGGGGTTCCAAAGAGGATGGATCTAGACTGTTCTCAGTGGTGGCAGATGACAGAACAAGAAGCAGTGGTCTCAAGTTGCAGTGGGGGAGGTCTAGGTTGGATATTAGGAAAAACTATTTCACTAGGAGGGTGGTGAAGCACTGGAATGGGTTACCTAGGGATGTGGTGGAATCTCCATCCTTAGAGGTTTTAAGGCCTGGCTTGACAAAGCCCTGGCTGGGATGATTTAGTTGGGGATTGGTCCTGCTTTGAGCAGGGGGTTGGACTAGATGACCTCCTGAGGCCCCTTCCAACCCTAATCGTCTATGATTCTGTGATTCTTCTATGAGTACACTGGAGCTGCTGGATCCATTGGGTCTCTGGGGAGAGGAGGCTGTGCAATCGCAGCTCTGATTCAGCTGTAGGAACTTTGACATCCATTGCTTGTGGCATGGATGAGAAGGGGCATGAAAGGGACATGCAGCAGTGCTATGCTAAGATCAAGTGGCAGGTGCACCAGAAGGCAAGGGAGGCCAACCATTGCTCTGGTGAGGTGTCAAAAACATGCCACTTCTACAAGGAGCTGCACATCATCCTCGGCAGTGACTCAACCTCCACTGTAAGAGCCCCGTGGATACTCTGAGGGGGACTGGAAGCAGTGGCCAGCAGAGTCAACCCCAAGGAAAAAGTGGTGGACAAGAAAGTAGAGTTGGAGGAGGACGTAGGACAGGCGACTGTCTCGTCCAGGGGCATGGCTAGCCGGGACCTCTTTTTAACTCCAGAGGGTTCTAGCCAGTCCCAGCAGTCCAGCTGTGGTGCACCTGAAGCAGGAGAGGGGAGCTCCAGAAAGTATTAATTTTGCTTTGATACTGCATGGTTACATGAGGTAGGGATGTCTTTTATGTTGTTACATGGTGTATCTGGGAGAAGGGATAGAAATTAACCACACTAGATACTGTTTGCATGTAAAAAGAAAAGGAGTACTTGTGGCACGTTAGAGACTAACCAATTTATTTGAGCATAAGCTTTCGTGAGCTACAGCTCACTTCATCGGATGCATAAAGTGGAAAATACAGTGAGGAGATTTATATACACACAGACCATGAAAAAATGGGTTTTTATCATACACATTGTAAGAAGAGTGATCACTTAAGATGAGCTATTACCAGCAGGAGAGTGGGGTTGGGGGAGAGAAAACCTTTTGAAGTATAATCAAGGTGGGCCATTTCCAGCACATTTCCAGGAGTTAACAAGAACGTCTGAGGAACAGTGGGGGCGGGGGGGGGGAGGAATAAACAAGGAGAAATAGTTTTACTTTGTATAATGACTCAACCACTCCTAGTCTCTATTCAAGCCTAAGTTAATTGTATCCAGTTTGCAAATTAATTCCAATTCAGCAGTCTCTCGTTGGAGTCTGTTTCTGAAGTTTTTTTGTTGAAGAATAGTCACTTTTAGGTCAGAAATCAAGTGACCAGAGAGATTGAAGTGTTCTCCGACTGGTTTATGAATGTTATAATTCTTGACATCTGATTTGTGTCCATTTATTCTTTTTACGTAGAGACTGTCCAGTTTGACCAATGTACATGGCAGAGGGGCATTGCTGGCACATGATGGCATATATCACATTGGTAGATGTGCAGGTGAACGAGCCTCTGATAGTGAGGCTGATGTGATTAGGCCCTATGATGGTGCCCCCTGAATAGATATGTGGGCACAGTTGGCAACGGGCTTGGTTGCAAGGATAGGGTCCTGGGTTAGTGGTTCTGTTGTGTGGTGTGTGGTTGCTGGTGAGTATTTGCTTTAGGTTGTGGGGCTGTCTGTAGGCAAGGACTGGCCTGTCTCCCAAGATCTGTGAGAGTGATGGGTCATCCTTCAGGATAGGCTGTAGATCCTTGATAATGCGTTGGAGAGGTTTTAGTTAGGGGCTGAAGGTGATGGCTCATGGCGTTCTGTTATTTTCTTCGTTGGGCCTGTCCTGTAGTAGGTGACTTCTGGGTACTCTTCTGGCTCTGTCAATCTGTTTCTTCACTTCAGCAGGTGGGTATTATAGTTGTAAGAATGCTTGATAGAGATCTTGTAGGTGTTTGTCTCTGTCTGAGGGGTTGGAGCACATGCAGTTGTATCTTAGAGCTTGGCTATAGACAATGGATCGTGTGGTGTGGTCTGGATGAAAGCTGGAGGCACGTAGGTAGGAATAGCGGTCAGTAGGTTTCCGGTATAGGGTGGTGTTTATGTGACCATCGCTTATTAGCACCGTAGTGTCCAGGAAGTGGATCTCTTGTGTGGACTGGTCCAGGCTGAGGTTGATGGTGGGATGGAAATTGTTGAAATCCTGGTGGAATTCCTCAAGGGCTTCTTTTCCATGGGTCCAGATGATGAAGATGTCATCAATATAGCGCAAGTAGAGTAGGGGCGTTAGGGGACGGGAGCGGAGGAAGCGTTGTTCTAAGTCAGCCATAAAAATGTTGGCATACTGTGAGACCATGCGGGTACCCATAGCAGTGCCGCTGATTTGAAGGTATACATTGTCCCCAAATGTGAAATAGTTATGGGTGAGGACAAAGTCACAAAGTTCAGCCACCAGGTTTGCCGTGACATTATCGGGGTTCGTCTCATTCCCCTGGGCAGCTATGCAGTGGGGGCCCTGTGGAAACATTTTTTAACGCACACTGAGATCTCCTGAGACTCCTCCAGAGAGATCTCTAGGAAACTTTCCTGAAGGTACCCTGTAATCCTCTTCTTAAAGCTCCTTGGCAGAGTGGCTTTGTTTCTTCCCCCATTGTAGGAAAATCTGCCATGCCAATCAGCAATTACTTCTGCAGGAACCAAAGCAGCACACAGGCAAGCAGCATACAGACCGGGTCTGAAGCCACACACATGCAGGAGATGCACCCTTGCATCTTCCATTACCCCCCAGTTGTGCGATTTCAGCTCTGATCACCCCTGCCTGTGGAAAACGGGGCCAGTACTCAGAACAGTGTTCCTAGGTGCTTGTACTGATCCCCTTCTGAAACCACCCAGACACTTTGCTCCAACTTGCACCTTCCCCAGCTCAGTTCAACTCACTGTGTTTAGTGATCTCCCCGAGCTGCGTGCTCGCCAAGGGAAAGTGAGAAAGAGGTGTATGTAACTTTTGATTAAAGACTGTGAGTGCATTCACAATACGGACTCTGTGCACTGTTTCTTTTGCTTTTGCAGATGTGCCCTAGCGGGCCAGCTTCTACGCACCAGCAGAGTGCCTCCATCAGACAAGGAGGCGAATGAGGAGGAGTAAGGAGGACATGTTTCGAGAAGTGCTGCAATCATCTGATCATGCTTATAGTGAGCACAGAACATGGAGAGAGGCAATAAATGAAAAACTAAAATTGGATAGCCAAGAGAGGAGACGGGGCAGGAGTGGATAATAGAGGGGCAGGAGCAGATGATAAAGCTCATGGAGGACCAAACAGAGAGGCTCAGGTCCCTGATTGTGCTGCACTCAGAACACATCTGTACTCAACTCCCCCTGCAGCCCACACAGAACTGCATTTCATGCCCTCCCCACACCCTTTCCTCACGTGTATTGCCAGCCCGTCACCATACCCCTCGCACTCCACCCCAGGGACATATTCCATAACAACAGCTGGACATTCCCTTAGCGGTGAGAACCTCATTTCAGAGTGAAGGTGGAGTCTCCAGGGAGGGGGCGGAATGGGGTGGGAAGAGGCAGAGTGAGGGTGGAGCCTCAAGGAAGGGGGAGGAGTGGAAGTGGAATGAGGTGGGGGCAAAAGATCTATCTGGCTTTGAGATTAAACTTGATAAGTTTATGGAGGAGATGGTATGATGGGATAACATGGTTTTGGTAATTAAATATTCATGGTAAATAGGCCCAATGGCCTGTGATGGGATATTAGATGGGGTGGGATCTGAGTTACCCAGGAAAGAATGTTCTGTAGTATCTGGCTGGTGAATCTTGCCCATATGCTCAGGGTTTAGCTGATCGCCATATTTGGGGTCGGGAAGGAATTTTCCTCCAGGGCAGATTGGAAGAGGCCCTGGAGGTTTTTTTGCCTTCCTCTGTAGCATGGGGCATGGGTCACTTGCTGGAGGATTCTCTGCTCCTTGAAGTCTTTAAACCACGATTTGAGGACTTCAATAGCTCAGACATAGGTGAGAGGTTTTTTGCAGAAGTGGTGGGTGAAATTCTGTGGCCTGCGTTGTGCAGGAGGTCAGACTAGATGATCATAATGGTCCCTTCTGACCTAAATATCTATGAATCTATGAATCTATGAGGTGGGGTGAGGCAGGGCCTTGGGGGAAGGGGCGGAGTGGACACAGGGCCTCAGAGAAGAGCCGGGGTGGAGCACCCCTGAGGAAAACTAAAAGTCAAAGCCTATATCTGCAGCCACTGCTCATCATCCCATATCTGCATCACAATGTGATCCCACTGCTCAATGCTTGTTTCCTGAGCCCAATAGCAACGGTTCACCATGTGCAGCTGCTCCATGAATGCCAAGATCAATCTTGACTCGTTTCTTTCCATGGCACACAGCAGAGCAGGCACCATGGATTCCTGGTCAGATTCACGGTTTGTGAAATACTGCAGCATTGACTGCATTGTGTTCATAATGCTCATCACAAGACTGGAGAGCAGTGCAGGATCCATGCTTTCAGGCAGAGATGGGGGGCACAAAGTTTACAGGTGCAGTTAAAAAATGGCTCAAAATATAGTTGGAGGCCCTTGGAATTATGGGATGGAAAAAACTGCATCATGGGGCAATGAGCCAGCCCCCATGATGCACTGTGATCCTTTCCCAGAACTTCTAGAGGCAGAAGGTGGCGATTTGTACAGTGGGATAGCTACCCACGGTGCATTGTTCTCCCTGTCAGTGCTAGAACACCAAATGTAGATATGCTCCTTTGACACATTGTGTGAACATGCACAAGTGATGTAATTGCAGCCGTTTATGATCATCGATGTAACTTAAGTAGACTTAACTCTGTAGGATAGACATGGCCTTAGTCTCACAGGAGAACCAGTAGCTCAGTCTGCTCGCTGTTGCTTCATGGCTTGGAACTCATCTCTTCCTGAGAGTTATGACAGCCTCCACAGGCATCAGCCTGCTCCAGCCCTGCTCTTGTCCCTAGTCCTGCTTAGAGTGATCAGATAGGAAGTGTGAAAAATTGGGACACTTTTTTGGGAGTGAGAGAGGGTATAGTTGCCTATATAAGACAAAGATATCAGGATATCTGGTCACCGTAGTCCTACTCCTGCCCTGCTCTGACTCCAGCCTAGTTCCCAGCCCTGCTCTTGCCTGATTCAGCACTGCCCCTGACTTCTAATTCCAATGCTGACATCTGGCTCCAAACACTAGGTCTGGCTACCACTGTCCCACTAGATCTGATTATCCTTGTCTCAATTTCTGACTAACTGGAGCAAAGTGCAGTGAGACTGTCCTTGTCCTCTCAGCATCACACTTAAGAGTAGACGCCTCCAAAAGAAGAAAAAGGAGGTGGACAATTAGGACTGGAATTTGGACTTCTTCCAGGAGGCTTGATTGACTTTGTCAGTCATGTCCTAGTTTGACCTTTTCATTTTTCAATGGTAATTAAACACACTGATGTCTGCTTAGATCTTCTATCTGACTAGCTATCCACCTTTATTGACAAGTTAAAATCTATGCAGAAGAGATCCAAACTGGTTGTCCATGTTGGCTTTATTTTATGAGAACTCCATTACACCAAGTAATTAGCAATAAAAATACTGTTTGAGAACAGTGTATAACATTAGGGTTGGAGTAATTTGGTTTCTAACTGAATGATCTGACAGCTACTGCAAGATTAATTAGGTGAATGAAATCTGAATAGATAGTTATAATTATTTTATAAAGCATATTTCTGCCCAAATTACTTTCTTTGACATTTTCTTTTTAGAGTTATTGACAAGGAACTGTATGACTTGAGGGATTGGTAACAGGATATGGAATCTTATGTTACCACTTCAGATCAGCCCCAGTCAATAATGACAGAGTGTTTCCAACTGATGCTTGCTGAATGACAATTGCGAGATGAATTGGTGCCATAAATATAAAGGGAAGGGTAACCACCTTTCTGTATACAGTGCTATAAAATCCCTCCTGGCCAGAGGGAAAGTCCTTTTACCTGTAAAGGGTTAAGAAGCTCGGGTAACCTGGTTGGCGTCTGACCCAAAATGACCAATGAGGGGACAAGATACTTTCAAATCTGGAGTGGGGGGAAAAGGCTTTTGTCTGTCTGTGTGATACCTTTGCCGGGAACAGATCAAGGATGCAAGCCCTCCAACTCCTGTAAAGTTAGTAAGTAATCTAGCTAGAAAATGCATTAGGTTTTCTTTGTTTTGGCTTGTGAAATTCGCTGTGCTGGAGGAAATGTGTATTCCTGTTTTTGCGTCTTTTTGTAACTTAAGGTTTTGTCTAGAGGGATTCTCTGTGTTTTGAATCTGACTGCCTGTAAGATTATCTTCCATTCTGATCTTGCAGAGTTGTTCTCTTATCTTCTTTTGTTCTTCTAATAAAGTTCTGTTTTTTAAGAATCTGATCGGGGTTTTTTGGGTCTTAAAAATCCAAGGCTGGTTTGTGCTCATCTTGTTTATTCTCAAGCCTCCCCAGGATAGGGGGTGTAAGGGCTTGGGGGGATATGTTGGGGAAATAGGAATCCCAAGTGGTCATTTCCCTGATTCTTTGTTAAATCACTTGGTGGTAGCAGCGTACCTAATCTAAGGGCAAAACTTTGTGCCTTGGGGAAGTTTTAACCTAAACTGGTAAAAATAAGCTTAGGGGGTCTTTCATGCGGGTCCCCACATCTGTACCCTAGAGTTCAGAGTGGGGAAGGAACCCTGACAATTGGTGATCACAGTCCAGTGTCCAATAGGCAATTACCCGTATCACAAAAAAAAAATGCACTTATACTATGTTTGTCTTCTTGTTGGCAGTTTCTGCACTGAGGCCAAGGGGTAAATGACTCATCCTTCCACCTCCAGTAGTTGTCTCTTCAGATCAGGATTGAGGCACATTTCTGAGTAAAAAGAAAAGGAGTACTTGTGGCACCTTAGAGACTAACCAATTTATTTGAGCATGAGCTTTCGTGAGCTACAGCTCACTTCATCGGATGCATACTGTGGAAACTGCAGAAGACATTATATACACAGAGACCATGAAACAATACCTCCTCCCACCCCACTCTCCTGCTGGTAATAGCTTATCTAAAGTGATCGGAGGAGGTATTGTTTCATGGTCTCTATGTATATAATGTCTTCTGCAGTTTCCACAGTATGCATCCGATGAAGTGAGCTGTAGCTCACGAAAGCTCATGCTCAAATAAATTGGTTAGTCTCTAAGGTGCCACAAGTACTCCTTTTCTCTTTGCGAATACAGACTAACACGGCTGTTACTCTGAAACCTGTCATTTCTGAGTAAGTTTCCACTTTCCACTTTGTGCTTTCCAATTGCCCTGGCTGTATCCAGCTTCTGACTGCCAAATGCTGGGACTGGAGGACAGGAAATGGATCACTTGATGATTGCCCTGTTTTGTTCATTCCCATTGAAGCATCTGACATTGGCCACTGTTGGAAGACAGGATACTGGGCTAGACGGACCATTGGTCTAAACCAGCGTGTCCATTCTAATGTTCTCATTATAAGCAGAAGGCTTGATTCTCTAGGACTGACAGTCTGGCATTTTTCATAATTACTGATATTCACACCTTCATATTTACTGGTAAGTCACTGCTATATAAGGTGAGCAAAGACATAGAACTGATTTTTGCAGTACTTCATCATCCCATTCCATTCTAGATTGTTCTTGCTCATGCAAGTACCCTTCATCTTTCAGTGCTAGCTCCTTGCCCATTCTTACACAGCCATGAGTGACAGGATATCAGGGAAAACTTCCTAATTAGACGGTAAATCATAGTCTGCCTGGGGAAATGTTGGAAGACCCACCAAATGAAACTTAAAATTAGGGGGGATAAAGCACTGGGGCGTGGGGAGACTATATTGTTGAGGACAGTCCAGCAGTGTCAGAGGAATAGAGTGGTTAACTTCAAATATCTTTTCCATCTATAACTTATAAGGTTCTGTGACAGCTCATAAATGTGAGTCTGTGTCACCACTACCCATAGCTCGCTCTCACCTTTTTGTCATATCACTGACTTAGCTAAATAGGGGATTTGTGTGTTACTGTATCAAGTGCTTTCCTAAAAACCAGGTAAACACATCTGTATCTTTATTTTTAAGAAAAATAATAAACACCACTTCTCTGTTGGCTCAGTTGATCCCAAAGTCTCCAATTCTTAATTATTATTTCTTGCAACTCTGTCCTAGTCAAATCCTAACTTGCCACGTGTTCTCCCATTGTGTCCTTCGACACTACTATCTGCCCCGTGCCTGGATTACCATTTGTTCCAAAGAATTCATCCCAACGTGACAAGTTAAGCCTGATCAGTCAGCGTTTGTTCTCTCAAAGGCCTCTGGCTGTTTTTAAGTAACATCCCTTGTCACATTCTAGAAAGTCCAACAGACTGAATGAAACAAAACTAACTTTTATCACTACAAAGCTAACTAAAACCTGGTCTAATGCTACTCTAATTGACTTCTGAGCCTTACCACAAACCTTGGACTGACCTCTTGTTGGGCAAATACAACAACCGTGACCATTAGGCTACCTGGCTGGGGCCCTTAAATCCACCCTGCTTTCCAGCTGCAGATTAAATAACCGCGAGCCTTTTAAATTTTGGAAGTTGCAACTTTCAATCACCCGCTTCTCCCCATCATTTTACAGCACCAGAATTTGTCAGGATTGGGCTCACTGATTGTCCTACCTATGAACTTGGACAGGTGGAAGGCATGTCCTTTTCTGTCTAGGTCATAGAATCATAGAAGATCAGGATTGGAAGAGACTTCAAGAGGTTGTCTAGTCCAACCCCCTGCTCAAAGCAGGACCAGGTCCTGTGCCTTTGGAATGCTCTCTCCCTGGATTACTTGCATTAGTGCTGTACAGCTCTGACATCATTTGCTGGTGCATACAGTCTTTTCTTTTGCTCTCACATTATTTATTTCCAGTAGCTTTGTTTGCCATTTTAACATTTTCACTCGGGATTTCTTGGTTAGGTATTTGGGCACACAACCAGCTGTTGAATTTGTGCTTTACATGATTAAAATGGCTACAAGTTGCTGGACAATATGGGGCCCTAGGAAATGTAAAAGTCATGTTATTTCAGTGAAGACAGAATTGATAATAGTGGACTCATATGCTGCAGTAATAGGTACAACAAGGCATTAATCCTCATGCACACCTTTGGAGAAGATTTGGGAAATAGAATGGAGTCAAATATTGTAACAATGGGCACATCTAGCTGTTTGCTTTTATTGTAGTGTAGAAAGAGAATCTACTGCTACTTTATTAAATAAAAATATATTTTATAAATTCCTCTCTTGCTAAAGCAGAAAATTTATTGGAAGGAAAATTCCCTTGAATTGTCTCTCAGATGCAACGGTGAAGTACTGCTTGGAGTGTGAATAAAGAGGAAATGTTTAATAAGGAGGATATACAGCAAGCATGGTAAACAAAACCTATCCTATCCTGCCTACCCAGCTCATTCCCCTTTGTTTAATATACTCCTTCTTTGCTCCTTACGCCAGACCTTGCCGAATGTCCCTTTCTCTCCAGTTTGTAATGCATCCTATTTATGTTGAATTCTTTTGAATTCTTGGGATAAACTGAGTGAGCAAGTCACCCAGATGCTATAGAGTCGGAGTTGGACAATAGGCAGACATTCATTGACTTCAGTGAGCTTGGGATTTGCCCAGATCCTGGGAGGGGATCTAAGCACTGCACATGCCCAGACTCTATGGGAACATTCTAATAAGGACTTTGTCTCTATTGACCCCTTGCCAACGGCCCTTTAGGGAACTCCAGAGAAAAGGTCCCCTCAGAAAAAGAGTTCCTTGGGAAGGCCACACTTTAGGGAGCCATTTAATGACATCTTACTTCCATGCACCAACCCAACAGGGTTTGTGTTGAACAGCCAGCCTGCGTGAGCCAAGACACAATGACAACCTTGAATTTGGGAGTTTAATATTCCATTAATTGCTGCAATAAAAAAAGCAAACTTGGCAACACCAGTTTCACTCAAATGCCTCCTCACGAAATAAACGGTGTGTCAGTTCCACCTACGGTATTACCAAGAGACTATTACTATGATCATTACAATGTCTCTTATACAGGCACCTCCCACATTGCCATCCATTTAAACAGAGCTAGAGTCTCTAAGAAGAAATGTTCTTGAATCAGGTCTTTAAACTGAAACATTAGCTAAAGCCCCAGAGGACATTGTTGGACTGCTTTGGGCTGCAAGTTAACCTCCTTCTGTTTGGGAAAGCATAAAAATTAAGTATCACAGATAAGCATTTAATTTAGGTTTAATGGAGGCAGGTATCATAGGCTGCTGCATTTGCCTATTAAAGGGAAACTTATTGAGATTTGAAATGGGATCACTTCTGCTGTCATATAGTTAACAAAAGTGAATAATTAGACATTTATAAATTAAACATGTAAGACATGGGTAGGCATTTCTGAATTGGCACTTAACAAGCAAACCTGAGGGAAAGTGATTAGATATTTATTGTTTCAAAGATTTATTGGCACGTGACATTAATAAATATTCTAACTGATATCTACCTGGTTTTCTGTGGCTATCTAGTTATATGAAAATGCAAAGCCTTGCTCATTTTATATAGGTAATGAAAATGCAAATTTAAGTAAATTCTGAACTCAGCCTCCCAAGCTCTTACTGTGCCATTCCCATTGCTGGCAATGCAAAAACCACAATTGGGGAACACAGAGCATCTTCATCTCCATTGACCTGGCAGTTGACAGCATTCAGTGTCTCTTAGGATGAGCCCATTTGTTTGGTTTTACACAGTGATGGCAGTTAGAAATATTTCTTCCATTTTTGAAAGACTCTACTAGTTTTATAAAAATTTCCTATATTTCAGTGGGTTATGCTAGTAAAGCTGACGTTATCTCTCCATCCAGTAGAAACTTCAGATGCACCCACTGCAGTAAGAAAATAATTCCCGTACACTAGTCATGCTTATCAACTCTAACCATGGTACCACATGAGTAGTCTCTTGCCCAGAGCTCTTCTGATGCTCCTTTAACAATCAAATAGTGTTTGCTTTATTGTAATATTAAATAAGTGATCACTTCCATCTGCTCTTTTGTGACACAAGTGAGAGATTTATTTGAGGCATGCATAGCTAGGGTTTGTTTGTGTTACTTACCAGTGGAGACTGTTCAGTAAGTCTGTGCAATCAAGCTGACCATCTTTCAGTCAACAGTTTATTTTATCGTGCGTTTTGCTTTGGCAAAGGTTTTGCTCAGAGTTTGAATCTGAGACAAAAATGGCATCCTCTTAGACATTTTGGCCATATTTTCAGAACTGTTCCCAAAGTTTGGGTGTGTCAAGTTGTGGGTGCCCCCCAATATTAGAGGTATAAGGTCTGATTCCTACAGGTATCTTTCTGTGATTAGTACCTTATTGTCCTGGCCTCGTTACCATAACGTGGAATTCACCAACTCTGCCCACTGTTGTGCATTGTCAAACATTTGGCAGCTCCATCACACATATTCCAATTTCAAGAGGGAGAAAAAGACTAAAATCTTCCCCAACAAAATACCTTTGGCCTAGGGGAAGGTATACATGGCTTGGAGTCAGAAGACCTTAGATTCTGGTCTCCTATGGACTGCTGTTACTATTGCTGTGCATCTGTGATCCTTCCTGGGGGTACTTAAGGTTATGAGACACTTGCCCTTAGCATGAGGAAGCCTTGTCTGGGCCTGCTGGGGGTCAGCTCCCCAACTCTACTGGCCACAGGCAACACAAGCTCTCTACTTTCAGCCTATTCAGGCTCTGCTGTCCCTTTACAGGTTAGCGATAGGCACACTCCAACCCCCGAATCCGCTGAGCATCTCCCTGGAACATCCGGCCATTGGATACTCACAGAATTCACAGATTTGCTGCTCTCAAAGGAACAGTACACACCGGCTTACCAGTTACACCTCAGATCACTGCTCCACTTACCACACAGCACTTAGATATGTTTATAGTGAAAACAAGTAAAAGTTTATTTAGCAAAGTGTAGAGAGTCTAGAAATAGCAAATAAAGTATTGGAAACAAATGGCTACAGGTAAAATAAAATCATAACATGCCTTCTAAAGTCTAGACTTAATTAACAGATTACTGTCTTGTCTATTAAAGTTTAGCTCACTCAAAGTCTTTGCAGCATTTTCCAGCCAGCAAGGCTGTGACCCTCCTTTCATAAGACGAGATGTGCTGGTGGTTTGTCTCCTTGGTGAAGGATCCCAAATGAACATCAGTACCCCCAGTTATACCTCAGAACTATATTCTCTTTACTTGTAAACAGGATGCTCCCCCTGCTGGGTTTGTTTTTTTCCTACAGATCTGCTCTTATGTGAATTCACAATCTTTTCATTAGCATCAGGCTCAGTAATGCAAAGAGACATGCATTGCAAGCCACGCAATAACCAACCAGAAAGGTGTCTACTGCACCCTGCCCAAACAGAACATGTTTATCACCTCCTGGTGACTTGCCTTAACTCTTATACTTTAAGAACATATGTATCTATACTGAAAACCAATTCCTTAAATATCATCTGCACATACATCTTGCAGTGATTAGGATGGCCAGTGCATTACTGGCTATTGGTAGAGACCTCATATGCCACCCTTTGGTGCACCAACATGTAGACATCAGACCCAAGGGATCCCTGTAAACCCCTATGCAGCCTTTATCCCTCTTCCAGTTGGCACCATGGGGTCCCTGGTCATAGCATACCTTATTTCCAACTAATTCCTCACACCACCAGCCTACGAGGCTACAATTATCATTCTCCCATTTTTTAAATAAGGTAAAAGGCTGCACAAAATCATTCCTAGCACAGCAGAGGAAAAAAATTAGGTCTCTGTTATGACCACCTACGTCTGCCTTTCAGAATAATTGTGCCAAATCTGTGGGATTGGTGTTGCTGTCTGTAACTACTGCTCTGACCACTTGATCACATTCTGCTCCCAAAGCCAGGAGCAGAATGTAGGATACCCAGAATTCAACAGGTCTCTCACAAACAAATGTGAAAGCCACTGGCAGAATCTTTCATGTCATCATCCCCTAGGTGCTGGACCTCATAGAGAGAATAACTACTTCTACCAGTGACTACATTACTTCAGGTCTGTACTGTGCTCAAGGCCAAAGATCAAGCCATGCTGAGGTCTTGTGTGTGTGAGTGTGTACAGTATGTGATCATGTAACTAAAGAGTATGTATCATAATGCATAGACACATCAGGTCCAAATTAAAGTCACCCAGATACCTTAATTCTGACATTTCCTAACTTTTAAGTACTTGATTGTATATTGTTAATTTTCTTTAATGCAGTGTTTCTGTGTTTCAGATAGCTAGTATGCCTCTTACATTAGCTCTTATTGTGGGGCTGTTCAGGGCACTGTTAATAGGAAAAGGCTCTGATGCACCATAGGTCACTGGTTTGAATCCAACCTAACTCAGGAGAAATTAAAAGTTGTTCCCCTCTAATGAATGTCTAGTTGTCCCTAGATGAGAAATTAGGAGGGTCTCTCCTTCCAGCTCCCACATCGCAAACTCGGCACCATGCTTTGGACTAAGCAGCAAAATCAGGAGGAAGACCAAAAACTGCAACCAAACTTCTCCTATAACCCCTAGAGAAAATCCCCTCCAAAGTTCTCCAAATCAGAAGCAAGGCATTCTGGGAGAGCAGTGGGTGTGGTGAAGCTTACTGTGCTGCTGCCCTGACGCTCAACAAAGGATTTCGTTCACCAGGGCTGTCATGCTGAGGCCTTTCACCAGCTTGAAATTGCACCAGTTCTTTAAGGTTATAGGCAAATATGCAAATTAGCTTATTTTACATACATGTTACACGTAGAACTGTGCAAAACCTGGCAGCTATGAGTCACTGGATGTAGAAGGCCAGCACAAAGGGTATATGCGACTTTATAGGCCTTGTCCTGAGCCTCCACACAGGGTGCTAATCCAGGTGAGTAAGGGTGGCAGAGTGCAGCCCTAAGTGATGAATGGCTTTGCTGACTCTGCCCATAAAAACGAGACGCTCTTTGTGCGTTAGCAGGCTCACTCTCTGATGTTATATAAGTCCCTGTCCAAAGCACTGTGCAGTTTAAAGAAATGTTTTCTGTGGGTCATAGTTTCACATACCTTTTAGCGCACTTTGTCGAAGAAGAAGAAAAAGATGCGGCCCTCTGCTGTGGAGAAATATAGCCTGAGGTTCTCCTGTTTTGGCTTATTATTTATTTTCTTTTAGCAACCAGGAGCAGCAGCCTGTGCTCAGTTAATCTACTCTTCTGCACTCTACACTTCGAGGTAGATAACTGGCAAAAGCCATTTCTAATCCAATGTGTTTCCCCTCCTTACACAGCTGAGCTTTAAAATGCAGATCAATGAGATTAGACATAGCTGCTCTAATTAGCCTAACTTCCACAAAGTTACAGCACTCTCCCATTTACAGAAATAATGGGGATCAAAAGGAAAGAGATTCATCATTCCAAGGAGACTGTCTTAGGCCAGGGAAATTTAAAAGCCGGCTGGTCTGCCTCAGAGCTGGAGAGATCTCTCCTGAGTGAAGGGTGCCCCACGCTGGCAAAGGGTGAAATTCACCCCTGTACAAAGAAAGAGTCCTGTGAGCCATTTAAGTGATGCCCAGGCCTTGTGCTGTGCCCTGGTGGATGTTTGAGTGTGTCCGGGTGTGCGCGAGAGAGAGAGAGAGAGAGAGAATTTCACATTATAAGAAGTGGAATAGATGCTATTAACAACTACGCAGTACACTTGGAAATAACCACCCTGGGTGTTTAATTAATGACTGCAGACAGCTTTCCACCACTCAGCGAGTGACGCCTAGGAAATATAGCAAGTGCAGGTTGCTATATTAATAATGAACATTTCTATAGCCTTCCATGCTGAATCATCTGTATGCACTTTAAAGGGCTGATTTTGTTCAGGCATGCAAAAGGAGAGGCAGTGTGGTCTAATGGGTAGGGCACTGGGGTCTGTAACTGGCTCTGCCATTGATCTACTGTGTAACCTTGGACACATCACTCAAGCTCTCTGTGCCTGTGTTTCCCCTCCCACATTTTACCTGTCTTCTCTATTTAGAGTATAAGCTTCTTGGAACAGGGCATGTCTCTTACTATATATAGTGTCTGTTCGATGCTTAGCACAATGGTGGCCTGATCTCGGTTGAAATTGTTAGGTGCTACTGTGATTTAAATGATACTAAGGGGTGACTCCCTTGCACGTCCTGTGCCTGTTTTAAAAGGAAAAGGAGTACTTGTGGCACCTTAGAGACTAACCAATTTATTTGAGCATGAGCTTTCGTGAGCTACAGCAGTGAGCTGTAGCTCACGAAAGCTCATGCTCAAATAAATTGGTTAGTCTCTAAGGTGCCACAAGTACTCCTTTTCTTTTTGCGAATACAGACTAACACGGCTGTTACTCTGAAACCTGTTTTAAAAGGGGCATTCAAATTTAAAGCTGGGCCCTAGCACTGGAATTTGGACCAGGATATGAACCAAATGTTTAGGGGTGTTCCTGTTCAGAGTCATGCTTTGACTCACTCTGGAGAGAAGCCCAGGCAGGCAGTTTGAACAAGTTCATGTCCAGCTGCAAATTTGAGTCTAAAGTTCATAGATGTCCGGAGCTGAAGTTCCAGTTCAGGTCCATCTTTCACTTCAAACTGATCCAGTCCCCACAAAACGAAGAAACACGTGTCCTCTGTGCAGCCACGGCAGTTGCCTGTGTTCCCTTCAGGTAGTTTGTCACATTTATATTTGACAGTTCTCATTACCCGGTGCTTATGAGCTAATCACTTATCATTCAGGGCACAAACATGGGTTTGGATCATCCTCAGGCCACTCCTCCTTTGGATCTGAACACCAGAGGCAGAGCAATTAACCACTAGCCAGAGTAATCTTGTCATTTTATCTACTCTAATTTTGGTTGCATCCCACTCTTCCAAATGCAGCAAACAGTGACAATGGACAGCAAGGGATACATCTCGGAGAGAGGTTTCAGAGTGGTAGCCGTGTTAGTCTGTATCAGCAAAAACAACAAGGAGTCCCTGTGGCACCTTAGAGACTAACAAATTTATTTGGGCATAAGCTTTCATGGGCTAGAACCCACTTCATCGGGGTGGAGTGAAAATACAGGAGCAGGTATAAATACATGAAAGGATGGGGGGTTGCTTTACGAAGTGTGAGGTCAGTCCAACGAGATAAATCAATTAACAGCAGGATACCAAGGGAGGAAAAATAACTTTTGAAGTGGTAAGAGAGTGGCCCATTACAGACAGTTGACAAGACGGTGTGAGTAACAGTAGGGAAAAATTAGTATTGGGGTGTGACGTTATTGACATAATCTGTAACTGCAATCTATAAAGGTTTTGGCCTGTCTGTTCTGTGTGCTTGCCGGACACAGATCAAGGAAGCAAGCAATCCAACTCCATTAGAATTAGTAAGTACTAGCAAGGGAATGTGTTAGCTTATTTTTGTTTTGGCTTGTGATTTTCTCTGTGATGAAAGGAAGGTGTATTCCTGGTTTTCTTTTTGTAACTTTAAAGTTTGGCCCAGAGGGAAATCCTCTGTGTTTTTGAATCTGATTGCCCTGTAAGATTATCTTCCATTCTAATTTTACAGAGATGCTTCTTTTACCTTTTTTCTTTATAATAAAGTTCTGTTTCTTTTAGATTGCGGGTTTTTTTAGTGTCCTAAAAAACAACAAGGTTGGTCTGTGCTCATCTTGTTTATTCTCAAGCCTCCCCAGGAAAGGGGGTGCAGGGGTTTGGGGGGATATTAGGGGGAAGTAGGAACTCCAAGTGGTCCTTTCCCTGAGTTTGTCTAAATCACTTGGTGGTGGTGGTGTTACCTAATCCAAGGTACAAGGGAGAATTTGTGCCTTGGGGAGTTTTTAACCTAAACTGGTAGAAATAGGTTTAGGGGGACGGTCATGTGGGTCCCCATGTCTGTTCCCTAGAGTTCAGAGTGGGGAGGGAACCCTGACACACCTAAAGACAGAACCTGCTAAGATGAGCTAAACCTGTGGGATAGTTTTGATACCGCCTTCTGGCCCCTATATGCCACTCTAGCAGACTATAAGGGGCCTTAATGCACCATAACTGGCCCCAGTGTAGGAATAACGTAGTGCTCCCATATACGCCCTTATGCTGCCCCTCTTGCAGGCCCCAGTGTAGGGCATGTGCAGAAGGTAACAGGGAACAGCCCCGTAGTGCATGGTGTTACGGGGATTCTGGGCTGCCGAGGAACACGTTGTCAGCCTGGATTGGGCTCAGCTCTGTCTAAATTTAGAAGCTGTTTCAGCTCACGGAGTAGCCCAGAATCTACAGAGCATACAAAAGTAGCTTAAAGCCATCTTTCTTCCCCTAATTCATCCCTGGGTTGCACCTTCTGTCCTATGTCTCCTGAATCAGAGCCCCTGTGTGGACTGAACTGGCCTGTTCGCATGGGCTCAAGACTCATTCTTTGATTCATTCTCAATGGGCTAATCAAAACAATCTTATTGCATGTCCTCTCTTTCATACTGAATTACATGCCTCTCATTCAACTGTGATTCTTCACTGTATTTGTTTCTCCAGATAGCTGGATTTAATATCAGATCTAAGATTCATAAAAACAACGAATGTGTTGGATGAGCAGGGAAAAAATAGATTGGTTTCTCCTTTAAAACTGAGATGTATAGTTCCCCATCAAAGACGCCTCAGTAGTATCTACATATCTGTAGGATGAATATGACCCACCCCTTTGTTAGCATCTAAAATTTGCATGTCCCTCCATTTAGAGGGTACACCTCCTTCTGTAAATTAGAGCCTGAGCTTAATACAAGTTGTCAAACTTCACTTAACTTCAATTAATTGTTTCTCCTGAGCTAAATCTCTTTAGTTAAGTATTGATTAATCATTGCTTAATTATGCTGTAGTCTCACTGGGTGATATTTCAGCAATGCATATCTTTCTAAAAATAATTTTGGAATCATCAGAATCATTATGTATTGCTATTATTAGGTCGACTTTTAATATTTATCACCTCATCCCTTCTGTTCCAAACTGTAGCTTCAAAATGTTTCTGCTGTGTGCGGGTTGCAGTGTTTTACAACCTAATTTTCCATATTAGAGTTGCTTTTCAATCACAGAATTTTGCATTTTGCACCGTTGAGAGGGAGCATTTAGAATCTGGCTTCCCATGTCATGGCGGGGAGGAGAAGTGTGCTGGGGCGGGGGGGAGGCTATAAAACAACCAGATTAATGATTTTTTACATTGATGGAATTCTAAAATGTTTCTTTGGTTTACAAGGGAAGATTTAAATCAAAATTCTGATGTGGGGTTTTCTTCATTGTATTTCTGTATAGCGTGGAACATCATTAACTGTGAATATTGTATATACCCCCTGTAAGCTGCATGGCCATCCCTCCCTGACACTCTCTGAAGGAGGCCAAAAGAGGGGAATTAGTTACCCCTAGTGCTATGGCCCTCCGGCCGAGCAGAACAGTACAGCAATCTATGAGCCCCGGGCTCTTGGTCAGGGCAGGACAGCAAACAGTTAATAGGCTCTCATCTGCAATCAGGGCAGAGCAGTTAAGTAGTCTATGAACCGCAAGTAAGGGTGAGCACCAGCACAGTCTAGGGGCTCAGACAGGAGTGAGCACCAGCACAGTCTAGAGCAGGGGTGGGCAAACTTTTTGGCCCGTGGGCCACATCTGAGTATGGAAATTGTATGGTGGGCCAGGAATGCTCATGAAATTGGGGGGTTGGGATGTGGGAGGGGGTGAGGGCTCCAGCTGGGGGGTGCGGGCTCGTGGGTGAGAAACTGATACTGTGTCTTTGTTCATTGGATCCAGAAATATTTGAGACACTGAAAACAGCTGACCACAGTAGAAGCACAGGTGGCATTGATGGCACTGTTCTTTTTTCCTCAAGAGTGAACCACTAGTGAGACAAATCGACTTGTGTGCGTTTCGTGGGCAATACAGAAAGTGAGGTCCCTGTACGTTGTAGAGGGACTGCAGGGAATCTCTTTTCTCATCTCTTTGCTGTCACAGTCACTCAACGATGTGGATGGCAAGGTCCAAAAGAGCATCTAGGCCCATAGGCATCTCTCTGCAGGCCAGTTAGTCTTTGATTTCTTTCTGCAAGGACCACCAGAACTGGTACAGTGGTACTGCTTCATTCCACACTGTATCTGCTGTGAGGCAGAAGAACTGTGCCACATAGGAAGTCACTGTGCCTTGCCTCTGCCAGACTCTCCTCAGGGTGGCCTCGGCCATTCAAACTCGGTGCAGGTCATTGAAGATAGTTGATATTGACTGGAGAAAGGCATCCCAGTTTGACAGCACTAGGCTATGGTCTTCCAGCAGTGGGAAGGCCCAGTCCAACGTGTCTCCCATCAGCAGGCTAATTACCATGGTCACCTTGGACTGATCAGAGGCGTCGATTCTGGGCATCAGGAGGAGAAAGCGGCATTGGTTCATGAAGCCCCAGAACCACCGGTGTTTCCCATCGAGCCATGGGTATCGCAGGCCCCTGTTCGGGACCAGGCACTGCAGGGGATGTCCACAGCATGGCATTCTCAGGGCTAAGCTGCCTCACTTGTTTCTGAAGTCACTGGTTTTCCCCCATCAGCTGCGCAACTTGGGCTTGCGGTGTTTGATTATCCGCCTGAAGACGGAGGGCCCATTTATGCGATTCTAATGCTTCTGGTGGCTGTGACGGTGGGGTCCATCCTTCTTGCACCAGATTCAGTCCCGTAGGGTTACTGTGGTCCCAACAAGCTGTCATGGCCAGGTCATGGGCAGTCAGACCTAGTGGGGCCACAGTCATGAGATACGAGTGTTTGAGATCAGAACCACAAGTTGGTAACCAGAGTCAGGCTGGGTCAGGATACCAGGGGGTCTGAGAGAGGAGACAAATTGGAGATCAGAACCACAAGTCAGATGCTAGGAGTCAAGCCGGGTTGGGATGCCAAGAAGTCAAGCCAGAGGAGCAGGAGCAGGGACAGGGTGGATCCCAGTTCAGACAGTTTCCTGTTCCTGCTGCTGGCTTAAGCAGCAGGCCAATCAGCTACTCTAAGACTGCACCAGTAAGACTTCAAGGGCAGAACCTCAAACTGGGGCTTTAACCATAACTGGCCTTTTTCCAAACCTGCCCCCTCCCTGATTTCTCACCTTTCCTCATGCCCCAGGGACTATCGCTGCCAAAGTGCTGGCTGAGAAATGCACAGACACAGAGGCACAGTGACGGCTCATTAGTAATCTTTCTGATAGCTTCTGCTACATGACTTACAGTGCTACAGTAATACACAGCTGTTCCCCTCTATTCGACATTGGTGAGGCCTCATCTGGAGTACTGTGTCCAGTTTTGGGCCCCACACTACAAGAAGGATGTGGATAAATTGGAGAGAGTCCAGCGAAGGGCAACAAAAATGATTAGGGGTCTGGAACACATGACTTATGAGGAGAGGCTGAGGGAACTGGGATTGTTTAGTCTGCAGAAGAGAAGAATGAGGGGGGATTTGATAGCTGCTTTCAACTACCTGAGAGGTGGTTCCAGAGAGGATGGTTCTAGACTATTCTCAGTGGTAGAAGAGGACAGGACAAGGAGTAATGGTCTCAAGTTGCAGTGGGGGAGGTTTAGGTTGGATATTAGGAAAAACTTTTTCACCAAGAGGGTGGTGAAACACTGGAATGTGTTACCTAGGGAGGTGGTAGAATCTCCTTCCTTAGAAGTTTTTAAGGTCAGGCTTGAGAAAGCCCTGGCTGGGATGATTTAATTGGGGATTGGTCCTGCTTTGAGCAGGGGGTTGGACTAGATGACCTCCTGAGGTCCCTTCCAACCCTGATATTCTATGATTCTATGATTCTATGATTCTATGAATGCCTTGGGCATGGGAGGACCATGCTCTGAGACAGGATGAGGCACTCATGAACCAGTTCCTTGAAATGGAGTCACGCCAGAGGGAATGGAAGTATGCCCATAGGGAACGGGACCATGCATTCATGCAATCCCTAGTGCATCTGGTGACTGAACTGCTTTTGGGGTCCACCTGCCACCATAGCCACTGCTGCTCTCTGGTACCACACACCAACACCACCTCCTCCTCCTCCTCCAGCTACGGCCCAGCCTGTTCTTTAGGCAATGGACCCAATCCCCCATCATGATGGGAAGGAGCATGGTCGGATGCCTGGTACAGCACCCTCTGCCAGCATCTGAAAACCCTCACAGGGGAACCCCCCAGAGAATGCAGGAGGGGAATGATGAGCCCAAGTCAGTCCCTGTATCCCAGCCTGTGTTTGGCTCCCAGACCCTATTCAGGAGACGTTCCTGCTTGTTCTCTGCACAATATTCTGCCGCTGTTGCCTGCCCCCTCGTCAGTGTGAGGCAGAGAGGAAGGGCAAGGAGACAGGTCCACAGACATTAATGTTTGTACATTTCTCAGAGAATTTGACCCTTTGTTTGTTTGTTTGTTTGTTTGTTTGTCTCCAGTTCCTATTAAACCATTTTAGTTCTGGGTTCCACAATTCTCTTTAAATAAAATTTACTGTTCACTTAAATTGTGTGTGTGCCTTGCTTTTTGAGTATGATCAATGGGTTATTGCCCACACAATGGGAATGGGTTAGCAGGCTTTACAAAACATAACTGTGATTTCTTTAACTGTTTGTTGCCATAGAAATGCAAAGAATTCTCTGCCCCTCCCACACTCCCATTCCGCCCCTTTCCAGCCATAAATTTTCTAATCTTAAAAAACAAGCCCACAGGGTTCATGATGCTGAACTAAGCTGTGATGTAACTGTTGCTGTCCACAGCACTGGAATGTGGAACAGAAGAGACGTGTACATAAACATTGTTATGCCTTCATAAATAATGCAAGTGGCAATACAGAGAAAGGAAACAAAACTAAAAAATGAACAGTGACAATATCTGACACAGGGGTATACTTTAACGACCCCTCATCCTCCACCCACAACAAGCATCACTCCCTGGAACCTGAGTGTACTCATGCACAGCAGCTGATAAGTGCTATGCCCACCAGTAGCAGAACAGATTGTGAAGAAGGAATTTGTGAAGCCCCTTACTGAACTGTTTTTCAAGTACTTTAACAATGATTAAGTGCTCCTCATAAAGCACCTTTAAACCACTGTTAACATAATTAAAATGTTGTTCAATGCTGGCATTAAATTGCATTTACAACTCCACAGCACACAACCACCGCTAAAGGTGTTAGCCTTGTGAAGGGGTCCTCATACAACTGTTTGCTTTCTTTTGGTACATTAACATCGGCTGCTGGGGATCGAAACCTGCCAAGGTATGTTGCAACGCAATTTTGTCGCATTGATCTATTGAGCTTTTCCAGCAGCACCATAGCATCTCATAGAGTCCGGTGGCCCTTCTGGCTCCCCACTGTTTCTTAATGTGTGAGCAAATAGTATCACAAATTTCCCTTGTCCACCAGGAACAAAGAGCAGTGTGCACATGGGTGGGATCCAGCTGCCAGGTTTGCAAACAAAATTTGTCCTGTGCCCACTCACTCCTGAAATATTCCCCTTTAGCCTCACATAGGTTGTGCAAGGCACAGCATTACGCAATTATGCAAACAATATTGGCCAGATTGGCATCTAGACTGATTCATGGGCATCTCCAATGAGGTACTTTCTTCCTGCCTCAGACACAATCCTGATTTACTGAGCACACTGCTGTGTCTAATGTTGGTGTTCATAAACTGACCCCTATGCTCCACTAAGCATTTGAGAATGAGGAAATTGTAACCTTTTCAGTTCATGTATTCACTGGTACCTTTTGGATGCCAAAATTAGTGGGATGTGTGTGTTCTGTTGATGTCCCCAGCAGATTTCAGAAACCCCATCCTCTGATATCCAGCTATAATTTCAGGTTTACAGTATTGGTAGTATGGCGAACCTGTACAACCACCAGCCCGACAGTTGACTTCCCAGCCCCAATGTGCTTGGCAATTGACCATTAGCTGTCAAGTGTTGCCAACTTCCTAAGGGCAATCGCCACCCACTTCTGTACTGGTATATGTTTCCAAAAATGAGTCATCTAGGTCTGATGCTGGAGAGTTGGTTCATGTTCCTGACATAATTCCATGAAGGTCTGCTTCCTCATTTGGAATTTGTGCAGCCACTGGTCATCATCCCAGGTTTCCAAGACACAGTGGTCCCACCACACCGTGCCAGTTCTCTGGGACCTGAAGCAGTGATCCCCTCATAGGTATACCATTGCAATCCTGGCATTCAACGTATCTGTTCCATGGGACCCCAGTGGATTTTCATTCATCCTCTTGGTCAGCTGTTTTCAGCGTCTCAAATATTTCTGGACCCAATGAACAAAGACACAGTAGCAGTTTCTCAGCATATGTGTGTATATATAATATTTATTTTAAGGTGCATTTCCCTTTAATAGAAACTCTGATAAAACCTGAATGGCTCCATAGCTCAAAGACTCTTTTTTATCTTCTCCCCCTTTGTGTTATGAATGGCAGCTAGGAAATTACTGTAAGAGAATGGGGCAGGCTCCTCACACTGGCCCTGAGAGGGTTGAATTAAACCAGGCAGGCCCAATCAACCAATTAGGTGGCAAACAGGGATTTAGGCTGAGAGGAGACCAGTAATTGGAAGCAAGATCACCTGTAAGGGAACAGGTGGCACTTACATAAAGCCAAGAGACTGACAACAGAGGTGGGCTGCAGGGTGAAAAGTGGCAGTCACTCTCCCTGAGGGAAGAGAGAGGGAAGGATGGCTAGGAATCCCTGGGACCTAGTAGACCCTGTGAGAGAGGGGTCTGACTAGAATGAGTAGAAGCAAGGTAGGAAGTAGTCCAAAGGCGAGAGCATTAAGGTTAGAGAAGCTGCAGATTTTGACTCCTTGGTTAAGGCCCTGGACTGGAACCCAAAGTAGAGGGCAGGCCAGGGTTCCCCGACTGACCACTGCCGAGTGGTACTGTTGGGCCAGTGAATTAGAAGACTGCCTCGGTCACTGCAGGAGCTACAGGGTCATGGCAGAGGGTGGGAGAACTGCCTGATGCTGCTTGAGCAGAAAGACTTTGAAGGACTCCCCCCTCCCCCCAGGAAGGGGAAACCACTTAGTGACCTGGCCAGAGGACACAGTCACAGAGGAAGCTGCAGCTCCTGGAGTGAGAGAGGGGCTGCAGAGTGAGTAACAGAGAGTGATGGAGTGCAACCGCTGGAAAGGGGTGACGGTTGGCCAGAGCTAATTCCCAGAACAGCCAGGAGGAGGTGCCATCAAGTGGTCAGAACAGCAACTGTCTCAAATGTCCTTTCTAGCGTTTCAACAAAATAATTGCTTAATGTGAATTTTGGAGATTGTTGATAATCAAATTAGTGATTCTGTCTTAATTTTTCCCCCTTTCTGGTTCTTTTTCTTTTCCATGGTTTAAATTTTATTTTATTTTATTGGAAAAACATTCTCTTGGCAACAGCAGCAATTGTCTGTGGGCAGAAGGAGAGCAATACTTTATGGGCACTTTTCCTCTTAAAACTTTGCTGAGCAGATTAGATAGATTGTATATACATGCAAATATTTTAGAGCCAGATTCTGCCTCCCTTGCTTAGACTGAGTAGCACTTTATTCCTCATTGATTTCAGCGGGATTACTTGTGGAAGAAGTAATGATGCAATGTCAGTAAGCATAGTGGAAACTGGCTGTAAATGTTTTTCTTGTCAGAGAAAGAAATACTACAATAGATAACAAACAGTGCTGAAATGGGAAGCAGAATGTGAAATTTACAGCTGTGAAATAGAGGTGAGCGGCCATTTTCTTTGTTGTGACTGTGCCTTCAGATTGAATGCACTCAATGAACAATACGAACTGTGTCTAAATTAACTAAAAGACCACACTATATGAACTGAGAGCCTTTTAATCCTTACAGTAGCACAAGTAATTCAAAGAAGAGTCTTGAAGAGCCATGATAAATGGTGCAAGAAGAGGGATATCTAGATCTTATATTATTTGTGTGCTTCAAAGGATGAACAGCAGGAGGAAGAATGTGGACTATAAAAATAAATTACTTTTTTCAAAGAAGCAGACAATTAAGAAAATTAGCCAGAGCTTGAGGAAAATATGATTTAAAAATTATTTTCCATTATGTTTTTCTTTTAAAGTCTACATCGTCCTAAAGATAATTTTATGGTAGATATTGTGGGCTCTGGATTAACATAAGTGACTGATTGAAAATCTTTGTAAGGAAGTTAAGTTTAAGGACACAGTTCTGAAGTTCAGAAAATGCAAAACTAGTTTCAGAGAAATGGAGTGAAGAGAACGGGTGACAAAGAAACAAAAGGATTTTCATCTCGATTTTTTTTTCCAACAGCCAAGAGAGAGGCAAAGGGATGAGGAGGTTTGACCCTGTCATTTGGTTTTAAAAGGATGTAAAACTTTTTGGTTTTGGTTTTTAAAAGATTTGCGGGAAAATGATAAAAAGATAAAAGGATTAGTGGGAAAGAAGAGTTAGCAGCCACATTTATTGCTGGTGTAACTTCATTGACTTAAGTGGAGTTACCCCAGGGATGATGTTGGTCCCTCGGATTTTATGATGCATTTTGGATCCATATCAAAGATAAAAATGGAAAGATCTGAACTAGTGGCTAGAGAGCCTGGTATCATGCAGTCAGCATACCAGAAAAGTTATGAGGAGATGGTTAGGTTTAGAGATAAAGCTGTTCTATAGAAAACTGAGCCACAGTAACAGGAAAGGGCCAAACTTGGGGACACTCAAAGCCAAAGGCGATACAAGAAATTGGGATGGAAGAACTATATCCCAAACTCTCTCAGCTCTACTCCTGCATGAGCCACTATAATGTAACTTGCCTTCTTTCCTTGGAGTCCAAACTCACAGGCCACAAGCATGTTCTAAGGAATCCTCTCCATTATCGTTCGGGTGTGTTGCATGCTGCTTTGGGGCTGGAGTCAATAGAGATGTAATCCCTCCAAGAAAGCTGTTAAATTTATGCTGGTGCCATTTGTTGAGGCAGAAACCACAAACACACATACGTACATGCTGGGGCATAGAACATGAGCTACAATATACTATCCAAATGGAGAGAAATGTAACTCTAACATCCACTCTGCTGCAGCAGTACCTGTAAATCAAGGATACCAACCATCAGGACTCACTCAGGTGAAAAGTAATCAGATACTAAAGCCTTGTAAAAGCAGAAGGCAAGTTGAAAGGACAAACTGAGTTGATTCACAGCTATACAATAAAATAACTCCAAATATTACTTGAGATGATTCACAGCCACATAACAAAAAATTCCAAAAGTTACTGTTTGTTATATGTTAAGTTTATGGCCATCTTGAAGAGAAAAATGGAGAATGGACAAACGAACACTTTCATTCTGATGAGTTTGCTAAAAAACACATACTAATGCTCCCTTTAGCCCATTGGTAATTTATTTTAAAATGACATGGCTATTGTTTTAGACAGGTTAAGTCATAGGCATTATAGGCCTGGGTTAAAGCCCCAGCTCCTGGAGTCATATGATTACATCAGAATCTCTTTTCCTTTAAAGAAAAGACATTTCTAGTCCTCATGGTTGGTTGAGAAGAAAAGTTTGAAAATGTGACCCAAGTACAGTTGATGCAGGAGTGACTGCCTGAGTCTGCAGCCAACCTGAAACAATAGCTCTGTCACATTCATCTCAATGGCATGTTAACTTCAAATCCAACTGCCCTGGGGGTCACTGCCAACACTGCCCTAGTAAAGAAATGCATGTGTAGCAAAATAAGAGTGCACGAACCCAACTCACCTAGGCACACACATTCTGAGTGCTGGGATAAGTACTATGAGGCCCTCTCCTGCTACTCCTGCCTACCCAAGAGTGAAAGGGCCCTCTACTGCCATTTCTGCTGCTCCTGGAAGTAGACAGGTGTCTATGCTGCTGCCTCTACTGCTGGGTAGGCTGCCATCACCTCTCTAAATGGGGAGTAGGGCTTTGACTCAGGGATGAGCGCACGGTCATGGCCCAAGGTTGGGGCCAGAGTCACAGAAGGCTCCATGTCATGGTGAGCCCCAGTTCTCTTTCTCCCACCTTGCTCCCACTGCAAGAAACCCTTTCTGTGTTTGGCTTCAAGGCACCAACCCTGAAAACACTACAGCATGTCCATGACTTTACTCATGACAATAAAGATACACACATGGTGGAGTGTTTTGAGGATTAGGGCCATAGATGTAAATTCTTTCAGGAATGGCCAATCTCCAGGTTATGTTTTATACCAGGCCATTTTATTTATGATGGTGAATCACCGCATCAACAAGGGGGCTGATCTAACTCCCCAAGAAGTCAGTTGGAATCCTTCCGCTGTCTTCAATGGAGTGGGATAAGACCCTGGAAGCAGAATTATTGAAATTCTATTACAAGAGCTGGCCTTGTATTTCTAGCCTATCTAGAAGTAGGAAAGACCAAAACACCTTGGGAGAGAACCTATTCCCCTGCTATTTCCAGCCCAGTTTTGTAGAGTCAGGAGGATCAGATGGTCCAGATAAGCAACCTGACATTTGGATACCCATGTGTACCAAGCCAGAACTCTTTGGACCTTTTGGGGGATTGACTATCCTGTCCTATACAAGTTGTAACAACACTTTTAATGATCTATGTTAAAAATCTATCAGATTCCAAGGCCAGAAGGGACCACTGTGACCATCCAATCTGACCTCCTGTACAGCACAGGCCTTAGAATTTCCCCACCATAATCCCTAGAGCACATCTTTTTGAAAAACATCCCATCTTGATTTTAAAATGACCAGTGATGGAGAATCTACCACAACTCTTGGTAAATTGTTCCAAAGATCAGTTACCTTCACTGTTAAAAATATATGTCTTATTTCAAGTCTGAATTTATCTAGCTTTCAACTTCCAACCACTGGATTATGTTATGCTTTTGCTAGATTGAAGAGCCCATTATCAAATATTTGTTCCCCATGTAGATACTTATAAACTATAATCAATTCACCCTTTAGCCTTCTCTTTGTTAAGTTGCATAAAATGAGCTTCTTAAATCTATCACTGTAAGACATAAGGGGACGGTTACTGGTTTTGAAACATTCCAAGTTGCTATTAGGTTCTGGCAAATAAGACCCAGTTAGTGCGGGCTCTTAATAATACCTGCATGTGTATCACAGAGAACCTTTCACATATTGTATTAAATAATTCAAAATGCTGCATATTTTGTATTAAATAATTCAGGTACAGGACAGGCTCTGTGATTAATGATCTATATCTGATATTTTTGCAAATACAGCAAGGAGTCAAAGGATGCTCCAGATGCAAGTATAAATAGGCCCTGGTGAAGGTACTGTGAGCCAAGGGAATAGTGTACCAGAACATTGGGAAAGCACCCGCTAGTCAATGGAAAACTGACTTAGGTTAATGTTAACATGGAAGCTCTTGTAAGAACTGGTTCTGTACACAGGACAATTCTAATTTAGCTGAGCGCCTGTATTATCTTACAACTCCCATACTTAATCTTTGTGAATAACACTCTTGGTTATATAGTGCCTAGTGTGAGAATTAAATAGAGGGCTGAGGATTTGTCCTAGTATTCTACCAGCATTGGATGCAGTGAGCAGAAATGAGCTCCTCCATAGTAAAGTGAGTGAATGTGTTTTACATGCTAACTTAACCCTAAAGATTTTCTGAGGTTTCTTGACTTGTCACTGTGTCAGAAAACCCAGCCAATGTGTCTTAAGGTCTATTGCTCAAACACTGCCTGTCTAAGGAGTGTGGTAGAGTGTTACATCCAGTCAGTTGCTCTGAGAGCTCCTGGGTTCTCTTCCCTTATCTGCCATTGACATTAAGTGCCTTAGTTTTCTTTTCTGTAAAGTAGGGATAATACCTATTTTATGTGGGGAGGGAGGTCCCTAATTAGTGTCTAAAAAGCAATCTGAGATTCTCTGATGAATGGTACTTTATAAGCTCAAAATATGCTTTAGTTTTGACAATGGCTGCCTTGAAGTTGGAATAAAATAGGCAAAACATGTTAAAAACCGAGTTCTGAAATAAAAGACACTTTATTGCACAGACTGAGATATCTGTCAGGAATGAGGACTTGCAACTGTGCTGGCCCAGGCTCCAGGCAGCCTATGACCATAGATGAGCCACAGCAAGACTGCCTGATTGGCCAAGGAAGTCAGCAAGCCTGCTCTTAAACCCAATAGCAACAACTGATCTCTGGCTGCTCAATGCGTGTGACTGCAGCTGTGATCTCTCCTATGCCTACCCTGCTCCTAGCCCTGATCCTGTCTTGTTCCCAGTCTTGCTTCAGTGCTGTTCCATGTGCTCCAGCCCTTCTCCCCTGCTTGGTTCCTGACTCTGGCTCTGACCATTGGCACTGTTCCTGGCTGCTAACTCCAGCTCCAACCAGTAGGCCTGACCACCCATGTCCCAGCTCATGACAATATCAAGCAGGAAGATTATAAGTATCACTGCTGTTGGAAATGATCCCTGGTTGCCTTTATATGAGTCTGATATGGTGTTACCAGTTCTGCAGCCTTGCTGAGCAACCTCTTTGGGTGTGTCTTTACTGCAATTAAAAACCCGCCACTGGCCCATGCCAGCTGACTCTGGCTCGCAGGGCTCAGGCTAAGGGGCTGTTTAATTGCAGTGTAGATGTTTGGGCTGTGGCTGGAGCCTGGGCTCTAGGACTCTGCGAGGTGGGAGGGTCCCAAAGCTCGGGCTGCAGCCCAAGTCCGCATGTTTACACCACTGTTAAACAGCCCCTTAGCATGGGCCCAAGTCAGCTGGCACGGGCCAGCCAGGGGTGTCTAATTGCAGTGTAGGCACACCCTTTTTTGTGAACATCAAAGGGGTCAAGTAACTTGAGTGCGTCCTGGATGTTTTCAATAGAAGGACTGTATGGAGAATGTATTCATATATGTCCAGGTGTAATATTTAAACAAATGTATAAGTTCCTAGAGAAAAAAAGGATGCTGATGAGGTTTATTTAATATTTAATGAATTTAATATTCTGAGGCCCATACACAAATGCTGTGTATAGCTCCATGCTCCATTTGCAACCTGTGATCCAAAGTTGTGTAGAAGCATGAGGCCAGCCTGAAGGAAATACATTTGCAGAGCCATTTAGCTGAATTGCAAATGCTGCTTTGAGAGGCTCAGACATTATATTTTTTAAAAAGGCATGACGCTCCCAAAAGAGAAATAAGGTATTTAAAAGCAGAGACAAAAGTCCTGGCAGTTCAACTGATTGGTAGCTAGAACAGAGGGCGCTAAATACATTTGCATTTAAATAGTTGCAGCCACGGCAAATACAGTGCTACAGATCTCATTTTAAAGTTGTTAAATTGCTGGCTACAATAAACCCGTGACTTTTGTTTAGTGCTAGCTGCAAAACTAGCTCACTGGTAGAAAAGCTAGGCCCCAAGAGTTGATTCGTAGAAAAACATTGGGAATATCCCAAGGAGTGAAGATTCTCCCCGGATTGTAAGAGGGAGATAAGCAGACTGTATGCTGGTAAGCATAGCAAGTAAGAAGCAATAAGGTTGCTTTCCCTGTCCCACACCCACCGAAGAGCAGTACACCAGTGAGGTGGAAAGGAAACACAGAGAGGGGAGGTTGAGAGATTCCACCCTGAATTCCCCACTGCGCCAAGGCCTCTGTGTGCTGCAAGACCAGTGCAAAGGGGCTTAAAAGGAGCATATAGTAAGCACCCCCTCCACTACCAGTGTAGTGTAAGGGGCCTTAGTAGAAGTGAGATTCAGGCCTTCTATCACTACCAGGGACATATTTTCTTCCACCAAATCCTGGATTCTTTGTTTGTTTCGCTAGGCTAGCATGTGAGCGGCCCTGAGGAGGATAGCTGTCCTATAAGGACTCTGTCTGAGACAGCAAACAAAACTGAGTCGTTGTATTTTCAGTTCACACAATACTGACAAGATTTCATAGGCCTGATTCTCCACTCACTTACACAGATTTAATGCCATTGACTTGAATGGAGCCACTCCTGATTTACACCCTGTTTTATAGATAGCAGGCCAGCTGGTGTAAATTTGCTAAGCTAGACAAGCCAAGCCCTTTAGTCTCCTCTAGCATGGTAGGCTCTCCATGCCACTGATCATCCTAGTAGCCCTCTTCTGCATCTGGTCCAGTATGAATTCATCTTTCATAAACATGGGTGACCAGAATTGTACAGTCAATCAGACACATCATGGTAAAGTAAATACCAGAAGAGGTCATCTTCCACAGGACTTCAGGACTCCTAATAAATGCTTGGTAAAGATATTAACCTCAGACTTACAAAAGCTATTTGTTAAAGGATGTGTGTAGTCTTTTAAAAGGGGACTCGGTGTGTATGAAAAGTAGCATTGTCCAAAAGATGAAGTGGGCGACTTGGAATCAAGAGACGTAAGGGTGTTCCCTGGTCTGTCACTAACTTGCTGTGCAAATGTTAGAAGGTAATTTCTGTGCCTATGCCTTCCCATCTGTAAAATCAGGACAATAATACCCACCTTCTGAACAGCCATACTGGCCCAGACCAATGGCCCATCTAGCCCAGTATCCTGTCTTCCAACAGTGGTCAATGCCAGATGCTTCAGAGGGAATTAACAGAACAGGGCAATTACTGAGTGATCCGTTGGGTGTCATCCATTCCCAGCTTCTGTTAGTCATAGGTGTAGGGACACCCAGAGCATGGGGTTGCATCGCTGACGATCTCTCATAGAGGATAGGACCATCAACGGCTGTTAGCCAGGATGGGCAGGGATGGTGTCCCTAGCCTCTGTTTGCCAAATGTTGGGAATGGGTGACGGGGTATGGATCACTTGATGATTACCTGTTCTGCTCATTCCCTCTGGGGCACCCGGCATTGACCACTGTCAGAAGACAGGATACTGGGCTAAATGGACCTTTGGTCTGACCCAGTATGGCCGTTCTTATGTTCTATATTTTCTGTCTTATCTATCCCTTTTCCAATGGTTCCTAAAATTCTGTTAGATTTTTTGATTCTACTGCACAATGAGCAGATGTTTTCAGAGAACTGTCAATGATGACTCCAAGATCTCTTTCTTGAGTAGTAACAGCTAATTTAGACCTCATTATTTTGTGTGTTTAGTTGGGATTATGTTGTCCAATGTGCAGTCAGCTTTGGACTTGACTATCTTGAGTAATTTTGTATCGTGTCAAAGTTTGAAGACTTCACTGCTTACCCCTCTTTCCAGATCATTTATGAATATGTTGAACAGCGTAGGTCCTAGTACAGATCCTTGGGGCATCCACACTATTTACCTTTCTCCACTGTGAAAACTGACCATTTATTCCTACCATTTGTTTCCCTATCTTTTATCTAGTTACTGATCCATGAGAGGACCTTCTCTCTTACCCCTTGACTGCTCCTTTTGCTTAAGAGACTTTGGTGTGGGAACTTGTCCAAGGCTTTCTGAAAATCCTAGTACATAATATCCACTGGGTCACCCTTGTCCACATGCTGAAACCCTCAAAGAATTCTAATAGATTGATGCAGCATGATTTTCCTTTACAAAAGCCATATTGGCTCTTCCCAGCATATTTTGTTTATTGATGAGTCTGACAATTCTGTTCTTTACTATAGTTTCAACCAATTTGCCTGATAATGAAGTTAGGCTAACTGAAATTACCAGGATCACCTCTAGATGTTATTTTTAACAACTAACATCCAGTCATTTAGTACACAGGCTAATTTAAGCAATAGGTTACATACCACAGTTAGTAGTTCTGCAATTTCGTATTTGAGTTCCTTCAGAACCCTTGGATGAATACCATCTGGTCCTGGTGACTTATTATTGCTCAATTTATCCCCAAACTCCTCTACTGATACCTCAATCTGGGATAGTTCCTCAGACTTTTCATTTAAAAAGAATGACAAGATAGGTTAGGTAATATTTTTCATTGGACCAACTTCAGTTGGTGAAAGAAACTATCTTTTGAGCTACACAGAGCTCTTCTTCAAGTCTGGGAAAGGTGCCACAGCTAAATACAAGATTGCTTAGCGTAAGTAGTTAACATATGTTCTAAGAGACCCTTCAAGATGAATTGGCCCATTAACAGCTGTGCAGTCTTAGGACAGAAAAAGGTGGATGACGGGTTACAGATTGTTGTAATAAGCCATAAATCCAGTGTCTTTATTAAGACCATGATTTTAAAGTTATGACATGCAGTTCCCAGGCTCATCTTTTGAAGGTGTTGTGCAGGTTTCCTTTGAGGATGGGGACTGAGAGGACAGAGACAGAGTGAATCTTCTGTGAATAGTGTCCACCCACAGGTGATATGGAGTTTTTGTGTTTTATCACTGTATTTATGGCTTATTACAACAGTCCTTAACCTACTAATCCCTTTCCTTTTTGACCTATGACTGTTATTGGACCACTTCAGCTTGAATGGTCTCAGAATGTGTTAATTACTTATGCTAAACACTCTGTTCCACCTTGTATTTAGCTGTGACACTGAGTCACTTTCCCAGACCGAAGAAGAGCTCTGTGTAGCTTGCAAGTTTGTCTCTTTCACCAACAGAAGTTGGTCCAATAAAAGACATTGCCTCACCCACCTTGTCTCTCTGAGGGCATGTCTACATGTACAGCCACTTCAGCGCATCTGGTGAGGCCGCGCTATAGCGACGGGAGAGAGCTCTCCCATCAGCATAATAAAACAGCTTCTGCCCTTTGCAGAAGTGATGTTGGGGTAGAAGCTCTTCCGCTGACATAGTGCTGTGCACACATAAGAATGGCCCTACTGGGTCAGACCAAGGGTCCATCTAGCCCAGTATCCTGTCTTCTGACAGTGGCCAGTGCCAAGTGCCCCAGAGAGAATGAACAGAACAGGTAATCATCAGGTGATGCATGCCCTGTCGCTCATTCCCAGCTTCTGGCAAACAGAAGCTAGGGACACCATTCCTGCCCATCCTGGCTAATAGCCATTGATGGACCTATCCTTCATGAATTTATCTAGTTCTTTTTTGAACCCTGTTATGGTCTTGGCTTTCACAACATCCTCTGGCGAGGAGTTCCACAGGTTGACTGGGCATTGTGTGAAGAAATACTTCCTTTTATTTGTTTTAAACCTGCTGCCTATTAATTTCATTTGGTGACACCTAGTTCTTGTGTTATGAGAAGTAGTAAACAACACTTTCTTATCTACTTTCTCTACACCAGTCATGATTTTATAGACCTCAATCATATCTCCCCTTAGCTGTCTCTTTTCCAAGCTGAGAAGTCCCACTCTTATTACTCTCTCCTCATATGGAAGCCGTTCCATACTCCTAATCATTTTTGTTGCCCTTTTCTGAACCTTTTCCAATTCCAATATATCTTTTTTTGAGATTGGATGACCAAATCTGCACATAGTATTCAAGATGTGGGCATACCATGGATAGAGGTAATATGATTTTTTCTGTCCTATTATCTATCCCTTTCTTAATTATTCTCAGTATTCTGTTCGCTTTTTTGACTGCTGCTGCACACTGAGTGGATGTTTTCAGAGAACTATCCACAATGACTCCAAGATCTCTTTCTTGAGTGGTAACAGCTAATTTAGACCCCATCATTTTATAGTATAACTGGGATTATGTTTTCCAGTATGCATGACTTTGCATTTATCAACATTAAATTTCATCTGCCATTTTGTTGCCCAGTCAACCAGTTTTGAGAGATCCTTTTGTAGCTCTTCACAGTCTGCCTGGGTCTAAACTATCTTTAGTCATCTCCCCACAACTCTGTAGCCAAAGCTCCCTTCCAGCGGAGAGGCAGAGCTCCGTCCTTCCTCCTCACCAGTCAGCCCTGAACTGAGCCAGGATCTCTCCTTCTATTCCCCCTCCAGGTTTGGCACTGGCTGCAGGTGTAGCAGAGTGGGGCTAGCTGGGCCCATAGGCTCTCCTTAACCCTTTCTCTGCTGGTATGGGGCCTCTCTGCCCCATCACAATCCCCCATTGACTTGGATGGAGAATTTTGCCTGAGTAAGGAATCCAAGATCTGGCTGTGCTTTTTCCATTAAAATTACTGACTCCTCATTATTGTAGGTGTCACAGAGTAATAAATAAAGTTGGAAAGAACTTTCAGATTATTAGGGATTGACGTCCCAACTCATGAGGCTTCTCCACCTCAGTAGTGGCACCTGTCTGTCCCACTGTCAAACTCAGGAGAGAATATACATTCTCATGGTTTTCTTTAATAGCAAGACCTATTATAAAGCAGTTTAAGGATGTTCAGCCAGTTGTGGGACTGGTTAACAACTCCTAAGCCAGTGAAAACTGATGGTCTCTCTTTTTTCACACTGTTCCTTAACAGGAGAAAAAGGGGAAGCTTCATGGAATTAATGGCAGATACATTTAGAATAAATAAATTACATGCAGCCTGTCTGAAATTAACTGCTCCAGAAGGTCATTCAGTCAAATACTCTATTAGGAAAATGCTATGACTGGTATTACTTTAGACTAATCAGATCTGATGCGTCAGGTTGTAAATTGCTAGGTGTTTAACTCTGCGGTATACAGTGGCACAACTGGCTGTGTATATCATTAGGTGTCTATCAGGAATTGGGCCACGTTAGAGGTTATCTTGATAGCTCAATGGTCTGATGGCAGATACTCTTATTATTTATTAGTAATAGGCTCCAACCAAGTCACTGTGTATATGAACAGCAAGAGATGTTCCCTGTCTTGAAATAACTCACAATCTAAACAGAGAAGACTGATGAAGTGTGTGGGGAGAGAGAGAATTATTATCACCATTTTGCAGATGGGGAAAAGCGGAGGCATGGCTGACCATGGTGACACAGGATGTCTGTGGAAAAGGTGGGAATTGTACTCAGATTTTCTGAGTCCTAGTCGAATGCCTTAATCTAAAAACTTCTTCTCTAGTCCTCAAATATTTCATCCAACATGTTTTCTGCCAACTTGGGAGTGTTCCATTGAAGTTACAATGTGGGGGAGAAAATCCTCTAAAATTCAAATATTCCGTTTATTGTGAACTTTTTTCTGTTGTTTTGTTTTGCTGTTCTTCATATTTCAGTGCACTATAGTAGATGAATATGGTGCTCTGGTGTTCTTTCTATTAAAGAGTGTTCATGTATTCACAGTTCACCTGGGAGACAGAGCAGCTTAGCTGGGCTTCACAGTCCAGCAGCACAAATCTGAACTGTTTTGGGGAAGCTCTACAATACAAGTAGTGGTACCCTCCAGCCAACACATACACTAATAATTTAATTCTCTGAGATATTTCTTTACTCTTAGAATCGTTGTCTACACTGGTAAGAACCTATTTCTGCTCCCAGAAATTGGATTGCTCAGACAAAGCAGTCTGCTTGGCTTTCTTGATCTTTGGTCCTATGCTTAGCAACAGTGCCACTCTACAGGAGCGTCACCGCTGTGGAGAAATGGAGACGAGTGTGTGGAACCTGCTTTGGAGGTTTACACATAACAGATGTTAGTCATGTCACTTGATGCATGACTGGAAAGCGCTGAGATGCTGTGCTGATGAGGGCACTATAAGAAGCTACATATATAGAACACAACCAAAAGGGAAAAGTCCCAATTAGCCAGGATGGAGAATAGTTCCCATGCCAGTTAGTATCTGGATAGACCAGTCTGCCTAATCTATTTTGGTGCACCAGTTATCGTTGTATCTTGGTGCCGGGTCCCCAGGCTAAGCTCTGTCAGGGGTGAGTCATATAGGCAGTGGGCCAGCTCCTGGTCTGCTGTAAACTGGCTTTGTTCCTTTGACTCCAGTAGAGCTGCTCTCGCCATCTTCTTACATATCCCCTGAAATGGGGGAAAGCTGTTGAGCTGCCACAACAGGGAAAGCAGTCAAGGACCATGCACATTGCCTGTAATATAGAACGAGGACTGAGTACGGTAGGTTAGGCCGTATGGAGTTCGGAGTAACACATCCTCTGCGTTAGCTCAGCTATTATATCACTTCGCCTCTATCACAAATCTCCTGCAGCATTATGTCCGAATATCTAGCAAGTCAAGAATGTGCATTCAGAATAACGCAGTGCAAAAGTGTCCGCTACTGGATTCTTACTCCACTCCCAGCTCATACTGGGGCTCTGTGTACTATTTGTTTTTCCTGTGCAAGTGCACATCAGTCAGTGCTTCTCGGAGATGTGTTCATTTGGAGTGTTTTGATACCCTGCGTGCTTTTTTTTTTTTAAAGAAAGATTACACTCTCCAAAGGCAAGGACCTGCCTTCCTACATTTGTCTGCAAACCACAGTGCACATTTATGGTGCTGCAGAATTAATAAATAAATATAATGAGATTGTAAGATCCCTGGGACTGGGATCAAGTTTTATTTGTTTGTAAGATACCAAGGATACCTTTGGCATTTCATTAACACTCATAAAGGAATGATCTCCTGCTACATGTCAGTAGGCTTTCGTTTGGGCTGGTTTTGTTGTTGTGTGTAAATAAAAGGGCTCCGTGTCTTGCTTTTCTTTAAAAAACAACAACTCCATTGGTTTATCCTCTAACTTAACAGCAAAGGAGAATGAGTAATCTGATATCAGCAGCATGTTGCTCAGCTGGCCTCACGCTCTCCAAAATTACCTGCATTGTGTGTAATAATGAATTGCACATTTGGGGCATCCCTGTTTATTTGGTGAAATATGTGTAAGATGGAGAGGGAAATAACTAATAAAGGGCTATAAAGGGCTGCACTGATCTTTCTGGGAGGTGGAAGGGAAACAAAGCTCTCAGTTTGAACTTGCCTGATTATCTAACCACCCTTCACCTATACACACATACATGTTGCTTACACCAATGACAAGTCACAACTACTTCCTAAAGACGGTCCAGCTGCCAGTAGTTCCCTTATGACATAAGAACGGCCCATACTGGGTCAGACCAAAGGTGCATCTAGCCTAGCACCCTGTCTTCCAACAGTGGCCAATGCCAGTGCCCCAGAGGGAATGAAAAGAACAGGTAATCATCAAGTGATCCATCCCCTGTCGCTCATTCCCAGCTTCTGGCAAACAGGCTAGGGACACCAACCCTGCCCATCCTGGCTAATGGCCATTGATGGACCTATCCTCCATGAATTTGACTAGTTCTTTTGTGAACCCTGTTATAGTCTTGCCCTTCACAACATCTTCTGGCAAAGAGTTCCACAGGTTGACTGTGCGTTGTGGGAAGAAATACTTCCTTTTGTATGTTTTAAACCTGCTGCCTATTCATTTCATTTGGAGAAACATAGCTGTAAGCATTGCCTGTCTGTCAGTTTACAATCTGAGCTCAGCTACTAAAAACAACTCCCTCCCTTGGAGTCAGAATGGATTCCCTCCTGCCCCTCTGCACAAAGGACTAACGCTTAGATTTTGTTCTAAATATACACCAAGAATTTGCATTAACTCCATGGATGTAATCCCCTCACCCTCACTCCCCCCACTCCCCCCGACTCCATGAAGATGATTTCGGCAATTTTCAGTATTAGAGAGAGTTGTTTGGGAAACAATCCCTATGTACTGGGTATATTGAGCATTCAAGTATGGCACCTGTGAGGCAATGCATTATACAGACAATAAGCCGATTTCTGACACTTGGAGTAACTTTCTGGACTAATGATTTTCATCAGTCCACAAACACAGGCCCTGCTGCTATAGAAGGTCAAACAGGCCCTTATTTTGCCACTAGCAATGCAAATTCTGATTATTGTGGACAATAATCCAAGACAATTCATGTCAAAGGTGAAAAAAAGCAGCTTAATTTATTGATGTGTTATTGTTTCGAAGTTCAGACTTTCCATTCGTGTCTATTCATATAGTTAATAGCAAATGATGCCAGCTTCATGCATACAGTTGCTCAGCAGGGTGTTAGTACCCCCTAATTCACAGTGGTACAAATTTGCCAGATGGCCAAAAGTGTTGCTGTTTTTCCACCAACAAATTGCAACATTTTATTTAACTGGTTAGTGTATGTGGTGCTTGCGAAAGATACCAGGATGGCAGTCGATGAGAGAGAAATCTTACTTGTCCATACAACAGGTCAGTAACAGTATAAGCTTCCAGCACGCTCTTTATGGTCATTCAAGCCTTGCCCGCCCTTCTGAGCCTGCTATTGTAACAAAGGTGCCAGTGCTTTTCTGATGAGGACATTACTGTCATAGTCATATCTGGCAATAGCCTACACCTTATGCTTCAGAAGAAGTCTAATGAAGATCCTTGATCAATGTTAAGGGGGAAAAAAGACCGTTTCTGTGATTCTTTACCCTGGTTGTATGACAGTTACAAGAAGTGCCGTACTCAGAAGTGATCAGAACCTCCATTTTACATCTCATCCAGAAGCCAGCACTCTTAGCAGCCTGTTACTACTTAACCCCATGCTAGGGTAGTAGTACAGGGCGGTCTAGAAGGGAGAATGCTACCTACTAAATCAACAATTCCAATAACCCCTAGTGTTCCTCAGCGTCCCATCCCAGGACTGACTCGGCCCAGCACTGTTTAGCTTGTGAAAACTGAGGGGCTCTCAGCACAGGATGGTCTTAGAACCTGAATCAAATCTCCCATCTTGTCTCAGGGTAAGGTGGTCACAGTAATTAAGGGTTGTTTCAGCATTTGACTCATGTTCTTAACTCTGAGCCCAATGCAGAAGGCAAAAGGATTTCTTAGCAGATATCCAGTAAGATGTCAGTTGCTTACATGTTTGTCCTTACCCTGTCTCTTCCCCCTAGAACATCCCATACCCAGTTTATGAGGCTGTCAGACTGTCCTAACATCCAAGGTATCACAGCTCGCTACCATCAAATTTTAGGCTTCAGTAGGCAACAGAGAGATTCCATCTGCACTAACACGAATGCTCAATGAGCGGTGAGGCAGCCTTAGATGGAATAGGTACCTGCTGTATTTCAGGGGACTGGCAATTTGCTTTTTGTTGTCACCACTGCTTTGTCAGGAACATCAATTTCAGCTCAGAGTGCTCCGGCAAATGAGAGCACTTTTCACCTGCTCTGCCTGTGGAGATGGAGGGAATCACCTCGGCCAAAATTGCTTCACATTTTGAAAAAGAAAATGCCCCAAATGAAAATGTACAGTTCACCAACTCTACTCACAGTCGTTCGCAGGCCAGCTCTGGAGTTTACAGTGGGATGGAGTGGTAATATCTCTTGATTATTGCTTTCCCAATCACAGGCCTCATGAACAGGTGGAATAGTCCTTAAATGGGGACCTGCCAACATGCTTAGATCTTACTCAGTAAAAGTGGAAATGAGCCTGCAGCAGGCTCCCCTGGATCTGAACACACCTGAGCTTGCCAGAGTGCCGAGGGAGAGGGGAGGATGAAAATCCAGAGCCAGACTTTAATTCTGCAGATGATGCCTGTTTATATCATGGGCCAGTCCAAAGCCTCAGGTCAGAACAACCCTGAACTCTGGAGTGTGAGGAATCAGAATCCAAATTTCACAGCTGGTTCTCTCTATTACGGACCAAAGACTCAGATCTGAATATCCCCAACCATTGGTGTGTTGGACCTCTGAATCTGAACTCTGCAGCTGGCACCTATGTAGACTGTTATGAGATGAACCAAATCCTGCATAGGACTTTCCTTAATCTCTGGGAGGCTCAAGATCTGGACACATCTCTACTTAAAAGTATGGCCTAGTGGATAGAGCACTGCACAGGGACTCGGGAAACCTGAGTACTCATCCGAGCTCAGCTACTGGCTTATTGGGTGACTTTGGGCAAGTCACTTCCCTCTCAATTCCTCAGTTTCCCCATCTGTAAAATGGGGATAACGATTCTGATCTCCCTTATAAAGTGCTTTGAGATCTGCTGATGCAAAGTGCTATATAAGAGTTAGGTACAGTAAACCCTTATATAACGTGCATTTATACAGCGCATTTTTGACATAATGCGGTTTTCCTTTAGTGACCCATTTTATATAGCGCGCTCACAGCAGGGAGTTTGGGTGCGGGAGGGTGCTCAGGGCTGGGGGTTGGTGGGGGGTCAGGGTGCCAGATCTCGGGGGGGGGGTGCTCACCTCAGGTGGCTCCCCATGCCTGCTGTTCCCGCGGGAGGTGGAGGTGCGGCCAGGCAGCTCTGCACGCTGCCTCTGCCTGTAGGCGCTGCTCCTGCAGTCAACGCTCAGGGAGGGATCAGGGCAGCACCTCCGCCAGGAACAGCAGTCCCAGGGAGCCACTTGCGGGGAGCCGCCCGAAGTGAGCACACCCCGGATCTGGCACCCCAAGCCCCCTCCCACGTCCCAGCCCCCTGCCCTGAGCACCCTCCCGTACCCAAACTCCCTCCCAGAGCCCACACCCCGCACCCCCTCCCACGCCCCCAACATGTACAACTTTGTCATATCTGTTTTGTCATACCTCTTTTTCCCACTTATTCTTCAGTTCATATAACGCATTTTTATATGACACAGTTTTCTAGGAACGTAACTACCACGTTATATGAGGGTTTACTGTATTATTATTACAGTGAGGAGGGCAGTATGGGACCCTATATAAAAACAGAATAAAAAGATGCTAAAACCAATGTAGTGTCCCTGGGATATAGAAGTGATTTCCCAAAGATGATGCATGCAGGACTGTGTGCAGCACAGTAAGACCCAGTAGTCCAGGGCCAACCATCTCCAATTCTATATTTAGCCTATCCAGCTCTGCCAACAAGACTCTCATGAAGAGTGTCCCATCCTGTGCTGCGGTGCTCATTTAAAGACTGACAGTCCTGGAGTGCCACCAGGAGGCACTGCTGTGCTCTTTAAACCCATGCCATCCTGTTCTCATAATTCATATAGAACATCTGATAGTGAAGAAGTTGCATCAAAGGTGCCATGCCGGCCGCCCTGCAGATCGAAGTCCTCACTCCATCCAATCGACATGACACGGGAAGTGTCGGTGTAACCTTCCCCCATTGTCCAACCAATGTGACCTTGAGGGACCATCTTTAGGGCTATGTCTACACTACCACATTAAGTTGATCTACGCTACTCAACTTCAGCTACGTGAATAACCAGCTGGAGTCAACGTACCTTAGGTCGAGTTACCACGTGGTCTACACCACGGGGGGTCAACAGGAGAAACTCTCCCGTAGACTTACCTTACTCTTCTCGTCAGGGGTAGAGTACAGGGGTCGACTGGAAAGCGATCAGCTGTCGATTTGGTGGGTCTTCAGTAGACCTGCTAAATGGACCACTGGTGGATTGATCTCAGGAGTGAGAAGGTAGTTGTTTCCAAGATCATTTTTTAACCCTTGGCCTCTCCACTGAGATGAGCAAAAGGGGAGTTATGAGGGTGGCTTTGTCACATGGATAACTGCTCACTGGAAACAGACCATCAATTCATTTCACATGGTACATTGAGCAGATCGTAGAATCATTGAATCATAGAATATCAGGTTTGGAAGGACCTCAGGAGGTCATCTAGTCCAACCCCCTGCTCAAAGCAGGACCAATCCCCAACTAAATCATCCCACCAGATGGTAGCAACTCTTGGTGGCTATTATTCTAGGATGGATTTGAACCAGCAACACAGAGGTGAAACCCTCCATACCCCTTAGCCAGTTTCCTTCTCCATCCTACCCATCCCATTTCCATTCCTGACTGTCTATACTGCAGGCATCGCAGTTATTTTAGTTCTATACTGTGTATAATGGACAAAGAAAGAAGGGATGTCATGACTCTTCTTACGGGTACAAATAGCGTAAAGCGGTTATTATACCTAACAAAGACTATTGCTGTTTATGTAAGTGCATGGAGCTGTCGCCCTTCCCTTGCCTTCAATGGGAGCTTTGCCTGAGGAAGGGCTGCAGGATGTGGCTTGTAGGTTTGGGAATCTGGTAAAATCTCTCACTTTTGCTAAGTAACACATTTAACAGGGTCTCATCTAGTCCTGTGCCAGTAACGTAACTGACAAGCCTGCTGGAAGCAGCTTTTATTTGTTGCCGCTACACTAACTTTTTCTCTGTTTTTCCTAGATTTGTGTAGCTTAGAGTGGAAAGGACGTTTATTGCCACTTTCATGTGTAAGCTGCCCACAGCTCCAAGTTATTCAGGGTTTAAGGCAAGCCAGCAAATGGGCCTTTAAACTAGTGGTGTTGCACCCCTGATCATGATTGATGTTGACACCAATTAGCAGAAAAGGAATCTTTCAGATAAAGGGAAAGAAGGTTTATCAAGCCCTAAATGCCAGGAGTCAGAATTCAATGCAAAATTCATTAGTGCTTATGGCAGGAGCTCCTACCAACTATTGCCAAGAGGCTAAGGGAAAATAAAAATTACATAAATAAGGGTTTGGGGCCTCTTAAGTTTTGGCTTGAACAAAACCAGAGTTTCAGTAATTGTAATATTCTGTTTTATGTCCTTACACAGAGATTCTGATGTGTGAGACCAATCTGAATCAGGAACAGCTCAAGTGAAGTCAATAGAGTTTCCCTGGAGTTACACTGGAAAAACTGGCAGCAGAATCCAGCACAAATTTGCTACACTGCATTCCTAGACCATCTGTACTAAATCTAGCACCTACCGGGTAATGGGATGGATCTTTACAGGGTGTAAATTGGTGTACCTGCCAGCTTAAGCAAGCTGAAGGCTTGGCCCAAAATTTGTAGAAAGAAAGAAAGAAAGAAAGAAAGAAAGAAAGAAAGAAAGAAAGACCTCACTCTCTTGGCTTTAAACAACAGCTCAGAAAAATAAAAGAGCACTGAAAGCTTCTTTATGGTGCATTACAGATAAGCTCCAGTTTAACAAAACGCTAGCAGAACATCTGGCATCTTTGTATAATTGCAGCTTTGTAAAATCAAATGTTGGCTGAAATGTGAACTTTGGATACTGGACCAGATATGAGACGTGGATATTGGAGGTCCAGAAAACTAAGGTTGATGTCTGTGGAAAAGATATGGCATGTTGATTCTCATTTTATAACCTAAAGAAGATGACAACTCTTGCTGAAGCTTAAGGCTTATGTTGCTTTTAGGAACTGTCATTGCATTTTTCTACACTTAAGCACAAAATTAAACTTGTATTGCTCTTTAGCTGACATCAGTGAATCAGACTGAATTCCCCTATCCTCTGCAGTAAAGTACTTACATTTTGGATCCCTGCTATTCCCTTTCTGATCAGTCAAATAAGGTCAAACATACACATGCTATGGGCAACACATTGGGAATCCTGTTTGCGGCTTGTCATTTGCGAGCATTGTATAGATGATTTACTTACCTATTCAAGTTATTAGTGCCGTGATTCCCACTTTTTTAATGTGAAGCTCGTCAGCTTTCTAAGGAAATGCAAAGGTCACAAATGCCAACAGTTCCCCAAACCAAACACTTGTCAACTGAGACACTTGAAAAAGAGTGATTCTCATTCCCGCTACTATAACTGGTGTCTGTTCTGTCAGTTCAAAGGGCAGTATGCTAATTTCTGACAACTCAATTTATCCAATGATCATTTGAACTCAGCATGTCTTAAAACATGTCCTTCCCTTGGCATACAATTTTGATGGCCATCACTTTACATCTAGTTGTCAGGAACCCTGACGCGAGTGACTCTGAGCTTACCTTCCAGTCTCATGTACGGCATATAATGTCAGAGTTTCTGACAGTATCATGCTGGGCTTACAGCCAAGAATTATTGCCATTTCCTGTTTGCTGTGAATGTTAGGAGCTTGTTTTATTATTTTGCTCTCTCTCCTCTTCCAGAACTAAGTGCTGCAATTCCTGTTTTACAGATCTGGCTCGACTGCTGCAAACAGAGTTCAGCTGGATGGAAATTTGCCCCAGACTTACTTAAAAAAAAAAATCAAACCAGTATATCGATTGCAGGGTTGTAGCCATGTTGGTCCCAGGATATTAGAGAAAGACAAGGTGGGTGAGGTAATATCTTTTATTGGACCAACCAATACAAAACAATAAAACAGTACTAAACCAGTACATTGGTACAACGTTAGGGTTACCAGATGTCCCGATTTTATAGGGACAGTCCCGATATTTGGGACTTTTTTTTTCATATGGGCTCCTATTACCCCCACCCCCGTCCCAATTTTTCACACTTGCTATCTGATCACCCTACTTGTGCTCCTGACACTCACCTACCCCCCTCTGTTTGTTTGGTTTTAGCCACCTATTGTCTTTCTTCTTATATTTAGTTGGAAGCTCTTTGTGTCAGGTATTGACTTTTTTGGTTTTGTTTGTACCACACCTAGCACAACGGGACCCTGATCCCTGGCTGGGGTCTCTATGAACTACCTCAATACAGACCACAACCCTTGACAGTTATGTGTTTAAAAAAGCACAGTGCATTTTGCCTGTCCACTGGACACTCTGGAAATCAAAGAGGCTGGAAGTCAAGGAGAATGAGAGATCATGAGTCCTATTTGTGTTGTGGGTATGGGGAAGGGCAAATTCTGGATAACAACCCTCCCCGAAAATAAAACTCTTAAAATACTGCACAGTGGGGATTTTTCTGATTCAGGGATATGTAATTTTATTGTGCACTGAGGCTCTTGCCCTGGTATTGGTTTGGCCTGTGTTGTATTATGGGTTGTAAAGCCTGTGCTACCATAGCTGCCCTGCTATTGTTATTCAGGCTAGTTAGATCAAAGCTACCTCCAGTATATCTCCATGTGCTGCAGTCACACCTCTGACTGCAGTGTAGACCCTTGAGCAGCTAGCCCATGGGCACTAGATACATTTCATGTGATATAGTGACACTGGATTGATTTCCTTACTAGAGAGGTACTGTCCAGCGCAGTGTGTGGTCCATAACTAAGGCTAAGATTTTGTCATGGCTATTTTTAGTAAAAGTCACGGACAATAAACAAAAATTCACGGAAGCTGTGACCTGTCTGTGACTTTTGCTGCTGTGGCTCCATGGTTTGCCTCACCAGCATGGTAGCTGGGAGCTGTGGGGTTCCCCCTTCGCCCACGGCAGCTGCAGGGGGGGCCCCTCCACACATGGCGGCTGGGAGCTGCAGGATGACCATAGTTCCCAAAGAGAAAATGAGACACCCCCCGCTGCTCTCCTGAGACATCCCCCTCTCCCCGTGTGAGGCTGTCACCATTCACTGGAGCCCCAAGAACGGTCCCCTCAGGAGGCTATCACCTGTCGCTGGAACCTTGCAGGGGGCCCCCTGTCACTACTGTCACCTGTCATTGTAACCCTGCCAGGACCCTGCTGCCTGCCAGCTCCAGAGTCCCGCAGCCCCAAGGGCTGAAGCAGAGAATGTCATGGAGGTCTCTGGAAGTCACGGATTCCAACTTCCATGACTTCCATGACATAAACATAGCCTTATCCATAAACCAGCATTAGCCACTGTCTAAGGCACAGATTGTGCTAGGCCTTACACGTGTACACAGTGGCAGAGAGGGTGCAAACAGTGTCTCCACACTTGCAAAGCCCCCATAAGGGCCAGACACAGTTTCAGCTTCTGCACCCAGGGAAGACCTAATGATTGCTTCTTGTGGACACACACCACTACCCCCAAAGGAGGTGGGAGTGGGAGGAATGGGGAAGACACAGAGTCCTGGCTTTTTATTTGCCTGTAAAACAGGTCGCATGAACTAATGGCATTTATGCCCTTTTTTGCTTCTCGATAAGGAAAAAAAGCTTGAAAAAAAGACTATGGGAGGCTTGTTCTGTTATTTTGTCTTCTGGGGGTTTGTTGGAGAACTTCTTCTGGGGCTAGAGTGTGAGATGTTTCTGAGTAGAAAAGGTGGGGTGCTGACTCTTTCGCACAAGAGATCAATTTTTCCCCAAGGTGTTAACAAAACAAGACAATGAGTTTAAAAGAGTCTGACTGAAAATCCCTTCCCACTTGCTCAGCTTTCAGACCTTTGGTTTTTTGTGACGTCACTAGTCTCCACTAGATCTTCTGTCATCTGAGGAGTCCTAAAGCAAAAATAGGGAAGTCAAGACTGACATTTTGCATGTAAATGATCTGGACAGAGGGGTAAAGAGTAAAGTGGTAAAATTTGCAGACGATACACCATTAAGAATAGTCCAAAGCAGACTGCAAGGAGTTACAAAGGGATGTCACAAAACTGGGTGACGGGGTCACAAAACTGGGTGACGGGGCCACAGAATTGCAGGCGAACTTCAGTGTTGATAAATGCAAAGTAGTTTATATTAGAAAACATAATCCCAGCTATACATAATAAATGATGGAGTCTAAATTAGTTCATTCAATCTCCTCAAGGTTCCCTCTGTCCTTTAAGAAATCTGTTTTATTTATTTATTTATTTTTCAATTTCCCAATCATAAGAATCACATAATTCATTTCAATGCAACTTAAGTTGGCCGGACAATACAGTAGATATATTTCATATGATGTAGTCATGCTGGGCGTATTTCATTACCGGAGAGGTACCGACCAGTGTCGTGTATGGTCCATAAACCAGCAGTGATCCACGAAAACTTTCTGGGTCTCTGCAAGACCATGCAGAGAAAGCCATGGTGAACGTAAGGGAGCTGAGAGAGGCCTGGTCCATGAGATTAATTTTCTATTACAAAGTGGGCTGTGGAAATGCAGTGTGTAAAACACAGATATAATGGTCAGAACACAGCATTGGGAGCCAGGATCTCTTGAATTCCAATCTTCATTCTGAATTCTCAGTCCTAGGCCCTGAGTACATCACTTCACACTGCTATACCTTGCTTCTCCTACTTGCAAAATGAAGATAAATTACATTGGCTGAGTTGGTATGAGCGTTCATTACTTAATACCTGAAAAAATGCTTTGAAAATTATAGGGTTCATTGCAAACTAGAAACAAGATTCTTGACCTGTTTGTTTTGATGGGCATGAAAGTTGGGATTCCTTCACCATCATACTAACAAGGTTAATTGTTTCAAGAAAAAAATCTGTGTGTAAAATGAACAGATGAATTCAGTTATTTTTGCACAGTGAATTGAAAGGGTGCAAAGTATCTTGTTTAAGTGCAAATTTAATCTGAAAGAAGAAAAACTGTCACAAAATGCATCACTTTCCTTCTGCACAAAGGCTGTTGCATCACGTTGCTTTCTAGTGAGATGTAATGCAATATTTTTTGTAGACAAACTAGCTGACAGTCAGTAACTACCAAGTCTGATTTTTTTCCCCATAACATGTCTGTGGTTTTATCAGGTTTGACAGAAACCAAGTTCCCATAGGAAGGAAAATGGGCTAAGATACATTAAAAAGTAATTGAAAAGAGTTACAGTAGAACATCAGAGTTATGAACACCCAGGAATGGAGGTTGTCCATAACTCTGAAATGTTTGTAACTCTGAACAAAATGTTTTGGTTATTCTTTCAAAAGTTTACAACTGAACATTGACTTAATGCAGCTTTGAAACTTTACTATGCAGAAGAAAAATGCTGCTTTTAACCATCTTAATTTAAATTAAGCACAGAAACAGTTTCCTTACATTTTCAAATCTTTTTTAAAACTTTTCCTTTTTTTTTTAGTAGTTTATGTTTAAGACAGTACTGTACTGTATTTCTTTCTTTCTTTCTTTGTCTCTGCTGCTGCCTGATTTCATACTTCCACTTCTAAATGAGGTGTGTGGTTGACCGATCAATTTGTAATTATGGTGTTTGTAACTCTGAAGTTCTACTGTAGTTGATCAATGTTTTTCTATACGAGCCTCACAAAAGTCTAAGAAGCTGTTACATTCTGGGGTGCAATCCAGATCAGTGACGGGTTGTGTCACCAGCTGCTCTGCAACCTTGGGTGACTTGCAATCATTTGCTGTTGTAGCTCCCAACCTGGTGTAACCGTGCCTCAGTGGGTCACAACTGAGGATGCCAAATTCAGGACAAACTGCTGAGAAATAGGGCAAAGACAACCCAGAACTGGTGGTTTTTCTTTCATAAGATATACCAAACCAGCCACAAAAGTAAACTCCTGTTTCACCACACTGGCTAACAATAAGTCATAAAAGCAGTTTCCTTGGGCATTCCAGTTCTTATGTCACCACCAACCACAACCAACCTCTGGATTCAGAGATGAGTGGTTCTTTACAACCAACCTCATCAAATGAAAGGTTCTTCTGATCCCAAAATACCAGCCACACACCCAGGTCAATATATAACTTAGATCTTACCCAAAAATCATGCTGATGCCAATCCTTTAGTATCTAAAATCTAAAGGTTTATTCATAAAAGGAAAGAAAGAAAGGTGAAAGTTAAAATTGGTTAAAGGAATCAAATACATACAGTAATTGCAAAGTTCTTGGATCAGGCTTGTAGCAGTGATGGAATAAACTGCTGGCTTAAGTCAAGTCTATGGTTGCTTCCACAGATTTGAGCAGGACAGGGGCAAAATGGAGGGGTTTCCAGGGCCTTTTATATCCTCTGCCATGTGGAGGGAAACCCACTGTTTCAAGGAAAAACTTCAGCATAGGTAGTGGACAATCACAAGTGACCAGATAGTGTTTGAAATCACATGGGCAAGTCAAATGTTCATGCCCAATTTTGCTCAGTCATTGCAGGAAGCCATTACCTATATTCCAGACAGCACATTTATAGGACAGTCCACTCAGTGTAGATGGGCATCTCCCATGGTCCATTGTGAGTTAAGTGTCCTTTCGATGTGCCACTCAATTTGAATAGTCCCTCCAAGATGTGCTGGCTAACTACTTCATGGGCATTACCCCAGGAGCAAACATTTGAAATCCAAGTGTAGAGCCAATACTCATAACTTCAAATATGAAAATGATACATGCATACAGACAGCACAATCATAACCAGAAAATCATAACCTTTTAATAGATATCTTATATTCCAAATTTTGTACAAGATTTGTTGCAAATAGATCCATAGACTCATAGATATTAAGGTCAGAAGGGACCATTATGATCATCTAGTCTGACCTCCTGCACAATGCAGGCCACAGAATCTCACCCACCCACTCCTGCGATAAACCTCTCACCTATGTCTGAGCTATTGAAGTCCTCAAATCATGGTTTAAAGACTTCAAGGTGTAGAGAATCCTCCAGCACATGACCCGTGCCCCATGCTACAGAGGAAGGTGAAAACCCCCCAAGGCCTTTTCCAATCTGCCCTGGAGGAAAATTCCTTCCCGACCCCAAATATGGCGATCAGCTGAACCCTGAGCATGTGGGCAAGACTCACCAGCCAGACACCCAGGAAAGAATTCTCTGTAGTAACTCAGATCACACCCCATCTAACATCCCATCACAGGCCATTGGGCGTATTTACCATGAATAGTTAAAGATCAATTAATATATCAATAAATATATAATAGTGGTTGCAACAATGATCTATATAGTCATATTTTCATCAGATAACATCACGCCTGGGCTGCTGACAAACAGTCTAACAGCAAGCAGGTCACACCCTAAGTGCCTGTGTCTCTGCAGTCCTGGTCCAGCAACTCTGACCCCAGCAGCCTGTCAGCAACACTCCAGCCCCACTCGGGCTTACACCAGCCATGGTTTCCACTTTCAGGGTGACCCCAACACACTCCCAGTCCCTAATTTCCCCCAAAATGTGTGTTCTGCACTGTCTGGTCCTCTCCTGTGGAGTTCAGATATTATAGGTCTGTTGCCCCTATATATAGTCACTATTCAACAGTTTGCTTCTTTAATTGGAGTTACCAAACAGTTCAGTTTAAACACAACACTGGATTTCTTTAAATTAAAAATAAAACAAGCTTATTTAACTACAAAGAAATAGGTTAAGTGAGTACAAGTATGAGGTATTAAAGTCAGAAATGGTTACAAGTGAAATAAAGAGAAAACACTTTCTAGTAGATAAAACGTTAAAAAGATAGATTTGGTTCAAGGTAAAATCCTTACCGCAGGTTCCCAGCAACATGGTTGACCAACTTGTCAGGTCAGGATCTCCACCCAGAGTCAAAGGGCTGGTCCCTTTGTTGTCTTCGGTTGGAAAGAGAGAGCTTGAAGTGTCTTTGCCCTTCACTTTTGTAGTCCAGTCACCCTTTTAAATGTGTTTTCTTGAGTGTTACCCCTAGATAAAGTTCATTCCAGCTGTGAGGATAGAGGCATGGAGTCTGATGGTGAAAGATTCCCTGTTGTTTGCTAAGATGTAGATCAATCTGTTCCTTCCCCACTTCTTTGCCAAAGAATGGCCACTTGACAGGTGATTAACCATGTGTCATCAAAGTTGATTGGCAGCAGTGTCCGTCTGTCCTTTGTCTTTGAGAAATTGGTCGACCCCCTCCCCAGACTTGCCTGGTAAACACTTTGCAGTCATAATTTCAGCTTATGGTCATAACTCTTATGAACACATTTCATATACACATTACATTAGAATATTGATATGTGTGTTTTTTTGTTTTTTAATGATACCTCACAGGGCATATTTTGCATAAAAATTATTACAATCGTGTGTAGAGTGTGAATACAAGCATGCTTTTCATCACAGATGCTAATACTAGAATATCCAAGGGCTTCATTTTTATGCATGGACAAAAATCAACATTTTTCACTCCAAACTAGATAATTAGTAAAGAGACCATATGTCCTAGTTATATCAGGAAAGTTGAAGCATTTCATATTGTGACCGAAAGTACTTGGATATTCTTTCAGAGCACCTGAAATGTCCCATTATTTTTTTCATTTCATCACTCAAAATATTTTTGTCTTTGTATAACTACAAAATGTTTCTTCAGGACATACTGCTGTGCTGCATGGAATTTGCTCTGTGTTTACCAAGGACAGGCCAAGAGAAAGAGCCTTCAGTGGGATAAGCTGTGTTTGGAGGTGTAGCGGGGCTGCTCCGGCCCTGAAGGGGTTAAAACACCCCTGGGAGAGGGCTGCCCTGGGGAGCCAATAGTAAAAGCAACCCTGGAGAGGGCTGCCGCTGGGGGAAGAGGAGTGAGAACAGCTGGGGGAAGCTGAGAGAGAAGCTGATCACAGCTGTGGCCAGCTCATTCAGGGCCAAGCTGGCCCTTATAAGAGGGCTGGGGGCCAGAAGCAGGGGAGTCTTACTCTAGCCCTGGAGTGGGAAGAGCTAGCTGCCTGAGAGTGAGGTACCTTAAGTGGAGCAGTGCTGGGGAAGGGCAAAGGGAGCTGGGGAGCTCCAGCCTGGTAAACCCCCAGGCTGCAAGCCTTGGTAAAGGCCCAGAAAGGTACTGGAGCTGCAGAGGAGCAGCCTGGGAATAGGCAGAGGCAGCTGGTCCTAACCCCTTGCCAATGATCAGTGGCCATTACACTACATTCTGCCCAGGGAGCGGGGGTTAGATGATGACTGGTAGTAGCCACTGAGGCAAGGTGGGTTTAGAGGGTTGGGGGTTCCCCTGGGAGGGGAGACCCAGAGCGAGGGGATACTGCTGGGGCAGAACCCCAGGGCAAACAGGCACTGGGGTCTGGGAGGGACACAGGGGCCAGCGGGAGCAAGACACTGGCCTGTAGAGGGCACTCCATATGCTGGAGAGCTAATTCCCTGGACGACCAGCAGGAGGCGCCACGCCAGTGAGTCGTCACCTCTCTACAGGAGGGAAGAGAAAAATCAAATGAGTGTAGGTGCTAATTAACCTGTTATTTGGCTCATAGTGAACGTTAATGCCAATTGTTCACTGTTTTTGATTAACTCAGTCTGAACTGGGAGGGGAAATCCTCCAGCTCAAAATATGCCTGTCACTGAGTCAGAAGCTGGTAGCAATGACACTAGCCCACATTTATAAAAGAAAATGTATTTCATTTTGTAACCCAAAAATATATAATCATAAACTGTCTCAATTTCTATTGTGAAAATATGGTCACCTAAGTTCTCATGTATATAACAACCTGAGTACAATCAAGTAGTCGCACACCTAACTGATTGGTGCCTGTAGAGAAATAAAGATTTTGCACAAGCAAATAAGTAAACATGGAAATTCTGTGCACACACAAAGAGGAGGCTCCTCTAAAACCATGACCTTCCTCAGGGAAGCAAACAGAGACTCGGGCTCTGACTCCACTCACCATAGGACTGGTAAACTCAGTGGGTCACATCATCAACTGGTGTAATTTGCTGCAGATCCATTGATTTGAATAGGCCTACGTCAATTTACACCAGCTAGGGATCTTGCCCAGTGTGTGTGTGAATGTAATGGCATATTCCACATTATGACAGCAAAATGGGTAGGTAGCTCACTATATGTATACAGGCTACAGCTCTGCTGTTAAGGAAAATGTCAAACTAGGCAGCAGACAAGAGGTTTCTAAATATCAAAACAAATATATTTTTATAGCTATGGGAAAGCTAGATCACCTAAAAAAATTATATTCGTAGAGTTTAAGGTTAGAAGGCAGCATTAGATCATCACAGGCCATTACACTTCATTCACTTATCCCTTTACTGATCCCAGCAATGTGAGTATATTAACCAGAGACTCCTTCCCTAGAACTACTCGTGATACAAACATTCCACTGAAATCCATGGCACTCTAGAATGGAACTGGTGCACACGGTCACAAAGGCAATGTGGTGTTCCAGATAGACATGGCTGGGCAAATTGACAGATGGTCCTAAATAAAAGGTGAGTGGTGCAATAGGTGCCTTTGCTAAGGTTTCATCTCTGGAGATTTGGATTCAGAGCTGGCTGAAGTCTCCAGTCCAGTCATCCGGGAGCCCTGGGAATATGTATTAATAGTAGTGCACTGGGATCTCATTGTACTAGGCACTATACAAACATAGTCCCTGCCCTGAAGAGTTACAAACTCAATAGATAAGACAACTAAGGTGTGGGAGGGAAACAGAGGCATAGAGGTGAACTGTCTTGCCCAAGGTCCCACAGTAGGTCAGTGGCAAAGTTGGGCACAGAGTCCAGGTCTCTTGACTTCCAGCCTTGTGCTGCCTTATTCTAATTTATTAAAATGAATCATAATATTTAGTCTGCATAATATTATTTTGCATGTCTCTACTCAAAGCTCTTTCCAAAGATCAATTAATGAAGCTTTACAACAACTCTGTGAGGTAGGTAGGGGAGTATTAGCACCTCCATTTAGAGTGTGGCCAGTCTCACCCCACTGATAACAAGCAAGCAGCAGGTTGCCGAGAGTTGCAGTGAATCATTTGTGAAGAGTCCATTGGCTGACATGTGTTCACATAAAGTTTAGCTGACCAATTTCAACCAACAACCATCCTCATAAATATCTAAGTCTGTTTATGAATAAGTTGCAAGCGGAAGAAAAGGGAAGACATCAATTGAATAAAGAATGTGCTAGGAATAATTCACCAGGCAATAGTCTCTTGTGAGAGAAGATGACTACTGAAACAACCAGTGGGTTAGCCTGTTGAGACTGAGGTGCACTGTCAAAGCTGTGTGGGAGCGTATGTCTTGTAGCTGCCTGCCCTCTCCCTCCATCTAGTATAGTTACTATCAGGAGCACTAAAATTCATGCACAAATTTGAGTTCGCAGAAAAGAGATTGGTTGTAATAGGGGATGTCGGATTTACATCTGCAAGTCTTTGAGTAATTTAGTTTTGAAATTTAAGCTTTAAACTAATGTATTCCTTGGCTAAAAATTATTCTAGCTTCTCCAGGCAGTGTAATAGAAAGAAATGTGGTCTTTTTGATTAAGCCGGAACATTTACTGCCTCTGAGAAGTGCTGCACGTATTATGCCATGGGGATATGGTACTTTGTGCAACTTCTGCTACATCAGCAATATTCTCAGGTAAATCTTCAAAAATATAGCATATGGGATGCTGCAAATCATCCTCGTTAATTACACCGATACAGCACAGTGCCTGTCTACCAGAGGATCTGAGATGCTTCCAATAAAACGAATTCAGATTAAGGCCAGTTTCTGCTCTCATTTACACCAAGTATTAATGCAAGGGAGTGCCTTGTACATCAGCAGTGTTACTTCTGAGTTAGGACCAGTTCAACAAGTACTTAAGTGTGTGTATAACTTAAGCACTTGAGTATTTCCATTGATGTGAATGGGCCTGCCCTCCTATGCTTTCAGTTTCACTTGTTCTTAAGTACCTTACAAAATGAAGGACATAAGTATGTGCCTGAGAATAGAGTCTGGTCCTGAACGGCTAAACACATACAAAGTTAGCACAACACTGAAAAATCAGTATAAAACCAGGTATGAAATGAATGTACTAAAGTGCTCCTGGATAAAAAGGATTTAAAAAATGTTTACAAAACAGCTAAATTCCTGGCTATTCTCTAGGTCAAAAAGCAGAGATGAACTCCTGCTGCAAAACTTGGATCTAGATTTCAAACACCCCCACTGTTAGCCGTGGTAAGTTTCAGAGCGCATTATAATAATAAGAATACTAAATTATGTATTTATTATTTGTGTTGTGATAGTGTTTAGGAGGCCCATTCATGGACCAGAACTCCATTGTGCTAGGTGCTGTACAAGAACAGAGCACAAAGATTGGAAGCTCTTTGTGGCAGGAACAATCATTAATGATCTGGAGGATGGTGTGGATTGCACCCTCAGCATGTTTGCGGATGACACTAAACTGGGAGGAGTGGTAGATACGCTGGAGGGTAGGGATAGGATACAGAGGGACCTAGACAAATTGGAGGATTGGGCCAAAATAAATCTGATGAGGTTCAACAAGGACAAGTGCAGAGTCCTGCACTTAGGACGGAAGAATCCAGTGCACCGCTACAGACGAGGGACCGAATGGCTAGGCAGCAGTTCTGCAGAGAAGGACCTAGGGGTGACAGTGGACGAGAAGCTGGATATGAGTCAACAGTGTGCCCTTGTTGCCAAGAAGGCCAATGGCATTTTGGGGTGTATAAGTAGGGGCTTTGCCAGCAGATCGAGGGACGTGATCGTTCCTCTATTCAACACTGGTGAGGCCTCATCTGGAGTACTGTGTCCAGTTTTGGGCCCCACACTACAAGAAGGATGTGGAGAAATTGGAGAGAGTCCAGCGAAGGGTAACAAAAATGATTAGGGGACTGGAACACATGACTTATGAGGAGAGGCTGAGGGAACTGGGATTGTTTAGTCTACGGAAGAGAAGAATGAGGGGGGATTTGATAGCTGCTTTCAACTACCTGAAAGGTGGATCCAAAGAGGATGGATCTAGACTATTCTCAGTGATAGCAGATGACAGGACAAGGAGTAACGGTCTCAAGTTGCAGTGGGGGAGGTTTAGGTTGGATATTAGGAAAAACTTTTTCACTAGGAGGGTGGTGAAACACTGGAATGCGTTACCTAGGGAGGTGGTGGAATCCCCTTCCTTAGAAGTTTTTAAGTCAGGCTTGACAAAGCCCTGGCTGGGATGATTTAGTTGGGATTGGTCCTGCTCTGGTCAGGGGGTTGGACTAGATGGCCTCCAGAGGTCCCTTCCAACTCTGTTATTCTGTGATTCTATGATTCTATGAATCAGATGCTATGTCTACACATATGGCATGGTGTAGAATACAGACACCACACATGTAGCTACACACAACTCTGAAAGGCTTCAGCAGTGGGGAGGCAGCGGGACATTACTCTGCTAAAGATAGCTGCGTAGCCATGGGAGGCACTGCTTGGGCGTGTAGAGAGCTGTGTAGGGTCTGTAGCCTGGGAGCTCAGGAGAGTAGGATACTACTCAACTTGCATAAGCTATGTCTCACTGTCCACACTGCTATCTGTACCCGTGTTAGTTGGGTGTGCAGCATCTGTATTCTACACGCAGCCATAAGAGGAGACCTCGCCTAAGCAATACTTGGCTCGTATACAGCACTGTTCAGCTGTAGGTCTCCAAGCATTCTACAACAGACACGACCATTTTACAGATTGGGAAATTGAGGCACAGAGTCGGTAACCTATGGCACGCGTGCCAAAGACGGCACGCGAGCCGATTTTTAATGGCACGCTGCTGCCTGCGGGGTCCCAGCCATCGGCCCCACTCAGCCCGCTCCCAAACCCAGGCTGGCAGCGGGCTGAGCGGGGCCGGGACCCCAGCAAGCAGCAGTGCGCCATTAAAAATCCTGCCTGCCCCGGCCCGCTCTTCTCCGCCCTCCTCCCCCCCCCCCCCAGCAGGGGCAGGGTGAAGAAGCTTGGTCCCCCTCTCCCGCCTCTTCCTCCAGGGTGCTGGGTTCCTGCGCCTCCTTCTCTCCCTCGCTGCCGCTGATCAGCTGATGGCCCTGTAACGATGCTGGTTCTGGCGGGACCCAACTGAGAGTGCCAATTCAGGACAAATTGCTTAAAGCAGGGCAGTTACAGCCCAAGGCTGGGGTTTCTGTGCACACCAAGGCAAACCAAACCAGCCAAACAGAGAAGACCTTGATTTTACCCCACTGGCTAACCACAAGTCACACAAGCAATTCCCTCAGACACTCCAGTTTCCCAGTATCACCACCAGTGCCACTCGTTATGGGGACAAATGGTTATGAAAACCAATACCCCAGTAAAAGAAAAAAGGTTCTCTCAATCTCAAAGGACCAAACCCCAGACCCAGGTCAATATACAAATCAGATCTTACCCACAAATCACGCTGTTGCCAATCCCTTAGAATCTAAAATCTAAAGGTTTATTCATAAAAGGAAAAAGATATAGATGAGAGCTAGAATTGGTTAAATGGAATCAATTACATACAGTAATGGCAAAGTTCTTGGTTCAGGCTTGCAGCAGTGATGGAATAAACTGCAGGTTCAAATCAAGTCTCTGGAGGACATCCACGGCTGGCATGGGTCTTTCAGTCCTTGGTTCAAAGCTTCAGTGTAGCCAAGTTCCTCCAGAGGTAAGAAGCAGGATTGAAGACAAGATGGAGGAGCTGCAGCAGCTCTTTATAGTCTCTCGCCATGTGGTCTTTCTTTCTTTGTTGCAAGGACAAGCTGCCCATCACATGGCCTGGAAACACCTCAGAGATCTGTCCATAGGCAGGTCCCTGCACACCTTGCTGAGTCGCAAGGCGTGTCTGCCTTCTCTCAATGGGTCACTTGTATAGCTGATGGTCCTTAACGGCAGACTAGGCAGAGCTGACACTAACTTGTCACCCAGAAGCATGGCATAAGTTTGAAATACAGACAGTATAGAGCCAATATTCATAACTTCAACTACAAAAATGATGCACATATAGACAGCATAATCATAACCAGCAAACCATAACCTTGTCTTAGACACCTCATTTGACCCACGTTATATAAGATTTGGTGCCACTACAGGACCTTGGTTGCAACAATGATCTATATGGTCCCAGTTCAAGTCAATAACGTCACAGGTCCTTGCCAGAGAGGGGGAGAAGCGGAGCCACAGTGCGCTCACTGCTCCGGGGAGAAGGCAAAGACAAGGTGGGGATGGGGCCTTGGGGAAGGGGGTTGGAATCAGGCCATATCCCCTCCAGCCCCCTGCCGTGAGCCACTCTGGGCAGGGGGCTGGGAGCACCCCCACGACCCTAGCCCACACCCCCAGCCCTCTGCCCTGACCCCTGCATTCCCACACACCCCCAGCCCTCTGCCCTGACTCCTGCACCCCCCTCACACACACCCAGCCCTCTGCCCTGACCCCTGCACCTCCCACGTCCCCAGCCCTGAGTCCAGCACCCCCGCAAATACCCAGCCCCTCCACAACCCCAGTCCTGACCCCAGCACCCGCCCCCACATACCCAGCACCCCACACCCCATGCCCTGACTCTTGCACCCCCCACATTCCCACCCCCACCCTGAGCACCAAACAGGAGCTCCTGCACCCCTCGCACCAAATGGGAGCTGCCCAGATAAGCACTCCACACCCAAACCTCCTGCCCCAACCCTGAGCCCCCCTCCCTCATTCTAGCCAGACCCTGCACCCCAACCCCCAGCCTGCTCCTTCAGCCCCAGCCCTGTGCTCAGTGCACTCCCATCCTCAGCTCAGTGCAGAGAGAGAGGAAGAGAATGGGCGAGAACCAGGGAGAAGGTAGGTACCCACTCTATGTGGGCAGGGCCGGGATCCCAGACCGGCAGCGGGCTGAAGAGCCGCTCAGCCCACTGCCGGCCTGGGGTTCTGGCTGCCAGCCCCTTGCCAGCCGGGGTCCCGGCCGCAGGCCCCGCTCAGCCTGCTGCCAGCCGAGGTGAACGGAACCCCAGGCTGGCAGCGGGCTGAGGGGGCCGGCGGCGTAAGATCAGCATTTTAATTTAATTTTAAATGAAGCTTCTTAAACATTTTGAAAACCTTGTTTACTTTACATACGACAATAGTTTAGTTATATAATCTATAGACTTATAGAGTGAGACCTTCTAAAGAATGTTAAAATGTATTACTGGCGTGTGAAACCTTAAATTAAAGGGAATAAATGAAGACCCAGCACACCACTTCTGAAAGCTTGCCGACCCCTGCCCCATCCACTGCACCACCATGATTATTAAAACAAAAACCATCGAGCTTGTAAATGTAGGGCGTGTTTGGAGCCAGGATTTTGGTGTACATTTAAGGCCATGGAAGAAACGTACAGACTTTATGCTTCCTGCACCTGTCAACCTCAAGCTGGAGTCAGACTTTCAGCGCTAGATAAATTAGGGATACTGAAGCTCAGAAAGCTATTGAGGTCCCATTCCGTTAGAGGACTTAAAAGTTAAAACCCAGTCTAATCTTGCCAGCATTTCTGGGCAGGGACCGTACTGTTGTTCTGTGTTTGTACAGCAGCTAGCAAAACGGGGCCATCATCAAAGCCTGGGGCTCTTAAGTCTTATATATATATATATAATGATCTGTGCCCTCACAAGCAGCTAGTGAGGTGAACATAGCAGAGGGGCTGTAGAATTTCACCCCCACAGACACCTCCCCATTCACCCGTGATGGAGGCCGAGCTGCACAAGAACACAAACGCACTAGCTGCAGGCATTGGATCAGCCTTTTCAGCAGCATTGGTGTCTGCACTCGGCTCCTTACTCTGAACGGGCTTTGTGTGTATGTTCCCCACACAATGCTTTGAACAATGTACCGTCTCCCCTACTGTACGTGTGGATTTCTTCCCTGAATAATTGTTCCATTAATTAAGCTGAATGCTTAATTCAATCAGCCTGTAAAGGTTGCATTCATTATTCAAATATCTGCTGGTCTGAGAGAGCCTAAGTGAAGCTAAAGCAGAGCTCGGGCTAATACTTAACACCCACGCTGCTGGTCTGCATGGAGTAAAGGCAGAGCTGCTGTCCAGCGGGTGATATTTATCCCCATGTTAACACAGAGAAGACATGGCAACAACTTATCAACCCAGCATATGCAAGACTTTCTTGTAGCTCTGCCAGCTGGAGCCAGGTGGCAGAAAAGCATGAGGAGAAGCCAGGGGTAACGTCGGAGGCAGAGGCAGGCACAGTACTTCCCGGGGCTTAGAACTGACACTCCTTTTCAGAAGTGCAGCGTATGCTGCCCACAGTACCGGCCACCAGCTGTTGTGCAGCCATGTGCCCATAGCTCTCACGTTTTGGAGTGCAAGCAAAGCATTCTGCCTCCCCCAGCATGGCTGGAGGCATTGGCAGGAGCTCCATGTGCCTTCTCCCTGCCTTCCTGAGCTGAAATAACCAAAATCCAGGCCTATTTTTTATTTGCAATTGCCCCCAAGACTGGAAAGTTTGAGACCTGTAAATCCAGGACACACGATTCAGTGAAACTACCAGTTCCTCTGCTGGGTGACTCGAACACTGAGCTCTGGTTTGGCTGACATCCGGGATGGGTGTCTGCAGATGGCACAATCCTTACACTGTCTGTCACTCCCTCTGCATGCATCAGTCTTGTGAGTAGGCAGGGTGGTGAAACACCAAAATGTCAGTACTCTTCCTGATGGTGGAAATGGAGCAGAGGAGCAGCATGACATGAGCATACAGTAGACTGAGCCAGAGTGATTAGAGATGGAACAGACCTAATAGGTCATCTGGGCATATCTTTGCAAGTTAGTTCCCTCCGGTATGCTCTCCAATGCTTTGCGCAGTCTATGGCAGTTTCAGATGACCCAAACAATGGGGCTTCCACCACTCCCTGCAAAAAATCCATATACTCTATTCACACTGCAAGAAACCAAGCACTAGACCTGGTTGAATTATTAAAGTTTATTTTTTCTCTTCAGATTGTTCAAGAATCAACCCCCATTTTCTTTTAGCGCCAGGAGAACTTGTTGAGTAGCTTTAGACAAATGCTTCTCAGACTTTGGGCTATTTGCAAACTGTTCCCATTGGCCATTCCTATGGTGTGGTCACATGGGGTTGTTTCCACTCTGATTGGACTGCTGGAACTTTTTTAAACAGGGGAATAATGACTAGAAAATAATGAAGTCCTGCTAACAATATTCAGCCAAGCACTTGTGTGCTAAGATTGGTGGAAATGTCAGGATTCATGAGTATTTTCATGAATACTTAGCAACAGCCTGAATATTTGCAAATAACATATTGAGAACCCACTAATAATAGTGAATAAAACTCAGGTTTCAGATTCTTAAATTCACCAGTTAGGTTTTCCACTATGTGACCAGCTGTAATCATCATTACGGGTTTGCTGTGGACTGGTAGCCCAGTTCAGGAAATGGCGATATTAATAGTGGGGTCGGCCTTACTTGCAGACACATTATTTCTGGTGTCTGCCCATGCAGTATAATCTACATTGGTTTATTTGGTGCCTGTCAAACTTGACATTATCACTTTAAAGACTTGTTTTTTAAATAAAAGTTTGCAATTTAGGGCTTCTTAAGCATGAAGACAAATCTATCAGAAAGCCAAGATTCCAAAAGGCCAAGCAATTTTAGAATTATGATAATACAACTTGCTTGATACCACACAATATTATTCTGCAAACACGTGAACCAAACAGATGAACAACATAAATAATGGGAAGATCAGACTAGATCAGTGTGACTTTATGTGGAGAGAAATAAAATGACACAAAAGAGGGAACACAGCTCACAGAGTAAAGCAAGGCAACGCGTGAGACAAATATCAGAACTAAGCAATGCATAGCAATAAGGGGAAGATCAGCAAGTAACGGAAGGGATCAGAGCTGAACCGAATAGAGGCTCGACTCTGGAAAAAAATTGTGGGTTAAAGTTTCAAAAGCACCAAATTCCCATTTTCAAAAGTGACTTAAGGCAAGATTTTTAAAGGTGCCTAAAGATGAAGAGACACATGCACTGGGATTTTCAAATGCCCCTGGACCCATAACTCCCACTGGACTCAGGCACCTGGGCACTTGAGAAAAATCCCATTAACGATGCCTAAATATCTTTAAAAATCTGGCTGTTAGGAAGTCTCACTGAAAGTCACTGGGAGTTGGGTGCTTTCGAAAATGTTACCCTGTGTGCCAGATTCTGCTACCCTTACTCATAATAAGTAGTATTTCCTCCTGGAAGTAAATCTCATTGAACTCCATGTACACTACTTGCCTGAGCAGCTACTACTCAAGGTGAGTAAGGATTGCAGGATCAGGCCCACAATAATAAAGGCCAAATTGTGTACTGACTTTACTGGCTATGATGGGGAGGAGAGGCACAAGAAACGCACACACACACACACACACACACACACACACACACCCTTAGTGCAGCTGCTCGACAGCAGCACACAATAGCTCGCTTTTGCTCTCCCTTCCTCACCTTCTCCCTGGGGACCAAGGTAGCCAACAGAGGATGGGGAATGAAAGAGAGAAGGTGGGTCCATGGCCTCACTCCTCTGCACTGGCTCACAAAGTGGGGTTGACACTCTGGGAGAAGGCATTCTACTCCTCCTGGGAGTGGGGTGGCTCCATGCTGCTCCTATTCTTGGGGCTGGATATCATGATCTAGCCCTCCATGTTCATGTCAAACATTTACCTCATACAACTCTCAGCTGTAGTCAACAGCGATTGACAAACATGGCTCTGTGATGCTATATAGCTACGCTTTATAGCTATGTTCTAATGCTTTTGTTGCTAGCATGGGTGATGCAGACTTTCCCTGTCTATCCAGGGAAGACATGCTGAGAATGTGTATGACAAATAACAAGACGGTTTCTCAATCAAATGTTTCAGAGCTTGCCCTGAGGTACCTATGAGTCATTAATAGCGTTCACCCACAACTGGCATTTGGTACCAGTTGATTTATCCCATGTTTGTAGGTCTTGAAAGTTGTCAGTGAGGTGTAAGTCATACACATAAAAAAAAGACACATCTGGCTTGTAAGATTAATCAGTAATTCCTCCTGGTCCTCAAAAATTAGAAAAGCTATGCACCTCTGTTTATCCCAAAATCTGATCTGCCTAGGAAATAAAGACAATAAGAAAATAGTTCATGTCATGCGAGACAGTTTGTCCAAGGACCCACACATCAGCCAAGGCTGGGAGTTCTACTCCCCGAGAATAGAAACCAAAAATGAGATTGATAATTGCCTAGGCAAAAATCTCTCATAATCTGGATATGGATAAAGCCTCTTCTTGCCTCCTAACCAAGCTCAAAAGATCTCCAAACAATTACCAAGCAGAGAAACACGTTGCTCTCCATGTACAAAGTGACCCATTGCACACTGAGAGGACCAAGAAATGGGTGGGGAAGCTTACCCCAAGCTTACCCCAACCATCTAGTTTGGTTAAGCTTAGACTTAACCAAACTAGATGTAACTTGCTGTGAGATTGAAGGTCAAATAGGACAAACTGCCTGTTACCCCCAAGAAATCCAAACCACATGTTTTTACCCCAAAATTATAAACTATACATTTGTTTGCCTTCTAAATCAAATACTCCATGGATAATCTGTTTTGCCTCATCAGCGTGTCTTTCCCCCCAAATTGGAACTACAAATTTGCTTGCCTTGTGTATCAGATCTATTTCTCCCTCTATGGGGATAGTGTCTCTTGTTCTGTTGCTGTCTGGAAACAGATCATACAGCAGAACCAGTCTCCAGGTAACCTAATGAGCACAGCTGGAATGCAGTAAGATGCCTGATTGGCTACGCCATCTGTTTGGTTGGATGAGTCAGCAGACCGGTTGTTAAGCCCAGCAGCAGCACCAGTTTGGTTTGGGATGGAGGATTTTCTGACCTCAAATGAAGTCACTCTGGAACCCCAAAAAGAGTCTATAAGAGAGGGAGAAAGGCTACCAAGTGGGGGAAGCAGGACAAAAAAGTAGAAGCAGAAACAGATGATGATAATATCATCAAAAAAGCAAAGCTGAGGAAGGAAGGAAGCTAAAGTGTTAAAACTGCAAGATCCCTAGCCAAAGAAATAAGATTAGGTGATGCTAACTCTGTGAAAGTGGCTGCCTGGCTAAAAAAAGTATAGGCAATATAGTAGAGTACATTGTGCCCTTGTTGCCAAGAAGGCTAGCAGCATTTTGGGCGGTATAAGTAGGAGCATTGCCAGCAGATCAAGGGACATGATCATTCCCCTCTATTCGGCATTGGTGAGGCCTCATCTGGAGTACTGTATCCAGTTTTTGGCCCCACACTACAAGGAGGATGTGGAAAAATTGGAAAGAGTCCAGCAGAGGGCAACAAAAATTATTAGGGGGCTGGAGTACATGATTTATGAGGAGATGTTGAGGGAACTGGGATTGTTTAGTCTGCGGAAGAGAGGAATGAGGGGGGGATTTGATAGCTGCTTTCAACTACCTGAAAGGGGGTTCCAAAGAGGATGGATCTAGACTGTTCTCAGTGGTAGCAGATGACAAAACAAGGAGTAATGGTCTCAAGTTGCAGTGGGGGAGGTTTAGGTTGGATATTAGGAAAAACTTTTTCACTAGGAGGGTGGTGAAGCACTGGAATGCGTTATCTAGGGAGGTGGTGGAATCTCCATCCTTAGAGGTTTTTAAGGCCTGGCTTGAGAAAGCCCTGGCTGGGATGATATAGCTGGGGACTGGTCCTGCTTTGAGCAGGGGTTTGGACTAGATGACCTTCTGAGGTCCCGTCCAACTCTGATATTCTATGATTCTATGAAACTGCCTAAAAACTGCTTAGAGTAACTCCCGCCCCCGCCCCCTGGCTGCCGCCAACACTCACCATGCCATGAGTGTTCATTGAGATGTGTGCCTGGCAAGGGTCAGTGAGAAAGTGATTGTTATGTTACCAGAGATGTATTTCACTGAAATGTTTCAATACTGTGCATGAACTTAACAATCATGCTTCTGTGCATTGTTCCTTGTGCTTCGGCAGATGTGGCCTTGAGGAACACCCCACACGCACCGGCTGAGCATCTCTGCCAGATAAGAAAGCACCCAAGACGGAGCTTGGGAGGTACTGCACTTCTCCAGTGCAGTACTTCCAGGAGGTACTGCACTTCTCCAGTGCAGAGAAAATGGAACACAAAGAGTGGAGGGAAGCCAAAAGGCAGGACAGAAAAGAAAATCCGGAGATTGTTGAGGACGCTACTGAGTGGATAATTAAAATCATGGAGGAGCAAACACAGATGCTGAAGTCCTTAATAATGCTGCAGATTGAGCAGATGTGTGCCCGCTCTCCCCTGCAGCACATTCAGAACTCTTTTCCATGTCCCCAACCACAAACTCTGCCTGCACAGCCCTTTCCGCTTTCCGGGACTTCTTGGTTTCCCCTTCATTCCACCCTCTCAAACAATTTTAAAATAATAACTGGACCTACACACAGCTCTGAAAGTCTGCCTTTCCCTGGTACCTCCTTTCCCACCAAGCGTCTTTGTGTGTGTGTGTGTGTGTGTGTGTGTGTGTTGTTTCTTGTGCAATAAAAGCAAAGTTTTTGAACGGTAACTCATCTTTATTTGTTTCCTACAAATTGAGATAGCAGGCACTACCAATATATACATAGTCAGTTTAACCATTTGTATACTGGAATGTAAGGCCCCAAATTTCACCATTGTGTCCTAGGAAAACTACATATAATGTAATATTGCAGCAACAACCACAGAAGAATACACGACTGGTTCTCATTTTCAAAGTGTTGTCTCAAAGCCTCCCTGATTCAAATTGCCCCTCTCTGGGCCCCTTTGGTAGCCCTGGTATCTGGCTGCTCAAAATCAGCAGTCAAGCAGTCTGCCTCAATACTCCACCCCGAGCAAACCTTTCACCCTAGCTTCACAAAGATTATGCAGCGTACAACACGCAACTATGACCATGGGAATAATATCCTCATTGAGGTCTAACCTGTCATAAAGGCATCACCAGCATGCCTTTAATCTGCCAAAGGTATATTCCACTGTCATCTGGCACCTACTCAACCTGTGGTTGAACCGCTCCTTACTACTGTCCAAGTTTCCTGTGTAAGGTTTCATGAGCCATGGCTGTAAGGGGTACACCACACCTTCCAGAATCATTATGGGCATTTCAACATCCCCCACTGTAATCTTCTGGTCTGTAAAGAAAGTCCCTGCTTGTAACTTTTTATCCAGGCCAGTGTTCCTGAAGATGTGTGCATCATGCACTATCCTGGACCACCCTGCATTGATGTCAGTGAAATGCCCACGGTGATCCACAAGCACCTGCAACACCATGGAGAAGTACCACTCCGCCTTTCCACAAGACCTAGCGACAGAAGGTGTCAAGCTGGACTATGGGATAGGTACCCACAGTGCAGTGCCCCCACTGTGGACACGCTCTGCCAACAGAGGGAGCAAGTGTGAACATGCAATACAGATTTTTATTATAGTGCTTTTTGAGTGTCGACATAACTTTTGTTGGCAAAACTCTGTAATGTAGACAAGGCCTAAAATTCTCCCACACTTTTCCACAGGATGGGGTCATTTTAGCAGACATCTCACTGCTGAGGATAAGCAGGGAAGCAAGGGCACATCTACTACATGTTTGTGGCTTCTGCCCTGGCCCCTATGCTGCTCGCCTGTGTGCCGCTTTGGTTCCTGCACAAGTGATTGCTGAATGGCGCAGGAAAGTTTCCTACAATGGGGGAAGAAACAAAGCTGCTCTGCCAGGGAACCTTCAGCAGAGAAATGCTGAGTACCTCCAGAAAACTTTCCTAGAGATCTCTCAGGAGGATTCCTGTGAGATCTCGGTGTGCAGCAACACGCTGTTCCACTGTACCGATTAGCTACACAGTGCCAGGTGGAGCCAGCAGCAACAAGGGCCGGGTTCAGTATCTAGGGGTTCCTTTTCAACAATACAACACAGAACCAGCTCGAGCCCCCACCCAGTGACCTGGGACAATTACACACCACCCCCTGGGTGCCTCTAAGAGGCAATACTTCCCCTCTCACAAGCACAGAGTCTGAGTGTAGCAAAAAACTTTTAATAAAAGGAGGGAAGTAACAGCATTAATTTGGGAAAACACTGCAACTAGGGTTCATAAACACAAACCATGAGCAAAAGACCCACCCCCAAGTAAGTTGGGCAGTGTTCTTTTCCCCTCAGAGTCTTAAGTACAGCAATCCCGAAAGTCCCTTTAACGTACCTGTCCCTTCTCTGTACCCACTCACAGTTGCTGTCCTTGGCCAGTGCAGCCCCAGAGTTCAGCAGTTCATCTGCAGAGTTCACTTCCCACCCTCTGTGGAAGGCAGGGCGGGGGGTAAGGAGGCACCTTACATGCTGCACTGCTCAGGCACTTGCTCATCGCCCCAACGGCCATTGCCACACCTCTGTAGGGCTCTGCTCTGGCCCTCCCCACCAGCTTCTCTGGCCACTTGCCGCACCTCTCCACCAGCACCCTGCTGGCTGTGCCTCTCCGCCATGCCTCTTCACCAGCCTCCCTGTTGGCCACTTGCCACACCTCTCTGCCAGCTGCCCACTCACCAAGATGTCTTCAGGAACCCCACACACAGACACTTAACACAGCTCTCAGTGATTTCAGCTCTGCAGAATGTAACAAGACTCTCAACTGAGTCTAAATTAGCTCTTTCATTATACCATGGAGAGAGGAAGGGTCAAATGGTGTCTAGAACCCTTAAACAGGACCCACACCACCAGGTACACATACCTATCCCCCACCCCCTCTCAACTCACTGTCCCCTGCCTAGCGAGTGCTATTCAGTTGAAGGTGAGTCCCTCCATTGGGGTATGCCAGGTACAGGTCTGCTGCCCTTGGTTCACACAACAAGAATAACAACCTTTATTACTCCTGCCCCGATAACAAGGAGATTGGGGATCCAACACCAGCCACAAGTGATCGTTTGGGCAAGCAATCCCATCATGCTGAGCATCTAGGCACGGTGGTGTGTCCCTGCAAACAAGATCAGCCTCTGAAGTCTTTTTCCACCTCTCACCACTAGATGTCAGGGGAGCGCTCATCCAGAGTCTGCTTACACAGGGCAATGTCCAGCACACAGAAACACAGCCAGCTGTGTACATTTCTATACCCTGAACCCACCTCTGCACTACACAAACCACAGCCACTTACCAGCCATCTCCTCTCCTGCTTTTTGCTCACTGGAGAGCAATTGCTGAGACTGGCTAGACACTTCTGGAGTGGTGAACAGTTCCTGCTGCCTGCCCCACAAGGCAACCCCGCCAGGTGCTCCACATCATTGTCTAACTCCACCTCTTAACCAATGACTTTGTCCTCAGAGTTAGGTCCTCTTTCTACTGCCTCCAGGCCCGCTGAAGTATCCATGGGGCGCTTGGTGGTGGAGGTGGGGCTGTCCCCGGGGATAGCATCCAGCTCCTTATAGAAATGGCAGATATTAGGTGCAGCACCAGAGCGACAGTTTGCCTCCCTCATCTTATGGTATGCCTGCCTCAGCTCCTTTATCTTCGCTCTGCACTGCAGCATGTCCCGATCATAGCCCTGTTCACACAAGCCTCAAGAAATATGCCCGCAAGTATCCCAATTCCTACAGCTTAAGTGCAGCTGGGACTTCACAGCCTCCTACAGCTCAAGTGCAGCTGGGACTTCACAGCCTCCTCTGCCCATATACTGAGCAGATTCAGCAACTCCACAGTGGTCCAAGCAGGAGAGTGTTTGCTGTGATAAGACACCTTGGTCACCTGGGAAGATGCAATGAGACCTCTACATGCCAAGCCAACAGGAAATGGAATTCCAAAAATTCCTGGGGCTTCTAAGGGGGAGGGGCGAATGGTTGTTTACCTGGCTGCAGGGCAGTGGAGTTCAAACTGCTGACCAGAGCAGTCAGGATGGGCATTGTGGGACACCTCCTGGAGGCCACTTAAAGTGATAAAATCAAGTGCGGTGTCTACACTGGCACTTCATTGACAAAAATTTTGCACAAAAAGCCTTATGTCTCTCGTCGGGGTGATTTTATTTTGTTGCCAAAACAGGGCATTTTTGCTGGCAAAAGTCAAATCACAGTGTGTACACATTCACTGTTTTGTCGAGAAAAGCTGCCTTTTGTCGACAAAACTCGGTATTGTACACAAGGCCTAAGTAAGTGACTCATTAGTCAACAAAGAGGAGAAAGCAAACCACCCTGTCAGGCGCCTCTGGCCAGAGAACAACGCTTTTCTTCACCCTACTGATCCCAGCCAGGAACTGACCTGCTTGGGCCTGGCAACTCCTTTTGTTTAAGCATGCTGGGCTCTGATTAGCTGTTTCCATGAGGCACCTCTAGGCAGGCCTGGAGGGCCCATTTTTGCTGTTCCTTCCCTGGGGTGGGGTGTGGTAGGACAATTGGGCCTCCATCAGGAGGCCTCAAAGGGCCAGGTACACCACATCACAAGTAGTAATTCTAAAGTTGCCACCTCTCTAACTGCTAGTAATCAGACCCCTAAGGCCCCGCACCTGCTCTGCCTCTTCCCCCCAAAGCCCAGCCCCGGGCACTTGCTCCTCTCCCTCCCTCCCCCTGTTGCTTGCTGGATCATCTCAAGGAGCCTGCCTGCAGGTAGGAGGCAGTCCAGCTGAGCAGGGGCTGGTGCAGGTTAATGACCCAGCACCTCTCCCTGCCCCGCAGTAACCAGACTGCTGGTTCAGGTACCTGAAAACCGGGCACCTAGCAACCCTAAATGGCACCTGGACACAGAAGCCAAATAATGGAATGTCTGCATAAAAACCAGACGGGTGGCAACCGTAAGTAACTCCAATATGAAAACCAGGCAAACTAACCACAAAAATCGATGCCTAAATACTAATTGCCCTTATGTCCTGTCTGGGTAAAATTATGGAGAGAAGGGTGAATGAAAGATTGGTTGCCTAGTTGGAAAACAATGGCATTATAGTTAAAGAACAGAGTGGTTTTAGGAGAGAAAGGTGCACCATTGATCACACTGTTAAATTAGAAATTGAAACACAAAAGAGTGAGGCACAAGGGTTTCATAATAGCTGTCTTTCTAAATACTGAAAAGGCATATGATCCGCTATGGAGGGAAGGCTTGTGGTACAAAATAGGTGCACTAGGGATAAGGGGAAGAACACATGTGTGGATCAGAGAATTTTTGAGTAAAAGGGCCATGCAGGTCAGAGTTGGGAAAGTTATGTCAAATATATATAACATTAAAAATGGTGAACCACAGGGAAGTGTTATCAGCCCAACCTTATTTAATATTATGATAAATGATCTCCCAAAACTAAAAACAAGAGCTGGGGTAGGTGTCACTCTATTCTCAGATGATTGTGCTCTCTGCGTTGGGAGCAGGAATATTGAGGTGGCAGAAAAAAGAATGAACAAAGTGTTACGAGAGACCTGACTGGGGATACACATGGGGTTTCAAGTTCTCCATTTCTAAAATGAAAGGACTGATCTTTACACAAAGGAAAGTTACAAAGGAATGTAAACTGTGTCTGTGTGGAGAACAAATAGATATAGTTAAAAGGTTCAAATTCTTAGGAGTAATATTTGATACTAAGTTACTTTGGAAAGATCATATGAACTGTGTTTAAAGATAAATGCACAGGAAGAATTAACCTGCTTAAAACTCTTGCTGAGACCAACTGGGGGGTGAATAAGAAAACACTGCTGGTGGTATACACAGCCTTAATTCGACTAGTTATTGACTATGACTGCCAAACTTTTGGGTCAGCATCAAAATTAGAACTTAAAAATTAGATTTAATACAAGCACAGGCACTACGAATTGTGTGCAGTGCATTTATTACAACACCTATAGGCACACTACTAATACACTGCAAATGAAACGACTGGATCTAACTTTCTGGGCCAAAGTTAATGGGAACTGCAACATTGAAAGTACCAAATAAATATGATGATTGCTGGTCACTCGATAGGCAAACGACAGCACACTATGTTAGAACTCCACACAAGGTTCAAATAGAAGTGTGGACGCAAGAGCTGAAAGACAAGGAAAAGCTAAATGAAGTCAAAACTTTTAGATGTGGGAAAATGAGTTATGGATGGAAAGTTACATGTCCAAACATGGATTTAGATTTATTTTATAAACTGAATAGTAAAAAAGAAAGAGCACATATTAAAAAGGAAGCGTACCAGCATACAGGTTAAAAACGGAGTTGGTTTTGTCAGATCTATACAGATGGGTCCAAGAAAAAACAGGAAGAGTAGGGATGGCATGTTGCATACCAAACCTGGAAACTAATGCATCTAAAAGACTATAATCTGATTATGTAGCTGCCATGACAGCTGAACTAGTAGTAAGAATGCTAGCATTGAACTGGATTTGGGATGTATGCCCAGCAGCAGCCCTCATTTTTTCAGATTCAGTCTCTGGCCTTATGACAATAAAAAAGGGTGTCTCAGTATGCAGAAGTGAATTAATCAATGAAATTATATTTCAAATAACGGAGTTAGTACAGATGGGGAATCATGTAGCATTAGCTTGGATCCCAGCACGTAAAGGGATAACAGAGACTGAAATGGCAGACAAAGCAGCTAAAAATGCTGTAAAAAATGGAAGGATTGATATAGTAATACCCTTGGAGTAAACCGGAACTCAGCCTAGTACACCAAAATTTAAGAGGGGATGATAAATATTTGGATTTATGAAAAAAGAGGAAGAAGATTTTTGAATTGTGTCCTTGAGCTGAGGATAACATACTTCAGGGCTTGGATAGGACTAATGAAGTGCTTTTGTTTAGAGTGCTACTGGCCATTGTGGCTTAAACAAAAATCTTTTTTGAATAGAGAGACACAGAGATGGACTATGTACGTTCTGTAAGTTCGAAGAAACAATTATAGAATAATAGAATCGTAGAATATTAGGGTTGGAAGAGACCTCAGGAGGTCATCTAGTCCAATCCCCTGCTCAAAGCCTGACCAACACCAACTAAATCATCCCAGCCAAGGCTTTGTCAAGCTGGGCCTTATAAACCTCTAAGGATGGAGATTCCACCACTTCCCTAGGTAACCCATTCCAGTGCTTCACCACCCTCCTAGTGAAAAAGTTTTTCCTAATATCCAACCTAGACCTCCCTCACTGCAACTTGAGACCATTGCTTCTTGTTCTGTCATCTGCCACCACTGGGAACAGCCCAGCTCCCTCCTCTTTGGAACCTCCTTCAGGTAGTTCAAGGCTGCTATCAAATCCCCCCTCACTCTTCTCTTCTGCAGACTAAATAAGCCCAGTTCCCTCAGCCTCTCCTCATGTGCCCCAGCTCCCTAATCATTTTCGTTGCCCTCCACTGGACTCTGTCCAATTTGTCCACATTCCTTCTGCAGTGGGGGGACCAAAACTGGACGCAATACTCCAGGTGTGGCCTCACCAATGCTGAATAGAGGGGAATAATCAATTCCCTCAATCTACTGGCGACGGTCCTACTAATACAGCCCAATATGCCGTTGGCCTCCTTGGCAATGAGGGCACACTGCTGACTCATATCCAGCTTCTCAGCCACTGTAATCCCCAGGACCTTTTCTCTAGAACTGCTGCTTAGCCAGTTGGTCCCCAGCCTGTAGTGTCACATGGAATTCTTCTGTCCTAAGTGCAGGACTCTGCACTTGTCCTTGTTAACCTCATCAGATTTCTTTTGGCCCAATCCTCCAATTTGTCTAGGTCCCTCTATAGCCTATCCCTACCCTCCAGCATATCTACCTCTCCCCCCAGCTTAGTGTCATCTGCGAACTTGCTGAGGGTGCAATTAATCTCATCATCCAGATCATTGATAAAGACGTTGAACAAAACCGGCCCCAGGACCAACCCCTGGGGCACTCCACTTGACACCAGCTGCCAATTAGACATCAAGCCGTTGATCACTACCTATTGAGCCCAACAATCTAGCCAGCTTTCTCTCCACTTTATGGTCCATCTTTTTGATCCACCTTTTATAATCCACCTATTGATCACCTTTGATGGGTATGTAAGAGCTTTGATAAAGGGGAAACTTTCTGAGGAATTTGAATGTCTTAAGATAATAAATTACATTGTTATTTAGTAAAAACTTTTGGGAAATGGAGAATTATTTAAAAGGGTACTGTTACATTACCTGAAAGACATGGGGCAAAGTGAGAGGGCATAAATCGCTAAATATTGAGGAATTATAGTTGGTGGCATCTATAGACTATTCAGTCAAGTCTGCTTCACAAGAAAAAAGAAAAAAAGAAAAAAAGAAAGTTTGGTTTGATGGCTGTCCTGTACCTCTTTGTTCTCAGCTCTGCTTCTGCCTTGATTCACTCCAGGCAGCCCAATGCTGAACCTGCGCTCCAATTCCTGACTTCAGTTCTGACTTTGGCTCTCGCACCTTGCGTCTGACTCCAGCTTTGATCCTGGGTTCCAATTCCTGGCGAAGGACTCCTGCTCTATTAGGCATGTCTACCCACATTCCGGTCACTGACAGTTGCAAACCCTAAATAACATATGATGCATACATAGCTCAAAGAATGCATGAAATATGTCCATCAAATTTGGAAGATTGCAAGGAATTTTGTTGGTTCTCTTTGTAAATGTTTGTGGCATGCTCAAAATAATAGGAATTGTATGGCACAGGGAAGAAGGAACGTTGGAAGGTATAAACCAGGATATAACTTTGTATTATTAAAAGAAATTGCTTTAAAAGGGGGAAATTCTAATTAATAATGTGAGCTAGTGTTGAACTAGAATCTTGAAATGAATCAAACTTAAAAAGAAAAGGATTGAAGAAGTTTGCTCTGCACCAACACCAAATATTGGATATTGATGGAAGCAGCAGGGAAACAGAGCTGAAACTTGAGCACTCAGTTGGCACATGTCCAGAAATCAAAAGGTGGCTACCTCCAGTGAGCCATGACACCAGGGCATGTATACCAGTGAGGTCACCATGTGGGGCCCTAGAGTTGACTGAACACAACAAGCTGCAGAATCCTAAGTATGACCCATACCCAGATCAGCCATGTTGAACGGACTCCTCCCACTTTCCAGGGTTAAGAGGATAAGCAGTAGTGAGATTTCATTTTCAAAGACTGTATTTCCCTTTCTATTCTTTAACCTAAGTAACAGTAGGTTTTCTTGCTGAGTCTACACTCTCCAGTGAAACCTCAAATAACCATATTTTAGATTTTAACTCCTTTATAAGTCCAAGCAAATTGGCCTAAGATTTGAACCATCAGCAATCACTTTTGATATTCTAAACTTGACCCTTTTGATCCAATCCATTCAAATAGCAGGGACCACACTCTCGAAAGTGCTGTTAAAAACTGTAGTAGAGAGAGAGAGAGTCTGAGACACTAGGCCTGGTATAGAAGGCTTAGTGTAAGGCCTAAGGCCTAAACAGAGTCACGACCTGCTAATATAAAGCAGAATTAACAAGAGTCAGGCCCTGCTCTGTTACAAAACATGCCTACTTGCTAGTTCACGGAACCTGGCAAGAATAGGGCTGACACTGCAAAAATGCAAATATTCCTAAGAAGTGTTAGACACGGGACACTTGTGTAAACACATTCCGAAGGGTGGTACCAAAACACCCTGATACCAAGTATGGTATAAAAACACTCCCGGAAGATAACAGGGACACACTGACCCCTCCTAAAGATAAGGTCAGGATGACAGCATGATGGAAAGAGATGTTTTGAGCAAACCAACACGTACAAAGTAAAGAGTGGTAACTAAGCATGTCAGAGGGGCAATATGTAACTTGTTTGTATCAGTGTATAAAAGAGGGGTCTCAGGAGAGGTGTCTTTGCCTGGCCGAGGGCAGAACAGAAAGTCCTACCATTCACTGAGCTGAGTCCATTGTAATAGGCATGCACGTCTTAGTATCCCCGTAGAATCTGCTGGGTGCTATTACTATGCTTCATCAACAATAAACCTGGCCAAGTGCCTTTGCTACTGAACGGAGTCTGTGATCCTCGGACAGTTCGATTGGAGCCTGCTGTACAGGCTATCTGGCCAGTACAGCACACAGAGAGAACACAGACACAGCTAACAACTGACAACAAAGACAAGTGCATCCTTCCTCCTTGGATAAATACTGGAAGGGTGCTAAATGTGTTAGGTACTAAAGAACTGATCATCATAAGTAAATGTAATAAGAAATCTCAGTGATTTGCACTGTTCCTTGGTATAACTGCTGAGTCTCAACCATAGTCATTGACAACAGCTTGCAAGACTACATTGGTTTGTTTAGTAAATACCTAGAATATTGGTTGTGTCTACACTTGAGTGGTGTGAACTGTTGATAATATACTAATTTGGTTCTGGGTGAATTAATAAATTGTTTATTTGTTAACAAAAACCAAGTGAATTGATTTGAGAAATACTGATCAAGTTAAAAGTTGACCAGAAAGGAACACAGTATTAAAATTAGTAAGCTAACACTTGGTGGACTCAATAATTAGGGGTTATCCTATTGGAGTCTGTGCTAATATTGGCTATTACACTTATCCATTTGACAAATACACCTCAGCAAATTCATAAAAATTGACCCCCTTTCTTTCTTACAGTGGGAAGAAAAACGAAACCCGTGACTACTGCAAGTCACTGACAGATGCTGCTTTATAGTGGAGACCAGAATGGCAGGGCTCAGCTTTACCAGCAGCTCAGATCCAGCCCAGAGTAGTCATGACTTAACCCTATTTTACAGATGGAGAAACTGAGGCAGAAAGGTTATAAGTGCCTTGAGCCAAACCATTGAGGAAGATGGTTTTGTAGCTAGGAATCCATGACTTATCTCTAACGGCTGTGGGAATTGAGTTCTGTGGTTTCCATCATGTTCCCTCAAGGCAGAGGTCACCAGCACACAAACCGCCACCACCACTGGCATCATTGTTGGCTGAAGATGAGTGAGATATTCACAATAAAAAGTTAAATTTGAACATTTTTGTTTCATTATCAATGCAAAAAAGTCTATTTCACTGAAATATTTTGTTCAAAAATGGCCCTGTTTCCTGTTAAAGTGAGCCCATTTGCAGGCAAAGATAGTCCCATTCCAAGCAAAAAGAGTCTTGAGAATTCACCTGAAATCTGGCATATTGGATGTTTGCATGTTTCCAGTGGGATAGTAGTAATTTCATCACATTTTTCAGGAACGAGGAATTTGAAGGGTCCAAAGTGCAAAAAATGTTGAAATTTCAACATACATTTCTTCCCACTGGTTCACACAGGTCAGCTTTTGACAATCACATTACCTAAAGTTGAATGAGCATGGAGATTAAACTATCCTCTCACCCCTCACGATGGACTGCAGGTCCAGGTGAGGAATCTGGCACTACCACTGCCCATGCTGTCTCTGCACTGTGGGTAAATGGAGGACTCCTAGGGCTGATAGTCTAGCTCCTTTCGTCAGCAGTATGTTCACTAAACAGTAGGAAGGAGGTCACATGGACAGCATTCTGACCTGGGAGACCAAGGTTCAATTCTTCGCTCCACCATGGATGTCTTGTGTGAGCTTGGGCAAGACCTAACACCAATATGAGCAGAGAAACTTAGTGATATATTCTTAGAATTTAAGGCTATGAGAGACTATTAGATCATCTAGTCTGACCAACTATGTATCGCAGGCCCTTAAATTTCACCCAGTTACCAATGTATTGAGCTCAGTAATTTGTGCTTCACTAAATTATGTAGCAGGGCCACGATGTTACTCATTTGGCTGACTAAACAAGTTGCCAGGCAATGGAGAATTGGACCAAGATTTCAGTCTGGCAAACTGGTGAACTGTCTGAAAAAGCCAGGCATCACTTGCTGAGTATGTGCCCTTTACTATTTGTTTCCAAGCAGGAAGGAAGGGGAGATTGTTCCTAGGGAGTGCAGCATGAACACACATACTCCATAGAACTTTTAAATTAACTTAAAAGGTTAAACAGGCTAATTCAGACGAATTCACGTTGCCCTGACAACATTTTTTAAGCTACAGAGGAAACTGATACAGGCAAACAGCCTGAGAAGACTAAAGGGACACAGTTTAAAATCAGGACATCTAAGAGGAATATAGATAAAACCAATAAAACAAGAAGGCAATATACATACAAAAACAACAGACGCTGAATCGAATTCAGGTCTGGGTTACAGCCTGTGCAACCCAACTCACGTTAATGTAGTTGTACAGTGAATGTAGAAATCAGTCTCAATCTGACCTATTAAGTAAAATATTCTTCTCTTGCACTGAGGATTTGGACCCCAAAATTCAGGTTTTTCTACCTACAAAGCATTTAACTGGTTCATGGAGGGAGAATAGAGAAGACAATCATTAACTTCAGTGCTGGCCACTTTGGAGTATAAGCTCTTAATGGTGGGGGGACGCTCTCATTACATGTTTGTACATTACCTAGCACGAGGCCCTGATCTTGGCTGGGATCTCTTGGTATTACTAAAATACAAATAAATAATAATAAAAGGTGAGGAAGGCTCAGTCTGGTAGTGCTGAACACAAGACTGCACGATAGGAACTCCCGAGACTTATTACTACTGATAATACTTAATATGAATATAGTGGAAAACCCTGAAAACCTTCAACAAATTCCCCTAATAATGGCCCTGATGCTGACTGCACCTATATGGCCCCCATCACCCTAGTATTTGCACACCACACCATCTTTAGTGTATACATCCTCACAATAACCCTGTGACGGAGATCAGTGCTATTCTTCCCAGTTGACAGATGGGGAATGGAGAGACTGTGACCTGCCGAAGGTCACACAAAAGGCTGTGGTGGGGCAGAGAACTGAAAGGGGTTCTTGTGAGTTCTAGGTTACCCCTCTAACCACTGGACCTTCCTTTCTCTGACTGCTTCTGTGGCCAAGGGAATTTGAAGGGTCCAAAGTGCAGAAAATGTTGTTGAAATGTCAACATACATTTCTTCCCACTGATTCACACAGCTCAGTTCTTGTCAATCACAGCACATGAAGTTGAATGGACATGGAGATTAAACTATCCTCTCACCACTCACCATGGTCTGCAGGTTGAGGTAAGAATTAATCCTCTGTATTAATCCTTCTGCCTCAGTTTCCTTATTTCTAAATTGTTTTTAGCAATAGCCCCTGTAAGCATCTACCTCCAGAAGGCCTTGTTTAGGCTGATTAACACTCTACAGAGATCTGGAGAAGGGCCATACTCTCTGCTGGTGTAATTAATTCCACCTAAGGCAGTGAAGTGAAACCTGAGGAGAATTTGACCCAGAAAGTACTAAATATTATTTTCCTAGTAAAAATGGAATGTATTTTAGTGTAAATATGTGTTGTTTTCTGAGTAAAAAGAGGCAGTGTTCAGCCGCCTGTGGCAGCCAGCACAAGAGCCCCTGCGTTACTTAACCCCCGCATAGGATAAATGCAAGCAGCCTTTTCCCCTGGGCACTAGGAGAGGACTTTGTTGCTAGCCACACATCGGACAACATAGAGTGATGAGAGGCCATGGAACCTGTGTTTACACATATCCGATGGCCCAACCACACTGTCCAGGCAGTGCCATGAGGTCCCCAGTCCATAAGCTGGAGAAATGGCCTCTGGTACAGCTGCAGTGCAGCCCCCCCTGCCTGGCCTTCTTTTGGAAATGGTTCACTTGCTCAAAGCTGGATTGCTTTGATGTGGGGCTGGGGGGAGGGTGGATTGCAGCCAGGGTGAATGTGGGAAGAATGTAAAATCTTGCCTACCCCAGGGCTTTGCCCAGTTACTGCCGTTGGTGACCAGCCACCATTGTCACTGGACCAGCGCAAACCCTAGTGTAGGCAAAGCCACTATAAACCCTGATTTGCACCAGTGCGTTTTAATCCTGTTTCAAGCAGAGGAAACCTGCACCAATGCAATTTGCCGTTATGGCAGCCTGCCCTGTCTACGCTAAGGGTTTTTCACTGGTGCAGTAATGCGTATGACTGAAATCCCCAGGGTAGACAATGCCTAGGCTAATCAGAGAAAGAAATGGTATCACATTCTACCATTCTCTTTAATAACTATTGCATTATTGCATTCCCTTGGCCAAATAGTATTTTCTGTCCACTTTTTGAAAACATATTATGTACAAGCCTTAGGTATTGCTAAGGGCTGCTCTACATTAGAAAAGGTGCACAGGAGTAACTCCATTGATCTGGTGACAACACTGCGAACACCTAGTATAGATGCACTTAACCTGGTTTAAACCTCACTTAGCTTAAGTGAGTAAATTACCTAATCAAGCTAAACCATTTTAACATAGACCAATCCTCAGAGATGCAAATATTTAATATTGAATATTTAAACTGCAATACCAATAAGCTAACTTTGCAAACAAACCAAGTTCTTGTCGGTATTACCATGGTTTTGCTATGGCTGTCACTGAAGGGCATTGGGTGACACATTGGTTAAAGAGGAAACTGAAAGCAATCCATTTCTGGTAACCTCGACACCAAGCTGCAGCCATTAACCTGAGAGAAGCATGGCCATGACAGTGGTGCTCCCATCCAGTCCTGTTCCAGTGTGTTAGGGCCACTCACTGACAGTATATTCTCCTCTCTCATTTGCATCTCACTCTGCCTGAAGGGTGTGGCCAGAGCAGATAACAAGATGATGATTGAAAGGCAGCTTACATGTGTGGACCACTCCTCTGATCCCCGTAGGGCCCCTAGGTTGGGCTTGGTCTTGTGCTCCAGGCAGAACAGGTAGCTCTGATGAGAACAGGAGTGCATTGATGGCAGAAGGTGGATTGCACAGGCAGTGTTCAGCATTCCCATATGGTTTGGGAAAGGGGGCATCCAAGGAATGACAAGTGGGGGACTCTTGTCCACAGGGATGAGCCTGTAGTCTGCTGGGTTGGGTGGTGCCCAGAGGTTTCTGAAGGCTCTCTACACTAAGGTGAATTTCACCTTAAACATGCAAAGTACTGTTATTTATTATTTTATTTAAGGTCAGATTTGGAAAAGCACCTCAACTAACTCTATGGAACTTGTGCTGCTAAATCATTTAGAGGCTTATGGAAATCCACACCCTTTATTTTATTATCTTTTTTAAAATCCATAAATTGACCTTATGTAAAAGTGCTGCAGATTGCAGATGTTATAACAAGAGGTGATGCTGGGAGGTGTTTACTTTCTGGAGTGGATGAATGACTCTGCCTGTACGTAGATTAGAGGAAGGAGCTGCTGCATTAAATAAGAGGGACTAGGAGATCTTTTCTGTTCTGCTGACACCCATTTTATTATTGAATCATACCTGCAATGGGAGTATAAGTGAGAGCATAACTGGTAATTAGCAGAAATGTATATATTTGGAGGTGATTCTGTGCATGGCTGAGTATGAATGGGCTGATTACGAGTGGGTGTAACTCCATGTAAAGGGACTGAATGAGTAAAGCAAAGGCAACAATGATTAGCTGTCACAGAAGAGAAGTTGTCTCCTACTCTGCTAAAGATATTCTGTACTTAATAGTTCATTGGCTGAATGCAATGAGTTGATATTGCAGCTGCCAGAAATATTCATTCACATAAGTAGTTAACCTTAAAAGTTTAAATAAAATGGAAATGCTTCCTATTAGAGTTCTCAGATCTGTTGCTCAGCTGGTGTAGATCAGCATAGTTCCTTTAACTTTGCTGAGGCTTCTCTGATTTACCTCAGCTGATGATTTGGCCCCTCATTTCCCTGCCTGTATTGTAAAGTCATTGGAAGGAGGCTCTAGAATTCTTCCTTCTCCACCAGAAGAATTGAACTGGGATCTGTAACAGCAGCCATGGGGATCAGTGGATACTGAGCTTTGTCATGTGACAGAGATATTAACCTTTTATGACCCAGACCCATGTCAGGTAGCTGGAATCAGGAAATAAAAACCTATCTCTTGGCAGAACTCCTTGATTACACGGCCATTTTCGAGATCCTTCAGTCACTGGTTTCAGAGTGACAGCCGTGTTAGTCTGTATTCGCAAAAAAGAAAAGGAGTACTTGTGGCACCTTATTATAAATAAGTAGCCACATGTGGCACTCAGATGCATGCCTACAACTTCAGTAGGAGTCATGCACAACTGGGCCTAGCAAATTAACTCTCACAGTCTCCATGTAAGTTAGATAGCTGATATCATCTCCCCTTTACAGATGGGGTAACTGAGGCAGAGAGGATAAAGCCATAGAGGAAAGTTTCTAATTGTCAAATCACTAGGCAATAGGTCAGATCTTCAACTTCAGTGGAGCAATATTGATTTAAACCAGCTACAGTTCTGGTCCATGTCTCTCTGTCCCTGGTCTTGTCTGGTGGGCAGTAGCACATGTGGTAACCAAATCTGGGTCTCTAAACTCCGTGTGAAAACATGTGGCTACGCAGCATGTCTGACTGCACATCCCTCCGGGGGACTCTGGTGTGTGAGGGCAGGAAAGGAGGTTGGTCCTCTTTTAATTGTATGGAACAAACCAAAGAATTAAACTGAACACATATTATGGAAATTACCAAAATTACACCCACAAAGAGGGGCTAGACCAGTGGTGCTCAAACTTTTGTGCGGGTGACCCCTTTCACAAAGCAAGCCTCTGATAGTGACCCCCCCCCTTATAAATTAAAAACACTTTTTAATATTTCACACTGTTATAAATGATGGTGTTGAAGTGGAGTTTGGGGTGGAGGCTGACAGCTCACAACCCCCCACATACTAACCTCGCGACCCCCTGAAGGGCCACGACCCCCAGTTTGAGAACCCCTGGGATAGACACTGAACAGAAGCAGTACTCTGCCAGTCCCTAATGCCACAATGGTGGCTAGTGATGTACGAAGCTAGAGAGGCATGTAGTCACTGTGATACCACTGCTTGTACTCGACGGATGGCACATGGACATGATAACATGCAGGTGGCTGTGGGGGCAGGAGACTCTGATATGCGTGTCTGGCACCAGTATCATGACTCATGGCCTGCATGTGTGTGGCAGTGCAGTGACAGTCTGTCAGGGCTGGCATCGTGGTTCTGCCACGACTATAGACACTTCCATATACTTGTCTCCATCTTATGGTCAATATATGTATCTGTACTGCTAAGACTGAGTCAGCGATAAGGGGCTGGGCCCTTTAAAGGGCAGTATGCAACCCTATAAAGCACAGCACCCCGTTTGTATGCCCTTCGACTTCTTTGTGCCCATAAGCCACAATGATGGGCACTCTAAAAATAGACAGTCAGCTGGTCTCTGATTAGACTCCAGTGAGTGGCTTAAGAGTGATACCAGAAGGCGGGTGTTGCTGTGATCTAGTGGAAGGGATATAGCATTGGACTTATATCTCTATCGTCTGTTTGCATATATTTATGTCTTTGCCTTTACCTTTTTTATCCTGTTATGTGCATTTTAAGCCCTCTAAGCCCTGTAATTATTTTTCTACTCATCACCTTTATTTTCTGATTCCTTTTGAAAACAAATACTCCTTGGCTCCTGAAACATGCAATCGTGTTCTGCTTTGCTTAACCCAGGGGTTTTGAGGCTTTTCTAGACTGTGGAACCCTTCTGAAGGGAGCAGTGCTCTCCTAGATACTTCCCCTCCCAATGCCACTCCCACGCCTTCACTGCAGCAACTGTGAGAGAGTGATATATGGTCACGTGAGAGAGTAATATATGGACCCTGCTAATAAGACAAAAATAAATTCATTTTGATCCTACTTGCTTCCCTCCTCCCTCTGGCTGCCATTCTGTATCTGCCCCATTTGTTTATTATTATTTCCTATCCCTGGGCATAGGTCTTCCTACCTGGACTAGGAAATCCTAGCAGAGCCTTGGCCTGGCACACAATAGAGAGAAATGATCATTGCTTGAAGACTGACAGAGATCTCATTTTAGAAGGCGCTCTGCTCACCCTCTGCAGGTGCTGGTCCATGGGCCACTGCCCTTCCCTTTCAAATCTCCAGTCAAATTGGCTTGTGGACCACTTGCCATGCTGATGGCCCAAACCTGTGATTCAGTCCTCTCACAACCCACTTCAAGTATCCCGTTACACCAGGTCCTGTCCCACACAGTACACAGGCTTGGCACACTCCTCCAATGCCCCATTTCTGTGCAGCAGCTGGTAACAGTTAGTTGCTTTTTCCATTGGCACGTGAGCCATTCAGGGAAAGGAAGACCAGTTTCCCACCTGCGGATTTAAAAGTCCAAACACAGATTAATTCCTTGAGTGACAGGAGCAGCAGCCGCAACACAAGCATCTAAGCAAGTGGAGTGACTTTGGATGGCAACAGCAGCAGCTGTCTGTTTCTGGGGTGATGCCACTTTTCCAGTGCAATGGGGAAACGTATTTATACAAGAAGATCGTTCTATACCAAATCCATACAAGGACATGGCCCATGTGTCCATGAAGGCAAAGGGCACCCACTGTCCTGCTGCCCTCAGAATTGTCTATCTACGCCCACTTGGGTTCTGTGATCCAGAAATCAGGTCATTCAGCCTTAATGCAGATTTTCAATTGCTTTTTCACCTTTTTTTTTTCTCATTATAAACTGGATGCTAAATTATTTTATTCAGAAATTTCATTAAGCAAACATGGTCCAAATTCAGCACTCGACTAGAAAGATTTCATTCCCCTGAACTCAAGGGAGTGGTGAGATTAATGCCAGTAATAAATTTGGCCAGGGAGGGTTACACACTCTAGTGCTGTTTTGTAGTTTTCCTTTCCACTCCATGGCTGGGTAAAAGAGCCAGCCTATTTGACTTTGTGCCTCACGTGGGGAAAACTGATGGGGCCCCTTACAGAGGTTTTGTCAGGAAGCAACAAAGATTCCCCCCTCAACTCAGAGAAGAGGGATCAAAAAGGCAATTGGATTCAAGTGAGGCCAAAAAGATGGGGTCATAATAAGCGTCAAAGGTGCCAAAGGAGAGGGCCAGTGGGGCACACCAAGCAAAGAACCCCAGATATAAAGAAGCCAGCCACGTATCCCAGAGAGCACCTGAGCACAGAGGACAAACAATGGATAAACTGGAATGGGGGGTAGGTGATAGGGTAGAAATGAGAGAACCAGAAGCAGCTGCTGAGCAGAAAATCTCAGATGGAAAAGAGCCTGACTGACTGTCCTGAGACTGAAATCCTTATTTTATACCCAGAACTTATACAGTATGGAAAGCAGCAGTGCAAACTTCCTCCCTGTTGTCCCACCAAATAGCCTTGACCTAGGCGGGAAAGGGCCACCTCTCTGGGGCAGAGGTTTGTTCTCTAACTTATTATTAATTATAATTTACCAGCATTCTAGGCAGCTCACAATACAGATGATTAGCACATGGTCCGGTGCCCTGAAGAGCTTAGACTTTAGTTTCATGCATGATGTAACAAAGGAGCAACAATGCAGTGGGTAGGGGTGGAGGAGGAAAGAGTAGTCATGGTAACAAGATTATGTGGTTACTCCATAGGGCCTGATTCACACTCTCTTGAAGTCATGTGCACAGCAGGGTTGAATTTTTCTTTTTATTATTCCGAATATAGAAGATAAATGTCCAATAACCTTAGACTGTAGTGGCTGACTTACTTCTTGTGGGTGTCATAGTAGATGTTGGCCTTTAGGAGGGAAAAATATTAACTATATCTCTCAACTTGATTTTACCTGTTTCATAGAATCATAGAATCATAGAATATCAGGGTTGGAAGGGACCTCAGGAGGTCATCTAGTCCAACCCCCTGCTCAAAGCAGGACCAATCCCCAATCAAATCATCCCAGCCAGGGCTTTGTCAAGCCTGACCTTAAAAACTTCCAAGGAAGGAGAGTCTACCACCTCCCTAGGTAACGCATTCCGGTGTTTCACCACCCTCCTAGTGAAAAAGTTTTTCCTAATATCCAACCTAAACCTCCCCCACTGCAACTTGAGACCATTACTCCTTGTCCTGTCCTCTTCTACCACTGAGAATAGTCTAGAACCATCCTCTCTGGAACCACCTCTCAGGTAGTTGAAAGCAGCTATCAAATCCCCCCTCATTCTTCTCTTCCGTAGACTAAACATTCCCAGTTCCCTCAGCCTCTCCTCATAAGTCATGTGTTCCAGACCCCTAATCATTTTTGTTGCCCAAAAGATAGTTTCCTGAAGTTAATTTACAAATGTAGCCACAGGTGCCTGACCAAGACCAACAGCCAGGAGCAATGGACCAGCAGTAGCATAGAAGAACCAGATTGATAATAAAAAGGGAGCTGACAGAGAGAAATGAGTAGAGATGACTGAACTCTTGACACTTTTCTAATTACTCCACAATATCTAATCTAATACAGTCGCTTGTAACAGGTGAGGGACTGACACAATTAACTTCCATGTTTCCATTGGACTAGAATCTTGACATCTGGGGCACTCATTCATAACAGGGTCCTGAGCACAGGGAAAAGCAGATCTGTCCAGATATGAACTATGACCCTTTCATCAGTGGATACCAAAATGTCAGTGGTCTAATTTACAAATATTGAATTGATTTCTCCCGTGAGGTAGTTATAGGAGCTATGAAGCCTTCAATTTTGAAAAAATAAGATCATCTGAGGTTACTCCTTTTTATTATTATTGGTAAAGCCAAGAAACATTTTGAAAACATCTCAGGTGCTGACAGTCATCGCCATATTGACCCTTTGGGAGGGCTGCTATCAGCTAGACATTTACAGAGCTGCCTGTGATCAGAACCAAAAGTGCTGGAATGAAGTGAGAGATTCTGAACTCACACAGCCTGATACTCGACTGCTTTGCATCTTGCACGGTCATTTACTGGGCAAAGTGGCTGCAAAATGCTACCATCTGATTTCATAGCATTTTGGCAGGTGTTCAGTGACTATGAAAGATGTAAGGCAGTGAAGAATGAGGCCCTCTAGCTGGGGCTAGAAGGCCGGAGCCAGAGAGACTGTTCCAATGTGATATCCTGCCCACATTTTCAGATTAAAGAGATTCAGATAGTTTGAATACACATGTGAATTTCTGGATGCTTATCTGAATCCAACACAAATTCTGAACTTTTTGGATGTTTGTTCTCACCCATTGCTACTTAACAATTGTTCTTTTCACCCATGGATCTGTTTATCTCTCTGTAAAGCTGACATTTAAACATCCCCCCACAAACAAAGAAATAGGAGACAAATAAGCACATCTTAGTCAGGTTAAGTTAGGCTAATTAGAATGGCAAAAGGTGTTGCAGTTTAAGAATTAAAAAGTGAGCAAATAGTAAATAAACCTTTATTGATGTTTCTTCACTTGATTCCCTTGTAATAAGTCTCTTGGAAATCTGTTGTCACAGGGATCTGAATTTTTGGACCCTCATTTAGATCCTTTCCCTTGAAATGTGGTTATAGTCAGAAAACTGCATTAAAATGGCACCTAGGTGCTGTAAATACCCACTCGCACTGTGCTGCCTGACTCATATGTGCTGAGTTTAATGATAATTTTTTTCTCTTTCCTGTAGATGTGCCAGCTGTGTCCTACGCTGCTTTATGCATCTTCCACAGTATTGCCAGTTAACTTCTCATTTCACAAGCTTTCCAGTTGGTGATGTTTTAATAAGCAGAAGGAACATAGCTTGATTTTCAGGTATCAGGTTGAGCTTACAATGCCGGCAGCTAGAAAAACAACAACAACCCTGAATTGACTTGAAGATTGAGTGAATTTGGAAGGAAAATTGTGGAGGAGGAATAAATGCAGTCTACCAGGATGTCAGGTTTACGCTTTCCTGATAACGGCACTTTAAAGTGGTGTGACAAAGTCCCTCCTCTGACTCGGTGGATCCTGCGCTTATTAGTCTGAGCCAGAATCTCACTGGTTCCCAGTTCAGGAAAGCACTTAAGCATGTACTTAAACCTATCCCTATTCTAGACCGCACTCAAGCACCTGTTTAACATGGATCTTTCTGAATTGGGGCCCTAATGGCTGGCATCCTATCACACTGCTAATTACCTAAGTACATTTCTTAGATTCATAGATATTAAAGTCAGAAGGGACCATTATGATCATCTAGTCTGACCTCCGCACAATGCAGGCCACAGAATCTCACCCACCCACCTCTGCAATAAACCTCTCACCTATGTCTGAGCTATTGAAGTCCTCAAATCATGGTTTGAAGACTTCAAGGAGTAGAGAATCCTTCAGCAAGTGACCCATGGCCCATGCTACAGAGGAAGGCGAAAAACCTCCAGGGCCTCTGCCAATCTGCCCTGGAGGAAAATTCCTTCCTGACCCCAAATATGGCAATCAGCTGAACCTTGAACATATGGGCAAGACTCACCAGCCAGATACTCAGGAAAGAATGCTCTGTAGTAATTCAGATCCCACCCCATCTAACATCCCATCACAGGCCACTGGGCCTATTTACCGTGAATATTTAAAGATCAATTAATTGCCAAAATCATATTATCCCATCATACCATCTCCTCCATAAACTTATCGAGTTTAATCTTGAAGCCAGATAAGTCTTTTGCCCGCACTGCTTCCCTTGGAAGGCTATTCCAAAACTTCACTCCTCTGATGGTTAGAAACCTTCGTCTAATTTCATGTCTAAACTTCCTGATGACCAGTTTATATCCATTTGTTCTTGTGTCCACATTGGTACTGAGCTTAAATAATTCCTCTCCCTCTACGGTATTTATCCCTCTGATATATTTATAGAGAGCAATCATATCTCCCCTCAACCTTCTTTTGATTAAGCTAAACAAGCCAAGCTCCTTGAGTCTCCTTTCAAAAGACAGGTTTTCCATTCCTCGGATCATCCTAGTAGCCCTTCTCTGTACCTGTTCCAGTTTGAATTCATCCTTCTTAAACATGGGAGACAAGAACTGCACATAGTTTTCCAGGTGAGGTCTCACCAGTGCCTTCTAAAATGGTACTAAAACCTCCTTATCTCTACTGGAAATACCTTGCCTGATGCATCCCAAGACCTCATTAGCTTTTTTCACGGCGATATCACATTGGAGGCTCATAGTTATCCTGTGATCAACCAATACTCCAAGGTCCTTCTCCTCCTCCATTACTTCTAATTGTTGCGTCCCCAGCTTATAACTAAAATTCTTGTTATTAATCCCTAAATGCATGACCTTACACTTCTCACTATTAAATTTCATCCTATTACTATTACTCCAGTTTACAAGGTCACCCAGATCTTCCTGTATGATATCCCGGTCTCTCTCTAAATTGGCAATACCTCCCAGCTTTGTATCATCCGCAAACTTTATTAGAACACTCCCACTTTTTGTGCCGAAATCAGTAATTAAAAGATTAAATAAGATTGGCCCCAAAACCGATCCCTGAGGAACTCCACTGGTAACCTCCCTCCAATCTGACAGTTCACCTTTCAGTATGAACCGCTGTAGTCTCCCTGTTAGCCAATTCCTTATCCATTTTTCAATTTTCACATTGTTCCCCATCTTTTCCAATTTAACTAATAATTCCCCATGTGGCACAGCATCAAGTGCCTTACTGAAATCTAGGTAAATTAGATCCACTGCATTTCCTTTGTCTAAAAAATCTGTTACTTTCTCAAAGAAGGAATCAGGTTGGTTTAGCACGATCTACCTTTTGTAAAACCATGTTGTATTTTGTCCCATTTACCATTGACCTCAATGTCCTTAACTACTTTTTCCTTCAAAATTTTTTCCAAGACCTTGCATACTACAGATGTCAAACTAAGAGGCCTGTAGTTAACCCAGATCACTTTTTTTCCTTTTCTTAAAAATAGGAACTATGTTAGCAATTCTCCAATCATACAGTACAACCCCTGAGTTTACAGATTCATTAAAAATTCTTGCTAATGGGCTTCCAATTTCATGTGCCAATTCCTTTAATATTCTTGGATGAAGATTATCTGGGCCCCCCGATTTAGTCCCATTCAGCTGTTCGAGTTTCGCTTCTACCTCAGACATGGTAATATCTACCTCCATATCCTCATTCCCATTTGTCATGCTACCATTATCCCTAAGATCCTCATTAGCCTCATTAAAGACTGAGGCAAAGTATTGTTTAGATATTGGGCCATGCCTAGATTATCCTTAACCTCCATTCCATCCTCAGTGTTTAGTGGTCCCACTTCTTTCTTTGTTTTCTTCTTATTTATATGGCTATAGAACCATTTACTATTGGTTTTAATTCCCTTTGCAAGGTCCAACTGTACTTGACTTTAAGCCTGTCTCACTTTATCCCTACATGTTCTGACCTCAATAAGGTAGCTTTCCTTGCTGATCCCTCCCATCTTCCACTCCCTGTATGCTTTCTGCTTTTTCTTAATCACCTCTCTGAGATGCTTGATCATCCAGCTTGGTCTACAACTCCTGCCTATGAATTTTTTCCCCTTTCTTGGGATGCAGGCTTCCAACAGCTTCTGCAGCTATGACTTGAAGTAATCCCAGGCCTCCTCTGCCTTTAGATCCACAAGTTTTTCAGTCCAATCCACTTCCCTAACTAATTTCCTTAATTTTTGAAAGTCAGCCCTTTTGAAGTCAAAAACCCTAGTCACAGATTTATTTTTGTTTATCCTTCTGTTCAGTTTGAACTGCATTAGCTCATGATCACTTAAACCAAGATTGTCCCCTAGAATTGGAAGGGGTTTGAGGCAAGGACCATCTTTTTGTTTTGTGTTTGTATAGCACTTAGTATAGTGTGGTCCTGGTCCATGATTAGGCCTCGTAGGTTCTACCACAATACAAATAATAACAATACCTGAGCCATCATGTCCCTCTAAGTCATATTTAAATCAAGTGAGGTCTACTTTCTGCTTTAGTGTAGCCACACAGGGGGCCAGATCCAATAGGGTTACATCAGTGTAATTGAAAGCAAAGTGAACCAAGATCTCTAAAGGGTGTGTGCTTTATTAGCAAATACATACACCCTTATTGATGCACATCAGTTACCATATTTTCTATTGGAACAAAATGTGTAGCTAAATAGGGTAAAACCCACAGAGCATAGATATGGAATTTTTATAATCTTATTATACCGCAGTTGGATCCCAAAGAAAAAAATGACAATATGGAGTGCAACCTTGAACATCAAAAACAACTAAGCAAGCTGTCTGAAGGGAGTGGGTTAACTCCACGTGCTTGATTTTCTGTATCAAGCATTATTGTTAGTGGAGTACACTGCGCATGCTGCACACTTGTCTGGCATGACACCTTTTAAAAAAACAAACCCATGCACTAAAAGGCTAATCACAGATAGTCCCTGATTGGTTTTGATTACAAGGAACAATGCTGTGAAAAAAGTGAACCAAATTGTACACAGGTTATACAAAAGCTACAGGATATTTTTTTTAGAAAGTCGGCTTGATTATTAAATTTACCAGTACAGACACGAGCCTCTGTTTTCAGACAAGCTGGTAGCTGGGCCACAGCAATCATTATAAGGAATCTGAATTAGTGAATGCTGGTGATGAGCCTGTGAATAATTTTGATTCAGCAGAAAGTGGTTTACAGTATGCTTCTTCAGGTACACAATAAGGGCTGGCGGGGGGTGGGGGGGAGTTGCTGTTGTGACATTAATTATTGACCATATTCTTATGACATACTACAATTTAAGTTTGCCACTAGCAACATTCATTTAGCTGAATAATGTATTGGGAGTTGGTATATGAGAAATGAGTGCACAGAATATAGAGTAACAGCACAACCCAGTGGCTAATCAAAGAATAAGCTACAGTGCCTGCAAAATGTATCACATCTAAGTTCTCTTGGAGACATTGTGTTGTATTTTATTGAAAAGACTAGAAACAGGAGTGGGGAAGTTACTCACGGGTTGGACAGGATTAAGCAATCAGTATTCAAACCCCCTCCTTCACTTCTTCCAAAAAACCTCTGAAAACCTGTTTCCTCAAGTTATTCTAGCTATAGACCACATACCACTGTGTCCTGTATTGTATCAGACCTGATTATGTCATTGTAGGCTTGATCCTACTATTGTTACTCACCTGTGTAATCTGTACTCACATGAGTAGTCACAATGAAATCGATGTTTTTACTAAGCTGGCTGACACCATGATATCCGAGGGCAAAAGGCCCTGGGGATACCCATGGGAGTAATGATTACTCATGGGAATAAATGTTGCAGGAGAGGGAACGTGGGTACAGCAGTTCCCCTGTGAGTTTAAGATTGCATGCTCTGGGGGAAAGGGATTCTGTCCTTTGTTTGGTATAGTTTACCTGTTCTGCAGTGCTGTGTACTCTTATAGCACTGCATAGAAAGAGAAGCATGGTTTGGGTATTACTGCACTGGAATCAGGATATAGGAATCATGTCCCACATCTGTCGGGGACTTTCTGTATGCCCTGGAACAAGTCACTTTGCTTTTCAGTGCTTCACTTCCCTGTAAAATGAGCATAAGAATACTGTAGATCTGCCTCACAGGAGGCGGGGTGGTGAGACTAAGTTCATTAATGTTTGGTTTAAAAGAAAAAGAAAAGTTTTGTGATCCTTGCATGGAAGGTTCTATAGACGTGCAGTGTACTATTTTCAATAGCAGTAAGAAGGAGAGACTTGAATTCATTGTGAGCAGCAAGTATTCACAAAGAGGCGTGGGAAATATGGACAACAACAGAAAACTGCCCTTACAATAATGTATTTCCGTTAGGCCAAATCGTGAGGCCCTTACTCATTTCTGTCTTGAGCCTTATGCAGGCAAAACACACACAGTGACTTCAATTAGAATATCAAGAGGTAAAAACTAAGGACCTGCTCCTGCCACCCTTATGCTGAGTAGTACCTTACTGTGCGATTGGTCCCACTGTCTTCATTGGGCTTGCCCAGTAAGGTCCCACTCCATGTGATAGGGGTTGAAGATTCCACCCCTGAGCAAGGTCCTCAGGATCTGACCCAATGGGGACTTTTCCAAAGTAAATTATTCCAGGCCTGTATGCAGGTACAGAGGGTCAGGAGGGCACAAAGAGTCTTCCCACCCACCCCACAATCCCTATGCCCCATGTGAGTAAGGGCCAGCTAAACCTGCAGTCCCTGAACTAGAGAGCACAGGGACCTCTCCCTCCCTACTGCCCCGAGGGTGCAAGTGCCCCAAAGGGGATGGGGAGAAGGCAAGGCTGTGTCTCCACTCCTTCAGGCAGCACAGAGGGGAGAAAGTTGAGCCCTAGGAAGGGCTATAGAAGGGCACTGCTCCATGAACTAGGGAGATCCAGGAAATATGCTGCCTCCTCGGGCTACTGCGGGAGTGTTACAGCTCCACCCACTGTGAAGGCTGTGCCTTAAAAGCACCGTCTCAGGGTACAGCTATACTTCTGGTAGCCAGGGTATAAATAGCAGGGTAGATGGAGAGGTACGGCTTAGGCAGGTAGAGTAGGGGGTCCTACACTCCTGAACCCCTAGGGTATTAACCGTACCCCGACTGTCTGCATGCCCAAGCGGTGCCTTCCGTGTCTGCACTGCTGTTTTTAGCAGATTAGTGTTCCACAGCGTGGGCCTTTCCTGCCGCAGAGAAAGGCTCTGGTGGGGAGGAGAGGTGCTGGCCTATGGGCCAAGCTTCCTGGCCATGCTATGTCTGCCATAAATAGGGACAATGAGGATGTGCAGGTTCTGGGTAGCACAATGGGGATAGGCAGATGACAGCGCACGGTATCTGTCACCTTTTCTCTTTCACTGCTGCCAGGACAGGCTGCCTTTATGCTCTTGATGTAGTGTGTCCAACTCTGGCAATTCTATCACAATATTTGATGCTTTCTTAAACACTCATCTGCTGGAATGAACCGTTTGCATGGGAATCCCAGCTTTCCTTGTAAAAGAAAGTAAGTTCCTCACCCTCATGATTATGGGGAAAAGATTGAAAACACGAACTGAGAGCACCCTAAAGGCTTAGGAAACCAGAAGGCAAATACCTAATCTATATATTTTTTTAAAAAATCTCCGGATTTTGGGGGGCCTGACTCATGATTTTTGAATGCTTGGAGTTGGCGATACTGTTTACGTTACAAAGAACTTGGCAGCCACTTGGCCAAAATCTACTGTTTGTGTCAATCCTCGCTGATCCCCATCATTCACAATCCAGTATCTTCCATGTGCCTGTCCTGAATCTTTGACTTTCCATTTGCTCTTCAGACTTTAATAATCCACAGGAACCTTAAAAGCACATGATGAAGGCTGAAGGCCTCTGGGCAGACAGCTGTACATTTCCCATTTCACCCTGTTCCTATTCATTCCATTTCAGTGACAACTATGCTCATTTTCTATTACAGTATTATTGTAAAAGTGACCCGGCCCTCTCTGTCCCCAAATACTAGCACATGGGAACAATAGATAAAAGAAGACAGTATCAATAAAAAATATACCTTTTTGTTTAGTGAACCTGCTCATTGCCACATTTACTGCTAGAGGGAGACATTAACACATATTGTGTCTAGATTTAAAAAGGGCTGGATAAATGTATTACCCACTAACATATGTAGCTAAACAAGCTACCAGTCAGCTTTTGCACCCTTACACTGATGTGAGTAAACACTCATTGAATAAGACACCATTTAATGTGAGCAGGAGTGCCAGAATCTTGGTCTATGGGATTAGGCTTTAGACTGTAAATCGTTCATCTGCAGGGATACTGAAGATGTTTTTCCTCCAGGTGCCCTAGTAAAGCAGGACTGGCAAACTTTAACAGACTTTTCACCATGCCCTCTGAAGCATCAAGTAATAACCACTGCTAAAAACAGAATATTAGACTAGTTTTCCCAATGTTGTGCTATGGACTTTAGAAATAGGAGTCTTCAACCATTCATGGAACATTCACCCACGGACACCTACATGCTGTAGACTCTTTGCATGGAACATTAATGGATAAATTGTGTTTTTAAGCAAATTGCTCAAATTTCTGAATGATATTTTATAAGATTTATCGTTTCTTAGCAGGAGGAATAGAAAGATAAAAATAAATATATTTACTTTCCATTATTTATGTTTTCCGAACACCTTTCACTCAGCATCATCCCATCCGACAATAGCAGACAAAAGCACTTTCTGAGAGCTCTAATGTATATCAGGGTGAGCTGCCACTACTACTGTGACAGATTTCTAAGTAAATCTGTTAGTATCAGTCAAATGAACCCTTGGTTATACGTGTACTACTAGGCCATACAGCAAGCAATCCTGCATGCCACAGACCTTTTACAAGACAGATTGAAATAAAGGCTCTTCCATAAATAACAAGCACCAAAACACCCTCCCAACACTGCAAGCATTTTTATGATAAGAACAAGAATCAGCAAGTTTTACTGTGGCTAATAAAAAAGCAAACAAACAATTTGCTAATGACCATTTGCCAAATGAAGAATAATAGCAAGCCGCCCCTGGGATAGTTTATCAATTAATAGAACTGTGTCTGTGTGGGACGGAGCCTATAGGCAGCCAGGCGACTGCTCCTGGGCCAGTTATGGGCCAGGTAACACAGGTGCATCAGGCCCTCAAGCAGTAGAAATGATGCATTGCCACCATGATGCTGGCAGGCCAAATGCCAGCTCTTGTCCAGGCTGCAGGCATTAGATAAGAACTGACAACTGGAGACCAGACCAGGTCACCTGTTGGTTTTCTCAAAATAGGTATTAGCCTTATAAGAATGTATCTGGCGTTTAGACTTTATGAAATGCTTGTTTGTTGCAGCATATATTAATCTTACTTATAAATAGCTATATCCCATCTTATAAGGTAATATTTGAGTGTTTGCCCTGTAACTGTAAACACTCACAGTAAGGAGAGAAACATTACCAAGTGTGAAATACTAGGGACATTTCTAGTCCGCTTTATGTATTTAGGTTCTTATACTATGCCCATCATTGGTATCTCTCATTGCCTGAGCATGCCCACTGGGTCTGTGCACAGCACAAATCCAAATGGTTTTTTTCCAGTCTATCAGCTGAGCAGCAGATATTATCTGCTACTTCCGCTGCTACCCACCAGAAGCCAAAAAGCAAGGACTAGGATTTGTCCCTCCTGGGCTGTTGACATTGAGGGATTTTTCCACACAGTTCAGTAACGTTTTATTCCATTTTCCCATGAACTTAGTCCTTTAACTTCACCTTTGATACCTTACTGAGGAGTGGGACCATTGAACAGTGTCTCTTCTCTTCCTTATTAAACTGTGATGATCTTTTGTGTTTAACTGCCAATGGTGAATCCTAAATTTTCACTTCCTGTATATTATCTCCACATGTTATTGTGGCTTATAAATGACCTGCAATGTATGAAATATATAGGATAAAGGAAATCTGTCTCTAAGTCATATGGATTGCAGCACAGGGCATTGAAAATCCTATGCCTTGGGGGTGAGAACAATTGTACTGTCTTCCCTAACTGAGTAGTCCCATTGCAGAAATCAATGTGTGAAAAGTGTCTTTACATACAGTTCTTCTCATTCATTGGTCTTTATTCTGTTATTACAGCCCATTTTCAGTCTTTCTTATTTGCAATATGCCAGCCCACCATTGCTACTTCATCACAAGATTTCCTTCATCTTGGTATGATCTATTATTTGTAGTTCTTATCACTTCAGGCAATATCAAGTCTGTATCTTTGGGTGCTTCTCTGTCCAGCTTTTAGCTTCTGTCAGGGCCAATCAGAGGAGGGGCCAGGAGGGCCATTTGGCCTGGGCTTCAAGCTCAAAGGGGGCCTCAAATTTAGACACTTGTTAATTTTTTTGCATTTGATAAGTTTCACAACTTGTTTTTATGCGCATCCCTATCGAACCAAAATGTGACACACTCTCTCAGCTTAGTGCTGCAAATTTAAGCAAATAAGAGATGTGATTTGGTAAAAGACATAATTTTTTTGTTAACTGATATAGATTTTGTCATATTAAAGAGTTTAAAATGTTCATAAATATTAATAAAAATATATCGGTTCTGATGGCACAAGATTAGACCATGATGAACATGTCCTCTCAGATCAGCTGATTATATAAACAAACCACTACTAGTGGCTGATGCTGGATCAAGTGCATGTTGAAAGGCAGAGAATTGTTACATTTTAGTGTCTTTATAGTTTTATGTCTAGTTGACTAAGGAATTATTTATGTGTGAGAATTCCTCATTATTATCTTCATATGGTACCTAAAAGAGGTGACTGGTTGGTTGGTTGAGCCCTAGCTTGGTAGCTTGGCCATCATCATCACGAGTTTATTGAGCTATGTGGGTCATTCATACAAATAACAATTCTTGGTGAGATTCGAAATGCCAAGTATTTTTCAATCATTGTTGATGCCACTCCAGATTGTTTTCACATGGAACAGACTACTATGGCTATTCGATATGTTAAGATTGTAGACAGCTCAAAATTTTCAGTTGAAGAAAGGTTTATTTTGTTTGATCATTTCACAAGAAAAACTGGAAAAGAAATTGCTGCTTGAGTACTAGCAATTCTAGAAAGTTTTAAGTTACATTTTCAAGTCTGCATTGGTCAAGCCATGACAATCGATCTCATATGGCTGGAAAGTACAAAGGTGTACAAGCAGTTCTGCTAGAGCATAATTCAAACTATATTTTCTCCGGCTGTGGAAACCACACACTAAACCTTGTAGGTGTTGACTGTGCTGAATCATGCAATTACTTACTTTGGAACTGTTCAGCAAATGTACAATCTCTTCAGTAGCAGTCCAGAAAGGTGGGAAATTCTGAAGCAATATCTTCCTGTTTCACTGCATGGGATGTCCAAAACTAGATGGTCTGCACAGATTGATGGTGTTCAACCAGTTGCACAGCATCTGAATTCAGTGAGAAAGGCTTTAAATGAGCTTGAATCTCTCAATTTCACTGCACAGGCTTGAACTGAACTTCAGTCTATTCAGAAACACATGTCCAAATTTGAATGCATTCTGATGTCATCTTTGTGGATGAAGCTACTTACAATGATCCACCAAACTAATCTGGTAATTGAAGCATGCAATGCTACACTTGATGTTGAGAGGGATAACATTGAAAGTCTCATCAATGACATTCAACAGATTTGTGAACAATGGGATGCGATCCTGTCTGAGTCCAAATTAGTAGCACAGAACATTGGCATTTCATCTGAGTTCTCCACCAATCGCAACTTACCTTCTGAATCCGATGCTTAGCAGCATTTTAGGGTCAGTGTCTTCCTTGTCATCATTGACTCTATTCAATCAGGTCTTACACGTCCATTTGAGTCACTGTGTCTAATTTGTACCCTTTTTGGGTTTCTTTGGCAGTTCAACAGACTGAGGAATGAAGATCTACTTTCTGCAGCTGAACAATTTCAGCAACAGTACAACAAAGAAATCTCAAACGATCTCGGTGACGAGGTCATCTTCCTCAAATGAATGTATTCCACAAACTTCAAATTGGATTGCAAGCCAAAGAAATTGCTTCAAGAAATACTCGATCTTGGACTGTCGGGGGTGTTTCCTAATATCACAATTGCATTGCATATTTTTGTCAGTTTGCCCGCATCAGTGGCTTCAGGTGAACACACCTTCAACATGTTGAAGCAGGTAAAGAACTATCACCGTTTAACTATGGAACAAGAGCATTTGAATGGGCTCGCCATGCTTAATATCAACTGTGACATTGCACAAAAGCTAGATTTTTCCTCAATAATTAGTGCATTTGCACAGAAAAAGGCTAGAAAAGCATTTGTTAAATAAAAAAAATATTAAAATTATGTCTCACTCTTTTTCTGGTGCATTATTTTGTTTTCATGTGTTGGCTTTTTTTATTTTTATTATAGCTAGGGCCCTCAAAAGCTGGAAGTGGCCCAGGCCTCTCTGGACCTCTGAAAGGGCCTGGCTTTTACTAAATCTTCTTCAGGAGTGCTATGATATCCTGGCAATCATAGGTTTCAGAACCCTTTCATGTTTTAGGTAGAGAAGGCACTTGCTCCTCACAATGCCATTCAGCCTTTCAGAAATCATCCATCCAACCTTGATTCTTAGCTTCTATCTATATTCCTTGTGCCAAACAATAGACATCAGTTAGCACAGGAAGAAACAGTGCTTAATTCCATTTCTTTCTCATCCAATATGAACTTTTCTTTTTCCACAAATATATTACGATCAATGTGTGTCTTTTGCATACAGCTCCTGAGTTGATGTGCTTCAGGGCTTTTAATGGCCTCAGCAGGGATAAAATATGTCATCTGCAAATGGCTTGGACTGGTCTTGATGACCTTTCCTTCCTCACGGAGAAGGTGAAGAATTCCAATAAAATGACGTCCTTTTTGTTGAATTTCCTGCTTCAACTTGATCTTTTCACTCTCCTTGAAAGCAAAGTGAGCAAGTACTTGGGGACTATGTAATTCACTTTATAACTGAGACAATAGACCATAAAAGCTCCTGGAGAGCAATTAAATCTATTGAGTCAATGAGGCAGTTGTGCATTTCCACTAAGTCCAAGTAGTAAAATATATTTATGAAATTTTTATCTTTAGTGGCAGCAAAATGCATCACTGTAGAGGGGATTTAAGTCTGGATGTATAATTCACTTTCCTGGCAGTTTGCATAGTTCCTTATGGAAGAGAGAGTACATCACATTACTTTTTGGGTACTGGAGGGAGCTGTGTCCTGTCATAGGGTGGTGAAGGCAAAGTTAAAAATACATAGCAAAAGAAAAAACTGCAGGGGAATACAAGAAATCCTCCCGTCTCAACCAAAGAGTCAGTACAGCTGCTATGAGGAATATCTGCCTTCCCTTTTTTCAAGCTTAGCAGAGGGACCAAGAAATGATTAGCCCTGGAGCCAGATCTACCTTCTCCATCCTAAAGGGGGGTCCTTCCAGATCATGTTGAGAACCATTGGTGCAGTGTCAGGAAAGCTTGGACTGATGATGACTTATCTATACCACTGAGGCTGGTTAAATACATTTTTCTACCATAGTGTCCATGACAGAGTTGGTGCGCTAAGATAGATGTCAGGCCCATTTGCCATGATTATTGCAGTGAAATGATTCATAAGCAGCCTTACTGGTACCTGTTCAGTGGTTAAATAAAAAGGAAAGATTTTGTGTGTGTGTGTTCAGGCACTGGATTAGGACTCAGGATATTTGGATTCATTTTCTGGCTTTGTCACAGGCTTCCTGTAGGACCCTGAGCAAGCCATTGAATCTCTTTGTGCATCAATCCCCCATCTGTAAAATAGAGATAATAATGCTTCTTTTCTCCCTATTTTGTATATCTTGTTTATAGGAAGGCTTTAGGGCATGGACTGTCTCTTACTGGCCTCAATTCTGGAAAGCATCCCTATTCAGGATAGGTACATACACACATGCTTTAAGTTAAGCACATGCTTAAGTGCTTTCCTTGAATTATAATTATGTGTACGTACAAAATTTAGCACAATAGGGCCCCATTGCTTCTACCCTGATGTACCTACAAACCAGACAGACACCTCTGTGTTGGTGTAATCACCTATGCTCTTTATTCACAGTTTACTTTCGTACCACCTTGTAGCTCCAAACAGCTTCAGTCTTACAGCCTCAGAGACTGCTACAGCCAGCAAGGAAGAGTGAACAAACACTCCCTCTCTCTCTAGCTACCTTCCTGACAGCCTTTATGTAGCCCCTGGCTAACGAGACCGGCAGCTGTTCCCCATTTGCCACTCAGGTCTGGGCTTACTTAGCCAGCTCCAATTCCCCTTTCTCAATTGGAGTGAGTATGACAGAGGTCTGGCTTGGAGTTTCTTAGCCAGCACCCTGTCACAGGCCCAAATGCATATCAAAATACAAGTAAATAATAATCAATTGAATTGCATGTTCCAGAACTCTCCATTTAACATCTTTCACCAGCAATAAATTCAGTAAAACAAATTTAAGTACTCCAAAACCCACTTAATAGACTAATAACCTACAAGAAGTTAAGTAAACAAAGACATTTGTTATTTCAGCATGCATAAAATAACCTATACTTATAATTACATGCCTTATAAATATCTTATTTAGATTGTAAGCTTTTTGGTGTAGGGACTATCTTTTTGTTCTGTCTTTGTACAATACCTAGCTCAATTGGTGTCCTGGACAGTGACTAGGCCTTTTAGGTACTATGGTAATACAAATGATCGTAATGATAACGCTACTAGCTGCTTCTTTCAGTGGTGGTTTAGTTTTATAAAATTCTTCTAATTGAAAAATTGTCAATCCATTAAGATATCATAGTGGGTTATACTTTCTTGTAACAAGTTTCAAATGGCAGCAAATGTGTACACCCAAGTTATAAAAATGGGGTTTATAATAGCAATGTTGATAGACTGTTACCACTAACAGCACCAGCCGGGCCCTACTGTAACGTAGTGCCCCACAAAAATGACATACAGAGAGGCACCAAAGATAACATGAAAGTTCTCAGCACTTGCAGTGTTGGTGGTGATTTTTTTTTTTTTAATTTTATTTTAGTGTTACCTCAATGACCCAAAAGAGTCTGATTTTTCTTAGGATTTTTTTTTTTTTGGCCTGAAGTTGTTGGAGTTTTTATCTAACAGATTTTAATTTTTATATTTCCCCTTAACTGTCAGAGGGAAACTACAATTTAAATACCAGTTTTACAACACTTGTAGCAAAATGAAGAGAGACTATAACTTCCTTTCATGAGGTCAGACTTTCTTTTTTAAAAATAAAACAGAATGTGGGCATTTTACAGCCTTTTACAACGTGTTTCTGCCTTTTCAAATCCTGGAAATGCTGAGCACCTGCAACTCCAACTGAAATAAGAAGCGATAGAGCTGCTTAGCATTTTGAAGGATTTTGCCCATGTTCAGCAGGTCCTACTAAAGCCTACTTAAGACTGACTAATAGGACGGTACTAAATTAATGGATGCTCATGAACAAGATCACCTGTCGTCAAGCTTGATAGCTCATCCCAGTTCAGTGGAACATGTGCCAAACAATCAATCTCATCAAGAAATCAGTAAGCCATTACTCATATGAACAGCCCTTATGTGCATAATTCTGCTAACTTCATTAGGGTTACTTGTACTGGCTATTCATGTGCATAAGGACTTGTGGGATCCGGCTCTTAAATGTTGTCCTCTTTTGGATAAGATATAAAGCTTCTGCAAGTAAAAAAAAACATCCTTAGAACTCAAAATGTCCTAGTTCTAGAGAATGCATAATGTCTCCTTCTCAATTTCTGAATTATGCAGAGCTGAAGATATCTCAAGTAGTCACCGATAAGCAAATCAAAAGCTGGCAAATAGAGCTTCTGCTCTTCTGCTTCTAAAAAGTGCTTTACTTTCATTAATAATAAAATAAACAACTAAGTGAAAATGATGAGTAAAACAACTTGGCTGCACATATGAGTACAAAACAATATCAATATTCCACATCCAAGGTGTTAGTAGGAAAAGAACATGGATGCTCATTCTTATCACAACCTATTCTAACAAAGAATTCACAAAGTCAAAGTATCTTAACTGTCCACAGAACATGGCAATGCTTGTCATGTAGCCAAGACAACTCTTGACTGATGCAACATGACACCCAATTTTGATAGCATCATTACACATAGAGCTACCATAACTCTGTGTGCTGACATAGCAAAGAGGGAAGAGTTAAGGTTGGGTGGGGTGAGGTGTATGGTGTTCAGTGATCACTCATTGCTTAACAAGCTTGCAAGAATTCTGCTTTATCCTGTGTCCTGTTCCAAGTGGCTGTGCATAACAGGAGCTTCATACTGCTCTGCCGAGACTCTCTCTCTCTGCTTAAAGTCTTAAAGACACAGTTTCCAATACCACGAAGTGCGCAGGAAGCATTACTTTCATTGTGCATCTCTAGATCTTATACAGGAGGTCAGACTAGATGATCACAGTGGTCCTTTCTAGCCTTGGAATATATGAATCTATCAAACCCACTTGGTTAGCCCGCTAATGTGCTCGATTACTCAGGTTTGGTCTGATTCATTGCTCCTTCCATTAATTGCTGTCTCCTAATCATGCTTCCGCTTTGCGCTCAGAAATGCTCCCCTCTGCATTGTCTCTATTCCTCCTCCTGTCCTCCCTACCTTCTTTACCTTTTTCTGTGTCCTCCCCTTCAATCCTCCTGCCCATCCAAATCTCTATCGACCTCCCCTTTCTCCTCTGCCCAACCCTATATGTATCTATTTCAAATTGCAAACTCCATTTTGATTGCAAGGCTAATCTACCTGCTCTTCTGTCTTTTTTACCTCTGTTTTGTATTTAAATTTCAAGGGGTAGTGCTCCTCAAGGCTAACAATGGAGGGTCATTAAATCTTGATGGTCCTCTACTCAGATGGAATCACCTTGGACAGAAAGTTGGCTACTGACCAGAAGAATCTGTCTACTTAGATTGTTTCAGAGTAACAGCCGTGTTAGTCTGTATTTGCAAAAAGAAAAGGAGTACTTGTGGCACCTTAGAGACTAACCAATTTATTTGAGCATAAGATTTCGTGAGCTACAGCTGACTTCATCGGATGCATACTGTGGAAAGTACAGAAGACGTTTTTATACACACAAACCATGAAAAAATGGGTGATTATCACTACAAAAGGTTTTCTCTCCCCCCACCCCACTCTCCTGTTGGTAATAGCTTATCTAAAGTGATCACTCTCCTTACAATGTGTATGATAATCAAGGTGGGCCATTACCAGCACAAATCTAGGTTTTCTCCCCCTCCCCAGCACCCCCCCCCAAAAAAAACCACTCTCCTGTTGATAATAGCTTATCTAAAGTGATCACTCTCCTTACAATGTGTATGATAATCAAGGTGGGCCATTTCCAGCACAAATCATACACATTGTAAGGAGAGTGATCACTTTAGATAAGCTATTACCAACAGGAGAGTGGGTTTGTGTGTGTGTTGGGGGGGTGGGGAGAAAACCTGGATTTGTGCTGGAAATGGCCCACCTTGATTATCATACACATTGTAAGGAGAGGTTTCAGAGTAACAGCCGTGTTAGTCTGTATTCGCAAAAAGAAAAGGAGTACTTGTGGCACCTTAGAGACTAACCAATTTATTTGAGCATAAGCTTTTGTAAGCTAAATTGGTTAGTCTCTAAGGTGCCACAAGTACTCCTTTTCTTATTGTAAGGAGAGTGATCACTTTAGATAAGCTATTACCAGCAGGAGAGTGGGGTGAGGGGAGAGAAAACCTTTTGTAGTGATAATCACCCATTTTTTCATGGTTTGTGTGTATAAAAACGTCTTCTGTACTTTCCACAGTATGCATCCGATGAAGTGAGCTGTAGCTCACGAAAGCTTATGCTCAAATAAATTGGTTAGTCTCTAAGGTGCCCACAAGTACTCCTTTTTTTTCTACTTAGATGGGCTGGTAACTGAGCAATTGATCATCTAGTGGGGGGGTTCGGATCACCTGAAAAGGCTGATGAGGAGTCACCTGAGAAAGGGGACTGGAAGTTATAAAAGAAAGAGTCTCTCTGTGGGCATTTTGGATACAAAGCAGAAAGCTGGCTGCAGTGGAGGAAGGGGGGAGATGGATTCATTTCATGATTCAGAGGAGAAGCCATGTGCAGGAGAGGGATCCTGAACACCCTCGTGGAATCTGACCAAATCCCAAAGAATACTAAAGAATGGTGAGGAAACTGTGGCAGGCGATGGCGTATAGGTATTTTATTGTTTTTACCTAGATCTGTATTTTGCTTGTGCTATCTAAAGTACAGAGTAATTGTGTCAGAAACCTCTGCAAAGTTTGTGTTATGTGCTTGAACTATCACATGTCCCTGGAGAGGTAAACTGTAACCCAGACTGACAACAAGGTTGAAGCTCTGCAAAAGAGTGTGCTTAAGCTACTGGGGTATCGGGGGTGGGGAGGTGAACTGGTTCTGGGGCCTAAAGCAGCTGGATCATGAGATCCTGTTCCCATGAAGGATTAGTAGACAGAGCCTGTGCCCAGAAAGTGTGCCAGACAGGCCAAAGAAAGAGCCAGTACGCTACCCACAGCCCACAGGGATGGTGGGATCCAAGCACAGTAGCCTGGTGAGAGTCCAGAAGGGCGAGCTTGACTTGGGCCATGGCAGCCATATTCTCTGTTTTCAGTCTCTACTTTTCCCTCCTTAGCTTCATGTTCTTGCGTGGGAGACTAATGATTGCTTTTGAAATAAGTGTTTTAGGGCCTGGTGACATTCTGTGTCTAGCAGAGTATTATGGAGATGATGGGAAAAGTTGAGTGGTTCCCTACCAGTCTGTTAATTACTAGTGTGCAGAGCAGCAGTGGGGTGGAGGAGATTATCTCATTCTGAGGTCCCGCACCTGCAGCTGGAGGGCTAGGGGGAGGATTGGGAGAAAGCTTTTGGAATGATCCTCCCCAAAACTTTTTTGCATCTCTCCTAAGCTCTAGTTAAATTCATTTGGGTACTAAGTCTTGAATTTGTGTCTCATCTACATTACAGTTATAACTGAGTCATGGAGCCTGGTTATAATGCAGTCCCTGTTTGTAGTATAGATGGGTACACTGTCAAGGTCACATAACGATCCCCCAGCTGGATCCTATAACTTCAGAGAAGTGTGTTCTGTTCAGTTCTAGAAAGTGTTGCAGGCTCTTGGGTGTTGAGGGATTTTATATTAAAATAGAACTGAGTTGGTTCTCCCTAATATATACCGGCCTCTTCTAACACACGGTGCTTTCCTAGGGAGCAGATAGAAAGAGCTGAAATCGTGATGGGTAGGCTGTCCCTTTAATAATAGGATACTCCATCAGTGACAGAGAATACCTCCATCCTCCTGATTGCAATTCTGACCCTCATGACACCCAGTGCAGGGCTGCCTCCATGGCCTCGTACCCTGTCCCCGCATCAGCCCTCCCTACACCGACTGCTGGCTCCTCCAAATACCTTCCAGCCTCAGACACTTACACTACTATAGCCAGAGAGGTGCCTGGATACCATGGTCATGAGTGTATTAAAAACCTAGGTCGGGAGATAAAGCTGTGTCTCAGATTCTGAGCCAATTCAGCCTCTACTTTTTTGGCTCCAGTGACCTTTTCCTGGAGTTGGAAGAATGTAGAGAAACTCCCTCTGGTGTCTTGATCAACTTAATTTGGCTGAGCACTGTCAGTGTCTCTTGGAGTTCCTAGTATTGCTAACGTCCTCCCACCTCTGTCCAAGAAGGACCCAACACCCCCAGAATGGCCCTGCTTTCTCTTCTTATAGACTCTGCCATGTCTCCTTTGTCTTAAATATATAAGGGCCAATTCTCAGCTGGTATAAATCAGTGTAGCTCATTTGACATGTCTAAATGTATCCTGCTAAAATTCATGCTTTCAGTTGGAAAGAGTATCCTTCTTCGCTTCCTACCTTAAGTTGCTGTGCAGTGTTGATGAGTGCTGTCCAACAGTTGCCATGATCCACTGCAGAGGTGACTTCCTTCCAGCGATGGGGGAAGTGATCATTAGTTATAGTTTAGGTATCAACCTGTTGTGTTTGTAAAGTGCTTTGAGTCCTTCAGGATGGAAGGCAATATATAAACTAATAAAAGAGAGATACAAATTGTGACAGTGCACTCCATATTCTTCATAGTGATATGATGATGATATGATTATGACATAATCATAATGTAATTTATGCAAGATAAGTCATGTGAGGTATCATTTGAAAGGTTATGATTTACTGAATATGATTACCCTATTTGTATGAATGTATCATTTTTGTATCTGAAGTTAGGAATATTGAATATGTATCTTTATTACAAATGTGTTTACACCTGAGGAACGCCCACTAGACAAGATGCTTTCATTCTGAAAAGCTGGGTGGGGAAGGGACAGTAGAGAAAACAATAGGCCTTAGAAGAAACTTATCTCCTACCTGGGGGCCTTCCTGAGGAAGCTGCAGAGAGCCTGCAACTCCTGGCTGCTGTGACACTACAGGGACATGTGACCAGGTCATCTTGGAATATCAGTATTTTTCCACTGGTTGGCATAGGAACCAAGCTTTGAAACAAAGGGTTCCTGCCATATGCAAAAGCTATATAAAGCAGGGGAGTGACATCACTGTGGTTCTTCACTGACTCCCCACCCAAAGAGACTCCTGGAAACACCTGAGGAACAAAGACTGAACTGGGGGAAGTGCTGGACCCAGTCTAAAGGGATTTTTAGCCTGTGAATGGAACACCTGGAGATTCCAAGCTGTAAGCAACTGCAGATTGCCCCTTAAGAATCTGCAGCCTGCTTGTATCATTATTTAGGGTGAGAATTTGCTATTCATATCCGATCTATGTAGTATATTAAGCTTAGTTTGCTAGGTAATCTGCTTTGATCTGTTTTCTGTCCTTTATAATCACTTAAAATCTATCTTTTGTTGTTAATAAACTTGTTTTTGCTTTGTCTAAAACCAGTGTGTGGGAGTCATAACTTGGGGGAGAAAGCTGTTGTATATTCCTCTTCACATTGAGGGAAGGGGCAAATTTCATGAGCTTACTCTGTGCAGCACAAGACGGTATAGTTTTGGGTTTATATCCAGATGGCGTTTGTGCCTGAGTAGCTGGGAAGTTCCCTAGCTGGAGCCTTCACATGCAAGGCTGATCACAGCATCTGCAGGTAACTGCAGCTGGGTGTGTCCCGACCTGCATGTGTGCTGGTGAAAGTGCACGCTGGTCACAGCAGTACAGTGTAAAGGGAGCCCAGGCTGGTGGATCAAGGGGGCTCAGTGGTACCCCAGTTCCAGGTGGTGCCCCAGGGGGAACCTGTCACACAAATATGGTTATTGTATTAGGCAAGGAGATGCAAAGAAATTGTGAAAAAGTATTACAGAACTGAAAACTAACATTTTGTAAACTATATAGTGTCTGTCTGTCCCTCTCCCTAGCCTGTCTCTCTGGGATTCATGTGACTATTCGCTGAGTTTCCACTTTTACCCAACCCTGTGTTTAAGCATAGTGGCTGCTACTCTAAGCATTTGGCACCTGATCTGTTGCTTTCACTATTGCTTTGCTTGTGTAGCTGATTCTGTGTATCAGTCTGTCCCGTCTGGAAAACTATTGGGATCCTGGTAGATGAAATGAATTAAGTAATCATCACATGGTGGTATTACTGTTATAATGGTTGGAGACAGTGGGGAGAGACAGTGGAAAGCTAAAAGACAAAGTAAGACTGTAAGTAAAGTAAGATTGCTTTAAATTAGCTAATGTCTCTGTCTCTGCCCCAATTTCCTTTGTTTCTCTTGCCCTCCCTTTGTCCTTCTGAGAGTCACTGTCTGTCCCTTGAGCATCCCTTTCTTCAATTGCTGTGGCTGCCACTGTCAACCAGCCTCTATGCCTGGCAGCCTCTATGCCTCCCTTTTTCCCCCGCTGAGAATTTTACAGGCTGCACTAGCTTGTCTAACATGTCTTCCCAGCCCCAAGACAGGTTTCCACAGGTAGGGTTGAATTTGATGAGGGGTTTAACTTCAGATTTCATTAGAGAAAAGAGCTACTTTTAAAAAGAAAAGTCAAATTGTGTTTAGTTCCTCTTTTTTCCAAACTCTAGTGGAGGAAGGAGTAGGTTTGTGGAATTTAAGGATGGGCAATATGGCCCCAAAATATTGTCTCTTCCTCCCATGACTCCCCTGCCTTGTCCTTCAGCCACCCCTAGAATTTATCTCCGATCACATTTCTGTGTGATCCCTTCTGCCCACGTGCGCCGTACTCTCTTCCATCGTCTCCCATACACCACCACTTCTCATGGGTGTGAACGCCTCATCACAATGCTGACTAAGCTTCCTAGTAGCCCTTAGGTATGATGTTCTGCAGCAACTTGATGCCCCACTCTACCATTCTGGAGCAGTGGGACCCTGTTGTATTAATTTTGATGGAATAAATGGCTCCAAAGAGTCAAAGGATTGAATATGACCCTGTTACTGTACAACATCAACAGTTTTAAACAAAGTTCTGGGTTTTGAGAACAGAGACCTTGGCCTGCTTAGACCCTGGCAAACATACCATTAACTTTTTATTAAAAATATAGAAAAAGGAAAAACAGTTAAAGCATTTGAAGTAAGTAAGTCTTTTATTTTAACAATATTCCTGGGTTTTTTTTTTTTTTTTGCAGTAGAGAGAAATTCAAAGGAATACCCCCATCCCCACTGAACAGGTTTTTTAGATGGCATTAAAGATTGTATTAACTGTCTTTTTGGGGAAATGAGCAAAGTTAGTTGAGATGGGCTGGAGCTGTTATTAAAATCCGATTCCCATTTCCTAAAAGACAAGCAAGATGAACGCACTCAAAAGGAGAAAGAGAAAAGAACAGCAAAGATAGAAAATGCAGCTTCTGTCTCTGATGTTGAATTTCACTTGCAACCTCACTGCTGGAGAAGCACAGGCATAGGACACAGTCTTACTCAGTGGTGGGCAACCTGCGGCCCATCAGGGTAATCTGCTGGCGGGCCGCCAAACACTTTGCTTACATTTGCACGGCCGCACGCAGCTCCCAGTGGCCGCGGTCCGCCATTCCTGGCCAATGGGAGCTGCGGGAAGTGAGGGAGGCCTCCAGGGGGAGATTTTTCCACAGGCCCCAAATTGGCTGGAGCATGTGCAGTAATCTCCCACTGCCTCCCCCTGGCGGTGCGAGGTCTGGGCAGGCTTGGCCTCCCCCAGCCTCCATTACGTGCCACTCATATTGCTGCTCCTTTAAAGAGACAGTACACAGCACCAGCCTGTTAGTTTGGCTGAGGATTTTCCTCTTCAGTTTGAAACACGGCACTGAGATGATTGTGTAATAAAACAAGATTAAGTTTATTAACAAAGAACAGACATTTAAATGGTACCAAGTAGAAGGAATTGAGATAGAAATGATTACAAACAAACAAAAGAAAAAGTAAAAACACTAAGATTAAAATTCTAAGGTTAAAACCTAACAAGAAGTTTTATCTTTGTTTTCGAAGTCAGGAAGCCATCCTGGGGACTCAGCTCACTGTGTCTGTGGGGGAGCTGATGCCAGGTTAATTTTTGCAGTCTCCTCCCCCATGTTGAAACAGTTAAGTTGCTATCTCCCCAACTTCCTAGTTTGATGGCTTTATCTTTTATGTAAATGTACTCTCATGACTCTCTTTGCTCAAGTTACATCGGCGACACATTCAAGCTGGTGGGGCCACATTCCTCGTTCTAGGGCGGGGTGACTTTAAACCCTACCTGGCAAACAAAGTTTAAGAACATATTTCCAGCACATATATACACCACACAATAATAGTAATGCCCAGTGTGTTACCGGTTCGCATATGATACCTTACAGGATACCTTTTAGATACCGTTTATGACAACAACTTGGGGTAAACAGAGTTGGCCAGATAGGCTGAGACTCACTGTTAGATAATGGGGAGCCCCTAGCCCTCTGACATTGGGGTGCTCTTAGGGTTGCAATAAGACTTACTGCTTCCAGATTTGGGCCTATGTAGACTGCTTCCCATCAAATGTGGAGGTACAATAAGGAAGGAAGGTGGAACAATGCTTTAAACTAAGCCCATAAAAACTCAGCCTGCAGCTTTGTCAGTTACACCTACGTTATTACTAATTCCAATGATTGCTAACCTAATGCAGAATTCAGAGTAACAGCCGTGTTAGTCTGTATTCGCAAAAAGATGCATCCGATGAAGTGAGCTGTAGCTAACGAAAGCTCATGCTCAAATAAATTGGTTAGTCTCTAAGGTGCCACAAGTACTCCTTTTCTAATGCAGAATGCAGTTAGGGGTTGTGAGTGCAGAGAACCTCTCAGGATCAAAAGGGACAATGCCATTTCCTATTGGCCAGGGACCTTAATCTTTACTTTTGCAAGAAAAGCCAGATCCTCAGCTGGTGTAAATCAGCACAGGTCTATTGACTTAAACGGTTCTATACACTATTTACACCAGCTGAATACCTGGCCTTCTCTATGAAATAAAATCTAAAGTTTGGGAGAAAAATTATGAAGGCAGATTCAAATTCAGATTCAAAAAGATTCATATCACAGAAAGTTTTGCTTGAGACTTTAGTATGTATTGTAAATAAGAAAACAGTGTTAGAAAGCACTCCCTGGAACAAAGCACTCCCAATTCACACTTTTCAAACCACCAATCAAGCACACGATCAAACTGTCCCCACAACAGACACTCAGATACTCACCAACACAGCCTCCTTAATGCAGCCCTTAGCGTACCAATTGAGTGGGCCTGACTGTTATAAAAAGCCAGTCAGCTGCGAACCAGCTGAGCAGCGAACAGCAGAGCGGCTAACAAAGGGAGTTTGCCTGGGGAGAGCCCGCTGAGGCTTACATATTGCCGGCTTCTCTGAGTTACTACAACTCCTGAGGAAGCTCGTAGAAGGAAAGTAATATGTATGGGGGGTGTTCAGCTGTTGTGACGTGCACTGGATGTGCCATGTTTATCTTTCTTCCACAGGACAGAAGCGACTTTGTCTGTACAAAGTGCAAGCTGGTCTCCATATTGGAAGAGAAGGTTCAAGGTCTGGAGAAACAAGTATCGACCCTGCGTTGCATAAGAGAAACTGAAGATTTCCTGGACAGACATCAGGATATGCTTCTACGGGCACAACGTTCTGAAGATTCAGAGCAGGCTGCACTGCGGGGACAGGAGGACGGTGAAGAAATTTGGCAGCATGTGACCTCCAGAAGAAGAAAGGGGAGCATCCATGTACCAGCAACGCAGATACAGGTAAGTAACCATTTTCATGTTCTCTCCACAGGTACTAATGCGGAGAGTGGACTAGATGATACATCTGAGGGAAAGGAACAGAAGGAGACTCCACCGATTGGAAGGCATGAGATGCACTGTCCTAGGGTTGGGGGTTCCAAGACCACGGCTCCCAAGAGGAGGCGGCGGGTGGTGGTGGTCGGGGACTCTCTCCTCAGGGGGACTGAGTCATCTATCTGCCTCCCCGACCGGGAAAACAGAGAAGTCTGCTGCTTGCCAAGAGCTAGGATTCACGATGTGACGGAGAGACTGCCGAGACTCATCAAGCCCTTGGATCGCTACCCCTTCCTGCTTCTCCACGTGGGCACCAATGATATTGCCAAGAATGACCTTGAGCGGATCACTGCAGACTACGTGGCTCTGGGAAGAAGGATAAAGGAGTTTGAGGTACAAGTGGTCTTCTTGTCCATCCTCCCCGTGGAAGGAAAAGTCCTGGGTAGAGACCATCAAATTGTGGAAGTCAACGAATGGTTACACAGGTGGTGTCGGAGAGTAGGCTTTGGATTCTTTGACCATGGGATGGTGTTCCAAGAAGGAGGAGTGCTAGGCAGAGACAGGCTCCACCTAACAAAGAGAGGGAAGAGCATCTTCGCAAGCAGGCTGGCTAACCTAGTGAGGAGGGCTTTAAACTAGGTTCACCGGGGAAGGAGACCAAAGCCCTGAGGTAAGTGGGGACATGGGATACTGGGAGGAAACACGAGCAGGAGCGCGCAAGAGGGCAGGGCTCCTGCCTCATACTGAGAAAGAGGGACGATCAGCAAGTTATCTCAAGTACCTATACACAAATGCAAGAAGCCTGGGAAACAAGCAAGGAGAACTGGAAGTCCTCGCACAGTCAAGGAATTATGATGTGATTGGAATAACAGAGACTTGGCAGGATAACTCACATGACTGGAGTACTGTCATGGATGGATATAAACTGTTCAGGAAGGACAGGCAGGGCAGAAAAGGAGGGGGAGTTGCACTGTACGTAAGGGAGCAGTATGACTGCTCAGAGCTCAAGTATGAAACTGCAGAAAAATGTGAGAGTCCGTGGATTAAGTTTAGAAGTGTGAGCAACAAGGGCGATGTCGTGGTGGGAGTCTGCTATAGACCACCGGACCAAGGGGATGAGGTGGACGAGGCTTTCTTCTGGCAACTCACGGAAGTTACTAGATCACAGGCCCTGGTTCTCATGGGAGACTTCAAACACCCTGATATCTGCAGGGGGAGCAATACAGCAGTGCACAGACAATCCAGGAAGTTTTTGGAAACTGTAGGGGACAATTTCCTGGTGCAAGTGCTGGAGGAACCAACTAGGGGCAGAGCTCTTCTTGACCTGCTGCTCACAAACCGGGAAGAATTAGTAGGGGAAGCAAAAGTGGATGGGAACCTGGGAGGCAGTGACCATGAGATGGTCGAGTTCAGGATCCTGACACAGGGAAGAAAGGAGAGCAGCAGAATACGGACCCTGAACTTCAGAAAAGCAGACTTTGACTCCCTCAGGGAACTGATGGGCAGGATCCCCTGGGAAATAACATGAGGGGGAAAGGAGTCCAGGAGAGCTGGCTGTATTTTAAAGAATTCTTATTGAGATTACAGGGACAAACCATCCCGATGTGTAGAAAAAATAGTAAACATGGCAGGTGACCAGCTTGGCTTAATAGTGAAATCCTTGCTGATCTTAAACACAAAAAAGAAGCTTACAAGAAGTGGAAAATTGGCAAATGACCAGGGAAGAGTATAACAATATTGCTCGGGCATGCAGGAGTGAAATCAGGAAGGCCAAATCACACCTGGAGTTGCAGCTAGCAAGAGATGTTAAGAGTAACAAGAAGGGTTTCTTCAGGTATGTTAGCAACAAGAAGAAAGTCAAGGAAAGTGTGGGCCCCTTACTGAATGAGGGAGGCAACCTAGTGACAGAGGATGTGGAAAAAGCTAATGTACTCAGTGCTTTTTTTGCCTCTGTCTTCACTAACAAGGTCAGCTCCTGGACTGCTGCACTGGGCAGCACAGCATGGGGAGGAGGTGACCAGCCCTCTGTGGAGAAAGAAGTGGTTCAGGTCTATTTAGAGAAGCTGGACGAGCACAAGTCCATGGGGCCGGATGCGCTGCATCCGAGAGTGCTAAAGGAGTTGGCGGATGTGATTGCAGACCCATTGGCCATTATCTTTGAAAACCCATGGCGACTGGGGGAAGTCCCGGACGACTGGAAAAAGGCTAATGTAGTGCCCATCTTTAAAAAAGGGAAGAATGAGGATCCGGGGAACTACAGGCCAGTCAGCCTCACCTCAGTCCCTGGAAAAATCATGGAGCAGGTCCTCAAGGAATCCATTCTGAAGCACTTAGAGGAGAGGAAAGTTATCAGGAACAGTCAGCATGGATTCACCAAGGGCAAGTCATGCCTGACTAATCTAATTGCCTTCTATGATGAGATAACTGGCTGTGTGGATGAGGGGAAAGCAGTGGACATGTTGTTCCTTGACTTTAGCAAAGCTTTTGACACGGTCTCCCACAGTATTCTTTCAGCAAGTTAAAGAAGTATGGGCTGGATGAATGGACTATAAGGTGGACAGAAAGTTGGCTAGATTGTCGGGCTCAACGGGTAGTGATCAATGGCTCCATGTCTAGTTGGCAGCCGGTATCAAGTGGAGTGCCCCAAGGGTCAGTCCTCGGGCCGGTTTTGTTCAATATCTTCATAAATGATCTGGAGGATGGTGTGGATTGCACCCTCAGCAAGTTTGCAGATGACACTAAACTGGAAGGAGAGGTAGATACACTGGAGGGTAGGGATAGGATACAGAGGGCCCTAGACAAATTAGAGGATTGGGCCAAAAGAAACCTGATGAGGTTCAACAAGGAGAAGTGCAGAGTCCTGCACTTAGGACGGAAGAATCCAATGCACCGCTACAGACTAGGGACCGAATGGCTCGGCAGCAGATCTGCAGAAAAGGATCTGGGGGTTACAGTGGACGAGAAGCTAGATATGAGTCAACAGTGTGTCCTTGTTGCCAAGAAGGCCAATGGCATTTTGGGATGTATATGTAGGGGCATTGCCAGCAGATCGAGGGACCTGATCGTTCCCCTCTATTCGACATTGGTGAGGCCTCATCTGGAGAACTGTGTCCAGTTTTGGGTCCCACACTACAAGAAGGATGTGGAAAAATTGGAGAGAGTCCAGCGGAGGGCAACAAAAATGATTAGGGGACTGGAACACATGACTTATGAGGAGAGGCTGAGGGAACTGGGATTGTTTAGTCTACGGAAGAGAAGAATGAGGGGGGATTTGATAGCTGTTTTCAAGTACCTGAAAGGGGGTTCCAAAGAGGATGGATCTAGACTGTTCTCAGTGGTAGCTGATGACAGAACAAGGAGTAATGGTCTCAAGTTGCAGTGGGGGAGGTTTAGGTTGGATATTAGGAAAAACTTTTTCACTAGAAGGGTGGTGAAACACTGGACTGCATTACCTAGGGAGGTGGTGGAATCTCCTTCCTTAGAAAGTTTTTAAGGTCAGGCTTGAGAAAGCCCTGGCTGGGATGATTTAGTTGGGGACTGGTCCTGCTTTCAGCAGGTGGTTGGACTCGATGACCTCCTGAGGTCCCTTCCAACCCTGATATTCTATGATTCTATGAAAGAACCCTTAACCAAAATAGGAACTGCTTTGAACTGCAATAGTTAAATGGCCAAAGGAAGTGATTTCAGGAATTGAAAATGACACTTTATACCATTTGAAAGTGAGGATGCCCAGTTTATAAACTGTATGTTATGAGCTGGGTGAAACCTTGTCATGAGTTGAGTTAAAACCTCATGCAAACTGTATTTACCTCTAACGTTATATCAAATATTGGCCGTTTAAACGAAACTGCAGTTGAGGTGGTGGTGATGGGGACATAAATAGTATAGTAACTAGATGACATGATATTAAGATTCAGTATTCATGACCTACTGGGAATAAAAATCACTGTCAAACAAACACAAATGGGTTCAAGACCAATGTGAACTCTTTTAAGTACTGGTTCTGGGTAAATAATCAGAAGGAAAATATGTTGATCCCTGGGATCTTATGAAGGTCATTTGAGGATGCTTAAGATGAAATCTTGCCCCTATTGAAGTAAATGGAACTTTAAGTACAAATTAATGTGATCTTTGCCTTAGGAAAAGCAACTCTTTCTATAACCAAATATACACAAAAATCAAAGGGCAAAATCTGTTATAAACTCTGCTGCCTCAGTCAGGGCATACGTATCTACCAATACGTTAAATTACATACATAGACTCAAATCCATCCTTTATTTGTGGTTGAAATCTAGAAAAACAGTGCATTACAGTGCTAGATTGGGACTTGGAAGACTGGGGTACTGTTCCTGGCAATGTTACTAACCTAATGGAATCTTGGGACAGACATTTCACCTTTCTGTGCCTGTTTCCCTCCTACCTTTAATTTATTTAGACTGTAAACTTTTCAAGGCAGAGGCAGTCTTGTTACATATTTGTAGGGTGCCTACCACAACAGGGCCTCTAGGTGCTACTGGAATGTAAATAATAGTTGCACAGATGTGAGAGCAGAATTTGGCTCTTGCTGGTTTCAAGGTCATTACTGGGTGAAAGAACTGCTGCATAAAATATGACTGAGCCAACAGCCTGTGGCTGTCTCGTTGATTATATAACCATACCATATAAAACACAGTAAAAATATTTGAGGTTTTCCCACCCAGTGTCACTGAACTTTATCTGTGAAGTGGTTGGTCTCACTGGACTGATTGATTATTACCATAGATTCACTTGAACTATTATAGACTTACAATAGTGCTTTTTATCTGCAAATTGCACATTTCTTTATAAAGTTTTGTAACCCCCCACCCATAATTTAAGGAAGTATTATCCCCCATTTACTGATGGGGAAATTGAGGAACACAGCAATGAAATGACTTCCCTAAGGTCACAAAGCAAGTTTGTGGCAGAGCCAAGAAGAAAACCCAGAATGCCTGACTCCCAGTATCCTGGCTCTCACCAGACGATGCATATATGCTATAGAGCAAAATGTAACCATTTCCACAGCAGTAGCATGTGGGCTCTGAAACACAGGTAAGAAAGCATCAAATATTCCAGTCTACTTAATCTGAAAGCTTCCTATAATAAGTCTGTGGGAACACTTAAAGCAGAGAGGTCAAATTTATATGGATTGATGGCATTTTGGAATAAAAAGCTTTGATGTATTCAATTTATATTTAAAAGTGCCTAAAACATATGCACACAATGTTAAAATCTAACATTAAGTTCTTTTCCTTTTACATTTTCTTAAGGGTCAGCAAGAGACACTTTCAAAGAATCATAGGATTGGAAAGGACCTTCATAGGTCATCTAGTCCAGTCTCCTGCATTCTTGGCAAGACTAAGCATTATCTAGATCATCTCTGACAGGTGTTTGTCTAACCTGCTCTTAAAAATCTCCAGTGATGGAGATTACACAACCTCACGAGGCAATTTATTCCAGTGCTTAACCACCCTGACAGTTAGGAAGTTTTTCCTAATGTTCAGCCTAAACTACCCTTGCTGCAATTTAAGCCAACTGTTTCTTGTTTTATTCTCAGAGGTTAAGGAGAACAATGTTTCTCCCTCCTCCTTATAGCAACCTTTTATGTACTTGAAAACTGTTATCATGTCCCCTCTCAGTCTTCTCTTCTCCAGACTAAACAAATCCAGTTTTTTCAATCTTCCCTCACAGGTCGTTTTCTAGACCTTTAATAATTTTTGTTGCTCTTCTCTTTCTACACAGCATGCCAGAACATTAGCTTAATAGCATTTTTCTGCATGCACAAATTATCTGGTACTGTGTATCTTTGCATAATATTTGTTTTATTTGCAACAAACTGAGTGAGGTGTCTTATTTTTCAAAGATTAAACAAGAATACTTTTAAAATTATTTGTACTTAAAAGTCCACCGTCTGTGCCTCAGTGTCCCATCCATAATATTGACTTAATTACACTTGCCCTCCTTTCTAAAGCACTATGAATGAAAAGCACTATATTACTGTGTGTGTTTATACACAATGAACTCCTTTACAGGGCCAAATTCTGCTCAAGAAACAAAGAGAGCTGAAATCAGTGGGAGTTGTCTGCATGTGTCTGAGGGAAGAATTTGGCCAATAACTAAGGCATTTATAATGAATCCTTTACTGTAATATCTAGTTACTACTGGAGTGATTTTCCCTTATACAACAGCTTCATTTTAAGCAGAGATTCACTAAAAGCAGCACTGAATAAATGCATTGACATTCTTTTAGATTCTCTGCCTACTTAATCATAGAATCATAGAATCATAGAATATCAGGGTTGGAAGGGACCCCAGAAGGTCATCTAGTCCAACCCCCTGCTCGAAGCAGGACCAATTCCCAGTTAAATCATCCCAGCCAGGGCTTTGTCAAGCCTGACCTTAAAAACCTCTAAGGAAGGAGATTCTACCACCTCCCTAGGTAACGCATTCCAGTGTTTCACCACCCTCTTAGTGAAAAAGTTTTTCCTAATATCCAATCTAAACCTCCCCCATTGCAACTTGAGACCATTACTCCTCGTTCTGTCATCTGCTACCATTGAGAACAGTCTAGAGCCATCCTCTTTGGAACCCCCTTTCAGGTAGTTGAAAGCAGCTATCAAATCCCCCCTCATTCTTCTCTTCTGCAGACTAAACAATCCCAGCTCCCTCAGCCTCTCCTCATAAGTCATGTGCTCTAGACCCCTAATCATTTTTGTTGCCCTTCGCTGGACTCTCTCCAATTTATCCACATCCTTCTTGTAGTGTGGGGCCCAAAACTGGACACAGTACTCCAGATGAGGCCTCACCAGTGTCGAATAGAGGGGAACGATCACATCCCTCGATCTGCTGGCTATGCCCCTACTTATACATCCCAAAATGCCATTGGCCTTCTTGGCAACAAGGGCACACTGTTGACTCATATCCAGCTTCTCGTCCACTGTCACCCCTAGGTCCTTTTCCGCAGAACTGCTGCCTAGCCATTCAGTCCCTAGTCTGTAGCGGTGCATTGGATTCTTCCATCCTAAGTGCAGGACCCTGCACTTATCCTTATTGAACCTCATCAGATTTCTTTTGGCCCAATCCTCCAATTTGTCTAGGTCCTTCTGTATCCTATCCCTCCCCTCCAGCGTATCTACCACTCCTCCCAGTTTAGTATCATCTGCAAATTTGCTGAGAGTGCAATCCACACCATCCTCCAGATCATTTATGAAGATATTGAACAAAACCGGCCCCAGGACCGACCCCTGGGGCACTCCACTTGACACCGGCTGCCAACTAGACATGGAGCCATTTATCACTACCCGTTGAGCCCGACAATCTAGCCAGCTTTCTACCCACCTTATAGTGCATTCATCCAGCCCATACTTCTTTAACTTGCTGACAAGAATACTGTGGGAGACCGTGTCAAAAGCTTTGCTAAAGTCAAGAAACAATACATCCACTGCTTTCCCTTCATCCACAGAACCAGTAATCTCATCATAAAAGGCGATTAGATTAGTCAGGCATGACCTTCCCTTGGTGAATCCATGCTGACTGTTCCTGATCACTTTCCTCTCATGTAAGTGCTTCAGGATTGATTCTTTGAGGACCTGCTCCATGATTTTTCCAGGGACTGAGGTGAGGCTGACCGGCCTGTAGTTCCCAGGATCCTCCTTCTTCCCTTTTTTAAAGATTGGCACTACATTAGCCTTTTTCCAGTCATCCGGGACTTCCCCCGTTCGCCACGAGTTTTCAAAGATAATGGCCAAGGGCTCTGCAATCACAGCCGCCAATTCCTTCAGCACTCTCGGATGTAACTCGTCCGGCCCCATGGACTTGTGCACATCCAGCTTTTCTAAATAGTCCCTAACCACCTCTATCTCCACAGAGGGCTGGCCATCTCTTCCCCATTCTGTGATGCCCAGCGCAGCAGTCTGGGAGCTGACCTTGTTAGTGAAAACAGAGGCAAAAAAAGCATTGAGTACATTAGCTTTTTCCACATCCTCTGTCACTAGGTTGCCTCCCTCATTCAGTAAGGGGCCCACACTTTCCTTGGCTTTCTTCTTGTTGCCAACATACCTGAAGAAACCCTTCTTGTTACTCTTGACATCTCTTGCTAGCTGCAGCTCCAGGTGCGATTTGGCCCTCCTTATATCTTCACTGTGATTGGAGTTTCACTGTGTCTGAACTCATTATAAGCAGGTTTCAGAGTAACAGCTGTGTTAGTCTGTATTCGCAAAAAGAAAATGCATCGGATGCATCCGATGAAGTGAGCTGTAGCTCACGAAAGCTTATGCTCAAATAAACTGGTTAGTCTCTAAGGTGCCACAAGTACTCCTTTTCATTATAAGCAGAGATCTACTCTCTATTTTCCCCCTCTAGACAAAATTGGTTTTCACAGGCCTCTTTGATCATTCCAACCACTGTTGGAAACCACCATTTATTCCTTCCCTCCCCATTCAATATCTCATTAAGAAGAAAGTTTGCAGAGGGGACACATGCTCAGGGCAGCATTTCAATGCCAGAAGTTTCTATTCTTATGGAAATTAGATGCAGGGGTCCACCACAATCTGATGAAGGAAGAACTGCAAGGTTACCCCTGCCATCCCCAAGATTATATCTGAATCGATAAATTTTGCCTCACTAGTGTTTTGCATTTGCTCGGTCTTTTCTTGATACTGATCTTTCCATACCCTCCTTTACCTATATTGCTGTGTGTTTTATGTTAGACTGCGATGCTTCATGGCAGGCAGCATCTCTTATTTTATTATTTATAATTATATATTATGTTATTATAAGTATATACAGTGAAAATGTGCCAAATTAATCCTATTCTCAGAGTTTACAAGCTAAGGGCCCTATCCTGAATCACTAAAGTCAATAAGAATTTTGCAGGATTTGACCTGTAAGGCACGAATTGCAGTCATACAACACAACAAACACAGAAGGCCAAACTCCGCTGTTTTACTCATGCAAGTAGCACAGTGCAAGTCTGACAGAGGCTTTGGCCCAAAGCGTGTTTGTTGTCTCTCAGAGGAAGGGTATAGTTTCTACAAAATGGCCCAAATTCATCCCTTTTGTAACTTCACTAACTTCAGTTACAGCAGGATGAATTTGGCCCAGTGACTGTTAAAAACTCTACCTTCATATTTTCCTTAGGAACTCTCCTTTTCAAATGATCGAGTCTGAGTGTAGAGCTAGCGCTGTCTCTACAATGCACGTGCAAGTCCTGCAAGCTGGAAATCCTCAGCCTTTGTACAACAGGGTACGAGCATGGTACTCAGTCACCATGAATACATGCACCCAACTGCTCATTCATTTTAAAGGAAAAGCAATTGCATCCACTCTCTTTAAGTATCTTATATATGCCTCAATAAGATATTTAAAATCTCACTCAAAATCGTTTGAAACCTCATTCAAACTGTCAGTTTTGGAACCGTACTGTATAGTGAATGTGTAATCGGCAGTGTATTCATAGCATACTGTGCATGCATGGTATACAGTGCACACATGGCAAAATGGTATACAATGGTGTATGGAGCACATATGACATATGTACAGTTCATGAATGTATAGAGTTGTGTGCAGACTAGAGTCCTAGCCAGCTGTGTGTGGATAAAGTGTGCATATTTAGAATACATGCACAGCATATACACGTTGCACAGAATGTTACACACACAGGCTGCACAGTGTATTGTGCATGAGTGAGCACTGTGGATGTACAGTAGATGGTATATAGGTATAACAGTGCACATACAGTGGGGTGGGTATAAATCATGCACATAGCTGCCAAGTTTTATTCAACTCTATATTGCAAGTAGCTAATGGCAAGTAGCATGGACGGGGGGCAGCCGCGGCCCGCAGGCTGGGGTTGGAGCATGCAGGCACAGGTGCAGCGGGAACACCGACCGCTCGCGCCGCCAGGCGCCTTCCCACTCCCCGGGCCCGGCACGCGCGCCCCCAGGCCACGAGGCAAGAGCGCGCGCGCGCGCGAGCTCGAGCGGCGGGGAGGGGAGAAGAGGCGGTGGCCTATGCGCTGATTGGCTACTCCGAGCCGGGTTCCCCGCCCACCCTGTGTGCGAGCGCGAGAGTTGGAGGGGGCGGGGATTGGTTGCTAGGGGACTGACGTCAAAGAGTGTCGGGGCCGGGAGCGGAGAGACACGGAAAAGGTCAAACTAAAGGCGAGGAGGAGAGGCGGCCGGAGTGCCGGGGGGCCGGGAGCGGGGCTCGACCCAGCCGCCCCTCGGGGCGCCCCCCGGCCGGAGGGGCCCGGCCCGGCCCCGCTCGCGGGACCAGCCGGAGCCCCCACCCCGGCACAGGTAGAGGCGGGTTGAGAGCCCCGCACCACGGGCCGGCGGCTCGCGGGGGAGGGGGCGCGGGCCGCGCCTTGGGCCACGGGCGGGGGGGAGCAAGGATCGCTGCCCCTCCCCCCGCCCCCCAGCACTGGGGACAGGAGGGCACCCCCTTTCCCTCACATTGTCCTGGGGCCCCACACTGTGGGGTTCTCTGCTGGGGGGAGGGGAAGGACCTCTCTTCCGTTCCCCCCAGTTGGTCCTGTGTGGGGGAAGGGGGTGGTGTGGGAAGGACCCCCCCCCCGGCATTGGTTCTGTATTGGGGAAGGGATCAGCCATGGGAAGGACCTTTTCCCTCCCCCACCCATTGGTTTTGAATGGGGGCGGGGGTGGAATGGGAAGAACCTCTCCCCTCCCCCACCTATTGGCTTTGTATTGCGGGGGGGGGGCAGGGAGGGAATGGGAAGAACCTCTCTTCTCTCCCCTGTATTGGCCCTGTATTGTGGGGGAGGTGGCATGAGAAGGACTGCTTTTTCTTCCCCTCCCCCCACCCAGTTGGTTCTGTTTTGGGGAGCGGGGGGAGCAGCATGAGAAGGACTTCTCTTCCCTTTCTCTTCCCACTTCTTTGCCCTTGCTCTGATTGCCCTATCAAGGTGGGGCTGGGCAGAATGACAAAATGTGGCTACCTATTGACTGCTCCAGCCTCCTGAGAACTGGATTCTCAAGCGGGATGGGCTGTCCAATAGTGCTTATCCTATTACCCCGAGAAACTGATGTTGGAGGTGGCAAGCTATGGCCCTGAAGGGCAAGACTGTGGGATGGGGCACAGGCAGCATTCTCCACTCAAGGTGCCACTCATGGAGCCTTCAGGAAGCAGATGCTAGGGATAAATTGCAGTCTTCCCACAAATGAGGATTCTGGGGTAAAGGATCAAATGCAGGATCTGTGGCACAAACCATGCACCTCAAAAGAGTGAGTTACCAGGACCATCAGTAGGCAGAGGAAGTAGTTGGTTCACACACTCTACCCCACAAGAGGGTTAGACCTGAGGCAAAATACCAGATTACATGTGAAATCATAAACTGTAAGTATACAGGCAAGCAGATATTGTTTAGAGAGGAGGGACAGGTCCTGTATTTAGGGCACTAGCCTGGGTTTTAGGAGATTGGGGTTCAATTTCCTGCTCTGCCACAGAGTTCCTGTGTGACCTTGTACAAATCACACAGTCTCTCTGTGCCTCTTGTTCCCCCTCTATAAATTAGGGATAATATTTCTATACGCTGACGGGTGTATGCGAATAAATATGTTAATGATTGACTTGTTTACCTACTATGGTAATGGTAGATTACTTATTTGTACTGCAGTCGTGTTGAGTGGTTCCAGTCTTTATTTGACTCTGCTTCCAGGAATTCTTTGCTGAGTGAAAAATTCTCATGTAGAGAGGGTGAATTTGAAAAGAGATTAGTCCTAATCTGTTCCATTGCACTATTTGCAAGGTGCTATACTCAAGTATTTAAGGTACCACAACTTCACATTGAGAATAACTTCAGTGTGGGCTTTTTGCTGTATTTGCGCAGAATAGGGCTAATCTCTTTTTTTTTTCTTTTCACGATTAGAGGAGCAGAGTGGACATAATTTTTTTTTTTTAAAGTGCATCTATCTAAATAGCCAACATGTCTGAAATGAGTGAGAAATGTCAACCTTACTGTTATGGGAGAGAAGTACCCTGATGTACCTGATATGCTCAAGAACGCATCTTTGCAATCAGTTTGCAACTTATCACGGTACAGTTTTTGTACTTGCCAGAGCATTGACTGAATGCCACCTGAGTCTGCCTGCCAGTACTTTTGCAGGAAAGTAATAAGGAAGGCTGATGACAGGAAGTTCCCAGACCTGGTAATGAAGTGTAAATAATAGTTCAGCTTCAAGGAAACTATTTCACCTCTCGGCTGACTTACTTATGTAACTGATGTGATATGCTTTTTTGTTTTGTTTGTTCGTTTTTTAAACTATCAAGCAGCTTAAAGTCTCTATAGACACAAACTCAGCAGTTTCCTGGAGTGAATTTGACTAAGAGTAATTTTTTTTTTTAAGTTTTACTATAATTCTGGTTTTCAGATTCCATTTGGCAAGCAGTTTTCCTTCTATTTCTGGCTTTTATGGAAAGGTGCAAGCATGTGTACAGGTCAAAAAAGAGGATTTATTTGACCAGTATCTAGGTTTTCTCCAGTAATTTGAACTACAAAGTATCACTTTTTTAAAGTTTGTATATGTAATTGGCATAGTCCGTTTTAATGTTTAGACGTCCCCTCAGGGAAACTGCTAGATATGTGGAGGGTAAGGGATGGACATGTCCAAAAGGGCACAGTGAAATTACAAAAAGAAAGGAGCTGTTTCCCTCTCTTGTAACAAAACCAGTTTCATTTAATTTTAATCCTTAATATTCAGGAGACCTGAAAATACAAAGTACCCAGTTTCATAACTATCCCCGGCATCTTTAGTTTGTGCAAGCAGCACTTAGTCAGCAGGTCACTCTCAGGTAGGATCTGATGAGAAACAGTCAAGTGAAAGAGTCCCATTCAATTACATCATGTAATGGCAGACAGGTAAAAAGTGACAATTTTTTTAAGTGCTTATATAGAAATGCTAGAAGTCTAAGTAATAAGATGGTTGAATTAAAGTGCCTCATATTAAATGAGGATATTGATATACTAGGCGACACAGAAACTTGGTGGAATGAGGGTAATCAATGGGACACAATAAAACCAGGGTGCAAAATATACCGGAAGAACAGAACAGGTTGTGGTGGTGTGGCACGATATGTGAAAGAAAGTATAGAATCCAATGAAATAAAGATTTTAAATGAACCCAACTGTACCATAGAATCTCTGTGGATAGTAATTCCATGCTCAAATAATAAGAATGTAGCAGTAGGGATATATTACTGACCAGGATGGTGATAGTAACTGTGAAATGCTCAGGGAGATTAGAGAGGCTATAAAAATAAAAAAAAAAAAATCAGTAATAACTGGGGATTACAATTCTCCCCATGTTGACTGGGTACATGTCACCTTAGGACGGAATGCAGAGATGAAGTTTCTTGACATCTTAAATAACTGCTTCTTGGATCAGCTAGTCCTGGAACCCACAAGAGAGAGGAGAGGCAATTCTTGATTTAGTTCTAAGTGGAGCACAGGGTCTGGTCCAAGAGGTGAATATAGCTGGACCACTTGGTAACAGTGACCATAAAATAATTACATTTAACATCCCTGTGGTGGGGAAAACACCACAGCAGCCCAACATGGTAGCATTTAATTTCAGAAAGGGTGATACACAAAAATGAGGAAGTTAAAAAGAAATTAAAAGGCACAGTGCCAAAAGTGAAATCCCTGCAAGTTGCATGGAAACTTTTTAAAGACACCATAATAGAGGCTCAACTTAAATGTATATCCCCATTTAAAACACATAGTAAGAGGACCAAAAAAGGAAGCCTGCTAAACAACCAGTGGGGCCACTGGACAATCGAGATGCTAAAGGAGCACTCAAGGATGATAAAGCCATTATGGAGAAACTAAATTAATTCTTTGCATCAGTATTCACAGCTGAGGATGTGAGGGAGATTCCCAAACCTGAGCCATTCTTTTTGAGTGACAAATCTGAGGAACTGTCCCAGACTCAGGTATCATTAAAGAGGTTTTGGATCAAATTGATAAACTAAACAGTAATAAGTCACCAGGGCCAGATGGTATTCACCCAAGAGTTCTGAAGGAACTAAAATGTGAAATTGCTGAACTACTAACTAGTTTGTAACCTATCATTTAAATCCGCTTCTGTACCAGATAACTGGAGGATAGCTAATGTGACATCAGTTTTTACAAGGGCTCCAGAGGTGATTCCAGCAATTACAGGCCAGTAAGCCTGACTTCAGTACTGGGCAAACTGGTTGAAACTATAGTAAAGAACAAAATTGTCAGACACATAGATGAAAATAATTTGTTGGGAGACAGTCAACATGGTTTTTGTAAAGGGAAATCGTGCCTCACCAATCTACTAGAATATTTGAGGGGGTCAACAAGCATGTGAACAAAAGGGATCTAGTGGATATAGTGTACTTAGATTTTCAGAAAGCCTTTGACAAGGTCCCTCACCAAAGGCTCTTAAGCAAAGTAAGCTGTCATGGGATAAGAGGGAAGGTCCTCTCATGGATAGGAAATACGGGGTAGTAACAAATGATCAGTTTGAATGGAGAGAGGCAAATAGTGTTGTCCCCCAGGGGTCTGTACTGGGACCAGTACGGTTCAACATATTCATAAATGATCTGGAAAAAGGGCTAAACAGTGAGGTGGCAAAATTTGCAGATGGTACAAAACTACACAAGATAGCGCAGTCTGAAGCAGACTGAAGAGCAACAAAAGGATCTCACAAAGCTGGGTGACTGGGCAACAAAATGTCAGATGAAATTCAATGTTAATAAATGCAAAGTAATGCACGTTGGAAAACATAATCCCAACTATACAAATAAAATGATGGGGTCTAAATTAGCTGTTGAATATTTATGTAAAGTTTACTCTACATCCCATCCTGCAATTCTCTACACACACACACACACACACACACACACTTTTAGGCCTTGGAAGTCAGTGGTAATAAGTTATTAGTCTTCTACTATGTCAAATGTCTACACACAAATTTGCTACTAATATTCTAAGGGTATGCTCAAATGTTACACTGCTGGTTTTGATAAGTAACTTGGAGTACAACACAATTAGTTCTCCAGATACTATCCAATAATGGACAATTCTCCTGCATCACTTTACTTCCAGTGCTGGATGTGGAGATAGATGTAAATGAAATAGGATTTATAGTGAGGATGGTTTGTTACATGCCAGTTACACATAGGCTAACTAATGCTTTAATTACACATGGTATAATTCTGTGGTGTAGATGGGCCTCTGCTGGTTTCAACAGAAGTTACACGTGTGTTAGGACTGCAGGATCAAGCACTTTGTATGTTGTCACTTGTGCCCTTCTTATCTGGGCCCAAAAAGGAATTCTGCCTTTAAATAAACTGGTGCCGTGACCTTGTTCTATGGTCAGTGTTCAGTCATGCATAAGGGAGACACTATCTTCTTTTTGTCAGAATGTAATGTTTCTGGATATCTTTAGGTAAATTGGGCGTGTTGCTTGGGAGATAAGAGTAAGAAGATTGACTGATAAAGTAACTTTTTTTTTGTTTTTTCTAAGCGGTTGTGGAGCTAACAGACACCAAGCTTATCTGTTGCTGTTGATGAGGGCATGTGCCTTTGGTTGGTTCTAGGGTGGGAATCATTGGCAGAATTATCTAATTATTCAGGTGTTTTCTCATAACCTGATGAGGCCTGATGTGGATTTTTTTAAAAAAATGCATATCTCTAGAAGAGGAATAGCATGTAAGGAACCATATGCAGAGAAGAGGGTAGATTTGGAGGGAGAGTGAGAAAGCAAATGCCATTTTGGGAAATGAATAGTAGTGCTGGTCTGGGAAGAAACAGAAGGCCATTTAGTCTTTAAGGCTATGTCTACACTATTGTCCTTACAGTGGCACAGCTCTCTCTTGCTGCCATAATTAAACCATCCCCCCAATAAGTGGCATTAGCTATGTCGTCAGGAGAGTCTCTTCTGCAGACATAACGCTGTCCACATCGGCACTTCTGCCAGTGAAACTTGTGTCAGTCAGGGATGTGTTTTCACACCCCTTACTGACACAAGTTTTACCGACAAAAGTGGTAGTGTAGACAAAGCTTTAGAAATAGTTTCACGTATAAACTCACATTATATACTCCCTTCTTCACTTCATATATAGCTCCCTCTCCTTGTGTTGGGTGTGATAAGCAGGTCGGGTATCTGAAGAGGAGCAGGGTCCATCCTTCTGAAGTTCATAAACTAAGCAAGGACTATTGTTAACTGAGCAATTCTGACACATTTTTAAAAAATAAGGGAAATGCCCAAGCAAAACATGTAAGCTGGGTTTAGGATTTTAAATTTCAACCATGATTAGAGGACTAAAGCACTTGGGATCATTATTGTTTTTTCAAAATCCACAAATGTTTGTGTGAAAATTCAGAGTTATGGTTATACTTTAATAATAATAATAGTAATAAAACATAGAAAATTCACATTTAAGATCACCCAAACTGTCACTGTGTCGGTGACTGCAGAACTGAAAAGTAGGAGAAAATCCTGTCCTGAAATGACACACACCTTCAATACATCAGTGAGAACTTTTTTAATTCTAACTGGATTGCTTTACTCTTGTTTGTGCGCTACTGTCATTTTTATACAAATACAACAAACTTTGTATCTTCTTTAAGACTACACAATTACCAAAAAAAGATGGGTGTCTCCATTTAACTGTCCACTTTCAGAACCATTTTTTGGGACTGTTTCTCCAAATGTGCAAGAACTTTCAAATGTGAAAGTGTTGCAGTAGTATGAGATTTAGTAGAGATCCATAGCAACTCTATTTGTAAACTGCAAGGGATGCACCAAAAATTAGCTACATTACATGCCAACCTGAACGCCCAGAATGTTGTATATCGTACACATGTATATCAAACTTGTATATCATACACATGTACAAAACCTAAGTAACATACTCCATAGTTCCTAAACCTCATAGGCATACTGTGCGAATAAAGTGGATTTAAGCTCCTGACCTTCAAACTTCTTAAATGTATATGAAATCTCCTTCACCAGATAAATTTCTCTTTCACAGGCTGTGCGAAGTGTACAGGTTTGAAGGTAGTAGCAGACAGGGTGGAGTTAAGGTTGGTTGGATTGTGCATTTCTGTAGTTTCAAAAGTTTGTGTTCATTAAAGAAAACTACAATGTTTATAAGACTCTCCCAAATACTGAGGTATTTACAATCTTTGCTCCTGTTTAATCTTTTTGTCTGAGAATTTTTGTAATGTTCTTTGGGGGGAAAATACAGAGTGTTTAATGTTTATAGATTCCAAGGCTAGAAGGAACAATTGTGATCATCTAGCCTGACCTCCTGTATAACACAGGCCCTAGAATTTACCTGAAAAAATTCATAGAGCATCATATCTTTTAGAAAAACATCCAGTCTTGATTTAAAAATTCAGTGATGGAGCATCCACCGCAACCCTTCATAAATTGTTCGATGGTTAATTACACTCACTGCAAAAAAAATTTACACATCATATTTTAGCATGGAATTTCCCTGTGTAAATCAAAAATACCAGATGGAGTTTTAAGTGACTGTCATGTACAATTTAGGAAATGAACATTTCGGATACTAATAAAAGGACCAGATTGGAAATACATAATGAACCCAAGAGTGTCCTTTTCAGCATATCTGAGATTTAGCTGTACCATTCTACCCTTGCTGAGAGGTAAGTGTTAAAATTCCTGTGCATCAGAGAACTGTTTACCCCTCTGTATAGTTGGGATATATGTGTATTGTTGAAATAGAAAACTTAATTGTAAAACTTTAAATTGATGCTTTGCCCTAAAGAAGCCTTAATATCAAATCTACTTACTGTCTTAAATATTTATTTTATATTTGTAAAAATCTTTTGTGGCAAATTGTCCTCTCTGCAAGTAGAGTCAGTGTTGGAAGTGATGACTGGAATGCTTCAGGGATCAGTTTCACAACCAAGTTTGTTCACTGTATGTCTGTGACCTGGATGAAGGAATGTGCAGTAAAGTGATAAAAATGTGCTCAGGAGATGAGACAAACTCTGCTTTTGTCTGAGGCAGAAAGGGGGAGAAGTGGGTAGATGGCAGTCAGTACAAAAGAGGTGAGTAATCAAATTCTTAACTAGAAGCCTGAGCGAAGTGTTTTGTGCATTCTGTTTTAGAGAAATTTTCAGTACAAAACTAGCATATGAAAATGGAATGCATCTAAATGTACATTTTATAAAACAGTCAGGCGCTAGAAACCTGGAGACGGTATGGAGTCAGAATGGCTGGAGCTGCATGAACTGAAGGGCAGGAGAATCCTTATTGCCAGCCCCTATCATTGCCCCCAAGGGAGCACCTGTGGAGATAGGAACCTCCCAAACCCTCTGTGGGGCAAGAGCAGATGGAACCATATGGAGTGAAAGGTTTTTGTTTTTTTTTGTTTTTTTGTTTGTTTGTTTTTTTTTAATCAAATCTTCAGATTACACAAACACAGTTGTGTTTGGTGTGGTGCATGGGTTTTTCTTTACATCAGTCTCTGTGGGGTGGGTAGGATGGAGTACAGGCCTGTTATCTGGGACATTGGTGAGAGAATAGAGTGGCTGGGGCACCTGAATAATGCAATGGGGGAGAGGGTGGAAGGGCATAGGTTGGTTTTTTTTTTTTTTTTTCAATAAAGTATTAAGACATGCACCTCTGAAACCTTGCTTGTATGTTGTCAGTCTACTTTTCTTTGCCTTAGAGACAAAAAAATTTATTAGAGCATAAGCTTTCGTGGGCTACAGCTGACTTCATCGGATGCATAGAATGGAACATACAGTAAGAAGATAGATATATATACACACATACATACAGAGAAGGTGGAAGTTGCCATACAAACTGTAAGAGGCTAATGAATTAAGATGAGCTATTATCAGCAGGAGAAAAAAACTTTTGTAGTGATAATCAAGATGGCCCATTTAGACAGTTGACAAGAAGGTGTGAGGATACTTAACATGGGGAAATAGATTCAATATGTGTAATGACCCAGCCACCCAGTCTATATTCAAACCCAAGTTAATGGTATCTAGTTTGCATATTAATTCAAGCTCAGCAGTTTCTCCTAGGAGTCTGGTTTTGAAGCTTTTCTGTTGCAAAATTGCCACCCTTACGTCTTTTACTCAGTGACCAGGGTGGTTGAAGTGTTCTCCTACCGGTTTTTGAATGTTATGATGCCTGATGTCAGATTTGTGTCCATTTTTTCTTTTGCATAGAGACTGTCTGCTTTGGCCCATGTACATGGCAGAGGGGCATTGCTGGCACATGATGGCATATATCACATTGGTAGATGTGCAGGTGAATGAGCCTCTGATAGTGTGGCTAATGTGATTAGGTCCTATGATGGTGTCACTTGAATAAATACGTGGACAGAGTTGGCATCCGGCTTTGTTGCAAGGATAGGTTCCTGGGTTAGTGTTTTTGTTGTGTGGTATGTGGTTGCTGGTGAGTATTTGCTTCAGGTTGTGGGGCTGGCTGTAAGCGAGGACTGGTCTGTCTCCCAAGATCTGTGAGAGTGAGGCATCATTTTTCAGGATAGGTTGTAAATCTTTGATGATGCGTTGGGGGCTGAAGGTGATGGCTAGTGGCATTCTGTTGTTTTTTTTGTTGGGCCTATCCTGTAGTAGGTGACTTCTGGGTACTCTTCTGGCTCTGTCAATCTGTTTCTTCACTTCAGCAGGTGGGTATTGTAGTTGTAAGAATGCTTGATAGAGATCTTGTAGGCGTTTTTCTGTGTCTGATGGATTGGAGCAAATGTGGTTGTATCTTAGAGCTTGGCTGCAGACAATGGATTGTATGGTGTGTCCTGGATGGAAGCTGGAGGCATGTAGGTAAGTATAGCGGTCAGTAGGTTTCCAGGATAGGGTGGTGTTTATGTGACCATCGCTGCTTAGCACAGTAGTGTCCAGGAAATGGACCGCTTGTATGGATTGGTCTAGGTTGAGGTTGATGGTGGGATGGAAATTGTTGAAATCCTGGTGGAATTCCTCAAGGGCTTCTTTTCCATGGGTCCAGATGATGATGTCATCAATGTAGCACAAGTAGAGTAGGAGTGTTAGGGGATGAGAGCTAAGGAAGCGTTGTTCTAAGTCAGCCATAAAAATGTTAGCTTACTGTGGGTCTATGTGGGTACCCATAGCACTGCTGCTGACTTGAAGGTATACATTGTCCCCAAATGTGAAATAGTTATGGGTGAGGACAAAGTCACAAAGGTCAGCCACCAGGTTTGCCGTGACATTATCGGGGATTCTGTTCCTGATAGCTTGTAGTCCATCTTTGTGTGGAATGTTGATGTAGAGGGCTTCTGTATCCATAGTGGCCAGGAGGGTGCTGGAGTTCACAACAAAGACAAGAGAGGCCACTTCAGTTAATAAGATTATGGGACATTTCCGGAGGGCAATCCAGAGGGTAAAGTAACTCCACGTTCACACTGACACTATAGCATCTCACCCAATACACAGCAAACGTTATCCCTCTCGGGGAGGTGGAATACTAGTAGCTCTCTAACCAGGGAGACAGAGCGCTCTGCGTGCCTTGCCAGTGTGGACGTGGAGTGAGTTAGAGCGCTCTGGGCGGCTTTATTGCAGTATAATGTGCTAGTTTAGCCAAGGCCTTTGCCTGTATTGTCTAATTAGATTGAAAGCTCTTTGGAGCAGGGGCTGTCCTAACAATAGGCACATACGGTGCCTGGTCCAATCTCTGTGGCTCCTGGGCAGTACTGGAATACAAATGCTAAATGTGGAGAAGGTTCTGTGACTGGGCTGGGTGCAAATAACTGTTTCCTCTTAATATTAATTACTTGGGTGCCTAAATAAAAGCATGAAGTATAACATGAGAAGTTATTCAGATTCTTTTTGGTCTAGAGGTCACAATAGAAAATTGGACATACTACTTTCAATGTAAAAGGATATTTTACTAAGAGCAACCTGAATGACCCTGTTGATGCTATAGTTAACTTTTCTGAACAGTTATAAATTATAAGACAGGTCTATATTTCTGTAAAAGTGAGGGTTAGGAAGACTAAAAGACAACAGAATATTCACAAGGAGAATCCTACATACTATTGCTGCATGTTGAGGGCTCTTCTGAGGCGTATTGAATCCTACAGGAAAAAGAAAGCTAAGTTGTACTACAAGCTGCTTGATCTGGAGTAAACACAAGAAAAAGGGGGCATAAATTAAAGCTGAAGAACAACTTGACATTGCAAGAATTCAGACACAACCATATGTAAGAATAAGTCAAAGTGTGAAATGGAGCAACTAGTGTGTAATAAAGAACTAGACACCTATTTAGAGAACAAAAAAAAATGGTTATCTCTCTCTCTCTCTCATTTTTATGTATTAGTACATTAAATATTATATGAGCCGTAGTGGACTTTCTTCATCCAGCCACTTCCTTGTTTCTGCTGGCTGATACAGTGCAGTTCAGCCAAGTACAGTGTCTGCAAGTGTCACTAAAGAGTTTTTTTCAGAAGATCCAAGTCTTGTTTTCGTAGCAAGTTAAACATAATTTAAATTACATTTGCTACTGTCATCTATTTAGCAATTACTAGGTAGAAGGTTACTGTATCTGCCATAAAGCTTAAAAAGGTAACTTTATCTCACAGTTAATTCAGAATTGCATTTGTTATTTCAGGGATCGCTGAGCACCATTTTGGTTTCCATTAAATTAGTCTTAGCTTTTGGTGTCAAATATATTTCAGTCAATTAATATTAGAGCTGCAAGTTTATGCCTTATGCTGACAGAATTTCTTTAGAACTTGCTCTTGAATGGGCAGGTATTTCGGGCATCTTTTGTGTAGAAGTAAAGGGTTGCAACTAGCTGCAAGGAGTTGCAACTTGTGGTAATGTATTACACATGTCACCACTGACGTTCAATGAAATAATTAGGACCAGAAAGTTCACCAGTGGTTTTGCTGGCAGTTGATATATTTGAACAAATGAGTTATTTTCTTCAGGATTGCCTCTGTATTTTACAGTTTTCCCTGCTCACCATTGATCTCTAGAAAAGCAAAGCCCATTTTGACTGTAAAGAGCGCACTGCACTGTTTTGCAGCACAATATCTTCAGAGCAGGTGTTTAGAGAAGCTATGTGATTCCCAACAGCTTCAGTTCGTTCTTTTCCACAGCTATGCTCCATGCCCAGAGGTATTTGTTTTGTTTTTGTTACCAAAATTTCCTATTTTTTTTATTGGTAATAGATTTTAGTGGAGTTTAGGTAACTTTAAAGCTTTTATTTCGTTTCCGTGCTATTGCACAGCTACATTCCCATACTGGTACCTCTTTCCTTCTGGGATATTGTCTGAGCTGGACCCAAAAGATCCAGAGAAATAGGGCACATTAAAAAGGTATGCTTGTGCCTCTCATTCTTCCTGGACTTAAACATACATGCCACCTGCCTGTTTGTGCTGTAATGCAGGCTATTTACTGAACAGAAGTTCAGCATATTGAACCTCTCACCTGAGCCCTTAAAGGGCAAGTACATTGTTCCTGTCCTTCCTCCTGATGGAAGCTCTTTGTAAGCCTGACTCGCTGACCCAACCCCAAATGACGTTCACACTTTTTCTTGCACAGAGTGGGATTTGATTTTCTCCACAATGAGAAGATTGAAGCCTGCAGCACTAGGTCAGTCACCTTCATCTGGCTTTAGATCATTAAAACATTGGGGTTGTTCTGACATCAATGATGCTGGCTGAGTTCTAGTCCCCTGCCTCTCTTGCAGCCCACCCTCCACCCCCTTCCAAACCCTGCAGAACATTCCAGGGAAATTTCAGAAGGTGAACATTCCAGAGCTTCATAAGGATGTTGGTTCCTTTTCTGCTGGCTTTACAGAGGGAAAGCTATAACCCTAAAATAGCGCTGTCCATGCTCAAAACCTGAATCGGCTATGAAGACATCAGGGCTGATCTCTTTATCAAGGTGGCTTATGATATTTTGTTCATTTAAAATATGAGGCTCTCCTTTTTAACTGCTTTTCCCCTTCCTTCTGACTTTTCATTAACCTCCTTTAACTGAAAAGTGTCTTCAGTGTATCTAATAGTTGCTATTATGGCAACTAGCCACAATAGGGAAATGCTAATATTTTCTGAGGCTTGGACTTGGATATCTCAGCCTGTACTGTTCTTTGACTTCAGAATCTCAATTATAGGTGGTTTTCATATTTTGAATGCAGTGACAAATTGAATTGTCTTAACACGCACACCGGGTGGCTCGGGAACTACTAAGCCTATTGCTCAATTAAAAGGCAGTCTATGCCCAATAATAACTAACAGCAGGGAAACCTCAGAAAGAGAAATTTAGCTGCTAGAAATATATGTATGTAGGCATCGCTTAGTTCTCACAGAACCACAACTTTCAGTTTTCACTTTTTAGCATAGGAGCCTGTAACAGAGTCAGAAGTAAGAAGTAGTTATAGTTGCTGTCTCTTTTTAGACACTAAGGGATGGACCAGCCTGTACTAGCATATCTGATAACATCAGCTCTGGTGATTTTATCAAATCATTGCTTCTTACTACCTATCTGAATTTGATTATCAGACCTTTATTTACACAGCTGGAGGTTTTATTGTGCTGTATCTTATGGTAAAGTCTACTTTAAAATAATAAAATAAAATCTTGCTTTGCCATATAAAACATTGATGATTCTGTTAATCATTAATTCTTAACAGGATATTAATTTTCAGCATAAAAGGGACTGTTTTGAAGTGAGCTACTTTGTAGGGAAAAATAAACACAATTTTCTCTCATAGCTGGCACCAAAAGCACTAATGTGCTTTGGTAGAAATTTGCTTAATAGATTTAGGCAGCTAGAATATCTTAATTTGGTCTCGTCCATCAATAACTTTTTAATGGTCATCACTGAATTGTTTAATTTCATTCTGTGTCTTTGCCTGGCTTGCTTTTCTTCTTCCTCTTTGCCTGTGCACCCTCCTCCCTTAGAAAAGAACCACGTAAATACGTTTGAGAATTTTTTAAAAAATCTATACTGCCTTATCCTTTATTTACTTGTAGCTGTCCAAAGCAGTTATAAAGGGCTACCAAATCATTTTATGCCTACTTTGCAACCTTGTTGGCTACCTATACTTGTGGTAAGCATTAGTGACTGAAACTGAACATCCTATATAGATTTAAGGATATAAAACAATATGCAAATACCAAGTATTATTTCTAATAACCCTGAATTTTCTCAAAAGATCATTGTTCTAAGTTTTAGAAAGAATACTTCATTTCTCAAACTGCCTCATTTGGGTAGTACACTAGATATTAAACTGAAATTGAAAGGACTAATGTGGGAAGGTGCTGCACAAGTCTGCCTCGTGGTGGATTTCATTGATTCAGTTTGTCCTCATGCGTAGCATTGGTTATATTTTCACATATTTGCTTTTAGAGTTTACATTCTGAAAGTACTAGCCTGTTGAGGTTTAATTACAAACAAAAACACGCACAATGAGAATGTACGGAAACTGGTAAATGTTGGTTTACTGTCTTCTTCCAACTCTTCTCCCCACATGGTGGTGGTGTTGTAGTTGTGTGTTTTTGTTTGTTTGTTTGTTTGTTTTTTTTTTAAAACTACAAAGAGCCCAGTTAAACTCTCATTGAAGTCAGTGGAAAGATTCCAGTGGACTTGCATAGTAATTGAATCATGCCCTTAAATTTTTTTTGTATATAAAAAAATTGTTAAAAGACCTTTAACATTGCAAAGTGCAATTTAAAAGTTAGGAAATGTCCATCCAACCTTAATTCAACCCCTTTGTGCATATGCATCATAATACAGTCTTTAATTATGTGGTCACAAGCTATTTTTTTCCACAGGACTCTTGCCTCTTTCAGTGCACAAGGTATGGAGGGTGCTGTCTGAATGGGTACCTATTCAGTAACTTCTGCGTTTAGTGTGGGGGTGAAGGAGCCCTATGTCTCTTTTACTATGTATCATCTATAGCCTAAGGTGAATATAGATTAATTTTTTCATGGGCTTTTTTATGATACTCTGTACTGTAGCATTTGAGTGCTTCGTAAACATAAGTGAGTTTTATATCACAGTATCCTGTGATATAAAGTGGAATTATTATTCTGTTTTACAGATCAGGAACTGAAGCATAAGATTAAGGCCAAAATTGACAGAAGTGTCTGTTAATTTTGGGACCCTTATTTGAGACTTTGAGTTACTAGAGAGGATTCTTTCTCAGGTGTCTGGCTGTTGGGTCTTGCCAAAATGCTCAGGGTCCAACTGACTGCCATATTTGGGATTGGGAAGGAATTTTCCCCTGGGTCTGATTGGCGGAGGCCCTGGGTTTTTTTTGCTTTCCTCAGCAGTATGGGTCACATGGAGGTTTAACCTTGTGTAAATGGTGGATTCTTGGTAACTTAGTCTTTAAATCCTGATTTGAGGACTTCAGTAGCTCAGCCAGAGGTTATGGGTGTAGTACAGAAGTGGGTGGGCGAGGTTCTATGGTCTGCAGTGTGCCGGAGGTCAGACTTGATGATCATAATGGTCCCTTCTGGCCTTAAAGTCTATGAAGCTTTCTCAGCCCCCCCCCCCCCCCCCCCGAGTCCTGAGCACATGCAAATAACATGGAATTCAATGGAAATTGCAAGTGTCCAGCACTGCTTAGAAAACCAGGCCCTTTACACAGCATTTGAAAATTTCCACACTGTTTTCAAAAGCATAAATTTGGATCTGCACTAAAAGAGCTATTCCAGATCTCGTGACTCCCACATCATTGTATAATTGGGAGGGAACACCAGGCCTAGCATGGTGGTAAGCTGTTTACTTGAGCACTCTAACATCCTGCTGCACTACTTAGATTTTCTCTGTGCAGTTGGCAGACATGTTCTCAGAGCATTTTAACCTTATGTGCAACTAGTATGGGTGCCCTTTTGAGCACACTTTAGCAACCAAAGATATTTTGGACTGGAGAGGACTTTTCTCTGTGAAAAACCCATGTAAACTACATGTATGTACATATGTGTGGAGTTTAAATCATAAATAAAACTTCCAGCAGCCCAACACTTCTGAATAAACCCTAGTAACAAACAAACATGCTTTGATGACATAAGAAAATAATAATAGGTAAATAATAAACCACATTTTCAGAGTGTCTTTGTAACTCACATTTGTTGTCTTGCTGTGTCGCATCACACCTTAACAGTCAAGGTTTTATGCTTGGTACCGTGTTTGCTTTAAAAGTTGGGAAATAACAGGGCTTCCCTTTCAAAGTAAGCCCTCAAACTGGAAAACATTTCTAATTTGAGTCCTTTCAACTTGTAGCAAAAATGTTATTTCGCCTATAACGTTATAGTTAACATAATGCTAAAATGTACCCAGCAGCTGGCATTTGACATCTGGTAAGACAGACTAAAATGGGTTTTTTTTATATTTTGGTAGTAGCTAGGCACTCCAGTTAAGATCAGGATCTCACCTTTGTAGTTGCTATTCAGACGCATACAATCCCTGTCTGAAGAGTTCACAGTGTAACGCTCCAGTCCTGCAAAGCTGCTCAATGGGTTTGGACCTTTGTGCCCCTCCAGACCAGCTTGCAAGATCAGGGCCTAAGGTGACCAGTAACCTACAAAGAAAGAATCCCGATATATGATGTCTAATATTTCATTTTGATATGATAGCTATATATGGTGGCAATATCTCCATTCTTCCCTTTTCCAGCCATTTAATAAATAGGTGATTTTCTTATAGTTGTTAGCAATTCAGGATTGTGTTTTAGTAGCACGTGCAGCACAAGTGTTGCCCAGACTCCTTTTCCTAATAGGTTACAATTTCAAGGCTATTGCTCCTTCCCCACTGAGGCTCAAACATATCTTCTGATGCTTGAACTTGAATCCTAGCTGACTTCACCCTGGACTCTGGTAAGCACTTCTCCCTCCTGTCAGAAGCAGTAGAGTGTTTCTGAAACAGATTGTGTTAACTTCATAATCTGTTTTAAATACTATGTTTGTCGACATGAAGTAACAGCATTTCAGAGCAATACATGCATTTTGTAAGTTCTTGCTTATGTAAATGACTAAAACTGTATGGCTGTTTGCTTTACTTGGTTGACTGTGAGCTATGTGTGGGGAAGAGGGGGAAGTCACCTGGGGCTTCAATTCAAATGGCTGGCAAGATTTCCAGCCCAGGTAGGGAGGGGCAGTAGCAGTAGTTGGAGTATACTGTACTCTGTAACCCAGCTGATCACAACACCTGATAGCTATTACAGATCTTGCTGTCTAGCAGCTGACAAGAGCAACCCAAAACTATATCATAACTGAAACTTGTACAGGTATAGCTTAGCTAAACTGAAATTTATACAGGTTTTCTTTTAAAACAGAGCTTTTTTAAAAAAGGAATTAAAAAGTCACTTCTAACATCAGCAAAGCTCTGCAGTCAGACTATGATTGCAAGTAGCACATATGCACAGTAAATGCATCTTCTTATCTGTCCACTCTTCTTTTTAATTTTTTTCTACCATAGGAGGAATATGGAAATTGAACTTTATTATGAAAAATAAGTATATTTAGGCCTAAAGTCTATAGTATGTTTTAAACATAGGGCTCTTTTGTATGTTCTAGAATGACGTTCCCCGCCTCTAGCAACATGACTTGCACACTGCATGTGCCATCAGTTTTCATAGTTATGGTAGTTTACATGGCACAGAAACAAAATTTTTCTCTGTGAATTCTGTTTATACACATCCAAGTCTTCTGAAAATACATGTTTCCATAGAAATGCTGGCATAAAATAGCAATAAACAGAAGAGTTGTACGTATGAATATTCCTTTGTGAAAGAGCAGTATGGGTAGTTTATAAGCCAATTTGCTTGTGTTTAGATTAATTATGGGCACAGAGGAATTTTGCAATTTATCTGAACTCAACAGGCTCAGGCATGAGACGCTCTTATTTTCTCTTTAGTTTTATTTATAGTTAGTTAGTTTAATTTATAGTTAAAATTTGAACACTCAAAAGGACTGTGTTTTAGCAGCTAATATCAATGGGAAAGCCGTTCCAAAGACTTTGTTATTTATTAGAGGAGGGGCAGGACTATGCTACTCAATCACTAAAGGCTTATTCTTTCCAGAGGTGTCTGACTTCTTCAGTGTAAAGACCCAGGATGACTGTTTAAACAGGACCTTTGTCATCAGTTTCAAAACACTGAAAGGGTTAATGAAATAGAAACTCTACTCTGACTTTATGTAGTTTTGTAAAGCTGTCTGTCCTTTTAATAGAGATTGTGATGAGGACATCCACCTTTGTTAACAGTGATAATTCAAAGATTATGATGAGAATTTAAAGTAAAATGTGTGAGAGAATTGCTCCAGTTAAAGAATGCTCACTCTGCTCCAATTCAGATTGTGGCTGTATAATTGCTTTAAAGTGATTAGCTGAAATAGGACTCAATAGTGAATATAACATATGTGTTCCAAATAGTGAAATGATTCAAATGCTGAAAAACTGGAAGATCTATGTGAGGCAAGACCAGTTTCTAATAAGGGAAGAAGCCACTTAAAAAACTAAATACTGTATGGTTAGAGTCTTTTCTTATATTCAGATTGCACAGATTTTTTTTTTTTTAAGAACATTCAATACATATGAAATGAGAATAATTGTCTTTATAGCTGTAACTTCATCTGGCAACTTGTAGTGTCTTCTTCCATTTACTGACTGTAAACTAGAAAATTGAGATAGTGATGGATTTTTCCAAAACAGACTTGTTGAAATGTTTTAGTTCTTGAGTATAGTTAACCACTATAATATTTTTGTTTTTAACATTTTAAAGTGAATGTAATGATTCTTTAATTGTAAGTTCTTTGGGGTTTGCGCTGTTTTGAGGGCGTATGTGTATGCAATGCATAGCAGAATAGGCCCTTGTCTCTGATGGACCCTCTAAGTACTACTGCAGTACAAATAATACAAAAATCAGATTTTGTTGATCTTTGCAGGAGGAGGACAAGGTGTATTAAACCAGATACTGATGCTTCTCTGATGACGGCGATATGCATACTTTGAGCAACGTTCAGTGAAGTCAGTGGAAAATCCTGTTTGTTTCATTGGGACCAGGATCAGACCCAACATAGTTATTGTCTGGGTGGCTTCTCCTATATAGGCATCTTTTGGTCTGTGCATCTCTCGGGCAAGGATTTCACAGAAAGTGAGGCAGCTTTAGTTGTACTTGGTTCCCTGCTAGATTGCTGCAGCATTGCACTCTGATCTGAGTCCAGTCCCTCTGAGAATAGCTTTACACTCATTGCTTAACCAAAATGGAGAATTTGGGAGTGAGAATTTTCACTCTTACATTGCTGAGAAATCTAACTAAACTGGATTTCTAGTTATTAGACTGCGGTGTTCTTGTTTCAGGGCATCCTGTGTGCTGAATCACATTCCTTCCAGCTCCCTCTGGTTGTCAGTGGACAAGCCCAGCTTGACATTTTTCCATATCTTCCACTGACTTCCATCAGCAACACAACAAAGTGCTCCTGCCCATACTGTCAGCCTGCTAATGTTAGTGTACCATCCAGATAGCTAGAATCATGCAGGAAAAGGTAAGTGTCAGAACCCTATAGTCCTAACTTTTCCCAGGTTTGTATGGCCTACTCCAGCCTACTTTACTGCACCTGCTGGTGATTCGCTTCACAGTTGTACAGCAGAATAGTCTAGTGATTCATATCACCATCCAGACAGTGGACAATAAATCTGAATGTAATGTGAGAAGTTGGTGATGGAGAAAAGTGTCCCAAGTGTGGACTGGTTCCACAGCCTCTGTAGCAGGTTCTGTTTTCATCCACTGCATTTTAAGGTAAGTGAAGTTGCCTGAAGGCCAGTGAATTTGTTTGCTTCTCCTAGTATCACTATTGGTGCCTCCTTTAGTGATTCCCTCCACCTTTAGTGCTTAGTGAGGGTCACAATCAGTCCTCAAAGATACCTTTAATTTCTTTTTAGGGTTTTTTTTTGTTTTTGTTTTTTTTTTACAGAAGCAGCTGTGATAGTTGCCCATTTTAAGAGACGAAGGGGAAGGCTAAGAGTACAGATCAGAGGAAATCAAAGAATCTTCAATATAGAGTGGAGATAACATTACAACCATTGAATGAGGTATCATTACCATGGATTGTTTAATTTAGTTAGACCCTGGAAAGACTTAACCAAGTGTTATCCCAAATAACAATGTGCTTCCTCAGTCCACCTCTTCCATCAGGAATGGAACATCCCCTTCCTTCTCCCACCCCCATACAGGAGCTAGAGGTGAATACCCAAAACTTGTCATGCCAGATGCAATGCACAGTCTTTCCATCCCTCTTGTTCCTGTGGAACCATTCTCCCCACCCTTCCACCCACAGTTTGGCAGGATGGAGATCAACAGAGACGCCTACTTAAAATCAAAGGACAGCAGATACTCATTAGCTGGCAAATACCCGGTATTTAAGCTTATAATGGAGGCATCCACTGGCCATCCCTGTATATTCAACTTTTCTTGATAAACCTAAGTAGATATTACACTGTTTAATTCTTATAGTCTTACTTTCTGTAATGTGGTTAATATTTCTACCATGTTTATGTAGTTTCAGCTGTAGGGAAACCCTTTTCTAGGGTCAGAGTACAATGCTTCAGTTTTCCAGCTGCAAGAATCTGAATTTAAAAACAAAACCTAAATATACACAGATGTGAACTGGGCAGGCCTAAACCAGCACTGATATCCAGATAAGTGGATGTCTCTACTCAGAGAAACAAAATCAGAGATATGGAAACTTAAACAAAACACAAAAACAGACTGTAGCTAAAGCATCACTTTGAATTTTAGGACTTTAAACTGGAGGATGGGAACCTTCTGCTTGAGTTGAACTAATTTTTCATATGGCTGGTTCATTATTGTACGTTCATTATTATGGTAGATGGATATTTTTCACACAGCTTTAAAACAGAGGACCCTGAATTAACCTTTTCCCCACATCATGGATGTTTTTAAGCTCAGCAGTTCTCTATCTTATTTCATAGATTCACAGATACTAAGGTCAGAAGGGACCATTATGGTCATCTAGTCTGACCTCCTGCACAATGCAGGCCACAGAATCTCACCCACCCACTCCACAAATTTCAAGTCCACAAATACTGTATTGATGTTTCTGAGTGAGAATTAGAAATTATGACAATTTGGGTTAGATTTCACCAACCTCTTTAAGTACCTGTAGATCTTTCCAGTTTACAATTAATAAATGCTGTAGAGAGAGAGTCTAACTGTGATTGACAGATTGGGACTACCCAGTATAATTCATTTCTTTATTGAGAGAAATAACTTCCAAATGATTTGGAATCAATCATGCAGTTTACAAAATTCACCTGTATCAGCATGATCTTTCCTAGTTTCCTTTGTAATAAACTCACTTAATACCCCAATCCTGCCTTCTGCAATTGGATCCATCTGGACATACCCTGTGCATGCACAGAGCCCCCACTGACTTAATAAAATTAATATCTTGGGACCTCAGTGCATTTCTGCTCCATCCATCTTATCTCAATTTGCAAAAAAGAGAGTCCATCTTTTAAAGTGTATTTCTTGACTTAAGGTATATCTCCAGCATTGTAAGGCTTTACTGTTTTTCACCAGGAGGACACAGAGAGCCATGGCTTCACCCTCTCTCATGTGCCAGATAACAGCTGAGCTGGCATGGAGGGGGATTTAATCTGCTGTATTAGATTAGACAGTAAGTATTTCTTCTCTGTTCTGGTCTTACTCAGGGAAGATTATACATTTATGTCCTTAGCCTAAGTAAATGTGTACAAAGTTGCACAGGCAAAGGGTTGGCTGGGTTGAAGCCTCTTTGAAAATGTGGTCTCTATAAGGTGTCAGAAATCACGGCCTGCAGCAGAACCTGTCTCAGGGCAACCTAATGAGTGCAGCTGGCCTGTAGTAGGCTGTCTAATTGGCTACACTACCTGACTTGTTGGAAGAGTCAGCAGACCAGCTCTTAAGCCCAGCTGCAGTTCAGAGGCTGCTCAAAGCATTTGCTCATGGCTGTGATAGCTTCTGCCTCACCTCACTCCACGTAACTCACCTTTGACTCTTTGCTCTGATTCCTGACTGCCTCTGACTGCTATTCCTGGCTGCTGACTCCTGCTCAACCATTTGGTGTGATTGCCCATGCCCGGGTCTCTGACATCAGGAACTTAGGCTTTCTGTTGGATTACATACATTTTTTTTTTTTTTTTTTTGCCTTCTATATCTGATCTTTACTTCTGTTTAGTGTCCGTTCTAAAACCTTGTTTTCATCTAACAGCTGTTTCTCTGACAAATTGGTGTTGTCTTCTGTCTTCATTTCAGTGATCATATCCTTCACTCTTAACTTCGGTCAATTAGCTCTGCTCGTGGTTATTGCTGGTGTGTGCGCATACACACACATTCACTGCAGGATGAGGGGTTAACAGTGATTTAGAAGGGGGAGCTAGGGTGCATGAACAAATTAAAAAAAAAATCCTGATTTTGCATTTTTATTTTTTTTTTTTAAATAGTACATGGACATGCCCTGCTGTATGCACAAGTGACAGTAGCATACACCTATCTGGAGCATTATATATTTAAACACTGAGCACTATACGTTTAAACAATATGATCTAATGGACTAAGCACTGCACTAGAAGTCACAGCTGTAGCAGTCTGCTCCTGGTTCTGACAGATTATCAGACCTGGGGCAGGTCACTTAATTCTATTGTTGCAGGTCTGAGAAACTAAGACAGAAGTTAAGATACTAGTCTCAAAATTGTTTGTGCAATGTTTTGATGCAGTAAGGCACTTTTAAGTATTTATCTGTAAACCACCTTTAAACGTGGGTGACGAATAAGTAATACTTTTTTGTGTCCAAGGCACTTATTCTCTCTGAGGGCTAAGCCCACAACAAGTTTGAGGCTTTAAAAAGAAGCTGCAGTTTCTTATTCAAGAGCAAATATAGTCTGAAAAATTTTAAGTGATGTGAATCACTAATTTTTCATGCTTGGATACTTCATACAACTTGTTTGGTGTGGAATGATTGATAAAAATCTAACAAGTCATATTTAGGCTGGGAATAAGCACAAGAAACTCAAGCCTAAGGGAATTTTTTTTTCCAAAGCTGAAGTGCTGGTAAATAAGGGTTTATGATGATAAGTGCTTTTTCAACCATAACTGCAGCATCACGGTACAGTAATTGATTCAAGTTTGAGTACTTTGGTCATTTTTTGGAAGATAATTGAATATTTGCATTGTGTTCCCATGAAGTAATTGTTAATTATGAGAACAAGGAAATACTTAAAATTGGGAAGAGCCTGCTAGTAGAACATAAGATGCTTATGGTTTTATTTATTTCTCGTCTCTCCTTTTCATGCTTATTACCTAGCCCCACACATGGTTTGCATCCTCCCCTTTCTCTATAGTTACCTAGTTCTAGCAGTTCATTAACTTTTTTCCTACCACAGCTCTTGCCATCTCTGGGCATTTGCTTGACCCGCCATAATTTCCTCTACATTGTTTCTTATTGTTTTAAGGTTTTAACTTCTAGTGAGAATCTTTAAGTGCTGCTAAAAGAGAGGAAAAAACCTTACTGAAGTTATACAAAATTACTTAACCTTTGTCTTTTACTAGTTTAATTTATTGCAATACACCAGCTTTGCCCTTTTAAAAATAGGTAAACAGTAACTATTGTACCATATGGTAATGTTCCTCTTTTTTTTTTAATATTCTGTTCCTTTTGCTTTTAGTTTAATATCTACTTTGCAGATGAACTTCAAGTACAGTGTTTGAGTTTGTTTGTGCAAAACTCTTAACTTCTCTCCTCATCAGTAAGTTTGAGTCTCATTTTAATTTTAGTGCATGTTTGTCTTTCTGGGTTTTAGCAAGCAGAGTTCTCAAGTTTTTGCTTGCATAAGGCTTCTGTTGCTCAGGTATTTGACTCCTTTGAAAGACCTTGGCTGTTACAACAAAGTAATTAATTGACTCCCTTTGCAATTAACTGCTATCGCACAGATATATCTTTCAAATCAATGGCTGGATATAGTGGTGATCATGCTTAACTCAGGAGTTCTCTTTTCAGTATAGAAAGTGATTTTTTTTTTTCAAACATATAGCATGTAAATGACAAATTAAGCTCTCCTGCTGCACTACTAGATAACTTTAATGTTGACTGCATTCATTTGAGCTTCAGTCCTGCACAAACACCGTGTTCAATATAAGTCTTACTGCGTTTAGGATTGGAATAAATTACAGGTCAGGATTGAAGTGCATTGAAAAGAGCTGTATGAAGAAGCTTGCACTTTGCTAGATATTACAGATATCTCTTTAAGTTGATGGTGCTGTTTTATCATGAATTAATCCAGAGTATTCAAAGTAGAATAAGACATCATAGTCAGGCAATCCTGTATTGCTCACTTGGGCGTGCCAAATGCATGTTTCCTATCTCCTAAGTAAAGTCAGTGCTTCCAGATAAAGACTTCAGTAATTTTCTGTTGTAGTCTAGATAGACTGCAGGTTTTTTTCTTTACGTGGGGTGGAAAAGTGTCACAATTAAGCAGTATTACATTTTTTCCCCTCTTAACTCCTATCACTGTGTTCACAAAACTCAGCAACAAAGACACAATTTAGCTTCCATGATGGTATTAGAATAGTGTCCCTACTTACAAAGTTATTGATCTTACCTGTCAACAGTCTCAAAATGGTAGAGCATAGCCGTTGATGAAAGTTAGAACATGCTGCCTACTCATATTCAAAAAATAGAGCTGTTGTGGGGTAAGAAAAAATTAAATGTGTGTCCAGCCTGAGTTTTCACAAAGCTTTATATAATACTTGCATATCATACTGGCATGTAACTTTACTCAAAGGCAGACGGTTCAGTTTGTTCCAAACACCATGCCACTGATTTTTTTTTAAGTCAAACTCTCCCTTGAGATTGACCCTTTTTAATATGCTCCATAAATATTTTTAGTTGATGTTGAGTTTAATAAAATTGGCTGGTTATGTAATTGGGGGAGACTGTCATGTTCAGGAATGATGACTGAAAGGAACTTGTGTGTGCTGGCTGTTTGAGATTTATCTTTGTGAGCTAAAAGAAAAAGGTGTGTGGGGGTGGGAGGTGGAGAAATGGCCCTCTTCTGATAGATGACATTGTAATAACCTTCATTTGTTCCTTGAGAAATAAGTGTTAAAGTAGAACGTTGTAATAAATGGTTCACTGCAACTTAATGCTCAGCAGCCTAATTAGTCAAATACCATGTGCTTACCTCTGCATGAAATAACCCATTTCTTTCCAGTTTAAAATTGGAACTTTCGATTCTGGAGCAACCGAAAGAGCTTTTTGTTGTAAATGACCACTGGCTTTTTTTTAACTCAAAAACAATGAAGGTCAGCATGGTATCCATAGAGACTGCATGTAGTTTCCTCGTTAATCCTGGTTTACCCCTGGAACAGCTAGAGTCACGCACTACTAAAATACTTATTCTCAATTTCAGAAGGAGAGCTTTTTATGTAAACTGAATGTGATTGGGTTTCAGTAACTGAGAGACCTTAAATGTGTCAGATACAAAGAATCTAAATGTGCAGAGGTCGTACGAACCAGTTGGTTTGTATTATTTGGTGGGTGCTTATGCTTAGAGCCCTGTGTTTTTTGCAAATGCAAAATAATTTTGAAGTAAAACACAACATGATTAAAATGACACAACAAAAAACTCACCTCGCAATGACTGCTCCTGTCCTGCAGGGCTGGGCCCAGCTCCCTGCAACAGGCATTTAAATCCTGCTCACAGGATTGCAGCACTGCTTGGGTTCGTACAGGCTGCTCTACGCTCATGGTGGAATGGGGATAGTGAGTGATTGGTGCTGTGATTCTGTGTGGGACAGGAGTCATTGCCAAGAGATGTGTGGGATGGGCTTGTTCTGCACCCCTTCACTCTCCTTGTCGCAGCACCTCTTTTCCTTTCGGGGGGCAACGATGAATGGAGAAAACCAAAGGAGTTATTCCCAAAAAATAAAATGAAGAATTATAAAGAGAATTTCACGGGGCTCTACTTATGCTCCTTTTTGGTTTGTATTTTGCTTGTTGGATTGTAGATCTGTTTAGCTGTGTGACTGTCAATCATGCAGAATGAATATACACCAGGCTTGTAAAATACTTTTCTTCAAAATTCTCTTCAGCAGGAGTATGTAATGTGAAGTATCTGAATTTGTTTTTTATTGAACACTGCTTTTAAAAGGAAAACATGATTCTAGACTAGATGCTAGACTTAATTTTGTAGCTCAGAGTTAATAGATGGTAGGGCCCGATCATATTCCCATAAGTAAATGGCAAAACTCCCATTGAGTTTTACTGACTGGATCTGGCCCATCAGTCCTGATTCAACGATAGGTTGTGCATAGAGTTGTGTACCTGCATGGAGCCCCATGGAAGTGCATGGGGCTCTGCGTGGGCACAGGAGTCTGCTTAGGTGCAATGCGTTGCAGGATTGAGGCCTTAGTGACTCAGTAAAAATATCACCTCCTTATTCAGTGTATCTGCTCCCTATGTCCATTGTTTTTTACTTGCTTTGAAAACAGAATTGAATTTTTACTCCTTTACTCCTTGGGGAGCTCTTAAAGCTATGTCAGGGTTGGATTCAACACTCCATATCAACATTTTTCAGTTAACTTTTGACTGCACAATCTTGATTTTACAGGTGAAGATGTAAGTAGTAAAAGGACCCACTTGACCTTTCAAATCTCAGTTTCAGTTTGCAGGACAAGCAAATGAAAGTCTTGACTTAAATCAAGAAAATATAGGCTGGATGCGGAGGTTAAATAATACCAAAAGCATGTCTCTTCTTTTTTATTATTATTATTATTATTATTATTTATTATTTATAATCTTCTTAAGGCAGCTACAATTTAAGTTTTCAGTTCTGTCACTTTTTTCTTTTTTTTTTGGTACTTGTTGCAATTAGGAAAATAGTGCAGGTGTTTAAAGGAAGTTGCATTCTTCGGAGAGCTCTGGGGAATGAAGGTATCATAAAGTAAACACTTTAAAGTACAGGGTTCACTTTTAAAAATTCTTTAGTTCACAAGTATTTTTAATTACAGATTTTGCTCCATAACTTAAATTTCAAATGTTTCTTTTAGATAATTTTGATCAACAGCTGTGCTTTCTTAGCCTACATGAGCTTTCAGCAAATGAGGTGAAGTATGATGATGTAATCAGTGGAGCAATAAATCTGTAGCAGTGCCATGCAATGCCATTTTATAAACTATCTATTTTTTTCTTTTGAAGGTGATGCCCATTGCTGTGTACCATTACACAGTATAATACCACGTATTGTAGTCTGTTGTTGTAAACATCCCCGACTGGAAGCTGTAAGAGAAATTCTAGCTTTCAGTCAGATGTTTGCTGCATCCGGCTATTCATGGACAACATCAGAAGGAAAAGATTAGTTCTACATATATGTAATGTTAAAACTAACTTTTTAATTTATTTATATATATGCTTGTGACTTTCGTCAGAATACATGGAGGAAAGAGCAGAAATCCTAGAAACAGTCTGTATTTTAAAATTTTTTTTAAAGTGGCTTTCAGTATAAAGAATAAGTGACATTTATATTTTGAAAAATGTAGAAATTGCTGTCCATCCCAAAGGCTATTTTAGTAACGTCCACTACCCACCCCAAATATAAGATAAATGTTGTCTTTGGCAAGTGCAGTGGATTCCTGGGTTCTTTTTATTGTCATTGAGTTCCTGCTCTTTTAGCCTTCCATGAAGCCTGTTTGCCATCCTATCTGCCAGTTTGCATGAAAAAATCCTAAAATGTGAAGTCCATGGTTCTTAAGGGAAATCCTTACCCATCTCCAGCACCTTTATGATGGTTAAAATGGCCAAAGTGGTATAAAGGGGTCCTAAAAGCCCTGATTCTGATGGAAAGAATTCTCCCAGTTCAGGCACTGCACGCTGTCTGGAGAATCCAGTTTGAACTAGTATATGCAAGCCTCTCCAGGTGGTTTACTTCTCTGGGGTGTTACAACCTGAGTGAAATTGCCTAATTGGCCCTCACTATTTCCAGTTCTGGAGGATCTGTGGTCACCTTACCCTATGGAATTATATACAGTTCTTGGCCCACAATGATACATAAACTTAATACAGTTAAAGATATTGCAGGAAATTTCCATATCTGTCACAGAGGTGTCACCTGCAAAATTCCTAAAAAGAAAAGGGGAGGGGGGACCAGCTTATTTGTGATAACTGGAGAGAGATGACACTCCTATCCATATCTGCAAAATATCTGCAAAAGTGTTTTGAATTATCACTTCGAATACATGAAAATTGCTGTTGACAAAGTAGGGAAGAGCAAGCTGGGTTTTGATCTGGTAGTTGGTGATCAGACCATTTTTTCATCTTGAGAAGCTTAGAGCACCCACAGATTTCTTTTTAACTTTGATTTTATGAAAGTGTTTGATCGTGTTACTTTGAAGCCTTCTGGAAGATCCTGAGACATAGAATTCCAGCAAAGATTTTTAATTTGATAAAGGCTTTGTATGAAGTCTACCCGCTCCATCAGGAGAGAGCAGAGACACAATGATTGTTACAGGCATAAGACAAAGGTGGATGCTATCTCCATTTCTCCATTGTCATAGACTTTGTGATGAGAAGAGCAATGGTTGCTGCCGAGCACTCTGGTATTGTTTGGGCAAGAGATAAGTTGGGAGACCAAGACCATGAAAACAGGAGAGAATAGTGTCAATGCTGATGAATGTGTGATTGATGGAGAAGAGTACAAAAGAGCCGATGACTTCATTGATCTTGGAAATACAATATGTGCTAATGGCCAAAGAAGTGAAGGCAAGGATTGATAAAACCAGTGGATCATTTTGTCAAGCATCTGGAAGAGTAAAAAGCGACATCTGCACGCTAAAGATTATACAGCTGTTGTCCTGCCACCACTTTAATATGCATTGGAGGCGTGGAACACAAGAAGAAGCTCAATGCATTACACCAGTGTTGTTTAAGAACTACCTGGGGAATTCATTGGAATGATCATATAAACAACGTAGAAGTGTTGTTCGCATGGGTCAACGGGCTGCGGGCTCAATAATTAGATGGATAGTCATGTTATCAGGCTACCAGATGGCAGGAATACAAGGGATTCCACCAGGAGGGAAGAGAAGGCGTGAACACAAAAATGACCTATCTTAGGACAAACGAAAGGATGCTGCTGTCAAGGAGATAGCTTACTATGGAGTCAAACATCTTGCTGGGTAGCCAACAGTAGAGGAAAAAATAGGTTGTCTCATATGCCGCTAAGCACAGGGGATTCTAAGTAAGTCGAGGCAAAAAGTAGAAAGTCTTACTTGACATGTATTTTGATATTAGACAAGGTGGACGAGGTAATCAATATTTAAATGTAAAGAACTCTCCTTTAAGCTTTTCCAAGCTTCTAGGTATCCTAACACATCAGCAAAATTCAGGCATGATTAAAATAACAATTTCAACAAACTCAGCTAGCCGTCTATTAAAAACTACTTTCCCACCTCTCCCAAGACTCTGGGAAGGAGGTAGTATTTTGGGTTCCTGGATGATTCTCTCCTTTTTCTTCCATTTACTTATGTGGATTCCTGATTTGAATGGGGGTGGAGGTGGGAAAGGGGGAGTCCTAAGTGTCTGATTCTGTTACTTCTGCTTTTGTACTAGAACAGTTTTTTTGGCTAAACTACTTCTTTAGCTCCCTGATTTTTTTGTTGTTGTTTTTGCAAATGATTTTTTTTTATTTCCTGACACTTTAGCAGATAATTCATCCCAGTTTCTCTCATTTTTGATTATTATGAGAGCATCACTCTCCCTCTCCTCAGCCTCCTTAGGTGTTCATAGTAGTCCTCATACCTGCATAACGTCATTAGACACTGTCAGTATTACAGAGCTTGTATGATGCTTTTTAGTCACTATAATAAAATTCATAATGGTTTATTCATTGGAGCAAGGCCTATTGGGATCTCTTTTAGCAGTGTTGGGAAATCCAGATTGCAGGCATTGGAGAATTAATGATTTGCTAACGTGCACTGAGTGATTAGATGTATCACATGGTTTTTTCATTTCTGTTAGTTACTCTCGGGTCTCTTGTATCCAGCCATTGGCATGAAACATGAACAATCTAATAACTATCTAAATTGCTATTGATTTAAATAGGCTTATTCGTGGTACTTAATGTTTATTCAGAGTTTTTACATCTTCAGAGTATTATGCAAACATAATTAATGAACTTCATTGTAATGATTTATTTAAATGAATAGGATCTGTCCAGGTTGGTAGCTTATATGGATATATTGAAAAATCTTTTGAAGTAATAAGAGTCTTGGTTTTAGGAAAATAAATAAAGGACACAGCGGTAAGGTTGGCAATCAGCTCTGTAGTTTGTTTTGTCCCTGAGCGTTAAGAGTTTCAAAACAGTCTGTTACTTAATTTTGCTATAATACTTGGGCCTACTGAGGTAAGGCAGGGTTAACCTTACTCTGAAACTATGCATTTTCTCCTAAGAGCCTTCATAATTTTTTATTTTTTCTCTTGAACACAATCTTCTGTGGCCAATGGCATCGTAGTATTTCCAAATTTGAGGTGCTAGTGGTATTTTTGGTCATTTTAGTTGATATGACACTTAACTTCGTGAAATGTTTGTATGCATTAACAAATTTCATTGCAGCAAATACCTCATACGAAACGCATTGAAAACAAGCTATCAGTCTTTTTAAGTACTTTTTTAAACTGTAAAATATCTTTAATATAATCTATAACAAATCTGGCCTGAAAAATTTCATGTTAAAGATGCATTCTGCCGTTATAAAGCATCAAAATCTGGTGTTTGGTCTTGTGAAGAACATTTAAAATACAAAATAATTTGTTTCCCCATTTGTTACCCATATTTTTCCAGCTGTTTAGAATGGTAACTGGAAATGCTGACAGGCCTCTCACTAGAGCACTGCTACTATGGGTTGGATAAGGGCAATATTTTTAACAACTGCACTATGAAACATGTTTCCAGGGAGACTAGAGACCCCCAAACTCTGGCTATGTTGATCTGTGGAGGGGGGCTAAGCACTGGAAAGCTATGGGGCTTGAGAGGATGGAGGACCATGAGCAAGCTGAGGCTTCGGTGAGTGATATGGCTGGTCTGTGGTCCCAGTATGTTTGATCACTTGCTTTGCTGACTGGATCTTGTTAGACTTTTGTGTGTGACCATAGCGTATGATGCAAGCAATAATCTGTGACTGCCTCATGAATAGTGTGCTAAATTAAAGTAAGAGCTAGGGGAAGAGGCAGATCAATAATCGTACAGTATTCCGGTGCAGAAACGGCTTGACCAACTGTTAATTCTAGACTGTTGCAATGCACTCTCCATGGGGATACATTTTAAAATCATTTGAAGACTTAAGCTGGTAGGTGGCTTGCTCATTGGATGGGGCATCTCACTGGAAGCACACGACATCCAGTGCTCCAGGATCTGCACTGGTTGCTAGTTGGTCTTCAGGTGGAGGAGTTGGTTATGACCTGTTAGGCTGATCCCAGGCTAAGTAAGGCTTATCTAAGGGATCACCGCTCTCCCTTTTGCTGACTCCAGCAGTGGCAGTATAGTAGAGTGCTTAAGCCAGATTTCCCCCCCACCACCACTTTTATTTAAAAAAAAAAGAAAAAAAAACAGAGGGGGTGGATCACAGAATGTTCTCTAAGGCTGTGGAGCTTGCACCTCTCTTCTCTCCCTCCTCCTAATCAGAAATAGCCAAATTTTGGTGTCTTGCTGGGCACACTATAAAAGACAGCTGTTTGAGAGGGGGTTTGGAGAAGTCTGAGAGTATACTTTGTGGATAATGAAAGAGGTAGGTAGGTAGGTAGGTGGCTGGCTGAGTTGCTGTGGAACCGATTGTTTTAATGCTGCTGAGACTTGATTTTATTCTATATAGTGTATATTTAACTGCTGGGGAATTGGTGTCTATTTTCAGTCTAAAATAAATAAATCGTGCTGAAGGAGTAGTGATGTCAGTGCGCTCTGCTCCCACCCCCACATGGATTTGTATCAGTTTCTCATTGCTGGACAGCTGAGTGAGTGAGTGAGTATATGCAGAGGAAGAAAATGAAAAGAATATGAAATAGAGAGGAAGAAAACCACACAGGGTGTGGGGGGAGAAAAGGAAAAATTGCCTCAAAAAGGGAGATGTAATGAATGAGAGACCACTAATAGCAGAAAGAAATAAGTTGAAATGAAGAACACAGTAAGTTAATTTTTTATTAAATGTTGGACGCTACAGTGTGACAAATACAAATTGCTTCTATAGTGACAATGTTATCTTGTGTAGTCCTTAAAATTATTTTAGAATTCCCTTCAGTTTACCAAAACTGCTTATGTATCTTGAAAGCTTATATCATAACAGAATTTGGTCCAATAAAATGGATTATCTCACCCACCGTGTCTGTCTACTATGCTGGGATTGACATGACTACCACAACACTGTGTATGTACATACCTGACAGAAACTGTTCTGGTAAATTGAGTGAGGTTTTGGGAGAATCTTGAGTTGCCCTTAAAATGCTACCAAGGCCACTTCCAACTACCAGTCCAGGCTTGAGAGAGGGGGATTGTAACATGGCAAAGAGGTCTGTCAGTTGGAACATAGAGTTAATTAGGCAGGTGCAGCTGAGCCAATTATACCCCTTTTTGAGAGCTTTCATTCATTGTGGTCCCATAATTTATCTATATTTCTCACAAATATGGCATCCCCTTGTTTCAGTTTTTGAAAACTAACTGTATCAGAAATAATCATAAAACTGAGATTATGGAAAGCTATTGAGTATCTGTAGCCTGATCTAGCTCAAAGGAACCTTGCTAGGTAAGTGTGGCAAGAGCATTCATCCCCAAGGGTTGTGAGGATCGCTTCTCCATTTCATGGACCCCTGTAGTCCAACGTGTGTGTGACTTAACATCCAGATGTCAAACGTGTGCTTTCTGATTTCTTAAGGAGTAATAACCCTATTGGATGTGTATTATGCATTCCTCCAAGATGTAGTTTACTTAATGTACTGAAGTTTATGCATCCAAAAGTGTGGTAGTGTATCTTGACTGCCAATGCAGTATTTGTATTGTTACTGATTTTTAGTTCATGTAAACATCCTACACTCAGCTGTAAAACATGGAACGGCTGGGAGGTGGATGTTTACTTCAACTGACTTGGAAAGGCAGCCTTCCTGAAAAATCAAGTAACCTATTGGCAAGAAGAGACCTATGCAGTGGTTTGATTCAATAATATTCAAATAAGTTCTTCTACAGTAGTGAAACCCATAAAAGTATTTGTCGTATAAAAGCCTTAGTATTGCAACTCAAATGTTGTTTGCCTATATGGTTTGACATATACCAGTCAATTTTTTTTGCAGTAATTGCTGTTTTGATTTTTTTTTTAAAAAAAAACATGCAAATAAAATTGAAGTAATCTGCCTCTGTTGTGTTTGGAAAATAGTTGTAACTGAATGTAGTTATTGTAAGGTAGATGAATATGGGTTTAAGAAGTTTAAAATATTACCATTGTTGTACATCTGGCTTGTGGGAGTATTCCTGTACTGTCTCTCTGAATTATTTATATACCTATTTATTTATTTTATTAAATACTTAGTGTCATAGAGTCTAAAGACTACAGCGAGGTTGGGTTCTCTTTGTACTGTTCAGAAACAAAAATGAAGGTTCCTGTCCCAAAGAACTTAGTCTGAGACAAGATGGCAAGACAAATAAGTGAGCTGGGAGTAGGGGAGATAGGGTGTGTGCAGTTCTGGGCCAGTTAGTGGTAGTAATCACAACTTGTCACCTACCCAATCATTGTCAGCTTTCAGATATACAAGAAAAATGCAAATCAAAAAAGAAACAATTAGTTTTGTGATGAATTATTCAAATGTAACACATCCTTATCAGCCTTTCCCCTCCCCGCCCCATTCCATAGAAACCTACATTTGGTGGCAGTCTGTGAAATGTCTTAGGGTTTGAAAGGAAAAAACAAGTGACTTCAGTTTCTTAAAATATAGGGAGTCCTCGGACTTTGACACAATTCGTTCCTGAGAATTGTGTTAAGTCGAAACCGCTTTTCCCATAGGAATCAGTGGTATGAAGGGGGGATTGGTTCCTGAACCAAGGCTTTGCTGCACTATTTTCACCACAATAACCCAGTTTTTTTGTACTAAATGAATTATAGATGACTAATGTTGCAACATTAATGTATTTACTGTTCACTGTATTTTGTAAACAGCATTCAGATAAACTTATAAACTCACGTATGCTGCTCAGAATACTGGCAACACAGGCTCAGAAAGTCAGGGAGAACGGCGCATGTGTTGAGCCTCAGCCAATCACTATTCAAGCTTTCTGATTGGCTGAGCCTGGGGCTGGGAGCCAATCAGAAGCGACCCCTTACAGCATCGTACCAGTATAATGCAACCATGAAGTGATTTCAAGCAAACTGAATGCAAATTGAGCGTCGTGAGGGCAAAACGGGCAGTCAATTGAAAAGCGTCGTAAGTGGCCTCCAATGTAAGTCTGGCGTTGTAAGTCCGAGGACTCCCTGTAATTAATATTTTGCATCATGGCAAGCCTTTTGGAAACCGGTGACTGTTACTAAAAGCTGATTTGAAATATAGTTTCATAATTCAGCATTGGGAGAATGAGAGCAAGATGTAACAAGAAGGAAAAAAATTAATTAAAATAGGTATAAAATATTTTTAAGACGTTCAGACTGATGGGGTGGGGTGTTGTAATGTAGAGGTAAGTTTTTCCTAAAATGACACACATGAAATACTAACATTTAAAACTTGTATGCAGCTAATACAGTGGTTCCTGTACTGTATACACATACATTGTGCAAGGATCACTGTTACATCTTTAGAAAGCTGTTAGGAGCCGCCAACAACTTGTCACCCTAACAAACCTTCCACTATTTTATTTTTTACTTGTTTATACATATACAATATTTGTGTGATTTGTGTAACATGCCTTTATTGCTGAGGTATACAGTATGTCAGGAGACAGCATTAATTTAACTGTAATTTTAAAACCTCAATCTTTTAGGAAAGATCCATGACTAGGGCTCCTAGGTGCTACAGTAATACAAACAAATAAATAAATTAACAGGAAAGTTTTATACATAACGCTTTTCTTCCATTAGTGTGAACCAGAAATGAGCAGGGCTACACAACAGGAAGAAAGCATAAAGAGAAATGTATCTGATTCTTCTTGGAACTATATATACACTTTTTGAAGAGTCATAATAAACACTTGCATTTGTTTAGATTCTCTTACAATCTCCAGTTTACTTCCAAACTGAAGTTTGTTTAAAAAAAATCAGAAAAGCCTTTGTACACATTTGCTCAAAACATTGAATGTATTTTGTGCATCAGTTCACCGTGTGTGTGTGTGTGTGTTTGTGTGTGTGAAAAATAAAACTCTATAACAAATACCTTATTAAATATATAAATTCTGGCTTTTTCCATAGTTTGTATTTGAATTAAGTGTATGCATTGGCTACAGAAAACAAAGCAAACTTAAGAGTTTTCTAAATATATGGTAAACTAGTGAAATATCAAGAATGTATATGAATTTCTTTGTTTCATGTCATGTTTGTTATTGTAGCACATAGGACCCCCCAGTCATGGACCAGAACCCCATTGTGCTTAGCACTTTACAGACACAGAACAAAAAGACAGTCCCTGCCCCCAAAGAGCTTGCTTATGTTACCAAAAAGTGAACAAATTTCCTTTGCCTATCTGTAGAATCATAGAAATGCAGGTCTGCAAGGGACCTCAAGAAGTCATCTCATCCAGTCCCCCTCCTTCCCCCTATACTGTTGCAGGATTAAGTTTTCCTGGACATCATATACGTACTATGCATAATGTATATGTTGTGAACTTGTTTTCTTATGTGCAAGGCATAAAAGAGGTCTTATTCTATTAAGTTAAAAAAGAGACTTTAATTCATTACAAATTTTCCTTCCAGAAGCATAACTACATGCTTAGATTAGATGTGTATATCCAGAAATCTATGGAAATAAATATTGTCATTCTTGAACAAGCTAGTGTCTGTCTAGCTGTGTTTCTCCCTTTCTGCCACTTGCTGTCTAAAAGAGCTGCCCTTGTGGTAGCTCTCAGTGTCAGAGATGACACCATTTTGCTGAGTTGCTAATGTCTCTGGCACCCCCAATTTTTTCCTGTGTTAGAAATGTCCTCCAAAGGCTGCAGCACTTTGAAAACTCCAGCTAATAAGCGGGGTGATACAGAGGTGACTCCAGAGGTGTTGATTGCTTATGCCTGTCACATTGTTCCTTTGCTGGTTCTACAGAGACATCTGCTCTTGAAATACTTTGCTATCAAGACTCGTGCTCTGTTGTATATGAGGGGATGCTGTCACTACCCAACGTCCTGGGTGCTTGTTGGCTTTGTTACCCAGCCAAGGAACTATCATGACTCTTGGTGTGTATTTCAAAACTGTAATAAGGGTGTTAAATTGTGATTTTGCCAGTGTTAGCACTTAAATGGAGAGCGGGGGGGAGTGATACTATTCAGTAAATATTTGGAGGTCACATTAGTTTCATAATATTTGCTTCACAAGTCTTGAATTGTGCTTTTTATAGCACATTAATTGAAACAAATTTCTAATGGGTCTGAAGGGGCTTAATTGCTGCATTTACATGCAGTCCAGAATCACTAAAAGGTACTGGAGTGGGGATATGCTTATTCATAGCAGCATTAAGTCTAAGGTTCTGATTCAAAAAAGCATCCTTATTCAGAGCAGCACATAAGTGCCATTGACTTAAGTGGTACTTAAGTACATGTTCAAGTGCTGTCTTGAATAGGGATAATTTCCTGAGTTAGGGTCCTTAAACAGTAGGCAGCAGTTAACTTGAAAATGTAATTGGTTAAAGTGATACTGTTTTGTTGTCAGGAAACCCCTTTTGGGTTGGCAGTAAGGTAAGGGGATGAGCCACTTGACAAATGACCAGAACCAGGTGTCTGAGGCTGTGAGACCTTTTTAGTGGCAGGCCAGACATGTTCTCTGATGTGTTGGGGGAGAAGAGGATTTAATGGGGAAACGAGCACTGCCTCTGATGATGATCTCACTTAGCTGTTATTGTTAGCATTTTAAATCTAAAGATACTCTGTGAATTGTAAACTTTGTTGCTGCTCTCTGCCAAAAACCCTGTTTGAGTATAATAAAATCTAAGAATACGTTATTTGTTATCTCATTCACCCACCCTTTCATCCAGAATTTTTTTTAAACCACTTTTCACATTTACTGGCTGATGTTTGTTCTACTTGCTTACAATGGTGTACTTAAAACTTAAATAATAAAGGATCAAAATCTGGACTTGTGCATGCATTCTCCATTGATTTGTGGTGGTTATACATATTTTGGGTCTTTAAAATCTGAAAACCCATAGATGACCATATCTCTTTAGCACACTAGTTATGGACTATTTTCTTTAGGGTCCATGTTGTGCTTCATTCTTTCCAAACAGAAAAGAAGGCACACAAAGCTCACAAAATAAAGATGGGCAAATAATGGGAAGGGATACAAAACACATGATTAAGCTTCTTGCTGTCAGTCAATGAGTTTTATATAAGCATCATGGCATAGGTGGGTTTTCAGTCATACTGGTTTTAAAATTGATCAAAGCTCTTTCGCCATAATGGTCTGTATATTCTGAGAAAACAGCCCAGTCTAAGCTTGTTTTCAAAAGCACAACTTGGAGAAAAACACAATGTTAATCTTTATTCTTAGTTTTTCGTACAAAAATACCTGCATCATTGCCTTTTATGCATAATAAAAACCCAAGGTCTCCTCTTTAAATAGCAACACTTTTGGCTTTAGTTGTGGGGTATTTTGTTTAAACCAAGGGCCTGGCTAACATTACTTTAAAACTTTTACCTTTTCCACATGATTTTAAACTGGTTCCATTGTACCAGCAGTCTGCATAAATTGTCTTCAGGGCTATAGCAGTCCTGGACTTCAACTGTTGTTGAAAAGGCTTTTTAAAAAGCAGTGTAAAAGTGCAAAGTGCATTCCCAGTGCTGCTGCTGCTGCTAAAGTTGGTGACTAAGTTCTTTCTTACAGTATCCGATTGTACTACATGTTTCTCAAGCAGTTGAAGATTTAGTCAGTGGTTGACATTCTGCCTGTACCTCGTATTATAGTTTGTGTAAGAATAGGTATCCTAGGCTGGTTCAAAATCTGTAATGTGTCTGAGGGATGGAATGAGTTTCAATATAAAATTTTCTTACAGAAGTCCTTGCTGGTAAAATAATAAATCACATTGTTTTTAAAAATGCCTTTTACAAACTCTAGGAACTCCTATTTATTAAAAAAATGCCCGACACATACTGTCATTTAACTAATTGACAATATTTTGCCTTTTTTGTCGCACCTTCAAGTAGAGGATCTCAAAGCTTGTTTAAAAACATGCTTCAGTGGCTGAGCTAGGAAATAGTCATAGAGAACATACTTAACTGTGTTGTTGCCTCACAACTGGAGTTGGCTGTGTCAAAGTCAGAGTCAAGACTCTCAAAATTTGTCAGACCACTCTGTTTATTAGCAAAGCGCTTTGCCAGTGCACCCAGATATGTGAGCCTCCTGCAAAAGCTCAAGCTAACTTATTTAAATAGATAAGGGAAAGCCAATTTAACATAAGAGACAAAAGGAAGCAGAAACTGACAAATATACATACATATCTTATTTGCATACTAATGTTTACCAATCTCTTAGCTCAGTAGGAGCTCTAAGTTAATTAGTTTGAAGACCCATTGTCTCACGCTCCTTAATGTTTCTCTTCCTGACAACTATATTTCAACAAATCCTTCAAGCAGCATTTCTTTAATGAATTATAATTTCAATATAATTCATTTTACTTTCACAATCCCTCCTTTTGGTCAAGCTACGCAATGACCAACAATGACTGGGTTCCACATATCAATCATTCTTTATCTCTTTGTTCATCAGTGATATTTAAAATCATCAAATTAGCACTCTGGTTTGGGGCAGCTATCTGTGTAGCATGCCTGACACAATTTTGGATACAACAGGAAAGTAACTGAAAACATACAAAAATTATTAGGATTCCAAACAGGAGAGTTAGGGCTCCCTGAAACAACCAGTTTCCTATGCCAGAGAAATTGAAAAGGTTACTTAGCCACTTCCATAAAGAACTTGGCTCTTTGTGGGGAAGATATGCGATTTATTCTAAGTGGCTAGCACGATCTATTACCTCATTGGTGTTGTCTGTTATATACACACAGCAGTCTTTTCCAATGAGAGCACAAGTCCCTCCTTTTGCCGCCAGCACTATGTCCAATGCCTGACGGTTTTGGAGGGCCATCTGTCAGATTGCTCCTCTTTCTTTGGCCGGGACTCTTAAACTTTCTCCAGTTTCATTTGCCATTATTTCAACTACTGCTTGTAACCTTAGGAGCCTTTTTGCATGGTGTATTACTCCACCTAATGGTATTAAGGAACCGCCAATAGCCTCTTCCCAGGTTAAGGGGCTTACGTTAAGTCCCTTCTTTTTTGCCTGAAATTGTGGAGGCGTTCTCGAGGGAAGGTTCATAGCACTTGGAATTGTGGGAAGAGTCAGGCAGGATAACAGATTCCTGACCAATTAGCTGGTAGTGCGGTATAAGCTGTGGTCCCACACACCCAGTGATGGCCTATTAAGGCCGGGAAGGGTCGGTTGCACCCATTTGTCATATAGGTGTTTGCAGAGGAGGAGTAGTATCCCCCAAAGGGTACAGGGTAATTCTCTTTACGAGGAGTGGTGTTTGCATGACATTGAAAGATTGTATTGTTTTCACTAAGGTTACTGTAGGGGGAACATGAGATTGATTTCTCTGTTTGATCCCAGGTTGAGAAAAAAATTCATATCTCCATACCCGGCCCGCCACTTTTTAGTTTTGTTTGAATAATCCCATACACTATTGGTGAAAATATGCTGAAGGCAATGGCTTTTCCCCAGATCCAGCCCTGTCCCATTACACACCCAACACCAATGACCTTTTCCCTCCACTACTTATCCATTTAGATGCATTTATTCCCACCGCTTCCCAAGTGTCATTGCTGTTCCATATTTTGTTAAACGGACGAGGCCTCCAGTGAGGTCTGGGGACTTGAGTGGGATAGCCAGGACAGGAACACCAGTTTGAGAGTGGGTTGGGATGTGGCTGCAGACCCAGCAATTAGAAATATTAAGGGTCTGAGCTATCCACACCTGCTGCTGGATAAAAGAATTGTCATCGTGGTCTCCCCAGACCATAAGATACCAGCAGCCGAGGAACAGGTAGAGGCACATGTTGGAGGCAAGGCTCTTCTGGTTCTGACAGCCTCAACTGAGGGAACCGCAGCCACGGTTTTACCCCCACCAGGCAGTAGGCGCTAGGCTCGCTACTGCTTTTTTTTTTTTGTTCGTCGTCTGCTTCTGGCAACCCTTACAAGAGTGTAGATTGTAAGGTACTGCAGACTGTTCCTCTACGTCATCTTCTGGAGTCAAAATTGACTCTGCGTTGTCCTGAGGTGGTGATTGGTTCTCTGGGGATGGTGCCTTCTTACACTGTGAAGCATGCGTCCACGCTGCGATGCCAGATAGTTTAACAGCTGTCTGTGTAGTAAGCAGTACCTGATGAGGACCCTTCCACCGGGGCTCCAAGGCGTGCTTTCGATGATGGCACCGTACGTAGACCCAAGCACCTGGCTCGAGGTTGTGGCAAGCGTCGGAGGTGGGTTCCGTGGGCCAGGCGGCTCGAACCTGTGAGTGGAAGTGACTTACAGCTTGCATTAGTCCCTTGCAATACTGAAGGAGCGCACTATGAGTCAAGTTCAAATCTGGAACAGGAGTAATGGTAGTCATAGGGCGCATAGGGCGTCCCATAACAATTTCAAAGGGACTTAATTTATGCCTTTGGGATGGAGTGGATCTCATGTCCATAAGGGCTAGTGGTAAGGCTACTGGCCCGCTTAATCCTGTAGAGTCACAAATTTTAGCAAGCTTATTCTTAAGTACACCATTTCGTCTTTCAACTGCACCTGCACTCTGTGGGTGGTAGAGACAGTGCAACAGGTGTTTGATATGCAATATACGGTCCAGGTGTTGAACAAGTTGTCCAGTAAAATGTGTACCCCGATCACTGGACAGAGTAGCAGGAATTCCCTTGGCAGGCATAATATGATTTAACAAGCATTTGGCACCAGACAGTGAGTCAGCCTTGTGACAAGGAAAGGCTTCACTCCAACCAGAGAATAAACATACCATAACCAATATAAATTCATATTGTTGACACTTAGGCATTTGTACAAAATCAAGTTGCCAATGCAAGAACGGTGCTTGAGGCAGGCCCCAGAACCCCTGGGCCACTTTTACAGGTTTACCAATATTATGGCTTTGACAAATGGTATAGGCTGCACAGTGGCAGGCTGCAAAAGAGCTAAAATGGGGGGCCCACCATCCTGTCTTAGTTACAGCAGAGACCATCCCCTCCTTTCCGACATGCGAAACACTGTGTAGCAGGGCGGCCAGAGACAGGTAGAGTGAAAAGGGGGCTACAAAGGCGCCAGTAGGCGAGCGCCAAAGAGAATCGGGATGTAGAGAGCAACCTTGGGCAACCCAGGATTCTTTCTCGGTTTCTGGGGCAGAGTCTTGGAGCAGGGCGAGGTCATTGAGGGACGGCGGCGGTATAGAAACAGAAAGGAAACCTAGAAATGCATCTGGGGAAGGTTCTATGGCAGCAGCATGTTTAGCAGAGGTGTCAGCAAATGCATTACCCTTTGCAACATCAGTATCCGCCATTGAGTAGCCAGGGCACTTAACAATAGCTAGGGCAGACGGAAGTAAAACCGCATGCAGGAGGGCAGCGATGTAGGGCCCATTTTTTAATAGGGGTACTGGCAGAGGTAAGGAAACCCCGAGTTTGCCAGAGGGTACCAAAGTCATGTACAACCCCAAAAGCGTAGTGGGAGTCAGTGTAAATGGTGGCGGAGCGTCCCTCCGCCAAAAAGCAGGCACGGGTGAGGGCAACTAATTCAGCGACTTGTGCTGAGGTTACAGAAAGTAAATGCGCAGCTTCCAGGGTTTCAGAGAGTGAAACTACAGCGTATCCTGCAAGGAGACGACCTTGGTCGTCTCGAAAACAGGAACCATCAGTAAATAAAACAAGGTCAGAGTTAGGGAGAGGGACATCAGAAAGGTCAGAGCGCGGGACAGTGACAGTAGAGACAGTTGCAAGGCAGTCGTGGGGATCACCGTCATTGGACGAAGGAGCGTGGCAGGGTTTAACTGAGAACAACGCTTTATGGTGATATATGAAGCTGATAGTAGTAAAAGTTCGTACCTGGTAAGATGGGCAGAGGAGAGGTGGCCTGTGTTACGTTGTAGCAGGAGAGTTTCTACAGAGCGAGGGACCAGGAGGGTAAGAGGAGAGCGGAGAACAAGGGAATCAGATATTTCGACTAGGCGCGCTGCAACAGCCACAGCACGCAGGCAGGGGGGCAAGCCTTGGGCAACAGCGTCTAAAGTGGCAGAGAAATAAGCCACTGGGCGGTTATTTTCTCCGTGCATCTGAGTGAGAACTCCAAGTGCACACCCAGATCGTTCGTGGCAGAAAAGGGTAAAAGGCTTAGAATAGTCAGGCAGCCCTAAGGCAGGGGCAGAAGCCAAACCCTGTTTGAGGGAAACAAAGGCAGAATTGGTCTCAGGGGGCCACGGCATGGGGTCAGGCACAGAGAATCGAGTGAGTTCCTGGAGAGGTTTTGCAAGGGAGGCATATTGGGGAATCCATTGTCTGCAAAATCCAGGCATGCCTAAAAACTTCCGGACCTGGCGTGGGGAGTGGGGTCGGGGAAAGCTAAGGAAGTGTTTGGACGTGGGTGGGAGAAAGTGCACGGGAACCCTGGGAGAGGAGAAAGCCAAGATATGTGACAGAAGCTTGACAGAGTTGTAGTTTAGAGTGAGAAGCTTTGTGACCCTTATTTGCTAGGGCAGTAAGGAGCACTAAAGAGTCAGTTTCAGAGGCAGACAATGAAGGGGACCAGAGGAGTAGATCATCTACATATTGGACAAGTGTGGACCTGGACGGGAAAACAAGGTCAGCAAGGTCTCGGGCTAATGCTTGGGAAAAATATGACGGGCTTTCAGTATACCCCTGGGAGTTGTTGTGACTGCCTATTGATCCGATGCAAGGATGCCAGGCCAATTAATACATCTTCCTCATTGTCATCCCCAGAATTTAACAAGGGGTTTTCTTCGTCCTTTCCCACAATGAGATGGGAGTATGAAGGGGGATGGGATCGATCCTGGTTTTCTCAGAGAACGGGATAAGGGGGAGCGCTCGGTCTGGCAGCGGGAGAGGAGGCTTCTAATAAAGCTTTTAACTTATCATTTAAATCTTTGAGAGAGGCAAGTTTTGATTCTGTCCACCTATGATTTGCCTCTTCCCACCACTGCATGAAACAATCAACCTCTCCTTTTGCCAATTTAGTTTTAGGTTGGCCGAGTTTGTCTTTTAAGACGTCTACTCGGTCTTTGTCCCAAGATCCTAACAGTGGCCACTGAATTTTGGGATTCCCCTGAATTAGCCTAGACCATTTTTCCAGAAATTTACAGGAGTCCGGACCCTTCCTAAAATACATAAAATGAGCTGGCGTTCCTTTAGGGAACTGTCCCAACTTAGACGTCTTGTTACCCATACAGGAGGACTTTACACACCAATCACACAAGAAGGAAAGTCGGGTTCGTCAGAGCGATGCCCGGTGCAACATACAAAAGGAGCCCACAGGCTACTGCCTCAATCGCCCTTGCTTTCACACCAAGGGTTTTACCCAAGGCGTGTTGCGGCTGCGATTGTGCAGATTTCACTCACTCAGACCGTGGGGAGAGGAATCCTTTGGTCAGCCAATCCCCGGATGGAGATGGCACCCAGACTCAAACACACCACAGGGAGGACGGCTAGACACAGAGACAAGGCAGTCCTCAGTCCGGACAAAACTCAGAAATAATTACCTGACCAGATTCCTGATGTCAGATCCCGGGATCCCTATCAGAACAGAGTGGGAACCAACAGGTTCAATGGCGTAGACTTCACTGTGGTCATGCACCTTTCCGTTCTGGCGGAGGACCGCTCGGGCCAAATGCCCAGGTGCCGGCTTGCCACGGCCGTCCTAAGAACGGTCAGGAGTCACACGGCCCCAGTGAAGACAGTTGCCATCTCGGTTAGTCAGATTCAAGACTCTCAATTTGTCAGCTGCTCCTTGTGGACTGAGCCCACAGTAAGAACATTTATCAAAGGAGAGCTTAAATTTAGGCTCCTAAATTGGTTGAATTTCAGAAGTGTTCTGTTACTTCAGTGGAATTCTGCAGGTGCTCAGAAACTGAAAGTCAGAAAACTTATTTAAGTGACTAAAGTTAGGCACTTTTTTCAAATTTTGTTGCTTTCAGTGATGTGAGCTAAACTGTAAAAAGGCACTTTCCTGGTGTGGACACACTTATTCCAGAAGTAGTTACAGTTATAGTTTATGCTGGTATATTTTTCCATGTAGACAAGCCTTTAAGCACTATCCTAGTTTGAAATTTTTGACTTCTAATTGCACAGTCACTGGCAGAGCCATGATCAGAAATCCTCCCCTCCCTGCTCCCTTGATTCCAGTTCTCAAGTTAGAACTTTTATAAGTAATGTATAAAGGTGACCTACAGTGTGCAGAAATGGAGAAAAACAGAAAGATTGCCAACCTTAAAAGCTTAGAATTAATTCAGAGATCTATAGAAAGGCCCATATTGACTTCCTATGCAGAGCATGAACAATGTCAGCAGTAAGAAGAAAAGGAGTACTTGTGGCACCTTAGAGACTAACAAATTTATTTGAGCATAAGCTTTCGTGAGCTACAGCTCACTTCATTGGATGCTGCTCAAATAAATTAGTTAGTTTCTAAGGTGCCACAAGTCCTCCTTTTCTTTTTGCGAATAAAGCCTAACACGGCTGCTACTCTGAAACAATGTCAGCAGTGAAATCTTAAATCTGAGATGCACATCATAAAGCACAGGTGATGCTAATTTAGGGAAGTATTAAAGGAGGATTGATGCCATGTCAGTAACAAAACTCATGGAATTGAATTGCAGCAGTACCTTTTTTCACAAGTAAGCTTTCTGTCTAAAATTACCTTAATTGTGTAGCATTCTAAAAGACTGCAAAGACACTTATGGGAGGAGAGCCAATAGTAAGTGTGACTTGAATCTGAAGTGGAAAAGGCAACACTAACAATTATAACCTGAGGATGCTATGCTTTACTTTTTACTGCTGTCGAATGTTACTAGCTCCAACACTTCTCTGAACAGCATCAAGAGTAATGAGTGGTTAAAGGGCCGTGTCAAGGTATCTTTTCATCACTTTATGTTCACTGTTTAGTGCTAGATATGCAGAATTTTTTTTTATAAATTCCAAGATGGATTTTTAACCCCTTAGAGTAATAAAAACATTACTTTCATCCTCCCCACTTGCATACTGCTTTGATGTAAAATGCTTTTTCAATTTATTTTTATTTAATTGTAGCACTGAAGTATTTTGTTTTAAGGAAAAGAATCTAGCACAAGTAAAAAGTAGTGCATGAACTTTTCGTGCATAATGAAGGAAATGTACTTCTGTTAGTTTGGATCAATCAACCTTTGATAGCATCTTTTTATCAGAGAAATAACTTCCTGTAAGCAATGTTATGTCTTAGAAATTGACCAGTTTAAGAGAGTTTTTTAAAAAAAGTATATTTCAATTCTTTAGGAAGATAAGGCACATTTAAAACTGCAAAAAAAACATTGTGGGAAACTAGGAAACCATGCTAAGAATTTCAAAGATAAATGTGCAATCATTGAGCCCAGTGCATTTTATAAGACCGAAGATCTAGATAATTCTTCACTAAATCTCTCTAATTTCAGAATAAAACACTAGTTGCAGATTTGAAACACTATCTAACAATCAGTGGAAAATTAACTTCCTATCTTATTTGCCTGATAGGAAATACCCAGCATTTATTACCGTAATTAACTTGTAAAAAGGAAGTGGTTCCGTTCTTCAGTTTGACTTCATTTAAGCCTTTAAATAATGGCAGTGGGGAAAGTTACATAGTGTTAAGTGAGATTTCCTAAAAACAAGATCAGCTCACTACTCTTTCCCTCCCTTCCCTGTCATCCCCCCCTCTACTCCTCTCTTTTCAGGGTATATCTGAGAGGTTTTTAAGAAGCTTCACTTTTGGTGAAAAATCCATTAGATGCTATCGCTGGCTGCTTTGTAAACAAAATTGATGTCATTGACAAAGTGCTGATAGTGTCCTTTTTGCTGTATTAAAAAAAAATGACAGTCCTTATCCTGAAGAGCTTGCAATCTAACAGAAAGAGGAGCTGGATTGTAACAGGAGGGAGCATTTAGAGAAAGTTAGATATGTAATTAATACTTTCACTTACCATGGCGTGTTGAGGATTAGAAATGCATTGACTGGGGTGTGTGCGAAGTATTATTTCTAACACTTCAGTCTAATGGTAGGAGAACATTTCTATTAGTCTGCTCTCTGGGAACGGAGCCTGAAAATTGCATGGGAGAAAAATAACCTTTAATTTTTCTTCCAATGTGTTCTAAAAATGCATAAATGAGCTACCACCTTAGCTTTGGTGTAATCTGTTATACTTCAGAAAGTTGATGTTTTGCCTTCTTTGTGTATTCGTTTCATTTTCTTATCTCCCCCTCCACACACACACTCACTGTAGCAGATACAATCTTGCAAGCTGACCCATTTCTTCTGTCTTGCACAATATTTATCACAAGGTTTCTTAGTTCCTTCTTAACTAGGCAGAAAATTGACTTAATAGAAACAGAAATTAGTCAAAAATTAAAACCTTGAAAAATCAGATTTAAAAATAAATTTTGGACAGAGTGGATGTGCAATCTACGTTTAAAATTCTAAAAATACAAAGGTGATGTATTACAAAAGTTGAGACCTGCACTCTCATATGACTGAGTAGCTCCTCAATATGACAACTCTCCCCTTTACTAATTTTTACTTTATAATCCAGAGCTTGCACTTTGGGTATCATGTCTGTCTCATAAAATCATAGAATAACAGAGTTGGAAGGGACCTCTGGAGGCCATCTAGTCCAACCCCCTGCCCAGAGCAGGACCAATCCCAACTAAATCATGCCAGCCAGGGCTTTGTCAAGCCTGACCTTAAAAACATCTAAGGAAGGGGATTCCACCACCTCCCTAGGTAACGTATTCCAGTGTTTCACCACCCTCCTAGTGAAAAAGTTTTTCCTAATATCCCACCTAAGCCTCCCCCACTGCAACTTGAGACCATTACTCCTTGTCCTGTCATCTGCTATCACTGAGAATAGTCTAGATCCATCCTCTTTGGATCCACCTTTCAGGTAGTTAAAAGCAGCTATCAAATCCCCCCTCATTCTTCTCTTCCATAGACTAAACATTCCCAGTTCCCTCAGCCTCTCCTCATAACTCATGTGTTCCAGTCCCCTAATCATTTTTGTTGCCCTTCGCTGGACTCTCTCCAATTTCTCCACATCCTTCTTGTAGTGTGGGGCCCAAAACTGGACACAGTACTCCAGATGAGGCCTCACTAGTGTCGAATAGAGGGGAACGATCACGTCCCTCGATCTGCTGGCAATGCCCCTACTTATACACCCCAAAATGCCATTGGCCTTCTTGGCAACAAGGGCACACTGTTGACTCATATCCAGCTTCTTCTCTGCAGAACTGCTGCCTAGCCATTCGGTCCCTAGTCTGTAGCGGTGCATTGGATTCTTCCGTCCTAAGTGCAGGACTCTGCACTTGTCCTTGTTGAACCTCATCAGATTTCTTTTGGCCCAATCCTCCAATTTGTCTAGGTCCCTCTGTATCCTATCCCTACCCTCCAGCGTATCTACCACTCCTCCCAGTTTAGTGTCATCCGCAAACTTGCTGAGGGTGCAATCCACACCATCCTCCAGATCATTAATGAAGATATTGAACAAAACGGTCCCCAGGACCGACCCTTGAGGCACTCCACTTGATACCGGCTGCCAACTAGACATGGAGCCATTGATCACTACCCGTTGAGCCCGACAATCTAGCCAACTTTCTACCCACCTTGTAGTGCATCCATCCAGCCCATACTTCTTTAACTTGCTGACAAGAATACTGTGGGAGACCGTGTCAAAAGCTTTGCTAAAGTCGAGGAATAACACGTCCACTGCTTTCCCTTCATCCACAGAACCAGTTATCTCATCATAGAAGGCAATTAGATTAGTCAGGCATGACTTTCCCTTGGTGAATCCATGCTGACTGTTCCTGATCACTTTCCTCTCATCTAAGTGCTTCAGAATTGATTCCTTGAGGACCTGCTCCATGATTTTCCGGGGACTGAGGTGAGACTGACCGGCCTGTAGTTCCCAGGATCATCCTTCTTCCCTTTTTTAAAGATGGGCACTACATTAGCCTTTTTCCAATCTTCCGGGACTTCCCCCGATCGCCATGAGTTTTCAAAGATAATGGCCAATGGCTCTGCAATCACATCCGCCAATTCCTTTAGCACTGTCGGATGCAGCGCATCCGGCCCCATGGACTTGTGCACGTCCAGTTTTTCTAAATAGTCCCGAACCACTTCTTCCTTCACAGAGGGCTAGCCACCTCCTCCCCATGCTGTGCTGCCCAGTGCAGTAGTCTGGGAGCTGACCTTGTTCGTGAAGACAGAGGCAAAAAAAGCATTGAGTACGTTAGCTTTTTCCACGTCCTCTGTCACTAGCTTGCCTCCCTCATTTAGTAAGGGGCCCACACTTTCCTTGGCTTTCTTCTTATTGCCAACATACCTGAAGAAACCCTTCTTGTTACTCTTAACATTCCTCGCTAGCTGCAACTCCAGGTGTGATTTAGCCTTCCTGATTCCATTCCTACATGCCCGAGCAATATTTATATACTCATCCCTGGTCATTTGTCCAATCTTCCACTTCTTGTAAGCCTCTTTTTTGTGTTTAAGATCAGCAAGGATTTCACTGTTAAGCCAAGCTGGTCACCTGCCATATTTACTATTCTTTCTACACATTGGGATGGTTTGCCCCTGTAACCTCAATAAGGATTCTTTAAAATACATTCAGCTCTCCTGGACTCCTTTCCCCCTCATGTTATTCTCCCAGGGGATCTTGCCCATCAGTTCCCTGAGGGAGTCAAAGTCTGCTTTTCTGAAGTCCAGGGTCCGTATTCTGCTGCTCTCCTTTCTTCCTTGTGTCAGGATCCTGAACTCGACCATCTCATGGACACTGCCTCCCAGGTTCCCATCCACTTTTGCTTCCCCTACTAATTCGTCTTGGTTTGTGAGCAGCAGGTCAAGAAGAGCTCTGCCCCTAGTTGCTTCCTCTAGCACTTGCACCAGGAAATTGTCCCCTACACTTTCCAAAAACTTCCTGGATTGTCTGTGCACCGCTGTATTGCTGTCTATGGTAGATAATCACATAGGTCCAATCACCATAGCAACTAGGTGTTAAAGGTATACATTTTAGAAAGTCAAAGTTGTTGATCTTCAGTCTTTACCTCTGTCACCCAAATCTGGAATGTGCTCCCTGTTTCTCTGCAAAAAAACAAAAACAAAAAAACCACTGGCCTAATTTTTGGTATCTGCTGTTTAGCCTTTACTTTTTGGAGAATAAAGTGGCTTATATTCAAGTTTTGGACCATTGAACCTTCTGGGATGATTTAACTGGGAATTGGTCCTGCTTCGAGCAGGGGGTTGGACTAGATGACCTTCTGGGGTCCCTTCCAACCCTGATATTCTATGATTCTATGATTCTATGAAACCTGAAAAACTCCAGTTTCACTCGATGCATGATCGGGCCTAATGGACAATGCTGTAGTCCCTGTTCATGCACAGTGAGGTCAATGGGAGTTAATGCTGGATTCGACCTTTGATGGTGGGACTTTGAAACGCACACCCATTTGAGTTAGACATCATGCCTCACTGAGAGGGTTGGGGGTTGTGACTACCCTATGTCTCTTCAAGAGCCCGATAGACTTGCGATCTTCAGCTTGAGAACTTGACCTATCCCTCACCTGGGGAGAAGCATTCTGAGCAAGCCAATTCTGATCAGTGACATTTAGGAAGGGCAGCAGAGCTTCACTGAGCTAAGAAGGTCCTTGTGTTTGAGATTAAATATGCACTTCACAACTGCCATGGGAAAGCCACCAAATCACAGTGTGGAAGAGGAGCTGCCGACGTTGAGTGTCTGCCTTTTCCCTTGAAGAGGCGTGCAATGGTATGCTTATGTGATTAACGATCACAACTTTTCAGCCTCATCAAATAACTTTTTTTTCCTGTTCCCCTGGACTCCTTTTTTCTGCCAAAGCTTTCCTGAGACTAAATGGATAGGGGTGCGATAGACTACATTGTAGTCAGAATGCTGCTGCTGTGTTTCCTGTGAGAGGTTGGATGCCATCAGTTGCAAATAAACAGGGATGCCAATCAAACCCAGCTGTAAGAACTGATTGATTGGACTGCATAAAAGATTCCCTCCCTCCCTCCCTGCCTCCCCCACCTTCTCTCCCCGTATCGTGTCATGTCAGTGGACAACAGAACAAGTTCTCATGGTCCCACTCATACTGAACAAATGTTAAGTTAGGTAGAAACACAACTGTAGTTTTATCCAGGTGCATTGAGAAATACTGGCTCCTGTGAACTCTTCTAAACAGCTGTTTCTCAGTGTTGGCAGCCATGTCATGGATTTGTCAGCTGCCCACAACATCAGCGCGCAGAATTGCTTTTAATTGACTGGCGGCAGCAGATCCCAACATAACAGTAACGGCATCCAAGACATGAGATGCAATAAATGTTTCTGTAATGAGATGAGACTTGTCAGCTTTCACTATTCAGAATTATTCAAAGTCTTGATGTTCAAAGGTTTTCATGTTTATAGCTTTGCCACTCAGTAAAACATTTTGAGTTGTGAACCCATAAGCTTTCACTCGATGTGTTCAGGGGCATTCATTTGTAAAGACGGATACTTCCTGTCTAAATGACTTGGTACTCTGTCCTTCTAATGTGCATCCAGAATCCTCTACCAACTACTAAGACAGTTCCTTAGAATCACTGCAGTAGCTGACACCCATTCTGGTGCAGGCTTTTGTCTGAGACCCTTGAAAGGAAAGTCAAGCTGCAAACAATGGATCTACAAAAGAGGGAAAAATAAGAATGGAAGTGGGCTAATGACTGCCCTGCTGCCTGTGTCTGTAGATCAGTACAGGGAGCATGCACTGTACTCCAGTTAGCTTCCCCTTGGCAGCAAAGCTGGAGAGCAAGAAGCAGCTGTAGGCTGATCCATAGTAGGGAGACAAGATGTTGGGTACCTGCCTACAGCAAAATGGCAAATCCTGTGACAATGGAAAATGCCAAATTCATTGAGTTTCTATGTATGTAGCTCCCACTCCCAGTACACATGCAACCTCTGCAAAGGAGTCCAGAAAGTTTTCTCTAGGAGTGTAAGGTTGCACATGCACACTTCATGCCCTCATGCTCCGAGAACATAAAGGGTGGTGCAACCCCTCCCACGCTTCCACTCTTTCTGATTGCCCTTCAGCAGAAATGTAGAACAAGTGTGTCTCACCTACATATCTAACATAGGATAGTTTCTGTAAATAGTGGTGGTATTAATATTTAGTTCTTTCAGTATTTTTGTGTTTCAACCCATTTGGTGCTACAACATAAAAGTTCTGGTATAGACATATTTTATTTACTTAGATGCCTGTTACTGGGACTATTCTGTTATGTCACAGCCTTGTTCCTCAGTTTTTAAATCTTGTCTCTCATGTGGGTCTGTGATTCCCCTCAAGGACAGACATGAGAAATGTGATACTGTTTAGGAGAGAGCCATGTTTCCTCTAAAAGTGTGATATTTGAAAGCCTTGCAAGAAATGCACTCAGAAGGAAGGAGTCTAGTCTTAAGATTTTCCTTATGGAAAAAGCTATGAGACTTGCCTCACACTCAGAGCTTGAGAGGGCAGGACAGATCAGCCCCCTTGGAGTCAAGGCACAGTCCATGCTCTGGAAACTAGATAAGTCAGCCTGTGATCCAGAAGCTCAAAAAGACCTAATAAGTCCTTTAAAGACATGGATCCCCAGCTGAAAGTACCATTGGAACAGTCAGATACTGTTGCTGTGTGAGGGAGAAAAGAACATACTCCCCCTCCCTCCCCCCAGTCAGCTTCTTGGCACCAGCTGGTGTTCTTGGTGATGCACAAAAAGAATTCTGGGCAACAAACTCTGAAGGAAGATAAGGTAGCACTATATCAGTTGGCATCAAAAGTACAGCACCAAAGTCTCAACCCTCAGAACTGGCAGCTTCATTGACATTGGTGTATCCTCTGACTCAGGTGGCACCTACAATGCTGTCATCAATGTTGTAGTCTACTCTTCCATTTCCAGCCCCTCCCCACTGCTTCCTGGGCATCCAGATTGCTGGCTCTGAAAGCACCAACCTATTCTCCGTCTACACTGACAACGATCTCGTTTTCTCCTCTCATGAGGAGATTACTGTAACCCCAGATCTGGAGTCACCCCCGTTTGGATGCATCTCTTCCTTCCTTAATCGTTTGTGTTAGAACATGGACCCAGGGTTCCAGTGATGAAAAATCTCACTTTGCTATTCTGTTTAAAGGTCAGGAAAATCCTGCTATGCTCACGCACGTGATTGTCCCTGCTGGGACACTTGCCCCTCCCCGCATTGGAGGACTTTTCATCTTTACCTGTCTCAAGCAGGAAACCATCTCCATCACACACATAACCCTTGCCCCCACTTTCTAGGGAGAGTAGCCAGCATAAGCTCTCATCTCATCTCAGGTCCACCTCAAGATTCCTCTTTTCCTCCCGAGATGCTAGCACCCTGGTCCTCAATGCCTCACCTTTTTGGCTACCACGCCTGGCCACACTGGACTTCCTTGGTCTCACCATCCAGGGCATCAGTTTCCTCCTCCATTGAGATCTGGGAGTAGATCCTCTCAAAGATCCTTCAGAACCTGCCCACGCTCCTCTAAAACAGACAAACTCCGAGATTCAGCAACCACTGATAGAAGAGGTGGAGAAAGTACATCAGTAGGAATCTTCCCCCCCCCGGCCCATCCCCATCTCCAAATGCTTTTCATTTTTCTCTCCAGAGGAGGCCATGATGTTATTGGTACCTACAACTATAGATGACTTTAAGGCTTTTCATGAGCTTTTAAGGAAGATGGTGGAAACACTAGAAATTCCTCTTGAATAGGCAGGAAAATTCATAAAAATTTTGACATTTTACATCCAGCTACTCAAAACAGAGTGGCCCTAACCATTGATGAATGTATCATTGAACCTGCAAGGGACTTGTAGGCAACATCAGCTTCTATCTAAGCAATCTCCAATGAGCTGGATCGTAAATATCAAATATTACCTCAAGGATTTTAATTCTTCTATGCTCCTCTGTCTCCATAATCTCTGGTCATCACTGCTGTTAATGAGAGATCCAGAGAAGCTCTAAGGTCCATACCAAGGGGAAAAAAAATCACTGAAAGCTGGATCTTTTTGGCAGAAAAATCTATTTCTCTGCTTCCCTGTAGGTCAGGATTTCAAACTATCCTGGCCCAATGGTAGGCCAAGTACAATTATATTCAGTGGGATAGAGCAGTGGACTTAATAGACAAACTTCTGGTTTTAAGAGACGTTTAAATCAAGTCAGGGGCAACTGATTGCAGAATCTAAAGTAGCATGCAAAGATGTTTTTGCTGATACAGGAGCAAGAGTGATGGCAAATGGAATTGTCATGAGAGGGGACTTGGCTATCTGCATGTGGTCTGCCCATTGAGGTTCACACAACAATTCAAGACTTTCCTTTTGATGATCAGGACTTGTTCATTACTAAAATGGATGACGCCTTACATTCATTAAAGGATCCTAGGACCACATTCAGAGCCTTGTGCCTGTATACCTCAGAAGAAGACACTACAGGCCGCATGCTCCCACTAGGCAGAGACCTCAACCATCTATCTTGGGCTATTTCTACCATCAAAGATCTTCTGATCAATTTAGACAAAGATCAAAATTTCAGAAGATGTGGCCCTCTGCTTCATTCTCTGGCACCGTGAAGACAAGCCATGTTCTAAAAAAGCAGTTTTGATGCCACAATCAAGGATACTGTTCCAGCTAATGTGCATCTATATTGCTCTCCCTGTATCCTCCCCCTACCCCTCCCTTCGGTTCTTGCCTTTCATTCTTCAAGGCTTGTGCTAGAGTTACTATGGGCCACTGGGTTCTTCAGTTCATCCAGGATGGTTATTACCATTCAATTACAGGGTATCCCTCCTCCCACCCCTCCCTCTTCAGAGATCTATCTCACAAAGTCATTATGTAACAGGAGAAACTCTCTGATCCATGTGTGGGAACAGAGTTGGTACCTTACAAATTCACAAAAATAAGATTATATTCCCCCTATTTCCTTATTCCAAAAAAGAAGGGAGGATGCAGATGCATTTTAAACTTCAGGCTCCTCAATGCATATGTTTATTAAGTCGAGTTCCACATGGTGACCCTTACCTCTATTAAACTCTCCCTGAAACCCATGGACTGGTTCAGTACCCTAAATTTATGGGATGCATACTTTCATGTACTGATTCATGAAGCACACAACAAATTTTCTACATTTCATAAAAGCAGGTAGTCATTATCAATTCATGTATTTCTCCTTTCCTCTGTACGGCACTTTGAGTTTCTAAAATGTGCCTGTCAGTCGCTGCAGCTAATCTTCGCCATTTAGGAATACATGAATACCCTTACCTAGATGATTGGCTGGTTTGAGGGACATCAGCACAGCAGGTAGAACAGTCAGTTCAACTAATCTTGCACCTAATTTCACATTCAGATCTCATAATCTAAAGAAATCATACATAATTCCAATGCAATCAATAGAATTCATTGGAGCGATCTTGGACTCCAGAGTAGTGAAAACCTTTCTCGAGAGATTCCAGAACATCTGTCACCTAAGTATCACAGATTCAGGCTTGCCCTTAAAACTCAGTAAGGATCTATCTTCAGCTGTTAAGACATGTAGCCTTGTTTACCTATGTGATGCCCTTTCCAAGACTCCGCCTAAGATCACTACAGTCAGATCAAATGAGTACTTTTGTCCAAGTATTCACAGTTTATCTCTTCAGTGGTGGCTATGGTGGTTGAATTCCAGCAACATGTGTCAGGGAAATCCATTTAAAACACCAATCCCTGTCAAGACACTGATCTCTGATGCCTTCAGGAAGGGTTGGGTGGCTTACTGATGTAAGCAGAGTCAGAATGAGCTCTACCCTGACATCTGGTGGTGAGCTGTGGAAAAGGACTTTAGGGACTGATCTCGCTTGCATGGGCACACCCACTCTGCCTAGCATGATGGACTGCTTGCTCAAATGGTCACTTCAGGATCCCCAGTCTCTTTGTTATTTGGGGTAGGAATAATAAAGTGGTGTTATCCTGGTTATGTGAATCAAGGACAGTAGAACTGTACTTGGCATTTTATGACGGAGGGACTCGCCTTCAACTAAGTAGCACTCGCTAGGCCAGGGACATGGGTTCCAAAGCCCAGTGAATTGAGAGAGGCTGGGGACAGGTATGTGTACCTAGCAGTGCGGGCCCCTTCTGAGGGCCCCAAACACTGCTTTGACCCCTCCTCTCTCCACGGTGTAATAATAGAGCTAATTTTGACTCAGGAGTCTTGTTAGGTGCTGCAGAGCTGAAATCACTGATTCCTAGGTCAAAGCAGTAGACCTACTTTGAGCTAGTGGTTCTGAGTGTGCCAGCACTGAGCCGAGCTGCCCCCCCCCCCCCATTAACAGCTGAAATCAGTAAAGAGCTGAAGTTACTAAGAGCTGAAATCACTGAGAGCTGTGTTGTGTTGGGGCGGGGGGCTGAAGACAAGTTGGTGAGTGGCTAGCAGGACAGCTGGCAGAGCGGATAGCAGGGAGCCTGGCAGAGAGAGTGGACGGCTGGCGAAGACTGCAGCAGAACCCCACGGAGAGGCATGGCAATTGACCATCAACCTGAGCAGCAGAGCGTGTAAGATGCTCCCCATACTTCCCCCCACTTCCACCCAGGCTGGAAGGTACTCTGTAGATGAACTTCTGAACTCTGGGGGCTGCACTGACCAAGGACAGAAACTGTGGGAGGGGTGACTTTTGGGTTGCTGTCCTTACCCTGAGGGGAAAAGGACACTGGCATACTTATTTGGGGGTGGGTCTTTTGCTCATGGGTTGTGTTATGAATCCTGTTTGTGGTGTTCCCCTAACGTAATGCCTCATTGTTTCCCTCCTTTATTAAAAGGCTTTTGCTACACTCAGAGTCTGTGCTTGCGAGAAGGGAAGTATCGCCTCTAAGAGGCGCCCAGGGGGGTGGTATGTAATTGTCCCAGGTCACTGGGTGGGGGCTCAAGCTGGTTTTGCATTGCGTTATTGAAACGGAACCCCTAGATACTGAACCCAGCCCTTGTTGCTGCCAACTCTGGCGGGCAGAAGGGTTATACTTAGATCAGTTTCAGAGTCTTGGTACTTGGTCAATAATGAACTTGGTGGATCTCATAAATGTCTTGGAGGTGAGGGCTGTCCGTTTAACATGCAGCCTCCTTTCTCCAAATTCTAAAGGGTCAGTACAGGTATTAATGGGCAATTCTGCAGGCATGTATTACATGACAGACAAGGGGGGAGCAAGATCAGATGTCCTTCATCAAAAAGCCAATGGGAATGCTATGGGAATGCTGCACTTTGCATCAAGTCAATATCATCACATTACACCAACTAGAAGAAGCCAGTGCCCTGGTGGATGAGCTAAGTAGGAAGAATGTACCATCTCATGAGTGGAGATTAAAAGGCACTGTCCTCCAGCAAGTCTTCCAGAGATGGGGATTTCCTCAGGTAGACCTTTTTGCTACTGAAGATGATAAGAAATCTATAGGACATATACAGGGTCTTCCGTCCAAACATTTCCCAAACATTACTCACTGGTGGCAGCATCAAGAGCAGGGCCCCAGGTTGGCAGGGCAATTCTCCAGTCCTTGTTCAGATCTCCATGCTCTCACTTCCAGACTGACCAAACTGCTGGCTAATCTCCATGAGTGAGATCCACATGCACACAATCGCTCAATGAATTGGTTACTATAAAGTAAGTAGGGGGGGAGGGGTAGCTCAGTGGTTTGAGCATTGACCTGCTAAACTCAGAGTTCTGAGTTCAATCCTTGAGGGGGCCATTTAGGGATCTGGGGCAAAAATCGGGGATTGGTCCTGCTTTGAGCAGGGGGTTGGACTAGATGACCTCCTGAGGTCCCTTCCAACCCTGATATTCTATGATTCTTTCCATGGCTGTAGAATTGTTCAGTCTGCAGGGCCTTTATTTAAATGAATGGGGCAGTTCACATCTTAGGACTATTGTTTCAGCTTGTTTGCAGATTCAGGCAGGCATCACAGCATTGGTTTATACTCTTCTCATTTTCAAGGTTATCTCTGCAACCATAAGGGCCTCCTGAAACCTGCACCTGACCCTAGAGGGTGTGACCAACAAGTTGAGAACCCTGTTATAATGGATTTATTTGCAAAAGTTTAGGATAGCTTCATTTTTATGAGGTGAGCTATGCAAGTCCTAAACAAAAGTCAATAAAACATTTCTTTCATTTCACAGCCTTAGCTATTTTATACTGCATAAAAGAAATTTGAGTTCTACCTTTTCAATTGGTACAATTTTTCTTCCCTAGAAAGCCAGTTGCATTAGTTACAACGTACATGCAGTGACAGAAAAATGACAACTAGCAGTTTTTTTAAAACATCTAAATGTTTGTTTTGTGTTTTAAATGAATGAGATATAGTAACTCCTCACTTAAAGTCGTTTCGTTGTTATGTTGCTGATCAATTAGGGAACATTCTTGTTTAAAGTTGTACAATGCTCCACTCTTACATTGTTTGGCTGCCTGCTTTCTCTACAGCTGGCAGCCTCCCTAGGCCCCCCTCCTTCCTCCCCACAGTGCCTCCCGCCCACCAGCAGACCCCGCGGATCAGTGCCTTCCCCTTCCTCCCCCCCCCCCCCGCAGCAATCAGCTGGCTTGTGGCATTTTGGAGGGAGGGGAGAGGAGCGAGGACTTGGCATGCAGGCTCCCCCTGCCTCCGGAATGCCACAAGCCATCTGATTGCCCCAGGCAGGGGGGGAGGGAGGGGGAGCCTGCATGCCAAGTCCTTGCTCCTGCCTCCTAAATGCCGCAAGCCAGCTGATTGCCCCGGGCAGGAGGGAGGGAGGAGGAGCGAGGACTCAGCGTGCCTCCCCCGTCCCTCCCCTGCCTCCTGCCCGTGGCAATTAGCTGGCTTGTGGCGTTTAGATGGGAGGGGGGAGGAGCGAGGAAGCAGCATGCAAAGTAAAGGGGGAGGAGGTGAGGGGGGAGAAGAGGCGGGTCAAGGATGGGAGCTTGGGGGAAGGGGTGGAGTGGGCGGGCTGAGGGTTGAGTCGCCCCTGGTGCTTGCAGAGTAGGGGAAGCTGCTGCTGTTGTGCAACGTGCTTCTCCTAGCCTACAGCACCTTCAGCCTCCTTGCCTGCCTCATCTCCAGTGCCAGTGGGTGTGCCTGGGTAGGGTAAGGCAGGGGCACCTCTTCTGTTTAAAACTTATACCTGTATTAAATTGCTTGTTTAAAAATGTATATAATGCCTTTTGTCTGGCAAAAAAAAAATTTCCCTCGAACCGAACCCCCACCCCCGATTTACATTAATGCTTATGGGGAAATTGGATTCACTTAACATCATTTCACTTAGTCGCATTTTTCAGGAACATAACTACAACATTAAGTGAGGAGTTACTGTACAATGTTTAAGGGTTGATGCCTGGAGCTGGAAGCAAATGCTTTAGGGATTCCTAGCTCTCCAGTTTAATACGCTAGGCATTCCTAGCCCTGTTGGTTCACAAAATATTGGGCTTTAAACCTATCACTGATCCAGAGCTGACTGTTTCCAACACTGAATATTGTTTAATCCAATTCTAAATGCCTCTTTTGACCCCTACCTTATTTAACAGCAAATAAGACACTTCTGTGGAAAATTTCTCTTTTTGTTTTATTTTAAATGGAAACTATTGCATGCTGCTTGGTCATGCTGGAGGAGTTGGAGAGGAGAGAGACAAAGGTGGAAAATCAGTGCAGTTTATCACATGGTTGCACAAATGAAGAAACTTACAAAGATAGGTAATTATCTCATTTCTGTGAAGTAATTCTGTTTCTGTGAGGATAAAGCCATGAACTCTCACACTTGGGTCACATGACTCCACCATGAGTCATTCTAGGACATGTTCTGAGGGTTTTAAGATTTTTTTTTGAACTATTCAGGAACCTATAAACTGGCTTTAGTGATCTGCCATATTTCAGAGGTCCCAGAAATTCCATCCAGTTCCCTTCAAAAGTGAGAAGCAAGAACTCCCTTAACTTTGAATTGCACATAAAATAAACAAGCATTTTTCCATCACTCTCTCCCCCCATATAACAAAGGAGTCCAACATCTCGAAAGAGGTAATGGGAACTAGGAGAAGTGAGTGCCCATATGAACCCATTATCTCATTTATATCCCCAAATTGAGGACAGAGGGTTGAGAGAGAATCCTGCACGAGGAGAAAGCAGAGGTACAAAGTAAGTAATTTCCCCTTCTCTGAACTTTCCACAATGCAGGATTCTCTCTGGTGGAGAGTAAGTAATTGAGAAGATTGTCCCATGAACAGTGTAAGAAGCACTGTAACAGGCCACATCCAAATCCAAAGGCCAAATCCAAAAAGCTGTCCGAGGATCTCTCCCTCTCTTGCTTTTTCTTTCAATTAAAGGGAGCTAAGATACTGTTGTTTGTATGAGGGTTAAATGCAACCAATCTGATGTATCTTGAAAACAAAACTGGAGAATTCTGGCCTGCTATAATAAGGAATAGGCTCTATTAAAACAAAGTGAAGCAGATTTCTTCCTAGAGACTAAATCCAAGCAGTAGTCCTTTATGAATGAATGAAGCAAGGACCCTCATGCTGCTTTGCTAGGTGAGGACAGAGTACATTCCTCACTAGCATGTCTTTTCCTCAGTCATGAAGATGTCTGGTAAGTGGCAAACAGTTTTAGCAATGATATTTCCACCAGAACAAATCTGATCTACACATCACTCCCTGACCCAGAGACAACTCCTGAAGATCTACCACAGACTGACTCATTGCATGAACATGTTATCCATCCCTGACAGATAAGTTGTGATCACAAATGTGTTGTGGGACAGACCCCACTCTCCACCTTTCAAGGCTTCCTGACATGAGGCACAACCAAATATCTCCATGCTTGGTATAGAATATGGAAACTTCATGGATCATCTGACTCAAGACCTCTTTTTGAGAAACCAAGGGTAAGATTTTTCAAGCAATGCTATTTGGGTGGCTAAGCCATTGACTTTCAATGAGATGTAGGCGTCTACGTAAATTATTAAAATGGGATTGATGCTCCTAAATCAGATGAATGCTTTTCGGAAAGTTTTTCTGTATGTCTGTGAAGGCTCTTAATGACTAGATCATCTTTGATATGTCTCCAAAAATTGAGCTGAATAGAGAAAATACCCTCTGGCAGTGTGTGGTCTGTATTTTCTTCATATAGTTGAAACAAAACATTACACAAATCAGCATTCCTAGCTGGTACTGGCACCCATTATCACCCTGGTATCTGGGTGCATTAGAAGTGTGCAGTCTGACCTTAAATTACCCCATGTCTGACTGGTGAGCTCTAGAGTTTAGGGAAACTTGCTCTTACTGCTACATCAATGTCGTGGTGACATTTGACATTTTAAAATCCCCATAAAATTTTAATGCAAACAGTGTGTCACTTAAACCATCTTCTAGTGGAACTATAATCCCAAGAAGATTGACAAACTAGTAAAACAAGTTTACCACCCTTTGTTTAACATTACTTAGGCTATTAGTTTTATACCAAACAGTACATCACTTCACAATAAACTGGAGCATTAGTTCTTTCCATTGTTCAAGGTATATAAAAAAGCTATATTTAAATATATTAAAACTCAATCCTGAAAGCAAGTGGAATCAAGAATGGAATCTAAATTTTCTATGTGAAATCTAACAGACAAACTAATCTAAAACAAATACACTGGGGGGAAAAGGTGTTCTTTCCGAAGAGCTGTGTACCGTCCTCATTGAGCATGTATGCACAACTGTTTCAGTGGGAGTGCTACCTTAATCCAGAGAAAGTTAAATTAGTTCTTGGTAAAGCAGAGATTGTTAAAGTTCACTGATTAATTGATTTGCTGTTGTAGATTCTATTATCTATCTTCTACAGATAAGACTGTTGTAATCCTGTAATTTGCCATTGGATTCAACTGAACAATAACAAAATACATTTAGCTGAAATTTGCGACAATAATCACCTTGATATGACACATCTGAGCTGTAGACTCCCTGATTTTCTCTGCAAGAGAAGTAACAGGTACCATAAACAGATGGCTTGAACCATCCCATTCTAATCCCTAACACTTTTCCTGTGTGAGCCAAGAAAGAAGCCAACTCACTCTCCCAAGATGTATTGGTTCACCGTGCAGTGTTAACTGGTAAATTTTCATTCCTATAAGTTTTTACTAGTACAAGTCAGCAGATGGGATAATATATACAAGCAGCAGGTCTGTATAATAAGAGAGCTATTTTTACTTTCATTCTTTTGACCACAGCTGCTGTTCGGAGGAACTCCCTGTAAACATCTGCAAAACTAACTCATCCTCTAAAACTCTCCTTTTCTGTATGCCTACATAAAATTTAACAATGTTGTGGCTGCTGGTAAGCTGAGACCACTGCCTGTCATGCTGACCAATAGTGTCTCATTGTTTCCTTTTAACTCCTCCATCTGTCTGTATCCATCTGTTGTAGCTTATCTTTTACTTTGATTGTAAGCTCATTGGGAGAAGAGACTGTCTTGTTCTGTGTTCATACAGCACCTAGCACAATGGGATTCTTCATGACTGGGGCTCCTAAGTGTGATGGTAACACAAATAGCTGAGTCAAAATGGCTAGTCTAAAATACTTCTTCTCCTTTTATGCTTATGTAAGTGTCCTTAACACATGCAACACATTAGATATCACGTGGTTTACTTGTACGCTCTGTGTAAAGGCTGTTAACATATGGGAAAATGCTACCCTCCCCAGGGTGGACCATGACCAGATAATACTTTTATCTGCTGACTCATACTAGTAAAAACTTATGGGAATTATAATTTACTAGTTAACACTGCACGGTGAACCAGTACGGCTTGGGAAAGTGAGTTGGCTTCTTTCTTGGCTCACACAGGAAAAGTGTTAACTTGCCTACAATGGGGTGATGAGTACAAATGAGGCAGAACTAGGGTTGCAGAATCGTTGGTGATGTTATGTGATCCACCAAGAACCCAGCTTCACTCTTATCCAGGCTGAATTTGCAGAGCTAGCTGTTAGAAAAGCTCTTTTTAAAATACAGACCCTCACCTTTGAGAGTGGAACTGTACTTTCCATTTTATTCTATCATCTAGATATTTTATTTAAAATACCCCAATAGAAAACTACAATCAACAAATAAACACAAGCAACCCTCAATACCCTTCCTCCTGTACTTTTCAATTGCCCATTATTCATTTTTTCAGTAAGCCTCCTTATATAGGGACTTTTTCAGGGGTTGCAGATTTAGCTGTGATGGTTGTACTCATCAGAATTCTCTTATTATTGGAGCAAAGTGTCCATCAAAATCATCTTTTTTTTTGGCATACTCCAGCTGGAGATACTGTGTTATATCAAGACTAAATTATGTTCCATTTTTTTATACCGAATTTTGCCCTTGGAAGCATGAGCCTTATTCCCAGTGAAGTCAAGTCAAGGCTGGCTAACCTAGTAAGGAGGGCTTTAAACTAGGTTCACCGGGGGAAGGAGACCAAAGCCCTGAGGTAAGTGGGAAAATGGGATACCGGGAGGAAGCACAGGCAGGAACGTCTGTGAGGGGAGGGCTCCTGCCTCATACTGAGAATGAGGGGCGATCAGCAGGTTATCTCAAGTGCTTATATACGAATGCACAAAGCCTTGGAAACAAGCAGGGAGAACTGGAGGTCCTGGTGATGTCAGGGAATTATGACGTGATTGGAATAACAGAGACTTGGTGGGATAACTCACATGACTGGAGTACTGTCATGGATGGTTATAAACTGTTCAGGAAGGACAGGCAGGGCAGAAAAGGTGGGGGAGCAGCACTGTATGTAAGGGAGCAGTATGACTGCTCAGAGCTCCGGTACGAAACTGCAGAAAAACCTGAGTGTCTCTGGATTAAGTTTAGAAGTGTGAGCAACAAGAGTGATGTAGTGGTGGGAGTCTGCTATAGACCACTGGATCAGGGGGATGAGGTGGATGAGGCTTTCTTCCGGCAACTCGCAGAAGTTACTAGATCGCACGCCCTGGTTCTCATGGGTGGCTTCAATTTTCCTGATATTTGCTGGGAGAGCAATACAGCGGTGCATAGACAATCCAGGAAGTTTTTGGAAAACGTAGGGGACAATTTCCTGGTGCAAGTGCTAGACGAGCCAACTAGGGGGGGAGCTTTTCTTGACCTCCTGCTCACAAACAGGGAAGAATTAGTGGGGGAAGCAAAAGTGGATGGGAATCTGGGAGGCAGTGACCATGAGATGGTCAAGTTCAGGATCCTGACACAGGGAAGAAAGGTAAACAGCAGGATACGGACCCTGGACTTCAGGAAAGCAGACTTTGACTCCCTCAGGGAGCAGATGGGTAAGATCCCCTGGGGGACTAACATGAAGGGGAAAGGAGTCCAGGAGAGCTGGCTGTATTTCAAGGAATCCCTGTTGAGGTTACAGGGACAAACCATCCCGATGAGTCGAAAGAATAGTAAATATGGCAGGCGACCAGCTTGGCTTAATGGTGAAATCCTAGCGGATCTTAAACATAAAAAAGAAGCTTACAAGAAGTGGAAGGTTGGACATATGACCAGGGAAGAGTATAAAAATATTGCTCGGGCATGTAGGAATGAAATCAGGAGGGCCAAATTACACCTGGAGCTGCAGCTAGCAAGAGATGTCAAGAGTAACAAGAAGGGTTTCTTCAGGTATGTTGGCAACAAGAAGAAAGCCAAGGAAAGTGTGGGCCCCTTACTGAATGAGGGAGGCAACCTAGTGACAGAGGATGTGGAAAAAGCTAATGTGCTCAATGCTTTTTTTGCCTCTGTCTTCACTAACAAGGACAGCTCCCAGACTGCGGCGCTGGGCATCGCAACATGGGGAGTAGATGGCCAGCCCTCTGTGGAGAAAGAGGTGGTTAGGGACTATTTAGAAAAGCTGGACGTGCACAAGTCCATGGGGCCGGACGAGTTGCATCCGAGAGTGCTAAAGGAATTGGCGAATGTGATTGCAGAGCCATTGGCCATTATCTTTGAAAACTCGTGGCGAACGGGGGAAGTCCCGGATGACTGGAAAAAGGCTAATGTAGTGCCAATCTTTAAAAAAGGGAAGGAGGAGGATCCTGGGAACTACAGGCCGGTCAGCCTCACCTCAGTCCCCGGAAAAATCATGGAGCAGGTCCTCAAGGAATCAATCCTGAAGCACTTACACGAGAGGAAAGTGATCAGGAACAGTCAGCATGGATTCACCAAGGGAAGGTCATGCCTGACTAATCTAATCGCCTTCTATGATGAGATTACTGATTCTGTGGATGAAGGGAAGGCAGTGGATGTATTGTTTCTTGACTTTAGCAAAGCTTTTGACACTGTCTCCCACAGTATTCTTGTCAGCAAGTTAAAGAAGTATGGGCTGGATGAATGTACTATAAGGTGGGTAGAAAGTTGGCTAGATTGTCGGGCTCAACGGGTAGTGATCAATGGCTCCATGTCTAGTTGGCAGCCGGTGTCAAGTGGAGTGCCCCAGGGGTCGGTCCTGGGGCCGGTTTTGTTCAATATCTTCATAAATGATCTGGAGGATGGTGTGGATTGCACTCTTAGCAAATTTGCGGATGATACTAAACTGGGAGGAGTGGTAGATACGTTGGAGGGCAGAGATAGGATACAGAGGGACCTGGACAAATTGGAGGATTGGGCCAAAAGAAACCTGATGAGGTTCAATAAGGATAAATGCAGGGTCCTGCACTTAGGACGGAAGAACCCAATGCACAGCTACAGACTAGGGACCGAATGGCTAGGCAGCAGTTCTGCGGAAAAGGACCTAGGGGTTACAGTGGACGAGAAGCTGGATATGAGTCAGCAGTGTGCCCTTGTTGCCAAGAAGGCCAATGGCATTTTGGGATGTATAAGTAGGGGCATAGCGAGCAGATCAAGGGACGTGATCGTCCCCCTCTATTCGACATTGGTGAGGCCTCATCTGGAGTACTGTGTCCAGTTTTGGGCCCCACACTACAAGAAGGATGTGGATAAATTGGAGAGAGTCCAGCGAAGGGCAACAAAAATGATTAGGGGTCTGGAACACATGACTTATGAGGAGAGGCTGAGGGAACTGGGATTGTTTAGTCTGCAGAAGAGAAGAATGAGGGGGGATTTGATAGCTGCTTTCAACTACCTGAGAGGTGGTTCCAAAAAGGATGGTTCTAGACTATTCTCAGTGGTAGAAGATGACAGGACAAGGAGTAATGGTCTCAAGTTGCAGTGGGGGAGATTTCGGTTGGATATTAGGAAAAACTTTTTCACTAGGAGGGTGGTGAAACACTGGAATGCGTTACCTAGGGAGGTGGTAGAATCTCCTTCCTTAGAAGTTTTTAAGGTCAGGCTTGAGAAAGCCCTGGCTGGGATGATTTAATTGGGGATTGGTCCTGCTTTGAGCAGGGGGTTGGACTAGATGACCTCCTGAGGTCCCTTCCAACCCTGATATTCTATGATTCTATGACTCTATGATTTATGCATCTGAGAACAGAATTTGGTTTCAGCCTGTTCAACACCATTAGAAATCTCACCACCTAACTGAGGCACTTCTTATTCCGGCATGTTTATTTGCTAATAATTTTGAGTTAAGGTACATTTAAAAGGAGAACAACAAAATTGCTAATAGTTACAAATTTTAGACGAGATTCCAAACAAAGGAAACGAAAATGTCCTGAAATCATGGGAAACCTGAGCTGCCGACTTCCTGGTTTCTCAGCCAGAATGACATCACAACTACCATAGGCAAAGGAAATACAAATGCATAATTGGTAAGTAATAATGTCAACAATAGGAATTCAGAGGCATGACCACAGTAAGAATTGCTGTAAGTAGCAGAACCTCAGGAAACCCCTTTGCCCATCTGCAGAAGAGAAAGCTCAGCATACTTGGTAGTAACTGAAAAGAGAAATTCTTGTTGCTATTAGTTCATCAGAATGCGTGATAATTCTGGAACCACATTCCACAACAGGCCAATACTGCAGAATCTAACAGGGTGCCAGTTATCCTACTCAATACAGATGAAACCCTACTGTTGTAGGTACTCATATGGCCACATGTTTACCTGATTATAAATACCTGCCATTTAAAAATACTGAAGCTTCTGATTCAATATCAGTCAAAATGACTTCCCACTTATCCCTTTCTTTCTGATCACAAGTTTATTAATAACAATTTGCACAATTCTGATTTCAAAGGTATAAATTATTTGGGATATTTTTCATTTACCAAAGTTTGTTTGTGCATGTATGGAATTGGCGCTGTTGGTTAATTACAGAAGTTATTTGGTGGTGTTTCTGTCTTTGATTGGATTCCCAATTTATCTAGCAGCACACAAACTGTAAAGAGTATAAGCAAATAGAATACATTTGCATTGAATTAATATGAAATGTTAGTTTACCATAATAAATGGTTCTTTGAGTATAACATCTGCATAGTCACACTCATCCCACCTCCAGCACAATGAGCTTGAAGAACCTTGTAGAGAATAGTGCCCATTGGGATCGTTTGAGTGGCTAACATTTAGGGTATGTCTGCTCTGCAGAGGCACATGTCATTTTCAGCTCGGGTAGACCTATACATACTAGCGTTGAGAAGGCTATTGTCCTAAATATAGAGTAGCAAGGGCAAGGGCAGCGCCACAGGGTAGCCAACTTGGTACAATCTAATCCCAGACCCTAGGCACGTACTCTGGCAGCTAAGCTGTGCAGTAGCCCATACCACAGTGGCTACTGGCTATTTTTAGTGCATTAACGTGTATGTCTACCCAAGATGGAAATTATACCTCCAGCTGCTGTGTAGGTGTATTTGGAGAGCTAAGATTGTAAACAGCCACATACCCTCAGCCTCAGAGCCTTCTGCTGAACCCAGGCATCATATCAAAGAACTTTGAGTAAGAAGGGAAGGTGAAAAGAAAAGGAGGACTTGTGGCACCTTAGAGACTAACCAATTTATTTGAGCATGAGCTTTCGTGAGCTACAGGGAAGGTGAGTGAGTAGTGTGAATACGCAGAGGCAAGAGGGTTGAAGAGCCACATTTCATTTGAAGTAACTATTTGTAGTTTTTCAAGGTAGCTTCTGCCTAATTCCATTTGTTAGGACTCTAGCTAGCAGAACACGGAAAGTGGGCTGAGGAATAATAGTTTAAACAAGGCCTGCAGAACTGGCCTCCCAAAGCAAGTATCATATCTAGATGCCAAGTAGGATGAAAAACGTGTGTACGCAGCGTTCGGTGGCAGCGTTGCAGACTTCTGTGATGGAACCGTGGAGGTTTGCTACTGGTGCTGCCTTAGCCCTGGAAGTGAGAGCTTTAAGATCATTGGGCGGTGCTGACATTCTAGCTAATATTCCAAAGCACTATATGCAGAGAGTAACTAATGTGGGCATCTCTCTTGAGTGTAAATCTCATTCCCTTTACATCAATTCCCAAAGGCTATGATCCTGCCCCCTCTACCCCCCATGCCTTAGTCCTATCCAAATAAAATCTCAAAGCCCTCTTTATATCTAGGGTATGCAGACTAGTTTGTGGGGGGAATGAGCTTTTGGGAAATGATACCAGGAGATTAATGATTTGAGACTAGAGGAACTGTATCAGCACTTTTGGAATACAATTGGGAAGAGGACACAGGGCAAATCCGCAGCTGTGGAATATGGTTATAAAGAGAATTAGTCTTCAAAGCTGGCAATTCTGTGGCAAGAACTAACATCAATCGCGAGAGGTAATTTATGCTATATAAACAGGAACTTTTTTAAAAAAATCAAGTTTTAAAAATTGGACAAAGCAATGCAAAAGGAATTTGAGGGGGCATGGGGTGAAAAGTCAGTCTTAAACTTAAAGTGAATGTTTTGAGTTGAATCAGATAAGAAAATGAAGTGGTTTTCATAATTTATGTAACAAGTTGATGCACATGATCATTTGTATCTTCTACACATCTTCCATCATGCTGTTTCCTTCAAAGGTGATGTGACGTTATTGACATGAATTGTGACCGTATAGATCATTGTTGCAACCAGGGTCCTATGGTTGCACCAGGTCTTCTACAGAGGAGGTCAAGTGGGGTGTCTATGGAAAGGTTGTAGTTTGCTGGTTATGATTATGCTGTCTTTATGTGTGTATCATTTTTGTATTTGAAGTTACGAATATTAGCTACATACTTGTATCTCAATGTGTTTGATACTAAGTAGCCTTTAGCATTTGGTCAGCTTCTTGAGAAAGGACTATTCTCAGTAAGTGCCCAGTCAAGAAACACTCAACTGATAATGGACTTGGGAGATGCCAATCCACACCTGAGCTTTCCTGGGAATGTTCAAACTAACATGTAAACAATGGTGTCGGCCTGCAAAAACCTGAATTTTTCATGGACATGTGACTTGCCCAGGTGGCTACAAGCTCCATCTTGTTGCTGTGACTTTGCACAAAAGAACAAAGGGGTTTCCATCCACAAGAAAGAGAATATAAAAGGCCCTGGAAGCCTCTCCATTTTGTCTTCAGCTGGCTCAATAAATGGCCTCTCCACCCCCAAGAGATACCTGAAAGAAACTGGAACAAAGGACAGTAACTACAGGGGTGTGAGTGATTGCTGGACCCAGACTAGGAAGGAGTCCAGTCTGTGAAAGAAGCTTATTGGAACATCTCTGGGGGTGAGATTTCATCTGTAATCAGTTTCTTATTGTATTAGGCTTAGACGTACGTGTTTTGTTTTATTTTGCTTGGTAATTTCCTTTGTTCTGTCTATTACTTGGAACCACTTAAATCCTACTTTTTATATTTAATAAAATTACTTTTGCTTATTAATTAATCCAGTTTTTCCAAAAAACTCAGAACATCTGGGGACAAAACTGGATGTATGGTCCTTAGACCAGGGGTCCCCAAACTTTTTTGGTTGCACCCCCCCTCCAAACCAGTCCGTGTCCTCCCTGGGATCCAGGGCTGGGAATGGAGCTGTGACCAGGGGCAGAGCTACAGCTGGTGCTGGCGTATGAGGCTGGAGCAGAGCTGGAGGCATGGCAGGGCTGGGCTCCGCCGCCCCCACTGAATGTTCCTCCATTCCCCCCTAGAGAGCCATGCCCCACAGTTTGGGGACCACTGCCCTAGGCTGTGATAAGAGCTGCCCAGGGAGCCTGGGCAGCTGTGGAGAGCCCTGGACCCTCCACCTGCCTTGGGTAGGGGGCCAGGGTGCCCAGGAGCAGCCCCCTGCCTGTATCCCTGCCACCCAGGGCAGATGGAGGATCCAGAGCTCCCCACAGTGGTCCAGGCTCCCTGGATAGCACTTTCCATGGTCTGGCACCAGGCCCAGGGGCAGGGCCTTGCGTGGGAGAAGGGGATGAGTGGAGGGGGGCCCAAATGTTCTCTGGGCCTAGGGCCCCAATAAATCTTAATCCACCTCTGACCAGATGCATCAGAGGAAAGTGCAATAAAAACCTTACAATAAACAATTTAGATATACTCTACCCCCCAACGAAATTTTCTCTTAATTTCCAATAGCTAGAGGTTAGTATATGCCCTGAAGTATTAGGTTTATATCTCTTCCAAAACTCTTTGTTGTTTCTAAAATCATGTATTACCATATGTCTGGATATCCTGATTATCCATGCAAATGTCTAATACCTTTTTGTTTCCTGCTAAACTCTTGTTCTCAGTGATAGCATGTGGCTGTGGGTTCTAAAGGTTAATTGTGCATTGTGTGAAAATGTATTTCCTTTTATCAACTGTTAAATTCATTCCCTTTCCATTTCATTGAATGTCCCTTTTGTTCTTGTGTTAAGAGACAGAGTGAATAGCAGTGCCTAACAAAACATAATAATGTCCTTTAAAACATAATAGTGAATGAACCTCAAAGGTTAAGTGTGTGATTTTGCACTGGGTGCTATCTAAATTAGTTGAGCGTCTTAGGTGTACAAAATTGGACTGGATATCTCATAAGACGACACTTTCTTTTGGTATTTCCCCATTCAACCCTAGATGGAAATACTATAAGAACAGTCTTTCTTATAGGAGTTTTGTACTTTCATGTCTGTTCCAGCTGGAAATCAGAAACAAGCAGCTTTATTCAAACATTAAACACACTTTAAAAAAAGATTTGATTCCATTTCAGTTCTAAAAAATTATATACATAAACATTATTCATTGATGTTAAAGCGGATGGGATCATCTAGTCTGATGTACAGATGCACACATCAGTCTTACAAAATATGCAGAGGGAATATCCACAGTACACAAATAGATTTCATTATAAGCACATTTTGTGAAATTAAACACTAAGATATCTTGACAGTAATGATTAATTTATTAGCATTTCCAGCTTCAAAGTACAAATTTGAAAGTTGAACTCATTTATTTTTTACAAAGTCTTTAAGCAATGGTGTCTGTGTTTGTTTGTTTTTTAAAAATGGGCTAATGAAACTAGATTGGTGAGCAGATGGTTTTAAAGGACTGTTTTGCAAATTGTGTAACCATTTGCTTGGTATCTGGTAAGGTACAGTTCTTTCAGTGAAAGAGAAGTGAGGTGAAAAAAATCATCTGAAGCTTTGATTCATCTCCACTAATCATCAAAATAAAACAGAACAAAACATTATGAAGTACACTTCAAAACCAGAGTGCAGGTAGGTGAGGTATGGAATTTCAGCTTTGTATCATGGTCTTGGAATAATGACCTCATGGTATCTCTCAGGGGAAATCAACATATTTGTGTATGAATAAATTATAATTATATTCTTGGGGAAACAGTTCCAGCCTGGCCAAAGGAACAAGTCCAGATGGGACTCTCAACACCTGGGTATTTCGGAATCTTTCACTGAAACCTCAGTGTGCAAGCTTCACTGAAAGAGCTAGAGAGATGGTTCAAACTGGTTGTGCCAGTTCTGGAAAGGAGTGAGTCACTCAAAACTGACTTTATGTAAAGAATATAAGAGGTGGGACATCAGATACCACAAAGTCCCCCATTCTCTACTAGCTTCCCATAGACTACCAGGCCAGTTTCAAGTTCTTGGTCCTTATCTTCAAGGTGCTAAATGGCCTGGACCCAAAGTATCTAAAAGATTGCCTAAAGCTCTAGGAGGAGGACTGTGATTGACTCTCTGGAACAATGAAACTTTTTTCCACAAGGGTAAAAGGTCATCTGTGCAGGAGACAGAGCTTTCTCAGATGTTGGGTTCATCATTTTCAGCTTTTATTGGAGGTTGGAATTGGTTTGGAATTTCTACCTGTTCTTCATGGGTCTCCTTTTGCAAGACTTCCAAATCCTTGGATCATTTTCTTCTTTGAGAGTTTCTTACTTGGAGTTCAGCCTTGTTTACTAGCTATTTGCTTATACTCACTTTCCTGTGTTCAGCACAGATAACATCAGACTGTTTTGCTAACTTACTTTTTCCACAGAGGCACTGATTCTTCACTGCCTTTCGCATTGTGTGATTATGTACACCATTGTAAAATGAATGCAAAGTACATATAAAACACTACCAGATCAGAATGGTATTTATTTATATACCCACTTTGCACTGATTCAAATGACTGTACAAGCAAAGCATTGGAGAACTGAGCCCAGAGAGTTTGTTCACAATCACCTGGGTGAAGAATGGCTGGGGTGTGCACTTAAATAATTTTTATTTTACGTTTAATTGAGCAAGCCTATCATTTAGAATTCAGTGTTATTTCCTACCAATTTCTTTTATATCATAAAGCTAACACCATAATCTCTCTTTACTTTGTTTGTAGTAGAACAGGTGACAATCCTTACATTCACTATTAATGTCACTTATTTCCATGGCATCCCACTTTGTTCTTCATTTCTGCTCATTTAACCAAATAGTCAGCCAATAGAATTATATTTTTTCAATGTTCAAGTTGAAAATGTGAGAGTTCTAAGTGTATGGATCTTTAGCACACCGTGCTCACTACTACTTTGGGTGTTGCTATATCTAGGGAGTCCTCATGCAACTGGGAAGTCACACTTACCCTTTGTTATGTATTTTATAGTCATAATTTCTATATTGGACAGACAAAATGTCTTGTGCTATTAATCCAATATAAGCAATTGTCATCAACTAACAGTAAACTCTCAGGCTGATATGATCTGCATCTAAAATCTTCATGTTTTGAGGCTTATTTTCACCCATGATGTCCCTTGGACAATGTGGCTGAATTACAGTGCTTGAAAACTGTATATCTAACTTTAGTCCATTCTGTTAAATATCTGCTATAGCTACTTAGGGCTGGGCACATGTTTTAAGTAATATGTGTGTATAAACAAAAAGATCAGAGAGAAGGAAAATCTGTTTTGAAAATTAGAGATTACTCTAAAAGCTGTTTAAACTGTTATTGTGAATGTTTCAAGTGCAAAGTGTATTTATCTAAAGAAAGTGTGTGCAGCTTGTAAATAATTGTTGTATAAGAAATCAAATCTCTTTTAAGTAAGTTCCGTCTTATTTCTACACCTGTCTTACTCCTGTCTCTGTCATTTAAACAATATTGTTCAAAAAAAGGTCAGAAGGCATCCACTATAAGCAGAGTTTTTGTATATACATAAAACCTGAGAAATGTGTTTATTGCCCATTTTCATCTTATAACTTTACTTTTATATAAAGTAGAAGCAATTATTGTACAGGTGGGCTGAGGGAAAAGTTTTGCTATAGCTATTGTTTTCAATTTTGATATGCATTTTTCTATGCAGTTGTTTGAACAGGTATATAAAGCCTAGGATATGTGCATTTTATAAATGCAAATACATTTATGTGGAAAATTGAGCATGTATAATAACTTGCGCATATATATATATATATATATATATATAGCCAATTTCATCTGAAGAACTAAAGTTCTTTACAAAATGGGTAGTTCTTGTTCCTATTTTGAAGATGGGGAAGCTGATGTACAGAGCAGTTGTGACTTACCAAAGCCAAGGAAAGTCAGAAGTAGAACCCGTCTCCTGAATGCCAGTCCCCTGCTGTAATCATTATATTATGCTCTTCCCTCAATCAAAATCTTTCCGGTAAATCTTTTATAAACTGTCAAATGTGCATAGCTTTGCATTTTGTGTATATTTTATATTATGGTTGTTAAAATGCCTATTGTACAAGCTTGTAGGCAATCCAAAAATGGTATGACTGATGCTGCTGTCTCCCCACCCCATCCTACCCCCTGCCCCATTAACCTATGAATAAGCTCATTGTTTAGTAACAGAATGCCATTGAGGAGGCTGCCATCAATGTGATCTGTTTCCTTCTGCCACACCTGTCTCCATGTTGTCTTCCAGGATCCTTCCTATATACAGTGTGATGATTTGGAGAATGTCTATGTACTGTTTATGAATTCTGGTTGATTTTATGAAATTGCTGTATCGAATGTCTCAGTGGATATGAAATCTGCCATATGCTATCACAGCTGATATTATGTCTCTCCCTGACTACGGATGATGGAGAACCATTAACATTCAAATGGGTACACCTTAGAACAATGGGATGGTGGCTGAGGCATGACGGCCACACCTGATGCTAACTAAGAGATATTTGTGGAAGAGTTTGTGAGACAATACTTTGCCAGTTCTAGTCTCCTGCTCCTTGAACAATTACTCCTGAGGCTGAGGAGGAAGAGCTGGAACAAGAGACTTTCTTTATGCTCCACACAGGAGTAGCTAGTGCTCTCAAAAACTGCTGGCGATAGAGAACCCAGGGGTCCCAATGTTGCCATTGCAGGGGAACCTAAGATACTGGAAGAGGCATTCAGTGTTGGGCATAGCAATGAGGAGGACCTTGAGGTTGTTTGTCCATAGGCACTTTCCTCTCAGGGTAGGTGACTGGGGAGATGTCTTCTCCATGATAGATGGGAGATCCCTGAAAACAGAACTGGGAATCAGAGGATTCATCCTCAGCATAGTCCAATAGTGGGTTAGAGACAGATAATATGAATGTAGTTGTCTACCTTGTGCAGCAGATATTGGAGAGGTGGGAAGCACCAGGAAAAGCCAAGTCTCAGTGACCCAGTAGATCTTGGTATCGGCAAGAGTTTGGAACTGATTAGCAATAAGAACTCCAGTTCTTCAGAAATAAAAAGATGCCTGTAGCATCTGAATTCTTTAAGTACCAGATATATCTGAACTGAGGTCAAGTGAAGCCCCATAACAATTGGGGTCAGTATCAGTACTGTTTGATTGCTTCATTGGTGTCTATCTTGAAGATGGGGTCAGTACAGAGGGCACGGATTGTTTCAGAGGCGCATGTTGCAAGTACTAAAGATGATGTCTATTTCTGGTTGTGATAAAATATACCCCATTATTCACATCGTACACACCATTGTAATAATCATTGTACAAAATATGCCTTGTAAGGTGGTATCTGCTGGGAGAGCAATACAGCAGTGCACAGACAATCCAGGAAGTTTTTGGCCAGTGTTGGGGACCATAGGTGCTGACTTTTGGTTTCGCCGGTGGGTGCCCCATTCCGGCTCCGCCCCCTTCCCCAAGGCCCCTCCCCTTAGGTCTTCTCCCCTGAGCATCTCCTACCCACTGCTCACACCTTTCTGCCCCCCCCCGCCTTGAAGGTGAGGTGTGTGTGTTTGGGGGGGCTCAGCCTCCCCCCAAAACTGGCAATTTTCAGCATATTTATACACTTCTTTCATATTCTGTTATTGAATGTATGTCTATCATTGGCATCTTAACAATGTAATCATTAAAATAGTAATGAAATATATCGTTACATTATCATGAATTACACAGTACCTTAAACTAATTACACTCAGCTACAAGCTGTCTTCACGAGCAGCCCAGTGTAAAGACATTATGTTCACTCTGGGCTTCACACCAGCTTAGGGCCTGTTTGGAAGCTGAGGCCACTGATGGCTGTGGGAAGAAGGTGGATGGGAGGGACAAGCAGTGGGGAGTCTTTCCCCTCTCCCTGCCCCTTTCTCCTCTCCCCTCCTTTCGCTCTCCCTGCCCCTTTTCCTTCTCTTGTTTCTTCTCTAAGTCCTTGCTCCCCTTCCAGATGTTTCCCCCTTCTTGCTTCCCACCCACGTCCCTTTTCCCATTTCTCTCTGCTCCCCGCCTCCTATGGCTCTGGCTAGTGCCTGCTCCCACCCACACACTCAAAGTGGCAGAGGAGGTTCCCCTTCTTTGAATGGGAAGGTTGCCTAGTGGTTAAGACACAGGCCTCTGGCTCAGGTGTTCTGGGTTTGATTCTCTGCTCTGCCACAGATTCCCTGCTTAGCCTAGGGAAAGTCACTTCACCTCTGTGTGCCCTAGATCCCACCTGCCAAATGGGGCTAATGCTGACCCTGCCTCCTAGGTAAATCCATTCATGACTGTTGATGATGGGGGAAATGGAGATACCAATGTGGGTAGATTTGGGCTGAATATCTCCACAGCCGGAGAGTGACAGCCAGCTCCCCAGGGGGAATGGGAGAAGCAGGTGCTCAGGCCAGCTCCACACAGAGTGAGGTCGGGGCTTCAGCCCTGCAGCTTCTGCCACTAGGGTGGCTGGGGCTCCCGAGCCGGGGACTTCAGCCCCATATGTTCTGCCAGGGTCTGGGGCTTCTCCCCCCACCTCTGAGCGTGGCTCCAGCTGGGGCTTCTTTCCCCCCCCCGCCCCACCACAGCGTGGCTCCTGCTGGGTCCGGGTCTTCTCCTCCCTTCCCCTCCCCCCATTGTGGCTCCTGCTGGGGTCCAGAGCTTCTCCTCCTCCTAATCTACCACTGCACCCAGCCCTAGCCTAGCTTGACTACCTTGGGTCACCTGATGCCTGCTGTGGCCAGAATCGAGCCTGTCTGGCAGGGAGCAACCATACATGTGGATGCCGTGGCTATTAACCCAAGAGGTGTGGGGTGGCCCTAGGTGTGTAGGGGCTGGCAGTGCTGCTGCTGATAGCCCAGCACGCCTACCCACACCTAACCCTAAGGTTGTTTTTTTTTTGGTGTGAGATTCACTCAGCCCCTGCCAGAGCAAGGAGGTGGGAAACAGCTGATCTGAGCCTGCCCGCCAAACAGCTGATCGTAGCTGGGCACAGGCTACCCATAGGAAGCAGCTCATCTGCCAAGGCACCTGCAAAACAGTTGATCCCTAGCCGCTAACAGCTGATCAACACAAAAAGGAAGCTTACAAGAAGTGGAAACTTGGACAGATGACTAGGGAGGAATATAAAAATATTACTTGACCATGTAAGGGTGTAACCAAGAAGGCCAAAGCACAATTGGAGTTGCAGCTAGCAAGGGATGTGAAGAGTAATAAGAAGGTGATCAGGGAAAGTGTGGGACCCTTACTGAATGGGGGAGGCAACCTAGTGACAGACAAGGTGGATAAAGCTGAAGTACTCAGTGCTTTTTTTGCCTTGGTCTTCACACACAAGGTCAGCTCCCAGATTGCTGCACTGGGCAGCACAGTATGGGGAGGAGGGGAGCAGCCTCCACTGATGAAATAATAGGTTAAGGACTATTTAGAAAAGCTGGACATGCACAAGTCCGTGGATCCAGATTTAATGTATCCAAGGGTGCTGAAGGAATTGGCTGATGTGATTGCAGAGCCATTGGTCATTATCTTTGAAAACTCATGGCAATCGGAGGAAGTTCTGGACGACTGGAAAAAGACAAATATAGTACCTATCTCTAAAAAAGGGAAGAAGGAGAATCTGAGGAACTGCAGACTGGTCAGCCTCACCTCAGTCCCTGGAAAAATCATGGAGCAGGAATCCATTTTGAAGCACCTGGAGCAGAAGAGGGTGATCAGGAACAGTCAACATGGATTCACCAAGGGCAAATCAGGCCTGACCAACCTGATTGCCTTCTATGATGAGATAACTGGCTCTGTGAATATGGGGAAAGCGGTAGACGTGATATACCTTGACTTTAGCAAAGCTTTTGATATGGTCTCCCATAGTATTCTTGCCAGCAAGTTAAAAAACTATGGATTGGATGAATGGACTATAAGGTGGATAGAAAGCTGGCTAGATCGTAGGGCTCAACAGGTAGTGATCAACGGCTTGATGTCTAGTTGGCAGTCAGTATCAAGCGGAGTGCCCCAGGGGTTGATCCTGAGGCCGGTTTTGTTCAACATCTTCATCAATGATCTAGATGATGGGAGGGATTGCACCCTCAGCGAGTTCGTGGATGACACTAAGCTGTGGGGAGAGGTAGATACACTGGAGGGTAGGGAAAGGGCCCACAGTGACCTAGACAAATTGGAGGATTGGGCCAAAAGAAATCTAATGAGGTTCAACAAGGACAAGTGCAGAGTCCTGCACTTAGGGAGGAAGAATCCCATGCACTGCTACAGGCTAGGGACTGACCGACTGGCTAAGCAGCAGTTTTGCAGAAAAGGACCTGGGGATTACAGTGGACAAGAAACTGGATATGAGTCAACAGGGTGCCCTTGTTGCCAAGAAGGCTAACAGCATATTGGGCTGCATTAGTAGGAGCATTGCCAGCAGATCGAGGGAAGTGATTATTCCTCTCTGTTCGGCACTGGTGAGGCCAGATCTGGACTACTGCATCCAGTTTTCGGCCCCCCATTACAGAAAGGATGTGGACAAATTGGAGAGAGTCCAGCGGAGGGCAACAAAAATTATCAGGGGGCTGGGGCACATGACTTACGACGAGAGGCGGAGGGAACTGGGCTTATTTAGTCTGCAGAAGAGAAGAGTGAGGGGGGATTAGATAACAGCCTTCAACTACCTGAAGGGGGGTTCCAAAGAGTATGGAGCTAGGCTGTTCTCAGTGGTGGCAGATGACAGAACAAGGAGTAATGGTCTGAAGTTGCAGTGGGGGAGGTGTAGGTTGGATATAAGGAAAAACTATTTCACTTTCTTTGTGTGCTTTGTTTAATTTGCATTTAAGCAGTAAACAGAGTAATCAAGCAGGAAGGGAAACAAAGCTCAAATACGTGAGAAAAAGCCATCAGGGAACATCCTTCCACTTAAGACTCTTTGTCTCCTAGGGCCCACCTGGAAATGTTTTTCAAGAGAGGGACTGAAACTGTAAGAGGAGGGACAAATACCCCAAGACACCCCTCTCTCTCTCCCTGCCCTTCGCATTCACTGCACCTGAAGCTACATGGGAAGCATTACGCGGACTCTGTGGGAGGGGTCCTGACTCACAGAGTTTGGTCAGTAAGACTGCTGAAAGCATGCAGTGAGAAACTTTGCTTGAATCTGATATAGTTTGTTAAGTTAGGCAGTAATAAACATTTTATCTTTGTTTTTCTTATAACCATTTCTGATTTGTATAGCTCATTACGTTTACTCCCTTAAACTCTCTTTCTAGTTAATAAACTTGTTCTACTGTTTTATCTAATCCGTGTGTTAAAATTGAAGTTCCTGAGTAACTATTTGAGATAATAAACTGGCATATTATGCCCTTTAAGGAACAGCAGACTTAATATATTTTGTACTGTTCAGGAGAAAGCTGGACAGTACAGGACATACATTTCTGGGAGAAAATCTGGGACTGGGGATGTGTTAGGGTCACCCTGCAGTATAATCAAGGCTGGTGAGAGCCAGAGTGTAACCCAAGTGTGGCCGGCAGGCTGCAATTACACATAGACACTCAGTGTCTGGCTTGTATGCTAAAAGACTGTTTGTGAGTGGCCCACATGGGACCTACTTCAGCAAGGCATTGTAAAGCACCCAAGGTTGCAGGGGAGGGGTGACACAGCTGCTCATTAGTTTGGATTGTATCCTGGTATATCTCACTGGCGCACTGGTGTAGCAGATGGGAATATTAATTTGGATATTGAGATTAGCTTTCTGGAGTCAGAATGCTTGGGGTCTGCAGATGGTACCAGCTTCTGAGAAGCATAGCTCTTGGACTCTCTGCTGAGATCATGTTCCGTTGGTACCAAAGCATGCTTGATACCTTGGCTCTTAGAGGAACTTGAAGTCTTTGACAACCTCCTGATACCTGGGCTGCTTGGAGCCTCAAAGGTACCTACTCTGAGACCTAAGGTCTCGTGTGGTAACCAAGATCTCTTTGAAGAAGATTCTCTAGTGGGAGACTCAGAATTTGTCTTCCTTGGAGCCTTATCATTACTTTCGCTCTTATGCTGTGAAGTTCTTGGTGACTGGTTTACAGAGATAGAAGGGCAACTGAAGGCTGGTGTATGGGGGTCGGTGGGCACCTTGAGCCCAAGTCTAAAACTGGTCTCTGGGCTTGCTCCATCATGAGGATCCAAAATTTAATGTCTCTGTTCTTTCTGGATCTGCTCTTAGAAGTAGTACAAATTTTAGATTTGGATGGTGTATGGGTGTCCCCCTAAACAATGGAGTCACCGAGAATGACCATCGCTTATTGGGGTGGACGCCTAGTAGGAAAGGCAAAGCATGAAACTTGAGAAACCTGTCATAAAAAGCGACAACTCCTGAAGATGGCCCCCCTTAAAAAAAAAAAAAGTGCATATTTGGAGGAAGGAAAAAAAAGCAGAGATAAGAGGTGTTATCCAGCTAACAATAACAACAGCAAACTAGCCTAAACTAACCTAAGCTACAGTAAACGCAAGCTCCAGGGGAAGAAAATGGGAGCAAAAACACTAAAAGCTCCATCTCAGGCCTTCCGGCAGTGGAGAAAGAACAGTGTCTCTGGTGAAAGGAACTGATGAGCCTGCACTAACAGCTGAAATCACTGAGAGCTGTGTTAAGGGGTGGGACCTCAAGACACAGGGGTGGTCTTAGCAGAGAGGGCAGTGGTGGAGTGAGTGACAGTGGAACAGCTGACAGTGAATGTGCAGTGATGGAGCAGCTGATGGTGGAGTGAGTGGTGGCAGAGCGACCGATGGCAGAATGAGCCAAGGTGCCTTACCCCACCCCAGCTGGGGGGTGAATTCACATGAATGCACCTGTGAACTCTGGGTCTTTGCTGACTAGGGACAACAACGGTGAGTGGGGTGCGGTGGTTCTCACCTTACAACAAGGTGAGAACCTGAGGCAAAGGACACTGCCCACCGTATTCTGGGGTGGGGATTTTGCTCTTTGTCATATACTTCTGAATAATGCTTGTGACATTTTCCCAAATCAATGCTGGATTACTTTCCCCTTTTTATTAAAAGTTTCTTTTCTACACACAGACTCAATTCTTGTGGGAGGGGAAGAATTCCCTCTTCGATGCACCCAGGGTGGTCCAATGGAATGGACATGAGCAATAACTCAAACAAGAACTTTTTGAAACATTTTCAATAATGTCTTGACATACATATTTTTTGGAAATTATGTATAATGTGCTGTTAATAATTGTTGCCATTGCCTCATGACTGCAGCAGATGTTTGTTGAATGAAAGGAAACATAATCAGTATCACCAGGCTATACAATCCTGTGATGGCATGAATTATATCAGGCCTCATATTAAATTCCATACACACTTGGACATATACTATTTGCACCTGAATAGTTGTACTAGCATTTCTATTATAAAGGTGTTTTTGGCAGGAAGAGTGTTAATGTTCTGTTACAAGAAAATAGCAGATAGGATATAAGTACTGAGGTCAAAAGTCTGCTATAAATATAACAGAGATAAATGGCAGATGCACTGATTCAAAATGAACATAATGAAAAATAAGGCATTTAAAATTAAACCCCTTCTCTCATTTCAGTGAGTACAGTACGAGTCATAGGGTTTAAGGCCAGAAGAGATGACAAACTCATCTAGTGTGACCTCCTACATATCACAAGCCACTAATGTGTCCCACACACTACACCCAACTACCAAAATTAGACCAAAGTCTAATAGCCCACAGGAGACTAAACTATTATGTCCACAGGCAGAGAACAGGAAGGATCAAGGTGCACCAATGCCCAAGGCTCCTGCAATGGCAGGGAAATGATTAAGTGAGATATAACTGGCAAGTGACCCTCACTCGATGCTGCAGAGGAAGGCAAAAAACCTGCCAATCTGATCCCTGCCAATCTGACTGGGGTGGGGGTGGAATTTCTTACAGACCCCACATGCAGCGATCAATTAGACCCTGAACAAGAATCAGCCAACTAAGCACGTGAGACAGAGAGAATGCTTGGTGCCACCTCAGAGCACTGACCAACCCCATCCAGTGTCCCATCTCCAGCCATGGCCATCTCTGATGCTTCAGAGGAAGGAGACAGCAGCAGGTCCGGCTTCTAGGCAGAGGTGCGCAAGCAGCTCTGCACGGCTCTCGCCCGCAGGCACCGCCCTGCCTCAGCGGAACCGGTGCCCAAGGCAGGGGCAGCGCGCGGAGCCCTGTGGCGCCCTGCCTAGGAACCAGGCCAGCTGCTGGCCACTTCCAGGGTGCAGCGCAGCATCAGAACAGGTAGGGACTAGCCTGCCTTAGCTGGGCAGCACCGCCGATAGGACTTTTAATGGCCTGGTCGGCCGTGCTGACCAGAGCTGCCGCGACGCAGTGCCTTACGTTCCGCAACCCAGTACTGGGTCGCGACCCGCAGTTTGAAAACCGCTGATATACAGTGTACACATTTCAAACATCAAAGCTTCAGTACAAGCTCAAGATCAAAAAGCATGAAGCTTTAAGCATTGACCAAGTATCACCTTACCAGAGCAGAGACCTAAATACCTGAGATAATGAAATGGTTCAGGTAATTAAAACAAATTAACACTGCCAACAGATGTAACAGTGATAAAAAGAAATACTGTTTTATGCAATATACCCTTAACCAATAGACTGCACAACCAGGGGATATTATTGATGGAAATAGCTTAGTAAATTTTGAAAAAAAGTTTCATTTATGATTAAGAAGAATTTTAATTACCCCTTCTATAATATTAAAATTCCAATGACTGTCAAATCTCGTGCTGCAATAAATTACCAGGCAAGGTAAGGGAGAAAACTCCCTACACATTGTTCAGTATTGGGGGAGTTTTACTACTTCTTGAAAAGCTTGCAACATGGATAGAAACAGGATACCAGAGGAGGGGACCACCTCCTGGAATCATTGGGAGCTGAGGGTGCTCAGTGCCCAGGGCCGGTGTAACCACTAGGTGAACTAGGCGGCCGCTTAGGGTGCCAAGATTTGGGGGTGCCAAAAAGCGGTGCCCCCCAATTTTTTTTTACACTATTGCTCCCGGTAGGGGGATGGGCCGCTCACAGTCGCGTTAGCACCTACCTCTGTGGGCATCCTCTGCAATCGTGGGCCCCGCTGCCTCCCTCCGCCATGACCCACATCACTGCCTGCCCACACCCCCTGCCAGCTTGGAGCCACCTCCTCCCTGAGCCCCCGGGCTGCCACATCGCTCCCTAGCCCAATCCCTCTGGCTCTGGCAGTCCTGGACCCCCTGCTGCAGTAGCGGCTGCTGCCGAAGGGCTGCCGGCTGCAGATCGGAGCAGGTGACATCAGCCCACCTGCAGCTGGCCCTATTGACAGCAATGCAGCAGCAGGAGGAGGGGTGGAGGGTTGGGGAAAGGAAGAGGAGACTGTGGTCACCAGTCCACCTGCAGGGGTGGATCATGGCCCTGCCAGAGGATACAGGGTTAAAGAGTTGCAAAAGTGTAACCGTCCTCAGCACGTGCCACCTTCCAAGGCTTCATCCCTATCCATCCCCGCAGCCTTGTGGAGCAGGTAAATAGAGCCCCATTTTTGGGGAAACTGAGGCAGAGAACAGGGACGTGACTTGCCCAAGGTCACCCAGGGAGTCATTGTCAGAGTCCTGCTTTAAACACAGCAGATCAAGGCTCCTAAGTTCTGTGCTGGCTCAGACCACTAGACCAGAGGCCTTTAAGCCCTGAGCTCTGCACCTGCCCACACAAGGTATTAATATGGGATTCAGGGACAGCACACTGCAAGTTTTCAGTGAAGAAACACGGCTGTCTCAAGCCCATATGGCTACAAGGAAAATCTTCCAAAGGTGATGGGCATCTAGCCGACACAGTTCTGCCTGTTTGAGTCTGCAGCCAGCCTGGGACAACAGCTCTAGGAAATGTGGCAGTAACTGTTAAGTCTAATTACAACACCATCAGAGCCAGATTTTCATGTAACATGGGTGACCAGTTGTGTGGTGCACAACAACTGCAAGTGGGCGAGCAACTCAGGTTAAGTGCAGCTGACCCTTGGGCAGGCTGCAGCATCCAAGAGATTTTTGGTCTCCCACTGAATGACAGCAGATGCACCAGTAACTTTACTAGGTAGAAGTTTAGTGACCACATTAGGGCCATATTCTCCCCCCTCCCAGCATTGGGCCAATTGCCCCTCATCATTCTCCTGACTGCTTGTATTGTTATTGATGGGAGATCTGCTGCCACATTATGCAGTATTCATTTTTGAACGTTTATAATAAGCGATGCTCCCGGGGGAGGAGAGGATGAGGGGAAGGGGGGGGCGCAAGGTGGAAGTTTTGCCTAGGGCACCAAATATCCTTACACCGGCCCTGTCAGCACTTAGAGGATCAGACCTTAAATTAACCTTACTACACTTTCTCTAGGGCCAAACTGTGCTATTAAATACCAGGTCTGTATTGGGACACGTGTAGATGTGTACCTTGTGTCTCCAGTTTTCAGGTTATATGTATTTAATTAACTCATTCTTTCCTCATAAAACATTCTCTTCAAACTCACTATCTTAGCTGTTTTCCTGGGAACTCTACACAGTATTTTTATATTTTTTATAGAAGAGTGGTCTGCACCAAACACATTTTCTAGTGGTGGTGTAACCAAGAATGTGTAAACAGGAAGAAAATACCCTTGTGATACTTCTTTTAATACGTCCCAGGATTTTATTTGTTTTGGTGTTTTTTTAGCTGCAGTATCAAACTGAATATTCTTTACTTTTTGCTCCTCTTTTGTGCCTAAGATCTATTTCTGCATTACTACTTTATTGTATTAATATTTATTTGCATATAATTTACACTTGTTAATTTTAATTCTTCTGAATGAACAGCTCTCTCGCCAGGTCTTGTATTCGTTGAAAATTTCATAAAAGCATTTTCAACTTCTTCCTCATGACTTCTCATGAAGACTTCTTCTTAGTTTAGTGGTACAAAGAACAGTTGCTTCCATTCATAGGGTGGAAAAGGCTTGCTTTTAAAGATAAGTATTCACACTAATTTGGCTTAGGTTCAAGGGGGGGGGGGAAACAAACAAAAAAACGAGTCTCTTTCTACTACTGAATATAATCTTTTTAAATTTTCACACACACAACTGCTGAAGCACTGTCTTTGTTCAGATGTTCACACACTTGTGTTTGGAAACCGATCTCTCCTCATTCCAGGTCACCCTTTTGACATAACAAACAAATACAGGATTTTTCAATAGCTCTAATACGAGTATCCTTGAGAGCCACATTTTTTAAAAGGATTACTACTCCAAACCTATTTGCCTGCAGAAATGCCTGAAAAATATTAACACTGTGGACCCGCTTATTCATACAACACTCCTATTAAATCAGCAGAACATTGGACTGGGACTCAGGTGATCTGAGTTCTATTCCTGGGTTGGCCACCAGTCTGCTGATCGATCTTGGGACAAGTCACTTCATCTCCCTATGCCTCAGTTTCCCCATTCCAGGGCAGGATCCCAGGCTTGCTCCAATCACTCCTGTATCTGGGGGCAATTGAGCCAGTTCCCCCTGAATTCATCAGAAAAGAGTTCTATTCCAAATATTTCCTGGTTCCCAAAAGAGGCGGTGGCTGGAGGACAACATTAGATCTCAGGAACTCTACACCTATGTCCTATTGCAGCACTTCAGAATGGTGATGTTAGCTACCATAATCCCATCCGTAGATCCAGAGGACATCCAGGGGACTGACTCGTTTCCCTTAACATCCAAGAAACCTAGTTTCATATTGCTATTCGTCCCTCTGCATTTCCACTGGTAGGCTAGAACATTACTAGTAATGTGTCCTTTCCTTTGGGCTCTCCACGGTCCCAAGGGTCTTTACAAAGTTTGTCCTCATCTATGTCAATGGGGCATTGTAGTCTTTCCATATTTGGATGACTGGGTCCTCTGAGGTCACTCTACCCAACAGACCCAGTTAGCAACCACCACGGCCCTAACCCCATTTCAGTCTCTGGGCCAATGCGTCAATCTAAAAAAGTCTTCATGCCAGTTAACTTAATCAGGACCATGCGATACTCCCTAACCATCAGGGCTTACCTGCCCAAGGACAGGGTTCTCCAATATTTCCAGCCTCATCTCTATTCTCCAGCACAGCCCCCAGACAACTGCAAGGATCTGCCTGCAACTCCAGGACCACAAGTCAGCCCCCACATTCACTATGTCGCATGTGAGACTGCACCTCAGGTGTCTTGGGGCATGGCTAATGACTATGTACAACTCAACATTTTTTTCCAAACAAATCACTGTGCCTACACAACTCTCAGATGGTGCTAAGACCCACTACAGGTCTGAATGGGAATCCCATTTTCACGTCCACCACCTTCAAAACGTCTCATGACACATGCTTCTCTCTGGGTTAGGGGACATATCTATGAGGTGCCACAACACAGGGTAAATAGTCCTCACAAGAGACTCTGCGTTCAATATTCTGGAACTAAGGCCAGTCAACTACGTGTTTCAGCACTTCCTTTACAACACAGAGGGCCATTCTGTAAGGGTAATGTTAGACAACAAGGCAGCTATGGACTATAAAGGGTTGGGATCTTACTCCCCCTTGTTGGTTTATGTGAAGAATCATTAAGGCTGCGGCACTGGTGCATTTTCCAATCACAGAAATTTGACAAGGTCCTACACCAAAGGGTCTTAAGCAAAGTAAGCAGTCATGAGATAAGAGGGAGGTCCTCTCATGGATCAGTAAGTGGTTAAAAGATAGGAAATAAAGGTCAGGAATAAATGGTCAGTTTTCACAATGAAGAGAGGCAAAAAGCAGAATCGCCCAGGAATACACACTGGGGCCTGTGCTATTCAACATATTCATAAATGATCTGCAAGAGGGAGTGAAAAATTAGGTTGCAAAATTTGCAGATGATACAAAATTATTCAAAATAGTTAAATCCAAAGCTGATTGCAAAGACTTAGAAAGATATGGGGGACTCGGAGACAAAACTGGTGGGTGAAACGCAATGTTGATAAATGCAAGTAATGCACGTTGGGAAAAAAATAATCCCAACTATACATACAAAATTAATTTAAACACCATTTTTGTTATCACTAAAGAAAAATCTTGAAGTCGTTGTGGAAAGTTCTCTAAAAACATCTGCTTAACGTGCATCAGCAGTCAAAAAAAGCTAACAATGTTAGAAACCATTAGGAAAAGGATAGTTAATAAGACATAAAATACCATAATCCCATTATATAAATCCATGGTATGCCCACACCTTGAATACAGCATATAGTTCTGATCGCCTTATCCCAAAAGATGTTTTAGAACTGGAAAAAATACAGAGAAGGGCAACAAAAATAATTAGGGGAACGGAACAGCTTCCGTATGAGGAGAGATTAAGATAACTGGGACTGTTCATTTTAAAAAAGAGACAATTAAAGGAAGAATATGGTAGATGTCTAAGAAGTTATGAATGGTGTGGAAAAAGTTTATTATTATTATTTACCCCCTTTGCATAACTCAAAAACCCAATGAAATTAATAGGTGCCAGGTTTAAAATACACATATGGAAGTACTTCTTTCCAGAGGATGACTGTGCACTGTGTAATTTGTTGCCAGGAGATCCTGTGAAGGCCAAAAGTATAATTGGGTTAAAAAAAGAATTAGATAAGTTCATGGAGGATAGGTCCATCAATGGCTATTAGCCAAGATAGGCAGGGACGCAACCCCATGCTCCAGGTGTGTCTAAGTGTGACAAAAGATTTTGCCTAAATTGTTCAAATTACCTTAAATTGGAGGTTTGCAGAAAAACGTTGAAAGGGGGTTTAAAATTGGAAAATTATAACTTGCTTAATTAAACAGAGTGATGGTAGTGTCAGGACCCTTTGAGATGCTTAGACTAGTAATTAGTTTTAAGAATAAATATTTAATTAGATAGAAATTAATAGCAGTTTAAATTAGAAAATCCAGTAATGGTAGCTATAGCGTGATGTATTGGAAGATTCCATTTCTAAGACACATACATGTCCATTACCTATGACGTAATAATTTCACTTCCTGTGACAAAATGGAAAATTCCAATTTCAGTGGGGAATGACTCAGCAAAATCCCATAGTGATACATTATACCCCATAGGAATACATGGGGCTTCCAAACAAGAAGTAGCTAGGGGTCATCCACAGAGCAGCTGAAACCCCCCCACAGGAATATATTATAGCCCATAAGAATACATGGGACTTCCGGTGAGGAGCCGCCGCCATTTGGTGCGTGTGACAATTAGCATATGCAAATATGAAATTACGCTAATTACTAGAAGCCGATTGATCGAGCCTGAGCATCATACAGCAGTACACATGCTAATTTCTGAAAGCTGATTGGCTGAATCAGTGAGTGAATTATGTTGATAAGCGGACCAAATCATATATAAGGGCAACAGCCAGCAGCTAAACCCTGTAGCGGGATTGGGGACCCTGAAGAGAGAAGATGGTACAGGACAATTAGGAAGGAGAAGACACACAATAAGCAGCGACAGTAGCATCGATGAAACCCTGCAAAGCAGGAGCTATCTGAAAAGCAGTTACTATAGCAGCAGCTCCTCCAAGGTTGTGTCAAGCAATGGCTGTTTCTGCTACTCAGCCAGCAGGGGGGCCCCGCAGCAGCTACCAAGCGGGCCTCCGTCTCTCCAACCTGAGGAGCCGCTTTACCTCAGTAGGCAGCCGTTCAGCACAGCAGCTACTGGAGACTGCATCAGCAACAGCCATCGCTCACAAAGCGTGACAGAGCAGACGGGCATTTTGTTGAGACAGTTCAGAGAGATTTTCTAAGAAAATTCTTGTAAGTTCAACCTTCTTCTATTTACTATCCAAAAGCGTATGGGTTTTGTCTGTAAATAAAGCTGGCTGTCTGTGGTCTGAATGAGATCTTCCCCTACCCATCTAGTAACTGCCCAGCCAGCACTTACTGGATGTTTAGTGTTAAGTATTCAGTATTAATGTTTGAGATATTGTTATATGCTACAGACTAGAGTTAACTAAATTATTATATTAGTGTGTTTTTTATTTGTTGCACTGCTTCAGTTCCTCCTTAACTGTAACCATTATTCTATCTATTTCTATTCTTTTACTGTAACCACTCATTTCTAAATAAACATTTTTGTTTTCAAACATTTGCTGCTTACTTGTCTATCCTCGATCCGAGGATTGTATCTTGTGTCCTTTCAAGGGCCAGCAAGGGTAGCTTACTTCCCTGGCAATTCCTTTAGGACGGGCCACAACCTTGCTTACCAGTTTAGAGAAATGAAAAGTTAAGGTTTTAAATTAAAAGCAGTGTTTTCAGGTAGCATCATTGGTATAATATAACTGAATTCAAATCCTCCAGTAACATAAGCTTCTGACTGCCAGATGCTAACTAGATGACAGGGGATAGATCACCTGTAATTGCCCTGTTCATTGCCCCCGAAGCATCTTGTACCAGCTAGCGTCAGAAGATCGCATACTGGACTAGCTGGACCATTGGTCTGACCCATTATGGCCATTCTTATTTTCTTAACACATGCTAATAAGCTGACCAGAGATCACCCCCAACTCCAAATCCGCATGAGGGCTCTGCTCAGCGTCACTCCTTCCAACTCTACCCTAAGGATCGGGGCCCTCAATGTACACACAGCCTGTCCATTTGTTGGATCAGAACAAAAAATCCTGAGCCTGTTTAAAGCTAGATATTTATCCAAAAATCCTTTCTTTGTCTGTTGGTGTCTGGGGAATAGAGTCTTTGAACTGTCCTGTAACTGGTGATCAGTGGTGAAAAGGCTTCCCCACTCCCACCCCCACTTCCATGTGAAGCTTCAAAGATCGAGTCCGTAGGTGGGAGTTTGAAATCACCTCCTCCCCAATACTTCCTAGGAATTCCACTTCACACGTTGTCCCAAACGATCATGTGTGTCTCCTATATGGTTCAACAGATTCTTATTTCCCAGAGATTTGCATTAAGCCTTCTCCCTCCTCGAGAAATTCCATACAATCCCACAACAGTACACAAATATTTGAATTTTCAATTAAATGGACCCCAAAGACATTTAACTTAATTCCATAAGATTTAGCCAGGATATTGCAGGATACTGCCAGATCTTTCACATGCGCGTCTAGAGCTGATATTACCTTCGGTGACAATCACGCAGACAGCACATGCCTCCATGTTGAGATATTGCTTTGGAGTCTCTTATGCTGAAGTACCCATAGGGACATATACTCAAAAAGGAGATTACTCAGCTGTACAGTGGCTGGATTTCTTTAAGTTGTTTTGTTCATATGGGTGCGCCAGCTCCCATTCCCCTCTGCTGCAGTCTTCCAGGCTTCATAATCAAGAAAGAACAGGAGAGGCAGTAGATACATGCCTCCTGATATGCCCTGACTTGGGAGCACAAGGTGCTACTCTGTGCAAGCCCGGAATCTCAGAAGCTCGTCTTTACAATCTCTGGTAGAGTGCGCACAGGCATGTACACATTCTGCCCATAGGGACAAAACATCTTGAAGAACTCAATACTGCACATGTAAGTAACTTTACAATTCGGAATATTCACTAAATGATTTTTGCAGTAGTTGCCCAACTTAATTCCATTTCATGTATCAGAGTTGTGAACTAAGTTTCAACTGTAGGGCCAAATTTTGCCATCATTTACATCTGTGCCATCCTACTTAGTGGCATAAGAGTAAATCAGGGCAGAATATGAAGAGCAGAATCTTTACTACTGATATTTATGAAACACGTAGGGAAGCACACAGTTTGTTATTCCCAGTCAAGTTTACAGAGCTGGCAGTCAGAGAAAACATCCCTTTACTTGTATACTGTGAAAAGCATCCATGAAGGTCATTAAGGCACAAATGCAGAACAACTTTTCAGAGTATATCTTTGCTCTAAGGCCCCGATCGAAAGGGATTAACTGCGTGGTTAAAGTTAAGCACGTGTTTAAGTCTCCGTATGGACCCTTCAGCTGAAGTGGACGCCTGTTTACATAGTCTTATTGCAATCAGTTGTCCAGACAAGTGAAAAAAAATGGCGGTCACTTGAAGGCTAACACAAAGGGGTTGACAGTATTGACAAGGACCTGAATGTCTCTTTTTAACTGAATGAACTTTCAATAAAAAGAAAAGGCACCTTAGAGACTAACAAATTTATTAGAGCATAAGCTTTCATGAGTTACAGCTCACTTCATCGGATGCATACAGTGGAAAATATAGTGGGGAGATTTTATATACACAGAGAACATGAAACAATGGGTGTTACCTTTCCTGATCACTCTTGCTACAGTCTGTATGGTGAGCTATTACCAGCAGGAGAGCGCTGGGGAGGGGGAAGGGGGAACCTTTTGTAGTGATGATCAAGGTGGGCCATTTCCAGCAGTTGACAAGAACAGTAGGGGGGGAAATAGTTTTACTTTGTATAATGACACATCCACTCCCAGTCTTTATTCAAGCCTAAGGTAATTGTATCCTGTTTGCAAATTAATTCCAATTCAGCAGTCTCTCATTGGAGTCTGTTTTTGAAGTTTTTTTGTTGAAGAATTGCCACTTTTAGGTCTGAAATTGAGTGACCAAAGAGATTGAAGTGTTCTCCGACTAGTTTTTGAGTGTTATAATTCATGATGTCTGATTTGTGTCCATTTATTCTTTTACATAGAGACTGTCCAGTTTGGCCAATGTACATGCCAAAGGGGCATTGCTAGCATGATGGCATATATCACATTGGTAGATGGGCAGGTGAACGAGCCTCTGATAGTGTGGCTGATGTGATTAGGCCCTATGATGGTGCCCCCTGAATAGATATGAGGACACAGTTGACAACGGGCTTTGTTGCAAGGATAGGTTCCTGGGTTAGTGGTTCTGTTGTGTGGTTGCTGGTGAGTATTTGCTTCAGGTTGGGGGGCTGTCTGTAAGCAAGGACTGGCCTGTCTCCCAAGATTTGTGAGAGTGACAGGTTGTCCTTCAGGATAGGTTGTAGATTCTTGATGATGCGTTGGAGAGGTTTTAGTTGGGGGCTGAAGGTGATGGCTACTGGCGTTCTGTTATTTTCTTTGTTGGGCCTGCCCTGTAGTAGTTAACTTCTGGGTACTCTTCTGACTCCCTTCAAACCTGTTTCTTCACTTCAGCAGGTGGGTATTGTAGTTGTAAGAACGCTTGATAGAGATCTTGTAGGTGTTTGTCTCTGTCCGAGGGGTTGGGGCACATGCAGTTGTATCTTAGGGCTTGGCTGTAGACAATGGATCGTGTAGTGTGGTCTGGATGAAAGCTGGAGGCATGTAGGTAAGTATAGCGGTCAGTAGGTTTCTGGGATAGGGTGGTGTTTATGTGACCATCGCTTATTAGCACCGTAGTGTCCAGGAAGTGGATGTCTTGTGTGGATTGGTCCAGGCTGAGGTTGATGGTGGGATGGAAATTGTTGAAATCCTGGTGGAATTCCTCAAGGGTTTCTTTTCCATGGGTCCAGATGATGAAGATGTCATCAATGTAGTGCAAGTGGAGTAGGGACATTAGGGGACGAGAGCTGAGGAAGCGTTGTTCTAAGTCAGCCATAAAAATGTTGGCATACTGTGAGGCCATGAGGGTACCCATAGTAGTGCTGCTGATTTGAAGGTATACATTGTCCCCAAATGTGAAATAGTTATGGGTGAGGACAAAGTCAAAAAGTTTGGCCACCAGGTTTGCCATGACATTATCAGGGACAGTGTTCCTGACGGCTTGTAGTCCATCTTTGTGTGGAATGTTGGTGTAGAGGGCTTCTACATCCATAGTGGCCAGGATGGTGTTTTCAGGAAGATCACCAATGGATTGTAGTTTCCTCAGGAAGTTAGTGGTGTCTCGAAGATAGCTGGGAGTGCTGGTAGCGTAGGGCCTGAGGAGGGAGTCTACATAGCCAGACAATCCTGCTGTCAGGGTGCCAATGCCTGAGACGATGGGGTGTCCAGGATTTCCAGGTTTATGGATCTTGGGTAGCAGATAGAATACCCCTGGTCAGGGTTCTAGGGGTGTGTCTGTGCAGATTTGTTCTTGTGCTTTTCCAGGGAGTTTCTTGAGCAGATGGTGTAGTTTCTTTTGGTAACCCTCAGTGGGATAAGAGGGTAATGGCTTGTAGAAAGTGGTGTTGGAGAGCTGCCTAGCAGCCTCTTGTTCATATTCCGACCTATTCATGATGACGACAGCACCTCCTTTTGTCAGCCTTTTTGATTATGATGTCAGAGTTGTTTCTGAGGCTGTGGATGGCATTGTGTTCTGCATAGCTGAGGTTATGGGGCAAGTGACGTTGCTTTTCCACAATTTCAGCCCGTGCACGTCGGCAGAAGCACTCCATGTAGAAGTCCAGTCTGTTGTTTCGACCTTCATGAGGAGTCCACCCAGAATCCTTCTTTTTGTAGTGTTGGTAGGAAGGTCTCTGTGGGTTAGTATGTTGTTCAGAGGCGTGTTGGAAATATTCCTTGAGTCAGAGACATCGAAAATAGGATTCTAGGTCACCACAGAACTGTATCATGTTCGCGGCGGTGGAGGGGCAGGAGAGGCCCTGAGATAGGAAAGATTCTTCTGCTGGGCTAAGAGTATAGTTGGATAGATTAACAATATTGCTGGGTGGGTTAAGGGAACCATTTGTTAGTCTCTAAGGTGCTTTTCTTTTTGCGCATACAGACTAACACAGCTGCTACTCTGAAACCTGAACTTTCAATAGTCAAATTTGAAACCAAATTCAAATAGCTCCCTTAAAAAAAGCTGTCCTTGCTGTATTATCGATAGTATTCACAAAAATATTATGAACCAACCATTCCATCAACTAATCAATAGTGCTTTCTTGGTTTTTGTAAGAAAAAACCAACAGCAGGAGGCAAGCTTTTTCAGCTCCATTGCCTAGTAGTGACTTTCAGATTCAAATCAAACCAAAATAGTATAGTTTCGCTGGCAAATAATCATAGATATATTTCAGGATATTCAATGAAAAGTAATTACGTCAATGCTAATAATTATTTTCGATTTCTTCTGCTTACGATGGAAGAACCTGACAAGATAATTCTAGTAAAGTAATATGGATTGGTATAGATTCCTATGAGTTTATAATAAAAGACTGAAATGACAGTAACCTTAAGTGCTTTGCTAAAAAAGAATGGATTTGAGCACATGCTTTTGTATTTTGTTGGAGCCTGAGGCCTAGCTCCTACAACGAGCTCTGTGCAGGTGGATCTCTGTAGCTCACAGGAAGTCCCACTGACGACCCACTGCAGAAATCAGGGTCTGTGTTCATAGGTGTTACCTGTCCTTTAGAAAGCACATGCTTTCTCCTGATTGACAACTTATTTGTTCTAAAATGCAGTATTATTTTAACTCTGTGTTATTCCCTTACAAAAAATTAAGAGGTTGGGGGAGAGAGGGATGTGGAGATTAAAGATTCTGCAGCACCATAACTGAAGCCCATGTAAGATCCATCCCCCAGATTCATGCACTGGGGGGAACTTTTACACACAATCCTCTCTCACAAAATTGGGTCTCCGCTTCCTCCATAGCACTGTCCTCATTTGTAGCACTGTATATAGGGCTCCACACAAGATTGGGATCCACAAAGACATAGAGGGTAAAGACAGACAGTGGTTGGAGAGTGGGAAGCCCCACTGGCATTCCCTCCCTCCTCAGCGTTACGGAGCCAATCGAGAAAGAGTAATATTGCATTTAATATAGTTAGGAATAAATACTTAATATACGTACAGTACTTTGAAAATAAAGGGTAAGCACTATAGATGCTAAGTATTATTAATCTGGTCCTTATAGAGAACATTTTATTACATGTACCTACAACTGTTTTGAACATTATCTAAAAGAGAGGCTAAGTGATTTGCCCAAGGTCACACAGAAAGTATGTGGTACAGCAGGGAACTGAACCTCTATCACCTGAGTCACAAGCTAATAAATTAACATGAAGATGTTAGCTATGGATGCTCAGTGCCTCTGAAACGCAGGAATTTTAGTTGAGGCAAAAGAATCCACAGTTATATACCCAACTTTACCATTTCTCTATTTAAATCTACAGAAAAAGAGAAGTTTCTACCTGAGCACCAAGGTGCCGTTAACATAATTTTAAAAGTACAACATTTGAGAGCCAGCAGCTTCCTCAAAACTCACGAACTACAACAACAATCAAATTCAAGCAAGATCTTACCACTACAAACACCACCTCCCCCAGAAAATGAGCAGAGACGAACTTTGTGGCCTGACCTGAAGATCAGATTCCAGCCCCAGGAGAGAGAGCCGCAACCTTGCCTTACTCCCGGCTCCCTTCTGTTATAAAGGGGGGCTCCAGCACTTCCCCAGCCTCCCCTACCTCAGTATGAGGGAGAGGGAAGCAGCGTCTCGGAGCGCGTCTACACTGCACCGGGAGGTGCGACTGCAGCCTGGGAATGCCTGTGCGGGCTGTAGCCTAGCCCGCCCAGCTACCGGCGGCGGTACAAGCTGTACCCGCCCACCCAGGAACCCTTCACTGGGATATTCAGCAAGCGAGCCAGATTAAAGCTAGCACAGGCGGGCGCAGGGGAGCCGCAATCATACCTCCCACTGCAGTGCGGGCATCCTCTGACGGGCACCGCTGCCCGAGTTCTCTCCTGTCGCTACTGACAGGGAGGGAAACTGAGGCAGGGCCCGCTTCACCCCTCCCCGGCCTCCCCACAGGTACACGGCGAACGCGAGGCTCCCCTCCTCCCCGGGGCTCTCTCCGCTCCCGCAGCCCCAGAGCCTGGGAGAAAGGGCCGGAGAGCCCGCCGGTTTATTGCGCAGTCAGGGCGGCTGGGACCCTGACTGACCCCAGCGGGGGCTGCAGCCTCCCCGCGGCGCCCGGCTGTGACGGCCACGCGGCGCCCCGGCGCTGCACGAGAAAGGAGGAGCGAGCCGTCGAGGCCCAAGGCAGGAAAGACACGCGCACGCGCCACTCAACGACAGCTCGCGCGGCAGCGGTTGGACGGCGCGCGCCTCCTCCTAGTCCCTCCCCACCTTCCCCTTCCCCTCTGCCCTCGCGTCCTCCATGCGACGTCGCTGAGCAAGAAGCCGCCGTGTCGGACGCGGCAGATTCGCCATAATCCGCCACCTCGCTTTTCTGACCCCCCCATTAAAAATAATAATTTCACAAGGAGCGGGGGAGCCCGCGGGGCGCCCGGGTGGCCTCGTCCACTGGGACGGAAGTGCTTTAAAAAACCCCCACCGTGGCCTTATTTCACTACTACCCCCCTCCCGCGACCGACTATGGAGGCTCCGGCTGCAGGTGAGCGGGTCGGCCCGGGTCTAAATGTGAGCAGTGGGGGAGGGGAAGGCGCGCGGAGGGATTCTAGCCTGGGGAGGGGGAAGCATAAAAAGTAGTCCCGTCTTGTAGCCGTTTATTTTATGATCTATCCGCGTATGAAGTAGTTCCCGCACGTCTTATTCCCAGCGCCTGCATGGCCCCTCTTTCCTCAGCCACCGACCCCCCGGGAACTCCTCCAGTCCCCTCCCCCCCGCCCTCTGGGCCGGCCTCACGGCAGCTGGGGAGGGAAACCGGCCCCCCAGAACCAATTAACCCTTGGGGGAGCTGCTGCTCGCCAGGCCCCCCTCAGCCTGCTCCTGCCCCCCGCTAGTCAGCTGACCTCCTGCTCCGAGCCCCCGATCCCGCCCCTCCGCGCCAGAGCCTTTGGGGTGACCGACGGGCCTGCTCGCCGCGGGTTTTTTTCCCCCCTTTTTTGGGGGGGACGACGACGGGTGGAGGGGGGCAGGAAGAGAGTCTCCATGCACCCCCTCCCCGTGCCCCTCTTTGGGGCGGGAAAGGACCGGCCCCTGCCGCGGCACTGGGGCCTTTGCCTTTCCCAGGCAGGGGCCGGGGGAAGGCCCGCCCCCAGGCCGGGTGGGGCTTCTTTCTGCGGTGGGAAGTCCACATATGGGCCGGGGGAATCCCTTCCATGTGGGGAGGGGAGCGAGCCTTTCCCGTGTGTGACTTCCAAGCCCTGGCTTCGGTTCCCCCGCGCCCCCCTCTCTGCCTGTCGGAGCGAGCTGGGCCAGGAAGGGAGGGTGGAGGGGTCCTGGGTACTTCCCTGCTGCCTGGAGATGGTGGCCAGGAGCCCCTCCGCCCCTCCCCACGGTATTGTGTGCCCCACCGTATGGTGGGAAGGGGTGGACGGACTCAGGTGGCCCAGGAGGGTTTTTTGGCATATAATTTACTCTTAAGGAAGAAGTGCTGCTAAATCTCTCTCTATAAGGAAGCTTCAGTGCTGCTAGAAGTATTTTAGAGACAGCCCAGCATTGCTTACATTGAGATTCCTGAGGGTACCCGTACCTACCAAAGCCAGTGGTCTGAACCAGGGGAGCGCAAACTATGGCCCATGGACCAGATCTGGCCCGTCAGGGCTTTCAGTCTGGCCCCCGGGATTGCCAGCCCCGTGGCACAGTGGGGCTAAAGCAGCCTCCCTGGCCCCGCGCTGCAGCTGGCACCACATCCCAGTGGCCCCGGGGGAGGGGGGGCAGAGGGCTCTGTGCGCTGTCCTTGCCTGAAAGCATCGTCGCCCCCCCCCCCCCCCGCTCCCATTGGCCAGGAACGGGGAACCATGGCCAATGAGATCTTCGGGAGTGGTACCCGCAGATGAAGGCAGCGCGTGGCGGAGCCATCTGCCCCAGCCCACCCCCAGGAGCCACTGCTGGACATGCTGGCTTCTGGAGTGGCATGGGGCCAGGGCAGGCAGTGAGCCTGTATTAGCCCCGCTGTGTGCTGCTGCCACCCTGGAGCCACTCAAGGTAAGCAGTGCCTGGCCGGAGCCCGCACCCCAAACCCCTCCTGCATCCCAACCCCCTGCCCTGAGCTCCCTAACCCCCTGCCTTGAGCCCCCTGCCACACCCCTCCTGCACCCCAACCCCCTGCCCTGAGCCCCCTCCTGCACATGGCACCCCCTCCCACACCCCACACTTCCTCCCGCACCCTAACCCCCTGCCTCAGCCCTACGTTTATGGCCCTGCATACAGTTTCCCCATCCAGATGTGGCTCTGGAGCCACAAAGTTTGCCCACCCCTGGTCTAAACTGCTTAGAAGGGTGCCAGAAAAAAGCAAAAAGTAGTTTCTCATGTTCATGTGTGAAAATAACTTACAAAGGGGAATAACTATAAAATGTCCTGCTAATGTGCACTAAACTAGTGTCATTTTTTGTATTTCAAATGTCTATAAAAAAGCATATTATGGCTATCTTGTGCAAATAGCAGAATCAATCTACATAATGTTATGTGAGGGCATAGATTAAAATTGGAGATATGCCCTGCATTATGATCGCAGTTCAAGCGTGTTTGGGTGCCTTGAACTTGACTTTCAGACAACTGTTGTGCAGAATGCCTACAGTTCCAGGTGATTTCAGGTAGAATTGTGGATACTCTGCACTTCAAAAAGTCAGGTTCAAGGCATCTCAAGTAGGGTACCCAAAAATCAGTGGCCAGTTTTGAGGATGTTGGTTTATTTTCTTATGAGTGTCTTCAGTGTATTTTGCTTCAGAACGCAGTACCTTGCAGGATAGGGTCCCTAAAGTGTAGAATGCAGCACCTGTGTTTGGCCACAAGAGGTTGCTACTAGAACATGGAATATAACTTTTGTTGTCTATGAATGTAAGATAACTATAACCTTGTAGAACATTTAGTTAGATGGTGCATGTTTTTAAAAAAATATGTGAGAAAAGGTACATATAGTATAAACCAGATATTTATATCCTAGTGTAGATATTTTGTAGGCTCTTTTAGTCAGTTGTCGTAACAATAGGATCTCTACCAACATTATAATCCACTATCCAGTATACTAAGAACTTAACTGTTGGTTATGTCCCTTGATAAGTAAATGGATCTCTTTAAACTGTAGCAGTGTGCATACAGACTTGATTTTCTTGTATGAATTTTGTCACCTGTGTCGATTTCAGCCATTTTTAAAAGAATGTTTGCTACATTTGATTCCTACCTAAATTGTTTCATGGTCAGATGAAAGCAAGTACTAAGTATCAATTTGCTTTGCCATCTTGACAGGCAAAAGCCTCGCTTTCTGTATGTGATGAATAGGCCACATAAGTTTTTCATTGTTTAAATTTCCTGTTGACAAGGTATATTGTAATGCTGATTTTGAGATGTGGCATTGGAGTTTTTAGACTTGAGTCATCCTGTCCAGAGTAAACAAGTAATTAAAAAAATTTTTTTCACCCAGTTCTGAAGTCTGTATAGTTCAGGCAGAATGTTTTTTAGGGTTTTTTTTTTATATGAGAGAGACTGTACTAACTATTGGGCTACAAGTTACCTATGGGTTTTTCTTTGTTCCTCCTGTTGAAACTGTTCCACTTTGTATAAAACATTGATTGCAGCAGGGATTGGAACCTAGATATCCTAGGTGAGCATGTTAACCACTGGGTTATAGAATCATTTTCACTTTCTCTGACCCAGACACCTCACCACCTCCTCTCAGGTCTCCCACATTCCAAGGAGGATTAAGCCACAGTGAGCTAAGGTCACTTCAAGTGAGAGCATCTAGGACTTTTTGTACCTTTAGTTGATTCGTTTATAATTTTCCTGAGAGTCCCTGTGTAGATAAGCCCTAGGACTCCCAATGTAAATGTAATGTAGACAAGGCTTTTGTAAGAATCAACAGGAAATATGGCACCGTTTAGTGTCCTACAGGATGCGTAGCATCTTTAAACTTCTTGCTGAAGTTTTACTTGTGCGGAGCTTACTGATTAGAAACAATGAAATGATGATTTTCACCACACCAAAGAAAGAGAACTAAAATTAGTTAATGCCAGTATTTTCCCTCAACTTATAACTCTAAAGTGTTAATGGGTGGTGGTGGGGAGGAAAGGCCTGAAGATCAAATCTTTGGCTAAGTGTCTGCTCTTGAGGCAAATGTATGGGTAACTGAAACTCATAGTTGTTCCAAGCTCCTTTTTTGAAGGATGGAAAAATGCAATTGGCACAATTAGTTGCATTTCATCAAGATTATGAAATACTGCAGATTGTCTGAAGGTATAAAAATAAGTGCATTAGCATATTTCACAATATTTTGAAGAAAGTCTGACTTTTCTTTGTGTATCTATTTTAACCTGCTTATTTTCTGTGTGGAATACCCCTATTACACAATGACTCAGCAGCAAGCCAACAAAACCCACAGCTACATAGTAACACATATTTGAATACAGATTGCAAATATGCAGAAAATAGTGTTCCTCTCTGACAAGCCAAGAATGGTTTGCTGCCGTTTTTCTATGTCACTTTTGTTAATGCGTTCGGAATTGAAAAGGAGTAGCATAATATGTGATACTACATGTATTATAATTCTGTATATGTGCAGTTCAAAATATAAGTCTATTTACTTAACACATCACAAAATTGTTTAGTTCTTTTTATGTTCAACTAAAATTATTGGCTTGTTACTTGTTACTCCTGTGTTAAATATTAGCACGAAACGTGGATACTTCTTGTTTGAGCTAAAGTAGTTACACCAAAGAAAAAAATTGTTTATATTCATGTGTGAGTCCCCTCTCCCCCTTTTCTGGAAAACCCTGTAACGCTGCCTGCAGTGACTCAAGATCATGAGCACCAACGTCAGGGTAGACATTAAGAGCAAGGCCACAAACCCCAAATTAGTTATGAGTTCTATACTTAGGCCTTGTCTACATTGCACAGTTTTGTCATCAAAAGGCAGCTTTTGCTGACAGAACAGTGGAGGTGTACACACTACGAAGCTACTGTTGGCAGCAAAACTCTGCTGTTTTGCCGACAGAATAAAACCACCTTTAGAAGAGGCACAGAGCTTTCTGCAGCAAAGTTAGAGTGACAAAGCATCAGTGTAGATGCTGCTGTTAGTTATGTCGACATAACTGGCCTCCCCTAGTATCCCACAATGCCCACCACCGTGACCGCTCTGCTCACTGTTTTGAACTTGGCTGCCCTGCAGGCATGCGCCCCTCACCTTTCAAAGCTCCAGTAAGCTTTGGCATTCCTCAGCATGGAGAGCTCTCAGCGGTGCTGAAGATGCCGGTTATGGTGGCTGAGAAGGCTGTGGGAGAACTCGGAGGGAATCACAGAACCATCTGTATGGAATCGGCAGGCAGAGCAGACTGTTGCTGCAGGAGTGACAGGGGGGAGAGACTGCTGCGCAGTGCAGAGCCAGGGGATGATGTGAGGGGTGTTCCCTTCCCCCAGACTTGGTTGCCCAGGCTGCTGTCTGAACTTAGAGACAGCATGCTGACACACTGTCTTTCTCACATATGCGCTCCCCCCACTACAATCTCTCTCATGCTTCTCCAATACATACTCTGTTTCTGTGTCTTCCCCCCCACTCCACACACACTCCTTCCCTCCCTCCACACTTCAGTTGAAAAGCCGCTGGCAATCTGGTAGGATGCCCATGGAACAATGGGATTGAGAAACCTGCATCATGTGACGCTGTACCTGGCGCATGAGGCATTGCAAACCCTTTCCAAAGAACCCTGCAGCCAGCTGCATGGTGGGATAGCTACCCACAGTGCACTGTTCTTTGTGTCAATGCAAGAGCTGCTAGTGTGGATGCGCTCTGCTTACACAAGGAACATAGTGTGGTCACACAACAGTGGTTTAATTAAAGCAGCATAAATTTTGTCAATAAAACTCTAGTGTAGACAAGGCCTGAGATGTTCCCAACCAATTATCAAGTGTGAGCTCCTCAGGCACGATAACAATCTTAATATGGAGTCACAGACTGTCCCCTTGGATACTCCAATCTATCTTGCCACCCCCACGAGCGTACCTTTGTGATAGATGGTCTCTTACACCAAGAATAAGAGAAATATTCAGGCTACTCCCAGTCCTGAAGGACCAATCATGTACCCCATGTCGCACCTTAGATCTTACCCCAAACACAACACTTGTAGCCAATCCTATAATAAACTATATAAAGATTTATTAAATAGGAAAAGGAAACCAGAGAATTATTTACAAAGTTAAAACAGGTAAACATAGATACACAAGTGAGTTGCAATCTTACATTTAAAAAGGTAGTAAAAGCTGCTATAATCAGATTCTATATGTCCTTTAGGGCTAATTCAGGCTAAACTGCTGGGGATCTTTCTCTTATGCTGAGAAACATTTTGACCCACAAAGTCCGAGCAGCACACAAATACCAACTTCCTTTTCTTTGTAGTTTTATCCCCCTTCTGCTGAGCTCAGCTGCAAACTCAGCTGATGGGAGGAGTCCACTTGCGTGACTCACTTTCACAGGGAGGAGAGCAGAACAACAGAAGTCTTTTGTCCTCTTGTTGATAGTATGTAGGGAGAGCCCAGTTTCAGTGTGCCACAATAGTCTTTCTGGTATCAAAAAATCTTTTGTTTTGGAAAGGGTGTAACACTTTTTATTGAAGATCAGCCCTTCTTACTAATTAATATCTCTCTCCTGTGTGGTGGTTTACCTGGTCACAGAGGCTCACAATACAGCTGTTCAAATATTACCTGAGGGATACAGATGTTATGAGATTATAGAATGCCTGTGAGTTGCTGCATGCATCAGAGTCTAAACACTAAACATTCTTATAATTCAAATCCTTTTTTTAACTATCTAACACGGAGGTGAGCCAGACTGTTCCAGCTACGTATTTGTCAGTGTTCAGTTGAGACATGGGGAGCTTGGCATGAACTGGCACTGGTCTGCCAGTGTCACAAACCCCAAAATTGTAATTCTAGGTGTTTGGAGCTGAAAAGTCTCCTTTTTGTGCGTAGTTTTTACTAAAAGCATAATTTTGTAAGGAGAGCTATGTGTTGACCTTTTGATATAATGAAAAGCATCAGTAGTTATACTGCACATGAGTTTTGAACATCAATCCTTTTACGTTTATTTGCTCAGTCAGTGATCCTTCTGTTAGTGTATTATCATTTTTTCTGTTACAATGCAAAACTGCAATATGAATAATAATTCTAGCCTTGTTATGTTGTGTTCAACCAGCTGCAGATTTTAGGTCAGCAGCGATGGGTGTGTATAGGAAGCAATGCCAAAATAGCAAAGTTTTGTGTTTTTTGTAGCATGATGCAACAAAGTGTAGAAAGAAACTGATCACTTAGGGTATGTCTACACAGCAAAGAAAAACCCGTGGCTGGCCCATTCCAGAAGACTTGGGCTGTGGGGCTGTTTCATTCCTGCGTAGACTTCTGGGCTTGGCTGGAGCCTGGGCTCTAAGCAACTGGTGGGAGGGTCTCGGAGCTCGGGCTCCAGCCTGAGCCTGGAATTCTACACAGCAACGAATCAGCCCCACAGCTCGAGCCCCACAAGCCCGAGTGGGCTGGCACGGGCCAGTTGTGGATTTTTCTTTAGACCCACCCTTAGTGTTTTTACAGCTAGGCTTGCGAGAGGCTGCATTGGCATGCCCTGCTGGTAGATGAGTTATAACTGGACCATGTTGCACAGGGCAGTGTTGGTAAAGTATTCATGAGAACCCTGATATAGTGGCAGATGTTAATTTGCAGTTAATATATAGGTCTTTGTAGAATATTTAAAATTCCTGCTTAGTTGTCATACAGTGAGTTCTCTGTGCAGTACAGTTCACATGCTAAAATGTATTGTGGTGCAACTCTGTGGGATCTGTTCTTCACTCAGTCCACTATCTTAGCTTCTTTTACAGGTGTGAGCGCTGAGAGAGATTTGGAGCTGTAGCTCACGTTGAGGAACTTAGACCTGTTGGAGGAGGGATAGCAAGAATATTGCTGCCAAAAAAGTTTTGTTATGTATTTCCAATTATTTTGTGTTTGTGATTAACATTTTATTAAGCTCAGAAGCATCTCTTCTCATTCTTGGCTAATCCCACATTATTTTTAGGCTGTACTCCCTGGATGTGCATGAAAGCAAAAAGGAATTTGCGTGCAGTGGTTTTAAGGGTTTTCAAACAGGAAATCTAAAAGTATTTTTATAGGTCATTTATCTAATGATTGAATTATTGAGTGTTGTGTTTTATGTCATTTAATATGTGCTCGAAAACGTTGGAATAGAGCAAGTAGGGGTGCTGTGTCCATGCTAGGTAGCACAAGTACTTGCCTGCCTATCTCTGCAGGCTGCTGAAGGAGTGAGGAAACTGGGAGGAGCTGACCTTGGGGAATTAGGGAGGAGTAGAATGGCAGAGGAGTGGAGAGCTAGGAGGAGCTGGAAAGAAGCAAAGGGAAGCTAGGAAACAAGGTATGGGGAACTGAACCAGGGACATGGCTGTGGGATTCATTGGGAAGTTGGGAGATGCTGAAGCTGGAGAGCTGCCAGCTGTGTTGCTGGAGCAGAGATCGTTGATCTGTGGCTAAGGCCTTGTGTACACTGTGGCTTAGTTTTCACTGCCAAAAAGGTGTATGTTTACAGTGACATAACTATCTCAGTGTGAAATCCTAGGGGAGACAAGGCACTGTAGCTTTTACTGTGATGTGGTTAGGCAGGCTCACCTATGAGAGGGGCATAGTATTGACCTTGCCTGCTTATACCATGGTTAAAACTACCAAGTTGTGTCCACTAAGATTTTCCAGCAAGATAGCTAATACAGGTTAATTATCACACTGTAACATACAAACTGAAAAGCCACCGTTTTTGACACTGAAGACAAAGTCTAAGCTTTTAAGTCGACCTGCTAACTCGTACGAAAACTACAAACTGCTTTGTCTTCACTAAGATTTTAACTTGAATAAAGAACACACTTTTTGCACACTAAAGCCAAGGCATAAATGGAAGAATGAAGAAGCAGGGTTGTGGGAGGTGCAAGAAAACAAGTACCCTGTGGCAGAGTAGATGTGTAGGTGAGTGAGCATAGAGGTGTGTACGTGTAATTTAGGAGTATGTCGTTAGGTATAGAGAGGGAAGAGTAAGAGAACTTAGTAGAGGGTATAAAAGACAGTGGAACTGAAGAATGGTGTAAACTAAGGAAGGAAAGAGTTACTAAAGAGAGAAGAAAATATGGACTAAAGGAACTACAGTAGAACCTCAAAGATATGAACAACAGAGTTACAGACTGACTGGTCAACCGGACACCATGTGGAATGGGAAGTAAGCAATCAGGCAGCAGCAGAGACAAACAAACAGTAAATACTATATTGTGCCTGTATTGCATCTTAAAGGTAGGCACATCTGTGCTGCCTGTCCCCGCCCTCTACTCGCCACATGGAGGGCAGCCACTTACAGGTAGGAGGTGAAGATGCTGAATTTCACAGCACAGCTGTGAGCCCTGGAGCAGGCAGAGGAGGATTAGTGCTGGGGATGAGTCTGCAGCTTTCCTGTAATCCGGGGTGCAATTCCCTCCCGGGAAAGAAACTTCATGAGCTTCTGCTGGAACCTGGCCTGGAATGTTTGCTGCTGGAGCCCAAGTTCCTCCCTGCATGCTCCACTCTGGAGGAGCAGCTCAGTTTTAAAGGGCCCCAGCCTGCACCGAGTGCCCACTGATGCCATGGTGTCCCAGGGTGCCTCACTCATTACCCTTGCAGCCAGGGGATAGAACCAGCTGCCTGTGCACACCCCCCATCGCCGGGCAGCCACTTACAGGTAAGAGGTGAAGATGCTGAAGTTCGCAGGCACAGCAGTGAGCCCCCACTCTGAGCAGCCCTCCCTGAGGAGCATAAACGTCTTGTTCAGAGTTACGAACATTTCAGAGTCATGAACAATCTCCATTCCTGAGGCGTCCATAACTCTGAGGTTCTACTGTATACAATACAATTGGGAGGAAAGACACAAAGGTATAATGTGATCTTGGGCATGTGCCTAAGTGCATGTATGACCAGGGTCTTAATCCTGAGATTAACTTTGCATTTAATTATGGAGTTAGAGTTGCTTTTGACTCCTACAGAACTGCAAGAAGTATTGTTAGATATATACCTTTTAAAATATTGGCTGTGTTGATAATTTTAGGTAATTGCTTGGGATACATATTACCATGATTTGTTTGATGTATTGGTATGTGTACAGGTCCAGCCTTATGGAAAATGGCACCCTGGGCGAAGCTGGACGTGGAGCAGGGTTGGGGGGTGGAGCTTGGCTGGGGGCAGAGTGAGGCGGGGAAGCGGGGGCTAGGAGCAGGCAGGCGGAGTGGAGGTGCAGGTGGAGTGGGTGATGGGGGCGGACTGGGGCTGGAGGTGGAGCTGGGGGTGAAGCTGCAGGGAGGGGGATGGAGCAGAGATGCAAGCAGCGCAGAGAATGGGGGCGGAGTGGGGCTGGAGATGGACTGTGGCTGTGAGCTAAACATGCCTCGGGTGGAGCCAGACAACGGCAGCAGGGAGGAGGGGTAGTTATTGTAATACCCTCTTGACAGCACAACCCCCCCCCTCATGGCGCCCACGTTGACTACTAAGGCTGGCCTTGTATGTATGTGTAAGTATATATAGAGATAATATACCTCTTTCTTTCTGCCAAGCAACAGCCCTGGACGAGTTTAATTTCAGTGAGTTTTTTCCCATATACAATATTTTAAAATGGTTACAATTTGGTTAAAAAAAATTTTCTGGACTGTTCCCATCAGACAATCACCGTGACAGTCTAAAAGCATATTTTCTGATCTTATCTCAACCATGTTTTTTAAAATTAAGCTCTGTTGAAGCTTTGAAAAGTGTTGAGTGTTACCTGTTTGAGACAATTTTTTTGTGGTGCTGTAAATCAAAAGGTAGGGAAGTTGTCTTGTGGTTAGTGGAAGGGACTGGGAGAAGGAAGCCTGGGTTCTGTGCCAGGGTATGCAACTTGCTGTATAACCTTGGGAAAGTCACTTAATCTCCCCGTGCCTTATGCTTGATCAGTAAAATGGAGGTATTTTTCAGACATTAGCTAATTAAGCCTTACCACATCTCTGGGAGTTAGGAAAGTGCTTGAGATATTTGGAAGAATAATATGAAGACAAAGTATAGAAACAGCTTGTTTATAAATTGTATTTGTTACTTGCTTAATTTGTAATGTTGGGTGTTTTGGAGGAAGGTTGTTTTTTGTTTTTGTTTTTTAATTCATTTTGTCAGTTTTTTCATTTAAAATTCGATTAAAATTTAGGTTTACGTCACTTGAAGCTTTTTGATTATTAAAATAACACAGCTATCAAATATATTTATAGCAAACTGAATACTTCTTAATATTTTGGCTGATAGTCATATTATTTGTTTACCGACATACTTAATTGATTTACGGTTTCTTTGATTCTCTGCATACTTAATTTCTGTCTAATTGCTCTGTTGACTTCCCACCTAATTAATTATCCACTGCTTAATCATTGATTCTGTGCAGACTTAATTGACTTATTGCTTATTTGATGCATTACACTTAATTGACTATTTAATCTCCCTGTTTCTTCACCACCTAATTAGCACCTGGTTGATCAACTGTCAGTTACTTACTCATCACCTAATTGGTTAAGAACTATGATCACCACACTTATTCTCCTGCTGCCTGGACCGTGCCCTCCTCCTCTGCCCATTCTTCCTAACATTCTCATTGTTTTCACTTCTCTACTCCAGTTTTATTGCCTTATATTTCCCTTCTTAATTCACATCCAGCCTCTGCATTCTACTCTCCTGGATATTCTGTATCCACAAAAAGAACAAGGAGTCCGGTGGCACTTTAAAGACTAGCACATTTATTTAGGCATAAGCTTTCGTGGGTAAAAAACCCAGATGCATCTGAAGAAGTGGGTTTTTTACCCACGAAAGCTTATGCCCAAATAAATTTGTTTGTCTTTAAGGTGCCACCGGACTCCTCATCATTCTACTCTGTGACATTTCCCCATTACCACAATCCACACTCTTCATTGCCACCCTTTCTGTCCTTTGGCTCCATATATTCCAACTTTTCCTTTACTTTATGGTGTTGGTACCCTTTTTATTATACCATGTCTGATATCATCTTGTAAGCTCCTTGGGAGAGACACTGTTTTTTATTATTATTGCCAGACACTTATTTCACTTTTGGGTTTCTGTAAAAAATATATATATATATTATTTGACTGTTTGCTTATGCACTCATTAGTCTTCTATTGGCAGCTGGTCACTCTGCCTCTAGCACTCTTGCTGTTAAGAGTGAGAGGGGAAAAAGATGACCCCAAAGACACTTACAAGGAAAATGTAAGAAGGGATGAGGAGGCAGTGGAAAGTGGGCCAATCAGTCAGTTTTTCCTTTCCCCAAAGATTCAGGAAGGGGAGAGCAGACCAAATGGAATCTGAGTATCAACTAGAAGATAATAAGACTCCAGAAAATGAATGTCATCTGAATACTGGAGCATTCATCTCTCTCTAGTAGCCACTGCATATTAACTTTTTCATTTTTGCTTAATGTTCATAGGTATTTTTACTCTGCATAGCATGAATCTTAAATACATATTTACATTTAGGAAGAACAGTTTTGACCTGCTGAGTAAATAATATGCTTCATCTTATAAAATGAATACATATTAAGCAAGTAGAGTGGAATCTATTCAAGGAGCATTTCTGTCATGTACATAATATGCATTTTTAAAAATTGCCATAATATATATGTGCCCAAGACTGCAGAATGGCTGGGAAGGAGCCATACTGATCTTTTGAGAACACATTATGTACTTAAAATAACAGCTTACATACATAATTTAATGAAACATAATTTTAAGAGTTTTCCTGCAACATATGATGTTAAAGGAATTGTAGATGTATGCTCTGTGCATTAGTTTGAGAATAATACATCTATCTCAAAGACAAAACGAGAGGATGCTGTCATTAAAAAAAAAAACAAACAAAAACCCAAACACAAAAACAAAACAAACACAAAAAAACCCCTGCAAGAGTAAAAATAATGCACACAAGTCCAGCAGCAGAGGGGAGGCTATCAAGTTTATTGCACTGAATGCAGCATGTATGATACTCCTGGGGGAATTCTGTGCCACTGCACAATGCAGAATTTTACAGAAATTAATGTTTTTGGCCCATCATTTCCTTTCCATGACATAAATGGGCTGCAGTGCTACTGGCTACCACTAGGGTCCGCTGGACCCAGGAGAGTGCAGCTTGCACATAGAAGACATTGCGGGGTGGGGGTGGGGGGTGGAGATGGCGTGAGAGTAGAGAGTTCCTGGTAGCTGCAGTTACCCACATGCCCTGAGGGAAGGGAGATGGTGGCAGGCAGGAAACTCCACACAAGCCTGGGACCCAGCAACAGGCTGTTTCTCCCTCTGGATCCCTGGGTGGTAGGGGAATGGGTGTCTGGGATGGGGGTGGGGGTCACGGCTGGGCTTGGGGGGACAGAAGGGGGTTGTTGACTGGCCTGGGGAGCCAAGGCGGGAGGGAGGCTGGTAGCTGGGCTTGGGGAAAGGGGGGGGGTGGCTGTCTGGCCTGGGGGGTCTACGTCTGGGCTCTGGAGGGGTGGGGGCTGCTTCTCTGGTCAGCGGGGAGGCTGTGGCTAGACTCAGGTGGAGGGGTTGTGGGTGTTTGACCCCCTGGCTGGGCTCAAAGGGCGGGGGGGAGGAGGAGGAGGAGGGAGAGAAACAAGAACTGGGTTGTCGTAGGGGTTTCTTTAACTCTCTACTCCTGGGGGTATTTTTCTATTTGTATTGTTACAGACATACTTGCTAACAGGTATTTTGAAATAAATTACCAAAATAATTGAAACTGATGTGATTATGTAGTGTTATTTTGACAAATAAAATTTGCAGAATTTTAAAATATTGGGTACAGAATTTTTAATTTTTTGGCACAGAATTCCCCTAGGAGTAGTACAATTACTTGCCTTGTGGGCAGGTGTCATACGTGTGCATTTGTGCAAGTAGCTCATGGCCCTAAGAGACTGAGTATGGGCTCCTGAGACCAAAGTGATGGAACTGGCAGAATTAAGGGAGACAGAGAAATACATAGGGGAGACTTTCTGGGACACAGCAGAGCAGCCCCACCCCAATCTGATGTTCTCTATGCTTTTGAAAAGGATGAAAGTCTTGGGGAAGGTGAACATCAAGCTAGAGTGGAGGGAAATCATCCCATAGTTGGGACCCTCCTTCCAGATGATTTTGTGGTATCCTCTCACACTGAGGATACCTCTCCAGGGGAGGGAACTCCTGTTATTAGGAAGAGCCAGGTAATAGTAATGTGGGATTCAGTGATTAGAAATATAGATAGTTGGGTTTTTGATGACCAGGAGAACCACATGGTGAATTGCCTGCTGGGTGCAAAGGTTGCAGACCTCTTGAGACATCTAGACAGGCTTATGTACAGTGCTGGGAGGAACTGGTGGTCGTGGTACATGTAGGACCAGTGACGTAGAGAGAGGTAGGAGAGCGGTCCTGGAAATCAATTTTAGGCTGCTAGATAAGAGACTGAAGTCCAGGACCTCCATGGTAGCATTCTCTGAAATGCTTCCATTTCCATGCGCTGGGCCAGTTAGATAGGCAGAACTGCAGGTCTCAATGTGTGGATGAGAGGATGGTGATCAGAGGAGGGATTTATGTTGATTAGGAAGTGGGGAACCTTTTGGGAAAGAGGAGCCGATACAGGAAGGCTGGGCTCCACCTAAACCAACATAGAACCAGATTGCTGGCATGTAAAGTTTAAAAGGTCATAGCTAGGTCCTTACCAAATTCAGGGTCCATTTTGGTCAATTTCATGGTCATAGGATTTTAAAAATAGTAAATTTCATGATTTCAGCTATTTAAATCTGAAATTTCCCGGTGTTGTAGTTTTAGGGGTCCTGACCCACAAAGGAGTTGTCAGGGGGGTTGCAAGGTTATTGTACGGGGAGTTGTGGTACTGCTACCCTTACTTCTGTGCTGCTTCTGGCGGCGGTGCTGCCTTCAGAGTTGGGCAGCTGGAGAGCGGTGGCTACTGGCCGGGAGCCCAGCTCTGAAGGCAGAGCCGCTGCCAGCAGCAGTGCAGAAGTAAGGACAGTGTGGTATGGTATTGCCACCTTTACTTCTGAGCTGCTGCTTGCAGAGCTGGGCCCTCAGTCAGCAGCCGACACTCTCCAGCCGCCCAGCCCTAAAGGCAGAAGCGCAGAAATAAGGGTGGCATGGTATGGCATTGCCATGCTTACTTCTGCTCTTCTAATGGCGGGCACTGCCTTCAGAGCTGGGCACCTGGCCAACAGTCGCCACTCTCCGGCCACCCAGCTCTGAAGGCAGTGCAGAAGTAAAGGTGACAATACCACAATTCCCTCTAAAATAACATTGTGACCCCCTGCAACTCCACTTTGGGTCAGGACCCCCAATTTGAGAAACTCTGGTCTCCCCCGAGAAATCAGTATAGTACAGGGTAAAAGCACACAAAAGACCAGATTTCACTGGGGGAGACTAGATTTCATGGTCCATGATGTGTTTTTCATGGCCGTGAATTTGGTAGGGCCCTAGTCATAGAGGAATTTTTAAAATAACAGCTAGGGGAAAGCTGAGTGGTATGGAGAAGCTCATGGGATGATCAATGGGACATGATAATACCAGGGTACAAAATATATAGGAGTGACAGAGTAGGTCTCACGGGAGGTGGATGGGGAGTGACAACTGTATGTGAAAGAAAACAGAGTCAAATATGGTAAAAATCTGAAATGAATCACACAATACCATAGAGCTTGAAAAATGTACCGAACACCTACCAGTTGGAAGGTGAGACTTACTAGTTAGAGGCAGATACAAGGGATAAGTGAGTGGGAGGTGAGGTCCAGGTGCATAAACCCGGTGTGATGCTCAGCTTCCCTTGCCATACAGAGCTGTTAACTGAGGGTAAGATGCTGGGATATTTATCAGGGTGCTGTCGCTGGAATCTGTTCAGGACACCATCTTGTATCATCTTTTGACTAGTAGGTGTCTGATAAGCTTGAAGTGGAATCCCACAGTGATACTGAAAAAGAAAAGGAGCTTTTCATTCTTTTGCCCCTTGGAAAGTGTGTGTGTGTGTGTGTGTGTCCATCCATATCTCTCTCCTGGCTGTGAGGAGATGGAGGGGAGGAAGTGTTCTCCTTTACTTTGCTCTTGACTTACCTAATGTTGTTTTCTATAAAAAATACTAATTTAAAACTATAATGTAGTTCTCCTCGCAGTTGATGATTAGCTGGTTTGGGTAAAAAAAATTAATCTGAGTGACTAGTAGGTTTTTAAGTAAACTGTTGATGTCAGAAATGTTAATGATTCTCTCTCTATTTTTCAGGAATCAATTCCATCTTCATGTGTAAACTTTGTAACTTATTTTCACCGAATCAGTCAGAACTGTTGTCTCACGTCTCTGAGAAGCATGCAGAAGATGGGATTAATGTGGATGACATTGTTATTCCTCTCAGACCACTTACAGCACCCGCAAATACAAGCAAAAGTGGAGAAGGTACTGGCACAAACTGACAGGGATGCAATTTCCAATTACCAATTTAATTTAAAAAAATATGTGCTGTGATGACCAAACTGTGTATAATTACATGATTTGTTTCTGTAGAGATCAGTTTTCATTACTTAAAACTGAGTTTTGTTCAGTACAAAATGGATAGGAAAAGGGACTTGGAAAAACTCAGCATGTGCTACATGATGATTATATTGGTTTATTGATTTTAAATGTCAAGTGTTTCTGAGCCTTCTTCCTGAAGCTTTAATTTGGAGCTTTGTGACTAACATTGTCCAGCACTAACGGTGGAAACAGTTAAGTTTGCCTAGACAATCAGCCAGCATATCAGAAAAAAAGCATCTGCAGACTTTGCCAAGGTGGCTGAATTGAATGTTGCCTCAAGATGTCTGTCTAACTCTGTGTGATTTCCATTTCAGATATCATCACTCTATGCAAAGATGGAAATAGCATGATTCATAATTTATAATTGTGCATAGACACTAGTGCTATTAAATTAAGCCATCCAATAGTCAAAGGTTGAATTAGTTACACAAAATAATTATCATCAGCTACCCATGGTAATAAATGTAATTTCCTCCACTGCTGAGAGTAATTGCAAATCTTTGTGATAATGTGGGGGTTAAAATAATTCAGATTTCATGATAGCACGTTCTTTCTTGAGCCCTAGCGGACAACTGTTTTATATTTTTGGCTAATTGTTTATTTTACAGAACTACCAAGATTTTGTGAATACCTGGTCATGTGATTGCTAAATTCTATCCAGAGTATATAAAAACATATTTTTTAAAAAACATACTGAAGCCAGTTTAAATAATACTTTTCATATCTATAGGATATGCATATGGTAGGTCTTCATTTACTAACTAGCAGTCTGGATTGATGGCTTTATAATTGGGTTAAATCTACACAGAATGAAGATCTCAGGCATGCAGAATACATCTTCCTCCTTCATAGTTTTGTTCCCAGTAACTCTTCACAAATTGTAGATAGTATCTCTGAACACAGTGAAACTTACTTCCATTTTACAATATATATGTATTTTTTAGTATTTAGTTTTGTGAACTTTTTTTTGCATGTGTGGCAGGGACTGTCTGCATTTTGTGTCTTGTAAGGAGCTAAACACACTGTCAGTGCTTAACAAATAATAAATAATAAATAAATAAAGAGGTATCAGACTTATGCAGCTTTACTTAAGAAATGTTGCCATCACTACTTTGCATATCTAATTATGATGAAAAGTAACAGCTGTGCTATTTTTTAAAGTTGTCGTCTCATAAAGCTGTCTGAATAATTCTTTTCTGTTAGCCTTAATTTGCTTTGTCTAGACCATATGGCTGCAGCTTTTTCAAATTACATATAATAACTCCTACCACCCATAAGAATATTTCAGTCTTATTAACTGAGTTCCCTACAACTTAAAGATTTTCAACCCATATAAGTATTTGCTCCTCTACTGTAGATAGCACAAGCTTTTTGTTGTAGTTTTCAGTAGTCTGTTGGAAAATGTAGGATATTTATTGCACTCTTCACTGGAGTGAGGTAAGGGATTTTGTGGGAAATATTCCTTCATGACATTACATTTTCCTTTCCTGTAGTGAAATCTACAGTGGACAAGGGAGTGAACATCTTTTTTCTTATAAAATTCTGCTCAGTCAGGCCTGATGTGCTTCTCTTCTATGTACTTCAGCCAGGTTAATACTATAACAGATGTGACTGGGTATGACTGAAGGCTGGTCATCTAGAAATGACAATCTCTTTTAAGTGCTTGTTGAGTGGTATACAACAACATTGTATTTTGCTAGACAGCGTGGTCTGCATTGTAAGAATAGGAAAAAGCCAAGGTTATTACAGGTGCCTGAGTTGGTGAATGTTGAGGTTTTATTGGAGTCCTCTCTGGAGTATGTACCTTTTAGGAGTTCTATCTGAGGAATAATTAATGTTTTTGTAGCATTATGAAACTGTAAAATACTAGGTAAGTACTAAATATTATTATTATTATTGTTACTCCCTATCTCAATTTTATAAGATATACATGCTTTTAGTAGTTAGATCATGCTGCCTTCAACAATTAGTTTTATCTTAACCATTTTTATCTTCAGTAATACTGATTTTACATTTTTATATCACTTCTTGTTCAAATGGGTCCCAATACCCTTTGACAAATGTTGCTACTGATAATACAGATTACTCATAAATATTGCTGTGTCCAACACTGAAGCACAGACATCTGACGTGGAAAGTGGCAGCCATTTAAGTAAGCCTGCATGACAGATTAGGATACACTGCTTCTTTTGAATGCAACACCCTCTCTAAACTTATCTTTAAGGCCACCATCTTCTAGCTTAGTAGTTCTCAAACTTTTGTACTGGTGACCCCTTTCATGTAGCAAACCTCTGAGTGCGACGCCCCCCCTTATAAATTAAAAACAATTTTTTATATATTTAACACCATTATAAATGCTGGTTGCAAAGCGGAGTTTGGGTTGGAGACTGACAGCTCATGACCACCCCATGTAATAACCTCATGACACCCTGAGGGGTCCCAACCCCCAGTTTGAGAACCCTTGTCTAGCTCTATGGGAGAGGTATCATGTATGTATTTGCTGGTGCTGTGGGGCCTCTGTTCTTCTGCAAATATAAATATTAAGTTATAAGAATAAGACAAGCTTTTCCAATTGAAACTCCAGGGGAAATTTAGATGAGGCAGAACACATACTGCCCACATTGGAATTTGGCCAGGATTCTTGAGTTAACACTAATAAACTTACAAAAAGTGCAGTGCAATCTTCTTCTAGCAAAAGGTCAGGGCCTCTTATTTTTTGTCTCATTTGAAAGACACCCTCTGCCCTTCTAACACCATGCTGAGGTGTTTGTTCATACCAACTCAAGAAAGAATGCCATCTCATGAATCACCAGGATTGTTTTCTACGCTACCTAACCCTGGTTAGGCTGAGATCCTTGAACTGCCACTGCATCAGCATGGTTGGTGGTATAAGGGGATGCAGGTTCAGATTGTCACTACATAATCTACATATTACATAGGATTGAAAGAGGGGTGAGAGGTAGAGAGACAGAAGGAATGAAGAATAAACTGATACACCTAAAATGTACAATCTTTTCATCCATTCATTAAACTGTCCCCCACAGAATAAAAAAACAAACCCAAAACTTTTCTCCCAAGACTTCTGCTCTCTGATGCACAACTGATTTTTCATTAAACTTTTCTGTTAAGTTGTATGGTACCATGTAATTCTGTGCTAAAATACACGCCTGTGTACAAATTTGCCACATATATGTAGTCAGCCGCATAGCCAGGTGGAGGGAACAGGGGGAGCAATCCAAAAAAGAGGAGCCACCCGCTGCGGTGCTTTTACTCACAAGGCGGCAGGCCCTCACTTGCTCTGGGTGTCTTTGGCGGCACTGAAGGTCCTGCCACTGAGGTGCCGCCAAAGACCCGGAGCGCTGCCGGGTGAGTACATCCAAAATATTTCACTATTGAGTGGGTTGGGGGTGGGGGCAGGGCTAGTCTTGGAGGTAGTCAGGAGGGCATGTTGGTGTCTCTGGATTATTTTTTGCAATACAACACAAATAATTCCTGGACTTTTTACAGTGCTCTGTATAATATGAGTCTGTACTAGGGAAACTTCAAGGGAATAATTCTAAAAATTTTTCTGAACAATAACACAAGGGGATCATCAATAGACATATTTTGGACAGCACTGTACACATGTTCTGAATTTTTTCAGGTTTCAGAGTAGCAGCTGTGTTAGTCTGTATTCGCAAAAAGAAAAGGAGGACTTGTGGCACCTTAGAGACTAACAAATTTATTTGAGCATAAGCTTTCGTGAGCTACAGCTCACTTCATCGGATGCATTCATTCAATTTTTTCAGACAGTTGATCATTAAATTGACTCATTTTAAGAAGCCTGTGTGAATAATTTCTGGAAAACAGCAGTCTAAAAATAGTTTCATGTAGTTTATTCCATTAGTCTCTTTTTAAGTGTCATCTTTTTTTTTTTTTTTTTTTGGTCTGTGGGGATTTAATTATATATCATGGAATGTCTTCCCAACATGTTCTCATCTGCATCCAATACTGATCAGCATGAAGATTGCTATGGAGAAGCTTGTGGTGCAGGGTAGAAATAATCAGAAATAGCTATGGATTTTTAATGACATATTATTGGGGGTATTTTAAGGGATGCCATTGTCTTGATTTTTAAAAAAAATTACTAATTTAAAAATGTTCCAATTTCTCATTGAACACCCTTTAAATAAAATGTCCTGATTTTAAACAAATAAAATGTTAAATGATCTCTCTGTTCCCCTGTTGATATTAAGTATCTTTTATGGCAAGGGTTAAAACTTGACTGACCTTTATGCTGTTGGTAGAATGCAACTGACTCTACATAAAGTGATGTCAAATGCACAGAGGAAAAAGATTTTCTATTTTTGTTTTTATTTGTTATAGCAATGTCAATGTAGGTGCAATATTATGAATGGTAAAGGGCCAGTGTGGTCAGAGAGGCATTTGGAATTTTTGTCTAAGTGACTGCAGCATTATTCAACATCACACTTAGAAAAAATAACTCATACTGCGTAACTGTTTGAAATACAGCCTTTTCAGGAAACAGTAAAGTGGAAAGGGAGAAGAGGAAAGCTCTTACAGGCAACTAAAGCCTCTCAGAATTTCCAGGTCATGATTAATTCATTTAAACCAAAATTTGTGAGAGCCCTCATGTTCCAGGGTATTCTGCTACCAAGAAATTATCAACAAGCCCCATAAAAATATTTGGGAATCTCTGCAAATCAAGCCCCATCTCCTTTGATGGGGAAGGGACGTTGAAGCCTCATTTGGAGGGAGAGTGCTTGACCTTACCCACAAACGCCTTGACTCATGTATCAAATCATTACCTTAAAGGCAGTCCTGCATTCCAGAGGCAGGAACTACTACCAGACCTCTAAAGAGTTAGACTACTTAGTATCTTAACTGTTGTTTCATTTTTTTAAAGTAAATGTAAATTTAAAGAAAGCAGAGAGAATAAAATACATCTCTTAAAATGTTAGTCATCCAAGAAGAGTTGTCCCTCTTCTACCTATTGCTTGTCTCACTTGATTTCTTTTTGGATAACATGCTTAATAAGGTTTTGTATAGTATCCTGAAGGTGGTGACTGTTATGGAAGAACAGTAAAAGCCTTATGGAAAGAGAGAAATGTAGCTTTATTAACATATTAAATCTCTGGACTTACTTATTTCATAGTAACCTGAGCTTTATCCAAATCTATGCTCGGTGTGTTAGGTTTGACACATTAGGCCCATGAAGACCTTTTTATCAATAGATACAAGAAGAAATCTTTTTTTTTTTTTGGGCAGCATGTTAACGTGTTTAACTCAAGGGGCCAAATACTGATGGCTACACTTGTCTCAACTGACATGACCATTAAAGGTTGTGTGTGGAGGTACATGGAAAATTTTGAGGGCCTCCAAACTGCCTGTCTTTTCTTGACGTCATTTTTAATTACTGGAAAAGCTATATTTTTCACTTGATTTGGATAACCTAAACCTTCAGAACACAGATGGTCAAGGGCTGTTGAAGGTAATGTGCAAGAGTAATTTTTTGTCCTATTTACAAGGAGGTTTTCTGGGCTGTGCTTAACATCTAATGCTTGAGGTACTCAGTGAAAACTTTACTGTATTCCTTAAACAGTCAAAACTGCAACTAGACACAATGTTTTCCTCTTCCCTTGAAAATAGTAAAATGATTACTGCTACCCTGTATTTCCTTCCTGCTCGTTCGGATTTTGAATAAGATGCCTCCTTTTCCTTCCATAATTTCTTGTTCTTTCTTTCCCTCTTCTCTTCCCCCATTCTCTCCCATTCTATGTGACTTCATTTATTAATTATTTTTCATAATGGCCTAGATTTACCTACTTCATGAGATTTTTGCCCCATGTGTTTGAAAATCATCATGACTGTCCTTTTAGCATCTCCTTTTTATGTCATTTAAGAATTTTACATTTACATGTCAGTCTCAATTTTTCACAAAGAGGATGGGCTTTGGCTTAAACAAATACTTGATAAAGAGCTTTAGACAATCATCTTAGTTATTAATACCACTTTGTGAAAGTTCTTGGAAGGAGAGCAGTGGAAATCGAAATTTCTCTGTAATGAGCTCAGTTCAGATTTAACTTTTGGAACGTATTTTAGCTTGAATGATACTCAAAATGTCCTAATTAAAACCATTGGAATGGCAGTAACTGATTGACTACTTTGCACTTCTCCTTCTGCAACCACAAAACTTCTATTTTATGGCTTTTCCCTCTGTTTTGATCATGTACAGCTTCAAAGAAGAGGTGGAAAGAGAAATAGCAGTAGATGTGTAAAATTCCAAGCAGAATAATCTAATAGATTATTCCTTTTTTTTCACAACAGCATGAAGAGAATAGCAAGGTTTTGAAACGTATCTAATTTAGACACTTAGAATTAAAGGTCCTCTCCAGTATTGCCTCCATAAATGTGTCTTAAAATCCTGCATGCATCTTTTTTGTTTGCTTGCTTTCCCTGAACACTTAAGTAAGATTATTGGCAGAATATAAGATTTTTTGGGTGCTGGTTCATTGTTCTCTTCTCTGTGATATTTTAAAGATCACTGGCTGTGCTTTTATGCCGCCTTCATTGCATTTGTCACAAGTCAAAGTTACTGTGTGCTATAATAAAACTCTGAATAGTCTTTTAACCCTTCCGTTAATTCCAAAGTGCTGAAGAAGGCTCCACCTGTTGTAATGTTGATTCTAAATGGCACAAGGTGAACTCTTCCAGACACATACCTGATTTTTCTATAACTTTCAAGAACCTTTCTTGTCTGGTCCATGAATCCTGCTGAGAAGTACAGTAGATAGAGGGTTTTTTGAGTCTGATTCTTCTCCAGATGCTCCTGCCGTTATATCCAGAGTCCTCTGAAGATCCAGTTGGGATATAGCACCCTATCATATGCCCCTCCTCTCTGTTAGCATCAATGTGGGTAATCTCACTTAGTGTCAAGCTAGCCCCACTATTCTGGGAAAAGAAATAGACAACCTAAAAATATAAGTGCTGCCATACTGGGTTAGATCATGGTCCATCTTGCTCTGTATCCTGTCTCTGGCAGTGGTCTATACCAGAGCTTCAGCGGGAGTGTACAGAACAGGATAATAATGGAATGCTTCACCACTGTCTTCTACTCCTTCAGGGAGTCAGAGGTTTAGAGTTGCCCTGAGAATGGGGTGGCTTTGCTGACCATCTTTGGTAATTGACCTGTCCTCCGTGAATTTAGCTGTGCTTAGTTTTTTAACCCAGTTATACTTTTGGCCATCACAACATCCCATGGCAATGAGTTCCACAGGTTAGTTGTGTGTTGTGTGAAAAAGTACTTCCTCTTGTTTCTATTAAACCTGCTGCCTGTTAATTTCATTGGGTGACCCCTGGTTTTTGTGTTGTGGAAAAAAGGGTAAATAACATTTCTATATTCACTTTTTCCACACCATTCATGATTTTACAGAACTCTGTCGTATCCACCCTTAGTTGTGTCTTTTCTAAGATGAACAGCACTAATCCTTTTAGTATCTCTTTGTATGGAAGCCTTTCCTTACTTTAACCATCTTTGTTGCCCTTCTGTGAACCTTTTCCAGTTCCACTACATCCTTTTTGAGATGGGGTGTCCAGAACTGGACACAGTATTCAAGGTATGGGTGCACTGTGGATTTATATAGTGGCATTATGATATTTTGTTTTCTACGTATCCCTTTCCTAGTAGTTCCTAGAATTCTGTTAGCTTTTTTGACTGCCGCTTTTTTGACATTGTGGATATGTAGTCAGAGAACTGTCCACGATGACTTCAAGATCTTTCTTGAGTGGCAACAGCTAATTTAGACCCCATTGTTTTGTATGTATAGTTGGGATTATTTTGTCCAACATGCATTACTTGCACTTATCAACATTGCATTTCATCTGCATTTTGTTGCCCAGCCACCCAGTTTTGTTAGATCCTTTTTAACTCATTTCAGTGAGTTTTGGACTTAACTATCTTGAATAATTTTGTACTGCGGCAAGCTTTGCCAGTTCACTGTTTACGCACATTTCCAGACCATTAGTGAATCTGTTGAACAGGACTGGTCCCAGCATAGATTCTTGGGGGACCCCATTGTTCACCTCTCTCCATTGTGAAAGCCAGTCATTTATTCCTACCCTTTGTTTTCTATCTTTCATCCTTGAGAGGAGCTTCCCTGTTATCCCATGACTGCTTAGTTTGCTTAAGAGTCTTTGGTGAGGGACGGTGTCAAAGGCTTTCTGAAAATCCGAGTTCGCTGTATCAACTGTATCGCCCTGATCCACATGCTTGTTGACATCTTCAGATAATTTTAATAGATTGATGAGGCATAGCTTCCCTTTACAGAGGCCATGTTGACTCTTTTTCAATAAATTGTGTTGATCTATGTGTTTGATAATTCTTTTCTTTACTATAGTTTCAGCTAATTTCCCTGGTACTGAAGGTAAGCTCACCAGCCTGCAATCACCAGGATCTCCTCTGGACACCTTTTAAAAAAAATTGGTGTTACACTAACTACCTTCCAGTCATTTGGTACAGAGGCTGAGTTCAGTGATAGGTCACATACTACAGCTAGTAGTTCTGCAGTTTCATATTTGAGTTCCTTTAGAGCTCTTGAGTGAATACCTTCTGGTCCTGGTGACTTATTACTGTTCAGTTTATTAATTTGTTCAAAAATGTCTTCTATTGACAGATCAATTTGGCACAGTACTTTGGATTTATTGCCCAAAAAGGATAGCTCTGATCTGTGTATCTCCCACACATCCCCTACAGAGAAGACCGATGCAAAGAATTCTTTCAGCTTCTCTGCAGTGGCCTTGTCTTTCTTAAGTGTTCCCTTAAAACCTTTGTCATCCAGTAGCCACACTGCCTGTTTGGCAGGCTTCCTGCTTGTGATATACTTAAAAAATTCTTATTGTTAATTTTTGTGTCTTCAGCAAGTTGTTTCTCAGATTCTTTTTAGGCCTGCCTTACAATAGTTTTACATGTTAGTTGCCAGAGTTTGTGCTGCTTTCTATTTTCCTCATTAGGATTTGACTTCCAAATTTTAAAGGATGCCTTTTTACCTCTAATGGCCTCTATTACTCTGCTGTTTAACTATGGTGGTGGTCTTTTGGTCTTCCTACTGTCTTTTTTGATTTGGGGTCTACTTTTAATTTGAGCCTCTGTTATGGTGTTTTTAGTAGTCCCTGTGCTGCTTGCAGGCATTTTACTCTTGTGACTGCTCTTTTTAACTTCCATCTCACTAGCATCTTCATTCTTGTATATTTCCCCTTTTTAAAGTTAAATGCTACTGTCGTGGGCTCTTTTGGTATATCCCCTCTACAAGGATGCTAACTTAAATTACATTATGGTCACTATTACTGAGCATTTCAGTTATAGTTACCTCTTGGACGAGATCCTGTGGTTCACTTAGGACTTAATCAAGAATTGCCTCTCCCCCTTGTGGGTTCCATGACTAGGTGCTCCAAGAAGCAGTCATTTATGGTGTTTAGAAATTTTATCTTTGCATCACATCTTGCAGTGGCATTTACTCGATCAATATGGGGATAGTTGAAATCACCCATTATTATTTTGGTTTCTGGTTGTGTAGCCTCTCTAACCTCCCTTAGCATTTCACAATCACTGTCACCATCCTGGTCAAGTGGTCGGTAGTATATTCCTGCTGCTATATCTTCTTATTCAAGCATGGAATTTCTGTCCATAGGGATTTTGTGCTTCAGTTTGATTCATTTAAGTTTTTTACCTTATTTGACTATTCTTTTTTAAACATATAGTGCCACTCCCCCACCAGCATGATGGATTCCGTCAGTCCGATATACTTTGTACCCTGGTATTACAATGTCCCATTGATTATCCTCATTCCACCAAGTTCCTGTGATGCCTATTATAACAATATCCTGCCTATTCTTCCCCAGACAGTACTGTATGTAGAACTGGTAGGGCTATAAGACCACATCCAGCAGGGGGGACATAGATCCATGTCTTTTATAGTGTGAAAGAGGGGATATGATGGGTGGCTAGCATGAAAGAAATCCCCTTAAAGTAGTACCTGAGTGCCCCCAGCACCCAATGGATTACCACACATTTTCCCTTCACAGTGGAGTACCTAGTTTCACTAGATAAAATTTCCTATTGAGGATATGGGTGCTTCTGGTCTGCTCAGACTATAAGAGGATGGCTCCAAATGTCCTCTTGAGGTGACCAGAATGGTGAATAAAGAAATCTAAGCAGTAAATATGATTTCAGTGAGAGGAGGGGTTCCTTTTATATCTCGCTCTTTTCCAGTGCTAATACTTCTCATTCATGTATCTAACTTCAAAAATAAAAGGGTACTCAGGAAGCCTAAATTATATGGTAGTTATTTAGCTTTGTGAAGGGCTTCTGGTTTTAACACTTTCCAGTGTTCGCTAAGAAAAGCGTATTTGGGGGAAATACATTTTAATCTCATTGCCAACAAGATTTTTTTTTCACTTCTTCCCTGCAAGTTTGGTGGTAATTATGAATCATGAGAGTAATTAAAGAATAGTTGTTATAAAGCAACTTGTTATATTTTCTACAATTTGTTATAAAGCAATAAGCTTTTGATAAAAAAATTGACTTACAGTTAAGCTGCCTTTCTTTTTCTTAACACTTTTCAAAGAAATACTTAAGCAATTTCTTTGAACTAATCTAAATTAAAATGAGATTTAGGCAAGGACTAGAACTTGTGATCTGTGAAGTGCCAGTCAGAAAACACAGAGCAGAACAACTTTCTAGAAGGAATGCACACACTGATAAAATAACATGCTGTAATTTAAAAGAATGCCTACATTTTAATTTTTGATGAATGTATAATAATTTGAATTTGGTATCAATAATACAAAGTGTTATTGCTTTGCAGCTGGCAGAAATACCATCAAATGTCACTCCTAAAAAAGAAAAGTCTGAGAGTGAAACTTTAACAGTGCTTTCACATTTCAAAGGGAGAAGCTCTTGAACTTTATTTAGCATTTTCCATTTTCAAGAAGCTGTATATACATTAATTCTCCCAATAACCAGCAAAATTGCATTACAGCTTCTTTTTAATTTTCCTATATAGAGCTTCTTGTAGTGAAGAGAAAAAGGGGCAGACCAAAAGGGTCAACTAAGAAGTTCTGTGCAGACGAAGAATCAGCAGAAAACAATAACTGCATTCCAAGCGAGGAAACACAGCAAGGGCCAGAGGAAGGAACAGAATTGGCTGAAGTTTTATCAGGCAACTTGGAATGCCGGAAATGTAGTCGGAAGTTCTCTAACCCACGTCAGCTAAGAAAACACATCTGCATTATTGTTTCAAATGAAGGAGAGGAAGAAGGAGATCCAGGTAAGCAAATGTCTTACAAAAGGACATGTAACTGTGTGGACCAATCTTCTTCTCTTTGAATATGATATGGTAGATAAAACTCCTAATACTAGACTGTATTGTTTTTAAATTAGAGTGGAATACTGGGTGTAGATTTTGTTTTACATTTAGATATATATCTACTTAAAATGACAGCTTGATAATCCCTTCAAGTCATAGTGTGGTGGGCACGTGCTGATGATGACTGAAGCAAAGATTCTTCTTCAAGTGCTTGCACATGTCCATTCCACCTTAGGTGTATGCTCTAGTGCACTGGATAACTATCTGGGTGGTAACTATCGCGGTGGCACCTGCGCCCTCTGCATGCTCGTGCTGCTAGCTGAGGGCAAAAAGGGGCAGAGCCATCCTGATTCCCTCAGCTCCTTCTCATCACCCATGATTGCAGTGCATGTGTATGCTTGCTGCACTCTTTTGTCTTTCTTCTTTTAAATAAAGTTTTTCTACTCCTCATTGTACATAGTTTGTTAGTCAGTGAATTATTGTGATAGCAGTACTCATTTTAGACATTTGTTTCATTTTATATATATATTTCTTTGGGCTTTAAGCTTGGTACCAGGGCATGTCTTTGTCCCTGGGATTTAAGTGCTGTTCTGGTGTAACAAATTTATGCCAGTCATTCTAACTATTTAAAGTGTTTAGGAGAGGGTCACGTAAGGCACAAGTACCCTATTTATAGAGGGTTTAAGACCAGGTCCAAGAAGTTGAGGGAAATTTGACTTTGGCATATCCTGATGGAGGCAGCTTTGCATCCCCACTTGGAACCCAGCCGTTCAGTAGCAGGGGTTCAGACTCCATCTCAGAGTGAGCTATCAGACTTGGTGGGTTCCGCTCATCAGAAGGAACTAGGGAGAAGGTGTGATCCTTTTCCAGTTTCATGAAATGCCAGAAGTCAGGTATTTCGAGTTCCTCTAGCCAGAAGTCTACTTCTTCTTTGAGAGTGAGGTCCCTAATGGAGACTCATAGAAAGAAGTCTGGTACTGAGATTAGAGCTAAATCAGACCCAGCTAGCTGCTCCCTGGTACTATATTCATCATCTAGCAATGTAGAGGTGTAGATTCTGGCACCTCTTTCAGTATTGTCAAGACAGACTCTATTGCCAGAACCTTCTACAGCTTCAGCTTAGTCTGTGGTACACTGTATGCTCTCGGTACCAATAACACCTGAGTCTTACATGGTGACCGGGGACCATCTTTGACTCTTGGTTCTGGATTCATTGCTGATGCAGGAGGAGGTTCAGGCGCCTGTCCCTGTTGTACAAGCCCTGGTACTGGGATAATCTTTGGCACCCACACTTTCAGTGCCATGAGGGTCTGGACACTAGCTGGATGCTCAGTGGTGCAGCAAGGCTTCTGTGAAAAGCCTCCAGTAGTGTCCACATCTCGTTGGTCTGTTTAAGTCCTGGTCCCTTGCCACTCCACCATACCACCTTGGCCTTTGGACTATGCTTACTCCTCTTCAGAGTTAGAGGTGGGATTCATGCATCAGGAGCCCATTAAAGAAGGTCTACATCCTCTCCTGTTTATGCAAGTAAAGATTTCAGTAGCGTCATTCTTATAGGAGCAAGTCCAGGAACAGGCTGCATTGGTGTTAGGACCTGGTACTACATCAAGTCCAACAGTGACCCTTTTGGACTCCTTGGAGATTTTCTCTGGACTTTAGGTCCTCATTGCGTAGACTGCAGACATTTTATAGAACAAAGTATGGAACGCGAAGTACCTCTTGTGATAATTTGTACAGATTTCCAGAAGGCTTTTGACAGTGTACTAAGAGAAAGTCCTGGAAGAATTGTGGCATATTATGGAATACTTGCAAAAATAATTAGCATAATCAAGGCTATATGATAACGCTGCATGTGCAGTCAGAGATGGTGACAGCATCACCTAATGGTTTGCAGTGACAAGTGAACTAAGACAAGGGTATTGTTTGGACTAGTCATTGACTATATCATGAGAAGAATAACTACAGATGGCAACCAAGGAATTTTATGGACAAATGATAAAGCACAATTGGATGACCTGATTTTTGCTGATGACATTGTCTTGCTTAGTTCAACACATTGCTTAATGGAAGCAAAGACACAGCATATACAGCAAAATAAATAGGTTTGTTCATCAACAAGGGAAAGACAAAATGCGTGGCTATCAATGTCCAAAAGTAACCATTAGTGTGGCTGAAGAAACATTCGATGAAGTAAGTCATTTTCTCTATGTAGGGAGTGAGATGTACAATGATAATGACATCATGCTAGAGTAAGGCAATGAACATCAAAAGCAGCAAACAACTTCCATAATCTTGAGAAGATTTGGAAAAGTAGCATGATTGGCACTAGCATAAAAATATGAATTTTTAACACCAGCATCATGTGTGCCCTCCTTTATGGAACAGAGTCAAGAAAATCTGCACCAGAAATTGATGAGAAGATCAACTCACTTCAAAGTAGATGCCCACGGAAGACCTTCAGAGACTATTGGAAAGAGTTTCTTGCAACATCAGAAATTGTAAGTTGAGCAAACTTATCTAAAACATCAGAGGTGGTAAGAAGATGTCAGTGGGTTTTTAAGAGTGCTACCAACACGACTTCTACCACAAGTAATAATATAGACACCGCCTGGAAAGAAAAAAAGGAGGGTGACCTAGAGAAACGTTACACAGAACAATAGAGAAAGAAGCCAGATCCATCAACATGACACTCAGAAGCCTGAACAGACTGGCACAGGATGAAAATAAATGGCAGAAACTGGTGGACACCCTATGCACCTGTGGTATGGGAGGGTAAAGAGGAAGGTGCGGCAGTCCTAATTAGCATGCAGTAGCTTAGTATGTGTCAATTCTATGTGCAACCATTTCAATTTTATATGGCAGTTCAAAATTTCGCTATTTTAGTCTTAAAAAATAAAAGCACCAAGAAACTTAAAAAGCCCAAAACAGTAGTTGAGAACTTATACGCACACAAAAGCCAGGGAATTCAGTTATGGTTTCCATAGCAACTGTAACTCCACCACATTGTGTCATTTATTAAGGCTTAAATTAAAAAGTGTATTCAGTAATATTAAAAAACCCTACATACACTCTCCGGTGCCAAATTATGATTGCTGTGGCAACCATGTTTTTGAACTTCCTTATTTCTGTGTATGGAATGGCATAATGCTATTCTACTTTTAGTCGATAATTTCAGCTGTTCTTTCTAAGAAAATGAGCTCATGATTATAAAGTGCACATACTGGTTAAAAGAGTGGTAAAGCTAACATATACCTTTTTGTGTGATTCCTGGGTTGAAACCAGGTAATAAAAACACATTATTCACATGCTCACTGAGGAAAAATTAGTTTGGTTAAGATATGATTAAGGCGGTTATGATAAATTTACAAATATTTAAAATGTGTAAACTCAACTGTGATGGGCACTATTGAAGTAAAAGGGAAAATATCAAGAAACTTCTAGACAGTAAGATGCATTAGGCTGTGGAGCAGTCTCTTCAGTGAAGTGTCTGAAGCCCTTTCATATGGGACATTTAAAACTAAACTGGACAAAACACTGCCATATTGTACTGGAGGCAGTTCTATGCATTGTTCACAAGGAAATGAACTGAAAGACCTAACAGGTCTCTCTCATTTCTCACATCTATAATTCTGTGACCCACATGGACCTCTCAAAAATCTCTTGATGCCCTGCTATTGTTTCACAGCTGATGATCACGTGGTCACCAGAAGCTGTGGTGGTGCAATAACATTGCCAACAATGGACATAGACTGAATATCCAGCCAGACCACCTTAAGGCCTAGCTAGAGATTGATCTGGGTGGTGCTTTATCTGCAAGGAGACCACATCTGAAACCATCATCATCATCACAAATGCAAAGGAATGTAAACAGCCACTCTCCTCTCTCCCCCCCCAGCAGGAACACAGCTGCAGAGGCAGGGTCCAACTCCATGTGGCCCTGTCCATGGCCAGCACCAGCAGCGAAATAGCAGAGAATCCCGCAAGTCCTTAAAGGAGCTGAGTCCCTGCTCCCCCAGCCACTTCTCTCACCCCTTGGCAGGGACACAGCTCCAGCACAGCAGCTGCGTCCAGCTCCAGCTGGCCCTTCATGCAGCCCACACTTGGGGGAGAGACAGGGGAGAACCTTCGGGCATTCTTCACCTTCAACCACTTCTCACTTTTCAGAAAATTTGTGTCAATTCTCAAAAGGTTCAGTGAGGCTGTGATTCCCCTCTCTGTCCCTCTCTCAGCTCAAAAACCACCACTGGGAAGGAAGCTTCCCAAGGGCTCTGTTCTTCTACAAGGAAGTAGTCCCAGCCCTGCACCTCCAGTCTTCACTGCCACTCACTTTTTAGCTCTGGCTCAGACAAGACTAAATGGTAGGTGCTACTTCTCTTCCTCCCTCCTCTCCACCTCCCCCACAAAGCAGGTAAGAATAACGGGGACATCATGACAACAGAGACAGCTTATTTCAAGGAAGTGGATGTGTGAAGCCATTTACATGTCCTCTTGAGGGGTTCAGACCTACATTTATTACTATTTCTATTGCTGTTCCATCATGCTTCCAGAACACACTGTTCCAGGTCCACCCATTCCCAGGACTCAGCCAGGTTATGGCTCCAAAAGATATCCAACCAGACCTGCCTTTTCCAGGGCATATGGCAAACTAGGTAACTATTCTTCCATTTGGAACATCTAATGGCAACATTTACTTCATCTCCTGTCACAGTTCGAATTGAGAGGAACTGTCCAAGGAAACAGAAAAAGTAGAAATAGGAAACCAGATTCTGACACTTTGGTTTACTTCCCTAGAACTGAAGATCTCTCTGAGGCTTGAAAACTTGTGCCTTCCATCAGCAGAAGTTGGTCCAATAAAAGATATTACCTCACCTTCCTTGTGTGTCTCAGACCAGATTCTAGACATCTAACATCTGTACACACTGCACAGGTCCACTGAGTAGGCACAGGTCAGAAGCAGACAGCAGAAAGTATCACAAACTAAAGTTGATGGTGATTAATGCAAGATCTGCTGCTAAGAAACAAAAAACAACACACAACATTATCAGTTATGAAGTACCTGATATATTCTGCGTCCCTGAGACCTGGCCAGATCCTGGAAACGCTATGCTAGCCCACCTCATCTCCCCAAGGGTACTCAGCACACCAGAGATACAGAGAAGCAGGTGGTACTGTATTCATCTTCTCTGCAAACATCAAAGACAAGAGAGATGCCTCAGGTAAGACAACTTCATTCTGCTGACAGTAGAAACCAGAGCCAATGCCAACATAGATTTTTATGATTATTTACAGGCCACTACAGACATAAGGATACAGAGAAGTGCTCACTGACACTTTGTCAGTAATGGTGGTGAAATACCCCAGACTCGTTGTCCTGGGAGATTTCACCATTCAGATTGATGTGGCTACAGATGCAAAAAACCATCTCTTCACTTTCTTCCCTAGGACTTCCACAGATTATCTCTGGTCCACCCAACACAGCTGGTGATTGCTTGGTCCTGATTTTAGGCCTAGATATCAAGATAGAGAACATTACAACGTAGTCACTGTCTTGTCAGACCATCACCTCATTAAGGCAGTGGTCAGAAACCTTCCAGCACTCAGGCAACAGTAAAGACCAATGATCCTGATTTGACCATGAAGGCTCCAACAAATTCCAAAGCCTGCTAAAAGGACAACAACACGCCACCCAGAGGACGAGGAGTCTGTGAATGGGTGGATCATTGTCATTCTACACTGGCCTCGGCCATTGGCACACTTGCCCCTAAACAGTTCCTTCCTTCCCATCACCCACACAGAACTTCTTGGTTTTCCGACAGTCTGCACTGGATGAAGAGAGGGCGTGGAAACTTGAGTGCTGATGGCGAAAACAAAGGCCAATTTAGACAGGATGAAACATAATACATTCTTCAAAGCCTATGGTCAAGCTGTACTACCAGACAAAATACCTTCCTATGAGCCTCCACTCTGATTGCCAAATCCTGCCTCAAGGAGCTGTCGAGGGTGGTAAATTGCTTCATCAGTCCCGAGTGCCTACAACCTGCATCAGAGCCAAGCACCACACGCTGTGAAGAACTATCCTACTTTGCTGAAAAGATTACACATTTGGGAAGCCTTCTCAAACAGCATAGATCTGCTCCACCTGCACCCACCAACCCACAGCTCACCTGCATTTCCCAGAGTTCACTTATCAAGAAATTTTGAATACACAAAAAGAGTCCCAACCCAAAATTTATGAATCTAACTCATGCCCTTCTTTGCTTGTGAGAGAGAGTCATGAATACCTGGTGCCACTTCTGACCAAAGTAAGCTATTCTTAAGCCAAAATAAGTGTCTATGCAGGAGGCTGTACCAGTTTAAATAAATCAGATTAAAATTCAACTTAAATTAAACAGGTACAATTTTTTCTTATGTAGACAAGGGATAACATTTTCAAAGATTCTGAGTCACTTAGGAGCCTAAATCATTTTTGAAAACTACTTGCTATCTTAAGTCACTTCGGTGCTTTTGAAAAGTTTACTTATGACTGTCAATAGATAATGCTCACTTCTCACTCAAAAAGTGTTTTATGCAAGTGTAATCCCGTTGGTGTTTAGAGAGCCCGGCTCCTTTAAAACCTCATCCTGGGGCAGAGGAAGTGTTTGGTTGCTCCAGGAAGAGGAAGTGCTGGTTGTTTCTGGGGGAGGGAGAGTTGAGGTAGGGAGACTGACAAGGGCAGGTATACAAGAGGCCTACAGCAAACAAGAGGCCTACAGCAAACAGGCCCTTCTGTGGAGAAGCAGCTGAGCTAGCCCAAAGCCCAGGAAGGGCAGAGTGGTTGACCCGGGACTTCCTGGGACAGCAGCCAGGAGGAGCACTGTGCCAGGAAGGAATCACCTGAGATGAAAAAACTGGAGCCGGACCCAGTATCACATTTACCCAGAGCTGTATGGGGCTGTGAGTACTGGGTCTTGTGACTGCGTTGGGAATAAGGAGGGAGGCTGTAGTTAGCTAAGTGGGGAGGTTGTTGCTCTCTGAGGGTTTGCAGATTGTGGCAGAAGAGGGCACCCAAGGGGTTTGCTGGGGAAAGTATCTTGGCACCGAAGATGACTAGGAGTGCCGAAGACTCCCTGCCAGATGGGAAATCTCCAGGATTCCTGAACTCTGAGTCTAGATGCATTGCTCATTGTCTCTCCTTTTTATATTGTGTTAAATTGATCTACTGTATGCTGGTCTAAAGTTAATTCTGTACTTCTGCACACCCATTTTTAAGACTGTCCTAATTTACGGAGGTTCAGAGGTGAACTGTCACCTTGATCACCTTGACTGATCTGTCCTTCAGCCCTCATATAGATTGAGCGGATCACAACACGTTTTCCATTCTTCTTATATCCTGGCCTTCCTTCTCCATGCATGGCCATGTGTTTTCATGATAAAATCCTCCTATCTCTTTGGAGGTCGGCCAAATGGTTGTTTCAGTTCCTGTGGGTACCACTCATTGACAGCTGCAGTCCATCGATGGTCAGTTTCACTGTATGCTTGGCCCATTGCATTTTACTATGCTTGCTCTCACCATGTCCTGCACTCCACTCTGCTGTCTGATCACTTCACTGTGGATTCGGTCACAGATTGAAATTCCCAGAATTCTTTTTTACATTGCCCTCTCTGTGACAGACAGTAGTTGCTCCTCTGTCTTCGTGAGGACCCATGTTTCACTGCCATACAACATTGCTGGTAGTACTGTTGAAAAGGCTGGCGCATGTTGCCTTGTTGATTTTTTCCTTGGAGGACATCCTTGATAGAATTGAATGCACACCAACCTGCTTTCTTTCTTCGTAAGAGTTCACCTTTCTGATCATGGCACATGTTAATTTCTTGGTCCAAATAGACCTATTACTCAGCTTCTTCTATTTGTTCTCCCTTGATTGTTATTTGGGCTTCTGGGAAGGTTTCAGGCTGCATAAATGACCGCAGGTGAACGGTATGTAACATAATGCATATATTCTCATTTGATCTTTTCTTGTGTATGAACAGAAGGACGTGCTGAGTCTCTTCAGACTACAGTTATTGTATTTTTCCAATTAGAAACCTCTTTGAAGAGTTCATTGCTTTCTTTTCCGAATAGTGTTTGTTCACCTTCCTCACTTCCTATTTATTGATTGGAGCTTTATTGCATTTTGTACTGTCCTGGCAAGCTATTTTAAATTCCTAACAGATTTCTGGTCACTGACTGAATCTGTCAGTATTGTCCCATCTGTTAATTAATATTTTTTCTGGTTAGAAGATTAATATTTTTTCACTCTAATGTTAGCCATAGCCCACATTAACGCGTTGTGCTAGCTTTCTCCACCCTTTGCATTTAGCCCTGAGTAGGAGCCCAGAGAAGGATTTGTGCCTCAGAGAGGAGAATGCGTTTAATATATGAGCCTTTAACAGGGTGCAGCCTCTGTTCTCCATGCTCCCCAGCCTCCGGGGATTCTAGTGACAGATGTTTGACAGTTGTGCTCAGCCCTTCCATGAACAGGATGGATCCTTACTCCCTCCCTTAGGGAGAGTTTTATTTAATGAATTTAGCTCTATAAAATGAGACCAAAATCGTGCCTCGCCTGAAAACCGAACCAGACAGATCAAATCAATATGAAACCCCACCATATGTAGCAGTAACTAATCAGATTTCACAGCATATGGAAAAGTTTCACCTTTCCTGAAAGTTACCCAGTCAAGCGACATTACTTCTGTAAAAGCCCCCCATAAGATGAAAGTACAGTGACTTTGCGTTGAATTGCAATGTGTCCAAAGATCTGAGGGCATTTCAGCCCTACCCAGGCTTACTCCTACTGTTCTCTGACTCTATGGAGGGGTTTAGGAATGAAGGGATCCTCTGCCCCAAACTTAGTAACAGCAGTGGCTCTGCAGCTGTGTTAGAGTAAGGGATAATTTGCGAATATCTTTGACCCTGTGTACAAGTGAGCTCCTCTCAGAGCAATGTGTGATGATACTCTGCTATTGCATGAGACAAAAAGAGCATCTGACTGTAATAATAATTAATAATAAAAAGAGATGCCGACGACATCTACATATATTGAAAAATAGGGGGGAACAATCACCTCTTTCAGTTATAATTATCTTAGGTATTACTTGTTGGCTGTGTAACCCTGTGAACTTTTGTGATTTTTATAGTAACATTTTCACTTTTTTTTTATTCCCTCCCCCGGCCACTCTCCAGAGCTGTGTGAAAAGTGCGGAGGAAAACTGACTATACCAGGCAGAGGCCAGTGAAAATGACTATATACAAATGGTATATAATGCACAAAGTAGGGCTGTCAAGCTATTAAAAAAATTAATCACGATGTTAAACAATAATGGAATACCATTTATTTAAATATTTTGGGATGTTTTCTACATTTTCAAATCTATTGATTTCAATTACAACACAGAATACAGAGTGTACAGTGCTCACTTTATATTTATTTTTTATTACAAATATTTGCATTATAAAAAAACAAAAGTAGTATTTTTCAATTTACCTAATACAAGTACTATAGTACAGTCTCTTTATCATGAAAGTTGAACTTACAAATGTAGAATTATGTACAAAAAAAAATGCATTCAAAAATAAAACAATGTAAAACTTTAGAGCCTACAACTCCACTCAGTTCTACTTCAGCTAATCTCTCAGACAAACAACTTTGGTTACAATTTGCAGGAGATAATACTGCCTGCTTCTTGTTTACAATGTCCCTTGAAAGTGAGAACAGGCGTTTGCATGGCACTGTTGTAGCTGGTGTCTCAAGATATTTACATGCCAGATGCACTAAAAGATTCATGTGTCCCTTCATGCTTCGACCACAATTCCAGAGGACATGCATCCATGCTGATGACAGGTTCTGCTTGATAATGACCCAAAGCAGAGCGGACTGACGCATGGTCATTTTTATCAACTGAGTCAGATGCCGGCAGCAGAAGGTTGATTTTCTTTTCGTTCGGGTTCTCTAGTGGAAGAATGCTGCTCTCTTAAGACTTCTGGAAGCATGCTCCACACCTTGTCCCTCTCAGGTTTGGACAGCACTTCATATTCTTAAACCTTGGGTTGAGTGCTGTAGCTATTTTTAGAAATCTTACATTGGTACCTTCTTTGCGTTTTGTCAAATCTGCTGTGAAAGTGTTCTTAAAATGAACATGTGTTGGATCATCATCTGAGTTTGCTATAACATGAAATATATGTCAAAATGCCGGTAAAACAGAACAGGAGATATACAATTCTGCCCCAAGGAGTTCAGTCACAAATTTAATTGACACATTTTTTTAACAAGCATCATCAGCATGGAAGCATGTCCCCTGGAAAGGTGGCCAAAACATGAAGGGGCATACAAATGTTTAGTATATCTGGCAAGTACATACCTTGCAACGCCGGCTACAAAAGTGCCATGAGAATGCCTGTTCTCACTTTCAGGTGACGTTGAAATAAAAAGCAGGCAGCATTATCCCCCATAAATGTAAACAAACTTGTTTGCCTTAAGCAATTGGCTGAACAAGAAGTAGGACTGAGTGGACTTGTAGGCTTTTTCAGGTTTTACATTGTTTTGTTTTTGAGTGCAGTTTTGTAACAAAAAAAAATCTACATTTGTAAGTAACACTTTCACTATATAGAGATTACACTACAGTACTTGTAGGAGGTGAATTGAAAAATACTATTTCTTTTTTATCATTTTTACAGTGAAAATATTTGGAATAAAAAAATAATCTGAAGTGAGCACTGTACACTTTGTATTATGTGTTGTAATAGAAATCAATATATCTGAAAATGTAGAAAGATATCCATATACATTTAATAAATTTAAATTGGTATTCTATTGTTTAACAGTGCGATTAATTGCGATTAATTTTTTTAATTAATCGCGTGAGTTAACTGCGATTAATCAACAGCCCTAGCACAAAGTAAATTTTAAAATGAAGACTTACCTTTCAGTTATCATAATCTTAGTTGTTATTTGTAACCATTGTTTGTGCTGCGTGTGTGTGTAGCACCTATCATCGTGAGGTCCTGGTCCAGGGCTAGGGCTCCTAAGTGCTACTGCAATACAAATAATAATAATAATTAATAATAATAAAAATTCCACAGAGAAGCCTGAATTTTAACTTGATGTCCCTTTAAATGTTTACTTTGCTTTCAATAATAATAATAATTGTTTGGGTCACTTACCTTTTTGTGTGTGGCTATCCGCTTCTTTAAATGCCTTTTGATAAGTAAAGTACCCTAAATTGCCAGAGAAGCACGAGTATTCTTGTGTAATCTTACGTCTTGAGGTGTGGTTTAGGTTTCTTTATGCATTTTTAAAATAAAATCTTTTCATAAAATGAATGCAGTGAAGTAAACTGTCAGGGTTCCTTCCCCACTCTGAACTCTGGGGTACGGATGCAAGACCCCCTAAGCTTATTTTTACCAGCTTAGGTTAAAAACTTTCCCAAGGCACAAATTCCACCTTGTCCTTGAACAGTATGCTGCCACCACCAAGTGATTTAGACAAAGAATCAGGGAAAGGACCACTTGGAATCCTATTCCCCCAAGCCCTATATCCCCTTTCCTGGGAAAGGCTTGCGAATAATATCCTCACCAATTGGTACAGGTGAACAGAGACCCACACTTTGATTTTTCATTGTTCTGAAGATCCATCAGGTTATTAAAAGAAGAATTTATTTAAAAAAAGATAAAAGAATCACCTCTGTAAAATCAGGATGGAAGATAACTTTACAGGGTAACAAAAAGATTCAAAACACAGAGGATTTTCCCTCCAGGCAAAACTTTAAAGTTACAAAAACAGGGATAAACCTCCCTCTTAGCACAGGAAAAATTCACAAGTTAAAACAAAAGATACTCTAACGCATTTCCTTGCTATACTTACTATTTCTGTAATATTAGATGTATCATTTCAGTGGGAGCTGGATTACTTGCTTGGTCTCTCCCTTTGTCTCCGGGGAGAACACACACAGAGCACCAAACAAAGCCTCCCCCCTTCCCCCAGATTTGAAAGTGTCTTCTTTCCCCATTGGTCCTTCTGGTTAGGTGCCAACCAGGTTATCTGAGCTTCTAAAACCCTTTACAGGTAAGGAGGGATTTTATGCTACCCTTAGCTGTATATTTATGACATAAACGTTTGACTGTTCTGGGTCCAATATAAATAATACCCGAAGAACCCATATTCCCTGGTAACCAATAAAGCTCTTCTCTTCTTTCAATGTATTTTCTAAAGCAAACAAGTTAGCAGTGGAGGAGGACTTTTTTATACTGGCTGCTGAATGAACAGTTAATATCATGGCCAATAAGGGCTTGACTTTGATGGATTATGGATCAAGCCCTAGAGAAATTAAGCAAAGGTCATAAAGATAGTTATGCACAGAAAGGGAGAAATGGTCTTCAGCACCAATGAAAAAAACACATCAAGTTTCACAAACCTTTTGGTGGGATTTTCAAAAGTGCCTGTGTGATTTAAGAATACACATGATTCCAAGAGGGACTTGTGCTCCTAAATCACTCATGTGCTTTTGAAAATCCACCTCTTATTTTTAAATCTACTTTCCCTAATACATATATTCCTTATGCCACTCTACGTATATTTTTATGCTGCCTGTTTTTTTTTTTTGTTTTGTTTTTTTTGCATAACAATTGGCTCATGCATTGGGGAGGGGGCAAGATTGTCTTGAGGACTGATGCAATGTTGCCCCATTTTTACAATTTTTTTTCTTCTACAAAGGCATTAAGTATCTCCCCATTCTTTCCAGGGTGTAAATATATAACAACATTTCACTTGTACATAGTTATGTTCTTTTTGATGTTTGCTCTTTAGGTAATGATTCTGACGTTGACCTTGACAGGAAGGAAGATGAGCGAGAAAAAACTCCGAAGAGGCCACGGATACAGAAAACTGAGAAGACTCTATCCGCAAAGGAAGGCGACCAGATTTCAGGAGCTAAAAATCCTATTATAAGTGTGGTTTTGACAGCACATGAAGCTATTCCAGGTAACCATAATTATTTACTACTATATAATCAGATTTGTTTTTAGTTCCTGGGTATTTATTTAATGCTCACAAAATATAAATAAAGTAATTGGAATAAGATAAATAAATGTTCAGAATATTTGTGATCTGAATATCAGCAATATTTAGCATCCTTTGGTCATCTCCTTATAACGGCTCTCTCCTCATCTGGTAGTTACATAACATTCAAAGCTGTCCTCAAATTTCTTTAAAGGTCTGATGTAAAGGTATGAAAGCGAGTTTGGGGACTTAGGAAAAATAGCTGAGTTTATATAGAGTAATAAAAGCACATAAAGGATACAAAAAGAAGGAACTGAAGATATGAATGATAAATCAATGGAAGAGTAGAAAACCACTCTTTTTCTCCCCCCCCTCAAATCAGGTCCTAAAAATATGATGCTGCTATTAATGTGTACAGCTACCTTAAATGACAGGTTTCAGAGTAGCAGCCGTGTTAGTCTGTATCCACAAAAAAGAACAGGAGTACTTGTGGCACCTTAGAGACTAACAAATTTATTGGAGCGTAAGCTTTCGTGAGCTACAGCTCACTTCATCGGATGCATAGAATGGAATATATATATTTACACACACACACACACACACACACACACACACACACACACACACACACACACACACACACACACACACACACACACACACACACCTTAGACATTACCATACAAACTATGAGAGGCTAATTAGTTAAGATGAGCTATTATCAGCAGGAGAAAAAAACTTTTGTAGTGATAATCAAGATGGCCCATTTAGACAGTTGACAAGAAGGTGTGAGGATACTTAACATGGGGAAATAGATTCAATATGTGTAATGACCCAGCCACTCCCAGTCTCTATTCAAACCCAAGTTAATGGTATCTAGTTTGCATATTAATTCAAGCTCAGCAGTTTCTCCTTGGAGTCTGGTTCTGAAGCTTTTCTGTTGCAAAATTGCCACCCTTAGATCTTTTACTGAGTGGCCACAGAGGTTGAAGTGTTCTCCTACTGGTTTTTGAATGTTATGATTCCTGATGTCAAATTTGTGTCCATTTATTCTTTTGTGTAGAGACTGTCTGGTCTGGCCAATGTACATGGCAGAGGGGCATTTCTGGCACATGATGGCATATATCACATTGGTAGATGTGCAGGTGAATAATCCCCTGATGGCGTGGCTAATGTGATTAGGGCCTATGACGGTGTCACTTGAATAAATATGTAGACAGACTTGGCATCAGGCTTTGTTGCAAGGATAGGTTCCTGGGTTAGTGTTTTTGTTGTGTGGTGTGTGGTTGCTGATGAGTATTTGCTTCAGGTTGTGGGGCTGGCTGTAAGCGAGGACTGGTCTGTCTCCCAAGATCTGTGAGAGTGAGGGATCATTTTTCAGGATAAGTTGTAAATCTTCGCTGGAGAGGTTTCAGTTGGGGGCTGAAGGTGACTGGGAGTGGCTGGGTCATTACACATATTGAATCTATTTCCTTAAGTTAAGTATCCTCACACCTTCTTGTCAACTGTCTAAATGGGCCACCTTGATTATCACTACAGAAGTTTTTTTCTCCTGCTGATAATAGTTCATCTTAACTAATTAGCCTCTCACAGTTTGTATGGTAACTTAGATTCATAGATACTAAGGTCAGAAGTGACCATTATGATCATCTAGTCTGACCTCCTGCACAATGCAGGCCACAGAATCTCACCCACCCACTCCTGCGAAAAACCTCTCACCTATGTCTGAGCTATTGAAGTCCTCATATCGTGGTTTAAAGACTTCAAGGAGCAGAGAATCCTCCAGCAAGTGACCCATGCCCCATGCTACAGAGGAAGGCGAAAAACCTCCAGGGCCTCTTCCAATCTGCCCTGAAGGAAAATTCCTTCCCGACCCCAAATATGGCGATCAGCTAAACCCTGAGCATATGGGCTAGATTCACCAGCTAGATACCCAGGAAAGAATTTTCTGTAGTAACTCAGATCCCACCCCATCTAACATCCCAACACAGGCCATTAGGCCTATTTACCATGAATATTTAAAGATCAATTAACTTATCTGAATGTGTGTGTATATGTATGTATATGTGTGTGTGTATGTGTGTATCTATCTATCTATATCTCTTACTATATGTTCCATTCTATGCATCCGATGAAGTGGGCTGTAGCTCACGAAAGCTTATGCTCTAATAAATTTGTTAGTCTCTAAAGTGCCACAAGTACTCCTGTTCTTTTTGCAGCTACCTTAAATGTGAGTGCAAATCCAGGTATTTGCAAGCACATATGGTTAGTTAGGTATCTAATTGGACATTTATGCATACAGATAATGTACACATGCAGTATTTGAGTATACAAATTAGGAGTGCAATAACAAGTATGTTTATGACCCTCAGTCAGCAGCCGCCGCTCTCCAGCTGCCCAGCTCTGAAGGCAGTGCAGAAGTAAGGGTGGCAATACTGCAACCCCCCTAAAATAAACTTGTGACCCCCCCCCACCTGCAACTCCATTTTTGGATCAGGACCCCCTATTTGAGAAACCCTGGTCTCCCCCATGAAAACTGTATAGTACAGGGTAAAAGTACACAAAAGACCAGAATTCACGGCGGGAGACCAGATTTCACGGTCCGTGACACATTTTTCCCGGCCGCGAATTTGGTAGAGCTCTAGATATGAATGTTAGGATTGTCTGCATATGTGGCTCTGTGTACATGCTTCGGGTTGTGTGAGAGTACAGGACGTATGGGAGGGAGAGAATGTAGGGATAAGGAAGAATAGGAAGGGAAAGTAGAGTGTTGCTGAATTGTGATTTTTATTGCACACATTGTCATTTTTCTTCACAACCCAGCTACTATAGTGAAGTGATTTTTGTGAGAGTTTCGGGGGAGGGGAGTGTGTGTGTGTGTGTGTGTGTGTGTGTTTGTTTGTTTGTTTAAAGTAAGTTTTAGACTTCATATTTGCAGAGAAAACCCTGAAAAGGTGACACGAATATACCCTAATGGCTCAGAAGCCAGAGGCAATATTTTAAGTGTGAAAAAGTATGAAAAAATTAGGAAGAATGCAGAGGTAAAGAGAAGTGAAAGGAGAAGAAATTAGACTAAGGGAAAACATACTTTAAAAAGATGGAAGCATTGATACCCAATATAGAAGGAAAGGAAAGAGGGACGGAAAAGGTAAGTAAGAAAAGCAAGAGTGACTGACTGTTACTTTATTTTTATATGATAATCTTTAATGCCAAAATTTTACAATAAATAAAAAGGCAAATGTTTGTTATACACATACATGATCCTTTGAATGATCCATAAAATTTTAACATAACTTGCTTCAGCTTACCCGAGATGTTTGTGTATAATATCCCCTAGATAGAAAGAGCTCAATAAACTGAAAGGAGTTATGGTAATATATTATTCTTCAGATAGATTTGAAGGTATCCTTTACATGAATGAAAATTAGCATTTGCATCAACCTGAAGGTCCTAGCTATGATATATGTAATAAAAGTAGAATCATTGCCATTGGAGGCAATTATGGATTATTACCCTCACTCATGATCCTTATTCATTATTAAGCCTCACTCGTGATCTCACGATAGAGCTCTCAAATGTCTCTCAAACATTTGAGAGTTCTATCCCGAGATCATAAGTGTGGCTTAATTTAATTTCGAAATCGCTGTCAGCACTGGGCAGCGGGACTCTGGCTGTCAGCATTTAAGAGTTTTGGCAGGTATTAGAAAGATATTACATCTGTAACATTCACAGGAAAAATATTTCATTTGATAAAATTGTTTTACTTTATTTTTTTTTTTACAGTGCATTACATTTATGGTCTTTCCTTCTATATTTTACTCCTGAGGGAATTATGCACCAAAAAAATTATGCACACAATATTGTAAAATTCTGCAAATTTTATTTGTCAATAAATGTGGCTCCAACATGGCAGTGGGGAACACAGGCCACTGGCTGCATTGAGGTGGGAGATCACCCTAAAGACCCCCACCCCCAGTACAGGGACTTGGCAATGAGCCTGCACCGGACAAGTGCAAGGGCTGGGCCTGCCCCAGAAACACCCCAGGGCCCTGCCCCTCTGTGCCAGGCGCACCAGGTGTGGGTAGGCAGGCTCAGCCCAGCAGGATCCAAGTGTGGAGGGTCTTAATGTGGCGGGATCCATATGTGGAGTCAGAGGTTTCTGTGTGGGGCAGTCTGGGTGTGAGCAGCTCAGGGGAGATCTGGATGCACAGGGGCTCTTTGCGGGGTTCCGGGTGTAGGGGCAGTGGGACTCTGCAGGGGATTCGGGTGATGGTGGTTGGGTTCAGTGGGGTGGGGGTGGGGGTCTGGGGGTGGGGAGATGGGGCTTGGCGGGGGGGATCCGGGTGCTGGGGGAGTGGGGCTTGATGGGGTGGGGGTGCAGGTGCAGCTGGTTGGGGCTCAGTTGGGTGGGGGTCTGGGTGTGGGGGGCTTGTTGGATGGGTCCAGGTGTAGGGGGTAGGGTTTGATGCGCCTGCTTATTGGGGGAACCCCAGCTGCTGCCGAGGGGATGCCGCATGCCAGGATCCCACTTCCCCTGCGATTCCCCATCTCCTTTTTCTTCTCCATCCCCTCCCCCACATTCCCCTCCCCCTGCCCTATTCTACCCCCTTTTTTCCCCCCTCCAACCCCCTCACCTACCCTTTCCCCATTTACCCCACCCCCTTACCCAGTCCCACTGTGAGCACTCACTGTTCCACAGAAAATAGGAAGGCTTCCAGAACAGAGAAGTGGAGCACAGCTGGCAATAGGACCCAGGAGGCTGCGTTCAGCTGCAGAGTCAGCCTTCCAGCTGGGCAGCTCTGCCTTTGCAGGAAGGGGGGGTAGTGGCATGTAACCCGTGTACCCCCCATGCCTTGCCTCTGTTTGGGGGGTAATCCCCCCCCCCAAATCTTCACACATGGCTCCTCTCCTCCCCCTGCCCCCCTCCCCCAGCTTCCCTGCTGTTTTCTGCAGGGAAAAGCAGGAAATGTGTGGGGGTGTATTCTGCTGCAGGCGTGGAGTCCCACAGAATCCCCCCAGATGCCCAGCTCACCTCCCTCGTCTCTGAGGCTGCTCCAGGCATGCTGGAACAGACGCACTGCTGGGGAAGATGCACGTGTCCCCAGGCAGCTCTTTTTTGCTTTTCTGCACAGGGGGCCATATGAATCCCCCCATGAGTAATAGTTGTCATTCATTTATGTTTTTCAGCTATTTTGGTGTCTCTGGAAATTCTGAGGTCATTCCTTTTCTCATAAATGCTTTTATGTGTACAATATCATAAAGATGGCTTTTAAAGCCTTTCCTTTCATTCCTGGAGATCTTTCTTTAGTAGAAAGTTAGTTTATTGCTGCAGACTGTTGCTGAAGAATTAAAAAAAATGTTTTTCCCCCTCTGCCTACATTAGATCAGTGGTTCTCAACCTTTCCAGACTACTGTACCCCTTTCAGGAGTCAGATTTGTCTTATGTACCCCAAGTTCCATCTCACTTAAAAACTACTTACTTACAAAATCAGACATAAAAATACAAAAGTATCACAGCACGGTATTACTGGAAAATTGTTTGCTTTCTCATTTTCACCATATAATCATACAATAAATTGATTGGAAAGTAAATATTGTACTTACATTTCAGTGTGATACTTCAGCTTATTTTTCACTTGTGAGCCTTGTCTAAAGCCTGAGCCCCAGGCAGCGGGGCTGAATCATGTAATGTAGCTTTGCTGGGCCCCTGTGGTGTGGAACCTCAGACATTTGCCCTACTTGCCATCCCCTAATGCTGGTCCTGCACTTGCGACCCCCCCAAACCTGTCCCATGACCCCACTTGGGGCTGCAACCCCCAGGTTGAGAAGCACTATCTAGATGAGTTGATGTACCCCCTGGAAGATCTCTGAGTACCCCCAGGGATACACATACCCCTGGTTGAGAAACACTGAAATAAATCATGTCAAGTTCAAGACTGTTTAAGTGCTGTCACTGCAGCATTTTCATCAAGCATTAGCACTCTATAGCCACCTGTCATCTAAGCTGAGAACTTTGTATAGATACCCCTTTTTTCTTAATGTGCAGTGTTATAAAATCCTTGTTGAAGATGCTAGATAAGTTTTCTACCAGTTAGAAAAATGGAAACTCAAGAATTAGTAGGTTTCAGAGTAGCGGCCGTGTTAGTCTCTATTCGCAAAAAGAAAAGGAGTACTTGTGGCACCTTAGAGACTATGGTGAGTTGTAGCCCACGAAAGCTTATGCTCAAATAAATTTGTTACTCTCTAAGGTGCCACAAGTACTCCTTTTCTTTTTTCAAGAATTAGTAGGATTTCATCTATAGTTTTGAGAAAGTGATCATACTCATGGCTTTTCTACCCTTGAAATGCTACAGTGGCACAGCTACATCTTGTTACCCGGGGTTCTCTCAACCGAAAGCTCTTGGTAACTTTTACTCTGTGCAAGGTGGCAGCAGGAAATAAATCAGGGGAGACACGGCCGTCCAACCGATAGATGGCTGGCAGAAACAGGACAACACAAGAGTGCTTTTACTTCAAGCTAAACTTTACTTAGTCTCAAGCACTTACACACGTGCGCAAAAGGTTAGTAAAACACCCCCCAACCCTCGATAATTACCGAAGCTGAGTGTGGCTCTCAAGTGGCACAGTGGCAGCCCGTCTGCCGGTGGGGAACACAAGATGCATCCAGAGGGGAGTCCAGTCCTGAAGAGTCCCACTACCTCAAACTTTTCCCCCTTATTTATACATTAGTAATAGAATGACACGTCCCTTAAAGAAAACTTGTTAAGCAAGCAGTTTCAATGGTCAAGCAAGAGGTTCCTTCTGATTGTCGATTAACCAGGTGTGTGTTTTTCCAGAGTTTGCAGCCTTGAGGTCCCAATAGACATTCCTGGGGCACATCCTGCTCTTCTAAAATGCATGTATCAGCAACTTTGACACAATTCTTATCCGGAAGGACACAGGGTCAAGCTGCCCTTTCTGTGGCACCCAAAACGCCCTCCCCTCCTTCCTTGGTCAAGCTGAGTTTGCTACATGGACACTTTATGGCCTGCTAGCTTGGCTGCTTTTTAGCAATAAACTATAGTGGTTTCAGGCACTTTACTGGTTTGCTGACATCTCCCCGTACAATCTCTGCAGCTGTGTCAGTGTAATTCCTCAGTGTAGACACTACTTACAGCAGTGGGGAGGAGTTCTCCTGTCAACATATGTAATTGCACCTCTCTGAGGTGGAAGAATTCTTCCATCAACTTAGCGCTGTCTACGCCGGGGTTAGGTTGGCTTAATACATTGCTCAGGGATATGGATTTTTCACACCCCTGAGTGACGTAGCAGGGTCAGCCTAACCTTTTAGTGTAGACTAGGCCTCAAACGGCGTGTCTCCTTTTTCTAATGCAAGATGCTTTCAAAATGGTTGTATTAGCTGTTCAGTAAACTTTTATTCTGCACTATTTAGGACGCTGTTTTATATCGTGTACGCTGTAGATTATAGCTCAACTGATCTTTGAAAATCCCTTTAGAACAGATCGGGGGGATTCTAATTTTTCTACAAGGACAGCTAGACAAGGTTTGATTAATTTTTCTTTCATAGAATGAATTTAGAGCTCAGGAAAGGTAATGGATTGACAGCCTTAGAAACTTTGAAAGCTTATATTAACCCACAGAATAAGTTTAGCTTGAGCAGCAGCACTGCAAACGCCTCTTCCCATGGCACTTGTCAAGGTTCCTTTCCCACTCTGAACTCTAGGGTACAGATGTGGGGACCTGCATGAAAACTTCCTAAACTTACTTTTACCAGCTTAGGTTAAAACTTCCCCAAGGTACAAACTATTTTACCTTTGCCCTTGGACTTCCACTGCCACCACCAAACATTTATCTGGGTTTATTTTGTTAGAAAAGCGTTGTTTGGAAATGTCTTTCCCCCCAAAATCCTCCCAACCCTTGCACCCCACTTCCTGGGGAAGGTTTGATAAAATTCCTCACCAATTTGCATAGGTGACCACAGACCCAAACCCTTGGATCTTAAGAACAATGAAAAAAAGCATTCGGTTCTTGAAAAGAAGAATTTTAATAGAAGTAACAGTAAAAAAGAAGTAACAATAAAAAGAATCACCTCTGTAAAATCAGGATGGTAAATACCTTACAGGGTAATTAGATTCAAAACATAGAGAATCCCTCTAGGCAAAACCTTAAGTTAGAAAAAGACACACAGACAGGAATATCCATTCTATTCAGGAGAGCTTAATTTCTCAGCCATTTAAAGAAATCATAATCTAACGCATATCTAGCTAGATTACTTACTAAGTTCTAAGACTCCATTCCTGTTCTGTCCCCGGCAAAAGCATCACACAGACAGACTCTTTGTTTTTCTCCCTCCTCCCAGCTTTTGAAAGTATCTTGTCTCCTCACTGGTCATTTTGGTCAGGTGCCAGTGAAATTATCCTAGCTTCTTAACCCTTTACAGGTGAGAGGATTTTTCATCTGGCCAGGAGGGATTTTAAAGGGGTTTACCCTTCCCTTTATATTTATGACAGCACTGAAGGACCTTATTCATTAGTAGGAGGGACCCCATGTTCCCAGAGGTGAGAGGGAAGATTAATCAGTCCTTGACCTCTGATTAAATTGACTAGTAGGCGTTGTTAACATTTCTCCACTAGAAATTGCACTGACCACGCACAATTTTGCTTTCAGTTAAAAGTATTTACTCTTAAATGTGACTGACTGGTGTTTTTCTTTGATAGTGTGTTTGAATGTGTTAATGGCCACCACTGGGTAAAGTAAATGTCAAATCCTCAGTCTTCTATTTTATGTTAATTTCATTTTCCCCTGTATAATTCCTCCAGCGTGAAGGGGCATGTATAGTTCCTCTGGCCACTGCTAATGCTGGGCCCTGTAGGCTTAAGGTACGTCTACAGTACAAAATTATTTCGAAATTATTCTATTTGAATTTTCAGAAGCTATTTTATACATTCAGTCTTCTGTGTCCCCACTAAAGTGCATGAATTGGCACACTGCGTCTGCAGTACCAAGGCTAGCATCGAATGTCGGAGTGGTGCACTGTGGGTAGCTATCCCACAGTTCCCGCAGTCCCCGCTGCCCATTGGAATTCTGGGTTAAGCTCCCAGTGCATGATGGGGCAAAAACATTCTTGCGGGTGTTTCTGGGTGTGTGTTGTCAGAAAGCTATGGCAGACAATCCTTTTGCGCCTTTTTGGCGTGCAGACACCATACTGCTTTCAGCAGATGGTGCACCACTGCTCTCTTGCTACTATGAATCCACCTCTCCAACTCAGCTCTGCTTGGCCATCATGAACCGAGCAGCACAGCTTCCGCCGCCCACTCTGCTCTCCCGCTATTGCCATGCTTCCGAGCTTCTCCGTGTTGTCTGTCCTGGGCACCCACCTCCGTGAAAGCCACAGAAGACAAACATTTTCAGCCTTTGTTCGGCTACCGTGAACCAAACAGCACAGCTTCCTCTGCCACTCTGCTCTCCTATGTTTCACGCCCTTTTTTCAGGATTACCCATGCAGGCGCCATAGCCCTGGAGCCCGATCAGATCTCCGCTGCAGCTTTGACCATTGTAAATACCTCGCGCATTATCCAGAAGTATGTGCAGTACCTGCAAAACCGGGCGAGGAATCGACAACAGCGCGATTACTTTAGTGATGAGGACATGGACACAGACGACATGGCATATGGCGATTGGGAGATCATGGTGCTGTTGGGCCAGGTTCGTGCTGTGGAACACTGATTCTGGGCCCAGGAAACAAGCACAGACTGGTGGGACCGCATCGTGTTGCAGGTATGGGATGATTCCCAGTGACTGAGAAACTTTCGTATGCGTAGGGCCACTTTCATGGAACTTTGTGACTTGCTGTCCCCTGCCTTGAAGTGCAAAGACACCAAAATGAGAGCAGCTCTCACAGTTGAGGAGCAAGTGGCCATTGCCCTGTGGAAGCTTGCAACGCCTGACAGCTACCGGTCATTGGGAAACAGTGTGGAGTGGGGAAATCTACTGTGGGGGCTGCTGTGCTGCAAGTAGCCAACACAATCATTGACCAGCTGCTATCAACTAGTGACTTTGGGAAATGTGCAGACCATTGTGGATGGCTTCAATGTGCTGGGATTCCCTAACTGCGGCGGGGTGATAGACAGAACGCATATCCCTATCTTGGCCCCGGAATACCGGGGCGGCCAGTACATAAACCACAAGGGGTACTTTTCCATGGTGCTGCAAGCACTGGTGGATCACAAAGGACGTTTCACCGATAGCAACATGGGATGGCTGGAAAAGATGCTTGATACTCACATCTTCAGGAACTCTGGTCTGTTTGAACAGCTGCAGAAAGGAACTTACTTCACAGTCCAGAAAATTGTTGTTGGGGATGTTGAAATGCCTATAGTTATCCTCGGGGACCAAGCCTACCCCTTAATGCCATGGCTCATGAAGCCGTACACAGGCACCCTGGACAGTACTAAGGAGCAGTTCAACTATAGGTTGAGCAAGTGCAGAAGGGTGGTAGAATGTGCGTTTGGACATTTGAAAGCGCGCTGGTGCAGTTTACTGACTCGGTTAGATCTCAGCACAACCAGTATTCGAATTGTAATTGCTGCTTGTTGTGTGCTCCACAATATCTGTGGGAGGTTGAGGCAACTCGCCAGTTTCGCACAGCCAGACAACAGGGCCATTAAAAGAGCGCAGCAGGGCACGCTGCACATCAGAGAAGCTTTGAAAGCCAGTTTCATGACTGGCCAGGGTACAGTGTGAGAGTTGTGAGCAGGGATGAGCCCTTTAAAATAAACGCGAACAGCCCAGTGTGGCTCCGATGAGGTTCTGAGAAGGGATGAGCCCTTTAAACTAAACGTGAACAGCCCAGCGCGGCTGGGTTTCTCCCCACCCCCACCGCATGGCTCCGATCAAGCTCTCACTCACTAGAAGTACCTTCTCCAGGGTCATGGTCCAGGAGCATGCTTTGGGAGTAGAGGGAGGCTATTGGCTCCAGCATTAAGAATAGTTCCTGGCTGGGGGGAAAACAGATTCCCCACTTGCTGCCTGTGCACTGTCCTCCTCCTCCTCCTCCTCCTCCTCCTCTTCGTCCTCCAAAAATTCACCTTCCTCGCTCCGTGCTACTCCCCCCTTGTAGGTGTCCACGGACAGTGGTGGGGTACTGGTGTCGTCACCCCCCATAATTGGATGCAGCTCATGGTAGAAGTGGCATGTATGGGGCTGTGATCCAGAGCGCCCATTCGCCTCCCTGGCTTTTTGGTACGCTTGCCTGAGCTCCTTGATTTTTGTACGACACTGTTCTGTGTCCCTGGAGTAGCGTCTTTCCATCATGGCCCTGGAGACTTTAGCGTATGTATTTGCGTTCCTTTTTTTGGAACGTAGTTCTGCCATAACAGATTCGTCTCCCCAACATGCAATGAGATCCAGTACCTCCTGTTAGGACCATGCTGGAGCTCATCTGCTAATCTGGGACTGCGTGGTCTCTTGAGATAGTGGACTCTGCATGGTCGCCTGTGATGGTGGACTGTGCTGATGGTGACCAAACAGGAAATTCAAAAGTTCTCGGGGCTTTTATTGCCTACCTGGCTAGTGCATCGGAGTTCAGAGCCTTGTCCAGAGCGGTCACAAGGGAGCATTCTGGGAAAGCTCCCGGAGGCCAATATCGTCGAATTGTGTCCACAGTACCTGTAACCTGGAACTGTGATCTTGATTTTAGCATTACTCCACTTGCCGAGGTGGAGTACAGAATTCATAGTAAAGAGCCCTTTAAATCGAGAAAACTGGTTTGGTCGTGTGGACGGTATCAGTTTTATTTCAAGGTAACTCGGCTAATTCTGAAATAACCACTAATTCTGAAATAACCAAATAAAATATGTTGATTGTCTGTCATTCTACTTTCCTTCATATGCTGCTTTTCTTCTTTGATCGTAAGGTTTTTGGGACTGTGGCAAACATGGAGCTGCTATATAATAATCTAAAAGAGTACTGAGATACAATCATTTTATGACAAGGAGTCTGAAGAAGTGGAGTTTTTACCCCCGAAAGCTTATGCTCAAATAAATCTGTTAGTCTTTAAGGTGCCACCGGACTCCTTGTTGTTTTTGTGAATACAGACTAGCACGGCTACCCTCTGATACTTGAAATCATTTTATGAACACTGTATGTGACCTGGTCAATGTGGTGAAGTTCTTGTATAGCTGGTTATAGACTTTTCTATATGAATTTATTGATCTAGCTCAATAGATCAATCAATAGAGGGCTGTCAGAAAAAAACAAGCAGAAAAGCAACATGACAGCTATAAATAAACAAACCTCCCAACAAATGCTGGGGGGAAATAACAGGACAGTGACATACTGCCAGGTTCCAACATGAAGTGGCTGGAGCCTAGAGATCATAAGAACACTAAACCGTAATAAAGCCCTCTCAAAAGAGGAAGGGGGATCAGTTCCCAGGGGCTCTCCAGGGAGACAAGCCGACAGAGAGACGCTCTGGAGCAGGAATCTGGGGAAGGTGGGTCTTTCCCAGATCCAGGGAATGGTAATGGTAAGAAGAACCCTGCACAGATACAAAATTTGGATCCGCATCTGTCCGCAAACATGGTCCACAGATGTCTGCATCCATGGATAGAAAGCATATATCCGCAGATTTGTAAGGCTCTAATGGTAAGCCTTGATATCACAGTCCTGGCAAAGCTCCCTCTACTGGACACTCACCAGGCTGCTGTGTTTAGGTCCCACCTCAATGAGCCCCATGTACGTTAAGCTTGCTGAATGAGTAGGCTCCAGCATTGTCTCATTTTAGGCCTCTTTGGCACACTCCCTGGGCACAAGCTCTCTATTTGTTACCCCTTCAAGAAAATGGAACCTGGCAGTCCAGCTGCCCTATGCCCTGAGGAGCTGTGGTGATCTTCTTCACATTAAGACACACCTATACACCATTCCCTGCCTCAGTTTCTTCACCATTCTGGAGCATTCTCTGAGCTTAGGTTAGGCTACTTTAGGGTGTCGAGGATCCTCCTCCTGCAGCTCATGGTTCTTCTCTGCATCATGGATGTATGTCTCTTCTCTCCCCCACCCAGCCAGCTTCCTTTGACCTTTGCTGGTCCTGCAGTCAGAAATCCCCTCTGCTACAAAAGCATGCCTCTTGTACCTCTCCCTTGCCCTAATTTTCCTCTCTTCCTCTAACCGACCCAGTCTCTGTTTTAAAGAGCTCATCTTTTTGTTCCTCCTTCTGGGGAAATACTACTGCTTCAAACCCCAGCCCTCTACAGAGAAATTGGGGGTCGGGGGTGGGAAATGCTAGCTTCAACCAACCCATTGTGCTAACGTGCTACCATTTCAATTGGGCAACCATCAAGATAAAGTAAGAAGAACGAATGGTCTGGGAGATGTGTGGCACAGCTCTGATAGCAGATGGTGGATTCTTCATATACTGAGGCATTCAATGAAGCAGCAATTTAAGAAAATCAACTCAAATTCATAAGTTGGTTACATATAGATTGATTCCCCAAGTTGTCACAGTTGGGGATAGTAAGATATGTTTTCTGTTTGGTTCTAAATAAGTAGTACTTTGCTTTAAGAAGGCTGTTTAGCCACTGTATTAACCATTGGTCACTGCTTCCCAGGCAACAGAACTGCAGGGTCTGAGTCCAAGTCAGACCTGCTGAGATAATCATGGTTAGTACCAGGGGATGTCAGCTCAAACCCAGGTCTGAGAGTGGGAGAATCATATAATTCCTCCCAGGTCTGAGACCTGAGTGGGTTGCACTTGAGATCAAGGGGAAGTCCGAGATACAGATAGCCTACTAGCTTGTCCAAGGACTGTGTCTACTGGGAACATACACTATCTGGCACAATGGGACCCCTATTCTGATCAGGGCCTTTGAGTGCTACTATTCTCTAAATGTGGTGTGCATTGCAGGTATTAGTTGTAGAGCTGGTCAGAAATTTTTTTTATTTTCTGGGCTCCCTGGCTAAACTACTTCTCTCATGATGCACTACCATCTCACCTCTTCGTGAGCAACCTCAGTGCATCATAGGAGTTCCTGGCCACAATACATCATGGAACATGTAGTCTTGCTGGGAAACCTGGCCCATAGAAGAGAATGTGGGTAGAGCCTGCAAATCTGCGGATATCTACTGTGATACAGCATGGCCAGAGGGCAGCCGGAGAGTGTTAGAAGGGAGCCTTATTCCCTGTAGAGGGAAGAAAGTTTGCTATAAATTAATTAAAGCACCTGAAGCCAATTAAAGCACCTGAAGCCAGTCACCTGATAAAAACCCCCTGCTTCAATCAGAGAAGAGGAGTTGAAGCAGAGTGGATTGGTGTTGGAACAGAGAGCAGTTTGGAGGGAAGCAGAGGAGAGTTTGGAGAAGTGCTGCAGTGGGCTAAGAAGACCAAGACCCTAGGTAAAGGGACACCTGGTTTGTGCAGAGGGAGAGGGCAGGAAGCCCCACAAGCTGAAGGGCAGGAGAGGGAAGTAGCCCAGGGGAAGAACCACTAGTTCTAGTGGTTTACTGCTATCCCTAGGGCCCCTGGGCTGGGACCCGGAGTAGAGGGCGGGCCCAGGTCCCTCCATCTCCACTCCCCTCCTCTAGGACACTAGTGGGGCAGTTAATGCCCCAGTTCAGGCCAAGAAACGGTGCCCTGAACCCCCACCCAAGAAGAGAAAGTGCGAGACCCATCATAGTAGTGCCGGCAATTTGCCACACGACTTTGCGGATATCCGCATCCAAATTCTGTATCTGCGCAGGGCTCTAAGTATGGGCATAAGGATCCTGATTTCATACTCCTAGGAATTGCTGTGGTGGTATTTGAAATCAAAATTTTTGATTTTTGGAAGTTCGTTTTTTCAGTTAAAAGTCAAAATTTTCCTGTGGAAAGCAAACACTGCAAAAAACCCAAAACCAAACAAAAAAACCCCAAACCCTCCCTCCATTAAAAAACATTTTTTGATGGAAAATTTTTGACCAGCCCTAGTTATCTGCCTACAGACTAGCTTTCCTTCACTCAGAGTATCTAAGATTTAATCTTGGGCTTTTTAATTTATTTTTCAACTAAGTTCCCCCCCCCCCCTTTTTTTTTTTTTTAAAGTATTGCTTATTTTTTGTAAAGGATAATTTCTTTAAAACCATCTGCTTGATGGGTGGGAAGATAATTACCTTAATTTTGTTCCTTCATGATGAAAGGAATAGTTCATATGCATCATTTTGTTTCTCTCTCTCTCTCTCTCATATAACATAGTGGGAGTCTAGGTTTACAAAAAAAATCGTTCTTACTTTATCTAAACTGTCCTATGTGACTTTACCTTTTAATTTTGTTCTCTGTGCTCTATTCTATTATTTCCAAAGTATATTCACATTTCATTTCATTTGTGTTCTTTCTTTTGCCACAAAAAGAAACAAGCTTCTGTCGTCTTTCCCAGTTAGATGTTTCTTAGTTTCTAATGCTGTAAACCGAAATGTGATCAAATGCTGACATAAACAAACAAACAAATCTTTGAGACTTAATGCAGCCAACTGTGCATGAAGTAACTTATTTCAGCTAAGCTGTTTTAGGTCTAAGGTTACACGCACACGCGCACGCGCGCGCACACACACACACACACAAAATATATGTTAAAAGAATATTAAGTTTGCAAAGTCGAGCACTCAAAAGTTAGGAAATGTCAGACTTAAGGTTGCACAGGTAACCTTAATTTGTCCCTCCTTGCATATGCATTATGATACAGTCTTTAATTACATGATCATATGCTACTTTTTTTCATAGGACCACTACCTTATTCAGTGCACGGAATGGACAGGACTCACCGAATAAGCAACTATTCAATATTTGTTTTCTCCTTATTGTACATTGTGTGTCTCCATGCTTTATTTACTGCCCACTATTCAAACCCACTAAAGACAGAATTATTAGATTCCTCATGGGCTTTTCTGTGGTGCTCATCACTATTGTTTCTGAGTTCTTCACAAACATTTTTTTTTGTCTTCCCAATGCCCCTGTGAAGTGAGGAGGTGGTATTGTCCCAATTTACAGATGGGGAGCTGAGGCAAAGAGATTTTCTTCATGCAGTCCCCTACCTCATTCACTGCACAGCTTCCAACTTCTGCAACAAATGTGTTAAGGGTCATACAGACAACAGCCTCCTTTACTGTGCAATCCTGATTCATTCACAGAGCAGGTCCATTCTGTGCACTGAATGAGTTAAAACAGAATGTGACCGTTTCCCGCACCAGCTTCCAATCCTGGTCAACTTGCGCAGCTAGTCCGAGGCTCCTCTTTCTATTCTTTCCCTCATTCCTGGTCCAGCTTTTGTCCCCTCTGCATTTTATTTATTTTTATTATTATTTTTATTTCCCCGCCTCCTTGCTGACTGTTATCCCTCTGCTGGCACCAGAGCACTGGAGACACAGGCTCCCTGCTCCTAGTTTCAGTGCCCAACCCTACCCCATTTGAGAAGTCATTACAGGGAAAGTCCAGCTTTGCTTCTGTAGTGTTGAGCTGGAGCATTCTCAGTTGCACTGTGGGGGTGGGGTATATGCAATCTGATCAGCTATTGGATCTGTAAGAGGCTGGAGCATGCTCAGCAAGTATGGGATATTCAGAGGTCTCAGCTGCTAAACTCAGTCTTCACTGAGCATGTGCAAAATATGATCTTTAAAAAGGTTTACAACTTGGCCAAATTTGGGCTGATTTTTGCCCAAAGGTACATCCCTGACAAAAGGTACATCCCTGACAAAAACAAAAAAAACCCCACTTTTCCTCCTTCAGCCCCACATTTTAATTGCTTTAAAAGTAGGAGGGGTCTAGAGCTGTTTTTTTTCTTTAAAAAGATGTTCATTTGTTTTTTATTTTTGTTTTTTAATACTGTTAAAAGTTGTTTTTTCTCTAGCCTTGTTCTTGGAAATGGCTGAATCATTTTGGCTGAAATTCTCCCAAAAACTTCAACCTGAGGCAGATACCCTGTCATGTAAAATTTCAGTTCAAATGGTTAAAGTCTAGCAAAGATCTAAGCAATTGAAAACAGGATCTTATAATGGAAGTGTCAGGCAACCTTAACTGGCATCACTGTGCACACCTACAATACAACAAAGATCTGCAATGTTTTACTGTAAGTCTTTCTATGATTACATGCAAATAAGTAGAACAAACCAAAGTAAAATAGCATAATAGTCACAGGGCAACTGCATTTTAATATCACTATTTTCATAAGCATTATTATGTTTTGTTTTATGTTTTATTTTAATTTTAGGAGCTACAAAAATTGTTCCAGTTGAGGCTGCTCCCCCAGAAACTGAATCAGCAACAAATCCTGAGACAGCAGTACCAGACACAGCTCAACGAAGAGGGTATCAAGAATATGCCATTCAACAAACTCCATATGAGCAGCCAATGAAATCAAGCAGGTAATTTTAAAGTACTTGGGTTCATGTTAAACTTGGGAGTGAAATGTTTCCTTATCCAGCATCATGGAAATGGAAATTCCTCCATTTGTTTCCCTTATTTCAGCAGGCAGAAACAGATTATACATCAGGTGAGTCAGAGTAGCTAGACCATTAGAGTCTGTCAAATATTAAGAGGTACAACAGTATAAAAAGATAAAAATAGGTAAACAATCATCATAACCTAAAATAGCACCTTTGTCTATTGGAATTTACCCCTTTCTTTCATTATCCTTAAATGGTTTAATATCTTATCCTTCAGCAAGTTTGTGAGGCAGATGTTAGCTTTCTCTCAAGAGAACCAATCTTGTCATTATAAATTGAATAGCTACACGTTTCAATGAAGTTAACTATTACTGCTACCAAAACTGAGTCTCCCGAATGTCATATTTCCACAAGTGCTGAGACTGTAAAATTTAACTGAGTTTCTGCAAATATGTTTACAGCATTTTTCCCCCTTAATTTGTCTAATAGTAATAGTTCAGCACAATAAGGTTGGAAAAGTAAACTTTAGAATGGGTTAGTCCTGAATTTAAAAAAAAAAATAGATACAGGGGTTTAAAAAAAAATTAGATGTGCAACGTATGACAGTTAGTTTGTCTGAGTCGTGTGTGTGTGTGTGTGTGTGTGTGTGTGTGGGGAGAGCAGGTGGAGTGTGAGAGGCATATCCACTAATTAAAAAATTAGCGTCTCCCCCATCCATAAAATGAAGATTTTTATATGCCCTTAGTCCATAATACACAGCAAGGCTGCTTTGGCATATTTTGCAACTATATATCAGAATTCTAAAGATAACTATATTCTGGTTGTTTGGCTTCTTTCTAGGTTAGGTCCTACTCAGCTAAAAATTTTTACATGTGAATACTGCAACAAGGTGTTCAAATTTAAACACTCTCTTCAGGCTCATTTGAGGATTCACACAAACGAAAAGCCTTACAAATGTTCATACTGCAGCTATGCCAGTGCTATAAAAGCCAACCTCAATGTCCACATGCGGAAACACACAGGAGAGAAGTTTAGTTGTGATTACTGTGCATTCACCTGTCTCAGCAAAGGCCATCTCAAAGTCCATATTGAGAGAGTCCACAAGAAAATTAAGCAGCATTGCCGCTTCTGCAAAAAGAAGTACTCAGATGTCAAAAATCTAATTAAACATATCAAGGAAACACATGACTTGCAAGACAAAAAAGTGAAAGATGTATTTGATGAGCTCCGCTTGATGACCCGAGAAGGCAAGAGACAACTGCTCTATGACTGCCATATTTGCGAACGTAAATTCAAAAATGAACTGGATCGAGACCGACACATGCTAGTCCACGGTGATGAAAGGCCCTTTGCTTGTGAACTTTGCGGCCATGGAGCCACAAAGTATCAAGCACTCGAACTTCATGTCCGAAAACATCCATTTGTGTATGTTTGTTCTGTGTGTTCGAAGAAATTTGTCAGTTCTGTAAGGCTTCGTGCACATATCAAAGAACTGCATGGACATTTACAAGAAACTTCTGTTTTTAACAGTTCTATCAATCAAAGTTTCTGCCTTCTGGAACCAGGAGGTGATATCCAACAGGAAGCACTTGGAGAACAGTTATCACAGAGTGCAGATGAGTTCACTCCCCTAAGCGCTAATGCTCTTAGCGTACCAAAGCAATCTACTTGTAAAGGTGAATCAAATACCATAGATGGAAGCCATAATGATCCGCCTGGTAGTCTTCTGAAGATTGAGACTGCCCCTTCTTTAGAATTTGAAAACTTCCCGGTGGAGAATGTACCAGAAACACCACATCAACCATCAACAGACCTAGCAGCACCAGACCCTCAATCAGACCTGGCTTCAGATTGTTTCTTACTGAAAAATGATACCTGTGCTTCCAATGAGCTAAAGGCTTCTCATGAAAATGTGCAGAAAGTCAGTCATGATAGTTCAGTGAATATGCAGGGTGAGGAAATTCCGCTGTTGTCTGGAGGCAAAAGCTCTAATATAAGTCAGAAAAATATAGACATTGAGAACCTTTCAGCTTCCAAAGAGAAAGTTCAACCCTTTTGTCTTAATGAATTAGAAACTAGCAAGTCACCAAATCAAAACACAGATGAGTCCACAAACCCTGCTACAGCATCAGATTCCAATACAGTCATCAGTCCACAGCTGGACTCTCATAATATGGCTTCTGATAATCGAAGTGGAGCTGTTGCCTTTATGCAGATATTGGACAGTTTACAAAAGAGACAAATGAACACAGACTTGTGTGAGAAGATCAGGAAGGTGTATGGAGACTTGGAATGTGAATACTGTGGTAAGGAGCAGTGGAATACTGTGAGTTAGTTCAAATAAGTCACATAGCCCTACTTTTTTTCATTGCATTCTGGTTTATACTTTGGTGCATTTGTCCATCTCTTCATTTGTAGCAACAGTAATTTCTGACTTAAGTACAAAGGTTCTGGGCTGGGTTCTGGTCCTCTGAAAATATTTTGTGCTGCATAAAGAGTGCAAAATGAACTTAAATCTGCCAAGGAAACCTTGGAAAATGGAGAAGGCATGGCAAAGTGAGGTTCTGATATGCCTGATTCTCTGCTGGGGTAACATCCGTCTGGGATGGTATGCTTGCAATGTAAGTTAAAGCTGCTGTTTTCTCTTCCTTTCCCGTGCCCCTTGCTGCTTTAACTTTTGCCGGGGCCAGGCAGAGCAGAACCAAGGAGTTGCAATCAGCTCACCATCAGCCCATGCTCTCCATAGTGCTCAAGCTCTGTATGGACCATAGTGGAGAATTCAGCCTTTCATGTTTCTGTAGTATGTAGAGATGTGTGTATATATACACCAGACGTGTCTGATGACCTCTTCTGATAGCAAATAATGTAATGTTAAATTACTGATGTGGTTTCCCTTTGTCATAACTTTCTCAAACAAATTCCTTTGGGGTGGAAATTTTCAATACTTAGTTTGAGACCAAAGTTGTTGTTGTTTTGGTGGAAGTTACAAAAGTGGGGAGTAGCATACACTTGTCACCGATGTTCTGACGGAAAGTTTTGTGCTTGCATAATTCAAAAATGGAGAAAGTAAGAAACTCTGAACTTGTCTTGTTATAGTGTTCATCGCTGAGAAGGGAAAGGAATTCAAGTTTGAAGACATTCAGTAATTAAATGTAGAGTTATTCTTTAAAGTCAGCATATTTGTACAGGCACGTTCAAAGATTTTCTAATCACTTTTTTTCCTGGAGTCCTTATTTTAGAACAGTTTGGAACAGAGGGGCAAGTGTCAACAAGGCCTCCTGACTTATGATTGGTTCAGCTAAACCATATTTACTACGAATTCCTGCATTTTCATGTTTTAAATAGGGGCACAATTTTTAAAGAACTTCCTCATTAGAAATACATTTGTTATGATATCCTCCATGAAGGGGTCCCTTGTTAAGATCTCTTTCTTTAGTACATGTCAATTAAGGAGGTGCCACGATTGCTGTTTCTAAATATATTTGCATCAGTGAGGTGTTTTAAGATAATTTTAACAGCTAACCTTTCATTAAACACAGAAGGAAAGGATTCAGATGTTGTGGTTTGAATTGAAATTAAATATGTATTTGAATGATTTATAATATCAATTTAAAAAAATTCTTCAGAAAAAAAACTTGTTTTCATGTTTGATTGTTTAATCTTATTTTTAGGCAAGTTGTTTTGGTACCAGGTGCATTATGACATGCATGTTCGTACTCACACTCGAGAGCATTTGTATTACTGTTCCCAGTGCAATTATTCCTCCATCACCAAAAACTGCCTTAAGCGTCATGTCATTCAGAAGCACAGTAACATTTTGCTGAAATGTCCCACCGAAGACTGTGACTACTCCACTCCAGATAAATACAAGCTCCAGGCACATCTTAAAGTTCACACCGAGTTGGTAAGTACAAATGAAATAGTATTTTTTTTAATCTAAGTTCTATGTCATCACCATAATTTTCAAAATCAAGTGACAATATTACATGATGTGGATAGTTTATTTCAAGTGCAATTGGCTATAATAATAATACGATACCTGTATCTGGACCCACATTTGTAAAATATTATTTATGCTTGAGAAATGATATATGTATTAAATAAATACTGATATAATTCAGGGTAATGCCATTGAGACTGGTTTGGCAGTCAGCAGTCAGTCTTCTGGAATATGCTACCTCCAAGTTTGGGTTTGTTCAGTTGTGGTCATGGAGTTTCTTTTTGAAATTTTTAGTAACTTTAGAAAACTTTTTAAAATGTTAGTTTCTTGTTCCCTTTGAAGATTCAGTGTAGATACCCACTCTTGGATTCCACAGGTACCCAGGTTGTTGAGATGGAACCTTCTAGTAAGCCGTAGTTGTTAGGGCAGAATGCAACTCCCTTGTGGTGCCCAACATCAGACATGAAACTGTAAAAGGGATCGTAACCCTAATGGTCCCATAGTGTATTTTTATTGTCATTAGCATTTAGAAAGACACCATACAATTGTGAAGTTTCCAGGATCTATATCTTATTTATTTACATAGATGTGCCGTAAGTGATAAGAGCTATGTCCAATTCAGTGCAGGCTTGTCAGCCCTATTCTTTGGCTTCATTGGGTATGAATATGCCATTGAGCATGGTGGATCCCATGAGAAGTTCCCATATTTGTGAGAAGTGGGTGTTGAAGCTTAGAGTTCTCTTGCTTGCAAAGGCATTTCAGGCACCTGCTTCATTAGGACCTGGCGTTTCAGAGCCTGGAATGTCATTTGTGTGAAGGTTGAAGTCTGGCTCCAAAGTCTTCAGATTCCAAGAATTGAGTTTGACACAGACTACTTCCTCCTCTGCATCAAAGAAGAAGGAAGCGAAGATGTGACTGTTCCCCTCACCTTCACCTATAGCCCCATAAGAAATTAGCGATGAAGCTTGCATGAGGTGTAGATTGGTATAGGAGGGAATTTCATTGTCAAGGGAATTGACACTTAGAGATTCTTTCTTGTCAGGGGATACTTTTATATTGTCTGATTCCCTTTTGGTTACCTTATCACCTTCCTCAGAGTTGGTTGGGTTTACAGCACCAGTGCTGCTGAGTAGCCAGAGAGCTTAATCTAGCATTGTCTTCTCTCCAGTTTTATCTTTTTTAGACTGTAGTCAGGATCCATTCCTGATCATGTCTCCATTTGATATCAGACAGTTAGAAGTTACTTTGGTTCTGAGGCTTAAAGCCTGAGAGCTTTGCCATGTTGCCAATGGGATGGAATTGTAGGCCCATTCCAGGGAGTCCTTAGGCCTTCAAATCTCCTATACAGTATACTTTTTGCTTGCAGCTTCTTTTTAAAAGGCTGAGGCATTCAGAAAGTGCCTTTGTCCTGCAGGTCATGTGGTTATTCCTCCTTTGGCTTCATATTCTTCCTGATGTTCTATGATGGGTCTCTTATATGGAGTATAGTCTTGCTGGCCTGTGTAACTAACACATAATTGAATTTGCTGTTTCAATGAAAAATTCCCCAGAGGGATCATGAGTAGTTTTTTCCCCCTCCCCAACTGAATCAGTCTGTTAACATCCTTCTGTTTCTGGGAGACTTGAATCTCCGGTACTTCACATCTGTCCTAGGGAAAATAAAAAGATAAGGATTAAGTTGAAGAGGATTCTTTGAATCAGTTGGCTGGCCCTGCTTCTTCCTCCTCTGATGAGGCTATGGGTGCTTCATATCCTTTTCCTGAAGGATTTCAGAAGCTTTAAACTTGACCACCAGGATGGAAGAAGCTCCAAGTACAGAGTTATTCAAAAGTACGTGAGACGTCCCTTTACTTACTTGGTATTTTAGAGTAGCAGAGGAAGGGCAGCTAGCTTTTTCTGTGAATCTTCTGAAGCTGATTAGATATGTTTTGGGAACAGAGGCAGAGGTCAGCAAGAAGTATCTTATCTGTCTAACCTCTGTTCTTATATGACACCCATATAAGATGGTTCTTCAAGTGTTGGTCCCTCGGTGTATTCCCCTAATGGTGTGCATGCACTCTGCTACTGAGATTAGAAGATTTTAACAGGCAGCTGTTAGGGGGCTTATTCCTTCACCCACTTATTTTCCTGGTCCTTCTCACATGAGAGCAACAATACCCGAAGTCCAAAGGTGCAAACAATTCGATGTTTATTGGGTCAACTTCCAGCAAGCATGATTCCAGTTTCCTTCCTTAGTGTCCCCCTTCCCAGCTCTGACACCACAGAGCCTTACACCTGTGTCCCTGTTCCCATTCCTGCCCTTAGCAAAACATGATTCCAATTTCTCCAACCCCATTTCCCCACCCACCCACTTCCTGATTGACTGCAGACTATATAGTAAAACTTGAATTCTGCTTAGCTATACCTTAACCAATCATTTTCCTGAAATTTAACTAACCAATCCTAACATATTGTAACATGATTATGTAATCAATTATTTCCCACCACCTTAATTAGTTTACACCCAGCAAAATTAATTATACAGCAGACAGAAACAATCACAGAACCAGACAGAGATTATACAGACAAACAATGGGGAAATGGGGACTACAGTGATAGAACAAACTCAGAAATGAGGATTTCACATCCCAGCTATTGATAAGTGAGTTCTTGCCAGACAGGATGCTATCAAACTAAGTTTCCTTTTACATCTTCTAGGCACTTCCCTTTCTCTGGAGGCGATAGGCATTATCAGGACAGGATTGTATTCCTAACAGCCCAATAGCACCTTATTTCCATGTGACTAGTTTGGGATGTGAGGCTGTGACCGTTCGCTTCCCAGCTTATGGCTGCCTCTGCTGCTTAGCCAAAGGCCTTAGCCTAAGCACAGGGCCTCAGACTGTCACAGTAAGAGAAGGCCCTTACACCGGCAGACAGTGATTTTGATTCTTTCTTGTATACTTATATAACTAGCCAAGTGATAAGAATACACCTAAATTCTTAGAGTATAGGCCTTTCCAGACAGGCCTGAATATCTATATCCTAACAGCAGCATCCATTGGTCCATGCCTGGGCCCTTTTCCTCTTTGTGCTCCAAATCGAAGGTATAAGGGACAGGATGGATTGGCTTCCTCTCCAGTTCCTTTCTACCATCCTTAGTTTGTGACAGAACTTCTTCAATGACTGCAGTGATATCTCACTCGGCAGGCCTCAGTCGATGTGGTGGATATGGCCTTCTGCTCGATGGTGACAGCTATAGTCATATGGAGGGCTTTGTGGCTCCTATCCTCTGGGTTCCCTGGGAAGGTACAAGTTACAGTTGAAGATTAATCCTGTGAGGGAGACAACCTGTTCTGTGAAAAGACACATAACTCATTAGATTCACTGAAAAACTCAAGGGCAACCCTTGGTCCACTGGGAGTCTCCACTTCAGCACCAAAAAGTAAGTACCACAGGCCTCAGCCCTATAGATGGAGACCAACACCTCAAACATTTTAACCAAAGGGGATATGAACCACCAAGAAAACAGCCTAGTGTACAATGTAGCAAACCTAACATTCCCCTGCTTCCTCCTTCCAGCCCTCACCTCCACATAAGAAACTTCTGACACGACCTTTGAGGGCTGCCAAGTTGTAATCTATCCAGATGTGCCTGTGAATTAAACTTCATAACTCTGCTAGACATCAAAACCAAGCTCTGAACAGAGAGACTGGTTTTATGGCTCATTACAACAATTTTAAAACACCCTGCTGCTGCTAACCCTCCTTTGTCCTACGACTGTAAAGGTGTTAATTGCCCATTTCATTTTAAGTGGTCCCCTACAACATGTGTTAATTCCTTGTACTTAACAATCAGTCCTGCCTTGTAGTTAGCTGTGACACACTGGTTACTTTCTACAGACTGGAGGAAGAACTCTGTGAAGCTCGAAAGCTTGTCCCTTCCAGTCCACCAACAGAAGTTAGTCTAATAAAATATATTACCTCATCCACCTTGTCTCTCTAAATACAAAAAAGTCCATTTTAGCTCCCACAGAGTTTATTGGGACAACATGCATTTTTTTCCTCAGGACAGGTTCCAATCCATAAAGGAATTTGTCACTTAGCTCCAACTGAGCCCACAGATATCAGTCCATTCATGTCTCATCCTTCTAGGTTACATCTCTTCCTGTAGATATGTGACATCCTTTGTGAGACTTCACCTTCATTGCCTGCAGGCTTGGCTTCAGGTGGTTTACTTGCTGAGCAGACAGTGTGGACAAACTAGTCTTGCTTCCCCACAGAGTTTGAGCTTCTCTGACTTGGTGGGGGAGCAAGTGTGTGTGTGTGTGTGTGTGTGTGTGTGTGTGGTCCCCTTCATTCCCCACCCCACCCCAGAAGACCTTAATCATGGATGCCTGCTTATTAGGATTCAGAGTAACAGCCGTGTCAGTCTGTATTCGCAAAAAGAAAAGGAGTACATGTGGCACCTTAGAGACTAACCAATTTATTTGAGCATAAGCTTTCGTGAGCTACAGCTCACTTCATCGGATGCATACTGTGGAAAGTGTAGAAGATCTTTTTATACACACAAAGCATGAAAAAATACCTCCCCCCACCCACTCTTCTGCTGGTAATAGGTTATCTAAAGTGATCACTCTCCTTACAATGTGTATGGTAACCAAGGTGGGCCATTTCCAGCACAAATCCAGCATTTAACAAGAACGTCTGAGGAGGGGGGGTAGGAAAAAACAAGGGGAAATAGGTTACCTTGCATAATGACTTAGCCACTCCCAGTCTCTATTCAAGCCTAAGTTAATTGTATCCAATTTGCAAATGAATTCCAATTAGCAGTCTCTCGCTGGAGTCTGGATTTGAAGTTTTTTTGTTGTAATATCGCAACTTTCATGTCTGTAATCGCGTGACCAGAGAGATTGAAGTGTTCTCCGAGTGGTTTATGAATGTTATAATTCTTGACATCTGATTTGTGTCCATTTATTCTTTTACATAGAGACTGTCCAGTTTGACCAATGTACATGGCAGAGGGGCATTGCTGGCACATGATGACATATATCACATTGGTGGATGTGCAGGTGAACGAGCCTCTGATAGTGTGGCTGATGTTATTAGCCCTGTGATGGTGTCCCCTGAATAGATATGTGGGCACAGTTGCAACAAAGCTCGTTGCCAAGGATAGGTTCCTGGGTTAGTGGTTCTGTTGTGTGGTATATGGTTGCTGGTGAGTATTTGCTTCAGGTTGGGGGGCTGTCTGTAGGCAAGGACTGGCCTGTCTCCCAAGATTTGTGAGAGTGTTGGGTCATCCTTCAGGATAGGTTGTAGATCCTTAATAATGCATTGGAGGGGTTTTAGTTGGGGGCTGAAGGTGATGGCTAGTGGCGTTCTTTTATTTTCTTTGTTGGGCCTGTCCTGTAGTAGGTGACTTCTCGGAACTCTTCTGGCTCTATCAATCTGTTTCTTCACTTCAGCAGGTGGGTATTGTAGTTGTAAGAACGCTTGATAGAGATCTTGTAGGTGTTTCTCTCTGAGGGGTTGGAGCAAATGCGGTTGTATCATAGAGCTTGGCTGTAGACAATGGATCGTGTGGTGTGGTCTGGATGAAAGCTGGAGGCATGTAGGTAAGTATAGCGGTCAGTAGGTTTCCGGGATAGGGTGGTGTTTATGTGACCATCGTTTATTAGCACCGTAGTGTCCAGGAAGCGGATGTCTTGTGTGGACTGGTCCAGGCTGAGGTTGATGGTGGGATGGAAATTGTTGAAATCCTGGTGGAATTCCTCAAGGGCTTCTTTTCCATGGGTCCAGATGATGATGATGTCATCAATGTAGCACAAGTAGAGTAGGGACATTAGGGGACGAGAGCTGAGGAAGCATTGTTCTAAGTCAGTCATAAAGATGTTGGCATACTGTGGGGCCATGCGGGTACCCATAGCAGTGCCGCTGATTTGAAGGTATACATTGAAGATTGAAGGTCTGGAGCAACAGATAACGACCCTGCGTTGCATACGAGAATCTGAGGATTTTCTGGACAAAAGTCAGGATATGCTTCTACGGGCGCAAAGCTCTAAAGATTTAGGGCAGGTTGCACAGCGGAGCCAAGAGGCCAGTGAAGAAGCTTGGCAACATGTGACCTCCAGAAGAGGAAGGGGGAATGTCCGGGTTCCAGCAACGCAGACACAGGTAACTAACCGCTTTCATGTTCTCTCCACAGGTACCATTGCAGAGAGTGGACCAGATGATATGTCTGGGGGGAGAAAGCAGAAGGAGACTCCGCTGGTTGGAAGGCATGAGATGCGATGTCCTGAGGTTGGGGGTTCCACAACCACCACTCCCAAGAGAAGGAGGCGGGTGACGGTGGTCGGGGACTCTCTCCTCCGGGGGACTGAGTCATCTATCTGCCGCCCTGACCGGGAAAACCGAGAAGTCTGCTGCTTGCCAGGGGCTAAGATTCGCGATGTGACGGAGAGACTGCCGAGACTCATCAAGCCCTCGTATCGCTACCCCTTCCTGCTTCTCCACGTGGGCACCAATGATACAGCCAAGAATGACCTTGAGCGGATCACTGCGGACTACGTGGCCCTGGGAAGAAGGATAAAGGAGTTGGAGGCGCAAGTGGTGGTCTCGTCCATCCTCCCCGTTGAAGGAAAAGGCCTGGGTAGGGACCGTCGAATCGTGGAAGTCAATGAATGGCTACGCAGGTGGTGTCGGAGAGAAGGCTTTGGAATTTTTGACCATGGGATGGTGTTCCATGAAGGAGAAGTGCTGGGCAGAGACGGGCTCCACCTTACGAAGAGAAGGAAGAGCATCTTTGCGAGCAGGCTGGCTAACCTAGTGAGGAGGGCTTTAAACTAGGTTCACCGGGGGAAGGAGACCAAAGCCCTGAGGTAAGTGGCAAAATGGGATACCGGGAGGAAACGCAGGCAGGAACGTCTGTGAGGGGAGGGCTCCTGCCTCATACTGAGAATGAGGGGCGATCAGCAGGTTATCTCAAGTGCTTATATATGAATGCACAAAGCCTTGGAAACAAGCAGGGAGAACTGGAGGTCCTGGTGATGTCAAGGAATTCTGACGTGATTGGAATAACAGAGACTTGGTGGGATAACTCACATGACTGGAGTACTGTCATGGATGGTTATAAACTGTTCAGGCAGGGCAGAAAAAGTGGGGGAGTAGCACTGTATGTAAGGGAGCAGTATGAATGCTCAGAGCTCCGGTACGAAACTGCAGAAAAACCTGAGTGTCTCTGGATTAAGTTTAGAAGTGTGAGCAACAAGAGTGATGTAGTGGTGGGAGTCTGCTATAGACCACCGGACCAGGGGGATGAGGTGGATGAGGCTTTCTTCCGGCAACTCGCAGAAGCTACTAGATCGCACACCCTGGTTCTCATGGGTGACTTTAATTTTCCTGATATCTTCTGGGAGAGCAATACAGCAGTGCATAGACAATCCAGGAAGTTTTTGGAAAGCGTAGGGGACAATTTCCTGGTTCAAGTGCTAGAGGAGCCAACTGGGGGGGAGCTTTTCTTGACCTGCTGCTCACAAAACGGGAAGAATTAGTGGGGGAAGCAAAAGTGGATGGGAATCTGGGGGGCAGTGACCATGAGTTGGTCGAGTTCAGGATCCTGACGCAAGGAAGAAAGGTTCGCACCAGGATACAGACCCTGGACTTCAGGAAAGCAGACTTCGACTCCCTCAGGGAACGGATGGGTAGGATCCCCTGGGGGACTAACATGAAAGGGAAAGGAGTCCAGGAGAGCTGGCTGTATTTCAAGGAATCCCTGTTGAGGTTACAGGGACAAACCATCCCGATGAGTCGAAAGAATAGTAAATATGGCAGGCGACCAGCTTGGCTTAACGGTGAAATCCTAGCAGATCTTAAACATAAAAAAGAAGCTTACAAGAAGTGGAAGGTTGGACATATGACCAGGGAAGAGTATAAAAATATTGCTCGGGCATGTAGGAATGAAATCAGGAGGGCCAAATCGCACCTGGAGCTGCAGCTAGCAAGAGATGTCAAGAGTAACAAGAAGGGTTTCTTCAGGTATGTTGGCAACAAGAAGAAAGCCAAGGAAAGTGTGGGCCCCTTACTGAATGAGGGAGGCAACCTAGTGACAGAGGATGTGGAAAAAGCTAATGTACTCAATGCTTTTTTTGCCTCTGTCTTCACTAACAAGGTCAGCTCCCAGACTGCTGCACTGGGCATCACAACATGGGGAGTAGATGGCCAGCCCTCAGTGGAGAAAGAGGTGGTTAGGGACTATTTAGAAAAGCTGGACGTGCACAAGTCCATGGGGCCGGACGAGCTGCATCCGAGAGTGCTAAAGGAATTGGCGGATGTGATTGCAGAGCCATTGGCCATTATCTTTGAAAACTCATGGCGAACGGGGGAAGTCCCAGATGACTGGAAAAAGGCTAATGTAGTGCCAATCTTTAAAAAAGGGAAGAAGGAGGATCCTGGGAACTACAGGCCAGTCAGCCTCACCTCAGTTCCCGGAAAAATCATGGAGCAGGTCCTCAAGGAATCAATCCTGAAGCACTTACACGAGAGGAAAGTGATCAGGAACAGTCAGCATGGATTCACCAAGGGTAGGTCATGCCTGACTAATCTAATCGCCTTCTATGATGAGATTACTGATTCTGTGGATGAAGGGAAGGCAGTGGATGTATTGTTTCTTGACTTTAGCAAAGCTTTTGACACGGTCTCCCACAGTATTCTTGTCAGCAAGTTAAAGAAGTATGGGCTGGATGAATGCACTATAAGGTGGGTAGAAAGTTGGCTAGATTGTCTGGCTCAACGGGTAGTGATCAATGGCTCCATGTCTAGTTGGCAGCCGGTGTCAAGTGGAGTGCCCCAGGGGTCGGTCCTGGGGCCGGTTTTGTTCAATATCTTCATAAATGATCTGGAGGATGGTGTGGATTGCACTCTCAGCAAATTTGCGGATGATACTAAACTGGGAGGAGTGGTAGATACGCTGGAGGGCAGGGATAGGATACAGAGGGACCTAGACAAATTGGAGGATTGGGCCAAAAGAAACCTGATGAGGTTCAATAAGGATAAGTGCAGGGTCCTGCACTTAGGACGGAAGAACCCAATGCACCGCTACAGACTAGGGACCGAATGGCTAGGCAGCAGTTCTGCGGAAAAGGATCTAGGGGTTACAGTGGACGAGAAGCTGGATATGAGTCAGCAGTGTGCCCTTGTTGCCAAGAAGGCCAATGGCATTTTGGGATGTATAAGTAGGGGCATAGTGAGCAGATCGAGGGACGTGATCGTTCCCCTCTATTCGACATTGGTGAGGCCTCATCTGGAGTACTGTGTCCAGTTTTGGGCCCCACACTACAAGAAGGATGTGGATAAATTGGAGAGAGTCCAGCGAAGGGCAACAAAAATGATTAGGGGTCTGGAACACATGACTTATGAGGAGAGGCTGAGGGAACTGGGACTGTTTAGTCTACGGAAGAGAAGAATGAGGGGGGATTTGATAGCTGCTTTCAACTACCTGAGAGGTGGTTCCAGAGAGGATGGTTCTAGACTATTCTCAGTGGTAGAAGAGGACAGGACAAGGAGTAATGGTCTCAAGTTGCAGTGGGGGAGGTTTAGGTTGGACATTAGGAAAAACTTTTTCACTAGGAGGGTGGTGAAACACTGGAATGCGTTACCTAGGGAGGCGGTAGAATCTCCTTCCTTGGAAGTTTTTAAGGTCAGGCTTGACAAAGCCCTGGCTGGGATGATTTGATTGGGGATTGGTCCTGCTTTGAGCAGGGGGTTGGACTAGATGACCTCCTGAGGTGCCTTCCAATCCTGATATTCTATGATTCTATGATTGTCCCCAAATGTGAAATAGTTATGGGTGAGGACAAAGTCACAAACTTCAGCCACCAGGTTTGCTGTGACATTATTGGGGATACTGTTCCTAACGGCTTGTAGTCCATCTTTGTGTGGAAGAACACTTCAACCTCCTTGGTCACTCAATTTCAAACCTAAAAGTGGCAATACTTCAACAAAAAAACTTCATAAACAGACTCAAATGAGAGACTGCTGAATTGGAATTAATTTGCAAACTGGATACAATTAACTTAAGCTTGAATATAGACTGGGAGTGGATGTCTCATTACACAACGTAAAACTATTTCCCCATGTTTATTTCCCCCCCCCCCACTGTTCCTCACATGTTCTTGTCAACTGCTGGAAATGGCCCACCTTGATTATCACTACAAAAGGTTTCCTCCCCCCACCCCTTCTGCTCTCCTGTATGTAATAGCTCACCTTACCTGATCACTCTTGTTACAGTATGTATGGTAACACCCATTGTTTCATGTTCTCTGTGTATATAAAATCTCCCCACTGTATTTTCCACTGCATGCATCCGATGAAGTGAGCTGTAGCTCACAAAAGCTTATGCTCAAATAAATGTGTTAGTCTCTAAGGTGCCACAAGTACTCCTTTTCTTTTTAAAGAAATCTCAGATTTCCATCTAAATCAAACAATTCACTTACCTGTGTTCTTCCCAAAACTACACCAGTGAGAATAGGAGACTTCATTCTCTAGATCAGTGGTTCTCAAAGCCAGTCCACTGCTTGTTCAGGGAAAGCCCCTGGCGGGCCAGAGCAGTTTGGTTACCTGCCGCATCCGCAGGTTCGGCCGATCGTGGCTCCCACTGGCCACGGTTCACTGCTCCAGGTCAATAGGGGCTGCGAGAAGGGCGGCCAGCACATCCCTTGGCCTGCACCGCTTCCCGCAGCCCCCATTGGCCTGGAGCAGCGAACTACGGCCAGTGGGTGCCGCGATCTGCCGAACCTGCGGATGCTGCAGGTAAACCAACTGCTCTGGCCCGCCAGGGGCTTTCCCTGAACAAGCGGCGGACCAGCTTTGAGAACCACTGCTCTAGATGTCCCTCAGGCTTTGGCATTCTACCTACAAAGAACAAAATCTTTTAGGAAATTGCCTAGACTGTTTATATCCTTTGCTGAATGGATGAGAGGGGAAGCAGTCTCTTCCCAGGGACCTTCAAAGTGGATTCCAGGCTTCATTCTGCTGTGTTATGAGTTAACAGACAACCATCCGCCAAGGCCTTTTCGATAGCCTCCCTTCAAGATGTTCTGTTACTGACATCTGTAAAGCAGCAAAATGGGGTTCTATCCATACCTTCACATGACATTACACCCTGGTGCAAGCTTCTGCAGTTGATACATCTTTCACCACATCAGTCCTCCAGGTATTGATACCATAGAGGTCTGTGCACCCTCCTCTCAATTAATACTGCTTCACAGTCACCCACAGAGGAATACAATAGGGACCATCATGTGAAGAAGGAGAAGTTACTTACCTTGTACAGTAGCTGGAGTTCTTCGAGATGTGTGGTTCCTACCCACCTACCTGTATTCCATGACCCGCCCTCTTCCCCTCTGCTTCAGAGCCTTGCATATGGTACACAGTAGAGAAGGAACTGGAGAGGTGGTCAGTCTGCACCGCCCCTTATATCTTCGGTTCAGAGTGTGAGGAGAGGAAGGGCTCAGGCACAAACCAACAGACACTGCTAGCAAAAGTCTTCTGGTCCCAAGCACGTGGAGTGCACATGCTCCCACAGTGGAATACAGATAGGGACCACACATCTTGAAGAACTCTAGTTACTATATAAAGTAAGCAACTTCTCTTGTTCATTCCCTTGTGGTGGCACCTGCTGCATCTAACCAGGCTGCCATTATCTACCAGGTAACGTCTCAAGGCTTCAAATGTATTTCTTTTACTTGCCTGGTAACTGATTTTTTTTGTAGTTCCTGCAGCTAAGGAGAGATCAGAGAGGAAAAGGATGTTGGGATAAGGAGTCTAGAAGGATGACCTGCTTGTTGGTAAAAAGTGATTTCTTCTCCTGAAGTGGAGGGTTGGTACTAGAAAAATACCTTTCATCAGGGCTAAAGCAGCTTCTGTGGCATGTGAGAGAGAGGTTTCCATGTATGAGACCTACAAGGCTGCTACCTTCAGTTAACTTCAGACATTTGTACATTAGTCTCTTGATTTGACAGCTTCAGGAGAGGCCCACTTCAGAACAGTCGTGCCCTCCTCAGATCCACCTTGTTAGATGGTGGTTGTTGCTAGCAACAAGTGTGAAGGTTTATATTGACAGTTCTTGAAAGTTCCAGTGATATCTGCCTCCTCGAGGATTCAGATTTGACACCAATTGTGCGTGTGCACCCAAGTAGTGTAGATCAGTACTGGCGATCTTTTTCAAGTGCCAGCGTTAGCAGAAAGCAAGTTTGCTTTGTTCATGCCAGTTTGCCAAGATTCATACTTTTACCTGAATTCTTTACTATATACTGAACAATATTTTCTACATAAGGTTGTTCATATTTATATCCCAAGCATGAGTTCAAAGTGTATTTCACTATCATGAGCTAGGGTTTTAAATTACATAAGAAATATTTGATGAGCGTCTAAGGAATATAGGATTTTTCTTATTGACAAGGTGCAGAATTTGTAATAAGACCATTACTAGTACTCACGTGACATATGCATCTTTATATCTAATTGGTTTAATACAGTATTTTACAAATATCAGTATTTATTTTACAAGGGTAAAAATACCAGTTCTTGTTAATTCCTTGAGATGAATATGTTTAGTAAAACTTGTTCTGAATAAAGCACAATTTCTAATTGCATTGAACATCTGCAGGCATCGCTGCCTAAGGGGAACACTCACTCTCACATACCTTTAAAAACAAGTAAATATCCAGTTAATGGATCCTTCCAGAAAGTGAGGGGGACACAATTAATAGCCAGATGTGAAAATTTTGGTTACAGTAACTTGCCTAGCATTATATGGGAAATCTGTGACAGAGGCAGACATAGAATTCTTCTGTCAACCTAGTGCTGTCGACACTGGGGTTAGGTCAGTTTAACTAGGTCATTCAGGGGTGTGTATTTTTCACACCCCTAAGCAATGTAGCTGGGTCAACCTATTTTTTTAGTGTAGACCTGGTCTAAGTCTCAGGAACTGTTGTAATTTTGAAATTGAAGTAGCTGGCTGGATTGTGCTGCCAATCTAGAACAAAGGATGAGCTATCTCTCAGAACACGTCGCCTTTTTGTGTCCTTCAGAAAATCTTCAAAGGCATTTAAAAGGCAGGTATACTGATAAGGCATAGGATAAATTACTTCTATTTTTACAAAAGGGGGAAAAAATCAGATGTTGTGAATATGGTAGGGGCTTTATTACAGCCTCCATCCAAGTCCTTTTAACAGCTTTGTCATCATCCATGACAAGGGCACTCAGAAGAGCAAGAGCTGTGATGGGGACCCTCTTTGGGACTCTGCATTTGTGACCCGGGTAAGCTCTGAAATGCTTGATTTTGTAACAGAGGAATTCTTAAGGGCTGGCTCTGAGAGTGATGGGGTTACTCTGAAGGACTAGTGCTGTAACAAGCTCTCAGAAGGAGAGTGACAGGAATATTCTTAGACTCAGAACTAGATGATGCAACCCTGTGAAACTCTGTGGACGAACGACTCTGAAAGGTTCAGCTTCAGCTGGATGCACTCCATAGGATTATGGAGGTTGACAAGCCGTACTTTGAAGGCACTGTGTTCTGAGAAGTGCAATCTCTGTGTGAGACTACAAAGAACACGGTTTTTGAAGAGCATATATTATAGAACTTAGTAAAGATGACTTTCTAACTGTCCAAGGAAATAGATTTTGACTACATCTTTTTTGAAAGGCTTTGATGTTAAAATCAGTCATCCTGAAAAATAATCTTGTTGGTACTGAAGCTCTGCATGTATTTACTGGTCATTTGAAAATAAGATTCTCTGTCAGATATATAGGTGTGTATTTGTAAATTTGTGAAAAGTATATGTGTCTCTGTATGTTCTGTACAAACACCTCTGTGTTTATAGGCCCAGAAATATCTATATGAGTTCATATAATTCAACTTAATACAGTATTTACCTACCAAAAACTACATCAGAAGAATGTTCCCTTTGTGACACAAAGCAAAACAAGAGTGAAATGTGCCGTGGCCGCCATTTTCAAACTTGGGGCCTAAATTTAATGGGAGCTGCGGGTGCCCAACACCTCTTATAAATCAGAGTACTTATTTAAGTGCCTAACTTTAGGCAACCAGTTTTGATAATTTCGGACTCATATGTTCCTCAGACCTGGAAAAAAATATATGAGTACAACCATTTGTGCGCTGATATTAGTGGGTATGTTTTTCCACTTAACTTTAATATCCTTACTATTTCTTTCTGTTGTGAATATAACATTTCTTTGAAAGTAATTCCTGATGAATTTTTCAATTTATTTAGGCTTATTTTAGAAGTCTATCTAAATGCTCCAGACACCTCTGAAAATACTTAACAGTACAATGAACCGGAAAAGAAGCTCAACAGCCCTATGCTGTTAATTAATATATATATATTTTATTTTTTTGTTTAAACATTATGTCTGATAGGATATTGTGGTGAGATTCAGGAATAAATTGAGATCCACCAATTCATTTCACATAGGCCACTGAACAACCACTAGATCAGAATAATCTTAGCATTGCATATGTTTTAAAAACTCTAAATACAAACACTGAAAAGCAGGGGGTTCTCAAACTTTTTTTGCTGGGACCCCCCCCTTGAAAATGTTTCAGGCTGTTACAACCCCCCTCAAAAAGTGAGAATCCCCTCCCTCCCCCCATACCACCCCATCTTTACTTCTGCACTGCTGCTGGTGGTGGTACTGCTTTCATAGCTGGGCACCTGGCCAGAAGCCACCGCTCTCATGATCCCCCTACAATAGTCCTCCTTTTGGATTGGAACCCCCAGTTTGAAAAACACTGCTGAAAAGAAATCCAGCATTTGGAAAGGTACAATTCCACACTAATATTTGTATTAAAAGTTAACATACTAATGTCTATCATTTTAGATCGTGTGAAGTCTGGTGTTGCAAAGTCATTTGTGGCAGATTGGGGTCTAATGGGGCTATGTCACTCCCTCTTGCTCTCATCTCCACCCCTCAGATTAGCAGTTCTTTGAGGTGCCTCTGCATATTCTCCATTTGTGAAATCACGTCACCTTCACTGCAAGCCTCCAACATCTTCTAGTGAACATTGTCCACTGGAGCCATTCACTCCTCCCTCCTTTTCCCCTTATGGAAGCTTTTGATGATGTAAAAGCGTGAGTGTCGCCAGCCACCTTTAGTTTCTAAGTACCAGAGGTACAGCATGCTCAGGTTGTATGCAGTATCCTTAATGCTTTCTTTTGCCATTTGGGGAATATTTGTGTTTTTCTTCGATTGTCAGTTAATTAGCTTTTCTTAAGTTGAAGAAGAAGAAAAGAGGATGCCTGTTCAGCATGGGCATTGCCTGAACTCACGAAGGTAGGAAGGCTGTCTAATGCCCCTATCCCTGGAGAAGGCTTTTCAGGTTCAGTCAACTAAGTCTGGCATTCAAGACATTCTAAAAGAAAGGAGGAAATCATCCACCAGACTCCTTTCTAGGGTGAAATAGGAAAGATTCTCCATCTTGGATACTTAGCAGGCCTTATCCTTCATATCCTGGACTAGTTCCTTCATTTGAAGCTAACAGGAAGACCGTCTGTTCAATTAAGTGTTAGTTCTGTGTGCAATGTTGGTATGTTATCTTTCCAGGCTTCACGCTATTTTCACTCCCCACAATCAAAGGCCTGATCCATGCTTACCCACCAGTTCGAGAGTCACCTCCATCATGACTGGCATCTCTCTTGGAACCCACAAAGGACTGCTCATTTTACTATTTTTATTCTTTCTCAAACCTGCTTTCCTGGTGACCATCACTTCAGCAAGAAGGGTTAGCGAGTTTCCAGCTCTGCTTGCGGATCCACTTTATAGAGCCTTCCATGGGGATAAAGTGCAGCTAAGATCCCTTCCAAAATTCCTCTCCACCTCACAGATGAAAAATGCTATGCAACTATTGACAACTAAGGGTTGTCCAACAATTTGTTTATAATGGCATATGTTTTTATTAGTGAAGATAAACTCATGATATGTACCCTGATTTATTAAAGCACTTAAGCATTTGTTTATGTCCCCTGGAACTTGGGCAAAAACAATCTCTTACTGTGTGTTTATGCAATACCTAGCACAAAAGGGTCCCAGTTTTAGTTGGGGTCTCTAGTGTTACAGTAATAAAAAATAATAATAATGTTACTTATGTAAAAGACAACATAGATCTTGCTAGCACTCTCCCTAATTCCATTTGACCTATAGCATCAATAATGTTTTTATAAGTAACACTTATGAAACTCTGACAATTTTTTTTAATTTAAAACAGTTGAATAATAATCATGTATTTGTATTTAGTGCTGAATATTTATCTGGCATTTAGAAACCATAAACCCTGGTTTTCTAATGAAATCTGCCATAATCACCTTATGTTCTAGCAAAGTCCCACGGAACTGTGGTAGAAAGGATGGCTTGATCAAATGATGAAAAAATTGAATACTCCTCCTCACATCAAACCCTTCATCTTTCCTTCTGATTTGTGACTTGTACAGTAATATTTCACCTCCCAATTCTGTAAAGAGCTAGGTAGATCATAATGCTTTAATTTATTTAACATTTTCCCCATGTGCTACAAATCAAAGCACTAAATCATCCCAGGATTAATGACATAGGGTTTTTAGAATACTTTTATATTACCCCTTCATTATATTTCATTATAATAACGGCATTAGCTTTTCATAATGCTCAGTGAGATTCACATCTGAGCATTTTGGTTGTAACTTTGTTGGGAGCCATATATGATTCAATGTGTAATGAGTGTAGTAATCAGCCCAGTGAACTCCTAATGTAATCTCTTCCTTTTCTTTAAGGACAAAAAGAGTTATTCCTGTCCTGTGTGTGAGAAGTCGTTTTCTGAAGATCGACTTATAAAATCACATATCAAGACAAATCACCCTGGTAAGACACACCACAATAACATTTCTATATCTAGTACAACAGAGGAAGACTGTCCTGGAGTAAGCAATATAACACGATTGCTCTGTGTAAAAAAAATTACATCTTATTCTAAATTAGTTCAGTTAGAACTTCAGTAGAGTTTTCAGATCTTTAGGGATTGGATTGTAAACATACAATACACTAGTTTGTGGAGTGGGGACACAGTAAAAGGGCATGTTGTGTGATATTTATGGGCTTTACACTGCAACATGCTGAGTCCTTTGTCCCTGATTCAGCATAGCACTTAAGCATCTGAATTGTCCCATCAAAGTAAATTAAACTATTTGTGTGCTTAGATGCCACTGTTGGATTGGGTTCTGAGTGCTCACCACCTTGCAGGATCCAGCCCTTCTTGTCTGTTAAATAAAAATCTCGCTTTTCATGGTGATACGCTTTGACAATTCTGCATGCTAGTGTCTATTCTATTTATACATCAAGGGATATTTATTATTCAGTAATATCTACTGTTCAAGCCAAAAAGGGCCCTGATATAAAAAAGGATGAATCACAGTGGCCCTGTCTAAACTTGGTAAATAGGTACATTTAAAAAAAAAAAATCTTAGCTGACACATTTTTATTTACACATCTTTAAACACTGCTTAGCACCCCAGCATAGACATTGTTGAACACCTTTTAATAACGTGTTAGCTGGTCATGGCCAAGCCTCTAGTGTGTGTGTGGTGGGGGGAACCAGCTAGTTTAAGCATAACTGTCTGAAATACAGCACAACAGGTCAGGCCATAGTCCAGTGTAATCCTACTGATAGTAGTCAATACGGGATGCTTACTTTCAACAGTAATCACTGCAAGATTTTCCCTACCTCTGAGTCATATCAGCACCACATGCTCTGTATTACTGTTGTTAATTTGTATTGTGGATGGTGCCCAGAAGCTCCCAATCAGAAATGGGGACCAAATGTGCTAACTGGTGCAAACATGTAATGAGACATGGAGTGGGTAACATTTTCAAAAGCACCCAAGTCCCACTGAATGTCAGTTTGACCCATCATTCCTACCCTGATGCGGTCATGGTGAAAAGAAAGACAAAGAAGCATGAAGGGTGAGGGGAAAGGGTATATCAAATATATATACAAATTATTGTAGACAAATATACAATTACTTTCTTAAGTAGTATACTATACACATTAGTACAAGCCATCCCAATTGCTTGAAAACATAATCATTGTTTATTTTCTGAATCGTTTTGCTTATGTGTGTACTGGAGGATGAGCTGGTTGGGTCAGGAAACATTCTGTAAACGGCTAGCTCAGTGCTGCATACTTAACTAATAAAAATAAGGAAGGTTAAAAATCTGCTCAATCTTAGTATTTAAGGCCTATAATTTTTTTCCTTAGATGAAGACTGTATTCTATCAGAACTTTGCAAAAATTACAGCATGTTTAATAGAGACACTTCAGTGATATATTTAAAGAAACGTTATGTCTAAGATACACAGAACCTTTGCAAGCTAATATACAATAAAAGGCTATTTGTAATTAGATTTTAAAAGAAAAATATTTGCATAACGCTTTCCCAGGTATCCTCTCTTTGTGGTCATCAGGGATTATTATTATTTTTTTATCGCAAGCATATTACCATTCAAAACAAAATTGACATTAAGGAGTGTTAAAGGTCCTGATAGCATAAAGTGACAAGTGCTGGAACTGAGTGAATGCAATTGTTTTTAAAAATGCAGAGGCAAGAGAATAAAGATGACAGGCAAAACAAGATAATGTTCAGAGAATTTGAGTTTTAGAGGAACTTATCAAAAATTAATTTAAACCAAAACCATTTCTTATTTATCATAAAGTAATATTTCTGACCGCTTCTCCCTCCCCTATGACTCTGATGTCAGCCAACCTGCTCTCAGTCTTCACTGTTTTTCTTGTTCAGCAAGCAGAAAACCTGATGCTTTTGCTTCCCCATCCAGCACTTCTGCCTGTTCCACGTTTCTGGACAAGAGGTGTAAAATCCAGGCCCGACTGACGTCACTGAGGCTAGGATTCCATTTTAGATTCTTTAGGATTCCACCTGTTCTCAATGCTTAAAGTTTCTGGTCACAATAAGAGTCATATACACACAACATTTAACTATTATAATTTAGTGCCATGTAGTAGGAAAGTATTGAAAGTCCACCATTGATAATTGGAACTTTTAAAGAACATTAGGTAATGTCTCTTAGCATGTGCGGTTAGGTAATTTTTTAAATCATAAAGCCTAACTATTTAAAGCTATTTTGATATCTCTAGAATATTAGGCTATTCGTTTTTTCCTTTTAAATGAAAGACCAGATTTTCAGAGGGGTTGAATGACCACAACTCAAACTGAAGTGTAGAGAAGCTGCAGGTGGTCAGCACTTCTGGAAATCTCAAGTGAACCCTTTAACAAATGTTGTAAACCTGTTCAAAGACATTGAAAATTATAAATATTTGCATATAAATGTTGCCTTGTTACTTATTGGTGTATTGAGAATATTCATAGCTGGAAAATGACTTCTGACCTAGTGGCGCACGCAGGCTCTAATTTGACAATGAAGCAGTAAGTCATTGCGGGGATACACAGTGAATAAGTCCGTGTTTAATGCAGGAAAAATACATAAATTAATAAGGCTGTTTTCTTTGAGCTGGCCTTGTCATGTGGAAAGTTTAAAAAAAAAAAAGGCACAAGTAGGAACAATCTAGATCTGCAATATTTTATTTTATATAATATGTCTCAGAGCAAATTCTGTGCACGCCTGTCTGGAATGCCTTGTTTTTGTGCATATTTTTTCCAGAGGTCTCAATGAGCACCATCTCAGAGATTCTAGGCAGGAGGGTTCAGCTGAAAGGATTAATTGGAAAACGAGCTGTGAAATGTCCCTATTGTGATTTCTATTTTATGAAGAATGGATCAGACCTTCAGCGTCATATTTGGGCTCATGAAGGTAATGATGTTCAATTTTAAACTTTAATCCACATTATTTATTTATATATTTTATATTCCTTGCTTGGTCCCTTAATTAATATAGTAAATAATAAATTGAAAGCGAATGACATTTCCATTCTCATAGAATATCAGGGTTGGAAGGGACCTCAGGAGATCATCTAGTCTAACCCCCTGCTCAAAGCAGGACCAATCGCCAATTTTTGGCCCAGATTCCTAAATGACTCCGTCAAGGATTGAACTCACAAGCCTGGGTTTAGCAGGCCAATGCTCAAACCACTGAGCTATCCCTCCCTCCAAAACTGGTGCTCCAGGTGAGACTTGAACTCACAACCTCAGCATTGCTCCCCCAGCACTGCTCTGTAAGTACTGTGCACTAACCAATTGCGCCACTGGAGTCCACAAAAAATAAGTTTAACCACGAACACTGTAATAGAATATCAGGGTTGGAAGGGACCAGGAGGTCTTTTAGTCCAACCCCCTGCTCAAAGCAGGGCCAATCCCCAATTTTTGCCCCAGATCCCTAAATGACCCCCTCAAGGATTGAACTCACAATCCTGGGTTTAGCAGGCCAATGCTCAAACCACTGAGCTATCCCTCCCCTTTTCATATTTGTCTAGTACTGTGTACACAAGCCAGTGCTGTAGGAGAATTTGAAGTTTCCTGCTGTCTCTTAATAAAGTTTTTCTATTTTAAGTTAAAGTTAAAGTTCAGTAAACCTGTTTGTTGGGTTCTAGTTCCTACCGAACTACTTGTCTTGTGATTCCCCGTGTCAATAAACAAGTCATAAGTAATGCAGAACTTGTTTCTGATCCCTCTTTGTTTATGAATGAATGAATTGCTGTAAATCCATAAAGTGTTGCCTACTCAAATAAATCTGAATAAGGAAGGATGAACTAAATTCATATTATAGTCAAAATAAAGCCAATGATTTGCAGTCATTCTTCAAGAATAAATTCACTCCATTCACGTGTCCAGAAAAACATGAAATGAAAATGTATGAATAAAACAATTGAAATTCATTTGCATTTGTGAATGTTAATCACTTACATAAGTCAATGAATAAGACGGCGACTGTTTAAGATGAGTACAGTGAAGGAGAATGATGAAAAAATGCTGCTGGTGTGTCCACGTTACAAATCTTAAGACTGCGGGTAGAGCTGGGTCTGGAGAAAGCTGGCTCATCCTCAGGCTGATAGGTTAATTCACTAAGTGGAGGATGGTAGCCATTCTACGCTTTTAGTGTCTTCAGTCTGTTAATAAATCATGTGTCAGCATCTGATTGTGACCTAGAAGTGGAGTGTTTTTCTTATACTATATTCGTTACTTCCTGTATAAAGGGTATAATGCGCTGAATACTGGCTGACCAGCTAGTATACTGGTTCCCAAATACTAGACTCATAACAGTATTTCAGGCATTTATACTAGCACTGTAGGTCCCCATCCCTGCCTTAATGATGAGCTGATATGCCTGGTCCTTGTGAACTGCAGTTCCTGCCTCTCATCAGCCTAGTGTGCTTTAACCCACAAAGGCTCTGTCTGCCAGAAGGTTGGAAACCATCCACCTTAACTTGTGGAAGAAGAGGGTGTGTGGGAGAAATCCATCTTGAAATAACAAAGTGAGCAGAAAATAAGTCTCCAGGCCAAAATGTTCAAACTCTCATGCGTATATTAGGCACCCGAATCCACACATAGACACCTAAATAAGTGGTCTAAATTTCTGAGATACTGAGCACCCAGTACTTCCAGTTAAGTCAATAGGTGTTGTATGGACTCAGCATCTCTGAAAATCAGGCCACTTATCCGCTTACTGAATCTAACTATAAATTTAGATTCCTAAATGTAGGCATCCAAATTTGAAAATGTTAGCCGTATTGTCTAGGTTGCTTATACAGTTGGAACAATTTTTCTGTCCAGTAATCGCCCACTCCCTTTCCCCCACTAGCTCCAGCCCAAATATGCAGTTTAGAAATTTTATAACATAAGTGATGTGTTTTTTTTTAAACTTTGTTGGTAGGTGTCAAACCATTCAAATGTTCTCTTTGCGAATATGCCACTCGCAGCAAGAGTAATCTGAAAGCTCATATGAATCGCCACAGCACTGAGAAAACGCACCTGTGTGATATGTGTGGAAAAAAATTCAAATCAAAAGGCACTTTGAAGAGTCATAAACTCCTCCATACTGCTGATGGTGAGTGGATGTTTGACAGATTGAAGCTTATGCATTTGGGTGCTAGATATTGTCTAAATTTTAGCACATTAGTGGAAATGCAATTTTTCTGTGATCAGTGAGCCTGCATATATCAGATTTTCTTTACTCACAAGTAAAATTTTGAAATATGGAGTGTCACGGTTTAGGGCAAGTACACATGTATTTCCCCTCTGTAGTTCCTTAAGGGCATCCACTCTAGGCTCCCCGTTCCTCAGCCATCACCTCTCTTGAGCACAGACCTGCGTCTCTGTCCTTCCTGATTGGGGCTTTTCCAGTTTGCGGAGTTCCCAGCCTACATGACAATATTCTCAACAATCCAGACTGTCTAACAGGCCAGTATCTGTGCTTTGCTTTCCCTCCCGAGGCTACGAACAACGTAATTTCCAACAGTTATAAGTTACCATACAGCTCTTTCTAAGCTAGCACATATATTCTTAAGGTGAAAAACATTACAGAGAAGACATATTAAAAACAATAAAAGAATGTAACGCTTGCTAAAAAAACTTTCCAGAGGTCACCCAACTCTAACCTAAAGCTCTGGAACTTCAGTCCTTCAAAACCATAACTGGGTTTCCCTGTGGTTATAAGTTCATAACTGTCTCAGATTCAGAACCAGACCCACCATGAATAGTTCAGTCTTTCCTTTATACAGCTTGGGTTTTTGATCTTGGTCTCATGTAACAGGTGATGAGACAAAGGCCCACTCCTGAGGGCATAGCTTCAAAAGGCTGGGTTTTTACCTAACCCGACATGGGAAATTTGCATTCACCTCCCACTAGATATTCTCCAGGAAAAACACTTAACACTTTTTGTTCCAAGAGTCCATTCTTCTCTGGCACATGGTTCAATATAGTCCTCTGAATTCCCAGGTCTCCCATGTGTTGCATCTCCCCCCTTGAGAGGTTACGTAAAATCCCAGCCCACACTAATATATAAACCATTCACTTAATACAGTAGATCCTAAAGATACTTAAACTGAATTCAATAAGATCTCCCAAGGATATGGCAGGAAATTGCCATATCTGTTGCACGGAGCCATTGAAGATGTCTCATGATTAATTTGTATAAATGGAGAGACAGCTGACTACCAAAGATTTGATCTTCTAAAATGCTCGTTCGGCTTCTTATCCTTTAGATATAAAATTCCATACGCACAGCTCCTGCTGATATCAGTGGGAGTTTGGCAAATGGAAGAATTGCAGGATCAGAACCATAATCTTTCTTTATATGAAGATACGTTCTTCTGTTGCATTTGCCACACATAGTTAGCACTCAGTGCTTAGGCAGTGCAGTGTTGGGTGGTACAGAAAAACTTGACACTGTTCATGTTTGAATCTTCAGTCTGATTAAGTTTTCAAATGTGAAGAATATTATCTCATATTAGTTGAGAAAATATACACAAAATATAAAAAGTAAAACAATGTTTGAAATAAGATATTACATTTCAAAATATGACCATTTATTCTCTTTGAGTGGGATTTTCAAACAGGACTCGGTGATTTAGTAGCACAAGTCCCATTGACTTTTACTATGTATTCAGTAGCCTATGGTATGTTTGTATGTTATAATTGATCTGGTCTCGTCAAATATAATTCTATTCTATCTTTGCCAGGTTTTTAATATCAGTTTTATTTTGTATATACATTTTTGTTAATGCACTAACATTGTCTTCTAATACTGCTACTCTTTTGCGATCTCCCTTTCCATCACATTTTGATGATTTATTTTGAAATTAGATTTTCATTTCACTGTATACTTCACAATAGAGGATTTATATTTCAAATTATGGTTTATCCCAATGTCCCAATGAAACCAAAATAAGAAGATGTAAACAGAAATGTTGTGGGCACATGTAATTATTGTAATATTCACTAGAATCACTAAATCACTCCCAATTGCTATTTTCCTAAAATAATAATAATAATAATTCAATAAATAATTGTACTTTCCAGTAGTCCCAATGTAATTTGATCCAGAGGACCTACTTTTCAAGCCTGACCCAAATTCAAGCACGGCCAACCTGACCTGAGAATGCCAAGTCGTTTTGGAACTGACCCGACCCAAACCTGCCACTTCCCCCGCAAACTTGGTCAGCGCCACTGCCTCGTTCTGGGGCTCATCCTGGTAGGGCCCCAAGCCTGTGATCCATCTCTGACTGCCTCCTGCCTGTGGGGTCAGTGCAGCGGTGGTTCTATGCTCCGTTCCTGCCAGCCACCGTCACTGCCTCTCTGCACTGTGTGCACTGCAGAGTGAGAGGTTCTGTCACTCATTGGCGCACACATTTTGCAGTGCATACAGCATAGCAAGATGGTGGTAGCAAGCAGGAGCGGGGCATGCCAACTCCGCACCAACACTGCAGGATAATAGGAGGTGTTCAGAGGTTACTCAACCTGAGAGGGTTAGGTTGTTTTCATACCTGATCTGAACCCAACACTTGTAGTCAGGTCCAGTTGAGTTGGAGTCAGGTTGCAGGGCTCTAACCGGATTAACACTAGCACAATAATGAGTCAGTCTAAATGATGTTGTATGGCTGTATTTTGGAATAAAATGAATAACTAATAAATTAACTGTCCTATGCTGAATTGTGTTTCTTTGATTTGTTGTTTATATAATTGAGTCAAAAGGAAATGTTGGGATGTCATTTACAAAGAAGCATCTTCTGTTTTTGACTGCATGCTCATACTTTGTATTACCAGCTATTAGGTAAGGGTAGGTTTTACTATGAAAATCTAGTAGAATCTTATTTTCTCTTTTGCTCTTACGGCTTAATTTTAAAAAAACTACCGTTTGTGTTTTCATTCACAGATTTTCATGTACAATTATTTTCATGTGCAGATAATAAAATTTGGACATGAAAACGTTATTTGTGTTTGTAAATCAGGCAGTTCAATGTCTGATCTATTTCATGTGTGCAAATAAGTGATTGTTGTGCTACTTTATAGACTGGGAGGACCTTAACTTGACTCAAACTTGACCATAATGAGAATAGGGCTATAGTCACACAGGCTTTGCCTAGACTAGTTTATAAAGGTGTGATGTTAGGACATGTTAGCTAAGGTGTTTTTACTAACCATCTTCCAAAATTGTAGCATAGACTAGGTGATGTGTACTTTTAACACACGAGCTGGTTGAGTTGAAGCCTTGGCTACAGGTAGGGTTGCCAACTCTCCAGGATTGTCCTGGAGTCTCCAGGAATTAAAGATTATGTCATGTGAGGAAACCTCTAGGAATATGTCCAACCAAAATTAGCAACCCTGGGTACAGGAAAAACAAATATGTGCCCAGTAGCCTTTATTGTTAGGGCTCAGACTGCCATCTTCCTCTGGAGTATATGAGATGACTTTGCTTTTCCAGCTGCTGCTGTTTCTCAGTGATGTAAATGGATCTGGGTCTCCTCCCTTTTCCATTGCCTGCTTTTTCCTCTTTATTTCCTTTCCAAAATTCTATATGTGAAATCCTGCCCCATTGAAATCAGGTGGGAGTTTGAAAATTGCTTCACTGTTTCTGTCTTGTCTTCCTGGCTTATGAAATCAGGCATTTTTTGTTCAAACTTCAGCCCTGTAGGGTCAGTTTAACCCACTAGAAAATAAAGTGGTTTTTTTTTCTCTGCTTTATTCCTCTCAAGAGTGTTATGATAGAAAACAATTCAATCGTCTAGGCTGATTACAGTTTATGACTAGAAATGAAGCATAGAACCTGACTTTCATTATTTTAATTAGGTAGCAAAAAATTGTTTCAAGATTTTTCTTAGCTGTTTTTATTGGAGCTGTCACTTTCAGTACAAAAAATTTGCAATTTTTATTAACAAGATTCTGAATGTAAAGAAAATGCCCTGTTTCGTGACAAGCAGGAGTGAATCTGCCTTTTCCACTTTTGCCTTGGCTTCTTTTAGTTTTTGACAGCTTTTCTAACAAGCATTTAAAATTGTTTGGACAAATAAAGCTCTGTGGTATGGAAATCCTGGAAGTAGGAAGATCTCTCTGTTGCTCTCGCTCCGCATTTTAATATTCCCCATACTTATGGTGTCTGAACTCATAACTAAGGGAGGAAGATGAAGAATGGAGGAATAGAGAAGAACATGAGAAGAGAGAATGAGAGGAAAGAAGGAGAATATTTGTTTTCAAATCAAGAGGAAGGAGAGCATAAAAAAAAGAGAGAAAACAAGCAAATGTTTTAGGGAGGGAAAAAGGTGAATGGTGGGGAGATAGGGTTGAGATAGAATGAGTTTGAGAGTTCTAGCATAGCACTTCCTAGCTTTAAAAAGCCTCAAACAAGAGATCCTCTCCTTGAAATGTAAGAGAGATTTCAGTCCCATTGGTGAATAGGGTCATCATGAAATACATTGTTCCCACATTTGACTATCTCGATCCCCTTCAGAATGCCCCTACTTCGTAGACTCATAGATTTAATATTTTCATTAATGATTTGGATAGTGGAGTGGAGAGTGTGCTTATAAAATTTGTGGATGATGCCAAGATGGGAGGGGTTGCAAGCACTTTGGAGAACAGGATTGAAATTCGAATTGACCATCATGTTCCTAAGTAAATAATTCCAATACTGTAGCTAATTACAGATACTGTTAAAAATGTTGTGCCAGATTTGTAGTCTGAATTTGCATAGCTTCAGCTTACAACCATTGAAATTCAGGCTAAGTCAATCCATGACTACATTCTCCAGTGTTCCAAATGGGTGACAGCGAAATTATATCTTTTTGGTCACTAGAAACACAAGTACATGGTAGATGCCTCCAAGATAACTCACTTGTTTTCTAGGCATCAGCAATAGCTTGAAGTTGCTGTCATCTAAGTGACTAGGTAATATGGTGACCAGATAACACTTTTACATGTCCCTGGTTTCTAGGTAATAGATATTTTTCCAGTCTGCCCACAACACTCCTAGTCTTTTAGTTATGGGCTCCTTTTGAACACAGACTGGCAAGGTAAGGTTAAAAAAATCACATTCACTATAGTTTGTTTCCTCAGTCACACATTGAACCCGGGCGTACAGAAGTGAAAGGTCTGAGCACAAAGCCTCAGTACCGCTTGGCATGTTAACATACTATTTTATATTTATTTTGCTTATTTCTGTTTGGCCGCTTTTGGGGTTTTTTGTCTTTGTTTGCAAGGATCCCTTTCAAGACTGTTTGAGTCATTATTTTAAGATCGTAGTAAACATGCCAATAAAAATCATTTGTCGAAGACCAGCCGCAATAATTTATAGTATTCTAAAAATAAATCCAGTGAGTTTTAAAAATTAAAAAAATGTACGAGTCATAACATTTGGAAGATTGGGACAGAGATGGAACAAACACCTGCAACAGGCGTGTCTGAACATCTGTCTTTTAAGAACTACATTATTTACAACCAAAGAAATGTGCTTGCAGCTATATTTTTGCAAAGCCGCAATGATGTCCACTGGCCATTTACGATAAAGCGTGTTCTTTCCCCAATGGCTATCCCAAGTAATATATCCACTGTTTAACACTTGTAATTAAAAATAGCAGGCAAAGGCTCATTCTGTCCTATTCTGTTCAGCCCTTTTTGACCAGAATTTTGCAAAACTTGGCTCTCTATTGATACCAAATTCTAATAGATAAGTTTACAATATTTGGTTGTCCTTACTCTGTTGAGAATCATCTTTATAATGAAATATCATTGATAGATTGCCTCTTCATATTTAAATACAGAAAGCTATTTGAACACATTTTCCATTTCTGTTTTAGGAAAGCAGTTTAAATGTACAGTGTGTGACTATACTGCAGCTCAAAAGCCACAGCTCCTACGTCACATGGAACAACATGTCTCTTTCAAGGTAAGAGGCAAATAAGCCATGATTAATTAATACTCATGGAGTGCAATAATCATTCAAACTAAAGTGCACCTGGAATAAAAAGGGTTCAAATCAGTTAAAGATTTGTGCTGGCCAAAGTAGAATAGATATAAATAACTGTTGTTTTAGTGTGTCATACCATTGTATGATATTATGCGGTCAGGTTGTTTGTAATGTACTTACTGTTTTTACTTGTCACAATTTTTGGACTTATTTACAAATTATTTTTGTATATTACTCCTTGTATCCTTTGTAATAGAGCGTATTTCCCCCAGCCCATCCTTGAACACTGCAAAAACAGCTCAGACTCTCTTCTTTTAGTGTCCACTTCCTATAATTTATTCAAGTCCCCTCCACTGCCATTTGTACAATACTACACAACTATTCTAATACTTATGATCCTATTATCTTCAGCCCCTGTTTGTCACAGTCCTGTAAGGAAAAGAGATCTCTCCTCCTTGGAATTTTTCAGTCTGGGCACAGCTAGCCCTGTTCTCCCCCCTTCCTAACACTTTTTTCCTTCCTTTTATCAAGCTAGTCAGCTGTGATGGCCAATTAGTTCCTTAACTCACCCAGCTGCCCTCTCTGATTAGCTAATTCCTCCCTCTTTCCTCAATCAGCCATCACTGGGGAAACTAATTGAGGCTACGGAGATCAGAGTGCTGACTCATGTATTAGACCTCAGTATTTTATCACACACCTCACCAACGTGTGTTTTTTTTTTTTCCCTTGCTCCCTCCCTCCTTGTAGGAGGCACTTGCTTCTTTATACTCTAGTTTGCCCCCAGAGTGGTCTTGTAGGGTTCCCTTTCTGGGTCCTTCCATCCTCCATCCATAAATCATGTTTTAAGGGTGGAGGACATCCCCATAATTCAATCTCAGCTCACAGATCTTCACACCACTGAAAACCTGTAGGCCCATTCTCCTTATCTTCTTCCCCCTTGTCTTGGGGTAGGAACTGTTGTTGTCCCTTGTTCTCCTAAGGCTTCTGGTTCCTCCCTAAGGCCTCTGGTTCTCCCAGTCCCACAAACTGACCTCTGGGTTCCGACCATCCTCACCCTTCCTGCAGTGTAGGTTCTCGGAATCGTCCAACTCCTGGGACTGAACTTCTCCCCCAAGCCTAGTTCTACCTTTTCCCTTTTTCTCCTTGTCTTCCCCTGGAGTGGTTCTGTTTTCCTCCTGACTTGTATCATTCCATCTCGGGTGTCTGATTCTATTAACTCGGGCCCTTTTTCCTCATTTGCTCTTGTTTTACCCATATAGGGCCCCAGCTGCCTGCTTTCTTTCTATAGGTGAAAGGGCTCCAATCCGCACCTACTATGACCAAATGGGGTAGCCTCTCCATTACTCCCACCTGCTTCTGCCTAAACTTCCCCTTTACCTATAGGGTTACCTCTGCTATTCGATAGAAACTCTTCTCCCCATGGATGCATTCTAGCTCTGCTTTTTCTTCCAGGAGTCTCCAGTGGGGCTTCACTAAATCCCCTGGATCAATGAATATCCCAAGATAGTATTCACAATCCCCCTTAGGCACCTCCTTCCCACTTTGACAGGGACAGTAGGTGGTTTTATTTTTATCCTGCCCCCAAGAGTCCCATCTATTTGCAGAATTCTGCAAACTCGCATTCCATCTTAGGGCAGTGGTGTTTTATATGTCTCGGCCTTCCACACTGATAGCGGGCTATTACCTACAAAAGTTCCTTTCAGCTCCTCCCTTTTCTTCTTGGGGCTTTTCAGTTCACCACCCCTCCCTCACTCTGCACCCTAGGTGACTGGACCTCTTTTCTCGGAAAATTGGCTTCTTAGGAACTCTTCGGAGAGTTTAATCTCAGCCTCCAGAAGTTGGAGTGGTGCCTCCTCACCCAGTCTCTGTTAGTTTCCTGTTATTTGTGTCTATGTATCTCAGGAGAGCTCCTTCCTGCTTAGATAGAAAAGCTTCCTTTGCTTGCTTTCTTTTTCTGAATGTTGTCCCAGAGAGGTGTTTTCTTCTTTCATTCATGACTGCTGTTCTGTGCCAGCTATAGTGGCTCTCAACACTCAATTGAAGGGGACAAATAAGCAGGCTGGTAGCAGGGCCTGAGTGACGGAAGATATCAGCGTCTTAAGGGCCTAACTGGCTCCTGTTACTTCAGTTGACTTCCTGTTCTCCTCAGGTGGGTTCAGGGAAGCAGCAGGAAACAGGAAGCTACTTGAGAAGCTGGTGTTAATCAGTCCTGGCTTCTGGGGGTGCTAGAGAGGTATATAAGAACATAAGAATGGCCATACTGGGTCAAACCAAAGGTCCATCCAGCCCAGTATCCTGTCTACCGACAGTGGCCAAGGCCAGGTGCCCCAGAGGGAGTGAACCTAACAGGTAATGATCTAGTGATCTCTCTCCTGCCATCCATCTCCACTCTCTGACAAACAGAGGCTATGGACACCATTCCTTACCCATCCTGGCTAATAGCCATTAATGAACTTAACCTCCATGAATTTATCCAGTTCTCTGTTAAACTCTGTTATAGTCCTAGCCTTCACAACCTCCTCAGGCAAGGAGTTCCACAGGTTGACTGTGCGCTGAGTGAAGAAGAACTTCCTTTTATTTGTTTTAAACCTGCTACCCATTAATTTCATTTGGTGTCCCCTAGTTCTTATATTATGGGAACAAGTAAATAACTTTTCTTTATTCACTTTCTTCACAGCACTCATGATTTTATATACCTCTATCATATCCCCCCTTAGTCTCCTCATTAAGGAGAAGCTGAAAAGTCCTAACTTCTTTAATCTCTCCTCATATGGGACTGTTCCAAACCTCTATTCATTTTAGTTGCCCTTTTCTGAACCTTTTCTAATGCCAGTATATCTTTTTTGAGATGAGGGGATCACATCTGTACACAGAATTCAAGATATGGGCGTACCATGGATTTAGATAAGGGCAATAAGATATTCTCCGTTTTATTCTCTATCCCTTTTTTAATGATCTGCAACATCCCGTTTGCTTTTTTGACTGTTGCTGCACACTGCATGGATGTCTTCAGAGAACTATCCACAATAACTCCAAGATCTTTCTCCTGAGTAGTTGTAGCTAAATTAGCCCCCATCATATTGTATGTATAATTGGGGTTATTTTTTCCAATGCGCGTTACTTTACATTTACCCACATTAAATTTCATTTGCCATTTTGTTGCCCAATCACTTAGTTTTGTGAGATCTTTTTGAAGTTCTTTACAGTCTGCTTTGGTCTTAATTATCTTGAGCAGTTTAGTATCATCTGCAAACTTTGCCACCTCGCTGTTTACCCCTTTCTCCAGATCATTTATGAATAGGTTGAATAGGATTGGTTCTAGGACTGACCCCTGGGGAACACTGCTAGTTACCCCTCTCCATTCTGAAAATTTACCATTTATTCCTACCCATTGTTCCCTGTCTTTTAACCAGTTCTCAATCCATGAAAGGATCTTCCCTCTTATCCCATGAAAACTTAATTTACGTAAGAGCCTTTGGTGAGGGACCTTGTTGAAGGCTTTCTGGAAATCTAAGTACACTATGTGCACTGGATCCCCCTTGTCCACATGTATGTTTGACCCCCTCAAAGAACTCTAATAAGTTACAGAAACCATGTTGACTTTTGCGCAACAATTTATGTTCTTCTATGTGTCTGATACATTTTATTCTTTACTATTGTTTCAACTAATTTGCCCGGTACTGATGTTAGACTTACCAGTCTGTAATTGCCAGGATCATCTCTAGAGCCCTTCTTAAATATTGGCATTACATTAGCTAACTCTAACTCAGGAACCAATCCATGCAACAAATCTCGATGCCGACTCTGCCCACATATCTACACCAGCGACACCATCACAGGACCTAACCAGATCGGCCACACCATCACCAGTTCATTCACCTGCATGTCCACAAATGTAATCTGCACCATCATGTGCCAGCAGTGCCCCTCTGCTATGTACGTCAGCCAAACTGGACAGTCCCTACGTAAAAGGATAAATGGACACAAATCAGATATTAGGAATGGCAATATACAAAAACCTGTAGGAGAACACTTCAACCTCGCTGGACACACAATAGCAGATTTAAAGGTAGCCATCCTGTAGCAAAAAAACTTCAGGACCAGACTTCAAAGAGAAACTGCTGAGCTTCAATTAATTTGCAAATTTGACACCATCAGCTCAGGATTAAACAAAGACTGTGAATGGCTCGCCAACTACAAAAGCAGTTTCTCCTCCCTTGGTGCTCACACCTCAGCTGCTAGAAGAGGGCCTCATCCTCCCTGATTGAACTAACCTCGTTATCCCTAGCCTGATTCTTGCTTGCATGTTTATACCTGCCTCTGGAAATTTCCACTACATGCATCCGACAAAGTGGGTATTCACCAACAAAAGCTTATGCTCCAATATGTCTGTTAGTTTATAAGGTGCCACAGGACTCTTTGCCGCTTTTACAGATCCAGATTAACACGGCTACCCTTCTGATAACTAATAGATTAGTAAAACATGATCTCCCTTTACAGAAACCATGTTGACTTTTGTGCAACAATTTATGTTCTTCTATGTGTCTGACAATTTTATTCTTTACTATTGTTTCAACTAATTTGCCTGGTACTGATGTTAGACTTACCAAGATCACCCCTAGAGCCCTTCTTAAATATTAGCATTACATTAGCTAACTTCCAGTCATTGGGTACAGTAGCTGATTTAAAGGATAGGTTACAAACCCTAGTTAATAGTTCCGCAATTTCACATTTGAGTTCTTTCAGAACTCTTGGGTGAATGCCATCTGGTCCCGGTTACTTGTTACTGTTAAGTTTCTCAATTAATTCCAAAACCTCCTCTAGTGTCACTTCAGTCTGTGACAATTCCTCAGATTTGTCACCTACAAAAGACAACTCAGGTTTGGGATAATCCCTAACATCCTCAGCCGTGAAGACTGAAGCAAAGAATTCATTTAGTTTCTCTGTGATGACTTTATCATCTTTAAGTGCTCCTTTTGTGTATCGATCATCCAGGGGCCCCACTGGTTGTTTAGCAGGCTTCCTGCTTCTGATGTACTTAAAAAACATTTTGTTATTACCTTTTCCATTTTTGGCTAGCTGTTCTTCAAACTCCTTTTTGGCTTTTCTTATTACATTTTTACATTTAATTTGGCAGTGTTTATGCTCCTTTTTATTTACCTCACTTGTATTTGACTTCCACTTTTTAAAAGATGCCTTTTTATCTCTCACTGCTTCTTGTACATGGTTGTTAAGCCACGGTGGCTCTTTTTTTTAGTTCTTTTACTGTGTTTTTTAATTTGGGGTATACATTTAAGTTGAGCCTCTATTATAGTGTCTTTGAAAAGTGTCCATGCAACTTGCAGGGATTTCACTCTAGTCACTGTACCTTTTAATTTCTGTTTAACTAACCTCCTCATTTTTGCATAGTTCCCCTTTCTGAAATTAAATGCCACAATGTTGGGCTGTTGAGGTGTTCTTCCTACCATAGGAATGTTAAATGTTGTTATATTATGGTCACTGTTTCCGAGCAGTCCTTTTATAGTTTCCTCTTGGACCAGATCCTGCGCTCGACTCAGGACTAGATCGAGAGTTGCCTCTCCCCTTGTGGGTTCCTGTACCAGCTGCTCTAAGAAGCAGTCATTTAAAGTATCGAGTAATTTTGTCTCCGCATTTTGTCCTGAGGTGACATGTACCCAGTCAATATGGGGATAATTGAAATCCCCCACTATTATTGAGTTCTTTATTTTGATAGTCTCTCTAATCTCCCTTAGGATTTCATCGACACTATCACTGTCCTGGTCAGGTGGTCGATAATAGATCCCTACTGTTATATTCTTATTAGAGCGTGGAATTACTATCCATAGAGATTCTATGGAACATGTGGATTCATTTAAGATTTTTATTTCATTTGAGTCTACATTTTCTTTCACATATAGTGCCACCCTCCTCCCCCACCTCCCCACGACCTGTTCTGTCCTTCTGTCCATATATTTTGTACCCTGGAATGATTGTGTCCCATTGACTGTCCTCACTCCACCAGATTTCTGTGATGCCTATTATATCAATATCCTCCTTTAACACGAGGCACTCTAGTTCACCCATCTTATTATTTAGACTTCTAGCATTTGTGTACAAGCACTTTAAAAACTTGTCACTGTTTATTTCTGATGTGTCAGATTCTTTATGTGAATGTTTCTTGTCTGATCTGGCCCATACTTTGTCCTCTTTCATCCCCTCCTCCTGACTAAAACCTAGAGAATCTCTATCAATAAACTCTCCTCTAAGAGAGGGAAGTCTCTGTCCGATCCACGTGCGCCTCTGCAGCAGTTGGCTTTCCCCCATCTCTTTATTTAAAAACTTCTCTGCAACCTTTCTAATGTGAAGTGCCAGCCGTCCTTCCTGTATAGGCTCCCCCTATCCCAAAAGTTTCCCCAGTTCCTAATAAATCTAAACCCCTCCTCTCTACACCATCGTCTCATCCACGCATGGAGACTCTGAAGCTTTGCCTGCCAACCTGGCCCTGCGCGTGGAACTGGTAGCATTTCTGAGAGTGCCACCATAGAGGTGCTGGATTTCAGTCTCTTTCCTAGCAGCCTAAATTTGGCCTCCAGGACGTCTCTCCTACCCTTCCCTATGTCATTGGTACCTACATGTACCACAGCCACCAGCTCCTCCCAGCACTACACAGAAGTCTGGCAGGCAAGTCACCATACAGTTCTCCCAGTCATCACAAACCCAGCTATCTATGTTTCTAATGATCGAATCTCCCATTACTAACACCTGCCTTTTCCTAATGAGTGGAGTTCCCTCCCCCCAGAGAGGTAACCTCAGTGCAAGAGGATACCCCAACATCATCTGGAAGGAGGGTCCCAACTATGGGAAGGTTTCCCTCTGTTCCCGTTGACTGGACTCTCCTTCTCTGGGCCTTTCATCCTCCTTAACAGCGCAGGGGCTGTCTGACCGGAGGTGGGACAAATCTACAGTGTCCCAGAAAGCCTCATCAAAATACCTCTCTGCCTCCCTTAGCTCCTCCAGTTCTGCCACCCTGGCCTCCAAAGCCCGTACGTGGTCTCTGAGGGCCAGGAGCTCCTTGCACCGAATGCACACATACTCCACCCACCCACAGGGCAGGTAATCATACGTGCTACACTGAGTGCAATAAACAGGATAGCCCCCACTCTGCTGCTGGGCTTCTGCCTGCATTTTCTCCTACAGTTACCTAGGTTAATGATAGGGTATTTGTTTAAATCAAGAAGTTTTGATTATAGTTTAGTGTAAAGGTTTTAAAAAATGGCAAGTGTACCTCGCCCCCTTCCCACTCCCCTTCCCAACTCCCTGTTAGCGGCCCCTGTTCACAAAGAGGCTCCTCCTCCTCTCTCTCCCTGCAGCTCCTGCTGCTTTCTGTTATTCCCTCTCACCTTTTCTCCTGCCTGCCTGTTGTGTCTCTTGTGCCCCCCTTCCTCCAGCACAGCACTCCACCATCTCTGTGCATCTAGAGCAGAGAGAATACATATGCACCAGCAGCAGACACAATTTTCTACACTCTGGGTCCTAGTGGCGCCTCCCCACAGTCTGGCACCTGAGGTGGCTGCCTCAGTTCGCCTCATGGTAAAGCCAGCCCTGTTCCCTGGTGAGATAGGGTACCACCTGGATGGCCCACATTTCCTTACTCCACACGGTTCCCGTGGCTACTCTCTCGGATATTACCAGGAACACAGCCAAGTCATCAGTTGGGCCCCACGTTGCATAGAATCACTCCCTGTGTATGATTCCTGGTCTCCGCACTGGGACTCACCAACTTCTGTATCAGCGGTCATTGCACCTTCTCCATGATGACTTCCTGCAGGTTCTGCTGCTCCGGCTGCCACACCAGAAGGGGTTGTCTTTCTGGTTGGTGTGATTCTGGAAGGTATGCATCATCTTTTGCTGCTGCTTCTGCCACCACTGCAGAGTCCGCTCTGTGTCCAGGCACTGAATCTTCATACCGCCCCCTCCCACTCTCCCTCAACAAATTTTCAAGTACCCCGTGCATAGGAATCAAGATCCTGGACAAGCCCCCACTTGTAATAGTACATATGTCTGCCCTGTCCTTGATCACCATAGAAACCACTCAAACTCCCTTCTTTTAGTGTTCACTTTGTATAATTTATTCAAGTCCTGTCCACCAACACTGTACAATGCAATACAACTATTTAATACTTGTGACCTTCAGCCCCTGTTCATCAGGGCCCTAGGAGGAAAAGAGACCTTTCTTCCTTAGGTTTCAGGGTAGCAGCCGTGTTAGTCTGTATCCACAAAAAGAAAAAGAGTACTTGTGGCACCTTAGAGACCAACAAATTTATTTGAGCATAAGCTTTCATGAGCTACATCCGATGAAGTGAGCTGTAGCTCACGAAAGCTTATGCTCAAATAAAGTTGTTTTCTTCCTTAGTATCTTCTTCAGTCAGGGTATAGGTAGCCCCCCTCCTCTCCCTTCCCCCCCCCCACTTCAAGGTAGTCAGCTTAAGGGGCAGTTTGTTCCATAACTCTAACCCAGCCTTCGCCTCTGAGTAGCTAATTCCTCCCTATTTCCTCAATTAGCTGTTGCTGGAGAAACTAATTGAAGCTACTGTGATCAGAGTGCTGACCCTGCTATTTGGCTTCAGCAGTTTGTCACAGCCCTTCTCTAATATTTTTGTTATTTTTTTGGAGCTAATTTTGGTAGAGTCAAATATCTCTTTTGGAAGCAGCAAAACAGTAGTTTATAAATGGGAAAAAAAACTATTATTTTGTATGTTTTAAAGAAGTTTTAGGGCACATTTACAGCATTTCAAAAGAAAAGATATGACATTTACATTAAGTATTCCTTGGCTATTCACTCCTTCCTCCATTCTCAGGAAATACTGTATGTGCCAGTAAAATAACAGGAAAATCCCCGAGTTGAAAATATCCTTTTTGAAGTTTTCATGCCAAATCTTTTAGAATAGATTGATTTACTGCCACGTAGCATGCCTAAGTGCTGGACAGTTTTATGATTGTAGGAGACATTCAGGCATTAATAGGCACATAAATATACATAGGTTCCTGTTGTTTTTTATCATCTGTTCACGCAGAACTAAACATACAATTAGATCTTTAAAAAAAAAAAATAGTGGATTTTCCCTGTTGGTCACATTAGTGCTTGGTTAGCGCAGCCGTTGACATATTTTGAGGGCTACCTGGGATATCTGCACAGGCCACTATCCAAAGTCTGTGTTATACCGAATAGTTCCTTTTTTGCAAAATTAAGGACTAAAATTAATGCTAACAGTGTACTTGTCAAGGGGCTCTGTAATCTTTTAATGCTTCTCTTAGTTAAAGGAACAGTAATATTAATTACTAGTTCCTGCAGGATTTTCCCCCCAACAAATCTTTATTAAAATTATAGAATAACAGAATATTTTCACTGAAGTCTAGAGGACTGTTAGAAAAAATTTCCAAACCTTTTTCACTTCACAGAAGATACTCTGTGCATCCAGTTGCAGAGCCGTAGTCAGTTTCTTCTGTTGTTCATGTGGATTTTTCACACAGCAAATGGAGAGCAAAAGCATTTAAAACGGTAGAAAAATGTGACTGTAAAACTCAAACAATTAGCAAAGGGCTTGGGTGCAAATGTACCAGAAACTACTTTTAACTCATGTTTGGATATATTAGATTTTAAGTTGATGGTGACCCTTTAACTAGTCAATCCATATGTGTCACCATGATTGTCTCAAAATGGTTCTGTGAATTTATTCGGTCTCTTATAACATGCAAGTCAGATTTACCCAATTGATTAGAATTATTTTGCATAGGTTTACTAATCTGCTGTCATACAGATATTGTACTCTGGTGAACAGTCAGGCTCTCAGATGTGCATACAGCACTGATTCTTAAAGATCAAGATTTCTTGGTCTTTTGTCACAGTCAGCAAAATTCATCTTATTCCAGCTATACTACAGCCTTCTGTCTATCTCTGGTCCTTTCTAGGGTAAGGAAATAATAAATTTCCCACCATTGCTCACTCTAACCAGAGCTTCCAGTGTTGGGAGCCATAGCATAGCAGGGCTTCTGGTGTTATAACAATATTATGAAACCTTGCCTAGAGCACATAGATGGACACTGTGTTCAGAAACTGCTGCAGCAACCAGCAGTCCTTCTTTCTATATTTGGGCTCCTAATGTTGCTAACACTGGTGAAGCTGTGAACAGATATTGACAACAGGAGGAAGTTTTTAGAAAAATTCGCTACTGTAGATAGGGCTTCTATGTGTGTCTTTCTTCCTTGTACTCCTACCCCTTCAGAAACCTAGCTTTCATATTCCCTACTGAGTTGAATACTGTAATTTATTATAATTAATTGCTTATCAAGTTTCAGAAGATGACATCACATTCTGTCCATACTGTTGGTTACCCTTAGACAAATGTGGAATTATGGACCCAAATTTAAAGAGGCGGTTGTTTACTCTGAATACTTTCTACAGGCTAATTAGCATAATTAGCACAGCAAACACACAATTTAAATCATTAACTGCAGAGAGCAGACTGTTCAGAGAGCTCTTTTTAATTACCTGAAAAAATACAGGTGAAAGATCTGCTCTTTGTGTGCCATTAAGTTACAGATCAAATAGATTTGATCCACTGCTGATTAATATGTAATGACAAATTAACTTTTTGAAGCTTGTATCCTGTGTTACAGTTGGAGAATGACTTTAATTTGTCTTACTTTCAAAATAACATGAAATATTCATGGTGGAGCTGGTAATGATGCCCATTAGAAGACCGTCTTGAGCATAAATATATTTGTTTTGTAAGCACTATTTAAAATTTTTAAATGTTGGCAGAAAGTTCAGGCAGTGTGCTAAATCAGCTGGATTCCCCATATATTTTTTACTCTGCATCTTCATAGAAACAGAGGATGCATTCAGAAATTGTTTGCCTTTGTTTAAATTTTTTTTTTAAAAAAATGAGGTATACAGTACAGTTTAGTATTTCTGTTTTCTTATAAGGTTTACTCACATTTCTCCACCTGTTTTGTAAATGTATAGGTGTAATGGTAGTTTGTTACTGGCATCCTTCTACCCTTCACATATATTGTCTTTGTGAACATGTAAGGTTAATATTTAATATCAAGCACCATGGTGCACATATACAAAATAAAAGGAGGACTTGTGGCACCTTAGAGACTAACCAATTTATTTGAGCATGAGCTTTCGTGAGCTACAGCTCACTTCATCGGATGCATACTGTGGAAATTGCAGAAGACATTATATACACAGACACCATGAAACAATACCTCCTCCCACCCCACTCTCCTGCTGGTAATAGCTTATCTAAAGTGATCATCAAGTTGTGCCATTTCCAGCACAAATTCAGGTTTTCTCACCCTCTGCCCCCCCCCCCCCCCACACAAACTCACTCTCTTGCTGGTAATAGCCCATCCAAAGTGACCACTCTCTTCTGTGTATGATAATCAAGGTGGGCCATTTCCTGCAGAAATCCAGGTTCTCTCACCCCCTCCAAAAACCACACACACAAACTCACTCTCCTGCTGGTAATAGCCTATCCAAAGTGACCACTCTCCTTACAACCTGCATGAGGATTTTCATGAGCTCACGAAAGCTCATGCTCAAATAAATTGGTTAGTCTCTAAGGTGCCACAAGTCCTCCTTTTCTTTTTGCGAATACAGACTAACACGGCTGTTACTCTGAAACCTGTCAATATACAAAATAATGGATCTAATTTTCAAAATTGTGTGTTTAATATTTGGCACATAAATAGAGATTTGGATGCATAATAAAAATTTTAGCTGCTTAACTTTAGGGTACTATAATTGAATGTTGGGATAAATACTACTTCTGTAGAGTCTTTCTTTTGTGGCTCTTTAATGGGGTTTACAAACCCTCACTATGGCCAAGATAGTGGGAAACCTGGAGCAGTACTGGGCCAGGAAAGCTCCACTCCATAGTCACTGCTGAGCATACTCCTGGGGAAAGGAGCTGTATAAAGAGAGCTCCAGAAATCCAGGCAGTGAGGCGGAGAGAAGCCATTTCCTGGAGGACACTGCTCTGCAACAGTAGAAGAAGAAGCTCTTATCAAGGAGGTCCAGCTGTGATCTTTCCCCCTACTTTTTGATATCACACCAGAGATAGGGAGTACTTTGTGCAGGGGCACCAGAGGGTCACCTGCATCCATTCTGAGACTCTGGGGTTTGAGAAAATTACTATAACAAAACTGTAGCCATGCACCACACTGCGGCATCCGGTGTGGTAGGAAGTGTCACAAGGGAATGTGAGCAGGAGGTGGGTTGAACATAAGCCTTGCCACACTATCACACTTCCAAGGCCGTGGGCCAAGTCCTGGTGAATAGGGAGAGCCCAGGTCCCCCTATCCACTCCAGATTCCTCTATGCTTATCCCTTGGGCAGAACTTGGGGGTTACTGACAAGGAGGTTGACCCAACTGAATCCTGTTCAGGACACATTGACCTAAAATAGATCCTGGAGTAGGAGGCCCTACCAGTAGACCTGCTGACCAAACAGTCCCTGCTATAGGCTCTGAAAACACATTGCAAGAATGAAGCCTCACAACATACCTCTGGTGTAGGTAAAAGCACAGCAGCTCTACACTATAGTTGAGGATGAGAAGAGAAGAATACTGCATCTGATTGGAAGTGCAGGGATACTGCAGGTAGAAAAATGTATTTATTCAGTGAATTTGCTAGAACATTGGGCGTAATGCTCTTTCCCTTGCATAAAGCACTATGGGCATACAATACTTCTATATTCATCTGTCATTAGACCTCAAAGCACTTTGTAAACGTTAATTAGTTTAGCGTCACAAAACCACTGTGTGATAGTAATATCCCCCTTTTACAGATGGGAAAACAAGACACAGAGGGCCAGATCCTGAGCCCCACTGCGGCCTAATGTACATTTAAAAGTATTGCTAGCATAGTTTACCAGCAACACCCTCCTAGTACAGATACAGTTTATGCTGTCAAAAAAGCACTTTCTTGCCAGTACTTTTTACGCCGGTTGAGCAAGCAAAATAGTCTATATTAGCAAAAGAACTTCTGTACCTATCTAACTGTATCTACGCTAGGGCTTTTTCCAGTATAGAAATGTTGGAAAGAATTGATCCCCTAATAGCCATTTCTATACCGGCAAAAACTTCATGTCGACCTTGGCATAAGGCTGTTTTGCACCAGGGGTGCTGGTACTATGGGTGCAGGGGGTGAAGCAGCACCCCCTGGCTTGATGTGGTTTCCATCTTATACAAGGCTTACAGTTTTGTTCAGTGGCTTTCAGCACCCACACTATAAAAAGTATTCCAATATTCCAACTGTTTTGCGCTACTCTGGAAGCTCTTAACCTGTCTCATCTGGTTAGCTGGGGATTCAGCTAATCTGTAGGAATCTCCCTGTGAATTAGAACTGCCATAGCAGCTCATACATCGCCCACTATCCAGACATGAACAGACATGAGGTGTAAAGCAGTACAAGACAGAATACATTAAATTTACATTCAAGAAATATGCCATTAAATTTTCAGAGCATTCATTTCACTGCTATGTAGTTTAATAATACTAAAAATGCCTACATTGTGACTTTCTTAATGCTTTCAACCTGTTTTACCCTGCGCTTGTAATTTTGTAATCATTACCAAAACAAAACCCCAAAAATTTATTTATACATACAAATAATTTTTGTTTACTGACCTGGACTCAGTTACTTCTGTCCTCCTCCTTTCCCCTTTCAAATAAAGATTATATATTGCCTACAGAGGTGAGAGACCCTGATCCTACTCAAGGTGGCAAGCAGTATGTTTGATAGCGTGACTTTGCCTGATGAGACCCCTAATTACCAATTGTGGAAAATAATTACTTATAAACACAGTGTAGCTGTTTGTACTTGTGAAACAGTGTTGTGAGGATACATAGTTTAGAGTAAATGATTAAAAAAGCAACACATTTTCTGTAAGTTAGCTAAAACATACTTGTGTGTTGGTTTGAAAGCTCCTGGAATAAATGAGACAGATATATGCCCTAACCAATGTGAACCCTCTTGAATTTTGGGGAAGTTTGAGTCTGAATACTGCAGCTTGGACCCATCTCTACAGAAAGCAGACGTGCATGACAAGTTGTAACTCTCCTTTTTTTTTTTTTTTTTTTTTTTTTTTTTTGCTAGCCTTTCCGTTGTGCACACTGTCATTATTCCTGCAATATATCTGGCTCCCTGAAGAGGCATTACAACAGGAAGCATCCCAATGAAGAGTATGTTAATGTAGGTACTGGTGAACTTGCTGCAGAAGCCCTTATCCAACAAGGTAAATTTCCAGTTAAAAGCAGCACATCTGTCTGTTTATTTTCACTGTTGAAGCAAAGTCAATTTGAAGGTGAACATTGAGGAGTGAATTGAACAGTTTAATTACCTGTGTGAAAAAAGTATTCCCTTTTCTAGCTTCTGAAATGGCAACATTATGATTTCATTCACTGTCCCCTATTCTTAGGTTATGCGACACGGTGAACAGAAGTTCTCAATCTGCCTTCTCTACAGCATTCATTATTTTATATACTTTTATCAGGTCTCCTCTTATTCCTCTCCTGTCTAAGGTAAACAGTCCCAATCTTTTCAGTCTCTTTTCAAATGAGTGATCAACTGATAAATTTCCATGATAGTTTTGAAAGATTGAGCTAATCCTGAAATGAGAACTGAGACTGAATGGCACCAAGTTAATCCCCCAATAAATAAGTCAAGATAAGTAAACGAGTGCAGATCTGTTGTAAATGGAAACTGCTTTGGCCTCACACTTAAGGATAATTATTCAAAGCATTGAATGGGGTTTTTAACCATTCAGCTCCCATTGATTTAGGGGGAGATATTAAAAGACACAAATTGAAGTTAGGTTCCTGTGGCCCATTCACTTTGTGATAGACCCAGGCCAGTTGGGAACAGCAGAGTAGCCTTATTGGGATCCAGGAAGTGGGCGGGCAAAGCCCGCCCGCAGCTAAAGGATCCCCCCCAGCCTAAGGGGGGGGGGGGTCCACAGGACCCGGAAAACCAAGTAATTACGGGGGACAACTAATGAACAAAAGGGACAGGAATGCGGTTACAGCAGAGTAGCAGAAGGCAGATATACTGGCCACTGGATTAACAGTTTTCTGTTCCCTGCCTAACCAGAGCAGGGGCTGCTCCAGGCTAATGAGAACACCTGACTCCAATTAACCTGCAAAGAGTCAGGTGAGGCCATTAAGCTAATGTGACCACCTGACTCTAATTAAGGCCCCTCTGATAATATAAAAGGGCTCTCTCCAGTCAGGCAGAGAGGAGCCAGGGGAGACGAAGTGCGGCTGAAGGGCCGGTTAATGAAGACACTCTCAAGTCATTGGTAAGGAAGCCCAAAGGTAAGGGTGAAGAAGGGAGAATCAGGAGAGCTGTGGGAAAGTGGCTCAGGGAAATGTAGCAACTCTGGCAGTAAAAGGTTGGCTGCCAACAGCTGCTACAATTAGGGTCCCTGGGCCAGAACCCGGAGTAGAGGGCGGGCCTGGGTTCCCCCTAATTCACCACTACAGAAACACCTCCTGGGAGGGGAAAACAGGCCCCTGTCAGGACAGGAGGCTAAACTGTTTTAGCATGAGGCGTAGGAGCAACTGAGACTGTGGGAATTCTCTCACCAACCTCCATTGCTGGCTTATGATGAAAAGGGCTCAGAAGACTGTTTCCATGGCCCTCGAGAGAGAAGGGCTATGTGGAGGGTTGCAGTGAGCCTCTGAAGCTAGCATAAACCGCCTGGAAGCGCGGTACCCATGGGGACAAGGTTGGAGCTCTGCCACAACTTTCAATTGTAGTTGAGTGCCTCACTGCCCTTTATGCCATTGAATATCTTTCCCTTTAATGTCCATTTCATTGCTAAAGCCCAGTATGTTGCTTTGAAACTGTTGGAACTTTAGAATTTCCCTTTTTGTTACAGAATAGATACCAGAATAATGCAAAAATATTAGATAATGAATAAATTACAATTCTCCCAAGCGTGTCATTATTTCTAAACAGCATTTCCAAATTATTCTTTTTACAAAGAATCCTTGTCCATCAGAAATGCTAAACCACTTTTAAATAACACTGAAATTGTGACACAAGGAAAAACATTCAGAATTAAAAGTTGAGACTCCATCTTTTAACTTGTATAAATACCTTAATTGAAAATGTTATTTTCATGTAGACTATTAAACTCTTCCCAAAGCTTTCTGAAAGTGCATGTATAGTACACGAGGTGCTATGCTAATCATCCAAGCAATTACACAGCAAAGTGACACACAGCAGTATTTTATTTTTAGACTGCTATTAGAAATTCATAGCAGCAGTGAATGGCAGAAAAGCAGATACTTTCATACACCTCAGCTTTATAGAATTATGTAACTTACAACAAAATTGATTTTAAAAAAGTGTTTAACAGTGGAAAATTAATATTCTAACAGTATGGGCTCAGCTGGCATAGGGCTCAAAAATATCTTGTGATACACTGTACACACTTGAGAGTGGTAGCCATGTTAGTCTGTATCAGGAAAAACAACAAGGAGTCCTTGTGGCACCTTAGAGACTAACAAATATATTTGGGCATAAGCTTTCGTTGCATCTGATGAAGTGGGTTCTAGCCCATGAAAGCTGATGCCCAAATAAATTTGTTAGTCTCTAAGGTGCCACAAGGACTCTTCATTGTTTTTACTGTACACAGTTTTTAATGGGTTTTTGTTTTTTTTAATTGCTTTTGGAACCTTGGTCACTTGCCTGGTTAGGTAATCAAACAGGAAAGCATGGTATGGAGATAATCTCCTGATCTTGGGAGTCAGGAAGCATGGATTCTGTCCCCAGTTCTGCCTCAGACTTTCTTTGTGACCCAGGACAAATCACTTATCCCTTCTTTGTCTAAACTACAGATGACCCACTTCCCCTCTCTTCACCCTGTTTCCCTCATATCCATAGTCTGTCTTGTTCGTGTGGCTTATAGACTTTATAGGACGGGAACTTTCTATTTCTGTGTTTATAGAGCATCTTGCAATCACAGCTTGATCCTGTTGGTGCTACTGCAATACAAATAATAATACCGATCTCATGGGGATGTTGTGTTAGTAAATTAATTGTTTTAAAAGTGCATTGAGATTCTGTGATGGAAGGTGCTTTGGAAGTATATATTACATTATTTTATAGACACAAATATTGGTGTCAAAAGTGGATAAGGTATGTCATTCACTGACGTTTTCTATATCTGTCCCAACTATTTAATGAATTGAGTAGAAATTAATTTTCCTGAGCTTTGATGCCAATTAACTGACACAGTTGTACGTTAGCAATTTGTGTATTTCCATTTGTTGTTCTTCAATTAGTCACAATGACAAAGATTGCAGCTTTAATTAACGTGGTGTAGTGTTCTAGTAATTTTAATTTAGAAGTAATATAGAAAGGTCTTTCTCCTAGATGATTTTTTATTAAAGTGTGATGTGGAATGAATATTTGATTTCCCTTTTTTGCAATGGAGAGTATCTTTGTCCTAACCTGAACTAAAGATAGTTTTCTTTTGTACTCTGTTTCATATTATGCCCATTAATAGAGAAGCAATTTCACTTTAGTTATAAAGACATAGCAGTGAGCCTCTGCTGTAATCGGGAGGTTTGGTAAAGATTATAATATCTAGGGAGAGGGAAGGAGTGGCATCCTTGAGGATTAATAAATGTCAGTGAAAGAGCCTGGCAGCTAAACTAAATTTTGTTCTGTTTTATCAGAATATAAAGTTTAATTTCACTCCATCTGCGGAATACCATATGCTGGCTTTCCGTTGCTGTACAAATGAATGTTCTAGCTAATCACTTTATTCATGCAATACTGTGTGCAATGAGAACTTGACTTGTAATCAGCCTACCAGAGTACGCGTCAAGCATTTAATTAGATAGCACTAGCTGGAGCCATCGTTCGCCAGGGGAATGGATGATGATGTCTAGAGGGCCATCTGGTGGTATAGTACTTAAGACGGCACAAGGAGCTCCCCTAATATTTATATTTATTTAATTTAGTGTGGTCTAGTCATCTGATACAACACACCGTTGTATTCAATCTATTTGTAGTTTGGTTTAGTGATGAAAAAAAATCCAGTGAAAACAAATACTAATTTGCATAACTGCATGCATCTAAGTTCTGATATTTGACCAAATTACTTTAATAAGAAAACAGTTAAAAAATTGGTGAAATCTAATGTAGAAATTGGAAGTTTATGATTTTGTCGTACTGTACTAGTTTTTTTAATTATGCTGCTGTGAAGACACTGTAAACAACGTACCATATCCGTTTAAAGACCATAATGAAAAGATACCTGTATTTACACTTTAAAAATGTTAAAATAAATCTATAGTTCAAACTCACGAAAGCAAAGATATTTAGGGTAAGGTGCAGTTTCCGTTTTATGTTATCCTTGTTTTACTTTGGTATTGCAGAAGTCCCAGAAAAGTGAATAATCTTACTGGATGTACTGCTATGAAGTCTGATAACACTGAACAACAGCATTAAAGGAGTTTTTGTTTTTTGTTTTTATTAACAAAACATGGACCCAACTTTGGAAACATTTACAATATTAAGAGTATGACAGTATTTTAAAAAATGGTCAAACATCTACTTGACAGAACTCCACCACTCATAAAAGCACTTCTCCCCACTAAGGCCTTGCTTAATACTTCGAGGGCCAACAAACTGGAGCTGTATCAAGAAAAAGGGGAAACCAAATTCAGAGCCAAAGACATGGCTCCAGTCCTGCAAGACGTTGGGTTGAGCATCTAAATTGCTTTTATCTGCTGGGATTATACATAATGGGGAGGTTCTCAGATACCTTGTTGATGAGTTCATAAAAAAAAAAAATAGTCTTTAACTGATCATCCTTTGAAGAGATGGAAGATCTAATAGCCTTTCCCCCTCCCTAAATATTGTGATTCACATACAAGGCTTTATATTACAGATGGGCCTAAATCAAAACTCAGAATATGGATCCCCCCAAACTTGGAGGAATTTTGGGTGTGAATCTAGATGTAAACTTTTGGCTCATGCCTATCTCTGCTTTTTAGATTTAAAATCTTGGCACAAATTCCATCTAGAAACAAATTGCTAGACAGTACAGTCTACAAATTATAATTGTATAAGTGGAACCAATGCATTCTGCACTTTTCTTTTAAGTCCCTAGTAGTGTGTGGTTTTTGGTTGTTTTTTTTTTTTTTTTGTTGTTGTTTTTTTTGGCCCAGCAGTGGGATGTGAAGGTCAGGATCAGTGTAGTCCTCTTTGGTGGAGAGGCTCATCTCTCACATGTGTACTCACCGTCCTTCAAAGGGTTTCCAGTTGTGCAGCAAACAAAAAACACAGGTCCTTGCCAGTCAATAGTTTGTTTACATTCTACCCTGGGGCTCACATGCCCCTCACAGAAACACAAACTGGCTGAGGAGAAGATCCACTCAAAATTGTATACATTGTAGTGGTTCAGCTAGTCTGATTATATTTAAAATAATAAGTGTTTAATACATAGAGAAAGCAAAATCTTATGAGTTATTGCTGCTTAGGTTGACAGAAAAAGGCACAAACTTGAATAGGCTTGAATAGCTTTCTTGTATCCCAAAAATGTAAGGGTAGTAAGAGGATACTCTCTGGGATCATTGAAGTTTAAGGGAAATTATACCAAAAATATCTTCTTTTGTTTTTGTTTTTTCCCCAGGTGGCATTAAATGCCCAGTTTGCAGTTTTGTGTATGGTACAAAATGGGAGTTCAACAGACATCTTAAGAACAAGCATGGCCTGAAATTAGTGGAACATGACGGGGAAGCAAAGTGGGAGGTAAATACAAAATTGCTACATCTTTGCCCCAAAATTTCCAAATTCTCTAAAGAGAAAATACAAGATATGAAATAGAATGTGTGTAAAAAGTGTATTATGGACTTTCTTACATGGTGGAAAGTTGTCTTCTATCCATTATCTCTGGCTTGAATGCATACAGTTACTCCTGGGGGAATTCTGCACTAAAATATTAAAAATTCTGCGCACAATAATTTAAAATTCTGCATATATTATTTGTCAAAATAACACTATATAATCATGCCAGTTTCAATTATTTTGCTAATTTATTTCAAAATACCTGTCGGCAAGTATGTCTGTAACAATACAGAGACACACAAAATTTCCCCCAGGAGTAGAGAGTTAAAGAAACCCCTATAACAACTCAGTTCCTGTTTCTCTGCCCCCTCCCCACCAGAGTCCGGATGTGGGTTGCCCCCAGCCCAGACACCTGCACCGCTTCCCCTCCAGAACCCAGCTGTGGACCCCCCAACCCAAACACCTGCACCCCCTCCTTCTCCCCACTCCCCCACCCCAAGCTCAGGACCCAGAAGGAGAAACAACCTGATGCTGGGTCCTGAGCTTGTATGGCATTTCCAGCACGCCACCTCCTTCCTTCAGGGCATGCTGAGAATTGCAGTTCCCAGGAACCCTACAGCTCCCTCTCCCTCCCCCGGCAGTGTCTTCTATTTGCAAGCTGGGCTCTGCTGGGTCCAGCAGCCCCTACTGGCGGCCAGCAGCTCTGCAGCCCATTTCTGTGGGGGATGGGGAGGAGGAAATTCTGCGTGCACAACATCAATTTCTGCTCAAATTCTGCATGTGCAGCAGTGCAGAATTCCTCCAGGAGTAATACAGTGCTAAGGTTAACTACTGTAATGTCTAGCAGGATTAACAAGATAATAATTGGTGGTTCTTCAAATACTGTCCCTGTGGGTGCTCCAGTTCAGGTATGCCTGTACTCTACATCTTTGATCAGAGATTTTTGGTGGCCGTGCCTGTTTGGTCCACACATGCAAGCTCACACCCTCATGCCCTGTACCAAAGATATAAAGGGCCATGGACGAACAGCCCTCAGTCCCCTGTCAACGTCCTTTGGCCTGAGATGGAGTCTTCTGTGTGCCTGTTCTCTTTAGTACTGTATTTAGCAGTTAGTTAGTATGTAGTTAGTTCTTTGATAGTGTTTATAGTTGTTGGAACAGTTGTTCCCTTTTTATCTTTCCTTTAAAAAATTATAGATCGACATAGATTGATTTAAAATCTTTCCCTATTAAGGGGTAATTTTTTGTTATTTTGCTTGGAGATGCTGGGCTCTTGGGATTTAAAAGGTGTCTCTCCTGCTGTGAGACTGTCCTGATAAGTGATGGGCATTTTCAGTACCTCCACTCTTTGGGAGATACTCATGTTCCCAGTGAGTGTAGGATCTGCACTTCTTTCAAAGGTAGATCCCGAAAAAATAGGGAGATCAAGTTTTAATTCCTGATGATGAAGCAAGCCTTAAGACCAGCTTCAGGGGCAGAGGACACCCGCCGGCACATACACAGACCTCCCAGTACGTCTAGTGCCCTGTCTACCTCAAGATCTTGGTCATTGGCAGCTACTTGAGACGTAGGCAGTACTGGTTACATCTACAGCACTGAAGACCTCGGCAAAGGTAGCATCGACATCCGCTGCCTGGATGCAGAAAGAGATAAAGACTAAACCTCTGAGAAAGTCTGGGTCTCCGATGCCCGAGAAGGCTATGGAGACCTCGGTCCCAAAGGGAATTCAGTGCAGGCTCTGAGTGCTTTCTGTACTGTAAGGACAGTGAAGACAGATTCAAGAAGTCAATTGTCATAGACAGACTTGGTACCAAGCTCAGGTACCCATACCCAGAGCTGCAGAGCCACTTCCAGGAGTATTCTATGCGTGTCCCCAAACAACAGTCAGTACTGATAACATGGAAGTCTATGATACCGAAGACTGTTCAACTGCCTATGTTACTGATGTAATTGGAGTCGACTCTTTCCAATGCCAAGCACTGGGTGCCAGCTACCTTGGTACCAAAGCCATCCTCTACAGGTTCTTGCTCGACCCATTCTTTGATGCCATTGGTACCTCAAGAATTTTGATACTTCAGGGACCTTCTAGTATTTTTGGAGCTGGAGTCTCCTCTGTTAACTGGTACCGCGGGTTTATCCACACCGAGACTTACTCAGTTACCACCCCCCATTAGTTAAAGTACCATACTCGCTGTTGTCTACCGTACAAGTTGAACAGTTATCCCCCCACACACCTTGGAGTATGTTTAGAAGGACTCCTCAGACTCTCAGATATTGGTACATGGTTTCCCTGTCTACTCTAAAACACATAACTGTGTCTCTTACACTGATTAATTGGCGGAGGATAGACCTCAAACGACACCCACATGACAAGAACACAGATGGATGCCTCCACCAATATCCTTGTTGGGACCTTTGGGCATTCTGTTGTCAACAATTTGCAGCAATTCTTCACACCATCGGAGGGAGCAAAGAAGGGCTCATTCTCCTCTAGCATAGCTTGTGGCAGAGGTGGTTGAGGGGGAGACCTTGGTGGTGCAAAAATCAAGGGCAGACAAGGAGTTGATGCCTTTTACAAATATTTCCTCCTCATTGCGTGATGAAGCTGTGATGCCTCCATTGCCTTCTGCGGCAGATAACTTCAGGCAGTTCTAAGAACTGATTAAGCGAATTGCTGAAATGCTTCAGATTCCTTTAGAAGAGGTTCAAGTATCCAACCATAAACTCCTGAATATTTTATAGTTTAGCGTCCATTCTGGTCAGTGAAACTCTTATGGAACCCACTAAATCTATTTGACAAACCCCAGCTACCACACCACCTACCTACAAAAGGGCAGATAAAAAGTATCCTGTCCCTGCCAGGGAATCAGAGTTTTAATTTTCTCACCTGGATCCAGATTCCCTGTAGTGGAGGCTGTTAATGAACAAAGCAGATAACATACCTCAAAGTCCACCCTGTACAGCAAGGACCACAGGAGGCTTAATATTTTTGGCTGCAAATCTTACTCTTCAGCCACACTTCACTTTAGAACAACGAACCATCAGGCGCTCATGGCCAAATTTGACTGTTTGAATGGCAACAAATTCTATTTCTTTATGGATCATCTGCAAGAGGAACATAACCAATTTAAGGCCATTATTCAAGAGGGTCAGCTCCTGGCAAGAACATCACTCCAGGCCTCCTTGGATGCTGCTGACACTGCATCATGTTCAATGCGGTGTTCATGAGAAGAGCATCTTAGCTCCAGCTGTTGGGCTTCCCAAGTGAGGATCAGAGCACAACTGAGGACCTTGCCTTTGACAGTCACACTCTCTTTCAAGATTTGACAGGTACATCTCTCCACATTCTAAAGTACTTGAGCTATGTTAAGATCCTTGGAAATTTATACTGCTGTAAATTAAAGGAGATTTAGCTGGTCTCAGACAGCACAAAGAGCATGCCCAACCCCGTATTCAACTTATTGTGGAACAGCTGAGCCCTGAGCCAAGAGACCAAAATACTCTAAAAAGAAACCTCCCTCAGCTACAGCTACATCTTCTCAGCCATCCACAACCTCTAAGTGACAGTTCTGATGGCTTGGTCGAGAGTCTCAACCCCCCAATTGACTAGGATTTACAGCTGCAATATCAAACCCCATCCCCTCCTTTCGGATGTCACCTCTCCCATTTTCAAGCTGCATGGGAGAATATAACATGTGGCAAATGGGGTTTGGAAGCCATAACATTTGGCTGCACAATCCATTTCAGTTCTGTTCCCTCCTATCCATTCTCCCTCCCCTTCCCTGTTCAGGGAACCATCTCATGATTAATTGCTGACATGAGGTTGCCTCACTTCTGTGTGTAGGGGCTATAGAACCAGTTCTTGTGCAGCACAGGGGAAGGGTATTCTATTCAACGTACTTCCTGATTCCAAGTGGAATGGAGGTTGGAGGCCAATTTTAGATCCCGATATCTAAACAGATATGTGGAACAGCACAAATTCAGGTTGGTGACCCTTTCAGCAGTAATTCCCTTGTTAGATTCAGGAGATTGGTTTGTGATTCTCAACCTACAAGATGCATATTTTCATGTGGCTATTCACCCTTCACACAAGAGGTTTCTTTTATTTTCTAATCAACAATGATATCTACCAATACCAGGTGCTTCTTTTCACCCTATCTTCTGCCTCCAGGATATTCTGGCAGTAGTTGCCATCCACCTACATCGTTGGGATATAAATGTTTTACCGTATCTGGATGATTGGTTGATTGGGGCAGATCTTATCAGGAAGTGGTGGTGGCCATAAATGTGACACATTCTCTCCAGAAGACATCCCTACAAGAAATTGACATTGGGAGTCTCAGGAAGAGTACGCTTCTTCATCATAACCATTCCCTATGCAGGGCACCCTGGGGGATGCAGTACAGCAGAAAATATCATCTCTGCTCCTGCTTCCAAAATCAGGTCTTCTTTCCCTCACAGACCACCTCAGGAAGAGAAAATGGTCCACTGGGACACTGAACAGGATGACATGCAAGAACCAGATTGCCATTAGAAGAGACTGGACATATCTACATCTTCCCTGGATGAAGCCATCGCTCCAGTGGTCCCAACCCAGCCAGACAATTAACACATCTTTCAGGAGTTCACTGGAACAAACAGTTGACACACTGGAGATTCAAGTACGGGAGGAGTCTCAGAACCAATTGGTCATCCTGCACTCCTTGATCCCTGGCAGGTGTGCAATGCCAATAAATGAGGATGTATTGGAGCCGGCCAAAGAGCTCTGGTCATCCCAGCTACCATCTCCCCTCAAAGGGGCTTGAGTACTTTTATAACCATCCAACAACTGGGTCCCTAGTTCATGAGAAGTCTAAACTGCAGAGACCACCCAAAATGACACTGGGGTAAAGATCCAAAGAAACTGGACTACTTTGGCAAAAGGCTTATTCCTGAGCCACCTTTTAGATGTCTGTTGAACTACCATGTGTTCCAGGTTAAATAAGACTTCTTGATTTGGAGCCGGATGTCGCAGTTCATTGAGAGACTCCCTCAGGAGCACAGAGAGAAGTTAAACTTCTTGATAATGGAGGGACAACTAGCAGTTCGCTCTTCTCTGCAGGCTTCCCTCAATGTCTGACACAGCAGCGTGTTGTATAGCAGCTGCTGTTACAATGTGCAGGGCTTCATGGTTGCAGTCTTCGGGAATATGGAAGGAGGTTCAAATGTCCATGGGGGGACCTTCTCTTCAAAGGCTGTGACCTATTTCATACACACACTGTCAAAGCCCTGCACACTTTGAAGGACTTAAGGATCACTTTGCAATCCCTAGAAAGGTATACCCGAACTCTACAAGCCTCACCTATCAGAGGCAACCCTCCCCTAATATTATGGATAACTAAGATCTTTAGAGCCCCTGAGGAAAAGAGAGGTTGCAGAGGAGAAGACCCTTCTGCCACGCACTCTGCACTGACGTCATGCCAGAAAATTTGACAGGATGGTTGGGAGTCTGCATAGAATAGCAGGATCTACTTTTTCCCCCACTTGGAACTATCTTTTATTTTTAGGAGGCCTGAAACCAGATTATCTCAAAAAAGTGGGTCGTGGATAAGAGGTACTCTGTCCAGTTCCAGTCCCTCCCTCTCTGACATTTCCCCCTCTCATTCTCTTCAGGGACACCCTTGATAAGATACTGTTAAAGGAGGAGGAAGCCTTTATGCAATTCAGAGCAGTGGAAGAAGTCCCTATAGAATTCCAAGGTGAGGAGGGTTATTCAGATTATTTCCTAATTCCAAAGAAGAAAGGGGGCTGGCATCCCATTCTGGACCTCCAATGATTCAACCTATTCATACATTGCTTCAAGTTCAGGATGGTGACCTTCACTTCTATAGTTCCTACCCTAGATCCTCAATATTAGTTCGCACTCAATTTACAGGACACCTGTTTCCATATAGCAATTCACCCGGCCCATAAGAAATACCTTAAATTGGCTGGTTGCTAGTCACATTACCAATACAGCATGATTTCTTTTGGTCTCTCCACTGGTCCCAGAGTATTCATCAAGTGCCAAGCATTCATGGTGGCTCCCTTAGGGAGGAAGGAAGTGCATGTCTACCTATACTTCAACGACTGGTTAATTCAAGGACAGTCTCCTCAGCAAGTGAGCAATTCATCAAAGGTAGCCTTCATGCTCTTCGCTGCTTTGGGTTTCAGAGAGAACAAGGAGAAATACAGTCTGACCCTCACTGAATAGATTTCATAGGGGCAATATTGGACTCCGCAGTACCAAAAAGCCTACTTGTCACAAGACAGATTCCTCACTCTTCTGAACTTCATCAGTCAACTCCAGGCTTGCGCAACATGAATAGTTAGAGCATGTCTCAGACTAATGGAAAACATGGTTTACTGCTCCTACATGTCGCAGTTTGCCAGACTCCACCTACACGCCACGCAGACTGGTTGAGATCAGTGTAGCTACCTGGTAGACCCCATATAATCATGATATTTATGGTCCCACAAAAGTTGTCCCCTCGTTAGATTGGTGGAAGGACCCTCCTACAGGTGTACAGCAGAGGATCATTGTCACCATTCCTACCAACAAAGACACTGGTGATGGATGTAGCCACTCTTAAGGCTTGCCTAAGCAGTGTGCTAAGGTGCACCAGCTGGGGTGTGAATTCTAGTGTGCACCAGAATGCACTCACTAAATACCCACGTGGGCCCTGCTGGCGCTCACTAAAAATTCCTTAGTGTGCGTTTATGTAGTGCAGTACTGTGTCAGTGCACCGTAGGACTCTTCTAATGTGTGCCAGCAGGGTCCACACAGATAGTTACAGTTAGTGCAGGACATGCTGGTGTGTACTAGAATTCACACCCCAGCTGGTGAGGATTAGGTTATTATGTAGACAAGTTCTTGTAAGGCGATCTCCTCTAGATCAAATGAGACACAAGGCCTCCCCAAGAACTAAATCTCCACATAAATATGCTAGAGCTAAGAGCCTTTTGCCTAGCATACATGGTATTTCTACTCACACTCTGAGGAACCACTATCCAAATACTGATGGACATCACTACGTACTACGTCAACAGGCATCGACAGGCTCAATCACTGCCTCTTTGCCAGGAATCAGTCCATTTCTGGGAATGGTGTGTTTATCATCACCTCACTCTAATGGCCCTACATATTTCAGATTTTAAAAACACGCAGGTGGACCAGCTTAACAGACAATACTCACGCACTCATGAATGTTCTGTCAGTGACTCAATTCTGTGAAGTATCTTCTGTAATGTGAATAGACCTGTTTGCCATGGACAAGAACAGCAAATGCTAACTATCCACTCTGGGAGTGAGCGGGAGGCTGGGGGAGGGGGAGAATCAAGCCCAGTCTCCCTGTCAGATGCCTTACTCATCCCCTGAGCACTGGGACTCGTGTACGTTTATCCATCCATTTCACTCATTCTTAGGATCCTGACGAAACTTGATGAAGGTGGGATGCAGCCCATAATATGCTGCTAGTCCCAGCATGTAACAGTTTTGGTTACATCGTTTTCACACACCCTATAGTTGGTAGGTTCTTCAAACGTTTATCCATCCATTTCTTTCCTCCAATCATACGGACCCCAACCTCCTGGGACCTCGACATTATGTAATAAGGCTGATGGGGCTCCCTTTGAACTTTTAGCGACCTGTTCCTTATACCAGCTGTCTATGAATATTGCTTCATAGTGATAGTAAACTCAGCCCGAAGAGTAGGAGAGATCCAAGCCGTCACAACAAGACCACCATATACAGTATTCCATAAGGACAAGATAACATTGAGGCTTCACCTAACATTCTTGCCCAAAGTTGTTACTGACTTTTTCCTGAATCAAGTGATTTGCAAGTTTTATTTCCCAAGCCTCATAACGGTCAAAGGGAAGCTTTCACACCTTAGGCGTAGTCAAGATTGACTGTTCAGGAATTTTCCGATACATTCCTGGCCTTTGTTGACAGGATGAAGAATCAAATGATATCTATAAGAAGTTCCTGATCGTAACTGATTTACAATAGCTCAGTTGGACCCATTTTCACAGATAAGAGCCCATTCCACCACACTGTAAGCAGCTTCTCTAATATAAAGGGCTTTTCAGTATGACATTTGTAGAGAAACTACCTGGAGTTCAGTTCACACCTTCACTCGACATGACTCCTGACAGAGGACTCCAGGTCAAATGCCTGATTTGGCTGCATTGTCCTGCAGTCCGTGTGTCAGCAGATTCTGAATACCACCTCCATGAAAAGAGGTTATTGCTTGCGAGTGAACAGAAATGGGATCTGTGTGGACAGTCAGTTGAAGAAGAGTGGTTTCTCACTCTGCAGTAACTGTGGTTCTTCAAAATGTGTTATCCACTTGTGTTCTACAACCCACCCTCCTGCCCTGCTACTGCAAAATCCTATATCACTTGGATTCTGCTTTAGGGAAGGAACTGAAGTGTCGTTGTGACTGACCCAACGACTATGCCCTTGGCTATTGGGAGCAAGTGTGGTCCCAGCAAGCACTGCTCTTTAAAAGAATCTGATCTCATGTGCATCGGGCACATGCAAACCAGAAGCTGGAATACTTGTGGACAACATAACTTTTTTTGCAAGGTAAGGAGCCAATCTTCTTGACACAAAGGGTCATTTTCTGGCTTCAAAGGAATTTGTCCAGATTTATATTGGCAGTGTAGCTAAGAGGAGAATTTGGCCCAAAATATCTTCCTTAGAGTCTAACAAGTGTGTAATTAGGTTATTAATTATAAATTACATGCACAATAAAAATAAAGTCAAATTAACATGGCATTTTGTAAACGAATTTGGTGCAACTATCTGGACGTCTAATAGAAGTATAAATAAGCTTATGGGGTGAAATCATGGCTTCCATTGAAATCAATGGCAAAATTTCCATGAACCGCAATGGGGCCAGGATTTCTCATGTTCTTCCATAAAGTATGTTGTTATAAATCTGTCATCCAGTTTTTCCTTATTTAAATTTGGGGCACCAAGTGCCCTCTGTAATTCTCAAGAGTTAAAATGAGATCATTGACCTGTTTTTTTAGCTAACAACTGAAATTTCTGAGGAAGCATCTACTCAGTATCTGCACATCACAGAGGCTGAAGACGTTCAAGGAACTCAAGCTGCTGTAGCTGCATTACAGGACCTAAGATATACCTCAGAGAATGGTAACGGATATTTTTAGTTTGAAAGGGTAGACTAGATCTTCTTTTCATCAGAGTTCCCAACTCTTGTGAATACAGTGGGAAACTTGAAAAAGAAATATTTATTCTTCTGTGTTGATTTTTAAAAAGGTATTTTCTATATGGTAGTGAGGTACTAATACTGTAGTGTGGTAAACATTTCTTTGTAAGGTCATCTGTAATTGTTTTTAAAAGGACAATGTCAAGTTTTTGGACCCACAGTGTGGTTTACCACAGGAGTTCTCAACCTCTTTCTTTCTGAGCTGCCCCCAACATGCTATAAAAACTCCATGGCCCACCTGTACCACAACAACTGGGCCTGCACTGGGTCCGGGAGGGAGAGCAAGCAGGGCAATTGCCTGGGTCCCCATGCCACAGGGGCCCCTGTGAAGCTAAGCTGCTCAGGTGGTGGGGCTCAAAGCCTTGGGCTTCAGCTTTCTGACCTAGGCCCAGCAAGTCTAATGCTAGCCGTGCTTGGCGGACCCCCTGAAACCTGCTCGCTGACCCCCAGGGGTCCCAGATCCCTGGTTGAGAACCGCTGGTCTACCATAAAGCGGTTAGAAACTGATTAGGCATGTCAACCAATTTTTTTTTTCATTTTTCATTCATATTACTGTTTATAAGAAATTAAAAATAATTACCACTGCACACCCAAATAATTACCAATGCACACACATCTATATATACAGTGATCATCAATAAATCATCAACATTTATTACACCACTGTTTTTGACCTTACTACGGTATTTGTGGAATTTCCTGTATGAAATATAGAAAATATCATGGTACAGACAAATAGCATGGCAGAATAAATGTTGAATGTTTAATTGCAATCCTCTAGATAACATTTGTGCCTTGCTGCAAGAGTCAACCAGCCAGCAGAGGATGTACAGTTGAATAGTTAATCTACCGTGTTCTCAGTTAATTATGATGGTACGCAAACAAGGAAGTAAGCCCACCAGAGCTGTATTGGCTTGTGTTTGACAAGAAACAGGGGAGCACTAATTTAATATTTGCTAAATGGAAAATGACAAAATCGGGAGGGAAAGAAGAAATTATTTTCAAGCTTCTGAGAGTACTAAAACAGAAGAACAAAGTGTTTGTGTATGAGTTTGATGAAGAGATAAACAAGGGTCTCTGTGATGCTGCCTAACAGAGTACTTATCACAGGATCCCACTTTTGCAATGGATCCATTACTATGACTTAGTATAGTCATTCTTGAAATGTATATTGTTCACCATTGATCCCTGACCTAAATTTGGAGGGATTATAATTTTGGGTAACACATATTTCCTTTGCTAAGCATGTTAAATTGGTAGCAGAATGGAATTTTCAAGCATATTAAATGAGGAGGTATCACTGACAATTTATATATATATATATATATATATATATTTTTTTTTGCATTTTCCCCCAGTGGGAATTCTGAATACATCAGAGGAATCCTTTGCAATCTTTGCCCAGTCATGCATACATTTAAATTTAAAATAAGCATAATATGGGTTAAGTTTAAGCATAAAGCTTTCAAAACATATTTTGTTAGTTTAGTGTTTCATATTTTGTTTAGAATATTTTTTGACATATTTCCTTTGGAAAAACTTGAAGAGAAGTAACATCTTGTCCAGAGGCAGAGTTATACAGTCACACACCAGAACAAATTAAAACATACATTAAAATAATGTTGACTCATACAAATAACAGCATGTCAACTTCTTCATATTTGAAACTTAAGTTATATCGGCCATGTTCTCCCCTGAGTGGAGTTTGGGGTTAGGGACCCCGTTATGGCCTGCTTTTTTCTGTGGGCTGCTCTGTCCCTGTCCCAGCATGCGCTAAAGGAGCTTAGTGGCTGCTCTAACATATGCAAACTGAGTATCAACATAACGTAGCTCTGCCAGGTTCTTTTCTTCCAGAGACATCTAAAAAATGCAGATAGGTGGGCAGAAGGGATAGGAGTTCCTCACCACAATAGGAATTTTTCACTGACTAGCTATGGCCATGTTCTGTCCCCTTCATGCTGCTGTAGCATCATAATCTCAGTTCTGTATATTCTGTAAACTGACTATTCGTCTGTCAGAGCCCCACATACTCAGAAAATGAAAAAGTGTGGCAAAAACTGCTATACAAATAGAGTGATCAGGCATGATCTTTCTAAAGAGAATTCATTTTCCCCTTCAGCACATTACTGACAAGGGTGGTTGTTCTGGGTTGAGAGGAACTGCAGATGGTCAAACAGATGGCAATGGTAGACAAACAGTATACTAAATAGCTGTCCTGATTATTATAACTTTAGAGTTCAGATTCTGTTAAAGCTGAACCCTTAGCAAATACTCATTTGGAGTCATAAAGCTTTGCAGCTTTGTAGTTTACAGTTACTGCTGTAAGTTCTGCCTATTGATTGTTTAATCAATAAGTTCTTCTAGATCACTTTCAGATATGGATAAAAATGAACTATGCAAAGGCTCGTCCTGTTCCTGAGGACACTTATTTGGTGAATACTTTCTCCCATGGATCCACTATTAAAATGTCATGTTATTGAGCTGCTTTTATATATGGGAGGAGTTCTACATGTGAGGGTTTAGGCCAGAGAGAGAAGAGCATTTTGATTCACGGAGCCTTAGAGCTGTCTTGGCTATAATTGTCTTGTGCCCATTATCTTTCTGATAAGGTGAAAGACTTGACTCTACCGCTGTAAACATCCTTCAGCAAATCATTGAATTGGGGTCAGAGACCCATGATGCTGCTGCTGTTGCTTCTGTAGTTACCATGGCACCTGGAACTGTTACAGTGGTAAAGCAGGTAAGAGCTCTTCTGTTTCTTAGAAAATACACATTTTATTCTCATTAATTTTTTCATAAAATATTTATTTATTTCACAAAGGAACTTTTATCTCTTTAAATGAGAGTACAGTGAAGGCCAACTTTTGAATAAGAATTAAAGGATTGACTCATTCAGTATAATTCCATATTCTGCCGCAGGCGGGTGGAATTTTTTACTTGTGTGCATAAAGTTTGGATATTTGCGCATAATAGTTGTTGTTTACTTTCTCTGTGTGTGAGCTTCCAGCTTTTTCAACATAAGATGTCAAAGAACTTACTTTCAGGATTTTTAGAACAAAACTGAAAGTAGTTTTGTTAGTAAATTTCTTCAGCATGTCTTTATTTTGCATTAAGCTAAGGTAGCATTAGCTCTTAAACAGCAATTTTTTTCTGAAAAATGACTGTAAACATTACTGTAAAAGGAGCATATTTTGTATTCCCCCATGTAGTCAGCTCTACTGATATTTGTAATAAAAATAAGGTTTTCGTTTTCACTTGATTGACTACTTTTCAGACTCTTAGTGCTACAGAACCAACACCACTCAGGGTTTGTCTTCATTGAACAGTTAACTCAAGTTCTAGCTCAAGAGTTACCCCTAACTCGAGTCCTGTCCCCACACAAAACCGCTTAACTCGAATGTGGTGGTAACTCAAGATAACTGACCCCTCTGGGCCCTCACCAGCAGTTAACAGTGTCACTGTTAACAGTAATCCAATACTTCTTTGTATCTGGAGTATTATTTCACAGCAGGCTGCTTTCTTTTAAGGTGAGCTGACCTAACTCAACAGGATTTACTTGAGTATAGATAATTCAAATTTACGCTGTAGTGAAGACATAGTCACAGAGAATTAAGATGGATTCTGATCTTCCTTGTGCATCATTAAGATAATTGCTTACCAAGTTCCAATCAGATATACCTGTGCAATCCACTGAAGACAACGAGATTACATAGGTGTCACTAAGAGCATATTTGGACTGAAAAATTTGATTGCTGGTGATAAATATGAGGAAAAGAAGTCAAGCATGACTTTCAGAGCCCATGTGGAATTAGCAAGGTAACTATGGTCAGTTTCCTTTTTTCATGTGTGTTGTCTGGTGGTACAGAAGTCTAGAATTCAGGTGCCTGTAATCTGATGCTACAGCTTCTTTATATGTATAACAAGGTACATGCACTAAAAATGTAATATACTTTACATTGCTGTCTACATCAAGAAGCCATTTGGATAAAGCAGAAGTGGTTTCACTAACCTCTTTCCACTTCCTTTTTCTTTCCATTAGAGGCATGGCAGCCCTCAGCTGAGGACTAAACTGAATTTGGACTCAGCTCCCCTTGCCGCAAGCTCTTAATGGCCGTTACTATTGTTGAAGTCAAACTGTAGTTGATTAGGTGACAGCAGAATTCCCTTTCTGGACTAATACACTGTGCAGAGTTGTCATTAGTTTGAGAGGTAACTGCAGAAGCAAGGAGACAAAAACTAATTACCAGCCAAGTTTAGAATGCAGCTTGGTGTTTTAAAGAGCTTCTTTTTTTTTTTCCTTTTTTTTAAACGGGTAGATGTAATCAAATCCACACTCTGCCAGCATGCCTTGGTTACCTGTTCTCAGCAACTGCACATAAGTCCTCGCTGTTAGTCTTTAATGACATACAACTACGATATTTGAGGGGCTTTCTGTTGCCCTATTTCTCATTGCAAAGACTTCAAATGAAAATTTGGGATTCTTTAAGAAGAGTTTATTAGATGGCCAAAAAGCCATGATTCTGCATTCAAGAAAGAGGACAACTTGGGCTAAAAACCTGTCCTGGTTCAGTGGAGAAGTGAAGGCAATGATTAGAAATAAACACATTATATATAACAAATATAAGAAGAGAGAAAATAGATAGTAATTGCTATAAATTAGTCAGAAGTTATGAAGAGTAGAAAATTGATAAAGTAATTTAAGATAAGTAAAATCTATAGCTGACGGAGCTAAGGACAACAAGGTGTTTCTAATATACTTTTAAAAACTAAAGAAAACCTAGCAATGGTAGAGGCCTGCTACTAGAGGAGGATGGTAAAATTATTAATGATGATGCAAAAAAGACATTAATGTTCTATAAATACTTCTGCTCTGTACTTGAGGAAAAGCTGAATGGTGTGTTCAAATCACTTGAGGATAATAGAGTACTTATCAGTCCATTAGTAACTAAGGAGGATGTTAAACAACATCTACTAGTGATAAATATTTTTAAAGCAGAAGGTCCAGATAACTTGCACCCAACAGTCCTGAGAGTTGGTCCTGTAAGAAATCTCTGGCCTGCTGATATTAATTTTTAATAAATCTTGGAATATTGAGAAAATTCCAGAACACTGGAAGAGTAATAATGTTGTGCCAATATTCAGATTAACAAGTGGGATGACTTGGGTAACTACAGGCCAGAGAGTGACATAGGGTCTTGGTGGCTGCTATCTAGGCCTGTTGGGCGGAGTGGTCCTTGAAGAGCCAGACATCCAAATATGGAAAGAGACCATGATGTCCCACTGACATAGGTGGGCTGCTGCTGCTGAGTGGGCCTTCCTTAAGACCCTCAGGGCCATGGAGAGCCCAAAGGGAAGGACACATTATTGGTAATGATCCGAGCCTATGACAAAATGCAGAATGCATTTGTGGGAGGGATAAAATAGTCACATGAAAGTAGGTGTCTTGAAGGTGAAGTGCGATGAACCAGTCCCCTGGATCCCGGGATAGGATTATGATAGCTAGCGTCACCATCCTGAAGTGCTATGATAGGATGTAGGTGTTCAGGTTCCTGAGGTCTAATGTCAGCCTTTAGTCACTGCCTGGTTTGGTAATCAGGGAATATAAACAAGGTAGGAAGTGGCTGGAAACAATAGACACCACAATTGCTGCATCAAGCTGTGGGTGGGTGAGAAGGAACTAGAGCAGTGGTGGGTCTGCACCGCTTTAAATGCCCTCACTTGGGAGCATGAGACTGTTTTGTGCAGGTGCAGACCCTGCTATTTATAATCTCCAATCAAAGGTGCATGGGCGCGCACACATCCTGTGGTGGAGCATCCATAGGGACATATATTCAAAGGAGGAGGAGAAGTTGTTTACCTACACAGTAATTTGTGTTCTTTGAGATGTTTTGTCTCCATGGGTGCTCCACCTCCCATTGTCCTTCCCCCCTGCTGTGGAGTCTTCTTTGCTTCATGGCCAAAAAAGTACTGGAGCTGTGGTGGGTCTGCAACTCCTAATCTGCCCTCAACTTGGGAGCACGATGCACTGCTCTGTGCAGGCACAAATCCACAAACATTGCTGTTTACAATCTCCGGTCAAGAGTGTACTGGCACTCAGTTTAGCACCCGTAGGGGCAAAACATCTTGAAGAACTCAAGTTACTGCCCAGTTCAGCAATGTCTCCTAGCTAATCTAGTAATCTTTACTCAGTTTGGCATAGGAGCACTAAGCTCCTCCTCACCCTGTGCCCCTGCAGAGGTGCCACCCCACTTCCAGTACTGTGACCTCAAATCTTGGTTCCTCATAGCCCCTACACATCCCTGTTAACCTTCTCCTGGTTTCTCAAAGCCCTGTGCAATCTCTCATGCCTTCCAGGTTTGTCTGCACAGGAATATAAGCCTAGGGTTAGTGGAACTTGAGTCAGCTGACCTGTGTCAGGGAGCCCTGGGCTTGAGAGTCTACCTTGCATTTTAACTCCAGGTTAAAGATTTTCTGATCCATGCTCAAACTTAGTGCTCTGGCATCCACACTGCAGTGCACAGACATGAGTCACAGTAACCCTATCCTGGAGTGGCTAACGCTGACCTCCCTCCCCCCAAAGTGTTGACACTCTAGCCCTAAGAATGTGTTGCACTGTGGGAAAACTCTACTGCCCACTCTGTTTCCTAACTGTGAGGGTGTTATTGATGAGACTCAGGTGCTCATAAGTAGCTCAGGAGTACATACACCACATAATTAGCGCCTCTGGTGGCTGGCTCAGTAGAATAACTGCAGTTTGAGAAGGCTTTATGCTGAACTACCACCTAATCTGAGAATTGGGCTCTCCACCTCTAAGATGAGTCACATTGGCAGGAAAATGCCCATGTGCCTCTGTCCTGAGGATAATTAGGACATCAGTCCCCAGGGCTGTCAAACTAGGTAAAATAAAATTTTGCAATTCTTAATTTTTAAAATGGGACATTCAGTGAAGGTGTTTGTTTTTGGTTGGTTGTTTTTGTCTGTCTGTTTTGAAGTTTGACATAAAATGTAGGTTTCAGAGAAAAACACACACATACACCAACCTGGCTGCAGTGTGGATTCAAGTGTCGGCTCCCAACGCATTCCCTGGGTCACTTCCTACCCTTGAGCCCACTTCAGGTCTGTCCTCTGCAGGCAGCAGCTTGGCATCTCCGTCTATCCCTGTAGCTGGTGGACTTTCCATAGCATAGTCCGGGATACCCTCCTCAGCAGTCTGGAGAGCTGACAGTCCTTCAGCAGGAGCCTGCGGCACACATCCATCCTCTTCCTCAGCTAGCCACAACTGAGATGATGAGTTTCCTTTTATCTGTTCCCTCCACAGAGAGCATGGGCAGCAGGGACAAGGGGGCAGGGCCTCTTGGGCCTAAAGTGATTGGTTAACCCCCACTTGACCAGTGCAGGGTTGAGACACCCCATCACAATCAGTATTAATGAAAATTATTTTGTTTTAAGTAATGGGACCTTTTTTTTTTTTCAGTGAAAGAGTGAGAAGGAGAATTAACCTTGTACTGAAATGATGCCAATAAGAAACTGCAACTGTAAACCACAAAACTTAAAAAAAATATTATTTCAATTACTTTTTCCCTCCAAGTATTAAATCAAATCAATTTCTTTCTTATCTTGAACACAAACATCTAGTGCTTTGGACACTCCTACTTTCTTGCTATCTTTGTAAAGAAAGGCAGCTTGTATTAAAAAGGAATTCACTCCTTCACTTTTCAACCTACGGCCCCTTGCCACTGAGTTTACAATTGTAAACAGCTTGACACCAATCAGTTCTTTTCCCTTCCCTTTTACACTTCAGTATGATCTTTCTTTTTCTGCTAGCCCTGATGCCAGATTAGTATAAGCACTGATCCTGTATCAAATCCTAGAATCCTTTTGCTCCCCTTTCCTGCATCTTTTTCAATATTTCCATTGTCCTACAAACATAAAAGACCAATTGTGTCCTGAATTGAGGTCGCATAGAGGCAGAATTGGCCCATGAAGAAAAATGGACCTGAAACTGAGTCATGGTAAATTACCTCATTCTATCCTTGGAAAGTACAAATACCAATTTTTGATGCTTAAAGCAGCATTTATGTGCATTCTTCTGTAACAGATTTATTCATTCTGACGTAATTTGTGTTGTAGATTCACAGTCTTTTCCTAGACCTACTGTGAAGCCTACTTTTTTTGTGTACCAATTCAACTACCTGCTTGTCCGCAAGCATACTCTTTATTCCCTGTATTCATGCTGATCTTTTACCAAATTCCGTATATTCAGTGTAGTCATATTATCTGGCCTCTTGTTTGTCTTCCCTCCAGAGGATTGCTTTTAAGATTATAATCCAGTCCATTCTTCTTGATCTTTTAAAAACTTTAAACAGCATTAACGTGACTCTGCTGAGTCATCTGCTACTTGCCTTACCATGGACAACAGAAAAGCCTTGGACAGCAAATTTTTTTTATAGCTGGCTTGAGCCTGATGCTTTGTCAACTTTTAATTACTCTGAATTCCTAACTGTTTTCCCTGTTGTGATTTTAAGACATGGTCATATTTCACTTTCCCCCTGAAAATTTTATTTCACTTTCTATCCTATAACCTTGAGTTTCTCATGTGGATTGTGGGACAAAAAAAATCACTCCGAGTATCAGCAGTATATCAGCATCATCTGTCATTAAGTTCCCACTTTGGTCCTTTAATGGCCTGACTGAGTCCTTGCTTAGAAGTTTTGGTTCTTGTTTTTCTAAAACAACATTTATTTCAGATACTTCTATTTCTTGTATTATTTTTATGTAATTTTTTCATTAGAAACCCACTTGTCTTAGGAGTATATTGATATCTACACTGGGAAAAATTGATTGCATGACAGCTATGAAAATGTACAGCTGCTGCAAGGAAATATGCATCAAATGCCTGAGAAGAAACAAAGATGTCAGTCTGGAGCATTACCAGTATGGTCTGAAATTGACAAGACTCTATGCTGCAGGTCTGACAGCACTGGGGGAACAGAAGCTTAATCTTGTCAGTTTCAAGCCACTTCAGCACTAGTGCTCCCATCAGAATCTTATCCAGGAGAAGATCTGATGAGGAGCTTTCTTTGTGGTACAATATTTGAGTTATTCTGGATCTGTTAAAGGGAGGGTAGAGAGACAGTAGTGAAGCAGAGAAACAGATTGAAGAAAGAGGGAGATTTAGAACTAAAGAGTGATTGGAAAATAAACAAGGTTAGAGAGATTAAGAAGTAGTTAATAAAGGATGGTAGAAACAACGTGGGGCGGGGGGAAGAATCGCAATTCAGTGTGAACAGAGGCTGTGACGAAAAAAGTGGGGCAGGATGGACAGAAAATAAAGAATGGAGAACACAACCCCCTACTGTTTAAGGTGTTTGTTTGTTTGTTTTGTTTTTAATTCAAAATTTTTTTGCTTGACCCATTTTAAAAGCGCATGGAACAAAACAAGGAGATTGTATGCCAGGAATCAACCATGAACTGGCCACTCTTAATAATCTGGTGCCATTTGCAGTTCAAGGATGGATATATATTCTTTTCTTTTACTTGTTTGTAGTTTCTTGTATATATTTTCTTTACTGTGGTGTCTTGAGACTTATTTAAGTGACTATGTGGGTACTATTTTGTCTGTTTAGCCCAGTGTTAGGTCTAGAATTAATTGATTCAGTCTGCTTAAACATGCTCCTCTCCCTTAAATTGAGAGGGGCCTGATTGAAAGCCCACTGAAGTCAATAGAAAGACTCCCATTGACCGCTGTAGCCTTTGGATCAAGTCTTTAGATGTTGAGCAACCACAAGTCCTGCTGACTACAGTGGAAGCTTTTGGATGTTCATTACTTCTTCAGGTCAGGCCCTTCCATCAGAAGAAGACAACATTACTGTTTTGTTGTTAGCATTTCCTTTCCCCCTTCTATAGTGGTGGGGCTTTCATGTCTATTGTTAAATAGCTTTTTTACTCAAATTAAAGCAAAATAGACTTTCTTTGTGTATGATTGCCTAATGTTTGAGGCTGTTATTTCTTTAATAGCTATCCATACTTGTATGTTATTTATAGGTACATACAAACAGTTTTTTTAGATATTTGCACTTAAAGTCAAATCGTGGTCAATTGAAGCCAATGGTTTTGCCTTTGAGATTGGGACTTAAAGCATATCTGTGCAGGTACTGAATTGATTTAATATGCCAGCAGGGCATATTGTCAAATTCCTGTTGCCATTCTTTAAGGAGAGATAAAGGACCAGATGCCTTTCAGCTGCCTCTCAAACAGAAAAGAGGTCATGGTTGGTAGCCTTGGAAAAAAATGGAGATGTCAATAAAAAGAATAGCAAGTGGCATCTCCATTCATTTTGATGGCAGGAGCCCTACTGTGTCTCCCATTTTAGGGATGTAAATTAACAATTTGAGAAGATTATACCCTGTGGAACAATCTTAATAGGGACCAAGTAGAATGCCTGTAAACACTGAAAGAAAAGGAGTACTTGTGGCATCTTAGAGACTAACCAATTTATTTGAGCATAAGCTTTCGTGAGTTACAGCTCATTTCATCGGATGCATACTGTGGAAAGTGTAGAAGATCTTTTTATACACACAAAACATGAAAAAATACCTCCCCCTACCCCACTCTCCTGCTGATAATAGCTTATCTAAAGTGATCACTCTCCTTACAATGTGTATGATAATCAAGTTGGGCCATTTCCAGCACAAATCCAGCGTTTAACAAGAACGTCTGAGGGGTGGGGGGGGGGTTAGCCACTCCCACTCTCTATTCAAGCCTAAGTTAATTGTATCCAATTTGCAAATGAATTCCAATTCAGCAGTCTCTCGCTGGAGTCTGGATTTGAAGTTTTTTTGTTGTAATATCGCAACTTTCATGTCTGTAATCGCATGACCAGAGAGATTGAAGTGTTCTCTGACTGGTTTATGAATGTTATAATTCTTGACATCTGATTTGTGTCCATTTATTCTTTTACGTAGAGACTGTCCAGTTTGACCAATGTACATGGCAGAGGGGCATTGCTGGCACATGATGGCATATATCACATTGGTGGATGTGCAGGTGAACGAGCCTCTGATAGTGTGGCTGATGTTATTAGGCCCTGTGATGGTGTCCCCTGAATAGATATGTGGGCACAATTGGCAACGGGCTTTGTTGCAAGGATAGGTTCCTGGGTTAGTGGTTCTGTTGTGTGGTATGTGGTTGCTGGTGAGTATTTGCTTCAGGTTGGGGGGCTGTCTGTAGGCAAGGACTGGCCTGTCTCCCAAGATTTGTGAGAGTGTTGGGTCATCCTTCAGGATAGGTTGTAGATCCTTAATAATGCATTGGAGGGGTTTTAGTTGGGGGCTGAAGGTGACGGCTAGTGGCGTTCTGTTATTTTCTTTGTTAGGCCTGTCCTGTAGTAGGTGACTTCTGGGAACTCTTCTGGCTCTATCAATCTGTTTCTTCACTTCCACAGGTGGGTATTGTAGTTGTAAGAATGCTTGATAGAGATCTTGTAGGTGTTTGTCTCTGTCTGAGGGGTTGGAGCAAATGCGGTTGTATCGCAGAGCTTGGCTGTAGACGATGGATTGTGTGGTGTGGTCAGGGTGAAAGCTGGAGGCATGTAGGTAGGAATAGCGGTCAGTAGGTTTCCGGTATAGGGTGGTGTTGATGTGACCATCGTTTATTAGCACTGTAGTGTCCAGGAAGTGGATCTCTTGTGTGGACTGGACCAGGCTGAGGTTGATGGTGGGATGGAAATTGTTGAAATCATGGTGGAATTCCTCGAGGGCTTCTTTTCCATGGGTCCAGATGATGAAGATGTCATCAATATAGCACAAGTAGAGTAGGGGCGTGAGGGGACGAGAGCTGAGGAAGCGTTGTTCTAAGTCAGCCATAAAAATGTTGGCATACTGTGGGGCCATGCGGGTACCCATAGCAGTGCCGCTGATCTGAAGGTATTCATTGTCCCCAAATGTAAAATAGTTATGGGTAAGGACAAAGTCACAAAGTTCAGCCACCAGGTTAGCCGTGACATTAGCGGGGATAGTGTTCTTGACGGCTTGTAGTCCATCTTTGTGTGGAATATTGGTGTAGAGGGCTTCTACATCCATAGTGGCCAGGATGGTGTTATCAGGAAGATCTCCGATGGATTGTAGTTTCCTCAGGAAGTCAGTGGTGTCTCGAAGGTAGCTGGGAGTGCTGGTAGCATAGGGCCTGAGGAAGCCCCCCCCCCCCCCCCCCGCCCTCAGACTTTCTTGTTAAACCCTGGATTTGTGCTGGAAATGGCCCACCTTGATTATCATACACATTGTAAGGAGAGTGGTCACTTTAGATAAGCTATTACCAGCAGGAGAGTGGGTTTGGGGGCGGGGGGGGTGAGAAAACCTGGATTTGTACTCCTTTTCTTTTTGCGAATACAGACTAACAGGGCTGTTATTCTGAAACCTGTAAACACTGAGTTGATTTGAAATGTAAATACCCCAAGTAACACAGCAATTTGTCAAACAAAGGATTACCGATAGCTGACCCAAAGAGCTACCAAAAGCGAGGAACACAAGAAATAAGGGCAATAAGTCATCTTTACTCTATAAGCCCCGGGCAATAAAAACACATGAATAAAGGCAGGCGGGGTGGTCAATTTAACTTTCTTTATGTGCCATTTTAATTTCCAACGAATATAATTGAATAAATATTAGATTGCTGCCATTGAATTGAATGAGATTCTGTGGTCTTTTCATTTTCATGTCAACTGTGCTATATTTATGTACACACAGATGACTATGTTAAAAATTATGTATGGGTTTTGATTTAGGATGACTAAAACAAGGCAATCCATTCAGATTGCATTATGCTTGCTTGCAGCTGTCAATGAATGTAATGCCACTCTCCTGAGCTGAGCCCTATTGTTAGACGACTGTGTGTGCTGCAATAACAAAGCACAAGTTAGAATGAACTAGAGTCCTTTCCTAAATACTACTAGTGTCAAGCATTGCTGTTTGTGTGCAGGTTTCACAGCCAGATGTGGGATTTTAATTGCCTGCAAATTCAGCTCCCTATCCGAATCCTCTAGTGATTAGAGGTTTGTCTGGCCTTTTATAGTTTTGAGTAGTGTATTTTGTGTGGAGGCCTTCCTTTCACACTGGATCAGCTACTGGAGCAATTAGTCTCATGAGAGGAGGTGATGATCATGCGAATGGAGATTTCTGTCTGGATTCACTTCTGTCTTCAAAATTTAAGCATTCGTCTTTTTAAAATAAAGTCAGCCTTTTCTGTTTGTGTAGATATCCTTCCAAACATAAACGAAAGTGGTGCTGGAGGTGCTGAATGTAGGTGAACAATGGTGTGCATATTTTTGCAAGTGGACTTGGCCTTCTACCTTTCAAAAACATAGGCCAAGATTTTCAGTAGTGACCAGTGCCTCTGTCCTGAGACACCTTAAATAGGCCTGATTTTCAGACAGCGGGTGCAGAGCCTTTAAACATGTTTCAAGCAGGGCATCCAAAATCACTTCCCATTCTTTAAAATTTTTGCCTTAGCTCTCGGTTTCAACTGTTTTAGAGCTGATTATTTTAGCAGTAACACTCAGCTACTCTGGTAATGTGAGCAGAACCTGGGTACAGTAGAAGCACTTCTCTGCATCCCTGTCATAAATATAAAGGGAAGGGTAACCACCTTTCTGTATACAGTGCTATAAAATCCCTCCTGGCCAGAGGCAACATCCTGTTACCTGTAAAAGGTTAAGAAGCTCAGCTAACCTGGCTGGCACCTGACCCAAAGGACCAACAAGGGAACAAGATACTTTCAAATCTTGGGAGGGGGGAAGGCTTTTGTTTGTGCTCTTTGTTTACGTGGTGGTTCTCTCTTGGGACTGAGAGAGGCCAGACAGAAATTCATCTTCTCCAACCCATCCTAATCCAAGTCTCCAATATTGCAACCAGTATAGGTAAGCAAGGCCAGGCGGATTAGTTTATCTTTTGTTTTATGTGAATTTTCCCTGCGTTAAGAGGGAGGTTTATTCCTGTTTTCTATAACTTTAAGGTTTTGCCCAGAGGGGGATCCTCTGTATTTTGAATCTGAATACCCTGTAAAGTATTTTCCATCCTGATTTTACAGCTGTGATTCTTTTACCTTTTCTTTAATTAAAATTGTTCTTTTAAGAACCGGATTGATTTTTCATTGTTCTTAAGATCCAAGGGTTTGGGTCTGTGTTCACCTGTACAAATTGGTGAGGATTATTATCCAGCCTTCCCCAGGAAAGGGGGTGTAGGGCTTGGACGGATGTTTTGGGGAAAGACGTCTCCAAGTGGGCTCTTTCCCTGTTCTTTGTTTAAAATGCTTGGTGGTGGCAGCATACTGTTCAAGGCCAAGGCAAAGCTTGTACCTTGGGGAAGTTTTTAACCTAAGCTGGTAAGAATAAGCTTAGGGGGTCTTTCATGCAGGTCCCCACATCTGTACCCTAGAGTTCAGAGTGGGGAAGGAACCCTGACAATCCCCAACTCTGCAGTCTAACTCAACTTGTCGTCCTTACTCAGGCGAAACTTCAACTGAACTCGTAGAACCAAATTCTGCTCTGTTACCTTGTGCTGTTCCATTAAGGTAAATGACAATAGCAAGAATTTTCAGGAGTTAAATCCTTTAGCAGATAGAACCCCATGTATTCCCACCAGTATGTCACAGACATACTGACAGTGGGCCGCCTCTGGATAATTAAACACCTGAACTTCCTTGTTATTGTTTGACCAAGGGCTTTGTGTAGCTTGCTGAACTGAGTGCAAGTTTAAAGGGGTGTGAATTTAAGTCCTAAGGGATTGTGGGTCTCTAGAAATGGTCTGACCAAAAGGATTTTAATATTGAATAAAAAGTTAAAGGAAAAGTCAGTGTATAAAGAGAAGGATGAATAGTTAGAAAAACCATCAAATTAGAAAAGATTGTCAAGAAAACATGATGCATGTAGAACTTCTTCTATCCTTGCCAACCTCTACCACCCAGGACTCATAAACACATGCTTCAAATCTTCATTGTAGAGTTTTTCCCCCCAACTAGCGGGGATAAGAGTATTGACCTTCAAGTGTTTCCCTGAACTTGAGTGTTTAATATTTAATACTTATATAACAGTGTGATAGAAATGAAAGTTGGAAAAACCATATTGGGTCACCACCTCTCTGCTAATTTAAATAACAAGCCCTTTTTCTAATCTGCCTAATTTTGTAGAGGACATGCTTACTACCTGGCTGACCCCTTTCTTTTTCTAAGTTGCTGTTGTTTTGTATATGTTCAATGTTGCCATCGGATATGGGGCCAGACTCTATCATCAGAGAAAGAAGAGTCTCCTGACTTTGTGCTATAGTACAAAATGGGATACAAGAAAATGATAATGTATCAATCATTTGTTATCTACTCTTTTATTATGCTTTGTGTATTTGCCTGAAATGCTGTGGACTTTTGCTCTTTATCCTGGGATCTAGCTGAGCTAGCATTATTCCCATTTTTCCATGTTCTTGTTATAAGTAGGGGATTTATAGATATAGTTGGAGATATGAGACTAGCATTCATTGTAAAATATCACTTTGTATAAATTCTGTCAGTTACCTTCTTCCAGTGTGAAATAAATCGTTGTTTATTGGGGTGGGGGGTCATTTCACAAAACATTTGTTCAGGTTAAATGAAACTGTTTTTATTCAAGCTTGTTTCTAATTTTTTTTTTAAAAAGACAATCTAAATTAATGACATGGAGCAGCAGACTTGTCATTTATGATCCTGCTTACAAATGAAACTGTCCCTTTATTGAGCACAGCAATATTATCTAGAAAACATTTTTAAAAACCCTGCACTTTTCTTTTATTCAGAAAAGTGACAGTTCCAGCCTCTTGCTGTCCCCTGTACTTTTTTTTTTTTTAATTGTTACTGTGTGTGAGAGATTGTGCTTGTTGTAAATGACTGAAGCATCATGACATTCTTTTACTTTCAACTGTGGACTGAAGCACTGTGTTCAGGACTATAGATGAGCTCTGCATGTTGTATGGATCTGGTGGTGAATGAAGATCTGTTCAGTGAGCTGTAGCTCACGAAAGCTTATGCTCAAATAAATTTGTTAGTCTCTAAGGTGCCACAAGTCCTCCTTTTCTTTTTGTGAATATATGCAGTGTTACTGATGTGATTTTGTGACTGACTCCCAAACAGAGCTGGTTGATGTACTCTGAATTTTTATTTGTCAATGAATTTTTTGTCAAAACGTTGACAAAAAAAAAGTGAGGTTTTGCAAAAATGTTAAATTTTCAACATTTCTAGTCCCAAGCATTTTCTGTGTAGTATTGTACAGGCTATTCTGATGCACACCATAGATAGAGCATTATGGGACAGATCCTTATTTAAATTATGCCACTGGGAATCATGAATAATTCCAATGATTTCAACTGAATTATTCCAGATTTACATGTAAATGTATAACTTAAAGAATTGTGATAAATTCATGTAGTCAAAGGTACTTAGTATAAATTTACAGTATACATCTGACAGATTCTTTCAAGAAATACCTGTTTGGTTTCTAGCTTGTTCATCTAATACAAGTGCTTTGATCACCACAGGACCATTTATTTATTTTAAAGCTGGAGCTTGAATAAACTCTTTATTTCCTTTTAGGTGAAAGAAGAGGAACAATCAGCCAATCACACTGTAATGATTCAAGAGACTTTGCAACAGGCATCAGTGGAGCTGGCTGAACAGCATCACCTGGTAGTCTCATCAGATGAAGTGGAGGGAATTGAGACCGTGACAGTATACACACAGGGTGGAGAGGCCTCTGAGTTCATAGTTTATGTGCAGGAAGCTATGCAGCCCGTAGAAGAACAGACAGTGGAACAATCTGTTCAGGAAATCTAGACAAAATATTTGTAAGCAATGGCTACACAGTACTGCTGAAGCCAAACTCTGAATTTTCAATGAAGACTTAAGGAACGATACGAGCTGGGTGCTAGCAAAACTTTCAGCTGCTCCCTAGTCCTCTGGTTATTGATCAGGCTGCTGGCGTTTTGCCAATCAATAACACATTCTACACAGTGAGCCTCATATAGGCTGCTGAAAAAATGCTCATGTTTTTATATTTTCAAGAGGAAATACTCTGACACTTCTAAAAAATTATATCCTGCAAATCCTCAGAAATAGAGTTGGTGAGTTAAAAGCCATTTCCCCGCAGGGTAACACAACAATATCTATGTCATCCTGCAACAAAAGGTAAGCCAGAATGCAAAAGAATAGTAGGCTGATGGAGACTTTGGATAGCTTCCTAGGAAAACTTCCAGGTTTTGGTTTTTTAGTTTGATACCTGCCTTCAGTTTCATATGAAGTTCAAGAAGATGGTATACCTGAACTCAGCCACATGGATTTAGAGGTCGTTCAACCCTTTTGCTGGGATTTTTTCAGCACCTTTATCTTTCGAGGGTGTTCTTTTCCCCACTCATGTTTACTCAGCTATGAATTGTCAAAGAAAGAAGTGCATTACGTGTACAGTAATGTTCCTGTTCTAGATCTAGATGTGAAATTACAGCATGCAAGCCTGTGAACCTGCAAACATTTCCACACATGCTTAACTTTATTCAGGGGAGTAGTCCCCTTCAAGTCAATGGGACTACTCACATGCATACAGCTAACCATCTGCTTGCGTGTTTGCAGAATCAGGGCCTAAATAGCCGTAAAAAAACACAGTACACACATGAAAAGCAGTTGTCTGAATTGTTGTCCCTGCTGAATTAGTGCAGATTTGTTGTAATGACTTTTTTTCAGCCACAAATTGGGATTTTTCTTTTCCTCCTGGAGCCTGGTGCATTGTTTCAAGGAATGAAAATTATACTCTCTTTCAAAGCAACAGTAATCAAATGAGAAATACAAAAATGGTTTGATGGTTTGGATTCTTTAAAGTTCTAGATGACTTTAATCGCACTTCTGTGCTCTGCCTCCCCTTACGTACGGGGGGCACAGCAACAAAGTAGAGCTGTGGCACCTCTAATAATTCTGCGCCATATTGTCCTCCCTTTGCTCACATTGAGTAGTGCCTTACTTCTTGAGTAATCCCATTTATTTCAATGGAGACTAAGCTTGAGTGAGGGTGGCTGAATATTGGCCTTGGTAATTATAAAGAACTCATGTCTGATGGCAGGATACAACGTAATTATGGAACTGTATAAAAAGGCATTAAAGGGGCATAATAAATTCTGAAATGTTGGTGAAATGGGAAAATAAACCACTCCCACCTTCCAAATATACTAGAAATAAAACTGCTAACAAAATTAGACTCCAATCTTATAAATATATAGGCACATGCTTCACCCTACATATGAATACTTTCACTGAAGTCAATGGGACTACTCATATGTAATGCATGTGCTTACGTGTTTGTAGGATTGTGGCCCTGGCAATCAAATTGAAATCCTTGAGCTGTAATCAGAAGAATGTCACAGACTGACACTGGTATATGCATGTGAGATGATGCTCTGGTACTGTGAGGTACTGCCAGCAATATACATTAATTCTGAATGGCAGTGAACTGGTTATGATTTAAATACTTGGATAATAAGAACTATCAGCATCTCCTTGAATAATGACTCTCAACTACCATGCAGTGAAATCAAACCAGTGTGTCAACTCAATGAAACATTGTTTTGTTTTAAATGGTCGAATACCCAGTATATGCCATAAAAGATTTTTGTTAATATGTATTAAAATAGACATGTTTGTAAATATACTGCTATGATGGTGTAAAAGAAGTTGTACAAAAAATATGAAGTGTATACTGAAAGAGTTTAAAGATTCTTAGTCACTACCTGTACATAGCTTCAGATTTTCATCTTGGGCCTTGCAGTTATTTCTGATAAAATGTTTTTGTATCTAAGCTATAAAACTATTAATAATGCAGAATTGTCATGTTCCATTTGTCACCGTGCCTCAGTGGGTCACAGCTGAGAATACCAGATTCAGGACAAACTGCTGACAAACAGGGCAGACTCACCCCAAACTGGGGGTTATTCTATCATGAGTTATACCAAGCCAGTAACAAAAGTAAACTTCTGTCTCACTACACTGGTTAACAAGAAGTCAAAAATGCAGTTTCCTTAGGCATTCTGGCCCCTATTTCACCACCCAGACTCTAGACTTTATGATGAGTAGTTACTGAAAACCAGTTTCATCAAAGGGTTCTCCTGATCTCAAGAAATCAGTCACATACCCAGGTTAATATATAACTCAGATCTTACCCAATAATCATGCTGCTGTCAAACCTTTAGTAGCTAAAATCTAAAAGTATATTAATAAAAGAAAAAGAGTTAAAATGGTTAATAGATCCTATACATACATTAATGGCAATGCTCTTATAGCAGGTTTGTAGCAGTGACGGTATAGACTTCTGGCTTGTAAAGTCTCTGCTAACTTCCAAAAGGCTGGAAGATCCTCAGTCAATAGTCCAGTATCCTCCTTTTAGTTGTAAGTCCAGAGAATCAGAGCAGGAAAGAGGCAAAAGGGAGTTATTTCAGGGATCTTTTATACCCTTTGCCACGTACCTGGAAATGTACTGGTTCAAAACACAGCTCATCGCCTCTGTTTGTGGACAGTTACTGGCACAAGATGGAGTCCAGGTCACATGAGCATATCACATGTCCTTACATGGCTTGCTGACTCACAGGGGGTAACCATTGGTGCCCTGGAGGCTGAGGCTTCAGCAGGAAGAGGTAGCTGGGCTATGGCCCATTGTGAGAGTGAAGTGTCTTTGATGGGTCCTCAAGCTTGAATAGTGCATTCACAATGGCTAAGTAGACTGGATATAAACTACCTTGTGGGTGTTACCCCAGGAGCAAACACATTTGAGATACAGGTATATAGTCAATATTCATAACTTCAGCTACAGTGGTGATACATGGATTTAAACAGGATAATCTTATTTAGCAAATCATAACAATTCCATTGACACCTTACAGGACATACTTTGTACAAGATTTGTTGCAATTGTCTTAACAGTAGCAATATCAAGGATACACATGGTCATACTTCAATCATACAGCATCACACCATTCTTTTGTTTAAATGCGGCTAATTTCTGTATGTGTTTTACAAGAAATGCTTCCTTTTTGCAGTAAGCTGGAGGGTGCTGCTTTGTGCCGATGGGGTAAAAAGTGTCTGCTCCTGCTCCTAATCCTTACTCAAGGAAGTAGCCACGGAAGTCAGTGTGACCACTTCCTTGAGTTAGAGGGATTCCCCACCTTTCTGGTTGGAAAGCAGCACTTGAATATGGCTGAATCAGAGAGACAGATGACACACTAAGTTAGCACCTGCACTTTGCTACTACTGTCCTGTGTCGTTTGCCCTAAATTATATTAAATTGCAAATGTTCAATGGCTGCTTCTGCCTGGGAGTCAAACCCTGACCTTGTCACTGAGGGATGCTCCTTATGACCCACATAACATTTGTTGGAATTTAGACCCAGATGCATTTCCAGTAGCTTCTTAATTTCAAGTGGAATAAAAATCCTGCATTTTGGAGCTAGCTATAGTTGCTGTGGACCCAATCTTGCAAACGCTTACACATGTGCTTCCCTTTAAGGACACAAGTAGTTCCCATTGACTTCATGTTTACAGGACTAAGGTCTGTCTGCTAGATAGTGTAACTGTACCAGCTACATGTGATGCTTGGTTAAACTAAACCTAATAAAAAATGTGTTTTTTCCTTAAGAAACATCTATCTAACTTTAAATGGAAATAGCCATGAATTGCTTGGTAGCCATTTAACATAATATAAAAGGAACTGATGCATTTAGTATATGGACTGGGGTAATCTATCAAATTAACGTGTATTGTGGTTTACAATTAAAATTCATTGTTAATTTGCAAATATGACTCTTGCCATTACATGAAGGGCAGGAAACACAGCTGCAAAAATATTTTTCTTTTTAAAAATTTTCAACTACTAACTTCATGTCCTATTTGCCATTAAAACCACATTTGGAGGAGCATCAACATCTTAAATGGTAACAGATTCACACTATTAGCATGAACCCTTTCTGAATTAATTAAGCCATTGCTTGCAGTAATATCTGGTGTGGGAAAAAATGGAAAAACTAATTTGCCATGCATCACTTACAAATTCTTAAGCAAATTATTTTCAAATAGACTTTGCACATCTACTGTCCATGACACATTTTTTTAAAAATTCTAATATATCACTGTCAGGCAAACCTACAGCAATGTAAAGGTTGAATTGCTTTGTATTAGATAACAGTATTTGTACTTCCTGCAGCTTGGGGAAGGAAATTACTGTTTATCTTACTAAATATGATGAATTCTACAGCAGAAAAATAAATGGATAAATATGGGTAAAGGTTACACTATAACCTGAATGCAGCATGGCTAGTGTTTATTGACTACTCTTCTCTTTTGTTTTAAAAACATTGTGCCCGAGTGTTTTCTTTACCTAGAATTCCAGTGTTCCTTGTAGATATGTGTATAGATAATTTGGCCCTGAACTGAAGTTGTTGGAGTTGCATGGGATTTAATCTCAGGAAAGAATTTGACCTATCATAGGTATTACACACTGATTTGCACCACATTCTTCCCTCTATAAATTACTGTATATTCTTATTTCTAGAATGTGCAGCATTATCATGGTGCTCTCATGATGTAAGTGCTTCCTTTTTAATGTAAACCATTGTACGTGAAGTGAATGTCTCGAGATTTTTATTATAGAAACATGTTATTAAAAGGAAAGCAAATGGACGGAATTTCATATACGCAAGGCACCAGCTCTGAAAGACCCCAGCTGGGGATCAGGTCCCGAATGTCTTCCACCTGGTTCCCTGAACCTCAGAAAGGTAAGAATCCACTTCTTTCCCTAGCCAGTTCTTCCTCTGTGGTGTCCTAATCATCACCAACCTTTTCAGTGTGGGTTTGTGATAAATGAAGGGGTGGGGGGAAGCTCCTTTTTATGAACACCCAGCCAGCCAGTTGCTATAAAATCCCTCTTAGTAGCTGTTCTCTAATTTCTCTACCTGTAAAGGGTTAAAAAGTCTCACTGCTATGCATAGGGAAAAGGAAGTGAGTGGGCACCTGGCCCAAAGAGCCAATGGGAAGGGTAGAACTTTTTTCAAATTGAAAAAAGACTCCCCTATTGTCTGTCTCTCTGTTCTCCCGGGGAGAGGCGGACAGGGCAGCAGTTATGCTGTACGAAGCTTGGGCCACGTATGAAAAAATCATCAGTATCATACCTAGAAACTACTCATTTAAAACCCCAGATATGTAAGTAGATCAGGAAATGTCGAGGAAGATGCGATTCGGTTTATCCCTTTTATTTCGTTATGGCTTGTGGATTCCTCTGTGCTAGCCCCAGGTGCTTTTGTTTTGCTTGTAACCTTTAAACTGGACCTCAAGAAAGCGATTCTTAGTGCTTAATTCTTGTAGTTGCTCTTTTAAAATCTAGCAATAGCCTGAGTTCCCAGATGTATTTTCTTTCTTTTTTTTTAATTAATAAAATTTGCCTTTTTTAAGAACAGGATTGGATTTCTGTGTGCTAAGAGGTTTGTGCACCTGTTGTTTCATTACTTGGTCGCAGCAGCTGATTTCCTTTGTTTTCTTTCTCAGCTCTTCCCCCGGAGGGGGAGTGAAAGGGCTTGAGGGTACCCCACAGGAAGGAATTCCCAAGTGCTCCTTCCTGGGCTCTCAAAGGGGTTCTGCACTTGGGTGGTGGCAGCATCTACCCATCCAAGGTCAGAGAAAAGCTGTAACCTTGGGAGTTTAATACAAGCCTGGAGTGGCCAGTATTAATTTTTAGAATCCTTGCGGGACCCCACCTTCTGCACTCGAAGTGCCAGAGTGGGGAATCAGCCTTGACAGGGTTCAACCCCTTTTATCCCATTATACTTTTTTAATGTGGAAGAGACAAGCTGCTGTAGCTCTAATATGGCCATAAGGCACCTGATTTCTGCAGATTGCGCCTTCCTCCATACCAGCTTGTAACTTTTCTGAACTCCTCCTGTAGTATACTGTTCCCAGGTTTTCTCTTTTCTCTTATATCTGAGGAGATGATGCATCCTCACAGGGCACCATTAAATACTCAGCATTTACTAACAGTTACCATATATTGGTATCTGAAATTATAATCTCTATGGTTTTTCCCTAGATTAAGGAGGTATCCGTTCTATGTAGAAATAGTTGGCAAAAGCTGGCCCTTTAGGGCTTCTACTATATGCATGAATTGTGTAACTGATATCCAAGGCTAAAAAACACAGCCAGGGGCTCTGATGACTTGAAAAGCACAAGGGTGAAAAATGAGTGGTGAGTAATGTCCTGAGAACCCCAGAAGTATTTTAGGATCGACTGAAAAAAAGCTTCATTGGTAAATGCATGTGACCCAAGTGTGACCCCCTTACTTTGACAATGCTGAAGATCCCCACACATACGCACCATCCTGGCAGGGACACAGGGTTTTTACACACACACACACACACACACACACACACACACACACACACACACACACACACACACACACACACACACACACACACACACACACACACACACACACTCTCTCACTCTCTCACTCTCTCTCTCTCTCTCTCTCTCTCTCTCTCTCTCTCTCTCTCCCCCCCCCCCCCCCCCATCCCTCCCTTCCTGGCAGGGACACAGCGTTTGCCTCTTCCCAGTGGAAGAGGGTGTGGGGCCTGCCCTCAAACCTGGTGCATTCTAGGGATCCGTGAGAAACCACCAGGTCTATCTATGCTGTGTCCTGCACCAACCCTGGGCCCCCTAATCTTGGCTCCTGCTGAGCTGCACTACTAGGGACTCCCTTTTGGCTACAGTGGTTTGTGGACCTGCATTACCTTTCCTGGGAAAGGTGGGTGGGCCAAAAGACTCCTTCCCCCACGTGACTCATGGCCTGTATGAGGGTGTTAGGGGCCACAGATCCATGGGGCTTTTAGGAGCTAGAAAATGCCAGCCTGCCACCCAGTGACTAGTTAAGTTGCCAGAACTACAAGCTCAGCACTGACAGAGGACTTCAGTCCTGGGATGTGATAGGAACCCTGGGGATCCTAACTGTGTCCCTGCTTCTATTTAAACCAAGCAGAGGAACAGGAAGGAAGTTGTTTGTGCATGTGGGTTTTTCCTACTTAGGACAGCCTCCCTGCTCCTGCTGCCTGATGATGACCTCCTGGTAACCTGATCCTACCTGCTTCCTGACACCTGCCTTGTCCTCTGGCCTGTCTCAGACTCTGATCTCCTGGTAACCTGACCTTCCAGTCTCCTGACATCTGACTCATGCTCTGACCACTACACCAGACTGGCCCCATCCCGGTGATGACTGAGGGCCCCTCCAGGTCACAAAAGGGGAAGGAGATGGCTCATGGGTGGCATGATCTGACCTATCATTCTTAATCAAATACGGTTGTGTTCTTAGGATATAGGCATTTAAAGAGACATTTTTAAAGCCTCAGTTAATTAAAACTACAGAAGTGACAGACTTACTGTTCTGAAAATTTCTTATAGGGAACTAGTTTTTGAAAAAAAAACATGACAGGAAGTTTAACATCTCTCTCAAGTCCTTTATTTCCTAAATCATTATACAGTCACTTACTAAATGTTAGGAACAGCTGAAAATCCACAAGTCGTATTTTACTAGTGCTACATAAAATAGGGGCCTGAGCCTTAAGTTCTTACGGCAACAAAATAACAACACTTCACTCTCCTATGAATTCTCCCATCTGAGTACCTCCTTGTGGGGAGAATGAAGAACCAGGAAGAAAGTAGCCAGATTTTCAGACAGAATCTAAAGCCATAACCTTGCAAAGAGCTAAGCACTTGAGGATAAACAAAAATAGATCTGTGACTAGGGTTTTTTATTTCAAAAGGGCTAACTTTAAAAAATTAAGGAAATTAGTCAGGGAAGTGGACTGGACTGAGGAACTTGTGGATCTAAAGGCGGAGGAGGCCTGGAATTACTTCAAATCAAAGTTGCAGAAACTATCAGAAACCTGCATACCAAGAAAGGGGGGAAAATTCATAGGCAGGAGTTGTAGACCAAGCTGGATGAGCAAGCATCTCAGAGAGGTGATTAAGAAAAAGCAGAAAGCCTACAAGGAGAGGAAGATGGGAGGGATTAGCAAGGAAAGCTATCTTATTGAGGTCAGAACATGTAGGAATAAAGTCAGAAAGGCCAAAAGTTATGTAGAGTTGGACCTTGCAAAGGGAATTAAAACCAATAGTAAAAGGTTCTATAGCCATATAAATAAGAAGAAAACAAAGAAGAAGTGGGATCGCTTAACACTGAGGATGGAGTGGAGGTTAAGGATAATCTAGGCTTGGCCCAATATCTAAACAAATACTTTGCCTCAGTCTTTAATGAAGCTAATGAGGAGCTTAGGGATAATGGTAGCATGACAAATAGGAATGAGGATATGGAGGTAGATATTACCACATCTGAGGTAGAAGCCAAACTCAAACAGCTTAATGGAACTAAATCGGAGGGCCCAAATAACCTGCTCTCCTTCTTTTAGAAGGTAACAGATTTTTTAGACAAAGGAAACGCAGTGGGTCTAATTTACCTGGATTTCAGTAAGGCATTTGAACAGTTCCACATGGGGAATTATTAGCTAAATTGGAAAAGATGGGGATCAATATGAAAATTGAAAGGTGGATAAGGAACTGGTTAAAGGGGAGACTACAATGGGTCACACTGAAAGGTGAACTGTCAGGCTGGAAGGAGGTTACTAGTGGAGTTCCTCAGGGATCAGTTTTGGGGCCAATCTTATTTAATCTTTTTATTACTGACCTTGGCACAAAAAGTGGGAGTGTGCTAATAAAGTTTGCGGATGATACAAAGCTGGGAGGTACTGCCAATACACAGAAGGACCAGGATATCATACAGGAAGATCTGGATGACCTTGTAAACTGGAGTAATAGTAATAGGATGAAATTTAATAGTGAAAAGTGCAAAGTCATGCATTTAGGGATTAATAACAAGAATTTTTGTTATAAACTAGGGACGCATCAGTTGGAAGTAACAGAGGAGGAGAAGGACCTCGGAGTATTGGTTGATCACAAGACAACTATGAGCCGCCAATGTGATATGGCCATGAAAAAAGCTAATGCGGTCTTGGGATGCATCAGGCGAGGTATTTCCAGTAGAGATAAGGAGGTGTTAGTACTGTTATACAAGGTACTGGTGAGACCTCATCTGGAATATTGTATGCAGTTCTGGTCTCCCATGTTTAAGAAGGATGAATTCTAACTGGAACAAACAGAGAACGGCTACTAGGATGATCCGAGGAATGGAAAACCTGTCTTATGAAAGGAGACTCAAAGAGCTTGGCTTGTTAGGCTAACCAAAAGAAGGCTGAGGGGAGATATGATTGCTCTCTATAAATATATCGGAGGGATAAATACCAGGGAGGGAGAGGAATTATTTAAGCTCAGTACCAATGTGGACATAAAAACAAATGGATATAAACTGGCCATCAGGAAGTTTAGACTTGAAATTAGAGGAAGGTTTCTAACCATCAGAGTGAAGTTCTGGAACAGCCTTCCAAGGGGAGCAGTGGGGGCAAAAGACATATCTGGCTTCAAGACTAAGCTTGATAAGTTTATGGAGGGGATGATATGATGGGATAGCCTAATTCTGGCAATTAATTGATCTTCGACTATTAGCAGTAGATGCCCAACGGCCTGTGATGGGATGTTAGACTGGGTGGGATCTGAGTTACTACAGAGAATTCTTTCCTGGGTGTCTGGCTGGTGAGTCTTGCCCACATGCTCAGGGTTTAGCTGGTCGCCATATTTGGGGTTGGGAAGGAATTTTCCTCCAGGACAGATTTTCAGAGGCCCTGGGGAGTTTTTACCTTCCTCTGCAGCATGGGGCACGGGTCACTTGCTGGAGGATTCTCTGCACTGGAAGTCTTTAAACCACGATTTGAGGACTTCAATAGCTCACACAGAGGTTAGGGGTTTGTTACAGGAGTGGGTGGGTGAGATTCTGTGGCCTGCATTGTGCAGGTGGTCAGACTAGATGATCATAATAGTCCCTTCTGACCTTAAAGTCTATGATTCTATGAAATTATGTTTAAACTGTTTGCAGATTCAGGACCTGCCACACTCAGAAAGTATCTGAAGGATTTAACCACAGGAGAAATGGGGATTGTTTGTGTAGGTCAAGAAGCTGTCAGTTGGAATGAAGGGGTCCAGTTGAGCGATTGAAATATGCTGAGTATCATGTTGGGAAGATCTATTGTATCATGGGATAGTCACCCAAATCAAATAAGAGAAGCTTCTCTGTTTGCATCATTTTACAAATTTCAGGACAAAGTACAGGAGAACACACGGACAATTCTTGCACTAGCACAGAGATGGGCTAGAGGACCTCCCAGGTCTGTCTTACATCTCTAATTTATATGAGTTTAATAATAAGCAAAAGGCAGGGGAAGCAAAACAACAGAAGAGGTGATCTATATTCAGAACTGTGCCTACAGAAGATGCTTTTCAAAGTTTGTTCCCTGGCGTATTGATAAGCTCTTAAATGAGGGTAAGATTGTCACTTACGTTTTGTTTTTCCTTTTCAAAAATTCTTGCAGAACTTGAAGTGAACGAAGCCTGCCAATAATTTAAGAGCACAGGAAAATAAACAGGTCAGACAGTGTTGTAAATGGCCATTTTACTTTCCATAATAATTACTTTTTTGGTCTTATTTACAATGGCAAATATGGACAGAGAAGGAAATTGCTTTCTAAGCACTGCACCAAGGTCTGATTTACTTTTAGCAATGCTATAAATTCTTCTTTAATTCTGGAAATAGCTTTATGAACCTAGGTAAATTCATGGGGATCAAAAGGCCTTTGGTGTTTTGCAAGGAAATCAACCTCCTTCCGTGAATTTATAGAACAGCTATTCTTTTCTTCTTCAGTTCAAAGAATAATATCCTCTTGAAAACAGTGGTTCTTTTTGGGTCCAAACCCAGATGAAGGATGGGATAATTGACACTGGAAGTTTATTTTAAAGCCACATACAAGATATATATATATATAATAATCTCCTGGAAAGCTGGCAGCAGAAGAATTCCCATCTATAATGCCACCTCTAGATTTGCAACACAAGACAGGGGACTATTTATTACAATGGCTCATACAGCAGTTGAAATTTTTCAAAATCTTCCATGAACATGTTCCCCTTATTTTGATCAGTCTGCACAGCCTTCAAAATGTCACATCAAAGCCCAGCCCAGAACTAGTGTGACAGGTATGGCAAATTTCCTGCAATAGCCAAAAAAAATCATATTGAATTAAGTGTAAGTATTTTAGGAGTTCATTGTGTTAAAAATGCAAATGTTTATCTATTATTGTGGGATTATGTGGCATATCTCCAGGGGGAGGCATAACTAATGTGAACCCTGGTAAGTTCTATGAGCTTCAAAGGACTAATTGAAACAATGCAGTGTAGTTGTAGCCTGGTTGGTCCCAGGATGTTAGAGAGGTTTATTGGACCAACTTGTCTCTCTCAACAGACGTTGATCCATTAAAAGATATTACCTCACCCACCTCGTCTCTCTAGCTGAAACCATGTGACTTTTTAAAGGTAGGTGGGAGATGTATCCAAGTGTAAACCCTCTGGTTATGCAAGAAGTCAGTCTTTTGAAGTGTGGCATGAGGACCTCTTGTTTGCTGATCATCTGGTACATGAGGACAAATCAAAGACCCAAATGGTATAAAGAAGTGACTATCAGATTCATGGCTCTGCTTGTTCTGAGCCCAGGTGGTTATGACCTTGTAAGTAACCACAGAAAAAAACCCTTGGTGTGGGGTTTGAAGAACTGCTCACCTGCCAGAGCCCTGGCTGGAGATGGGGTGATCTCTGGTAAGCTTATCAGCATGGGTATAGGTTCTTTTATTGTTTATTTTAACCTTAAGAATAAATGTGCTTGGTAGAAGGGAGCTGTGTGGTCACTTAATTGTGGGCAATTACACTGTGGATAGCCTCTGAGGAAGGAAGGCAAAGCAGGCCTGCTGAGGCCGTCTGACTTGCTGGGGAATTCACAATGTAGGCAGGGACCCTGTGCAGCCTGGAAATACCCCTGTCACAAGAGGGAGAGATGCAGGTCTCCACCCAAGAGAGGTGGTGGCTGGACACTGAAATATGAGTGCCCTGTGGATCACAGAGGGAGAATACAGGTGCAGTTGCCCTGAACGGTGACAGCTAGCTTGTAATTTAATTGCTATTCCCCGACTAAACCAAAATCCAGCTGAACTGCACATTCTACTGATTTATTGGTGCAACAGAATGTGCTTGCCGCTATCTCAATGCTTTCACGTTTCTTAAACATATTTTGTTCCGGTGGCCGCTTAGCTTCTAGGCTGCTCCTTTTCTAAATCACATTTCATTGATAATTCACTTTTCCCAGAAAAAAACTAGCCATTAGGTTAAAAGATGGAGGATAACTGAAAGATTTGGTCCTGTCTCTAAGACAGTAGATCCTGCCTTGTAAAACAAAAGGATCTAAGATTGGGGGATTGTCATGCTTAAGGCTAAGATTTTTGTCACGCATATTTTTAGTGAAAATCGCAGACCGGTCACAGGCAATAAAGAAATATTCATGGAAGTCCATGACTTTAACTAAAAATATGCATGACAAAATGGGGAGCTGTGGGGTCCCCACACCACCCCTGAGGGCCTGGCTGCGAGCTGCAGGTCATCCTCGCTGCCTGTGGCTCCCAGCTGTGGGACACCTCCATCACCCCTCTGGGGCACCCTGGCCGCCCGCAGCGGCTCCGAGCTCCCCTGCCTGGGGTGGCTGGGAGCTCAGGGCCCCGCAATTCCCAGCCATCACGGGCGATGGGGGCTCAAGTCACGGAGATCTCTGGAAGTCACAGAATCCGTGACCTCTCTGACAAAATTGTAGCCCTTGTCATGAGTACCAGACCTACAAACCAACACTGTCTTGCCCCAGCTGATGCACAAGGGTAGATGGAATTGTGTCTTAGTTCATATTAAATCACCCTCCTGGTAATTTAAGGAAGAAAAACACTTTTTGAAATAAAAAAAACAATGTCAGCTGTAGAAAGGAATCACTGAGCCTGTGTAAGAAGGAAGTTATACATGCAGTAATTGCCACGTGCTAGCAGTATGTAACATTAAAGATGGGAGCTAAACGGATTATGTTACTTCTCAGGAGATTTTGCAAGTTTATTAGAAGATCAGCTCATTAGGTTAAAAGTACCATGTGTGGCTGGAGTTAATAAAGCAACTAGATATATAGAAAAGAACTAATTCTGCAGGGTGCTGAGCAACAGCAATGCTCTTGAGCAGAGGGTGCTCAGCATCTGAGTGGATTGAGTCATGAGCCTGGTGGTCAACACCAGACTTGTCACAGATAGGGAGGACTGTCACTGGGTCAGGGATGCAAGATGAAGCCGTTATAAAGATGTTGAGGAAGTGCAGTAGGGAGCTCAGAATTTGCCTCACAGAGCTGCACTGGTGATTTCTCAGGTATTACCTTATCTGCACAAAATGGAACATGGCCACTGCCCTCGTTATGTGATTCAGAAAGACTACAGATACCAGCATGTAATACTGCTTTTTGAGCTAACTGGTCATATGTGAACTGACTGGCCTGGTAATGTTTTTCTTTTTGGTGGTGGTTGTAAGCAGCAGCTCAGCACCTAAGAAATCACTCTTGTCAGAGACTGAAGCAGTGATAAACTGCTACTAGTGAAATGCACAACTTCTAAAAAGAACTGCACCACAACTTTCAATGCAGCATTTTCCCCATGGTCTAACGGACTATATAGTCTATTGAACAGAACTTCTAAGGTGGTCTCAGGAGTGCCATCTGCTGACTTTCAGGAATATTGCAACCTTAATTGGTTGCTCTTGCTATTAGTTTTTTTGCTTTGAAGGAAGGGGGACTGTAGAATTTCACAGAGGTGGAACCAATATGGTTCTAGTATTGGCCAGCAAGTAGCTGCACCACAGTTAAGGTTGCAAAATGATTTCTGTTTATAACAGAATTTTCAGTTCTCCTGACAGGGAAATGGATCAGGTTTTGTTTTGAAAACAGTCCATTAATATTAGGCATCTAGCTTGAGATGCCTAGGGGTTGATTTTTAGAGGTGGTACCCAGGACTCCCATTGAATTCTCTGCAAATCAAGCTGTAAGTGATACAAAATGGGCACACACAAATTAACGCATCCAACATCAGTGGACATGTCAACATGTTGGCTCACAACCTCTTTGTGCCTCAGTTTTCCCATTCTTAAAATGGGGATAATAATACTGATTTACATTTGTAAATGCATTGAGATCAATGGGTGGAAAGTGTGATATTATAACTTATTATCAAGTGACAGATTTTTCAAAAGTCCAGTATATTTATTTAGCTGTTTGGGACATGGACTATCTTGTGTTCTGTGTTTGTACAGAGCCTAGCACAATGGGGTTATGGTCCATGACTGGGGCTCCTAGGTGCAACTGCTACTAATAAAAATAATTAGCTTTAGCAGTTTAGCATATCTAGTGTACCTAATTGGAAAACTACAAACATAAACCAAATCAAATGTACACAACACTAGCTTCTTTCATCTCTCTCATTAAGTCATTTGAACAATCAAGTTATCACTAATTCCTTTTAAACCTCTTATTGCAAAACTGGAACTTTAATTTTTGAACCCACACTAAACTCTTTGGAAATTAAAAAGAATGCCTAACAAATACTCAGTTTCCTAATGCTTAAGTATATTAAGGAAAAGATAACCCAATCTATAATTATTTGTAGATGGGCACGAAGGCTTGAAATGTCACTGGCATTTTGAAAGAAAATACTTGCCTTACTGCAAAATCTACTACTCTGTTTTTTTTTTCTAAACTGCATATTAATTACTATCAAACAACTGATATGGTATGTTCAGGCTAAAGTCATTTTAATTAAGTCCGTTTAATCCTCTGCAAGCTTGCAAAAGTAATTATGCTGCAACTCCATCTAACCCTGTCTAATCAAGATTTCATTTTGTTCATCTGCTGCTCCTGAGCTGGGTGACCTTTCTTTTTGCATACCAGCCACACTAAGTAGAATGAGTTTCTTTGTTAGCCAGAAGGAACCTTTACCGCTTTGATCAGCTCTTCATGACAGACTGTGAACTCTTATCACCTGGATTAGCCCAGTTAAAATAAATTAATAAAACCCAACAGCATTGGCTGTGCCTTGAATTTGATAGCAGGGTTTTACTGAATTGGAAGCAATGAAGGCGCAGGCCATATTTATATGTATTTATGGATATGTTTCTTAGCTTTGACCTATGGGACCTCACAAAGGCAGAAATGTCTCTGTGCACTGTAATATCCCTGTGTCTATATTCTGAACAGAATTTGCTGCCATGTGCTCTTGTACACTCCATGATGCTTAATCCCATCCTGTACTGTATCTGAACAGATCTATCTGCTGTATCTGAACAGATCCAATCTATTTTTATTTGAGCTATGTAATTTAGGTAGCATGGTCTAGTGGATAGGGGACTGGGGTGGGAGTCAGCCAAACTTAGTATAAATCAAGTGGCTGAAACCTCTGCTTTGGAGTAAAAGGTTTGAGTTCCATTCCACTTATAATAATGAAATCCTTAGCTAGTCACACTAAATCACTCCCTCCTTGAATCTCTATCTCCATTTGTTCCGAGTCCTTCTTACAAAATCCTTTCCCAAGACAAATGTCTATTCGATCCTCAGACCTTTCTGCCGTAGCTGCCATTGCAGGTGGCTAGTCTCCTGTCCGAGGATTAATATCTATCTTGCTTATGGGAATGGGGGAGACAGGAACACAAAACTGTGGGATGGTGTCATATATTTGCATGGCATCCTTGCAACCCTGGAGGAAACTTACCTGTCGCACTGTTGTTAGTAGGTCGCCCAGCCGAGAAGTTGGGATTGTAATATTCTGGTAACCCTCCTTCTGGGGAACAGATAAAGTCGATTTGTTTTTCTAAGCAACGAAGATGGATGGATGTTTAGAAAATATGTAACTTCATAAAGGGTGGCAAATTACGAATCTTTCAACCTTAACAGAGTGATCTTTGTGATAGTTTACTGCAGGTTTTGTCTCAATCTTAATATTGTAGCCCATAAAGCTAGCTTTAGCATTGTTTTTATTTAGCAGTAACACAATGAACCTACAGGTTTGTCTCCTGTCAGACATTCAGCAGTCATAGATATTTAGGTCAGAAGGGACAATTATGATCATCTAGTCTGATTATGATCATCTACTCGGCATAAGGAGGCCTATTAACTTTGGCACAGATAAGTGGCCCAACAGTCACCCCAAAGTTTTGGGGAACTGGAATAGAGTGTTGTCAGGGTTCCCTCCCCACCCTGAACTCTAGGGTACAGATGTGGGGACCCACATTAAAGAACCCCTAAGCTTATTTTTACCAGCTTAGGTTAAAAACTTCCCCAATGCACAAATTTCGTCTTGTCCTTGAACCATATGCTGTCACCACCACGTGATTTAGACAAAGAGCAGGGAAAGGACCACTTGGAGTTCCTATTTCCCCAAAATATCCCCCCAAGCCCTTACACCCCCTTTCCTGGGGAGGTTGAGAATAAACAAGATGAGCACAAACCAGCCTTGGATTTTTAAGACCCAAAAAACCCAATCAGATTCTTAAAAAACAGAACTTTATTAGAAGAAGAAAAAAAAGATAAGAGAACAACTCTGTAAGATCAGAATGGAAGATAATCTTACAGGCAGTCAGATTCAAAACATAGAGAAACCCTCTAGGCAAAACCTTAAGTTACAAAAAGACACGAAAACAGGAATACACATTTCCTCCAGCACAGTGAATTTCACAAGCCAAAGAAAAGAAAACCTAACACATTTTCTAGCTAGATTACTTACTAACTTTACAGGAGTTGGAGGGCTTGCATCCTTGATCTGTTCCTGGCAAAGGTATCACACAAACAGACCAAAGCCTTTTTTCCCCCCTCCAGATTTGAAAGTATCTTGTCCCCTCATTGGTCATTTTTGGTCAGGTGCCAGCCAGTTACCTGAGCTTCTTAACCCTTTAAAGGTAAAAGGACTTTGCCTCTGGCCAGGAGGGATTTTATAGCACTGTATACAGAAAGGTGGTTCCCCTTCCCTTTATATTTATGACAAGTGTGTAAGGGGGAAGTTTATTCATAATGACACCAGTAAACCACAGGAACTTGAACTAACACCAGCGTTTGGATATTGTAGGATAGAACATTTGCAGATGTCTGACAAGTGTGCCATGGCAACAAATTGACATATACAATAATAAGTTGAGATCATTAATATACTAACCTAGAGGAGAAGAGCACCCAACCCTAGTAGGGTGATGAAATACAAATAAGGAAGAGGGGAGAAACCCGCACTGAATATGCATTAGACATAGTGGTGTCAGCATAACATATTATAAAAGTTGTATCTCAGCCTGTGTGCGGGAGGAAAGAGAGATGAGGAAGATGGTGGTTAACATTTCAGGTTGTTCTGCAAGGGATGGTGTACGTATATGGATGTTCAGATGTACATCCTGTAGTATCTCTATCTACCTTGCTGGGTTAGAGTATTTGTAACTTTGCTAAATGTATTAATAAACTATTGTAAATACAGAAGGGTTCCTAAAGTGTGAGTGATGCAACTCTGCACTTTGGGGCTCACAACTGAACAGCACTTTTAATAATACTGGGACTGATTTTGGGACAAGAACCTGTCAAACCTCAGAGTGATTACTGGGAATTCTTAAATTGTCAATAAGAAAAGGAGTACTTGTGGCACCTTAGAGACTAACCAATTTATTTGAGCATGAGCTTTCGTGAGCTACAGCTCACTTCATCATGAAAGCTCATGCTCAAATAAATTGGTTAGTCTCTAAGGTGCCACAAGTACTCCTTTTCTTTTTGTGAATACAGACTAACACGGCTGTTACTCTGTAAATTGTCAATACAATTAATGCATAATCTATATATCAGGCTACAATATTTTCTTATATTTCTCTTTTCTTTGTATATTTAATTTCTTCCTTTGTACAAACCTGGATCTTTGAAAACTTTTTGTAACCCAGATTAAACAACCTATCTGCACTAACACAGAAACGATTGTTTTTTAAAAGGGCCACCTTCTATTTACTTCGTGGCTGTCTTTGTAATCTGTTAATAGATGGCATAGGGATTGAATCATAGAATAACAGAGTTGGAAGGGATCTCTGGAGGCCATCTAGTCCAACCCCCTGCCCAGAGCAGGACCAATCCCAACTAAATCATCCCACCTAGGGCTTTGTCAAGCCTGACCTTAAAAACTTCTAAGGAAGGGAATTCCACCACCTCCCTAGGTAACGCATTCCAGTGTTTCACCACCCTCCTAGTGAAAAAGTTTTTCCTAATATCCAACCTAAACCTCCCCCACTGCAACTTGAGACCATTACTCCTTGTCCTGTCATCTGCTATCACTGAGAATAGTCTAGATCCATCCTCTTTGGATCCACCTTTCAGGTAGTTAAAAGCAGCTATCAAATCCCCCCTCGTTCTTCTCTTCCGTAGACTAAACAATCCCAGTTCCCTCAGCCTCTCCTCATAAGTCATGTGTTCCAGTCCCCTAATCATTTTTGTTGCCCTCCGCTGGACTCTCTCCAATTTCTCCACATCCTTCTTGTAGTGTGGGGCCCAAAACTGGACACAGTACTCCAGATGAGGCCTCACCAATGTCGAATAGAGGGGAACGATCACGTCCCTCGATCTGCTGGCAATGCCCCTACTTATACACCCCAAAATGCCATTGGCCTTCTTGGCAACAAGGGCACACTGTTGACTCATATCCAGCTTCTCGTCCACTGTCACCCCTAGGTCCTTCTCTGCAGAACTGCTGCCTAGCCATTCGGTCCCTAGTCTGTAGCGGTGCATGGGATTCTTCCGTCCTAAGTGCAGGACTCTGCACTTGTCCTTGTTGAACCTCATCAGATTTCTTTTGGCCCAATCCTCCAATTTGTCTAGGTCCCTCTGTATTCTATCCCTACCCTCCAGCGTATCTACCACTCCTCCCAGGTTAGTGTCATCCGCAAACTTGCTGAGGGTGCAATCCACACCATCCTCCAGATCATTAATGAAGATATTGAACAAAACCAGCCCCAGGACCGACCCTTGGGGCACTCCGCTAGATACCGGCTGCCAACTAGACATGGAACCATTGATCACTACCCGTTGAGCCTGACAATCTAGCCAACTTTCTACCCACCTTGTAGTGCATCCATCCAGCCCATACTTCTTTAACTTGCTGACAAGAATACTGTGGGAGACCATGTCAAAAGCTTTGCTAAAGTCGAGGAATAACATGTCCACTGCTTTTCCTTCATCCACAGAACCAGTTATCTCATCATAGAAGGCAATTAGATTAGTCAGGCATGACTTTCCCTTGGTGAATCCATGCTGACTGTTTCCTCTCGTCTAAGTGCTTCAGAATTGATTCCTTGAGGACATGCTCCATGATTTTTTCGGGGACTGAGGTGAGGCTGACCGGCCTGTAGTTCCCAGGATCATCTTTCTTCCCTTTTTTAAAGATGGGCACTACATTAGCCTTTTTCCAATCTTCCGGGACTTCCCCCAATCACCATGAGTTTTCAAAGATAATGGCCCATGGCTCTGCAATCACATCCGCCAATTCCTTTAGCACTCTCGGATGCAGTGCATCCGACCCCATGGACTTGTGCTTGTCCTTGTATTGTTCCTACCTTAGGAAATTTTTATTGACTTTAGGTGCAGCACATATATTATGTCCTAATGAAATACTGCAATGCTTTATATACCCCGTTCTAGCCAAAGAACGCAAATCACTTTAAAAATATTGATGACATCACCCCAGGGAGCTGGCCGGTTTGGCCGTTCAAAGAAGGCTAAACAAAGGCATGGAGAGGTGAAGGCCCAAACTTTCAAAAGTGGTGTCTAATGTTGGTTGCCCAAGTTTAAAGCACCAGACTAGGGGTTCTCAAACTGGGGGTCGGGACCCCTCAGGGGGTTGCGAGGTTATGACATGGGGGGTCGCAAGCTGTCAACCTCCACCCCAAATCCCACTTTGCCTCCAGCATTTATATTGGTGTTAAATATAAAAACACGTTTTTAATTTATAAGGGGGGGGGTCGCACTCAGAGGCTTGCTATGTGAAAGGGGTCACCAGTACAAAAGTTTGAGAACCACTGCACCAGACTGTGATTTCCACAGGTGCTGAGCACTCACAATGGGAATTGCAGGTGCCCAGTACTTAGGCCATTTGTATTGAGGTGCCTAATTTCAGAGACCTACATCTGAAAATGCTGGACTTAGTCCCTTTGTCCTTAAGTGAAGTTCACATACAAACAAGGCTCCTGTGCCAATCAAGCTCTTAGACATGTGCTCACCTTAAAGAATGTGATTAGTCCCAGTGAAGTCATTGAAGCCAAAGGAACTACTTATGTGCTTAACGTTGAGCACATACCTAAGTACTTTGTTGGGCCAGATTCTGTGATCTTTGGGCAACAGTGAAGGGAAGAGGGCATAAAGAACCACCGCCCTATTCTCCTGTGTTCTGCCAGTGCAGGGACAGTGCTCTCTGCAACCTGGTGATGGGAAAAGAGAAAAAATACTGGCTAGAACCATGGTAAACTGAGCTGGTTGGCAGGTGACCCTTGACCACATCAATGATAATCATAGAAATGTAGGACTGGAAGGGACCTTGAGACCATCTAGGAAGGGACCATCTAGTCCTGTCCCCTGCACTCAAGGCAGGACTAAGTAATAACTAGACCATTCCTGACATGTGCTTGCCTAACCTGTTCTGAAAAATCTCCAATGTTGGAGATTCCCCAACCTCCCTAGGCAATTTATTCCAATAATCTAAATTTTCTGTGATACAATAAATAATCCAAAATCAAAGGAATTGTGAAACAACAGCAGTCTTTTCAGTATTAAGCACAAGTCTTCCTTGTGGAGGGATTTCAGTTCTCCAGAAAGATTTGCTTTACCTCCCAGGGAGCAGTCAAATTCCAAACCAATTAAGAAGACACAGACTGTGTCTCAGATTTGGATGGAAAATGAGCCTGATCTTGTGATCAGTGTGGGAGAACTGGCAATTGAGCTATAGGTTCCACTCTTAGTGCCAGAAGATCGGAAAAAGAAAACTGACATGTCCAAGATGGAGCTATTAGTATCACCTGGGCCTTGTCTGGTTTGATCTTCCTTATGATACTTGGAATAAGAGGATATGGAGGGAACACCATGCAGGAACGTATAATTCCAGTCTCAGAGGAACACCTCTATGTTATTTTGAGGCTGAGACATTACAGAAGTTATTGATTTCTGAATTTTCTAGAATTTGTTGTTTGAACAATAGGCAACTCGGCTCTAAGTGATTCAGTGGAAGAACCAGAAAAAGGACCTATTCACCTGTTCTCCCGACACCCCCATCTCCCATATGTGCTTAATAATACCAAACCTTGGTGTATGTACAGTGCCTTCATGCCAATGATGTCAAAGTGAATCACAATCAGTCAGAGAGATGGTCCTGAATCAAAACTCCAGAACTGAACACTCTTGACCTTGGGGAAGTTTGTATCTGATTGGAACTGTGCAATATGGAACCTCTTTCTATCTATACTGTCTAGGCCACATAACGTCTCTGCGAGGTAGGCAGAATAGTTTTTGTTATGATCCAATTTAAAGTACAGAAAGGTTAAGTGATTTAACCAGAATCAGTATCAGAGCTGGGATTAGATAATACATTATTGCCTGTTATTGCTATTTATTATATTTACTGTACCCAACAGTAAGCACTTTGCAGAGCAAACAGGCCCTGCCCCAGAAAGCTCACAATCTGAGACTTAATGTGATGAATGGGGGTTAACAACTGTACAAAAAGGATGGGGAATGGAAACATGGGGGTTACTAAAATAAAACCACACTACTGGTGAGTAGGGAAGACCTTGCAGAAGAACTGGTTGTAGGGGGCAACCTTGGTTTGAGTGATCATGAGCTAATTCAGTTTAAACTAAATGGAAGGATAAACAAAAATAACTCTGCAACTAGGGTCCTTGATTTCAGAAGGGTAAACATAAAAAAAATTAAGGCAACTAGTTAGAGAAGTAGACTGGACTGAAGAATTCAATGATCTGAATGCAGAGGAGACTTGGAATTACTTTAAGTCAAAGTTGCAGGAACTATCTGAAGCCTGCATCCCAGAAAATCATAGGGAAGGGTTGCAGACCAAGATGGATGAGCAAGCATCTCAAATAGGTTATTAAGAGAAAGCAGAAATCCTACCAGGCATGGAAGATGGGATGGATCAGCAAGGAAAGCTACTGTTTGGAGGTCAGAAAGTGTAGGGGAAAAGAACTGCCAAAAGCCAAGCAGAGCTGGACTTTGCAAAGGAAATTAAAACCAATAGTAGAGGGTTCTACGGCCATATAAATAGAAAACAAGGAAAGAAGATGCTGGACTTCTAAACGCTGAGGATCAGGTGGAGATTAAAGATGACATAGGCATGGCCCAACACCTAAACAAATACCTTCTCTCAGTTTGTAATAAGCGTAATGAGACGCGTAGGGGTAGTGGCAGGGTGGCTAATGGAAATGAGGATATGGAAATTTACTGATGTGGAAGTCAAACTCAAACAGCTTAATGGAACCAAATGGGCCAGGATAATCTCCATCCAAGAATATTAAAAAAAACTGGCACATGAAATTTGAAGCCCAATACCAAGGGTTTTTAATGAATCCATAAACTTTAGGTTCATACCCTATGACTGGAGAATTGCTAAGATAGTGCCTACGTTTAAGAAAGGGGAAAAATGTGATTCAGGAAACTAGAAGTCTGTTAGTTTGACCTCAATTGTATGCAAGGCTTTGTAACAAATGTTTAAAGAGAAAGTAGTTAAGCTCATAGGTAAATGGTAACTGGGATAAAATACATTATGGTTTTACAAAAGGTAGATTGTGCCAGGCTAGCCTGATCTTTCTTAGATTCATAGATATTTAGGTCAGAAGGGACCATTATGATCATCTAGTCTGACCTCCTGCACAACGCAGGCCACAGAATTTCACCCACCACTCCTACAAAAAATCCTCACACCTATATCTGTGCTATTGAAGTCCTCAAATCGTAGTTTAAAGACTTCAAGGAGCAGAGAATCCTCCAGCAAGTGACCCGTGCCCCATGCTACAGAGGAAGGCGAAAAACCTCCAGGGCCTTCCAATCTGCCCTGGAGGAAAATTCCTTCCCGACCCCAAATATGGCGATCAGCTAAACCCTGAGCATATGGGCAAGATTCATCAGCCAGATACTACAGAAAATTCTTTCCCAGGTAACTCGGATCTTACCCCATCTAATAACCCATCACAGGCCATTGGGCCTATTTACCATGAATATTTAATTACCAAAACCATGTTATCCCATCATACCATCTCCTCCATAAACTTATCGAGTTTAATCTTAAAGCCAGATAGATCTTTTGCCCCCACTGCTTCCCTCGGAAGGCTATTCCAAAACTTCACTCCTCTGATGGTTAGAAACCTTCGTCTAATTTCTAATCTAAATTTCCTAGTGGCCAGTTTATATCCATTTGTTCTTGTGTCCACATTGGTACTGAGTTTAAATAATTCCTCTCCCTCTCTGGTATTTATCCCTCTGATATATTTATAGAGAGCAATCATATCTCCCCTCAACCTTCTTTTAGTTAGGCTAAACAAGCCAAGCTCCCTGAGTCTCCTTTCATAAGACAGGTTTTCCATTCCTTGGATCATCCTAGTAGCCCTTCTCTGTACCTGTTCCAGTTTGAATTCATCCTTCTTAACCCTAACCCTAACCCTCTCCTGATGCATCCCAAGACCACATTAGCTTTTTTCACAGCCATATCACATTGGCAGCTCATAGTCATCCTATGATCAACCAATACTCCAAGGTCCTTTTCCTCCTCCATTACTTCTAATTGATGCGTCCCTAGCTTATAACTAAAATTCTTGTTATTAATCCCTAAATGCATGACCTTACACTTCTCACTATTAAATTTCATCCTGTTCCTATTACTCCAGTTTACAAGGTCATCCAGATCCTCCTGTAGGGTATCCCTGTCCTTCTCTAAATTAGCAATACCTCCCAGCTTTGTATCATCCGCAAACTTTATTAGCACACTCCCACTTTTTGTGCCCAGGTCAGTAATAAAAAGATTAAATAAGATTGGTCCCAAAACTGATCCTTGAAGAACTCCACTGGTAACCTCCCTCCAGCTTGACAGTTCACCTTTCAGTAGGACCCGTTGTAGTCTCCCCTTTAACTAATTCCCTATCCACCTTTCAATTTTCCTATTGATGCCCATCTTATCCAATTTAACTAATAATTCCCCATGTGGCACGGTATCAAACGCCTTACTAAAATCTAAGAAAATTAGATCCACTGCGTTTCCTTTGTCTAAAAAATCTGTTACTTTCTCAAAGAAGGAGATCAGGTTGGTTTGGCACGATCTACCTTTTGTAAAACCATGTTGTATTTTGTCCCATTTACCATTGACTTCAATGTCCTTAACTACCTTCTCCTTCAAAATTTTTTCCAAGACCTTGCATACTACAGATGTCAAACTAACAGGCCTATAATTACTTGGATCACTTTTTTTCCCTTTCTTAAAAATAGGAACTATGTTAGCAATTCTCCAATCATACGGTACAACCCCTGAGTTTACAGATTCATTAAAAATTCTTGCTAATGGGCTTGCAATTTCTTGTGCCAATTCTTTTAATATTCTTGGATGAAGATTATCTGGGCCCCCCGATTTAGTCCCATTAAGCTGTTTGAGTTTCGCTTCTACCTCAAATATGGTAATGCCTACCTCCATATCCTCATTCCCATTTGTCATGCTACCATTATCCCTAAGATCCTCTTTAGTCTTATTAAAGACTGAGGCAAAGTATTTGTTTAGATATTGGGCCATGCCTAGATTATCCTTGACCTCCACTCCATCCTCAGTTTTTAGTGGTCCCACTTCTTCTTTCTTTGTTTTCTTCCTATTTATATGACTATAGAACCTTTTACTATTGGTTTTAATTCCCTTTGCAAGGTCCAACTCTACTTGACTTTTAGCCTGTCTCACTTTATCCCTACATGTTCTGACCTCAATAAGGTAGCTTTCCTTGCTGATCCCTCCCTTCTTCCACTCCCTATATGCTTTCTGCTTTTTCTTAATTACCTCTCTAAGATGCTTGCTCATCCAGCTTAGTCTACAACTGCTGCCTATGAATTTTTTCCCCTTTCTTGCGATGCAGGCTTCCGATAGCTTCTGCAGCTTTGATTTAAAATAATCCCAGGCCTCCTCTACCTTTAGATCCATAAATTCTTCAGTCCAATCCACTTCCCTAACTAATTTTCTTAATTTTTGAAAGTCAGCCCTTTTAAAATCAAAAACCCTAGCTGCAGATTTATTTTTATTAATCCTTCCGTTCAGTTTGAACTGAATTAGCTCATGATCACTTGAGCCAAGATTATCCCCTACAACCATTTCTTCTATGAGGTCCTCATTACTCACCAAGACCAAATCTAAAATGGCATCCCCTCTAGTCGGTTCAGCAACTACTTGCTGAAGGAATCCATCAGCTATCGCATCTAGGAAAATCTGAGCCCTATTATTATTACTAGCACTCGTCCTCCAGTCTATATCTGGGAAGTTAAAGTCTCCCATGATCACACAGTTTCCATTAGTATTTACTTTATTAAAAACATTAAAAAGGGCTCTATCCATATCCAGATTAGATCCCAGTGGTCTATAGCACACCCCAAGCACTATCCCAGGGGAGGCTCTAATAGTTTTCTTCCCCAATTTAATTTTTGCCCAGACGGACTCAGTCACATCCATTTCATCGCTTCTTATTTCTTTACATTCTATCTCATCATCAATATACAGTGCACTCCACCACCTTTACCTTTATTTCGGTCTTTCCTAAACAGCACATACCCTTCAATACCTGTAGCCCAGTCATGACTACTATTCCACCAGGTTTCTGTTATACCTATAATATCTGGTTTCATTTCCTGCACCAGTAACTCTAGTTCCTCCATTTTGTTACCTAGGCTCCTCGCATTAGTGTACAAACATCTTAATTTTTGCTGTTTGGCCTCACTCACATTCTGTACCCTATTAGGCACGGTTATTTTACTACCAGTATAACCGATTAGACTTGTATCTACACTGCCCTTCCTCTTACCTACGGCTGTATCCACTCTTACTTCATTTTCTTTCCACTCAATGCTAAATTCTGGCGTGGAGATTACCTGGACATCTCCCAACCATCTCCCCCAAATTCCTAGTTTAAAGCTCTCTTAATCAGTTGTGCCAGCCTCCATCCTAGAAGTCTATTTCCTTCCCTACTCAGATGAAGTCCATCCCGAGAGAACTGTCCTCTATCCATGAATGCCTCCCAAAGCCCTCCTTATAGCACCACTGCCTAAGCCATCTATTGATAGTCATAATCTTGTCACACCTTTGTTGCCCTTCTCTAGGAACAGGCAGAATCCCACTAAAGATCACCTGAGCCTCGATTTCCATAAGCTTCTTCCCCAGCCTAGCATAGTCTCCCTTAATACTTTCCAGCGAGAATCTAGCCGTATCATTTGTTCCCACATGAAGGATAATTAGGGGATTCTTTCCCACTCCCTTTAGAATCCTTTTCAACCTCAGGTCTACATCCCGTATCTTAACACCTGGAAGACAGCACACCCTCCTATTTTCTGGATCAGCTCTGGTTACAGGCCTATCTATTCTTCTCAGTAAAGAGTCCCCAATCACATAGACCTGCCTTTTCCTAGTGACGGTGCTATTCTCCAGTCTATCCCCTGTTCCCTCTGGCTGCAAGTTCTTTCCATTCCCATTCTCCCTTGTAATCCTTTTTAACCCATCCTGTATCCTCCTGGGGCTCATATTTGGTGTAATCTCCATTAACTCTACCCCTTTTCCTATAGGACTAGCCGCTCTTCTCTTCTTCCTTGCCCTTCCACCTTCAGTGACTACGTGCTGAGCCCCTTCTTCATTTTCCAACTCTGCAAACCTATTCTTAAGCTCTATTTCTCCTTCACTAGCCTGTCTTTTCCTCTGCCTAGTTCTTTTAGTCACATGCTTCCACTGACCACTTTCCTCACACAGTCTCCCCTCAGAATTCCCTAGTCCTGCTTCCATCTGCAAGTCTGAGCTTTTCCCTTCAGATACCTCATGTCTTTGCTCCATAATCTGCTCAAACCCCTTCCTAAACTCTACCAGATTTTCCACCTGCATCTCCAAAGCTCGGATCTTTTCCTCCATCAGCTCTATCAGACGGCACTTCATGCAGACAAAACTCTTACCAGGTGCCCCCTCCAGGATCATGTACATACCACAGCTTCCACATCCAGTCATCTTCATTGTGTCTTCTGCTACATGGGTCACTCCCACTGCCACCTCTGTATCTGTCATAGCCTTCCCACCTAAATCCTGTTAATCTGGGAAACACAAACCACACCAAAACACCACCACCCACAGCAAAACCAAACCCCACACAAGCACCACAAGACAAACTCCCCTTTCAAACTCCCACTCAAACTCCCCTGTTTACAGCTCTGTTTGCTAGCTCCTGTGCCACTGCAGCTGTCTGTGAGAAGAGAACTGATTTTTAGACAAAGGGACATGCAGTAGATCTAATCTACCTGGATTTCAGTAAGGCATTTGATACAGTTCCACAGGGGGAATTATTAGTTAAATTGGAGAAGATGGAGATTAATATGAGAATTGAAAGATGGCTCAGGAACTAGTTAAAGGGGAGACTACAATGGGTCATACTGAAAGGTGAACTCTCAGGCTGGAGGGAGGTGACTAGAGGAGTTCCTCAGGGATCAGTCTTGGGACCTATCTTATTTAACATTTGTATTAATGATCTTGGCACAAAAAGTTGGAGTGTGCTAATAAAATTGGCGGATGACACAAAATTGGGAGGTATTGCCAATATAGAGGAGGACCAGAATATCATACAAGAAGATCTGGATGATCTTGAAAACTGGAATAATAGAAATGGAATGAAATGCAACAGTGCAAAGTGCAAGGTCACACACTTAGGGACTAACAAGAATTTTTGCTATAAGCTGCGGACTTAACAGTTGGAAGTGACAGAGGAGGAGAAAGACCTGGGTGTATTGGTTGATCACAGGATGAGTATGAGCTGCTAATGTGGTGCAGCAGTTAAAAAGACTAATGCAGTTCTAGGATGCATCAGGCAAAGTGTTTCCAGTAGAGATAAGGAGGTGTTAGTACCGTTATACAAGGCACTGGTGAGACCTCATCTGGAATAGTGTGTGCAGTTCTAGTCTGCCATGTTTAAGAAAGATGAATTCGGACTGGAACAGATGCAGAGAAGGGTTAGTAGGATGATCTGAGGAATGGAAAACCTACCTTATGAAAGGAGACTCAAGGAGCTTGGCTTGCTGAGCCTCTATAAATACATCAGAGGGATAACTACCAGGGTGGGGGAGGAGTTATTTAAGTTAAGCACCAAAGTTGACACAGGAACAAATGGATATAAACTGGTCATCAACAAGTTTAGGTTGAAATTAGGCAAAGATTTCGAACCATCAGAGGAGTGAAGTTCTGGAACAGCTTTCCAAGGGGAGAAGTGGGGGCAAAAAAATCTAACTGACTTCAAGGCTGAGCTTGATTAGTTTATGGAGGGGATGGTATGATGAAACTGCCTACAACGGCATGTAGCTGATCTGTGACTGCTAGCAGCAAATATCTCCAATGGATGATGATGGGACACTAGAGGGGGAGAGCTCTGAGAATTCTTTCCCAGGTGTCTGGCTGTTGGGTTTTGCCGAAATGCTCAGGGTCAACTGACTGCATATTTGGCATTGGGAAGGAATTTCCCCTGGATCAGACTGGCAGAGACCCTGGGGTTTTTTCACTTTTCTCAGCAGCATGGGGTCACTTGCAGGTTTAAACAAGCATAAATGATGGATTCTCTGTAACTTGCAGTCTTTGAATCCTGATTTGAGGACTTCAGTAACTCAGCCAGAGGTTATGGGTCTATTTACAGGAGTGGGCAAGGTTCTGTGGCCTACAATGTGCAGGAGCTCAGACTAGATGATCATGATGGTCCCTTTTGGCCTTAAAGTCTCTGAGTCTGAATTTGAGTTCCTCCATTTAGCCACATGCATATCTGGGAGGATTAATTAACAAATATAATGCCACTGCCTCACTTCTTTGGGGCATTGTAGGAGGAATGATCAAAACATATCTATTTAATGTTTGTATAGCTAGAGCTGCCCAAACTCAGATTGGGATCCTTTGTAGTATGTGCTGTATAGATATACAGGAAACCATAGTCCCTGTCTTAAAAAGCTTTCTATCTTAGCCCTGGTCTACATTGGGGAAGGGGGAGAATTGGTCTAAGTTATGCAACTTCAGCTATGTGAATAACGTAGCTGAAGTCAACGTACTTAGATCGACTTACCGTGGTGTCTTCACCACAGTGAGTCAACTGCTGCTGCTCCCCCGTTGACTCCACCTGTGCCTCTCTCAGCGGTGGAGTACAGGAGTCGACGGGAGAGCGCTGGGGGGTTGATTTATCGCGTCTAGGCTAGACGCGATAAATCGATCCCCGCTGGATTGATCACTGCTCTCCGATCTGGCAGGTAGTGTAGACATACCCTAAGAGTTACATTCCAATATACTTACTCCCTCTGAAGAAGTCCAAGGTTACATTCCCACTGAAGTCACCGGGACCATTTGTACAATAAGGTGCTACCCAATATGAATAAGGGTATCAGAATCTGGTCCTAAATAGACAACACAGAAAATATCGATAGACACCGGATTTTTCAGAAGCTCTCAGTGTTGGTCTAATTTGGTTGTCAGTGGGAGTTTTAGCAATGACTTCAGTAGGAGCAGAGTTAGACCAACTCTGAACTCCTTTAAAAATTGCAGCTTAAATCTATAGCACTGTAAAACAGAGCAATGCAGAAAACTGGAGTGTGCTACATCAATTAAGCACGTCAACAACGGGTTTCACTGAACTTTCTGTATAAGAAAGAAATCCATTTAGCATCCGAGTCTGACTCACAATGTCAAAGGTTATTTGGTAACTGACTCTTTTGCTTGGAGATTGCTTATTACCTTTCAGCATGGCCCTCCTGTGAGACTATGGGAGCTTAGAGCAGTACGTGGAACTGCCATTTGGGAATTCTAATGGAAAAATCATTCTTTTCAAAGGACATCAAAGGGTCACTCTTGTTTTCTGTTTTACCTTCTTCTGGTCCCTTTTAATTTCCAAAAGTTCCAGGCCTGACATGCAGCCATTTAATTTACAAATTTAATTTTGTAAACTGACTCGGCTGAGAGTGACCCAAGCCAACAGGGCATGTCCCAACTTTGTCTCTGGAAGCAGTGCTGGGAGATAACAGGCTTTCTAGTCACCAACACACGACAACTGAGCAAGAAGAGGAGGAGAAGAAAAGACTTCTGAAAAACCTTAGGGCCTCTTAGGGCCTGACCCGATGCCCAATTGAGATCAAGGAGGTTCTTCCCATTGACTTCAGTGGGCTTTGGATCACACAGTTTTCTCTAATAAGCTTCTATGCAATATAGTATAGCTGTCTCAGGATATTAAAGAGACAAGGTGGGTGAGATAATATCTTTTACTGGGACAACTTCTGCTGGTGAAGGAGACAAGCTTTTGAGCCACACAGAGCTCTTCTTTGAGTCAGGACCTGTGTGGCTCAAAAGCTTGACTCTCTCACCACCAGAAGTCAGTCACACACATAGTCTCTCTATTTAGCTTCGGCAGTTCTCCTCTAGTTATTGTAACTGGTAACAGCACTGCTATGGATAGGGATAAAGGCAGCAGCATTGTATGGGGCCATGGGGAAGAGAAGGCCCACAGAGAAGTATTTGGTTAAACCCTTGTAACATCTTTGCTCCCTTAGGTTTATCATGCAAATATCTACCATGCGCTGTTTCAGTTGAGTACGGGATGTGCCTCCTGCAAGGGTACCATGGTCTGCACTTGTGGTAGGATGGATTCAGTAATCTGGTAGGGCTTTTCCAAATCTAACATGATGTGATACTATTTAGCACCTACAGAGAGCATTTCAGTTGAGATCAAAGTACTGAACAACCATTAACGCTTATGATGCTGCTGGGAGCCAACTACGGGAATGGGTGTTTGGATACCACTATGATGGGCACTGCATAGTAAGAGGACAGATTAACTATGTCCAGGTGACTGAATTGATAAGGTATCCACTCCCAGTTTACTGGCAGACGCAGGCAGAGAGTAGAATTGCTAGCAAATCAGTGTCAGAGCCAGGAAGAGAACTCCGGAATCTCCAGTGCTCTCCCCACTTTCAAAGAGTTTATTTTTTTACAAACCCAAGCAGAAACCTTTTCGGCAGCTCACAGTGCATGAGCGTAGAGGGCCTGACCTTGCAAGGTTGCATCCTGCACAGATGCCTGAATGTCCTCAGCATTTGTGGGAAGTGAGGGTGCCCAGTACCTTCCAGGATTGGGCCCAGAGTCAGATACCATGATGGAAACAAGTACAATGCTTTTTGTCTGTATCTGTCCATAATAATTCCTTGTTCCAACATTTTGAATCCAGTTCTATTTCTTTGGCTAAAAGAATAACCCGGACTCCTGGGGGAGACCATTATCACACAGGTTTTAGCTCAATCTTACTCCCCAAAGCAGCCATTAAAGGCTGCTACTTTTCAAAGCGTGTTTGCTGCAGATAGGTAGCCATGGGGAAAAATGCCCAATAGAAACAGCACTGTAGTTCACGGAGAAGCATTAACATGCAGCATCACCTTTGGGAGACAGGAGTGCAGTGCTCAGACTGAAATGTGGCAGGTTTCTTTCATCCATGAAAAGAATTGCAAAGGGATGTCAGCGTTTGTCACAGCTATGTCTGGGGCTGTGTTTAGTGTTTTAAAATGAATCAGAGATTTGTAACTTATTATTTCATACAATTGCCACTTCAAAGCCTATGCTGGCTATATAATTTCTTTTTGAATTGATGAGGCACTCTGCTTTTGCTAGCCTTTACTTTTTCACAGTTGCTTCTGGGTCTGATTTGTCTCACAGAGATATGAGACGTTGGCTTTGCCAGCATCAAATCATACCTGGGTTAAAACTAGTCCCTTTTCTTCCTTCTTTATGTAAGCCGGGTCTGAATGAGCTCTCTCCTGGCATCTAGTGGTGCACTGGGGAAACAGACTTCAGGAACAGACTATGTTTGCATAGACACGCCTACTTTGCCTAGGTGTGCAGCATGATTGAGCAGTTTTGCCAAAATGATCAGTTTTAGTTGATGTTAGGTTACAAATCATTCTAGTATTTGAGTGCAAGGGTAGTGAAATGTTATCCTTATTGTAAGAGGAAAGGGCAGCAGAACTGGGCCTAGCATGCCCTGATTGACGGGGTTGCCCTAAACTCAGCCTCACTTGCTAAGCAGCAGGTAGGGATGCCTAATCCCAGTGAAGATGAGCAAGTGAACTCAGGGGATAGGTGTTCTTATCTGGTGGTGTGAACTCTGCCTAAACCGTCTCATTTCTTCTGTACCAGAAGGGACACTGCATGGTTAGACCTGAAATACTATTGTGAATCAAAACCAATATTTTTCGTACTGAAGTGTAGCACTTCTGAGACTCTGGACACCAAGAGGGGCATAAAAATGAAAGCTTATTTGGGGCAAGGGAGAGATGAATCTAACTGAATACTTAGCATCTTCATAGTTCTGGAAATGGTCATAGGTTCAAGGGGGGTGTGAGGGTTGTGCTTATTTTTTCCAAACCTGGTTCACTTATCTGATCCAGAATAGTTAATCTATCAACCTGCTGATCACAGTGCAGCTGGAAAGGGATCCCTTCTCACCATACTTATGTCTATGGGATATGTCTAACTAAACTTCTTTATAACTGTATGATAAATAAATAAGTAAAAGTTACTCATGCTCTGTAGGAGAGATGAGGAATTGATTCATCTTCAGTGTTTTATTTTATAGAGGTGTCTTCCAAAAATAGTTTCCTTACCACCGAACCTGCCAGGAAACCTGCCAGTGGAGTCTTGAATCTCTCCAGCTCTGCCATCAATAATTTCTAAAGAGAAAAAGCGAACTCACTTGCACTATATTTGTGATATCTCTACCCTGCAAGGGCACACATCTGCAAACTGCGCAGCTGTGCCTTTGTAATTCAACAGGATGCTTCCCTGTACCACCTAGATATGAGGCGGTATGTGTTAATGATCCAATAATACAAGCCTTGTGTGTCTGGGGCACACGGCTGAGACACGTATTAATGAATCAAACAAACACACCATGGAGACTGGAATCTTAACAGTATGTTGGTTCCATGTCTATTATGGCAATTACATTTGTATGTGGTAGGTGGAGGGAGTATAGCTGAGCAGCAAGAGGTACATAGTGGGAGCATTTGTCAATCCAAAGCATGGGCTGTGTCCACTGGCACATGTGTAGGTCCACAGCACAGAAAGGGAGATTCAGCCCTGTCCAGATCCAGGCCTGCTGCATATATCTGCTATTCTGTGCTGCTTATACAGAAGGCAATTAACCTGAGCAGGCATGAACTTTTTAATCTTTTCTGAAACTGCGGTATGCAGGGAACACTGCTTCCTGACCCTGAAGAATGGAACCTTCTCACCCATCCCAGATCAAATCTTGCGACGTTCCTGCCCTGCTCAGTTCTGCCTCTGGGCTTAATTATACAAGCCAGTAAGAAAATTAGTTGAAACAGTGTCTTTTTGTTAGGTCTCAGTTACTTCAAGCCAGCAGGCACATAGGGAAGGTCTACACCGGAGCTGGAATTGTAATGTCCAGCGTTGGCAGACATACCTGCGCTAGCTCTGATGAAGCTAGTATGCTAAAAACAAGAGAGTAGCTGTGGGTGGTTGTAGCCCCCCAAGTATCTACCTAATGTTTCCGATGGGATTGTATGCGGGCAGCCAGCCCATCCCACCCACCATAGCTACACTTTTATTTTTAATATGCTAACTTGATCAAAGCTAGTACAGGTATGTCTACCCGAGCTGGAGTTTATACCTTCTGCTCCAGAATAGACATATCCAACAAACTCAAGGGCAAGCACCTGCAGGGGTAACTCACTCCTTAGTTATACACTAACTGGGTAAAGCAAGTTTATAATGTTTAAACATAAGAACAACCATGCTGGGTCAGACCAAAGGTCCATATAGCCCAGTATCCTGTCTTCTGATAGTGGCCAATTCTAGGTGTCCCAGAGGGAATGAACAGAACAGGTAATCATCAAGTGATCCATCCCCTGTCACTCATTCCCAGCTTCTGGCAAATAGAGGCTAGGGACACCGTCTCTGCCCATCCTGGCTAATAGCCATTGATTTTTAGGTTTTATAAGACCTCATGTGAAAAGATTTTTTTCAGGAGGCAAACTTCTCCTCCTCCCTTATATTTTGTTTGAATTTAAACATCCTATAGCAGTATTGGAAACCCAGACAGAATCATATGTATGGAATCACAGACCTCAAGCAAGAGGCATTTATTATTTGAAAAAGAATAAACTAAAAAAGACTCTGAACCATAGATGAGCAAACAGGTTTCTGCACAGATTGAATTCCAGTTTTGTGTCTGAGCTTTATTTGAGATAACGTCCTGTCTGGAGCTCTATACAGAATACAGAGACTGTATTTAGGAGCTGAATAGTATAATGCAAATATCATCACCATCATTGGTGATCCCTCAATTCGAGGATGACCACAGATTTACATATGGATCCTGAGATGACTCAGGAGTCTGATCCTAGAACCACAGATGCACTCGCAGTAGGTGCTGACATTTCCTGGCATTAATTAAATTCAAGGCCTTGTGCTCATATAGAAGAGCCTGTTAAGTCTAGCTTCACTGTCACAAGTGAATGAAATGCAAAAAAAGGGTGCGGGGGAGAGTATAAATGGTAAATTAGATTTTAAAAGAAATTACTCGTTTTGTTAATCTATGGAGTTACTTTCTTTAAAGTCAAGAGATAAGTAGTTCAGAGCCGCTATATAAATTCATTTGTAATATTTTGGATACATCCCCGTTCCTTGAATATGTTAATCAGAAACACATAAACACAATGTTGGTGGAGCTCCCTTGTCCCTCTGATCTCAGATCCTGCTGGGGATACAATGTATGTGAAAAATCAAACTATATCCTTTCTGCTTGAGACAACATCATTTAGAATCACAACAATACTGATTTGAAGAGAGGAACTTGATTTCCATTATCTAACTCTGGCTGCTGCTGTTTGAAATGAACAAGAAATTCTTTCGCTTCTGGTTCTTGTAAGCTGCAGTACCTCCCCACTGCTGGGCTCAATGTAGCAAAAACTTGATTGTCAAGTGGTCTGGAGAAACTTTGACATGAAGCTTTTAAAGAGAATACTTAAAGAGGTGTCGATCCATAACATATGGAGTTGAGAGACTAAAGTGGCACTGGAGGTTTGAATAGGTGTCTACTTTTCAGCCCTATTCCTAAAGTGATTTATTTTTAGAGGCGGGAATGGAGCCTCCAACTCATGCTTAGTAAGGTGACTATAACATTCAAGCTTGTTACTTTTATGCGTGCTAGTGAGGACTAATGGCTTTCAGAAGGCAGGTGCTCAGTGCTGTCTGAAAAACAGGCCCTTTCAAGGCTTCTTAAATTGAAGCACCCCAAATCACTAGTTCCTGTTTTAAAACATAGGCTTACATAATTGTTAAGTTTCAGAGTAACAGCCGTGTCAGTCTGTATTCGCAAAAAGAAAAGGAGTACTTGTGGCGCCTTAGAGACTAACCAATTTATTTGAGCATAAGCTTTCGTGAGCTACAGCTCACTTCATCGGATGCATACTGTGGAAAGTGTAGAAGATCTTTTTATATACACACAAAGTATGAAAATATACCTCCTCCCACCCCACTCTCCTGCTGGTAATAGCTTATCTAAAGTGATCACTCTCCTTACAATGTGTATGATAATCAAGTTGGGCCATTTCCAGCACAAATCCAGGTTTTCTCACCCCCCCCCCCCCCGCCACACACACACAAACCCACTCTCCTGCTGGTAATAGCTGATCTAAAGTGACCACTCTCCTTACAATGTGTATGATAATCAAGGTGGGCCATTTCCAGCACAAATCCAGGGTTTAACAAGAACGTCTGGGGTGGGGGGGTAGGAAAAAACAAGGGGAAATAGGTTACCTTGCATAATGACTTAGCCACTCCCAGTCTCTATTCAAGCCTAAGTTAATTGTATCCAATTTGCAAATGAATTCCAATTCAGCAGTCTCTCACTGGAGTCTGGATTTGAAGTTTTTTTGTTGTAATATCGCAACTTTCATGTCTGTAATCGCGTGACCAGAGAGATTGAAGTGTTCTCCAACTGGTTTATGAATGTTATAATTCTTGACATCTGATTTGTGTCCATTTATTCTTTTACGTAGAGACTGTCCAGTTTGACCAATGTACAAGGCAGAGGGGCATTGCTGGCACATGATGGCATATATCACATTGGTGGATGTGCAGGTGAACGAGCCTCTGATAGTGTGGCTGATGTTATTAGGCCCTGTGATGGTGTCCCCTGAATAGATATGTGGGCACAGTTGGCAACGGGCTTTGTTGCAAGGATAGGTTCCTGGCTTAGTGGTTCTGTTGTGTGGTATGTGGTTGCTGGTGAGTATTTGCTTCAGGTTGGGGGGCTGTCTATAGGCAAGGACTGGCCTGTCTCCCAAGATTTGTGAGAGTGTTGGGTCATCCTTCAGGATAGGTTGTAGATCCTTAATAATGTGTTGGAGGGGTTTTAGTTGGGGGCTGAAGGTGACGGCTAGTGGCGTTCTGTTATTTTCTTTGTTAGGCCTGTCCTGTAGTAGGTGACTTCTGGGAACTCTTCTGGCTCTATCAATCTGTTTCTTCACTTCCGCAGGTGGGTATTGTAGTTGTAAGAATGCTTGATAGAGATCTTGTAGGTGTTTGTCTCTGTCTGAGGGGTTGTAGCAAATGCGGTTGTATCACAAATCAGATGTCAAGAATTATAAGATTCATAAACCAGCCGGAGAACACTTCAATCTCTCTGGTCACACGATTACAGACATGAAAGTTGCTATATTACAACAAAAAAACTTCAAATCCAGACTCCAGCGAGAAACTGTTGAATTGGAATTCATTTGCAAATTGGATACAATTAACTTAGGCTTGAATACAGACTGGGAGTGGCTAAGTCATTATGCAAGGTAACCTATTTCCCCTTGTTTTTTCCTACCCCTTTCCCCCCCCCCAGACGTTCTTGTTAAACCCTGGATTTGTGCTGGAAATGGCCCACCTTGATTATCATACACATTGTAAGGAGAGTGATCACTTTAGATAAGCTATTACCAGCAGGAGAGTGGGGTGGGAGGAGGTATTTTTTCATGCTTTGTGTGTATATAAAAAGATCTACACTTTCCACAGTACGCATCCGATGAAGTGAGCTGTAGCTCACAAAAGCTTATGCTCAAATAAATTGGTTAGTCTCTAAGGTGCCACAAGTACTCCTTTTCTTTTTGCATAATTGTTAAGGGGCCTAGCAATACTCAGATGGGCTCCCAAGTACACGTGCAAAGTGGGTGCCCCATCCCCTGAATTCTGAATTGGTCCCTTCCAATGACTGACCTCTTAGACATAAAAATATTCAGTACCTGTAATGTGGATGGGTTAATGCTAGCTACTATTACAATATTTCCTGGGAGAATATGTGCCCCCCTGGGCCGTCAAATAGTTTCCCCCCCCTTGAATCTAATTCCTTGAACCCAAAGAATCTTATACACATTAATACTTATAGGGCCAAATTCACCATTGATGTTGACTTCCCTGGAGTCCCACCAGCGAATCTGACCTAATGCCTCTAATTAAAAATAAAGGTATTTTGCTTACAGAAACATTTATCTAACAGGCAATCTAGAAAATAAATGTCTAATTTACAGGTGACTTGACTCCCTCCAGCTTTAAGACTCAATCAAGTAAATAGAAATGTAGTCTGTACATCAGCTTAAATTAATAGGAGATTAAACCTCTAGCTTAGTGCTGGGCAAAAAAAAAAATGTCCTTACTCATGTTATTAACAACATCTTAGATTACTAGAAGTGTACAGATGATTAAAAAATATAATTTACTTTTCATCCTTTATGCTGCTTGTTTACTATTTCCATTCCCCTCAGCTTGGACAATGAAAACAGAGGAGAAACTTTCACTTTTTAGTTGCTGCTAGGCTTTTTCTAGTTAGGTTCACTTCCTGGTTCTCATGCACTACCGCTGAGAGTAGGTCTACACTTGAGCTGGTATGTAGAGGACAGACACTGCATGCCCAGCTAGCCTGGGTAAAAATAGCACTGTAGAAGGCAAGGCACTGCTTAGGGGAATAAAAGCAGAGGCATGCCAGAACCCTAGGGTATATAGCCTACATGGCTCTCAATATGCCCAAGTAGTGCCGCCCATGTCCACACTGCTATTTGTAGCAGTGTAGTGTCCTACTGCCGCCCATGCTTTTGGAGCCTTTCCCTGCCTCAGTGAAACACTCCGGCTGTGGGGAAAGGCTCTGGCAGCTTTCTGCTGCCTCGCGGCTGCCAGAGCCTTTCACTGTAGCATGTAGCTACACACTGCAGTGTGGACACAGTTTGCCTTCCATGGCGGCACATAGCAACATGTTCCCTATGCCCAACCACAAGTGTAGACAAGGCCAATGTGTTGAGTCTGGCTTTACCAGGCTGCAGAAGAATATTAAAATGGAATTAACTTTTCATTGAAAAATTAAAAACGTATTTTTTAAGCAGAGGCAGGATGGTGTTTTGGTTAAGGCATTGGATGGGAATCCGTGAGATCTGGGTTCAGTTCTCCCCTCTGCCACAGCTTGTGTGGCTTTAGGCAAATTGCTTAATCTCTGTGCCTTGGTTCCTCAGCTGTACCATAGGGATAATAATCCTTTCCTTGTCTGTGTTGTCTATTTTAAAGACTGTAAACTTTTCAGGAGAGGAGGTTTTGGAACAAATTGATAAATGGATCAATAATAAGTCACCAGGACCAGAGGTATTCACTCAAGAGTTCTGAAGGAATTCAAATATGAAATTGCAGAGCAACTAATTGTGGCATGTAACCTATCGCTTAAATCAGCCTCTGTACCAGATGACTGGTGGATAGCTAATGTCATCACAATTTTTTTAAATGCTGCAGAGGTGATCCTGGCAATTACAGGCCAATAAGCCAAACTTCAGTACCAGACAATTGATTGAAACTACAGTAAAGAACTGAATTATCAGACACATATGTAAACATAATACGCTGGGGAAGAGTCAACATGGCTTTTATAAAGGGAAATCATACCTCACCAATCTAGTAGAATTCTCTGAGGGAGACAACAAACATGTGGACAAGGGTGATCCAGTTGATATAGGTTACTTGAACTTTCAGAAAGCCTTTGACAAGGCTGTCCAGCAAAGTAAGCAGTAATTGGAAAAGGGGGAAGGTCTTGTCATGGTCAGTAATGTGTTAAAAGATAGGAAACAAAGGGTGGGAATAAATGATCAGTTTTCCCAATGGAGAGAGTTAAATAATGGGGACCCCGAAGGATCTGTACTGGGACCTGTGCTGTTCAACATACTCAAATGCTCTGGAAAAGGGGGTGAACAGTGAGGTGGCAAAATTTGCAAACAATACAAAATTACTATCATTAAGTCCAAAGCTGACTGAAAAGAGTTACCATGGGATCTCCCTAAACTGGGTGACAAAATGGCTGATGATGGTCAGGGGTCAACTCCATGCTCCGGATGTCTCTAAACCTCCAACTGCCAGAAGCATCTACCACTATCCAGTGTTAGAGACAGTATACTGGACTAGAAAGACCATTGGTCAGACATGGTATGGCTGTTCTTAAGTCAGTTGAAAGATTCCCATTGTCTTCAATCGGCTTTGGACCAGGCCCATGGTCCTCCTTACTTAAAATGGTGAAGGTTTTCTCATCTTAGGCTATCAACATAATTATCACACACACACCCCTATAGAGATTCGACATACTACTAAATACATATATGTTTAGTAATACACCCAATCTCTACAAGCCCTTTTCTTTTATATGAGAGGACAATCCCTTCCTCTCCAGAATTCAAAGCCTGAAGTTCAGGTTTGAGTACATCTTTGAAGTTCATGTATCTGTTTCCAGCAAGAGAGAGGTAAGTTTAGTATCTAAAAAGAGTTGATACTGTTCAAGCCCGCCCAAAGATTTTATTTTATTAATATTACTGCTCCCTGCCCCTATGTCCATGACATTCTTTGAGGTTGCTCTTAAGATCTTTCTGCTTCTAAGGTCTAAGTTGAAAGAAAAGTGGGATTCTCTAGTCCTTAGAAGTGGAAAATGCTCTGAAAAAAAGGCCTATTCTTTGTAGGGATTAGAATCTGCTGCCCTGGCATTTAATACATCTTTCTACATGCCCTTTTAATCCTAGACGAAAAGCCATAGTTGTCTCAATATATTCTGAGTTGAACTGCAGCAATTTCCCTATAATTTTGTTCTTTCATATTTAGCTATAGGAGCTTAAATAATAAATTCCACCGGAAATGGAACTGATGGAATGTATTACCCCACATCAAACATTATTTTCCTATCAGTGTGCTTTTGAGCTAATAAATCCATCACAGCTGTTACCAAGTTTTAAAATGATATCTCCTCTACCCGAGATGGTTGGCATTGATTTTCAAAAGCACTTGATGTGCATGAAATATGGCTTTGTATATTACAAGGTTTAAACTTTAGAGACTCCTGCTTTAATTTACTGGAGTTCTCAAATGCTTTTGGCAAAGGAAGCAATCTGCCATATGAATAGTTTAGCGTCTGAAGCCAAACGTAATTAGAAATGTGTCCCCATCAGGATTCAGTCATGGCTCTTTTACCAACTTTTTTTCTACAGTAGTAGTGTTTTTCTTTGTTTCACCGTTTTCCTGTGAAATAACATTTAAATTAATTGGCTTGCTCTCAATTTCTTGGCCTTCCCTAAACTGCCACTGAACAGGAGTCTCATGCCGTTCAGTGGGAGGTGACGACTATGAAGACAAAATGTTCCAAATGATGCTGATTAACTTTGTTATATGTGTGTGTATATATATATATATATATATAGGTCCTGCAATAGAAATACTTGATTAACTCACTGTTGTATGGCATGCTAACTGACCAGTAAATGCAATATTACCATGAGAATGTTAGGAGTAGAGAAAGGCAAAATAGGGCTGAATTTCTGCTAACATGGCTGTAAATCTAAAGTAACTCCCATACATGTAAAGCGTGACGGTCTCGCAATTTGAAGATTATATGCAAATGACATGCCTTTATTTGCATATTCGATTAATATTCAATTTTCTTATTTACATAAATAACACCAACATGCATATTGCTACCTTATCCCCATCACCTGGATCAATAACACCCACCCCTCTCTGACTTGCCTCATTTTGAGGAACCATTTCACCCCACAGGCCTTTCCCACATATAAAATTCAGATGAGGACGTGGGGTAGAATTAACTTTGGATGAGGTTCAGGCTGGGGACTTAGGGTATTTAGTAGGAAGGAGAGAGCTAGAATGGATGGGTAAAGTGGGGGCATGTGGCTTGAGGGCTGGGATGCTTGGATTATGGTGTGGGGAGAACAGAAGGGCTGGATGGGGTTAGAGCTGGCATGTGTGACCGAGGGTGTTGGGACGGGGCTAAGAGGCCTCAGATGGGGTGGGTTAGGCTGGAAGGCTTGGGAAAACAGTTGTCATGCGTCTGGAAGCGGTGAGGCCTGGGGTGTTGTGAAGGGGAAGTGGGAATACAGCTTTGGACTGAAGTGCCTTCTCAACTTCCTGAGCGATCCTTCCCCCAAGAGAGCTGATACTTATTGCGGATCTGGTGTGGGAAAGACAAGGGTGGGAGCCAAAAACACTTGGGTTGGCAGGTCTCCCTCATGGAACTAATGGCAGTTGTGAGCAACTACCTGAATCTACCAAATAACAGAGGGATACCCGGGGCCTATAGTGGTGACTACAGAACTGAGAGATGTACCCAGCTGTCTACAGTACTGCTGTCCACATGGGAAATTCCGTAGAGTGACACTTCTAGGGAAAAGGTTTTCTCTTGACTGAGCAGTGGCACTCTAGGCATCTCACTGAATCTCTATGGTCCCTGCAGTACTTTGGTTTCTGCCATGGGTGCGAGATTCAGGCAGCCATGTGGAAGCCCAAGCGGAGGAGCCTTAAACGGGAGTCTCCCAGGGAAAAGCAGGAGACTGCACCAAGAGCAAGTCAAAAGTAATAAATGAAGGGTGTGGGTCAAAATCTTTTTTTCTGAACGTTTTTCTTCCTGCCAAAACTCATATGCCTCTGATATCAGCACCTGTATCTCTCCAGCTAAACCTTTGACAGCCAGTGTCTCCACAGCACCGGTGGAAGTTATTTGTCAACCATTTGTAAGCAAATCATGAAAATGAAGCGTCAAAGATTATTGGCGCACAGCTGTTTGGATATTATTGAATGTAATTGGTTACTAGAGAATATCTGAGCATATCCAATATTTAAACCTAATTTACGTTCCCAGCTCTCACCTGTTAACTATTGTGAAACAAACTGGGTTTCATCATATTTCCAAAATGCTGAACTAGAGTTCTTTATAAAATATTCATTGCTTTAACTTGACTGCACTTGCCTATAAGAAATATCTACAATAACTGTAGGAATGCAGCCATGCAAAACAGCACGATACTGAAAATCTTTAATTCTTTCAAGACCTTCTTTTGATCATGAAGTTAATAACTTTATAGACTAACTGTACAGTCCATGTTTTAAAAAAGGAAAGAATCTGCTTAGTTGATGAACTGAGTGAAATCAGAATGCTTTTTCTCTCTTTCATTTGTTGTCTTTTTGGCACATCACATATACAGGGAATAAGGCATTTGACAAAGAGCTACAGTTGTTTATGTATTCCATTCCAATTAGAAAACTATGGTCAGTAGTGACTATGCATGGGCTAAGCCTCTGCTAGATCAGCCAGAATGAGAAGCTCACTAGCCCTGCAGAAGACTTTAAATGATATTTAATCCCATGGAAGTTCAATCAATTTGTAGGTTGTGTCGGTAAATTATTTCCCCCACCCAGATATTTTGAATGGTCCTTGTTAGGTGGGGTAGATGGTGTAGCTCTTTATCACTCTGGTACTATATTCCATCCAATCTCGAACCTATCAAAGGGCCAAATCTTGCTCATCTTATTCACTGCATACTCAAACCTGAAGACATGGGGACAGCATAAAGTAAATCAGATCTAAGATCAAAATGAGTAACACAGGGCCTACTGTCCTTTTCATTTTCTTCTGTTTCATATTTAATTAACTAACCCCCCTTTTTTTTGACAATTTACATGAAGCTGCCGCAGAACTTCTAATCGAAACAATACAACTGGTACTATAGCCTCTGTGTTGCTTTTTTGGGTCTTAAATTCAATTTATTTAATGCTGTTCCCATATTTTTAGCATTAGAATAATAGAATCATAGAAGATTAGGGTTGGAAGAGACCTCAGGAGGTCATCTAGTCCAACCCCCTGCTCAAAGCAGGGCCAACCCCAACTAAATCATCCCAGCCAGGACTTTGTCAAGCTGGGCCTTAAAAACCTCTAAGGATGGAGATTCCACCACCTCCCTAGGTAACCCATTCCAGTGCTTCACCACCCTCCTAGTGAAATAGTGTTTCCTAATATCCAACCTAGACCTCCCCCACTGCAACTTGAGACCATTGCTTCTTGTTCTGTCATCTGCCACCACTGAGAACAGCCGAGCTCCATCCTCTTTGGAACCCCGCTTCAGATAGTTGAAGGCTGCTATCAAATCCCCCATTACTCGTCTCTTCTGGAGACGAAACATGCCCAATTCCCTCAGCCTCTCCTCAGAAGTTATGTGCCCCAGCCCCCTAATCAATTTCATTGCCCTCTGCTGGACTCTCCAATTTGTCCACATCCTTTCTTAGTGGGGGGCCCAAAACAGGGCGCAGTACTCCAGATGTAGCCTCACCAGTGCTGAATAGAGGAGAATAATCACTTCCCTCGATCTGCTGGCAATGCTCCTACTAATGCTGCCCAATATGCCATTAGCCTTCTTGGCACACTGTTGTCTCATATCTAGCTTCTCATCCACTGTAATCCCCAGATCCTTTTCTGCAGAACTGCCGCTTAGCCAGTTGGTCCCCAGCCTGTAGCAGTGCATGGGATTCTTCCGTCCTAAGTGCAAGACTCTTCATTTGTCCTTATTGATCAGATTTCTCATCAGATTTCTTTTGGCCCAATCCTCCAATTTGTCTAGCTCACTCTGCACCCTATCCTTACCCTCCAGCACATTTACCTCTCCCCCCAGCTTAGTGTCATCCACGAATTTGCTGAGATCATTATCCAGATCATTTATGAAGATGTTGAACAAAACCGGCCCCAGAACCGACTCCTGGGGCACTCTGCTTAATACTAGCTGCCAACTAAATATTGAGCTGTTGATCACTACCCGTTGAGCCCGACAATCTAGCCAGCTTTCTATCCATCTTACAGTCCATTCATCCAATCCATACTTCTTTAACTTTCTGGCAAAAATCAAACCCTATCAAAAGCTTTGCTAAAGTCAAGGTATATCACATCCACTGCTTTCCCCATATCCACAGAACCAATTATCTCATCATAGAAGGCAATCAGGTTGGTCTGGCATGCCTTGCCCTTGGTAAATCCTTGTTGACTATTCTTGATCACGTGTTCCTGATCACCATTCAATATGTCAAAGATTTTTGTACAAACACAATGCTGCATTGTAAAAGTTAATTTTTGTTAATTAAGTAGATTAGCCTAAAATCTGCCTCAGTCACCACTAAGGCTCGAGTTCAGGCAGCCCTTAAGCATATGCATTTATAGTACTTGGCCACAGTTTAGGAAAGCATCCTTTCTTCAGGACTGCACTTAAGCAGGTGCTTAATATCATAGAATCATAGAATATCAGGGTTGGAAGGGACCTCAGGAGGTCATCTAGTCCAACCCCCTGCTCAAAGCAGGACCAATCCCCAATTAAATCATCCCAGCTAGGGCTTTGTCAAGCCTGACCTTAAAAACTTCTAAGGAAGGAGATTCTACCACCTCCCTAGGTAACACATTCCAGTGTTTCACCACCCTCTTGGTGAAAAAGTTTTCCCTAATATCCAACCTAAACCTCCCCCACTGCAACTTGAGACCATTACTCCTTATCCTGTCCTCTTCTACCACTGAGAATAGTCTAGAACCATCCACTCTGGAACCACCTCTCAGGTAGTTGAAAGTAGCTATCAAATGAGGGGGGATTTGTGTTAAACTGGTGCCTTTTAGGAATCCCAAATTCCACTTCAAAATATACTTTGATGCTTCCTGGGGGTGCCAGGGTTGTGAGGAAGCTTGATATTGCCTGCCCATAATGTGAGGAAGCCTTGTCTGTGCCTGCTGGAGGTCAGCTCCCCAACTCTGCTGGCCACAGGCAACACAAGCTCTCCCCTCTAGGCTTCACAGGCCCTGGTCTCACTCTACAGGTTAGCAAATTTCCCACTCCAACCCTCGTGCTCTCCAAGCAATTTCCTGCAATATCCAGCCCCTAGTCCACTGGAAACTTGCAGTATTCGCAGATTCTCTGCTTCCAAAGAAACTCTACACCCAGTTTACCAGTTCCTCCTCAGATCACTGCTCCCCTGAACACACAGCACTGAGATATGTTTATAGTGAAATCAAGTCTAAGTTTATTTAATAAAGCATAAAGATTCAAGTGGTAGAAAGAAGAAGTGTTGGAAACAAATTGTTACATATAAAATACAATCATAACACGCATTCTAGAGCTTAGACTTAATTAACAAAACCCAATTAAAATAGATGTCTAGTAGAATATTGCTCACCCCAAATCCTTGCAGCCCTTTATAGCCAGGTTGGCTGTGACCCTCTTTTCATGACACAAGCCCACTGTCAGCTTTCCTCCTAGATGAAGGACCCAGGGTGTTCCTTTGCACTCAAAGATATACCAGAATGATCCTTTCTCTTTATTTATAAACAGGACACCCTCTTGCTGACTGGTGCATCCTGTAGATTTTCTCTCTTGTATATTTTACTATCTCTTATTTAGCCCTGGCTCAGTATACAAACAGACATACATTGTGAGTCATACAGTATACACATGGCCAGACAGGGGAGAGATGTCTGTTACCTTCTGCCTGAAAGGAACATCTCAGAGGTATGTCACCTCCTGATGACCTGCCTTAACTCAAAGACCTCAAGAACATAATTTTCAGTACAGATACATAACTCCTTAAATATTATCTGTACATACATTTTGCAAGAGTTATGACGAGCAGTGCGCTACAGGCTCCCAGTAGAGACCTCACATACTACCCTTTGGTAAACTATTATACATACAGCTGACCCAGGGGATCCCTGTGCAACCCTATGCACCCCTGTGCCCTCTGCCAACCAGCATCCAGGGATCTCTCGGTCACATATACATCGATGAAAAAACTCACCAAATGAAAGAAGTCCCCAAGACACATTAAGCACCAGTTTCTTAAGGCCCATAAAATAATTTTGTAGTGGTAGAAAATAGGATGAAGATGCTCCCTTCTTTGTGAAATATTGTGCTCATTCCAATGAACTATCCTTTTACAGAAGTGATCCCATAAGAGGATAATTATCACATGTCTGGAATTGCATCAGCAAAACGAATCCATTTTAATTGTTTCTGTATCAGTGACCTGCAGCACAAGTTTTTTTTTTCTAGCCACAAAACAAATTTAATCAACTGCCTAGTAAGTAATTTGTGGCCTGAAAAATGAAATTGTTTATTTGTATTGTCAGTGGAAAAGAAGATTTACCATATGTCTGCATGTAGAAGTCTATAAAGTACACCCTTAACGCAGTCAAGGGAAAATAGATTTAAAAAAACATTCACATATACTCACGAAATCCACTTGTGCTGAGGACTCGCTCATCTCGGAAACTGTGCCTGTACGGTTGTTCCTGAAAGCCATGTATGCTTTCGCCCCTCGTCTTTCTCAGGAGAAACAGATGTTGTTAACTGGATCAAACTCCTGCAAATTTGAGGAGCTTTATGTTAATGAAATTCACCTCTGTGCCAAGGAAGACCTAGGCCATCTTTCGGTGTCTTCATTGGCTTCCACTCACCTCCACACCAAATACGAACATCTTATTTTTATTTTAAGACCCTTTATAACTGAGCCCCACTGTACCTAGATGGCCTGGTAACCTACTGTGATGTGAACATCACCTTTGCTCTGTTAACTTTTACTACCCCCCTTTCTCCTTTAAACACCTCTGTGCTTTTTACTATGCTGCCCCTTACAAGAACATAAGAATGGCCATACTGGATCAGACCAAAGGTCCATCTAGCCCAGTATCCTATCTCCTGACAGTGGCCAATGCTAGGTGTCCCAAAGGAAATGAACAGAACAGGTAATCATCAAGTGCTCCATCCCCTGTCACCCATTCCCAGCTTCGGCAAACAGAGGCTAGGGACACCATCCTTGCCCATCCTGGCTAATAGCCATTGATGGACCTATCCTCCATGAACTTATCTAGTTCTTTTTTGAGCCCTGTTATAGTCTTGGCTTTCACAACATCCTCTGGCAAGGCATTCCACAGGTTGACTATGCGTTGTGTGAAAAAATACTTTATTTTGTTTGCTTTAAACCTGATGCCTATTAATATCATTTGGTGAGCCCTTGTTCTTGTGTTATGAGAAGGAGTAAATAACACTTTGTTACTTACTTTCTCCACACCAGTCATGATTTTATAGACCTCTATCATATCCCCCCTTAGTTGTCTCTTTTCCAAGCTGAAAAGTCCCAGTTTTATTAATCTCTCCCCATATGGAAGCCTGGGGAAATCTCCCCAGTGAAATCTGAGCCACCACTTCCTTACCCTCTTTCAAATCCCCCCTAAAGTCTCATCTCTGCCTTGATGCCCACAAAAACCCAGCCTTCTGATCATGGTTATATAAACAGAGGAATACTAGGTAGGAGTAGGGAGGTTATTTTTACCTCTGTATTTGTCCTGTTGTGACTGCTGCTGGAACACTGTGTTGAGTTCTGGTGTCCACAGTTCAAAGAAGATGTTGATAAATTGGAGAGGGTTCAGCAAAGAGCCATGAAAATGATTAAAGGATTAGAAAACCTGCCTTATAGTGAAAAACTCCAAGAGCTAATCTATTTATTTTATGAAAGAGAAGATTAAGGAGTGACTTGATCACAGTCTATAAATACCTACACAGGAACAGAAATATGGTAACCAAGGGCTTTTCAGACTAGTGGACAAAAGTATAACAAGATCCAGTGGCTCAAAGTTGAAGCTAGATAAATTTAGTCTACAAATAAGGCAAAAATTATCCTTTGGAACAATGTACCAAGGGTTGTGGGGGATTCTGCATCATTAGACATTTTTAAATCAAGATTAGAGCTTTTCCTAGAAGATCTGCTCTAGTTCAAAGAGAAGTTAATTCAGGGAAGTTCTCTGGCCGGCATCATACAGGTCAGACTAGCCAATCACAATGGTCCCTTCTGCCTTATAATCTTTGAATCATGGTTAGAAAAGTGACAAGCTGTGACTCCTCCTTCCCTTTCCTCTCCCTTTTCTCTTCCTCTCCCCTCTTCAACAGTAATAAAAACAAACACAACACAACACCCTACAATGCAGGTAGCTAACCAAGTTATGCCAGTTCTCCATCAGGTTCATTCATTTGCATATTGTATCCCCATCCCCCATTCTTGTATATTTGTATTGGACTAGATGCTATTGTCACTGCTTCCAGGACAAGATGTAGCTTTGGAAGATCTTTATTTATTCTGGGAATCCAAAACCATTTTTGGAAGCGTCTTGTAGGTTGAGACCTCCCCAGCGCCCAGCTACAAGGCAACCTCCTGGCGCAGCAGCACATGCGCAGACACATCTGCTTGCTGGGCCCTACAAGAGCTGCCTCCGAGTGCTCCACCCTATCTTAAAGGGACATCCCTCATTTCTCTGATTACAGAATTTATTTAGCTATTCACAAAAATAGCAAATACATATAATACAAATATAATACTAAATATTCAAAATTGTTACTGTTGTAAACAGTTTCTGTAACTGATTTCTAAAGGCTCTCTTTCAGGGACCTCCTACTACCAAAATATAATTAATAATAATAATTAATAATAATAACAATAAAAGATTATTAATTGATAATATAATGTAATAATAAAAATGACAGGACAGCTGGACTAGCAGTGAAATCTGCCCAAAATGTTTAGAATCATATAACTGTAAAATCACCCCCTCCTCTATTATCCTTTCAACTCATGGTCACAGGCCTGGAGTGTGGGGTTTGGGGCTGGGAAGCATAACTCTGGATGCTGCTTGTAGCCTGGTAATTTGGCCATTAGTAGACTTCATCCATTTTCTTTCTGTCCAGTCACTGTAGTAAGTTGGAGATGCCTATGTAGAGACCTCATTGCATCTTGCAGCAAGGAGTTGGAAGAGCTTGTCTCCATACAACTCTGGTGAGACCCCCTCCACAACCTAGAATGCTATGTCATGGTCTGGTAACTTTGGTAGCATAAATTTTAAGAGCTGGAAGAAGTACAGATGGGAGTAAGTTCTCAGAAACACAGAACAAATATTATGAAGCTGTTAGGGCCAAATTATGAGGAAAATTACGGACTCAAACTTGTTCACAATGCCCAAAAATGGTAAATAAATAGAGCTTGGTCAATGATGACTAAGAGCTAGATTCTGCTTTTCGTACCTTGAGTAGTACCTTACTCTACAAGGTAATTCCACTGAAACTAAGGGGATTACTTGTGGAGTAAGGTAATATTCAGTGTGAGCAAGAGTGTCAGAATCTGCCTCTAAATGGGGAGATAACAGTCAACGCATTTGCAGGGTGTAAAACCAAAGAGGAGGTATATTTGTAGCATGACAGCAGGGTGTGTGTATGTAACTGCTGTAGGAGTAAAGGGATGAAATTAAGAACAGCAAAATTTAGGATGACTATTGAGAAAAGAGAAATGTAGGCGTAAAGCTTGTGTTAACCTGTGAAATAATTTCCCAAGGGAAATGTGGGAAACCATGTCACATGGGCTATTTAAAACAAGACTAAATAAAGCACTGACCCATATATTGTCAAGAATGCTACTGCACTGGAGAATGAGCCTGGTAGGTCTCTAATAGGTCTCTTCTACTGCTCATCTACAGTTTACTGTGCCACATTATCACATGGCTATACCTAACCAGAACCTCCCTGATTTACCACTACGTCACTCCAGTATTACACTGGTTATGCCACTGAAATAATGAAGCTATTCTAGCATAAAACTGGGGTCACAGTGGTGAATCCAGCCGCACTACAAGGAATAATTCTGCATTGGCGTAAGATAAATCTTCTCCATTTCCAGTCATTCTTATTTACAGCTGTGCACCAGCTCAAAGTGACTTGCACAGACCAACTGCTGCCATGGTCACTGTCTTAAGAGGCTTCTTTACTGAAAGACCCAGACACCCGCTTCATCCTCGATCAGCACACGCTGACAGCAGCTTGTCATACGTGCCGAATAGCGGTTTGAATCTCAACCAAGGCACAGCCACAATTTGCCAGCATCTTAACTGCCAGATTCTCCTCAGCCTCTGTTCAGGCACATAATAGTAATCAACAATCAGATGCACATTGGGAAAACACTTGAACGGTTTGGGGAGGGGGCTCTGTTTCCTGCTTTCCACAAACGTTCTAGGCCAGGTCTTCAGCTAGTGTGAAATTAGCAAAACATGTTTTTGTTGGGTCTCTCTAAATTCTGTCTAATTTGTGATTCTTTTTCTGGCTCAGAAAGAATAAGCAAATAGGTTCTACAGAAATGTAGGTCATGATTAGAACCGGTCAGTTTGTCTTTTAGACAAATGTTGTCATTTCAACATTAAACAGCATTTCCATATTGTTCACATATTGCTTTATGGGATTTGTAGTTCTGGTCTCCATTCTCCCTTATGGGCCAGGATCCTTGGAGGATACATTTCCCAGATGTAACATGGGGATCAAGCTAGGCGGTGCACCATTGAGGTCATGTGACTCTGATGCATTATGAGAAGTGTAGGGCAGCCAGGAAGCCTCATCCATAGGGAGAGTTGGCACTGGTACTACTGTTCCCGTAAGACACTGTGTGAATGATAAGAAAATGAAGTGTTTCAGGTCATTTCAACAAATGAAAACAAAACATTTCAATTTTGGTAATGTTCAGCTGTTTCATTGCATTCAAAACAAAACATTATGACATTTGCAAAATTTTGAAGTTTGTACTTTTTGGCCCAAGTTGGAATGAAAACAAATTTTGAAATGTCAGAATTTCCTAGGGGACAGAAATTCTGTTTTCCGACCAGCTCTAATCATTACCAAAATTATGTTTACCTGCTTTTGAAGTGCAGCCTGTTCTTCAAGCATTAGCCCAGCGAACAAGATGAGTGTGGTGTCTGTATGTGGATTCAGCCACACATCTTTACAGTACCTGCACATTTATCTCTCCCTCCTCTTTCCAGTTTGCTGTCCAACCATTGCAAGGTTTGCTGATTATAGCAGGAGGAATGGCAGCTAGGACTCTTGGCTTCCAAGTCCCGGTTTTGCTACAGAATTTTTAAGTCCCCTTGGGACAAAATTTTGTTTGTTTATGTCGCCACATCAGGTCTGCCAACCTAGGCAGCACATGCTATGCTTGTCCTGCAGGGCCTATCCTGACTATTTGTCAGTTCCAGGGTCTTAGGTCAGCTTCCACTGGTTCACTTATCCTCCATTCCTTTTCCATTATGGTCTTCCCCTTGTCCCTGAGATACTTGTCTATTTGTAATGAGGCGGCTACACCCTGGGGTATACTTCAGGGTGGTCACTCCCTGATCCTCCTGGGTTATAACTGGCATATCCTTCCCCTGAGCCAAATGATCCTATCCCAGTCATGCTGGGTACGGAGCCCTTCCTTGCCTAGCTATTGCAAGGGAGGACCTCACATTATGGAATACTTTGTTAAGTAAAGTACTGAAACAAGACCATCTATTTAGTTGGGGATTGGTCCTGCTTTGAGCAGGGGGTTGGATTAGATGACCTCCTGAGGTCCCTTCCAACCCTGATATTCTATGATTCTATGCGCTCAAGGAGACATACATGTTAGTCCTGGTTCAGGTCATGAGGTGTGGGGAGTACATAGACAAATGGATGGGGAGGAGCAGTCAGGGCAGTCAGATGTACAAAGTGGCCCTTCTTGTCACCAAAGGTTTCTTCCATTGTACAGGCTCATTTAAAAACGACTCTTTCCTTCAGTGCGCTCATTAAGTTTTCTCTCTGGAAAAAAAGTCATTTGACTTGTGCACATATTGTATTCAGTGGCTTCCTCATTGTTTGTAATGATTTCCTGGCAGGATGCTCACCCATTTTTGAATCAATGACATTCTATTTGCCAGTTATGATGTGCCATCAGCCCACCTAGGGATCGCTGAAGCTAGAACAGTTGGTTTGCTACAGAATTTCAAAGGTGATTTAAAAAATAACTTTACAGAGAGAAGACAATGGAAGATGCATCTTCTCGACTGCTTTGGGAGTAAACAATGCACTAATGATATACATAGCCTACAATAACTACCATAAAATCTGTCCAGCCAACAATATCTACCTGTCCACCTTAAAACCTCAGCCTGTCTCTCGGACATCCTCAAGGATGTCTAGCTATCAGATCAAGCTCAACATGGATAAAGCAGAGCTCTTAATCTTCCCTCCCTACCTCCTTTCTTGATCACTGTGGACACCACCATCCTGGGCGTCATCTTAAAGTTGGACTTCTCTTTAGGTCCTGACATGCAGTTGATGTCAATATCCTGCTGATTCTTTCTGCATAACATCTCTAAGGGTGTGTCTGCACCCAAGCTGGGGGTGCAATTTCCAGCTCATGTAGATGTGTGTGTGCTAGCTTGGATTGAACTAGCATGATAAAAAATAGAAGTGTAGCCACTGTGCGGACGGCAGCATGGGCTAGCTGCCCAAGTAACTGTCCCAGGCGAGGTTGTACTCGCTGTGGCTAGCCTATCCTGCTACCCACACTGCTGCGGTTACACCTAAAGTACTAGTTCGATCAAAGCAAGTGCACGTTCGTCTAAGCAAGCTGGAAATTACACCTCCAGCTCGAGTGTAGACATACCCTGAGAAACAACCATTCCTGTCCGGACACACAGACTCTTGTCCAGGGTCTCATCATCTCATCTCGATTACTGAAACATCCCTTTCTCTAGCCCTGACTAATGCAGCCTTGTCTCTCTCATGTCCATTCCGAATGCTGCTATAAAGATCCGTCTCCTCTCCTGTCACTTTGATCATGTCCCCCCTCTCTTTGATCCCTTCTCTGTTGCGTGAAATGTGAGCTACTTCTCTTCGCTTTCAAGATCCTTCACAGCCTCTCCCCACCCTACCTATCCTCTCTTTTATTCTGTACTTAGATGCCAACTCCACCTCTGATTGACCCTGATTCCAGGCTCCATTGCCTGCTTGTTTAATTTTCGAACAGGCACGTTGGGGCTTTCTGCCAGGCTGCCCCTGTCATTTGGAAGGAGCTCTCTGGAAACATCCACACAATGAAAGCTTTATCTTCAGAACCCTTCTTTGCTGTGAGACCTACAAAAAACTTGACAAGAGGTAGGTTGCTGGAGGGAGTGGTGTGAAACCCCACTGCTGATCACACGGACCAATGTCATTTCCTTGTGCTACCCCATCTGTCTGTATCCACCTCTTGTCTCCTTGTCCTACTTAGACCAGCTCTTTGTAAGCTCTTTGGAGTGGGGACTGTTGTTTTGTTCTGTGTTTGTACCGCACCTAGTGCAATGGTGCCTTGGGCTGTGACTGGGATTCCCAGGTGCTACAGTAATAGAAATGAATAAATTAAATTAAATAAATACCATCTGATGTGCAACCATTTTGATTTGTAAATAATGCCAGCATTGCTGCTTCCCTTTTTCTCTTTTCCTTTCCAGTTTGTGCCTTCTGCTGTGAAGTCTGCGTACAGATTGCCACCCCCCACCCTGTCCTATTGTGGCAGGTTCCCCTCCCCATTTCACTCTCCCCTAAAGACTCACTTCTTTCGTGAGATCTTGTTGGCTTTCTAGATTGAAGCTCTCTGGGCAGGGACTGTCCAGAAGGGATCACTATGTTTACACAGTTTTACCTCCTGAGTAACACAGTCGAGTAGGACACCACTTGCGATGGAGAGAGGTATTGTTCCTCTTTGTGTAAATGAAAGAAGTCAGGCTCAATAATTTGTGGTTGCACGGGAGCATATCATTTAGGAAGGCATCCAGTCTTGATTTAAAGAATCAAGATGGCGATGGAATGGAATGCGTTACCTAGGGAGGTGGTAGAATCTCCTTCCTTAGAGGTTTTTAAGGTCAGGCTTGACAAAGCCCTGGCTGGGATGATTTAACTGGGAATTGGTCCTGCTTCGAGCAGGGGGTTGGACTAGATGACCTTCTGGGGTCCCTTCCAACCCTGATATTCTATGATTCTATGATTCTATGAATCAACTACTTCTCTTGGCAAGGTGTTGCACTGGTTAATTGCTCCCACTGTTAAAAAGTTGCATCCTATTTCCAATCTGAATTTTTCAAGCTTCAGACATCTGCTCTTATTATGACCCCTTCTCTCTTTTACCTGCAGTCTGCCCTATCTTTCCTGTGATAGCCATCTTGGATCATGACTCAGCACATTGTTCATTTTAAGAACACTTTCACTGCAGATTTGACAAAACACAAAGAAGGTACCGATGCGAAATCTCTAAAGATAGCTACAGCACTCAACCCAAGGTTTAAGAATCTGAAGTGCCTTCCAAAATCTGAGAGGGACGAGGTGTGGAGCCTGCTCTGAGAAGTCTTAACAGAGCAACACTCCGATGCGGAAACTACAGAACCCGAACCACCAAAAAAGAAAATCAACCATCTGCTGGTGGCATCTGACACAGATGATGAAAATGAACTTGCGTTGGTCCTCACTGCTTTGGATCGTTATCGAGCAGAACCCGTCATCACCATGGAGGCATGTCCTCTGGAATGGTGGTTGAAGCATGAAGGGACATATGAATCTTTAGCATGTAAATCTCATGGCACTGTGGTAGCAGGAGTAGCAAGATAACACCTGTTCTCACTTTCAGGTGACATTGTAAACAAGAAGCAGGCGGCATTATCTCCTTCAAATGTAAACAAACTTGTTTGTCTGAGCAATTGGTTGAACAGGAAGTAGGACTGAGTTAGCTAGCAGGCTCTAAAATTTTACATTGTTTTATTTTTGAATGCAGGTTTTTTAGTACATAATTCTACATTTGTAAGTTCACCTTTCATGATAAAGAGATTGCACTACAGTACTTGTATTAGGTGAATTGAAAAATACTATTTCTTTTGTTTTTTGTCTTTTGTCCAAATACTTGTAATCAAAAATAAATATAAAGTGAGCACAGTACACTTTGTATTTTGTGTTTTAATTGAAATCAATATAACTTAAAATGTAGGAAACATCCAAAAAGATTTAAATAAATGGTATTCTATTATTGCTTAACAGTGCGATTAATTGCGATTAATTTTTTTAATCATGTGATTAATAGTGATTAATTTTTTTAATCGCTGGACAGCCCTAATAATAATAAGCAATAATGCCAGTGGGATTCATTATTCATGGACGAGACAATGCACAGTAGAATCAAACTGTACAGAATTGAAAGTGAAGATTTGAGCACAGCCCAAGCCACATCATAAGCTAGGACTTAATTGCTCTTAATGTCCCTTATCAGTACTTTTTTATCTTGAAGAGGCCAGAAGATGAAGTGCCAAATGATTTATCATGGTTCTTTTGTGTTTGGTTCCCCCACAACACACACACACACACACACTTTGGATTGTTTCTCTATTTTAATATTTGCAAGTCTACACGCTTTTAAATAGTGAAGCAGTCAAACCATGGGAACCACAGGTCCCTACACTCTGCTGTTGTCTGGACTAATTATTAGTATTATCTATATTTTTGTAGCACCTGGAGTGCCCAATGGTGCTAGGTGCTGTACAAACACATAGTTCCTGCCCTGTGGAGCTTACACTGAATAGCTCTGACCAGACAAATGGCGGGAAAGAAAACAGAAGTGGTGGCTTGCCCAAGGCTGTGCCAGAAACATGGGGGAGAGCTGGGAATAGAACTCCCTCTCCTCAGATGCCTTAGCTGCCTTTCCTCTGCTCACTTTCTTTCTTTACACCCTGAATACCAAAGCTGAAAATTAGGATGTCCCTATCCTGCCTGTGCCCAATCACATTAGGTTATGTCACATCATGTTTGCAATCAATGTGACATGTTTGCGTTGACACAACATGGAGGTCCAAATCCCTTACATGTTTTAGACGAATGGCCCAAATCACTACACTTTAGTATTGCTGCAAGGTGTTGTGCCATCACTGTCAAACTCTGCAGCATTTTAAATAAGGGATGATACAGCCCTTTACAATTTATCCTGTCTGCATTCAAAAAAAAAAGAAAGGAATTCAGTGTTATTCAATTGAATTCACCCTGCAGGACAGGAACAATTGTAAAGGTCTAGGACTGTCTGTCATGAAATGAAAGACATATGATACAGCAGCTGAATGGCTATTTGCTACGAGGGCAAATTTTGATTAATGATTCTTATTAACTTTTAGTCCCTTCTGTCATATTCCATATCTATCATGGTGTGCTGAAAACCTAAAGAAAATAGCTTTCTTTTCTTCTCTTCAGAGCTGTCATTTGCTTTACAAGGCTGAGGATATGCTGGAGTTCTAATTAAAACAGAATAAATGTATTTTGCATTTCTCACCCGAGAGGATATTTCAGATCACAATCAACAGAATGAATTCAGCGTGTCTCCAACTGAATTCCTAGGCACTAATCAAAAGGCATACTCCAAACAAAGACAAACTATTTGTTCAAATGAAGAGTTAACAGTGATCTTACTAGAACAGATATGAAAATATATATCCTTAGAACAAAACCTCCTAGTCTTGATTTTGCTGCACCCTCCCCCTAAATAAACCTGTGGAACCCTGAGGCATACATAGATCTAATCACAGTATTTGTAAAATCTAAAAGCTGAATAGTCTGCTCTACAACAATACTAACGAGGGAGCTTTTAGTATTTATGTGTATGTGTATGTATATATATATATATATAATCCCACCATTGTGCTAAAATGTTATGTTGTTTGGTTATTTTGGGGAATGCTATACTATTCATTTTCCTTCATTATTTCTCCTGCAGAAACTTCTCAGTGGGCATTAGAACAACCCACCTGTGATGTTCCCCTCTGGTGTTATCTGGACCGGTGATCTGCTAGGTCACTCCAATCCTTGACTCTGGGAGCCAGCCTTACCCTGCTCTGCTGTGAGAACCCCCATTCCTGGGCTGTTCATGCACATCCTCTGGCATGTAAGCTGCTCCTTGGATTGTGCAACCGAATAACACTAGCCAATATCTCTGGTCCCAGACACAACCCTAGGAACCTCACTGTAGTCCCAAACTGACCACAGGAAGGGGGGTGATTCACTCGGGAGTCCAACAGATCCTTTGTTGCTGCCTAGGCCAGTGTCCTTTGTTCCTGTGAGGCTGGGCTGGGTTTGTCCCATGCATGCCCTGATGAGGTGTGAACTGCCCCCTGCTCCTGGAGAGTTTTTGCCTGGGCTTGTTTTAAGCCATGAGGACACATTTTCAGCCTCATAAATATATACATGAAATGACAACCTATAACATTACTATAACAACCATGCTCAGTACATCATGAGCCTTCCGAAGACACCCGACATGACAAACTTTGCATTAGGTACCACACAATCATATTATAAGGATGAACATGGGGGTGCAGGGTGTTCCCTCGAGGTACAGAACATCACACCATCCTTGTAGCCAAGAAAATCTGGCTCAGTTCACACCAACACATACTGAAATACAAATAATGATAATGCCCAGAGGCTACCATCAGGTTGGGCGCTTACACATAACCAGTAAGAGACGGTCGCGGCCTTGGAGAGTTTACATTGTAAGACGGGAGGCAGCCAGTGGGTATACCAAAAAAGCAGAGGGAGTGGGGGATGAAAGACAAAAGTAATGGAGACAGGAATTCATAGTTATACAGGCTAGCTAGGTATAAATTTGCACGCCGATTTGGGTTTGCTTCTAAAGATGCAAATGAACAATAGATCTTCCCCCATGACTGAGCACAGCATGTGAACGTTTATCCTAGGCAACTGTCAGCGCTCTCCTGTGTCATTATTTTATTAACACATTAGCTTGGCAACTGTCGGGCTGAGCATTTAGACATGCTGGCATCACACTCACAAACAGGAACTTTAAATTGCACATAAAAATCAGGTTTGTTACACTGTGTATGGCTGAATAAATATGACATCTTTTTAAACACATTCCTCTAGGGGTTTTATAGAAAAAGACTGCATCGACCATCCTGGGAAGGCTATTCTTAGAGGATTAGTGTAGGGGAGTGACCATCACAGACCAGGACCTGGAATGCTAGTATTCAAAGCAAAGCTAAGGAAAGGAACAAAACAAGTTAAGGAAATGGGATGAAATGATGTGCTGGATTTTCGTGACATGCAAAGAGTTTTGTAACTTGTAAAATCACCCTATCAATACTCCTACCTGAAATGTGTCAGTCTGGAAGCACACCATCTATGCAAGGTAAATGTAACAAATGTAAATGCACAAGACGGATTCCTGGAAACTAGTATCATATTGAACCTTTCCCCTGTACTATACTATAATTGGCTTATAGCAATGAACCAGACTGATACTGGTTATTTGGTCTCTTGGATTTATTTCATAATGAACCAAAGCATGGCTGAGCAATGGACTATACAATTTATCAACAGACATGAACAGAAATGTGTTTCTGAAACTCCTTTGTGTGTAATTTTTCACTGTGGTTACCCAGCGGCACTGGATTCTGTATCTTAGGCTTGTGTAACTCAAAAGCGTGATTGGAAGGACATTTCCGACTTGATATTACTAAAAATTGTTTGCAGTGCTGTTGTAATCATGCTGGCCCCAGGATATGCGAGAGACAAGGTGGTCGCGGTAATAGCTTGTATTGTACCAACTTTAGTTGGTGGAAGGTACCAGCTTTCAAGCTATGCAAAACTCTTCTTCAGGTCTGAGGAAGGAAGCCGAGTGTCTGCAGACACTGCAAGATAAAAATAACTTACTTAGAATCATAGAATATCAGGGTTGGAAGGGACCCCAGAAGGTCATCTAGTCCAACCCCCTGCTCGAAGCAGGACCAATTCCCAGTTAAATCATCCCAGCCAGGGCTTTGTCAAGCCTGACCTTAAAAACCTCTAAGGAAGGAGATTCTACCACCTCCCTAGGTAACGCATTCCAGTGTTTCACCACCCTCTTAGTGAAAAAGTTTTTCCTAATATTCAATCTAAACCTCCCCCATTGCAACTTGAGACCATTACTCCTCGTTCTGTCATCTGCTACCATTGAGAACAGTCTAGAGCCATCCTCTTTGGAACCCCCTTTCAGGTAGTTGAAAGCAGCTATCAAATCCCCCCTCATTCTTCTCTTCTGCAGACTAAACAATCCCAGCTCCCTCAGCCTCTCTTCATAAGTCATGTGCTCTAGACCCCTAATCATTTTTGTTGCCCTTCGCTGGACTCTCTCCAATTTATCCACATCCTTCTTGTAGTGTGGGGCCCAAAACTGGACACAGTACTCCAGATGAGGCCTCACCAGTGTCGAATAGAGGGGAACGATCACGTCCCTCGATCTGCTCGCTATGCCCCTACTTATACATCCCAAAATGCCATTGGCCTTCTTGGCAACAAGGGCACACTGTTGACTCATATCCAGCTTCTCGTCCACTGTCACCCCTAGGTCCTTTTCCGCAGAACTGCTGCCGAGCCATTCGGTCCCTAGTCTGTAGCGGTGCATTGGATTCTTCCGTCCTAAGTGCAGGACCCTGCACTTATCCTTATTGAACCTCATCAGATTTCTTTTGGCCCAATCCTCCAATTTGTCTAGGTCCTTCTGTATCCTATCCCTCCCCTCCAGCGTATCTACCACTCCTCCCAGTTTAGTATCATCCGCAAATTTGCTGAGAGTGCAATCCACACCATCCTCCAGATCATTTATGAAGATATTGAACAAAACCGGCCCCAGGACCGACCCCTGAGGCACTCCACTTGACATACTTCTTGCCAGCTACCTCATGTCTGCGTATCTAGGTTGTTGTAGCTGATTAACAAGAACATCCCAACATCAAATGTCTTTTCAGCAGTAAAAGATGAGCTTTGTCATTTTTTTTTTAAATTTAGCTGAAATTAAACTCTATCTTGATCTGTAGGGCTTTAACATTATTCTGCTTAACAGCTTGCTGTGAAATGAAAACTGGCTGCACCTAGTTTATCCCTCGTCAACAAACACCAGGCATATACTTTATACAAGGAGCGCAACATCTGGCATGATCATTGCTGTTGAGAATAGAGGAAACTGCAAATCCCGTCAAAGCTTCTGTTCAAACTAGAGGTATCCCCATTTACCCAATCAGCCTAACTTTGCTAAGCTCATTTTAATGAAGCACAGAAAGACGTCTGCTCATTTTGCCTCTCCTTCTGTGAGTATATTGTAATCAGCTGCCAGAGCAGCTGTATGGTACTGTGAGATGGCATTAAGTGATGTGACTTTGCTGATATTACTCATATTAAAAATGATTTTTGAGATTGGAAAGTAAGATTTGATTGCCTTTTATGGCAATGTCTAAAGCATAAAGGAGATCTGACACATGAAGGGAAAAAAAACCTTTGGAAGCTTTACGTCAGCAATCTGTGAAGCACATCTGGAAGCTTGATAGCTATAACCTAACCTTTACAGTTATTTCAGTCCCACCAGTTATTCTCACATTTTTTGGTCTTCAAATGTTGTTTAATCTTCATTCTGAATGTTAATATCAACTCCAAGGGGGAAAAATGCCAACACACAGCATCAGTTGATATCATTATTGCAAGAAATGGAAATGCATCAAATCATTTTCCTGACAAATCAACACCAAGAGTTTTATGGCTAACCTGAAAAAAAATGCAGACTAAGACTAATAAAATGTTTTATTAAGAATCAGCTAATAAAGCTAATCTTACTGGCAACTAAAATGTCTAAAAGCAACCTTGAGAACAGTAAAATTCTAAGAGAAATATTAGTAACACATCACCTTCAAATAGAAGCTTCTATATACAGCCTTTAAATATAATCATTTGTCTGGATCATTGACTTTGCTCAGAATTTTTTGGAATTATGTATTTTAACTGTCACACTGAGCATAGGAGCCCCATCTTTGGTTGTCTAAAAGTTGATTTCTAAGCCTGAGAGTTAAACAAATTGGTATCTAAAGTAGGCTACTAAATCCACATACAAGCAGATAAATAAGTGCACCCATTTTTAGAAGTGCTGAATACACAGCAGCTCTCATTGAAGGTAGCATGTGCTCATCCTGTTTGGAAAAATGGCTGCTTATTTAGGCACCCAAATATGAAATTATGGCCAGGATTTCAGAAGTCAGTAGTGATTTTGGGTGTCTTAAAGGAGCCTGATTTGCTGAACACTTTTTGAAAATCAGGCTCCTTCTAAGGTATCTTAAGTTTGGTACCCGAAATCACGAGGCACTTAGGCTCTTAGTCCAAGAGTTTCCAAAACAATAGGCACTACTTTTATTTTCTTTTTTTAAGTATAGATGCTTCAGATTCAGCTAAATGAATGTTGAATGTTTCCTCTTCTGTTTTTAAACAAGACAGAAAATTACCACATGTACTGGGAGGATTTAACCCTTTTACATTCCATTATAGCTATTTTAAGGGTTTAGCCATGACTTGTGAGGGATTCATGCAAACTGACCATCCTTCTCCAGCTTTTTAGTAAGGAGAGATTTGCGTATGCCAAGGCCTGCAAAGGTGGCCAGGGTGGGTAGCCTAGAAAGAAGAGAGAAAGGGTTCTGAAAACCCAAGCCCAAGTTGAGTAGGGTTGTCCCTGTGCTCCATCCTGACAGCTGAGCTCAGTAGAGATGTGTAAATTAATAATCCTCCCACTCTTAAAATCTGGAGGAAGGGAAATTCTTGGTGCAAGTTCCAGAGCTGAGGACTTTTCTTTTGCATAAGGCCCAACCGAGCTTGAGTTTGTAGGCCTTTGTGATCAATACAAGGAGAGAGGCAATTTCTGAGGCTGACTTCCATAGAGCTATGCCAATCTACACCAGCTTTGGATCTAGTCCGTTGATCAAGAGTTTCATAGATCAAGATCAATACTTTGCATCGCACCCAAAAACTTCACATAAATCAGGGCAAGGGACTGAGGAGAGGAGTAATCACAGATGAGTAAGTGGGCATCTTCCCTGTCCTCCATGTGAAGTTTCTGAGTGGGTTCAGGGATTGGCTCATGCAGAATAGGTTGCAGTTATCTAATCTGGAGGGATAATGGCATGGATAACTGTGGCAAAGTCCACATGCAAACAGAAAGGTCACAGCCTCTTGGATATTGCTGGTACCTCATCATCCAAAAATCACACGAGGACCAGGATTCAAGCTGTGCTGGAATGCTCAGGAACACTTTTTTCGGGGGGGATCTGTAATGGCATTCTGATAGTACCAGAAGTATCACTTAATGGAAGTGCATTCCGGCACTTCTTCTTTTAAGACTGGAATACTGATGAGGACCCATTAGTCTCCTAGGTTACGAATCTTAATAACTAAAGTTATATGCAACACAACTCCCACTGACTTCATTGGCAGTTTCATGACTGTAATCTGAAGTCAGAAATGGGCCTTCAGTATGTATTCAGCTGTTAGCCACACAGTGTATTGAAAATGTCAAATGTACGAGTCCATTATTTTTAAATAGACATGGGGGAAATAAATGTTCCCATTTTTTTCTTGTTAGCAAGAACCATATTTGAAAGATAAGTGAGTAAAACAGCCATTGGGAAAAGTAAGACATAAATGTACATGCTGTCCATCAAAGATATCTACGTTATTTATGCCATTCCAGTAAAAAGCAAAGGATTCTCATTTGTTAGGAAATGCTTTTGTGCTCTGTAGTGGAGGTATGTGTATATGCGTAATGTCAGTTCATTAGGTTTTGTACTGGTCAGAATTTCTGGAAATGGTTAGCATTTGTTCTGCTTTGCATGCTGGTGAATAGGAAATAGTCCTGTTTGAAAGCAAGTGCACCATTAAAGAGTGTTCCTTGTGTAGGAGTTGGTTAGATTTGTTGCACACCGTAGCAGACTATCTAGCTAAATTTGACTAAAAGAGTTAAATATATGGCAGGTACTGTATGCTCATTCTGCTTCACTGAAAATAGAATCACACACACATATGTCCTAGATGCAGTAAATATATTATAAAGAGCATCTTTTTCACATTTCTTCAAAATGGTTCATTGTCTCATCTGTTGCAAGCCCCTTACCTGATCTCCAAAACATTAAAACCAAAAAAACTACTGAAGCATTCCAGCTAGTATGTTCACAGCACACTCTGGGTCAAATACAGCCTTCATTTAAAACAAAGGAAGCTCCCACTGAAATCAATTATGATTGTGCATTTAATTAAGTGGCATATTACCTGTGATCAGACCTGCTGCCTCTGACTGGCCCATGCTAAGGATAAGAGTCAGCTGCTAATGCAGAGCAAAGAGAATTACTGCATTACTGGATTAAGTTTAGAAGTGTGAGCAACAAGGATGATGTCGTGCTTGGAGTCTGCTATAGACCACCAGACCGGGGGACAAAGGTGAAAGTAAGCCGGTACGCCCCAGGACAGCATACCGGCAAGAGCCAGTGTGCTGTACCGGGACCGGCTTTTCCAGACGGCAATTTAAAGCCCTGGGATAGCCGCAGCGGGGCTCCGGCGGGGATTTAAAGGTTTAAAGGGCTGGGGTGGTATCGGGGGCTGGAGCCCCGGGGCCCTTTAAATCCCCGATGGAGCCCGGATGCCGCTACCCCAGGGCTCGGGCAGCAGGGCTCAGGTGGGGATTTAAAGGGCTCGGGGCTCTGGCAGCCGCAACCACAGAGGAGCCCCAGGCCCTTTAAAGCTCTGCCAGAGCCCCGGGGTAGTGGTGGCAGCCGGGAGCCCCCAGGGTTTCTCAGTGATTTAAAGGGCCTGGGGCTCCACGGCGGTAGTGCCAGCTGGAGCCCTGGGCCCTTTAAATCACCCCCGAACTCCGGAGCTCCCAGCCGCCTCTGCAGCTGGTAGCTCACCGGTGATTTAAAGGGCCCAGGGCTCCCAGCTGCCACTACCGCAGCTGGAGCCCCGGGCCCTTTAAATCAAGATTTAAGGCCCTGCCTCTTCCGGTTGAGGCCACGCCTCCTGCTCAGGACTCCGGCGTACCGGTAAATCTTCTAACTTACTTTCACCCCTGCCAGGGGATGAGGTGGGCAAGGCTTTCTTCAGAAAACTAACAGAAGTTACTAGATCACAGGCCCTGGTTCTCATGGGGGACTTCAATCACCCTGATATCTGCTGGGAGAGCAATACAGCGGTGCACAGACAATCCAGGAAGTTTTTGGAAAGGGTAGGGGACAATTTCCTGGTGCAAGTGCTGGAGGAGCCAACTAGGGGCAGAGCTCTTCTTGACCTGCTGCTCACAAACTGGGAAGAATTAGTAGGGGAAGCAAAAGTGGATGGGCACCTGGGAGGCCGTGAAATCCTTGCTGATCTTAAACACAAAAAAGAAGCTTACAAGAAGTGGAAGATCGGACAAATGACCAGGGAAGAGTATAAAAATATTGATCAGGCATGCAGGAGTGAAATCAGGAAGGCCAAATCACACTTGGAGTTGCAGCTAGCAAGAGATGTTAAGAGTAACAAGAAGGGTTTCTTTAGGTATGTGAGCAACAAGAAGAAAGTCAAGGAAAGTGTGGGCCCCTTACTGAATGGGGGAGGCAACCTAGTGACAGAGGATGTCGAAGAAGCTAATGTACTCAATCTTTTTTTTGCCTCTGTCTTCATGAACAAGGTCAGCTCCCAGACTACTGCACTGGGCAGCACAGCATGGGGAAAAGGTGACCAGCCCTCTGTGGAGAAAGAAGTGGTTCGGGACTATTTAGAAAAGCTGGACCAGCACAAGCGTATGGTGTCAGGTTCGCTGCATCCGAGAGTGCTAAAGGAGTTGGCCAATGGCTCTGCAATCACATCCGCCATTATCTTTGAATACTCATGGCGATCGGGGGAGGTCCCGGATGACTGGAAAAAGGCTAATGTAGTGCCCATCTTTAAAAAAGGGAAGAAGGAGGATCCTGGGAACTACAGGCCAGTCAGCCTCACCTCAGTCCCTGGAAAAATCATGGAACAGGTCCTCAAGGAATCAATTCTGAAGCACTTAGAGGGAGAGGAAAGTGATCAGGAACAGTCAGCATGGATTCACCAAGGGCAAGTCATGCCTGACTAATCTAATTGCCTTCTATGATGAGATAACTGGCTCTGTGGATGACGGAAAAGCAGTGGATGTGTTATTCTTTGACTTTAGCAAAGCTTTTAATACTGTCTCCCACAGTATTCTTGCCTGCAAGTTAAAGAAGTATGGGCTGGATGAATGGACTATAAGGTGGATAGAAAGCTGGCTAGATTGTCGGGCTCAACGAGTAGTGATCAATGGCTCCATGTCTACTTGGCAGCCAGTATCAAGTGGAGTGCCCCAAGGGTCGGTCCTGGGGCCGGTTTTGTTCAATATCTTCATAAATGATCTGGAGGATGGCGTGGACTGCACCCTCAGCAAGTTTGCAGATGACACTAAACTGGGAGGAGTGGTAGATACGCTGGAGGGTAGGGATAGGATACAGAGGGCCCTAGACAAATGAGAGGATTGGGCCAAAAGAAATCTGATGAGGTTCAACAAGGACAAGTGCAGAGTCCAGCACTTAGGATGGAAGAATCCCATGCACTGTTACAGACTAGGGACCGAGTGGCTAGGCAGCAGTTCTGCAGAAAAGGACCTAGGGGTTACAGTGGACGAGAAGCTGGAAATGAGTCAACAATGTGTCCTTGGTGCCAAGAAGGCTAACTACATTTTGGGCTGTATAAGTAGGGGCATTGCCAGCAGGTCGAGGGATGTGATCATTCCCCTCTATTCGGCACTAATGAGGCCTCATCTGGAGTACTGTATCCAGTTTTGGACCCCACACTACAAGAAGGATGTGGAAAAATTGGAAAGACTCCGGTGGAGGACAACAAAAATGATTAGGGGACTGGAACACATGACTTATGGGGAGAGGCTGAGGGAACTGGGATTGTTTAGTCTGCAGAAGAGAAGAATGAGAGGGGATTTGATAGCTGCTTTCAGTTACCGAGAAGGGGGGTTCCAAAGAGGATGGATCTAGACTGTTCTGAGTGGTAGCAGATGACAGAACAAGGAGTAATGGTCTCAAGTTGCAATGGGGGAGGTTTAGGTTGGATATTAGGAAAAACTTTTTCAGTAGGAGCATGGTGAAGCACTGGAATGGGTTACCTAGGGAGATGGTGGAATCTCCTTCCCTTGGATGTTTTTAAGGTCAGGCTTGAGAAAGCCCTGACTGGGATGATTTAGTTGGGGATTGGTCCTGCTTTGAGCAGGGGGTTGGACTAGACGACCTCCTGATGTCCCTTCCAACCCTGATATTCTATGATTCTGTGGTTAGCTGAGGTGGCTGGGGCTTGTGCTTTCAAGAATAAAGAGCCCAAGGTTGAGTCTCCCTGACCTGATAGAGTTTGTTATGTTCGGATGAGTGTAACACAGATCAAAATGTGGCATTCAGTAATACAAAGTATTTACTAATACAGTTTAGACTTGGGACAGAGACCTGTTATTAGGTTGGCCAGGCATTACATAAATAATAGAGTTAAAATTTCAGACAGCAACTCTACATACATAACAATACTTAACATTTCCATGGGGCCTCCTGATGAAAGACCTCAAAGAACTTTAGAACTTTAATATGAGTTAAGCTTATTCTCTCCCACTATGTAGCTGGGAAAACTGAGGCCAAATTTTCACTAATTTTAAGTACCCAATTTTTGGGAGCCCAATTGGAGCTTGCTACAACCTGATTTTCAGAGATGCCAAGCCCCACAACTCCAACTGTTGACAATGGCAGCTTCAGGAACTCAGCACCTCTGAAAATCAGGCCCGTACCCGCCCGATGGTAGGCACAGAAAATTTGAGCCTAAGTCACAAAAGAGAGCTTTGGCTGTGAGGTATAGATGAGATTTCCTGATCCTAAACTTGTGCTTTAGTTACAGGACCATCTTTTCTCCCTAATATTATCATTGCTAAGATATTTGAGTAGATTCATAGATTTTAAGGCAGAAGGGACCATTAGATCATCTCGTCTGACCTCCTATATATCACAAACCATAGCATTTCATCCATTTACACCTATACTGAGATCAATAACATGTCTTGACCGTGCTCCTAAAAACGCAAAGCTCTTGGTAACTATTACTCTTGGCAAAATGGTGGCAGGAAATAAATCAATGGAGACACGGCCGTTTGACTGACAGATGGCTAGCACAAACAGTACACTGCAAGAGTAATAGTTACCAAGAGTTTGGGGTTCTTAGAACCACGGCAACAGAATTGGAGGCCCCAGAGAGGATCTGGTGGAGAGGAAGGGGACGTTTGGCACAGACAGATTGTCTATTCCAATAGGAGATAAAAGACGGCGGGGTGGGGTAGCTCCCTACAAGTGCCATTGTCATAGTTTGTGAGTCAATTTATGGATAAAGTCCATGGCTGGGACTTAGAACTCAGGCTGATAGCCTGCTCAAGTGAGGAATTATGTCAAAAGGAAAGGAAGCATTTGGAAATGGAGAACAGTTTTGAAAATTATGTTGGGAAACAGCTTGACTGATTTTGTACAGGAAGCTGTGGGTAAAGGACCCATCATTGGCCCTGGTGCCTTCCTGCAGCTCCATAAGCAATGGGAAGTCTGGGTTAGTGCAGGGAAATGGGGAGGCCTAAATGTTAAGGCAAAGAAGGGGGCTGCCTTGCAGGGATTGTGGATGGTAGCGACAGCACTGGATGAGGAGATAAATTAGTTGAAAGATAGGGTGCAGGAATTAGGAAGAATTAGAACTGAAAAGGAGAGAGGGAATTAATTAATCTGGTGGACTTGGAGTTTCTCAGAGCTACTTCCCTGACCCAAGCTGTGCAGAGTGTAGGAATGCAGAAACAAGTGTGCGGCAGCAAAAGGGTCAGTGGCAGGTTGCAGGAGGAAGTGTCTGAGTTAAACCAGCAGACAACAGAGAGCGAAGCAGCTGTATGAGCCCTTTTGAAAGATTCCCAAAGCAACACCCAGCAGACCACGGGGATTGCTGGAAACAAATGTGTGCCCTCAAGGCTCATTTGGGAGAGCAAAGGGGGATCGTGGCAGCAATCAGAGGGAATCGTAGCTGGGAGGAAGATGTAGAGTTGGAAAAGGACCCCGATCTGCACCCCTCATTGCTGCAATTATGAGAGGAAGGGCCCTGGTGAATTCCCCATGGATTCTAAGGGCAGTCTCCATATAGTGCCCTATGGAGATCTCTGGAAGAGCTCCATAGACCCCCTCCAATAGCCCCCGTCATCAAGATCTCAATCACAAAGAGGGGTCCTCAGAGAAGTCAGGGAGGAACAAAGCCGCGGTGGAGACTAGACCCTTCTCTCCGGACCAGGTTATGGCAGTAGGAAAATCACGTGGGCCTGTTGCATAGGAATACAGCTTTGGGGTGGATGGTCAGAGTATCTGCCATGACTGGATTTACTCCAGTCCATGTGGCAGCTATGTGCAGGAGTGTATGGCCCCCAAGGATTTTGCAGGGCTCCCTTCTGATATTAAAATTGGAGCTCCTCTTGGAGTTGAAGATGCAGAACAACACATACACGTGCAAAAGGAATTAATCCGTACCCTCTTCCCAGAAGAGAGCCCCACAGTCATATTTCACCAAGAGAAGCAGCAAGCAGGGGAGAGAGCAGAAAGTTATATAGCCCGGAAAAAGGTGGCATGGAGGCACTCTGGGCTGACAAATGTCATTAACCCAGATTTTTCAACCCTTCCCTTTTGGCATACCTTGATCCAAGGATTCCTCCCCATGATTCATATGAGCCTGGTGGGTATGGACCTGGCGGTGGTTCAAACGAGAGATATTGAGGATAGCACAAAAAAGGCCTATGAGGTCCAAAAAGATATTCACCCACCTAAGAGGAAACCTGTCAAGATGGCCGCAATAGTCCCTCCAAATAACGCTCTCAGGGAACTCCTAGTGAAGCTGGCAGAACATGAACTGGTCAAGCATGAAAGGAAAAAGCCCTAGTGCACCACTGATTGTCACCTTATCTGGGGTGCTGGAACAGGGAGGGTCAGTGGGCCATGGCCCATCACTTTTTACTGGACATAAGGGTGAGTGACAGGGAGGAGGGAGTGGAGAGGAGTGAGCGGGGGGGGGGATCTTGGGGGGAAGAGGTGGTGTGGGAGCAGGCTTTGGGGGGAAAAGCGGCATGAAGGTGGGGTCTTGGGGGAAGGGCTGGTGTGAGAGTGGCAGTTCAGGGGGGAATGGGTGGCATGGGGGTGGGAACTTGGGGGAAGGGGTGGTGCAGGCTGGTGACCCTCCAATTTTAGGGAGTTTCCACAGCGCCTGCACTCCATATGGAGGCCGGAACCCCAAGCCCCCAACCTCCCAGTTGTGGCATGATTGTACACTGATGGGTGGGAGAGGTTTATAGTTTATATGGAGTTTGCAAGAGGAATCCTAGGAATAGATGCTTTGCAGCAATTGAAATTGCAACCTCAGTGTCACCCTGGGACAAGAAGGGTGCTCCCATGACCAACAGATGGTTGAGCTGATTTTTAAACTCCCAGCCCCTACAGATGTAATTGTCCTTAGATTCTTCCTTGGAATGGTTAATTTCTCCCAAGATTTTATTCAGTGGAACTGGGGCCCCAGCAGTAGGAAGCTATGATCCAGTTAAAACAAGCCTTAGCCCAAGTCCCAGCCCTGTCCTACGCCCTGGGTGGGAGAGCCATTCCTGTTACAATTGGCACCTACTCACAGCCATATGGGGGCTGTGTTGAGTCAGAACCATGGGACTGGGATACGAGCCGTGGCCTATGCCTCCAAGATTTTAAGTGAAGCAGAGAGGGGATTCACTCCATGTGAGAATGAGATCTTTGCACTTGTTTGGGCTTTCCAACATAGAGAATACTTGGTGGGCTTGTTCCCCGTGTTGCTGAAAACGACCCACTCCCTGGTAAAATATGTAGTCACGGGCAAGATCAACAATGGTCATGTATTTAGCTCCCAGTTGGCAAAATGGGCCCTTGCCTTGTTAAACAAAAATGTTGACATGGAAAAAATTGCAGTGTTATTCCCAGTTCCTTATGGGCTCATGATAGAGGGAGAAAAGCATGAATGCCCTGTGCTGGAGCCACTAACTCAGGAGCCACTGCTCTTTGAGGGAGGGGCAGTGCTAAGTGAAATGCAGGAAAGGCTTGTAGATGGCTCTTGCTATTATGAGAAAGGAAAACCATACAGAGGGTATGCTATGTGAAAGTGCCCATGGATTATGTACTGAGGGGGCAGTGCAGCTGCACTCTGCCTAGGCTGCCGAGAGTATATCAATCTCAGTAGCCCTTGACAATACCCCTATTACACAGAAGGGGTAGCCATTTTCATGGACTCAGATTGGGTCCACCAATCCCTGCTGGACTGGGTTCTCGAGTGGTAAAAGAGAAGCATGAGGTCACCAGATGGAAAACCTGTAGTTCACACCGACAAGCTGGCATACGTGTGGGCATGGGATACTGTGGTACATTTGGGGAAAATGAGGGCACAGAAGAAGGGGACTGACTGAGGAGGTAAAATGAAGCAATCAGGCTGATGAGGAAGCAAAAAGCGGGACCAGGGAAGGAGGATTGTGGCATCCAAGAGATGAGGATGATATAGCTCCTATAGCAGCAGCAAGAAAAGGAGATCCGGAGCAAATATATTTGATTACCTTCCAAGGCCAGGAACCTAGTCTGGTCAAGCTAGTGGAAAAAGGAAAGCACAGAAAGTGGAGAGTGTGGCAGACTGAATCCAAGTTAAAGGAGAACAAGAAGCAGTTTGGTGGCGCCCACAGCTTTAAGAACAGAAATGATCTCCCTAGTTCATGATGGTGGACATGTGGGGTTAGAGAAAACTTTAACAACCCAATTGCAGGATGCCAACTGGTGGACACACGTGAGCAGTGATGTGGAACAGTTTGGAAATAACTGTCTAGCATGTGCAGACAACAATGCTGATCCCAAAATAATCAAAGGGTTTCTGGGACGCCAAAAAACAGGGGGACCCTGGGCGAGTCTGCAATTTGATTATATTGGTCCTCTACCCGGGACAAAAAGGGGTAATCACTATTGTCTGGTAATTTAGACCCATTTACTAAGGGGTTGAGGCTTTCCCTACTCAAAATAATACAGCCCAAACTGCAGCTTGGATGCTCACTGAACAAGTGATAACCAGATAGGGTATCCCAAGATAAATTGATTCGGACCAAGGACCCCACTTTATTGGGGAAATCACAGAAGGAATCTGTTAAGTATTTGGAATTAAGCAAAGGCTACATACTCAAGTGGAATGGAGTAACGGCACTCTGAAAAAAGAAAAGTAGCGAACCAGCGGGGGACGGATTGGGACCAGAGGGAATGGGGGTGGGGAAATTGGAATCATGTTTTGCTAAAGGGGAAAATGGGAACAGGGAATGGGGGTGGGGAAATTCGAATCATGTTTTGCTAAAGGGGAAAATGGGAATCATGTTTGGCTAAGGGCAGGAATGGGAACAAGGACACAGGTGTAAGGCTCTGTGGTGTCCGAGCTGGGAAGGGGGACACTAAGAAAGGACACTGGAATCATGCTTGCTGGAAGTTCACCCCAATAAACATCGAATTGTCTGCACCTTTGGACTTTGGGTATTGTTGCTCTCTGTTCATGCGAGAAGGACCAGGGAAGTAAGTGGGTGAAGGAATAAGCCCCCTAACAGATATGAATGTAACAAAAATGCCCTCCAGCCACATGATGTGTGCTTGGAAACAACTGAAGGGAAATGACACTCTGCTATTAACCCATTCGCAAATAATGAGTCTATGCTTGCGTATGTAGGTGAGCATTGTGTGTGTCTTAGAAGCTGGTGTCTTACGCTTCTTGTTAACTATGTGCATAAAATAGATCATAATCCTCATGAGAATAAATGTTTTTGTCATGTAACAATTAGGGGATGTGATTTTGAATTTCAAGTGCCTGAGCTTAAATATAATCAGTTAAAAGTGAGATATACTTTATATTCTGCTGTCAAACCTGTACACCTTGGAATGAATTTAATTGTTTTACAAAATTTGCCTGTACACTCTGATTTGCAGAACCAGTTGCACACTGCCAAACAGGAGAGGAACAGTGTCATGGCTACTGTGTATCATAATGCCAACAAAATTAAAGGGGTATTTGAGAGAATTGGCCAGGGACCTAACATTCCATTGGTGGGAAGAATTATTTTGATGGTCCCCAACTGGCACGGGAATCTTGCATTTGGCCCTACACTCCTTTGTAGAGATTTTGGTGTTCCAAATAGTAGTGGTTTTCTTTTCTGGTCTAATGACATGCTGGACCTGGTGCAAAATTCGGCAACCACAAATCCTCTGAGAGATGAGCTACTGCCACCATTGCTCCTATCCCCAGGAAAGGAATATATTGATCTTGCCACCCCTCCCTCAAATGAGATTTAGTCAAAGATTGCTGCTCCTCTGTTATCCCCGGCTAATCTGGTGTGCTGAATTTGGGATCCCAAAAAGAAGATCATTTGGCTAAGAGCCTTGACCTTTCGTTGGATCACAGATTTTGTGCATTGAGAATAAGTATGATGTTGGCGGTTATGTAAAGGCCCCCTTGTATAAAAAGGTGACCTTTAAGGAGGGGAACTGGCCAAGGAAATCTTGGTGGATCAGTAAGTTGTCTGGACCACTACCACTAGTTGGAATATTGATTGTCATGCTTATTGCCAAAACCGCCCAAGTGGGTAGGCTTTAGTGGGTCTGTGCATCAGCCATAGCCTATCTCAGCCAGGAGGAGGGTTTGAGTGACCACAAGAAGGGAGCCTTTCCCTGCATCCTTCCTGATAAGATCTCTGTTGAAATTACTGAGGAATGTGTTTTTAGAAAACAGGAAGATTATCTCTATTTGACCTCTGGGATGTGTTTATCAGGACCATCAAACATGCAGACTTTGCAAAAACACATCTGTCTAATTAACGGTCTGAGGAAACCGCTTGCTTAACAAGTCTTTTTGCTTGACATGTTATTGTCGTACTAACACAATAAATAAGGGAGGAGCAGTTTGGGCTAGTTGGATCATATCTTGGGGTCCCCACTGGCAGACAGAAAACTAGCTATTGGAAGTTTGCTGCTGTACCACTCGAGAACCACACTGAGACTTCGATAATTATTGAGGGTTGGGGGTGTTTTAGTAACCTGTTGTGGACGTAAGTGCTTGAGACTAAACAGAGAGTAGCTTTAAGGTTAGAGCACTCTTGCATTGTACTGCCTGTGTCAATAGTCTATCAGTCAGACAGCCATGTCTCCACTGATTTATTTCCTGCCATCAACTCGCCAAGAGTAAAAGTTACCAAGAGCTTTGGGGTCAGAAAACCCCAGGTAACAATGTATCTGACTAAAACATATCCTCCAGAAGCATCAAGTCTTGATTTAAAGACTTCAAGAGATGGAGATTCCACCACTTTCCTTGGTAGTTTGTTCCAATCATTAATCACTCTGATTGTTTAAAAAAAAATCTGCCTTATTTTTAATTTGAATTTGTCTATCATAGAAAGGCATAACAGGAACCAATGGCTGAAAGTTAACAAGCCCTTTTGTGCATGGTTTTATGTCCCTGTGAAGGTACTTATACACCATAATGTAGTCATTCTGTTCGAGATCTTTTTGTTATGATAAGCAGAGTGATCTTTAATCTTTCACTGTAATGCATATTTTCCAGAGCTTGAATGATTTTTGTGAATCTTTTCTTCACCCTCTTTTTTTCAACTTCCTTTTTAAAATATGGATGAATATGAAAATATGAAAATATGAAAACTGGTATTCCAATACTGGTTTCTCCAGTGCCATGTACAATAGTAAAACCACCACCCTACTCCTACTCACTACTTCCCTGGTTGTACTAGGATCGTGTTAGTGCTTTTGTCACAGCATTGAACTGGGAGCTCAGATTGAATTGCTTGTCTACCCTGACCCTTAAATCCTTTTCAGGATACAGTCCCCCATTCTGAAGGTATGGCCTGGTATTCTTTGTTTCTTGATATTTGACCTCGCATTTGGCTGAATTAAAATGTGTTTTGTTTGAATGGCCACATTTACCAAGCATTCCAGATTGCTCTGTGTAACTACCCTGTCCTCCTCATATTTACCACTGAATCGATCTTTGTGTTATCCTCAATTTTTATCAGAAATGATTTTATATTTACTTCCAGATCATTGATAATACTATTGAACAGCACGGAGCCTGGGACTAATTCTTGTGGAATGCCACTAGAAACACCCCTATTTGATGAAGATTCCCCTTGACTTGTTAAGATCTGTCAGTTAGCCAGTTCTTAATCCTTTTCACATGGTCCTTTTCTGACTGAATAGTGCTAATGCTTTGGTGAGAATATCATGCAATATTAAGTCAAACACATTACGGAATGTAAGTATATTACATCTACAGGTTATCAGGACCTGCTGACTGAAAAATGTTCATCCCTAGTAGATGCTGTTAAACACCCTCCTTAGTTACCAATGGACTGGGGATATTAGTTCTTAGCCCCATTATTCTTCCTGCTTTGGAAGATGTTAGTCGTTACAACATATCTCACAAGGATAAGAAAACCTGTCTGTGTTCAGAATATCAACATCAGTCAGTGCTTTTCAACATGATTTTACTGTCTTCTTTTTAACATTTTGATGGTTGTATAATCAGACATGATAAGTAGTAAATGTGCTATCAAAAGACATGTGGTATAGAGAACATTAGCAGCCTCACTGCTCTTAGTTTAAAAAAAAAACCTCTTAGATTATTAGAGCTGTTTTCTTAAGTAATTAAACCAACCAGCTCATTAGCATTAGCCATACTATGCATTCTAATGGCACAATTTATTTCAAACTACAAATCCGAGCAGATCTAAGTCAGACAAGGCCATGGTATGATAATTCTAAAATAACTTCCAATTTATACCAGCCTTCTAGGCACTAGCTGTCATATCAGATCATATGCTATTACAAATAGACTTAGTCAGCAGACTGAACCAGTCAAAAGGTGTGGAATTCAGAGTGACAGTGAGAATTTGGAAGCATTTGTTTCCATAACAGGTCTTTATGGACATTCACTAGAATTTCTTTTAATTTAAGTATAGATAAGGAACAGGCAGTAAAACTATTATAGAAAATGAACGTTTTGCTTTATGCTGTAGTTTCTCTCTCTCCCAGGGGCAATGGCTGGCAGATGGCACAACACGTCCAGCTGGAGTACAACTCCTTTAATTTAATAGTCAAATTGTAATTACAAAGGTAAAGTTTATTGGATGATTTTTTTTCTTTTTGACTCAGCATTTCAACAGCAAAAAATAGCCAGCCTGCTTGAATATGCTACAGAACAGGAGATGGGAATCCTAGATGAGTTCCCATGATTTACATATCTTGTATTACCTGTGGCACCTTAGAGACTAACCAATTTATTTGAGCATAAGCTTTCGTGAGCTACAGCTCACTTCATCGGATGCACTTCATCGGATGCTTATGCTCAAATAAATTGGCTAGTCTCTAAGGTGCCACAAGTCCTCCTTTTCTTTTTGCGAATACAGACTAACACGGCTGTTACTCTGAAACATATCTTGTATTGCAGAAGGTTGCTATAAGCTTATACTCTAGCGGCCAGCCCAGGGGAGTGGATTCCAAAGATGGATTCCCTCTTTTGCAAAAGTCTGGCCTTCAGACAAGTTGTGCTTAGACATCTCTTCACTATGGGCACTAAAGCAGTGCAGCTCCAGCGCTGCAGCTACACCTTTGTAGTGTCATGGTGTAGATTCTTCCTACATCAATGGGAAGGGGTTTTTTATGTCGATGTAGTTAATCCACCTTCCCGAGGGGCAGTAGCTAAATTGATGCAGGAATTCTTCTGTTAACCTAGCGCAGCTACTCTGTGGATTATGTTGGCTTAACTATGGTGCTCAGGGGTGTGAAAAATTAGCAACATATCTTGGTTGAGCAGAATTTTAAGTGTAGACCGTGCCTTAGTGTCTGTTGCACCTCTTTGACCCACGTGGCTAGTCAAAGTCATAGGCCTGGGGATGTTCCAGTCAGAAGTCTAAATGGATGGAGTCTGATATTTTCTTTGATGCAATTCTGTTTATTTACAAAGTGGGTACAAAGTCCAGTGTCTCTGTACACAGAAGGAATCAAATGTAAAAGGAGCAGCTTCTTAGCTTGCAGTCCCCAGCCTCTTTAGCCAACACCAGATCCAAAGGTCACACTGTGCTCACCAGCTATTGCTTGGCTTTCTTGCTTTTTGCCTCAGCCTGTCTCTCTGTTTTTTTGTCTGTCCTCTAACTCCTCTGCTTATTCAGTCCAAATTCCTGGGTGGGTTCATAACCCCTTTTGTCTCAGGTAGGGGGGCTTCTAATTAACTCATCCTGACAGTTATGTTATTTGAAGGGTGCATTCACATCCAGTCTACAAGAGGTTGGTGATTAAAGCAGTCTCAGTATAACATGTGCAATAACAAGAGCTTCCCAACGCATCTTATAAGCTATTATGGGTTATTGGCTGGTAGGCATACTATGTCCTAGAAATATCATTCCAGAAATTACACACCATCACCAGTAGAGACTTGGAACCCAATCCAAACCTGAGGGGACCTGACTACAAGTGTTGTGAGGTGGGAAAACAACCAGACCCTCTTGATCTTGGGTTGGGTTGGCTCTCCTCCTCCAGCCTGTGGGGTTGGCGGTGACAGCATACCCTATCTTTGCTGAATGGCACCGCTTTGCTGTGTGGTGAATGTGCAGAGGATGGAACCACAGTGGTTCTCACTCTGCAGTGCACACATAGCCCAGGAGAGGGTGGTAGATGGCAGGAGCAGGGCATGCAGAGGCCGTGGTGCTGACCCCATGGGTAGAAGGTGTCTGGACATACATTTATGTCAGACAAATGATAACCGGCAAGACAGAACTGATAAATGGGCCCAAGTTACCACATTCCAGATGTGACAGTCTATATCCCCATGTTCACCCCTTTTTCAAGACTATGATAAATTTTGAACAAGATATGCCTTGTAAGGTATCATCTGAAAACTCATGATTTACTGATCTTTATTGTCCTGGTAAAATATGTGTGGCAACATTGTATGTAAAATTATAATATTCTACTGTATGAGGTTATTAAGACATATTCCAAATCTGGGGAAGCAGCCACAGACCACTCCTCAGAGTCAAAAGGCTAACCAATGCCTTGGCCAGGTGTCAACAAAATCAAATGGACTATCACCTGGTTAAGCGTCCATTCCTTGGCGGGAAAAAGAATGTGTGTGAGAAAGCTACATCTTGGCAATGAAACAGCTGGAGGTTCCCGTTCCCCACAGACTTTCTGTCTCCTGAACCCAAGTTGGAGATAATGCTGAAAGAAGAAGAAAAGGAATAAGAATGGGGAACAGACTCCCCACGATATCCCTCCCTTCCTCTCTACTCACGGCATCAACAACACTTGAATGAGAAAGGAAGCATCACTGGACTGGGGAGGGATCCTGACAGAAAGGAATTCAGCCGGTTTGACTGCTAGAACACGTGTTGAGAGACACCTTTGCTTTGAATTCACTCTAAGTTGTGGTTAGATAGTAGTTGCCTTTTAACTTTTATTTACTTGTAACCAATTGTGATTTTTGTGCCTTAATCACTTAAAATCTCTTTTTCTGAAGTTGTCAAACTTATTTTATTGTTTATCTAAATTAGTGTGTTTGGAGTGAAGTGTTTGGGAAACTCCATTTGAGATAACAGGATTTGTGCATATAATTTTCTATTAGCAAATGATGGACTTTATATGAGCTTGTGTTGCCCAGGAAAGGGCTGGGGAGTACAAGATGTACATTTCTGGGGGAAAGGCTGGAACTGGGAATTTATTGGTGTTACTCTGCAGTATAATTCAAGAGTGGCTGGTCCTAGCACTCATAAAGTATAGCTGGGAGTAATTTACATGCTGCAGGTTCTGTGTGAGCAGACCAGAGGTGGTTGCTCTCACAGTGTAAAAAACACTCCAGGTTGCAGAAATGAGGGGACACAGCTTGTCCAGATTGTACTGTGGGTAACATCACACTGGGGCACTGGGAAGTTCTTTCACCTTCCATGACAGTCATCGCCTTCTCTGATCCCTTGGTCTGCTCCTTCAGTCAGTTCTTCAGTTTCTGGTCTAGTGTTGCTCCAGTTTTTGGCCTATCTTCCCTTAGGTCTTTTATACATTTCTACTTTACGGATTACTTCATTTTTATCTAATTGGCTTTTAGCACATCAATCCTTTGGATTGTAGGTAACCCATACAGATGTATGAATGCATTTTGAGGGGGTGTCTCAATTTTAGGGCCTTGATATTTAGTTGCTTTTAATAGTACTCCAATGGGGTTGTATTACTTTACCGATACCAGTAATCTTTCTAGTGTAGACAAGCCCTTAATTACACACAAACTTCACCTAAATTACTTTTAATTAACACCTTTTTTCATTTCAGTGCAATTCTCTGTGTGGACACTTTTATTTAAAAAACGTGTCCTAGTTCAATTTTGCTTAGTCACCAGCTTGTGCTATGTGGCCTCACCGTCTGCTTTGCCACAGTGTCTCACATCACAAGGTGACTTGTACATTTGTCAAGTGTCTTCTTCTAGCATTATTAAGAGGGGATTCTGAATTAAACACCGTCAGGTCAAATACAAAGGGAAGGTCAGTTTGCCACGCTCATGGCAAGCAGTTGCCTTTCAGAAGAGCTGAATTGAAATGAAAAAATAAGCTTCTCATTAGGGAAGAATATAGCTCAATATGCTAAAACTCTACACCCAGGTATTGGTTCTAGACACACTTGATAGACAGAGTAATTTAAATGTTTACAGTATCTAATCTTTCATTAAGTGCATTTGGGTGTTTCATAAGCTAATTTACCTTTAGGTATGGGACGATCAATCAGGAAAGATGCAAACCATGTAAAGTATTATGAGCAAAAGCATCAGATCATGACATTAATCTCCTTTCTAATTTTCTACATTCCCATTTTTGTCATATAAGGTGACATCCCTCATAGCAACAAGATGATTTATACCATGGAGGGTAATTCTTAACTATCTTTAATATCACTGCAGTAGCTCATCAACTGAAAGACAAGAGATATAGCCAAGATTATTTATTCAGGCATTGAATCATTAAAAAGAAGGCTTATTCATGCATGAATCTAGTCAATCTGTATTTGCTGCCCTGGTCTCAAGCAAATATTGTTTGTGCTGTATGGAAGGGAGCAAACCTGCATGCTAAAATCCTATGGGGAAACACTACTCAGAATAAAATAAGGGGTTAGGAATAAAACTCAAAGGAAATAGCCCTCCATTTTCTGGAGAAATAATACATTCTTCAACTTGTAAATGTTACCATGACACCAGGGAGGGGGAAAAAGATGAATAAATCAACTCTCTTTAAAATTTGTAGTGGTGTTGTAGCCGTGTTGGTCCCAGGATATTAGAGAGACAATGTGGGTGAAGTAATATCTTTTATTAGACCAACTTCTGTTGGTGAGAGAGACAAGTTTTAGCTTGAAAGCTTGGCTCTTTCACCAACAGAAGTTGGTCCAATAAAAGAGAGTACCTGTTAGCCGATGGCCAGGGATGTTTGGTGAGGTGCCAGCTATGCCCGTTTATACCATCCGTGACTTTAACCGCTAGGACGCACTGTCCCTTCGCGGCGGGCAGCCCGGGCTAGGCTGACGGATGCCCCAAGGTCCTAACCACCCGTGACTTTAACTGCTAGAGCTCAGAGCTCCTTCGCAGCGGGCAGTCAACACTGACTGACAGGTGCCCCAATGGCAGCACTAAGAGCCTCTCCACACCCGTGACTTTAACTGCTAGAGCTCAGAGCTCCTTCGCAGCGGGCAGTCAGGATTGACTGACAGGTGCCCCAAGAGTTTGCCCCGTGGAGGCGGCACAACTCAACGCTAGGCTCTTAGTACTCTCACCTAATGGCCAGGCTTTATAGCCAAAACGGCTGAGGTTCTTTTAATTGTGTTGGCTGCTTTACAGTAAACCAGAGAAACAAGTCAGGCTTATGCATAAATGGTTACCAAAATTTATTAAACTAGATTCTAATCATGTGGTTACAAAATTGCTAGTGCCTACTTATTTAAGTGTAGAGATGTTACACACACAAGTTACAAAACTGAAGCTACAATCCCAAAGAAAGAAAACAAAGTATAGAGCTCTATTTCAAAATATGTGTACACTAAAGATAGGAGATCAGGTGTGGGTGCTTCTTACCTTCCTTGCATCTCTCGATTCCAGCGGTGCCAAGCCAGGATCGGTCACTCAATTCCGCAGAAAGACGAATAAGGGACAAGGCTTAGGGACCCTCTTAGCTGCAGAAGCCTTGGGAGGCTGTCACTTATCTGACCAGCAGATAGATAGTGAAAAGCACTCAAAAATCATGGTGCTGTAGGTCCCCTACTTATACCTCTGTACTCCTTTATTCTCTTTCTCCTTTCTATGCTAAATTGGGGCTGGTCTGTCGGGGTGACGCCAGCTCTCGCAAGAGTAGTTCACACTTGCAAGGGAGAAACAATAAGTTTCGACTACTGGACACTTCTTTTATCAGGGTAAATATTTTCCCACCTAGGATGTTGGTGTGTGTGCATCATGCTGTTTTAGTAGGGGCTAAGAGCCATGTCTGTCACAGCGCCTCTGCCTGCTGTGAGCCCAATTGTTGTATACGTTCCCAGAGGCACATTGTCGCAGCACACCTGTGCTTCTCTCAGCTTCAAAGGCTGTGCTGGAGTGCCCTGGTGTTTTGGCTCCCGTGTGTTTCCAGCAATGCTGGTCTGAGGGGGGGGGGGCTGGCTGTCTGGCTACATTCCACCCCCTGATGCACCACACTACATCCCAGATTGCAAGGTGGCGGTGATGCCAGCACCTCTTGCCCTCCTTGGGGAAATCTAGAAATACCCAACAACCAAATTAGAGGATGAGGGTTCGCGGAATTGGTTAGGATCCCTTTTTAGCTCTAGGTATCTGATTTGTGTGGAGGAAAGAGCAGTTTGAATCAAACGCTTCATAATACATAAAGTTACACAAAAAACAATTACAATAATTAAAATGGTTAAAACAGTATTTACAACCGAATGTAAAAACAGGGAGAGGGAAAATCCCAAGTGTTGAGCTAACCATTGCATCCATGAGGTTTGTCCATTCTCAGCCACTGCATGTAAAATTTTAACTGCACCTTTAATAGCAACCACATCTTGCTCTATTTGCCCTGAATGATTTACATAAACTTCTTTAGATGATCCCGTTACATATTTCACAGGCCGTCCCCAAACAGTGCGATGCCATTGTCCCACCTCCCCCGAGTCAGTGCGAGGGTTGTTGGTGTACCATACTGGTCCCCACTGAAAGATGTTGCTTTTGTTCCACCAATCATTTAGGCTGAGTGGTACAAATTCAATTCCCAGTCCATTGGTTGAATCTAGCAAGGTGCACATCCAGCAATTTGTAGCACCAGCAGCTGAGGCGATGGTTTGGATTGCTCCCCGAAGAGGATGTTCTGGTATTGCCAAGGTGACTGGAGCCAACAGAAGGATCATGAGGGCTTGCAGGAACATATCTCTGGTGGGTCGTGGTCTAGCTAAAAAACTTATTTTAAAACCAAAAGCAAAAATTACACCTGCTATTATAAGTAATGGCAAATATATCAACAGTCCATAGTAGTCTCTAGTGATCAAACAGGTCTGCTGCATGGTCCATTTTGCTGACAGGTTAGCTGGCAGGTTGCTCGGAACCATGGGACCATTCCTGCAATAAATCACATGGTCAGCCGGTCTTGGATGCGATCCAAGCCTCTGTAATGGTTATTAGCCTTTTATCAGCATTTAAGGCACTCCATACACCTTTCTCTTTATAGGCATGCAAAACACAGGTAAAGGTTCCCAGGGCTGGGTGTTTAATCACCACAGTGTCTCCAGGAGCATACTTGGAACTGTGCAGTGGTGTTCTGGCAGGGGAGATAGCTTTCCCTGTAGGGAAGAATCCCCTGCTGATTGGACTTCCTGTAGGAGTCTGTCTGTTGTTTAATCTCTGCACCACTTCGTCCAGTCTGTCTCCCCATGTGCCATCAGTAGGCTTCAAGTGATTCTTTAGCAACCCATTCCAGCGCTCGACCATGCCATTAGATTGAGGTCGATATGGAAGGTGGAAGGTCCATTGGACTCCATGGTTAAGGGTCCATTCCCTTATAAGTTTATTCTTAAAATGCGAACCATTATCTGATTGGATTTCTTGAGGCATTGGGACAATTGCTGTTAAGCGGTTTAGTCCCATAATTGTGGACAACCCTGTTGCCAATCGGGTTGGATATGCAAAACCAATCCCTGAAACAATTTCTACCCCAGTCAAGATGTATTTCCACCTCTGCCTTGTAGTGGGCAGTGGTCCGACATAGTCGACCTGCCAGGTTGCCCATAGTGTTTTCCCATCTCTTAGCCTGGCAAATCTTTGTCCTTCTGCTATATGTTTTCTAGTCTCAGCACAAATAGTGCAGGCTTGCACCAGGTCTCTAGCCTGTCTGTGGGTGATAGGCCACCCCCTGATATGTGCTTGCCGAACTAACTCATCACTTCCTGTGTGTCCTAAATTATCATGTAACCATGAATATAAGCGTTCCCATTCTACTTGTGTGGTAAAGAGCTGGGCAGCTGCATCGGCTAAATTGTTTAACTGTGCAGCTGGGGTATTATTCCTCTGATGAGCTGAGACATGTCCTATAGACAGGGGTTGTTGCAGGGCATGCTGATATAACCACTTCCAGTATTCCAGTCCCCATACTGGTTTACCTCCTATTTCCCAGTGGTTATTTTTCCAGTTAGTGATCCACTGAGTGGCACCTGCCCATACCGCATAGGAGTCCGTATATACTGCGGTGGCTCCTGCTTCACAGGCCAGTTTAATTGCAGCCAATTCTGCAAGTTGTGCTGACCCATCAATTTCAGCAGTTAGGGGTGCTGCAGAGGCGTCTGCAGGCACTGCTGCAGCTTTTCCCTTCCATTTTCCTTTTACCAGCCTGGCACTGCCATCAGTGAACCATACTCCCTCAGGCTTAGAAGGATCAAATGGGGCAGCATCCTTAATAGGAGACTGCTGTGGAGGTAGGTGGTATTCATCAGGCATTCCTACTTTCCATAGGGATTCCTGAATCATAGTGGGGTTTTGTGCAGTGTCTGCACTACCTACCCTGTGGTGTATGTAAAGTGCCCATCGTTGGATAGTCATTTTTTGTGCTACACCAGGTGGTAACTCTTTCCCTTCCAATATAGGTTTAATGATTGGAAGAGGAGTGTGAATTGTGATGTCCTTATCCTGAGTTAATTCCTCAGTTTCTCTCAAGGCTGTGTAAGCTGCCAGAAGCACCTTCTCATAAGGCGTGTAGTTAGCCTGTGACCCTTGCCATGACTTGGAACCAAACTGAATTGGTCGTCTGGGAGCAGTGTCACTTTCTTGCCAGAGAGCATAAGACATTCCAGTGGCTCCCACAATTAGGTACAAATGGAATGGGGCTTCAGGATGTATGGGACCCAGAGCCTGATAGGTGTGTATCTCCCCTATCAGTTGCCTGAGGGCTTCCTCATGGGCAGGAGCCCATTCCCAGGCAGCACTTTTCTTTAACAAATTGTACAATGGTCTGGCTATAATGGCAAAGCCAGGTACATGTTTTCTCCAAAACCCCAGGGTTCCCAAAATCTGTCTCAATTGATCTTTACTTTCAGGGGAGGGTGCCTGATTTAGCTCTTGCACAGTGTCATTAGGCACAGACCTCCTACCTCCCATCCATACAGTACCTAAGAATTTTATCTCTTGGGAGGGACCTTGGCATTTCTCAGCTGGTAACTCTAAATTAAGGGCTTCTAGTGCTCCTTTGATTTGATTCATAGCCTCCTGTACCTCTTCTGAGGTTTTCCCACCTATTAAGATGTCATCAATGTATTGCACAGTTTGTACATTGGCTGGCAGTATAAGGTCATCTAGGACCTTTGCCAGTGCCCCATGGCAAATAGTGGGTGAGTGTTTAAACCCTTGTGGCATTCGGGTAAAAGTGTATTGTACACCTCTCCAAGTAAAAGCAAATCTTTCTTGGTCAGCTGGTTGCAAAGAGACCATGAAGAACATGTCCTTTACATCTAATACTGCTAGCCAGGGTTTATCCCAGGTTTGTATGGTGTTTACAATATCTGTTATGCTAGGGACTGCTGCCGTTAATGGTCCAGTGTTACTGTTTAGCTTCCTATAGTCTATAGTGAGTCTCCATTTGCCATTTGGTTTCTTGATGGGCCACACAGGAGAATTAAAGCGAGAGTGGGTACGAATTAAAATTCCTCGCTGTTCCAAATCTTTGATCAGGTCAGTAACAGGGCTTATGGCCTCAGCTGGGACATTATACTGCTTTATGTTTGTTACTGTTGAGGGCGGGAGAGCAGGCGCGCTGCTAAGTAAGTTTACAGAATAGTGGGGAGGGCTTTCCTCTTCCAGGTGGGTGGCATGAGGAACAGAACTGACTCCAAAAGCCCATCTTTCCCCATTAATCCTTCCCTTCTTTCCTCTTAAAACGTCCATGCCCAGTATGTTGGCATTGCCCAAAATCACCTCATATTTTCGGGGCTGATGGTGGGGTTGCAATGGGATATCCAGTTTTATCTTAACTAATGGGTAAGTTATGGTACTGCCATTTACTCCTGTAACAAGTACCTGCTTTCGGCCAGTAAGTGGCAAGCCCTGAAAACTTTCTCGCTTAATCATGGACATTTGAGCCCCTGTGTCCATTAAGAAAGGAATAATGTGTTTGTCATTTACAGTTACATGTATCCGGGGGTCTTTTGCTGTTGTTTTCTCCTCTTTGGATTTAAGCTGGTTTATTAGGAGAGGAGATTGACCCCCGCAAGCTAGTTTCCCTGCTCTGGTAACTCTTGCAGTTGCTGGAGCAATGGAGTATACAGAGTGTCTGTAGGAGGGGGAGGAGGAGAGAGCTGCAGAGGTGCACTGGGAGTAGCATTAGTTGTCTCCCAGTCAGCTCTTTTGAAGGTGGTGAATAATTTTAGCCGCTCTGTGGGCAGTCCATTTATCACCTCTCTGGGATAACCTAAAGCCAGACATTGTCTCCACAACTTGGCTCTAAGCTCCTTTTCCTCCTGGGTTGGCTCTCGCTTGTTTTTATGTCCTTTAGATGGTGCCCCCTTGTTTCCCTGAAGGGAACGCATCTTAGCTTTGCCTGTCAGTGCTCTGATGTCTCCGAATTCTCTAAAGTATGACACCAGAAGGTTTAGCAGTGCCCGAAAGGTACTGTTATGTGCTGCAGCTTCTGTTCTAAGGAACAGTGCCATAGCCCTATGGTTACTCGGAGCTCCCTTAAGCAGGGGTCTGAGATCATCTACATTTACCTGACCCTCCCATGGACTTTCATAGTTTAACTCTTGAGGGTTTTGGCCAAGCATGCTAATGACAGCCACAGTTAATAGAGCTGCTTTTACCTCATCTATGTTGGTCCAGTGCATTACTGTGGGTTCATCTCGGTCTGCTGGGTAAATTCCTCTTGCCCATCGACAAGCCAGAGACCAAAGTGTTTTAGGGGTGTTCCCCTCTGAATGTTCCAGGAATATTCCTGCACCTAAGTTAAGGCGCTCAGTTTCTTGGGCTGTCAGGCGTATATATCCACCCCCAGTGTCCCAGAGGCGGACCAGCCACTCTATTATACCTTCCTCAGACTTTTTAGCAAAATCTCCCTGGATTGTTTTTAACTCCATGGGAGTATATTGGCGGGTGGTAATTTTGGTAAAGTGTGTTGGAGCTTTATTCCCTTTTCCCTTTTTACCTCCCCTCTTTGTTTTTGAAGAGGTGGATGGATCATTGTCATCCCCTTCTTCATCCTGCTCTGCCCCACTCAAATTTCCCTCATGTTCTTCTGATTTGTGCTGTGTGATAGCTGGTCTTAATTTTACAGAGGGACCTTCCTCCTCAGAGGAGGGGGACTCATCTGCTGAATCCCAAATATCTCCATCCCATTCCTCAGGGTCTAGCCAGAGAGCAGTCTCAACTTTAGCCCGGTTGATTCTGCGTGTTTTAATCTCCAGCTTTTCCCTTCGTTCTATCCCTTCTTTCTCAATTAAGGGAAGTAATCTTTTCTGAAGATGTTCCATATCCCTATTCAGTGTTCTTACTCTGGTATCTAAATTCTGGCATTCCTTGCGCAGTGTGTCCCTTTCCTGTTGTAGCCTATTAAATTCTATTGCCAGACTATGATAATCTTTACAGGCAGCTTGCCAAATGTTAGTAAGCAGCCATATACAAGCACCTTTTCCTTTCCCTTTCTTCATCTTGCAGGCAGTTCTCCAGTTACAGAAATGCTGCCAGATCTCTGCTGGTTTTCCCCAATATTTCTCCAGCAGTTCTTTGCTCCACAGAGGATTTCCCCATCCCTCTTGGGTCAAACTTTTCTCTAGCTCAGGGAATTCTGTGGTGTTTATCATGACTGGTTTCATTGTGTTACTGTAGTGCAGCCTATATCACAATCCTGTTCGTGACGCCAAATCTGTTAGCCGATGGCCAGGGATGTTTGGTGAGGTGCCAGCTATGCCCGTTTATACCATCCGTGACTTTAACCGCTAGGACGCACTGTCCCTTCGCGGCGGGCAGCCCGGGCTAGGCTGACGGATGCCCCAAGGTCCTAACCACCCGTGACTTTAACTGCTAGAGCTCAGAGCTCCTTCGCAGCGGGCAGTCAACACTGACTGACAGGTGCCCCAATGGCAGCACTAAGAGCCTCTCCACACCCGTGACTTTAACTGCTAGAGCTCAGAGCTCCTTCGCAGCGGGCAGTCAGGATTGACTGACAGGTGCCCCAAGAGTTTGCCCCGTGGAGGCGGCACAACTCAACGCTAGGCTCTTAGTACTCTCACCTAATGGCCAGGCTTTATAGCCAAAACGGCTGAGGTTCTTTTAATTGTGTTGGCTGCTTTACAGTAAACCAGAGAAACAAGTCAGGCTTATGCATAAATGGTTACCAAAATTTATTAAACTAGATTCTAATCATGTGGTTACAAAATTGCTAGTGCCTACTTATTTAAGTGTAGAGATGTTACACACACAAGTTACAAAACTGAAGCTACAATCCCAAAGAAAGAAAACAAAGTATAGAGCTCTATTTCAAAATATGTGTACACTAAAGATAGGAGATCAGGTGTGGGTGCTTCTTACCCTCCTTGCATCTCTCGATTCCAGCGGTGCCAAGCCAGGATCGGTCACTCAATTCCGCAGAAAGACGAATAAGGGACAAGGCTTAGGGACCCTCTTAGCTGCAGAAGCCTTGGGAGGCTGTCACTTATCTGACCAGCAGATAGATAGTGAAAAGCACTCAAAAATCATGGTGCTGTAGGTCCCCTACTTATACCTCTGTACTCCTTTATTCTCTTTCTCCTTTCTATGCTAAATTGGGGCTGGTCTGTCGGGGTGACGCCAGCTCTCGCAAGAGTAGTTCACACTTGCAAGGGAGAAACAATAAGTTTCGACTACTGGACACTTCTTTTATCAGGGTAAATATTTTCCCACCTAGGATGTTGGTGTGTGTGCATCATGCTGTTTTAGTAGGGGCTAAGAGCCATGTCTGTCACAGCGCCTCTGCCTGCTGTGAGCCCAATTGTTGTATACGTTCCCAGAGGCACATTGTCGCAGCACACCTGTGCTTCTCTCAGCTTCAAAGGCTGTGCTGGAGTGCCCTGGTGTTTTGGCTCCCGTGTGTTTCCAGCAATGCTGGTCTGAGGCGGGGGGGGCTGGCTGTCTGGCTACATTACCTCAGCCACCTTGTCTCTCTTTCTCTGTCTTTAAAAATCAGTGTAATCTAATCTGGGACCACAGATTTTTTATGTGTATAAATCCTAATTGCATGGGCACTGCATGGCATCACTAAAGGGCAGAGTTAAGGTCGTTTGTGCATATCAATTCCTTAACAAGGTTGGATTACTTTTGAATGTAACCTTAACTCTGAATTTCCTGGGTAATGCTTGTTTTTGGGGGGAGAAAATTACAACATTCCTGCAATGTTTTGTACCCTTCCAGGGGTGGGAAGAGGTGGGGTGGAGTGAAGCAGGGCAGGCTGGGGCTGGGTCACTCACTGATGCCGGTGCCAGGCTCCCCACTAACCTCCCAGGCTGCCCTGGATCCCGTGTCCCCCTGCAGTATGGGACCCCCCAAAGCGTGGGGCCCAGGGCAGTTGTCCCAGTCCGTCTTATGGATGGGATGGCTCTGAAAATATAAGCCCAAACGTTGGTGAAACTGGGCCCACATTCCTGAATAGTGGTGGAGCATGGGCACCACGGGCCCATATAACTTGCCACCTATGCTCTGCACATAAAGGACAGCTCTTCCTAGGGAGAGCCCACATGGGAGAGAAGATCTGCTCCCCTTCCCAAGACAAGCCTGGCAAGAGGGGAGAAGTCCCCTAGCCCAGGTCTCACTGTGAAGGAGTTGCGGAGGCTGAAGCAAAATCACACAGGGTCACTCGACCCAGAGGGGAGTGGGCAGGAGAGAGCCCTGCAAAGAGGGAGAGTCAGGCCTAACTCCATCCCTTTTCCAGTCCTGCTGCAAAGGTCACAGCGAGGTGAGGCTACCAGAGGATACACATTCTTTAAAGGGCAACATCAGCCCGAAATCATAGGACATCAGAACTGGGAGCTGTGCAAGGGTAATGGTGGGGGCACTAGCAGCAGGCCTTCTCGTGCACTCTCCAACCCTATGGCTTCAGAGCAGGTGCTTTGAGCAAAGTGCAGAGGGAAGATTTCCTGGGGTGGAAAGTGATCTCCCAGAACTGGAGCCCTGTCACCTTGTCCCCTCAGTCCTCCAGCTGGCTGAGGAACTTGGAGCAAGAGGACTCTATCAGGGATTCTTCAGCATTGCAAGACCTGGTGGGGACAGTGGTGTCTGTGAAGCCTTTGAAGCATCATGCCAGCGGAATCTGACTCACGGCATGAAGGTGCTGCTCACTCCAAGCCACTTTGGGCTTCTTGTGCCATGTAGTAAAGAGCCTGGAGTTCACTCCTGGTGACTCAGGTGTTGCCAAAATACCCCCTCACCCCGAAATCCACACACAAAACCCTATCACCTCAGTTTGGGAATGCTTTCAATCCAGGCTCGGCTGGGGGGGTACAGGCTAAAGTCGAAGTGCTGTTTCACTGGGGCTGGTGACTTGCCCCCTATGCAGTGAGGTTACAGGTTAAACCACTCAAATGCTGATAGTCCTGCAGCGCCTTCCCATAAGAAGTCATAGCACCTCCCACAGGCGAGTACAGCACCAGTGAGGGCTCAGTGACTCGGGTAGGGCTTTGCAGTGTGGCTGCTCACACCTGGGCTAAGCTAATGTGGGTACTCAGACCCGGCTGCCGAGTTCTTGAGTTAATTCTGCAGTGAAGGCACACCCTAAGCCTCAAAGAACTAGTATAGCTGCGATAATACCACATAATAGGTTTTTCCTCCCAGACTGTCATTTTTGAACTTGCTTAAGTCTTTCCAATCAAATTACGATAGCCCTCAAAACCTGCAATAGTGCATGGGTACGTACCTTGTCCTCAGTAGCAGAGATTTAGGATGTGAGGCTGGAGAAACAGCAGCTTCATCACAGTCTGTGTTGCTAACACTCTTTTAGAGACTGACATGTGTCACAGTTTGCACATGCAGAAAAGGCCATTTGCCAAGAAATACACAGGGAACAGCGATGATGAGCATTAATTCACCATCTGGTTTAGAATTTTGACATTCTCCTTTTTCGTGCCTGTTCCATTGCACTTTCGTAGTAATCTGTCACAGATCATAAGACAGTGATGAGGCGGGTTGACGGAATTTATTTTTTTAGACCAACGTCTGTTGGTGAGAGAGACAAGCTTTCGAGCGTACACAGAGCTCTTCCGCAGATCTACATACGTTCGAAAGCTTGTCTCTCTCGCCAGCAGAAGTTGATCCAGTAAAGGATATTACCTCCTCCACCTCATCTCGCTAATATCCTGGGACAGACCCCGGCTACAACAGCACAGCATACAGCTCATAATAGTATTTTATAGCACATTTTCTATAGCTTACCGAAGTCCACAGACAGACTTCCATTGATTTCAGTGGTCTTTGGAGTAAATCGTGTGACCTTCAGAACATAAATGAGCACAGATATTCAGTTCTGGGTCCTCTCATGGTTAGTTCCTTGGGTGGAAAATAGGCCTGGTTAAAAATGTTGAAAATGTTTGACAGAAAACCGAGTTTTTGATTAAATGTGCAAAATGGCTGATTTCCATGGAAAATTTTGACTTTTTTGGTTGAAAACCAGACTGCCCAAACCCTAAAATATTTCTGCAAATAACCTGAAATATTTTAGTTTGGAAATTCTACCCTCCAACCTGTTGTATTGATATGGATCTCAAAGGCCTAAGAGTTCAAGGTGTTTATAAACTCTTTCACTGTCGAACATTAAACAGTGACAGAGAAATTCAGGGGTGGTTGTTTTTCCCCCTACAAAAACATTAGGTTACTTGGCAAACACTCAAAAGCATTCATTCTAAAATTGAAAGTTTATTGATCAAACACAAGAAATTAAAACAAACATTTAAACTGAAACTGAAATTGAGTGATTATGGAAACCAAACAATCAAAACCTTTAAAGTCTGTCCTTTTGAAGGCAAAATATTAGAATCTCTTATTTTCAGAACAATCTTTCTTTGATGAAAAGGAAAGGGTTAATTTTCCTTTCAGTCTTGAGGTGTAAAGCATAATCACTTCTCCTGCTTCTAGCAAACAGAAGGACACAAGGTGAAGGCGAGAAAGGATATGAAAGGGGGCGGGAAATACAGCTTTTGTTGATGTCTTTGGAACACTGGATAGCCGGTCAGTCACAAATGGGTGCATTGGTTGGCAGGTCAACCATGGCATCTGTTGTTTGGTCCCTGGTTCACATTCCAGTCAGGGACATCATCTGGTTGGGTCTTCTCCCCTTAGACAGAGCAGGGTTGTGGTAATCTCATCTCGCTGTGCTAATGCAATGCAGTTGATTTCAGGGTTTGATGTAAAGCCAAGAGAAATAGGAGCAACGTAATAGCAGGGCAAAAAGTAACACAGCAGGAAGGGAGGCAAAACAGCATCTTATGTGTCTCTGACATGATGGCAATTAGGTATTCCCAGTGATGGCCGGAGGACTGGAAGTCATGATGGGGGTTTTCAGAATTCACAGGTAAAAAAAAGTTCCTTAAACTTAAAAGCTGGCCTTCCCCTTGAAAGAAAGTCTTCCAGTGTGGTTTGTGCCTTCAGTCTTGGGGTCAGGGAAGATAAGATGAGACGAGATGAGCTGGGATGCAAGGTGGCATGGGAGATGAACTGGGAGAAGCTGATTCTTCCCCCCACTATCAAGTTCTGTTTTTAAGCTCCCACAAAAGGAATAAAAGTGGGTGGCATCTTTTATTCTCCTTATTTGGTCCACCAATTCAATCCATTTCCATAAGGTAACTTGGCATAGGTAACTTTGTTCCCACATTTTCTTGTTTATAAAGTATGAGCTCATGTAGTTCTTAAATTATATCAGTTGGCCCTGGTTATTTGGACTACTACACTTTTTTTGTCTGGTTTTCTTGTGCCTGTTATAACATTCCTCACCGTAAATAATGGACTTATTTTTCATGGTTACTGTAACATCTTATGAACGTTTACATACCTTTTACAACTGAGTTTGGGTAACTTTTTAGGTCCAATAACCACAACAGACCTCATGGGAGTTGTAATTCTTCTGCCTCATGTCCTTATGCTCCTCTGTGGACTGAGCTCCCCAGCCAGACTACATCTCCCAGGATGCACCCTAGCCAGACATTTCCATAATGTGCCCATCACCTCCTGTCTGCAAGAGGGGAACTGTGGTGCATCATGGGAGAGGTAGTCTGAGCAGGGAGCACAGAAGAGGAGCTTTAGGCACTCAGACTACAACTCCCCTGAGGCATGGAAGCAGAGTTTCCAAATTGCAATATTTTGGTTTGCAGATGAAATATCTCGGTATTCAAATTTCTGTCCAAACATTGAATTTTTCCATGGGGAAAAAACCACACCCTTTCTCCAACCAGCAGTGGTGTGAAATCTGGTTACTTTGTGCTGACGTCTGAGATGAGAGAGACAGTGCACATCAGAACTAGCCCTATGCTTTCGGGGATCCCATGCAGCTCTTGGGCCTGATTCAAAGCCCATTGAATTCAATGGAAATACCTCAGTTGGCTTTGAATTAGCCTTTAGTGAGAGAGGCCAGTATCAGTCACAACTGTGAGACGCACTGATAAAACAATGGCATAGTTTGAAAGACGAAATTGAAAATGCTCATCTAGGATTTATTAAGGTGTCAACAGTGCTAGTCACGGCACTTTTCCTTTTAGGGGAATCTCACAGGTAACTTTTTGCTTTGAAAAGTTGGGGGTTAACGTTTTGTGACATCTCTTATCTTTCTTTTACAGGAATTGCAAAGCACATAAACATGCATGTTTGAAGAAATAAAATCAATCAAGACATAATGACTAATTCAATAGCATAGACTAGGACTGCTGGCGGAAAGAGGGCAAAGCACCAAAGAATAATCAGAGATGCACTGGACCTGATTCTTCCTGAACTGGGTAGCTGCTGCTCCCATTGGTGTAACTGAAGGAAGAATTGGGTCCATTGCCTCTATGATCCTAGGCAAAAAACAAACACCTGATTCTCCTCCCATACTAATTTTACACCAGTGTAATCACATAGATTTTAAAGAAGTCATTCCTGATTTACACTCTGCGAGTGAAAGAAGGATCAGATTCCATAAACAATATCTTCTTTTTAAAAGGAAAAAATAATTATGTATAAATAGAATACAAACAATTTCTGCAAGCATGATACTTTTCTTTTAGGAAGGCTGCTCTATGGTACCATAAAGACTTATAATGGTTGTTCGGTAAAGTCACATTGCCTGTGACATCCATTCGCTATGATATCAACAAAATACCAGACTAAGGAGGGAAAAAACAAATAAAAAACATTGATTATAACAAGGATGTCAAGTAAGTTAACTTTTTTTCTTAATCGCAAGCAATTTTGGTGGTTTTCCTCTTGACTACTCTGCAATATTTTCTGTATCTAATCTTTACTTAATCTGCATTCAAAGAGCTTTTCACTAACAAAGTTTCCCTTTCATCCCCTCTCACCTTGTGAAATTTGCATAAATTACAAATGGCAAATTAAGTCAGGTCAAAACAATATTAACAGACCAGTGCTACTTTCATAATTAAATCTCAGCAGATGCAGTGGGATGATGGCTATACTGGTTGTAAATATATCAAGTAGTTCTGATGACACTAATGAACTTTATTAGGGACAAGTATCATTATTTCTACGATCTAATCCACATTTACCCTTTTCCTGCCCTTCAATTACCAGGCAGGGCATATGGTAAATTAGATTTCTGCATGTTAATTTTTTTTTCTTAATTAACAGCCATTAAGATTATATGTTACATTATTTAGTGGATGATTTTGTGCCTCTGTTAACTAAACTTAGTTTGAGAAAATCACCCCTTTTTTTTCATAAAGAGGTATTTGTAACCCACACTCAGCTCTCCCCACTCAGTGTTACAATCCCTTCCTCTTTGGCATTATGGTTCAGAGGAGGTGGGGTTGCCCGCCTACTCTATGGAGGGGAAAGTTAAGAACAGTAATAAATGAACTTATACTAATAAAAACTAGGGAGGCTATGCAATCAGTTGGCCAAGCTGTAATTTACAATGCAACCTTAATTACATACATATATATAAGCACAATCACACACAATTTAACCCAGTCTGTGAGGTTCTGTGCTTGTTTACATTATACTCACTTTTTGGGAAAAGATCCATGTAAGGAAAAAATCAAGGCTCACTTCCACAGGTTGGAGCAAACAAAAAAAACAAATTCCTTTCATTTCAAGTGGAAATGAACATAAAACATAAAAAAGAAGCTTACAAGAAGTGGAAGGTTGGACATATGACCAGGGAAGAGTATAAAAATATTGCTCGGGCATGTAGGAAAGATATAAGGAGGGCCAAATCGCACCTGGAGCTGCAGCTAGCAAGAGATGTCAAGAGTAACAAGAAGGGTTTCTTCAGGTATGTTGGCAACAAGAAGAAAGCCAAGGAAAGTGTGGGCCCCTTACTGAATGAGGGAGGCAACCTAGTGACAGAGGATGTGGAAAAAGCTAATGTACTCAATGCTTTTTTTGCCTCTGTTTTCACTAACAAGGTCAGCTCCCAGACTGCTGCGCTGGGCATCACAGAATGGGGAAGAGATGGCCAGCCCTCTGTGGAGATAGAGGTGGTTAGGGACTATTTAGAAAAGCTGGACGTGCACAAGTCCATGGGGCCGGACGAGTTACATCCGAGAGTGCTGAAGGAATTGGCGGCTGTGATTGCAGAGCCCTTGGCCATTATCTTTGAAAACTCGTGGCGAACGGGGGAAGTCCCGGATGACTGGAAAAAGGCTAATGTAGTGCCAATCTTTAAAAAAGGGAAGAAGGAGGATCCTGGGAACTACAGGCCAGTCAGCCTCACCTCAGTCCCTGGAAAAATCATGGAGCAGGTCCTCAAAGAATCAATCCTGAAGCACTTACATGAGAGGAAAGTGATCAGGAACAGTCAGCATGGATTCACCAAGGGAAGGTCATGCCTGACTAATCTAATCGCCTTTTATGATGAGATTACTGGTTCTGTGGATGAAGGGAAAGCAGTGGATGTATTGTTTCTTGACTTTAGCAAAGCTTTTGACACGGTCTCCCACAGTATTCTTGTCAGCAAGTTAAGGAAGTATGGGCTAGATGAATGCACTATAAGGTGGGTAGAAAGCTGGCTAGATTGTCGGGCTCAACGGGTAGTGATAAATGGCTCCATGTCTAGTTGGCAGCCGGTGTCAAGTGGAGTGCCCCAGGGGTCGGTCCTGGGGCCGGTTTTGTTCAATATCTTCATAAATGATCTGGAGGATGGTGTGGATTGCACTCTCAGCAAATTTGCAGATGATACTAAACTGGGAGGAGTGGTAGATACGCTGGAGGGGAGGGATAGGATACAGAAGGACCTAGACAAATTGGAGGATTGGGCCAAAAGAAATCTGATGAGGTTCAATAAGGATAAGTGCAGGGTCCTGCACTTAGGATGGAAGAATCCAATGCACCGCTACAGACTAGGGACCGAATGGCTAGGCAGCAGTTCTGCGGAAAAGGACCTAGGGGTGACAGTGGACGAGAAGCTGGATATGAGTCAACAGTGTGCCCTTGTTGCCAAGAAGGCCAATGGCATTTTGGGATGTATAAGTAGGGGCATAGCCAGCAGATCGAGGGATGTGATCGTTCCCCTCTATTCGACACTGGTGAGGCCTCATCTGGAGTACTGTGTCCAGTTTTGGGCCCCACACTACAAGAAGGATGTGGATAAATTGGAGAGAGTCCAGCGAAGGGCAACAAAAATGATTAGGGGTCTAGAGCACATGACTTATGAGGAGAGGCTGAGGGAGCTGGGATTGTTTAGTCTGCAGAAGAGAAGAATGAGGGGGGATTTGATAGCTGCTTTCAACTACCTGAAAGGGGGTTCCAAAGAGGATGGCTCTAGACTGTTCTCAATGGTAGCAGATGACAGAACGAGGAGTAATGGTCTCAAGTTGCAATGGGGGAGGTTTAGATTGGATATTAGGAAAAACTTTTTCACTAAGAGGGTGGTGAAACACTGGAATGCGTTACCTAGGGAGGTGGTAGAATCTCCTTCCTTAGAGGTTTTTAAGGTCAGGCTTGACAAAGCCCTGGCTGGGATGATTTAACTGGGAATTGGTCCTGCTTCGAGCAGGGGGTTGGACTAGATGACCTTCTGGGGTCCCTTCCAACCCTGATATTCTATGATTCTATGGATACATTGGGATGAAGTCTCCTTTTGATCCCTGTATGTATTGCCAGTTACTGGCAATGGAGTTACTTGTGCCATTCCCAGATGACATGTCACAATGACTCCTTTATTCTTAAGTGTGTACTAAATAATCATTTGGGGTCTGAACAGATGCCGATGTTTCTGTCCCCACAAGGCTACTCGGAGAAAGAATGGGATAACATTAATGTGGACTAACAATGGCTGGCTTAAGGGCATCCAGCAATGCTCTGAAATGTTTTCTGGGCATAAAATTACAAAGTGATAGTTAATGAGATAAGAAAACCTCTTCATTCAATTCACTCTTCATGCAGGGCTAATATAAAGTTCTGTGGATGCAAGGCTCATATAAATATAATGTAAACCTTAATGATTCGGATCAGCAAAGTCATCATGCAGGCAAGTTGCAAGATGGGGATTCAATGGGAATAAACCAAATAATGTGTAGCAGATCTCACATATCTGTATATGAATACGTCTCCTCTCTTCATTAGTCTCCCTCTGTTACACTACTATAATGTACTGCCTAGTGCAGGGGTGGGCAAACATTTTGGCCTAAGGACCACATTGGGGTTCTGAAACTGTATGGAGGGCTGGGTAGGGAAGGCCGTGCCTCCCCAAACAGCCTGGCCCCTGACCCCTATCCGCCCCCTCCCACTTCCCACCCCCTGACTTCCCCCCTCAGAACCTCTGACCCATCCAAACCCCCCTGCTCCTTGTCCCCTGACTGCCCCCTCCCAGGACCTCCTGCCCCTAACTGCCCCCCCAGGACCCCACCCCCATCCAACTCCCCCTGCTCCCTGTCCCCTGACTGCCCCCCCAACCCCTATCCACACCCCCATGCCCTGACAGGCTCCCTGGGACCCCACCCCCAGCCAACCCCCCCGTTCCCCATCCTCTGACCACCCCCCCCAGAACCTCCGCCCCATCCAACCACCCCTTGCTCCCTGTCCCCTGACTGCCCCCCAAGACCCTCTGCCGCTTATCCAACGCCCCTGCTCCCTGCCCCCTTGCCATGCCGCTCAGAGTACCAGGACTGGCAGCCATGCCGCCCAGCTGGAGCCAGGCACGCTGCGCTGGTGGCATGGCGAACTGAGGCGGTGGGGGAGGGGCCGGGGGCTAGCCTCCCCGGCCGGGAGCTCAAGGGCCGGCCAGGACGGTCCTGCGGGCCGTAAGTGGCCCGCGGGCCGTAATTTGCTCACCTCTGGCCCAGTGTATGTATGCCTGCACCACTGCCCTCTGTTGGATGGAGACAGAAATACATATATCTTCTAGTACTAATGGTAAGTGTTTCAGTAGAGCTGAAGTAATCAGCACCTGGGCCCAGATCCTCAAAGGTATTAGGTGTCTCAGCCCTGTTCTTTAGGAGCAGAGGTGTCTCCCTGCTTCTGAGATGACGGTTTGAATGGGCTTTGGGCACAGGATAGAGACATCTGTGAAGTTTTAGATGGCTGTGGGGGTCTTTTACAAAATTGTAAATAGATTAACCTTTTCCCTCTCAGATCAGTAACTTTTGTTGGCATGAAGGGGCATTAATTCTAACTAGAGGAAGAAAAAGGAATTCCTCACATCAGGTTAAAACTGAACCAAAAAGGTTGTTTTTAAAATTACAAATGAAGTCTGAACTCTTCTATCTGTGACAAACTCTAAGAACTGCTTGACTTTAAAGTCATGGGTGGCGAGGACGCTAAGTCTCACCTAAGCCAAGCCTTGGCCACATCCACACTCTGCCCTCTCCCCCAAGGCAGCGGGAACCCAGCCCCAGTCGGAGGCCAGCAGGTGACTCGGGCTGCCAGGTGACCTGGTGCTGGGGCCAGTGCTGGGGGTGGCCGGCGGCCCAGAGCTGGGGCCGATGCTGAGGCTGGTGGGTGGCCCAGCACTGGGGCCAACGCTGGGGCCAGTGGGTGACCCAGTGCTGGGGCTGATGCTGGGTGGCCAGCACCAGTGCTGGGCCTCTGGTTGGCCTAGTTCCATCCTGGCAAGACAACCTCCCACCAAAAGAAGCTCCTCCTCCCTCTCTTGTTTGGGACCTACTTTTCTGTGAAGAGGAAGCTCAGGGGGTCCCAGTGGCCTACTCTGTTTCAAAGACTCCAGTTGGGGGTGGGGGGCGGAACTGCACCCATCCTGAAGGTCCAGAAGAGGTTTAGCCACTTCCCTCCAAAATATCTGGAGGTGCTGTAGGCTAATAGCCCATTGGCAGCCCCCTAGCTTCTGAAGATAGCCCCAGGCAAGGAGGGGGACAAAGAAGGGCACCCCCAGAAATTTTTGAGCTGGTATGCTCTGCCAATCCCTGTGGAGCTATCCTGCTGCAGCTGCTGGCCCCAGCACCTGGCCCACCAGTTCAGCACTACCTTCAGCCCCTGCCTTCCAGCCTGGTCTACTCAGGTATAATATCACTCTCCATCCCTGAGAGGAGACATGGGGTGTTGGAAGTGGGGTGAGGACATGCAGACCCCTGAAAGGGAGCCCCTGTGCAGGAGCTGGCCCCATGTCAGCGGCCTAGAGGACCAGCACTGGCTACCCCACTGTCCACTCAGGTTTGGCCCTTTGGCCCTTCCCTCATGACAGTCTGGGCCATGGAGCCAAAATTACCTGTGTGGCATTGTGACCTGTGCACAATCTGGAGGAGCAAGGATTTTAATGCAGCTTTCCCTCCTCCCCAGTAAGCGTTCTAACCATCAGGCTATGAGATACACTAGGGTGAGTCACTCACTCTCTCCTGTTGAAGCTATTTCACCGTCTATAACATACTTAACTCTTCATTAGAGCAGGGACTTCAGCCTGAGTCCCTCATTCCACAAGGAAGCTCTGCAGGGCTGATAGATGCTCAAAGCAGTTATCACTAGATACTGTATAACAGCAAGTAGCTCTTGTTTTTAAAATAACCCAGCAGGGTGAGTTGTTTTTCTGGCTACTAGGACGAATCAAACAATTGCAGTGTGTGGCTCCAATCCTATTTATTATCAGATTTCCATGGCAAATGAATATGTCTTTCTGGACTTTTGGTTTTGCTCTGTGGGAGCCGATGTCAGCAGGATGGGAAATGAAATAACCAACTTTTGGAAATGCTTCATTTTGGTTTGCTACCTCCTTTTGTTTTATGAACACAACCTCCATGATCCTTTTGTTTTTGAGTTTGGGGATTCACATGAAAACAGTGCCTGCTGCTAGCTGTGTCATATCACAAAACTCTGCCTAGTCTACACCTAAAACACAGTTTGACCTAGCCACCCTGCTCAGAGGTGTGAAACATTTGCATTCTTGAAAGATGTAGTTAAGCTGATCTAAGACCTGGTATATAGGCATTGCTGGTATATAGGCATATATATACCACCTAGTTACCACCTCTCAAGGGGGTGGATTTACTCCTGTGATGGAAAAAAACCCTTCTGTCGATGCAGGCAATGTCTACACTAGAGAGCTTCAGCAGTGGATCTCCAGTGCTTGTAGTGTGGACACAGCCTTAGTTCTTGTGTGACATTTACAAAACTCGTATATGAATTTGAAAGGACGTATTCTGGAAACATAGTGACTTGCTCTTGGCTGTATTGCAGAAGACTGTAATCATAATGAAAGGGGGTAAAGCCTTACTTTTAGCATGCTAGGTTTTTATTTGTTAGCCTGCTCTGGCTGTGACTGGCCAGCTGAGAATTCCCTCAGCAGAGGGGCATTTTCAGCTGGGAAAAAGACAGATGAGCTGGTCTTGTGCCAGCTGGATCCCCACCACTGTAAGGGGGCATGACAGACAGAGGGGAGGCATGGGGCATAGCTTCATTCTGCCAATCCTCAGCTAGCCTATGGTCTCCCCTGGTCTGACCTAACTTAGGACAGGCCAGAGCCATTGCAGGCTGGCCCACAACATCAAGGAGCTGTAACTGTCTCCGTGAAGAGAATAAGCCCAGTGGGAATCAAACCCACTCTGTGGAGAAGGCCAAATTACAATTTTAATTATGGCCCATGGACCAAGGCTACAAAGTTGGGGCCACATACTACCCTCAACTCACAGCTGATTTGCCTCCACTAACTCTAGGCCACTTCCACATGCAATTACAGTACCCCAGATGGAGCATACATTGCTGTGACTGCATCTACAAATTGGGTGAGTAAATGCCTTTTGAAAAATCTAGTCCTTATACCACCAACATCACACATAAGAGTTAACACACCACTGAATTAAATGGGTCCGTTCACACCTATCTGTTGCTTCAGGCTGTCTGTGGCTTTGCGCCATCTGTTCACATTCAGAAAGCTACCATTCGAAGCATAAGGGCTAAGGATACAGAGCCTGGCTCGCCATGGCTTTGCCCCTTGTGTGGTCATTTACATCCGACTAAAGAGAAAGCAAAGTGGGTATAAAATGATAGTGCACAATGGGAGCATTTACAGCCCCTTTGCATAGGTGTAAGTGACTGCACAAGGGGCAGTGGAGAATAAGGCCCTTTCTAAGATCAAAGTTGTGAATCTGTAAAAGGGGCTAGATAAATGCATTTAGCAGGGCAGGAATACAGTACCCTCCCCTTCCCTGACATAGTGTCTTGTGTTGCTAAAGATCCAAAAGTTCTTTACGAAGTACTTTATATACACACAAAACACAATCATATCTGGGTTGGAACCCAGCAGGCATGGAACAGGTCTCAGGGATGCTACACATAACTCCAGAATAAGAAGAGAGAACTGCCACATCCAAATGAAGGGATTTTAGGCATGTAGAATGTAATTCTGTGAATGGCTTGTGGACATTACATGGGACATACACCACCACTACTCATGCAGAAAGTGGAAGGAGAGTTTTAATGACCAGATACAGTCAGGAACTCTGTCTCATCTGAAATTGTTCGGCAACTCTCAGAAAGGAATCACATCACTTTTAGTTCTTTTTCTTCAGTCTTAGGAATTGCCCTGCCCTAAACTACTTGCTCATTTCCCTCTTTCAAAGTGTTGGTCAGCACTCTGCCACAGAATCTAATAACGAGCACTCGCCTTCCCCTAATCATAATCCTAGACCTCTTTTCTCCATTCCCTCCACCCCCATTATTATTATAGCTATTGTTTATCTTTCAGATGAGACAGAGTTCCTGACTGTATCTGGTCAGTAAAACTCTTCCTGGAAGGCAAACTAACAAATCAGACTGATAGTGAAACTGTGCTGAGGTCAAAGTTGACAGGTGGTAGGTGGAAACAGGGTAAAGGTCTCTTAGGTGAGTTTATAATGGGCTCTGTGCAGAACTGACAGGGTTCTGTAAACTTGAATACAACATTCTGGCAACTCTACAAAGGATGATAGGAAGAAAACTCAACAACCTTCGAGCAGTTCTCAGTGGGACAGGGTCTAGGGAGTAAACAAATGCGATGTTTCTGGTTCAGCTATGGTCAGCAGTAGGAATGTCCATTTACACTGGTACCGTCACAGCAAGGGCATTGGAGATCAGCATTAAGGACAGTCAAGAAGCTATTATTATTACTAATATAAAGCTGCTCCTAACCAGCACAAGAAAGCTGCTAAATGAGCTTCCCCAGTGGTATAAACACTGAACAAAAAGTATACAATGAAAACAGAGAGAGCGGTCAACCCACAAGCCACTCTTTGGAGAATTTGCTTTGGGACTAGAAATGCTTTGAATTTGATTTCCTTTCCAAGTCAGGAGGACACCAAAACTCAGACAAACCTGTGGCTGTCTTATTTGCCCTCTTGTAACCCCTCAGACTATTCCCCCTACCCCAATGGTGTTTACTTTTCAAAAAATACTGCAGCACCAGAACTCAAATTAAATACAGACAAAACACAACAACAAGGAGTGTGATCCTGCTATTCTCAGTTTCAGTGATAACTTTGCCATAGATTTCAATGGGAGAAAAGTTCTTTAAAAGTGTGCTAAGCACCTGACAAAATGAGAGCCCGACACTACCACTACTTCCATTAACACACTAACAGTGGCTATCCACACAGAGAGCACCAGTACATTAGTGCTGTTGTATCAAGTCTACCACCAAAGCAGATACATAGAAAATAAAACAACAAAAAAAAGCTTCCCTAGGCATTGCCTGCTCTGTCATTCTGGAGTTCAGAAAACGTAAAAAAGAGGGAGATCCAAACAGTGTCATATGCCATGATCTTTAAAAAAATTATAAGCAGTCCCTTCTGTCATTAAAAATAAATTAATCCACCTGGGAGGGTTTTAAACTCCATGTTGCTCAGGAAGAAGAGATGGCATGAAGTGTAAAGCAGTGGAGACTCAGTGCTCAGCCTCTGCTCTAACCAGTAGCCCACCTTCCTTGCCCAGTGAAGAAAAGTGTTTATTCATTCCACGGATGAATTTTCCACAAGGGGTTTGAACTCAGTGGGAAGAAGATGGGGAGCCAATGGAGGGAACAAGGTAGGAGCTACCAGAAGAAGCTTTGTTCATGGGATACAGAGAGGTGGGGATGTGCAGGGAGGTCAGGCTAAAGATGAGGAGATTGCAATGCTAAAGGTGAGAGCTACCAGCCAAAGCATGAACTGGAAGGGGCATATTTGCATACGTTAGTTATGTCATGGAGAAATATGCTTGAAGATTTTAAGTTGCACTAGCTTTTAGCTGGCCAGAGCACTCAGCAAGACCATGGATGATGTAATCAGCATCCCATTCAGCAGCTGTTGGGGGCCAGATTTTTAGAGGGATTTAGGTGTTGCTCGACTGAGCAGCACAATGCCTAAACCTTAGGCAGCCCACCACCTACTCAAATTTATTCCATGTTGCCTACGCTCCCTATAGAGTGCCTGGGGACAGCTTAGTGCCTAAGAAATGCTGAGCAGGTAGCCATCTATGCTAGCCTGGAGTGAGATGCCAAGGAGGGGCAGGGCAAGGAACTTAGGCACCTAAACAGCTGGCCTGGTGTGCATGGCTGACAGGCATTTTCCTGCACTCCTCATTAATGCAGCCAGAGGTTATGGGTCCATTACAAGAGTGGGTGGGTGAGGTTCTGTGGCCTGTGATGTGCAGAAGGTCAGACAAGATGATCATGATGGTCCCTTCTGGCCTTGAAGTCTCTGAGTCTATGAGATCCTCAGCTATGAAACCTGCCCTGGGGTTAGGCACCTAAGACAATTCAGCTGCTTGGACAGCCCCTGCCCTAGCATTCAAAACCTTCTCTCTCTCTCTCTCTCTCTCTCTCTCTCCCCACATTTCTTGTTCAGACTTAATTTCTTTCTGACGCTCACCCAGCACTTCCTGGTGCCCCCACGCTGCCTTTTGTATGGCTGCTGTGCTGCCCTCTGTAATGCCAACAGACCCTGGTGGTCAGCGGGCAGGATCGAACTGGGGATCTCTGGAGCATAGTGCAGGAGCCTCTATGGCATGTGCTAAAAGCCAAGGCCCTATTAGCTAAGGCTGTAGAGCAGACTCATTTAACTCTCTCTAAGTGGTCTTGGTGCCACTAGATGGGACAGAACACCACACCCAGGAGGTGTGTGGGTTACACCTCCACACCTATCTGGGGCCTGCATCTGGCCTTCCTGCTGCAGTCTTCCAAGTATCAGCGTTTGGCATAAATATAGGACACTTACACGATCGGCTAGTTGCCCCCCCTCACCCCCCTGACCTAGTTTGAAAATGGCACTTCAGGGCCTCTGGGGCTGGAGGTAGAGTTCTCAGCAGCTCTCTTGGCATGAGAATGGCATCAATGCTTATGCAGCTTTGACAATGCTGACAGGCAGAAACTTTGGTGCCATAGGGATTTAGGCACCTGGGACGAAGCGAGTTAAGTAGTGCTTGATCTGTGGCTTCCAAAATGTCAATTTGTTTAGTTGAGTAAAGCCTTTTCGGAATCTGGTCCTTGGTGCCTTTCTAAACCTCAGGATTCCTAGTTTTTAATAGTGGGAGATGTTCTGTACTGTTTCTACTGCATTCTTCAGTCAGATTCTGACGGCAGCAAGGAGACTGCTTAACAGAGGGCTGATTCTCCGTTATACCAAGACCCATTTACACTGCCCTGTGGATATAAATTACATTTACACCCACTTCTAAGTCCTTTTATGCTGTCAGAGTGGTATAAAGGGGTCCTTAGTGTCAGTGACCATTCAGGCCAGACTGTCCACATATCATGCCGTTCAAATAGAGCTGTAAGAGCATAATGTAAAAAGTATTCAGATAAGCAATCTACTTCACTTCAATCAAATGTCTGTCTCCAGGACATAACACATTAACTACAAGCTGCCAAAATGCCAGGGGTATTCAGTTTCTCTAATGGTAAAAAGGAGACCAACCTCTTTGGGAATTTATAATTGACAGAAGATGACTAAATAGCAAATGGAACCAAGTCTAATAGAGACAGGAAAAGGCCTAGGTGTTAAATACATAAAGCCAGTTTGCTTTATTGTGAGCAAATGGAATCAATGCGCTATATCATTATTTAAACACTGTAATTAAATGTGGAATTTGGGTGCTTAATGTGCATGCTGATCCACAGCCAGAAAGATTTTGGTCAAGGGAGAGAAGCCAGAACCAGAAACTCAATTCAACTCTAGGGCACTGAAGCGTAGGGACAAGTTCATCCTTGGGGTAATACCAATGAAATCAATGGAGTCAAAGCAGGGACTAATCCATCTGCATGAATTGAGAGCATCCTGTCCTCATTTTGTGCTGGATTAGAGACATGTTTTCTGGCCTCTTCTGCTTCCATCCTGTGGGTCATTTTTAGGACAAGATGCCTGGCTATAAATTAAAATAGGATTTTAAAATAGTCATATGGTCATATTCTGCAGCCCTTATATAATAATATATTTGTATTGCCATAGTGCTGTCATGGGTTAGGGTCCCCTTTTGCTAGGCAGAGTGAGTTGGCCACTGTAATTCCTAACTGTGTCATTGACTGGCTAGAGGACCTTGAGGACCTTAGGCCAAAATGGGACTACGGGCAGAATTAGGTACCACTCAGCATGCGTAAGGGTGGCAAAATGTGACCCCAAATTCAAAAAATTATAGAAAGGGTCCTGAAAAGGGCAATTTACATATCTTCTTTTCCAGTTCTGGAAGAAGTGTCCCAGTGTGTGGGTGATTTAACCCTTCAACAGAAGAGAGTAAAGTCTTCCAAACTGTGGCTTGATTGATTAGGCCACTGAAATCGCCTACCACTTTTAACATGGGTCTGTTTCTCGCTTGGCCAGATGAGACCATTACTCAAGCGGGATAGGACCTCACTCCACATCTTGTCCCATTGGTTTCAATGGGCCTACTTGTGGAGTCAGGTACTAGTCAATGTACGTTGAAGGTGTCAGATTCAGGCTATAGGTACTTCTGATAATCTCACGTGGCACCTAGCTGTATCTTAGGCACCTAAATACCTTTACAAATCTGGCCATAAGTGCCTAATCACTTTTGAAAACAGGACTTAGGCTTTTAGGTCACTTAGATACTTTTGAAAATGTTACCCCCAGGTGCCTAAGTAAGCATTTAGGAGCCTACGTGCAGGCAGCCATTAAAAAGAAGATAGTGGCAAAGGAAAGTTAGGGGTAGCGATGCTTTCATGTTTATTTTAAAATTTTATATGTAGAAAAAGCTGCTCCCTTCGAATAACTCACGTGGGGTCACATGACTTGAGCTTAGGCGAGGATAAGGTGCACCCCATAAAGAGGTATAGTAGTGTGTGGCCAGGAGAATCCATGGCAAAGTGCAACTCTACCTAACCCCCAGCTCAGGGCTGTGTGTACATGACACAGTCAAACCCACAGATATGAACAGGGATCTCCTTAATCTAACTTGGCTCACTATTATATCTCTTATAAGTATTGAGAACACATAAGTGTCCAGTGGCTCTAAATTCAATGATTAATGAAGGCTATTATTTTGGAGGATGGTAGACAATAATTATTGCTGTGATAAGAAAGGGAAGAAACTTACTGCATGTCTCCTATTAAAGAGAGGAGAAAGACAAATATATCCAAGTGCAGTGGTGCAATGAGATTTCCATGGCCATTAATTTGGAATGCAAGAAAGGATGTAGGGAAGCTTTTAGACTTTCAATTTAGCATAATTGCTACAAGATTTTTAAGAAGCTGAGTGTGGGGCACCTGAACAGTCAATGATCCAGTCATGTGTATCCTTCCTTTGGTGAAGATGCCACCACTTATTACTTGACAAGAAATATTGTGGGACATGATTTGTAAGGGAGTTTTTCATTTTCATTTGACAGTTTTTAAGGTCAAGCTCAATAGCTTGTAATTGACAGGCTCTTTAGTCACTCTGAAGAACTGAGAACAAAGAGCAATCAGCAATTTTCAATTTGTCATCACATCACCAATACATTTAAAGAGAGATGCATCCTCATTCTGATACTTGGCTTTTTTCATCTATATTTTGAAAAGAGAAAACTGTCTTGAGCAATCCATCCAAGGACCAGGAAAATACAGATAAAAGAAAACTGCATAGGGATATTTCAAAGTTGTTGCTAAAGAAGAGATTGCCTTTTGGAGGTGATCTTTAATGCAAATTCCATTGTACTTATAAGCCATACTGATAAGAAAATATTTCCCCATCTCTTTCAGATCTTCACTTACCAAATCATAGGGTTAGATTTTTGCCACACTTACACTAAGTAGTACCTTAGTCTATGAGTAGAACCACTGAAAACAGTAGAACTTCTTATGAATGACAAGGGTGGCAAAAACTGGATCATAACAGGTACCTTGTACAATCAGAGGGCTTCAGTCCTGCAAGGTGCTGAGCAGCTACTGTAATGTACTGAGTTCCTTCAGTTCCCATGGAATTCAATTGGAACTGAGGGCATTTAGCACCTTGCAAGATCAGGTTTCTAATTACTGGGCTTTGACTAGAGTTACTCCCTGAGTCTAATCTCTCGATTGTGACTTTTCCTCTATTGAGGAATCCTTCTATCTTTCATTTCCTTATTGTGGCTTATGCAAATAGTCACCAAATAACCCTTACATATTATCTGGCACGTAGAGGTACGAGTACCTTTCCGTTTATTGTAGGGGGTACTGAATGACTTCTGCAATACTAATTAATCCCAGTGAATGACACCTTCCTCACCCAGCCAAAGAATAAAAATGGTTTTCAGATATACATTCCCACAAACATGTACGCAGGTGGTGTCGGAGAGAGGGCTTTGGATTCTTTGACCATGGGATGGTGTTCCAAGAAGGAGGAGTGCTAGGCAGAGATGGGCTCCACCTAACGAAGAGAGGGAAGAGCATCTTTGCAAGCAGGCTGGCTAACCTAGTGAGGAGAGTTTAAACTAGGTTCACCAGGGGAAGGAGACCAAAGCCCTGAGGTAAGTGGGGACGTTGGATACCGGGAGGAAGCACGAGCAGGAGAGCTCGAAAGGGGAGGGCTCCTGCCTCATACTAAAAAAGCAGGACAAACAGCAAGTTATCTCAAGTGCCTATACACAAATGCAAGAAGCGTGGAAAACAAGCAGGGAGAACTGGAAGTCCTGACACAGTCAAGGAATTATGATGTGATTGGAATAACAGAGACTTGGTGGAATAACTCACATGACTGGAGTACTGTCATGGATGGATATAAACTGTTCAGGAAGGACAGGCAGGAAAGACAAGGTGGGGGACTTGCATTGTATGTAAGAGAGCAGTATGACTGCTCAGAGCTCAAGTATGAAACTGCAGAAAAACGTGAGAGTCTCTGGATTAAGTTTAGAAGTGTGAGCAACAAGGGTGATGTCATGGTGGGAGTCTGCTATAGACCACCAGATTAAGGGGATGAGGTGGACGAGGCTTTCTTCCGGCACCTAATGGAAGTATATTTGTATACTATGGTACAGTGTGTGCATTGTCACAGTCCATGCTTAATAGAATAGAAGTCAAAAGTTTATAATCTCATTGTGAGCATAACCAGCCACTTTGCAGATTGGCAATAAAAAAAGTCAAATGAAGCAAAACATACACTGTAAAATACAAGTGTAGTAGAGAGAAAGAGCAAGAACAGTTGTGTTGCAGTGAGGAAGTATGTACGTATTGTATCATAGACTCTACTTTGGAGGAAGGGAAGTGGGCTGAAAAAATGTAATTTTTCCCCCCTCCAGACTAAATTAACTTTCCATATAGTTTCACTTCACTGTCTCTCTCAGTGAGTCTCAATCAGCCCTTTTCCTACTCTGTGATGTCTCTGCCTTCCCTGACCACTTCAGAAAAGATCATGTCCACCCTAGCCGAACAGTGGAAAACACAGTCTAGGGTTACCTGATGAATTCATTTTACCTGAGTTTGCAATATTCGGATTCATTTTTGTTAGAATTCACATTACGCATACAGTGCTGGCATGCAATTGTGTCAACATTCGGGTGTGAGATCCCTACAACATCCTCATGAATAACATCGCTAGATGCCTCCCAATATAGATTACATGCCACTACTCCAAAGAGCTTCAGTTTCATACATGACATGATAGAATTAATCGATCACATGGGTATGGGATAAAGGATAGTGTCTATATCAAGAAAGTCATGTGGTTACTCAGAGATGAGTAGTGTACACATAGGAGAGTCTCATTCGATGTAATGGCATTTTTGGAGAGTTCCTAATTGTGATAACTGAATTCACTGTCACCACTGTGGGTAATTTACTCCATTTGATGAAAATGAAATGTTTGTGGATATATTTAAACCTATATGATATTAAAAGTGTTTCATCATTAATTTTGTGTAATGTGCAGTGAATACTTCAGCTTAATGATTGATCTCAGATGTACTTGAATGGCTGATCTTGAACTCAATTTGCCTCAATTGGTTTGAGACTTACTACCAGACAAATGTAGATCAGTTAAAATTTTCAAAAGCATCTACTTAATTTAGGAGCCCTAAACCCCACTGAAATTCAATGGGATTTAGGCTCCCATGTGACTTAAATGTTTCAGAAACTTTTACTCATCTCCTCAAACTTTCAGAATAGGCCAAATCCAAGCAACACTTTCATTGACTTTATTTATCTGATCCAAATTGCTTCAAGGGAGCATGAACTACAGCCCTAATCCAAAGCCCACTGAAGTCAGGAATTTGGACTGGATCCTAGGTAAGGTCTGCAATGTTTGACGTCTATCAATATAATGGGAGTATATTGACAGCCCTGGAAACTGAAGTCTACCGATAGCACTAGCCGCAACAATGCAGGGTCTCCCCTTTTGCCTTCTTTCATTTTGGCCCTACCTTGACCTGCAAGACTACTTCTGTGACTGATTCAAGCTTTTTGCCTCTGTTGAGGCTGCCAACAACATTGCCAATTGCAAGGGCAGTTGCTAATGATGACTGGCATTTCCAATTTTGTGATGTAGACCACTTGTCCAATAGAAACTAGACACAGATGTGCATTGTGAAATTTAATGTTATGGTCTAACAACCTTAACTCTGGGTCACTTTTGACATGAGCTGGATCTGAACCAGTATCCTAGAGACTGTGGTGTTAACCACATTAGGAATGCTCAAAGACTGAGATAGATACAACTTGGAAATGAAGGACTCTATGTATCACTACCTACCAATGCCCTAATACTCCATTCGTTACAGAGTATTTAGTAATAAATGTTTTGGTTATATTATAACTTGCCAGGAGTTTCAAGGCTTACCCTAAAATATACATTTTTTTGACTCAGTAGGGTTATGCAGTTATAAGCCTAATAAATAGAGGTACAAACTATACACACTAACAAGACATTTGCTTTATTAAGTGCCTGATATTTTAGCTATTGAAAAATACTCTATTTAGTAAATCTATAGCCAGTGATGTTTTCTTGAAATAAAGTACTACTATTTTTGGATCACTTTACCATGGTCCCATAATTCAAAGACACTTGGGGGAAAGGATTTTGCCTTGTGCAATGGTGCTTATCCTTTCAGCAACTGCAATAATGGTCCTTTCATTTTGTATTATGCATCTAGAGCCATTGCCTTTTATTAATTCTGTGATGAGGTCTGGCATGGATCTGTTCAGCATCTTCATTGATCTGACAAAAGCATTTGATACAGTCGATAGAGAAGGATTATGGATGATCCTCAGCAAACTTGGTTGCCCACCAAAACTGGTAAGGATCATTTGTTTATTCCATGAGCAGATGCAAAGTCGGGTACATTTTAATGGAGAGCTCACTGACTCCTTTCCCATTTCAAATGGAGTCAAACAAGGCTGTGTCCTTGCCCCTGTACTGTTCAACCTCTTCTTCGCCCAAGTTCTCAACTGTGCTGCAAAAGGGCTCAACAGAGGCATGTACATCAGACACAGACATGGCGTCTCAGTCTTCAGTCTTCTAAGGCTTAAAGCAAAAACAAAAGCAACAGAACTACTAATAAGAGAAGCACTCTTTGTGGATGACAGTGGCCTCCTAGCTCACACAGAGGGAGAGCTCCAGTGCATCCTAGATCGCTTTACTGAAGCATCAAAATTGCAAACCTGTGGGGTTGCATCAGTCATCTTCACCCCTCCAGGCCATATCCCCTGGCATCTCCATGAGTGGAACCCAGCTAAAGTAAGTTGATAGTTTTACCTATCTCGGCAGCAACGTCTCCAGTGATGGATCTCTTGACAAAGAGATCATGAACAGGATACAGAAAGCTTCTCAGTCACTAGGAACAAAGTCCTGAAATCCCACAATGTAACCCTCTCAACAAAAATAAAACTTTACAATGCATTTGTGCTCACATCTCTCCTCTATGGTTGTGCGACCTGGACACCATGCAAATGGCATATCAAACAGCTAGAGGCCTTCCATATGCAGTCTCTGTGTGCCATTATGGGGATCTGTTGGCAAGACAAAATTACCAGCCTGGAGGTTCTCCAAAAGTTAAATGCCATAAGCATTGAGGCCATGCTGATAAAAGCCCAACTATGCTGGAGTGGACACGTCATTAGGATGCCTGAACATCAACTCCCCAGAAAAATTTTCAATGGAGAATTGGCACAAGGATACCGGAATCAAGACAGCCTCAGAAAGTGCTGCAAGGACAGCAGCAGCATCAAGAACAGCACACACTTTGGTGCAATATAACCAGATGATCTTGAGAAGGCTGCATCAAATAGATCAGCATTGTGATATACAGCACTCAGACCTTTCCAAGCCTTTGTAGAGGACAGAAATAAGAGACTGTTAGCTGCAATGGAAAAGCATCATAACACTGCTATAGCTACCAAGATGCTCACCAATGACTTTGTCAGTCCAATCTGCTTATGAGCATGTGTGTCACACTTTGGACTTCAGAGTCACTATAGAATCTACAAAAAGAGAGATCATGAAAACGTTACTGTCAAACCGACGGACTATGCAAGACATGAGGTCTATAGCCCACATTGGTACTAAAAGGGTCAACTGGAGCTCTAGAGCTCAATTAAGGCATCTGGTTGAACCTGGAGGGTGGACCAGGCCCAAATGAAGATGAAGCCCAGCGCTGGGAGGAGGTGGATTCTGAACATAAGGGGAGGAAGCCCAGTTAAGAAGGAGATGGACAAGGGATATCAATCCCCCTGACAGTATGTCTACACTCCAATTGAACACCCACAACTGGCCTGTGCCAGCTGATTTGGTCCCAGAGGCTTGGGCTAATGGGCTGTTTATCTGCAGTATAGACATTTGGGCTGGAGCCAGGGATCTGGGACACTGCAAGGTGGGAGGGTCTCAAAGCTTGGGCTGCTGCCAGAGTCCTAATGTCTACACTGCAGTTAAACAGTCCCTAAAGCCCAAGTCAGCTGGCACCAGCTACCTGCGCATGTCTAATTGCAGTGTAGACATACCTTGAGTGTGGCAGGCCAGGTCACAGAAAGTGTGGGAGCTATAGTAAGAGCTAAGAAACTACCTGGTGGAGACTTGCTAGTGGAATGTAGAAACAAAGAACAAGTAGGGAAGCTCCTTAAGACAAAGGGGCTAGGTAAAATAAAAATAAGCTGTCAGCTCCCCAAATTCCTCACAGAAACAAGATGGGTAGAATATGTGAGTAGAAAAAATAAAGCAAGGCATGGGTGAAGATAAGGGGGTAACCACTAAGAGTCTAATTAGCAGAAGAGGAGGTGATAGCAAGCCCTTGACAGGTGTGCTGGTCACATTTAAGGAAAGGATGCTACCAGAATGAATACCTTTAGGGTATCAGATATTCTGGACTCAGCCCTATATTCCTCCTCCTGTGAAATGCTACAGGTGGCAATGATTTGGTCACATAGCAAATAATTGCAAAGGGAAAATACACTGCAGGTAAGCGTCAAGGTGAACACTCATAGGATCATTGTGAGGAAGGAACAGAACAAAACTGTTGCAGCTTTGGAGGAAAACACAGCTCAACATATGGAGGATGTATTGAGGCAAAGGGAACAAGAGAAATACAAAAAAACCCGAAACATTTAACAGCATCAACATCTCATATGCAGAAGCTGCTAGCGGAGATCTAAAAAGGAAAAAAAAAAAAGAGGAAAAAAGGAAACCTGATATAGGCAAAGGGAATAGCCAGCAACAAATTAATGGGAAGGAAGTTATGAGTGACACTGGGGTAAAATGAGATGACATACTACTTATGGAAACAGAGAGACTGAGTGCATTTACGATTGAAGTAATAAATTGTACGTCTTAAACAGGAAAGAAAACAGAGAAAATGAGAATTGCAATTAAAGCTGCTGAAAAGTACTTATGGATTAGCAACCTATCACTTGAACGACTTCATGCTTTCCTAAGTGAAGGAAATATTGAAGGTTAAAAGAATGATGGTGACTATTTTCATCTGGAATAGGTCAATAGCCTAATAGTGCATGGGAAGTAATTAAAGAAAAATATTATTGATATGACAATGAAGTCTGATATAATATGCACACAGAAGACTTGGCTAATCAACTATAAAATCCCAGGATATGGCATATATAGACATGACAGAGAAATAGGAAAGGGTGGAGGTATCTGAACCTTCATTAAGGAGAACCTGAACTATCTTGAAGTAGAGGTTAAAAAAGCTAAATATCGAGTATAGTGCTATTGAGATACTGATACAAAACATGTCTGGGTCTCTAAGTCTTTTACAATGTCTAGGAAACTAGAGGCTACGGACCTGAAAAAATTAATTGCGGATGCCACTTGACAGTTCATTACCTGTGGTGATCTGAATAGTCACAACAGATTGTGGGAAAGTCAGAAAAATGATAAAAATGGAAAATGTTTAGAGCAATTCTTTGAAGAGTATAATTTAGTAATATTAAATGATGGCGCACCTGCCAGGTTCAATACAGCTGACGGAAGCATCTCATGCTTGGATCTGGGAATTGCTTCTAGCACCATAGCAAGAAATTGCAGCTGAGAAATTTACAGAGAAGAGGGAATGGATAGTGACTGATTCCAGACATTAATTATATTTCAAGGCAAAGGAAATACTGAAGATGAGGATAATCACCCTACTTGGAATCTAAAAAAAGCAAATTGGAAACTCTTTAGAAAGAAAAAGTGAGTCACATGTGAACAAACAATGTATAAACGAAGATATCGAGGAACACTGTAGCCATGTTACTAGGGAAACCATAAAGACAGCCAGCCTAGCTATTCCTGTCCTTAAAGATAGGAAAAGTGTTCCTTGATGGAACAAGTACTGTGAAATGATAATTAAGGAAAGGAATAAGGCATAGAAGACAGCAAAAAATTCCTTAAATAGTGAGGACTTTGAAATATTTAAAAGTAGTGCAGTTGCACAAAGGTCTATAAAAAGGGCAAAAAGAGAAAGTTGGAGACCATACTGAGAGATGTCGTATTGCTATCTATACATAAATACAACAGAGGTATATAAACAAATTAGGAAAATGAATGGACTGAAAAGTAAGAGCCGCATGATACCAAGCCTTGTTGTTGCAGGGCATGTAGTAATAAGCTGCAACAAAGAAAAAGTGGAAATTCTGGCCACCATGTTTCAAAAAGTCGGCAATGAAGAAGATCAGAGGACAGAAATTAGTGAGAGGAAAGAACATTTGTTAGGGATAATTATGAGATGATGAAGGGGCACGAGGAGGATGTGGATATTATTTTAAATGAAAACTTTAGTCTCAGAGAACTCCAAAAAGTGATAAGGATCAAAAGCACTGCACCAGGCAAGGACGAAATGAGCTTGAAATTCTTAAACATCTAAATGAAGGAAGCTTGAGGGTTGTACTAAAAGGATATAATAACATATGTTGAAAAGGTGAAATACTTAAGGACTGGAAACATGTGATTACTGTCCCAGTTAGGAAGCTGGGTAAGTTGTGCTTAAGACCTGAGGCATACAGATGACTTGCCCTCACACCATGTCAAAGTAAAACCATGGAAAGAATGGCAACAGAGAGATTAGTAGCATGCCTAAAAAGAAATAGGTTCGTAGATGGAACACAAAGTTGGTTGAGAAGAAGTGGGAGTGCTATTGACCACATTGTAAGGATAGAAAAATTAACATAAAAAAGCACAAGAACCAAAGAATTCATGATAACAACATTCCTGGACACAGACAAAGAATCATAGAATATCAGGGTTGGAAGGGACATCAGGAGGTCATCTAGTCCAACCCCCTGCTCAAAGCAGGACCAATCCCCAATTTTTGCCCCAGATCCCTAAACAGCCATGTCAAAGATTGAACTCACAACCCTGGGTTTAGCAGGCGAATGCTCAAACCACTGAGCTATCCCTCCCCCCAAGCCCATGATGTGTTATGGAAAGAGGGACTACTTCATAAAGTGGGCTCCATAGGTGTTATAGGAAAAGTGCAGATGGATAAGGGACTTCTTAAGCAACCCTCCTCCCCAAAAACTATACAAGTCCAAATAGGGAAAGCTTTTTCCAAGGTACATTCAACTGCAAATGGAACTCCACAGGGGAGTGTAATTAGTCCAACCCTCTTTAACATCATGCTAAATTGAGCTCTGTAAGGAGACGAGTATGGGAATTGGGATCATATTATCTGCTGATGACTGTGCCATAAGGACCAAAAGCAGAAACCTTGAAAATACCACCAAAAGAAGCAATGATTCATTTAAGAAAAATGCAGAATGGGAAAACATGGGGGGCTTCAAACTCTCCATAGACACAACTAAGGGAATGATCTTCACAACAAGGAAAATCCCAAAAGATGTAAAGTGACATCTATATGACCAACACATTAATATAGGGAAAAATTATAAATTCTTAGGTGTGATATTTAATAACAACCGCTCACTTGGAGAGACCATATTGAAAATATTAAAGATAAGTACAAAGGTAGAATTAATTTACTTAAAAGTATCTCTGGAACATCCTGGGGAATAGATAGGAAAACACTGGTAATTCTATACGGAGTGCTCATTAGACCACTTGTTGGATCAGCAGTGAATGCAAATCTGAGAAAACTAGACTATATCCAAGCACAGGCATTACATACTACATGAGGTTCCTTCATTAATATGCCTCTGTGTGTATTACAGATAGCAGCCAGTGAAATGCCTACCACTCTTAGAATGAAGCGCCGAGACTTATCCTTGTGGGCCAAAGTACTACATAATAGTGAAGATGCCATCATGAAGCTAATATAGAACAATTGCTGGAATTAAGTGGAAGGTGGGTAGGACAAAAAAATCAAAAATTCCCCATTTAATAGGGCATAGAAGCAGATAAAGGATCTTAATGAAAAGAAAGGATTGAAAGAGACCAAAATCTATAGTTATGGGAAAATACTCTACCACTAGGAAAACATTTCCCTGAGACAGACAATGAATTATATAATGAAATAAGCAAAAGGAGAAGACTGATAGATATACAAGATAGATTTCAGAGTAACAGCCGTGTTAGTCTGTATTCGCAAAAAGAAAAGGAGTACTTGTGGCACCTTAGAGACTAACCAATTTATTTGAGCATGAGCTTTCGTGAGCTACAGCTCACTTCATCGGATGCATACTGTGGAAATACTTCTGCAATTTCCACAGTATGCATCCGATGAAGTGAGCTGTAGCTCACGAAAGCTCATGCTCAAATAAATTGGTTAGTCTCTAAGGTGCCACAAGTCCTCCTTTTCTTTATACAAGATAGAGTAAATCAAAATATTTGTGATAAGTGGGGACACTGTTGACAAATATATACAGACTGCTCCAAAGAGGAAGGAACAGAAGGAGTGGGACCAGCTTTTGGCATCCCTTCCCTCAGACTCAAGAAACTCATGAGGCTAACTAAGTTTGTAGCCGTCTTTGTGGCTGAGCTAACAGGGATTATTGCTAGCACTAAATTAGGCTTTAGATGTGCAGCCAGCTGCTGTGGCCATCCTGTCTGACTCCTTATCAGGGCAGCAGGCAGTTTACAGTGGTAAGGCTGACAGCAGAGATGATATTCTTAATGAAATATTACTGCTAACAACTGAACTGGCGCAATTGGATATAACCATAGTAATAAGCATGGATCCTGGTGCACATAGGGATAGCAGGCAACAAACTGGCATAAAGTGCTATTAACCATGAACAAGTTGACGTAGGAATCCCCTTAAACAAATTAGAATTTAAACACCTAATAAAAAACGAGCCAAGGAAAGAATGGCAAGAACTGTGAGCAAATGAAACAAAGGGGAAAATATTCAGAGAAATATGCCTGATGGTTGACAACTTTGACATAATCCAAGGCCCTGAGAGGAAGAGCGAAGTGGCTCTATTTAGAATTCTAATAGGGCATTGTGGATTAAATAGTAATTTATTTCTAATTAACATGTACAAAAATGGATTACACATATTATGTAAGGTCCAGGAAACAATAGACCATGTCCTTTGGGATTGCAGAGTCTGTACCAATGAAAGGAGGTGTTTATATAGAAAATTCAGATCCCTTAGAGTAACCAAGTTTTCCTTGCAACGTCCATCAAAATACAAGGAAAATGGGTCCCGATAAAAAAAGCTCTTCTGCAATTCTTTAAGAATGCCAGCAAAGGTGCGAGTATCTAAGTTGTGAAAAATATACTAAGTTCCGTGTCCGGTGATCATAGACCCAGGGAGCAAGTCTGCTACACCACAAAACTGAAGGAGGAGACTGGAGGGAGAAAGGGGAAGAAATCTACCGTTCCACTCCTGTTGTTTGAGAGTGGAGGAAAGGCCTAGAAAAAGGCAGATGTACAGTGAGGCCAGGGAGGGGCTGTGGGAAAGGGCCTGAAGGAAGACCAAGGTAGAAAGAAAACCCAGCAGGCAGCAAGGAGTTTGAGGGAGCAGACCTTAGCTGCTTGCCACAGGGTCACTGGGACTGGAACCAAGAGGAGAGAGAGGGCCTGGGTTCTGCTTCCTGTCTACAGGTGGCATGGAAGACCCTGACACAAGTGGGAGATGCATAGACCATGAAGCTGGAAATCCAGGACAAACCTGAGTGGTGCTGCAACTCCGTGCCAGGTCACCACACCATTCACTCAGATTTGGCGTGGGTGGGTGTAAGCACTTTTGGGCCAGGAGCATCAGGCTGATGGTGGTGGGGGTTGTTCCTAAGAGAGTCAGGTGTGGGGGAAATCTATGTCCCCCCCCACAACTTTAAATGGTGCTCTGCAGACCATGGGGAGGACTATTGAGTTTGGGACCAGGCCTCCAGGAAGAAAGCCCTGGGAGGTGCCGCTCCACACAAGAGCAGGAGGACAACCATGCAGAGCACAGGGAAGGGCAAAGAGTCTGTGGAAATGTGAACCTGAGTAGGGCTGAAGAGTTATATTTATTTGGTTTTAGTTTAGAAACTTTACTTTGATCTGGCCAGAGAGCTGAGTCATGAGCACAGGCAGACCACCATGGGACCAGAGTTGTTACTCCAAGAACAGACTCAGAGGATCCCAGAGTAGCCCTCCTATTGCTTACTTCCGGGTTCCCGGAAGGGAAGGTGCAAGGTGAGAGGAGGGGGCCCGCCCTAGCAAAATTACTGGGGTTTACCCAGGGTTTCCCTAAGCCCTTCAGGAAATGCCCCCAGAAGAGACTAGATCTGTTCACCTCTGGGAGGACATAGATACAGCCCTCTGCTCAAAGGATTGACACCCAGGCAGTATTTTTCCAAAACAGTGTTTTCTTTATTTAGCGTAACCAACCTTTCCTGATACATAAATTAAAACATAAACATAAAATCCCTTAGCACAGGAATACAAGTTAAAGTACCCAAGACCATAATGTCATACAGTTGGAATGGCGTAAGTGATTATGTTCTGCATATGGTGATCAGTCATATGCAGGACACTGACAGCAATCTTAATAAATCCTAAACTTTATACACAGTAACATAAATGTACACAGCAGAGATAATCATTTTTATTATCCGAAGCATACATGTTTATGACCTCTATTTCTATATCCTATATTATGGCTGGCATGCTTATTTTCTGTAGGCTTCTCTCCCTCTGTTCTGGCAGGGTCCTATTGCTCTGTCCCAGCAACAGCACTGTTGCTACTGTCACCCTGCAGTTGCTTCTGCTGCTGCTTCTGATTCCTTTGTTCTTTTAGGTTTCTTCTGATCTTTTTCTGGTTCTTCTTCTTCTCCTACTCCTAACTAACTTTTGCCTGACTGCTTTCTGCCTTATATACAGTTTTTGGCCTTATCTGATTGGCTTCTTTTTCAATCCTAGTATTAGCATACCTATCCTCCAGTCTCCTTCAGACCCTCTCTGATTGGTTCATACTTATTGACCAATCATAACTGCTAAATCTGTCAATCAAAGCTGTTACACAACAAGTCTTAATATTATGGGATGTTGACTATTATGGGGTGGTGACCCTAGCTAGTTTTGGACTGAGCATGCCTGACTGACCTCTCCCTACAGTTTTGGAGTGATCTTTACCTGACTACACCCTGCCCAGCAACACATCAGCCATTGGCTAACCTGCTTAAACTGCCAATTCACTGTCCTTGGCTATGTGCCGACATTGTCTGCACACTTAAAATGGCCAGATTTAAATTTAATTAAAATTAAATTAATTAAAATTTAATTAAAATTACCAAATTTACCATCACCTTATTTCTTTAATATGTAATTAGTTGTTAAGTTATGCATCTTCATGTTAAGGTCTACTGTTGCCACCCCATTTCTTACCAGTTTAATTAATTTTATTTTGGTTTTCCCCCGCTTTTCAGTTAATGGTGGCAGAGCAATGTTTTCCAATGCTACACTTAAGAAAGAAAACAGAGCAGCGCAAAATCCTTCATATCTGAGTGACCGTTGACAGGCGGTAGTAGGGGAGAAAAGAACAATTATGCCACCCCCAGCCATGAGGGACATACCATCCATGAGTCAACTCTTCCACAAACACCCTCTGTTATTTTCCAAACCAATTTTTAATAAGCATCTCTGACTTTTTCAGGTCAGCCTTCCATGTGACAGCTTTTTCTTCTCTTTAATGGATGGCTTTCAAAACTGGAAAGCCAATTTCTCCCCTTCATCATTCCCCATTCTGGTTCATTAATAACAGAAAATTAAGATTCAATCCCATATTGGATTTGCAAAACACAATAGTAATATCATTACCTTCCATGAACATAACTCAGTGTAGGCCTAGGTAATTAAAACTCTCATTATTACCTTACTAATTATGTGCCTTTTTCATTTGGGAAATTATTACCCAATCCCCTTACCATGCATGAGTGATCTATGGCATAATAAAATCACTTTAGTCCCTGAGACATCTCCAACCTCATATCACTAAGATCCCCACCATTCCCAGTTTTCTCTCTCAGATCCCTACTATTCGAGTTCTCAAATCCTCATTAGTAACTTATCTTTAAAATTTTCCCTCTAAAACTTTAAGTAACAATTCTCTCAGTATCATGATTCCCAAACCAAATTTGGGTTACATACATCATTTTAACATTTGAATTCTATGGAAAAAATAGAGTGCATACTTTCCCTTGTTTTGCCTTTTTTTTTTTAACAGAGGCTCCATAAAGCCTCTGAGTATAAAGCAGGTCTTCCAAATTAGTGCCAGTACATCCTCTATTTCATCCAACAAAGTCCTGTTCAATAGGTATGTCTATTTACTTTTCATCCACCTATACATTTTTCTACTAGACCTTTGAACATTTCTCTTTCAAGGTCATCCAACTCTTATCTTTGTAACTGGCCTTAAGTGCTCCTAGAATACTGAAAAATCCTGTCCTGCTATTCTCTAGTTGTTACCAATAACACTGGTTTCCCATTAGTTCAAACTGGGCTTGATCCAGAGCCCAATGAAGTCAGTAGAAAGATGCCTGTTGACTTCAATAGACTTTGGCTGAAGCCCGCTAAGTCTAACTCAGACGTATACTGTCTATCACTATAATATCCCCCATGCTTATAAAAATGAAGGCTTTCTCATTCTTTCAGCACGAAGGGTGCTACAGTATATTTATACAACGTCTCAAGCCCTTTGTCCAGGCACATAGTCTATGTTTAACAGCAGTTTCATTCCCAGCTCTCTCATTTTATAAATAGAATCACTAAAGACCTAAAATCTCCCCACTGTATTTCCACTGCATGCATCCAATGAAGTGAGCTGTAGCTCACGAAAGCTTATGCTCAAATAAATTGGTTCGTCTCTAAGATGCCACAAGTACTCCTTTTCTTTTTGCGGATACAGACTAACACGGCTGCTACTCTAAAGACTTGTTGTGCACCTGTCATTTTCTACTTAGCATCGTGTTCTGGAATTAAGTACAGAATGTGACTTTCATAAGAGAACCTCTGTTTTTTTTGCAGATTAGTGCCAAATTGAGGATGAAATCTTGGGATGCATTGAGTCCTACTCACAACTCCTGTTGCCCTTAGTGGGTGTCAGGTATATTCAGCAGCACTTCTTAAGATCCAGCCCAATATTAAAACTTCATTTTCTTTTACTTAAAAGTTCAGCAACATTCATTCTTCTCAACTCAGGCCAAGGTTTTCAGAACTGGGTGCCTGAATTCTTATTATTCTGGTGTCAAATAAGTGGCCTGATTTTTTGAAGTGCTGAACAGCCACCATTACAACTGAGTTCCATAGGAACTGCTGAAGTTGCGCTTCAATAGTTGTACTTCTGAAGATCTGGCCACATATTTAGGTGTCTGAATAAGAACTTAGGAGTCCAACTTTAGGCTTCTGGGGCTAGATTCACAAAGAAATTTAGGCAAGGTGACGCTCAGCTCCCTCAGTTTCTCCTGTTGAAGATGCTTCACAGTGGATAAATAATTAAAAAGGTCATTGGAGCAGGGGGGGATTGGATCCTGAATCTACCAGGTGAATGCTCTAACCAATAGGCTACAGAGTCACTTATGTTTGCTTGTTCTCTCTGGCCCAGTGTTGAAGCTGTTGCACTCTGGATAAGTAATGAAAGACTCACTGGGCCAGAGAAAGCAGCATGCATCAACTCTTTAGGCTGGTGGTTAGAGCACTCACATAGGAGACCCACGATCCAATCCTCCTGCTCCAGTTCTGTGACCCAGGGATCTCTTGATGCCAGCTGGCAATGGCATAAGTGTTACAGAAATCCTCTGGACCTTGTATTTACTTTCACCAAAAAATGTCATGTAACGTCTCTAATGAAAGGCTGCGTCATACTTGCCCTCAATCATTGTAAGATGTATGCACGGGTGATATTTAAGGAGCCGTGTATATGCTAAAAATATGTTCTGCAGGCCTGAGAGTTAAAGACAGGTATTCTGTCTTCCAACAGTGGCCAATGCCAGGTGCCCCAGAGGGAATGAACAGAACAGGTAATCATCAAATGATCCATCCCCAGTTGCCCATTCCCAGCTTCTGGCAAACAGAGGCTAGGGACACCATCCCTGCCCATCCTGGCTAACAAGATAACTAACAAGGCAGTCCTCTAAATTTAATCTCTAGAAATTGTGTTATGGTTTTGTTTTATTGGTAACCATTTGTTTCCATCTCACATCGATTTTTATTTTGAATCTTTATTCTTTCTTAAATAAATTTCCTTTGGCTTTATAATTGAACTGAAGTGCTGTGTGTAATACAGGAGGGGTGGGCTAAGGTAAAACTAGTAAAGAGTGGTACACTGTTCCTTTGGAACAGAGGATCTGAAGTTTGTTGGTACCCAGTAATTGGGGACATGATACCACAGGGGGACACTTTGAAGGGACTTAGGGCCTGGGGTGCATCTGTTGTCAACCTGCAAGGCAAGGAGAGGGCTCGTTTAGCCCGGAGGAAAGTGCTTGAGTGGCTGACAGGCTGATGATGGTAGGTAGCTAACATCCGGATGGTACAGGCAAGACTCCCTCAGGTTGCAGGCAGGTGATAACAAAAAGACTCTCTGCCCTGCATGCCCCAAGAATCATTACAAGTGCCTTTTAAAAATTATTTATCCACAGTGAAACAGCTTCAACAGGAGAGACTGAGGGAGCCCCACATCAGAATACCCTACAGTCCAGTAATTAGAACACTCACCTGCAAGGTTGCAGATCCTTGTGCAAATCCTTTCTTCCCCTCAGGTGGAGGGGGGACTTGAACTGGGGGGTCTCCCACAACTCAGGTGAGCACCGTAGGCACTGGTCTAAAAGTTGAGGGAGCTCTTCTCCCTCACCACTGTTTTGTGGAAGCTTGTCTCTAGGGGCCCCACTCTGGTAGGCAAGGTATGAAGTGGATTGGGCCCTACAGGAGAGTTAGGTGAAGGAACATCTATCTTCTCTGGGTTTGTGACGCATATGCCCACAGGCAGAAACAGGCGCCTAGGGAACTTTTATTGCAAAAATGTAGGCACCGAATGATTTTAGGCATCTAGAAGGTTGTAGGGCTGCTAAGTGCGGGTTTTGTGAATCCCAGTGGGGCCGAGTTCTGGGATGTAGTTGCTTAAGATGGCAGTTAGCTTCCTAAGTCCTTTGGTGAATCCAGTCCCTAGTTTTGAAAGTGTTGGCTTCAAACTTGTGCTGCTCAAACGCTTCCATTTCAATGATTTAAGAAAATCCCTGCCACGTTGTTTAGAAGAAAATTGTTCCTAACGTTGATATATCGTGCAGTAAAAACCAGTAAAAGGCTCTGTGATGTTTATATGCATGTTTGCTTGAAATAGACAGGTATATAAATTCCCTTATGAGTCCATGGTGTGTGTTCGTACCAAAGGCAGTTCCTTTCATATTTCATGTACTATTCTCCTTTTGCACTCGATCTATTTAATTCATTATGCGCTTGATCTACTGCATTCAATATGGAGCTAGCATTTTAGTATTGATTTTGGTATTTCAAAGAGTGATGGGCAAACCTCAGATGAATCATGGGCATTTACAGTCTAACATAATTCACTACTAGGTAATTTTTCCTGCTATTTAGAAATTGCACAGCACCTAGCACAATGGATTCCCGATCTATGACTAGGGCTCCTAAATGCTACAGTAATACAAATAAATAGCTAAAGCGTGCGCAGTGCCATAACCATGTAAATTCCTTACAGTTAACACACAGGCAGCACAATGCTTCAGCCACTCCAGTGGGTGACTCATTTAAATTTCAACCCCACTATTTAGATAGAGCTCCCCATCTCTGCTTTGGTGGAACTAACTAATAAACCAATTAAAAGCCTGATTAAACTAAAATGCTTTGCATCATGCCCTGAAGATCACCAACTTTATTCAGCGGTAATTGCTTTTTAAATTAGTGTCTGCATTTTAATATTCATATGATTTGTTGATTAAACTATTTACACCCTTTCAGTATTCTGCATACTAAGTAATATCTTCCCTTCTGTGACTTTTCTTTTGGCCATTATTTTAACAGCCTGTCACAAGGCAGAGTTATCTCAGCCTGGATTCTTCACTGCAAACAGTCCTCACACACTCCCATGGCAAGTTCAACACCATTTACAGTGTGCTATAAAGGTGCTTGTTCCCCACAGCGTTAGACATCAGGTAAGAGTTGGAAGAGATCTCAACTCCCTGCGGGCAGGTCTACACTACTGCTGCCGGTCGATCGAAGCTATGCAATTTGAGTTATGTTAGCAGCGTAACTCAAGTCGATGTACCTTAGATCTACTTATCGCAGGGTCCACACTACGCTATTTTGACAGGAGACGCTCTCTCACCGACACTGCTTCTGCCTCTCATTGAGGTGGAGTACAGAAATCGATAGGAGAGCACTTTTCCATCTATTGAGCGTGTCTTCACTAGACCCACTAAATCGATGCTGCTGCATCGATTGAAGCAGCACTGATTTAGTTCCGTAGTGAAGACAAGCCCTGAGATCTTGGGCTTCTCTGGCCTGTCCTTCCAGCCTTCCCCACTCCTTGTTAACAGATTAAGCACCAGATGATTAATCAATTATTTTATGGTGCATTGTTGTAGCCCTGTTGGTCCCAGGATATTATAGAGACAAGGTGGGTGCAGTAATATCATTATTGGACCAACTTCTGCTGGTGAGAAGGACAAGCTTTGGAGCTGGAGAGAGCTCTTCTTCAAGTCTGGGAAAAGTACTTAGAGTGACACAGCTAAATACAAGGTGGAACCGGTTGTTTAGCGTAAGTATTTAATACATATCTGAAGGGACCATTCAAGGTGAAGTGGCCAGTTAACACATTTCCAGTGACAGAGAGGAAATGGGGTGGCAGGGCTGCATGTGGAGGGATTAAGTGGGTTACAGATTCTTGTGCATTGATGTATCTCAGGTATATCATTGGTTTCATGGTGCATTTGTCCAGAAATTCTTCTTCAAGGAGGCCCATAAAGAGGTTGGCATATTTGGGAGCCAGCCTAGTACCCACAGTATGTTTGTTGTTGTATGTAAAATTGTTATGGGTGAGGATGAAGTGAATGAGTTTGGTGATGTGTTTGGGGTGGATATCTTAGGGTTGTCCATTATCTTGTAAATATTTGAAACAGGGGGATATGCCGTCATTGTGAGGGATGTTGGTGTATAGGAAGGTGACATCCATGGTGGCAAGGATGATGTTCTGAGGGAGACTGTTAATGTTGCAGAGTTTCTGGAGGAAGTTGTTTGTGTCCTGGAGGAATCTGGCCCTTTGTGCTGTGAGTGATTTGAGGATGGTTTCTATGCGTCCCCCATAAGAGTGAAACATTTGTGTAATCAGCACAAAACTAACGCTCAGGACCTCTTTGCTCCTTAAATATGCCATCAGGCCAGGTACGAACTGCACATGCCTGGCCCAGCTGATGGTCAGAGATTGCCAAATGCCCATATCCAATGGTTTCTGGTTCCTTTTAAAGGCATATTTCAAAAACAGATTTATAAAAATGCCATATATCTATTGCTTAAAACTTTGGGCACATTATCATTAAAAACATAATTATTCAAAATGTAACAGCCTCAGTTTTTAATTTAATTTATCAGCTTTATTAGCCAGAATAATAGTCTCCTAAGAGAACTTGTGAAAGCCCATTGTTTGGCACATTTAAAACTAGACTGTATGAACAACTAACAAATGTGCACTAATGGGGAATAATCCTGCACTGGCAATGAGAAGGAACAGTTGACTGAAAAGGACTTTTCCATCCCTATTTTCTGTGATTTGATAGCAGCATCCTGCCAATAGTTGGCTACATCAAAAAAACAATCCACAAACTTCTAAGCATCACTGGACCACTATAAAAGCACTGAGTTACAGGCAAATTGGTAGGTTACCTGAGCAATCTATTAAAGACAACTTCCTAACGACAAAGCTAATGGTGTCCGAATCTTTAAGAAGGGTAAACAGGATGACCCGGTTAATTATAGGCCTGTCAGTCTTACATTGATCCCAGGCAAGATAATGGAGCAGCTGATATGGAACTCAATTAATAAAGAATTAAAGGAAGGTAATGTAATTAATGAAAAGCAACATGAGCTTATGGACAATAGAGGTTGTCAAACTCACTTTATATCTTTTTTATGAGACCATAAGTAAGGCTAAGATTGTGTCATGGTTATTTTTAGTAAAAGTCACGGACAGGTCACGGGCAATAAACAAAAATTCACAGAAGCCATGACCTGTCTGTGACTTTTGCTGCTGCGGCTCCATGGTTTCCCCCATCACAGTGGTGGCTCAGAGCTGTGGGGTTCTCCCTCCGCCCACAGTGGCTGGGAGCTGCTGGGGAGCCCCCCTCCGCCCACGTCAGCTGGGAGCTGCTGGGTGACCATATTTCCCAAAGAGAAAATGGGACACCCCCAGCCATTCGTGGGCAGCTCAGAACCTTACCACTTGAGCTAATAGTGGCATATAGGCGTCTATCTATATAGACCAACCACTGGATGGGGGGAATGAGACACATACTTACTTAGGGGGTTTCACAGCTGTTTGCTGGCACCACACAAATGTACAGAGTTGGAACTTCTGGGTTCAGTTCCAGGCTCTGAAGGGGAGTGTTCTCTAGTGGTTATAAATCCTTCTACCCCATGCCCCAAGCCTGTCTCTGTCCTCCTCTGCCCCTGTCTAACCTCCCCGAGCTCCTACCTCCCTCCTCCTCCACTCCTATCAAATTTCCCACATGGGGAGAACCAATGCAAAATAGATAGAATAGAAATTACAGGCTAGATTGGGACTTGGACTACATACTCACACAGTAGAGAAAGGAGAAATCAGAACCCACTTTACATTCCTATGTGGGCTAGCTGGCTCTTGAGTCTGGGCACATCAGAGTAAGGGCAGCTACATTCCCTCTTACCCATTTCCTGAAGCAGGTGAGTAGGGAGTGAGCAGAGAGGGACGGGGGATAGATGAAGACTTGGCTCTGTCCTGGAGAGGAGGTAATAATTCACTGTTGAAATAGGCCAGCAGCAGATTGTTTTTCTCCTGGAGGCCGGGGGAAATTAGGGAAGGAGTTATGACTCACAAAACCTGCTGAGGTGGGGGCAAATTCCATCCCACCCCTTATTCATGGCTGTGCTGGAAGTCACTAGCTAGGCCTACATATACATTTACAAATGAGATGCTCTTCGCTGAGCAACCTGGGGACTTTGCACTCAGAAAGAAAATAAAACATTTACCAAATATAGGACTCTGAAAAACAAGTACTGTAACAAACAATTACTGCTGGACGTGAATGGTCCAAGGTGAATTAAAGGTCTGTCAAAATAAGGTGATTTTCCCCAGTGCTCTAAATCTGTGCTAACTCCTCACATATGTACTCTCCACTGAGAATGGATCAATCCTAGAAACCAACAGCAAGGGCAAACCAGTAGATCATTGTCATGGTGACAGGACATAAGGGGAATGGTGATCCTTCAAATAATTGTGCCCCAGGCCATTAATAACTTTAACAGATTATACCTTGAGCTGCACCCTGGAACAGACAGACATCTAGTGCTGTGCACAGGACACCCTCCTGAAGAGGCAAACTGCTGTATTCTACTAGCTCTTCTCAGGAAGAACCCTGCGTAGCATTTAGCAATCATCTAGCCTTGAGGTTACAAAGGCTGGGATTACTGTAGCAAAGACAGTGTCTAATGTGCAACAGGCACTTCTGTCACCTGAGTGTCAGAAAGCAGCAACAGCTGCAGTATGCTCAGACTGTAAGCCATATGGCAATGGTGTCTCGCACACATGCCCAAGGCAAAAAGCAGTTGTGGTCCAGGATCAACCCTCTAGATGCTTCCTTGTATCATTTTGATCTTACCTAGATTGAATTTAAATCCCATCAACATCATTTTTCTAAGAGTAGTCAATCAAAGTGACCCATTTGTGCATGGCACTTTGGGAATACTTTAAAGGGAATTCTCTGTCATCAGATGTTTATATTTTGAAAACATTTTTATGTTTGCCCTCACCTGTCCTAAATGTGCTTCCTGCCCAGTACTTCCCTTCACTGAATTAAAGAGCAGGATTGAATCTTTGGAACAGTTAAATTCAATTGGAAATACTCAAAAGCACAGATGGCACAATTAAAATTTGAAGGATTTGTTGACAGACTGAGAAATGAAGACAAGCTAAGCTAATTTTTGCTCTCCAGAGAGGCTTGTGAAAGTGTCTTTGAAAGAACTTCTGGGGAGGTTTTTTTGTTTTGTTTTTTTCATTTCAGCATAAACATTTCTGCTTTACAATGTTCAGTTTAAAAAACAGCAATGTTATTGCAGAGATGTGTTTGCAGAGATTATAATTTAGAGACGCTCCTTCATAAAGGATGGTATTATGAACACAGGAATTGGAGCTGTGCCCTGAAGATGGGGATTGGGAACACCGCATGGCTGTGTGAAGCAGTTCACCAGAGATGCTCTCCCGAGTTTGTTTTATTAAAGTTTTATTTCTTTCTCATTCACTGATTTGTTATTTCATGAACCCCAAGATTGTTACATGGTGTCAGAAGGGCTGAATGAGAAGGACACTGCAGTCATTCTGAAGTTAAATCCTGTGTTTGCAGCTGAAACCACAGACAAGGGGAGGCTCCAGAGAAGCATGTGGAGCACCAGGCACCAAGGCTTTTGCATGAATTTGGTGAGCACAGTAGTAGCCTGACTAGGTTAAGAAGAGAGAAAAAAAAGCCAAAAATGGATGTGTTGCAACATCCATCCAGTCTTTAATTGTCGGACAATGTTGCAGAGAACTGGAAAAAATTCAGACAGAGATTTGAATTGTATTTAGCAGTCATAGGGGCAGAGGAGAAAAATGATAAAGTGAAATCCTCAATCTTTTTGCATATTTTTGAGGAGGAAGCAGTGGATGTTTATAACAACTTTAAGTTTGAAGAAGATGAAAACATGAAGCTAAGTAAAATACTGACTAAATTTGATGAACATTGCATACCAAAAAGGAATGAAACCTTTGAGAGAGACATTTTTTTTACATGCATGCAAAAAAAGGATGACACCATAGAACAATATGTCATGGAATTAAGGAAACCCAGTATCCAATGAATCCGATGAAGTGAGCTGTAGCTCATGAAAGCCTATGCTCAGATAAATTTGTTACTGTCTAAGGTGCCACAAGTACTCCTTTTCTTTTTGCAGATACAGACTAACACAGCTGCTACTCTGAAATCAGTAAAACCTGTGAGTTTGGTGAGCTGACAGTCTCTGGTCAGAGAGAGAATCATTTGGGCATTGAAGACAATGTGTGAGGAGACTCAACTTTAGAAAAAGCTCTCCAAATATTCAGGGCAGCAGAAACTGTGAAAGCACAAGTCAAAGAGCTGAACTCACCAAAAGGGGTTATCCATGTTCTAAGTACAAAAGAATATAGCCAAAATAAGTCAAATCAAAGAGTGGAACCACTCGCTATGAAAATGAGTGCTGGGGAAAGACTTGGGTACAGATGGGCATGTGGAAGGTACAGATCACAGCTCCAAATAGCGTGTTGCCTTTGGGAAACTGCCATAAATGTGAGGAAAATAATCATTTTGCAAAATGCTGCAGATCCCAAATGCAGAAAAGTCAAGTGCATCCAGTTCCACAAAGAACTTATGAGAAGATCAGCACTGACTTATTTAACTGGCAATCAAAGGATTATTTAATAGTCACAGATTATTATTCTCTGTATCCAGAAATTTACACACTGCACAGTACTGATAGTAAGTCAGTGATAGCCGGCATGAAGGGAATCTTCTCCAGACATGGAATTCCAGATGAAGTTGTTAGCAATAATGAGCCGTAATTTTCCAGTGCAGATTTTAGGCAATTTGCCATAGACTGGGATTTTCACCACAAAACATCAAGTCCAAATTACCCCCAATCAAATGGACTTGTGGGAAGGTCTATACGGACAGTAAAGAACTTTATGAAAAAGACTTTTGACAGCGGGGGTGATTTGTATAAAGCGCTACTGATTTACCGAAGTACACCCCAGAGCATGGATTTGCTCTAGCTCAGCTGTTAATGGGAAGAAGGATCTGATGTAATTTACCAATTACTGATAACTTGCTGAAATCTCATAACAATGAAACCATACGGAAGATGAAGGAAAATCAGAAGTGGAAGCAGGAATATTATTTTGAGAAAAGGGCCCATTGTCTCTTAACCCAGGTGATAGAGTGTTCCGGAGGAATCAGATGGCTCCAATACTTGGGGCCAAAGGGGTGCCGTTAAAGAACAGCTGCATCCTAAGTCTTATGCAGTCCAGACAGACCAGGGAGACATATTTCAATGTAATCTCAGTAATCTCAGAAAGTTCCAACACATTGACAGTAGATGTGGATTCTAGCATTTTCCATCTGATTGATCTTATCAAGGCACAAAGGAGAAACTGTCAAGGAACAAGAGAACAACTCAAACTCTAATGAAAGGCTGATACTGATACTGAGAAGATCAGAACAGGAGATTAAACATCCTGAAAGACTAATAGAGACTTGCTAACCTGCCTGGAAAAGGGGTATATGAAGAAAGTGAGTGGTAAAGACTCACTCAAGATTGATGTGCTGGTAACCTCTCCTTTCTAGGTACTTGACACATGTGGTTTATGGAAATGTACTACATGGGTTGTGAATTTAATGCATGTGTTCTTAGATAGTTGTTAGCTGTTTTATATATGTATAGAAGAGTTAATTTTTTTTCTTTAAGAGGGAAGATGTTTGTAGAAGATTATAATTTAGAGATGTTCCCTCATAAGGGACAGTATTATGATCATAGGAATTTGGAGATGTGCCCTAGAGGCGGAAGCTGGGAACACCGCATGGCAGTGTGCAGCAGTTCACCAGAGATGCTCTCCAGAATTTGTTTTATTCGAGTTTTATTCCTTTCTCATTCCCCGGTTTGTTATTCATTAAACCCCAAGACTGTTACTGTTATATTAACAAAAGGCTAGCAAGCTTGAGGGCCCATTGAGTTTGGCCATTGACTTGTATAAGAGCAAGATTGAGCTCTTCCGTTCTAATCAAATAGCTGGGAGAAAATGACTTATCAGAATTTTCTTGATTTCTACAACCTTTCCAGTGATTGTAGTTTTGACCTTAAAGTATAGTTCTATTCTGACAAATGCCTGTGTATGGCATCTTCTTACTCAGCAGGACTGCTCCATGTGTGTTTGCAGGGTCACAGCTGCTTGCTTTAATGTCAAAAATAAATTCCTCCATCTGTCCATCCTGCAGAGCTAACACAGCCGTGGGAGAAGGATTTGGATTTTGTGCTGGCTTGTGCATCACCAACAGGAGATTGCACGGGTGTAACTTCTGAATTACAGGTCACTTGTGCCATAATACCAGCACACTGCCAGAATAAAATGTCTCTGAACTGAGAAGGTGTGTGGAAATCAGTAGGGTGGAAAGAGTCACCCCCAAGGCCATAGAGTGGGTGTAGAACTTCTCCATGGCTGCCTTTTCAGTTTCAGGTGTCACAGACACTCATGCTCCCTGTGTGTGTGTGTGTGTGGGGTCCACGCAGTAGGTCAATCAACCCTGCCTCCAGCCCTTCTCCTCTTCCATCCTGCCCACAATATCTACCACGTGCTTACCTGTAAGGAGCCCCACGGAACTGTCCTGTGTGGGTGTGCAGTGGGTGAATTGCTTCTTGAGATCAAAGGCACTGCTCACTGGGCTAGGTCTTTAGCTTGTATAAATTCAGTGTAGCTCCATTGACTTCAGTGGACCCAGACCAGTTTCCACCAACTGAGGATCTGGTCCAGTTTGAATAAGGGTTGTAGAAGCAGGCCCTAAGCAACTGAGAAAACAAAAAGAAGAAATAAATCCCAGATAATGTAAGCCTCCAAGAAAAGTTCCAGAAAAATTCCCCCTGTAATTAAATGTTTTTCCTCTGTGAAAATATACACCATCGACTGCAAGATTTTAACTGTAGGATGCTGTCCAAAAATATATCCTTGAAATATAATTGTGACGGTGGAAATATTGATGGTTGATGCTTTAAAAATAGCATCTCTTTCATTCACTTATTCTTGGGCACCTGAATGGAAGTGGAGAAAACAGATTTTCTGAAGTACAAACAATACAGCTGGAGAGGGAATTTTAATGGGAAGTTCTGACTTTTCAGTTGACAGCTCCAAAAACATAGTTAGGCAAGGATTAAAAAACTCATTCAAGTATTTGTCCATCCATCAGATTAATATTTTAAACACAGTCCACATTTTCACAGCAACAGGTGATCAAAAACAAGGAGATTATTGTGAGCAGCAGCTGCCCATAGAGTTAGAATGGGTTGGGGAGGGGATGCTGGGTGTTTTCCTCCCCTTAAACTCTCTAGTACTCCAAGAGTAATTTTGAATGCATCTGCTTTGCACAGGCAAAAGACCTCAGGGTATTACTGCTTGGGTGATACATCTCTTCTCCCTCTCCATACCCTAGATGCTTGGCTGTAAGGGAATTTAGTCCCGAGTATGTACATTCACAGTGTGATAATGTACAGTATGACAGTGTTTTGTCTGAGGTTCTGGTTTCATCGCAAAGTGGCTTACGTGAAACTCCAGCTCTTGCTATTTCAGTTTTGTGACCAGAAAATAACATGAAAGTCAAACGGGGTAAAGAAGCGAAAAGGTGAATCACAGCAAGTGAATGAATTTGGCTTGGAAAAGAATCTCCAGCTATGATCCACATGAGAAATGTTGCAGGACAAAGACTCAAAACAAAAAGGAGAGAAGGAAAAGCGATAACAGCACTGGAAGATTATGATGATACTGAATTGTTTTTCAGATCAATGTTTTCTCTGACCTCGGTTTGATGATTCAGCATGTCTAATATCAATAACGTACAAGTGAGATGTGGGGATGGGGGTAGACGTGAGTCTGAAATGAGGGACAGCCAGGAGATCTGAAAATATGGTGGTGTCATTCCAGATCCTAGCAGACAATTCGTCAATTCTCCAGCCCATTGTGAAATCTGGCACCGTAAAATGTGACTGACAATTTCTAATCCATCCGTCTCCAAGGCAAGGCCTGGAATGGCAGGAGCATTGCAAATCAGCATTTACATGGATTGGCAGAGATGTGTAGGGAAAGCTCATCCAACATTATGAATAGCTCTAGCTGATGCTGTGTCAGTCCTTTACCCTTGTGATCTAGATAACAAAGTCATGAGCAATAGGAAGAAAGAATTCATGAAGAATTAATCTTGCCAGACAAAGCTTATTGTGTTTTTTCTTTTAAATCAAAAACAGAATTACAAAATGAGCAGATAAAGGAAAACTGGACTTAGATCCAAATTAGTTTGGCTCTGAACTCAGGTGAATGAGATTTACTAAGAATCATAAACAAAGTGTAATGATAAAAAGCAACACAGAGTGTGTCTACACTGCAATTAAACACTAGCAGCTGGCCCGTGTCACCTGACTTGGGCACTCAGGGCTTGGGTTGCGGGGCTCTAAAATTGCTGTGTAGACATTTGGTCTTGGGCTGGAGCCTGCACTCTGATGTTACCCGGGGTTTTCAGAACCCGCAGCAGGGGCAACTTAACTATTTCACTCCAGGTGGTGTCAAGAATAAATCAGCAGGAACACAGCAATTCTGTCTGATCAAGGATTAAATGCAAGTGAGCGTGCTCTTGTCTAACACTGTAGTTTATTAGATTTAAGCACACACAGACATAAGCAATAGGTTTAGAACATTCCAGATATTTACCTATGTTCTGAAATGGTACTGAGTAATCAAAGACTGGTCAGTGCTGGCCAAACACCTCCCTTCTGGAGAGTAAAGCTATCAGGAAAAAACGTCTCTCCCAGGATAGCTCCAGCGGACTGCTCCCAAGTACACTCTATTACCTAAACATTTTGTAACTAACTTCTTCAAAACACATGGGTCACAATGACCCCTACTGGATCATCACTTTTCCTAACTTTCAATAAACTTTTAATATCAGAGGCGTCTAGGCTCAAGGCCGTCCATTCCCATATCTTCCTTCGTTCTCAGTTATTTACTTTTCTTCTCCCCTCCTCTCAGTCTGATTCGCAAAACTGCCAGTAGTTTTAACCCTACTTCTGAAAGCCTGTCTCCAATTTAACCCTTAACTATGTGGTGTTCTATTTTATTAATTCATAGTGGCTGAGTGCACATAATACTGTTGCAATTAGCTTGATCAAATACTGGGGAATACACATCCCTCAAATTCAGGCCAACACTGAGACTCTGCATGAGGGAGGGTCCCAGAGCTTGGACTCCAGCCTGAGCCCGAATGTCTACACTGCAGTTTTACAGTCCTGAACCTGAGTCTGTCAGCTGACACAGGCCAGCTACAGGTGTTTACTTGCAGTATAGACATACCCACAGTGGCTTAGGAAGAGGTGAAAGAGCGGGACACAGCAGCAGCTGTTGATCTCTCCAAGTTTACTCCTTAGAAATTGAACTGATTTCTAATGTGCACGGTTAATGTGTGTACACACACTTTGAAGAACGGCCTTTTAACTCCTGAGCTTTCAGAACGAAGACAGAAAAGGACAAACAGTGAATAAGTGCCAGAAAATTGGCAAGCTACAAAATACCATTTATTCAGCTCTTCCACAATAGCCTGGTAGCAGTTACATAATACACTATTTCATGTGACATTTGTGCTGGCGGAACGTGATAAATATTAACAAGGTGTTCTGATAAGGACCAAATCCACAGTTAAAATCCTAAAGCAAAGCTACTGGATGACAGCGACGTTCATTCCAGAGAGGCCGAAGAAACGTCAGAGTCCACACCGATTATGACAAAAGAAGGAAGGGAGAGTCTTTGGCAGCAGTTGTACAGCTTGCTTAGACTAAACATATTCATGTGCCAGGGCAACTTACTCCAAGGCCAGAGATGGAGAGGTTTTAAGATCTCTCTCAGCACCTAACTGCTATGGTGATATGATGGAAGCTTTAGAAGTGTAGGTAGACGAGAGAGAGAGAGAGAGAAAGAGAGAGATGGCACTCTTCTCTCTTTCCTGTATTCCTGTCTGTTAGGTCATTGCTGATAGGACTCTCTGCTAACACAGCAGTTCCAGATTCAGTCTGTGCAGGGGACCCCTCCAGGAGTGTCGTTACATGGGGTGCCCCTATAAGTGGAGAGATGAATAGAAATGTTTGGCTAGAGCTGGACTGGTGGGTTGTTTCCCAGAGTTCTCCAGGGTCAGATTGAATCTTTTATTGAGTTTTCAAAAAGAAAGCATCCCTGGCTACTTGATGTGATGCTAGGTCTGTGCATGCCTCCATTTCTCTGAAAGCTATTGTGCTCAAGCTCTACACAGAGACACAAAACCCTCCACTTCTTCCACCTTCTCCCTGGCCAGCTGCCCATCCCCACCTCCCCCACCACAGGGTCTTGGCATGCTCACGCCCTGAACTTGGAGGTTCACCCATAGAAAAATAGATGGGAGAGGGTGTCTTCCAACAGAAAGGAAAAGATGTAAGAGTGACAAAGTGAATATTCAATCCCATAGTATCCTCAGGTGATTTTTAAAGGGACATGCAAACAAAACTTAAAACAAAAAACAAAAAAACAAAAACAGGAGCACATTCAAAATAAACTCTGCAGACTTTCAAAATTCAGGGGATGTGTGTGCACCCTGCTGCCTGCGTTTACCCATGGCCACTCCAGGATAGTAGAATAAAAATCAGTGCTGTTTTAAGAATCTTAACTCCTCTGGGGTCTTACATTTCACACATCAACCCCAGTTTACTGCTGCATTCTTTGCATACCATTAAAGGCCCTAACCCTGAAAATGGAGTTGGGACCACTCTCAACTCTCTTGGGCTTCCCAGGAACAGGCCCTCAAATTGCTGAGCTAAGCACTCCTGATTCCTGCTTTTCAGATTTTTATACTGCGGTCGCGTTTAGAACAAACTCCAAGAATTTCATTGTTAGTAATATAGGTAAGGCAAGAGTTTGATCTGTCATACTTACAGCCTGCAATTTTACAATCATAATTTGCATTTATGTAACACTTTCCATATCTCACACCTCAAAAGCAAGTAGAAATAATTATTATATTAAGGTGGGTGAGTATTAGCTCCCTTTTCAGAGGGGGGAATTGCAAAGAGAAGCAACTTGCCAATGTCACACAGTGAGTCAGTGGCACAGTTTGGAATTATACTCTGCGCTCCTGAGTTGTAGCACTGGCCAGAAAATGTTGTCCCCTGCCCACATCCATGGAAAATTTCAGTGGAAAAAAATAAACAAAACAATTTCCCTTGAAGGAAAATATTTCCTTTCCGTCAAAAAAAGAAGAAGTGTTTTTTTCCCCAAAAAGTTGAAATTTTCCATGGAAAGCAAACACTTTGGGACAGATTCACCAGTGGGACTTAAGATGAGTGTTACCAGCAAGTGAGAAACTGACTACAGCCTAGTGGTTAGGGCATTCATGGGGGAGGTAGAAGGTCTCAGTTCAGGTCCTTGCTCCGCAGCAGGCAGTGGGGGGGAATTTGAACCTGAGTTCCACACAAGAGGGGTGTATGCTAGAAAGGCAGGATTGGTGTAAAACCACCACATCCTTTGTTTTGTGTGGGATCAATATGGTAGACATGCTCAGAGCTACCACACTGGGCCCTGCAGGTGAGATAGGTGGGGAAATGAATCCTGCTGAGGCTTAGGTGTGAATTAGATGCTGAGCTGTTTGGTGTCAGGACTGAGGCAGCTGTGAGCATGCCCACTGGCAAAAATGTAGATGACTAGGGGACTTTACCAGTGGAAATTTAGGCACCTAGGGAGTTTAGGTTTCAGAGTGGCAGCCGCGTTAGTCCGTATCAGCAAAAACAATGAGGAGTCCTTGTGGCGACTTAGAGACTAACAAATTTATTTAGTTTAGTTTAGGTGGCTATAGGATTAGGCGGTAGCTGAGCAGGGCTTTCAGTATCTAAGTTTTGGACTAAGTCCCCCCAGAGGGCCCCATCCTTTTGCTGAAAACCCAATTTGCTGTTAAAAAAACAATTTCAAGGGAAAAATTTTTGACCAGCCCTATTCTTAGCTGCTTGCTGTAGCTGGTAGGACACATAAATCTCAAATTGCGACATGCATGTCCTTCCAACTTATTATGTTAATAACCCACCAACACTAGACAGCAACTGACCAATTTTCTCAGGAGCTTTAATCAATAAATGTCAAGTGCTAGGATTTATTAACCGCCCATGTATGAAAATGTGCCATTCTGGAGTAGGCTTGAAAGCTTTGCTTGGAATAGGAGATGACATGGCACCTGGATGAGTTCCAGAATCTAAGTACTCAGTGTTTAATCATTTTTTCAGAGCATCTCAGAAGCCTGAGGTGCACCATCACTACCCTGATGACATGACTTATGTCTACAACACAGAAGAAAACACTGTCATGAACAGGAAACTTGTATCCTTGCTAATGGAATCAAAGGCTGAGTCCAGATAAATACTTGGACATAGTGGGTAGGAGCTAGCTAAGTCCTATTATACTTCAGTACAAACAGTGACTGATAGGAACAAATGTTTATAAACTTCCGCCAAAGTTTATTAAATACGATCCCCAGGCTTTGACGTTCTCTTTGGGATGTAATGGAGCACTAGTCTCCAAGTTCTAATTAGCCAGTAACAATCAGGGATAGGAGATGTTACTAAGCATTTGGCTCAGGCCAGTGACCCCAACCAGACAATTAACTCTCCAAGACGTGCACTGGACACAACCTTATTATGAATAGTAACCCATTTTTCTTTTATTAAGCAAAATTAATGCTGCTTAAATTTTTCCTTCTCTTCATGTGACAATGTTGTATAGCTTTGGAGAGCTGGGAGACAATGCAAGCACTGCTGTAATGGGGAGATCAAGAGAATTCAAACCCAGTAGGGAAGCCAATTAAAGTTTTGCTTCTTGTCTCAATTGCTTCTATCAGAGTTATAAATATTAACTATAGCCCATTCTGTGAATAATGAATAAATGCCATGTAAAAAAAGGCAGACAATCGTAACCTAGTATTCTCTTGCTTTGGAACAACATAAACCACAACTCCTCTTCAGCTTTTCCCAAAGGGGAAGGGTGGTTACCTTTCTTTTATGCATATGGATTTACAATGCTGTCTGCCCAAGGGAATTGGCTTAGTTGTCTAAGCCTCTGGTAGGATTGTCGCAGGCTATCTAAACATTGAGGAAGCACTGTCTAATGCAGGGGTAATCAATTATTTTTTGTCAAGGTTCAAATTTCTTGGTTCAGGTATAGTCAAGATTGAGACTCCAGAGAAAATAATACAAAAATTATAACAATAATTATAATAATAAGTAAATAAAAAGATGTCATGGTACAGTAGAACCTCAGGAGATACAAACACCAGAGTTACCGACTGACCAGTCAACTGGACACCATGTGGAACTGGCAATAAGCAATCAGGCAGCAGTGGAGACAAAAAAAAACCTCAACGCACACCAGCAAATATTGTTTGCTGCATCTTAAAGGGTAAACACATCTGGACTGCTTGTTCCCACCTCCACCTTGCCACACAAGGGGCAGCCACTTAGAGGTAGGAGGTGAAGGCGCTGAATTTCACAGGCACAGTTGTGAGCCCCAGAGCAGACAGAGCAGAAGCAGCACTGGACTGTTCTCAGTGGTAGCTGATGACAGAACAAGAAGTAATGGTCTCAAGTTACAGTGGGGGAGGTTTAGGTTGGATATTAGGAAAAACTTTTTCACTAGGAGGCTGGTGAAGCACTGGACTGCGTTACCTAGGGAGGTGGTGGAATCTCCTTCCTTAGATATTTTTAAGGTCAGGCTTGACAAAGCCCTGGCTGGGATGATTTAGTTGGGGATTGGTCCTGCTTTGAGCAGGGGGTTGGACTAGATGATCTCCTGAGGTCCCTTCCAACCCTGATATTCTATGATTCTATGGGGTCTGTGCTGCTTTCTCCCCCACCCCCCTGGCTTGCATGCTCAGTCCCAGCCCGGTAAAGAAACTTCCCGAGCTCCTGCTGGAACCTGGCCTGGAGTGTTTACTGCTGGAGCTGGAGCCCAAGCTTCTGTCTGCAGGCTCCACTCTGGAGGAGCAGCTCAGATTTAAAGGGCCACAGCCTGCACCAGGTGCCCATTGACAAAGCAGTGTCCCAGGATACCTCACTCATCACCTTTGCAGCCAGGGGGCTAGAACCAGCTGCCTGTGCACACCCCCGACTGCCGGGCAGTCACTTACAGGTAAGAGGTGAAGATTCTGAAGTTCGCAGGCACAGCTGTGAGCCCCCACTCTGAGCAGTCTGCCCCGAGGGGCATAAACATCTTGTTCAGAGTTACAGACATTTCAGAGTTGCAAACAACTTCCATTCATGAGGTGTCTGGAACTGTGAGGGTCTACTGTATGTTCAAAAGCATCTGGAGGTCTGAATGGGGCCTGTGGTCTGCCTATCGACTATCCCTGGTCTAGTGGCTAGGGCGTGAGCCTAGGGCTTCCTGAGGTTCAGGGTCAATTCCCTGCTCCTTGGACAAGAGACAGTGTGCACTGTGCCTCAATTCCCCATCTATGAAAAGGTTTATCCCCATTTTAATCTCACAAGGGTGATGTGAGTTTAAATACATTAAGATTTGTATGGTGCTCAGATACTGTGGTAATGGGAGCCACATAAGTACTTAAGATGGACAGGTATTATAAGTTTGAAATCAGCAAGAAGTACTTTGGAAATCTGAAGAATATATTATGTAGGAAACTGAATATCATGCACTTCAGGGTGTTTGGGTTGGTAAGATTAGTCCTTAAAACACAGTCTGGTCCCAGTCTGCACTTAAGGTCTGACTGCACTCTAAGAGTAAGTCTTTGGTCCAGGGTCTTTGGCTAAGATTTCTCTTCCTCCCATCACTATTGTACAAAGTGCTGTGAGACAGATATTTGCTGCCCTCCACACGAGAGGATGCTGCAATTCATAGATTTTAAGCCCCAAAGGGACCATTATGATCATCTAGTCTGACCTCCTGCATAGCATAGGCCAAAACCCCTCACCCTATGATCCCTGCACCAAACCCATAGCATTCAGAGGTTCTGTATGTAAACAGTGAAGTGTTTTTTGTTACAGATGCTGTAGGACTATCAAATATTAGACACCGCATCATGCTTTAATGGGTAAGGACCTTTTTCTCTCAGCTTGCTCCATAGTACAATAGATGAGGAAACTCTACTTGCTAGTACTTGGAACAATCACATTTGGATTTCAGAGCAGCTGTTAAACTACTTAAGTTTAAGAATAATGGGCCAGCTAATCCACATAGATCAGGCACATCTGAATGATGTGTGTAAAGGAAGTCTCACTTGTATGGCATTAATCCCAGTCCCATTTTCTCCAGTCCCACACACATCACTTGGAGTGACATGGAAAGTGGTATGTCCACGTGAAGCTACATCCAAGTCATTCTGAAAAGCCAAGAACTAGGTTTGCTTGCAACGATATGCTCTATTTTGTCAGGACTGTCTCCAATAACGTGCTCCCACACATTGAATACATTACATGCAGGTCACACAATGTTCAACAGTAAAGCAAGATCACAGAACGGTAGCAGAAAGGAAAACAGTGAAGTTTCCATGTGCGACTCTAGAGACACAGGTGTTACAAATAAGCGAAGCCCTACTTACACACGGGCATAGTCCGACTGACATCAGTAGAGCTGTGCACAAGGACTGAGCCCTAATTTAATTAAACAAAGGTTCGGGACTGATTTCAATGGGAGTTAGGTGCCTAACTACCTTTGAGGATCTAGGTCAGTGGGTCATCACTGAATACTTTATGAACCAGGGATGCTGAGGCAATATAGAGAAATTGAGTCACATTCTCCCTGGTGCAACTCCACTGAAGTTTTTTCCCCTTCCTCCATCTTAGCTGGGCTTCAGCCAGCTGTTCTTCACCTAGGGACTTTTTGTTTACTGGAAGAGCAAGAGGTATCTGCTGAGAAGGCCATGCTCATTGTAAACTACTGCCCTTTTGAGTGGCTCACATTAAGGAGCTTACGGGTGCCCTCATTTTAGCCCAACATATCCATGAACCCTCTGGGAAACGGCACAGACTCAAAGGAAACCACTATGCTTTATATCTCTTCTAAATACTGTAAACTAGCATTGGCAAAAAAAAAACCCACCAAAACCCCATATAATCCCCCCTTCCCCAGCACATGAAAAATTATTTTGGAAAAACATTAATTTTGCTTGACATTTTCCTTTGACATTGTTTCAAAACCGTCCAGTGTTTACTGAGATTCTTTGGTTTCCAGAAACTGACAAAATGAGGGGGCTGTTTTTCATACCCCCCCGCAAAAAAACCAAACCAAACCAAAACAAAACAAAATCTTCAAATAATTAAAACAAAACCACATGGTTTTGTTTCTTTTGAAATTTTGCACAACCCCCCAAAACAAAAGCAAAAACTCAACCTCCTCCCCCACAAAACCTTTACCCATTTTCTAACCAGCTTTACAGTAAACAGTGTCACACAGAATTCGTTGTGCCAGCAAGAGATGAGCACCTGAAGGAAAAGCAGCTGACTCAAGCTTAACCTAGGAAATGTGAAGGTGATGCTCTTAGGAAGAGAAAACGAGTGATGTAAAGAATAAATTCTCCAATTGCCAAGTTAATGTGTCACAAGGGGGTATGTGATGGGGTGTGCATACCCCTCACAGGAGAAGAAAGGGTTAACCCCACACTATGGGTGGCAGAAGTCCCGCCCCTTAGGCCGTGCTGGGCATGCTCCAACTGCTGCCTCAGTATAAAAGGGAGCAGCCCAGCTCAGTCTGGGCTGATAGCTGGAGGGGATGGACCTTCAGCCAAAGTTCCAGCTGAAGAGTTGCCCACAGCCCTTGCCTGCAAGAGCCAGAGACCGTGTGAGCTGGATTGGAGGCCTGGAGCCCAAGGAGCTCTGGAGGACCATCCACACTGAGGAGCTTGGAGACTCTGATGCCCCATGAACAGCTGCTTCTGGAACTATGGTAGGAAGTGATCCAGGGAGGGTACCTCCCACCCAAATGAGGTCAGTGTGTTTCAGTGGGATTCCCTGCTGATCCAGTGGTGGACTGCTCTGTCACTGTTAAGGCCTTGGGTTGGGGTCTGGTGGAGTCAGGTGGACCCCCCTACCCAGGCTGTCATCCCCCCTGGTGGTGACCCTCACCTTTCACTGCTGTACTGACTCTAGCCATTAGGCTGTGTTGCCCTGTGTCCTAGGGCCACCATATTGACTCTAGCCATCAGGCTGTAACCCCAGTCTCTGGGCCATACTGTGGCTGCCCCATGGGGGTGGGGTGTGATATCACCACCCTGCTCTGTCCCAAGGGGGGATAGGGTGTGTGTACACCATGACAGGGTACTATGACATTAATAATTGCTATTGAGAGAGACACATTTTGCTACCTGTATCACATCTGACTTGCCAGACAATTGCATCCAAGGACATGAACACATTCATTACCTCAGAACTGGACTATTTTAACTCATCATCTAGAATAGATGATGAAGGCTACCCTGAAATTCTGGATCCAGTGAGACTCTACCATTGCATTTGTAGTCTTCGTTGGTCATCAGTAGACTTCCTGATCCAGTCTAAGGTGCTGGTCATGGTCTTTAAAGAGTTCCATGGACTGGAATGAGTTTCTTAGGGAAAACCTCTTCTTCGTGACCCATAGACACAGATGTTCTTGTGAAGGAAGATGAAGTTACTGAGGTCTAGAGAGAAACTTTTGGGACACAGAGAAAAGACAGTCTCTCAAAGATCCACATTTATGGCCCTCCCTACTAGACACAGTGTGCAAACAACTTCTGATCCTCTTGCAAACCTCACACTTTCTGGCACATCTTTCCACAGTAACTGAAGATAAAGAACTACTGTCATAAATATAAAGGGAAGGGTAAACACCTTTAAATTCCTCATGGCCAGAGGAAAAATCCTTTCACCAGTAAAGGGTTAAGAAGCTAAGAGAACCTCGCTGGCACCTGACCAAAATGACCAATGAGGAGACAAGATCCTTTCAAAGCTGGGGGTGGGAAACAAAAGGGTTCTCTGTTTGTGTGTTTTTGCCAGGACCAGAGCAGGAATGCAGGTCAGAACTCCTGTAAAAAGTCAGTAAGCAATCTAGTTAGATATGCATTAGATTCTGTTTTGTTTAAATGGCTGATAAAATAAGTTGTGCTGAATGGAATGTATATTCCTGTTTTTGTGTCTTTTTGTAACTTAAGGTTTTGCCTAGAGGGATTCTCTGTTTTGAATCTGATTACCCTGTAAGGTATTTACCATTCTGATTTTACAGAGGTGATTCTTTTACTTCAATGCCAATGTCTGCAACAGCAGTAGTGGATCCAGTCCCAGAGACCCAGACAGAGCCAGTCCCAGAACCGGCAGCAACCAATAGCCCTACACAAGAGGCTCAGCCAGAGCCTGAAAGAAAAATTCTTCTTTTAAGAACCTGATTGCTTTTTCCATTGTTCTTAAGATCCAGGGGTTTGGGTCTGTGTTCACCTATGCAAATTGGTGAGGATTTTCATCAAGCCTTCCCAGGAAAGGGGGTGTAGGGCTTGGGGGGGATTTTGGGAGGAAAGACGTTTCCAAGTGGGCTATTTCCCTGTTATATTTGTTAGACGCTTGGTGGTGGCAGCAATAAAGTCCAGGGACAAAAGGTAAAATAGTTTGTACCTTGGGGAAGTTTTAACCTAAGCTGGTAAAAATAAGCTTAGAGGGTTTTCATGCAGGTCCCCACATCTGTACCCTAGACTTCAGAGTGGGGAAGGAACCTTGACATGGTGGCAGAGCGGTGGGATTAACTTGACATCATTTTGAATTTTTTTTTGAACCAGAAGCACAGATTTTAAAAGGAAATATTTTTTCCTTTGGGCTGCTGGAAAGCAGGTTTTAAGCTGAAAGCAGTTAGAGGGTTTTTTGTCTCTGCTTAGGGGCCAGAGCAGAGACCAAAGGGAATTGTCTTTTGCGAGCTGGAGCTTTCTCTACCTAAAGGCAGGGTAGTTAACCTCCTGCAGGGAAATTCACAAGTCTTCACAGACCTGAAGACGTGGGTTGTTTTTACTAAAAGCAACTAGAGCCTATTTCTGTCTATTGGCCTGGAGACAAAGGGGTTTGGTGGTTTTTTTAGGATTTTTCTGTAGGCTGGCAATCCCTATCAGAGGACATTGGTATCCGGTTACAGCACAAACTATATTTTTTTGACAAGCCAAGTGTTTTGTTTGTTTTTTATTTCTAACTCTCGGTTGTAAAGTTAGTTAAAAACAGAGAGGCAAACATGACAGAAACCAAGGAAACAGCCCAAGAGGCTTCCCACAGGAGAGCTATGGAGGCAAAGGAAAAAGAATGGAAGCATGCTGAGGAGGAAAGGGAGGCTGCCCACAGGAGAGCTATGGAGGCAAGAGGAAAAAAGAAATGGAAGAGAAGGAAAGAGGAAGCATGTACTGGAAATGGAGAAGGCAAGAGCTGGGTGGAATCTACTGGATAACCCTAACCATCCTTCCCCAACAATCCACAAATGGGAGCAACTATGTCACAGTATGATGAATCCAGTGATATTGCTGAATATTTTCTCACCTTTGAGAGACTGTGTATTCTCCATAAAATTCCTGAAGCTCACAAGATGACCACATTGGTCACAAAATTAACTGGAAGAGCTCTGGACATATTCAATAAGATGCCTATTGATGAGGCTTCTGACTATAATAAGTTCAAGGATTTGGTTTTAAAGCAATTTCAAATTACATCTGAAACATACAGAGTAAAATTTCGAACCCTTAAGAGAGAGCCTGGACTAAGTAATGTGGCTTATCTAAACCAGATGAAGGATCTGTTAGATAAATGGGACCAAGGAAGAGGTGTCACTAGCTTTGATGGAATGTGTGATTTGATAGCTCAGGAGCAATTCCTGAATATGTCCAAGGAGAAAATAGTGTTTATGGGATAAGGAAATGGACTCAGCAGAAAGTCTTGCTGCTTATGCTGATCAATATGAACAGTCCCAGACGACCAGAGAGGTGGGGAAAGCCGGAATAAAACGGGAGGAGAGAGGAACAACCCTGGTCGCAGTTGGAGCGGATACCAGAAGGGACACCCTCGGACCACCCGCTACTACTGGGGGCAGCCCAAGGCCCCAACTACACACCAAGGAATACTCCAGACACCTTATCGTCCTGCCACACCGTTCTCCAGCAACCCACCTCGCCCCAGTGACCCATCAGCTGGATGACGTTTTAAATGTAACGAGCTGGGGCATGTAAAGGCCAACTGCCCCAAGAACCCCAACCGAGTACAGTTCATTGCACCGGAATCACACCAGAGGTCCTCAGGCCCAGATACCTCCCAGATACCCTTGGAGTGGAGGGAAACTGAGTGTGGGCGGGAAGAAGGTCACCGTGTGGAGGGACACTGGAGCACAAGTGTCGGCTATCCATGCTTCCTTAGTGGACCCCAATTTAATCGACCCAGAGATCCAAGTGACAATTCAACCCTTCAAGTCCAACTTTTTCAATTTTCCTAAAACAAAGTTGCCTGTCCAGTACAAGGGCAGGTCAGAAACATGGACTTTTGCAGTATGTGATTATCCCATCCCCATGCTGTTGGGGGAAGACTTGGCCAATCATGTGAAGCTAGCCAAGAGGGTGGGAATGGTCACCCGCAGCCAGGCTAAGCAAGCTGTCTCGCCTAGCTCTGTTCCAGAAACTTCCTCCAGGACCCGGTCAGAGGTGATGGACCCGGACCCAATGCCAATGTCTGCAACAGCAGTAGTGGATCCAGTCCCAGAGACCCAGACAGAGCCAATCCCAGAACCGGAACTGGCAGCAGCCGATAACCCTACACAAGAGGCTCAGCCAGAGCCTGAAACCAACATAGAGCACCAGCGGAGAGCGGTTCACAGTCAACGGAAACAGCCCCATCCCCTACATCGCTTCCAGAGGGACCAAGCCTAGGTCCACAATCCAATGAGGAAAGCCTCTTCTTCATGACCCATAGACACAGATTCTTGTGAAGGAAGATGAAGTTACTGAGGTCTCTCAAGGCCCTCCCTACTAGATGCAGTGTGAAAACAACTTCTGATCCTCTTGCAAACCTCACATTTTCTGGCACATCTTTATCTTCAGTTACTGTGGAAAGAACTACAAAAAGGAGAGGAAAGATAGTAATAAAAGCAAAATCTAAAACCAAAGCAAAGAGGCTAAATTCAGGTGTGCAAGAGCAATTTCCACATTCATCCAATTTTAGGTTAATTAGTATTTCTGTATCTTGACACCTAGATATTGTGGTGATATATATCTCATAAATAAATGAGTTCAGATCCCATGTGTAACTTTGTGTTCTGAGTTAATTATCTTACTGAGTGATTTTTCCTGCTGGTCTGATGTCCCCAAACAGTAAATCATTCCAATGGTTTCTATTTTCTCAGATTTTCTGCTTGTTGACTGCAATCATCCAGTCCTGCCTCTTCCACAGTGAAGATTGTTTCCCCCATTTTAAATATAGATTTGTTACATAAGTATAACAAAAGGGGCCTTCACAAGTTCAAAATCAGGTGTGAAAGGAAACTCCTACTGGAGCCTTGTGCTCAGAGCTATATTTATTTATATATATATATATAATTTTATAAAAAATGATTACATTTGATCCTTTAAAGAGTTCGTTTTTTTAAAAAAGCCCAACTGTACCTATTTTCTGCATGTAAAGAGGTGCCTCGTGAGTGAAGACGTAAAACAAACAAAAAATCTCAAACTGGGTTCGCTCTTCCAGGAAACTTTTCTGAATATGGTTCCTCCGGAACTGATATTAGCTCGTGAGCTTTCTGAGCTTTCTTGGAAGCTCCATTCCTTGGCAACTCTGAATTTTTCCACTACCTACTGGATGATCTTGAAAGAGGCTGCTGTCATGGAAAAGTGATAGACAATGATTGTAATGAAAGGGCCTGATTCTCGGTATAAATCAGCATAGCTCCATTCAAGTAGCTATGAGCTATAAGGTGAGTGAGGTAAAATTTTTTTATTGAACCAACTTCTGTTGGTAAAAGACAACTTTCAAGCTTACACAGACCTCTCCTTCAGGTCTGGCAAGGTACTGAGAGTGTCACAGCTCACCAATAGAAGTTGGTCCAATAAAAGATATTACCACACCCACCTTATCTCTCTATCCTGGGACAGACACGGCTACGACAACGCTGCATACAACAGTGTGAGCTGTAACAGTTTGAACTCTCAGGGTCATATCCTCAGCTCATTTATTCTGTCTTAAAAGGAGCTACTTGTCTAAGCAGCATTCCCTGCAGTTAAAAGGGGACCAATCACTGGAACCAATACTACCAACAAATGCATTGTTTAAATCTGACCACCATATACTGTAGTTTCCATGAAAGAGCCAACATCTGCCACACGGTGGTGTCCGAGAGACTGATTCATTTCCTGTACTTAAAATAGGAAATAACTCTTTAAAAAAAGAAAAGGAGTACTTGTGGCACCTTAGACTAACCAATTTATTTGAACATAAGCTTTCGTGAGCTACAGCTCACTTCAACGGATGCATTCAGTGGAAAACACAGTGAGGAGATTTTTATATACACACAGAACATGAAAAAATGGGTGTTTATCATACACACTGTAAGGAGAGTGATCACTTAAGATGAGCTATTACCAGCAGGGGCAAGGGGGGTGGGGAAGAAAAACTTTTGTAGTGATGATCAAGGTGGGCCATTTCCAGCAGTTAACAACGTCTGAGGAACAGTAGGGGGGAGGGGAGAATAAACATGGGGAAATAGTTTTACTTTGTGTAATGACCCAACCACTCCCAGTCTCTATTCAAGCCTAAGTTAATTGTATCCAGTTTGCAAATGAATTCCAATTCAGCAGTCTCTCATTGGAGTCTGTTTTTGAAGTTTTTTTTGTTGAAATATTGCGACTTTTAGATCTGTAATCGAGTGACCAGAGACTGAAGTGTTCCCCGACTGGTTTATGAATGTTATAATTCTTGACATCTGATTTGTGTCCATTTAGTCTTTTACGTAGAGACTGTCCAGTTTGACCAATGTACATGGCAGAGGGGCATTGCTGGCACATGATAGCATATATCACATTGGTAGATGTGCAGGTGAATGAGCCTCTGATAGTGTGGCTGATTAGGCCCTATGACAGTGTCCCCTGAATAGATATGTGGACACAGTTGGCAATGGGCTTTGTTGCAAGGATAGGTTCCTGGGTTAGTGGCTCTGTTGTGTGGTGTGTGGTTGCTGGTGAGTATTTGCTTCAGGTTGGGGGGCTGTCTGTAGGCAAGGACTGGCCTGTCTCCCAAGATCTGTGAGAGTGATGGGTCGTCCTTCAGGATAGGTTGTAGATCCTTGATGATGTGTTGGAGAGGTTTTAGTTGGGGGCTGAAGGTGATGGCTAGTAGCGTTCTGTAATTTTCTTTGTTGGGCCTGTCCTGTAGTAGGTGACTTCTGGGTACTCTTCTGGCTCTGTCTGTGTATATGAATCAATTTGGGGAGTGAGACATCAATAACTCTAACAGCATGGCAGTGCCAATTCATTCCTACAGCCAAGTACACATGTTCTTCCTGTTCCCAGCATAGGCTGGATATTAACAAGCTTTCTTTAAAAAAGAACAAGGATCCTTTCCCTCATACAACCCTCATTACCATAGTATCTGATCACCTCACATATGTGTCTTACTCTTTAACATATTTTTCTTCACCACAAACCTGTGAGGAGGGAAGAGATGTTATCCCTATTTTACAGATGAGGAACAGAGACTACAGATGGGATTCACAAAGATTGTTGGGAACCTAACTCCCGTTGAAATCCATGGGAATTGGAGACCTGTGTTCAATCCCTGCTCTGCCACAGATTTCCTGCGTGATCCTGGACAAGTTGTTTGCAGTGGGAGTCACAGAGGTACCTATGGAGGTGGTGAAATCTCCTTCCTTAGAGGTTTTTAAGGCCAGGCTTGACAAAGCCCTGGCTGGGATGGGATGGTTGGGGGTTGGTCCCATTTTGAGCAGGAGGTTGGACTAGATGACCTCCTGAGGTCCTTCCAACCCTGACAGTCTATGATTAAGTGACAGCAGAGCTCCAATCTACATCAGCCATGGTAGAGCACAGATTGACCCTGGATCTCCCAAGTACCTGGCTTGTACCATGACCACTGGACCATCCTTTGCCCCTTCCCCCCCCCCCGCCCCCTCCAACCCATGGAAACATGCTCATCACAAAAGCTAACAGCATGCTATAGAGCAAGCTCAGTGGTGGATAGAGATTTGCTTCTGCTAGCTGTTTTTAAAAATCCATCCTGTTCAGTAAAGTTCCACAAGTTTAACACAAACAGCAACTCTCGCAAACTTTAACATGAGCACAAAATCGCCATCCATTTTCTGCAATGACCATTCTTGCTAACAATTCACTGGAACAACTTGAATATTGGACTACGATTATTTAACATGCTAAAGAGGAATTTTATTGTGAAGGAGACTTCTCAGAGAAGCCAGTCCTCACTTAAATTTTTCTAAACTCCTCTCTATGGGATCTGAGATACCATGGTGTACCAGGCTTCCTTTTAGTGTAAATTCACAAAGGTTTCCAAAATAACATTGCAGACATTTAGCCAATAATTCATTTGAGCTAAGTAAAACTTATTCTATTAATTCCGTGAAAATGTCTGATCAGCAGATCAGTAAGGCATTCATTAGCAATGCTTTACATAATCAGATTACAGAAGAGCCAAGATTAATTCAAAGTGCTGTTTCTCAAATAGCAACACAACTGGTTTTGTACCCACTAAATACAGCTGCACAGATTTAATGTGAGGTAGCAGCAGCAATGGGAATTGTGCCTGTTTCAGTCAGGGCTGAAGCTGGTACGGCAATTATTGACTTTGATATTACTGTGTGGTCATCTATTAAGCAGACAGTGTGAAAATATGCACAGTTTGTCTGGATCTTGAGGCCTCTAGATGCCGATATTGGGGCAATCAAGAGGGAATCCAACCCAAAAGTCTCTCGCTACCTATGGTTCTTGGCATGGTTCAGGGTGGGGGTCGGGAGTGTCAAGGCAACTGGAACTAGTAAACCAGGCTAAAATACTTTATATACCAGGCAGAAGCTGTAAATTATATAACTCAAGTTGACATAATTTAGGTTGATTTAAAGGGGTGTCTACACTGCTGTGTTGACCAGAAACACACGCTCCCGTGGACTTACTTTACAATTCTCGGGGAGCTGGAGTACAGATGTCGACGGGAGAGTGCTTTCCCATTGACTTAACAGGTCTTCACCAGACCTGCTAAACCAATACCATTGCATCGGTCGCAGCAGTACCCATTTAGTCATAAGTGCAGACAAGCCCTCAAAGAGGGAGGTCTCTCTTTAGTTGGGATACAGTGTTTGTAATCCAGAAGGAAATAACTTCATTTTGAGACTATGCTCCCCAGAGGAGAGACTGTGGGGGAGGGGAGGTTCAGTGTGTGTGCCTGGAAGATCCAACCCTCTACATGTAAAGCGTTATTTTAAACTATAACAACTTGAGATTACTAAAGATACCAGCAGATTGTAGGAACTATTTCTATAAGTACTCCTGAGGGTCAGGGATCCATACTATGGCCTCTTGATTCCAAAGGAAACTTGTGCTGTTTGTTTGGATTTCAGTACTACTGAGAGCCACAGCTGAGATCAATGCTGTGTCATGCTAAGCCAGTGGTGTATCAGGGTAATCTGATTGTGGGCTGCAAGACATTTCGCTGACGTTGACCGTCCGCAGGCACGTCCCCCCACAGGGCCCAGTGGCTGCAGTTCCCCGTTTCTGGCCACTGGGAGCGGCAGGGGACCATACCAGTGCACGTTGACTATCCGCAAAATGACTCATGGTCCGCAATCAGATTACCCTGATGGGCCACAGGTTGCCCACCACTGTGCTAGGCACTGTACAAACACATAGTAAGAAACAAAATAGACAAGATGGGCAAACGGATGATAGAAAAGAAGCATTATCTCCATTTGAAAGATGAGGTAACAAAGCCCAGAGACCCAGATCCTCAAAGGTATTTAAGCATCTAACTCATTGAAATAATGGGAGTTAGGTGACTAAATATATTTGAGAATCTGGGTCACAGAGATTAATTAGTTGACTTACCCAAGCCACACAGGAAGTCTATGGCACAGTCAGGAATTGTGCCAGTCTCTCAAGTCCCAGCCTCGCGCCTTACTCGCTTTTGTTTTGGTCAAATTAATAGTGGGCCACTTGAGTAAGTAAAGAATGCAGCACCAGGGCCCAAGTTTAATATTATAACCCTACTTAGACTTGTTTGTTTCTTGGTTTGCTTTTCCTTCACAACGTTATGATCCTCCTGAGGACTGAGGCAAACATTACAGGAAAAAGTGCTCATTCCATTTTGATTTTAATACAAGTTTGTCATACGAAAATGTTAGTAATATTTTTGATAGCGTGGCTGGAAAATGAATCTGGAGGCAATTTAATAGCCATTTTCTTAAAGTTAAAAATACATACGAGTATACAAATCCTTCTAGAGGCAAGCATAATGTTTAAGGTTAAGATTAGGTCATGGATATTTTTAGCAAAAGTCATGGGGAATAAACAAAAATACCCTCGGTGGGGGACTAACAGTGAGAGCCCCCTCAGGGGCTGATCGCCAGCCACCGCTCCAACCCTGCCAATGCTCCTGCAGTGGGTGCTGACCCAGGCCGGCTGTTGATCCGGACCTGGGGGATGACCCAGCCCTGGGCTGCTGCTCCTGCAGCCGGGGCTGGCAGCTGCTGCTCCAGTCCCACCACTGCAGCAGGCTGAAGCTGAAGAAGTCAGAGGTCTGTTAAAGTAATGGAATCCGTGACCTCACTGACAAAATTGTACCCTTAATGTCTGTAACATTCCCTCAGCTACAGGAGCTTTATTCTTTAGACTGACTTTATTCCTCCACACAAATTTACGCAGGGTCCCCTAGGGCCATGTCTACACTACAGACTTTTGCCACTGCAAGTTACATTGGCACAAACCTACTGACATTAGAACGTTGCTTGTGCACTTTCATACTGGGTTTCTTGTATTGGCACTGTGCGTGCTCACCAGGAACGCGTGTGTTGATGGACAGTGCGGTGCACCATGGGTAGGCATCCCAGCATGCAACTTGCCACTGTCCAGCACACTGTCTTTTGGGCAGTTTTGGCAGTGCATGGTGGGGCAGAAATGAGTCATGTGGGGTGAGTGGGAGGTCAACTTCTCAGCATGCAACTATCTGTAGCCCATAATTTTTATGCCCTTTAAAAAAAAAATCCCACAAACCAGCGCAGCCCTCCTTCCTGTCCCCCATCTCTGACAGTGGCCCTGAGCCTGCTCAGCTCTGCACTATTGTCATGAGCATTGCAAGCACAGGAAGCACAATCCTCTGGTATTTTCCACACCACAAGAAGAACCAAATCATCCAGGAGCATGATGATTTTGGGGGTGACAGATTGCTGTGGCCATTGTGAGAACCAGTTCAAGGTTGTTGTTAGCATTCACGGAGCAGCCTCAGAACATGGAGCACTGCTTCTGGGCCTGCAAAATGAGCACTGACTGGTAAGATTGCATCATAATCCAGATTTGGGATGCCAAGCAGTGACTGCAGAACTTTTGGATGTATTCCCCGATCTGTGTGCCAAGCTCCCTCCAGCATAGGGATACCAAAATGAGAGCTGCGTTGACAGTAGAAAAATAAGTGGCCGTTGCAATGTGGAAACTTGCAATGTCAGCTTGCTATTAGTCAGTGGGAAATAATTTTGGAATTGGAAAATGCATTTAGGGAGGCCATTAATCATCTCCTGCTACACAGGATTGAGACTCTCAGCAATGTGCAGGACATAGTGGCTACATTTCCAGGAGTGGGGTTCCTGAACTGCGGTGGAGTGATAGATATATTGGAACCAGGCCACCTTGCCAGAAAGGGTTACTTTTCTATAGTTACACAAGTGCTATTGATCATCAGGCATGCTTCACCAACACCAATGGTGGCTGGTATGGGACGGTGCATGATGCATGTGCAACTTTAAGAAAACAGGACTGTTCAGGAAGCTATAAGCAGGGACTTTCTTTCCCAATTGGAAGATTACCATTGGCAATGCTGAAAAGCCAATAGAGAGCCTGGCAGACCCAACCTACACCTTTGTACACTGGCTCATGAAGCAATATACCGGCCAATTCAAGAGCACCAACTGGCTCAGTGATTGCAAAATGCCAGTTGAATGTGCTTTTGGTCATTTGAAGGGTCACTGGTGGTGTTGGCTCATAAGATTGAATCTCAGTGAGGAAAAATATCCCACTGGTTATAGCTGTGTCCTGCATAATATCTGTGAAGCAAAGGGGGAAAAGGTGCTGTGGTGGTGAACAGAGGTGGAGCAGCTGTCTGCTGAATCTGAACAGCTAGACACAAAGGCTATTAGAAAAGCTCAACATGGAGCTATATGGCTCAGGGAGGCTTTGAAAGAGCATTTTAACAGTGAGCCACTGTAATGTGTTATGGTCTACTGTGCCCTACCTGGCCCTGCTGTTTTGAGGTCTGTTAGAAATTGTATGGTGCTTGGTTTACATCTATAATTATTACACTGGGTTTTGTCACACTGTACAAGTGGGTGCTTTCAGCACATGTGAACTAATAAAGATTAATTATTTCCCAAAGAACAGAATTTTATTGAGCAACAAAATAAGTGCAAAGAAAAGTCTCCGCAATTTAAATGCATACACTTGAAATACATTAAAAACTTAATAAATTTATGTTAGCTTAACAAGGGGTAAGAACATTCATGTCCATTTTAGCTACACATACAGCAATCTTTGCTCTCATAGATCAGTGCATAAAGCTGTGGTTGTCCTTAAATGTCCCCCACTGTGGCATGGTAGGGGTAGGGATGCAGCCCTGGATGCCAAGTGGAATTTTGGGGGTCAAGTGGGGTGTAGGAAGGTGCTATAATGGAATTCTCCATGGTCTGCAAAAGGGAGTCAATGACTGTTGGACATGTAAAATTCTACAAGAGTCTATACTATCTGTGTTTGCTGCTGAAGAAGCCCCATTATGTCCTTGTGCATCTCCCTGTCCATTTTCTGCTGTCTGCTCTTTTCTTCAGCATGTCTGCAATGTTCAGCTTCTAGGCCTTATGCTCAGAGTCTGATGCAGCACTAGCTTGGATGATCTCACTGAACATGTTATCCTAAGTCCTCTTCTTTCTCTTCCTTATCTGGCCCAGGCATTCTGCAAGTGTGTATGCGGGAAACCTCTCAAGGCTGCCATGGCAGCCACTAGCCATTTAAAAAAAAAAAGACCCACACAACAAGGCACCATTGTCAATACCGTCACAACAGAAAGTGGAAGTTAAGATTCAGAACTCCCTTCCCTTGCTCTGCTAAAGTTTTAAACAAGACACACTTATTTACACTTCTGCTTCAGCGTGGCTTATGACCTAACTTTGCCCACGTAGACCAGGCCTCAGTTTGGTGTCAATGAGAATCCATGTGGGTTCCACTGGGCTGCACCCAGGGAACAACCTACAGGACCTGAGCTTTAGTCTGCACATTTATCCCATTCATTCATTGTTGCTTGTTTTTCCTTTTCCTGTTTAAGATGAAAGTGTGTGTGTTTGTCCGCGGCTTGCGGGAGGGAGGGAGGAATTAGCAACAGCTAAAGTATCTAGTTTAATGTGCTACTGTACAGGGAAGCTTCTTGTTCTACAACACATTCCAGGAACAGCTTTTCAATGTTAGCTACAGGTTCTGTATAAGACACATCAATAGTTTTATTAATTGTACATCGTGTTTTAGATATTGTAATCAGGAAATTATGAAATACATAAGATCATTTTCCTTAGGGTGAACAGTTTTGCAGTATAACCCACATTTAACAAATGGAGAGCTACATGTCACCAGTAGTTTGAGCTATCACTACTCTATTTTTATTAGGTTACAGGGCATTCACATAAGTTCTTACTCCTTTGTCGCATAACTGTATTGTCAGTGCTTAATATAAGAGGAATTGGAATACTAGCAAATGAAAATTTATGCACCAAATAATAGTGGATAAGATTTGTGTCACTTTTGAATTTTCTACTAGACATTACATTCCTTCCTTGTATAGTTGGAGGAGATTGAAGTATGGTGTTGGATTCCATTTTGGACAAATCTGGCCATCCTAATTAAAAATATAAGGGGAGAAGGGCTTTGCTGGCATTAGCATGAGTGAGGCATGGTGGATGTCTGGAAGAACTGCCATCTAACAGTTATGGAGTTTACCTTCCCCTCTATCATGCTGGAGTTTTGAGGACTTTTTCCTTATCTCAAATACCTGATTAAAAGATGTAGGTGACTGTCAAATATCACCAAGCTTATCAGACCTGATCAAGATTGATTAATTTTGTTAATGCTTTCATTGGTACCTGAACAAGAATAATAACCTGGAAATTCAGATGGAGTCTTGTAATAGAACAAATATCTAATAGAGGAGATTAAAGAATGTATGTGCCAACGCGTAAATACTGTTAATTCATATACAAGTGTATGCAGGTTTGTAATGTTTAATTTGACTCCTTTCTGTGTAAGGATTCCTCTCACAGAGTAAATCATATATAGTTGAATAAAATGATTTTTTTTATATCAAGATAAATCTCTGAACAAAAAATAAAAATGTCTGACCTGAAAGCTTTCAAGTAACAAAGTGGTACAGCCTCTTTTTTTGAGGCTTAAACAATGAACAGGATGGTAGGGCAGAAAATAAATCAGCTTCCCCATTATAATAAAAAAAATAATCACCACGCTCTTATACAGCACTCATACGTAGATCTAAAAAGCTCTTGGCAATCTTGAACCTCCAAGCCCCTGTGAAGTAGGGAAGTGTTTGCCCCATTTTATGGATGGGAAAACTAAGGTATAGAGAGGCTAAATGACTTGCTCAAGATCACTCAAAGTATGTCATGGGTGACCTGGTTTCAGTCACTTGTTCCAAGACCTAGGCTAGTGCCCTGACTATTGGACCATCCTTCCTCTCTAAAAATAAGTTTTCCCAGACATCATTACTCAAGAAGGTTTGTCAATTTGTAACCTAATGTTATGAATTTATATATGCATGTGAATGTGATGTAGTAATATCTCTAACTGATTACTTTGTTGCCTAAAGTTTCTCAGAACTCAAAGCAGTGGTAACTTAACTCTCTCTCTCCAGGTAGTGTCAGGAACAAATCAGCAGGTGGCACAGCTCATCCATCTGATAAATGATTGATACCAGCAAACATGCTCTTATCAATCTAAAATGAGCAAAGAGTCCTGTGGCACCTTATAGACTAACAGACGTATTGGCGTATAAGCTTTCGTGGGTGAATACCCACTTCGTCAGATGCATGTAGTGGAAATTTCCAGAGGCAGGTATAAATATGCATGCAAGCTAGGGATAACGAGGCTAGTTCAATCAGGGAGGATGAGCCCTCTTCTAGCAGTTGAGGTGTGAACACCAAGGGAAGAGAAACTGCTTTTGTAGTTGGCGAGCCATTCAGTCTTTGTTTAATCCTGAGCTGATGGTGTCAAATTTGCAAATGAATTGAAGCTCAGCAGTTTCTCTTTGAAGTCTGGTCCTGAAGTTTTTTTGCTGCAGGATGGCTATCTTTAAATCTGCTATTGTGTGTCCAGCGAGGTTGAAGTGTTCTCCTACAGGTTTTTGAATATTGCCATTCCTAATATCTGATTTGTGTCCATTTATCCTTTTACATAGGGACTGTCCAGTTTGGCCAACGTACATAGCAGAGGGGCATTGCTGGCACATGATGGCGTATATTACATTGGTGGATGTGCAGGCGAATGAACCGGTGATGGTGTGGCTGAACTGGTTAGGTCCTGTGATGGTGTTGCTGGTGTAGATATGTGGCAGAGTTGGCATCGAGGTTTGTTGCATGGATTGGTTCCTGAGTTAGTTACTATGGTGCAGTGTATAGTTGCTGGTGAGAATGTTTCAGGTTGGTGGGTTGTCTGTGGGCGAGGACTGGCCTGCCTCCCAAGACTGTGAATGGCTCACCAACTACAAAAGCAGTTTCTCCTCCCTTGGTGTTCACACCTCAACTGCTAGAAGAGGGCCTCATCCTCCCTGATTGAACTAACCTAGTTATCCCTAGCTTGATTCTTGCTTGCATATTTATACCTGCATCTGGAAATTTCTACTACTTGCATCCGACAAAATGGGTGTTCACCCACACAAGCTTATGCTCCAATACGTCTGTTAGTCTATAAGGTGCCACAGGACTCTTTGCCACTTTTACAAATCCAGACTAACACGGCTACCCCTCTGAATCTAAAACTACTATTAGATTTTAAGCACACACACATGCATGCAACAGGTTTAGGACATTCCAGATATAGTTACTCAGAGTCTGAGATGGCTTTAAGTGATCACCAGCTGGACTTCCAGGGGCCCTCTTTCTGTCCAGCTGATGGGGAGTTTAGATATCAGCTCCTTGCCCTAAGAGAAGCTCCCTCAGACTTCTCCAAGATACTTACTTTCACCTAATCTTTTATAGCTAACTCTAACACCACACCTAACCTGTAGTGACTCCTAGTGGGTCAGCATAATAACCTCTACTGGGTCACCCATTCTCCTATTTCAGCATTTCTAGTCCTAACAATACATCAGGGGCACCTAAAACCAAGGTTGCTATTCACTCACTCTCTTCCTTAACTTTGTCCCATCTTCCCATTCTAATTAACAAACTGCAAGTCTGCCGCTGGCTGAGCTTGTCTCACAAAGGCCCAAGACTTTCCTAGCTAGGTGATGTTTGGTTTTCAGCTGGCAGAGGGTGAACATACAAAACTACTGACTGCAGTACTGTCAAGGTCTGGGGTACATGCGGGAATGTGAAGTTCTGGGGTGATAACTTTATGGTTACAATCCATTTATGAAGCTTATCAGATTCCAGCACAGACAACATAGAAAGACAACATTTCTCTCATTTTGAGAAATGTAAAGTGCCAATAAAGTATTTAACAGCAGCTAAATCCCCCTGGGAAGATTGTTTGATGGCCAGAGTTCATAGAATGCTAGTAAGTTACTTCTGTTAGAAACTAAGGAAAAGGAGATGTTTGAATCTCACTTAAGACTTCCTTAGTGCTCAAGAAAATCAGCAAACTCACTAGAGTACAAGGACTATTTGCCTATATCACTACTAAATATTATGCCCTGGTCATTGTATTAAGGCTGGATGAAAATAGCTGCAGCTTCACAGGCTGGTTTAATGAGAGGAAGGAAATCAACGGAAAACAAGGCCTTTATTAAAATTTAATATGGAGAGTCTGTGATGCACCCTGCTGTCTCTGTCAGTGGATAGAGAGAAGATATGTAACAGGGTGAAATTGTAATATCTATTTTGTATATTAAAGCCTTTTTTAAAACCAAAAGCAACTAAGAGGATAAGACTGCTATATTCAAAGACAATTGCATAGGTTGTCTGTAATTGAATAATACTCTAATCCTTCAGGTATAGAAGATGCACCAGACAGTCAGTTATCACAAATATTGATTTTTTTAAAACAAGATGTGAGTAAACAATGAGAAGACATTTACAATTTTCTGATTTGATGATGAGGGGTAACAGGACATGAATTCTTCCATATTGATGGAATCTGATTACACCTAACTAATCCAGAGAAATCCATACTTCATTGGCTAATAATTTTGAATTTTCAAAGTTGTCTGGGTATAGATTAAATTGAAAAAAAGTGAAGTTTCCCTACTGTTGCAGTTCTCCCTCCTTCATTTCTGATTGCAGCCAAAAATATTTGGCCATTTTGTTAAACAGGGCTTAGAAAATATATTCAGAGACCATATTAACCCAATAAACTGTTTCACTAATTGAAGCTATTTAGTGCTCTCAGTGTGAGGTGGAACTCAGACTAATAGTAAGCCAAATACTACATTGTTGATCTTGTATATACCATTAAAAATCCCACCCAATTTACTCTGAAGAGAATTAAGCACCTGATTAAAAATATTTTTATTGGTAAGAAAAGTCTAAGAGCTAAACTAGAAAGAATAGAAGCTGCAACTGAAAGTTGGGTTATGGCCTCAAGATATGGAACTACATTGTACTGCAAATGGTCTTTTTCAACTGACTCTTTCATGGATACAGGACTTCTCTTCCTACTTGGTGCACTTAGATGTTGTACCCCTTCAAGAAAGTAGGAGTGGAAGCTGTCAGGACACAGCTGGTGTGGATTCTAGGTGGCCAATCAAGCTACATTTGTAGCTGCTTTGCTTCACCAGAATGGTATAAAGCAGCCAGAACATATCAGTGAATGTTCTGTGTCTCTCTCTCTCAAGGCCCAGTTGTACAGTGAGCTCCACCTATAAAAGTCCATTGATAGCCTTGCTCCTGCAATGAGCTCTTTCAGCAGTAAACCGCTCACAGAGATACTACTTTCTACAGCACTCTATGAAAGTGGAAGTAAAATGCATAAAATAAATGCTTGTTACTAAAATCAAAAATGAATTTATGAGTTCCATGTATCCAAATTGTATTGATGCTCTGACATCAGCTAGTAGTATAGCCATATGTAAATCAGCAAAGTCTTTAGGTAGGCCTCACTCAGCCCAGTTCTGGCTAATGGAAGCCAATTGCCAGGGAGAAACTGATTGATTCAGTATCTCTCAGAATTTTACTTTGAACTCTTAGCAAGAGCTAAGAAGTCTTTTTTTTTCTCAAATGGCCATGAAATACTATAGCTGTGGGAATTTTTAAAAAGTGACATTTCCTCAAAGAAATAAAAATAAAGGACACAGTTTCCACTCAAGTAAATTTGGGAAAAGTCACCATTTTGACCATTTGTAAATATGGACAATGAGCTAGAACCAGGATGGGGATTTAAACTCTGTATTGCAAGATCTAATGTTGGGCATCCTGCCACCTAGCAGAATCCTCAGCTGAGCACCTAGGCTCCTGGTACAACGCATGGGGAGAGTTAGGCCCCTAAGAATGGATTTCACAAAAGCCAGTGTGCTGAGCTGCCTATGCTATAGGACCATGGTTCTTGACTGGGGGTACGCAAAGGTCTTCCAGGGGGTACATCAACTCCCCTAGATATTTGCCTAGTTTTACAACAGGCTACATAAAAAGCACTAGCGAAATCAGTACAAACTAAAATTTCATACAGACAATCACTTGTTTCTACTGCTTCATGTACGAGACACTGAAATGTAAGTACAATATTTATATTCAATTGATTTATTTTACAATTATCTGGTAAAAAGACATTAAGCAATTTCAGTAATAGTGTGCAAAGTGACATTTTTGTACTTGTTATGTCTGATTTTGTAAGCAAGTAGTTTTTAAGTGAGGTGAAACTTGGGGGTACACAAGACAAATCCAACTCCTGAAAGTGGTACAGTAGTCTGGAAAGGCTGAGTTGTTGCTGTAGGAAATGCTAGGGAGAGGCGTGAGGCTTAAACCCCATGCCTCTTAGGGGATGCCTCCCTCCGCTCAGGACTCAATGCTGCAAACCCACACCTGGGTGTTAAAGGGCTGACCTGGCTTCAGCACCACTCAAACAGAGGTTGTATGAACTACCGAGGTCTCCAGTTGCCCAGAGAGAGAATGTGACTCTGTATCCAATGGTGAGGGCACTCACATGAGAGACTCAGGTTCTAGCTCTGCTCCAATGAATTTAAACAGAGTGGAACAGCTTCAACAGGAGTCACTGAGAGAGACCCACCCCAGAATATCCAATAGTCTGATTCAGGCAGAGTGGGGATTTGAACCTGGAACTGTATTCTGAGATAAGGTGCTAGTCTCTGGGCTATTGAGTATAAGAGCAATGGCAGAACCACAACCACCTTCTTTGTGGGGCCAGTCCACTAGGTAAGCTCTTAGGCAGCCTTTGAGAAGGCCTAATGGATTGGGCCTAGATGACAAAAATGGGGAACATCTAGTTTGAGGATCCTGCTGGGACTTATGTGGCTGTGGCCACGCCCAGCAAAGATATCTAGGAACCTATGGGATTTTACTGATGGAAACTTGGGCACCTAGGGTCTTTAGGCACCTCCAGCATAAGGCAGCAGGGGTTTGAAGATCTAAATTTTAGACATAGGTTCCTAAAGTGGTAGTTAGGCACCTAAATCTCTTTTTGGATCTAGCTCAATAGGACCATTTTCACCACAACCACAAGCCAAATCTGTGTGGATTGGTAGCAGATGGTGAAATTTTCCTGAGAGTCAACTTAAATACAAAACAAATAGTGAAGTTACTATGACCATGAGGCCATATATTCCCTTAGATTACCCTACTAATGAAAAGAGGTTTTGTTTTTTTTGCCGGGGGATATGGAGGAAGAAATAAAGTCAAGAAGTTGAACCAACAACACTTAACTAGTTTGCCTGCATCAGCACATGGTCTGTCTACCCTCACTGGTGGTCAACTGCAGACTCAGAAACATGGCTCAGACTCTCCTGACGCTGTTTGTTCCTTCAGCCCCTGTGATTGTTGCAGATATTTCACCAGTCCTACGAGGCCCGAGTCTATTAATGCACTCGTGTGCAATCCATTGCAGCCAAATTTGGAAGAGAACTGAAATCTGCTTAAGCCCTTTGTCTGTTGCAATGTATTTCAAAGAAGTTTGAGAAGGTCACTTATTACAGTTTTAGTGATCATGAAACTCTTTGGCCCCCACCCCGAACAAGAAAGAAGAGACAACTAAACAGATGTCTCAGTAAGGGTTACCTTCAGTTGCTTCCTTTCTCTTCTTGCTTTGTCTAATTATTGGGAGATTTTAAGCTGGATTCTCGGTTGATGTAAGTAGGTATAGCTCCGTTATGGTCAATTTACATCAGCTGAGGATGTGACCTTTTGGCTTCTATGCAGTGTCTGTCTTCTGCCTCTATGAGTAGAACACATAGTGAAGAGCCCCCCAATCCCAGAAACATAGGAGAGATTTTTCACTGACTTGCACTTGTTGCAATCACTTATATCCATGCAAACTATCAGCTTTGAATTCTTCATTCACTTACACTAGTGGTAGAATTTTATACCCATTTTGCACAGGTTTAAATGACCACCCAAGGTGCAAGGAGTTAAATAAACTGGTCAGAAACTGAAATACTTCAGAAGTTCCCTAATGTCTCCATTCAAACACTAGGGATTATGATATCAAAGCAGATTCCATCACATCCCTGCCCACCTTCTAGCATAATGCATCCTGTCTTGCATTTTGGAGATGACTATGAAAAGCTACTAAATGGCTGGCTTGTTTTTATAACAGTCATTTCTGTAATGCACTTGTAAATCCGTGGTTTTTTCTGTACAAATGGATGTTAATTGCATCCATTCCTAGGAAATGCCAGTCTGGCTAAATTGTAACTGCAGAATGATTACATGAGCAGAAATAACAGCTAGCTCTGTTGCTAAAGTGCTCTTTCCAGTCATTCCACTGTTAGAGCTGCAAATCATTCTTTGAAGAGCACTGGAAAGTTAAAGGCAGAGCATATTAGGAGGTGCCCTTGTAATGCTAGCAGGTTTCCACGGGGTTGGTATAATTTAGTATTAATGTTCATTTTATCCACCATGAAAGATGCTTCTGTGATTATGCTTATGTCATTTTAGTAGAAATGGATATTATTGCAAAACTGCTCATCTCCAAGAAACCCTGCCCTTGTTCCCTGGGGTTTATTTTCAGTTGCATCTTTTGAGTAATGACCTCTAGGTAATGATCAGAGAGACATTTTTCTGTTTGCAGAATAGTTTAAATAAACACATTTCTCTAGGACCAGAGAAAACGTTCCTCTGAAAGGTGTGCATATGCTATAGACTGCCCCATGCCCGCACATCTCTATGCTCCATCATTAAGAAGTTTCACAAGAAAACAAACAGCCACCATAGTTTTTCAGAGATGAGCTAAGCTGTAGGATATTTGGCCCTGGTAGTGATGATAAGCCAGATACTGATTTCACACTGAGGGTCACCAGGTGAACTGTTAAGTACAGAATGAATCCAACTTCCTCTCAAGGAATGTTGACCTGGGCAATTAACCATTGGATTTTTCAGTGGAACAGCTGAACACTGATTATCCCAGGCATGACGCCATGTAGTACAGCAATAAGTCAGCAGCAGCGAAGGTTGTTTTTCTGCTTAGGCAAAACTCATACATGCAGGTGTCCTAACAGCCTCTTTACAGCAGTGGCTAACGGTCATGCTGCAAGACTCAAAGCGGGATCAACAACCCTGCACAGCATCCACTGACAAGCTACCTTTGTGACTGGGGGGGCAGTCCTAAAAATCCTAATGGCCAGCATAGCTGTAGTCCATGAGGTCTGAGTTTAGATTAGGCGCGCAAGACAACCAAGGTACCTCGGGAAGTCAGAACACTTTTGCTCAGAGGAACACAATCCAAACCAGACCTCTTCAGCCTTCCTTACCTATTATTTCTGAAGGTATACACAGGCTCTTAGGTTTCAGAGTAACAGCTGTGTTAGTCTGTATTCGCAAAAAGAAAAGGAGTACTTGTGGCACCTTAGAGACTAACCAATTTATTTGAGCATGAGCTTTCGTGAGCTACAGCTCAAATAAATAAATAAATAGATCAAAGCTTATGCTCAAATAAATTGGTTAGTCTCTAAGGTGCCACAAGTACTCCTTTTCTTTTTACAGGCTCTTAGGTGAAACCTACCATCTTGGCAGACACCAGAGACCTCCAGAACTAAAAGCATGTGTATTTTTCTAGTGTGCCCATCACCATAGTATCTAGATGCCTTCTGGATCCCTCCACCATGTGCCTCAGTTATTGAGGGTCTCCCATCTTTGATCACACAGGGCAGCATCTCATGTTGAACATAAGGGTTCAGAGTATGCAAGGATGGAGCAAAGCAGCACTTGGTCTGACTTGGTAGTGGTAGAAGACCCATTTCCCAATAACAAGGCCTGATCCTGCAGAGTGTTGAGAACCTCATGTGAGGTGCCAAACTTCCTCCATCCAGCTGAAGTCCCTTGCATTCAGGGGGCTCAGTACCTTGCAAGGGAGAGCCTGCAGTTCCTTGGGATTTAATTACATTTAAGTAAACTTTCTGCATCATGTGCCTGCAGCTGCAACCTTTGACATTGATGGCAAAGCTCCCACTGATGCCAGTGGGTACAGGACTGCCCCCCCCCCATGTCATTTTAACAGATTTTCAAGGAGAAAGGTAAAGAACAAGAGACCGTCTTATTTGCTCCTGCAGAACAGAGTGGCCTCAAGCACAGGAGGTACAAGAAAGAGGATTTAAATAAAAAACCTCAAAGAAATAATGAGAAGGCATCATATCCGTGACCTGTATGCACAGAAGCACATTTCTTATTGCATTAAATACCACAGGTGGGCTGATCCCATAGCTCATTAGTCAGGCTCAGTGTTGACTTTGGAAAGCTCTGTATATATGCCATTTAATGTAATATTGATTTTTTTCCTGCAGGAGTTTAATTATTTGTGAAGCATTAACACTGGAGTGTTCTCTCAGCACGACGATGGGATGGTGGAGCACAAGGTATACCATGGGAACCATCCAGGGCAAGCTACTAACAAGCAAGAGTTGGCTCTTACTCAACACTTTACACCCCACAAACATTGACTAACCACCCCCTTCCCAAGACCCCTGTGAAGCAGGTAAGTGCTATCCCAATTTTACAGATGAGAAAACTGAGGCAGAGAAGTGAAGTACCACATCCAAAGCTACACAGTAAATCAGTGGCAGAGCTAGGTTTAAACAAAACTAGAGGACTTCCTGACTGCTAGCCCTTGTGCTCAGTTCTCCATACTGAGCTACTCTGCTGGGAATGTGTCGTGTGGTGGGAAGAGGCCACAAAGTAATAGTAAAACAAAACAAACCCCACAAAGTTCAGGTGTCTTTAAAGACTGATCTTGCCAAACTCTCATTGGCAGGGAGCTGAGATTGAGTAGAAAGTGAATAAGGACTCAATATTCCACCTATTATGCATCAACAAAACAGATTATATATTGCAAGTAGCTCGGCCTGTAACTACTATTATTAATTATTTGTATTATTGTAGTGCCTGGGAGCCCCAGTCGTGGACACAAAAAGACAGCCCTTGCCCCAAAGAACTGACAATATGAATATTAGCTTCTGGAAACAGAGGGCTTTGCCCAGGGAATTCACTGGGCACAAACATTGAAATTCATTTTAGATCACAAACGATCACTTAGTAAACAATCCAAGAATAAGAATGTAAAAGCAAACCCTCCCAGAAGTTCTAGGAGCCATCTTACTGTGTTACAGAGCTTACTCTATAGACTTTTCCCTCATATTCAGACTAAATTTTCCCTCTTAATTTCATTAAAATACTCCTCGCTATAAACCGTTGTAACATGCTAAATAAAAACACTTTTTTTGTTGGTGTTTACCTCCTTCCAATAAATTGTGGACAGCTAGTTTTCATTCCTCTTGCTTTTCAATGGAGAGCCAAAGGCTGAGAGGGGGGTGTCACTCACAGAAATTCTAGAAGGCAAATTTCTGCACAAAAGACATTCATCTTATAGAGGCAGATTTTCAAACAATTTTCAGAGTATGAAGCAGATAGTCTCATTTCACAGTGTTTCAGTCTTAGGAGAAATTAGATTTCTAGCAAAAATAAAAATAGAGTTTCTGTTATCTGTGCTAAATTCGTGTTTATTAAAACTGACTTGGAGATAAAATAATTGGGAAAGAAAACAAAGATTTTTAGCTGCAATACTGGAGTCAAGAAATCAAAGAAGTCAGGTGATGATTAATGCCTCAGATCCTGCAAAAAACTTGCGTCAGTTGTATGCATGTGAGCAGTCTCATGGCCTTCAGTGGTGCTGCTCAGGTGTGTAAGGTGGGGAACAGGTTTCTAGAAATTTTGTTAGTGCTCTGTCTGAATGCAAGCTTTGAATCTGGGTGCTTAGAGAAGTCTGTATTCTCTGAGAGATTCAGTAAAACAATTATCTGGGCCAGGTGCTTTCCAGTGAGTGAGTTGCCTGCATTTCTTTGTTAACTGAAATCAGGTAACCACTTTCTTTGGGATGAGGGCAGGAAGTAGCCATAAAAAAAACTCAGCGGAGGGTTTATAGGGGCTTATGAGAGTAGCTTTTCCTTTTAAGTAATGACAGAGGCAATGCTATTATTTTTGAGTGAGTTGACTGACAAAGGGATTGTCAGCACTGTGGGGTATTGCACTCTACAGGGGTATGATTTCTGAAGTGCACCAATGTGCATTAATTGGTCCAAGCAGACCCTGATGGTGACCAGTAAAGGTTTGTTAGTGAGGTTTAATGTAGTACTGTTTCAAATAACCCTACATTAAAACACGCCACCAGCAGCAGCTACATGGACCAGTTAATGCACAACACATTAGTGTGCTTTAGAAGTTCCAGGTATGTAAAATGCATTACCCTACTCTGTATACGAAGCTAAAGTCTCTGACCTTGGTAATACTATATGGGTAATATCCCCCTGTTAACATTAATTACGCCTGTATGCTTTCTTCAGTATACTAGACGCAAATTTTGTCTCTCCATTGATACTAGGCATCTCGGGTCTCCCCTATCTACTTATTTAATTTATTTTTTATTTATAACCTTCAGAGATGGGCTTGTTTTTATTTATAAGGCCTGTAGTTACTAGTTTCACTAGACTACCGGATGGCAAAGACAAAACGGGCAGTGTATGTAGCTGAAGGACTGTGTGACTGAAGGAAAAGCAATACACATTAGTTTAATAGTTCAAAAGTCATCTGAAATCATTTGGAAACACAGCTTTTGCAGTCTATTCCCACACCAATTAGCAGCCACACTTTCTGTGTAAGGGGAAAAAAAATCTCTACCTGGTCACTTATTACAAAGAAAAAAATCCCCAGCATTTGCCCATACAGACTCCAGAGTGGAATCAATTCATTTTGATTTTTTTTTATTGGATCATATGCTGCAATTGTGTTATTGAAATGTATTTGCTGTTTTCTTCCAGAATTCTTGAACAATAGACCTTGCCTCTCAAGGATACAATCCGCCAACTGACATTCTTGTTGTGGGTAATGAAAAAAAAACAAAACCCACTCGCCATCGCTAGGTGGGATTGTTTGGTGACTTGAGAAGCAACTCTGTGCTATCTAGAATGTAATTTGGAGTTTCAAAGGCAGCCATGAGTTAGGCCTGGTGGATGTAGCTTTGCGTTAGGCACAGCATTGGTATGACTTAATAGAGGTGCTCTCTGTATGAACATCAGAGATCTCATGGCACTTATAATAAGGTTTTTCTCCCCCTCCTTAGCTAAGAAATATTCTCTCATTATGCTGGTCTTCATCCTGACTACTGCCCTACATCCCAGAAGTGGCTATATTTCATTGTGATGTCATATGTATACTTGAACTGCCCTATACTTTAGAGAAGGTCCAGGTGCACTGAATTATTTGGCAACTGATACCCCAGTGATTCTTCCAAACTAGATCATAGTGGTAGGTTGCAAACAAGCATGCAACAAGTTATTTCATCTGGGAAACACAAACAAGAGTTCCTTTGACCCCAGGCTAATGTTAGGAATGTTTTACTTTGGGACTGGTAGAGAAGCATAGAATATAACCAATAACTTTCGAATTATAGGCAATGAAGCCATAGAGAAATGATTAAGGGCAGGATCGGACAAGTAACAATTCTAGTTATAGATGTAAGGCAGCCTTCGGTTATGTTCAGTTGATTTGTGTGGTTAGAGTAGTAAATTACCATGAGAAGCAATTTGGGAAAGGAATATTAAGCATATGATTCAAGCAGTTTTCCATTTAAGAGATGCTATAATATAGGACGTTTGTTTTACTTAATCAATCCAATGTGATTATTCACCAGACAAACAGCCTTCAAGGAGGGGCTTAGCACAGATGAAATGGAGGGAGAAATTTTAGTAAGAATAATACCCCTTTTTCTGCTACTGGGTATGGCATGGCCCATGTTCAGTTGACTCTTGGCCCAGATTCACTGACCTGTTGGTGAACCTGGACTGTAGTGTGTGTTACCCCAGATAGCTCATTTTGTTTATGTTTTATATAAATATAGTGTAAAGTATCTTTAAGGAAAGGTCCTAGACAGGGGTTCAAATTAAAAAACAGACCCATCGGCATCAAAGGGTCAAGGTTTGCCATGGGGGCTACCAACCTCCTGAGACTTTCACCTCACCTCAGCTTTATCCGTATCCTGTCCCAAAAAACTTGCTCTTCACTTCTGGTCTCGAACTCTTTCCCTGCCCTAGCCTTCCTCCCCGCTCTTGCGCCAGCCTCTGCTGCAACCCCTACATTTTCAGGTTTGCAGGGAAAAGGCCTTTCTCCTTTCAAGGCCTCTGCCATCTCCCTCTCTGTACTGAATGTGGGTCCACTACCGCCACTGCTGAACGTGGGTCCTTCTCACACTATCATCTGTGTTTGCCAGGGCATCAGCAATCCCTCCTGTTTCCCTCCCTCTCCTCCTCTGTATGCTGTACAGCATGTGGCAATGAGCCAGCAGCAACAGCTGGAGGAAACAGGATAGACCAGCACTGGTCTGAATTGGTGCTGTCTGATCAAACAGCTGGTTATCTACTATCTGATCAGCTCTGATTAGGGTGTGGTGAACAGTTGGACTGGTGGGGGGACCATGGATGACCTGTTTGTGAAAGGTCCCTTTATAGTCTAGTTATTTGAAACCTAGCCTGTGAGTAAAGCCAAATAGATCTTTTACTGCGTATTTATACTGAAGAACACTCAGAGCTAGCATAGAATATGGCCCTGTTCCTGCTGGAGCATGGTCAGACAGCATCCTCTCAGGATCAGGAATTCAGCCTCTGGATAGAACTGCTGAAGCCAAAGGGTGGGCTTTGATTTCATTCTTACTCCAGCTATCAAATATTCCCCTTTGTGCTTGCTTAAAAATAAGAGAGTGGGGTTTTGCTTGCTTAATGAACTATATAGCATGAGCTGGTGAGTGGGGGGGTATGGGAGAGAAAAGCTTCTGGTTGAGTTGTGTCCCAGGTTCATGTGAAACTGCTTACATTCACACACTGAGTAGAACAGGTTGAACATTTTTCAACAAAATGAGGTAGTTAAAATACATGTTTCATCGAGATCACCACATTTCACAGAGACAGGGAGTTTTGATGACGTCTCAAAATTTTTTTTTGGTCTAGCCGACAATAGCCTTGTGGTTAGGGCACTGTGATGTGGGAGACAGGTTCAAATCTCTACTCTGCCTGAATCAGAGAGATCTGGGATGAAAAACACTGCTTTGCATCAGACAGGAGGGATTTGAACCTTGGTCTCACAAATTCCAGGCTGGCACCCTAAATGACAGGGCACACAGGCTCCCCACCCCCCAATGCAATTTTGTTGTCACAAAAATATTTGAAAGGCTTTGTTTTAGTGACAATGTGGAATGAGAAGGGCATATCCCCAGGGACATTGCAGCCCTTATCCACCAGGCCATGCTGTCAGCCTTTCTTTGAATGGGTAAGGCATTGGGCTGAGCCAAAAGACCTGCTATGTGACCAGCGGCCAGTCACTCCCCTGCTGCTCTTCACCCTCCCACTTTGTGTACTTACAGTGTAAGTGCTTCAGGACAGACTCTTGCTTACCTTATATATCTACAGTGCCTGATCTCAGTTGGGGCTGCTAAGTGCTAATGAAGTATACAAATAATTCGAGGCAGAGATTTGTTAAGGCATTGAAACTGACAAAGGCACTTGTGAAGAGATGTTCATTTTTGTTAAGGGTGAAGTAGGCATGTTAGCAGCTTGTTCTTTCCCACAGTATTTGCCAGTAAGGAAATACCAGAAGCCAATTCACCTTATTCTGTTTCTGAGATAGTAATTAGGAGAACAATTGAAGTGGATTGTGCACACAGTGGAAAAATATCAGTGGGAGGCAAATAATTCTTCAGCAGAAAACAGCACAGTATAGAAGCTGCATGTTTCTGCATTTAAATAAGGCAAGTGAATAGACAAGAGGAAGCCAAAAAGAGGCACAATGGAAACAAAAAAAGCTTATTATGACGAGAGATGGAACAGTTCACTATCAGCCTGGTGATAAAACATTCTAGTATTACCATTCCTGTCTCCCGAATACAAGTTACATGACAAGAGACGTGGTCTTCACACTGAGATAAAGAAAGTGCATCCCCGTTATGTTTCCAAAAGGGCAAGCAGATAAGAGAAATCCACTGGAAAAAAAAAGTCTTTTTATCATTTTCAAGTCACCACCAAAAAAAGAGAAACGGATGCCTGAACAAACCCTGAAGTCAAATAGACTGGAAAGACTGGCAGGCTTAATTTATGCAGATGAATAAAGAAAAGGGGCTTTGTACCTGCTATAGCTGATTTGACTTTAGGTGACATTTAGTGTATTGCTAAGTGAATAGAGTTTCACTAAGACAAAGTGATTCAGCAGTCATGCAAGTCTTGAGACATATTTATCCATCAGCCAGGAACAAAAACACCCTTGACTGTGCCTCTCATGAAGATGGTTCTAGACATTAGGCAGTGGCCCATGGAGAGCCTGCAAACTTACAAGAAGCAGTCAGGGAGGAATTGAAGGAGATTGTGAATGTTGCAATCCACTTACATGGTGGTTTTTTTGAAATCGTACCTTAAGGTTGTATAAACACTTCTGAGAAATAGTGGAGTGATTTCTTGGTTTAAAGCAGCCTGATAGCCTGATATGGCACTGATATTTGTAACTCAGCATGGATGCCCTCCCTTATCACAAGCCTAGATTAGAAAATGAGAAGGGAATTCACTATATACAGTGAACACATTTGTTCACTCTATCAGGGGGGTGATTCAAGTGCACCCCGTCCATCTCAAATGGCCTGTGAAGTTATGCAGTGGCCTCTCTCACTGTTATTCCAGGGGAGCGTCCCATGAAGATTGCAAATCCAACATGCAGTGTTCCATCTTGAGCAGAGAGGAAGGCTGCTCAGCTCCTGATGGATCATTGCATGCCGAAAGCGGCAGATTCCATGGACCACACCTCAGTATTAGAGATGGAGTACACACATTGTGGTTCATTTTAGGCATGTTACATGCCTCCCTTGTGCTCCTAGCAAGCTGCTCATGTAGCCCTTTGTGGGGGAAAGATTTGGCAGCCCTGTTCTAATAGGAAGAGGAGCAATAAGGATCCCTTAGACTATGTGAAGATGTAGCAGCATCAGTTACCCATGTTAAAAGCTACATGTAAGGAGCTGCACAAGAACCCATCTTGCAGGGCCCAACAACAACTCTGATTGTTCCTACAAAACCCAGGAACAATGCTGCTTACTTGTGAGTGCCATCTACTGCCCTTTTATCTCTTTACAGATATACAGACATCCATTTCATAAAGCACTCTTGTAACAACCTGTCCCTTTATCTTAACTCCTTTTTCTCCCTTCCACTAAAAGGCAGACAGTTTAATGTTCCAGGCACAGTACCTCCATGCAAAGCATATAGCATCCACATCCCATATCCTAGTTAATATGTCTCTTTGCACTCAACACAAGTATGTCAGTATAACATCAAAAAGAGCTATTCTTTATGCTTCCATGAATCAGAGTGGTAGCCATGTTAGGCTGTATCCATAAAAACAATGAGGAGTCCGGTGGCACCTTAAAGACTAAGGGATTTATTTGGGCATAAGCTTTCATTGGTAAAAAAAAACCCACTTCTTCGAATGCTTCCATATTACTGACACATTTAAATGCACAGCTCTTAGTTCAATGAAGATTGATGTGTTTATGATACAAAGCCATTCCAGTTATCATGTTACCTGTGCTATTCTCATTGGGCTAGATTATAATTACCACAAGCCTCAAATCCAGCTAGTCAGTGGTTTGTTATTTCAAAAAAAAAATTTCCACACACAAAAATTCAGAAAACTGAACAAAAAACTTTTCACATCATTTCTAAATTTTTCTTTTGGGGGCATTTTTTTTCTTCTCTCCTCACTTTCTTAAATTAAAAAACAAACAAACACTTTTGCCCTTTTTTTGTTGGAGAAAAAAAATCACAAGATAAAAAAAAAATACAGACAGCCCCCCCCATCTTTAAAAGATCAATTTAATCTAAAATGCCTTCATTATAATCCTTGTTATGCCTTCACTGCCCTGGTTTGTAATGAGCAGGGAAGAGAATCTGGCTACCTTTGCAAGCCTACAAATGCTACTCACGTACCTGCTCCAATAGCCTGAGAACGGCTGCTATATTGGGCCACTGGGAAAGGACACGGCCTAATAACTCAGTGTAAGGCAGCAGCCAGACTCAGCAGCCAGCACATCAAGTAACACTCAAAGTAGCAGGATTTCAATCTCTTTTCTTCAAAGTGGAGGTGTTTCTTAAATCAACCAAAAACCCAAGTATCAGAGGGGTAGCTGTGTTAGTCTGGGTCTGTAAAAGCAGCAAAGAGTCCTGTAGCACCTTATAGACTAACAGATGTATTGGAGTATAAGCTTCCGTGGGTGAATACCCACTTCATCGGATGCATGTAGTGGAAATTCCCAGAGGCAGGTATAAATATGCAAGTTCCCTCACCTGAACAAAGATCATTTACCTGCCTCCTTGAGCTCAGGCTGCCCTTTAGATCTCCCAGAAGTCCTGATTCTGAGACACCTGCTCCTGTCACCTGGCCCCCATAGACCAGTGGTTCTCAAAGCTGGTCCGCTGCTTGTTCAGGGAAAGCCCCTGGAGGGCCGGACCGGTTTGTTTACCTGCTGCGTCTGCAGGTTCGGCTGATCGCAGCTCCCACTGGCCGCGGTTCACCGCTGCAGGCCAATGGGGGCTGCGGGAAGTGGCGCGGGCCAAGGGATGTGCTGGCCGCCCTTCCCGCAGCCTGCATTGCTGCGGTTCGCCGCTCCAGGCCAATGGGGCTTTCCCTGAACAAGCAGCGGACCGGCTTTGAGAACCACTGCCATAGACTCATTCAGGCTACCTGGGGAGGGAGGTTACACCTGGCGCAGGTGAAGTTGAATCCTCAACTCTCTTTAAAGGGCCAGCTCACCCTGTGACATCCAGTATACAGTCTAACTAAGAATAATGGGTCTACATTAAGGAAAAGACAATTTAAAGTAAACATCTAGATAACATGATAGACTAGGGAAAGCTGCTGACTACAGAGAACAATTCTGTACAGAAAAGAGAAGGGACTGCAACCTAGTTAACTGTGCTTTATTTTTTTTTGTCATAACTAAATTCTAGGATTCTAGGAGTTTTCTTTGAAGATTTCAATGGCCTTTACTATCATCAGCATGCTGTGGTGCTCTTTAAAAAACCCACAGAACTGGAAACAGAATCCCTTTTTTCCTGATTTATTATTTCTTTCTTGCTGATTATCAATTCATGTGGGAGATTGGACACAGCTAGGTCAATGGGAATAATTTTCAGTATTTTTTTCTTGAAAAGATCTGCAGCCTGTTAAAGGATTTGTTTCTTTTGCTCTCTACAATTATGTATAAATGCTAGAACTAAAAATTTAGATTAGAATGAAAAAAAGCTCATTGTTGCTGAAATTTTCAGTGGAAAACTTTGACTTTCCATCAAAAACATGAAAACCCGAAAGCCTTTTTTTTTTTTTTAAGTTTTGGTTTTCAGGAAACTGAAAACTTTTGCCTAACAGCTGCCAAAAACTAAAATATTTTCTGCTGCAAACTGAATTTTTTCTGGGTTTTGGATGAGTATTTTTATTTCTCTAAAAGAAAAAAAAATGAGAAAAACAGATGCTTCCTGTGAAAATTCTTTAGTCAAAAATCAAATTTTCTGGGGGAAAAAAACAGTTTTAATGGAAAATTTTCAACCACCTCTAATAAATAATCATTTTGAATTCAATTCTGTCTTCTTTCACTGACCCCCGCTATGTGATAATATTTAAAAGGTGGTTTTGGAATTCTCGGGTTATATGCACATTTCAGTTTCTCCTGCCTCTCCTCGGACTGCTAAAAGACAACTGATGTTTCTCTTCTTCCTTCATCTTTCTTGACTGCTTGGAGAAAGAGGCAGAGGCCTGAGTGCTCTTCTCTATTTGCTAAGTCCTATGTTCCCTGCTTCACATTTGCTAGGAACTCTCTGATCAAAATAGTGGAGTCTGTGAGAGCCATGTATGGGGACCTCAAAGAAGCATGAGTGTCCCTACCAACAGTGTATCACTACTTTTATGTAATCTGTGGCCCAAATGCCCTGAATTACACATAGCTAGACCTTGCCTTCATAGCAATTCATCAAATGACTTCATCTCTGAGTGGTTCACAAAGTTCTGCAAAGTCTCGGGCTCCTTTTAGCCCATCGCTGAAGTGTGTCCTCAATGCTGGTTAGCAAAACACAGAAACTGAAATATACTTTTCCTTTGATCCAGTTGTGCAGGACTCTTAGGCTGTAGAAAATGCTTTTCCAAACACATAGCTTATTCCCATAAGATCAAACAAAGCAGAACTTTGACAAATTAACCCAACTGCACATCATTAAGATGAGAAGGGAAAGGGAGGTCATGCCTCTTGGGAATCAAAGAAATGAAACCATAGATCATTGGATTCTCCCACAGTCAAGGAACTTTGATGTTGTATTAGGTCTGCTGTTTAGTGATCATATGACCTTTCTTGAGACATTTTATATCATAACTTTCTCTGGTCCTTACACTTGTTATTTTGCAAAACACGGGAGGCTAAAGAAGAGCTCCAGCTGCCAAAGCAGAAACATATTAGATTTGCCTTCTTAGATATGCTGTTTTCATTATGTCTGATGCAGATGAATATGTAGCCTGTGCTTAATCCATGGGACGTTGCTTACTATTACTTTGCCTGATCAACTCTTGCAAACCCAATCACAACTGCAGCAAATCCAGGGATCTTTACTAAGCAGTTGTGAAAATAATCACTTGTGTGGTTTTTTTTCCCTTTTCCTCCCAAAGAATCATTTTTAAAAGGACCATTTTGTTCAAGGGTCTGGCAATGGGTTACTGAGTTTTTCACCTCTAGGTCACTGCGTTGAATCCAGCCTGGGTTAGTTATTTAATATTTGAGGACAATGTGGGCATCATTTCAGCAATGCATTTAAGTATATGTTGAAGTTTAAACATGTTTAGTCCCACTTACTTGTGCTTAAAATCAAGCATGTTGCTGAAGTCCTTTCCTGAATTAAAATGCATCCGATGAAGTGAGCTGTAGCTCACGAAAGCTTATGCTCAAATAAATTTGTTAGTCTCTCAGATGCCACAAGTACTCCTTTTCTTTTTGCGAATACAGACTAACACGGCTGCTACTCTGAAACCTGTTTCCTGAATTAGAAAGCCAGTAACTAATGTGATAAGAGCTGATAGTCTCAGTCTAGTTCCTAGTCAACAAATACCCACATCACTTCAACTGGAATTGTTTGGCTTTCTTGGTAGCAGTCTCAGCAGGGAGAATTAGGAATTAATGCACATTTAAATGTGGAATAAATAAAAACACATGACAATTTACAGGGATTAAAAAAGGCAGCCACTGTCCCTTGGGTTTTACAGACTTAATTAGACTTTAGTTAAGAAAGGAGGGACAATGGATATACCAAACAACAGTAATGTGAGCCATACTTCAAAGAGAACAAATCTTATTAGTATTGATTAAAGCTGGTTGAAATTTTTCATGTGAAATGTTGTTTTGACCAAAAATTGGGGTTTTTTTGTCCAAATTAAAATGTTTATGAGAAATGTCTGATTTTGATATTTTTGCAGTTTTTTCATTGAAAAGCTGAAAAAAAAACCCCAAATCATTGAGATGTTTTTGTTTTTGAGCCACTGAAAATTTTCTAGTAAAACTGAATATTTTTGCTAGGTCAGCTGAAATTTTTTTTTTTTTTTTGGTTGCCAAAAGTGTGTGGGGGAAATGATTATCAAGGTTTGTTTTTTTGCTAGAAACCCGTAAAATGTTGTAGGAAAATTTTGGTGAAAATGAAAGTGTTTTCATCAAAGTTTTTCTTGAGGGCAAAATATTTCCTGCGCAGCTTCTCTTTTTTTTAAGCTGAAATGAGATAGGTGAGAGAGGCAGAGGGGTTAGCACAGGAGAGGAAGTCAGTGGGGAAAGAAAGGAGAGAGAAGTGGGTTTTGAAGAGGAGAGTGGGGATGCTCAGAATGAGGGTGTCATTCTAGGTGGAGGGGGCATCAGGAAACAAGGCAGGAAGGAGTGAATAAGGGAAGATAAAGTTGGCAGATCGCATACCATGGAGAGCAGATGTGACAGAAGTCACAGGGAACAGCTGAGCAGAGGCCAAAGGTGGGGATGAGGAGTTTGAACATTATGAAGCAAGCGACAGGGACTCAGAGGCATGGTGTGGTCAGAGCAGAGGGAAGAGGCATATTATTGTACTTGCTGAATGCTGGGAAGACTGGAGAAGGAAGGATCATGGAGGACTGAGAGGATGGCACAATAGTTCAGGTGAGGGAGAACCATAGCAGGAAAGAGGGACTTGACAGTGAGTACTCCAGAGGTGACAGGCATATTGACAGGGTCATGTGGGGTAGAGCTTACACTACTGCTGCCCTTGCTGTATGGGTGGACAAACAGAAGAGTTCAATCTCGAGAGCTGCTAATCTGGCACCTTTCTGTGAGCACTAAAATGAAGGGCGATATATTGGCAAAGAACAATTTTTTGTCTTTGCATGTCATGATTTTCTCTGAAAAGGTATTTTAACATTAAGTGCATGACATTCCAGGTCCTTAATTACATGCTGATGATAGTAATCATTTATTCACTTGTCTGTTTGATGGAAAGTGGGTGTGATGGTTTGTTGAAAATTAGGGAGACACTTGAACCAAACCCTATATGTCTGAATTTCCCTCAGCTTTGGCAGGATTGGAGATGGTGGTGGAAGAGGTTTCAGAATCTGAGCCGGAACCAGATCTGAATTTTGAGGCTAGGTCCTACCTCAATAAAAAGATAAACCAAGACTCTGGATCCAAACACACCTGAACACTGGGATGCTGAAAATCCAGATCTAAATTTTGCAGCTCAGATCCGTCTTTCTTGAATGTTACCCTATCTATCCAGGTACTTATAAGATCCTGATCACTGTAGTATCAGAGCATCTCACAATCACTGATGGAAGTTTTACCCACAACACCACCATATGATAAGGAGATATTATCCCCATTTTACAGAGGGAGAACTGAGGCACAGAGAGATTAAGTGACTGCCCAAGCCACACAAGAAATCTGTGGTGGAACCAAGAATAACACCCAGATCTCCTGAGTCCTAGATCCATGTCCTATCCACTAGACCATGCTACTTGCTCGTGGACCCTTGAATACTGTGAAGAATACAATAGTAAATTGAAGAGAACTGTCTGGATAATTAAATATAAACAGGTTCCTCAAGGTAAAATAATAATAAAGATCTCCAGACTTAGCTGAAAAATAATCAAGTGCTTAGAGCTGTTAAAAATGCTGATTATGCAGCTGTGCCTGCAGATCCAATACCTTTCCTGCCAGATAGATAATATCAATCATACTTGCTATCAATCATACAACCATATGCCAGAAAGCACATTCATTTTATACTTGCTTAACAGAATATATAATATGGTGAGGTGTCCATGGGCATTTCAAGCACTTTCACTCCTAGGGACCTTATTGCCACAAGATGCTAGAGACAGATCATGGCAAATCACACCTCCTTAAAGCTCTCTTTTGCTGTGAGGCCTACAAAGAACTGAACAGTGGCTAGGCTTCCGGTGAACTGAGACCACTGCCTGCTATAGAGACCAGTATTGTCTCATTGTTGCCATTGTTCCCCATCCATCTGTCTGTATCCATCTGTTGTCTCTTGTTTTATACTTCGATTGTCTTTGTGTTCTCTGTTAGTACAGCCCATAGCACAATGGGTTCCTGGTCCATGATTGGGGCTCCTAGGGACTACAGTAATACAAATGATAAATAATAATAAAAATAATAATAATAATACTTAGTAGCTAATGTGCAGCCTGGCCCAAATCCACTGATACAGTGCACAGCCCAAATGCCAGGCTGTGCAAGGAGTAATGTCACCAGGAGCTGGGGTAGAAGGAATCCGCACAAATGGGGAGAGAATGGGAGTATTGGTTTAGCAGAAGTCCCTTTGGCTCTACCCCCAACATGTCAATGCCATCCCCATCTCAACCTGTCTGTGATGTTGTCCAGGGAGCCCCTGGCAAAGGTGGGCTCTGTGTCACACAGGTGGTACCCCCCCCAGCACCCCTGACCTCAGCATCCGGTCCCCTCTTGCACAATGGAGACCACTTCAGTGTCCCTGGCTGCCTGACAGGGGGCTGGATTTGCTCCTCTGTGAGTTGGAATATGTCACTGATTCATCAAATAAATTAATATTTGGTGGCAGCATCTCCAGAGACAGAGTAGAGTTTCCATGTTATGTACATAGTCTTTGTTTTCACAGGAAAAAAATCCCAGCGGAGAGAGTGTTTTATGCGTGGGAAAAGGTCAGCTAGGAGAAAAGCTATGGTTGAAATGTCAAAGATCATTAGAAAAACAGGGCATGGAATTATCAGCAGAAAAGAAACATTTTTTGAGTTTGATTTGTTTGCTTTTGCTTCTTTCTTTCTCATCTCACCAAATGTGTCCATGAAGCCCTGTGCTGAATGGACCAGAAATACTGAAAGGGGAACATAAAAATCCGAATGAATGATTGGCGTTGCTGTTATTGCAGACATGTCTGCTGTAAAGGAAATCAGGGGCTTACAAGTATTTTCAAACCTGACAGGAAGCAATTTTTTTCACCCTTTTGGCAATATAATGTAAAAGGGAGGAAAAAAAATATGAATCACAAATGTGCATCAAAAGACCCAGTTTGAGGTGCCTAGCAAAAGCCATTAAATGTTTGTCTAAACACAGAAAGCACAACAAAGGAAGTGAGCTGTAGCTCACGAAAGCTTATGCTCAAATAAATTTGTTAGTCTCTGAGGTGCCACAAGTACTCCTTTTCTTTTTGCGGCTACAGGCTAACATGGCTGCTACTCTGAAACAGTCAGTGGGATAAGAAGAGGTGCTGAATGAAGAGTCTTTCCTGCGGGAGGTCCTTTGATTTTTCATAGGAGGGAAGTGTTAACCTGCAATGGCTTTAATCAGCTGCTGATCTTAAAAGCTCGGCAGGAATTCATACAAGGCTGCATGCCACACACTTACTGTCAAATCAAAATTTCTCTGCTAAATGATGATAGAATTTTTTGAGGATGAAGCACTCATCCTTTCCCCCACCCCTAGTCAGAAGGTCTTCCCTCTGAGGCAGCAGAAGCATTTGAAACAACTGCAGTGATGTCAGCTTAGGCTTCTCGCTAACTGAATACAGAAATGTATTGTTAACAAGGAGGGATTAATCTTGTGAGTGCCTCCCGCATGGCATTGTATGCCCTGTTCTCTCATAGACTTCAATGGATGTTGAGGGCACTCAACACCACGCAGACACTGCTGCAAGATCGGGCCAAATGCAGGACCAAAATGCCGCTGAAATCAATAGGAGCCTTTACATTGACTTCAGTGGGCTTTGGATCAGACCACTGGGCAAGATGGACCTTTGGTCTCTCTCAGTAATGCTGTTCTTATGTTCTTATGACCTCAAATGTTCAAACCCCGTCCCGCAAGTTGCATATGTAAAACAGGTGCCTTGCAACATACGTATCCTGGAAAATGTAGCCCTAAAAGCAGGGGTGGCTGGTACCAGGTGAGATTGGGTAGGCAAACCTGGCCCAGGATGGCTATTTCCTCTGGGATCAGTCCCTTTTATTACTTATTTCTTTTTTACCAAGCACTTTACAGTGGTCTGGATCCAAAGTCTATTGAGATCAATGATAAGATTTCCACTGACCTCAGTGAGTTTTGGATCAGGCCCAATGTGCATAGCATGGTATAGGATACAAATAAAGACAGCCCTTTCACCAAAGAGGTTCCAGTGAAACGACAGACCGAAATGAGACCAGATGCTCTGGGACACCTCTGCCGCTCTTCTCCCTTTGCTGAATAATGGTTGGAAGGAGAGGAAAGGGGAGCGTAAGCCTCACGGAAGAAGTCTTCTTTTTAGCAGTGATTAAATGAGAAGAGGGTGGGGGCCTGATATAATGGGGTTGGGAGGCTGTTCCATGCATTGGAGCAGCATGGTCGGAGGGAATGGGAGGCAGGAATGTAGATGGTGAAGAGGCTGCTTAAGGACTGTCTTTTTGTTCTGTGTTTGTGCAGTGCTTAGCACAATCGTAGAATGTTAGAATCATAGAAATGTAGGGCTGGAAGGGACCTTGAATTATAGAAGATTAGGGTTGGAAGAGACCTCAGGAGGTCATCTAGTCCAACCCCCTGCTCAAAGCAGGACCAACTCCAACTAAATCACTGAGAGGTCATCAGGTCCAGCCCCCTGCACTGAGGCAGGACTAAGTAAACTTAGACCATCCCTGACCGGTGTTTGTCTAATTTGGTCTGAAAAATCTTCCACGATGGGGTCCTGGTCCATGACTGGGATTTCTAAGGGCTACAATAATAGAAATAATAGCAGCTGGCATTGGGAAGGGAGCAAACTGGAAGCTACTAATAAACGGTATCTGAGACACAGGTAGGGGTGGAGCTGCATGGTGCTTCGAAGGCAAGGACAAGAAATTTGATACAGTGACCGAGGGATTTGAAGGTGAGAAGAAAGAGGCCACAGTGACAGTGAGGGAAGGTAATTTTAGCAACTGCATTTCAGACAGATGGAAGAGGAGCAATCAGGGATGCTAGTAAGTCGGAGGTTGCAGTAATCTAGGCAGTCACCAAGGGTGTGGGACAAGCATTTTACCTGTCAGGATAGAAAGGAAAGGTCAGAATTTTGGTATGTTCCTGAGGACACAGCAGCATGACTTGGTAACAACCTGACTGTGTGGGGAGAAGGAAAGGGAGGAGACAAATATTGTCCCCCAGGTTAGGAGCATGAAGGATGTGAGGCTGGGTGTGGGTGCATGATTTTGTCTAAAGCACCGGAGAAAGGTAGCAGTGGAGAGAGTTTTGGTGGAGGAATAAAGGTGTTAAGTTTGGGCATGTTGAACTTGAACAGACAGTGGCCCATGCAGGACACTGTGTCAAAGAGACAGCTAGAGATGTGGGACTGCATAAAGAGTCAGCAGCAGAGAGATGACAGCGGAGTGTGTGTGAAGGCATGAGGTCAGACAGGGATGAGATGCAGAAGCAGACAAAGAGGAGGGAGCCAGAACAGAGCTTTGAGGGACACAGATATAGCTCCCTCCCTGCTGTCTTTCTGTTTCACTCTGCAGTCTGTGCAGACACCCGAAAAGTGGGGCAGATCCTGACTCCTCAGCATGCCCTGGACTCGCTCCTTCTGCCTAAAACTTAGCCAAGGAAGGGCCCACTCCTGTGAGACCCTGAGCAGCTCTGGATTAACTGATATTTAAACACAGCATAATTTTGCCATTCAAATTTACTCATTTGAGCCTTAATCTTGCAAGGTGCTGAATGCCCTCCCCTCCCACTGGCCGAAGCCTGAAGTGCTTAGCCAGGAACCCCACTGAAAAAGCAATAATGAGAACCCCAGGCAGTTATACAGTCAATGAAACATCCTATTTTTGCAGTTGGGCTAGGGGAAGGGGCAGGAGAGTATTCATTTTACTTTTAGTCATTGGGGTGAGCTTCTTCGTGAGGTATTGCGTCACTTAATCCCGTCACTTGTGAGTGGTGCTGTCACAGCTGATTCAGGAAGACAAAGTAGAAAAAAGTGTCAGGGTGCTCCCTCTCCAGACATGCATCTACAGATGTACACAAACGCTGGGCTAGACTGTGACTTGAACTACCTGCCCAGGCAAGGGAGTAAACCCCCCACCCTCCCTTATGCCCCTGAATGGGCTGCCTAGTTCTGGCTGTGAAAGAGTAAGTAGGCATTCCCTTTGGGTGTGGAAGAGAAGAGTGGGGAATGGGGGAAAGGCATGGGGACTGCTGCCATTGGCGTACAGCCGTGGGATCCTCCATAGCCCCTGAAGCAGGGGAGAAATTATGACTGAGGGAAGTGTCTCTGAATCAGCATTTCTCTAAGAGTGCCTGTGGGGTGTTGCAGATCACACACCATTTCTTCCTCAAGTCACAATCTAGCCTATTGTGTACAAACAATGCTGTGTGCATGCACATGCTAATTACCTCAGTCCATTGGTGAGAATGGCAGCATCCTGCCACAAAATGGGAGCCTCGGTCTGCTGGAAATTAATTTAATAAATAAATAAAATACAAGGGAAATATTTCTGACTCTGCTGTACTTTCATTTATCATATCAATTTTGTGTCATTTTCTTAGCTGAATGAGTTCTTTCAAATGGCACTGAACCTGGGTATAAGATGAAAATACAACAGAATTGCTGTTTTTTTTTTCCCTTCGGTATGTCTGCTGGCCTAAGATATTCAGACTTCCAAACAGGGTCTTAGAATGGTAATTTTGATAATGCACTGCTGGTTATCTTTAGATAACAGTAATGCATATAAAAGCCTAATAATTATGTAGTTTCTATGATTTAGGTGTCAAGATGTATAAAGGAAATACCAAAGCATAATAAAACCATAGAAATTTTCTAAAGTCACACAGAATAAATTATGAATTTACATTAATATCAATCTGTATTTCTCCCCTGCCTCTACATGTTCAATAACTGCCCAGCCAAGGAAAGCCTACAAGTTAGACCAGGAGACTGAGGGTCTAATTCGTCTCTCGTTTACACAGCTGTACATTAGTAGTCTACTGAAGTCAATCAGGTTACATTGATGTAAATGAAAAGAGAATCAGTTAAAAAAGAAACAGTAAGAGGACCAAAAAAATGCCATAAGGGCTAAACAGCAGAGTAAAAGATGTTGTTAAAGACAAGAAGGCCCGGCTTGACAGAGCCCTGGCTGGGATGATTCAGTTGGGGTTGATCCTGCTTTGAGCAGGGGGTTGGACTAGATGACCTCCTGAGGTCTCTTCCAGTCCTAATCTTCTATGATTCTATGAAAAAGGTATCCTTTAAAAATTGGAAGTCAAATCCTAGAGAGGAAAATAGAAAGGAGCATGAAATCCGGCAAGCCAAATATACAAGTATAATTAGGCAGGCCAAAAAGGAACTTGAAGAGCAACTAGCAAATGACACAAAGTCTAACAGCAAAAAAATGTTTTAAGTACATCAGAAGCAGTAAACCTGCCAAACAATCAGTGGGGCCACTGGACAACCGAGGTGCTAAAGGAGCACTCAAGAAAGACAAGGCCATTTCAGAGAAGCTAAATGAATTCTTTGCATCATTCTTCACTGCAGAGAATATGAGGGATATTGGCACATGTGAGCCATTCTTTTTAGGTGACAAATCTGAGGAACTGTCCCAGACTGATGTGTCAATAGAGGTCATTTTGGAACAAATTGAGAAATGAAACAGTATTAAGTTATGAGGACCAGATGGTTTTCACCCAAGAGTTTTGAAGGAACTCAAACATTAAATTGCAGAACTAACTGTTGTACGTAACCTATCACTTAAATCAGCCTCCGTACCAGATGACTGGAGGATAGCTAATGTGACGCCGATTTTTTAAAAAGGCCTCAGTGGCACTATTGGCAAATACAGATCAGTAAGCCTACCTTCAATGCTAAGCAAATTGATTGAAATTATAGTAAAGAACAGAATTATCAGACACACAGATGAACAAGACATGTTGGGGAAGCGTCAACACAGCTTTTGTAAAGGAAAATCATGCCTCGCCAATCTATTAGAATTCTTTGAGGGTGTCAAGCAAGTAGATAAGGGTGAGCCAATGGATATAGTGTAGTTAGATTTTCAGAAAGCCTTTGACAAGGTCCCTCACCAAAGGCTCTTAAGCAAAGTAAGCAGTCATGGGATACAAGGGAAGGTCCTCTTATGGATCAGTGACTGGTTAAAAGATAGGAAACAAAGGATAGGAATAAATAGCTTTCACGATGAAGAGAGATAAATAGTAGGGTCCCCCAAGGATCTGTACTGGGACCAGTGCTGTTCAACATATTCATAAATGATCTGCAAAAAGGGGTAAACGCTTAGGTGGCAAAGTTTGCAGATGATACAAGATTATTTAAGATAGTTAAGTTCAAAGCAGACTGTGACAGGTTACAAAGGGATCTCACAAAACTGGGTGACTGGGCAACAAAATGGCAGATAAAATTCAATGTTGATAAGTGCAAAGTAATGCACATTGGAAAAAATAATCCCAACTATCCATTCAAAAAGACGGAGTCTAAATTAGCTGTTAGCACTCAAGAAAGAGATCTTCGAGTCATCATGGATATTTCTCTGAAAAGATCTGTTCTGTGTGCAGTGGCAGTTAAAAATATAACAGAATGTTAGGAACCACTGGGAAAGGGATAGATAATAAAATAAAATATCATAATGCCACTATATAAATACATGGCATGCCCACACCTTGAACACTGTGTGCAGTTCTGGTTGCTCCATCTCAAAAAAAGATATCTTACAATTGGAAAGAGTACAGAGAAGGGGGAAAGGATGATTAGTGGTATGGAACAGCTTCCATATGAGAACAGATTAAGATGACTGGGAGAGTTCAGTTTAGAAAAGCGGTGACTAAGCGTGGCGGGGGGAGATATGATAGATGTGTATAAAGTCATCACTGGTGTGGAGAAAGTGAAGAAGGGTTATTTACCCCTTTGCATAGTACAAAAGCCAGGGGTCCCCCAAAGAAATTAATAGGCAGCAGGCAGAGAACAAACATAAGGAAGTACTCCTCTACACAAAACACAGTCAACCTGTGGAACTTGTTGCCAGGGGATGTTGTGAAGGCCAAAAGTATAACTGGGTTCAAAAAGAACAGGAGTACTTGTGGCACCTTAGAGATTAACAAATTTATTTGAGCATAAGCTTTCTTGGGCTATGCTTATGCTCAAATACATTTGTTAGTCTCTCAGGAGCCACAAGTACTCCTGTTCTTTTTGCTGATACAGACTAACATGGCTGCTACTCTGAAACCTGGGTTAAAAAAAATAATTAGATAAATTCAAGGAGGATAGGTTAGGGACACAGCCCATGCTCCGGGTGTCACTAAATCTCTGAATGCCAGAAGCTGGAACTAAGGATGACAGGGGATGAATCACTTAATAAGTGTCGGGTTCTGGTAGTTCTCTCTGAAGCATCTCACACTGTCCACTGTCAGAAGATGGGTTAATGGTTTACATGGACCATTAATCTGAGCCAGTATGGCCGTTCTTATGTTCTTGGTAACAGGACTGGATCTCTTTTATCACGATTACTCCTACTGTCCCAGATTATGCTCTCGGTTATACCTGTGCAAATGTGAAGTAAATACACTGGGCCAGCTCCTGGGGTTTGACCTTCCAACTGGTTCAGTGGGGAGTTAAAAGGTGGCTTTGCAACACCTTTACACCAAACTTGTTTCAGGGCTGGTAGTTGCCGTTGCTATCCAGATGTTGAACTTAGGGCTACTCTATGTTGCCTGTGCTCTGTGTGTCCCCAGTCTTCTAAAATCTTTCTGGTGCCTGAGGACCAGAAAGATGCTATTACACTTTGGGGAATTTAGTAAAGAGCCACCAAAATGCTTTAGTGGCTGTAATGATCCTTTCAAGAGGTGAAATCAAAAGAACTGAACATGAACTCATATTTTACATTGGCCCAGCAATAACCAAGGGGGAACATTATCATTATAAATTGTGACTGCTATGTAATGCTATGTGATGGTTCAAGATGCCATGTGACTGCCATGTGATAGACAGGACACAGGGGCTGTGAGGAGATACTGTGAAAGGTGGATGGAGGGAGTGAGGGGAAGCAGTCACTGGGGTGGTGGGTAGGAGGCAGATTTAGGTGTTCCAGGGGAATGGGGTGCAAGGAAGTGGGGAGACTAAGAGGGAGCAGAGGACAGTAATGGGGGTAGGAGATGTAGGGGGTAGAATGGCAGTACCCCAGCATGGGGGCAGTGGTGGGGAAGTTGAGTCCTTTCTGAGCAGCCAGGGGAAAGTAGTGTCGCAGTGTTGCCAACTCTTGCAAACTAATCATGAATCACTGGATTCTGGCACCTGCAGATGGAGCTGTCAAGATGATATGAGAAACTCCTCTGATCCTGAGATTTTCAGGGTTGGGCATGTGAGCAGATCACTTTGCAAGAGCCTTAGGGCTAAGGCCACAGGCCTGCCCTGTCACCGAGCCATGGGGCCATACAGCAGAGAGAAGGTCCAGGGGCAGAGGGAGGCATGAGAAGGGAAGAAGTCAGGGAAGTGGTTTTGCTGGGTCCTGGGTAGAGAAGTTGCAGGCATCAGGAGGAAGAGAAGGCTGCTTGTCACGGCAGTCATAGGAAATGGATGGCAGTTCCCCTGTCTTGGGGTGAGGAGAGGGTAAGTGAAATCTCCTGTGACAGGTTGGGTCACAGACACCCCCTTGGGACTGCCACCTGATGTGCTGAGACTACCTCTGAGCCCGTTTTCCCTGGCAGCTTGGGACTTCAATGCCCTGTCTTGTTGAGCCAGACCCACTAGCCTGCTGCAAACACAGACCCAGGTCTGAACCACGTTGCCCACAAGCTGCAGGCTTAACTGAAAACAGCTTAAGAAGTGCTCCTGTCTCTAGCACCCAGATACCCAGTGCCCAATGGGGTCCAAACCCCAAATAAATCCGTTTTACTCTGTATAAAGCTTATACAGGGTAAACTCATAAATTGTTCACCCTCTATAACACTGACAGAGAGACACTGGCACAGCTGTTTACTCCCCCAGGCATTAATACTTGCTCTGGATTAATTAATACACAAAAAGTGATTTTATTAAATATAAAAAGTAGGATTTAAGTGGTTCCAAGTAATAACAGACAGGACAAAGTGAATTACCAAGCAAAATAAAATAAAACATGCAAGTCTCAGCCTAATACAGTAGGAAACTAAATACAGGTAAATCTTACCTTCAGAGGTGTTCCAATAAGCTTCTTTAACAGAGTAGACTCCTTTCTAGTCTGGGTCCGGCAATCACTCGCACCCCTGTAGTTACAGTCCTTTGTTCCAGTTTCTTTCAGGTATCTCTTTGGGGTGGAGATGCTATCTCTTGAGCCAGCTGAAGACAAAATGGAGGGGTTTCCAGGGCCGTATATAGTCTTTCTTTTGTGGGTCATCACAAGAGGGGGTCTCTAGCCACCTGGGCAAGTCACATGTCTATGAATGATTCAGCTTTTTGCAAGCCGACGCCATTGTTTACATGTTAGTTTGAACGTTCCCAGGAAAGCTCAGATGTGGGTTGGCATCTCCCAAAGTCCATTGTTAGTTAAGTACTCCCAATTACTTGAATAAACCCTTCACGCTGTGTTGACCAAATCTGCCTTTTGTGCTTCCTACAGCAAACACTTTAAATACAAGCATCGAGCGAAAGCTTATAACTTCAGATATAAAAATGATACATGCATACAAATAGGATTAGTATATTCAGTAGATCATAACCATTGCAAAGATATGTTAGATGGCATATCTAGCATAAAACGTATGCCAGGTATGTCACATTTACACTCATAAGCATATTTCTAAAAAGCATTATGGGGTGCAACTTTACATTTCCATCTAAGCATCTAGGGAGGGTGGTGCATTTCCGTGTGCACTGAAGATCAAAAGACAGCCTGGAAAAACCTGATTTAAAAAAAAATCTCATGAGATTGGGGGCCAATCCCATGATTTTTTATCTCTTGAGGTGGGCAATATAGTTCCCTTAAGGAGTTATAGAAACTAAAGAAAGGAGAGACTGTTTGGGTTGCTCTGATAGGGGCTGACTAGGAATAATAGTGTACAAGGAATATTTAGGTTGGATAATGAACATTTTCCTAACAGTAGGCCAGAACATGCCGTGCACAAGGGTCTTTGCCCAGATGTGTAGGCCAAGAATAGCAGTCACGTCCCCAGCATCCTTGTCCTTGGACCTGCGGGACTCTCTGCAGGTCTAGAAATCCACAGCTCAGTTGGGTGTGTGCTGGGGATGAAGCTAGGGGCAATGTGCATCATCCTTTCTTCTCTGGGAACCCCCTCGAAATGGGGGATTCCAGCAGCTGCTAATGGTGAGGGGACCCTAAGAAAGGAACAAAGCGCCTCTAGAGCTGGCATAGAGACACAGGATCAATGTGTGGATGAGCCTGACCTCCAGGGGACATCCAAAGATCCATACAGATCCATACAAAGTGGGAGGACAGATATCCTGTTTTCCCGCAATGGCAGATGCAGAAGTTATGTTCTGTCATTAAAAAGGAAAATCTTGATACTTCGAGACAAACTCTTAACTGGTATAAATTGGCATAGTTCCATTGACTTCAATGGAGCAATTTACATCAATTGAGGATCTAGTCTTAGAAATTCATGGTATTTAACTTTGGGAGAGAAAGTGCTTGGTTTTGACGAAGCACTGGAAGTGGAGAGTTGATGCAGCTCGATGCAGCTGTTCACACAGAGTAATTTACAGCACTTCACAACATGTATTAGTATCTCTACTGTCTACACTGTTGATAGAAAAGAAGAATTAGGAAAATAATGAGAAAATAAGTATTATATAAAGCAAACTGGTAAGGAAATTGTTAAAGTGTTTATATTTCATGCAGGTACAATCAAGGACAACTCACCTACAATGGCAAGCTGTGTTTCAAAATGGCCTACAAATAATGGAAAACTAACACAGAGATACTTGATTTAAACTAAAAAGCTTTCAGCGTTAATGCTGTCCTTCACTATCAACCTCATTGTACCTAGGTATTTTAAAGACTTTGGAATCCAAAGCCACTTCAGACATGATATCTTGTCAGCAATCTATGAAGGATTCACTGGGGTTTGTGTATTATTATTTTGAGTGTGCATTCATGACACATGTTCATACAGTACTTTTGGGACTCGTAGGCTATTATCTTGGATCACGCATGAAGAAGAATAGAGCCATAAAACACACTGGGCCAAGTTCATCCCTGGCATACGCCCACTGAAATCAGTGGAATTACACCGGGGTCCACTTAATGGCATATTTTATGATGTACTTTAATCCATATTCACAGCATGCAACATAACATAAGAGCGGCATGAAACATTTGCAATGAGACTCAAAACTCAGTCCACTAGGCTGATACTGAATCTTTAATTCTTGTGACAGGCACCATGGGGACAAGTGCACAAAAATATGGAGAAAGATTGATAGCTCAGATTTGTGGAGGGGATCACAAAGTTTGTGGAGCAAATGTGAGCCTGGTTTCTAATTCACTTGGCATTATTTGTCATTTATGTATTCACAACCAGGAAAACTTGAGTAAGAGGTTATATTACCTCTGTATTTGGCGCTGGAGTGACTGCAACTGGAATCTGTGTCCAGTTGTGCTGTCAACAGTTCAAGAAGGACACTGATAAACTGGAGAGGGTTCAGAGAAGAGCCACAAGAATGACTAAAAGATTGGAAAACAAGCCTTAGAGTGATAGGGCTTGTCCTCATGGCTGAAAAAAATGTGTTTTACCACAGGGTAACTAACATTCATGTGCTATCATGAGGTTAAAACACAGTGAAGCCCAGACATTTTAGTTTTACTGCAAGGTAAACAACACTATCCCCAACTCCAGGGCTTGACCTCAGTGAGTTTACCTCATGGTAAAACTAAAGTGCCTGATTTTCATTCTGTTTTTACCTTGGGATACCTCATGCATTTTAGTTACCCTGAGGTTAAAAAAAAAATCACCTCTTTTTATATCAGTGAAGAGAAGTGCATAGGCTCAAGGAGCTCAATCTATTTAGCTTTAAAAAGAAGAGGTTTAAGGGGGGACTTGATCACAGGTCATAAGCACAGGCGTAGCTTGACTTCTGTTTTGGGGGGGGAGGGCAGCTCCAGCCAGGCCAATGCGGTCGCTTGTGGGGGGCAAATTCCATGCCTGTCTGAGTCTTGCAGTTTGGGGGGGCACTGCCCCCCATGTTTCCCCAAACTACTCCCATGATCATAAGTACTCCTTGGGAACAAAAAAAATGATTATGGGTTCTTCAGTCTATCAGACTATCAAATGGCTGGAAGAAGCAGCTAGACAATTTAGACTAGAAGTAAGGTGCACATTTTTAACTGTGAGGGTAATTAACCACTGGAACAACACGTAGAGATGTGGTGGATTCTCCATCGCTGGCAATTTTAAAATCAAGATGGGACGTTTCTCTAAAAGATCTGCTGTTGTTCCACCAGGAATTAATTCAGGGAAGTTTTATGGCCTGTGCAATGCAGGAGGTCAGACTAGATGGTCACAGTGGTCCCTTTTGGCTTTATAATCTACAAAATCGTATGAAACCATAGCTTTTCCGTGAGAAATTAGCTGAAACTTGCAGGCTTTGGCTGAGATTTTTGCATTCATGTTGTGAAACCACTGGCCACTAGAGAAGAGTGTCTCGCACCCTTGTGAATCAAGATCACTGAGCTAGGCCACAGCTCTGCATGACATTTGCTAGCCAGATTGTTGCACTGACTTACACCCTGTGCATCCACACTAAAGTCATTTTAGGCCAGATCCCCAGTTGGGGACAATGAGTGTAACGCTGCTGACTTCAGTGGAGTTACGTTAAATTACACCAGCTGAGGATCTGGGCCAGTGGGATTGCACGGTGTTTGTCAGTACAGAGTTTGGGAATGAAGTGCATATTTGCACTTGGGAGACTGGGAACAAGAAAACATTTTATAGCTAGCGAGATTATATTGACTTCTACTGTGTTTATTTATATGGGTGGCATTCAGTTCATGCCAATGTTCTTAAGGTTTTGGGCTTGACCCACTGGATTCAGTTGAAAGAGACCTGAAATGCACAATTAACACTTTTTTCCCAATTTTTTTTAAATAGACACAAAAATGTACTCAAACTTTAGTAGCCTGAGCCATAAATAACCACCTGTGAGCAGTAGAGCCATTGTCTAACCTCCTGTTTACATGCAGAGTTGCAGCCATTTACCTTAGGGTATGTCTACTACGGCAGCTACACCAGCAGAGCTATGGCTCTGCCCGTGTGCTTCTGTAGAGCCATAGAATAGATGCTTCCTACATCAACAGACGTGGTTTTCCCATCAATATAGGTAATCCACCGCCCTAAGAGGTGGGTCAATGGGAGAATTCTTCCAGTGATCTACCGTGGGAATTAGTTTAACCTAGCTACATCACACAGGTGTGAAATTTTTTCACAGTCCTGAACCACATAGCTAGGTTGACCTAACTTTTAGGAGTAGAGCTGGTTTGAAGCTGTGATATTAAATTGATTTAGTTAAACTGATCAAAAAGGTTGTGTAAAAACTCTTATTTGGGTTTAAACTGGCTTGTTTTTGAGTCTTAAATTCCTTAGGGAAAGGTTTAAGATAAGGCTTCTTATTTTCATTTATTTTCATGAGAAAGTTGCAGTGGTTTCACTTAAATCAATTTTTAATCTGATTTAACCAATCCCAATTGAGGGAAAGTAAACTGACAATAAGAGTGTTCACACAGGGGTTTGAAATGTTTTAAGTAAATTGGTGCAAAAATTGTGTGTAGGAGAAATAGCTGGGATACAATAAGATTCTCTCTTCCATCCGACCCAAAATGTTGCCAATTTAAGAATGGAACTTGAAATTAACATTGGTAAGAACAAGGTCTCAGTAAATTTATTCTAATTATCACAACAATATTTTGTAAGTATATAGGTCCAGATTCTCAAAAGTTCAGATTTCAATGGGAGTTAAATACCTAAATACCATTGAGGAGCTGGGACGTAGCCCTTTTCATTTTCAAGGCGCTTTGCCAACATCAACCAATCAATCGAATTCCTAACTTGCTGGTAATATGAGTAGCTTTAATCTCTCTTGATTAAAGCTGAGAATGAATGCTCTGAATTCCTGCTTCAATTTAGAGAAAACAGATTGTAACCAGAAATATAAAAGTTGCTGACCCATTGGAATGCTAATTGCCTTTTAGAATTCCTGCTTGCTCAGAAAAGCAGGCCATGATCTTCGCAGGAAAAGACAACAGACATTCTGAAGACAGAGACGGTAGGCTCAGCAGAGCCACCACAAGAATATGGATAGTATGTTAAAAGCTAGCATTTCTGGGAATCTAGGGGATCTGGACTAAGGGCAGGTTGTCATTTCGGTTTGGTACTGAAGTACTTTGTTGGCTGAGCTAATCCTACATGTGTACAGGGATAGGAGAAGTAAATGCATTAAAACAGGATGCATAACAATCAGCTACCAGGAATAGAGGGCTAAGCATCCTTTTTGTATTTGTAAAAATCTTCAAAGTAGAACTGGTTTTAGTAACTGCCCTATATCCTCTGTGAGCAGACACATTTCATGTACACCATGCTGCTGCTGGAGACAGGGAGAAGCAGGGATGTTTCCATAACATGATCTGATGAGTTAATAGATTTTCCCTAAATTTAATCTACTCCCTCAAACTCAGGTTTCAAGCCTGTTGACCTGTATTTGTGGATAGCAGGTCCTCCTCTCATATCAGCCTGAGGGATAAATTCTGAGGTGACGCATAAGAGTGTGTGTAAATAAACTACATATTGGTATTCATCTCTGAATTTGGTCTTATAATCATATTTGCAACATCCATACATGCTCTGCTTTTGCAGCTGAGTTATAATATTTAGAAACAAGAGTTTACACTAGAAACCCTGACTAACCCTTAGCAGTAGCAGTGCCAGCAGCTGCCAGTAGGTTGACTGGAAAAAAATCAATCGTGTTATGCAGAAGCTTCTGATGTTCTCTGATTCCACCCCCCCCCCCCCGCTCCCCATCCCTTTGTTACTATAGCAATCTCCTCCTTTATTAATCTCTTGCTTTTGTACTTGCATCTGGAAACATATTGGAAACGTAGTGAAGTGCTCTTGATTTAGTTTTCCTGTCTACATTTTTTCGATGGTATCGCTTGCCCTTCATTTCACATAGTTGTATTTTGTTACTTTGGGGTTGGCAATCACTCCCATCTACAGTCTTTATCAGATGACGTTCTCCTTCCCAATTTAATGTCTGTGAGGGGCATCTCTCCTCTCTTCAAAAAAGACTTGTGCAAAAAAGAAATTAAAATAGCTTCTGCAGACTCTCCTATTCATGTGCAATAGGTTCAGCCAATCAGGGACTTGCACCAGTGACAACACACCAGCAAACTCAGCTCACCATTCAAAAATACACCTGTCATGGGATGAGGACACCCTGTCCCCCTCTTGAGTGGGGCAAGGGCATTGCAGCCCTGTGCCTAAGTCCATCCGACCGCCCTTAACCTCAGGGCATCCTGGCCTAGTGGCTGGAGTCAATATAGGTGCCTTCTCCCTCAGGGCTGTGTGGCCCAATGGCCAGCGTCAGTATAGGTATGGTTTAATGGCTGGAGGGGGATGGGCCACCTCCCGGGAGGGGGGTAGCCAGGATAAGGGGACCTGGGCCCTCCCTATTCCCCCGGGTCCCACCCCAGGGCCCTGTCAGCAGAGTGTGTACTCGCCATCAGGTCAACGGAGATCTGACCGAAATATGCTGATTTAGCTTTTGGTTCTGCAACCATATCAATGTATAGTCCCCCTGGGCCACATCCTACCGTTTCTCCTGAAGTGGCGGTCTGGGCATCTCCAGGGTCTGCGGGTTCCTCAGCCTGTTCAGCTCTCAGTGGCTCCGCCCTCCTTTGGGTGTCTTCAGGTAGCCAGGTTTCTGCCTGGGTCTCGGCTGGTGTGGCTTCTGCAATCTGGGGCTTCAGCAGCTCCCAGGCTGGAGCTGGCAATGTGTGTCCTCCCTGCTTGCCAGTCAGCCCTGACTGAACTGAGCTGCTCTCTTTTGTACTGGGACGCGGTGGGAGCATGCGCAGCAGGGGTGAGGGGGTATGGCTTCTTCAGCCTGCCCTGTTCAGTGTGGGGCAAATACACCCCGTCACAACACCATGAACAGTTGCACTGAAATTTTCACCGATATCCAGGGAGTGGGGGTTGGTGATTGCAAACTTAGACCAAACTTGTGCTGATATGAAAAATCCTGCAGGAAATCCTGGTTTTTGTGGAAACAACTCAGAAAAGGGGCAATGCTGAGCACTTTTTACGATGAGTTGAGTGTTTGTTGCAGCTCATTTTTATTTTAGGTAGAAATTGGTCATGGAGGTGGTGATCAGCTCTGAATCCAGATTAGGGGCCTGATTCTCTTATCATGTACACCAATTTTACATCAGAGCAACTCCACTGACTTTAATGACATTACTCCCAATGTAATAGAGTTACTCTGGAAGAGAGGAAAATCAGGTCCTAGGTGTACGTTATGGATCAGAGTCTGGTCAGAGATGGAACAAAACCATGTGTTGCAGACAAAAAACACAATCACTACATAAATGACACAGATGAGGAAAAGAAACTAGAACCCTGATCTGACAGCTCCAGAAACAAAGGCCTTAATCATTTAGATGAAAGAAGATCTCTCCTGGCTATCCTTGGCTGTTGGTCCCTTGTCCTCAATGTGAATCAGGTAATACAGGGAGTCAAGATGATACATACAAAGAATGTGTTTTACAGTGACTGATTCATGCTGGATATCAGAGCTGATAGCACCAAAACCTCCTGAACTGTTCTTGAGAACTTTTGCTCTCATATGGTAGGATGGTTGAATGATCTTGGAGGCCATCAACGATTGTGGACATCTCATGAGAACAACTATCATGAAATACTTTAACAAACCTCTGCTGAAAACTGGTAAGAACATCCATTCTTGTGAGATTTCAGTAGCATCCATACTAGATATGGGTAGAACTAGCTTCCACACCACTGTCCCTGTAAGATGCCTCAGCTTGGACCTGATGGGACCATGTTTGTAGGTTACTGAATAGCATAATCTTCATGACTGTCCTTGATCCCAGCTCAGACTGTCAACAAAGATGCCACTTGGTACCAAAATGTGGAATTATTTTTTTCTGATGTGGGCATCTGTCCACCAAACTATAGAAGTCAATTTCGTCTGGCTCTAAGAATCTAACTTTGATTCAGTTTAATAGGACTTGTTATATTTTGAAAGTAACTTTTTAAAAAAATAAATATGCTGTCTTCTGAAACAAAAACATTTCAGCAGAGCCTATCTAACTGCACATAGCTTGTGAACATAGCTGCTGTTGTCTCATGGAAAAGGTTAACATTCAGAAAGTTTAATTCCTCCTTTCCAGCAAAATCACCGTAATTAAATTCTAAGTATAACAGATGGACAATTGGACCCCCTAAATAGAGATATTTATGTAAATATCACTGAACTAATTGATGCTTGGTTGTATCAAAAGGAGCCACACAAGATGCTTTCATGGTGTCAACATTTGTGAATGTGACTTACTGCATTAATGACTTCCCATAGAGAGCATTATCTTAAGTAAAAAAGATTCTGAGACCCAATTTATTTTCCTGATCAATGTATTTGTCTGCAAAGAAGACACAGAGTGCTGGCTTTACAGTAAATTACACATCTGTAGCAATATAGATGAAGCATACACTAGCCCCATTTGATGACAAAGAAATTACATCAGAAAAATTCGAGTTTCTAATCATCTTTATATTGCGTCATCTTAGGAAAAGTAGTGTTAAAAATGGACAGAGCCATGATTAATTTCTATTCATTTTATTTATAACTACCAAGCAGGGGCCCAAATTTGAACACCCTCATCAATTTCAAACTTGGGAGAAGTTCGGATCCACATCTCTTTGATAAAGATGGACTTGAAGCACAAATGGATCCAAATGAAAACATCACATCCAAATCTCCCTCAAACTTTGAGGAAGTTCACATTCAGATCAGAAATTCATGGTTTAAACCCATGTCCAAAAACTACATACTATGGCCATTACAGGACTTGTCTGGTGGACCCATAAAGTATCTGCAAAATGTAAAGTTTTCTGTTAAGTTTTTAACCTTTGTGTTTTTGTTAAAACCCTGCAAAATGTGAATTATTTATTATTTGTAATTTGATAGCACTAAGAATCCCCAGGGAGGGCCCACTGTGCAGGTCCATAGGTTAGCAATGTGCCCAGATTGATGCCATTGGTGGTGGACAAGAGGGCAATGTTACCTCAAGAGGAGACAAGACCAAATGAGTAGGGAAGGGCAGAGTTCTGAATCAAGCCTTGGATGCATCCTGGAAGTGGGAGGAGTCAAAGTCAACCTCCTGGGTTGGCAGGAGACAGAAAGTTTGGTGTATTTTCAACAATGACATACAAGGGAAGAGAGTTTGGCTGAGAAGTTCAGGATCTCACATTTGCCCAGGACAAGTTTAAACTGCCAGTGAGACACTGGGATGAGATGTCAGAAAAACAGACATTTTGGTCAGGCGCAAGCAATATAAATTCATGTTAAATACTACTCTACATGTTAAATAATACCCCTTCTATAACCTAGCGAGAGTACATACAATACACCATCGGGCACTGCTCTGCATTTGTTTCAATCCATTTGAGTTTTAACTAGATGTTGCTCATTTTATCATGGTTTTTCCTTTAATAATGGTTTTCAGACAGAATACTTGGAAGTGCGAGTTTATTCATTTCCCACCCCCCTTGTTTAGGATTATTTCTCAGATCCCTTCTCTCAGAGCTGCCATGTTGCCTTTCTGTTATCTCCTATATGTAGGAAAATTGTAAACATGATTCTTCTTATCTCCTGGGAAAGGTTAACAATCAGCAAGTCTAATGCCTTCACTCCTGGCAGAATCATTGTAATTCAGTCCTCAGTGAAACAGATGGACAATTGCACTGAATAAATAAAGATATCTGTGTAAATATCACTGAACTAATTGATGTTCCTCTGAACCAAAAGAAGGAAAACAAGATACTTACATGTTGTTAACAGCTGTGCGTATAATTTACTGCTTTAATGACTTCTTATACTAAGTCACTATCATGGGCACAAAGATTTCAGGATCTAATTTATTTTCTTGATCAGGGGAGCTGAATGCAAAGATGACACACAGTGCTTGTTGTATAGTAAATCACATATCTACAGCAATAAAATGCACACATCCTTTAATATATGTTTTTCCCGAGGAAAACGTCCACATCGGGATTTACATTTCTCATTTGCGCTGTTATCTAAGGGGTTTTCTTCTTTAAAGCATTTTCTGAAATACTTCTCACTTGTGTTAAAGACAGAGGCACAATTTCTACCCTCTGTTACTCTGATGTAAATCCTGAGCAACTCCATGGAGATTTGTGGGATTCCTGCAGATTTACAATGATGTAACCAAGAGCAATATTTGCTGTTTGAGGGTGGATCTTGTCATTCAGGCTACAATACCGAGTATGATTCTCCTGCCAACAGGCAAATAAGAAGCATAGCACATCAGGCGTTTAGGTTCAGAACAAAAGGCCTGATTCTCATCTCATTTGCATTGATTTTCCAATGGGGTAACTCCAGTGTTTTATGTAAGTGAGATCAATAGTCAGCCCAAAGAAGAAAAGTCTATGTAGTGACATTTATGAAAGCTGCTTTGTCTCTGGATCCTGGATGTCTTTAATACAGCACCTCCCAACATTTCATGGAAAGTGTCTTAGGGCGTGTCTAGACTGCAATCCACACTGCGTTTGCAGCTCAGGCTGACATACCTGAACTAGCTTTAATCTAACTAGCTTGGGTCCCAGAGCAGCGAAGCCATAGCAGCGCTCGCGTCAACGTGGGCTGTACAAACCTACCCAGAACCCCGGGTAATGACTTGCAGGGCCTGCACTGAAGCTTGCCCTGCTGCAGCATTAGCTGGGAACCCAAGCTAGCTAGATTAAAGCTAGCTCTGGTCTGTCAGTTCAAGCTGCAATCACACTCCGTGACTCCAATATAGACATTCCTTCAGTTCACTAGAGGAAGGTTACTAAGTGGAGACCTCCTTGCTAGGATTCTCCTGCAGGCAGCAATCTCAATGACTCCCTACCCTGCGTCAGCTCCCTTCTCCCATTCTTGGCTTAATGAGGAGCCCAGCAATCAGGCTGGTTCTGGATGTGCTGCTGCTACCTGTCTCCCATTCAAGCACACACTCTCTTACCTGCATTGCAGGTTATGTTGTGAATGGAACTTAAAGCAAGCAAAAGTCCACTGTTGTTTAGAGAACACATAACTGAATGGAAAGCGTGAAAGAATTCAGCATAAAAGGCCAAATTTTGCCAGCTCTGTAGTTGGTCAAAAAGCCTGAAAAATCTACATGAATATTTTTAGCTTTTGTTTTGTTGTTGTTGGGGGGAAAAAAATCAAGTTTTGAACGAAAAATCTCATTGAAAACTCAGATATAAGAAAAATTCAATGAGATTGATCACAAGATCAAGGATTACCTATATTTTAAGATCTTTGGGGCAGGGATTGCCTTGTGTTGTGTTTGTACAGCACCTAGCACAATGGGGCCTGGTCCAGGACTTGACCTTGATATAACTAGTAAATAATAGTTCATATGAGGTTTGCAGTAGTGCTTGTTTTTGGCTGGGCTAGAAGTACTATGAGAACAGCCATCCTTTTTGCACTTCCAGTTTTGCTCTTGGCCGTAGCAGGATGGAAATCAGGAGTTTTAGTTTGGGGAAAGAGGAAATTTTAATGGATCCAGGCCACAGTTACTCTGTCCCAGGTAGTGACAGAAGGGATGGGATGGACAAGATCAATTGCATAGCAATCGCGTCCAATTTTAACACACAGAAAATGAAAACAATTAATCTAAACAATGTGTAACTTTCTTCCCCCTATGACTCCTTCCAAAAATCCAAATCTCTGAGCACTGAATAATTCAAGTTTTACAACATTTATGTATTTCAAATACCCACTGAGTATTACATTTCCTTCCCTGCTGTTCCAACTCAGACATCAAAAACCCTTTTTCATGTGTTTTTCACCCCCCTTCTCTTCCAAATCAATGCTAGATACACAAAATTGCTAGTGGATGCACTGCTGACTCAAGTAATCTGTGATAACTCTCTCTCCTGACAGATAACATGCTGCACTATATTGCACAGCCACTTTCACACTGGTAATGTGCAATTCTAATTCCAAAAGTGTTTGAACATAATGTTTCCATCCCACAGACTAATCCTTCACCTCGGTTTTCTTTGAAGACTTAATTCTCACATCACAGGCCCAGTGTTCTTAGCAGACTCTCTAGCAGTCTTAGAGAACTTCTAACTCATGACCTTCCTTTTTCTCTTGTTGCCACAAATCACAACATGGTGTGTATAGCTCATTGCTCGCTGCCGCAAGTTGTATTCAGAATTCTCCATACCATTTTTGTATCAGTAATTGACAGGTAATAATTGTTTTACTAGTTAACACATATATGGTGACAAAAATGCGTATGAAGCATGTATTCTAATGATACAAGCTGTCATTAGGTGTTAGAAACCAGCATAAATCTGCTAATTTAGTATAACGGCAGCACCCTAGGCAGGATGGTCAAATGGTTTGGTCATAGGACTAGTCTAGGACCTGAGAGACTTGAGTTCAATTTCCTGCTCTGCCACAGACCTCATGGGTGACCTGGAACAAGTCCATTAGTCTCTTTGGGCCTCAGTTCCCCATCTGTGAAATGGTGAGAATAGAGCTTCCTTACCTCACTGGGCAATTGTGAGATGCTCAGATACTCTGATGATGGGGGCCATAGAAGTTCCTTAGATAGACAGAACTCTACCCTGGACATCCAGGAGATAGAAGTGGCTTTGTTAGGAAAGGAAACTGAACAGCAAGGAATCCCTGACCTTGATTTTCAAAGATGACCAATGAATTAGATTGCCTCAGTTTTTGCATGCCCATTTTGGGATACGTAAACAGAATTTGATTTTTGGAGGGAACATGCTCAGCATTTTCTGAAAAATCTGACCCCCTTGAAGGCATGTCAAAGTGGGTACCCAAAATCACTAGTCACTTTTGAAAATCTTGGCCAGACAGTCCTGCTGGTAAACCCTAGGGACAACCAACCTCAGGCAGGAAGATTGAGAAGAGGTTTATGGCATATTACTGTTGTGAGTTACTAGTAAAGGATGTGTGTTTAGGCACTAACTCAGCGTCTCTGTGTGTTCTATTAAGGAAGTAACTCAGTTTATTCATCACGCTTTACAGAAAAGACACACTGTCCCTGCCTCGAGAGCTTCCAGTCTACAAATATAGAAACACAGCAAACAAGGACAGCAGATAAGGACAGGGAAAGAGGAGCAGTACAACAGCAGCAAATAAAGGACATGGAAAACATATTAGAGAGACAAGATGGGTGAAGTAATATCTTTTATTGGACCAACTTCTGTTGGTGAGAGAGACAAGTTTTTGAGCCACACAGAGCTCTTCTTCGGGTCTGGGAAAGGTAATCCCAGTGTCACAGCTAAATGCAAGGTGGAACAGCTTGCTTAGTATAAGTAGTAACACATATTCTAAGAGTATGTCTACACGGCAATGAAAAACCTGTGGCTGACCCATGACAGCTGACTCAGGCTTGCGGGCTTGGGCTACGGGGATGTTTCATTGCAGTGTAGACTTCTGGGCTTGGGCTGCCATGGTTCTAAGATCCTGCGAGGTGGGCTGAGACCGGCATTCTACAATGGAACAGCCCTGCGATTCGGCCGGCATGGGTCAGCCGCGGGTTCCTAGCTGCACTGTAGACATACCCATAGAGACTGTTCAAGGTTGAGTGGCACATTAACACCTCTGCAGTCATAGGACAAAAAGAGAAGGTCAGTGGGTTATAGACTGTTGTAATAAGTCATAAATCCAGTGTCTCTGTTCAGTCCATGATTTCTAGTGTCTAGCAGAGTCGTGAATTTAAGCTCCCAGGCTCATCTTTTGAAAGTGTTGTGCAGGTTTCCTTTGCAGATGAGGACTGATAGGTCAGGTATAGAGTGACCGCTTTGTGAAAAGTGTTCACCCACAGGGGATGCGGTGTTACTGTCTTTTATCATTTTTCTTGTGAGTTCATCTGAGAACAAGTGATTGTCTGGTTTCATCCACATAGTTGTTTTGGGGGCATTTAGTGCACTGGATGAGGGACACCACGAGTTGTGATAGGCATGTGTAGGACCTGTGGATCTTGAAAGGTGGGTTTTCGGGGGTGTTGATCATCATAGCAGTGGAGATATGTCTGCAGGTTTTGCACCTGTGTTCTGGCAGGATCTGATGCTGCTTTGAGTTGGTGTGTCCTGGTCTGTGTGGATCTTACTTCTGATGAGGAGCTTGGAGAGGCTGGGGGGTTGTTTTCACGGCTAGAAGTGGGAGCTCAGGAAGAGCTCAGTGTAGCTTAAAAGCTTGTCTCTCACCAACAGAAGTTGGTCCAATAAAAGATATTCCCTCATGTGCCCTGTCTCTCAAATATCATGGGACCAACATGACTACAACTACACTGCATACATAAAAAAAAATATATTGTTTATGAAACTTGAACTTGGCCATGGAGATGGGGTGGGGAGGGAAACCATTCATGGTTCACCCACTTTTTGGCTGGGCCAGACCCGAGTGGCACTTTGTGCACCAGGTCACGCCACCACCCTCGCAAATTGGAAGGGGTGAGTGTAGGGGCTCATGGGCCAGGGGAGTCAGGCTGCTTGAATGAGGGACACCTGAAAGGGGAAGAGGAGAGTTTAGGCAAGGAGGCAATTCTGTGCTCTCCCCACTTTAAATAGTGATCCACATCCCCTGGATCAGACAGTCATCTCAGAGACTAAGGGATGAAGAAAAGAAAACATAGCTGGAAGGTGAAGAAGTATGAAATTCCAGGAACACAGTAGCATTTAATTTGATTGTTGTGTGGGTTTTTCCTGCAGAAAATGGTTGCTTATTTTATTTTACCATGGGGAAAAAAGAACACAGGCACCTGGTAGGTTCAGAGAAAAGGATCATGAACATTAAAATGGCAAGAACTTCAGCATTTTCTGATTATTGCTGCTAGATGGCTTTTCCCCCCCCCACCCCCTCCACCCCTTTCCAGTTTTACATCAGGGTTTTTTGGATAGGAGTTACTGGAGAGCAACAGATAAAACCAGACAATATTTTTCTAGGCTTTGACTCTTCTCTTTGTTAACAACAGGTGCATTTCTTGCTCTCTATCCCAGCTTGTTTTTTTCAGCCTCTATTTCCTTCACAATTCATTTCCACAAATGTGATTATTTTCATTTTCCGCTTCATATAATGAATCATGTCTTTGTTTCGAGAGCTCTACCTCTTGATCCCCTCTGGGCTCAAATGCATGAAATGTGATACATGAGCTGTTCTATCCCATTACATTAATTAGAGATGAAGCTCATTTTCTGAAAAAATGGCTTGAACCTCACAAAGTATTTATTAAAATCATGGCTTTTTAAATAATTATTGCAGATCCTCTCAATCAAAAATCCAATACACGGGAGAAGTGATATATTGGAGCAAAGGACAAAAGTCAAACTGACATGGTTGAACTCTAACATTTAATGTAGAGAAGTGCTTTTTGTTGAGTTCCTAGTGGGAGATACTTTAAAGAGATTGGGGATAATATCTTAGGGAATATCCCATTCAGTTTTCTGACTCGGACTTTGGAACAACCCAAGAGACTGTGCCCCAGAGAATGCACACCAGGTTTTAAATTGCACCCAATGCATTCTGGGACAGAACTGCAGGAGTTTAACTGCAGTGTCCTGTGAAGACTCATACAGTGGAGATATGGCTAAGAAAGCTCATGGAATCTAATCCAAGACTCATTGAAGTCAATGTGAGTCTTGCCTTTGATGTTAGTGGACTTTGGATCAGGCTTAAAGTTTGTGGTTGAAAACTCCCAGTGATTTTAATGGGGCCAGGATTTCCCCCTGTGTATGTCTCAGCCTCAGTGCCTTAATTCAAGAAGCTCCCCAAGCAAATGGGATTTAATATTAGTGATGACAATGGGGGGTGGGGGGCATAGCTCCTGGGGCATTCTAGCTGGTTTCTACAAATAAGTAGAAGAGGGGCTAGTAAGGCCCACTCCCTTTCAAGTCAATGACAAGACTTTCATTGACTTTAATGATGCAGAATCAAGTTTCAGATGGAGATTGTGAGCATTAAGCGGAATTGACAAAGCTGGCATTTTTTTCTCCTAAAAGTATATTTAACACAATCTGTAATTTAGGAAAGAAGATTTGAATTATCCTGGCTATGGAAGTTATCTCAACTGGAGAGAACTTCACGAGGTGGGGGCTCAGCTACTGGTGACTGACTGGCCTGGTTCTGCCCCCATGCTGCAAATAGGCCAAAGTATCCATTGGAAGGGATCTATGGATTTTATTACTCAGAAAAAAGGAAACATTCAGGTAAGTGCAGATACATTTTCCTGTTGCTGGGTCAATGCATTGTGCGCCTTCTGATGTGTAGTCATGTCAGGGCACTCCAAACCCTGAACCAGACTGCACATGGTGACGCCCAGTCTGCTTGAGAATCCTGATTCCTCTGGGTCAAAACACACAATTGAGTGGAATCCTCAGTCTAGGACAGAGGCACCTGTGCCCTGAGTTCTTTCAATGGCAGGGAGAGGACATTGCATAGCTGGCGGTTGCTGCAAATGGTGTAGCATGGATGAGGAAGGGATGAATGGATTCCCCCAGCACTGTGCATTTGCTTTCTTCCTTGCTCCCAATCCCCCACACAACATGCAGTGATAAATGTCCCAAACCTGGCACTCCTTCCTGGCCACCAAACACCAAGTGATCCCATCAGGACCTAAGACACAGGTGTACTCTTTGTGAATGGGCCGCCTACAGTTGGGATTGCCTCCAACAGGATTGTGACCACATGACTCTGATGGTCTCAGACTCTTTTAAGCCTTTACCGAGCACTTCAAGACATCATCTTCTCTGTTACACTGAAGTTATAAAAAGTGACAAAATGTGCCAAAAGTCACTAAGGTTCTGTGGCAAGGCCATGTCATTTAAGGCATTGTAGTGGGGCAGTTACCTCGCTCCTAAGAGACAAGGCTAGGCTGATTGGGGAAGCAGCCACAGCTGGGGCCACGCCCCAGTCAGGCCACAGCAGCCTATAAAAGGTCTGCTAGCCAGGAGCTCAGGCAGTCTCTCTCTAGCTGTGGAAAGAGGTGGACCTGGCTGCCTGGGAGCTTAGGGTACAGAGCAGTGCTGGGGAATGGGCAGGCTGAGCTGGGGAGCTCAGGCCTGCCGACCTCCCAAGCTGTGGCCTGATAGAAAGGCCAAAGCAGGTACTGAGGCTACAGTGGTGTAGCCTGGGGTTAGGCAAAGGCAGCAGGTCCAAAACCCCCTTGTCTGTGATGAGTGGTTTACAGGCTGTAGTCTGCCCCAGTGAGTGGGGGCTAGATGGTGACTGGCAGTAGCCACTGAGGCAAGGTGGGGAGAGAGGGGTGGGGAGACCCAGAGTGTGGGGGATGCTGCCAGGGGGCAGCATCCCAGGGTGAGGAGGCACCAGGGTCTGGGAGGGACACGGAGGGCCAGTGGCAGGCAAGACACTGGCCTGCAGAGGGTGCTCTGGGCTAGAAGAGCTAATTCCCAGGATGACCAGCAGGAGGCACCGCACCGGTGAGCCTTCACCTCGCTACAGGCATCCTAATGTGTAGCTCCAGGGTCAGGGCCGGCTCTAGGCACCAGCAAAACAAGCAGGCGCTTGGGGCGGCACATTTCTAGGGGTGGCATTCCAGCGCCAGCCATGCCACCCCTAGAAATGTGCCCCTGCCGCCCCAGCTCACCTCTGCTCTGCCTCCACCTGCTACCCTGAGCGGGCCACTGCTCAGCTTCTCCCCCTCCCTCCCTCCCAGGCTTGCCACGTGCCAAACAGCTATTTCGTGCGGCAAGCCAGGGAGGGAGGCGAAGCTGAGCGGCAGCACGCTCGGGGGAGGTGGTGGAGCGGAGGTGAGCTGGGGCGGGGAGCGGTTCCTCTACCGTCCCCCCATTACTTCCTGTGCTCTCCCCCACCTCCGCTCTGCCTGCTCCCCTGAATGCACTGCCTCTCCCTCGCCTGAGAGGGAGGGGGGAGAAGCGGAGCAGCAGCGTGTTCAGGGGAGCAGGCGGAGCGGAGGGGAGCTGTCGCGGGTGGGGGAGCTGCAGGAAGCAATGGGGGAGGGGAGAAATGCGGCACGCCCAGGGGAGGAGGCGGGAAAGGGGTTGGGAAGGGGCGGAGTTGGGGTGGAGCTGGGGGCGAGGGGGCATGAAAAAAAGCAGGGGTGGCCAAATTTTTTTTTGCTTGGGGCGGCAAAAATCCTAGAGGCGGCCCTGTCCAGGATTACTCTGATGCACTGTACTGTAAGGATACGATCCTGTGAGGTGCTGAATGCCCTTAACTCCCATTGTCTCTGTCACAGTGCCTGCTGTGAGTCACAGCTGAGAAGGGCAAATTCAGGACAGACTGATTAAAAAAACAGCGCAGTCACATCCCAAAACTGTTGCTTATTCTAACATTAGAGTTCACCAAGCCAGTAACAAAATGGGTCCCTATATCACTACATAGTTAACAAAGGGCAAACAAAGTCTCCTTCAGGCAGTCCAGCCCCTATCACCACCCAGAGATCTAGTCTTTGTGATGAGACGTTACTGAAAACCAGATTAATCATCCATAAAATTCTTCTAATCCCAAAGGATCAGTCCCTCCCGCAGGTCAAAATATATACTTTAGATCTCACTAAATACCATGGTGCAGCCAATTCCTTTAGCAAAACTATAACTAAAGGTTTATTAATAATAAAGAAAAGAGTTATTAAACGGTTAAAGGAATCATATATATTACACGTGATTTCAGAATCCATGGATCAGGTTCATTGCAGTGATGGTAAGTTTGCTAGCTTGCAAAAAGTCTCTTTGAATCACCCAAAAAGATTGGGGGTCATCAGTCCCAGTCCTAGCAAAGCTTCCTTTTGTTAGAAAATCACAGTCCAGAGGACTGAAGTGAAAGAAATTATGTCAGTCTCCTTTTATAGTTTCAGCCCCAGTGCATGGAAAGTTACTGACAAAAGATGGAGTCTTAGAGCACATGTCCTTATCACATGACTTTACATGCCTTGGTGAATCATGGGGCAGCTATTGCCTCAGTGCTCTCTGAAACGTCATTGGGTGAGCTGATTGTCCTTAATGGGTCATCAATCAGTCTGGGTAGTCTAGATGAAAATCTGTCTTGGCGCATCACCCAATAAAACAAAGTGTTTGAGATACAAACACATAGAAAATATGCATAACTTCATATATAATGATTACACATGGATTTAAACAGGATAATCATACTTAACAGATTATAACTTTTCCATTTATACCTTACATTGTTTGGGGAGATTTTGGCAAACCAGTAAAGTGCCTAAAACCACTATAGTTTATTGCTAATAGTAGTCAAGTTAGCAGGCCGTACGGAACCACTCTTGCTTATTGTTAAATGTAGCCTAGTCAGCAGGTCGTAAATTGGTCATGCAGCAGCCTCAGCATAACCAAGGAAGGAGGGGAGGGGGTTTTGGGTGCCAGAGACAGGGCAGCTTGACCCTGCGTCCTTCCTGCTAAGAATGTTGAAATTGCTGATCTATGTATTTTAGAAAAACAGAAAGTCTGTCTACATGCGCCCCCGGGAATGTCTGTCAGGGCCCCAAGGCATGGACACTCTGAAAAAAAACGTGTCTGGTAAATTGATGACAACAAGGAAATCTCTTGCTTGATCTTTAAAAACTGCTTGCTTAGCAAGTTTTCTTTAAGGAATATGTAATTATGTTACTAATGTATAAATAAGGGGGAAATGTTTGAGGTAACCGGACTTCTCAGAAGGGGCTCTTCAGGGACGCTCCCTCTGGACGCATCTTGGGGTCCCCACCGGCAGACGGAAGTTTGGCCAGCTGAAGCCTGTCACTGTGCCACTCGAAGGGCACACTCAGCTTCGGTAATTATCGAGGGTTGGGGATGTTTTACCAATCTGTTGCAGACGTGTGTGTTAAGTGCTTGAGACTAAGTAAAGTTTAGCTTTAAGTGAAAGCATTCTTGTGTTGTCCTGTTTGTGCCAGTCATCTATCAGTCGGATGGCTGTGTCTCTCTTGATTTATTTCCTGACACCACCTCGCATAGAGTAAAAGTTACCAAGAGCTTTGGGTTGAAAGAACCCCGGGTAACAACATGACACACTGTGTACAAGATGTATTGCAATTTTGTAACAGTGGTGACTGTACTAGGGTAACTAGTTATGTTCCTTTTTTACACAGCATCACAGTTTCCACCACTTCAAAGAATCAGGCCGTGTGTGGGCATTTAACTATTTATCATCCATGCTTCATTATTTATTGTTTGTATTGAGGGTACCACCTACAGGCCCCAATCACAGCCCCATTTTACACACACACACAGTCTCACCCTGCTTCATAGGGCTTTCAGTCTACGCTTTGCGCACACACACACACACAGTCTCACCCTGCTCCATAGGGCTTTCAGTCTAAGCTTCGCAATAATAATCACACATCATAACATCACAGCTTGCTTGCATAAACGATGTTCTTCTGACTTGCGTTATATTGTTCTCCACTGCCACACTGTAATACATACAGTCATGGAGAAAATGGAAAGTACAGATACTGCACAGTTACAGAGGGACACCACAAAATAGAAGTGTTTTGAATGGTATGGCTATAATTAAGCCATCAACACACCTCACAGAAATAAAACTGAGCCTTTTAATTAGCTGTTTGAATGAGAATAAATGCTTCATTATTCTTAACCATATCAAGCTGAGAACACTATTAAAGTCTGAAGTAATAATGAATACCATGACAGAAAACACATTAGCACACATGCGGGAATGCATTCGCCTATTAGGGATTCTGAATAAATATGTCTATCATTGCTATCTAGGAAGAAAAGAATAACAAAAGAATCAAAGTGAAATCAAAAGGAAAGGAGACACATGGTTCTTATTTGCTTGGGGGCAAATCAAAAAGATATGTACCAGTAGGTAGAGACAGGAGAATATCATGGCTTGGCATTCAGTTCTGATTAAGTACCTAGGAGTTTGGACAAACTCTGAACTTATCTGAACTTCTCGGATTATTCTCTTCTCAGTGCATTTTCTTTGACGTCAATGCAATTATTCCCAACTTACACTACTGTAAGCGAGAGGACACTCCACGTACATGGCTGGAGTAGCCGCTGTAGCCCCCTATATGATTTCCCTCTAATGAGGGTGAGGATAAAAGATCCACATGGTGGTGGATCCTCCATCTGTGCTCCCAGTTCCCCTCCCCAGGGCATACTGCCCTGCAGTAAACTCTCCCTCCCCACAGACACATTCAGCCCCACACCAGTACCACTGCTTGCAGAGCCTCTGCAGTCAGAGATGGGGGGGGGTGGATATGCTCCTCCGAGCAGTGCTGGAAGGCCAGCACGTCTGCTGACAAGCTTCTCCTTATACGGTGGGATTGCCCCAGTTTTAAAAGTGAGGACCAAGGTTTAAAACAACAAGGAGTTAAGGTGCCACCAGACTCCTTGTTGTTTTTGTGGATACAGACTAACATGGCTATCCCCTGATACTTGACACCATGGAAGGTTTAAAACATTTGTCTCCATTTGTCTCTAGAGTGAGCTAGCTCTGTGAACTTTATTACTTGAAGAAAGGAAACTTTTTAGGTAAGAATGGATAAATTTTCGTATTCTTCATGCTATGGTCCACAGATCCATTACAATGGGATTTTTATAGCAGTGTGCCTCTAGGGTGGGAAGTAGCCTGGTGATTAGGTGTGGGCATACCATGGATTTATATAGTGGCATTATGATATTTATTGGTATGCCCCCACCTTGAATACTGTGTGCATTTCTGGTTGCCCCATCACAGAAAAGATACATTAGAAATGGAAAAGGTACAGAGGTCAACAACGATTAGGGGTATGGAACAGCTTCCATATGAGGAGAGATTTGGACCACTGGGGCTGTTCAGCTTAAAAAAAGAGACGTCTAATGGGGTGTATGATAGAGGTCTATAAAATCAGAACTGGTGTGGAGAAAGTGAGTAGAGAAGTGTTATTTACCCCTCCACATAACATAAGAACCAGGGGTCACCCAATGAAATTAATAGGTGGCAGGTTTAAAACTAATATAAGGAAGTACTCATTCACGCAATGCACGGTCAACCTGTGGAACTCGTTACCAGGGGATGTTGTGAAGCTCAAAAGTATAACAGGGTTCAAAAGAGAATTAGATAAGTTCATGGAAGATTGGTTCATCAATGACTTTTAGCCAAGATGGTCAAGCACACAAGCCCATGCTCTGGGTTTCCTTAAGCCTCTGACTGTCAGATGCTGGGACTGGACAACAGGGGATGGATCACTTGATGATTGCCCTGTTCTGTTCATTCCCTTTGAAGCTTCTGGCAGTAGCCACTGTTGGAAGGCAGGATACTGGGCTAGATGGACCTAGTATGGCTGTTCTTAGTGATACTGTTTATGACGTTCTGGCTGAAGATGCTATGGCTGTCAGGGCTCATTAACCTAGCATTGGAACTTCAAATGTCTATCACACAGAGGAGGTCTGCTGGTGCCAGATATAAATTGGCTATCAATACGTTTAGGGTTGAAATTAGATGACTGTTTCTAACTGTCAGAGGATTTAAGTTCTAGAACAGCCTTCCAAGGGGAGCAGTTGGGGAAAAAAATCCAACTTGTTTTAAGACTGAGCTCGATATATTTATGAAGGGGATGGTATGATGAGATTGCCTACAATGACATATGACCCATCCATGACTAGGCTATTAGCAAATACCTCCAATGACCAGAGATAGGACACTAGATAAGGAGGGTGCTGTGTTACTATAGAGAATTTTTCCCCAGGTATGTGGCTGGTGGGTCTTACCCACATGCTCAAGGTCGAACTGATTGCCATATTTGGGTTCAGGAAGGAATCTTCCCCCAGGTCGATTGGCAGAGACCTTCGGGGGTTTTCACCTTCCTTTCCAGTGTGGGGCACAGGTAATTTGCTCATTTGTACTAGAGTAAACGGTGGAATCTCTGTAAATTGAAGTCTTTAAATCAAGGTTTGAGGACTTCAGTAACTCAGCCAGAGGTTATGGGCCTCTTACAGAGTGGGTGGGTCAGGTTTTGTGGCCTACAATGTGCAGGAGGTCAGACTAGGTGATCATGATGATCCCTTCTGGCCTTGAAGTCCATGAGTCTATTCTCCACCCAGGACCAGACAAGTTTAAAATGAATTCCTGGTGCAAAGTTCATCATTTAACTACCATGTTAAACGAGTGAAGTCTAGCCCTGAATTCCCACAGGGGTGCTTTATTGTGGGTGTATAAGAGTGCCCAAGCAAAAAGGTCAAGTCTCTGTAGTATCATGTTCCCAACATGTTCAAGAAAAGGAAGGTTTTTGTACAAATCCTAACATTAAATGCTTCCTTAGGACATCAACCTTATTCCAACCCTGCAAGGTCAGAACACGACCTTAGAACTTCATTCCGCTCCTTACAGCACTACACAGATTGAATCCCTGCAGGAAGGGTCATTACACTTCCTATCCATTAGAGTAGGCCTCCTGATGGCAACTATCTCCAGTTTTCCATTGTGAGCTGATCACAGTACAGAACCAACTAACGAGCACACTGCTCTTTAAAGCAGAAGAATTTAAGCACACTCCTAGGTAGTTGCTGCCTGCTTTCTTGCATGAGCATAAGTGATTCTCAACTGTCAAGATCCTTTGTCACCTGTAATGACCCCTACCCTTTTCATCCTCACTCTATGGCCTTGACCGAGTAAATTTATGCTTTATCTCAATGTGTCTGCAGTTAACTATGACAGACGGATGTTTTTCCCTCAGGAAACAGCAACAATATCAGGCATAACGCATAGTGCATACAGCTAGTCTATGGAAAAATGTATTCATATTACTGGCACCCCATCTTCCATCCTTCCCACACTCTTGTTTTGTCTGATTGTAAACCTAGATTATAAAGTCTTTGGTGCAGGACTGTCTCTTACTATACAGCACCTAGCACAATGGGGCCCCAACCTGGACTGGGATCTCTAGGTGCTACTATAATTATCTCCTCTAAATTAGAGCTAGCAAGCAGAGGTTTTTTAAGGGAGTTCTCCATGTGAAGGAGGAGTGATTTACATGACCCATGGGGTGAGTTTGTTGTCTGTTTGCTTGTTGTGTGCTTGCTTGCTTGCTGAGTGCCTATGTAATTGAAGTTTATAGTGTGGTCTGTTTATGGGGTTGTGCACTGAACCTAGCAGCCTGCTAGGCAAGGCTGAGAGCTTCTTAAGGAGGCTCTAGCCTGCTGTACTTGGATCCCTTAAGAATCTCTTGATGAGGAGGCAGAGCTAACTCAGGGTTTTAAAAACCATCTTCTAAGTGACCAGAGGAGCTAGCAAACAGGAGACTTTTGCAAGGGAGTTTAGAGAGGGACTGTGACAGCCAGATAAACCTAGCAAACATTCTCTAAACTTAGCTAATCAACATAAACACACACACAAAACAAAAAGCAAGCAAGCAACCAAACAAAACCCTGCAAGAGTAAAAATAATGCACACAGAAGTCCATCAGCAGAATGCGGGCTATCCAATTTAGTGCACTGAATGCAGCATGTACAATTACCTGCCGTGTGGGCAGATGGCATGGGTACACATTCCGTGCAAGCAACTCATGGCCCTCAGAAACCAAGTACAGTCTCTTGAGACCAGAGTGGCTGAACTGGAGGAGCTAAGGGAGACAAAGGGTACATAGACGAGACTTTCTGGGATGCGATAGAGCAGTCTCACCCACAGTCTGACAGTTTCTGTGCTGTTGAGGATGAAAGGCTCGGAGAAGGAGAATATCAAGCTGGAGTGAAGGGAAACAATCCCACAGTTGGGATCCTCCTTCCAGATGATGTCATGGTATCCTCTCACATTGAGCACACCTCTCCAGTGGAGGCAACCCGAATTATTAGGAAGAGACTGGTAAGAGTAATGGGGGATTTGATTACTGGAAATATAGATAGTTGGGTTTGTGATGACCAGGAAAACCTCATGGTGAATTGCCTGCCAGGTACGAAGTTTGCCAAGACATCTAGACAGACTTATGTGAGGTGCTGGGGAGGAGTCAGTGATCATGGTACATGGAGGTACCTGTGACGTAGGGAAAGGTAGAAGAGAGGTCTGGGAGGCCAAGTTTACGCAGCTGACATGTAAAATTAAAAAGATTGTAGAGGAGTTTCTATACTAAGGACTGGGGGAAAGCCAACAGGTGCAGACATCCCGTAAGGGAGGATTTATTAAAGGGGATACTCTATATCCTAGTAAAGATGAAAGGATAGAAGTTGATAAGGTACAGGTAGGAACTGAAGACAAACAGTCAAATGAAAGAGTCCCATTCAATGACATCACATGAAAGCAGACAGCTAAATATTGTCAGATTTTATGAGTGTTTTTACACAAATGCAAGAAGTCTAAATACTAAGGTAGGTGAACTCGAGTGCCTGGTATTAAATGAGGATACTGATATAACAGGCATGTAACAGGATTTCAACTACCCTGCACCAGCCCTGAAAGGGTTAACTGTGCTGAGGAAACCCCGCCCCTCTGACTCTGCTGCACATGCTCAACCTGGAAGCAGAGTATAAAAAGAAGCAACAAAACTCAGTCTGGGCAGGCTACTGAAGGGGGAGGATGTAGACTGCAGGCTCTCTCTAGGGAGCTGCTACCGGCCCCCATTACAGAGCCATGGCACACAGAGCTCCAGATGGACTCTAGGCTGCCTGATGAGTCTGGAGAAGGGACTGTGCCAGCAGGAGCTACGCCACTTGAGGACCCCAGAGACCCGGGGGAACTGTGGAGCCTTGCTGAGGGAGAAAGGGTAGTCAGTCCAGGGGACTTAGACTTTTCTCCAGGGGGTGAACCGGGGAAACCAGTCAGCATGTTTTGGGAGGATCCCCTCTGACTCGGTAGTGAGCACCCCCACCATCGGCAGGGCCCTGGGCTGGGACTTGGAGGAGCAGGGAGGGCCTGAGTTGTCCTAACTTGAGCATCACCCCCCCCCCCAAGTGATGCCCCACTTCCTCAGTGGGCCGATCGGCCATGCAATCCCACAAAGGTGGGTTACTTTAATGACTCTGGCCATTGGGCTACGCTGCCCTGAGCAGAAAGGCCACACTTATTGACTCTGGCCACTAGGCCACCCTGCCTTGAGTGGAAGGGCTGCTTTATAGACTCTGGTCACTAGGTTTTATGGTCAGCGTCAAGAACACAGGACCTAACTGGCTGCTATACAGTCTTTTCCCCTTCTTCTCATCATACATGACCTGGCACATGGGACGGAGTGTACCTACCCCATGACAAGGCATCACAGAAACTTGGTGGAATGATGATCATCAATGGGATATGGTAATACCACATTACAAAATATACAGGAATTTCAGAGTAGAGTAGTTTGTGTTGGTGGAACATCAGCATTATATGTGAAAGAAAGCACAGAATCAAATATAGTAAAAACCTTAAATAAATCACCCAGTACCATAAATATCTATGGATAGAAATTTCATGCTTGAATAATAAGAATATAGATAAGGACCTACTTCAGTCATGATATTGCAGAAATTCCAGATCCCACAATATTAGGCTTCCACCACAATTTTGATTTTCATTAGCTTACTTTGCACAGTCCACACTTTTGCATATATTTTGAGTATGCAATTAGTACTGCACTAACATTCAATGTCTGTAAAAGGCTAAAGTAACTGGACTCGATTTCTACAGCAGTTGTGGTAAGACGTTTAGTCTTCTGAATTTTATATTGTACCAGTCTGTGGTGAGGCGGATGCCCCACCCCTATGAAAGACAGGGCTACAGTAGGCCAGAGTGGCTCTGCAGAAGGGCAGCCAATCAGGAAAAGGCCTACTGGGAGCCAATAAGGGCCAGTATTACAGCCAGCCAATCACGGCTAGGCTAGGCCCTATATAAAAGCTGCCCAGGAAGGGAGCAGGCAGTCTGTCCCAGACCTTCATGGGGGAAGGTCTGTCTCCTGAGCAGGAGACAGGCACCTTGGACAGAGCAGGTTGGGGGAGCACAGAAGGGCTCCAGCCCAATACCTGCCAGACTGCGGTCCCTAATAGAAAGGGCCTAGAGGGTGCAAAGGGCCAGAGGGGAAGCATCCCAGGGACAGTTAGACAAGGGAAGAGAAGGAGGGCAGAGAGGCTGCCACTAGAGGGTCCCTGGGTCGGGATGCAGAGTAGTGGGTGAGGCTGGGTCCCCCCCTTCCTCCTTGTACAGCACCTGGCCGTGACAGACTGCAACTGGCCCTTGAACAGAGGGGCTAAACTCAAGGAATTGTGGTTGGCCACTGCGGCAGGAGCGAACTGGGACTGTTGTTACCCCCCCCCCCCCCCGGAAGGGGGTGAGGTGGACTTGGGGGCACTGCCAGAGGGAAGTGTCCTGAAGCGGACATCGCCAAGCAGAGAGCAATGCAGGTCCGGACGCCAACAGATGGTGAGAGATGGACGGGACACCACCGGCAGAGGGTGCTCCACATGAACTGAGCTAATTCCCGGACTCAACAACAGGAGGCGCAGTGGTGGTGAGTCCCAACCCCGTCACACAGTCACTTTTTTTTAAAATAAATCAGAGAATCATAGAAGATTAGGGTTGGAAGAGACCTCAGGAGGTCATCTAGTCCAATCCCCTGCTCAAAGCAGGACCAGCCCCAATTAAATCATCCCAGCCAGGGCTTTGTCAAGCCGGGCCTTAAAAACCTCTAAGGATGGAGATTCTACCACCTCCCTAGGCAACCCATTCCAGTACTTCACCACCCTCCTAGTGAAATAGTGTTTCCTAATATCCAACCTAGACCTCCCCAACTGGAACTTGAGACCATTGATTCTTGTTCTGTCATCTGCCGCCACTGAGAACAGCCGAGCTCCAGCCTCTTTGGAACCCCCCTTCAGGTAGCTGAAGGCTGCTATCAAATACCCCTCACCTCTTCTCTTCTGCAGACTAAACAAGCCCAGTTCCCTCAGCCTATCCTTGTAAGTCATGTGCCCCAGGCCCCTGATCATTTTTGTTGCCCTCCGCTGGACTGTCTCCAATTTCTCTACAACTTTTCTATAGTGGAGGGCCCAAAACTGGACACAATACTCCAGATGTGGCCTCACCAATGCTGAATAGAGGGGAACAATCACTTCCCTCGGTCTGCTGACAATGCTCCTACTAATGCAGCCCAATATGCTGTTAGCCTTCTTGGCGACAAGGGCACACTGCTGACTCATATCCAGCTTCTGGTCCACTGTAATCCCCAGGTCCTTTTCTGCATAACTGCTGCTTAGCCAGTCGGTCCCCAGCCTGTAGCAGTGCATGGGATTCTTTTGTCCTAAGTGCACGACTCTGCAATTGTCCATATTGAGCCTCAGATTTCTTTTGGCCCAATCCTCCAATTTGTCTAAGTCACTCGGGACCATATCCCTACTCTCCAGCGTATCTACCTCTCCCCGCAGCTTAGTGTCATCTGCGAACTTGCTGAGGGTGCAATCCCTCCCATCCTCCAGATCATTAATAAAGATCACTACCTGTTGAGCCCGACAATCTAGCCAGCTTTCTAGCCACCTTATAGTCCACTCATCCAATCCATGAATATATGAATGTAATATAGTTGCAGCAAAATGTCTGGTTATCAAAAAAATTAGCAGGCATAACATAATGCTTGACTGTTTATCATTCCAACAATTTTTTTCTTAAACAAAATGTTCTACTCTGGCTTTTCCATATTACTGCTCTTAATAAAGGTCCATTATTACTTTTGAGTGATTTTTCCATGTCTTGTCCACAACTCAGCCGCAATTATTTGAAGAGCATCCTGCTATTCAAGTAGGGCCTGAAGTATAGCAGCAGAAATATACTACCGACCACCTGAACAGGATGGTGACAGTGATCGTAAAATGCTCTGGGAGATTAGAGAGGCTATAAAACCAAAGAATTCAATAGTAATTTGTGGATTTCAACTATCCCCATATTGACTGGGAATATGTCTCCTCAGGACAGGATGCAGAGAGAAGTTTTCTAGACACCATTAATGATTGTGTCTTGGAGCAGCTAGTCCTGGAACTCTCAATTCTTGATTTAGTAGTAAGTGGCAACACAGGATCTGGTCCAAGAGGTGAATAAAGCTGAACTGCTGGTAATAGTGACCAAAATGTAGTTAAATTTAACATACTTGTATGGGGGGAAATACAAAAGAAACATACCAAAGTAGTATTTAACTTCAAAGAGGGCAACTGCCAAAAAAAAAAAAGACTAGTGAAATGGAAATTAAAAAGAACAGTCACAAGAGTAAAATGCCTAGAAGCTTCATGGAAACTTTTTAAAAACACCAATAGAGGCTTGAACTATATGCATACCCCAAATATTTTAAAAGAAATAAAATAGGACATGGACCAAAAAATGCCACCATGGCTAAACAAAGAGTAAAAGAGGTGGTTAGATTCAAAGACATCATTTAAAAATTGGAAGTCAAATCTACCAAGGAAAATAGAAATGAACACACACTCTGGCAAATCAAGTATAATTAGGCAGGCCAAAAAAGAATTTGAACTGCAACTAGCAAAAGACACAAACTAACAGCAAAAAATGTTTTAAGAACATCAGAAGCAGGAAGTTTGCCAAACAATCAGTGGGACCACTGGACAATTGAGATGTCAAAGGAGCACGCAAGGAAGACAAGGCCATTGTGGAGAGGCTAAATGAATTCTTTGCAGTGGAGACCAATGCAGAGGATGTGAGGGAGATTCCCACACTTGAGCCATTCTTTTTAAGTGGCAAATCTGAGGGATCAGTACAGGAGGTTTTTGAACAAACTGAGAAATTAAACAGTAATAAGTCACCAGGACCAGATGGTATTCATCCAAGAGTTTTGAAGGAACTCATATATGAAAATGAAAAACTACTAACTGTGGTATGTAACCTGCCACTTAAATCGGCCTCTGTACCAGAAGACTCATGGATAGCGAATGCGACTCTGATTTTTTTTAAAAAAAAGTTTCCAGTGGCAATCCTGGCAATTTCAGGCTGCTAAGTCTAACTTCAGTACAGGCAAATTGGTTGTAACTATAGTAAAAAACAGAATTATTAGACACAGATAAATTCAGTATGGTAGGGAAGAGTCAACATGGCTTTTGTAAAGGAAAATTATGCCTCACCAATGCATCAAGCAAGTGGATAAGAGTGATTTAGTGGATATAGTGTACTTGGTCTTTCAGAAAGCCTTTGACAAGGTCCCTCACCAAAGGCTCTAAAGTGAAGAAAGCAGTCATGGGGTAAGAGGGAAGGTCCTCTCATGGATCAGTAACTGGTTAAAAAGATAGGAAACAAAGGGAAGGAATAAATGGTCCGTTTTCACAGTGGACAGAGGTAAATAGTGGGGTCCCCCAAAGATCTGTACTGGCACCTGTGCTGTTCAGCATATTCATAAATCTGGAAAAGGGGGTAAGCAGTGATGTGGCAAAATTTGCAGATGCAAAATAGTTAGGATACTTAATTTCAAAGCAGACTGTGAAGAGTTACAAAGGGATTTCACAAAACTGGGTGACGGCAACAAAATGGCAGATGAAATTCAATGTGGGTATGTGCAAATTAATGTACATTAGAAAATATAATCCCAACTATCCATACAAACTGATGGCATCTAAAGTAGCTGTTACCACTCAAGAAAGATCTTGGAGTCATTGTGGACAGTTCTCTGGAAACATCCGCTCAATGTGCTGCAGCAGTCAAAAATGCTAACAGAATGTTTGTTAGTAACCATTAGGAAAGGGATAGAAAATAAGATGGCATTATGATATTTTCTACTACATAAATCCATGGTATGCCCACATGTTGAATACTGCTTGCAGTGCTGGTCACTCCATCTAAAAAAAATATATATTTGAAATGAAAAAGTACAGAGAAGGGCAACAAAAATGATTAGGTGCATGGACCAGCTTCCATATGAGGAGAGATAAAAAGATGGGGTGTGTTCATTTTAGAAAGAGATGACTGAGGGGTGTAGTAGAAAGAGAGAGCCTGAAACATGAGGCCTGAACGAAAGTAGCGATCAAGCCCTGCTAATATAAAACAAAGTTAGCAGAAGTCAGGGCCTGTTATAAAACATGCCTGCTTTGAAGTTCACAATATCTGGCAAGATCAGGACTGGTATTGCAAAAACACACACAATCCTAAGAAGTGCTAGGCACAGTACACTCATGTAAGCACATTCCCTAAGGGTGGTACCAGAATGCCCTGATACCAAGTATGGTACACACATACTCCCCAAAGATGATACGAGGACACACTGAGCCCTCTTAAAGATGAGGTCAGGATGACAGGCTCATGGATAGAGATGTCTTGATCGAACCAACATGTACAAGGTAAAGGGGGGTAACTCAGCACGTCAGAGTGTAGTGAGAGATTTTTGCTTTGAGCGTTCTGAATAAAGGCTTGCAGAGAAACCTTGGAAGGGGTTTAAAATTTCATTAAATTATTTCTCTCAATTGGACATAAAAAGAATGGTGACGCTATTAGGGTACGTTGTCTGCATAAAATAGTAATTAGTTGTAAGATTAAGGCTTTAAATAAATAGAAATTAATGATAGTCAACATTTAGAAAATCCAATATGGTGGCTCAAAATGGCAGAAATAGGGATGACGCGGTAATGGGGAATGGCCCAGCAGAATCTTCTAGCACCTTCTAGAATCCAAGATAGTGTCAGGGGTGGGGCTGTCCTACCTAAAACCAGGGATGACATCATGGGGGGGGGGCTGAAAAGCTGGAAGCTGATTGGCTGGGCCTGAGGGAGCAACCAGTATATAAGGCCAACAGCTAGCAGGCTGAACTTGTCGTGGCTTTGGTGGAGAACAGAAGTTGCAAGATGCGTTCCAAGAAACAAAAGCTATCTACCTGAGAAGCAGCCGCAACAACAGAACCCTGAGGTTGCCTTGGCAACGGCTGCCATAGCGACCCAGCCAATGGAGAAGGCAGCAGCTTTTAGGACAGCACAGGCTTCCATATCTGTGACCAGAGGGCAGCTTTCGCCTCAGCAGCAGCACGCGCTCTCCCGCAGCAGACACACCGTCAAACATCAGCAGACAGCACTTCCCTTTTGACAGATCAGAAGGACCCTATTGACGATTCAGAAGGATTTAAGAATTAACAGAAGTCAGTGTAGTCTGTTCACTATCAAGGAATGCATGGGTTTCACCTGTAAATAAAGCCGGATGCCTGTGGTCCGAATGAGCTCTTCTCCTACCCATCCGGTAGTCACTTGGCCAGCACTTATTGGATGTTAAATGTTAAAAGTCAAATAGTAAATGCTGGTGTTAAGTGAATGATTACATTGTTATACATTATATAGTCTGTCTTTTATTTGCTGCGCCACTTTAATTCTTTCAATAGTAAATCTACTGCATTTTGCTCTTTCTATAAATATCTTCTTTCTTGCTTTTCTAAAATACATGGTAACCACTCATTTCTTTAAATAAAAAATTCTTTTGCTTTCCAAGAATTACTGCTTGTGTGTCCATTCTTGAGCAGAAGGCTGTATCCGTGCCCTTTCAAGGGTTAGCAAGACTAGCTTGCTCTGGGGAGCCCTCTGCGGGTCAGAGACAAGCCCCCTGTTAACACTGGCAATTCCTTTAGGGTGGGCCACAACCTTGTTACCCTTTCTTTAAATTAGACAGATTTGTAGGTAATTTAATTGTCTAAAATCTTAGGGTAACAAGAGAGGCAATACGTAACTTGTGTGTATCAGTGTATCAAATAGGGGTCTCAGAGGGAGTATATTTGTCCAGCCAAGGGGGAAATGGAAAGTCCTGCTGTTCACTGTGCTGGTCCAGTGTTATGGGCATACATGTGTTAGTGGTCCTGTAGGGTCTACAGGATACTAGGACTGTGCTTCGTCGACAATAAACCTGGCTGGATACCTTTGCTGCAAACCAAATTTTGTGATCTTTGTGGGCAGTTCAATCAAGGTCTGGTGTGTCAGCTATCTGTGCAGAGCTGGGACAGCATACACTGGGAACACACACATGCAGCCAACAACTAACTATAAGGGGATTATGATAGAGGTCTATGAAATCATGAAAGGTTTGGAGAAAGTGAGTAAGGAAGTGTTATTTACCCCTTCACATAACACAAGAACCACGGGCTGCCCAATGAAATTAATAAGCAGCAGGTTTAAAACTAACATAGGGAAGTTCTCATTCACAGAACGCATTGTCAACCTGTAGGACTCATTGCCGGAGGATGCTGTAAAGGCCAAAACTATAACTGGTTCAACAAAGAATTAGATAATTTCATGGAGGAAAAATCCATCAATGGCTATTAACCAAGATGGTCAGGGATGCAATCCCATGCTCTGGGTGTCCCTAAACCTCTGACTGCTAGCAGCTGGGACTGGACGACATGGGATAGATCTCCCTGTAAATTGCCATGTTCTGGTCATTCCCTCTGAAGCATCTTGCACTGTCTACTTCTGGAAGACAGGATATTGGGCTAGATGGACCATTGGTCTGACCCAGTATAACCATTCTTATGTTCTTATGCCTTCTTGATTCAGACTCCTATATCCTTCTCTATATCTGCACCACATTGGCATTGCATTTCACTACTTTGATTGGTTTCAGAGTAGCAGCCGTGTTAGTCTGTATTCGCAAAAAGAAAAGGAGTACTTGTGGCACCTTAGAGACTAACAAATGTATTTGAGCTCAAATAAATTTGTTAGTCTCTAAGGTACCACAAGTACTCATTTTCTTTTTGCGACTACTTTGATTCTATCTCTGCTAAAATCCTTATTCATCTCTTCGAACACCCTTTTCTGTGGCTTCCTTAAGTTCCAGATCTCCAGATTCCAACATATGCAGAGTACAGCTTTCTTACCAGTCAGTTAAATAGATAGAAATGGCAGAACCTCACTAATCTGCTGTTTGCTACATTTTATATCCCTCACAAAAACCTTTGCTTCTTCTTCTCCCCACTTTTTAGCAATGATTTAACAGCAGGGGATTGTCATGCAGCCTCTTTCTAAGAATTTCTCTTCTATATTTCAATGACTTCCTTATTTTTATAAAATATACTAAGTACATTTAGGAATATCCTATGCATAGTTAGTACATCTAAGAGAATCCCATAATTATTAACTCACAGTTGTCAAAATAAATGAATAAAGTACATTTCATGCCAAATTCTTGCTTTTGGTGTTTGTGTATTACTAATTTGGAAAATTCAGTAGACTGCAATGGGTCTCCCAGATGTTAGGGTAAATTATCGAGGCCTTAATGTATTTAATTCAGGTAAAGTTTCCCCTTGTGCATAGGGCTAGCATAATGCCTATGCACTACTTAAGTCTTATATTAAAGACATAAGTGGTGCACATGCTTTGTGCAGGCATAACAGCATGATCCACTGAAGTGAATGGGAGTCCAATTGACTTCAGTAGGATTAGGATCAGATTCTAAATGCATTGGAGTGATTTCCCTCCTCTATGAAGTGCTTTGAGATATATATTCTGATTTCTATTAAAGATACTATATATACAGAATAAAATTACATTGTCTGGCATCTTAATAGCAGCATTTGCCCAGGCTGAATTGTGATATATATGTTACTGGCATTGGACCTAGTTCATTAGTTCAAGTATAATCCAGTTCAGATTTGATTTAAACAATTACCATCTGACACCTGTTCAGTGGCCTGTGTAAAATTAATTAGTGGTCTCTATCCTGTTTGCAATAGACAAGGGCCCACATTGTAAATAACAAGATCTCCAGGGGAGAGAACTGCAGACATATTCAAAGAAAATAAGTCTGAGAATTCTTCTGGGTTTGTTCCCCCAATAAATTATAGGATAAATAATTTAGAATTCCAGGAGTGCGTCTTCTAAATTGGAATGAGTAGCTATAATTTATCTGTAATGTTAATGTCAGTGAAGATGGTAATTATAAGACAGTAGTTACTTTTTAATTATAATTGACAATAATCATCATATTAGATTTTAAGTGGTATATAAACATGATGAGATAAGAGTGTAAACAGAAATCTGAGAATTTACTTGAGAAAAAACAACAGTATTTTGAAGCAAATGACATGAAAGCAAAAAAAAAAAAAAAAAAAATTGGGCTGACATTTCCAGCATTCATTTGGCTTCAGATTCCTAATATGTTATCCTTCAGGGAAAAGGGGCCTCATAATCAGGTTTCTACTATGTATATACGTGAAGAGTAAGGTTTTAAAAGGCATCTAAGCAATTTAGGAGGCTAAGACCCATTTTCAAAAGTGACTTAGGCCCAGGTCAACTCACATTAGGCACGTAGGTGCTTCTGAAAATCCCACTAGGTACCTATCTGCATCTTTAGGTGCCCAAATACCTTTTAAAAATTGGGTCATAAGTGAGTTAGCCATCTAAATCACTTAATCCCAGATTTTTAAAGGTACCTCTGTATTGTTCTACCCATCTTTGCAAGAGCTAGCTGATTTAGCTCCTTTTGATAATGAGTCTTAGGATCCTAAGTCAGTTAGGGGTAGCAATGTTGAGTGGAACAATGCCTAAATATCTTTAAAAATCTGGCACTAAGTGACTTTTGAAAATTTTACTCAATCTATACTAGAAGCAAGTTTGTATGATCTTAAATTAGCTAATATTTGCAGAAGATAAAATGGATAGGTGCATGAGCTGTTTTACTATAGGATGTATAGGATGATGAGAAATATAAAGCATGCACTGGCATAGAAGGGCCTACGGGGCTATTTGGGGCTGGAGTGGCCTCACCCCTCCACACCTGCAAATCATGTCAGGATTGGAGGAGGAGTTAAAAGGAGAGAACTCCACTGAAATGGGGGCAACCCTGTGAAGGGAACAGGCTGCTGAGCTCCTCCAGCCCTGAAGAGAGGGCTGGCAGTCTGCAGGGCCCCTGGCCTCGCTGAAGGAGAGTGCGGGATTCCCTAAGCTAAAACAGGGACAAAGTGGAGACTTGCTCTGGAACCCCAGTGAACTCTGACATGGACAGTGATATTCCCAGGGCTGTCTAAAGTAAGAGAGTGCCATATCCTGGTGGGAGCTGCCTATAGGTTTTTCTTTTCCTCTCTGTTGTTTAACCTCATTTGCTGATTGTGGGCTGTTTCATTGCTTCATCTGAGACCCCGAGAGGGGACAAAACAGCCAAGAGGCCTTGGCCAGAGGGTTGAGTGCCAGCCCGCTAGAAAGACACACCTTGCAGCACGCGTGGGGGTGGGGGTAATTGGACTTACATGCATGTGCCTGCCATGTTGCTCCTAAAACGAGCACTCTTCTACATACAGGTTCAGAACAGTGCCATATACCCAACAGAATACCTGCTTTTCAATGAAAATATTTTCTTCAAGGTGTTCTAGCTGTAGACCAATAGACAGGACTGTGAGTTTGTCAGATTTCACAGTTGGACCTGATTAGTGTCTGGAGAGGACATCTCTAAGGAAAAACCTCAGTCATATTGAGGATTCAAGTCCTGGTCCAAAGCCCACTGAAGTCAATAAAGGTTTTCTACTGACTTCAAAGATTGGTTCAGACCCTCGGGAAGCAGCACTCTTCCCTCTATGCCACGAGTGGATTAATGACGCATCAAGATGTAATGTTCTATTGGAGGTTCCATCTTGTGAATGAGACCTAAAACGGAACCTGATCACTTGTGGTCATAAGATACCCCATGGGACCTCCTGCAAGTGTAAACCCCACTTATAGTGAGGCCCTCTGGCTCCCTCAAGTGGCTGGACCACAGAGGTTTATGAGTGCAACAGGCTTTGAATTGCAGAGCTGAATCTTATAGCTCAGCCAGAAGAGGCTGAAGGCTTTTTTTAGATCTAGATATAGAGGTCCAGGCTTCAAACCTTACTGTAGTGACCACACTGGGGCACTCACTTCACAGAGAGAAGGATAGGAGGGGCTCACATTTCCTGCTCAAACTTCACTTTGGATGATAACATTTTGTCTTCCTAAATCGTCCCTGCAGTTTCTCTCTCCCCCCCCCCCCCCCCCCCGGCCGCGGCCTTCTTAACTGAAGCTGTTACAATATATATGTTATAAACATACTATAAACTAAATGTATTAAATCCGCCTGCCCAAGTTCTTGGTGACTGTCCAAGTATTAAAAACTGAAGTATAAATATCCTTAATTCAAACATTTCCATTGCTGAAGACATTTCACGGCATAATAGCCTATGAGACAGTTAAAAGCCTACCATAAATCACAACACCCCACAACCAGCCACCACAAATCTCTCAGCCCACCACTTCCAGAATGCTCAAGAGTGCAGATGAGTTCTGCCCCATGTTCTGAAGGTTAACAAGGCCTGGGTTCTGTAAGACAAGAGGGGATGTGAGTTCTGGGACTGCCCTGTGTGGTTTCCCATAGTGGCTCCTACAATCCCCTGCAGTCAGCATAAGGGGAGTGGCAGAGGGAAAGGGAGTGTAGCTAAAGCATGTCTATGTCCCAGTGATCTCCAAATTCTGCAACTGCCCATTGGGGCTTCAGGCTGCTTTAAACTTGTGCTGACAGCTGGCCCACTACAGAGAGGCTACAGGGTATGGGGGAGCAAAAAGGTGACTTATAAGCTCCTTGGTTGCACCAAATGCTCCACAGTCGATGATCAAAAAGCAAGTAATAGAGTTATTTGCAGGAAATTATCGGAGCCTAGCATGAAAGCACAGCAAATAGACAAGTGCATAGAAACTGGGTTGGGAAACAAAACAAAAATAGATGGTGATATAAAAAAGACCAAATGGGAGAGGATTAGTAACCGAGGGATGTGCAGAAATGAGTTCTGGGATGCTAGCTTTTCTTATCTCCTTAGATGACTCAGAGGGGATAATAAGTAATCTGCAGTTTGTTGATGATACCAAAAGAAATCACACGACAGATTGTGCTGCAGATATCATTGTTTAAAGAATTTTTTTATATACATGCTTTGCTTTTGGGCAAGAAAAACAAAGTGGCAAACAGCATTTATTGGCGGTAATTACTAAAATCATTCCTGGAAGCAAGAAATATTATGAAGTTATGTGGTGGAGTGAAGAAGTGGGTACATTTTTAATGGAATGTAATTTTGTTTCAAAGCGTAATAGATCAGCAAGTGGGTTGAGTAGGGCATTGCTAGCCATAAGCTTTAAAACATATTTAATTGGAGAATGCTGAAATTATGTGTCATTTGAGCAAGTTCTTTTTCTTTATTTGAATTCAAAGGAGAATACCATATATCCCAAGGTAAAAGCTTTATGTGCTGATGGCATGCAATGTTCCTTGAATCACCTTTTAAGATACTTAAACAGACAGACTTTGAGGTGGCGGTGGGAAGGGGAACATACAAAACTTTGCATCGGTATAGAATTAAAAGCTAAAGCTACCTTATATAGCATTTAAGGGTTTTCAGATGTTTAACGGTTGAAGTCAGTGGCAAAACTCCTATTAACTTTGATAGGAGCAAGTTTGGCCCCCCTACAAGAAATAAAATTGCCCAGATAAAAGTATGTTATCTTTCAGATGAAATTCTTGGTGACTAGTGACTCATAAGAGTGGGTAAACTAAGCTGACATACAGAAGCAGGCACAAGATCAAAAAGTTAGAGGGAACCTTAATGAGGTGTTTGACATTAAAGTGGCTGTGATGAAAACTTAGAAGTCCCTTTATGTCTCTCTCCTGTATTTAAGGAGCACAAGGGGACACTTGAAGTGAACAGGCAGACTATATATATATATATATATATATATATATATATATATATAAATATGGCTTACCATGGCATACAGTCATCACATAGGATGCACTATTACTACTACAAGAGGTCATTGAATCAAATGGTACAGTAGGCTTATTAGAAGGGTTTGCTAAATCTCCCTGTCCAATCATCTCTGTGCACTTCCCAGCAGACTTATGTTCATCTAATGAAGAACACGCTCCTGTTTGCAGATGCAGCAGAGAAACCAAGCAATAAACGGGCATGGAGTCTGACTTATCTTTTATGGTGGTCTCTGCGAGTTTGCTTGGAGGCACAATGGCTGTGGAAGCAGGCAGCTCTGCTCTCCGGGTATATCTGTACTATGGAGAAACTAAGGATGTCAGTCCCAAGGACTCTCCATCCAGCAGCTTTCATGACCACAAAATTAATCCCCCCCCTTTTTTTTGGTTAAAAAAGGTGCTTCATAATTGTATTGTCATGAATGAGCTCATTAGTGATAGATGCTAAGAGACAGGCAGTCAAATGTCATGCTTCATATACAGGAGGTCAGACTAGATGGTCTGGTGGTCCCTTCTGGCCTCCAACTCTACGACTCTTCATGGCATTAGGTAAGGATACAGAAGGAATTGCCCCCTCTTTATAGCAATGCACAATTGACTGAAGTCCCCTCTCTGTTATTTTTACTCTTGGGGCTCTGTGTGATAGGCTGGGGTTTTTTTTGCACTTTCCTCTTAAGCATTAGGTATTGGCCACTGCCAAAGTCAGAGGGTGCCAACTTGATGGACCAGTGATTTGATCTAATCTGGCAAATCCTATGTCCCTGTCACATATACAGCCCAGGATAGAAGGAGAGCTAATCAGTCTGACAGATTCCAGGGGAGTTGCCTTGATTGCTGCATACTAGCCATGTACAGTGTAGACACAAACCATGTTTACAACCAACCAAATGACCGACTTGATTGGTTAACTGGATGAAGTTCTATGGCCTTTGTCACAACCTAGATGAGCTAATGGTCGTGTAGCAAAGGTCTCCTCAAACTCAGCACCAGAGCCTGTCTGCCTCAGTTTCTGATTCATATCTGTCATTCACCAACTCCCAGCAACCCCAGTTTGTCAGGTCACTGCAATGGCTTAGCTCTCCAGCTATTCTCAAAAGCACACCCTTTGGGGTTTTCACTCAACATAAACCCCAAACCAAATCTTTTGCCCCAGACGACTGAGCGCAATCCTTCCTTTGCAGGAGTCACCTCTTTCACCTTCTATTCAGCCCTTCTCCTGGGCCCAGCTGCCAGCATTTATGGGTTCTAATTAGTTCCTTCCCTTTGCATAACTGCATCCCGCTCTCTCTCACCAGGTATGTTTACACTGCACACTCATGGCCATGACAGATAGGATACACGTAGCTACACAACACAGTGTAAAGCAGGCTATGTCCACACTGCGGTGTGTAGGTACAGACGGCAGTGAAAGGCTCTGGGACAGGAAAGGCAGTGGGGACAGACTCTGGCATCTGCCTACTGTCCGAGCCTTTCACTGCAGCAAGGAAAGACTCTGGAAGGCAGGAGGCAGTAGGGAAACGCTCTGGCAGCAAGGAGCAGCCAGAGCCTTTCTACACCACAGGGAGCTGCCGGAGCCTTTCCTCATTGCTGGAGTCTTTCCCTGACACAGGGAAAGAAACTGGCAGCAGACCACTATACTGCTAAAAACAGATGGGGGAGGCACCACTTGGGTGAGCAGAGAGCTGAGTAGGGTATATGCTGTAAGGGTCTGGTGTAGGGTCTCACCTAAGCAGTGTCTCACTGTCTGCACTGTTATTTATACCTGTGCTAGGGGTGTGTGCAGTGCATGTTCTCTACATGCAGCTGTAAGGAGTGTGCAGTGTGGACATACCCACGGAGGGCAGTGTAGCGGGAACGCCCACTCACCCACCCACCCTTCCTCCACTCTGAGTTCCCAGGCGTGAGGACCCTAAACCACCAGGTTGTCTGCCACATAGCCTAAATTACCCTGTTTCCTCTTCCTGTGCACTGCCAGCCGGGCCTCCTCACTGACCTGTTCCCGGCTGGCCCTCTCATTCTTGATAAAGCATTGATTGCAAGGTCTAATTTCCCTAGAGTCCCTCCCACTCTTGATGGAGCATTCACTGTTAGGTCTACTCTCCACAGCATCTCTCTCAGCTCTGGTCTCCCTTAGAGCATAGGATTTTTTCTACCCCAGCCAAGCCTGGTTTTTAGTCACCTGCTCCCCATCATGTGACCCTTGCACTCATTCTTTTCAACTGGGGAGCTGGGCTAAGCCTGGCACAGACCCCAATCCCCTTCAAGGGCCAACTCACCATGTGACAAGTCCCTTCTGGCTTTAAAATACACAATTGGTGGGAGGGGAAAAAAACGTGGTTAAAAGTATTAGGGTGGATACAGCCAAACTGTGCAAATGGGAGATTCAGATAAACCCTTTCATTAGTATAATCACATAGGTCCAATAACTAAAAGGGGGGAGGGGGCGGAGAACAAGAACAGACAGCTAAACATCTCAACCTTTCAGCCAAATGGCCATCTTACTCCCAGGAAACAATGCTTGTAATTACAAGTCTGGGTGGGATTTCGGGGCTTTGATTCACATGACTTCAGCTTCCATGAGGAGCAAGGGATGCAGGATCTGGTACTGCTGTTACATTAATTTACAACCTCCATAAATCCACCTAAACAATAATTTCCACCGTATTCAAGGGTTCCTTCTGCATCAGCCTGTTAATCTCCCATTCCTCATGTCGTCTTATCATTTTCTGCCTTTCCACGGTGCTTCAGATAACCCTGGTGTTGTTCATTGAAAATCAGTTTACATCTGCTCACCATCAAATTAGACAGACAGGATAGGTGAGGTAATATTTTTTATTGGACCAACTTCTGTTGGTGAGAGAGACAAGTTTTTGAGCTACACAGAGCTCTTCTTCATATCTGGGAAATGTACTCATGGCTAAATACAAAACCAAACAGATAGTTTAGCATAAGTAGTTATCACATATTCTATGGGACAATTCAAGGTGAAGTTGTCCATTAATACCCCGGTAGTCATAGGACTAAAAAGGGGGGTTAGCAGGTTACAGATAGTTGTAATAAGCCATATAGCCAGTGTCTTCATTAATGGTGATGCTCTGTATAAGTCGAAAGTTTGTCTTTCTTACCAACCAAAGTTGGTCTAATAAAATATATTACCTCACCTATCTTGTCTCCCTAATGTCTTTGGAATGACACAGCTACAACAATACTGTATACACCATCAAATTGTCATGACAGATTTATCAGAATCATAAAGTTCTAATACACACAGCATTAAAAATCCATTTAATTCACCTGTTTCCAAAACTGGCAAAATAACTAGTTTGTACTTTGGATGAATAATCAGATTTTATACTGTAAACTTTTTTTAAAAAGATGTTTGGAAATGTACAATGCATTTGAAGTGCTTTTCTATTTACAAACAAACTATTTTGCTTGTAAATATTATAAAATTTCCCCCAGGAAACACTATCTCTGTGCTTAAATTCTTCTAAAAATTAGGTTAACAAATGACTTGTTACAATTTCATATTTAAAGCAGATTGTGTTCAGCTTGCAGTTACTCTTTGAGTAAAACCAGAAGACACTAACAGGCGGCTGAGGTAGGAAAATACCTAGTAACGCCTGAATTTCAGTCCTTAAGAGATTCTGAAATTCTCTTTAATTAGAACTAAATTTGTGACTTAATCAGAAAAACACCAACGTGTTTTAAAGTTTGTGTTCTTTCACTCATGCATATATTCATGTTTACAAAGAGAGAAACCCCTTGTTAGCCAGGGAAAATAGAACTATTTTAATTCTTGAATATGAAATCATTACAACATTCTTTAAAACTTAAAGGTACATTTACACTGCAACTGAGACCAGGCCTCACAGCCTGGGTAGACAGACTCACGCTACCTCGACTCGAGCTAGTGCACAGAAATAGATGCACGTTATGCTGCTGGAGGCTCGGCCTAGCTGTCCAAACTGAGATCTAAGCGGTCTGGTGTGTCCCCGCTCAGGTGGCAAGCCTGAGCCTCTGCCAGTACCGCAACATCCACACTGCTATTTTTTGTGAACTAGCTTGAGCCAAAGTAGTATGAGTCTGTGTACTGTGCAGTGCAGGCATACCCTAATTGTCCACATAACCTGTGTTATACCTGGAAAGAGTTTACGGAGTCTTCATAACTTTAGGCTAGGGAATGGATTCAGATGACCTCAGATGTCCATCAGACCCACACTTGAGTTGAACCAAAGGTGCCTGGATATGTCCAAGGTCTGGATGGTTGGACTGTTTTCTCTATCTACTTTATCCATGACTAATTGCTCATCAAGCTTGAAACATCATCCAATATTCTTAAGTACTCTATTAATTCAACTTGATGTACATTTGGCCTGGCCTGCAGTCTCTTTCTGATTAAAGGCATCCGTCCATTTCTGACATGGCATTGTAATAAATGTATGAGTTATCCATCTTTGTCATTTTTGCCTTAATAAAAGTTTGTACCTAGAGTTCCTCTCGGCTGAGATCAAAGCACTTTAATTAACACTCAATTAATTAAGACTCACTACCCTCCTTTTCTCTGTTATTCTCAATCTAGTCTTTCCCTTCTCCACACCCTTAAATTTATCATCTTTGATCACTCTTTCCATTTCCTAACCCATCCTACCCCTTGCTAAACCTTGCTCTTTCTTCCTGTGCGGCTTTATCTGCACAAAATAATTTTGGCGTTGAAAGCTCCATTGAATTCCCAGGCAGTTGTGCACAAAATTGTTACCATCACATTAGCATTGGGATTACACCACCACTGGGATTATATTTTCTCTGTGTAAGGCTAATTATTGTACCATCCACCAACCTGTCATTCTGAAGTGTTGCGTTGCCAGTGTAGACAGCAGGTATTAGTAACAGTTGTAACGGTGACATTAGTCCTCCCAGTGTAGGACCACAATGCTCCTCACACCCTTTAGTGCCATCAGTGGCAACCTTGACAGCTCAGAGAACTGGCTCTGTTGCCTATCAAGCCATTTCCCCACTGGCTGCATGCAAATCCAAGAGCATCGGAGTCACTACTTCCTCATATATTTCAAAGGACTTCTACAAACCCAGGTGTCACTCTTCAGGACACCTGTATTTCCCCCTGAAAGATCCACCAAGACTACCCACGGTAGGCTCCTGGCTCATCAGACATCACCTCTCTTGGGCAGAGACCGAAGTCCCTCTGCCTCCTGACTGGGTTTTTCCAGGCTGCACAGTTCTCAGTCTACATTTGTTGTGGTAGCCCCAGCAAGCCAGACTTCCTAAACAGGCCAGCATCTGCCTTTTGCTCTCTCCCCAGAGGCTATGAACAGCTGCATTTGCTTCCAGTTACAAGTTACCACTCAGCTCTCGCTAAGCAAGCACATTTATTCTTAAGACAAAAGCATTAGAGAAACACATTAAACAATAACAGAATTTACACATATGTTAATAAACCTCCCAGAGATTAGCCCCAACTCCAAGAAGGGCTCTGGTAGGAGTCAGGACTTGAAACTCCACCAATGGGTGTCTCTGTGGTTATAAATTCATAACAGCCTTAGCTCAGAACTAGCACTCTCATGAATCGGTTAGTCTTTCCTTTATGTGGCATGGGCCTTTGATCTTGAGACTCCGAGAACAGGTAATCAGCAGACAGTGGTCCCCTCTTCAGGGCATAGCTTCAAAAGGCTGGAGTTTTGCATCACCAGGGATGGGGAATTCGCTTTCACCTTACCTTAGAGATTGCCCGGGCAAACCACTGGACACTGTCTCAAAAGTCCATTCTTATCTATCACATTCCCCAGAATCCTTTGATGTGCATAATACATCTGAGGATACGTGTCCCATCTCCTCCCTAGAGACAGGTTCCACACAATTCCAACCCAAAATAATACATAAACTATTCATTTAATACAATGGATTTCAGAAATGCTTAATCCTAATTCAATGAAGTTTTTCAAGGATATGGCAGGAAATTGCCATATGTGTCACAGCATGTATTCCAGGGAGCATTCAGGGTAGAATATTCATATGATACCATGTATTCTACTGCATTAGGGTGTCTTTATACATGTCCACTCAACAGTCATGTCTTTAGATTGTAAACTCTTTGCTGCAGGAGCCTGTTTCTTGATTAACAAAATTCAGTTCCCACCCCGCTACAGTGGGGAAGAATTATTATCTTAATTTTACAGATGGGCAAATCACTCAGTCTCTTTCTTCAATTCCCCATGGTCACACACACAAATTCTGTAACAAAGCAGGGAGTTGAAGCTGCATCTCCCAAGTCCCAAACTAACACCTTAGCCACTGAACCAGCCTTCTTCTCTAAGCTATAAGTTTACTGAGATTCATCCATCATCACTAAGAGTTAATAATAGGGTTGGGCTCAAAGTAAACCCCCCAGATCCAAATACCCCTGAATTTTAAAGGGGGTGAGGGGTTGTGTTTCAGATCATGAGCCCACATAGCAATCTGAATTTTGTGGCTAATTCCTTTTTCCTGTAATGAGCCAAAACCTGGATCTGAACTCTTTTGACAGTTGAAGGCCTGGAGCTCCTGATTTACATCTTACCGAGCAGTCATCTCTCTAGAGAACACCTGACAGCTTTTGGAGAATACAGCCCACAGGAGCTGTCATAGCAAGTTACAGAAAGCAAACCTCCAACTTGCAGGCAAGGACCTTCCTTGGCAATTATCCACCCATATGTATTTAAGAGGGAAAAATTGGCTAGGAAGATGAGACTGGAGAAGGGTTGTTACCTTCTTTGAGTCTGACTGTGAAAAGATCACACGCAGATTCAAGGACTCCCCTTTAAGTAAAAATCTCTTCACAAACTTTGGAGAGCAGAGGATAGAAGTTTTCTGACAAAGCAGAAAAGTAGAGATCTAAAGAGAATCCTTAAACTCCGAGTGCTTGACCCGCCCTTCTTCATACCCATAGTGAGAGAGAAATTATCTTTTATTGTAGCAGGGGAGTTTAACTGCTCTGCTTCTTCCCCAGAGGGGAAAAGGAAAAGACAAACCAGTATTTCTCAAGTAATCCTCAATTTGTCAGGTATCACTTACCTGCATCTTTGTCGAGCAGAAGGTTTGCTGATTTTTGGCTGAACAGAAATCAAATTAGTGTCACGAATCTGACTCTGTGGGATTACCCTGTTTGCTGTCCAACAGGAAGAGGAAGGCTAAGGGCCAGATTCTGCTCTCAATTACTCCACGATCAACCTGTTTGTTTCAGTGGAATCGCATCAGTGTCACTGAGAGTAGAATCTGGCTCTAAAGCCTTAGAGTATATCATCACAAATCATAGCTCTGTTGATTTTGAGAAGAAAAGAGAAATGGAATTGGGCTTCTTGATTTAAAAAGGATTTAAATTACTCAGGTTTTTTTTTTTAAATGCACTTAGGAAAAGCTTCTGCTCTTTCCAACTTTATCCTAAATTGTATAAAATAACCCAAATTCTCATAACCCCCCTACCCCCCCCCACACCCCACTGTTCCTCAGACATTCCTGTTAACTGCTGGAAATGGCCCACCTTGATTATCACTACAAAAGGTTTTCTCCCCCCCTCCCCGCTCTCCTGCTGGTAATAGCTCATCTTAAGTGATCACTCTCCTTACAGTGTATATGAGAACACCCATTTTTTCATGTTCTATGTGTATATAATCTCCTCACTGTATTTTCCACTGTATGCATCCGATGAAGTGAGCTGTAGCTCACAAAAGCTTATGCTCAAATAAATTGGTTAGTCTCTAAGGTGCCGCTAGTACTCCTTTTCTTTTTCCAAATTCTCATAGTTAAACGTAGCAAAACTGATTGGGCTGAATTCTGTTTTTATTTCATTGAACCTCATTGGTTCAACCTATTTAAGTGAGATTTGCACTCGGAGCAGAATTTGGCCTGCTAAGTTCATTGCCTATACTTTAGTGGTGGGGTAATGTTTCTGTGCACCATTTAAAGGCTGTTGGTTTCCTCTGCGAGTAGGCTGTATTTCAGTGGGTGAGTGGATATATTTTTATATAAGGAAAAATTCTTCCCTGGATAGTGATGAAAGGGGCAAAAGGCATACTCTGTGCTATAAACCCTGCCTGTCTGGTCAGGATTCCATATACTGTTTTAAAGGGGTGACCGAGTGGGGCACAAACTGCTGTTCCTTTCAAAAGGATATATGGCTTGTACTTGTTGTGATCGGGTGGTACACGTACTAACCCGTTGAGAGATGAGTGTACTGCTAGCCATCATGCCATGTCCCCAGATACTATAGTGGACTAACCTGAGCACGAACTAATCTACCCTCTAGCACTCTCTGGAGAGATCACATTGAGTCCAGGTATAGATAAAGCTGTCTGGGCCATGAGGGAGAAAGGAGAGGAAGAAACAGCTTGTTACACTCTCTTTCTCCATGAGGGGGTATGACTACACGTTATTTAAGGTGATTTTGTAGCACGGGTAGGCAGGCACACCTGCATTAGCTTTAATTTAGCTAGCACGGGTAACAATAGTAGTGAAGACATATCAGCACTGGCTAGCAATCAGAGTACAATCCCACTAGTACTCTCGTTGATAGCCTGTGCTAAAATCCGTACTGCCGCCTCTTCATTACCATTGTTACCCATGCTAGCTAGATTAAAGCTGACATTGATCTGCCAATCCATGCCGGAATCACAACTTCACTTGGAGTGCAGACATACCCAAAAGTAGCAAGCAGAATCTGGCCCAGGGATTGTAGCAGTAGCTGAATGCTTTGGGATGGGTGGAAGAAAGGGTTTCCCTAATGCCAGATATTATTCTTTTATTGTTATGTAATTTTTTGAGTCACTACGCTGTATCAGAACGATGGTCAGAAACACAAGTGAAAAGTGTGAATTCCAAGGAGAGAGGAGAAATGTTCAACAATGTAATTAAGATGACTTCACAACTCATGTTAGGGGCATAGCTATCAGATTCAGAAGAGCTATGGTACTGTTCACTTGAAACCTTCCCTCAAGATCAGATGAGCCAGACAAATGAAAGACATGGTGGTGGTCGTTCAGTATTGCCTCTCTTTACTTCCTGTTAAAAGGGAATCATTGTTTGGTTAGTCCAGTGTCTGGTCAAATCAATTAGTCCCTTATGTTTAAAGAAAAATATTAGATATAAATATAAATGGAGGAATATCCAAAAGTGCTCAGTGTCTGTGTAACTTTGCCTCCACTTAAATCAATGTAAGATTTATCAAGGAACAAGAGAGGAAGGATGGGCCTATCCTTGGGCATGGTTATTAGGTTCAATTCCCATCTAGCAGAGTTCAAAATAGAGACATTTTCTGTTTTTTCACAAAATCTTCACCAAAATGTGTATTAAAATTATGTATAGGATGATTAAATATTTCATTTACCAAAACCTCTGGTTTTAGTAAAAAACTGTTTATAGAAATTTTTGCTTTACTGAAATCATAAGAATGGCCATATTGGGTTAGATCAAAGGTCCTTCTAACCCAGTATCCTGTCTTCTGACAGTGGCCAATGCCTGGTGCTTCAGAAGGAATGAGCAAAACAGATAATCATCAAGTGATCCATCCCCTGTTGCCCATTCCCCGCTTCTGGAAAATCATCAATTCTAATCATTTTGATTAGAATTTCAAAACAAAATGCAACAGAAAATATGTTCATTACACTATTACAGAAAATGTCGTGAAAAATGGGACATTCAGTGTCAATTTTTCATGAAGTGTTTTGGTTTTTGAGAACAGGCCATTTTTCTATGAAAAAACCTTGTGTGAAAAATGTCAACCACCTGTTCTCAGTGCTGCCTGGAGAACTCTAAGCTCCTCGCAGTCAGTCTCAATATTAGTAACAAATTTGGAGCTGGGAGGATATATTTTAATTAGCCAGATTCAATGGAAGTCAGTCTGTCCATGTGTGTTCTGTTTAAGCATAGAGGCAGGCAAAAATTGACCTAGAGTTCTGTAAGCAGGTTCCATTCCCACCCTACTCCTAACACAGTGCATGCACATTAGAGAGAGTCCAAACTTATGCTCTTCCTGGGGTTTCCTCTACTGTTAGTACAGATGGTCAAAAATCAGAATTTCTGTCCCATGAGAAATTCTGATATTTTGACATTTGTTTCCATTCCATATCAGAACAAAAAGTTGAAGTATAATTTTTTGTGCATGTGGAAGGGGAAGTTCTGAAAAATTTCAATTTGGAAATGTTAAAAAAAATCATTTTGGCTCCATTCACCATTGAAATGCACCCATCTAAGCTGCTGTGGTGCATCATGGGAGTTGTAGTTCAAGTACAGTAACTCCTCACTTAAAGTCGTCCTGGTTAACATTGTTACGTTGCTGATCAATTAGGGAACATGCTCGTTTAAAGTTGTGCAATGCTCCCTTATAAAGTTGTTTGACAGCTGCCTGCTTTGTACACTGCTTGCAGAAAGAGCAGCCCATTGGAGCTAGCGGGTGGGGGCTTGGAACCAGAGTGGACCAGCAGCCCCCCATCAGCTCCCTGCACCCCTAAGTTCCCTGTGCGGCAGCCGGCCAGCAGGCTATCAATTGCCAGCAGTTCAGCTGTCCCTCCCCCCACTGCCATGTGCTGCTCCTGCCCTCTGCCTTGGAGCTGCTCCTGGGAGCCTCCTGCTTTCTGTGTAGTGAGGGAGGAGGAGGGGGGCTAATGTCAGGGTGTCCCCTTTCCCCCTGCTCCTGCCCCCCACTCCATCTCCAGAGAGCAGGGGGGACACATGACAGGGCTCAGGATGGAGGGAGGGTGCTGGCAGCAGCTGCTATCTCAACTTCCTGGTCTACTTAAAAAGGCAATCTACTTAGAGTGGTTCAGCATACTTAAAGGGGCAATGCACATCTCTCTCTCTCTCTCAGACACAGGGTGTGTGTCTCTGTCTGCCATGCTGTCTCCCCTTCCTCCATTCATGCTGCTTCATAGAGTATGAGGCTACATTAACAATGTGTTAACCCTTGAGGGCTCAGCCGAGTTCTAGTTAATCATTTAGCAGTAAGGCATTCCCTGGGAAATATCCCACCCTCTGACTCCACCACCTCAACCAAGCTTCACAATCACCATTGCTGTGTACAGTATTAAATTGTTTGTTTAAAACTTATACATATATAAGTTACATATATATAATATATTCTTTTGTCTGGTGAAAAAAAATTTCCCTGGAACCTAACCCCACCCCCTATTTACATTAATTCTTATGGGGAAATTGGATTCACTGAACATCATTTTGCTTAAAGTCACATTTTTCAGGAACAGAACTACAACATTAAGCGAGGAGTTACTGTATATCATGCCCCCGTTCTCTTTTATAAGCCAGAAACTTCCAGCCAAAAGAGGGCAGTGTGGTCGTGGGACTCCCCAGTACATTTTGGTGGCTCAGCTAGAGGGTAGATCATGGTGCATCATGGGAGATATAGTCCAGGCAGGGACCCCAACCCATTCAGTAGTACAGGGGCGTGCAACACCCTAACTACAGCTCCAGTCAGGCACAAGAGCAGCTCAGGTGGACACAGATTATGTCAAACTGACGTGCAACAAAATGTTTCCATTTGTTCTAACCAAAATGTTTGGATTCAACTCAACACAACCTGATGGAGGGGGAAAAAAATCATAAAACTGACATTTTCCTGCAGAAAATTTCAATTTTGCTGACACTGCATTTTCCCTTGAAAAGTTATTTTTAGGGAAAACTCTCAATCAGCTTTAATTGTTAACTAAAATAAGAGACCTCTTAAGTTTCAGCATGAGTTTGTCTGTTCCCAGGGTTGACCCCTGCATCACCCTCCTTTCTCTATACCAACCCCGAGATCCCTGCCTCAGAGAGATACTTTGGGGTTGGAACTAATAAAGCTCACCTGATCCTGCTGACAAAGGCAACTGGCAGAAAAATCTTTGTATTTCTGTGGATGTTCCTCACACCTGATACTAAGGTGAATTAACAGCAGAGGCCTGCATCGCTATACAGGGTCTTAGAAGCTGACATTCTGTTAAGGGCCTCCTTTGAAAATTCATCTCAGATTTCAGGTGGGTAATCACCATGAATAATTGTCAGCTATGCTGTACAGCATAGAAAATTATACAGACATCTTCTTTAGAGAAGACATGTTCTGGCCCCATCAGCATCTATACCTTGGGCTCTTTAAATATATATATAAACCCATTCTGTCTGTGCTTTATATATATCTTATCTGCTAAATGAATTTCTCCACTGTTCATGGAAAATTAGGACAGTCTCTAGTTTGGGGGGGAGGGGGAGGGAAGCTGTCAAAGTCTTTATACGCCAGAATTGACAGCAGGAGGAACTTCTGTTAGCCTCCATCTGGAAATGTAATACTTACAGAAGAAATAGAGCCCATAACCAGAGGATTAACATGAGAAATCTTTCAGGAGCGCCACTGCATATTTTCATATAGAAATATAAAATTGCTTTCAGCTCAGAAAATCCATTAGATGACGTTCTACATGGAAGGTTAATGGCAATGTCTAAGGTGTAGGCGGCATGGGGTAATTAGATCCTGGAAGAGTGAACTGCGGTGTCATGGATGCTACTGCAGATAATTATTTACTACTACTGGAAATTGGTGCAATGTATTAATGGCAAGAGACACTTCATGATCACCGAACAGAGAGCACTGAAACAACCCCCTTGCCCTGAGCTTATGTGGCCCCTTGTTTTCTGACACCAAGGCAGTAAGGATTATGTAAAAGAGAAGAGACATTACCTGAACTTTTAAAAACAAGACAGCATAACAGGTGGCCATGTTGTCTTCATAGATCTCAGTCGAAATGAACAAGACAAAATAAACTTCTATGCTTGAGAAGAGCCCTATGCCACTGAGATAGCCACTAGGCTCCAAATGGAATGTACCTATCAAGATATTTTCTTGATTGAGAAGTTGTCCAGATGTCTCCTTTTCAAAGCACCAGTCCTTCCTTTTACACCACGAATCCTTTACTTAATTTCCCTTTGCTTTGGTGGGACAGGTACAGATGGGGTATACCACATCCTCCAGAACAAGTATCCTGCATGCTGCTCCCATGGCAGAATGACCTGTGTGCTCAACTCACATGGATAGAACAGGAATGATTTCATGAGCTAAGAGGTTGCCTTTAATTATCCAAAGTGCTTCTGACTCTCAACCTTTATTTCTCTCTCATCGGTTTATCTAAATACACATAATAATTAAACCATCCAAGAGGACCAACCTGCACTGAAGCCAATAGGTAGTTTCAGTGTACAAGGTATTCAGGATCCTTGAGAGGTAAAAATCACTGGTAGGCAGGTACCAACACTGAACCAAAGAACTCATGGTATTTATAAAGTGATAAGCCCATCCAGAATCAAGCAGGGAAGGTCCAATTCCTTTTTGAGGGAAATCCATGCACCAAACAAATAGTCCTAAACAAATTTTAACTTGGGTAAACAGATTCTTCCTGTAGTATCCTATGATGGGGTGTGGACTTTACACGGGGTTAATGTGGGCCCAAGGGGCCAATTATGGTATTTGGCTGCAGCTGTAGGGAAAACTAGGCTTAACTGAACATGAAGCCCAGCTGGGCAGGAGCAGGCTGCTTAGTATAAAGCCAGGAAATTGAGAGCAGAAGAAAGTTGCAAGGAGAGGGTCTAAAGTCATTCTCTGGGAGCAAAGAGGCAGGGAAGAGATAAACCTAAGAGGGTCCTAGCCCTGGAAGAAGGGTCAACCCCGGAGGAACTGTGGAGGAAAAAGCCTGAACACACGGAGTAGGGAGAAGCCCAGGGGAAGAGCAGCAAGGAGTAGGACTGAGTTGTTTGTTGTAGGGTTCCTGGGCTGGAACCCAGTGTAGAGGGTGGGCCTGGGTTCCCTTACCAGCCACTGAGAAGTGGCATAGGATTGTGAGAAATGCCAACTGGATAGCTGGTGTGGAGGGACTTTGATATCTTGGAAGGGATGATTATGTAGTGACCTGGCCTGAGTCATGAAGAGGGGGCCCAGAGTCAGAAAGAGAGAGGCCACAAGGCAAGTGAATGACAGGAGGGGATGTTGGACCTGGAGTAGAGGTAATTCCCAGATGCAGCCACCAGGAGGTGCCCAAAGGTGACATACCCCCAGTCGTGTCAACTGAATTACACTCATCACTTCCTATCCTAAATTGTTGTGTAACATTCTTGTGCACTGTTATATGGCTCCTGCTGCTTTCTGCACCACAGGTGGGGTGACTGTATCTAAAAGGTGGCTCTAGTGATCTCTGTTCAGCAGGCCAAATATTGCTTAGATCATCCAAATAGTCTTAATTGATTTCAACAAGTTGGCTTGTGCGAGTAATGCTGTCATAACTGGGCCTACAAATTTATCTCACTTGTGAATCTCTCGTGTGATAGTTGATAAAGGTTTATAAAATGTCTCAATAACCTATAACAAATGTTGATGGGGGGGCGGAGGTGCAAAAGGCAGACTACGTTAGTCCAAACAAAAATGCTGATTAATTCAAGGATGGGGCTGGGGGCAGTACAATAGCACCAGAGGAGCTGGTGGTGGGGGGCCACCTTGTGGCACCACATTCTGCTCCTTCCATGGCTGTGGTTCCCGGGAGAGCCTGGCGGTTCAGTTCAGTGCCGAACCGAGCCGCAGGGCTCTCCTGAGAACCACAACGGTGAAAGGAGCAGAACATGGGGCCACCGCTCCCAGGAGCTAGCGCCCTGCACTGGCAGCTCCTCCAGCGTGGCTGTACTGGTACTGCCCCCAGCCCTGTCCTCTGGAGGGGCTGTACAGACTACAGACAGGAGATGCAGCTGTGTGAAAGGGCTGGGGGTGGTACAGCTGTCCTTTCACCTGAAATTAGTATCCAGTGCAGTGGGAGAACAGAGCCCTCCCCCGCCCAGCCAGGTAATGTGGGATGGGGAGGGGACAGGGAGAGCGTGGGGGTCCCAGGCTGGGGGTGGGGATGGGTTACATGCCCCCCTTTAGCTGTTGCCCCCCCTTTGTGTCCCTCCCATGAGTCACCTCCATCTGCCACCCCTACCCTCTCCTGGGAACCCAGGATCCATTATAACACCACTGGACCTTAGTCCTCCTGATCCTGAGAGGTGTTCTAAGCACATCAGGCCAGAGAGAAGGACCCAGATGATATGGCCACTTCCACTGGCTCTGGCTCAATCCCAAACACCATCCGAGATGAGACTGTCTTACTCCCTCCCCCATGCGTCCTTTTCTTTTCCCCACTTTATTTCTTCTTTCCTGTCCCTCTCCTTTTTGCTTCTGTCCAATAAGAATTGGGCTCAGCCAGCCAAGACTAAATTCTGCAACACTGCTGTTAGTCTGTGACCAAAGGCAGATAGAAGCAACGCCTTAAACAGTGTGATGTTGGTACAAGTTTGCCAGGTCTTGGAGTGGCTGATCAAACTGTGTCCCCGTGCCCGTGGTTTTTTTTCTAGCAGCGAGGTTCTAAGTGAGTCAACAGCACAGACCGAAGCTCCATTTTCTATCTTTGCTGTTCTTTTCTCTCCCCTCCTGTGTCTGTTGTCTTTAACACCAATTGCTCCAGCCCATCTCAACTAACTTCTCTCTTCCTCAAAAAGGACAGTTATTACAAATGTTAATACGATCTAAAGACTACCAAACAAGGAGTCTCTCCTTATGAAACCTCTTTACAGCTAAAGGGAATGTGGGATATGGTTAAAATGAAAGCCTTAGTTAATACTTTACATTTCAAGTGCTTTAACTGTTCTCCCCCACCCCCCTTCTTTCTGAATCTTTTAATAGCAGGTTTAAAAGATGTTGGTGTTTGCGCCATGGTACTAAGCAGGCGGAGGGCTCTGTATGCCAAACCCTGAATCTGCTTTAAACCTGCTTCATGTTTCTTGGTAATAGTAATATCTTTGACTCTTGGGTCCATATAGTCTATCAAAATTAGTATACAGTAAGAAGAATAGGATCTGACCTACTATATACTTTGTACAACACTTTGGGGAGCTTTCTGAAGGAAAGGTGTGAGATACCTGAAGTCAAATGTAGGACATTAAAAGGGTTTTTAAGCTTCTTAGAATATGGGTTACTGAACAATATTGAAACTCTTCCAGAAAGTCTCAATTTAAAACCCAGCATCCTACTGTTTTACTCTTACTGCTTAATAAGATTTAGGGGTCTAAGTATTCCCAGCAGGGATACATCAGGGTCTCGGTCTACTTTGCAGAGGGAACCGTATAGTTCTAGCAACCAGCAGATTACTACTAATAATGTGACATGGGACTGAATAAGGAAATCCTCTAGGAACAAGCCATGCTCTGTTTGCTTGTTTGAAGAAAAACCATGTATCACAAATGCATTGTAAATAATTAATTACTAATTGCAGGATCAGTGGCTTGCAAAGCGTCCTGCCAAGTGAAACAGCAGAGCCTGCAAGGATACAGGAATTAAAAGCTAGGATGAATGCACACTTGCAAATACTGGGCCAGACCATGCACTCTCCCATACAGAAGGCATCAGTGGGGTCCCAGAGGGGCAGGGATACTCTACAAGGGGTTTGCTGTGAAGCATCCCTGCAAGTAGAAGATCTTGAATTGCTTTTCCCAGTAAATTTTAGTTATAGATTAAGTAAATGTGTCTCCAGGAATGAAGCAATTCTCACTCAACCCTTGAAACTTCAAAACTGCCCCCCTCCAATCAGGGCTGCATAATAAAGTGCACTGCAAATAGTCATAAATATGACATTCCTGTGGCTTTTATTTAGAAATATTCAGAAAGTGGATTACTTTGTTTCCTTGAAGGGTGAAATAAAACAGGCAGTAAATTTTGCAGACTTGATTACTGCTAATAATACTATATTTATAATAGTGACTTTCAGAAGAACAAGATTATACATCATTTGAGACATGCTGTGGGGTAAAATTCTGTCTCTGCATGCGCACACACGAGTTCTATTAGTCATACACGAATCATCTGAAAAGGCAGCATTGCCTTGTGAATAAGACACTGGACTGGGAGTCGGGCAACTTGACTCTAGTTGGCGCTCTGCCATAGGCCCATTGTGCAACCTTATGGCAAGTCACTTCATCTCTCTTCCTCTGTTCTCTTCCACCCCCACCTCCTGGCTGCCCTTTTCTGTCTTGTCTATTTGGATTGATAGTTAGTAAGAGACAGTCCCTGCTCCAAATATGAGCACCGAGCACAATGAGACACTAATCTTGGTTGGGGCCTCTATCATAATACAAATGATTAATAATCATCAGACATCCACCTCTGAGGACAGAATGAGGCTCCTAATATCAGTTCATATATACCCAACATATTCAAAGAGTCACATCATCTATACAGATATTAGAGATGGGCCAGAACTCGAACCCAGACCCTAGTGCCTGATGTAGTACTTTTTCCATGGGGTGGACCTTTTGGCATCCACTCACATTTGTCCATCCCCCAACTCCAGACAGCCCCCATGCAACTCCCCAAATCCAGTTCCCACATCCCCTCATCTCTACAGGTTAGAACTGCTCTGCTGCAAGAGGACCCTTCATTGCTACAGGGAGAGGGAGAATGTGCCACTTACTAACTAGAAGGTGGCCAGGACCTTAAATTTACATTTCATTTTTATTTTATTTATTTTTAAAAACAGCCGTGACTTGTTTAAGTTACAAGGCACAGCACAAGAGTCTGAACCTGCTACTGAGGCAGGGACAAAGTTAGCACAAATTGGCAAGGGGGGGAACCAGGGACACAACTGTGACCATAGGAGTAACAGAATGGTTCCTGGTCTGCTCTGGCACACAATTGCAACAGGCTGCCCCTTACACAGGGCTTGTGGCAAAGCCACAATGGAGCACCTGGTGAATTGCGCAGTTACATACAGCACATAGTGTATGACTTTGTGGCTTTCCCCCGCTGCTAATTTAAGGCCCCAATCCTGCAAGAGGGTCTGCCCACCTGGCATTCCTCTCAGGATTGGGGCCTAATTGGCTAAGAGAGCCTGCTGAGTTCTACTTTGCAAAGAACCCCACTATGAACTCAGTAAGGCATTTCCCTGGGCACATTCTTAAACTACTAGCATAAAATACAGAGAGCTTGAGTGTCAGATAATGGGCCTATGCCAGGGATGGCCTTTTACAGACACCCAAGTATTGCATACAGGGCTCCTGTGATGGGACCTTTGCTGCACACTTACCAGATTTGAGCAGCATCCCTCAGCCACACTGTCAAGTCAGTGACAGACACTTGTTCTAAATCAAGTTTCCCTGTCACGCACACTCTACATTCTTTATCCATTTGGCGGGTCAGGCTAAAAACGGGCTGCAGGCCTTCTGGACTTGTTCTGCGTTGGTCCTGTTGGAAGTGTTTATCGTGTCAGCACTTTCCCAGTGTCTTTTAAGCAGATACAAATGGTGCCCTCCTCAGAATGCATTATTATTTAACACATTGCTGACTTGGGACTAGATGGCTCATGGAATTGAGACCAGCTACCTAAACTGCCTGTTAGAAGCATGCCCAGATGGGCAGAGACCAAATATCATCGTGTGGTTGCTGATTAGTACTTACAAGAGACCCTGGGAGTCTGAGTTCCTAGTGGGTGGGTATCCTCCTCTCAAAGAAAACCCTCACCACAGCTGGAACTAATTGAAACCATTTTTGGCCACCCCCAACTGCTGGTGTAGAGGTGTGGCCTACCCTCTGCAGCAGCAGTTCTCAATTTTTTAAATTATTTATTTATTTATTTTTAACCATTTGAAAATTGCTGAGGGTCTCGGCAGACCACTTAATGATCTTTCCAAATGTTGTTTGTACCGTCAGCAACTATTGTAAAGTGCTTTGGATAAAAGCACTATATTTAAAAAAAACACACTTTTTTTGTTCTTCAAATAAAAACACACAACTCATATTTTAATATCAGTAGTCTTACCTTTCTAATGCGAAAGATGTGCCCTCTTCCCCCCTGCCGCAGCAGTCCCCGAGCTGGGGCTGGGAAGAAGGGGGGTCTCCCCGGCAGCCACAGTCCTGAAGCTGGGGAAAGTTGCCTTTTTCTCTGGCCGCTGCAGCCCTGCACATCCCAAATTCCCCCCACCTCCTTTTCTCCCCCCACTTCCTCCTCCCACATACCCTCTATTCCTCCCAAAGCTACCAGCTCACCTTACATGTGCATCTTCTCCAGGGTCCAGGCACCTAATTAGTGAAGCTACACCTGCATGGCTCCACAAATTAGGTGGGTGTCCCTTCGTTCTCTCGCGTGCGGCCGCCCAGGCATGCACCTTAGAGAGAACTATCCATGGACCACCTGAATGGCTCTCACAGACCACTTGTGATCTGCAGACCACAGTTTGAGAATCTCTGCTCTGAAGCTACCAAACAGGCTCGTAGTGTGCTTAGCTTGTCAAATTTTTTGGATTTAAAATTTCAACGTTCTTTGGTCAAAATATCACATTGTTTTCCCCTTTTTTTGGTCAAAATGAGCATTTTTCTAATTTTTTTTTCAGCCTGCTCTACAAGTATGGTAAATTAGAGTAGCCTTCAACGTGCTGTAATTCAAATTAGATCCAGACCAGTACCTTCATGTGGACTCTCTTGGTCCCAAAATGACCCTCATGACCTCAGAATTAGGGGAGCACAAAAATGACTTGAAGCCACCTTTACACCTTTCCCCGCTCCAGGCTGTGCCAGTCACTGCTCAGCTGCAGGGCAGCCGTTCTCCAGAGACTAGCATGCAGGGATGGATTACTGGCCTTTAAAAAAGCTGTTTATGAACACTGAAATATTCCAAAATTACAATTGTTGGTTGTTGGGTTAATTCCTTTATGATTTTCTTTTAATAAAGGCAAAACCATGTTCTTCAGATGGGGTTTATTTAAGAACCTCATTTAATTCATTACCAAATGATTTAGCTAACTTCTTGATCAGGTACTTAACTACCACCGCTTCACAAAATATTCTGTTTATAGCCCAATCTCCAGTTCTTCCATGCATGTCTAAAACACTAGAGAAACTACTGTATGCCATTTGGTAAGATTATATGGAGACAATTGGTATACTATCTCCTTATCAGGTTGCAAGCAGTTTGCTCAGCTGTTGTTGCTGTGGAGTTAGAATATAAGAAGCAAATGAACTATTTGACTTGAAATTTGATTATGGACCAAAACACGGGTGGAAATGCTCCCGGCCTTCATTCCTCAAAGAAAACGGAGAAATTCATGTCTTGTTTCTATCGAGTCCCACCCACCATGCCAATGTTACATCCATCCACTAAGAGTGTCAATACTGTGGCCTCAGCAACAGTCACCTTGTGGGCAACATAGCTCAGTTGGAGGGACACCAAATTAGGACTCAGGAGTAGAGCAGGAAAAAAAATTTCAGGCCAATGGTTTGTTCAATAAAATATGCAATTTTGGGTCACTCAAACTATTGGTGAATTTGACCCAAATTCACAGAATAATTTTGAACAAAAAACAAACAAAAACCAGGCTAGATTCACAAAGGCATTTAGATGCCATTCACACAACCGGAGGAGGTGGTTAGGGTGTTCCTGTGGAATATGAGGGATCCAGGTTTCAATCCCTCTGGGCTGTAAAGTCAGTCTCATTCTCTCCCTCTCCAATTATTCAAATATTTTATGCAAAGTGGCACCACCCCTTTCTGTTCTGGTCGTTTTCTGTATCTAGCCCTTAACTTCCTTTGCTTTTATTTAAGAAAGGTTAAATTCCTGTAAACTAAACATTTCATTTCAGGTCAAATTAAGAGTTTCGTTCAACTGGAAATGAAATTTGTCAACTTTTTTGATTCACTGAAAATTCCAGAGTATTACAGTTTGGGCTGAACTGAATTCCCCCCTCTCCATTTTTCAGAACTGCCAGAGGACTGAAAAATCAGTTATTTACTCAAATGTTCTCAGGAATTCTAGGTGTATTTCTGTCTTCGATGCTGACTTGCTGTGTGACCTCAGGCAAATCATTTCTCATTTTTGTGCCTCCATTACCCCTCCCACTTTGCCTGCGTTGTCTGTTTAGACTGCAAGCTCTTTGGGGAAGCTCTTTTGACTCTTTCTCCATGTAAGTGCAGTACTTATCACAATGAGACTCTGATTTCAGTTGGGGTTTCTAGGCACTACTGCTGTACAACTAATCAATAATATTGGCCCATCGCAAAGTTAAAGGGAAATGAAAGTGGGTGGGATGATGCAAAAAGAACAAGACTGCCATCACAACTATGGACTACAAAAATAATTTCTTTGCCCAGCAAATGGGACAATGACTTACCCTCCTGATCACTGCAAACACTTGAAAATGTTGCTCCATTTTAATGGGAACCATTGTCACCAGAAAGCAGAGCAGGGGCTGGAAGTTGGGACGCTATGCTTCTGTTACTGACTCCACCACTGATTCGTTCTGAAGCACGAACAAGACATTTAATTTCTGGATGCTTCACTTCACCCATCTGTAAAACAGATACTAGTCCTTATGGATGTGTTTGTGAAGTGTTTGGAGGAACTTCTACCAGAAGGTGCAATATTATGGATGTTTACATTAATGCATCATGCTCTTCCCAGATAAATCCCCCTGACCAAGGATGGAACAGGGGATTCCCCTAAAATTTAACAAGTCCATCAGCTTGGACACCCTGTGACTGCATCAGACATTTCCAAACTGCTTAGCCCTTGTGTGCTGCTAATGGAAATGTACTCCTTTCATTGTGTGATAGAAGGAACGGGCCCTTTAAAAAAAACAAACCAACCTTTGTTAGATGTATTTCTCTTTATCTAGTTTACATTCTCTGGGATTAGTGGCCGTGAGAACCAGCACCTTCTGTCTGCAATTCTATCACACCCCACCCAGGTGGTAGGGGTAAGTAGTTTTGAGCATTTTTGCTTGCAGAACACTAAAGCAGAGATACTAAAACCCCTGAGGGCTGAGAAAACTTTGAAGTGTTAGAGGATAGCACTTGTATGCTCTGGTGACTTGGTAGTGCTGGCTACAATTTAAATTCTGTCCTTGCTAAAAACCAGCACAAATCCAGAATTACTCTGCCAAATAAATTTGTTAGTCTCTAAGGTACCACAAAGACGCCTAGTTGTTTGTGCTGATACAGACTAACACGGCTACCACTCTGAAATCTTTCAGAGTAGCAGCCATGTTAGTCTGTATTCACAAAAAGAAAAGGAGTACTTGTGGCACCTTAGAGACTAACCAATTTATTTGAGCATAAGCTTTCGTGAGCTACAGCTCACTTCATTGGATGCATTCAGTGGAAAATACAGTGAGGAGATTTATATACACACAGCATGAAAAAATGGGACTTCAGTGCATTTGTTCTATATTTACTCTGCTGTAATGGAGGACAGAATTTGGCAAAATGTGAATAAAAGCTTAGTGAAAAGAGTGGAGTACTATTGCATCAATGACACACCATGTTGTGGTTTGGGTGTTAGAATTGCAGATGGATCAAATGAAGTACAATGAATGAACCAAAACCCACAGGAAAGTAAATAGTGAGTAGCTAAGAACCAACCTTTTTTGTTTAAATACTTCAGACATTGCTTTCTGAGGACCTCAGAGCACTTCACAAAGGTTTCTTAAGCCTCACAACACCACTGTAGAGTATTACTATAAATCAAGACTGGAGGATTCGGTAAAAGATATCCTGTAGCTCAACATAGAGTAATTGCTTCACTGCTGGTCCCCGTGTCCTTGTGACTGGGTGTGGCACAGCAACTCTTTCCTCTCAAGTCCCCTGCCAGTAGCCACTCCAACCCTGCAGTGGTCTGCCTCTTCTTGTGACTGAGCCGTCCAGCCAAGTCACATTTTATTTTTACCCCTTTGTTGGACTTTGTTACCCTGGAAGAAGTCTCACAAATTTCAAGACCTTGTGTCAAGTCTCTGGCCACTGGCTCTAGGGCCCAGTGGTCCTTACACCTGTCTCTCCAGGATCTCGACTGTCTTTACCCCCTTGCATCAGGGAGCTTCTTGCCACCTTCCCAGTGGCTGGTAGGAGGACCCAGGCCTGCCCTCTACACTGGGTTCCAGACTAGAGACCCTAAAATGAACAACCAATGTCTGCTCTGCTGGACATCTTATTGCTGCCTTCTGGGACTCCTTCTGATCATGAATCTTTCCTCAGGCCTTTGCCCCAGCCCTTCCTGGACTCTTTGTAATGAGCAACACATCCCAGGGCTTCTCCTTTTTGAAGTCTCCTTTCTGTGAGGGTCAGCTCCAAGCCTGTCACTTCCAGATATCTCTGCTTTCTAGTGCCCAGAGCATGACTGCAGCGTTCTTCACTCTCTCCCTGCCACACTTCAAATTCCAGTCCAAATGGCCCTTAGGCTTTACCATCACTGCCTCTTAGGCGTCAGTCTCCCTCCTGGCTCAGGACAAGATGCCTTTTGCCTCAGGTTTCATTGCCTTCAAGCTTACTCCTTGCTCAGGACCCTCTGGCTCCACGCTTCAGGCTTCTCTGAACAGAGGACACACCCAGCCACCTCTCCCCTTGAATCTCCTCCCTGGCCTTATCATGCTGTCCCATACTCCTTCCTTTAGCAAGATCCACCTCCTCCAATTATGCCAATATAAATTGGGTGAAAACTTATTATGGGGTGAGTTAAAACTTCCTTGAGATTGATGGGTGTGAACACACCCTGTAATTAACATGACTGTAAGGCCCCCATCTAAGGAGAAGGTTATGTGAACCTGCCCAAGGGTCTTGGACTGTATAGGCAGAGATTTTTGCTGAGGTTTTTTTTTGGCAGGGGGGCAGGAGAGGAAAGAGTCTCAACATCAACCTGTATGCACAGTGTGACCCTGGGATAAGCCTAAAGGGTGGTTCTGAGTGGGTCGGGGTGCTGGCTGAAGGAAGTCTGGCTGTAAGGAAGAAGCTATACCCTGGTTTTGGTTCCCCCTGTGTTCAGAGAAGCAGGACTTCGCACATTCCTTGTAAATAAGCAAGATTGCATAAAAAACCATCAGTTAATTTCTTTTTCCAGCTAGAACATTCCCATGGCCCCAAAATTTGACTAGCGGCTCAGGTGGGAAAGGAACAAGATGCCTAACAGCCCTTCAGGAGCCACCCAGTGACCTAACTGGATTCAGGGTCCTGTTAACCACTGTGGGATTTATACACCCTATCAGCCTCAAATAGAAATGACTGTCTCGATGCAGGAATTACTGAGTGCACTTCAATGTTCTGTGTTATACCTGGTATCAGGTCCCAGTTCTGAAAAAAGGCACTTCAGATTTTTATTTATTTAAAATTTAAGTGCCTGAGTGTATGTTTGCAGTACCATAACTCATACACTCTTTCCTCTGAAAATGTTTCCTTTTCACTGCAGAGCAAAGTGTAATGGGTGAGTTTCTGGTATTTTCATTCATCCACATTCATTAGAAGAATGTGGATGTGACATGCTGAAAATTATTCTTGGCGTACAGGGTCAGGGAGCAGCCTGGTGAATAAAGGAAAACATCCTGTCTAAGGAAATTAGGAGGCACATATCAGCTCTGTATCTACCCACCCACTGTATTTCTGTGCTCTTGTATTATCCTTTTTCCTCCTCCTGTCAGAAAGAACACCACACAATGAAGCAGACTCCAATGCTGACATGTATTTCTATTGTTCAACAAATTAAAGCTTGTCCTTAGTATAACTCTTTGCTCTTGGCTTCCTGTTCATACAAGTCAAAGCACTTAATGCAATAATCATTCAGATCCCAGTCCCGCATTCATGCAGATAGTGCTACCTTAAAGACTAAGATTTATTTAGGCATAAGCTTTTGTGGGTAAAAAATCCACTTCTTCAGATGCATGGAGTGAAAATTACAGATACAGGCATAAATATATTGGCACATGAAGAGAAGGGAGTTACCTTACAAGTGGAGAACCAATGTTGAAGGCCAATTTAGTCAGGGTGGATGTAGTCCACTCCCAATAATTGATGAGGCGGTGTCACTCCCTCTCTTGGTATTGTCGCCTCATCAATTATTGGGAGTGGACTACATCCACCCTGACTAAATTGGCCTTCAGCATTGGTTCTCCACTTGTAAGGTAACTCCCTTCTCTTCATGTACCTATATATTTATGCCTGTATCTGTAATTTTCACTCCATGCATCTGAAGAAGTGGATTTTTTACCCACAAAAGCTTATGCCTAAATAAATCTGTTAGTCTTTAAAGGTGCTACTGGACTCCTTGTTGTTTTTGTGGATACTAACTAACATGGCTACCCCTCTGATACATAGCGCTACCTTGAATGTAACCCCCTCAAAGACAATGGGGGAATCTATGCATGAATCCAAAATGCAGGGTTGGGGCCTAGAAATACTTAATTATGTGGCAGGAGGCCTGTGGTTGTATATGGAACATTTTTCAACTGGAAACTGTGAGATGGCAACAAGGGCCTATCATGTAAGAAATGTGATCTCATGGTCTGTCCAATTGAAAAATGTTGGTGAGTTGTGGACAAGTGAATAAGGAGTGATTTATGGTTAGGGAATGGGTACATTTTAAAAGAATTTGGGTTTGGACTCTGTTGTGATTTAGCATCTGAACCTCTGGTGACCATAAAACTCATGTGAAACAGGTACAGTAGTCAGAGCTCTGATTGGAAGGTATTCTCAATCCTGCTGGCTCTGGTTTGGACATAGGCTCTACATACCTGAACAGAATTGTGGCTCCAGGCTCTAGGTTAATGGGGCAAACGTACACATGATACAAGGGTAGTGAGTCTGTTGTATTTTTTCAGCGGCATCCCAGTAGTCTTAGTATTTCACAGGAAGACATGGTTCATTGTGCAGAATTAGCATTTCTGGGTCTGGCAGGGTTGCTGCCATTTAGGGGAACACCTGGGTTGTATGAAGGGATGCCCCTAGCTTGGATTCCAGGCCTCCAAGTTCTGGAATGGGAAGACACTTCTTTTTAGAGAATTTCAAGGGAAGGAAATGGTGTGCTTGGACTATAGAATATGGGGGTTATGATTTAACCAGGGTGCCCCTAAAATAAGGGGGAACTGTAGGACTTCCTGGTATTTCCCAATCACCATTTCCAGGGATGTGGTCTTCTGTGTAACCAGACCCCAAGCCACTAGAGACCAGTCTACGGTTTCAGCCAGATCTGTGGTAACCTGGGGTTGTACTGGAAGACAAAGGACTGAGGCCATGAAAAAAAATCCATAAAATTTATTCAGAAGTGCAGGGACAATCAAGGCACATTGTATAGGAAAGGCCTGGTCAACCTCTGGGATCCACAGTTGCAGGGGAATCTGTAGAAGGGGAGATGCGTGACAGTCCTGATTTAACAATTTTTGGGTTACTCTCCCAAGCTCAGAACCCCTAGTAAGTGTGAGTGTAGTCTTTCCACTATCATGGGGTTAGCAAAGGTTTTGACCAGACACTGCATGCCCTGCTCCTCCACAATAGAAACAGAGGAGCTCCCATCTTCTCAATCTCGCTCTCCTGGGAATAGTTGGGGCTGTACTTTGTCAGTCTGGATGGGCTTGACTGAGGCAGAGCTTGCTCGGGCCTGAGGGCTGAGGCTTGAGTAAGTGCAGGAGGTAAGGGCGGGGTCCTCCTCTGTTCCAGTTGCTATTCCTGCAGTCTGGTCTCTATCCAGATACACCGATCCATAAAGGCTTCTAAACTGGCGTTGGTAGAAGGGAATGAGTCCACCCATGCCAGCTCATCTTTTAGTTCATCACAAAGATCACACTGAAACTGATTTCCAGGCAGTTTCTATGGCCAAACATGTGAAATAGGTCATATAAGAAGGGGAGTGGGGTAAGTCCAGCTTTTGCCAATGCTCTTGTAAGGCAATCTCTGCTGTGTGGGCTTTGTGAGGATCATTGAAAATGGTGGCAAAGGCTTGTAAGAATAGTCCCTGTTGGTCAATGCCAGGTGATCATGCTCTAGAAAGAGAGCTCTACACATCCTGTAGGAGATATGTTTGTGGAAGGGTATAATTTAGAGACTCTCTCATATAAGGGACAGTATTGTGAATATAGGATTTTAGAGCTGTGCCCTGGAAGCTGCCATTGAGAACACAGTGTAGCTGTGTTCAAACGTTCACCCCAGAAGCCCTGTAGTTTGTCTTAGAAGTTCTATTCCTCTCTCATTCACTAGTTTGTTTTAATGAAACCCAAGATCATTACAAGGCCAGGGCCACCCTGATAAGTAGGCTCTGTACTAGTCCCACCTTAACTCGATCTGTGACCTACTCCCAGGGCTGGAGCATAAACAGAAGTCTGCACTGGGTAATAAAACTGCAAAACTTATGGCGGATGCCATCATCTCTCTCCAGCAGAGCTACGCAGGGACCGGTCACCTGAGCTGTAGCTTGCTCCTGCAAGGAGCATTTTTTGTTCTGTAGCTGCAGTGCTTGGTCCCTCAGCTTCTGGTTTGCTGCCTGGAGGGCAGCAGTCTACTCCTGTGGACTCATGGGACCCAGGGGCGATGGCAGGCCAGAGCCCTGGTGGTGCCCATACTTAGTCCAGGGGTTCAGCAAGGAGTGCCCAAGAAGACAGGGGGTCTGAGCAAGTTGTCAGGGCCTCTATTGGGGCAGACTGTAGGATACCAACCTGTGATTTTTGTCCCCTGGAACCTTCTCAGGTGGTCCTTATGTGAATACTGCACCCCACTCTGCAAGCACTAGCATCTGAGTTCAGTAGGAAAGGGATTTTGAATCATGGGTAGGCCAAGGCAGGAACGGTGACAAGGGAAACAGGGGCATACACAAGCTCAGATATGGGGAAGAGAATGGGAGATGGCAAGTGAGTTGCTGGTTGGCAGGAGCCATCATGGGGCAGTTGGCTCTAATTGTCAGCGCCAGGGGTGGAGGCGGGGTCACAGTCAGAAGACACACCAAATATCAGAGTCCAAAGCCATGCCAAGGGTCAAACCAGAGTTAGTCCCTGGAATTAGAGTGAGGAAGGAGGAACCAAGCAAGGAGGCAGGAACTTGATCCCAGGGTGTCTGATCAGGAGCAGGCCCAGTGACTAGTTACTAAAACAAGGGGTGGGACAGGAACAGGAAGCTTTATGCCTGCTGGTATCTAATGAGCAGTCTGCTGCTAGTCACCTGACCCAACTGAAACAGGGGTAGCCTACGGTGGTGGGGTGTTAGCTGCAGTTCCCTCATCAACCTTGTGGTAGGGTGGTGCAGAGGGTCAGGCTGCTACTTAGCATCCCAAAAGTCCTGGCTTTGAAATCAGGAGCACCTGGCACCACTTGAAATAGTGGAAAGGTAGCACCCCTGGAGTTTGTGGAAGGGAATGGAAGGAGGCAAGGAGCCCCTGGTGCACACAATGTGCTTGGTATCCAGAAGCAAGGGTGTGACACCCCTTACTACTAATTAGCTTTTAAATAGTTTCACATCCTCATGATACTTTATTTATTATTCTATCCTCACAACACAATGATCCCCTGGGCCCCTTCCTTGCTAACCTATATAAAAAGCTGCCTCAAAATGGACTTGGTTTTTCTGGCTAGAAACATATGGCCACTCTGTTGCAATACACCAATTCAGCTTGACTGTCACACAGGCCTGCCAACTCTAGAGCAAGCCATTAGCAGGGACTTAGTGGGGTGTGGCCAACATCCCACTGACTATGCAGTTGAGTCTCAGCTTGGGGCCCTTGTGGCTTTATAAGCAGCAGCTTTAGATTGTGAGCCAAAAGGAAACTCAGTGAGGCCCAGCTTGTCTCAATGCTTTGCACAGCACAAACACCCGACAGCCCCATGGGGAGGGGGGGGAGTCAAATCTCTCTAGTTCAAAACAAGACTTTAAAATATCCAAAATTGGTATGTGGGCTGCTCCATCCCGTGCTCCCCTGAGCCAGAGGGGTGGATTTAATCTTCCTCTGGATCTGCCTGAGGGGGGAATCACTGCTTGTTAAACCCCAATATTTTGTCATTGCTCAAAGATGCTCACCTTGGGTTCTGATTAAGTGACCTGAGGAAAAAAACTCCAACTTATGCTGAGTGTTGGCCTTCCTGTGCATTAGAAATGAGCTCAGAGGGGTAGATCATTGCAGGGAGGATATTAAAGAGAGATGGCAGTTCAGTGGGCCTTGAGCAACTGGAGATGCACAGCACAGGTAGCAAATCTCCCTCAGGCTGCCTAGACGACGTACCCATGCACAAGGGTGAGAGAGTATTTTGGTCACTGTGCTGCTACAAATGGCCTTACTGGTACAGTGGCGAGAGATGGTGGTGAGAGAGATATGGACACCTGTCCATTGGGCATGGACTGAAATGACAAACTTGTTGTTAATTACGGTGATCAGCCCAGCTGCAGGGTGTCACTAGTGTGCTACACCAGTCCTAGAGGTTTGCTGGCATGCTGGGTGTACCCTGATCTTGGAGCCCAGCATGGTAGGAACTCCAGACACTAGCCTCTTCTAGGTGCAGCCCTTCGTAGGTTCCCAAGAACACTCCCACACTTCAGATAAAGATTTCTTTACTGGTATTGAAACCAAAGGTGAAATACCTGAGGCACAAACCCTTTTAGAGTTGCACACAAACAATTCCTAGCTTGGCCCCTAGGGGCAGTGCAGGCCAGAGATCGGACAGTAACAAGGTCCTGGTGTAACTCCTCTGCACGTCCTGTTCCTTGCAGACTACAGCTCTGAGTCCTGCTGTGGTTATCACTGGCTCTTTGCTAGCAAAGGGTGTACGTGTCCAGTTCTCAAGCTGCAGGCTATGTGGCCTCCCCTCCACAGCCACCTCCCAGAATGCTGCCTCCAGCCTTAGTTTTGCCCTCCGTGCTCAGGTTGCACTTCTCTTTCCCGCACTCTGGAGGTTATGGAGCGACTCTGCTGGATGAATGTTGAACTGGGGGTTTAACGCAGGGGCCCCCAGCCTCAGTACATTATGATGCTATTTATATAGCATCCTGGCTCTTTGTGGTTAACCAACATGACAGCCTCCCTGCCTCAAGTAAAACCAAGGCACAAGGAATGTGACTACAGACCATAGTGCAGCAAGACAACAGTGGGAGGGATAATAGCCTTCAATCCGTGAAAACCTATTGATCTGCTGATTGAAACTCTGAGCCTGGTTCAGATTTTATTTACAGTGGTGTAAGTCAAGGTTAATGCCACTGCATTATAGTGGTGTAAAACTGGAGTGAAATCAGGACCAGACCATTTGTGTGCCTCCACCAATCCCCTGCGTTCCACTCCCCCACTGAAAGTCACTTAATTCCCACCTAGGACTGGCTTCCACGTCTACAAGGTTCCTATCCAACAAGTTACGTAGTCTGATCATTCAGCTGTCACCCCAGCTATCATTCTAGTTCCAAAACCTCTGGACCTATTAGTCAAGTAACAAATGTCACCTAACTGTCCATCAGCTTTCCCAGTGGACTGTGGCGTTATTTGTTATCATAGCACCTTGGAGCCCCAGTCATGGACCAGGACCCCATTGTGATAGGCACCATACAAAGTATGCTGGGCTGGGAACCCCATGCAGGAGCACAGCCTTAGGCCAGAGAATGGAAGCAGATGAACCAAGAACTTTCTTAAAACATACATGGCCTGATTCTGTCTCCTTTATTCACATGGAGAGAGCGACCCTAGTACATAATTAGCACCATTGACTTCAAGGAGACAACTTGCACTAGGGTTGCCAACTTCCTAATCCCACAAAACCTAACACTCTTGCCCCACCCCAGCCCTTCTCCAAGGCCCCGTCTGCCCACTCCATCCCCCCTCCCATCCTCACTCACTTTCATGGACTGGGGCAGGGGTTGGAGTGTGGGAGGAAGTGTAAGCTCCAGCTGGGGGTGTGGGCTCCAAGGTTCAGGAGCGGGAGCCGGGCTGAGACAGAGGGATTCAGAGCATGAGAGGGGGCTCTGGGCTGGGGCAAGGGCTTCGGGTGTGGGGGGGGGGTGTGGGCTCTGGGAGGGAGTTTGGGTGCAGGAGCGGGCTCAGGGCTGGGGCAGGTGATTGTGGTGTGGGAGAGGGTTCAGGGTGCAGGCTCCAGCCAGGCAGTGCTTACCTCAGGCGGCTCCCAGAAGTACGAACATGTCCCTCCAGCTCCTAGGCGCAGGGGGGCTCTGTGTGCTGCCCATGCTCACAGGTGCCATCCCACAGCTTCCATTGGCTGCGGTTCCCAGGCAAAGGGAGCTGCGAACCCGGCAGTTGAGGCAGGAGCAGCGCACAGAGCTCCCTGGTCCCTCTGCCTAGGAGCCGTACATGCTAGCTGCTTCCAGGAGCTGTGCGAAGCCAAGCAGCCTGCCTTAGACCTGCTGCGCCCCCGACTGGACTTTTAATGGCCCAGACACAGACTGGAGCCACCAGCTGACTGGAGCCGCCAGGGTTCCTTTTTGACCAGGCATTCCAGTCAAAAACTGGACACCTGGCAACCCTAACTTGCATGGTACTACAACATGTGTAAGAGTGGCAGGATTGGGCCTACATCAGGGCTAGACATAGTAAGGGGCAATTCACAACTGCATCACCCCCAAGAGCATCCTAGGAAAGGAAATAAGCCATGATTTCCACACACTCCACCCCCCAGTGGGTAATAATTTGCTTCTGGGCTGTACTAGTAGCAAACTACTACTCCTCTCTCTCTCTCTCTGCAGGCCAGTATGTTTGGGAGGGAGGGAGGGCAGAGCCAAAACTCCACCCATTCCCTGCCCACCTTCTCCACCTTGGGTTGGAGGGGGAGCACAGCAAGTCCAATAGCCTACATAAGAGTAAGGGGGACTCATTATGGCCCTGAGCAGGCATCCAGGCCAGGGCACAAACTATCCCTCAATAAATACAAGGCATCCTATGGGAGTTGCGGGTGCATTTAAGCTACAGGTCTGGTGCAAGGAACCAAGGAAATGCTGCTGCCTTGACTGGTTTCTTCACAGTGTAAACCTTTAATCTGTAATTTGGAAAAATTATTCAAAGTGTTACCACCAGGGACTCCCCCCCTACACACTTCTATTTCTTCTAGTTTTTGCTTTCAAAGCCCAGTCCCCATATAGGCTGGACTGTCTTTTATCCTTGGACAATGTATTTCATATCCTTCAGATGTACTAATGTTGTAATCATTATTTTCTCCCAGGTTAATGATGAAAGTTGATATTCTACATATTCCCCTCCTAGTGGTGTTATCTGCTCAGTGCACATTCCCAGGCTCTGTGTTTGAGCACCTCCAAGCACAATTTTGTTTTTAATACACTAATAATCAAAGAACAAAAAATGGACCGTGTGTCTCTTCCTCTGCTGGCTGCAGGACATAGTTTAATCTTCCGGGATTTGCTGCTTGCTCGAAAGGGACGGCTTTGCATTAAATTTCAGGTATGTTGCAGTCTATACAATATATCCTCATTGCTATCTGCCAAAAGCAGCAATGAGGGGAATATTTGTAATCATGTGCACTTTTGGAGCACCTTTCAGACACAGAACTCCAGGTGCCTCAATCATAAGTTAATTCCCATAATTAGGGGCATAACAAAGTTATGTCTGTATCTATGGCCCACCTTACCACAGTATCTGAGTAACTCACAATCTTTAATGCATTTTCCCTCACCACACTCCTGTGAGGTAAGACAGAACTATTATCCCCCTTTTATAGAGGAGGAACTGAGGCCCAAGGTCACACAGGAAGAATGTAGGAAACTGAACTGAGAGTTCCTGAATCCCAAACTAGTTCCCTAGTTACTGAACCAGGCTTCCCTTAAGGCCTAGTGTGGGTGTGCTGGTCACCAGTGTTAGGGTATGTCTACACTATGAAATTAGGTCGAATTTATAGAAGTCGGTTTTGTAGAAAGCGGTTTTATACAGTTGATTGTGTGTGTCCCCACACAAGTGCTCTAAGTGCATGTAGTCGGCGGAGTCTGTCCACAGTACCGAGACAACCGTCGACTTCCGGAGCGTTGCACTGTGGGTGGCTATCCCACAGTTCCCGCAGTCTCCGCCGCCCATCTGAACTCTGGGTAGAAATCCCAGTGCCTGATGGGGCTAAAACATTGTCACAGGTGGTTCTGGGTACATATTGTCAAGTCCCCGTTCCCTCCCTCCCTCCGTGAAAGCAAGGGCAGACAATCGTTTTGCGCCTTTTTTCTCGAGTTACCTGTGCAGACGCCATACCACGGCAAGCATGGAGCCCGCTCAGCTAACCGTCACCGTATGTCTCCTGGGTGCTGGCAGACGTGGTAGTGCATTGCTACACAGCAGCAGTTAATTGCCTTTTGGCGGCAGACAGTGAAGTATGACTGGTAGCCATCATCAGCGTAGTCCTGGGTGCTCTTTTAATTGGGCGCCTGGGCAAACATGGGAGTGACTCAGCCAGGTCATTTCCCTTGTTTCTTCTCATGGCGATTGAGTCCTACCAGCAGTGCACTGTCTTTTAATCTGCAGAAGATGATGGCCAGCAGTCATACTACAATGTCTTCTGCCGAGCACCCAGGAGATGACGATGGCTAGCGGTCGTACTGCACAGTCTGCTGCCAGCAAGATGTATAAAGATAGATGAAGTGGCTCAAAACAAGAAATAGACCAGATTTGTTTTGTATTCATTTTCTTCTCCTTCCCTCTGTGAAATCAATGGCCTGCCAAACCCAGTTTTGAGTTCTATCCTTGAGGTTTTGAGTTCTATCCTTGAGGGGGCCATTCAGTTTCTCACAAAGCCACCCCCTTTGTTGATTTTAATTCCCTGGAAGCCAACCCCGTAAGCCATGTCGTCAGTCGCCCCTCCCCCCCCCCCCCCCCCCCGTCAGGGTAACGGCAGACAATCGTTCCGTGCCTTTTTTCTGTGCAGACGCCATACCACGGCAAGCATGGAGCCCGCTCAGATCACTTTGGCAATTAGGAGCACATTAAACACCACGCGCATTATCCCGCAGTATATGTGGCATGAGAACCTGGCAAAGCGATACCGGGCGAGTAGGCGACATCAGCGCGGTAACGTGAGTGATGAGGACATGGACACAGACTTCACTCAAAGCAGGGACCCTGGCAATGTGGGCATCATGGTGCTAATGGGGCAGGCTCATGCGGTGGAACGCTGATTCTAGGCCCGGGAAACAAGCACAGACTGGCGGGACCGCATAGTGTTGCAGGTCTGGGACGATTCCCAGTGGTTGCAAAACTTTCGCATGCGTAAGGGCACTTTCATGGAACTTTGTGACTTGCTTTCCCCCGCCCTGAGGCGCAAGAATACCAAGATGAGAGCAGCCCTCACAGTTGAGAAGCGAGTGGCAATAGCCCTGTGGAAGCTTGCAACGCCAGACAGCTATCGGTCAGTCGGGAATCAATTTGGAGTGGGCAAATCTACTGTGGGGGCTGCTGTGATGCAAATAGCCAACGCAACCAAAGATCTGCTGATATCAAGGGTAGTGACCCTGGGAAATGTGCAGGTCATAGTGGATGGCTTTCCCTAACTGTGGTGGGGTCAAAGACGGAACCCATATCCCTATCTTGGCACCAGAGCACTAAGCCGGTGAGTACATAAACTGCAAGGGGTACTTTTCAGTAGTGCTGCAAGCACTGGTGGATCACAAGGGACGTTTCACCAACATCAACGTGGGATGGCCGGGAAAGGTACATGATGCTCGCATCTTCAGGAACTCTGGTCTGTTTCAAAAGCTGCAAGAAGGGACTTTATTCCCAGACCAGAAAATAACCGTTGGGGATGTTGAAATGCCTATATGTATCCTTGGGGACACAGCCTACCTCTTAATGCCATGGCTCATGAAGCCATACACAGGCAGCCTGGACAGTAGTCAGGAGCTGTTCAACTACAGGCTGAGCAAGTGCAGAATGGTGGTAGAATGTGCATTTGGATGTTTAAAAGCACGCTGGTGCAGTTTACTGACTCGGTTAGACCTCAGCGAAACCAATATTCCCACTGTTATTACTGCTTGCTGTGCGCTCCATAATATCTGTGAGAGTAAGGGGGAGAGGTTTATGGCAGGGTGGGAGGTTGAGGTAAATCGCCTGGCTGCTGGTTTTACACAGCCAGACACCAGCGCGGTTAGAAGAGCACAGGTGGGCGCGGTGCGTATCAGAGAAGCTTTGAAAACCAGTTTCATGACTGGACAGGCTACGGTGTGAAAGTTCTGTTTGTTTCTCCATGATGAAACCCACCGCCCCTTGGTTCACTCTACTTCCCTGTAAGCTAACCACCCTCCCCTCCTCCCTTCGATCACCGCTGTCAGAGTCAATAAAGTCATTGTTGCTTCACATTCATGCATTCTTTATTCATTCATCACACAAATAGGGGGATAACTACCAAGGTAGCCCAGGAGGGGTGGTGGAGGAGGGAAGGACAAGGCCACACAGCACTTTAAAAGTTTAAAACTTTAAAACTTATTGAATGCCAGCCTTCTGTTGCTTGGGCAATCCTCTGGGGTGGAGTGGCCGGAGGCCCCCCCACCGCGTTCTTGGGCGTCTGGGTGAGGAGGCTATGGAACTTGGGGAGGAGGGCGGTTGGTTGCACAGGGGCTGTAGCGGCGGTCTGTGCTCCTGCTGCCTTTCCTGCAGCTCAACCATACGCTGGAGCATATTAGTTTGATCATCCAGCAGCCTCAGCATTGAATCCTGCCTCCTCTCATCACGCTGCCGCCACCTTTCAGCTTCAGCCCGCCACTTACTCTCTTCAGCCTGCCACTTACTTTCTTCAGCCCGCCACCTCTCCTCCCGGTCATATTGTGCTTTTCTGCACTCTGACATTGTCTACCTCCACACAGTTGTCTGTGCTATGTCAGTGTGGGAGGACACCATGAGCTCAGAGAACATTTCATCAGGAGTGCATTTGTTTCACCTTCTAATCTTCACTAGCCTCTGGGAAGGAGAAGATCCTGTGATCATTGAAACACATGCAGCTGGTGGAGAAAAAAAAAGAGGCAGTGGTATTTAAAAAGACACATTTTCTAGAACAATGGCTACACTCTTTCACGGTAAACCTTGCTGTTAACATTACATACACAGCACATGTGCTTTCATTCCAAGGTCGCATTTTGCCTCCCCCCACAACGTGGCTAGCCCCTCACCCCCCCTCCCACCCCCGGCTAACAGCTGGGAACATTTCTGTTCAGCCACAGGCAAACAGCCCAGCAGGAACGGGCACCTCTGCATGTCCCCTTAAGAAAAGCACCCTATTTCAACCAGGTGACCATGAATGATATCACTCTCCTGAGGATAACACAGAGAGATAAAGAACGGATGTTGTTTGAACGCCAGCAAACATACACTGCAATGTTTTGTTCTACAATGATTCCCGAGTACGTGCTACTTGCTTGGAGTGGTAAAGTGTCCTACCACGGTTGGTGGAATAAGGCTGCCCTCCCCAGAAACCTTTTGCAAATGCTTTGGGAGTACATCCAGGAGAGCCGTAAATGCCAGGGCAAATTAATCATTAAACATGCTTGCTTTTAAACCATGAATAGTAATTTAAAAGGTACACTCACCAGAGGTCCCTTCTCCACCTGGCGGGTCCGGGAGCCAGTCTTGGGTGGGTCCCGGGGGTACTGGCTCCAGGTCCAGGGTTTTCCTGGCTGTCGGGAAAACCGGTTTCTCCGCTTGCTTGCTGTGAGCTATCTACAACTTCATCATCATCATCTTCCTCGTCCCCAAAACCTGCTTCTGTGTTGCCTCCATCTCCATTGAAGGAGTCAAACAATACGGCTGGGGTAGTGGTGGCTGAACCCCCTAAAATGGCATGCAGCTCATCATAGAAGCGGCATGTTTGGGGCTCTGACCCGGAGTGGCCGTTTGCCTCTCTGGTTTTCTGGTAGACTTGCCTCAGCTCCTTTAGTTTCACGCGGCACTGCTTCGGGTCCCTGTTATGGCCTCTGTCCTTCATGCCCCGGGAGATTTTGACAAATGTTTTGGCATTTCGAAAACTGGAACGGAGTTCTGATAGCACGGATTCCTCTCCCCATACAGCGATCAGATCCCATACCTCCCGTTCGGTCCATGCTGGAGCTCTTTTGCGATTCTGGGACTCCATCATGGTCACCTTTGCTGATGAGCTCTGCATGGTCACCTCTGCTGATGAGCTCTGGCCAGCGTGGCAAGCTGCAGGTGACCATGCAAACAGGAAATTGAAATTCAAAAGTTTGCGGGCCTTTTTCTGTCTACCTGGCCAGTGCATCTGAGTTGAGAGTGCTGTCCAAAGCGGTCACAATAGAGCACTCTGGGATAGCTCCCGGAGGCCAATACCGTCTAATTGCGTCCACAGTACCCCAAATTCGACCCGGCAAGGCCGATTTAAGCGCTAATCCACTTGTCAGAGGTGGATTAAGGAAATCGATTTTAAGAGCCCTTTAACTCAAAAAAAATGGCTTCATCGTGTGGACTGGTGCAGGTTTACATCGATTTAATGCTGCTCAATTCGACCTAAACTCCTAGTGTAGACCAGGGCTTAGGCACTTATGCACCAGCTCACATACACCAAGGAATGCTTGAAAGAACAAAGGAAGCTTTTAGAAACGGGGAGAAGTCCTACCTAGAAGGCTTTCCAGCTAGCACAGACTGCTATAAGCTTTTTGGGAGAGGAAAAACCTTTTTATGTTTTCAAGATCCCTTAGCTTGATAAAGGAAAGGAATTAGCTTGTGTATTTATCTTTTTCTTTTGTAACCACTTTGACTTTTAGTGCTTACCCTTTATAATGACTTAATCTTTCTCTAGTTAATACAATTGTTTATTGTTGTCTCTGACAGTATTTGTTTAAAGTGTTTGGGAAAGCTCTACTTAGGTCAATGGGGCTGGTGCATATTTATTACCCTTTGTTGGAATGACTGACTAATTTATGAGCTTGTACGGTCCAGAGGGCTACTGAATGGTACAAGATGCACATTTCTGGGGTACGAAGCTGGTACTGATTGGTATGTGGGTGTCGCCCTGTATCTATTTATAGATGGCTGGGTGTAGTATTCATGTATTCAACTGGGAGTGACTTTACATGCTGGTGACTGAGAGCGAACAGAGCCTGGAGAGGTTTTTGGTTCACTAGCAAAGCAGTGTAAAAGGCATCCCAGGCTAGAGAGCTAAGGGGACACAATATTTCAGGTTACTCTCCGGGGAATGTCTCAAGCTCCCAGTGAACTTCAGTGGGAGTTTTGACTGGGCAAGGACTTTTATATAGCCTTAAGGGAGAAGAAGAGAGCACAACAGGCACTTCCAAGAGGACATGAATCTTAATGTCTTTTCATAATACTTGGATTTATACTTAAAAGCAAAATATTTAAGTTTCCAAAAAAAACCCCAAACAAACAAGTTGACAGCCACCATAGTAGAACAGGTCTCTGCTAAGATGTTTTTTACCACCCCCATTTCCTCAGCTCGCTGCATCCTAAAAGATCCCAAACAGGGGTGTGCTCAGGAATTTAAGTTTGAACACTTTTGGAGGGGCACCACACACACACACAAAATGACAGGTTCGTGTGACACCCCCACCCTTCAGGATGCCTCCAGCAGGGACACCCAGCAGGGCGGCTGGCTGCAGGGCCCTCCCCTCACCCCGAGACCTGCAACTTCTCCTTGCCTGCTGGTGGAGTCCCAGCATTGCTGCCTCCAACTGCAGGGAAGGAGAAGCGGCAGGCTTCAGCTGTAGGGGCGGTGGGGAGGAAGAGCTGCTGCTTCCTCCCTGCCCAGGCTGCAGGTGGGGGGGGCGTGCCCCGATGACCCTTCCCCCCACATGCATACCCCTGATCCCAAAACACTTTGCAGACTTTGTGCTCAACAACCCCTTGCTTGTTACAGTATTATTACAGTAGCATCTAGCAACTGAGATCAGGTGCTGTACAGACCCGCAATAAGAAAGTTTATTTATATTGTAAGCTGTTTGGGGCAAAGACAAGGCACATGGTGTAAGGGAACGGAGAGAGGAAGTGATTTGCCCAAAGTCACACAGCACGTCAGTGGCAGAACCAGACTAGAGTCCGGATATCCCGAGTCCCAGCCCAGTGCCATGTGCTTTTCTATCCAAACACCACACATTAATTGCTTCCTTTGGGTTGCAATGCAGCAGCTATTTAACAGCACAAAGCAATGCTACAAGTTAGTTGTTGTACTGCTTACTAAATACAGAAGACCCAATCTCATTTACCTACAGCAGAGGACATAATCACATTCAGGGTGGGGGAGGGATAGCTCAGTGGTTTGAGCATTGGCCTGCTAAACCCAGGGTTGAGAGTTCAATCCTTGAGGGGGCCATTTAGGGATCGGGGCAAAAATTGGGGATTGGTCCTGCTTTGAGTAGGGGGTTGGACTAGATGACCTCCTGAGGTCCCTTCCAACCCTGATATTCTATGATTCTATGAATATTCAGTATTAATCTTTCCCCTGTCTCAGCAGCACCTTGAGTTCAGTCTTTATTCTCAAAGAGTCTTAGGATCATTCTACCTAGTTAGTTCATCTGATCATCTCAAATGCTTCTTGTTTTATGTTAACTGACTCAACCATCAACTGCTTCATGGAATTTGTAACTTCTGTTAGCTTGCTCTATCCCCAGGCTTAATGCAAGGAGTTATATTACTTGAAACTAGCCACTGTTATGTGGGTCTGATAAGATGCATTCAATGTGCCTACCATGTTTCTTGTGAATGGGGGGAAGGAGAGAGAGAGAGAGAAGTAGCAGCATCTCTCTTCCCATCTGGCTCAGGCTGGAGTTATATTATGACTTATGCAATATGTCCTTCAGGCCCACAAAGGCTTTTCCTTGTCTGTTCCACACCTGTCCCCAAGGGGTACCGGTTAGGAGCATGGCAAAGAGTCAGGACTTCTGAGTTCTATTCTTCTGCAATAGACTCACTGTGCAGACATGAGTACTTTAGCCAGAACCTGGGGGCCCTAAAGTCAGGCTTCTAAATAAGTGGTTTGATTTTTAGATGGGTTTAGCAGGCATCTCTCTCATTCACTTCAACAATAGCAGGATCAAGAGTTAAATGAAGTCATACACAGCTAGCTGTCCCAATTGCTGCTCTTATTAATCCTGCTGTTTAGGCTCATGTTCAACAGGAGGCATATCCAAGGCTCATTTGATACCAAAGCTCTTAATCCGTCACTGTCAGACATCTGCACGGAGCCACCTGCAACGTTATTTCACACAGAGCAACTAAATGGGGTGAAAAGCTATGGTCACAAACAAAAGGGTTTGGGATGTTGTCTGTGCAATGTGTTTATCTTGTCAAACTAGGATAAGCTGGTCTCGGGGGACTCACATTCTTTGCGTCCATGTAACCAAGGAGTGGAAAGCCGGAGATGCTACAACGGGTCTGAGGTGTAGGTCTGTGCATACCACTTATAAAATATGATTAATATACAATAAGTATCATAACCAGGCATTCTGACAACATTTGCCTGCCCTTTCTGATCTACAGAGAGCCACCAGTGAGTGCCATTCATGTTGATTTTTACCTTGATATGCTTTTTAATGCAGAGGAGATTATAACATGTGTGATTGGATTTAGATGTAGAAAAGGCACACCAAGGATCCAGTCCTTCAAGGGGATCCATGCAGGCAGACTTCCACACCCACAAAGTCCTATTGACTTCACTAGGGCTCCAGGCAGACATCTGTGCGCATAGGAGTTGTAACAAGGGGTGCTGCCACACCCCCTGGCTTGAAGGGGCTTCCATCATATACAGGGTTTACAGTTGGGTTCAATGGCTCTCAAACACCCCCATTATACAAATTACTTTTTTGGCAGGACTGACATCTGATCTTTCTCAGATTCATTACTCTGGCTCTGACCTGGCACCAATGAATTCTAGGGGAGGTTTGCTGTTCATGTCTATGGATGCAGGATCACAGTTATTGTGCATTTCACAGCACTTTAGGGAGCAATCCAGAACCCACTGAAATCAATGGAAAGACTCACATTGCCTTCAGTGGGTGCTAGGATTAAGTATTTTGCTCATAGTCAGTTTTACTGTTCCCCTGGAGAGTCAGTCAATTTCCCATTTGTGTGAAACATAGGCATTGCCATACAGGATCAGATCCAAGGACCATCTTGTCCTATGTCCCGTGGCCGACAGCAGCCAGCAACAGAAGCTTCAGAGGAAGGTGCAAGAGATCTCACAGTAGGTAGATGTTGATCTGCACCTTATGCAGGTCTCATCCTAACTCTTATATTGAGAGATTTAAACACTGAAGCATGATGTTTTAGATCACTTCCAAAACTCTACCTGTGTGAATCTTTTGCATGCACACACTGATAAAGGGAGAGAAAACATTTTCCTGTGTTGAAAATGGTTGATTGCAATATCTCTAAAGTGTCAGACTCACTGAGGTTTGATTCCTGAAGCTACTTAACCCTTTTTAAAAAAAATAGACTAGATTTTAAAATGGATGGTATCCCTGTAATAGTTATTTAAATCACACCACACGAGTTTGCATAATCTGAGGAGAGATGGCCACGAATTCAGTTTCAGAGGGGTAGCTGTGTTAGTCTGTGTCAGCAAAAACAATGGGGAGTCCTTGTGGCACCTTAGAGACTAAGATTTATTTGGGCATAAGCTTTCGTGGGCTAAAACCCACTTCATCAAATGCATGGAGTGAAAAATACAGTAGGCAGGTATACACACACACACACGAAAAGATTGGAGTTGTTTTACCAAGTGTGTGGGGGGGGTCAGTGCTAACGAGGCCCATTCAGTCAAAGTGGATGTGGCCTATTCTCAACAATTGACAAGATCTACAGTCAATTTTGTCTATTCTTCTGTTTTATCATCTGTCTGGCCTCCAAGAGTCTGTCAGGTGGCCCACAAAACTTAGAGGAAACATTGTCGCTGCCCCAAAGAGTTTGAAAGCTAAATAGACATGACAAACAACTTTACACAAATATTCACACAGAGGCAGAAAGATTAAAGGCAGATTTCTTATCTGTAAGATGGGGATACCACCACTTGCCTCACAAAGCTGTTGGGAAGACACACTATCCAATACTAGCTCGGGAGAGGCAGTGCTGTCCAGTGATTAGAGCACTGGACTCAGACACAGGAGACCCCAGTTCAATTCTTGGTTCTGCTACTGACCTTCTATGAGAGCTTGAGCGAGTCACTTCCCCATTCCATGCCTCTGTTTCCCCTCCTTTATCTTAGATTGTAAGCTCTTCAGGGCAGGGACTGGCTCCAATGGTGTGTTTGTATAGGGCCTAACACAGTGGGGCACTGATGTTGGTTGTAGTCTCCTCAGTGGTTCTCAAACTATGGGGCAGGCCTCTCAAGCAAGGCATGGAAATCTGTCAAGGAAGGCGTGAGCTGTGTGCTTATTTTTTAAGATCTCTGGCTGTCAGCCTGGAGTGGCTGAGGCTTGTGTGGAAGGGCTGTGAACACCTGGGAGGTGGGGATAAAGGGGACAGTGGAAGCCCCACTGCCCTGGGACTGACAGCTGCAGCCCCACCACCTGGGCTTGGGCTCTCTTCCTCCCCTCTTCAATCCCCCACCAGGAGGCAACCTGGATTCAGGCTCTCCTCCTCTCTCCTCCCCCACAGCTGGAGGTAGTGTCACACCCCAATGGTCCCCTCCCTCAGGGAGTCTCTGGGGAAGGCAGATCAGCATTGTATGTGGCTAACACTGTTGCAAGCATCGCAAAGCATTTTGGGGCGGGTCAAAGATGTGTGAGTGGAAGTTTCCTTTGCAGAATACGAGAGACCAGGGGGCAGGGAGGAGGAGAAGGAAGAAGAGCAGAGAATGGGTTAACTCAATACTTCAGCTAGCTCCAAGTGAAGATAAGACGCTGGCCCCGGCCCAAGGGCATGGGCTCGAGGAGAAAGCAGCAGCTGCCCACCCGTGAGAAGAGGAGAACTAAGTTGAGCAGAGCTACAGAGATAGCAGCGAGACCAGTGAGAGCAAATGAGATGGCAACAACGAAGGCCAATAGAAAGGAAAACAAAGTCTCCAGAGCAGGGATGTTTTGGGAAACCAGGGAGGCCACAACAAGCCGGTTTGGACTGGCACAAAGAGCACCAGAAGCAGAGGTCCCTGAGTGGAATCCCCCCCCGCAATGAGCCCAGGACTTAAAACTCTCCCGAGAGCTGGAGCAACTAGGAGAGCAACAGCAGACTTGGACAGCCTTGACCCAGAACAGCACTCCTGTCCACCTTTCCCCTCCCCCCTTCTTCTGACATTACACCCAGACTTGGCCAGTCTGGGTCATGCGTGTGAATGTATGAAAGTGGGTTAGGGCTTGGGGCATTGACACTTTCTTTCTTCCCCTGAGTGACGTGGGAAAGTTCCCAACACTGTTATTTTATTACTAAAGCTTTCAAATTTAGATACTTGGTGTGCCTCGTCATCTCCTCCCCAAAAAGATCCTGTGGCCCCAGCCTGATCAACAGTGGCCCCAGGCAGATTGGTAACGAAAATCTGTCACAGCAATGGTCCAGCTCTCAGCCCGCTGGGGTGGCAGCAGCTCAGAAGTAAGGGTGGAAATGGGAGGGTAAGTCTGCTGGGAAAAGTGATGTTGACAAGTGTCACTTTTCACATTTGTCACCCTTACTTCTGTGCTGTTGCCAGCATGGTGCTGCCTTCAGAGCTAGCTAGTGGTATATGTACTTGGGGAGGAGGAGCATAAACCACCGGACACAAAAGGGGGCCTGATCATACAAGTCTGAGAACCACTAATTAGTCACTGTAATGTAGTCATCACAGGCTCGGGGCAGGGAGCAAATACATAAGTGCTATTAAATATTGTGGAGACGAGGAGGATGAGGTACCATCTTTTATTGGACCAACTTCTGTTGGTGACTTTCAAGCTTACACAAAACTCTTCTTCAGCTCTGGGAAAGGTACTGCCCGTGTCACAGCTAAATACCAGGTGGAACAGATTGTTGTAATAAGCCATAAATCCAGTGTTCGTTCAGTCCATGATTTTTAGTGTCTAGCAGAGTTCTGAATTTAAGTTCCCAAGCTTTACCTTGAATGGTCTGTTAAAATGTGCTAACTTCTTATGCTAAACAATCTGTTCCAGCTTGCATTTAGCTGGGACTCAGAGTACTTTCCCCAGACCTAAAGAAGAGCTTTGTGTGGCTGGAAAGCTTGTCTCACACCAACAAAGAGATTACAAGGTGGGCGAGGTGTCTAATATCCTGGGACCAAACACAGCTACTACTATACTGCTTACATTAAATCTGGCAGTCCTCCCTGTGCGCGCACATGCCCCCCGCCCCTACACAGTATGCCTCATGTACTAGAATACCCATCTGGGCTTTAAAGATATGTTATTTTGAGTAAAATATATTCTGCTTTATCTAGTTTTCACTTTAATTGGTTTGGTCAGCTGAGTGCTAAGAGTTCAATTTTCCATCTCATCCTAACTGGGCTGGAGGACTTAGTTTGAGGACTAAAGCAATAGTGTTTCTAGTAGATTCTGAAAGTTCAACAAAATTAAAAATAAGCTTTTTACAATAGCATTTGGAGGTTACAAGAGATATGGGATTTTATTTAAAATTGCACATATATTAAAGCAAACAGGCTGTCTCTCAAATTAACTTTGCGGTATTAAATGTGAAGCAGAATAGGATTTGCTTTCCTTGTTTTAGAACATTGTGCTCAGCAGAGTTCTTGTGGTTTATCTTCCTTTCCTTAATTCTGACATGGAATCTGCGCTTGCATTTAGCTATATGGCAGGTCTGGACTTAATGTATATTGTCATTAGAAGGTCTGGATTCGGAATAGCAAAAGCAAGTCTTAATAAATCTAGGGGAAAAGAAAACCCTAATGAACTGCTCATCTTAGCTTATACCAAAATACAGTACCAATCATACTGATGTTCAAAAAAAGAACTAGATGAATTCATGGAGGATATGTCCATCAATGACGATTAGCCAGGATGGGCAGGGATGGTGTCCCTAGATTGTTTGCCAGAAGCTGGGAATGAGAGACAGGGAATGGATTGCTTGATAATTACCTGTTCTGTTCATTCCCTCTGGGGCACCTGGCATTGGCCACTGTCAGAAGATGGGATACTGGGCTAGCTGGACCTTTGGTCTGACCCAGTACAGCTGTTCTTATGATGCTGATAGAAATATTGGTGTGGGGATGACTGCTGTGCTAATCATCAAGTGGAACATTCAACATTAACCCAAACCCATGAATTACAGGATTTTTTTTTTTAAGTTCAAAGAAAGCAGGATTGGGCCCTGAGATTAAAGAGAATTCTGTTCTCCCTCTGCTTGAGGTGTGCGCGCCATGGCAATGGGATTTAAGGGAGCACAATAGAGAGACAATATTCAGAGCATGTCCCTCTTGTGCAGAGTGCCAGCAAAAAGCCTGTGCATCGTTTAAATCCTGTTTTGAGGGCTAAATTAGTGTAAGTGGTGCTCAACCCTTAGGGCGAAATTCACCCATCAGGTCCTTCTAGTGTGTGTGTGGTTTTTTTTATTATTATTAAACACACAAATGCAACAAACTGAGGACTGGATACTGGATGCAATACTCGGACAAAACACCCTCTCAGACTTCAGCCATTTTGCCTAAGTAAGGCATGAAGGCCCTTGTTTTGATATACAAGCTACTCAGGAATCTTATCATCCACCACTGAAATGCAGGCCGCTTTACGGTAGAATACATCTGTAATAACTAGGTGACTGTGCAAACAATGCAACATTAAACTATAGTGTTGCCGGCACCCAGTGCTGAGAAGCAAAACAACAGCGGAGGGTTCGCTACCCGGTGTGCGTCACCCAATAATCACAACGGGGTGGAGAAGCAGAAAAGTTTATTTGCAGCTGCAAACAAGGTACAGGGAGAATAGAATCTCAAATCCTGCACCCAGAGCAGGAAGTTACACAGGCTTTTACACATTTTTTTTTTAGCATACTTATTTAATAGCAAGCTGCCCTAAGTATCCATATAGCCAGCCAATCCAGTTACCAGCTAGTTTCCTTGTTTTTTGTATTATTTGTTAAACTATACATAAAGCTGCTTTATTCAGCATTGTTTTTTTATATTTGCCCTGTTTGGCCTTGTTTAGTTTCAGGCAGTCTGACTCTGCAACATATTGTTGCAGATCCTTAGCATAACTGCTGCGAGTGCCTTCAGGCCGGGGGGGGGGGGGCAAGGACACCTGGGCCTAGTGCGAGGGGGCTTCATCGACACTCGTGGTCTTCCATCCCCTCGAGTTACCTAGTGGCCATGCCCCAGTGTCCCCAACAATAGGCTAGGCGAGGAAGTTATCTATTTGGAAGTGGAATACACCATTGAGGACAGGAGTCTTTCTAGCCTGGCAAACACTCTCATTATCACCAGATTAAATCATGAGTAGCTCCACTAAAGTCAAAAGAAGCTACATCAGCATAAAAGGTGGCATGCAAAAATCAGAGTCAGACCCATATGCGGAAGCTTTTGGCATTTGGATCCATGAAAAAGGTTATTTTCAGCCAATTCTGGCTCTAAGATACAGCCCTGTAAATCAAGAAATAAACTGACTGAAGTCAAAGTCATGACTTTCAGATTTGCAATAGCGTCACTGAGAGCAGAATTTGGCCCCATTTTTATGTGTAACCCTTCTGCCAGGGGGAGGCAACAGCAACAAGAGCCAAGTTAATGTAAGGGGACTGTTGCCCCCTGACTAACATTCAGTGGGGGTGTTTTAGTTGCTAGCTCCTGTACTAAGAAGGGGAAGGGTCGATGGGGACTCAGGACCCTGAGACTGACAGCCCCCAGGAACAATGGGGAGAGGCCAATGCTCCAGGTCAGCCTAAATGACAGGGCGAGCAGGCTAATCAGAGAGTCAGGAGGCCAGGGAGGTCCTGTCCTCCGTGTGAGCTGGATTTGCCTGGGTCAGACAGAGTGGGGCCAAGCTAAGGAGAAAGCAGGGGCCCAAGCTGAGCTGGGCCACATCCAGAGGGACCAGAAAAGCAGCCCAGAGAGAGCAGACCCTGTCCTGGGAGCAGAGCTGCAGCCCCAAAGCCAGAGGCACAGCCCAGAGAGAGCAGACTTGCCCTGGGAGGAGAGCTGCAGCAACCAGAGCCAGAGGGGCCAGAAAAGCAGCCCAGGAAGCAGGCCAGTGCTGGGAGCAGAGTCACAGAAGCAGCCTGCAGAGCAGACCTGTCCTGGGAGCAGAGCTGCAGCAACCAGAGGCAGAGGGGCCAGGGAAGCAGCGCAGGGAGCTGGAGGCAGAGCAGCAGCAGCAGTGCTGAGACCGAGTGGTGGAGCTGGGGCTGGAGCAGTCCCAAGTTGGGTGCGGTGAACAGCTGGGGAGACCTGGGCAGCAGGCCCAGCACAGGGAGACGCCTCAGCCAAGGGGTTCTGCAGGCCAGGCTTGGATCATAACCCCGACAGGGCGGGGGCAATACTGGGAAGAAGGGTCCTACCACTTAGAGCCTGAGAGTGTGTGGCCACCACTGGAGCAAGTGTCCAGCCCACAGCATCCCTGCAGCATGGCCAGGGCCGGAGAAGGAGGCCTGGGACTTACAAGGAACAGACTGTGAACTGCCCGGACATTCCAGAGACACTGTTTGTGATGTTCCCTGCCACAGAGCGGGGTGATGTGTTTCCTTTAACCACAGTGATGCAGAGAGCTTTTCATGGGCCCTCTGCACTGCGGTGAATTTCACCTAAGAAAAATTGAAGTGTGTTGAGCCATAAAATGTAAATCAGGTTCCAAATGCCCTCAAGATTCAGGAGTATCCGATGGTGTCTCTGCACTAGGGAGGTTTTCCACTCATTGGAAGGTTAGAAGTTATGTCTGGTGTATACCCAGTTAACACACTAATGAGTTTCTCTAACATGACTGTCAAGTATCAGAGGAGTTGCCATGTTAGTCTGGATCTGTAAAAGAGGCAGAGTGTCCTGTGGCACCTTATAGACTAACAGACGTATTGGAGCATAAGCTTTCATGGGTAAATACCCACTTCATCAGATGCATGTAGTGGAAATTTCCAGAGGCAGGTGTCTTCTAACATGTCTGTGCCTTAAGTGTGGGCAAGGACAGTCATGTTTAAGGAACATAGTCTAGTTCCACAATCAGGTAGTATGATTTTGAACCTGACTGCCCTTGGGCACAATCACGTTTAATGCTGTGGTAGTTAAAATGTGTTTACCCATTTTCTCATGTAATGCTTCCCCTAGTACAGACAAGGCCTTACAGTGATCTCAGGTGAAACCCCTGGATCCAGAAGAGCCAGGAGGAGTTTTGCCTTTGACTTCAGAGGGACTCCGATTTTGCAACTCATGGCTAGAGGCCCAAACTCTGGAGTTCTGTTGCCACAACTCAGTTCCAGGTGTGACCTTGGGTAAGTCATCTAAGAGGGGACTAATGTAGGGGAAAAGTTAGAGCAATGGCAGCTGCAGGTGCTCAGCACCTCTCATAATCAAGAGATTAATTTAGGCTCAAATATGGATTTAGGAAGCTAACTCTTGGCACTTCTTGTTTTCATTCATTAGTTATGGAAGCTAAAGCAAACTTGGAGAAAGGCAGATATTAGTTAGATTAAGCACTTCTGTCCATTCAATTAAATTGTTAAAATCCATCCTGTACATGCTCAGTGAGCTCTAGAAGGCCAGAGACAACAGCCTTGGCATGCCTGATTTTTCAAAGGTAAAAGAAAAAAGCAGGAAAAATGTTTAAAAACTGTGTTCTTTAAACATCGGGAAGAAGCAAAAGGGCACAAGCCCAACTTCTTAGAAGGCCTTTGCAGATCAGCTTTAAGGACCAGGCTTGCTCTCTTTGAGGTCAAGAGCAAAACTTGCACTGGCTTAATTGAGAATCAGCTCAGGCGGTGTGGCTTAACTAACATGCCAGACGAGGCTTTGGGAGACTTGAGTTATGTTTTTGCCTTTGCCACTGGTGTCTTGGGTGACCTTGGGCAAGTCACTTCTTATCTGTGCCTCACTTGTCCCATGGGACTAGTGATGCTGACCTCCTCTATGAAGTGCTTTGAGATCTGATAAAAAGGGGCATGAGATACCTACGCTAAGGAGCATATAATAATTTATACCTAACATTGATATACTAATCCTTACAAAAGGTGCTGAGGCTTAATTAGCCAACATCTAGAAGAGCATCCTTGGGATCCTTACCCAAAAGGAAGTGTACATATGCCAAATACGGCTTTTATTTTTCCATTCATAAATAAGGTTGAAATTTCCCGGAGCCACATAAGGGATTTGCACATCCTTATCCCATTTAAAAGTGAATGGGAATTGTACACCCACATCTCCTAAACAGCTTTTGAGAATTTCAGCGTAAAATCTAAACTTTATCAAGTTAGACATCCAGGTATATTAAAACCACTAAAGTTAAAATGAAAGGCCTGCTCATGTGACTAAGATTCCAGGACTGGGCACTCAAAGAAAAGGACAAATCAAGGACTCAATTGTATAAGCACTCAACTGAATTAAAAGGGAGTGGAGTGTACTTGGCGTTTGCAAGATAGGACCCTAAAATAGTCCTGAGAACACTCTATAATGTCATCAGCTGCTAATGCACACCGCATTCCATCTAGGCTTGTTTCAGGCTTCATTTCAGCTACCTTTGATTCACTCACGAGCAGCATGTATATTTGGGCAGCAAATTCAACTGGAGACTAGCGGGTCTGATTTTCATCTCATTTAAAAACAGTGCACTTCCACTAACTCCAGCTGCGTTACTCTGGATTTAAACTGATCTACGGCCATGTCTACACTATGCAGCTTTTAGTGACACAGCAGCTACACTGCGCACCTCTCCTGCGGACCAAAAAAACCAAAACCAAAAACACACGCTTCCATCCTCAACAAGCGGAGTTTAGCTTTGTCGGCAGAGAGCACGCCTGCCAACAAAGCACTGTTCACACCGGCTAGGGTGACCCGATGTCCTGATTTTATAGGGACAGTCCCGGTTGTTGGGCCTTTTTCTTATATAGGCTCCTATTACCCCCGCACCCCCGTCCTAATTTTTCACACTTGCTGTCTGGTCACCCTAACACCGGCACTTCTTGATGGCAAAACTTGAGTCTTGGTAGGTTTTTTTTTGTTGGTTTTGTTTTTTAAAAACCTCTGAAAGACAAAAGTTGTGTCGTTCAGTTGTCAGTATGGACATAGCCCAAGAGAACAGGACGTTGCCCAGTGTCTGCCCTCTGTCTATTCAGGTATGCTCTGAATAGCGGGTATTTGCCAGGTATCTTTCTTTCACTAGAGAGCATGCAATACTGAAGCTAAATGGTTGCCACCTGCTTAATAGTCTGAGAGTTTACATAGGCTGTTGGTTTCTAAACCTTGACAGCAGTGGTGTGTGATCTACTTCTGTCTCAGTGACTTTTCTGTTTAACTGAGGGACTGTCTGGCAATTGGATGAGGCAATGCTTCTTTCTCTGATGCATTCAGATGCATCGTAGAGGTGGGTACATTTCCTTCAAAGACTGACTGCTCTGTTGGGTGAAGTGCATCTATCTTGTGACAAAAGTCTCTAACAATGTCTCTCTGCATTTGCAAAATATTTTATTGAAATTATCACAAGCTACACCACATTCAGAGACAGTGGAACACCACAGCACGTTACAGCTATTTATGGTGATGTTCTGGATGCAAAAAAATATAATCTGCTCAAGGAAAATTTCGAGCAGGTATTAATTGAAGTGTCATTTACTACAACCCCAAATGGGCCCCTACAATCTCCCATGCATGCCATGTTTCTCCTTGGATGGGTCTCCTTCTGCCTTACTCTGCCTTTTTGGAGCAGTGAAGCCCACAGGTGCCTTCCTCTGAAAGGTAGAGGAAAACAGGAATGGCCTGTCATCTGTTATTCTGTGTATGACAATGGCCAATACTAGACGTTTCAGAGGATCCTGTTCCTGCTAACCCAGGAAGTTAGTGGCAGGATATAAAAACCCTCATGCTTGAGCTGCAAGCCCTTATGTTTATCCTTAAGATGGAATCCTACTAAACCCATTGGCCTCAACAATCATGATAGGTACATGTATGTGAGATATGATCTACAGAACCAACCACACTTCAATAGCTTGTAAACCGGGAAGTGAGTGCTGATCCCCACCAGCAAAAAAATGGACTTCACCTTTATTGGATACAATAGAACAATGAATTACAAGAGGTGGCTAGACATAAGAAATGTACTTTTCATGGTATTTTGGTCTGAAGGACAGAGGAAATAAGGGGTGGGCAAACCTCATGGAGTACAAAGCTTTGCAAGCCTTTTGAAAGGCTGAGAGTTCATGAACTTTTTTGCTGTGTAATATACAGGGAGGTTTTATTACCTTGTCAAGGGCTAAGCCCAGGAATCAGGTTCCCTGGCTCCACCACAGACTTCTCCTGTGACCTTAGAGAAGCAGTTTTTCCGACAGCTTCGTCAACTGTAAAACAGGAATGACAGTGCCCCTCCTTGTCATTCTCTCCTCCATCAAAGCTTCCAACCTTCATCACTGTGACCAAATGCCCCCTGTATTCACACCCTACTAATATTTGTACAAAATATGCCTTGAGGGATCATTTGAGAACTAACTACTAGCTGGTCAATTATATAGTGAAATGTCTATCGCAACCTAAGTAAAGCCATGAAAATAGATCAGTCAAAATTTCAGCATGTTTTTAGTAGGAAAATCTAGGGAGGGTGTAAACATGTTTCAAAGACAAAGAACAAGCTGACACCGCTAGACATGTGTCAAAGATGGACATTCACTAGTCAAGTGGTGATTCTTTAGCAACGAAGGCAGGCAGGAACAGGTCAGTCTGCACTTTGACAAACATGGAGTGTCATGGTGAAAGGTTCCATGTCTCCATCCTCACAGTAGGAAGGAACTTTATCCAGGGGTAACCTTAAGGACAATGCATTTCAAAGGGTGACCTGACTATAAAAAGTGAGGGACAAAAGCATGCCAAGACCTTTCTTTCCCTGACACACACTTTCACCTATGTTGACAAAGGAACCAGCCCTTTGACTTTGGGGAGGAATTTTGTCTTGAGATTGTGGTCAGTAGTGTCGCTGAGAACAAGTAAGAAGGATTGTACCTTGAACCAAATCTAGCTTGTTAAGCTTTAGTAACTAGAAAGCTTTTTCCAGCTTTATTTTTCTTATAACCATTTCTGACTTTACTGCATTATACATGTACTCACTTAAAAGCCTCTTTGTAGTTAAATAAACTTTTTAAAATCAAAGCTAATCCAGTGCTGCATTTGGATAACTCCAGTTAAAGCAGCAAATTGTTGCTTATTGACCCGTTAGAGGGTCTGCTAATATCTGCACTGTCCAGCCCTCTCCTGGGCAGTTCAGAACACACTTTTTGGGCAATTTGGAACTGGGCATGTGTTGGGGTCACCCTGAAAGCAATAACCTAGACTGCTGGAAACCAGAGTGTGGCCAGAATGTTGCTGACAGGCTGCTGGGGTCAAAGTTGCTGGAGCAGGACTGTAGAGATAGACACTCAGGGTATGACAGATACTCCAGGGGTGACCTGCATGCTGTTTCTGAGCACCTCAGGTTGGGCACTGTAACAGCAAAACATAGTGAGGCATCCAACATTGCAAGGCAGGTGGTGACAATTCCTCTCTGGTCTGAGCTGCACCTCAGAATGTGACAATCACCCTTGTGTCTGCTGCTTTCCACCCACCCCATTCCATCCCCTCTGGGTGCAATGCTCACCCTGAATTAGTCCATAAAGCCATTATCCTGTCTTCTCCAAAGCCCTCAAGACCCACTTGCCCAGCAGGGCCTGCAGTAAACTGCCAGCGGCTAGGCAGGAGATTAGATATTCAAAGCCAGTTATTCTTCCTGCTCTCCCCTTTCTTTCCTTCCCCCTCCCTCTCCCTCCCCCACCCATCACCACTTCCTTCACAATATACCCTTGTTTCATCTTGTTTTCAAAATAGATTGTAAGCGCTGGAGGGGGTCTTACACTCTTTCCCCCCTCCCTTTAAGTTACTGGAACAAATGCCAACTTTCATTAGGGAAACACAGGGTTAAACTTTCCCCTCATCCTGCCTAGTTTGGCATACATTTGCTGATCTACACTGTGCTACCTGTTTCTCTCCAAGCGCACACAGTTGCAGCTATGAACAAGTTGCAGACTTAAATTTTTAATGCTGGAGGCTATTCCTAGCTACGTATTGCACATTATCATTTTCTCCACCTCCCATAATGCACCTCTGGACACATCCCATGTCATTTAATGGGAGCATTTTTTACCTGTCTTCCTATTGACTTTGTAGTCACTAAATTCTTAAGCAGAGTCTTGTTAAGGGGTTCGTACCAAGTTTCTCTTTCTGTGTGCCTTTTGGAACGGAGAAAACTGAAGTCAAGGCAAGATATCACATGAAAAAAGTAAAATAGAGCCCCACCCTCAGAACAAAGGCCTCCATTTAACAGAGACCCCTCAAATATTTACTTGCTAAGGGCCGGATACCAAATTTGTATTACAGTGCTGCTTAACTGAGCTCAGCATTCCATTGTGCTTACATGCTGTACAAGCACAGAAGAAGAAACAGCCCTGGCACCGATGATCTTACATTCTATATAGAGAAGACAAAGGATGAAAGAAAGGCAATATTAATTCATTGAGTTTAAGGCAATTCGGTTACCTATTCTGATCTCCTGAATATCACAGGCCTTTGAGTTTTACCCAGCTACTATTATTCTCATTTTAGAGAGGAGGAATTGGGAGATTAAGAGATTTATCTGCGGTCACCCAAGAAGCCTTGGCAGTACCGGGAATTGAACCGGGAGATCGCTTGAGTCCCAGTTCAGTGCCTTAAGATCAATACCATCCTTCCTCTTACTGACTTGAATGGAAACTTGCAGTGCTCAGTCTCTCCCAGAACCAGGAGAGAAGTCTCTAGAGACTTAAAATCAGAAGAAATAGCACTGTCTGAAAAGTCCTAATTGTAAATCACAGAAAAAAGTGACAACATTCAGTGAACCTAAAAAAAAACCACACAAAGAAACAGGCATTGGATAAGTCAGCTCTTTGGGGCAAGGACTGTGCCTGTGTGTATGGCCATTACCAGAAACAGTCCATCAGCAGATAAAACCAAGTCAACGAAAGCCAAACGTTTCCTACTACATTATATAACATCTTTTAAAGAAAACCACCTACTAGTATTTCCTATTGTGGAAGCATCTAGCTCTGTTCCCAGATTCTGAAGGGTAATCCTCTTAGTATAAAGAAAAAATAATCCTAACTTGATATAATATTAAAAACAAACATTCACTCAAACCTGGCCACAGCTAAAAAGACCTGGAGTTTCATTGGTGAAACACTAGGATATTTTCCATCCGTTTGAGAACATGCTATTGTAAGAAGATCTGTATGGTGATTTGGGATTTAGAAAGACCAGCTAGGACTGCCAGATAAGACTTTGCTTAAAAACCCTTTGGGTAAGTCAACACAAAATCAGTGTTAAAAGAAGAGATGAGAAAAATCCGTAAGTGGTTCTACAAATCTCCAAAGTTTCGTTTCACTGTTGCTTTAGTAAGTACAGGGGGCTTGGAATGAAGCTAATGAGGAATTTTTGCCAAAACATTTTTACACTAGAAAAAGTTAAAATGTCAAAACAAACTTTAAGGGAAAGTGTCAGTTTCAATTAAAAATGGTCTGACAAAAGAACTTAAAGGTTTTGGGAACCTTTCGTTTCCACATTTTCAATCACTTTTCTAGATTGAAATAACATTGCTTTGAAATTTAAGCTATTCTAGTTAAAAAGCTTTTACTTTAAAAAAAGGTTGAAATTAAACCACCACATTTCAAAAACAAAATAAAATGTTGCAATTTGTTTTTGGCTCTTTAATTTGAATTTACTTTTCATACCAGATTGACAAAAAGAAAAGGAGTACTTGTGGCACCTTAGAGACTAACCAATTTATTTGACCATGAGCTTTCGTGAGCTACAGCTCACTTCATCGGATGCCACAGTATGCATCCGATGAAGTGAGCTGTAGCTCACGAAAGCTTATGCTCAAATAAATTGGTTAGTCTCTAAGGTGCCACAAGTACTCCTTTTCTTTTTGCGAATACAGACTAACACGGCTGCTACTCTGAAACATACCAGATTGAGATATTGATAAACTTCACCATCCCAAAGACTTTCATGGTAAGCCATTTCCTGCCCAGCTCCAGTTTGGAAGAGATACAACCAAAGCAGAGTTCAAGGAACTCTCTCATTCCATCCAAAGTTTCAGTGGTGCAGACACCTCCTCTAGGGGCTGACCATGCCAGGTGTCCTGATGTAATGTAGTGCCCATCTTTAAAAAAGGGAAGGAGGATGATCCTGGGAACTACAGGCCAGTCAGCCTCACCTCAGTACCTGGAAAAATCATGGAGCAGGTCCTCAAGGAATCAATTCTGAAGCACTTAGAGGAGAGGAAAGTGATCAGGAACAGTCAGCATGGATTCATCAAGGGCAAGTCATGCCTGACTAATCTAATTGCCTTCTATGACGAGATAACTGGTTCTGTGGATGAAGGGAAAGCAGTAGATGTGTTGTTCCTTGACTTTAGCAAAGCTTTTGATATGGTCTCCCACAGTATTCTTGCCAGCAAGTTAAAGAAGTATGGGCTGGATGAATGGTCTATAAGGTGGATAGAAAGTTGGCTAGATTGTTGGGCTCAACGGGTAGTGATCAATGGCTCCATGTCTAGTTGGCAGCCGGTATCAAGTGGAGTGCCCCAAGGGTCAGTCCTGGGGCCAGTTTTGTTCAATATCTTCATTAATGATCTGGAGGATGGTGTGGATTGCACCCTCAGCAAGTTTGCAGATGACACTAAACTGGGAGGAGAGGTAGATATGCTGGAGGGTAGGGATAGGCTACAGAGGGACCTAGACAAATTGGAGGATTGGGCCAAAAGAAATCTGATGAGGTTCAACAAGGACAAGTGCAGAGTCCTGCACTTAGGACGGAAGAATCCAATGCACCGCTACAGACTAGGGACCGAATGGCTCGGCAGCAGTTCTGCAGAAAAGGACCTAGGGGTTACAGTGGATGAGAAGCTGGATATGAGTCAACAGTGTGCCCTTGTTGCCAAGAAGGCCAATGGCATTTTGGGATGTATACGTAGGGGCATTGCCAGCAGATCAAAGGACGTGATCGTTCTCCTCTATTCGACACTGGTGAGGCCTCATCTGGAGTATTGTGTCCAGTTTTGGGCAACACACTACAAGAAGGATGTGGAAAAATTGGAAAGAGTCCAGCAGAGGGCAACAAAAACGATTAGGGGACTGGAACACATGACTTATGAGGAGAGGCTGAGGGAACTGGGGATGTTTAGTCTACGGAAGAGAAGAATGAGGGGGGATTTGATAGCTGCTTTCAAGTACCTGAAAGGGGGTTCCAAAAAGGATGGATCTAGACTGTTCTCAGTGGTAGCAGATGACAGAACAAGGAGTAATGGTCTCAAGTTGCAGTGGGGGAGATTTAGGTTGGATATTAGGAAAAACGTTTTCACTAGGAGGGTGGTGAAACACTGGAATGCGTTACCTAGGGAGGTGGTGGAATCTCCTTCCTTAGAAGTTTTTAAGATCAGGCTTGACAAAGCCCGGGCTGGGATGATTTAATTGGGGATCGGTCCTGCTTCGAGCAGGGGGTTGGACTAGATGACCTCTTGAGGTCCCTTCCAACCCTGATATTCTATGATTCTATGAACTGTCACCTTTGAGACTATGGGACCTTTCAACACCCACTAGAGTGAATGTGTGTTGGAAGGAGTAGCAGCTCCCAGGATTAAGCTCTAAATTCTGTTCACCTGTACATCCATGGGAGCAGGACTGGGTGCTCAATCCTGAAAATCTTGCTGTTAGTTCCCAATCCTCTTCTCATTGACTTCAGTGGAAGTTGTCAGTGAGTTCAAGGGGCAGGGGCGGGTCCTCTGACTTCCTTTGTTTTCATTCTGTTCGTAAGAGCCATTTTCTTTTATTGGGCTGTAGCTGTTTAAGCATTTCTTCTTCTCAGCTGACAATACAATTCCAAGTCAGAGTCTGCAGTTCCTTTTCAAAAAAAGGAAACCTTATCCTCAAATTCAGAGACAGGTTGCTTCTGCTGCTAATTTAAGTTTAATCCTCCCCTCCAGTAGTTTACCAGCATGCAAGGCCATTGATAGGAAACATCAGAGGGAATATCTGATTCTAACTCATCCCTTAGCTGAATGCATTCCGTATGTGCAGGGACAGGGAATCACAGGAGGTGAGCACCTGCTGGGTACACCACCCTCAGGCTGCTAACACCAGATGTTAAACTCAAGGCAGCAGATTTACCACCTCTGTGACCCTTCCCAAACATTCACACAATCCCCCAAATGCTGCCACATGCAGCTGCCCAACAGGCAGAACCAGTGCTATGAAAAATACAGCCCTCCATACAAAATAATCTGCACTATGCTATTAAAACCACACTCTAACTAAAAGCTCACACACACACACACACACACACACACACACACCAGCACTGGGAGCCCACAGGCAAGCTAGCAAGAGGCTAATGAGGCCATGACACTGACAGAAACTGACTGGCTGCAGCTCCTGTTTGCCAGCTCTGCTGACTCCCCTCTCCCCCAGCTCATCAGGGAAGAGTGGGATGGTTGCGGGCTGAGCATGTGCAACGCTGACAGACCCCGGTCGGCGGGATCGGACCTAGGGCCTCTGGAGCTTAGTGCATGAGCCAAATGCCAACTGGCTGTTAGCGCACACACACTCACCTCAGTGCCACTAGCTGGGACATATACCACACCCAGAAGGTGTGTGGGTTACACATGTACTTTGGATGATCTGCCAGACCCATGAGGTTCTCCTTGGCTTTTAGATTCTGTTGAGTGCAAGTTCAGGTTATCCTAACTGAGCAGAGACTGGCCATGACCCATCCTCCTTTGACTCTATAGCCCAGCCATGCTCATGTGGTGACCGTGCCACAGCCAGTAGCTGGCACAGGTTTCCCCCTGACTTGCATTGCTCTTCATGCTCCTGGCCCCTGTCACATTCCCTGCAACTGTCTTGCCCTAGACCCTGAGCTCCCTCTAGCTACTGCTTATTCTCTTTCCTGCTGTCTGTGTCTTGTGTGCGTTTGAGTCTGTTCAACCCTGTTTGGAGTGTGGCACCCACCTGTGTTGTTTGCACAGTGACCTCTGTTGTCTGGTGCCTGAAGGCCTAATCATACCCATGACACAGCTAAGTCTGCAGTCTGGTTGAGTACATGGGGGCGTCAGAGCATTTTTGAAAATCCCAGTTGAGTTCCCAGCCCCTTAGCTGCGGGCCCAGCACTGCCATCTTGTCGCACTCAGCCCTCAGAGCGCGCAGGGTGCTCCGGCATGACTCACAAGCTGTTTTTATAATCCCCTGAGCACCCACGGCCACACAGAACCCTGACTGGAGAGCACAGCCAGCCACTGGCACTAGAAGGAGGCCAAGGTTTGCCATAGCTTTACACCACCCTCCTGAATGCATGGTGCCTACTTACCCATTTCAACAATAATGATGAAGTAACTAAAAAGGACCTGCTCCTATTGAAATCAATGTGAATTAGACACTGATTTACCAGTTAATGGGAGCAAGATCTGGCTCTCAATCATATTAGATGGACATTAAAAACCCATTAGAAGAGCACTCACCAATGCTTGGGCAGCTGGTTTGCTGTGTTAATGCGGAGCACCACATCATTGTTTCCTTGTGCTCCCCCATCTGTTTTAGCCACTAGTCGTCTATATACTATTCCACCTAGCATACATGTACACAGCAAAAGCTGTTCATGGACTAGCCTAACCAAGCTAGTTTGAATCCGGTTAGCACGGGCAACAGTGGAGGCCTCAGAGCATGTGGTACAACCCCAGCATGGACCCCAGGTATGTACTTGTCTTGCTAGCCTACTCTAAAGCTCATCCTGCACTTTCCTCACTTCTGTTATTATCCATGCCAGCTGGATGCAGCTAGCTCAGGTTGGCCAGCCTATGCACTGCTTTTGCTGTGTGGTCATACCCTTAGGTTGTAGGGGCCTTCAGGGCCAGGACAATCTCTGTGCTATATTATTTTCTGCATTCCAGCATTGCCTATCAGCCCCAGCCAGGTTTGAGACCCCACTGCGCTATGCACTGTGCAAACATCAAACAAGACAGTCTCTGCCTCACAGAGTTTGCTATCTAAAAGGCAAGGGAGACAATAAAAAGAGCAGGTTTCAGAGTAGCAGCCGTGTTAGTCTGTATTCGCAAAAAGAAGAGGATGACTTGTGGCACCTTAGAGACTAACAAATTTGAGCATAAGCTTTCGTGAGCTACAGCCCACTTCAAAAGAGCAGTTTCCCAGAAGTATAAATACAATTTTTCTGTTTCCTCTTCAACCTACTTCCCAGCCAGTCCTTCCAGTGTGCAGCTGCCCCTCATATTTCACCACAGCCATTTCTAAGCCCATGTGTCCGTCTTGCTTCCTGTCCTCTCAAAAGGAAAATGCTTCACCTCACTTTCAGAAGGAAACAGTACAGTGTAAAGCCCTAGCAGAATGGGGCGCGGACTGCCTGATGTTAACATAATATAAATGATAAATATCACAAAGAAATTGAGAAGGATACCCTTTTTGAAAGCTATTGTGAAATCTCTCACTCTGGGAAGTGGTATTAGACTAGTTTTTTACTAACTAGTGAGGAAATACTGTACTCAGGTCTATTAAATGATGGTCACCCACCTCCGCTATACAGATCCTATTACAATGAACGCTTCTTAATGAGCATGACTACTTTATCATGATACCTCCCAAGGAACCAATTGAATCTAATGATAGTGAATGGCAATGATTGCTGCTTAATTAGGACAGCATTAGCATAAATTCCAGTTAACTGGAGGAATGCCTGTGACTGGCAAAAAAGCAGAGTTAAGAAGACTATTCATAATAAAATCCAACAATCACAGGAAACTTGCCTGATTTGAGGTTTTGTTAAAGACTCAAAACTCAGAGCAGATTCACTGAAAAGTACATGCAGCTTCATGAACCTTTTGCAAAAACCTGAGTCAATTTATGGTTTTGTAATAAAGCAAAGATTCTTACCAGTAATTTCACATGATTTGATGCCAAAGCAGGTTGTCAGAAGACAGGACATGGGCAGTCATACTTAGTGGTTAGAGCAGGAGACAGTCATCAAAAATAGGAGCTCAGAGACAGAAGTCCATATTCAGAGCCAAGGATCAGAACCAGAACTCAAGAATCAGAGCCAAGGGTAAAGCTGTTACCTGGGGTGGGAAGAGTAGCCACAAACAGGCAGAAACACTATCACCACCAAGAACAAATACCTTGACTAGCCAGCTAACTGAGCCTGCTGCTGGGCTTAAGAGCTGGTCTGCTGACTCTTCCCACCAATCAGGTGATGTAGCCAATCAGGCAGCCTACTGCAGCCCACCTGTACTCACTGGGTTGCCCCGAGCCTGGCTCTGCCTTATTGGGATCCAGGAAGTGCTAAAGGATTCCCCCCCCCCCAGCTTAACAGGGGGGTCCACAGGACCTGGGAAACCAAATAATTACGGGGGACAACTAATGAACAACAGGGACAGGAGTGCGGTCAAAGGGTAAAACGAAGGGAACCTGACGGGGACACCGAGCAGAGAACCTCGGACAGCGCCCACTGCTCCTCAAAGGCGTCAAGGGAGTCAGTGGACGCCGCCCAGAGGAACTCTGCCCGGAGGCGTGAACGGACAGAGGATCGGAAATAGGCCCCACAGTCACAGGAGACTCCATTGGCCAACCTCCTCACCCAACCAACCTCCTTACAATCGCAGGAGACTCCTCCTCATTGGTTTTATAGATGGCCACTTTAGCCAGGCCCAGGAGGAGGTTGACCAGGAGGTCCCGCGACTTAGTGGGGCCATGGACAGGGTGTGCATAGATAAGGAGGTGAGGGGAAAATTGCAACCAAAACCTTAACAAAATATTTGTGAGGAGCCAGAATAGGGGCTGCAGCCTGGCGCTTTCCAGGTAAACGTGCGCCAGGGTTTCCCTCACGCCGCAAAAGAGGCAGGTGTCCGGGATTGGGGTGAACCACGCCAAGAACACGCCCGTGCTCACGGCCCCATGAAGGAGCCGCCAACTGATATCCCCGGCGGGCCTCGGGACTAAGGTGGAATATAGGCTGGCCCACGGGGCTCCTCACCCTCTAGAGGTGGCAGGAGGTCCCGCCACTTTGTGTCAGGGCAGGACGTGAGGGTGAGGACATGAAGGGTGTGGAGCACGAGTGTGTAGAGATGTTTCTTTGGCGCGGTCTGGAACCGGACTGGCTGCAGCTTGCGTAGCTGGCTCACGGTGAAGGGAAGGGAAGGTTGGTCGGGTCCACGGGGTAGGGGCCCGATGAAAAGGTCCGGAGGGCCTGGGGTGGAGGGTGGGCGGGGCGCGCCCTCTCGCAGGACCTGGTCAAGGTAAACCCGAGCAGCGGGCAGCAAAGCGGCCTTCACCTCCTGGAGTACGCGCAGGGGAGTAGGAGGTCTGGAGAGCACCATGCGCTGAGCGAGCATCAGGGGATCCAGCCAGTCTCCCCGGTCGTGGTCCAGGAGGTCTCCGACTCTGGTAACTTCTGCCAGGACCAACCTCTGGTGCACTGAGGGGGACTCCGCCACCTGCACACGGAGCTGGGGGTTGTGCAGCAGGGGCTCTGCAAGGAGATGTTCCCCCATGGAGGCTGCCACGGACCTGGTCGCTGTGAACAGTTTCCAGGTCCGGAGGAGGTCCTGGTAGAAGACCGGCAGCCCAGAGAGGTCTCGCGGAAGACCTCTCAGATGGAGATGAAGGAGCTGCCGGTCATATCAGAGCCCTCGGAATCGGCGCAGGAAGGCGTGCGCAAGTACGCTCCATGCCGGACTACCTGCACCATAAAGGAGCCTCTGCAGGGCCTGGAGGCGGAAGACATGGACCTGAGTGCGGAGACACTTCAGGCCCTGCCCTCCCTCCTCCAGGGGTAGATGGAGAACCCCTGCAGAGACCCAGTGCAGTCCTGACCAGAAGAACTCCACAGTCAACTTCCGGAGGTTGGCCAGGAAATCCGGGGCCAGAACCAGGGTGTTGAGCCCGTACCAGAGCATGGACAGGACAAGTTGATTGAGCACCAGTGCCCGCCCTCGAAGGGACAGACACCGGAGCAGTCCTGTCCATCTCCGGAACCGCTCTACCACCCTGCCCTCTAAACCGTGCCAGTTCTCCGGCGGAGACGGTTGCGTGGCAGAAAGGTAAATGCCCAGATAGAGCAGAGGACCCGTGCTCCACCGGATGGCCTGAAGCGCGGGTGGGAGGGAGCTCGCCTGCCGCCAGTCCCCTACCACCAAGCCAGAGCTCTTGACCCAGTTGACCCGGGCGGAGGAGGCTGCCAAGTAGACGGCCTGGCAAGCCTCCACCCGCGCCAAGTCGCCCGGGTCCTGGACCACAAGGAGCACATCGTCGGCGTATGCCGACAGGACCAGCCGCAGCTCCGGCTCCCATAGCGCCAACCCCGTCAACCTCCTGTGGAGGAGACTGAGGAAGGGCTCGATATCCAGAGTGTACAGTTGGCCCGAGAGGGGGCACCCCTGCCATACTCCTCGCCCGAAGCTGACCGGTTTGGTCAGGGTCCAGTTGAGCCTGACTAGACACTCTGCAGAGGCGTACAGCACCTGGAGAAAACCCACAAACTGGGGTCCGAAGCCAAACGCTTGCAGAGTGCTCAGGAGATACCTGTGATCCACCCTGTCAAACGCCTTCTCCTGATCCAGGGACAGGAGGGCGAACGACAGACCATCCCTACACCTGAGTTCCAAGAGGTCCCGGACCAGATACAGGTTGTTGAAGATGGTGTGGCCCGGGACGGTGTAGGTATGGTCTGGGTGGATCACGTCCGCCAGCACGGACCCTAGCCGCAGCAAGATGGCTTTTGCTACGACCTTGTAGTTCATGCTGAGGAGCGAGACGGGACGCCAATTTTGTAAATCGCGGAGGTCCCCCTTCTTTGGCAACAAGACAAGCACAGCTCGCCTGCACGAAAGAGGGAGGACCGCGCTCTGCAAAGACTCGGCCCAGACGGTGACTAGGTCTGGGCCGAGGACGTCCCAGAACACGCGGTAGAGCTCCACGGTCAGCCCGTCCATGCCCGGAGATTTATTGGTGGGCATGCGGCGGAGGGCTTCCGAGAACTCGGCCAGACTGAGAGGCAGCTCTAGCCGGTCTCGGTCGCCCGCGCTGACCATCGGGAGTTCGTCCCAGAGCACTCTATAAGCGTTAGGATCAGTCGGATCCGGGAAGAAAAGGCCTGCATAGAAGGCCCTGGCCCTCCCGCACATCTCCGCTGGATCCGTGAGGGGGGTGTCGTCCTCTGCGAGAAGGCAGGTGACGTGCTTCTTGGCCCCCCTCTTTTTCTCCAGGGCATAGAAGAAGCGGGAGCCACGATCCATCTCCCAAAGGAGGTGGATGCGGGATCGAACAAAAGCACCCCAGGCCCGATGGTCCTCGAGGGCCCGGCTGGCTCCGCTGCAGGTCCTGATTCCTGACACAGATGACACTTGGAGCTTGAAATAGCTTTGCTTTGAGATTTTGGGTTTGTCCCTTCCCACTGAAACTTATTGGGCAAGTGCAAACCAACATAGACAAGAAGGTCAAATGAAGATGAAACATATAAAATATCATTTACCTGGAGAAGAAAACACAGCAGATCTTTTAGTTCAAGCACAGGAGATCCGGGTTCTAAACACAGCTCTACCACGGATTGCCTGTGTTACTTAGGCTGATGTTTTCAAAAGCATCCACTTAGTTTTGGGTGTCTCAGTTTTTTGCAGGGTTCTGAACCTAAGACATCTAATGCCTGTATATCAGAGACACTGAACATCTACAACTCCAGTGCACTTCGATAGAATGTGGGTGCTTAGCATCTCTGAAAGCAAGACCTAGGTACCTGAAATGGGCCACCAAAAAGCTGAGATGCCCGTTTTGAAAATTTAGGCTTAGCTTCGGATTCTTAGCTTCACCTTCTTGTAAAATGGGATAGTGACATCAGAGGGAAACTGGGAAACTCCATTCATTAATGTTGAAAAGGGCTTCGAGATGCTCAGCTGCAAGGTGCTGTTTAAGTGCAAACAATTATTTTATTCATGCACATTTATTTTCAACTGCTTCTTTTTAGTCTCACAGTATGGCGGCATGGTCTAATTGCTAGATCTGGGAGTCAGGAGCCCTGATTCTAATCCTAGCACTGCTGGGTAACCTCACAGGTAACCTCACTCAGTTGTTTAACCTCTCTGAGTCTGTTTCCCCATCTGATGCTTTCTCACCTTTATAAAGTGCTTTGAGATCTTTGGATGGAAAAAAGCCACAGTATATAAAGGCAAAACTACTTCTTTTTGTTGAGGTGACCATGAAGAGCCAGATTCTGATACCCTTATTCAGGCCCTAATTCTGCAGTTCATCCTTATTCAGCAAAGCTCTTAAGCATGTGCTTAAATTTAAGCTGATCTTTAAACCCTCCTGACTTAATACAAATGATCAAATGCTTTGTTGAATAGCGATGAACTTAAGCATACGCTTAAATACTTCACTGAACTGGAGCTACAAATACTGTGGTGACAAGGGCCATATACATACCTGGATAAACAGCTATAGAGATTACTCATGCTGGACGGCACCTTAATACACAAGTGGTCCCAATGATTTGAAATCAGTGGGACCATTGTGGAGTAAGGTATGATTCAAGATAAATAAGGGTATCAGAAGTCATCCCATAATCAGGATGGCAAGCTGTCTTCCAGGGTGTCCTAGTTATAGCATTTATGCTGCAGTAGAACTCAAGCCTGCGCTTAATTTTAAGCATGCAAGTAGCCCCACCAAAGTCAAAGATAAAATGAAGCATGTGATAAAGTTCTTTGATGAATCGGGAGTTTTGCTATTGACTTTAATGGGAGCAGGATCAAGCCCTCACTAAGCACAGGACAAAATAAGTTGGAAACAAATGCTTACCAATTGCAGTACAAGGCGATCACAAGGTGGCGCAAAACAGAATCTAAAGTGCACAAATTGCAGTGGCATTTGATGTTCAGACTTTAGGAGCCTTCCAGTGCCATACAAGAGCACAGACATGATGATTTTTATTCCCCTTATCTGTTTGCTCCTATTGCCATTTACAATCCTCCTTGATCTCTTCATATAAGAAAACACAGTTATAATGGATATTTACCTGGTAAAATGAAGACCTTTGACTGACGGATATGGGAAAGTTCATTACCGTCCGTGAATTAAGTTTGATGTTGAGCAGGCTGCAAGATTTAAACATGACTTGATAATGATAAAAAATTGCCAAATAGCACCTTAAATATAACAAGCTATCCCATTGGCTTTACAAACGTAAACAGATTTAATGCATAAGGTTCTCCACCCAGACAAGGGTGGTTGCAAACCAGTTTGTGGCAAAAAAGCAAGGTACCGAAGACACTGAACCTCACTAAGAGTCATAATACGTTCCAATTTCTGCTGAACTATTCAGCCCAGCTCTACTTGCTGCCAGCAATCTTTATGGTGATTTACACATTCCTCATATTGCTTTATTATTTTACCTTTACAAGCGCAGTTTAACGCTCGAGTGCTTTTCAATTTCACCATTCAGCCTGTGGATTAAGTTTATAATGACTAGCTTAATTTGTACAGGCTGGAGCCTGTATTTTGTTTGAAAGATACCCCTGGTGATACAAGACTTCAGATTCCATTTGGTGTTTCAATAAAAATCAGATACAGTCCAATGCCTTCTTGCTGTCACATTGCGTCTGATTATATTATAGCGTGTTCTTTCTGGCCATCAAAGGTTATAACTTACAGCGCATCTCTCCCAAGGTCTGAAAAAGCATAACTCCCTCACCTGCAGGTTTAGGAACAGGTTTGCAATTCTACCTGAGTATCCCTGCCAGTTATTCAAATATGACTAAGAGTTGCAGGACTGGGCTCTGGAAAACTGCAAGTCAGCAGAAAAAACAAGGCATCAACAATAAAAAGGAAAATAATGTGCTAGGGCCCAAACCCGCAGACTATTATTCCTGGGCTAGATTTTGGCTAGCCCTACAATGGCTACCCAGGGGATTAGGGGGGAGTAAGTGCCCCTGCATGGGTGCTTCTGGGCTCCTTGAATCTTCACAGTCGGTTCCCTGTGCAGCGCAGCCAGTGCGTCATCCCACTGTGAGCAAATGGACTGGGAGGGTGTAAATCCATGGCTCTCATCTCCCATTGCAACATCCAGAAGAACTGTCTGGGTGCAAGGGTTGGAATACATTTCACCCTTTTCAGTAACTGAAGTAACTTACCTTTCATTCTGGAGCAAAAGGGGTGCAGGTCTCATCCTGGGGCGACACAGCTACACACTGTTCCTTAGAGTGTACAGTCTCAATGACGCCCCATAGGAGTGAGGCCTATTCAACAGGAGTAGGGATGTACAGAACCAGGACACTAGATTTGTCCTGCTAAGAATTAGAAGTGGTTACAAAAGGGAATCTGTACTGAGGGATTTAACTCCTTATACAGATTAGAAATGGATTCAAGCCAAGAAAGTAAAAAGAGAGAGAGAGAGAGAAATCTACAGTGACAGAAGCAATTTTAATTTACCTTAAACCCCTTTTAGGCCTGTTCCCTCACCAAGTGAGTATTCCCATTGCTAAGTGCCAGCTACTTACAAACTGAGATTTTTTTTTAATAGGAACAAAGACCATCAGTTGAGTGGAACTGTGAAAATCTCTGTATGTTTTTGTGAAATGGGCTAAAGCTTGGAGAACAAAGAGGAGACTATTGACTTCATGGCCAGCATCTGTAAAAAAGAAATAGCTCTATTAAAAGAACTATTTGCTGAAAAAATGTTTCCTATAAGAGAGACGTTTCTCAATGATAATTTGCTTATATTCTTTGAGCACCTGAAACTAAAAGCTTTTAGTGGATTCAGTGGAAAATTATATGACTTTTTTCCCCAGGATTCAGACTTTCCCCACTTGACATCTGTTGTCAGAAATTGTCTGTGTCAAGAAAGTCAGATTCTTGTGATTACTGTTATAGAACACAAGGTATTACAATCTGATGCAAAAATGTGGCATAGTTCAGTTCTTAACTATAAGGCATTTCTTGGCTTCCAGACAGCGTGACTCGTTGGATAAAAACTATTAATAATACAGTGCTTTTCATCAGTAGAGGCAAAGTGATTTACAAAGGAGGTAAGTATCATATGTCCATTTTACAGATAGGGAAACTGAGGCACCAAGCGACTAAGTGGTCATCTAGGCAGCCAGTGGCAGAGCTGGGAATAGAAAAAAAGGTCTTCTGAGTCCCAGTCTAGTGATCTGTTCTCTACACCCCACTGCATATTAGGCCATAGCATGTCTGAGGAATAAATTGGGTATAATTTACAAGTCCTGTTTTATATTTACATATGTACACACACAGCTATATATGTTTCTGCCCTACCTGCTATCTGTTTTTTTGTTTTGTTTTTAATTTGTCCGTCTTTAGCTTGGGAGCTCTACCAGGCAGGGATTGTGCCTTTCTCTTGGTACAGCATCTAGCATGCTTTGGGTGCTACAGCAGAGCACCATCATCTAACCCAACCCCACCACTACAGAATTGTTCCCTACACTAACTTTCTGACACTTCGTCCAGTTTAATTCTTAAAGATTCAAGGTACATGGCTACCGCTCTTTCCCTTGAGAACTATTTTACAGCTCTTACTGTAAGGTTTCCTGGACACCCCAGTCCATGTTTTCCTGCATTTTTCATCCCATTATCCCCTTGGATCACATAACAAATTTCCTTTGCTTCCTTGGAGTTTAGAAGTTGGTTATCATATTCCCTTCTTCATAATGATAATACTTAGTGTTTCCGGATTGGGTTTGTAAAGGGAGGTCAGTTCTGTGAGGAATGTTTGTGTTGAGCACTAGGACATGTACTCATGTATGTGTTTTCACTCTCTCTCTTTCTGGTTTGGGGGATCAAAGGAGCTGTGTTATTCCTCTAGATTCTTTCAGATCTCATCTTACTAAGCTAGACAGAAGGCAAGGAAGGATGGTCCAATGATTAGACTGCTGGCCCGGGCTGTGAGAAACCTGGCTTCAATTCTTGCTCCACCACAGCCATCATGTGAGATACTGGACAAGTTGCTTTGTCCCTGTGCCTCTGCAAAACAGAGAGAACAGAGACAGCCCTACCTAACAGGGTTGTTGTGAGGCTAAATACTTCAGTGTTTGTGAGGTGCTCCAACCCTGTGGTGATGATGGGGCTCATACAGGTACCAGAGAGAGAGAGGGTGCAGTCTATTGTGAGGTGCTCAGACACTATGGTACTGGAGGTCATGTAAGCACCATAGATAGAATTCCCTGAACTTGCAAGAAGCTTTAAATGGACACGATCCTTGAGATCACTTGAGGATAGGACCCAAATTCTTATATGTGAGTTTTAATTTATATTAGACATTTTGTAGAGACATGGGTTATTTGCAGGACTTTCAGATTTGTGGGTATATATCTGTATGCATCATTTATAATTTAGCAAAGCACTCAGATACCACCAGTAATGGACCCTATATAAGAACCTAGATAGATAGTATACAAAGTATTATCTGTTTCCACCATTTACCTACCTGCCATTCAGCCATTACAGGATACTGTCAAGGGTTAGGCAAAGTGTCGCTAGCAAGGAATGGACACAACACACACTCAGTGCGCACATCAGCTGAGAGACGGGAGCCACAACCAAGAGAAGAGAAAGGCTGCTTGTGAAAACCCCGTTTGATGGGTATGTCGTTATTCCTGGGTAAATGAAAATGTAACACAATGATATGTTGCTGTCTGAACTACAGCTGAACGTATAGCTTGGTTCTGCTGCTACAAATCTGAACATCGTGGATTAAGTGCTTCCAAAAGTGACTAATCACGTGCCGTAAAGGTCTATTGCCAAAGAAAGGAAGTGAGGGTGAAACTGAACAGTACATCAGCTTGGAAAGTGTCTGTGGTTACTTTAGGGACAGCTTGCCAGCTGTTCCATCAATTCTTAATAGACACACTACTAGACTGAGGCTTATCCTCTTTAAATTGTGGTGACAGCAAATTGACGATGTTAAAACTGCACCTATTTACTCAGCATATCTCCTCCCTGGGTCTGACTCATCCCCACTTTACTGATAGCAAGTTTTTTGCTAATAGTAGCACTGCAGAGCAGTGGCTGCAGCTGGATTCTGTTTTTCCTCATCTAACATCAGCAAAAACCTCAGCTAAGTGCTGGTGGCAGGATTTTATTTAAATTTTTAAGCCCTTTGGGGCTGGGACCATCTTTTTGTTCTGCTTCTGCAGCGCACCTGGAACAACGGGGTCCTGGCCCACGACCAGGGGTCCTAGGTGCTATGGTAATACAAATAAATAAAATATAATAATAATAATTAATAATGCCTACTTTTACTAATGGCAGTGGGGCAGAATGAACCTAGTTTTTCTTGCTGAGCGTGACCTGCTTACAGTTAGAAAAAACATTGTTTTTGCTTATAAACAAAGCGTCATGTTTGATCTGGACGCTACAGAGGGGATAAGTTGGCCCCCAGGGTTGTGTCTACACTGCAGCTGGGAGTGTGCCTCCCAGCCCAGGCCAACAGACACGCACTAGCTCTGTTTTCAGCGTGCATGGATGTTGTTGCACAGGCAGCGGCATGGACAAGCCTGCCTGAATCTCAGGGTCTGCACTTTGGTGGCCAGCCAGGGTGGGGCTGTAGAAAGGCTGCTGGGCTCAGAACTGCTGAACCAGGGCTGCCCAGCACACACATTCTCAGGGTGCGACCTACATGCTGAGAATGTTGAGAGCGGCCCAGGTTGGAAGCTATAACAGCAAAGCACTGTGAGGCACCCGAGGGTGAAGGGCAGGCAGTGACACGACCCCTCCCTGGATTGCACCCCAAAACAAAGCAGCCACTGCTACAAATAAATTCCAAACCGACACACTCTACTGAGCCAACCCATCCCTATGTTCTTCAGGCATTTCTGCACTGGAAATACACTGCTGTTCTTAAGAAAGCCATTATTTTCTGTAAGAGACATGACGTCAGCTAGAAATCAGGGTATTTTCAACATTTCACTCCTAATTAATGCAGTCTTTAATGCAATCAATTTAAACTTAATGATGCTTTCAGTGGTAGTAAAATTCTGAAGCTGTAAAATATTTTAACATTTTTATAGTTTGTTGCCATTTAGGAATCAAGGGTGTTGGAAATTGTAAGTCTTGGTTCATTGCGTAGGTCATGGGAGTGTTTCATTTTGGGAGAGGGCATTTAGAAAGTTCTACTGTTAATTGAAAATTCTCCCCTGCTTCTCTGCAATTCTATTCCCTCTGAGGCTTCAAAACCAGCCTGCAGGGATTTTAGGAAATCTTTATCGTATACAAAGAGAGTGTGCTAAATTAAATTGATTAATCCATCATGTCAATATTTTCAGCTACTCAGTTTCAGCTGACAGTGAGTTCTTGTGAATGTTTAGTCTGTAGAGACAGGGACAAACCAAACCCCCGGATCTGAACACTCCTAGTCCATTGGGAAGCACAGATCAAGATATGGGGTGAAATCCCAGCTCCGCTGAAGTTAATGGCGAAACTCCCACTGACTTCAATGGGACCAGGATTTCATTTGTGAATTGTGGTGCTGTGTGATGGGGCTAAGCCAGCCCATAACCCGAGCTCTAAACCTCCCTCCTCCTCTCTAACCTTGGAGAAGTTTAGGTCCAGACTTGAAACCCTACAGCTTGAACCAAGAACCAAACAGCCCTGTCTCCCAGTCCCCTTGTTCTAACAACTTGTCCATAACCCCTCCCAGAAATAGAAGCAAGTGCCCTGGTTCTGGGCAGTGGCAGAACTAAGCTTGGCACAGCCTGGGAGCATGGGGAGGAAAGGAGGCTGTGTGCAGCCGTTGTGCTTCCTGAGCAATGGAAGCAACTGAGGAGACCAGTGGTCACTGGTGTAAGCTAGAGAAGCTCCATGGAGGTGCCTTATTACACACGGCCCTCAGCAGTTCCCTATGGAGCCATCCAGCACCCCGGAATAGCTGGAGCACAGGGTGCTCCTCCTCCAGTCCACACTTTCGTGCCCCTGGGAACCCTCCAGGAGCTGAGAGAGGAGTTGGCATACGAGCCATTCTGCTGGCCCTCTGCCATCAGGAAATCCTCCTTATGCCAGGGGAATTCCCAGATTGTGTGTGCGCGGGGAGAGACACGCTGGCTTTGTGGCCTTTGTAGTCCCAGGAGCCAGCACACAGGGGTCACAGGAGAGCCCAGAATTGGGGCAAAGGAGTCACCCCAAGAAGCACCTGCTGCCTCCTTCTCCCCTACTATGCACTGCCCCTTCCCCTCCAAACAAGGAGACACTTTATCTACAGTTATCTACCTAACTATTTAAAAATGGAGACAGGACTCTCCCATTCTGGGGAGACGGCCCGTGAGCATCTGAGAGAAATTCCCCCCCCCTTAAAACAAAGAAGCTTAAAAAAATTATGGTTGGACAAAAATCTCATTAAAGCTGGTGAGTGTAATCACTGCACTTCCTTTAAGAGAGCTGTAGGAAACAATTAAGCTCCTCCATAGCAGACCCCTCCTAAAACAAAAGGGATATGTGACTCCATCCAGGAATCAGAACTATCTGGGTGGAGGGCTTCGCTGGGTATGTTTTTGGGTAATGTGTGGTGTGAGGGGGAAGAGACAGCATAGAAACAGACACAGGGAAGAGAAGAAAGCCAGATGCAGCCTGAACAAGCACTGAGTGTGTGTTCCTGGGAAAGCCTAGAGTGGGAGTGTCATAAATATAAAGGGAAAGGTAATCACCTTTAAAATCCCTCCTGGCCAGCGGAAAAATCCTCTCACCTGTAAAGGGTTAAGAAGCTAACGGTAACCTCGCTGGCACCTGACCAAAATGACCAATGAGGAGACAAGATACTTTCAAAAGCTGGGAGGAGGGAGAAAAATAAAGGGTCTGTGTCTGTCTGTGTGATGCTTTTGCTGGGGACAGAACAGGAATGGAGTCTTAGAACTTAGTAAGTAATCTAGCTAGATATGTGTTAGATTATGATTTCTTTAAATGGCTGAGAAAATAGCTGTGCTGAATAGAATGACTATTCCTGTCTGTGTGTCTTTTTTGTGACTTAAGTTTTTGCCTAGAGGGATTCTCTATGTTTTGAATCTAATTACCCTGTAAGGTATTTACCATCCTGATTTTACAGAGGTGATTCTTTTTACTGTTTCTTCTATTAAAATGTTTCTTTTCAAGAACTGAATGTTTTTTTCATTGTTCTAAGATCCAAGGGTTTGGGTCTGTGGTCACCTATGCAAATTGGTGAGGATTTTTACCAAACGTTCCCCAGGAAGTGGGGTGCAAGGGTTGGGAGGATTTTGGGGGGGAAAGATGTTTCCAAATGACGCTTTCCTAATAAAAATAAACCCAGATAAATGTTTGGCGGTGGCAGTGGAAGTCCAAGGGCAAAGGGTAAAATAGTTTGTACCTTGGGGAAGTTTTAACCTAAGCTGGTAAAAGTAAGCTTAGGAGGTTTTCATGCATGTCCCCACATCTGTACCCTAGAGTTCAGAGTGGGGAAGGAACCTTGACAGGGAGCTTTTGATTCTGGTGCTGGCTAAAGGAGGTTTGGGGCTGTAATCAAAGAAATTACCTCCTGTTGTTTGGTTCCTTTTGTGTTCAGGGAACAGGGCTTGTATATTGTTTGGAAATAAACAGGACTGCATCAAAGGTACCTGACTCCATCTTCAATTTATTTTCCTAACTGGAATGACCTGCAGGGCCCTGGACTTTCACTAGCTGCTTGGGTCAAAAAGGAGTATCTATTATGCATTAGAATCCCCAGGAGAAGGGATCTGCCTTTTGAAAAAATAGTTAAGCTAACAACACTTTAATCATCTGCTGGACTCCACCAACTCTGCTGTTTGAGAGAGATGCTGAATTAGCATATGTTCTAGTTGCCATGGCTCCACCCCTTTCTGGATGGCCCCACCCACTTCATATGGCTTGTTTTAGATATTGGCTGGTAGCACAAATGCTGCTGGAGGTCTACAGCCTGGTTCTGCTGGCAAAACTCAGTGAATGAATCAAGCCTAATATCTTTTCTACCTTGTATAAACTGTCTGTGTCTCTTCTATTATTTACTCTGTGTAAAGTATTTTGGGGTATGGTGTGCATGAAAGATACAATGAAAATAAAACTGCATTGTAAATTGCATTACTATATAATTAGAAAATGAAAACAATTTATCTGTACAAGAATGCAGTGGCCCCAATGTACTAAGTCTCATACATGGCAGATCTTATCAGAAAAATAATTATCTTATAAAATTACAAGTACAGTACTTGAATTCTCAACAGCCTCTTTCAGCAGCTACTGATGCTTCGTCATCATAAATTCTTGGTGCTGTAAAATCACTAATCCTAAAACCTTTATTTCGGTTTAAAATGGAGACTGTATTTTCTTTTCTTTTCTTTCTTTTTTTGAACAGCCAGAATTGCACTGTGGTTTGGTATCAGGGGTGTGCTATTAGCTATATTGAATTAGCATTTTAATGTTTACTTATGGTAGATCACAGTATATGTTTGTATAGTCTGTCCCTGGGCGCTGCCTGGAATTCCAGGTGCTCTTTGTAGCCAGCATTGCCAAGAATCTCGAAAAAACATTAGGTACAAAACAAGAACAAGGACCACGCACATAGCCAAGGTCAACTGTGGCTTTGCCACAGATGCTGTCTATCTGCTTCCTAGTTTCTCCCCTGCGCCAGGGGTTGTGGTGGTATTTCCCGGGCACCAGCCCCCTATCCAGTGCAGCATACTTCCCCCAGGAGAGCTGCACTGGCTGGCATGATGAAAGGTTAGAGCCAACACTCCAACTATTCCCTGTTCCTTCCCACTCACAAGCACAGACTACTTGTCTTAGGTACTTTTTATAGTCACCATTACCACAGTACCTGAGCTCCTCATGCTTTTTATTGTATCTATTCTCACAACACCCTTAAGGGGCAAGGCAGTGCTATTGTCCCCATTCTACATATGGGGAACGGAGGCACAGAAAGACTAATGACTTGTCCAAGGTCACACAAGAAGCCTGCAGCAGAGCAAGGAATTGATCCCACATCTTCCCAGCCCCAAGCTATCTCCCGAACCACTGGGTCATCCTTCCTCTTTAGCCCCAGGGAGGCTGGTCTCCCCCCCCTCATGCCACTCCCCAAGATCTCACAAGCTGGTGTAAGGGAGCATTTTATGCCCACAGTCTGGCTCTGTTAACACTGTGTTAAGGCAATTATTTATATTGCGGTGGTACTTAGAGGTCCCAATCCAGTTTGAGGCCCCGTTGTGACAGACGCTGAGATTTCTTCCATCAGTGTGCAAGGGTATGAGTCCACCTCCTCCCAGCCCCTTTTTTGGTGCCTTGTTTGCTTAGGGTAGCAGGAACAAGCAGTCCTGTATACCCCCCAGAGCACAGAGACTGCTAATGTCATAGGCTCTCCTGGCGCCATTACAGAAATGGAGGTGACTTTTTATGCATCTCTGTGCCCGTACAGAAAGGCTTCTCACAATCTGGCCCAGAACATGTTTGGATGAACAGAAAATGTTCATATTACATGTTCCTCTTGGGGTCAAGGAGAAAGGTGCAGTTTTATCATCAATCAAAAGCACGCAGCTAATGTGGTGAAAACATTTTATTGGATTAAGAATCAGTAAAACTAGTACTTGCCATAAAGGACATTAATACTGAGTTTAACACTTTGGTGGACAGGATTAGTAGCCAAAATGACCTCGGCAAATTGGTCTGAATTCAGCAAAGACAAGTGCAGAGTACTTCACTTAGGATGGAAAAATCAAATGCACATCTACCAAATGGGGAATAACTGGCTAGCTGGTAGTACTGTTGAAAAGGACCTGGAGGTTATAGTGGGTCACAAATTGAATATGAGTCAGCAATGTGATGCAGTTGCAAAAAGGGCTAATATCATTCTGGGGTGGATGTGTCCAGCTTTGGGTGACCCAACTTTAGGAAAGGTGTGTGCGGAGACAAAGGAAGAAGAAGGCATGCCTCGGGGCCCTATTTCACCCCGGAGTGTTTGCTACTTCCCACCACCCAACACAGATGTAATGAGGTTAAGTGGTGTCCATATAAAATAAGTAAGAACTACTAATTATTCCTCAAGAAAGGCTTTTAATGATTTCCGACTATAATAACAGCCTAAATAAACAAGAAAAGGAAAACCAAAGACCAGCACTGAATAAGAATGAATACAAAAGGGCAGATTATACTGAAGACAAGCACAAGTACCTGTAATATTGTGGACCATGTGCGAGTTTCTGAACAGTGACTTTACATATGCTGGTCCTGGCAGGTCATAATAAAAGCCCCGAAGACATAAGTAAAACTATTATTCACCAGCTTTATATTTCTGGTGACAAACTATTTTAAAGGCAACATAAAGCTGATGAACGACAGCATTACATGCATTTGTTCGGACTACTTAAAAGACAAGCACTAATACATGCAAAGCTATTATGCATCAGCTACCTACTATTGATTTTATACTACAGTATCGATACAACTATGATCAATGCGGCTGAAGCAGCCAGACGTCTTTACTCCATAGACTTACCGAGCATTCGTCCGAAAATACGTTACCCTTTAGTCGGCCACTTTCCGCACTGGAAGGTACAGACAGTTGAGAAGTGCACGTCCCTTCGGTTCAGGGGGGTGTGGGTTGGGTTTACCGAAAACACACACACACACAGTCCCGTGCCTTCGTTCTTTTTATCTGATCTGACGACCATGTTTTAGAACAGACCAACCAATCAGGGTGGGCCACATTGTTTATGTGATTGCCCTAGTTGTATAATTGATGCATATTTAATTTTTCTGTCCAATTGTTAGTTGTTCGTATCCTATTTATTTTCTGTAGCCAATTAGATCTTGAATGTGGTTAATTTGGGGTTAAGTACATAGGAGTCTGCATAAATTGTTATCTGGTTGCAGCGTGTCCTGCCCACAAGCTTAAGCTTTGTTTTTGCAAGGCTTACATTTTATAGTATACGGAAGTTTGAGGCCTAACATTTGCAATAGTTCTATTTCGTTCAAGCTTGACAAGACAGTTGCTCAATTTATTCTGAGTGTGGACAAACTGGAGAGAGTCCAGAGGAGAGCAATAAAAATGATAAGAGGTTTAGAAAACCAGATTTAGGCAGAAAGGTTGAAAAAAACAGATGTTTAGTCTTGAGAAACAAAGACTGAGTGGGGGGGGATGTTCTGATAGCAGCCGTCCAACATGTTAAGTGCTGTTATAAAGCGGATGGTGATCAATTGTTCTCCGTGTCCACTGAAGGTAGGACAAGAAGTAATGGGCTTAATCTGCAGCAAGGGAGATTTAGGTTAGATATTAGGAAAAGCTTTCTAACTCTAAGGGTAGTTAAGCTCTGGAATAGGCTTCCAAGGGAGGTTGTGGAATCCCCATCACTGGAGATTTTTAAACACAGGTTGGACAAGCACCTTTCAGGGATGGTCTAGGTTTACTTGGTCCTGCACCAGGCAGGGGGCTGGACTGGATGACTTTTCAAGGTGCTTCCAGCCCTATATTTCTGTGATTCCATATGCTGTGAAGCTCATGTCATTTGCCTGCCTGTCATTTGCCTGCCTCTCCTCAGGAGCTCACACAACAGCCATCAAAGCATCTTCTTGGGCTCCCACCCCACCCCAAAGTTGCAGGCACAGCAACGGCTGTCCAGGCTGCAGTGCCTCTTAGTGCTACCCTTAGTAACAGGAATGAAAACTGGTGCTATGGATATGGGGAATAAGAAGAAATAATATTGCATTACACAGACTATTTGGTAGGATTCATTTTTTGCTGATTTTAACTACGTGGTGACACCCCTGATAGGAGAATGAGAATTTGATTTGGACTAAGGCTATATGAAGGCCTCATCCAAAGCCCACTGAAATCAGTGGGAGTCTTCCCGCTCCAATGGGTATTGGGTCATGTCTTAAAAACTTCAAGGCTTAAGAACTTCAACACTTCAATGGGGCCAGGATTTTGCCCCCAAACTCCAAATCAGTAATTAAGGCATCCTTAAGAATCTGGACAGGGGGAGAGATAGCAGGCCAATGCTCAAACCACTGAGCTAAATCCAGGGTTGTGAGTTCAATCCTTGAGGGTGCCATTTAGCGATTTGGGGCTTAGTCCTGCTTTGGACTAGATAACCTCTTAAGGTCCCTTCCAACCCTGATAGTCTATGATGCTTGCAATTTGAACATTTGTTTGATCTCTAATCTAGTCTTTCATATAAGGTGCCCGTCACCATGGTATCTGAGCCAATTATTTCACACCAGTCCAAACCTGAACAAAACAACAGGTGAATGGCAGAGTGAGGATCCCTATCCTAACTCCCAATCCCTTTCTTTTACCACTAAACAATGCTCTTCAAGCATTACATCATGTCACAGCTTCTGCTACAGAAGAGTAGCAAAGCTTTCTTGGTAATTAGAAACTTGTTACTGGTGAAAGTCACAGTAAATTACACAGGAAGGAAAATATAGACAAATGGAAGTAAATGTACCTCAGAAGGAAGAGTTTGAAGTATTCATATGCAGTGATAGCTTCTAAATTAACTGTAAATGAAAGGGTGTCATTGTGGACAACTCATAGAAAACATCTGCTGAATACTTGTATATGGAGAAGAAAGCAAAGACAATACTAGGCAGTATGGGATGAGAGAGAATAATACAGAAAGTATTATAATGCCATTATGTATATCAGTGGTTCACCTTCCCTTTAAATCTGCTTTTTCAAAAAGGAAAAAGATGTGGCAGAAAGACATCCAGAGAAGGGCAACAAATAAAAACACAAAGACAAGAAATCAACTGACCAAAGAGGCAAGGTAGTAGCCGCAGCAGCAGCTGGGATCAATGGATTATATTTCTTTCTTTAACACCATTCGGATTTGGCAGTATCAAGTGATCCACACCGTTGAAGGAGTGGAATCTTATTTTTATTACCCTCATCCTCCCTCAACCATTTTCCTTCCTATTAATTACCATTATTTATTATTTGCATTGCTGTAGCCTTGGAGCGCTAGTCATGGACCAGGGCCCCATTGTGCTAAGCACTGAACAAACACATTCTTTGTCACATTTGTTTGTTGACTCTTATTGCAATTACATTTGTATGCTCCTCTGGGTAACAACTGCGTCTACCTGTGTGAACGGAGCCTCACCCAATGGGGCCACAATCCACATGGAAACCTTTGAGTGCTCCTGCAAAACTAATACATCATAATAAGATTCCATATAAACAGAAATTAAAAAGACTAAGATTATTTCGTTTGGTGAAATCCACCTGGGCGAGTCAAAAAATGATGGCATGATAAAGGTGTATAACATAGTGTTGTAAAAAGGTCACTCATAAGACAAGGGGACTTTTCATTAAGCTGAATGGCAACAGTTCAAAACTGATCAAAAGAAACTTGCATTAATGCATAATTAACCCATTGTCAATATTGCCACATGGTATCATTGTGGCAAGCAGCTTAGCAGGATGTTAAAAAAGCTTAGTGAAGGGTTTAAATCCATTGCTGATGTAATAACCTGGTATATGGATTTGTGTACAGGCCCAAAGTCCACAGTTTGGTCAAGAGGTCAGAGGCCTAGCAAATAGCAGTAGCTAAGAGAAAGCAAAATAACCAAAGATAACCTTGCTTTTGCTAAGATATGCCTGGTCAGCAAAACGCCAGATGTGGGGGGCAATAATTGTGTCTTATTCAAAGTTGCAAATAGAACAAAGAAGTCCTGTTTCTGTTGTGTTAGTTTCTTCTGTAGGGAGATGTTCTTCCCACACATCCAACCTTGAGTTTATGAAAGGTTGGAACATGTCAGTATAAGATATGGCCTCCTCCCACCTCCCTTTCCCAGGAACCAATGCCTGCCTTAAAACATAAATAAGCAACTTGAAAGACAATTTTTATTGCCATATACTTTCACTGTTTCTTTGCTTTTACCCCTAGATATGTATCTGTTGGACAATCAAAAGAGCTATTTCATTCCTATGGACCCCAAATTGAATCCAACATATATTCTATACTAATACATTTATTAAAGTACTAATTAAATGCTAAATGTTAATTTGTTAACTTGAGACCTTGGGCGGAGACATTATGTAACCTTTTGACCATTGGCTACTGTGCTATCATGTCTTGCAGCTAAACCTATCCGGGGGTGTGGAACTGTCTACCCCGTCACTTTCCCCACCCATGGAAAATCCATATATTCCATTGTAATCAATTGATTGACAGTGTCTCTGAGCCTAATAAGTGAGGTGACACTCCGTCAGCGCTGTACGTAAGAAACTCCTATGCTTGACCTCTACACGGTGTGGATTTAGGTCCTTCACTTAGACATCAATTAGACAGTAAGAAGGGAAATGCAGTTACACTAACTACAATAAAATGTCTAAGTGATATTAACCCTCATGTTTCAGGACATAAACCAACCGCTAAGACTGTATACATCACGATTCAGTCTTTAATAACTCAATTACAAAGGATATTTTTCCCAGGAGCCCCTGCTTCATTCAGCGCACAGGATGGGCTGCATGGGAAGCTATAAATCTGCTATTTCCTATCTTTTGAATGCTTGACTTTGCAACCTATATCACTTTCTTTTGACAAAGTGGTTTTATATATGGAATGCAGACTATATTGACATTGTAATGTTACAAGACAACTTTAAACTTTCTGTAACGAAAGTCCCAACGTTTATGGATTGGCGGAAATATTCCCTCATTGTCAGGGAAATGGACCAGACAGTCTGACTGATCTTTTCCATCTCTGACATCTATGTTTGTAGAGAAATGTTTGGTATTTCCTGATGTAACCTTCACTACAGCAGTTGCTGTGAAGTGACTGCTCTAACAAACACAGCCACCTTTCTAAATAGAAGAATAAGTGGACCTGTGAAAAACAAACATACAATTCCAAACCAATATCTTCTAGCAGAAACATATCACATCTCCTCTTCATCTAATGGCTTTGTTAGCATGGCTTTGATTTGAGAAGTGCAGTGTGGGCTGCCGAGGTGAATTATGAGAGGTTAACAAGGAGAAGTAAGCGCTGCGCTGATGACACAGACAGAGCACTCCAATAGAGACACATATTAAAAAACAGCAGGGATATATCAGGTGATGGAAAAATATATATATACCAGCAGTTTCATAACCTCTGACATTGTAAATATTCTTGGAAATTTAGAAACTGATTGTATCTAATGTCTGAGGCTACAAAGAAAAGTATTGCATTGCACTAGTTATTATTTGGTTCATGATTAATTTAGCTGGCACCCAGCATGCCTAACAGTTGGTCGATGAAGACTAAACTCTCTTGGAGGTCGACACACAAAATATAATACAAGTGATTTATGTGGAATAGGGCAAAATTCCAAATGTGCACAAAGTAATATTCTTATGCTGGTTCATTGGTACCATCCTAATGCTAGCTCTGTGTCTGATTTATAAGGATTCCAATTTGTCTCTGATCAGCCAATGCCTGCAAGGCTGGCACAGCTTTAAAAATTTGTCTAGATCAGAGGATCTTCCTTTGGATTCATAGGAGGTTTTGGAACTAACCGAACTGACCTTTCCACTGCTCTGCCTCCATTCGTGGGCTGTCCAGCTGCAATGTACTGCAGATTTATTGCAAAAATCGCAGGCAACAATCTCAAATATAATTTAGAAGTAAAAAAAAAAAGTTGATATACGCTTATTTCAAATACGTCTTTGCAATGAGAATTCAGCATAGTCTAACTAGGCCCTGGAAAACAGGACCAAATTAATCTCTAGGTAAGGCCAGTTGGTCAGATATGATATTAAATATGTTTTCAGGAGAAGTATGGCATCATTAAACCCATCTGGGAGAGCAAGGATATTTTGATTGGTCATGCCTCTCTGTCTGTCTTACCGGTGGCTATTTAGTTCAAATACACAAAGTAAATTAAAATATTGGAGGCCCAAATCCTAATCCTACAGCAAAGACCAAACACCTGCATAGAGGGGTAAGTATTATCTCCAGTTTACAGATGGCAAAATTGTGGCTTATCTATATAAACACTTAGTTCATGGGAAGCTGGGGAGTAAATTTACCCTGCATTAGCCTGCCATGCACTAAGTGTCCAGTGGTCCCTGCTGCTGCATGCTAAATGTCCCCTAGTGTATTTAATCTACTCCTGTTTCAAAGCAGGGGAGGTCAAAGTACACTATGGGTAGGTCAAAGCGCAACAGCCACGTCTGCACAGATACTTAATAAGTAGCAGGCTAGCGAGGGGTAGATTTACACACTGGCTTGCTGCAAGCTAAATGTTTGTATAGACATGCCCTAAGGCAGAGACAAATAAAGTGACTGCACAAAGCCAGAGAGGGAATCATTTGCAGAGCTGGGCTTACAACTCAAGGAGTTCCTGACTCCCAGTTCCAAGCTTGGTCCAGTACAGCATGAAGTTGCCTCTCAAACTGTCAATTGGTAGCACTCTATCCTATCCAGTTTAAAGAAACATTTGTTGTCTTTGAAACCAGAGTAACAGAAACCTAATAACTTAAGTGCCTGTTCCTGCTCCTAGTAATGTCAGAAGAAACACGAGCACAAACACACACCTGCTAAGATCATCTTCCTGTCCACATCACCCCCTCCCTCCCCATTCATCCCCATACTATATTCAGACTTCTGGCCCTGACCTTGGGAACTTTGCCTAACTCTACCCATCCTTAATTATCTGCCTTTCCCCCTTATAACGTTAACCCCACCGCCAATCTCACTGCTCCGCCAACAAGGCCAGCCTTTATGCCCTGTTTGTCGTCTTCTCGCATAATCATCTTCATGCTTTGTTCCAAGCTGTTCCTTACTTAGTGGGAAGCCCACCCAGAGTTAGTCCGCAAGTCCACTGTCCTCTCTATTCAAATCCTCTTCTGCTGTGGGGCCTACAAGAAATGAGCCAGCTAATAATGCCTAGGCAGTAGGGAAGCTGGGGACTATCTGTGCATATAATTTTTTGAAAGGGTGGAACTATCAAAATGCATTCCAGCCACCACCCTCTCCACTTGGTGTTTACCCCTTCCTCCAACCCATCTTTTGTTTATCTAGTAAGTATTCAGATTGTGAACCCCCTGGGCCTGGTATTAAGTATTTGTACAGGACCTAGAGCATTTAAGGAGATACCATACAGTACATAAAATAATCTGCACTTCCAGTTTCCATCCCAAACCAGAAGTGTATTTTACTAGTATTGAGAATGGTTTGCTACCAGCTTGGATATGTTTTGCTCCAGGGAGGTGGCTAACTGTACACACACAGACAAGCACAAATTTGCACAGGCAAGCACTCAGAAATTAGAAAATGCAAGAATTAAGGTTGTATGTGCAACTTTAATTCAGTCCCTTCTGGGAAGCATTATGAGACAGTCTTTGATTTCATGATCACATACTAATTTTTGCCACAGGATCCCTGCCCTGTACAGTGCAGAGGATGAATGGTCACTGAATGAGCAGCTAGTCAATATTTTATTGTCTCCTCATTCTTCAGGGTATGCCCCTAGGCCTTATTTACTGCTCACTATTCAAACCCTGAAGATGGAATTATTAACTGCCCCATGGGATTTGCTATGGCACTCAACACTATAGTACCAGAGTGCTTTACAAACATTAATTAATTTATCCTCACAACACCCCTGTGAGAAGAGGGGGTGGTATCCCCATTGTGCAGATGGAGAACTGAGGCAAAGATGGATGAAGTTCCAAAGATTCCACCAATGCTGGGTGCCCTATGGTTTCAGACAGGATTGTACTTGAGCAGCTAGGCGCCCCCCCCGGCCCGACCCCCCCCCACTCATACTGCTGTGTCTACATTACTATTTTTAGTGCACTATGAGAAGAGCTACGTGAGCTCTTTATACCTGCCAGCTCCAGTGGAGACATATCTCCAGAATCTAGCTGAATATTTCTAGGGTAGGGCTATAGATTCAACAAGAGTGGGAAGGGACCCTGACTGGGAGGTGGGTATTAGCTTTGCCTTGCTGCTGGCAGCTGCTTCTCCTGCACCATGGGCATATTCACCTGCTGCCATGTTGGGCGGCTGGCACTATCTTGGTGGAGCACGGTTTGGGTGCACCTGTCAGTGAAGTTACGGTGCACCCATACTGTCCAGGAACATCACTAACTTCCTGGAAATGGCCCCAGTTCTGCAAGGTACTTAAGCACATGCCTAATTTTAATCACATGAGCAGTGAAGTCAATCAGCTGACGTCACTGGGGCTACTTCTGTATTAAAAGTTAGGTGTTTCCTTAAATACTTTTCTGAATTGGAATCATTTAGCATAACCTCCTAATTCTCAGTCTGCATTCGCTGACAGCTACAATCAGCTCTTTTCCTGTCCTGCTGTGCTCCATCACAAAATGATTACGTATGTGTGCTTAGTTATGTATACATATATGTATTAACACATTTTTCTCACTTTATTGCCCATCTTTTCCTTTCACAACACAAGAAAAATTGCCTGCTATCCCTCTTCGGCTTGAAATTTTATGAGCCTTTCATTTTCCACAACATTTTCTGCATATTTACATGTCAAGATATTCAGTTTAATGAAATTTAAAAAAAAGAAAGAAAAAAAAAAAAGAAGAGTGAAATCATCCAAAACATCAACTAGAAAACACTGGGAATAAACAACATTTTAGCTGAGTACATGAGCAAATTGTATAATTTTTATGAAAAGCAGCATGGGATAAAGTATGCACAGAGATGGCAGGACCTCACTGTTTAATGTCTCCTCTAAAAATCCTACACCGGGGGCCCAATTCTTCACTGCCTTGCAAGCTGTGTAATCAGTTACATCCGTGCAAAAATATTACTTCTTATAGTTAGGCGCCTAATTAATTCATGATTTCACAGAAATCATGAAACATGGGATCATTCATGAAATTAACCTTCAAAATAAAGACGTTATTATTCATAACATATGCTGCAAAACTTCTGTGATTACAACAATGCCTAATGACAGGTTTCAGAGTAGCAGCCGTGTTAGTCTGTATTCGCAAAAAGAAAAGGAGGACTTGTGGCACCTTAGAGACTAATCAATTTATTTGAGCATAAGCTTTCGTGAGCTTATGCTCAAATAAATTGGTTAGTCTCTAAGGTGCCACAAGTCCTCCTTAAAAATGCCTAAGTAGACCATAATCATGCGATATCACTCCAGTCATAGTGGATAGTTGATTGAGAGTGTCTGTCAAGTTGCAGGACATAAACCAGGAGCTCTCAAACTTTTTTTGCTGGGACCCCCTTTGAAAATATTTCAGGCTGTGATGATACCCCCCGCAAAAGTGATGCCCCCCATACCATGCCACTCTAACTTCCGTGTTGCTGCTGGCAGCGGCGCTGCCTTCGATCTGGGCATCTGACCAGCAACGGGACTCTCTGGCTGCCCAGCTCTGATGGGAGTACTGCCGGCAGCAGCAATGCAGAAGTAAGGGTGGCAATAAGATGCTGTGTCACCCTTACTTCTGCACTGCTGCTGGCGGTGGTGCTGCCTTCAGAGCTGGGTACCTGGCCAGCAGCTGCAGCTCTGCTGATTTAGTAGACTCCCTTATCCAGGGTGACTTACTAACGTAACGGTAGTGCAGTACAATGCTTATTCCATATATACTGTATGAACACATCTGTGAAATTTGCTATTTATGCCATGACCAACCCATGAAAAAGTGTAATTTCTCTGTAATTTAAGTGGTTTCCTACTTATATTACCATAATGCCTTGAGGCCCCATCTGAGAGTGGGGTCCATTACACTAATTAGGCACTGTTACACTGGCAGACTAGGTGCCAGCTCATGCCAAGGCCACTAAGCCTCACTGAACACTGACAAATGCATAGCTGGAAACCAGTCTGGCTCATCTGTGTATTAGTATTTTTAAAATACGTATTAGATTTATAGAAATGTGTTTGGACTTTATGAAATGCTTGTGAGTTGCTGCATGCCTTAATCTCACTTTTAATATCTGTATTCCATGTTATAAGGTAGTATTTAAATGTTTGCTCTGTAACTATACAAAAGTGTTTGCTATGAAACTGGAAACCCCGACAGTCAGGAGACAAGTATTACCAAGTGAAATACTAGTTTACCACAGGAGGTGTCATCTCCTGCCCAACAAAAGAAAACCAGACAAACCAACGTGAAACATCAAAGAACAAAGACTTTGTCAATGGCTCTCCCTGCACCCCCACACCCATTAAAAGAGATTCACAGGTGGACACATCCCATCACAACTTGAACTCAGGGGGAAGGAAATAAAAATCCCTATCAAGAAGTTATTGTTATCACAATGCTGCTTGGAATTTGGAGAGGGCAAGATTTCTAAACATAAGCAAGGGGTCCCCAGGCTGCTTAGTTTGGGTTAGTTCAAAAGGATATAGAAACCTTGCATATCACAGCAGCTTCTCTTACAGTCTTAGGTTCCAAAAAGTAATTCATTTGGGTGTATGTTTATCTGCTCTGTGTGTGTGTTAAACTTGTATTAACTAATAAAAGAAATAAGAGTTATTTACATCTGTAGTTAATTATAGGCTACAAGCATTGTCTTTGGTGTGGGATCTGAGGTACAATTGACTTGGGATAAGTGACTGGTCCTTTGGGACTGGGAGTAACCTGAATATTGATGTGATTTTTGGTGTAAGGGGCCATCTATCACAAAGGCAGGCTTGCCTGGGTAGCAAGATAGACCAGGGGGCCCAAGGGGACACTGTGACTCCATGTAAAGGCTGGGATAGTGTTTGAGGAGTTCACACTTGGTTCTTGGTTAGTGAAATCTAAGTGTAGAACTCATACCCAGTTTGGGGTTCATGCCCTGCTGCTTAACAGTCTGCCCTGAGGATGGCACTCATGTTCGTGAGTCAGTCCAGACAGCTTGGCAGGCATAATAAGAGAGAGCCCCTGCCCTGAAAAGTTTACAATCTAAATCGAGAGAGTCTGAGGAGATGGAAGTATTACCACCCCCATTTACCAATGGAAAGCTGAGACTCAGAGAGTAGGGCTTGATTTTCACAGGTGCTGAACCTCTACAACTCCCACTGAAGTCAATGGGAAGTGCAGGCAGGCCTCAGGCTCTCTGAAAATCAGGTCCTATGTAACTTGCCCAAGGTCACTTAGTCTATGGGAGAGCAAGACATTGAATGCAGATCACCCATCTCAGTCTACAGCCTTAACCGCAAGATATTGGGTTATAAGTACTTCTGGGAGGTAAACACTAGGGTGGAAGAAGAACTGTGTAAGCTAATGGACAATGCTGGCACAAGGACAAATGGTTATAAACTGGCCAGAAATAAATGTAGTCTGGAACTAAGAAGGCTTCTGACCATCAGAGGAGTGAGGTTCTGAAACAGCCTTTCACTAGGAGAAGTGGGGGCAAACAACCTCAGCAGCTTTAAGATGAAGCTTCATAAATTTATGAATAGGATTATACAATGAAGCTGCCTGTTATAGCAGGGGACTGGACTTGATGACCCAGGATGTCCCATCCTGTCCTGTTCCTAAAACACTCCTTCCTCTCATATCAGAATGGTTGTAGTTTGCACCTTCTTTGCACAGGTGTAATTGACTGGACAAGGGACAAAACAGAGTATCAGGGCTAGTAAATTTAATAACAATACTATGTTTGGTCCTGGTTTTTTAATGGAGTCCACATGAGCCAACTCTTACACCCTTGCAAATCCTATCTCAGGACCGCCAGCCTAAATTTTCAGAAGTGACTATTGATTTTGGGTACTCAGCCTGAGACACCTTTCAGGGGCCTGTTTTTGAGAGCAAGTGAGCATGTACCCTCTGAAAAATCAAGCCCTTTGAAGATGTTCTGAAGTGCGCATCCAAAAATGGAGGCACCCAAAATCACTAGTCACTTTTGAAAATTTAGGCCAGGGCTTTTATAACTCTACTGCGATTCCCACAGGAACTGAGTCAATAGCGTAACCCACACACCTCCTGGATGTGGTACTCTGCCCCAACTAGTGTCACCGAGACCACTTTGAGAGAGATTAATGAGTCTGCTCTACAGCTTGAGCTAAGAGCCACATGGCTTTTAGCGCATGCATTTAGCTTCAGAGGTGCCAGGTTCGATCCCGCCCACAGATGACTGGGCGGTCTGTCGATGTTACAATAACACTCCCTCTCACCCACTCCCCAACACACACTGTACCTTTTTCTTTGATTTTAACTCTTTCCTGTTCACCAAAAAAATTTCATTTAATCAAACAAAAGAAGTTCCCAGTGAGATGGCTGCCATGGTGGCCAACAGTAGGGATTGAACCTGGGCTGTTCAGAGGTAAAAGAATAAACTTTTACAGTTTGAGCTAAAAAGCCAAGCTCTGTGCTAGGGAACTGCAACAAACTCATAGTCTCTGTGGACCAGGCATAGAGGAGGACACAACATATATTGATCAATGGGCTACATATTTCCCCTGGACAGAAGAAGCTCATCCAGAGCATTGAGGCCTACTGCAGTTTGAATCCTGGATGAACCTCCACCGACGTGATGGGTTACACTAGCCCCTTGCATTGTGAGTATCCTTTGCTGTCTAAGTCAAGTGTTCTCTTTCCCATTTAACACAGCCTTCTGGAAAACAATCTTCAGTTTACAAAGTTCTCACTTATCGTAAAGGAAGAGACAGTTGATAGAACATTTGACTGTTTGCATGCTGGTGTGCACAAGGCCAATTTCTTTGTGACGTCCTTTCAAACAACCAGAACAGCAGGATATAGACACTGTGCTACCCCATAGACAAAGAAGCTCTGCAGAGAAAGATTTATCATTTTACAACTCAATGCTGCACTAGAAATTTGAATCAGGAACGCGTTGCAAATTTGCATGACTCACACTTTTCATTTCCCCAGTAAGAAATGTTATTTTCAAATTAATGTCACTTTGTCAATTAAAGTTTTTTAAACGCCCTCTTCTTATCTCCACTGTCTGCAGCACTGCTAAAATTACAGCGATGGAGTCTGAAAACAGCAGATTTCTGTCTCCTGCCATCTCCTGCCGAAACAGACTTTAGAATATTGCAAATAAGTCCAGTGCTTCCAATTGTATGTGTCCTTGCTGGGTTGGTAGGTAATGTCTTTTTATTTTTTTAATCTGCAAGGGAATTTTTTTTATTGCAGTTATACATTCATTACTTTAAAGATTACATATTTTGTCTTGTGCCTAAATATATGAGACCTTGATAAATCTGAAAATAGTTTTAAATATTTATATCCAGGATTTTTAAGGTAACTCATGGATTAGTCCAGATACAGCAATGAGAGCCAGCCTCTGCTCCAGCAAACACTTGTGCATGTGTGATGTAACTCTTCTTCTTGTAATACTGAAGTTATTGGGATTAATCCCATGAGGAAAGTTACACAGAGACAGAAGCCCTTCGCACCCTTCCCCAACCCGCCCACACACTAGAATAACATGGGGGATATTCCACCAGATTATCCTCCCCTTCCCCTTCCCCCCACATTCACTAGTATTGAGAATAAGGCTGTGGGTAGGCACTAGACTGGGACGCAGGACAGCTGGGGTCAATTCCTGGTGCTACCACAGGCTTGCTATGGAACACTGGGCAAAACACTTCCTCTTTATGTGCCTCAGTTTCCCCTCTGTAAAATGGGGATAACACTTGCTTTCTCCCACCCTTTGTCTACTTAGACTGTTAGTTCTTTAAGTCACACAGTGTCTCTTGACAATTACAGCACTTATCATAAGGGGGCCATGATCTTGGCCAGAGCCTCTAGGTCAGGGATCGGCAACCCTTGGCACATGGCCCATCAGGGAAAGCCGCTGGCAGGCCGGGACGGTTTGTTTACCTGCAGTGTCCGCAGGTTCGGCCGATCTTGGCTCCCACTGGCCGTGATTCACCATTCCAGGCCATTGGGAGCTCCGGGAAGCGGCGCAAGCCAAGGGATGTGCTGGCCGCCGCTTCCCGCAGCCCCCTTTGGCCTGGAACGGCGAACCGTGGCCAGCGGGAGCTGCAATCGGCCGAACCTGCGGATGCTGCAGGTAAACAAAGCATCCCGGCCACCAGGGGATTTCCCTGATGGGCCGCGTGCCAAAGGTTGCCGACCCCTGCTCTAGGTGATATCGTAACACAATACTGGTAGCGGTATTACTATGTCAGGGAACAATGCAGCCCTATTTTTAAAGGGGACTAAACATGTAAAAAAAAATGAAAACAGCCTTTTGAAAGGTCTAGTAGGGAGAAAAAGCCTTTCAAAATGGTAAAAGGAACATCAATGATTTAAGTTCAGTTTATATACACAATCCAAAGGAAAATTTTGCTCTAGATTTGGAGCATTTCAATGTTAACTGACACAGAATCTCTGTATTTCTATCTGGAGGCTTGTATGGATGTGCCCTAGTAAATGACGGTGTAACTTGCTCCCGCAGTGAGAGCTGAGATGTGAAGTTCAGAGGCAGACTTGCTTTCCAGAGAACAAATGGTTTGCCTCTAAGCAATCTTTCCCAGGAAACAGAAGTTATATGGCTCTTTACTGCTCAGTCAGGACTTACCTTAGTATTTCACTGTCTGAAACACAGGCACGTTTTCCTGGGGAAAGTTCTAGTTCAGAACCATGATTCTTTTCCCAAGGCAGAAGATACCTTCTGGTAGAAGTTAACCAATGTTTGCCCAGTGCCTCATGACTCTCCCTTACTTGTGGAAAGAGAAGGGAGAGAATTTGAAAGTTGCTTTCTTTGATCTTGCTGAAGTGCCTTCGTGTTATTCCCCATGCTGTTGCTATTGCTCAGAGTTAACCAACAGCATATTTTCCACCCTCCAGACAAAAATGTAGCTTGTTAAGAATAAAGCAGTCGGGATGAGAAGGGGAGTGTGTGTGTGTGGGGGGGGGGGAACCAATCCAGAGCTTGTGTGACTGAAAAATTGGAACAGTGAAGGAACCTTTGCATTAAAAGTAACATAAGTCAATTTAGCTTTTGACTTATATCACACAAAGGTGAAATAAAAAAATCTCTCCCCGTTCTGCAGTCTGAACTGGTTAACTTCCCAACTCTCCCAGTTACAATACATGATGGATAAAATCTTCAATAACTCCCATTGATTTCTACAGCAGCTAGGTGCCTAAATACCAGAGGCGCCTAATTATAAGGCTTCTGTACACCTAAGTCTCTTTGGAAAATTGCATCCAATGCGTCTCATTTCTCAGCCTTTAAAACAACCTGCTGCACAACACCCATTGCATGAGGCATTCCACTTACAAAGACCACATGCCATTTAGTTTACCTGACAATATAGTTTTGCTCAGTATGACATCACACTGTGTCTTTATATTATAAACATCTTTGATATAGGGATTCTTATCTTTGTTTTCCATGTTCTACTGAAATAAATGTGTGCACCTACAATGGTAGAGACTAATCAATAATCTACAAGGAAACAAAAACCCAACTAGTATTATAAAAATCCTTAGCACTTATACAGAGCTTTTCACTTGTAGACCTCAAAGCAGTGTACAAGGAAGGTTAAATTATCAATGTCCCCATATAACAGGTGGGGACACTGGGGCACATAGACAAGGATGCCAGAGTTTTCAAAAGATTACATGGGAGCAGTGACTTGTAATGCGCTCCACATCGGGTTCAGTGAAGGTTTGACGGTCAGGGTACTTTCAGAGCACCTTCTTATTTGTATCGAAGTTGCCCCAGTGAGCACTTTGGGGCTGAACTCACCAAGACTGGGGATGGTTCATGGTTAAGGGTTTGGGTGCTCAGCTGGGATTTATTAAGGCACCCAAGAGTGCTCCATGCACTCAGGCAAGTGCTTCTGATTTAGTCATCCCAGGAACACAGCGAGGCCATCAGGAACAGATTAAGCAATCACTCTGGCACCAGCCACTTACTGTCTGCACTGCATCCCACACACTACCCTCGCTACTGATTAGAACTGAAGCTGGAAAAAATTTTCAGACAAAGCCTTTTTCAGAAAAAAAAAAAAAAAGTAGATCTGGTGACACCGAAATGTTTCACGAATTCATGTCAATTTCATCAGCTTGTTTTGGCAAAAAACAAAAATAGAAAACTGTGAAATAGTCAAAAAATTTTGATTTTTCTCTTCAAAATGGCTTTTTGTTTCCAAATGTCATTTAATTTTGTAAAAAAAACAAAACAAAATGTTTCAAGTTTGCCAAAACAAAACCATTTCAATTGACCTAAGATTATTATTTTTTAAAACGTTTCAGTTCAATGAAAATTTCAAAGAGGCTCAGTTTTGGTTCAACCTCAATTTTTTTTTAAAAAAAAATTCTGAATTGCCAGCAAACTGAGAACTCTGTCGTGGCACAGGGCGATGTGGGTGAGAGAGAGATTCCAACAGTCAGAGAGAGCCACTGCTGGGGAAACTCATCCGCTATGTCCCTTTTGCACCAGTTGCACAAAGATGATAGAGTCCCACTAATGCATTGTTCGTAGCACATCCGATCGTAGATGTAGAATTGGAGCAAGGGTATCCCAGCATGAGAGGGTGGAGTCGGGAGGTGGAAGGAGGCATGGTCAGGGCAGTCCTGCACTCTGCTTTTCCCCGACTGCAGCAATAGAGAACTGTGACGAAAAGCACAACTGCAGTCCCACCCTATTGTAGTACTATCTGTACGAAGCATGCCTTGTGAGGTATCACTGGAAAACTAATAACTCGCTGGTCAATAACATTATGTGAAATGGATGTGGCAATACTATACGTAAAGTTATGAATTCCCCCTGTATGATGTTATTAGCACATGTTCAAAATCAGACAGCCCTGCCTAGGCAAAAAGTGCTAAACAGTTGTATCCTAAACAAAGGAATGTGTGTTTACCTCAGTTTACATATAAGTAGTAAACAGGGGGCGAGGAGATGGCATAATACAGAACAATTTGCATTTCAGCAAACATAAAAGTGGGAGAAGAAAGAGCATGGAGCCTCTTTCAGCACCAGACTCCATATCGCTTATCTCACATTTTGAATAAGCTTCACCTTGGAGGGGTACCCTTCAGAAGAACCCATTTCAAAGGATCCATGGAAAAGAAAGGGGCAGGGAACCCCCAAGTTCTCTTTCACCTGAGATGACAAAGGCAGCAGCACCTTTGAGGCTCTGGGAGAGATCCTGACCGAGAAGTGGGTCACCATCACCTTCTTGCTGGGAGACTTTGGGTGAGAAAGGCCATCGTAAACAAGGCCTTGAACCCAAATTTGCTAGATTAAGTTTTTGACTTTTAGATGCGTATTTTCACGTTTATTTTCTGGCAATCATTTCCAACTTTCTCTTATACCTGAACTTGCTTAAAATCTTATCTTCTTTTGTCAATAAACTTGTTTTACTTTTCATCTAAACCAGTCTAGTATTGTGTTTGAACTGGGGGGAGGGATAGCTCAGTGGTTTGAGCATTGGCCTGCTAAACCCAGGGTTGTGAGTTCAATCCTTGAGGGGGCCATTTAGGGATTTGGGGCAAAAATTGGGGATTGGTCCTGCTTTGAGCAGGGGGTTGGACTAGATGACCTCCTGAAGTCCCTTCCAATCCTGATATTCTATGATTCCAGTCAAATTAGCAAACTGTTGAATATTGACTCCTTAAAGAGGCAACAAACCTTAATATCCCTCTGATTGTTCCAGGACAGGGCTGGCCATTTCAGAAAAACATGTTTTGAGAAAATATGGGGCTGGAGAGAGAGTGGAGTCACCACACATGTTGGCTGATGGAAGTCACTGGAAATCTGTGGTATTGCAGGCAGGCTCCAAGATTCAAAGCATTGGACCAGGGCTGCCCAGTACATAGACACAGGGCCAGATGCACTAGAGCGGTGCAGCTGCCCCCATGTAGCGCTTCTTGTGTAGACTAGCGCACAGTGCAAGCTTTTTGCTGACTGTGGGCATCCCAGGTGGAGAACCCACAGCGGTCCAGCATTGTGAGGCACTTGCGGTTACAGGGTAAAAGATGGCCCAACTCTTCACTGGTCTGGATTGCACCCCAGAATGTGACAAGGACATAATATCCAGGACATAATTTATAGTACGAAACAGTCCCCAACACTCCTGTAACTAGGGTGGCACAAGCCAGTTCCCTTCGGTCTCTTTTTCTGCCAGACACAGTCCACACATAGGGCTTAATTTGTCCCAGAGAGAGCAACTGGATGATACAAACCAGCCAATGGTATTGCCAGCTATTCTGCTGTTCCCCGGAGGAGACAGGGAGATTTGGAAATAACTTCTTAACTCTAGAAAAGTAAAGAAAAAAATTGTCTGGCTGAACTTCAGTTTATAATCACTTGTGTAACATCTGTGCCTGTGTTGCCTTCTGGCATCTGTATTTGAATCACTCTTAGAGGGAACGCTGAGCTCAGCGGAGTCCTTAAGATGTTTCTCTAATAACTTGCCAAAAATTCTGATCTCATCAAAAAGCATTTATAGAAGGTTCACCCTGGAACTCAAATTGTGTCCGGGGCCTTCAGCCAGAAGTTTCTGTGAGCTGGAAAAGCTCTGCAGAATTAAGAACTTGAAGAGAGTCTAATCATGACACACCAGCAGAGAAATAAAGATAAGCCAGACTAAAAGAGACTGGTGATATCTATTCATTTTAGAGCCTTAGTTTTTTCTTGTTAGGGTAATTCATAGAATCAAAGCACTGGAAGGAACCTTGAGAGGTCATCTAGTCCAGTCCCCTGCATTCATGGCAGGATTAAGTATTATCTAGTATTAGGCCTTTTCTCCAGCTAAAGCAGTCCCGACAGTAATGATACAAGCCATAGTACAGGGGCTCTTCAACTTTTTCATAGCGTTTACTATCTCTTAAGAGAAAATGTGTTTACAGACACCACCCCTCCCATTTATAATCATGTTGACCATCTCTCCATTCATTTGCGCAGCTGAGTGAATGATACAATTTTTGATCAAGGGGCTGAACTGAAAAATGCCACTCCAAAATTCAGTTTGATTTGAGCTAAAATGAATTTTTATTTTTTTTCCATTTAATCAAAAAACTAAAAAAAATGTTTCAAACTAACAAACATTTCAGGTTGACTTGAAGGTTATTTGGTTTTTCAATTCGGTTAGAGTCAACTGAAATGTCTGCTAATGCTGAAAATTTTTTTGTTGATTTATTTTTGTTTAATTTTTGCGGTTTTGCGTTGTTTTTCACCCTTTATATTTTTTTAATAGGCCAAATTTGAAAATGAAATGCAGTCAAAAGAAAGTAGTTCAAAATGATCAAAACAAAACATTTAGTCTTTTAAAGTTTTTAAAAGGTTTTTTTAGTCAAAACTTTTGTGGAATTCAACTTGAATTTGCAAATAGTTTCAGAGCCCCCAAAATGCATTTCTTTGGTAATAAATCTATTTGCTGGGGGGGGGGTGAAATCACCCAAATCTACGGATAATAGCATGTGGCATTGACAGCTGTTACTTTTCAATTGCACTTTCTCCCCGATGTTTCCAATGCATGGGGAGCTGTTATGTTCACAGCACAAACAGAAAAGTTAGATAGAAACAACTACTTTAGCGGATTGCAATGTAACACTACTTTAATTCTTGGAATTCAGAATGATAAACACACAAAAACAGAGAAAGACGAAGCAGATTGCTCCCTAAGGCAGAGAGGCACAGCTCACACCATCTTACCCTAGGTAGGCTGGCTGCAGACTGACTCCAGTGAGGCCCATCCAGCATACTTTCCCACAGAGCCTTCCTAGTCTGCAGGCAAGACCAGGAAAAAATCCTGAAATGTAAAGTGACAGCCTACGATTTTAACAGAGGTTTCAGATATACCACAGGAGCTGCCTGTAAAAATTCACAGAACCTCTTAATTATCCTCTTCCAAATATCTACGTAAAAACAAAATAAACAAAACCAAAACCCCACCCCTCCCCACAAAAAAACACCTCTGTCTTGATGCCCTTATAAACCACGGGGGAGTACACATCACAGCTGTCCCTCTATGCCCAATCTACAGAGGATATGAGTCTGTTACAGCATCAGATAGAAAGCCTTGTGTCTTTCGTTCAAACTGTAGCAGCTCATGCTTTTAGGTCTGGAGGTATTTGGTTCAGTCCCAGTATGTTGGCTAAGATGGCAGCCCTCATATTAACAAAACATTCAACAATGGGAAAGCAGCTAGTGTGGCAGCTGCTTATTACACTAAATATATTAACTATCTGACTGAGAGCTGATCAAAACTGGTCAGAGTACGTTTCATGAAAAGCTGCAACAAATTTGTTTTTTTTTTTAATTTTCCATGAACAATTTCAATACTTTCCAATTTTTTGACAAAAACAAAAGCAACATTTTTTTCCAATTCTTCCTCCCCTTTCTCTCTTCTTTTTATTCTCATTTCCCTCCCCCCAGAGTATGCCTACACTTTGAGCTGGGATGTGATTCCAGCTCCAGGAGACGTACTTGTGCTAGCTGCCCTTGAGCGAGTGACAGGAGAGGCTAGCTGCCTCGAATAGGTGCACTACCCAGAGGAGCTCTCGTGTGTGCATATCTCCTTGAGCTGGGCATCGCACCTCCCAGCTCAAAATGTAGAAATACCCCTCCACACACACTTTTTCCAGTGACAAAATGGAAGGAGAAAAGGGGGGGAGGGGAGAAAAAGAGGCTGGAAAAAAAGGGAGAGAAGAGAAGGGAAACCATCTGAAAAAAAAATCTTTAAGAATCAGAAAATGGGGGACGGGAAGAGAGAACATATGTATCAAAAAATATGAATAAATAACGTTGACCAGCTCTAGTCTTGCTGCTTCCTTGGGCTCTCAAACAACGATTTGTTGAGTCCCATCTCCTTCACTGCAAGCTCCCTTGGGGTGAGAACCATTGTTCTGTTATGTGTGTGTACAGCGCCTAGCTTAATGGGGCCATAATCTGTGACTAGTATTTCTAGACTCTACCATCATAATACTTACACAGAGAAGTAACATTGGGAAAGCATTCCATGGATTTTAAACTTCTTTAATGGAATCAAGCAGCTAAAGATAGGAGGAGCCGGGACCATGTGACATGACAGCTGTTTGCAGATCACCTGCTAGTGCTCCATGGACTACAGCTTGAGAACATCAGCAGTGACTCTTTTAACCACAGAAAAAATGATCCAAAACATATGGGTATTTTATACAATTTCCCCCCCTCTCTTATAGATTAATTAATCTTTACTTGCCCCACTGTCTGGAAATTGATTTTGGGTTTATCAGAAAGCAGCCAACCCAATGCTTTGGCCGCTAGGCAAAAAAAATTAGAAAGAAAAGAAAAGCAGCAATTAACAGAAGGTTCAGGATTTTCTTTTTTGATTTTTGTTCCTTTGTACAAGGGGATGAGAAATCAAAGGGAAAAAAGAAATAAAAAGGGTGAAAATGACCTCCTGAATGAACCTGTTCTCTTTTTGTTAGTCTTTAAGCAAGAAAGGGAGGCCCTGGGAGAGAGAGCAGATAAGCCCTCTGAACACTTGGCCCTGAGGTTTTTTTTGAGAATTGTCATAGGATCAAAGGGAGGCTTGCCTAACTAGCTGCACTTTCAGATTCTTAAAGCAGTCTGAAGACTTGTACCTCCATTTGGGAAATGTGCTGGCAGAGCTGGAGATACTACTGTGGTCGAGACTGGCACGGTAAGAACCTCTGATAAGGGCCCACACAACAGACTTGACCACCATGGCTGGGCGCTCACTGACAGCTGTAAAATGCTGTCTGTGGTGAGGGCTGTGGAGAATCCCCAGTGTTCCCAGATGGAGCCTGCCTCTGCTGAAGATGCCTGAAGTTGGGCAATCAAATCTCCCTCCCTTGCACTAACTGTTTTTATTGGCTCCATCCTGTCATGCTAGAAAGCTCTCTCCCTGCTAATCTTTTGCCTCTCTGAAAGCTGGCTGTGTCGGCCAAACTGCACCATCATGATGCTCAGCAAGGGCTGTGGGTGGGGAGGGAGAGCTCAGTGGTTTGAGCATTGGCCTGCTAAACCCAGGGTTGTGAGTTCAGTCCTTGAGGGGGCCATTTAGGGAGTTGGAGATTGGTCCTGCTTTGAGCAGGGGGTTGGACTAGATGACCTCTCGAGGTCCCTTCCAACCCTGATAGTCTATGATTCTAAGCGCTGACAAGAACAACTTAGGCTACAGCACGTTTGATGCTCCGTGCCTGCAGGGCTCAGAGGGCCTGAGAGATGTGATTAATCTGCTCTTAATTACAACTTAAATGCTCCCCCTGGCCAAGAATCCATTGGTCTGGACACAGATGCTATGACTGGAAGAGAATTAGGCCCATTTCAGTGCAGTGCTCGCACACTGGACTTGCTGCAGCTCTATGAGAACAGCCACAGCCTGGCTCTTTGCTCTTTTAATGCCGATCTTTTTTTCTCTCTGACTTTGCTATTCTGGAAGGAGGGACAAGAAAACTGCCCTTGTTCCACATGAAAAGGGATATGGACTAGACTGCAATAACCCCAATCCCAGCAGGGCCCACAGCAGAGAAGCACAACAGGCAGACAACGTGCTGACAGCAGCAGCGTGAGTGGTGGGCTGAGCTACGCCTCACATACTTCCCCAGTGAGGTCGTAAACCCTGGCAGCCTTAGCACTGGGGGCCTTAATGCCTGAAAATCCCAGCAGTGTGAAAATTCCTTCCCAGAAAGAGGTACTCAGGAGTAGACAGCTGTTCAGCAGGCAGCCGCTCCCAGTGATGGAGGCAGAGGGCTATGTTGTGAAATAGCCGAACTCCGAGTGGAGCTCAGTCCGTCTTCAGCTGGGCTCCTCCATAACTGAGGTCGGAGGGCTAAACTCAGCCGTATCCTCCAGCACTATATGCAAGGGAAACCACCCTCATAATTAGCTTTACCGGACACACTTCTTGGTAGTTTCAGCAGACAGGCAAAGACTGAGGGGGGCCTCGCACCTCTTTAGGTGGTATCGCCAGCTCAGAGTTGAGGTCATTTTGCTGGGTAGGATGGACAAAGCTTGAACTGCTATCTCAGGTACTTATATGCCAACCCCCATGACTATAATATCTGACCACCTCACAATCCTTAGTGTATTTATCCTCACAACACCTCTGTGCCGTAGGACGCTGCTATTCCCCCCATTTTACAGATGGGGAACTGAGGCACAGAGAGGCTAAGGGATTTGTCCAAGGCCACACAGGAAGTCTGTGGTAGAGCATCAAATTTAACCTGGGATGCCTGAGTCAGAGACGAGTTCCCAAACCACTGGACCATCTTCCCTCTCTGGGGATGCCTGTGCTGTACCTGTTCTGTGGCTAAATCAGGGATCGGCATCCTTTGGCACATGGCCCGTCAGGGAAATCCGCTGGCGGGCCGGGCCGGTTTGTTTACCTGCAGCGTCTGCAGGTTCAGCCAATCGCAGCTCCCACTGGCCGCGGTTCACTGTTCCATGGCAATGGGGGCTGCGGGAAGTGGCGCGGGCCAAGGGATGTGCTGGCCACTGCTTCCTGCAGCCCCCTTTGGCCTGGAACGGCGAACCGCGGCCAGTGGGAGCTGCGATTGGCTGAACCTGCAGAAGCGGCAGGTAAACAAACTGTCCCGGCCCACCAGGGGATTTCCCTGACGGGTCGTGTGCCAAAGGTTGACGATCCCTGGGCTAAACTGAGAACTTCAGTCCCAGAGCTAGCGATTCAGCACTTTTTACCAATACAAAAGTAACTGAATAGAAACCGGCCCTTAAGTACTGTACCTGGTTCTAAAGTGCAGTTGACCTAAGATAAAAGGTTTAAAGCTTCTGAACTGGTCTTACTCCTTTGATGCTGCATTTCACTTCCCTTCTATTCCCAACCCCAACTCGTTACAGAACTTCAGTACACACCTTGTATCACACTAGCTTCAATAAAACCTGTTTCTTCCCTCGTATAGTCACTGCTAAATACACATGCAGAAATAACAAGAACACAGATAGCACACTTAAAATCCAGCCAAACAATAAACAATTGCACAATAAAATTACCTTACTTAACACCCCAGCCTGAGCCCAGAGAATGCACACTACCACCCAAAAATATAGTCTATAATAATATACATATTATTGACTCTAAAAACCAACGTTAAAAGAATATTACTAAGGTTGCAAAGTTGAGCACACAAAAATCAGGAAATGCTAAAATTAAAATTGCCTATGCAACCTTAATTTGGCCCCCTTGTGTGTATGTATTAGGATATAGTCTTCAATTACATGATTACATGTAATACTGTTTCTTCCCCCCCACCGCACCTCTTTTACACTTAAAATAAATCCAAACGTGTTAAGGAATAAAAACGCACAGATAAGGTACTCAAACAACCTTAACTCTGTAGTGACACTATGCAATAACAATACTATTATGATTAGCTCCAGATTAAACCGATTTGTAGACACACATTGGATTTTTTTTTTCATTTTTGGCACCACTATATGGCAGCGTTAAGGGTGTCTGGATCCCAAACCATGCATTTTTCTGGCTTAACATATTTGAATGTATTTTAAGTTTAACCTCAGCTTTCAATTCCTTAGGTTTGTAATGCTTGATTACAATGTCCCTGTAATGTTTTTTATTCTTAAATTACTGATGTTTACTCCCAAAATTAATTCTAGTTTAGCATAGTTTTTATCTGAGAATTGCCTTGTTTTTTATAATTAAAATTTTATACATGATCACTAAACAAGAAACCCAAAGAGAATGTTACTAAGTGAGATTTCAAATGATTTGAAGATATGAAATATCAATTAAAAAAACAAAACTTTTAACTTTGAGGTGCAGATTCACAAGCCGGATTCACTCTGGCTCCTTTATTCCATTCTGGAACAGCACAAAACATTTAAGACCGTACTAGTCAGTTTCCCCCACACTCCTGACTTCTATATTCCCTTGCACACAGGCCCCAGGTTCTCCTGCCTCCTATTCCCCTGCATGCATACACAACCAATCTCCTCTTCCCTCTTGCCTTTCAACACACACTACCAATTTCCTCCTCCTTTCTGCCCCTCAAATTCACCTACACACCACCTTCCTGAGATTCCGCCTCCTGACCTCCATGTTGAATAGATCCAGTGAAAAGGGTAGTTTTTGAAAATATTTTTTAAAAGAATTAACGGTTATTTTTTTGCCTCTTTTGCTCCATAACTGAATATTTCTTCTTCAGCAGAAGCACTGCCCTCTTTCCAAGTGCCTGCCATCGCCTATTGATCTGGGACTGAGGCCACAGTGGCCCTAAGCAAAGATGCCCTCTGTCAAAATGGCTACTGACTCCCCTTGTTCCCAATGGGAGTGAAACCAAACTGCCCTCAGGGGAGAGAGTGGAAAATGGACATTTTTCAACACAAAAGCTTTTCCACTCATTTTTTTTTACCAATTCTAATTTAATATATTTATATCTAGATAGAGCAGCCAGGAGATTTGGTTCACTCCTGGTTTTACCACTAGCTTACTGGGTGACTTTGCACAGGTCACCTCACCGCTTAGTGCCTCAGTTTCCTCATTAGTAAAATGGGAATATTGTCATGACCTCCATTAGAAAGTGCTTTGCAACCTACTGGTGTAAAGTGCTTTGTAAAAGCTAGGTGTATGTATATACGTACCCCTTCTGCCAGAGGGTGTTGGCAGAAACAAGGGCCAGGTTCAGTTTGCTGGGGTTCCTCTTAACATTACAAAACAGAACGGTCTCGAGCCCCCTCCCAAAAATCTGGGAAAACTAACCACCACCCCTGGGTACCTGCAAGAGGCAATACTTCCCTACTTGCAAGCACTGAGTCTGTATAACAAAAGAAAACTTTTGTTGAAAGGAGAGGGAACACAGCATTAATTTGGGGGGAAAAACCTGCAACAATAATTCATAAGTAGGCAAACAAAAAGTAAACACCCACCCCACAGTATCTTGAGCAGTTGTCATTTACCTCAGCTATCCACCTTGATGAATGAAAGACGGATGAAGGTCCTGTTAACATACCACTCCCCTTTCCCTCTGCTGCACCCCACTCACCGTTGGTTGTCTGAGGTCAGAGAAGTCCCAGAATCCTGGGGTGCATTTAGCTGGTTTCTCCTTCTGCCCCTGAAGCAATGACTTTATGGTCACTGCTGCCGTTCCCTATAGCTGCAGTGCCGTGTTCGGTGTCTCTACCACTTATCCCAGTTCTTCGTGATTTCAGCTCTTAGTGATTCCACTGGGTAGCAGGGAACCTCACTACTGCTGCTGCATCCTCTGCATTGCCTCTCACCACAAAACTGTCCCCACAGTCTCCTACACCTGCCCATCAGTGTTTTCAGCTGTAATGATCACTGAGAAGACACAAGGATCCTCAACCAAGTCTGATCAGCTCCGTTTTTGATTGCTGGTTGGGGAGGGTCAAATGGAATCTAGGAATCTTTAAACAGAGTCCACAGCACCCGGTAGGAACACTTCCCCGCAACCCTCTGACCTTCACTTGGTGTTGGTGTAATGTACACACCTTCTAGTCCTGTGGCACTGAGACCACTTAGAGAGAAAGATAAAATGAGTCTGCTCTACAGCCTTAGCTTACAGGCCATTGGCTTTTAGCTCATGCGGTAGAGGCTCATGCACTAAGCTCCAGAGGACCTTGGTTCGATCCCACCCGCAGACGACCGGGGGCTGTTGGTGTTACACTGGCATTACTACTCCTCTCTTAGCAAGTGAGGTTACATTTTGGGTGACCCTCCCGTTAGGGCATATTAAATGCTGCTCTGCTGCCTTTGACTCACAATAAGGATAACAGTTCATTACCTCTGCATCCAAGACAAAAGTGAATGTTAACCCAAAACAGGCAGAGTTGATCACTTTGGCAAAGCAGGTCTGTCTGGGGATCACCTAGGCAAAGTGGGTGTGTCAATGCAAATACATCTGCTTCTGAGGTCTTTTGTCCCAATTCATCAATAGGTGACAGGGAAGAGCTCCTTCAGACTCTGGCACTTACACATACACAGAAGGAAAATGAATTTCCCTATTGAGGTTAGGGGTTAAATTCACTTGTCTCTTTTACTTCAAATAAAATTTGGTTTTTAAATATATTTTAATACAAATATTTATTTTTTTGTTTACATTTATTTAAAAAAATTTGGTCTAGCCACCCCTTCAAAGCAAAGACATTGGACAGTGAAGTGGAGTGGGAATAGAGAAACTTGGATTTCATTCCTGCCTCTGCCATTAACTTACTGAGTCATTGGGCAAATCACCTCCCCACTCCATGTCCTGGCTTGCCAATCTATAAAATGGCAGTGTAATATCACTTGCCCTATTTTTAAAACATTCTGAGATTCCTTTGCAGAAAGTATAGCGTAAGAGCTAAATATTATTACTGACCTATTTTAACAAAAATATTTTGAGCCCAGAAATGAATGTTTCTACTTATGTGGAGATTTTCCCTTTCTCTAGTCCAAGTTCTGCGAGCTTGCTATCTGGAGAACAGCTGAATGGACGAGGATCAGAAGAGGCTATCCAGGCTCACCAGGTGCTATTTATCTGAGGGGACTATCGGGAGATTGGCCAGGGAAATTCCTGTCTTTATATATGTCTGACAGACAATCCAACAGACTAAACATTCCCTCAAAAAAGTCACATGCTGTCATGCTCAGATATCAAATTAAATTCCGTTTCAGATAAGTACAATAGTGAATCCATCTGGACTAGCCAGCCACTTTTCTTTGGTCATATCTAGGCTGCAAGTCTATGTAGATATGTACACAGGAACATGCTGAATACAGGAATGTGTCAAGACTAACACATTCTGATATCTGACTCCCAGAACAGACTGCAGGCCTTTTGGAAACCAGTTTTCCTTGCGGGTGTTTAGTTTTAGCCATAAAAGTTGGACAATCCACACAAGATGTTTTGCATTGTATTGCAGGGAAGTAGGCACCATAGCAAAAGTTACCTTTCTCACATCAGCGTTAGCTGAGCTGGAAAAAAACTGGGTTGTATGCTATTCAGAGCAGGGTTTATTTGCATCATGCTTTCACAGAGATTCCAAGCTACTGCACATCAAAATTTCCTCCATGGTCCAGAGTGAAACACAGCAAAAGACATTTCACTGTTTCAGCAGAGACATAAGGAGGTCCCTGCTTTATCTCCATAACCCAATCAGCTAGTCTGAAAAATTCTACACTCTCCTCTAGAGATGTGTAATCAGTTGGGCATTTATGTTACAACTCCAGCATTTGCTATAGAAACTGAACATGCCCAAAGCGCTGGAAAGTCCCTTGACTTTGCATGTTAACGTGTGAATTATTGTGAGATACACTGAGCACCAAAAAGCATGCCAAGTACCCCACAAAACAGAGAAGAGATGGGGATTTTCAAAAGTAATATAGGAGAACAAGTTCCAATGGGCACTTTTGAAACTGCCTCCTACAGACACTGCCCCAGGAGTTTGATGTCTAAGGGTCTGACTCTAGAGACACTTTCTCACATGCTTAAATTTACACATTATGAGTAATCTGTGTAAGTCAATGGGACTACTCAAAGTGTGTAAATGTTAAGCATATGCCTAAGTGTTTGCAGGATCACAGCAGAGCATACAGAAAACAAAACAAGGATGAGAGATGGGATGGAGGTGTACAAAAATAATATGTAGCTGCTCTGTATCCTTCTTAAAGTTTAAAGGCAGTTAAAAATTAACTGATTATCGATTTTAACAGCTGGTAGGGTGTTTTTTTAAACAACTTATTATAGAAGTGATGGGCAGGATTTAGAGTAACTGATTCCATCCCCTGTCAATGCAAAATAGAGTTCTCACTCAGTATCAGGCATTAGAACCCTTTGAGGAAGTACATAGCTATTTTGCTAACTTGCCCTGTTAGCCAGAATAGGTGAGTCTCATTAGCTCCAACTCAGGAGTATAAGATCTATGTGTCTCACTGAAGAAGACTAGATGTAGGGGTATTAAGCTCTTCGGGGAGAAATCCTAAGAACAGCCAGCCCTAGAAGGATCTCAGACTAGGATTCAGGGCTTTGTTACAAAAGAAAAAAAAAAGGCAAAACTCAGGAAAGGGGTGGTGTTTGGACCATAACTCATCATATGTGTTCTGCAGTTGGGGCAGTGTGGAAAACTCACCCATTTACAAGTCTCAAGTAATAGGACACATCAGATAGTAAACTGATACGAGAGCTAATAGAATTCAACAGCTAACCAAACCAGCAACAAACACACCTAGCACTGTATTAGAAGATACAGAGATTCTTCACTGGCTCTGCATACTATCATCATTCAGTAAAAGCAGACATAGGGATATGGAATGAAAACGAGATGTTCAGTTCATACATAGCTATAAACATGCAGCTCAATGTACTCTACGAAAGTCACCGATGAAGTGACATGAAATTGACTCATTCATTCCCAACAGCCTCTTCTCACGGGACAGATGGTCTGATCTGGAACCTGTTGAGCACCTGCAGAACCTAATTGACTTCAGAGGGACATGAAAGTGCTCAGCACTGTTTAGGGCCTGGCCTTGAGAGAATTAGCCTGTCAAGCCTCAGCAATCTTAATGGGGATTTCAAAGTTTATACAAACTAGAGCGAGTTGAAAACTTTCCAATGGAGCGCTCCTGTCAGAAAATGCTAATTTGTCAAAAGTTTTCACATGCACATATAGATTTGGACACAAGTTCATTTAGACAAAGAAAACTCAAAATGGAATGTTTTGAAATGACTTTGTGTTTCAAAATTTTATATTATACCAATTAAATACCAGTTTCAAATGACCAGTTAGAATGCCAGTTAAGAATGAGCAAACTTAATACCAAATCCCAGACTAACTGGAATACCAATTCCAAACTAATTAACAAAGATGGGGGGGGAACAGTCACACCAATATTTTAATTTTATTTTATAATTTGAAAATAATTAAAGTTTAATTTTAAAATATAAAATAAAACATAAAAACATAAAATATAAAAACAAAGTCATGATCAAAAGAGTGTTTCAATTAATCCAAATAATTTTTTTTCAGAAATTTCATTTGGTGAATAATTTTGAAATTGACCTTTCATTCTTTTTTTGTTTTGTTTTTTGGGTGGGGTTTGGAATTCACACAAAAAACTGAAGATAAAAATAAAACCAATTTCAGTTCCACCTGACTGGAATCAAAAACAAACAAAAATTCGTTTAGGATCAATCAAAATAAAAGTTTTCATTTTGGATCATTTCATGGAAAAGTCAGAAAATTTCAAATACTATGATGCTTTGCAAATTTTTGTATAGTATTTGAAAAGCCATTTTTCATCAAAATATTTTTTCAGTAAAAGAATTTTGACCAGCCATAACCTGCCCTAAGCAAACAGTTTGCTTTGACCCATTTGAATCTCCTTATTTATCTCCAGCCTCTCAACCTAGAAATATCTAACACTGTGGATGAAGGTTCCCATATTTTGAATTCATCTGGGTCAAATTAAGTCAAACTGATCCTGATGGCAGTTGACTTTTGAAGTGCTTTGCTGCGTTGTGGATGTTATTGGAAAGACTATAATCATGTAGTGCTTTTGGACCAAAATTCTATACTGCAGGAAAGAACTTGACTACATGAGCATACATATATAACTATGCACTGCCATAGCAACCACCACAGTTAATTAGAACCAGAATGCCTTGTGCCTGTAGGTGAAACATACTTTGCAGTTTGTCTTCTGCATTGTGCAAGGCTACAGGCGTATGATGCTACAACTACCTTTCTATCCTGGTTATATATTATTTCAGCTTTTACAATAGAGCTGCAGTGATCGAAATTGCAACATTCATGCTCTGTGGGGAAAAGAAAGAGGTTAAGAATGCTGAAATTATAGGATTGGCAGAGGGGAAAAAGAGGTCAAGAATTCAGCCACTAGGAAAAAGAAAAGCAACTTTAGTATATTGTGTGCATTTGATATTAAATCCAGATGAGGCTGTTATGGTTTGAGGAAATGAACTTGGTTGAGTGTTTATGGAGAGACAAAGAAAGAGACAAACAAACTAATATTTCAGTAATGTTCTTCTCCTAGAAATAAAGGAAACGAACCCACGGCAAGCAAAGTACTCATTCCATACGGCGGGTTTTTCTGCTTGCTGTATTACAGTTTTGTTATTCTGACTGAATGTCGTGCTCCTCTAACTTTGGAAACATCATTCCACCCTGGAACTACAAATATTGATTTATAATGACATTTGCCTCTTGTACATTTTTTTAGTAATGTTTGAAAAAGTGGATCATCTAGAAAAACCAACCTCTCTTGCCTTCTGATTTTTTTAAAAAAGTGGTTTTGCTCTATGACAACACGAAGGAATACATTTTCCATGCTTAGTCTTAAAAAAAGGAGTACTCTTTTAAAATCTCTCATGTTCAACAGATTCAGGCAAACAGATAAGAACAGATCTGGATTAAAGGAAATTCGAAACACAACATCATCATATTCTTGATTGGTGAAACAAATAATAACAATAATCATTCCTCAGCCAAATGGGTTCATGCATCTGAGTTTTTAGGTCAAATAATTCCCAAAGTAAAATTAAGGAAAAAACCCTTAGAAACCCCATTTTCAGATTATTTTGATGCAAAGCCGTATATCAGATGGGATTCATTACTGAATTTATCAACAGGCATAGTCTGAATTTCAAGCCTGTAACCAAACCTGAAACCAGCTGCATTTCATATGCTGGTGACTTTCAGTGTGAATATCTTACATATTTCTGCTACTAATATGCATCTATAAAGTACCTTTCACCAGACAATCTCAGAACACTTTGCACACACGGATGAACTAAACTTCACCACATCCCTGAGAGACAGAGAGAGAGAGAGAGAATTATTATATGAATTTTATAGATTGTGAAACTGAGATACAGTGAGACTCTGACCTCATCTCACCTGTTGAATTTCAGCTTGCCACCCTGCATCCACCACCTATCTATCAGCTTAGGGTGACCTGCTTTCCCCATTACCTTTCACAGGTTATCCCCAATTATTAAAAAATACATTTTGATGCACCATTTAACATCATTTCAAAAGCCAGAACAAAAGTGCCAAATAATATTGTCATGGATCCACAGATCCAATGCTCTTGAACAGCTCTGGAACAGTCCCTGGGAGGACCCCTTCAGTGTGCCAGCCCCCCTTAGGATCACACTCTTTCACTAGGGTCAGGCACTTGGCTTCACCACCTCCTGGGATTGAACCTTGGAGCCTTCAGAACGCCTGCTTTACACCAGGAGTTCCCTTCAGTGAGTTCACCTGAGTTGGACACCTGGGAGAGACTTGTACATCCAAAGGGAGCAATGCACCCCACACCCACTTCAGCATCTGCAGTGACTCTCAACCAGTGTTGTAAAACAGGAGGGTTTATTAGTCAGCTGGAACACAGCATAGAAAGTCTGTAGGTTAGCACAGACAGCAGAAAGTTACCACATGGTCCATCTTGAGGATCCCAGAGCCCTCTGACCCCTCTTTCTCCCAGTTCAGGAGAGTCTCAAGCTTCCAGCAGCCTGCTCTGAACAACCCCTCACCTGGCCCGTCCTTCGTCCTTTGTTCTTGTTCCTGGGCAACCATTGTTACTTGGCCCTCCTCCTCAGCCCTTTCTTCTCCAGCTGGTCAAACATGGCTGCCTTCCTGCGGAGAGGTGGGCCATCCATAGTCGTTAGTTGCTAGGTACCAAATGTCCAGGCAATTGGAGTGGTCATTGTCTTCTCGGACTCTCTGTGGACATGGGGTCCTGGCCCCACACAGCTAGGCATCAGTCACACCTGTCTCTCTGGGTTTCTGCAGAGAGTAAGCAACCTTTTCCCATGACCTAATTAACCCTGGAGCACATAGGAGAAACTGAGGCACACACAGTATGCATACAAAATATTACAGAAAATTCCCACTTCATCACAAATACAACAATAAAAACACTGTACAGAACTGCATATGGGACAAATTATAATAGGCAAATTAAACCTGCCAGAGCTAGCTTTTCCCAATTCTCCGATAGTGGGAGCACAGAGCTTCTTTCCCTGTAAGCGTTCTGGCGTTGGGGCTTGCAAATAAAAAAGACATATTTAGCTGATCGTTTTCCACTGGGCCTTCATAAAAAGCTGCTCATGCAGGAAAGATAGAAACCACTATTAAAAATGGAGCAACCATAGTTTTGCAACATGTGCAAGAAAGGATAGGCCAGTGGATAGGCCATTAGCCTGGCAATCAGAAGACCAGGGTAAAATTCCTTTTTCTGCCATAGACTTCCTGTAAGTGCCTCAGTTCCCCATCTGTGAAATGGGGATAATAGCACTTCCCTACTTAACAGGGGTGTTGTGCGGATAAATACATTAAAGATTGTGAGAGGCTTAGATACTATTGCAATGGGGCCTTAGGACCTTAAATAGATATGGGGCAGAATTCTAGAAGAGTAACATCCTTACTGTACCTCATTGTCATCCACTGTTCCAACCGTTAGAGAGACCACCAAGCTTTGTTCATGTACATAGCAAATCCCTGAAGCCCTGACAGAATTGGGTATCAGGAGATGAGGCACTCAAAGCATCATAACTTTACAGTTATCCAGAAATCTACATCCTGTCTGATTTATTGTGATTTCAGCTCCGGAATGGCTAAGAACCTGTCACACAACTTATCTGGGATAAAACAGCCTGTTATGTTTATAATCCTCTTCACCCTTGTCCCTTTGTTTCTCATCCACTGGTAATGTCTTGTCTTTTAGACTGCAAACTCTTTGGGAGAGGGACTGTGATTTATTCTGTGTCTGCACAGTGCTTAGCACAATGGGGACCCGTCGAGGTCTCTAGATGTCACCACCACATGTGGTACTACCACATAAACCTTTATCAGAGTTCTGCACAAAACCAAATGTGATGAAGGCATATATGCCTAGTTGTAGTCATTCAAAGGTGCCAGCAGAAAACAGGGAGCGATGTAATAACCTTACAGGAACAGGAGAGGGGCACGACAGCTTGTTCAACTTTCATAGAATCATAGAAGATTAGGGTTGGAAGAGACCTCAGGAGGTCATCTAGTCCAACTGCCTGCTCAAAGCAGGACCAACACCAACTAAATCATCCCAACCAGGGCTTTGTCAAGCTGGGCCTTAAAAACCTCTAAGGATGGAGATTCCACCACCTCCCTAGGTAACCCATTCCAGTGCTTCACAACCCTCTTAGTAAAATAGTGTTTCCTAATATCCAACCTAACCCTCCTGCACTGCAACTTGAGACCATTATTCCTTTTTCTGTCATCTGCCACCACTGAGAACAGCCTAGCTCCATCCTCTTTGGAACCCCCTTCAGGTAGTTGAAGGCTGCTATCAAATCCCCCCTCACTCTTCTCTTCAGCAGACTAAACAAGCCCAGTTCACTCAGCCTCTCCTCGTAAGTCATGTGCCCCAGCCCCCTAATAATTTTCGTTGCCCTCTGCTGGACTCGCTCCAATTTCTCCACATCCTTTCTCTAGTGGGGGGCCCAAAATTGGATGCAATAGTCCAGATGTGGCCTCACCAGTGCTGAATAGAGAGGAATAATCCCTTCTCTCAATCTGCTGGCAATGCTCCTACTAATACAGCCCAATATGCCATTAGCCTTCTTGGCAACAAGGGCACACTGCTGACTCATATCCAGCTTCTCATCCACTGTAATCCCCAGATCCTTTTCTGCAGAACTGCTGCTTAGCCAGTCGGTCCCCAGTCTGTAGCAGTGCATGGGATTCCTCCTTCCTAAGTGCAGGACTCTGCACTTGCCCTTGTTGAACCTCATCAGATTTCTTTTGGTCCAATCCTCCAATTGGTCTAGGTCGCTCTGGACCCTATCCCTACCCTCCAGCATATCTACCTCTCCCCGCAGCTTAGCGTCATCTGCAAACTTGCTGAGGGTGAAATCCACACTATCCTCCAGATAATTAATGAAGATATTGAACAAAACCGGCCCCAGGACTGACCCCTGGGGCACTCGCTTAATACCAGCTGCCAACTAGCCATTGAGCCATTGTTCACTACCCATTGAGCCCGACAATCTAGCCAGCTTTCTATCCACCGTATAGTCCATTCATCCAATCCATACTTTTTTAACTTGCTGGCAAGAATACTGTGGGAGACTATCAAAAGCTTTGCTAAAGTCCAGATATATCACATCCACTGCTTTCCCCATATCCAGAGAGCCAGTTATCTCATCATAGAAGGCAATTGGGTTGGTCAGGCATGACTTGCCCTTGGTGAATCCATGTTGATTGTTCCTGGTCACCTTCCTCTTCTCCAAGTGCTTCCAAATGGTTTCCTTGAGGACCTGCTCCATGATTTTTCCAGGGACCGAGGTGAGGCTGTAGTTCCCAGGGTTTCCCAAGTTCTCCTTCTTCCCTTTTTTAAAGATGGGCACTATATTTGCCTTTTTCCAATCCTTTTTCCACACCTATTTGCCAGTTCCTTTAACTCGGTTATCATATCTGATCACAAGCTAGGCTATCCAAATCTATACTCAGTTACACAGACATGTTGGTGAGACCCTGTCTTCTCAGGCACCAAACTCTGTGAGAGATACCTTGAAAGATCCCCAAGGAGCTGCTGGCAATGCACATTGAGGCAATGGACCACTAACCATAGCCTAATCGGCCTAGTAACAACCCAGTCAAGGACGTAAATGTCACACCAGCCCAAGCATCCCATGAGCATGGCCCTATCATAACAACAGGAGACCTCAAAAGTGGGGTCAAAACAGTTCAAAGTGACTGAGGTGCGCTGGCAAGGAGGAAGGAAGAAGACGTGATCTATCACCTGAACCTTCTCCAGCAGTGGTCTGGAGGCTGTGGGCCTCACCAGCTGTACAGCATGAGCAAATAATAGATATTGCATTCAGTATGTCTGGGGGTAAAATAATTATTAAATCATTACCCTTATATTTTTTAATAGGAACCACATGCAGCAAGGAGAAACTAAAATGGCGTAAGAGATTGGCCATACAAACAGCAGCCAGTTCCTGTCGGATAGCTGCTCTCAGGCTGGCCCATCCCAGCCACTGACACAGACACCAGGACTGACCAATGGCAGCCCTCCTAAAAAGAGAAGCTCACTAAGGATTTCTCTTGTTCTCTGGATCTGGCTTAAATGGCCAACACCCCCTTTAACTTTTGCTGTTTTGATCAAATTTGTCAAGACATCCACTGTATTTATAACACTGACAAACAGGACAGATGGATGATGAAGCAATCTCTGTGCACCAGCTTATCTAATTAAACTTTTAGACAGAGAAAGGTATAATTGCAGAATAATCTATCTGCTTTTATCATACGCTTTCCCTTAAGACACACTACTGCCTTTCCACTGAAGCAAATGAACTTTGACAGATGTTTGCTTTCATCGGGGGGGGGAGGGTGTTCTATTAACACAGCAAAGCTATTTTTTCATTGCACTCAATGCCAACATCTTCTGTAGAACAAAAATTTTGGTACGGAGTAAAATTTGATTTGCATGCCTGAGGGAATAATAAAAGAAACCTATTATGGAATGAAATGGACTGTAATCACATTGAGAGGATACTGATTGTTGCATGGAGTGGGGAAGGTTACTGCCTGGTAAATGGGCTGTTGCAGAAGAAAACACAACAGCATCCAAGATGAAGTATAAGCCAAAGTTTCAGGGATGACGTACATGCCTGCTCCACAACAGAGACCTCCAATACATCCTTTTGTAAGCAAAGCAATGGGACTTGTATCTGTTTGCAGAATGGCAAGGGCAGATATGTGCTGCAGGATACCTTGCCAAAAGTTCCAGCAGTGTGGTACAGGGAAAGATCTTTATATTCATTCCATTACATCTGAACTGGTACTTGGCAGTAGAAATTGGCTCACAAAGGGTGAAATTCACCCCTTCACAATAGGTCAGCACATGGGCGTCTGCATCACTTAAGTCTAAAGTGGCAGTTAAAGTAGTGCATAAGCCTCTTGCACAGGGGTGAATTTCATCCCTAGCCAGTAGAATGTGCTACAGTATTAATCACACTGGAATTTACTTCTAGTTGTTGACTTCGGACTAAGCGCCCCCTCTCCATCACCACACTGCTGTCCTGGTCTGGGCAAAGGGAGCACTCATTGCCACCTGCTTTGCCAAAGATTAAATAACAGTTAAGCACTGAAAACAGGATTTGAACCTGTAGCCCCCACCACATCACTGCTGTCTGCCCCACCAGTGGCTGCAAGTCAGTCCTTCCCTCCATCAAGTAAGGCAAACGGTCTCACTTCTGCTAGCCATTACCAGGAAGCATACACATGGGCACAGTGCAATCAGAATCATTCCCTAACTTTAGTATATCTGTACTTGACCTTTTGAGAGCACCTATGATCCAAGGAGCTCATGCTGCTATAACACGAGTGAATTGTGCCATGTTGTAGAAGAGCTGACTCACCGCTGGGCATGGCGAAGCAGACCCTCCTCTGTGTAGCACCCCCTACTGACGGTCGGTCCAGTCTTACTGTGGTCTGCCTCTTCTCGTGACTCAGTCCTCCAGCCAGGTCATGTTTGGTTCCACTCCTTCTGGGGTAACAGAAAGTCCAACCAATAACAGTCCTGTGTCTTTAAAAAGGTCTACAGCCTGACCCTGGGCCTCATGGCCCATGCACACTTCTCAGAGAGCTCTGAGTTGTCCTTACCTTCTTCTCAGGGGCTTCACTCCACCTTACTAGTGGCTGGTATGGGAACCCCAACCCAACCACTGCATTTGGTTCCAGTGCAGGTACCCCAGGACAGAGCCATGGTGGGGTATATACCTCCTCACACATTCATATGTTTCTCAGGTGGACTTACGAGTTCAGCAGTAGCAGGGCAGCAGGTCAAAGGCTCAGAATTATAACATTACTTTGGTTTTCAAATAAAGGGCACAGTTTAAAGTGAGAATTGCATCCATTTTAGTGTTTACACAAACTGTGATTCACAGGCTCGGAGACCAGACTCCTCACTCACAGGCAACGTGGTTCAAGCTTCCAGCCGGTCTGCCTCAGCTACATGCAGCTACGGGCTAGAAGGATTTCTCTCATACAAGTTCATTCTCCATTCCCTTGGTTTCTCTGCTGCATCTGCTAACTGTGGTGTCAGTTAGTGGTGTTGGTTTGTGTTTTATGGACAACTTGTCCATTGCATTTTTAAAAATATATTCCAAGATGTGCATTTGGGGCCAGATTCTGCAAACCCATCTCCACTCAAGCAGTCCATTCACTTTGGAAGGGCTAATTAAACAAGAAAGGGTTTGCCGAGTAAAACATTAGGACTATAAAGCATTTCTAACTCTTTGTTGTTGCTGCTGCTGACAATCCAGTTTTTGTTCTTTCCCCTCCATAGGGCAATTTATTCCTCCAATATCAAGACATATATTTTTCTCAGAGGTTGTGCACTGTACAACCGTAATTATAATGATGTAGAGAGAGTTTTCTGATGCAAATGAACAGTGCTGTGGGAAACATTTTAAAGCCTGCTATAAAACAAGTGCTGCAGCAAACAACAGAGGAGCAAATGTAACACAGAATCGGATCCTCTGTGATTTGCAGATTTTAATTCTTCTGCTTATCCCCAGAATGCCACATAAACAATTGCAGCTGACAGGTTTACATGCCACAATGGACATAATGCTATTCATCTCTTTTATACTTGAATGACTCGGACACTTTACACTCTGTCAGGTCTAAACCTGTTTAATCCATGACAATTTATGTCATACTACAGTACAGTGCTTGTTTTGATCATAAGACTAAGTTCCATCTTGCATTAAATAAACTGAAACTTCACTTTTTAAAGGGGAAAAGGGATTTTAAAAATTAAGGGAGGGTGAATAACTGACAAAACCAAAGCTGTTCTAGACTTGAACTTGTCCAACAAGCTAAAAAGGTTAGATTGGTCTCTCCCATCAGATGTTAGCAGTCCAGTCCAGTGTTTGGCTTATTGTCTTTAATCAAAATATGGTAATTGCAGTATTTTTCTTGCTGTTTTCAAAGATAGGATATAACTAGAGGAAGCCTATAACAAGTATATAAGCTATTCCCCTGGCTGGACATCAGTGAGAGAAATGGAGATGCCTGTCTCATCAAATCAGGCAGATCATGGACAGTCTAAATAATAAGATATAAACAGACACATTTGCTGGAGGGGAAGGTATAATGGTGTAAGAGTAAGGTTTGATATGATGATGTGATATTGATAATGGTAATGATATCTGAAAAACCAAAATTCCAGGCAGCCACATAATCAAATCCCAGCAGCCTTGGTTCAGCTCATCTTTTCAAGAGAGAAAATCTGAGATTCAGACCCTTTCGGATTAGTTCTTAAAAAACCAAGTCCCACCTGATCGGCATGGCCATTACAAATCTCATTGCACTTTTCATAAGACTAGGGATTGCCCCCAAGGAGATAGTCATAATTTCTGTGCCCCTTTTCTTGTGCAGTGTGCTGGTTAATTTCTTCCCTCTATCCCCCAGAGGCTGCTGCATTTCAATGCTTTTATATCCTATGAGTCACATTCTCAATGGCGTAGGTTGATGTAGCCCCATAGAAGTGAGTTCAGTCAATTTATACTAGCTGAGAATAGAAGTAGAGAGGTTATTTTACCTCTGGATTTGACACTGGTGTTACCACTGTTGTAATACTGTGTCCAGTTCTGGTGCCCACAGTTCGAGAAGGATGTTGATAAATTAGAGAGGGTTCAGAGAAGACCCACGAGCAGGGCCGGATTTCCATTTAGGCACAGTAGGCATATGTCTAGGGGCGCTGGCATTCTAGGGGCGCCTAAAAAATCAAAAAAAGAAAAGGAGTACTTGTGGCACCTTAGAGACTAACCAATTTATTTGGGCATAAACTTTCGTGAGCTACAGCTCACTTCATCGGATGCATACTGTGGAAAGTGTAGAAGATCTTATTATATACACACAAAGCATGAAAAAATACCTCCTCCCACCCCACTCTCCTGCTGGTAATAGCTTATCTAAAGTGATCAGTCTCCTTACAAATGTGTATGATAATCAAGTTGGGCCATTCCTCATGGCTGGACTTTACTAAAACTAGACAAGCCATTTACAACACACACTTTGCTTCTCTACAAAAGAAAAAGGACATTAAACTTTCTAAACTACTAAATGCCACAAGGGGCTACAGCAATGGTTCCCTCAACCCACCCAGCAATATTGTTAACCTATCCAACTATACTCTCAGCCCAGCAGAAGCAGCTGTCCTATCTCGGGGCCTCTCCTTCTGCCCCTCCACCCCCATGAACATGACACAGTTCTGTGGTGACCTGGAATCCTATTTTCGACGTCTCCGACTCAAGGAATATTTCCAACATACCTCTGAACAACATACTAATCCACAGAGACCTCCCTACCAACACTACAAAAAGAAGGATTCTAGGTGGACTCCTCCTGAAGGTCGAAACAGCAGACTGGACTTCTACATAGAGTGCTTCCGCCGACGTGCACGGGCTGAAATTGTGGAAAAGCAGCATCACTTGCCCCATAACCTCAGCCGTGCGGAACACAATGCCATCCACAGCCTCAGAAACAACTCTGACATCATAATCAAAAAGGCTGACAAAGGAGGTGCTGTTGTCATGATGAATAGGTCGGAATATGAACAAGAGGCTGCTCGGCAGCTCTCCAACACCACTTTCTACAAGCCATTACCCTCTGATCCCACTGAGAGTTACCAAAAGCAACTACAGCATTTGCTCAAGAAACTCCCTGAAAAAGCACAAGATCAAATCCGCACAGACACACCCCTGGAACCCCGATCTGGGATATTCTATCTACTACCCAAGATCCATAAACCTGGAAATCCTGGGCGCCCCATCATCTCAGGCATTGGCACCCTGACAGCAGGATTGTCTGGCTATGTAGACTCCCTCCTCAGGCCCTACGCTACCAGCACTCCCAGCTACCTTCGAGACACCACTGACTTCCTGAGGAAACTACAGTCCATCGGTGATCTTCCTGATAACACCATCCTGGCCGCTATGGATGTAGAAGCCCTCTACACCAACATTCCACACAAAGATGGACTACAAGCCGTCAAGAACACTATCCCCGATAATGTCACGGCTAACCTGGTGGCTGAACTTTGTGACTTTGTCCTTACCCATAACTATTTCACATTTGGGGACAATCTATACCTTCAGATCAGCGGCACTGCTATGGGTACCCGCATGGCCCCACAGTATGCCAACATTTTTATGGCTGACTTAGAACAACGCTTCCTCAGCTCTCGTCCCCTAACGCCCCTACTCTACTTGCGCTATATTGATGACATCTTCATCATCTGGACCCATGGAAAAGAAGCCCTTGAGGAATTCCACCATGATTTCAACAATTTCCATCCCACCATCAACCTCAGCCTGGTCCAGTCCACACAAGAGATCCACTTCCTGGACACTACAGTGCTAATAAACGATGGTCACATAAACACCACCCTATACCGGAAACCTACTGACCGCTATTCCTACCTACATGCCTCCAGCTTTCACCCTGACCACACCACACGATCCATCGTCTACAGCCAAGCTCTGCGATACAACCGCATTTGCTCCAACCCCTCAGACAGAGACAGACACCTACAAGATCTCTATCAAGCATTCTTACAACTACAATACCCACCTGCGGAAGTGAAGAAACAGATTGATAGAGCCAGAAGAGTTCCCAGAAGTCACCTACTACAGGACAGGCCTAACAAAGAAAATAACAGAATGCCACTAGCCGTCACCTTCAGCCCCCAACTAAAACCCCTCCAACGCATTATTAAGGATCTCCAACCTATCCTGAAGGATGACCCAACACTCTCACAAATCTTGGGAGACAGGCCAGTCCTTGCCTACAGACAGCCCCCCAACCTGAAGCAAATACTCACCAGCAACCACATACCACACAACAGAACCACTAACCCAGGAACCTATCCTTGCAACAAAGCCCGTTGCCAACTGTGCCCACATATCTATTCAGGGGACACCATCATAGGGCCTAATAACATCAGCCACACTATCAGAGGCTTGTTCACCTGCACATCCACCAATGTGATATATGCCATCATGTGCCAGCAATGCCCCTCTGCCGTGTACATTGGTCAAACTGGACAGTCTCTACGTAAAAGAGTAAATGGACACAAATCAGATGTCAAGAATTATACCATTCATAAACCAGTTGGAGAACACTTCAATCTCTCTGGTCACGCGATTACAGACATGAAAGTCGCTATTTTACAACAAAAAAACTTCAAATCCAGACTCCAACAAGAAACTGCTGAATTGGAATTTATTTGCAAATTGGATACAATTAACTTAGGCTTGAATAGAGACTGGGAGTGGCTTAGTCATTATGCAAGGTAGCCTATTTCCCCTTGTTTTTTCCTACCCCCCCGCCCCCATACATTCTTGTTAAACCCTGGATTTGTGTTGGAAATGGCCCACCTTGATTATCATACACATTGTAAGGAGAGTGGTCACTTTAGATAAGCTATTACCAGCAGGAGAGTGGGGTGGGGGGAGGTATTTTTTCATGGTTTGTGTGTAAAAAGATCTTCTACACTTTCCACAGTATGCATCCGATGAAGTGAGCTGTAGCTCACGAAAGCTTATGCTCAAATAAATTGGTTAGTCTCTAAGGTGCCACAAGTACTCCTTTTCTTTTTGCGAATACAGACTAACACGGCTGTTACTCTGAAACCTAAAAATTCAAAGTTAGCCACTCCTAGGTCCCGTCAGGTCCTGCCAACAAGGAAGGCAAAGCAGTCCCCTGTGGCAGGGAAAGAGCTCACCAGTCCAAAGCAGGGGGCCCTGCTGGGCAAGTGGGTCCCGAGGGAGTCCAGCCTCGGCAGGCCCCACTCCTGCTCCAGCCTGGCTGATCACACTGCTCCCGAGGGGCCAGAGTGATCGCTGACCAGCCCTGGCCACACTGCTGGCTCGCACAGCCCGGTAGACACAGTCACTTCCCAGTGGGGACGGTGAGTGAGGCCGGGGAGGCAGGGCACAGGATAGTGGGTCTTTGGAGGAGTTTGTGTGGGGCCTCCGGGCAGTGAGGAAGTGAGGAGCGCTGGGCAGTGGAGGGTCGAGGGGAACTGAGCAGTTGTTGTGGTGGGGCTGTGCGGTGGGGTGCCTAAAAGTTAAAAGAGGCAGGCGGATTGGAGCTCTGAGCTGCCGTGGGCAGTGTGGGTACCCCACCGCTCCTGGCTGCCATTGCACGGTGGGGACCCTGGGGGAGTGGGTGGAGGGGGCCCCCAGGACTGCAACCCACAGGCGGCAGGGGACCCTTCAACACGGAGGTTAGCCAGCCATAGGGACTTGGGTAAGACTGGACATTTCAAAACAGTTTTCTACATCATTTGCAATCCATAGAGCCACAGAGGGAAGAGTCTGGTCTGTCCCACCTGAAATGATGCAAAAGTCCTGCTCTTTGAGGAAAAGAGTCCTTGGGAGGCTTATTTGGCTCAATTCAACATGATAGATCAAATAAATGGCTATGAGGATGGACAGAAACAGGGGGTTACTAGCAGCCAACTTGAGTGGCCCAGCTTTGATTATACTGAAGAAGTTACCCACAAAAAAAGACACCAAGTTATCCAGACGTGGTCCTAGTCCTTGACACGCAGTTTGGAGCTACCCATCAATCAGAGAGAGAGAGAAAAAAAAACAAAGGGGGCACAGTTCTATTGCAAACCTAACCATATGTTGTGCAAATAGTTGAAAAGAAAATTAAAAAACCACAGGATTGAAGGTTAGGGGATTTTGTTTAGATTTTGCAAAACTGGTTGAATTTTGTAAAATTAAAGCCATGAAATTTCACACTTTATCTTGAAAATTGGACACTTCCAGGTGAAAGTGGGACCACTATCAAGTATTTTAATTAATAGCTACGCATTGTGTTGGCAAGAAGGGTATAGGGGGCGGAAGAAGTCAGCCTGGTTTAACATCTTTAATGCAGTGAAAGAGTGAGTAAACAGCTGTACAATGATGGAATTCACAGACTATGCCAAATTGAGAGGCCTTGAAAACACCCAAGAGGACTGAGGAATAATACAGACACACCTAGAAAGGCCAGAAACATGGCTCAAAAATAGCAAAACGAGATTCAGCTCTAAAAACAATGCAGGTGACTTCATTTGAGAAAAATCATCTGAAACAGATATTGAGCCAGAGGGAGAAAGCTGACAATGCAATGCTGCTGAAAGAGATTTTGGTGGGATAGATAACAGCACGTTTGATGTGTGCTTGCAATGCAATATAGCAATAAACTAAATAAAGAGGGCGATGTGATTTTTGTGCTACTTTGATCATTATTTTTATTATTATTTATTTTTATTATTGTAGCACCTAAAAGTCCCAGTCATGCACTAGTGCCCCGTTTTGCCAGATGCTCTGCATACACAGAACAAAAAGACAATCCTGCCCCAAAGAGCACAGGGGACATTTTCACTCAAAGATCTTGTTGTATATCCAGAAGCATCAAATCCGAGAGCAAGGCAGCAGATAATTGCTTTCTATATGATTCTATAATGAGACCACACCTGGACCTGGACTAGTGTGTTCAGTTCTGATCACCTCATTATCAGAAAGCTATTGACAAAGTTCAGGAAAGGGCAACAAAAATGAGTAAGAGGTTGGAGAGACCGATTTATAAAGAAAGCTTAAAAGAGAGAAATAGAGCTTGGCTAAGAGCCAAGAAGCAGGGGACATAAGGAGCTATAGATATTTGAAGAGTATAAAGTGAAAGATCACTCAGATAGCATGGTACATGAAGGTATCTATAGAAATCATGGGGATAAAACTAAAAGGAAAAAAATTAGGTTGAATATCAAGCAGAACATCCCAGCAGTGAGATTTATTATATTGTGAAATACTTTTGCAAGGAAATTGATTAGATATTTGAAACTACACTGCAAAATGCACTTGAAATACATATTTTTATACACTTTTTAAAGGAACAATCCTGTATAAGAAGGGGGTAGGCTGTATGACTTTTAAATTCTATACCTTTACATTACCATGGCAGATATTTTTTCACTTGCCATCTTTTGTCAGAAAACTCTTTTTCTAAAACTCCGTTTCCTTTATTTTACCCAAGTTGCCATTTTATTCATTTTGGGTCTGCTTGTGGAAGCCTCTCTCATGAAAGTAGCCCTACCACAAAAATAAATAAATAAATAAAAAGTGTAAGCGGTGAAATGGTGTGACTTGTATGGAACAGTGTGTGGAAAACCTACACTTGCAAAGTGTGAGGTTGGAAATAGTGTATAAGAGGAAAAGTAACTAAACCAAAGACTGTAAAATGAAATGATGGTGGAGGAGGCGGGAAAAGTTTTATAACCCATGTTTCTGTTACTTAATTTTCCTACTATAACCCCTTCCTGTCCCCACTCAGTATGTGCAACACAGATATACAATGGAATTACACTGTTTTACAAGTTGTACCTATTTTATGAGGCTGGTTAGAAAGAATGCTTTGAGCCAAGCTATTTCATAGATTCCAAGCTCACAAGGGACCACTGTGATCATCGCGTCTGACCTCCTGCACAACATGCCAGAGAGATTCCCAGAAAGAATGCCAGTTTGTGAATTCCTTTCTCTGCACAAGTATGTGTGAGAACATGATAACAGTTTCATACACATAACAGAATCAACACAATCGGGCTTTTCATTTGCACAAAAGAGGGATGAATTCAGATTGTTTGCCGGATTCTTTCCACGTTAATCCACCAGTGAGGTTCCCCTTCCTCCCCTTTCACAAATAAATTTACTACAGGTGAGACAATTTTAGGGCAGTGCCATTTTCTATCTTATAGTGATTTTCATGCAGTGCTTGCAACCAACTTGGCTGATCTCCCATCACCTCCTCCACTTCCTGTCAGGTTCTTGAGCTATTCCTGAATTGGCTAATGCTGGCCTCTTCACTGCCTACGTGACCACCCCCTGAGCCATCCATTCATTTGTGTTATCCATGTACTACAAATGCCAGCCAACAGGATACTTCCTGTCTATAGTGTATATTTTTTGATTATAATAGGAAGTTATGTAGCTGGTGAAAAGTTAATATGTTAATAGGCTCTTAAAGGCATAGAGCATTTGTGATAGTCCAAAATGCACATATCTGAAAGTACACTGTTTGCTGATAGGGAAAGCATTGGATTCTTGCATCAACAGTGACATAAAGCATGGAGGACATTATGCAACCAGTGTACCCCAGAAGGGTTGCAAATTGAGAATTATCTCATTGGTGCTCATCTCATGAGCCAACCTAGGAACCAACCAGTCCAGGAAAAAGCCAGATCAGGCTAGGGTTGGCTCATCCCTCATGCTTATTTTATCTTTGTAAGATTTGGTGCTGTGAAACTTTAATACGGCCTTACTGTGTATCTTAATGTTTCTTCTTTATAATGCTGCAAGTCTACTTCTTTGCAAAAAAACATAGTTGGCAGAAATGTCTGTACGACCACCCCAAGCTTTCTTTAATTTCTGTTAGCGCTACGATTGAATTGATTTGTTGTTGTTGCAGACAGGCGAGAGAGGGAAAATAAATAAGATTGAAAGCTAGATTTTTACCAGTTGTAAATTGGCATGGCGCCATTGAAGTCAAGCTGCTACCCTGATTTATGCCAGCTGAGGATTTTTTGTCCCACAGCAAATATAATGAAGACAGATATGGGTCTCTAACCTATATAAATATACTGGGCCATATGCATTCATAATACAAACTCCATTTACTTTAATTATCCATCCAGTGATTATAAGAACTGGTCAAAATTCTCTCTCCCCCTCCGCCCCTGCCCATTTTGTCAAAATTCTAAGCTGTCATAAATATAAAGGGAAGGGTAAACACCTTTAAATCCCGCCTGGCCAGAGGAAAAACCCTTTCACCTGTAAAGGGTTAAGAAACTAAGACAACCTCGCTGGCACCTGACCAAAATGACCAAGGAGGAGACAAGATACTTTCAAAGCTGGGGGGGGGCGGGGACAAAGGGTTCTCTTTGTCGGTGTGTTGTTTTTGCCGGGACCAGAACAGGAATGCAGGTCAGAACTCCTGTAAAATGTCAGTAAGCAATCTAGTTAGATATGCGTTAGATTCTGTTTTGTTTAAATGGCTGATAAAATAAGTTGTGCTGAATGGAATGTATATTCCTGTTTTTGTGTCTTTTTGTAACTTAAGGTTTTGCCTGGAGGGATTCTCTTTGTTTTGAATCTGATTACCCTGTAAGGTATTTACCATCCTGATTTTACAGAGGTGATTCTTTTATTTTTTCTTCAATTAAAATTCTTCTTTTAAGAACCTAATTGCTTTTTCATTGTTCTTAAGATCCAAGGGTTTGGGTCTGTGTTCACCTATGCAAATTGGTGAGGATTTTTATCAAGCCTTCCCCAGGAAAGGGGGTGTAGGGTTTGGGGAGGATTTTGGGGGGAAAGATGTTTCCAAGCGGGCTCTTTCCCTGTTATATATTTGTTAGACGCTTGGTGGTGGCAGCAATAAAGTCCAAGGGCAAAAGGTAAAATAGTTTGTACCTTGGGGAAGTTTTAGCCTAAGCTGGTAAAAATAAGCTTGGGGGTTTTTCATGCTGGTCCCCACATCTGTACCCTCCAGTTCAGAGTGGGGAAGGAACCTTGACATAAGCAGAGAAGTTCTGACCTTTCATCAACTAGCCAAAACCCTTAAAATTTTTCAGCCAACAAATTTCAGTTTCCTGATGAAAATTTGTAATTTTTTGAGGAAAGCAGCCACTTTCTGCAGAAAATTTTTTATTTAAATGAAACCCCAATTTTCCATTGACATAAAATATATTATGTTATAGAAATTCCTCAGACTGATTTAGAAGTAACCCATCCATTTTACGTATTTGCGCAACATGGTACCTAAGCCCTGATGAATCTGCAAATTATGGAATGGATGGAAACTTTTTAAACTCCATTTCAATTCCTGTTAATATAACTAACTGTGGATCTTCTGCTGAAATGTTATTTTGTAACTAACAGCAACTATTCCTGAGCAAAGGGTAGAAATTATCCTGCTACCTGGGTTCAGAAAGAAATTTCTCCCACCAACACACTATGGCACAATTAGGGATATTGTTGGAGTTAACACCTTCCACTAAACCTTCAGCCTAGGAAATGGGGGTTTGGTCTAAACAGACCATTGAAGTAGAGAACGAATGCAGATTCTAGAGCAGTGGTCTTCAACCTTTTTACACACAAGATCACCTTTTGAGTTTAAGTGCAAGGATCTACCCCGCTCCTTACCTGAGGCCCCGACCAGCTCACTCTCCCCCACACTCACTTTTACCGGGTGGCACAGGGGGTCAGGGTGCGGGCTCTGGGCTAGGGCTGAGGAGTTCAAAGTGTGGGAGGGGGCTCTGGGCTGAGCCGGGACAGAGGATTGGGGTGCAGGAGTGGGTGAGGGGTACAAGCTCTGGGAGGGTGTTTGGGTGCAGGACAGGCCTCCGGGCTGGGACAGAGTGCTGGGGTACAGGAGGAGGTGCAGGCTCTGGGAGGTGGCTCAGGGCTCGGGCAGGGGGTTGGGGTGCAGGAGGGGATATGGGGTACTGACTCTGAGAGGGGGTTCAGGGCTCGGGCAGGGGGTTGGGGTGCAGGAGGGGGTACAGGGTGCTGGCTCCAGGAGGGGGCTCAGAGGTGGGGGGTTGGAATGCAGAAGGGTTGCAGGCTCCCGCTGTGTAGCACTTACCTCGGTCAGCTTCTGGTCGACAGCGCAGAGGGGCTAAGGCAGGATCCCTGCTTGCCCCAGCCCCACGCTGCTCCTGGAAGTGGCCATCATGCCCCTGCAGCCCCTCAGTGGTGTGGCGACAGGGCAGGCAGGGAGCCTGCCTTAGCCCCGCTGTGCCACCAGACTTTTGGCGGCCGGGGATCGTGATCGACTGCCAGGGGCTCCAGGATCGACCAGTTGATCGCGATCTACCGGTTGGTGACCACTGTTCTAGAGAGTAGACAGCTCTGCATTTCAGGACAAATAGTTAAGGCCCCTGTTTGCTCATGATAAAAATACACAGGGCAGAAAGTAATGGATGTAGCCCCAGTCCTCGTCATAGAGCATGTCAAAGAGACATTTGTCTACATGGTAGTGGATAGGCTGGATATCCCCTTAATCATTTTTGTTGCCATTTTCTTTACCTTTTCCATTTCTAATGTATCTTTTTTGAGATTAGGTGACCAGAACTGAATGCAGTATTCAAGGTGTGGGGGTATCATGGATTTATATAGTGGCATTGTGATATTTTCTATTTTATTATCTATCCCTTTCCTAATGGTCCCATGGCCAATAGAGTTAAAGATAATAAGACATTTTAAAACATAATAGGAATAAAATAATACCTAGGGTGGTATAGGTCTATTGCTCAGTACAGATGGTGAAATCATAAATAGTGATGCATATTTCTGTTTTGTATTTGGAATGAGACATGGGGATTACTCCTGGAGGAATTCTACGCCACTGCGTACTGCAGAATTAATTTTCCTTGCCAAATTTTATTTTTCCTGCAGAATTTGTGATTTCCACCAAAATGATTCCTCTTGGCGGAAATAACAAATTTCAGCTCCCCCTGGGGGCTGGCAGCCAAGCCCCAATAATTTATACCCCAAAGTCCTAAAGGAATAGCTGAGGAGCTCTCTGATCCACTAATGTTAATTTAAAAAACAAATCTTGAAAAACTGGGGAAATTCCAAAGGATTGGAGGACTGTTAACATAATTCTAATATAAAAAGTGTAAAGTGAATAACCCTGGTAGCTATAGACTAACTATCTTGACATCGATCCAAATAAAATAATGAAATGGTTAATTCAGAACTATCTACAAAGAATTAGAGGCTAAAATAATTAATTAATGCCAGTCAAAAACATCGTTTCATGAAAAGCAGATCTTGTCAAACAAACCTGTTCTCTTTTTTTGATAAGCGCACAGGTCAACTGTCTTGATATAGTATACTTGGATTTGTCTAAAGCATTTCACTTAATACCACATGATATTTTGATTAAAAAACTTGCATTGTATGGAATTAACAGAGTAGGCATTAGATGGATTAAAAACTGTCTCATTGACAGGTCCCAAAATGTAGTTATTAATCGAGAGACATTAATGAGCAGGGCTGTTACTCGGGGATTAGGTGTTGGTCCAACAGTAGTCAATATTTTTATCAGTGATCTAGACGATAATATAAAAAAATCTTTGCTGTAAAGTTTGAAGATGACAGATGGGTGGGTTAGTAAATAATGAGGTGGATAGGTTATTGTTACAGAGTGATTTGAATTGCCTGATTAAATGGTCACAATCCAACAAAATGTGTTTTAATACAGCCAAATGCAGTATAATACATCTAGCAACAAAGAGCGTTGGCTATACCTGCAGGATGGAGGACTGTCTTGGAAAGCAGTGTCTCAGAGAAGGAGTTGGGGGTTTTTGCAGATAACTGCCTCAACATATGCTCTCAGTACAATGTTCTGGCAAAAAGGGCTAATGTGATCTTGGATGTGTAAAAAGGGACTATCAAGTAGAAGTAGGGAAGTGACTTTGCCTCTGTACACGGCATTGGTAAGACTACTGCTGGAATACTTTGTCCAGTCCTGGTGACCACAGTTCAGGATGTGATAACACTGGAGAGAGTTCAAAGGAGGGCCAGAAAAATGGTCACAGAGGTGTCATACAAGCCTTACGACGTGAGGCTTCAGGAGTTCAATCTATTCGGCTTCTCAAAGAGAAGTTGAGTGGTGACTCAATCATTGTATAGAGGTCCTAACACACAGAAAAGATACCTGACAGTGGGGAGCTTTTCAATTTTAAAGATGTAACCCTTCTGCCTGTCAGAGTTGGCAGCAACAAGGGCCAAGTATCTAAGGGTTCCATTCCAATAACAGAATGCAAAACCAGCTCAAGCCCCCACCCAGTAACCTGGGACAAATATATACCACCCCCGCTGGGCGCCTCCAAGAGGCAATACTTTCCCTCTCGCAAGCACAGAGTCTGAGTGTAGCAAAAGCCTTTTAATAACAGAGAGAAACAATGTGGCATTATGTTGGGGAAACACCACCAACAGGATTCATAACACAACCCATGAGCAAAAAACCCATCCCAAGCAAATTGGGGCATGTCCTTTCCCTTTGGTTCTTGAGTCTAGCAACCCAAAATCACCCAAAGTCCTAAAAGTCCAACAACCCAAAAGTCTCTGCCCCTGGTCAGTACAGCCCCAGAGTTCAAAAGCTTATCTGCAGAGTTTAACCTCCCAACCTGGGTGGAGATGGGGGGAGGTTTAAGGGGCACCTTACATGGTCCAAAGCCGATCCCCCACCTCTCCATAGGGCTCCACTCTGCTCGCCATCCCACAAATCGCTCCGCTCTGCCAGCTGCTCCCATGAGCTGTTCCAGGCATCCTACAAACTGCTCTGCTCCACTCCACCAGCTGCTCTGCTCTGCCAGCCATCCCATGAGCCACTCCAGCTGTCCCACAAACTGCTCTGCTCCAAGAGCCGCTCTGCTCTGCCAGCCATCCCACAAACTGCTCTGCACTATATCTTCAGACTCCCCCACTACTTAACACAACACTCAGTGATTTCAGCTCTTAGTAAGTTTAGCTCTTTTGTGATTTCAGCTTCTAGTAGGGGAGCCTCAGTGCTAGTGCACCATTGGCCCAAAGTGAATTCTGCTCAGCAGCCTGTAATTAGACTCCTAATAGAATCAAAATTAGCTCTGATGTTCCACAGTGGAGAGAGGAGGAAGTGCAATTAGCATATAAGGCCCTCACCATGGGACCCATACCACCAAGTATTAATACCTGTCTCTAGCCTCTCTCCATTCACTGGCTTTTGGAACCCATGACCCTTGCCTAGAGAGTGCTACTTAGTTGATGGTGAGACCCTCCATCATAACAAAAGGCCAAGTACAGTTCCACTGTCCTTTATCCACATAATCAGAATAATAACAGTTTATTCCTTTTCCAATAACAGAGAAACTGGGGCTCCTACAGCAGCCAAACTGACCGTCTAGGCAGGGTGGGTGTACCTATGCAAATGAGATCAGCCCCTGAAGTTCTTTTCCACAACCCACTATGACTCACCACCAGATGTCAGGGTAGATCTCATCCTCATTCTGCTTACATAGACAAAGGCAAACAAGATCCAATGGCTGGAAGTTGAAGTTAGACACATTCAACCTTGAAATAAGATGCAGTTTCCTAGCAGTGAGGATAATTAAGCATTAGAACAACTTAGCAGGGGTGGTGGTAGACCTACCATTGCTTCAAGCCTTTAAAATGAGATTAGATATTTTCCTAAAGGCATACTTTAACCCAGCTTCTGAGAAACATTCAACAGCCTGCGTATGCAGGAGGTCAGACTAGATCTGTGGTTGTCAAACTTTTTAGGGCTCAAGACCCATTTGTACATATTTATAGTCTGTCGTGACCCAGTAAATTGTCTGGGATGGAGGCCTGGGGTGGTTTTCCATATCCTGCCTCTCTTCCCTCAAGGGGTTGTGTCCTGCCGGCACTTAGAGCCGTAACCGGGCATTTTAGCGCCTGGAGCAAGCAAGCATATTTCTCTCCCCCCCCCTTTTTCCCCCTGTTATTTTTCTGCCTCAAGGGGATGCATGGGGGTGGGGTGCAGGGTCATGTGTCCATCCCAGATTTTTTGGTTGCACCCCCTGAACCCAGATAGGCTGGGTGGTCTGCTGAGGTGAGTCAGGGGCATAAGTAACCCTCCCTCTCCAAGCCCTGCTGTGCAGGGCTGGCCTGACTCCCCCCCCTCCATTTTTCTGCCTTTGTGGTTTTGCACCCTGGATGGCTGCCCCGCTCGCCCTGTCCTGGGTACAGCCCTGCCAACACTCACCCCACAGTGGTGGCTCCTGCAGCTCCTGTGCTGTGGGGCTGGCTGGGCTTGCTCTCTGCTTCGGGCGTTGCAACCTCTGGAGTTGCAGTGTTGCTCAGGTTTGGCCCTGCTCCCCTGGCTGGACCAAATTAGTTTGAGTGGAGTTGTGACCTGGCTCATGGGGTTGCAGTGCCACTCACTCAAAATTGGTCTCCCTGGATTCCCATTATCATGATGGCTGAGCCAAACCTGAGTAGCACTGGGACCCCAGAGGTAGCAGTGCCTGGAACAGGGAAGTGAGCCCAGCCAGACCCATGACAGGAGCTACAAGAGCTGCCCCCTAATCCTTTGAAACATTCTGGTGACCCAATTTTGGGTCCTGACCCATGGATTGAGAAATCCTGGACTAGATGATCATAGTGGTCCCTTCTGGATTTAGAATCTATGAATCTATGCCATACCCACTCATATCCCACATCAAGCCCTCCCTCCTCCATTTCTCTCTATGTGTGGTAGAGAGTGAGGTGGGAAATGTGCTTACCTTTGGAGGACAGAATGGTCTTTGTGCCTGTCCAGCTCTGCTATGGACATCACGGTAGACTGTGCAGTGTTTTGTCCATCCATTGACTAGGCCATTATTGAAGACTAGCTTTAATTTAAACAGACCTGACATACTAGCATGTGGGAGCAGTTTCTACCTTGTTATACCCATGCAGACAAATGCAAATGAGCAGAAATTGGATCATGTGGGCTACAAAATAAAATAATCTTCACTCGGGGCCAGATTCTGAGCTCCTTTATACCTTGTGAGGGTTATACATGGTGAGTCAGAAAAAAAATTGTCCCTAGCGCTGCCCTGAATATGTCTGCTGAGGATATCTTTCCTCTTATTCATGAGGTAATTTCCATTGAAATGGTCTGTTTGTCTTTATTAAAAAATATAAGCAAATAGAAATAAATCTGGGCAGGGGAGGGAAGAAAACACATTTAATGGAGCCATGAGTCACTGTGCTTAGATGAATGGTGATCCCAAACATATATTAAGAATGCTTCCACACTTTAGCACAATGCATTAAGAAAAGTCACACTGGGTTTGAACTTACTCTCACACCCACTCTAAAGAGGATGCAACTCCTTTGACTTCAACAGGAGTGGCTCCTGATTTATGCTGGAATGAGATCAGAATGGAACCTTTTCTATCTGTTTAAATAACATCCACAGTATTATCATTGTCTGATAAATAACTTTAGTATCCAGAACAACAGCACAGAAGAACCCAAGAACAGCTACCACAGTATAACTAAAATTCAAAGCTGCCCGAGTTAGCACTTGACAGTTGTGTTTTAAAAGTAAACTCTTGCAATTACCAAGAATCATAATTCCTCCCCCTCATAAAAACAGTCCCAGTAACACATAAATGGCACTTAAAATAGCTATTTTTACACCTAGAATTCACTCATAAAACTTCAGTACCCAGTGAGAAATATCTATATCTGTCATAAACCTCCAGGCAAATAAACTTCAAATTGATGTGGATGATGTTAAAATTAAATCCCTCTGGGCTTTATTATTCACATTGCAATTCTGCTGTGAGGCAAAAGATAGGCACTGCAAATGGAACACTATCAGTTATGTGGTTTTAAAAGTGAAATTTGAGAAACATTTTTAAAGTGGAGGATGTTTACAGAACTATTTAAATAGATTTGTAGGTACTGCAAATTAGTGGTGCAAGTGGTGGAATTAATAAAATTATGAAAAACAGTTGGTATTAGGGGATAGTTTAATCAGGCCAAACTCTTCTTTCAATTACACAGACTGGGGTTGCATGGTATAAAAGAAAATTTGGCCCACTTTAACTAAAAAGAAGGATCAGTGCTAGATAGCTTGATCATAAACAAAGCAACTTTCTAGCAACCACTCAAACAATGTTGTTTCAAATTATTTCCAAAGCACCTTAGATTTTAGAAAGCTTTTCTAAGCAAATACTCATGTAACAGACTAGCAACAGTGTTGCTTTACTTTCTCTTTGTGGGAGGATTTAAGGGACAATTCTCCTCTTATGCTCTATGCCACTGTGAATCCATTGACCACTATGTTGTTACTCTTGATTTACAGTGTAGGAAAAAGCAGTTCTTAGGTGGCGGCCCCAAGGAAACTTGTGCTTTACAAAGAAAATGTAATGAACTGAAATAGACCTTTGGATGGGAAGTGGGGAAAGCTACATGGGCATAATGTAGCAGGATGCAGAAGGCAGGAATGCATCATATTGTGGCAGCGTGGTGGGCTCTACAGTATGTGTCCGATATATTCACTTCCATCGAAGTGCACAAAAACAAAGGAAATGTTCAGCATAGATAAAACCACTCATAGGCATCAACTCCGTGGGTGCCCTGGGGCTCAAGCACCTACAGAAAAAAAGAGGGGGTGCTCAGCACCCACAGACCATGGCCCCACCCATGCAATGCCTTGAGGCCCCACCCCCAACTTGACCTCTTTCCTCATGGGGCTGCCCGTGCTGCTCCTCTTCCTGCTCTCACTCAACCTCTTCCCCCAAGGCTCCTGCCGTTCACTCCTCTTTGCCCCCTCCTCCCTCACTCGCCCTTAAGCCAGGAGGGGGCAGAAAGAAGCGAGTGGTGGGTGGGGAGAACCTTGCGGGGGGCCGGAGAGGAGCGGGCGGAAGGCGCTTCGGGGAGGGATCTCAGGGGCAGAGAGGAGCAAGCAGGCGGCGGCAGGGGGGGATGCCTCAGGGGTGGAGAGTAGCGAGTGGGCAGGGGTTGCCTCAGGGGTGGAGAGGAGCGAGTGTGCCGGGGGGGGTGCCTTGGGGGTGGAGAGGAGCGAGTGAGCAGGCAGGGGCGGGAAGAGGCCGAGTGGGAGCAGGGATGGAACACCCACTGTCAAAAACAAAAGTCAGCACCTGTGAAACAGATATGCCAAACCTGCAAAAAAATGCAGAAATTGGGCTTGTTTTTGGCTTAATTGGCTCGTGAGTTGCTTGTTGGCTAGTTTTTGGCTTGTAGTTTGTTGCTTCTTTTTTTTTTTTGATTGGCTCCTGGCAAGCAGGGGCAGGGGGAGAGAGTCAGGGGTGCACAGTGGGCCCACCAAAACAGTCCCAGACTGCACACTGGGGGGATCTAGTCACATAGAGTGTTGGGGTTCTTAGGGACTAGCTTGTTTTGGCCTTGTTTTGAAATGGGACTAGCTTGATTTTTGGCTTACTGTGAAAGTCGGGGTGCTTATTTACCATGTGAAAGTTGGCAACTGTGCTGTGAAATCACTCCAATTTAAAAAGTTGGATGTCAGATTCCAAAGCCCACAGATTATATAGAACATCTGTCTCTAGTGATTGACCCGGAAATATAAAATGAGGTGGCATGCTGAATGTCCTAGGGGGGCCTGGAAGGTTACAGGTAGCAAACACACAGGAGCAATCATTCCTCCTTGCTTCATCTTATTATGCAGAAAGAATTATTACTATTCTTTAACTAAATTAATAAATTAACAGTGTTACCTCATTTTAAGTAGGTCAAGTGCCCACTGGGAGGGATTATAGCCAGACCTGCTTAATTGGGGTTTATTTTATCTGCACTTCTGGATACAAATAAGGCTAAAGAAGACACTCCTGCAGCATCCTATGTACCATTGACTTCTTATAAGACTAGCTATTGATAATCTAAATAGAAAATCTGAGCCAGGCTTGAGCTGGAAAGTTTGGATCCTACTGCAAAAATCAGCACTTGTTCTGATCTCAGGTAGCCGTTCAGGCTCATGTCTATAAGAGCCTACTCCTGCACTCACAGTAGTAAGTGGGAGTTTTGGTAATGACTTCCGTGGGAGCGGGAGCAGGCTCAAACCGAGGGCCTTATTCTGAAAACCTTTATGTGTTTGATTAACTTTAAAGTTTACTCACGTGCACTGGTGTTTACAGTATCAGGCTTTGATTCAATTACCCTTAAGTCTGCAGGCTCTATTCTCGCATCTCCTGTTTATATGTGTTGAGAACCAACTGCTTGTATTAATTAGCGATTCAAGCTAGCGGGAGAGAGAATAGAGTTCAGACAGAATGAGAATCTGACCTAAAATCTTTACCCCAAACCTTTGGGGAGGTTTGAAAAATTTGGGCTCACTTTTCTGTCCTCTCCAACGTAATTTTCAATTCTGCCTCTGCAGCATCTGGATCTGTCTGGGAATGGAAGAAGCAGCATTATAATGCTATGGGAAGCTGCCATTGCAATATATGCTACAGTCATAAGCAAGACGTCTCAGGTTTGTCCAAGAAATCCAGTTCTTCCCAGCCTTCCAGCTGGTGAACTGGGTTTGGAGAAGTAATAAGAGCTGAGGGAGGGTGGGTGATTTAGCTAAAGTGCATTAAGTTAGTCCCTGTGCAGGACCTCAGATAACATGATTTTAGCTAGATTATGCTTTACCAAAACCACTCCCCTGCCAAGCTCTTGACACTTAAGCTTCTCATTGCTCACTGGCCTTCTCTTGAAGGATTTCCTATGGAAAATTCCCACACAAGAAAATCTCTGTTAAAAGTTCTCCACAAAGACATATGCTGAAGAGACTGCAGCATGGGGGTACTCAATAGGCAGCTCACGGCCCAAATCCAGATTGCCCAATGCTTTTGAATGGACCCCGAAATCTTTTCATTTAATTATCGTTATTGTTGTTATTTTTGTATTATTTTCTCTGGAGTCTGGACCTTGACTATACCTTGACCAAGAAATTTGAACCTTGACAAAAAATGATTGATTACCCCTGCTGTAACAGATTTAACCAGTTTATCATCTGTGTTGTTTTGTTTAATATTTTCTTTTCCTTTCTTTGATAATAAAATAGCCAGGGTTAATATTTGTGATTTTGTTTGGTTTTAATCATGGTGTTCCATAAGGCATGTAAAAGTACCCCTGTAACTAAGTTAGTAGGAGCCACACCCCTGCGAAACAATGAGTAAGAGTCGGCTGGCCATTTCTTGTTTCCCTAAAATAAATATTTTTAGTAATTTTTAAAATAAAATTACTTAGCATCCAACAATTTAAAATTCCTCCTTTCTACCACAAGAAGTTGCTCGTAAGTGCAGAGCCTGTGATAAGCTCAGCACATTATAATACAATAGAGTTGGTTGAAAAGGTTCCAATCAAAGACTTTTTCTCTCAGAAAATGTTTTATCAAAAACTAATTTTTCCACAGGGGAAAAAACCCCACATGTAATGACATTCTTTATTTTCTGAAATTTTTTTTAACCTTTTTCTGAGTGGTAGCCGTGTTAGTCTGTATCAGCAAAAGCAATGAGGAGTCCTTGTGGCACCTTAGTTAGTCTCTAAGGTACCACACGTACACCTTTTTCTGAATTTTCAAAATCCCAAATGTACTGCAGATGTGCACCAGTGTCACAGTTCAAAGATCTAGTCTACTTACACTAATTTTACACTCGTGTAAATCTTTTGACTTCAGTTGTGTTACTCCTGATTTACACCAGTATTAGCATCAGGAAAATCTCACCCATCTTTCTTTGACCTATTCCACATTGGTATTATGTATCCATCTATAAATCAATTTGGCCTGTTTTTAAAAAATGTATATTGTGGCCAGCTGTACCACTTCCAGAGATGGAACACCTCTTATAGCCCAAGTGTAACACAGGCAGACCATAGTTGTCGTTGGGTGGGATTGAACCTGGGACCTCAGTACATGAGCTAAAGGCCACCTGGCCCTTAGCTAAGGCTGCAGCAGACTCATTAATCTCTAAGTGGTCTTGGTGCCACTAGAGTGAACAGAGCACCACACCAGAGGGTGTGTGGATTACACAAGCACATCACACTTCTAGCTAGTCATGGGGTTTTCATATATCTGGCATTTGCAGAAAGGATTATTCACACCTTCCCCAAACTGAGAAACAGGAGACTAGAAAGGTAATTTTAAACTCTTAAGCAGTGTTTTTCACGGGACTAAGAATCTGCTCATAATGACAACGCAGCATGAGACCTCTGAGAAGGCAACTAGCACAAACACAAAAACGGTCAGGAAGGCAGATGTGACCCTTTGGGGTTCACCCAGGCCAGTAAGGGGTTCAGTCAACATGAGCTTTGCAACACTGGGTGCATGAAATGTTATGCTGCTGTGGCTCACAGCCCGGACACCAACAGGAGGCACAGAAGCAGGCCGGTCACACCCTGGCTTCTATGCTCAGTTACCTCTTGCAGAGGGACCTCAACAACACTTCCAGGACTGAGTTCTCCCCCGGGAACCTCTTTCTGCAGTGCATAGCCCCTTTGACTGTAGCACTCACAAAAACTTATCAAGTTTACTGCCCCTTCAAAGAGACAGTACACAGCAGCCTATTAGCTTAACTAGGGATAACAAAAGCTTTCCCTTCAATCGTTGCACTGAGGGCTAGTCACACTACTGTGCTATATCAGTGCCTGGTGAAGACATGCCATGCTGACGGGACAGTGTTCTCCCATCGGCATAATTACACCACTTCAAGAAGAGGCAGAAGCTACGTTGGTGGGAGAGAGTGTCTCCCGCCGACGTAGCATGGTGTGAGCACTACTTCAAGTCGATGTAACTTGGTGTTACTCAAGGAGTGGCTTTTTCACGTAAGTTACATTGACCTAAGTGATAGTGTAGACAAGCCCTGAGTTGGCTGACAGTGAAAGTAAAGCAAGTACGGTAACAAAAAGGATACAGGTTTAAGTGCTACCAAATAGAAGGAACTGGAATAGAAATGGTTACAAATAAACAAAAGTGAAAATATGCTATTAAGACTGAAACTCAACTTGAACTAGAGTCTCTTGTACTAAGTCTTCTCACTACAGTCATTCTACCCCCATGGCTGGCTGGTCCTTAGCCAGGATCCAATCCCAGAGCCCAAAGTGTTTGGTTTTCTTTGTCTCCTCAGGTGAAGGATAATTTAAGGGTGCTCTCCATCTCTTCTTCATAGTCCAGTAAACCTTAGAACTGTATTCTTCTGAAGCATATCTCCTGACGAAGGCCCTTTCCCTTGTTGGATATAGATGCCATGCTGTCTGGTGTAGTTGCAATGCTGGTTTCTCCTGCACTAGTGATTTTTACAATGCAAATGATCTTCCTGCAATCTCTGATACAAATGAATAGCCCACTGACCTTGGCAACACCAGGCTATTGGCCTCTTTCCTTTGTCTGGAAAAAGCTGTTTATCAACTTCCCCCGATGCATCTGGTGTAAACTCATTTTAGTCACATATTTCCAGCACATCTGTATAATTCTCTGTGGCTTAACTGTGTGTATCTTATGCAAGAATAGTAATGATGAATTAGTTATTAGTTTTCTAATACTACTGTTACGTGACGCTTTTTGGATAAATATCATGACAACAATATTTGAGGTGCATAGAGTATGTCAGGCCTGACAAGAGTTGCCGAAACCAATGGGCCTCTGCGACACACTTCCCCACTGACACTGATGCAGTTGGATAAGCAATTGGCTACTCCGTAGGCATTGGTTCAAAGTGCCCCTGAACCCATAGATTAAGGGGCACCTTCCCCCCTCAACATGGATTCTCCCACAGTGGTTGCTTCACACCCATCTGGGTCACCGGGTAAAGGTTCTGTCACCCCCAAAGGTGTGAAACCAGATCGCTTACCACCCTAAGTCTGCCCTGCTCCCAGCGGAATTCTGGCCCATAGCTACACTTAGCTGGGCCAATGTCTTTCCACACACAGCTGTCAGTGGAGTCCGAGACCACAGCTATTTCCTAGCTGTACCAGGGACTCTGCATCCAGCAGTTTTTGGTCCACAGTATCTTCCAGCTGTACTTCAGTTTCCCTCCTCACCGCGGAATTCTGGCCCACAGCCACATGCAGCTATGCCAGTGTCTATCCACACTCAGCAGCCTTTCCCAGAAGGGTCCTGGCCCCCAACTATTTACCTAGCTGCGCTAGGGTCCCACTGCTCCTAGAAGATCCTGGGTCACAGCCCAGCTCTGACTCCGTTGACCTGGAAGGGTTCTCCCCTCTGAGTTGGCCTATGAAGGGCTTGTGCCTAAGTCCCAAGGCTCAACCCTATTATTACAGAAAATAACACGTCAAGAAAAAACACAACCCCGTTCCCAGTCAGAATCCCAGAAATACCTTTTATGTCCATCAGGACTCAGACTACAGGCAGAGTGATGGGTCCACCTATCTGTTTGTCTGTTAGCCCCATATCAGGCACAGCATTATGTCCTTCCTCCTGGGTCCTACAGGTATGACTTTACCCCCTTCTGTTCAAGCTGCCTGCATCTATCCTGGTCAGCAAGCTTCTGTTGCTCTCACTCTGCCCCCTCACTCTGACACTGGCCTCCAGCTCCATCCGTCTCTCCTCCACTAGCTGCTTTTTCCACTCCCGCCTCCCTAACTCTGTATCTCTTGCCATTGCTGCTGCCCTGGCTGGATCATCTAGGGAGCCATCTGCTTGGTTTCTTGCATGCCTAGTAGGAGAAAAAAGGACCCCTTCTGGCCCCTGGTTTGAAGCAGGTGCCCCATCCTGCCCCACGGCATATAAGTGCAGCATGGCCACTGGCTCTGATTTCTGCCGATCAGCGGCTGACAGACCTCACTGTGCACACAGCTCTTCTGACTGCTTCTTGGTGAGCTCAGCATACACTCCTTTGCTCAGCCTGCCTCTTCTGTTGCTTCCTCATCTTTGCCCTCTTTTGTTCTAATTATTTCCAAAAGAAACAGAGTAAACAGTAAAACTGCAACTTTTCTGTGACTGTTCCCAGACTGCGCACTCGGGAATCACTTTAAACTGCTTTACCAATGTCTTAAAGTGTAAACCTCAGTCTAATAGTAATCCAGTGTGATGGTTTGGGGCTCCAGCCAGACCAGGAAGGGGCTGTGTCATTGCCTGCTCTGTAACTTGTGCTGGGCAGCTTTGGCTCAGAGCCCTGATCACAGCAGCATGCTCACAACACAGTGGCCTCACCCTGGCTTCTGCAGCTGGTTACTCCTAGAAGGCTGATACCAACAGCCCTTGCAGTCCCAGTTTCCCCCAGACTGTCTTTCCTGAAGTGTCCAGTCCCCCTTACTGGAACATTCATTAAACCTTACAGGTTTGCTGCTCCTTTAAAGAGACAATACACAGCACCAGCCTGTTAGTTTGGCTGAGGATTTCACTCTTCAGTCTGAAACGCTGCACCGAGATGGTTGTGTATCAAAACATAAGTAAATTTGTTAACAAAAACCAGAGATTTAAGTGATACCAAGTGGAAGGAACTGGAATAGAAATGGTTACAAACAAAAGTAAAAATACACTTCCAAGACTAAACCCCAACTTAACAAAGTAGAGCCTTTTGTTCAAAGTTGTTTTCTCACCACTGTCTTTCTTCTTGCATGGCTGGTCAGTCTGTAGCCAGGTTTCAACACACAGAGGTCAAAGCACTGGGTTATTTTGTCTCGTCAGATGAAGGATAACTATGGGGTTCTCTCCCCTTCTTTTTATAGTCCTGTAAACCTCTGGAATGTATTCTTTGAAAAGTAAGTCCAGACAAAGATTCGCCCTCCTGCTGGGTGTACACGCCATGCTGTCGTCTCCCCCGCTTGTTAGCTTTGTTTACCTAATATGCAAATGGCCCTTCACTGTCTCTGCCTGATGACCAAGGTGGTCAGACAAGCGAATACACATTGCTTTGTCTAGGGCAGAGTGGGCTTATGCATTGCTTGTCAAAGACATTTTAAGAACATAATTCTAGCACATATTTATAACTCTGTGTACACACCCTGTTCATATACCACAGATATCAAAGTGGTAGCCGTGTTAGTCTGTATCCACAAAAACAATGAGGAGTCTGGTAGCACCTTAAAGACTAACAGATTTATTTGGGCATAAGCTTTCGTGGGTAAAAAAACCCACTTCTTCAGATGCAACCAGCATGGTTTGTATATGATACCTTACATGACATCTTTTAGATGCAGATTATAACAACAGCATGTTAGATGTACTGAGTATGTGAGGCCTGACAAGAGTTGCTGACACAGAGTAGTGAACTAACAATGGGCCTATGTCACAACAAGTCTCCAAGTGACATTGTATGTTCCCAAATTTAGATAAATACCACAGCATCTTATGGGAATAGATTTTATAGATCAAACCAGGGTGGTAGCAATAAATAAGTCAGAGAAATGCCACCTTTATGGAGTCCTATGAGCAAATTCACCCCAGGGTAAACCCAGTGAAGTCAATGGAGTTACACAGAGATCTGTCCCAGTATCAAACAAGATGGCTGCATTCCCTTTTAAATTTCGTGAATCCAGCCATGCCTTCTGAACTCCTATTAAACCACAGACCACCTACTAATCATTGCTGTAACATTCCCCTTTGCATAAACATTAAAACAAGTTAGAAGTTCTGCAACGATATTTACAGCAATCATCAGCAGTAAGTTGGGTCTGTGCTAGGAAACATTTTTCTTGTGCCATGAAAATTTTCAAAACTTCAAACATTCGTTCTGTTCTGCATGGGACCAAATGTGAGACCTTTTGACATTTTTCAGGAAAAAACAAGAGAGAGTGCCCCAGCCCAGAATTGCCAAGAGCCCAGAGATTAGGGAACTCACCTAGAATTAGGATACCCAGGTTCAAGTCTCTGATTTCCCTGGTGTGGAGCAGAGACTTGGGCCAGGGTAACTCACATCTCAGGTGAGTGCCCTAACTAGCAGGCTATTGGCTACCCTGGGGTGGGTCTCTTGCTCTCCAGTAAAGTATGCCACCCTGGACCTGAGAAACCTTTCTCAACAAAAGTTTTGTTGAAACTGGTGTTCCTGTGAAAAGTTTCACTTCTCGTACCTAAGCTAAGAGATCCTTGCAGCGCCCCCAAATCCTGTGGGGTTTGCTCATCAAATGGGTTACTACCAAAACAATTGTAACATGAAAGTGGGGATAGGGTTGTGCTGAACCTGGGATATATGAGGGTGGCAGCTTGGAAGTGCTGCTTGACCCAGCCTGCTCCGGCGTACTCTGTTCTGGTGCGGTGCCCATGGCAAATGAGGGTGACAGCTTGGAGGTCCTGTTCCACCCAGCCTGCTGAATCCAAGGGCCTCTGAGGGTGACAGCTTGGAAATGCTGCTCGAACCAGCCTTTTGCCTTCAGCTCCCCAATTTCAGCAGTTTCACTAAGGCCTGGTCTACACTAGGAGTGGGGGCGAGCTAAGTCAGTCTAAGTTACACAACTTCAGCTATGAAAATAGGGTAGCTGAAGTCGATGTACTTAGAGCTATTTACCGCTGTGTCTTCACTGCGATAGGTTGACTGCTGATGCTCCCCCGTTGACTCCGCCTACACTTCTCGCTCCAGTGAAGTACCGGAGTCGACGGGAGAGTGCTCAGCAGTCAATTTATCACATCTTCACTAGATGCGATAGATCGACCCTCGCTGGATCGATCGGTCCGGAGGTAAGTGTAGACATACCCTAAGAAAGTTATTTCCCTATGCAGAAGAGTCTTAATATGAATACCCAGATGGACAGAATGTACCCTATTCTGTTTTAAAGTCAGTACTTAGGACACTGCTATTCCACACTGCATGTAGTAAGTACCTTTAAAGTTCATTTTCCATTAATATTCTCTTAACATTCCTGCAAGTAAGCTCATTTGCTGGACTATCACAGAATGCAAACACAAGAGGGACAAAAAGGCAGCAGAAATTAATTTATTTTAAAGCCTAAATCAGACAGGAAGGACCTGGATTTTTTTGTTTTGTTTTGTGGGGAATTCCAAGAGTTGGAAACAAATTTCCATTCTGAAACTGACCAAAACCAACAATTCAAAATTACCCACAAAATTCTGAACAAATAAATTGTTTCAGGTCCAGCAAAACCTTTTGTTTTGATAAAATCAAAATGTTTTGTTCTGATTTTGACTTTTTAAATTGTGTATTGAATCAAAACTGAAACATTCCATTCCAAAAAGGTCAAAATAGAGTGTTTCAACCTTCTCAAAATGCCTTTTCCCCCAATTTTTTCTTTTAAAAATCAACTCCAATTGAAATAGTCACATATCTGTGACATGTTTTGCTTTTCCATGAATTTCTACACTCTTCAGCCAGCACGGCTTGGGCCTGTGTTGAATTCTTTTCAGTGTCGTTTGTAAGCAAGAATTGTGGATGGCCTTTCCTAACTTCAGCCTCCAATCTTTGGGCCTCAGTATGGAGGTCAGTGGGAGTTTCCCCTGAGTAAGTGATTCTGGATTAGAACCTCTTATCAAACGTGGAGTGTCACTTGGGGGAAGAAAACAGCTTTTCATTTAATGCAATGTGCAGAATATTGACCATTTTTGCTTCTTGTGTCTAATTCCTTACTGTCCAGTATTGAAGTAAAGATGCTTTATCCTCTCTTTGATGTGATTCATAGATCCATAGATTCCAAGGCCAGAAGAAATCATTGTGATCATCTAGTCAAACTTCCTGTAAAACACAAGCCATAGAACTTCCACAAAATAATCCCTAGAGCATGTCTTTTAGAAAAACATCCCATCTTGATTTTAAAATGATCAGTGATGAAGAATCCACCATGACCCTTGAAAGTTGGTCCAGTGACTAATTACTGCATCACACTCAGAGCTCATGCTCAGTTGATTATCCATAAAGACCCCCAGATCTTTTCCAGAATCACGGCTTCCCAGGAGAGAGCGCCCCACCCTGTAAGCATGACCTGCATTCTTTGTGCCAAGATGTATACATTTACATTTAGCCATATAAAAATGCTTATTGTTTGCTTGCACCCAGCTTACCAAGATCCGTATCACTCTGTATCAGTGACCTGTGAGACCCAAAGACCTCTTGATGTCAACTGGTGGAGGGTACAGGGTTGCATGAGGGTTATAGCAGGGGAGGGCAATAATTTTCACGGGGGGCCACTCCACGAATTTTGGTAAGTCATCACGGGCCACACATTTCTACTATATTAATGGAGGGGGTGTGGGCTCTGGGAGGGACTTTGGGTTCAGGAGGGGACTCCAGGCAGGGGATTGGGGTGCAGGAGGGGGTGCAGGGTCTGTGAGGGAGTTTGGGTGCAGGAGGGGGTTCTGACCTGGGGAAGGGGGTTGGGGTGTGGGAGGGGGTGTGAGATGCAGGCTGTGGCTGGGAGGTGCTTACCACAGGCAGCTCCCAGCTGGCGGTGCAGCAGGGCGCAGGCAGGCTGCCTGCCTGCATGCTGTGGCTCCACGCCACTCATGGAAGCGGCTGTGGCCAGCTGCTGCTGGCACATCCCTGCAGGCCCCTTGAGGGGAAGGGGGGCAGTGGGTTTCCATGTACTGCCTGCGCCCACACGCGCCGCGCTCACAACTCCAGGGGCGTGCAGAGACATGACAACAGCAGCCGGCCGCTTCCGGAAGCGGCGTGGGGCCATATCAGGCAGGCAGCCTGCCTGAGCGCCCCACTGCACCGCGAGACTTTTAGCATCCTGGAGATTGCGAGGGGGCAGCCAAAGAACCTGGTGGGCCGGACAGAAATGTTAAATGGGCCAGATCCAGCCTGTGAACCATATTTTGCCCACCCCTGTGTTATAGGGATCCCCTGGGTCTGTTATTCACATTCTGGTTCATCAAAGTGTGTCATGTAAGGTTTCTACTAAAAGTCTGTGTCACACTGGTCCTCATAATTTTTGTGAAATGTGTGTGCAGATAATATATAAGGAGATATGTATCTATACTGGTAATGATGTTAAGGCCCTGTAGTTAAAGGCAGGTCACTCAAAGGTAGCATGCCCTAAGTCAGGGCCCACCACACAGAGGTAGATACTTATTTCCCTAGCTAACCATTGTGTATTGTGGAAGTCAATTTGAGTCAAATAATAACATAAGAATGGCCATACTGGGTCAGAGCAAAGGTCCATAAGAATATAAGAATGGCTCTACTGGGTCAGACCAAAGGTCCATCTAGCCCAGTATCCTGTCTTCTGACAGTGGTCAATGCCGGGTGCCTCAGAGGGAATGAACAGAACAGGTAATCATCAAGTGTTCCATTCCTTGTCACCGATTCCCAGCTTCTGGCAAACAGAGGCTAGGGACACCATCCCTGCCCATCCTGGCTAATAGCCATTGATGGACCTGTCATCCATGAACTTATCTAATTCTTTTTTTAACCCTGTTATAGTCTTGGCCTTCACAAAATCCTCTGGCATGAAATGCTAATGAAGAGATTGCAGGAACTTCAAAAGGAAAATTTCCTTCAATAGGAAAATTATCAGGAAGAGGTTAAGAGTAGAGGGTGGGGAGCCCTGTTTTGGAGGTGAAGAACAAAGGACTGGTCTAATACATCTAGTGAGGCAGAAAAATGCATTGATATACTTCATCGGGGGAGGCAAGATGCCAGCAGGCTTGGGCTCATGAAACAAGGGTCTCAGCCATCCTGGTTGAAAAACAATGTGAGAAAGATTTTGGGGTAAGTGGTACCTTACTAGACAAGAGGGCATCTTGTTAATTGAGTTTAGGCTCTAGAATGCATGTTCTGGTTTTATTTTATATGTAACCCCATGTTTTGTTTAAAAATAAAGAATAGAGGGAAAAACAGGTCAAACATTTGAAATGTAAAGTATCAAATAAGGCTTTCATTTTATCAGCATTCCTTATTCCCTTCCCTTTTAGCTAAGGAGAGTTTTTAGAATGAAAAAACTCCATTGTTTGACAGTCTCTTAGATGGTATCAAAGGTGGTAACAGATGTCCTTTGGGGGGAAAGAGAAGAAGTAGTTGAGATGGGCTGTTGTTGAAGTCATCCTGTTTCATTCCAGGTAGTGTTTGGGATTCAGCTGGAGTTAGTAGAGGTAGCAGTGTCATCTGGGTCCCTCTCTCTGGCCCAGTCTGGTCAGGACATCTCTCAGGATTAGGATGGAGGCGGCCCGGGATCCCAGGAGATAGTGGGGATGGTAGCCACAGTGTTGAAGCTTGCTCCAATAGCCTCATCTTCTCCCTGAAGTCTTTCTTGAAGGACCCAAAAAGGGAGAGAGGAGCAGAATGGCCCATTATTTTGTTCACCAATTAGGCCTAGTTTCTGACACACAAATTTTGGTTCACTGATTTTTGGTTCCACACTTTTTGTTTGTTTGTTTCCCAGGTATGGTCTTAACACAGGTCCTTTTGTTTGGACTAATTCACTATTTCTATCTCATTTTGGCACCTTTTTCCTCAATATTTATTGTTATAGGCTATTGTGACATCTTATGAACTTACACTCACTTTCTGTAGCTGAGCTCACAATTAGGGTGCATTTGTAGGCCCAGTTATCACTACAGGTATCTTCTCTGACTTTTTCTCTCCAACTCATTGGTGACCACTTCCTTTCTTCCTTGAACCTGCATAGTTAATGTTTCCTGAACCTGGCTGTCTAGGAACTCCCCAGCTTCTCTGATTCTCAGTAGCATCTTTACTTGTCCCCCAGTCCAAGAATCTTCTCCTCCAGCAGAGCTACCCTTACACTTCATGCACAGGAAACCCCTGGCTTTAGTCAGGAAAGAAAACTTGGCACATCTGTCGCAGGTCACCACCACTATTCCATCGCCGGCCACCGTATAATCTAACAGAGTGGCCAGAAAGCTTCTCACACTCCATAAAGTATCTCCATTTTGGTATTGGTGTTGTGGATGATACCATGCAGGGTGGGGTTGCAAGTGCTTTGAGGATAGCATAAAAATTCAAAATGATCTGGAGAAAGGGTCTGAAGTAAATAGGATGAAATTCAATAAGGACAAAAGCAAAGTACTCCACTTTGGAAGAAACAAACAGTTGCACACATACAAAATGGGAAATGACTGCCTAGGAAGGAGTACTGTAGAAAGGGATCTGGGGCTCATAGTGGACGACAAGCTAAATATGAGTCAATAGTGTAACACTGTTGCAAAAAAATCAATCATCATTCTGGGATGTATTAGCAGGAGTGTTGTAAGCAAGACATGAGAAGTAATTCTTCCACTCTGCTCCGCGCTGATTAGGCCTCAGTTGGAGTACTGTGTCCAGTTCTGAGTGCCACATTTCAGGAAAAATGTGGACAAATTGGAGAAAGTCCAGAGATGAACACCACAAATGATTAAAGGTCTAAAAAACATGATCTATGAGGGAAGATTGAAAAAATTGGGTTTGTTTAGTCCTGAGAAGAGAGGACTGAGGGGGGACATGATAACAGTTTTCAAGTACATAAAAGGTTGTTATGAGGAGGAGGGAGAAAAAAAATTGTTCTTGTTAACCTCTGAGGATAGGACAAGAAGCAATGGGCTTAAACTGCAACAAGGGAGGTTTAGGTTGCACATTAGGAAAAACTTCCTAACTGTCAGAGTGGTTAAGCACTGGAATAAATTGCCTAGGGAGGTTGTGGAATCTCCATCATTGGAGATTTTTAAGAGCAGGTTAGACAAACACCTGTCAGGGATGGTCTAGATAATACTTAGTCCTGCCATGAGTGCAGAGGATTGGACTAGAAGACCTCTTGTGGTCCCTTCCAGTCCTATGATTCTAATAGTCATTCTAAATTCTCCTATTAGCTGCCTCTGTTCATGGCTCTCAAGTTCACCTAGCAAGTGACTTTTTATAACAAGTGTCTCTGCTTAGCTCAGTTCTGCCCCTCACTACCAGGGAGCCATTAACCATTTAGAGACTTCAAACAGCAGATCTGATCAAAGCGCCAAAGATTAGAGCCTCCCATTCCAAGGCACCCCAAACAGACCATGGCCCAGCTACACAGTCCGTACACAGAGAGCAAACAGTCAAACAGCTCACAGACACCAAATGCTCATGGAGCCCCACTACCTACCAGCACAAAGTCCACAGCTATGCCCTTCAGAACTCACCTGTCAGCTGCTTCTGATTGGCTGAGAGGCTGCCAATCTTAAAACATTTGAACTAAGTAAACAGGGCATTAATCAGTTTTACCGTGAATGGTTTATCAGACAGAATTGAGCTTTGCATAGGTCCGTTCATTTTCCTGTCTTGTTAAAGATTGCCATCAAATTGAGCAAGCTACAATTGTAACTAAACAAAATTCTTATCTTCCCAAAAATAATGTCAGTGGCAAAGATTTGTTCAGTTTTTTACTCATCGTTTTGATCACATACATTAAAAAAATGCAAACGTTCTGGCAAAGTACTCAGCAGAATCCAAAAAAACAATTTGAGCTCTTCAAATCACTCAGGAAATTTGAGCCATAAACATGATAAAACAATTGGGAGATTAAAATTAAGCTTGCCTCAAGAATGCCTACATCTTGTATTATCTATTCAAATGGTCATGACAACACATTTTGCTTTTGAAACTCCTGGAAGACATCACTTTCCAAAATTTGTCTCTACTCCCAAGATGGAGCTCTCTCAAGCATGATGCCTAATGGGTTTGAACAGTTAAGTTAGCCTAAAGCAGTGAAACTTTAATGCATTATAAATTAATCAATGTGGATATAGGGCATCTTGGTATTTGCCATTGTGTTATGTTTTGATATTTCTAATGTTTGCCTGTCCAGCAGAAGAACAAAATTCATAACATTTGCTTCTTATATTAGAGCAGTCCAATTAAAAAGTTAAGGGGGTAAGGAAACAAAACAAACTGATAGAATAAAAGTGACCAACTTCCCAGTTATGATATGAAAAAAATCTTAGAAGCCGTAAAAAAAAAAACAGTGAACCAAATCCTACAACCCTTACCCAGGGCCATATTATACGTAAGGGCCATCTAACGCTACTCTGTAGAAGCCAATATTGGAGATGATGCCAAGTGACCAACAATTGTGTCTGACCTCTGCTTGTGGAGGACCCAGGGAGACAGGAACACTTTTTGCATGCTTCCAGCTCCCTGCCCCTTTGTGCACTTATACACCAAAAAAATTCAACATTGATTTCAATGGGAAGATATGTTTAAAAGCCAATGAACCCTTCATTTTTTCTTAGTTTTTTCTTAGGAACAACTCCTGCTTATTTCAATGAGGATTTTGTCTGAGTAAAAACTAGATAAGAACGTCAGGATTTGGCCCCAAAATTATGTCTTATATGTCTTATGTTTATTCTTGTTTCGCTTTGGAAACTAGTTCCTTAGGGACTGGTCCAATATCTATTGAAATGAATGGTAAATATCCAATTGATTGTAATGGGCCAGACCTTTACATGTAGACTTGTTCTGCTATATTTTCAAGGCAGGGAGGGAGGAGCGTTTAAGCCACATACCTCCTACAGATTTTACTGACTTTTGGACATCAACCACTTTGTAAATATAGGGGTTTGTTTAAAGAACACTGACACTTCATGGAAAATTTTGCAAAACATCCTGTTTAGAATCTCTAGATGGGAGAACTTGGTTCTGTAAATTCAGAACCTACTTAAAAATCACAGTTTCTAAGATTTGTAACTGAATTCAGGACTCGATGTTCAAGATCTAGTTGCTGTAGAAGTTCTAGAGACTAAAGCAATAAGTGTGTTCTAAGCTGTGACACCTGCTTTTATATTACTCTACTGGGTGTCCCAGGAGCATGGCAATAAATATTTTCCAGATAAGAACCCTTACTCTTTGTATAGCACAGGCTTTTATTTAGTTAGAAGAAAGGGGGGTAGATGGTGGACTTTAATCTCCTTTGAAAAATAGATCTAGATTAAGCGGGAAATTATTTGTGAAATACAAAAATACTGTTGTGAAACTGTGACAACCTTCCCCCCTACCCCCCCCACCCCCCCGCAATATTACGGTGGTTGCACAAAACTGAGCACTCCAATGGGTCTTTCTATTGCACTCAGAAATGATTCTCTAGCTATATCCCAGTTTTTCTATTTTTATTCCTTTGTTCATAACTATGGATGCTTGCATGAAAACAGCACACTTTACTCCTTGGGGAATTCTGTGCCAAAAAAATTAAAAATTCTGCGCACAATATTTTAAAATTCTGCAAAATTCTGCATATTTTATCTGTCAGAATAACAGTATAATCACGCCAGTTTCAATTATTTTGGTAATTTATTTCAAAATACCTGTCAGCAAGTATGATCTGTAACAACCAAAAAAGATTCAGGAAATATTTTTTGACAAATAGAATCCTTATTAGTCATATTAATACAGAACTTAAAGTAATAATTCATTTAAACTACAATACAGAAATTTATTTCCCGCACCCGTGAGAAGCAGCGTAAAGGCTTGGGGGAGTCAGGGTAATGGAGGAGCTGAGGGAGAGGGAAGTAATTGCTGGGAAGGAACCTGGGAGTGGATCAGGAGGATGTTGTTCATGGGGGGTGGGGATTGTTAGGGAGTTGGGGAGCCTCCCCCATGCAGACCCTGGCTGACCCATAACCTCTCCCATTCAGTCAGGCATATCTGTCCCTGTGCCCATATCTCCCTGCACCCTCACTCAGCCACCCCTCCCCCCTCATTCCCATGTGTCCCTGAACCCCCACTCAGCCACCTCCCATCCCCATGTGTCTCCACATGCTCCCTCAGCCACCCTTCCTCCCCCTATCCCCATGTCCTTACACCCCCACTCAGCATAGGTGCTGCAACTAGGGGTGCTGCACACCCTGACTTGATGTGGTTTCCGTCATATACAGGTTTTAGAGTTTGGTTCAATGGCACTCAGCACCCCCACTATAAAGTGCTAAATCCATCCCTGCTGCAGGGTGATAGAAGTCAGTGGAGTGTAACCAGCTATGATTTTGGCATATTTGCTTTAAGAATATTTCTTTGGCACTAGTCAAATGCCAAGAGATTTTCAAACTCCTCTATTCTTTGCTGTTTTGTTCCTCATAGTTCCTGGTCTTCCCGCTTTACAACAAACAGGCCGCAGTGTGATGCCCTTCATAAAAGTCAACACGAGTCATGGAGAGACTATCCAAAAAAGACATGGCCCAGAGAAATTAGAACTGACAGGAATAATTTACATTTAATCCAGATCCTGAAGTGTGATAGCTCCCCAGGTGAAAAGAGAATTAACTGGCAGATCAGAGTTCATTTCTGACTGTGAACAAACCTCATCTGCTGTTTTGGCTCATGCTCATGACTCTTCACTTTCTATACATGTCACTCTCATTTCCTTTAGACCACCAGGGAAGAACTTAAGAAATAAGCTCTACTGTATAACAAATATCAGCTCGGTGGGAGTGTTTTGCAGTGTTTCCTGAAATGTTTACTGGGCTTTTAGTGATCTGAAGTGCCTCTTTGGAAGACTTAACAGCAGTTAGACCTTTCTCTGCCTCAGGCAACACATTCAGAATACTCCAGTTGGCCTGGTGATGCTAGGAATGCAATGTTTTCTACTACAGAAGAACCACATTCATAAATAGATGAACCGTAGTCTGCAGATCAGAGGAAGTTTGATGTGCAGTGGATGCCAATCATTTCAGATTGGAGTGGCCTTCAGGGACTTGGCTTTAAAAGGGGATGTTGAGCTGTCCTTCAGTCAGAAGATAGGACAATGTGATAGAAAACCATCATAAATAATGGTGAGCGGGGCTGTGTGAGGGGAGGATGAAGGTTTGAGTTAATGAATAAAAGTGAATTGTTGGAGAATAATTCATGGGCTGCACAACACCTTAGCAAAGTCAGCTGACAGCACTAAGAGATTTAATCACACAGAAGCAAACCTGCTAAGGCTAAAGCAATTTGATGAACACATCCATCAATGTAGGCACTAGGGAATTTATGTAATTTGTACAGAAACACTTATTTGGATTTAGTCATGTAGTAGGAAGAGAGCCTGAAACATAAGCCCTTGTATCAGAGGCCTGGTATGAGGCAGGACCTGCTCACAGAATCTGGCAAGAACAGAGCTGATATTGCAGAAATACACATTCCTAAGTAGAGCTAAGTACAGAGTACTCACACAAACACATCCCGATATCAAGTGGAACCAGTACATCCATAGGTGTTGGAACTAGGGCTGCTGCAGCACCCCCTGAATTGAAGTGGTTTCAGTTATATACAAGGTTTACAGTTCAATGGCTCTCAGCACCCCCAATGTAAAAATTGTTCCAGCATCCCTGAAAACATCCCGATATCAAGGATGGTACAAAAACATTCCCCAAGGATAAGAGAAACACACTGACCCTTCCTAAAAGATAAGGTCAGGATGACAGTACGTAACTTGTTTGTAACATCTTTATACCATGAATCTCATGGGAGTATCTTTGGCCAGCCTAGGGAGCAGTGGAAAGTTCCACTACTGACTAAGCTGCACCCCATTGTCACCGGCATACGTGTCTTAGCCCTGGTCTATACTAGGAGTTTAGGTCGAATTGAGCAGCGTTAAATCGATGTAAACCTGCACCCGTCCACACGATGAAGCCCTTTTTTTCGCCTTAAAGGGCTCTTAAAATCGATTTCCTTAATCCACCTCTGACAAGTGGATTAGCGCTTAAATCGGCCTTGCCGGGTCGAATTTGGGGTACTATGGACGCAATTAGACGGTATTGACCTCCGGGAGCTATCCCAGAGTTCTCTATTGTGACCACTCTGGACAGCACTCTCAACTCAGATGCACTGGCCAGGTAGACAGGAAGAGGCCCGCAAACTTTTGAATCTCAGTTTCCTGTTTGCATGGTCACCTGCAGCTTGCCACACTGGCAAGAGCTCATCAGCAGAGGTGACCATGATGGAGTCCCAGAATCGCAAAAGAGCTCCAGCATGGACCGAACGGGAGGTACGGGATCTGATTGCTGTATGGGGAGAGGAATCCGTGCTATCAGAACTCTGTTCCAGTTTTCGAAATGACAAAACATTTGTCAAAATCTCCCAGGGCATGAAGGACAGAGGCCATAACAGGGACCCGAAGCAATGCCATGTGAAACTTAAGGAGCTGAGGCAAGCCTATCAGAAAACCAGAGAGGCAAACGGCCACTCCGGGTCAGACCCCCAAACATGCCACTTCTATGATGAGCTGCATGCCATTTTAGGGGGTTCAGCCACCACTACCCCAGCTGTGTTGTTTGACTTCTTCAATGGAGATGGAGGCAACACAGAAGCAGGTTTTGGGGACGAGGAAGATGATGATGATGAAGTTGTGGATAGCTCACAGCAAGCAAGCTGAGAAACCAGTTTTCCCGACAGCCAGGAACTGTTTCTCACCATGGATCTGGAGGCAGTCCCCCCCGGACCCACCCCCCAAGGCTGCCTCCTGGACCCGCCAGGCAGAGAAGGGACCTCTGGTGAGTGTACCTTTTAAAATACTATACATGGTTTAAAAGCAAGCGTGTTTAATGATTAATTTGCCCTGGCATTCGCGGCTCTCCTGGATGTACTCCCAAAGCCTTTGCGAAAGGTTTCTGGGGAGGGCAGCCTTATTGCGTCCTCCATGGTAGGACACTTTACCACACCAGGCCAGTAGCACGTACTCGGGAATCATTGTAGAACAAAGCATTGCAGTGTATGTTTGCTGGAATTCAAACAACATCCGTTCTTTATCTCTCTGTGTTATCCTCAGGAGAGTGATATCATTCATGGTCACCTGGTTGAAATAGGGTGCTTTTCTTAAGGGACACACAGAGGTGCCCATTCCTGCTGGGCTGTTTGCCTGTGGCTGAACAGAAATGTTCCCCGCTGTTAGCCGGGGGGGAGGCGGGGGAGGTGTGAGGGACTAGCCACGTGGTGGGGGGACGCAAAATGCGACCTTGGAACGAAAGCACATGTGCTGTGTATGTAATGTTAACAGCAAGGTTTACCGTGAAAGAGTGTAGCCATTTGTCAAGGTTCCTTCCCCACTCTGAACGCTAGGGTACAGATGTGGGGACCTGCATGAAAAACCTCCTAAGCTTATCTTTACCAGCTTAGGTCAAAACTTCCCCAAGGTACAAAATATTCCACCCTTTGTCCTTGGATTGGCCGCTACCACCACCAAACAAATACTGGTTACTGGGGAAGAGCTGTTTGGAAACGTCTTTCCCCCCAAATACTTCCCAAAACCTTGCACCCCACTTCCTGGACAAGGTTTGGTAAAAAGCCTCACCAATTTGCCTAGGTGACTACAGACCCAGATCCTTGGATCTTAAGAACAATGAACAATCCTCCCAACACTTGCACCCCCCCTTTCCTGGGAAATGTTGGATAAAAAGCCTCACCAATTTGCATAGGTGACCACAGACCCAAACCCTTGGATCTGAGAACAATGAAAAAGCATTCCGTTTTCTTACAAGAAGACTTTTAATAGAAATAGAAGTAAATAAAAAAGTAAAGAAATCCCCTCTGTAAAATCAGGATGGTAGATACCTTACAGGGTAATTAGATTCAAAACATAGAGAATCCCTCTAGGCAAAATCTTAAGTTACAAAAAAGATACACAGACAGAAATAGTTATTCTATTCAGCACAATTCTTTTCTCAGCCATTTAAAGAAATCATAATCTAACACATACCTAGCTAGATTACTTACTAAAAGTTCTAAGACTCCATTCCTGGTCTATCCCCGGCAGAAACAGCATATAGACAGACTGAGACCCTTTGTTTCTCTCCCTCCTCTCAGCTTTTGAAAGTATCTTGTCTCCTCATTGGTCATTTTGGTCAGGTGCCAGCGAGGTTACCTTTAGCTTCTTAACCCTTTACAGGTGAGAGGAGCTTTCCCCTGGCCAGGAGGGATTTCAAAGGGGTTTACCCTTCCCTTTATATTTATGACACCATTGTTCTAGAAAATGTGTCTTTTTAAATACCACTGCCTCTTTTTTTTTCCTCCACCAGCTGCATGTGTTTCAATGATCACACGATCTTCTCCTTCCCAGAGGCTAGTGAAGATTAGAAGGCAAAAAAACCACACTCATGATGAAATGTTCTCTGAGCTCATGGTGTCCTCCCACACTGACATAGCACAGATGACTGCATGGAGGCAGACAATGTCAGAGTGCAGGAAAGCACAATATGACCGGGAGGAGAGGTGGCGGGCTGAAGAGAGTAAGTGTTGGGCTGAAGAGAGGGCTGAAGCTCAAATGTGGTGGTAGCGTGATGAGAGGAGGCAGGATTCAATGCTGAGGCTGCTGGAGGATCAAACCAACATGCTCCAGCGTATGGTTGATCTGCAGGATAGGCAGCAGGAGCACAGACCGCTGCTACAGCCCCTGTGTAACCAACCGCCCTCCTCCCCAAGTTCCATAGCCTCCTCACCCAGATGCCCAAGAACACGGTGGGGGGTCTCTGGCCACCCAGCCACTCCACCCCAGAGGACTGCCCAAGCAACAGAAGGCTGGCATTCAATAAGTTTGAACGTTTTAAACTTTTGAAGTGCTGTGTGGCCTTTTCCTTCCCTCCTCCACCACCCCTCCTGGTGCTTTTCTCCTCCACCACCCCTCCTGGGCTACTTTGGTAGTTATCCCCCTATTTGTGTGATGAATGAATAAAGAATGCATGAATGTGAAGCAACAATGACTTTATTGCCTTTGACAGCAGTGATCGAAGGGAGGAGGGGAGGGTGGTTAGCTTACAGGGAAGTAGAGTGAACCAAGGGGCAGGGGGTTTCATCATGGAGAAACAAACAGAACTTTCACACCGTAGCCTGTCCAGTCATGAAACTGGTTTTCAAAGCTTCTCTGATGCGCACTGCGCCCTTCTAACCGCCCTGGTGTCTGGCTGTGCGAAACCAGCAGCCAGACGATTTGCCTCAACCTCCCACCCCGCCATAAACATCTCCCCCTTACTCTCACAGATATTATGGAGTGCACAGCAAGCAGTAATAACAGTGGGAATATTGGTTTCGTTGAGGTCTAACCGAGTCAGTAAAACTGCGCCAGCGCGCTTTTAAACGTCCAAATGCACATTCTACCACCATTCTGCACTTGCTCAGCCTGTAGTTGAACAGCTCCTGACTACTGTCCAGGCTGCCTGTGTATGGCTTCATGAGCCATGGCATTAAGAGGTAGGCTGTGTCCCCAAGGATACATATAGGCATTTCAACGTCCCCAACGGTTATTTTCTGGTCTGGGAATAAAGTCCCTTCTTGCAGCTTTTGAAACAGACCAGAGTTCCTGAAGATGTGAGCGTCATGTACCTTTCCCGGCCATCCCACGTTGATGTTGGTGAAACGTCCCTTGTGATCCACCAGTGCTTGCAGCACTATTGAAAAGTACCCCTTGCGGTTTATGTACTCGCCGGCTTGGTGCTCCGGTGCCAAGATAGGGATATGGGTTCCATCTATGACCCCACCACAGTTAGGGAATCCCATTGCAGCAAAGCCATCCACTATGACTTGCACATTTCCCAGGGTCACTACCCTTGATATCAGCAGATCTTTGATTGTTTTGGCTACTTGCATCACAGCAGCCCTCACAGTCGATTTGCCCACTCCAAATTGATTCCCGACTGACCGGTAGCTGTCTGGCGTTGCAAGCTTCCACAGGGCTATTGCCACTCGCTTCTCAACTGTGAGGGCTGCTCTCATCTTGGTATTCTTGTGCCTCAGGGCAGGGGAAAGCAAGTCACAAAGTTCCATGAAAGTGCCCTTACGCATGCGAAAGTTTCGCAACCACTGGGAATTGTCCCAGACCTGCAACACTATGCGGTCCCACCAGTTGTGCTTGTTTCCTGAGCCCAGAATCGGCGTTCCACCGTATGAACCTGCCCCATTAGCACCATGATGCCCACATTGCCAGGGCCCCTGCTTTGAGTGAAGTCTGTGTCCATGTCCTCATCACTCACATTACCGTGCTGACATCGCCTACTCGCCCGGTATCGCTCTGCCAGGTTCTGGTGCTGCATATATTGCTGGATAATGCGCGTGGTGTTTAATGTGCTCCTAATTGCCAAAGTGATCTGAGCGGGCTCCATGCTTGCCGGGGTAGGGCGTCTGCACAGAAAAAAGGCGCGGAACGATTGTCTGCCGTTGCCCTGATGGAGGGAGGGGCAACTGACGACATGGCTTACAGGGAATTAAAATCAACAAAGGGGGTGGCTTTGTGAGAAACTGAATGGCCCCCTCAAGGATAGAACTCAAAACTGGGTTTGGCAGGCCTTTGATTTCACAGGGGGAAGGAGGGAGGGAGGATACAAAATTAATACAAAACAGATCTGGTCTATTTCTTGTTTTGAGCCACTTCATCTATCTTTATACATCTTGCTGGCAGCAGACTGTGCAGTACGACCGCTAGCCGTCATCATCTCCTGGGTGCTTGGCAGAAGACGGTGCAGTATGACGACTAGCCATCATCTTCTGCTAGCTGGAGGTTAAAAGACAGTGCACTGCCGGTAGGACTGAATCGCCACGAGACGAAACTTAAAAGGGAAGTGACCTGGCTGAGTCACTCCCATGTTTGCCCAGGCGCCCAATTAAAAGAGCACCCAGGACTACGTCGATGATGGCTACCAGTCATACTGCACTGTCTGCTGCCAAAAGGCAATAAACTGCTGCTGTGTAGCAATGCAGTACCATGTCTGCCAGCACCCAGGAGACATATGGTGACAGTTAGCTGAGCGGGCTCCATGCTTGCCGTGGTATGACATCTGCACAGGTAACTCAAGAAAAAAGGCGCAAAACGATTGTCTGCCCTTGCTTTCATGGAGGGAGGGAGGGAACGGGGACTTGACAATATGTACCCAGAACCACCCGTGGCAATGTTTTAGCCCCATTAGGCACTGGGATTTCTACCCAGAATTCAGATGGGCGGCGGAGACTGCGGGAACTGTGGGATAGCCACCCACAGTGCAACGCTCCGGAAGTCAACGGTTGCCTGGGTACTGTGGACACACTCCGCTGACTACCTGCACTTAGAGCACTTGTGTGGGGACACACACAATCAACTGTATAAACTCGCTTTCTACAAAACCGACTTCTATAAATTTGACCTAATTTCGTAGTGTAGAGATACCCTTAGTATCCTTGTAGAGTCTACCAGGTGCTATTACTGTGCTTCATCAACAATTAACCTGGCTGAGTGCCTTCGTACTTTAATGGATCTTGTGGTCAGCGGGTGGTTTGCTCAAGGTCTGGTTTGCCAACTTCTGTCTGTACAGAACTGGGACAGCACACAGGGAGAACACATACACACAGCCAAACCTCTAACCACAAGTCATATTTTCCCCAGGGTCTAAAAACTATTTTATATTCCACTGGAGTTTTCCTTTAAGAAAAATCTCTCATTGTTCTGTGCAGATCGTTAAAGTCACTTCTGTGTGGGGGATTCCCTTTTAAGGTAGGTCCTAGAGGCTGCTGTGCCCAGGGGGCATCCTTGGTAGTGCTGTTTCATTGGATTCCTCCTGCCAACAAGAAGCCTGTATGGGTGTGTGAGATAATGCCCAGGGCGCAGAACCAGTGCAGAGGCATAGGGCTTGCAGATAGATAACCCTGGCCTTGCGAGAATCTTCTGAGATCCCCCAGAAATCTGTGTGATCTGCAAACTTTTGGATTTAGCTGTGCAGCTCATTCCAGGTCAACCCCCCTCTACCAGGGTGAAGCTCTGCAAAGGGATCCTCACCGAGAATCTTCCTCCAGGACACCCTGATGTGCTTCAGTGCAGGAGTGCTCAATCTAGGGTTGCCAACCCTCCAGGATTGGCCTGGAGTCTCCCAGAATCGGCACCAATCTCCCGGTGACTATTGAAAGCCATCCAAGAGATTTTAATAGGATATTTTAAGGAAATGACATTACATCATGTTGCGGGGGGGGGGGGGGGGGGAATCTCCTGTAATAGCTTCAATCAGAGTTGGCAACCCTAGCTCAATCCAGTCCTGTATGTGGCACTTAGTAGGTTAATAAGCACCTGCAAACAGGGGCGCTGGAACGATTTGTATAGTGGGGTGCTGAGAGCCATTTAACCGAACTGTAAAGCCTGTGTATGATGGAAACCACTTCAAGCCAGGGGGTGCTGCAGCACCCCTAGTTCCTGCACCTATGCCTGCGCTTTCCCTCTGTCCTCCATTGCCAGAAAAGATAGAGGACTTTACTAGAGTAGGAGTTTTGCTACCTGAAACTTTGCACTGGAAGCAGCATTAGAAATATCTGGCAAAGCACAACATCTTGTTCAACTGGCAGTAAAAAAATTCAAGTGAATCACTACAAATTGCTGTAACAGTGGCACTCAGCCCCGGCTAGATTACAAACCATCTGTAATTAAAGACTGAACTTTAATCAAACGGAAAAAAGTCTGTACCACTGGAAAGTGTAAATTCATAAAACAACCCTCCTCCCCTGAAACCCACAAACCTCCTCCCACCCCAGGAAATCTAAAAGTTAAGGTGATTGCTCGGCTGCAGTACAGGAGCATTTGCTTAGTTGTGTAGCATGTCCTGAACGTTTTGTGGCACACACTTCCTGTACCATGTGCTGAGTAATGAGAGAACTCTATTCTTTTTTCTTTGTTTTCTAACCTGTTTATTAAGGCAAAGTTACAATAAAATGTTAACACTGTACATTGTATAATAAAGAACCTAGCTAAAGCTTCTGGCTAGCTGGCTGGGGAGCCCTCCTCCTCTGAGTCTGCTAAAAAGGCTGACCAAATTTCCAAATTCCTATCCTTGTTTTGTTCCTTCACCTGTATACATACTTGGCGTGAAAGCTATTCCATTACAAGGAACTCCATATTTTACTATATCACAATTCCATAGGAGGAAGAGCCACATTTCCCAAAAAATATGCAAACAAGGTCTAGCTCAGTGGTGGGCAACCTGCACCCCATGGGCTGCATGCGGCCCGTCAGGGTAATCCGCTGGCGGGCCGTCAGACAGTGTGTTTACATTGTACGGCTGCCCGCAGCTCCCAGTGACCATGGTTCGCTGTCCCCGGCCAAACGGAGCTGCGGGAAACAGCATGGGCCACAGGGAAGTGCTGGTCAACTCGTCACTTCCCGCAGCTCCCATTGGTCGGGAACGGCGAACCACGGCCACTGGGCACTGTGGGTGGCCCTGCAAATATAAACACACTGTCTGGCAGCCCGCCAGTGGATTACCCTGATGGGCCGCATGTGGCCCGTGGGCCACAGGTTGCCCACCACTGGTCTAGCTGCTAATAATGAAAAAGAACCTAACTTATCATTCTGGTTAAGATGTAGATCCTTCACTGGAGCATTAAGTAAGCAGGTCAGGGGATCTGTAGGAAACAAGCGTGTTGTCATAAAATTAATCTCTTTAATAATTTCCTCTCCAAACCGCCTAATTCCTGCACCACATGTGCAAGTATGTTCCCCTTTCCCTGTAACCAGACATGCCAGATCTGAAAAAAACCCACAGAAATTTGGCTTGTTTTTGGCTTAATTGGCTTGTGAGTTGCTTGTTAGCTAGTTCGTGGCTTGTAGCTTGTTGTTTCTTCTTCTTTTTTCGATTGGCTCCCAGCAAGCAGGGGCAAGGAGGGGAAGAGAGTCAGGGGTGCACAGTGGGCCCACCACAGTCCCAGACTGCACGCCGGGGGGATCTAGTCACATAGAGTGTTGGGATTCTTAGGGATTGGCTTGTTTTGGCCTTGTTTTGAAATGGGATTAACTAGATTTTTGGTTTATTGTGAAAGTCGGGGTGCTTATTTACTGTGTGAAAGTTGGCAACTGTGCCTGCAACCCCTCTAGCAGAGTGCTTCCCTAGTTGCAAAAATATGAAGTCTGAAGTCAACTGAAGTCAACTGGCACCTATACAGTAATTTATAAACATTTTCTTCTTATTAAACTAAACTGGCTCTTTAATAAAGTGACTATTTACAGAGCTACACCAGCTGCAGTTTAGCATCCCAGTCCATGTGCACAAACTGGCTTTCAGATACCTCCTCCAAAATCTTCCCTCATGCAAGCCAGGCTCCGCCCTGCAAGTTCCATGCAGGCTGCTACAGAACACATGAAAAGTGATATATTAAGCTACAGTTTTAATCAACACACACACACACACACACACACACACACACGACTATAAAAACAGAACGTATGTACAAGGAGATGAAATTTGGTGTTGGGATCTTAATTTTTGTGTGTTTTTTTTTTTTTGCATTCCTTCATTTTAAAAGAAATATTTTTGCTTTAGTTGCAAAACTGTACTGTAACATTACAGTAAAACAGCAATTTTCTAGGTTGTTTTGCTTTTTTACAGAAAATATTATGGAAAAGAAAAAATCCAAAATGAATGAATCTGTGGAGCTATGAGATCTTAAACTCACAGCCAAGCAGCTATTCTTCATGTAGAGCTAAGGAGCTCTGCTAACTTCAGCAGTGGACCACACAGACTGTTCCATCAGAACTCAGACAGTCCTTTAGCCAATGAGCTGCATACGTATGTTCTGATCTACTAAAGCCCTTGAGCAAGTGAGCACCATTGTCTCCTCCCTGACTGAAATGCATGTAACTGTTTGCAGACTTGGAACATTATCTAGCTTTATATACCTGGCCACTGCATCTCTCTTTACATGCACAGCTATCTGACAAACTGTAGTTTTACTGTGATTGCTCGGTCCCATGTTTTCAAATACTCATAATTTTATCATAAGTTCTCTGTAACTGGACTCCTTGAATATTGCCTCAACTGCATAAGTCTCTCTCCCTTGTGAGTTAGGAGTTTTCCTACTACAAGTTCCAGATACTGCTTCAAGTTATGGAATGATCTTGTACAATTATAATTGCAGCAGCTACGTGTACTATGCTGTGTACTGAAAGAAGGAACAGCTACTTGCTAAATAATAAGAATTCAGGGCACTTTAGCTAAGAAGCAGTTAGCAGTTAGACAGCAAGAGGGAAGAATGCCTCGACATCTGGATTCCCTGTGTATTACCATATGCCAACAATCGATTGTCTTGCCATGCCAAAAATAATTCCTTTTTCTTTTTACTGGCCTTTAAAAAGGTAAGTGTATGAAGACCATGTTGTTATTCTTAGCATCTCATTGTACCCCAGCTATCAGTGAGTTTTAAGAAATGGAAAGATAAGCATTTGGGACAACTAACTGGAAACCTGGTTGTTCTCCTAACTTCTCCCCCTGCGGATAGACAAAAGTGCAAAAGTTATTTTCTGATTTTTTCCCTTTAGCTTCCCGTTAGCACAGGGTTGCTTCGTAACCTTCTGTCCTAGGTGTACAAAACAAAGGGCCATTATGTACTTTGTGTGCTTGTTGTTTGAAATGGTTCAGTCAAAAAAAGATCTAGCAAAACATAAATGGAAAAAAAGTGACACCCCCCCCCTTTTTATTCTTTTCTTCCTCTAAAATGTTTGGCACCGTTTATTTGTCTTAGTTCTTTAGTCGGGAACAAAAGATGCTGCTGAATAGCCGAGTGTGATTCCAATATCAATGCTACTTCACAGACCTATACCTCTCAGCGAGTCTAACAATAGTGTAACCAAAATTCTACCTCCATAGTACAAACACATCACTTCTAATATATTTGACAGAGGCAGATATGAGAGCAAACAATCATTGCTCATCAGAGCCAGTCAAATACTCTAAAACCAATTCCCTAACAGTTTTTTTCCCTTTTAGAAACACAATTTCAGCTAATATGTTCAGTGCTATTACCCACGGTGCACACACATTAGTAACCAAAGTACCAAAATTCATCAGAAGTGGAAGTCATCTGTAAAGTTTCAATCATCCAATTAGGAAACAGAAAAAATATACAGCATGTGATGTAGGTGGCCAGTCACAAAGCTCCAAGAGCAAAAGTTTCAATTGTTGGCTAATGAACGTCATAACAGCTCATGAGCAGTCGACAGGCTCCGACATGTTTGATGCTGTTTACCAGATAAACAAATCCATTAAATAGTGCTCTGTTGATAATTATTCATATTTCACTTCTTGGCCGTCAGCAGCACAAGAACCAATGCTCTGTTTCTCTGTATGCTGGATCGTCAGTGTGAAATACTGCACTGAAATATTGCTGTTTTGCAATTTATCTAAAAGATGAACTGCAGTCCTTTAATGGTCTTGAACTTTTAGTTTGGGAAAATAAACGAAATAAAATAAATCCTTAATAGTAGGGCAAAGGGGAGGACCCAGGAGCACGATGTTCCTGGCAGTGGAATGACAAAGCATGCTGCTGGAAAATGCCCTATTCTTGATTAGATGTTACTTATTTCCTGTCAACGCTCTTTGAATTATGTAAAGGAGTAATTGGCCTCCGCATAAGTATTTTTCACAACATAAAGGATGCCAAGTGGTCGTATATGCATGGACATCCTTGTGATGCAAGGAGAGTAATGTGTTCACCATAGAGAGGCCAGTATAAATTGAATAAACCACAGACTAAGGTAGCACTGAAGCCAGACTTTATCAAACCATATTCTCCTTTTTTTTCTGCAGGGGAATCAAACATTTTATGGCTGGTGTCTTGGTTTCCACATGAAGATCATGTTATCCAGCCATGGGGGGGACATCTACTCAGCTCTTAGAGTTTGATGAGTCTGGAGTCCCTCTGCTAAACATGACTATAGTTTGGACCAATGCATAGTTCAGCACTGGAAAGCCATGACCTGTGGCAAACAGGTTAGTATCATCAGTGAGAAATGTCAGTAGGACTTCCACATAGGCCAAAATAACTATTAGCTAATGTTAACGATCTGCACAATATTCTTCTATCCCAACATTTCTCAACAGTGGGTCATGACCTTATTTTAATGGGGTTGCCAGGGCTTGCTGGGGGCCGAAGCCAAAGACCACACCACCCACGGGCTTCAGCCCAGGGTGGCGGGACTCAGGTTGCAGTCCCCCGGCCTGGGGCTGAAGCCCTTGGACTTCGGCTTTTACACACACACCCCCGGCCCGGGGCAGTGGGGCTTGGGATCCCTGGCCCGGGGTGGTGGGATTCGAGTAGGCACAGGCTTTTGTGCTCCCACCCCCAGGGGTCATGTAGTAATTTTTGTTGTCAGAAGGGGGTCGCGGTACAATGAAGTTTGAGAATCCCTGATCTATCCATTGCTTCCTATATTAGGTACCTGATTCCGCTACCATTAACTTCAACATCAGCACTTACACTGCTTTCAGTGGGAGCAGGATCTGGTCTAGAGAATTTAGAATCATAGACCCATAATGTTAGAAGGGACCTCAAGGGTCATCTAATCTAACCCTCTGCCAAGATGCAGGACTTGTTGTGTCAAAACCATCCAAGACAGCTGGCTTTCCAGCCTCCTTTTCAAAACCTCCAGTGGACAAGCTTCCACAACCTCCCTAGACAGTCTGTTCCATTGTCCTACTGTTCTTACAGTTAGGAAGTTTTTCCAGAGATTTAATCTAAAACTGCTGTGCTGGAGTTTGAACCCATTGCCTCTTGTTCTGCCTGCTGTGGCAAGAGAGAACAACTTTTTCTCCATCTTTTTTATAGCCTCCTTTCAAGTATTTGAAGACTGCGATCATGTCCCCCCTTAATCTCCTCTTTTCCAAACTAAATATACTCAGTTCCTTCAGCCTTTGCTCAGATGGATTGCATTCCATCCCTTTGATCATCTTTGTTGCTCATCTCTGGATCCTTTCCAGTTTCTCTACGTCCTTTCTATATGTTGGTGATCAAAACTGGCCACAGTACTCCAGCTGAGGCCTAACCAGTGCTGAGTAGACGAGCACAGTATCACCTCACATGAGTTGCAAGCTATGCCTCTGTTAATGAAACCTAAAATTGCATTTCATTTTTTTGCAACAGCATCACATTGCTGACTCATGTTGAGATTGTGATCCACTACAACTACCAGATCCTTCTTAGCAGTAGGAGCCGGTTATCCCCCTTCTGTATTTGTGCATTTGTGCACTTGATTTTTCTTCCCTAAGTGTAACACCTTACATTTGTCAAATTTCATTTTGTTGTCTATCTCCCAGTTCTCGAATTTATCAAGATCCCTCTGAATTCTAGCTCTCTCCTTGAATTCTATCAGATGATCACTTCCTCCCAAGTTCCCGACCACCTTCATGTTTGCAACTAATTCGTCCCTTTTGGTTAAAGCCAGATCCAAAATGGATGACCCCCTAGTTGTTTCCTGAATTTACTGAATCAGAAAGTTGTCCACTACACATGCTAAGAACTTGCAGGACATTTTATGTTTTGCTGTAATAGTCTTCCAACAGATATCAGGGAAGTTAAAAAACTCCATTAATACTAACTCATGTGTGTTAGCTAATCTCGTAACCTGCTTGTAGAACTCATCTACTTCCTCTTCCTGAGTTGGTGGTCTATAATACCCCACCATAACATCACTACTATTCTTTTCCCTTTTTATGCTCACCCAGAGACTCTCAGTAGGTCAGTTGCTCACTTCCGCTTCCTAGCCATCACCTTCAGCCCCCAACTAAAACCTCTCCAGCACATCATCAAGGATCTACAACCTATCCCCCAGCATGTATTGACCATTGTTGGCCACATGATACTGGACTTGAGAACAATGGTCTAGGTCCAGCATGGGAAATCCTGTGTTCCAAGAGAGAAGTAATTGGGAGTTAGAGCGAGGCAAGGAGTTTTGGAGGAGAAGAAGAGAAGTGTAGGGGATACAATGATGGGATCACTGAATCAAGCTAGGGTCTTTAGCCAACAGACTTTAGCAAGGAAAGAATAAGAGGAACTGGAATACAAATGCACAGCTTGGGGTCAGGGTACTTTATCTAACCCCAACATTTTGGTTATGTTCAGGATGGCTAGGTTTGGGTTTGCTGTTTTCCCTGCAAAACTGGTTCCACTCATGCTTATATAAGGTGGTATAAGTTTTACTGAGGGGCTCATCAAACTACTGCATAACTGATTTCCATTTTGTGGTGCATGTAACTACTAAATTGTGATGCCTTGTCTTTTCTGTGCATTGTACCTTTAAGGGTACGTCTACCACAGTGGTTCTCAACCAGGGGTACGTGTACCCTCAGGGTACGCAGAGGTCTTCCTACGTCAACTCATCTAGATATTTGCCTAGTTTTACAACAGATTACATTAAAAACACTAGCAAAGTCAATACAAATTAATATTTCATACAATAGCTTGTTTCTACTGCAATATACACTTTTGGAAGCAAGTAGCTTTTTAGTGAGGGAAACTTGGGGATAGAGAAGACCAACCAGATTCCTGAAGGGAGTGCAGTCGTTGGGAAAGGTTAAGAGCCACTGGTCTACAGTTCAAATGGGGGTGTAATTCCCAATTCAAGGAGACACACCCAGGCTAGCGCTGATCAAGCTAGTACACTAAACATAGAGTGTAGCCACAGCTGTGCGAGTGATGTGAATGGAAAATAATGTTGTTACTAAGCAACACGCAGAACATGTAAAGTACCGGCAGCGCCTGCTGCTGCAGAGGAGATAGTGGAAATCAAAGCAAAAGTGAGGAAACAGGGCTTCCTAGAAAGGGATTAGATTAGTGTATGGTTGGGGGCAAATCTTACTATGAACCAAGGTGTGAATGAAAGGAAGGGGATGATTATACAGTTATGCCTATGCAACCCGACAGGAAACAAGGGGCCTGCACAGCTGTAACTGAGAGCAGGATTTGGCACTTATAATCTCTGATTGGCGATGATAACTTGAGAAGGACAGAGCACCGTCTGACTTTCAGCTCCCAGGCTCAATGTGCAGCATTTTTAGGTCTGAAATAACCACTTTAATTTGTAAATTAGGCAAGTCTGATGTGTCATCATTGAGATCCGTGGGATTCATGATGCCATTTTTAAAGATCACCTTTCAGCTTACCACCACATTTTACATGTACAGATGCTATATCGCCAAACAACAAAGGCCCTTCGCACAAACATCAGAAAAATCTTTGTTGTGACATACATTACAAGGTGCAGGAACTTCCTGGCCTAGACTTCAGTGCAGCAGCACACAACAAGCCAGAAGAGGTGGTATAATTCTGGCTTATCTCTGTCACATTTTCAAATTGTTTTGACACGACAGTCAAACCTATGCAAGATGAACTATGTATTTATCAAGCTGCCATTGCAAAGAAACAAAATTCCTGGGTGCATTTCCATGTACAACTTGCTGGTATTTAAATGGCAAAAAGAAAGAAGTGCTCGTACATAGGAAATTATAGTGAAACATAACAAATAGAGTATTATTTGAAAGAGGGAGGAGGGTTTTTTTTGGTTTTTCTGGCATGTTGTGTTCCACCTACGCACTTAAGCTCTTATGTAACTGTAATGCACACTGCCTGTTCTTTCTGTTATTTCATCTGTAGCCTATACAAATGTCGGAACTAGATGTCACTCAGTTTTTTAAGAATGACCTGAGTGACTGATTCCTATAGGATGCAGACTAACTTCTTTCTCACTATAAAATCTAAGCAATTCTCTGTCACATTACTAGTTTCATTATACACTGTAACAGTGTCATAGAACTCATAGCAAATTAGAGAGAAGCTTCTCTTGCCAGCAACTGCATGGATCTCAGTCTTACTCCTTACTCGTGCTCTCTCCAATGCTGGAATTCTCAATATGTAATCTTTCACAGAACTTGTCTACATGAGGACACTCAGGCCTGGTCTACACTAGGAGATTAGGTTGATATAACTATGCTGCTCAGGGGTATGGAAAAGCCAATGTAGATAGTGCTAGGTCAACAGGAGAATTCTCCCATTGACTTAGCTACTGCCTCTTGAGGAGGTGAAGTACCTACAACAAACAGGAGAACCCCTCCCACTGGCGTAGATGGCAGCTTTACTGAAGCAATACAGTGGCGCAGCTGCACTGCTGAAGCATTTTAAGTGTAGACAAATCCTCAGGACAGTTAATCTGAATTAATTTCAAAGTGGATTAGTTAAACTGTATTAACCCCTATGTAGATGAAGATTTAAGGAGTACTCTAAGGTCTGGTCTACATTGGAAATTTCGGTCAACATAACTACATCAGCCAGGGGTGTGAAAAATCCACACCCCTGAGTGGCATAGTTAAGATCACTTAAGTACCCTAAATCTCAGGGAGGTGGATTAACTACGCCAATGGGAGAATCTCTCCCACCAGCGTAGATAGTGTCTACACTGAAGGGCTACTGAACTGCAGCTGCAATGGGGCATCTGTAGCATTTTAAGTGTAGACATACACTTAGTCTGAATAAGAGCATCCACACTGGGGTTTAATGTGGTTTAACTAATCCACTTTAAATTCATACCTTTAGTTAATTCGAATTAATTTTCTTGAGTGTCTGTGTCCAGACAAACCCGTAGAATTTAATCCCAGAAGGGAGCATAATGATCATCCAGGGTAAAATGTTCAAAAGCACCTAAGTGTCTTAGGCTCTTAAACCTTTGACTTTCAATGAGGTTTAGGAGCCTAAACCACTTCTGGAAATGGGACTCGGGGGCTGTTGAAAATTTTACTCCTAGCCTGATCCCCTGTATAACACAGCGTATAGACTTTCACCCAGTGATTCCTGCAGTAGAACAAATCATTCTTTCCTACTACACAAACGAAAACTGTTGATCCCAATAACCTGTGGTTGCACTGGAGCACATCTTTCAGAAAGACATCCAATCTCCAAGTGAGAGGAATGTAACACTTCTCTTGGTACATTGCTCCAATGGCTGACTACCCTCATTGTTAAAAAATTGCATCTTATTTCCAGCTTGATTTTTTTCTAACTTAAGCTTCCAGCCATTGGATCTTGTTATGCTTTGGTCTATTAAATGTTAAAGAACCCTGTAGTGCAGTGGTTTCCAAACTTGGGATGCCACTTGTTCAGGGAAAGCCCCTGGCGGGCCCGGCCAGTTTGTTTACCTGCTGCGTCTGCAGGTTCGGCCGATCGCGGCTCCCACTGGCCGCGGTTCACTGTGCCCAGCCAATGAGGGCTGCGGGAAGCAGCAGCCAGTACGTCCCTTGGCCCTTGTAGTATATCAAGTATCTTTGTTGTGTGTTGGTACTTTAAAATTATTTAATTGCCTCTTAACCTTCTCTTTGACAAGCAAAATATATTGTGCTACTTATGTCTCTCATTGTAAGGCATGTTTTCCAGACCTTGAATCAGTCTTGTAGCTGTTCTGTGAACTCTCCCCAATTTTTCAACATCCTTCTCAAATTGTGGATACCAAAAGTGGACACAATATGCTGGCATTGGTCTCACCAATGCTGTATACAAGATAATATCACTTCCCCTAGTCCTATTCAATATTCCTCTGTTTATATGTTCATCAATCATGTTAACTCTTTCCCCTCCTCATCAGTTGGCAGAGCAAATGGGACAAATGCCCGCTTTTGCCAAAAAATCAGGATGGCTGGGACAGGGCTTAAAAAGGGGACTGTCCTGGCCAAAATGGGATGTATGGTCACCCTGGATGGGGGAAGAAGCAGCTGCCACCCTGAAGACATTCTCTGAGCAAGCCTCTTCTGCAGTCAGAATATGAACGTGTAACGCAAACTCTGCAAAAAACCCAAAGCATTTTCTCTGGAAGTATTTACAGATGGGTAGACAAATGTACAGGGATAAGTTATTAAAAAGATTTTAAAAACTGGTTGAGGTGGAATCAAACACACACAAGAACATTAATACAGAAGAGAACATCCATATAGCAGAGTATATTAGTAGAGAAGGTTGGAAGTGGGAAAGTATTTGATTTGCAGACTGACAAAGCCAGTAAAGGAAAGCAGCACGAGACATCATAATGGACGTATTACTGCAATAGGATGTGCTTCCCATGGCGTAAATGCTTCAAATTTCATGAAGTTGGGCACACTGGAAAAGATCTAGAAAAGAGCAAAAAGTTATAAAATATGTGAAAACTACTCATGTTGTATCTGCAGTCTTTAAGGAGCAGCGGGAAGAAAAGTATAGTAAGAATAAAATGTAAACACAAACTTTCTAGCAAAACAAGATGGGGAAGTGGAGTGATGTCATTTGAAAGTTTATTAAAAATAAAGCAGCTTTTCAAGAAACAGTGATAACTGAGGATCTTAAAGTAGTTAAAAGTGTAAGGCACACTCTACTTGTGAGGATATCTTTTAGGTTCACCTGCAGGACTCTGAAGATTCTACAGCAAGTTGCTTCTGCAAATCACTATCTGAATCAGACAAAGCATTTGTCATCGGACTTTGCTCAATTTATGGCCAAGACTAAGTCAATTGTTTTTGAGAATCTAAGTGCATCTCCACTCAAGTCAGGAAGAAGTAAAAGTGAAGGACTTTATTCACAGATAGGAAGAATTTTGCTGCAAACCAATACATGCTGTTGCAAACCTCTTAGATCCAAGGTTCAAAGGTAGCAATGTTAGTGATGATAGCATTGTTACAGCATTTGACTGGATTACCAAACAAGCAACACGCTTAGGCCTAAATGTTGGAAAAGTACTTACAAAGGTTGCAGAATACAGAACTTCTTTCAGGAGCGCAAGCTGAGAATCTGCCAAGCATATTGCTGCTACAATATGGTGGTAAGGCCTTTGTACAACACAATCTCAGATTCCTCTTGCTTCTCTTCTGCTTCAGATTTCTCTATTTTCTGCAGCATATGAAAGAAACTGGTCAGTGTTTGGAAATATACACCCTGTCAAGAAACAGGCTAAACATATGAAAGAGTTGACAAGCTTGTTTCAATTCATGCAAATCCTAGGTTTAATATATCATAGAATATCAGGGTTGGAAGGGACCCCAGAAGGTCATCTAGTCCAACCCCCAAATCTTCATCTTTAACATAAAGATCACAGTGAAAGAGCAGAATTTTGAATCCTATGGATATAACCTTCCTTTTTATTTACAAGTAAACAATATTGATGCTTTCTATTTTCAACCTTTAAAAATTTTGTTTCTATTTTAGAGATATGTCAACAGGCAAAAAAACCTCACAAGTACCTTAGGGCAGAGGTTCTCAAACTGGGAGGCGCACCCCAGTGGAATTCTGGGGAGAGGAAGGCAGCATGAGAAGATGCTCTGCCTTGAGAACTGGGCAGCCCCCATCCTCCACCAAACAAAAAGAAACAAATTTATAAACACAAAACAAAGGGAGCTACCTTCCCATCTCGCTTGCTGGAGGGGAGGGTGGGTATTGTCCTGTCACTAGCCCCAGGGTGTCAGTACCTTCCACTTAACAGGGCCTTAGCTTTTGTTGTTTCCCCCTGTAGCGTGGAGAATAGCTTCTCATCCTTGAGAAGCCTATTACTGCCCCCGGCTAAGGAGGGGTTTTTAAAGGTCTCAGGCAGCTCTTAATTGGACTCATATGTCCCTAATTGATCTGAGGTAACCCCTTCTCAGCTTATAGGAAAAAAGGCCTTTATCATTCTAGGGCTAACATACCCGTCTTCCTTCTCTTCAGATTGTATAAATCTTTCGCCTTTTACTAACCATTTCCATGGAGAGAAACATTTATGAGTTTCTACTCAATTTTTTGAACAGCTACTCCACTCTCCTGCAGCCATCCAGCCTGACTTCCTCACAAATGGCAGATCCCTGCCTGCTCAAACCAGCAACGAGTAACACCCAACGTTGACTTCAATGGGAGTCCATCCAGAGCCCCCACCTGCACTTCACCGCTTGTAGCACCATTTATTATTCTATAGCATGCAGCAGTGTGCTAGGTGCTTCACAGGACATGAAGAAATAAAAGACCCTGGCCCAAAAGAGTACACTCTGAATTTAACAAAATGAGTGGTGGGGTGGTGAGGAGCAGAGAAGAGACATGGCAAGGAAAGATGAGACTCACTATTAATGCAGCTACTACAGTTTCTCTCTATAACCACTTCACAATGGATCAGGTATATCAGGTTTTTAATACCTAGAAGGTAACGATACAAGATAATGAAAATGCTCAGTTGCTTTGTTGGGAGCATCCCGGGAGAGATGAGTTTGCAAGAGGGACTTGAGAACTTGATCCAAAGCGCATTGAAGTCAATGTCAGTGTTTCTGCTGACTTCAGTGGGCTGTGGATCAGGCCATAGAAGGAACAGTTGAGCATTCTAGGGGCATGATGTAATAAAAAGCATGGGGATGCATTTGGAATCATCTGGGCAATTAGCTAAGATAGTGTCGGGAACTCTGCTAGCTCTGTGTGCAGTTTCCTGGTGACCCAATGAGCTCAGCTGGGCCCAATAAACCCTCACTAAGTGCCTGTGCTCCCTGGCTGGACAGAAGAGCCAACAGATCACTATTTAAGCCGTGTAGCCACAACAGCACAGTTGCTGCTCAGTGTGTTCCATGCCTGCAGCTGCACCAGATCTGATTTCTGTATAGGCCCTTGTTCCAACCCTAGTCCCTACCTTCCTCAGAACTCCTGGCTCTGACCTTTCACCTCTCCCCTGACTTATGCCTCCAGTTCTGCATTCTGACTCCACTCTGACCACTAGACCAGATGCCTGTTCTGACCCCTAGGTTGCACTGCCTGGACACTGGTGTGTGACACACAGCAAGAGAAGGGAAAAGAAAGGGTATAGGAAGCTGACAGCTACAACACAAACTGATCATGAAGTAGGGTGACCAGACAGCAAATGTGAAAAATCGGGACAGGGTGGGGGGGCAATAAGCGCCTACATAAGACAAAGCGCCAAATATCGGGACTGTCCCTATAAAATCGGGACATCTGGTCACCCTATCATGAAGTTTATTGTCCATTTTAATCTTTGTTTAAATGTTTTGTTATATTAAGCTCTGAAGCAGACTCCAGAGCTGGAGGTAAATGTACTGTGCTATATTTTTTTTGCTAAGGAAAGCAAATTAAGTTTCTTTGTTTTTTAAATTCTGATAAGCATGCCCTGCAGCACTTTGCTATTCAATCTCTATTGGGAGGGTGGTGGAGGCTGCCTTTTTGCGGGGATGAACATGATCAGGTTTGCGAATGAGCAGAGTGAGAAACTAGCAAGACTCTACTCTGCATATTTAATCAATGGCCTGGAGAGGATGTCGCTACGGACCACTGTAAAATAGGGTGCGGACGGTCAGCTGCATGGGTTTCTGTGTTCAATGGCGTGTGAGTTTAATGCTCATGAAGGAGCCCTGCCGACTGCTCTGGAGACTCAGTTCAAATTGTCAAACTTGGGTGCCAAAAGTTAGGCATCTCAAGAAGTGACCTGCTCTTCGCAGGTGCTGTGTATCAGCAGCTCCTAGGGGAGTTCAGAGGTGCTAAATTCCAAATTTAGGTGCCTAGATCAAAGGCCTGATTTTTGAACTTGGCTCAACTTAAGGGCACCCACATTTTGCCCAGAAGTCCTTTCTGTTTATCCACAAAATTGGCACAACATAGACAGTGCAACCCTCATGATACAATAGGAATGCCTGCCTCCCTTCACTGCTATCCTGATAGTAACCAGAAATCAAATTGCATGAGAGTGGCTAAAAAAGGAACCACCAGTCCTGGTCTACACCAGGGGGGCGGGGCGGAAATCAATCTAAGTTAGGCAACTTCAGCTTTGTGAATAACGTAGCTGAAGTCGTCATACTTAGATGGACTTACCATGGTGTCTTCACCGCGGTGAGTCGACTGGTGCCGCTCCCCGGCGCCTCTCACGGTGCTGGAGTACAGGAGTCGATGAGAGAGCGCTCGGGGGTCGATGTATCGCATCTAGACTAGACATGATAAATCGATCCCTGCTGCCCGCCAATCCAGTGGGTAGTGTAGACATACCCTTAGGTAGAGAAGCCTCCCTGGAGCGAATCGAGTTGCAAGCAATTTCAGCATCTGTCAAAGAGGGAGTGTCACTCATGTCCTGTTGGGCTGAACATGCAACACCCCCTCTTATTGTCTCCTCCAATTCCCTAACAGGCAGCTACCTTCCTTAAGAGCATTTCAAGACAAAGGACCGGCTTTTACACGAAGAAGTCACCCCGGTCTGTTTCACAAGTGCCCTCATTTTCATCACTTACATATCTTATCTATTCATCTGAACAGATAGGGTATTCAATACACCTTTACAATTACAATCCACATTCAAAGAAAGTACTGGGCTAACCATGAAGCTGGAGTGCACACAATGCACCGTGAGTACATTATGCCGGCTGCTAGCTCATGACAATGGGCCTGTATAATTAACTGGATGAGGAGATTCAGAAGTGCTGTTTCCAATTAAAAATAACACTTTTGCAAGGGCAAATGAGTGAGGCAGTGGCTGTAATTCTAATGCAGCTCTAGCACCTGTCTTCCTGCCCCAGATTGGTGCCCTATACCCTCTTCCTCCTCCCACACCAAAACAACTTCTCTTCTCCCTACAGGTGGTGTTAGTGCTTCTGCATCCCTCAGTGCTTGAGATCTACTGACCAGGGTGGGGGGCGGGGGGGGGGTAGAAAGAATTTCCCCAGAGGAAGTTATTCCATAACAGACTAGAGTGAGTCAAAAATAGTCAATCAAAAAATTGATGAAAAATGGTCCTTTTTTTTTAAAAAAAAAAAACAACCATGAAATTTTCCATTTTTTGATGAAAAACAAAAATTAAACAGCTTTTGGTTTTCTAAAACCTAAAAAATGCTCGCTTTTTTTAATAGAAAAAGCAGAACACTTCTGTGAAATATTTTGAGGGGAAAAAATGGAAAATTTGCATTGCTTTTAAAATTTTCCACACAAACTACCATTTTCTCTAGAATGGACCATTGTCAGAGTTCTTGCACCCTCCTCAGAAGGAACTGGCAGTGCTCACTGCTAGAGACTGGACAACTGGGATGGCAATTCCTCAGCTTCCATACCGGGTTTAATCATGGTGCTCTTCTCCAGGAAGGAGAGAGGGCCTAAAGAGCTTGCCCCAGCCTGTCGCAAAGCTTTGATAATAGCAGCAGATAAATTCACTCATATTGACATTATCATTTCTCCTTGGGAAGACAAATGAGATTGAAAGCATCTCTCTCCTAGGCAACAATTAGGGTTCAGTCTTGTTTTCATTGAAGTAAATGGGAGTTTTGCCATTGATTTAGTGGAAGCATGACTGAGCCCCTTAAATGCATACTGCATGTTGCTTTCAGTGGTCAGCAGACATCACTTCAGTAAATCAGTTTGTTATGTTGCATTGCCGTGTGACAAAGTGCTGCAGTGAATAAGGAATGAAATGCTGACTCTTTCATGAATCTTAAAAGTGACAAAGCTATTGTGAGCCAGGGAAGCTACTGTCAGTTCGTTTAACAGACAAAGCACAAACTGATGATGACTGAACATTTAGTAAGTGACATCCATCCCCACGGCGGGTGGTTTGGCCTCAAGCATGAAGAATGGGATGTCGGTTCATCTCTTCTCCCAGTGAAAGAACAGTGCACTGTATATATACATGCATTAACCCCAAACAAATTAACAATCACCTTGGGAATTCAGAATTTCAAACTGTTATTTTTTTAATTTATGCAGTGTTGCTGTAGCCATGTTAGCCCCACGATATTAGAGAGACCAGGTGTGTGAGGTAATATAGTTTAATGGACCAACTTTTGTTGGTGAGAGAGATAAGCTTCTGAGTATACACATATCTCTTATAATTAGGGCCGGACCAAATCCACAGTGCAGTCTGGTCAATTTCACGGCCATAGAATTGAAAATTGGTCAGTTTCACGAATTCAGATGTTTACATCTGAGATTTCATGGTGTTGTAACGGTGGGGGGTCACAACCCAAAATGGGGCTGGGGGGAATTGCAAAGGTGTTGTAGGGAGGCTGCAGGATTGCCACCCACATTTCTGGGCTGCCTTCAGAGCTGGGCTCTGAAGGCAGCAGCCAGAGAGCTTCCTGCAGCTGCAGGAAGTTCCTAGTGGTGGGTCTGATCTCCCCCATGCTGCTAGGAGCACCCCAGCCAGGGGCTCCTAGCTGCTAGTCCTAGAGTTTCCTGCAGCAGGGGGAGGTACACAGAGATGGGTCTGATCTCCCCCCGAGAGCAGTTGTGCAAGGGAAGAGCAAGTCCTGTCTCTCACCACCCTGGCTGGGGCTAACAGCTAGGAGACTCCAGCTGGGGAGCTCCCAGCATTACGGGGGAGATTGGACCCACCTCCACCTCTGGGAACCTCCTGTGGCTGCAGGAAGCTCCTGCAGCAGGGGGAGGTATCCAGAGATGGCTCTGATCTCCCCCCGAGAGCAGCTGTGCAGGGGAAGAGTAAGTCCCATACCTCCCCAGCCTGGGGACTAGCAGCTGGAGCCTGGGGAATGGTAGGAGACGCCGGCTGGGGTGCCCCCCAGCCTTGCTCCTTCCCCTCCCCACCCTTCCAATAGCTAGATTTACCGGGGGAGGGCTTATTGTGTCAGTGACATGTTTTTCATGGCTGTGAATTTGGTAAGGCCCTACTTATAATAATCACATGGATGCCAAAATGCAAGTCTGTCTCCTTATTTAGCTTTTCAATCCAATGTTCCTGTACATTAGTTTGCTACCTTAAGTTTGCTTATGAATAGAGCTGGTCAGGAATTTTTTGATGAAACATGTTTTTTTGGGGGGTGGGGGGGGAGGGTAGGAAAAGGCTTATTTATTAAACAAACTTTTCACATGAATGTACCAGTATCAATTAAACATTCATCAGGAAGAATTTCTCTTGTCCAGGATGGAATTTCTGGTTAAAATCCAAGAGCCTACTATAGAATCACCTGGGGGTTAGGACACTCACTTAAGATGTGGGAGACCCAGGTGCAAGTCCCTGCTCCAATGAATATTTAATTATTTACACAACGTGGAACAGTTCCAACAGGAGAGATTGAGAGAGTTCCATGCCAGAATAGACCCTTGCCTGTTGGTCAAAACACTCTGTGGGGCAATATGGGAGAGTAGCAGAGCAGGGCCTTGAACATAAGTCTCCCACATCCCATGTGAATTCCCTGACCCGGCTATTGGCTATTCTGGGCTCCTAATCTCAGAGTTCACCTAAAAGTTCTCAAGGGCTCAGGTTCGTCACGCTGCAGAGTAGGAACATTTTTGCAATGTCAAAAACTTTCATGGGTCAGGAAAGCCATTTCCCACCCAGCTCTACTGGGCTACTCTAATCAAGATTCTTCTACTGCACTATAATGTCAATGTCAACGATTTAAAAGAAAAACAAAAAACCCAGGAACATGGATCTGTATGTTTCCAAGCGATGCAGAAAGCACTCGGCCTCAGTTCAGACTGGAATTATTGCTGGGTTGCAACTAAAGATGCACAGAAGCTGACAGAGCAAAGCTGCAATTGTGGTGAATAATATTTTATCTCCACCCCCGGTCTATAACTAGGTGATGGCTGCCATCTTGGTTGACACTGGCGATTGAAACAGGGACCACCACAGCTTGAGTTAAACAGTCAGCCTCTGTAGTGGGGGCTGTAACAGTCTCTCCTGCTTTGTGGATCGGGGACACAACAAAACCAGTAGGTTATATCTGCTCCCTGTTCCTCCTACCTGCTATCCCATTCCTTACATTTCACTCGGTTGAGCAATCCCCATTGTCTCCCCGGTCTATTCCCAACATAGATCCCCAGATGGTGCAAATCGGTGTTGCTCCACCAACTGAGTGAGAACCACTGAAGCCAATGGACCTATGTTGATTTACATCAGCTAAGACTCTGGCCCATAATTCTTCCTCCTTTCATGTCTGCCTAAGAAAAAAAACTCCTGGTTAACATTCACCGAGTGCCCCTCCTACAAACATTTCCAAGGAATCCACCGGTTCTGTGAAATAGTCCAGATACTGTTCCCAAATGCTTCCCTGTATTTATCTTGTGCAATACCGAGCTGCTCTGATCTTTACACTGTAAATTCTTCAAAACAGGAGCAGGCTTGTTATCAATTTGCCACAAGAGATGCTTCTGTACAGCACGGTATTTATTCATGGCACCATATTAATAGTATTAGTATCTATTTTGTTGTATTCTTATCCAATTGCCTCTTGCCTGGCTCAGGAACCTAGGGCATTGTGCAAGCAGTTAAAATGTATTATAGTTGCTAGAAGTTAAAGTTGCTAGAAACCTGCAGCCTGCTAGGAGTGCATAGCTCTTGCTGCAATGCACACCCCTAGTTCCTTGGAACTGCATGGCTTGCTCTTATCCATGCAGGGAGTGGGCCGATACGGAGCCAAGTTTAGGATTAGAAAGCACAAAGGACTCCTACGTACTTCCTTTCTCAGCTGCATCTGTGCTCGTTGGGCCTACCTGAAAATATGGCACTTAGTATTTAAGTGACTTGAGGGTCTTTTTTAAACTGTCCTGCAGCTCCCACTGACAGATTTTCCCATCCTCTCAACACAGGCCAGTCCTGTCCCCAGATCTGCAGTGGCATCACTTTGCCATTGTCATGACATCTTAATGTCATCCCTTTAGACTTGCACTGAAATTGTTTTGCCATTATGTTATCTTGGCGATTCAGATTTGAACTCAAGTGAACACTACCCTCCAGGCTTCCTTGGAAAAGTTTGTGACACATGCTGCGCTCCCTCGATCACTCAGGATTAAGGAACTAGCCTAGAAGCTGCCCATATTGCCATCTTAGAGTCCAACAGTCTGTGGGAGAAAAAATTACTACAATTAAAAGCTCCCTTTTCTCTTTTGGAAGACACTGCCGTGGCTTAGCTTCCCTTCTCTTCAGTAGGGTAAGAGTAAGTATAAGACCCTGGTGACAGAGGGCTAAATACTTCAGTCCTCACTCATTCAAAACTTCCCTTAACTTCAATAGTATTTATCATTAGTACAACACCTAGAGAGGCCAAGTGAAATCAGAGCCCCACTGTGCTAAGCACTGCAAATACACATAGTAGCACAGAGGGAAAGTCTTGTGGTGAACACATTGGGCTGGGACCCAGGAGCGCTAGGTTCAACTCCCAAGTTTGACTTTGGGTAAACCACAATCTTTCTGTGCCTCAGTTCCCCATCTCTAAGATGGACATAACACCACTTCCTTTCTCCCATTTGGTCTCAAACTCAGACTGTAAGGCCTGAAAGAACCATCATGATCACGTAGTCCAGGGATCAGCAACCTTTGGCACATGGCCCGTCAGGGAAATCCGCTGGCAGGCCAGGACGGTTTGTTTGGCCGAACCTGCAGACACTGTGGTTAATCGCAGCTCCCACTGGTTGCGGTTCACCGTTCCAGGTCAATGGGTGCGGCAGGAAGCGGCGTGGGCCGAGGGATGTGCTGGCCGCCGCTTCCTCCAGCACCCATTGGCCTGGAACAGCGAACCACAGCCAGCGGGAGCTGCAATCTGCTGAACCTGCAGATGCTGCAGGTAAACAAACTGTCCTGGCCCGCCAGCAGATTTCCCTGATGGACTGTGTGCCAACGGTTGCCAATTCCTGATCTAGTCTGACCTCTTGCATGCTGCAGACCACAGAACCACCCACTCCTGTAGCAGGCCCATAGCCTCTGGCTGAGTTAGTGAAGTCCTCAAACCTTGTTTTAAACGCTTGAACTTACAGATAGTCCACCATTTACTCTAGTTCAAACCAGCACATGACTCATGCCCCATGGTGCAGAGAAAAACCAAAAAAAAATCACCCTAGGGTCCCTGCTAATCTGATTTAGGGGAAATTCCTTCCTGACCCCAAATATGGTGCTCACTTAGACCCTGAGCATGTGGGTGAGACTCACCAGACACCTGGGAAAGAATTCTCTGTAGTAACTCAGAGCCCTCCCTTTCTAGTGTCCCGTCTCCAGCCATTGGAGATATTTGCTAATAGCAGTTCTGGATGGCCCAATGCCATTGTAGGCAATCTCACCATAGCATCCCCTTCATAAACTTTTCAAACTAAGTCTTGAAAGAAGTTAGGTTTTTTGTCCCACAACTACCCTTGAAAGGCTGTTCCAGAACTCCACGCCTCGGATGGTTAGAATCCTTTGTCTAATTTTAAGGCTATTCATGGCCAGTTTATATCCATTTGTTCTTGTGCCAACACTGGCCCTTAACTTAAATAACTCCTCTTCCTCCCTGGTATTTATCCCTCTGATGTATTTATAGAGAGCAATCATATCTCCCCTCAACCTTACTTTTGTTAGGCCAAAGAAGCCAAACTCCTTAAATCTCCTCTTGTAAGGTAAGTTTTCCGTTCTTCAGATCATCCTAGTAGCTTTCTTCTGCACCCATTCCAGTTTGAATTCATCTTTCTTAAACATGGGAGACCAGAACTGCACACAGTATTCCAGATGAGGTCTCATGAGTGCCTTGAACAATGGTAATAACACTTCCCTGTCTCTCTGGAAATACCAGTATCCTAGGACTGCATTAGCCTTTTGCGTAGCTGCATCACATTGGAGGCTCATAGTCATCCTGAGATTGAACAGTATACCCAGGTCTTTCTCCTCTGTAGCTTCCAACTGATAAGTCTCCAGCTTATAGCAAATATTCTTGCTGTTAGTCCATAAGTACATGAACTTGCGTAAAAGAAATGGAATGAAAGAACAGTGCAAAGTGCAAGTTTTCAAGGTTGCCAAGATCTTTTTGTATGATATTCTAGTCCTCCTCTGTACAGGCAATACCTCCCAATTTTAGGTCATCTCAAAGTTTATTAGCAAACTCCCACTTTTTGTGCCAAGGTCATTAATGAAAATGTTAAATAACATTGGTCCCAAGACTGATCCTTGAGGACCCTCTCTCCAAGCCTGACAGTTCATCTTTCAGCATGGCCCTTTGTAGTCTCTCTTTTAACCAGAGTCCTTTTAACCAGATCTTTACCCACCGTTCAATTCTCATATTAATCCCCATTATCTCCAATATAACTAATAATTTCCCATGTGGAACTGTATCAAATGCTTTACTGAACTCCAGGTAGATTAGATCTACTGCATTTCCTTTGTCTAGAAAATCAGTTATCTTCTCAAAGAAAGATCAGGTTGGTGTGGCATGATCTACCTTTTGTAAAACCATGTGACATTTTATCCCAATTACCATTTACCTCTTTGTGTTTAATGACTCTTTCTTTCAAAATTTGTTCTAAGACCTTGTATACAATTGAAGTCAATCTAATGGGCTTGTAGTTTCCTGGTTCACTATTTATTCCCTTTCTTGAATCATAGGACTGGAAGGGATCTCAAGAGGTCATCTAGTCCAGTCCTTTGCACTCATGGCGGGGCTAAGTATAATCTAGACCATCCCTGACAGGCGTTTGTCCAACCTGCTCTTAAAAATCTCCAATTATAGAGATTCCACAACCTCCCTGGCCAATGTATTCCAGTGTTTAACCATCGTGACAGGAAGTTTTTCCTAATGTCCAACTTAAACTGCCCTTGCTGCAATTTAAGCCCATTGCTTCTTGTCCTATCCTCAGAGATTAAGGAGAACAATTTTCACCCTACTTCTTGTGACAGCCTTTATGTACTTGAAAACTGTTATGTCCCCTCTCAGTCTTCTATTCTCCAGACTAGACTAATCCAATGTTTTCAGTCTTCCCTCATTGATCATGTTTTCTAGATGTTTAATCATTTGTGTTGCTCTTCTGTAGACTCTCTCCAATTTGTCCACAACTTCCTTGAAATGTGCCCAGAACCGAAATGTGCCCAGAACTGGACACAGTACTCCAGCTGAGGCCTAATCAACGCTCAGTACAGCAGAAGAATTACTTCTCGTGTCCCGCTTACAACACTCCTGCTAATATATCCCAGAAGGATGTTTGCTTTTTTTTGCAATAGTGTTACACTGTTGACCCATATTTAGCTTGTGATCCACTACAACCTCCAGATTCTTTTCTGTAGTACTCCTTCCCAGGCAATCGTTTCCTATTTTGTATGTGTGCAACTGATTGTTCCTTCCTAAGTGGAGTACTTTGCATTTCTTCTTATTGAATTTAATCCTATTTACTTCAGAGTGTTTCTCCAGTTTATCTAGATCATTTTGAATTTTAATCCTATCCTCCAAAGTACTTGCAACCCCTCCCAGCTTGGTATCGTCCGCAAAATTTAGAAGTGTACTCTCTATTCCATTATGTAAATCATTGATGAAGATATTGACCAGAACCAGACCCAGAACTGATTCCTGCAGGACCCCACTCGATATGCCCTTCCAGCTTGACTGTTAACCACTGATAACTATTCTCTGGGAATGGTTTTCGAACCAGTTATGCACCCAGCTTATAGTAGCTCCATCTAGGTTGTATTTCCTTAATTTGTTTTTGAGAAGGTCATGCAAGACAGTATCAAAAGCCTTACTAAAGCCTTACCACTTCCCTCCTATCCACAAGCCTTGTTACCCTGTCAAAGAAAGCTATTAGGTTCGTTTGACATTATTTGTTCTTGACAAATCCATGCTGACTGTTACTTATCACCTTATTATCTTCTAGGTGCTTTCAAATTGATTGCTTAATTATTTGCTCCATTATCTTTCCAATAGGTACTATATTTGCTATTTGCCGGTCATAGGGTATGACCCCGAGTTTACAGATTCATTAAAAGCTCTTGTTATTGGGCTTCCAATTTCGTATGCCAGTTTCTTACTATTCTTGGCTAGAGACCATCCAGGCCCTCCAGTTTGGTTCAGTTAAACTGTTTGAGTTTGATTCCACCTCCAATGTGGTAATTACAACTTCCGTGTTCTTTTTCCATTAGCCACCCTGCCACTGCCTCCAGCTCCCTCATTACCTTTATTAAAAACTGAGGCAAAGTATTCATTTAGGTGTTAGGCTATCCCATTATTATCTTTAGTCTCCACCCCTGTTCTTAGTACTTAACAGTCCCACTTCTTCCCTTCTTTTCTTTTTATTGATATGGCTAAAGAGCCTTTTACTCTTGATTTTAAATTCATTTGCAAGGTCCAACTCAGCTTGGCCTTTGGCCATTCTTACTTTTCCAATACACTTTCTGACCTCCAGAAGGTAGCTTTCCTTGCTGATACATCCCTTCTTCCATTCTGTATAGACTTTCCGCTTTCTCTTAATAACTTGTTTGAGATGCTTGCTTTTCCAGTTTGGTCTACAACCCTTCCCTAGGAGTTTTTTCTCCTTGCTTGGGGTGCAGATTTCAGATAAGTTCTACAACTTTGACAAAGTAATTCCAACCCTCCTCCATCTTCACATCCTTGGGTTCTGAGTCCACTTCCCTTAATTTTTTTAAGTTTGCGCTTCTGAAATCAAGGAAACTAGCTGTAGACCTATTTTTGTTCAACCTTCCATTTAGTTTAAACTGAATTCACTCATCACAAAAAACTATGGTTTTGGCTGAAATTTTTTTGATGAAAAGTTGAAATTGTCTGCAACAGTGGGAAAGAAAACATTCTCTTACCACCTCAAGAATTTCATTTTCCTCCTATGTTTCTAATCTCTTTCGATTGCTGTGTTTTATTTCTCTATTCTAACCAGTGCTTACAGCTCCTTAGGACTTAGCATCCTCTGATTATTTCACTGCCATGTTGTTGGCTTTGTTTTCTAGATCATTAATGAATTTTCTTATCTAGATTATCATTAGAAGTCTTCATTGTTGAGTCCCAAAATGAGTCAACAAGAATAGCGAGTAGGTATTATTATTATTATTAGTTTCATTTAGCTTTATGGTAGCACTGAGGAGCCCCCATCATGGAGCATGGCCCCATTCTCCAAGGCCATGCACAAACAGAACAAAAAGACAGGACCTGCCCCAAAGAGCTTACAATGTAAGAGAAGAGACAACAGCTGGCGACAAACACAGATACACAAAGAAACAATGACATAATGCTGGTCAGCATGATGGGCAGTGATCTCAGCACACCAGTGGTCTAACCATTGTCAAATAGTCAGCCTGTTGGATTTTCATGCAGTATAATATATTGCAGGACTCTTTAAAAATCCTAAAGTTCAGTATTTACTATTTTAGAGTCTTAGAATTCCACTGTGCTGTCAGAAAGGTGTCTGTTTCCAGTTACTCCACAACATTTACACTGCAGGGCAGGTAGAATTAGCTGTCTGCTGTCTTCTTTCTCTCTTATTTACCTTATCTTTACCTCAGTTTGCTTATCATATTGCATCCATCACCATAGAAACTGTTGCTCCTGTCTACACACACAAGGCAGAGAGATTTTCCAGTTAATTAGTGCAGTTACCCTGCAAAGGATCCCATGGAGAAGGTGTGTGCTTTGATGGGTCATGATACCCTGTATACAGTACAACAGTGTTTCATGTCCTCACATATCAGTTTGTAGTATAAACACATAGCGTTTGTTATGTCCCCAGAGAGGGAATCTCTGTTGGGCTCCAGCTACCAGCTCTCCAGGAGAGCCTCCCAATTCCTGAACGATACTTAACTTGCTGTGACATGACAGCTCATTACAGTCACAGCGTTTCATAACCTCGTAGATGCCTCTTTGTAAAGAAAATGTAGTATCTAGAATAAGGTTGCATCCTTGAGCCAACCTTAGTTGGCTCTCTGAGCGTGCTTTTGTGTTTGCCTACAAAGCAACAGACATTATATCTGGAACAAAGCAAAGTTAACTCCCTTACTAAACAGAACTTAAGGGAGAATGTGACCCAGCAGTCCAAATAACTCCTTCACTCCTGTCTAGACTCAGTTACCTGAACGACATGCAGAAAAGAATCCTCCCTATCTTCATCAAATGGAGCATAACTAACTTTAATAGGCTGTAGTTTTACTTTGGTTTTCCCTTCTCTCCTAGAGTTTCCAAATAGAAGTTGTATAGAGAAATGTATGTAGGCTGCAGGATCTTCAAGGCAGAGAATCTGCTTGCTTTTAAAGCTGAATTCTTCTTGTTTTACTCAGGTGAGTAAAGCATTGGGACTTATTACATGAGCAAAGTGAGCAGCATTTGGACACATTTGTAGGGCTTAGATATAAATTTTCCATGCTGTCTGCATGATTTCTGATTGATAAGGTTGGACCTGTGCTCAATTATAATATTTAAATGCTTAGTAAGTGTACGTTAACTAATAGACGTCCTGTGAGCTATGCTGGATTGCTGCTGTGCTTCGTCTGTGTGATGTAAAATCCCAGTAACCTTTAAGTATGGGTGAGATTGACTACAGTTGCATACAATCCTGATTATCAAAGCAGTGGCACGTAGGGGTGGATGTGGTAGGAGTTACCTGCATTAATATAACATAGGTTATATTATGGGTAACATTTTAAAAAGTCAAGAAACATTGACATTAAAGGTTGAGCAATATTATTAACATGGTCATGTTGCAATCATCTAGTACCCTTGCTGTCTTTCCTTGCCATTTTCTCCATCTTTATCACATCAAATTCTGTGACCACCCAGGTCTAAGCGATCATCATTGTACACCACAGCAATCAGCATTTCACAGTGAAAGGAGGGCCAACATTCTTATCTCCCTGCTCCTAACACTTGGGATCTTCCATTAACCTGGTTTCCAAAATCCAAAGTAGCAATGCAATGCCACTAAGCATGGTAAAATCCCTAGCTTCTACACTTGCACTGCGCCAGTCAGTGGGAGTTTGCCACATGTGATATACAGATACTTTATAGTTAGTTTGTATAATAAACTTTACACAATAATCTAACAAAATAGATAAAGGGGTGGGGGGGGGGGAGGAAGAGACTTGTTTAGCAGAATGAAATACGGATGTGTTAGTACAAACACCACAAGAATTACTTTTTTTGTACCGGATAGCCTATTTCCTGTCTCGCCTTGTCAGTTGTGGAATATTACAATGATTTTTATTTGTGCTTTTATAAACCTAATTTACCAAATCGGTGTTGGTTGCTGTGTCATCTATTCCTGATTTACTATTGCCTGCAAATTTTATTAACCTGCTGTATGAACATTATCTCCTTCCAGATCCTACATGCTCTCCACACTCTTCTCTAAATCTTTAATAGCCATCACTAGGCTGATACTTTATAGTTTATTTTTAAACTCATAATCAGGTACTATTCAATAGCAAAGAAAAGGATGATTTCATACTTGTAAGCTCTTCAGGTGCAGGGACCATCTTTTAAAGTATTTGTACAGTACCTAGCACAATGTAGCTCTGATTGATGCCCTTATGCACTACTGCAATACAAATGAACTATAGGTTTATTAAGAATCCATAGGTTAATTGCTGCTTTCATGATTAGAGTTTGCTTCTGTCAGAGTTTGAAATACACATCTAGTTTCTGTGCAGTTGTCTGGGGTGTGTCAGTCATGCAATAGTAATATATCCCAGGGCAATATAGTTTTTACTCTGTCTGAAATATCAGTTAACAATATGGAGCAGTCACAATTGTAGTTAAATTGTTTACTGTGAAGTCTAACTGGGTAACTGTTTTCAATCTAACATTGCTGGAATAATTATGCGTACAGATGCTTTTCTTTCTTAAACGTAAAGAAAGAAGCTAGCTTAGCGGCTGGCAGGTTGTCATGTAAGAGACCTGGCCTTGATTAGTAGACCTGGGCTTTTGCTCTTCTGGCACGGCACTCATCCCTAGGGAAGGCTCCATCCCTCGTCACATTGTGGCTGAGATGTAAGAGGACGTTATTAGTGATGCACAAACCTCCCACGATTCGGAGACTCAGCTCTGTTCAGATGAGCACCCGGCAGCTCAGGTGCTTATTCAGACCCTCTGAATCTCTTTACAGTGCAAAATTGGGCTGGAAATCTCATGAGGGAAGCCACTTGGAATAAATCTACGGCATTTCTTGCTTCCAGCTGTACCAGAAATACCTCATCCATGGTATTTCAGGCACTTCCTTTTCTGGTCCGAGCTAAAACAAGAAAGTTCACAGGCAGCAGCAAAAAGAAAAATGTTTTGTGGAGGGAGGCAGAACTCAGGGGTGGGGGAGAAAGTGAGGGGCAAAAACCAAATATTTTCATAGCCAGAAAAATGGTTTTTTATTTAGGCCATTTATTTTATAGGAACTGATTTGCCCATCTCTGTATTTGCAAGATTATGTACTGTTTCAAGTTTGTTTTCCTTTAATGCTGTTAATGCATCCATTAACCATTTCCCCCTAAATCCTGACTAGCTAAGCAATACTATATAACATGCAAACTTCCCTTCCCTTCCCCCTCCATGCCTGTAGTCCTCAATATAATAAGAACATAAGTATGGCCACACTGGGTCAGACAAATGCTCCATCTAGTCCAGTATCCTTTCTGCTGACAGTAGACAGCACCAGATACTTCAGAAGGAAAGAACAGAACAGGATAATTATCAGGTCATCCATTCTCTATTGGACAGTCCCAACATCTGGCAGTCAAAGGTTTAGGGATATCAGAGTATGGGATTTCATTCCTGACCATCTTGTCTAATAGCCATTGGTGGACCTATCCTTCATGAACGTATCTAATTTTTTTGAACCCATTCATAGTTTTGGCCTTTGTAACACCCCATGGCAATGAGTTTCACAGGTTAACTGTACGTTGTGTGAAGAAGAACTTCCTTTTGTTTGGTTTAAACCTGCTTCCTATTAACACAAGAACTAGGGGTCACCTTATGAAATTATGTCAAGGAGTAAACAACACTTCCTTATTCCCTTTCTCCACATGTGTCATGATTTTATACACCTCTAGCATATCCCCTCTTAGCTGTCTCTTTTCTATGTTGAACAGTCCCAGTCTTTCTAATCTCTCCTCATATGGAAGCTGTTTTCTGTTGTATTATCTATCCTTTTCCTACTGTTTGTAACATTCTGATAGCTTTTTTGACTGCTGTTGCACATTGAAACAGATGTTTTCAGAGAACTATCCACAGTGACTTCAAGATCTTTCTTGAGTGGTAACAGTTAATTTAGATCCCATCATTATGTATGCATGGTTGGGATTATTTTTTCACATATTACACATTACTTTGCACTTATCAACATTGAATTTCATCTGCCATTTTGTCAACCAGTCACTCAGTTTTGTGAGATCCCCTTTGTAACTCTTCACAGTCAGCTTTGGACTTAACTAGCTTGAATAATTTTGTATCAGCTGCAAATTTTCCCACCTCACTGTTCACCCGTTTTTCCAGAACATTTATGAATACATTGAATAGCACAGGTTCCCTTACAGATCCTTGTGGGACCTTCTATTTACTACTCAACACAGTGAAAACAGATCATTTATTCCTATCCTTTGTTTCCTATCGTTTAACCAGTAACTGATCCACGAGAGGACCTTTCCTCTTATTTCAGAACTCTTTACTTTGCTTAAGAGCCTTTGGTGAGGGACCTTGTCAAAGGCTTTCTGAAAGTCCAACTACACTTTACCAAATGAATCACCTTGTTTACATGCTTGTTGTCTCCGTGAAAGAATTGTAATAGATTGGTGAGGCCTGATTTCCCTTTGTAAAAGCAGTGTTGATTCTTCCCCAACATATCATGTTTATCTATGTGTCTGTTATTTACTATTGTTTCAACCAGTTTGCCTCGTACTGAAGTTAGGCTTACTTGCCAGGATTTCCACTAGAGCCTTTTTTAAAACTAGGCATTACGTTAGCTACCCTCTAGTTGTCTGGTATAGAGAGACTGACTTATTAGGTTACATACCACAGTTAGTAGTTCTGCAATTTCATATTTGAGTTCTTTCAGAACTCTTGGGTAAATCCCATCTGGTCCTGGACTTTGAGTAAATCACTTAAATTACTCTGTGCTTTAATTCCCCATCTGAAAAACGATGGCGATAACACTTCCTTTCTCTCACTCTTTTCCATTGTCTGTTCACATTGTGAGCTTTTTAGGACAGTGCATATGTATGTACAGTGCCTAGCACAATCTTGGTTGGAGCCTCTAAGCACTGCTGTAACATTGCTAATAGTTTGGGACTGTCCTGATCTAGATTTTTCATTCAGCCCATTACAGACATAGGATACATGTGAGATGTTTGGATCCTGATCTGGATTTTGAAATACATTCTCCCATCTCAAAGTTTAGGAGTGTTCAGTGTTAGGATAGAGATATTCAGGCCTGTCTGTAAAGGTCTCTACTTTAAGAATTTAGGTGTATTCTTATCACTTAGCTAGTTATAGAGATACAAAAGAGATCATAGTCTGCCTGTTCATAGGTCTTCTCTCACTATAATAGACTAACGCCATGTTCTCAGGCTAAGATCTTTGGCTAAACAGCAGAGGCAGCCATAAACTGGGAAGCGAATGGTCACATCCTTACATTCCAAACTAGTCACATTGAAATAAGGTGCTAGAGGGGTGATAGGCATTATCAGGACAGGATTTTATTCCTATCACCTCCAGATAAAGGGAAGAGCCTAGAAGATGTAAAATGAAATTTAGTTTGATAGCATCCTGTCTGGCAAGAACTCACTTATCAATAGCTGGGATGTGAAATCCTCATTTCTTTTTGTTCAATAGGGAAGTGGAGACTACAATGATAGTTTGTCTGTATAATCTCTGTCTGGTTCTGTGGTTGTTTCTGTCTGCTGTATAATTAATTTTGTTGGTGTAAACCAATTAAGGTGGTGGGATATAATTGGCTAGATAATTAGGTTACAATATGTTAGGATTGGTTAGTTAAATTTCAGTAAAATGATTGGTTAAGGTATAGCTAAGCAGAACTCAAGTTTTACTATATAGTCTGCAGTCCATCAGGAAGTAAGGGGGGAATGGTAACAGGGAATGGGGGTGGGGAATTGGAATTATGTTTCGCTAAAGGGGGGAAATGGGAACAGGGACACAGGCAAAGCTCTGTGGCATCAGAGCTGGGAAGGGGGACACCAAGGAAGGAAATTAGAATCATTGCTTGCAGGATGTTTACCCCAATAAACATCAAATTGTTTGTACCTTTGGACTTTGGGTAATGTTGTTCTCTGTTCATGCGAGAAGGACCAGGGAAGTAAGCGGGTGAAGGAATAAGCCCTCTAACATCTAGCTCTATGGCTTTATTTCAGGACCATACTTCAGATATTAAATAAAACCTCCATTTAAGTGTACATACTTGACCTTCCCATTGGTTTGTTTTGACTTGTTTGCTCTAATAAACCTTTATGGTCTATGATTTCTTATTTACTCTTTGCTATTCTTAGCAATGTGACTAAAAAAGTCTCATTACTTATGGCAAAAGTATAATTAATGAGATAAAGAGGAAATTGCTCTATAAGCAACACACGTACAATACCACACCCAGATCATTATTCTGGGATCACAAAACAGACTCCGATCTCTGAAATTAGAAAGAAAGATGAAGCCTCCAGAAAGCAGTGGTTTGGAAAGTTGGGGTTTCTGGCCAGCGGGCATTGAGAGCGTTATGTTCCAGGTCAGTTCTAACTTCCCCATTTCCCAAATTGTCAAGCTCCGAACAAGATGATGCTCTTGGGTCTACAGAAGATGGACCACACAACAGTTACTTTTTTCTGCTTGGTAGCTGGCCAAAAGACTCATGCTACTATCACTCATCATTCACGCTTCCAGAAATGGGAGACTCAAGTTCCTGTTCTGCCTGATTTGGAGCAGGAACTTGAACCTGGATCTCCCACATCCCACATGAGTTCCCTACTCCCTGGATTACAGAGTTGGGTTCACTCTCTCTGCCCCAATCACTAGGTAATTATTTACACAAATTGTACCAGCTCCAATAGGACAAATTGAGAGAGTGACCAAACCCTCAGGCTAATGGATTTCCTAGGGGTGGCTGTCTCACTGTTGAAACTCATAAATGTCCACGAAACACTTCAGTTTCAATGGGGAAAAAAATTGTTGAACATTTTTTGACTAGCTCTAGTTCATAGATTCCAAGATCAGAAGGGGCCATTGTTATCCTCTAGTCTGACCTCCTGTTTAACACAAGCCATACAACTTTCCCAAAGTAATTCCTAGAGCAGATCTTTTAGAAAAACATCCAGTCTGGCTTATTTGCAGAATTATCTAGATTCCATGCACCATAATTTAATACATGTAAAAGAAAGAATTTGCAAAGGTAGCTTAAGGGATTACTTCTTTTAACCTATTCTTGTGTTCTACAGAAGAATTTCCCCCTGCTACAGTAAAAAACAGGGTCCTTCCTTTACAAAGCTATGGTCACAGGAAAATACATCTATATATGCTGTCATTAAGGCCAAATTACTCCAGAGGGGAACTTCCCCCTCCGCATGTATTTTTAAACATGCACTAAGAGAATTCTAACTCGCGCTTGACTTTTTGAGCAGCTGCCTACACCTATATCCACGCTCTGAAAGGAGGAGGATAAGAGACACTTTCTGGCTTTTTTAGCAAGTCTGCAAGACACTTTGGCATGACTCTCCTCACCTCCTTCCAAGACAAAATTTCAAAACAATCCTATGATAATCCACAAGCACTGGCAGTAAGAGTTTTATTTCTGAGTGTTACAAGAGCTGTTGTCATAACTGGACTCCATGCCAAGCGCTTATACGAAGAAAGTCTCTGTGGTTTCTGCTACTAACATAACTAGTTCATTTTGCTGCAGAAACTTTGTTTACATACCATCAGCTTTTACTTATATGACTGGTACCTTCCTGAGTACATACATTTAATTATATTTTGTACATTAAGCTAACATTTGTGTGTGTGTGGAGCGGGGGGGATATATAGGAGAGACAGTTGGTTGTCCCGGTTGGGGCACTACCTGTGAAAGAAAAGCAAAGTATAGTCAGGTATCGTAAAAATCTTTCTGTAGAATCTCTATGGATAAAAATTCCATGCTTCACTGATAAGAGTATAGTAGTAGAAATATACTACAGACCACCTGAGCAGGATGATGGCAATGATTGTGAAATGCTCAGGGAGATCCGGGAGGCTATAAAAACAGAAAACCATATAAAAATGGGGGATTTCAACTCTCCCCATATTGACTGGGAACATGTCACCTCAGGATGGAATGCAGAAATAAATGTTCTTGACATCATTAATGATTGGGTCTTGGAGCAGCTAGTCCTGGAATCCACAAGGGGTGAGAATTCTTGATTTAGTCCTAAGTGGAGCACAGGATCTGGTCCAAGAGGTGCATAAAGCTGAAGTGCTCACTAATAGCCATAATGTAATTAAATTTAACATTCTGGAATGGGGGAAATACCAAAGAAACCCACCACAGTAGCATTTAACTTCAAAAAGGGGAACGGCACAAAATAAGGAGACTAGTTCAACAGAAATTAAAAAGGTTGAGTCACAAGAGTGAAATGCCTGCAAGCTTCATGGAAACTTTTTAAAAACACCATAAAAGAGGCTCAAACTTTATGTACACTCAAAATATTTTTAAAAAATACACAGTAAGAGGACCAAAAAAGGCAACATGAATAAACAGAGTAAAAGGTGATTAGACACAAAAAGACATGCTTTAAAAACTGGAAGTCAGATCCTACTGAGGAAAATAGAAAGGAACAGAGTCTGACAAGTCAAGTGTTAAAGTATAAGTAGGCAGGCCAAAAAAGAATTTGAAGAGCCACTAGTAAAAGACACAAAAACTAACAGCAAAAAATGTTTTAAGTACATCAGAAGCAGGAATTCTGTCAAACAATCAGTGGGGCCACTGGATAAATGAGGTGCTAAAGGAGCCCTTGAGGAAGATAAGGCTGTTGCGGAGAAGCTAAATTAATTCTTTGCATTGGTCTTCACTGCACAGGACATGGGGGAGATCCCCACACCTGAGCCATTCTTTTTAGGTGACAAATATGAGGAATTGTCCCAGACTGAGGTGTCAAAGAGGAAGTTTTTGAACAAATTGAGAAATTAAACAGTAATAAGTCACCAAGACCAGATGATATTCACCCATGGGTTCTGAATTTCAAATATGAAATTACAGAATTACTAACTGTGATGTGTAACCAATAGCTTAAATTGGCCTCTGTACCAGGTGACTGGTGAATGGCTAACATAACATCAATTTTTTAAAAAGCTCTAGAGGTGATCCTGGCAATTACAGGCTGTAACCCTAACTTAAATTCAAGCAAATTGGTTGAAACTATAGAAAACAGAATTATGAGACACATATGAACACAGTATATTTGGGAAGAGTCAACATGGCTTTTGTAAAGGGAAATCAGCCTCACCAATCTATTACAATTCTTTCAGGGAGTCAACAAGCATGTGGACAAGTTTATTCAGTTAGAATATAGTTGGAATTTCAGAAAGCCTTTGACAAGGTCCTTGACCAAAGGCTCTTAAACAAAATAAGCTGTCAGGGGATAAGAGAGAAGGTCCTCTCATGGGATTGGTCACTGTTAAAAAATAGGAAACAAAGGGTAGGAATAAATGATCAGTTTTCAGAATGGAGAGAGGTAAATAGTGGTTTCCCCCAGGGGTCTGTATTGGAACCAGTCCTATTCAACATAGAATCATAGAATCATAGAATATCAGGGTTGGAAGGGACCCCAGAAGGTCATCTAGTCCAACCCCCTGCTCGAAGCAGGACCAATTCCCAGTTAAATCATCCCAGCCAGGGCTTTGTCAAGCCTGACCTTAAAAACCTCTAAGGAAGGAGATTCTACCACCTCCCTAGGTAACGCATTCCAGTGTTTCACCACCCTCTTAGTGAAAAAGTTTTTCCTAATATCCAATCTAAACCTCCCCCATTGCAACTTGAGACCATTACTCCTCATTCTGTCATCTGCTACCATTGAGAACAGTCTAGAGCCATCCTCTTTGGAACCCCCTTTCAGGTAGTTGAAAGCAGCTATCAAATCCCCCCTCATTCTTCTCTTCCGCAGACTAAACAATCCCAGCTCCCTCAGCCTCTCCTCATAAGTCATGTGCTCTAGACCCCTAATCATTTTTGTTGCCCTTCGCTGGACTCTCTCCAATTTATCCACATCCTTCTTGTAGTGTGGGGCCCAAAACTGGACACAGTACTCCAGATGAGGCCTCACCAGTGTCGAATAGAGGGGAACGATCACGTCCCTCGATCTGCTCGCTATGCCCCTACTTATACATCCCAAAATGCCATTGGCCTTCTTGGCAACAAGGGCACACTGCTGACTCATATCCAGCTTCTCGTCCACTGTCACCCCTAGGTCCTTTTCTGCAGAACTGCTGCCTAGCCATTCGGTCCCTAGTCTGTAGCGGTGCATTAGATTCTTCCATCCTAAGTGTAGGACCCTGCACTTATCCTTATTGAACCTCATCAGATTTCTTTTGGCCCAATCCTCCAATTTGTCTAGGTCCTTCTGTATCCTATCCCTCCCCTCCAGCATATCTACCACTCCTCCCAGTTTAGTATCATCCGCAAATTTGCTGAGAGTGCAATCCACACCATCCTCCAGATCATTTATGAAGATATTGAACAAAACCGGCCCCAGGACCGACCCCTGGGGCACTCCACTTGACACCGGCTGCCAACTAGACATGGAGCCATTGATCACTACCCGTTGAGCCCGACAATCTAGCCAGCTTTCTACCCACCTTATAGTGCATTCATCCAGCCCATACTTCCTTAACTTGCTGACAAGAATACTGTGGGAGACCGTGTCAAAAGCTTTGCTAAAGTCAAGAAACAATACATCCACTGCTTTCCCTTCATCCACAGAACCAGTAATCTCATCATAAAAGGCGATTAGATTAGTCAGGCATGACCTTCCCTTGGTGAATCCATGCTGACTGTTCCTGATCACTTTCCTCTCATGTAAGTGCTTCAGGATTGATTCTTTGAGGACCTGCTCCATGATTTTTCCAGGGACTGAGGTGAGGCTGACTGGCCTGTAGTTCCCAGGATCCTCCTTCTTCCCTTTTTTAAAGATTGGCACTACATTAGCCTTTTTCCAGTCATCCAGGACTTCCCCCGTTCGCCACGAGTTTTCAAAGATAATGGCCAAGGGCTCTGCAATCATAGCCGCCAATTCCTTCAGCACTCTCGGATGCAACTCGTCCGGCCCCATGGACTTGTGCACGTCCAGCTTTTCTAAATAGTCCCTAACCACCTCTATCTCCACAGAGGGCTGGCCATCTCTTCCCCATTTTGTGATGCCCAGCGCAGCAGTCTGGGAGCTGACCTTGTTAGTGAAAATAGAGGCAAAAAAAGCATTGAGTACATTAGCTTTTTCCACATCCTCTGTCACTAGGTAGCCTCCCTCATTCAGTAAGGGGCCCACACTTTCCTTGGCTTTCTTCTTGTTGCCAACATACCCGAAGAAACCCTTCTTGTTACTCTTGACATCTTCAACATATTCATAAATGATCTGGAAAAAGGGGAAAATAGCAAGGTGGCAAAATTTGCAGATGATACAAAACTTCTCAAGAGAGTTAAGTCCCAGGCAGACTGCGAAGAGCTATAAAAGGATCTTACAAAACTGGGTGACCAGGCAACAAAAATGGCAGATGAAATTCAATGTTGATAAATGCAAAGTAATGCACATTGGAAAGCATCCCAACTACACATAAAATGATGGGGTCTAAATTAGCTGTTACCACTCAAGAAAGTGATCCTGGAGTCATTATGGGTAGGTCTCTGAAAATATCTACTCAATGTGCAGCAATAGGCAAATAAACTAACAGAATTTAAGAAACATTAGGCAAGATATAGAAAATATAATGCTACTGTATAAATCTATGGTACACCCACACCATCAATACTGCGTATTAACAAATATGTATTACAAATGGAGAAAGGAGAGAGAAGGGCAACAAAAATTATTAGGGGTATCAACTTCTGTATGAGGAGAGATTAAAACTGGGACTGTTCATCTTAGAAAGGAAATGAATAAGGGACATCTGGCATGGTACACTATCAGAAGACAGGATACTGGGCTAGATGGACCATTTTTCTGACCCTTTATGGCCATGCTTATGTTCTAAAGTCACACTGGGAGCCTGTGGTGGACCTGGTTACTGAACCCAGATCTCCTGAATATAGCTGAATGAAATGTTTTGGTGAAAATGCAGATTCATGAATACATTTTGTGAATTTGAGTAGATTTTGCCAGATTATTTTGGTTGGGGGGGGGGGGGGAGGGAGGACCTAAAAAAAATAAATGTTTCATTTTGATACTTTGAAAATGAGATGCTTTGATTTTTTTTCTTTTCAAGTTTCCCTTTAACTTTAAACACACAAAAGTGTTTTTAAATGGTTGAAAATTCAAAATTTAGATTTGCTGAAAGAAAATGCTTCATTTGACTCAGAATGCAATGGTTTGGACTTTGATTTGCCAAATATTTCCATAAATATTGTTTTTGGTTTGACCGCTAATGATTTTAATATAAATATTTTTGGAATGGCCAGTAAACTGAAAAATCTGTTATTTGCCCAGCACTAGTCATGGATCCTTTTCCATAAGACCATCCTTCTTGGAATTTAAAGGTCATGTCTACACTACAGAGCCTATGCCAGCACTGTTATATTGGTATAGCTATGCCAGTGTGGCCCCCCAGTATAAACTCAGAATATGCCAATGGAATCAGGAGATTTGCCACGTCCCCGGACATCACTAGTTATGCCAACAGAAGCACTCTGTCTGCATAATTGCATTTACACTGGAGATTTTGCCGGCTCAGTTATGTCTGCCATGGGGTGTTATTTTTTTCACATTCCTAGTTGACATAACCATGCTGTCATAATTTTGTAGCGTAGACCAGGAGAAAAGGAGGTTGAAGTTTAGATCTGGATTTAGTGGCTCCAGCCTCTCTCTGCTCTGTGCATTACATCAGTTGTCCTGAAGGAAAGAGGTCTACGTTTTAATTCTCTGGGTTTTTGTTCAAATTGGAAGGTAATGCTTCATATCCATGTAACAAAAATCTCAGGCACATGATTAATATTAATTTTTCATCCTGTGTAAGGTTCAGATGCATAATGGACACTTGGAAATCTTTGCATTTGCTTCTCTCTGATCAGTTCCTTGTCTATAAAATTGGAACACTGACCTTCACATGGATGTTAGGATGAGCAATCCATTAATACTTTCATTACGAGAGACAACTGGAAGGTTAAATGGTTGTTGTTTGTGCCAATAATTCATCACAGTGGGCATCAACTTTAAGTTGACAATGACCTTTCCTTTCACTAAATCCTCTTTTGGGCCAGACTCTGATTTCCTTTATACTGGTATAAATCCAGAATAAACTCATTGATATCAATGGAGTTGTTCTGGATTTGCACTGGTGGAAGTGAGATCAGAATGTGTCCCTTTGTTCAATCGGGCATCAAAGATTATGCAAATCATTCCAGCCAGCTAAATGTTTGTTACTGGAATATAGCGGATGCAGCTGTCATAAATATAAAGGGAAGGGTAAACCTCTTTAAAATCCCTCCTGGCCAGAGGGAAACTCCTCTCACCTGTAAAGGGTTAAGAAGCTAAAGGTAACCTCGCTGGCACCTGACCAAAATGACCAATGAGGAGACAAGATACTTTCAAAAGCTGGGAGGAGGGAGAGAAACAAAGGGTCTGTGGGTCTGTCTATATTCTGTCTTTGCCAGGGATAGACCAGGAATGGAGTCTTAGAACTTTTAGTAAGTAATCTAGCTAGGTACGTGTTAGATTATGATTTCTTTAAATGGCTGAGAAAAGAATTGTGCTGAATAGAATAACTATTTCTGTCTGTATCTTTTTTGTAACTTAAGGTTTTGCCTAGAGGGGTTCTCTATGTTTTGAATCTAATTACCCTGTAAGGTATCTACCATCCTGATTTTACAGGGGGGATTTCTTTATTTCTATTTACTTCTATTTCTATTAAAAGTCTTCTTGTAAGAAAACTGAATGCTTTTTTCATTGTTCTCAGATCCAAGAGTTTGGGTCTGTGGTCACCTATGCAAATTGGTGAGGCTTTTTATCCAACATTTCCCTGGAAAAGGGGGGGTGCAAGTGTTGGGAGGATTGTTCATTGTTCTTAAGATCCAAGGGTCTGGGTCTGTAGTCACTTAGGCAAATTGGTGAGGCTTTTTACCAAACCTTGTCCAGAAGGTGGGGTGCAAGGTTTTGGGAAGTATTTTGGGGGAAAGACATGTCCAAACAGCTCTTCCCCAGTAACCAGTATTTGTTTGGTGGTGGTAGCGGCCAATCCAAGGACAAAGGGTGGAATATTTTGTAGCTTGGGGAAGTTTTGACCTAAGCTGGTAAAGATAAGCTTAAGAGGTTTTTCAGGCAGGTCCCCACATCTGTACCCTAGAGTTCAGAGTAGGGGAGGAACCTTGACAGCAGCATCTACAATACATGGCTTCTGTCAGTTCATTCAAGTAACAGCAATTTCAGACTCAGATCAAACTCTTTCCTGAGGTATTGTAAGAATTGCCCGTTAATTACATCTTTCTCCACCTTTCTAGAGGAGAACAGCTCAGTGTATCTGTTCCAGAGGGATAGAGAATTTTGCATGTGCATGAGAAGGCAAAGGAGAGCTTTTATATTAACCCAAGAGTATCTTACACGAGGCAAAAGAGAGTACCTTACAAGAGGCTTAATTTAGGATTTCAGCAGCAGCTAGATATTTTCAGAATCATAGAAAGATCTTTGCCTGATGGCTCTGAATCCTGAAATGCAAGATTTTATCTAGGTGTTCACTTTTATAGAGAATAAGTTTAGCCATCTTAATGGTCAATAAGCTACTGACTTAGTGAATACTCAACACAGACACATGTGCAGGAGCACAAGGGCCTGATTCTCTGCTCCCTTACTTTTTGCGGGGTCACTTATACCTCCCCAAAGAGGATGTGAAATGCTACAGTTTGGATCTGGCTGTGCTTTGCATGCCTACTTTGTCCTCACTCTGCACAGATTTAAATGATTAAACAAGGATGCAAGGAAATGGAGAATCAGGTCCATAGACTTTATTCTACCCCTGAAGCTGATGTGTTTTTCAAACAATTCAGTGCTGTACCAATGTGTACCGTGTACTGTGGTTTTATCTTCTCTGCAAAAGGAGGTGTGTGTTCTCAGTGAGAACTATGTAGAGCTAAAATCCTATTGAAGGGAAGGCATAGGTAGGTTTTACCTCCATGTAGCTAACCAAGGTCAACCCTATACACCCCTACATGGGTTTTACCTCAAGCTAAAAGCTACAGAGGACCTTACATCAAGATCTCAGTATAAAAAAACACTGTGGCTTCACTGCAGAAAAAAAGGGTGGGGGAAGCAGTCTGTGACTCTGTTGGGAGCTACATCTGTTCTTGTAAGTTAAGCAATGAAAGAGACATTGTATCTATCACTGCAGAAATGCAAGAACCCAGATCATTCTTCCACATGTGGTTGTTATCCCTAATGCTTCCCCAATTATACACATTTTTCATCAACCACATAAAGTGCCAGCAATTTATCCAAATTACCTTTCATCTATGACTTTAAATTATTTTTCAAAATATTATCCCAGTATAGAATGATGCATGGAATTGAAACTCGTACTTCCCCTGCTATTTCGGGAGCAGATATCCTGGCAACTGAACGACTGCACGTATGCATGGATTTACAATACCCTGAAAAAAGTGCTTCTACTGAGCCAGGGATCCTATAAATCAGCAAAACTCTTATCACATTCATTTCACCATGTCCCAGAATGGAGTGAATATTTGGGCTTTAAAATGAAACCAGACCATAAAAATAGTAGTTTCAACATTCTGGGCCTGATTCTGATCTTCTCACTGGTGTCAGTGGAGTTACCCCTGGGAGCAAGACAGCAGGGTCAGTCCCTCTTTCACTTCAAACACTGTCACATTCGGCATGTCCTCTTATAAAAGAATTGCTTGCAACTGGAAAAATCATTCAGCAGGGCTGAATTCTTCTGCCACCATAATAACATCCAAAGACTGCCAAGAGTTGTGGATAGCTATAAAGAGAGAGTGAAGCTTGGTGGCAGAGTCAGCATTTTGATAAATGCAAATCCTGTGAGTTTCCATCTCCTATATTAAATAAAATCACCCTTAGAAGATAGAGTGCCCAGAATACAACTAAACTTTCTCCTCTTAAATCTCTAATCCCACAACACAGTTCTGCATTTATAGCCCCTCCCCTCCTCCTCCCTCACCCCCCCCCCGGAGCACATCTCCATTTGGGAAGTGGAGAAAACAAAATCATGGTAAAACAAGTTTATCTTCCTCCCAGTTCCAAGCACCATTCCATTCACATCTACTAATTTAGCTGCATAGAACTTTCCTCTTTCTGCTGACTATTCCAAACTGGGAAGAGACTTTAAGGCCTCGGTCTCCACTTAGGGGACTCCAGAAAAAAAAAGAAGCAGGACTTTAGCAAGGCACCCACACTATAGTGAACAAGCTGGTAGACACTATGAAGAGCAAAGGGGTACTTTCAAAAGTATACTCCTTAAATGTGTGTATGTCAAGCTAAGACGACTTTGTGCTGCATCTAAAATGTTGCCGAGAGCTGCCACTGACCCCAGCAAACTCCTCACTGGCAAGTGTCAAAACCTTTCATATACAGTGTTATCCACCTGAAATCTCTGCATTTTCTTCCCCGGGTAAAAACAGTTGCTAAAAATCTCATTAGTACAGGCAAGGCTGTAACACAAGTCAAGGACAAAGGCCTCATGCTGCGAAGCACTGTATGGAGATGCGGCATCAACACAACTGACGTCGATAGAACATCTGACGCAATGACAACTTCAACTGAAAAGCAATTTGTTTTTTCTTGGCTCTGGTTTGGGACCTATATTTCCCAGAAATGGAGGGAAGAAAAAAAAATGGGATCAAAGATCTGTTTTAGAGGTGATGGCAACAGCATGTAACATTTTGTGGGTGCTTCAGTGGCTAAGATTATAAACCCTGGTTTAGAGAGCACACTCTTAAAAAAAGAGTTTCTGGTTTTCTATCAAGAAAATAATCTGTAGGTGGGCAGGATAAGCACTGATAACATTAGGGTTTGCAAGTGTCTGAAAAAGCCGCTCAGTTCCTGTGTGATCTGCACTAAAATCAGAAATTAGAATATCATGTGGTCTGAGCAATGACTCAGAGGCCATGAGAATATGGCAAACATCAGCCCTTTATAAACAGTAAGGCTGAGATATCACAAGGGCTCAGCATTGCCCTAAGTCTTCTCCCATTGAAGTGAGAGGCAAAACTCCCTTCAGTTCTCCCACCATTGACTGAAGGAATTCATAGAGTAGCGCAGTTTTTTTACAGTGAGAAGAATGATGGGATGTGCCCCAGAAGTTTTAGAGTCACACAAATTAATGCAGTGCCTATGTGGATGCAGCCCATTGCAGCAACTTGACTGTTATTTTGCACTATAGCTCCTCTCTTATGCTAAGAGTGGCCATACTGGGTCGGAACAATGGTCCATCTAGCCCAGTAGCCTGTCTTCTGACAGTGGCCAACGCCAGGTGCTTCAGAATGAACGAACAGAACAGGGCAATTGAGTGATTCATCCCCTGTTGTCCAGTCCCAACTTCTGGCAATCAGAGGCTAGGGACACCCAGAGCATGGGGTTGCATCCCTGACCATTTTGGCTAATAGCCATTGATGGACATATCCTCCATAAGCTAACTCTAGGGGAGTCCCACTAGTGTGGATAACTACAGTTAAGCAGTGAAGGCATACCCATTGAATGTAATGGGAGCAGAGTTGAGCCAACACGGAGTGATTCTGAAACCCTTGAGTTAGATATGTATTGTGTCCATTTTAGCAATGTGAATAATCAGACACAGAAAGGTTAAGTGACCAGCCCAATTCAATGGCTAAACTCAATGGTCCTTTCACCTATGCTACTTCTGTAACTGCTGCTTTTCTCTAGTTTTGTACTGATGGAACACAGTGGGGCATCATGCACACTTCTGTCACTTCTCTATTTCCTTCCTTTATAGTCTAACGCTGTGTCTACGATGCACAGTTAATCAGAATGATTGGCACCTGCATTAGTCTAGCCCAGGTGAGAGCATCCTCATAGCTAAGCTCTACCTGTGTTACTGAATCCTCACTGTTTCTGCACTCCCTCTGTGTCTGGGGGTACACACCATAGTTTTGTCCCGAGACACTCTCGATTATTAGCCTCTCTATAAGCCCCCAAAAGAAAGTATACAAGCTTCACTCTATTACGTGGCAACTTGCCTGGATAAAGCACTGGCAGGTGTTCTATAGGGAATCAATCCCACACTAGCCGTGGAATAGAATGGATGACATAATGGGTTATTTCAGTCTTTAGCTTCTCCACTGCCTTGCTGCTGGTGTTGTCACCCTCACTCTGACAAGCAGTACATCTAAACCAGGATGGTAGCATTTTACAGCCACTTTGACTTGGTGAAAATGACTGTGCAACTTGAAAGGGATTTGATTCGATAGAAATTTAGACATGGAACCCCCTGTTCTAAAAAAATATCAGGCCAGCTGAAACTATTTAGCTTGAGGAAGAGACCTCTTATTCCTGAGATGGCACAGTATATTTCACTAGTGGAAAGAAAATATCCATTTTAAAGACAACTATATTATGTTAACCAAGAAAAGTGCATTTCTGCTGACTATGCTTGGACAGAGGTTATTATTTACACTACAGGGATCTGAAATGAAACAAAACTCACTAAGAACCATACTGTCCAGTTATCTAAATCGGAATCACTTGCACTCATCACTAATTCAGTGTATCTCAAACTTCAGAATTAGTAGGGGAAGCAAAAGTGGATGGGAACCTGGGAGGCAGTGACCATGAGATGGTCGAGTTCAGGATCCTGAAACAGGGAAGAAAGGAGAGCAGCAGAATACAGACCTTGGACTTCAGAAAAGCAGACTGACTCCCTCAGGGAACTGATGGGCAGGATCCCCTGGGAGAATAACATGGTGGGGAAAAGGAGTCCAGGAGAGCTGGCTGTATCGTAAAGAATCCTTATTGAGATTACAGGGACAAACCATCCCAATGTGTAGAAAGAACAGTAAATACGGCAGGTGACCAGCTTGGCTTAACAGTGAAATCCTTGCTTATCTTAAACAAAAAAGAAGCTTACAAGAAGCGGAAGATTGGACAAATGACCAGGGAGGAGTATAAAAATATTGCTCAGGCATGCAGGAGTGAAATCAGGAAGGCCAAAATCACACCTGGAGTTGTAGCTAGCAAGAGATGTTAAGAGGAACAAGAAGGGTTTCTTCAGGTATGTTAGCAACAAGAAGAAAGTCAAGGAAAGTGTGGGCCCCTTACTGAATGAGGGAGGCAACCTAGCTTTTTCCACATCCTCTGTCACTAATCTACTCAATGCTTTTTTGCCTCTGACTTCACGAACTAGGTCAGCTCCCAGACTGCTGCACTGGGCAGCACAGCATGGGGAGGAGGTGACCAGCCCTCTGTGGAGAAAGAAGTGGTTCGGGACTATTTAGAAAAGCTGGACCAGCCACAAGTCCATGGGGCCAGATGTGCTGCATCTGAAAGTGCTAAAGGAGTTGGCGAATGTGATTGCAGAGCCATTGGCCATTATCTTTGAAAACTCATGGCAATCGGGGGAGGTTCCAGATAACTGGAAAAAGACAAATAAAGTGCCCATCTTTAAAAAAAGGGAAGGAGGAGGATCCTGGGAACTACAGACCAGTCAGCCTCACCTCAGTCCCTGGAGGAGTCATGGAGCAGGTCCTCAAGGAATCCATTCTGAAGCACTCAGAGGAGAGGAAAGTGATCAGAAACAGTCAGCATGGATTCACCAAGGACAAGTCATGACTGACTAACCTAATTGCCTTCTATGACAAGATAATTGGCTCTGTGGATGAGGGGAAAGAGATGGATGTGTTATTCCTTGACTTTAGCAAAGCTTTTAATACGGTCTCCCACAGTATTCCTGCTGGCAAGTTAAGGAAGTATGGGCTGGATGAAGACGATAAGGTGGATAGAAAGCTGGCTAGATTGTCGGGCTCAATGGGTAGTGATCAATAGCTCCATGTCTACTTGGCAGCCGGTATCAAGGGAGTGCCCCAAGGGTCGGTCCCGGGGCTGGTTTTGTTCAATATCCTCCAGATCATTTATGAAGATGGGGTGGACTGCACCCTCAGCAAGTTTTCAGATGACACTAAACTGGGAGGGGAGGTAGATATGCTGGAGGGTAGGGATAGGATACAGAGGGCCCTAGACAAATGAGAGGATTGGGCAAAAAGAAATCTGATGAGGTTCAACATGGACAAGAGCAGAGTCCTGCGCTTAGGATGGAAGAATCCCATGCACTGCTACAGACTAGGGACCAAATGGCTAGGCAGCATTTCTGCAGAAAAGGACCTAAGGGTTACAGTAAACGAGAAGCTAGATATGCGTCAGTGTGCCCATGTTGCCAAGGCTAATGGCATTTTGGGATGTATAAGTAGGGGCATTGCCAGCAGATCGAGGGACGTGATCGTTCTCCTCTATTTGACATTGGTGAGGCCTCATCTGGAGTACTGTGTCCAGTTTTGGGCCCCACACTACAAGAAGGATGTGGAAAAAATTGGAAAGTGTCCAGCAGAGGGCAACAAAAATAATTAGGGGACTGAAGCACATGACTTGAGAGGCTGAGGGAATTGGGATTGTTTAGTCTGCAGAAGAGAAGAATGAGGGGGCGGATTTGATGGCTGCTTTCAACTACCTGAAAGGGGGTTCCAAAGATGATGGATCTAGACTGCTCTCAGTGGTAGCAGATGACAGAACAAGCAGTAATGGTCTCAAGTTGCAGTGGGAGAGGGTTAGATTGGCTATCAGGGAAAAAAATTTTGCTAGGAGGGTGGTGAAGCACTGGAATGCATTACCTAGGGAGGTGGTGGAATCTCCTTCCTTTGAAGTTTTTAAGGTCAAGTTTGACAAAGCCCTGGCAGTGATGATTTAGTTGGGGATTGGTCCTGCTTTGAGCAGGCGGTTGGAATAGATGACTTCCTGAGGTCTCTTCCAACCCTAATATTCTAGGATTCTGTGATTCTATGATTCAGCTTGATCCTACAAGACCCTTACAACTGGCCCATCAGGACCCCTGCTGATTCAGCTTAAATTCTACTCTCTGGGCCTTTCAAGGGACAGAGGTGGCCCAGAATGCCTGGCCCTTCTTGTGGGCTTGGGGCAGCCACATAACCAGCTCTGCCTTACTTTCCCCCTTGACAAAATGAGGATAATATATAGTTACTTCTCAGGGTTATTGTGAGGCTTAAGACCAGATAGTGGCTTTGACTGGAGAACTCATGCAATTGTGAGACAGCAGATGGGCCCCATCTGGGATGGACAACTCAGCTCAGAGAGATTCCAGAAGAGACCAGGGGACTCAGGCCAGTGCACAGATGCAGACCAATGCTCACTAATTCCATGTATGTCCCTACTTTGAATGTGCTGATCAGGTAATGCTCTGTTCAGATATTTACAAATGTAGCTTCTTTCCTACTGTTTAATTAATCTGAAAGTAGCAATCAGGCTCTCCGCACCAGGCCCTGGCTTTCACCTTACAAGAGGCAGAGGCTGCATTAGTATATTCATGCCCTGCTGCTGCTTTGTTTTCTCATTCAGGATCTTTAAATATGGTGGGTCCTCAGGCACTAGGAAAAGCAGAAACTGACCTAGAAAGTGTTGTGAACTAGGAAGTATAGACTTTTAGTTGTACCTTTAAAGGCATAGCCCATAGCCCTAGGGAGCTCTGGGAGGAATTCTCCGCAGGAAGCACTCACAGCTTGTCAGCACACAGGGGGAGCAACATGCTGTCACACTCAGTGTCATGCTGTTTGGAGTGTCTCAACCCTGAGCCTACCTCAGGGCAGACTGTCAGAAACAGAGCAGAAAGCCTGAACTGTGGGGGGGTGTTCTATAATGAGATTTCACCAAGCCAGAAGCAAATGTGAACTCCTGGATCACTATACCAGTCTTACCGTGGAGTTATAGACAGTCCCCTTATAGACTCTCACATCTATCCACACAACCTGGACTTTGTGGTAAAAGGTCACTTACACCAAAAATCACATCACATCAAGGTTGCTGCCACTCTCAAGAGACCAGTCTCTTGACCCAGATCAATTGGAACCCTAGGTCTTACACCATAGACAATCCTGGCAGCCAATTCTATGGTAAACTAACTAAAGGTTTATTAGCTAAGAAAAGGAAGTGAGAGTTGAGAGGTTAAAGTAGGTAAAATATATAAATACAAGTGAGTCAGAGTCTATAATTACTACATCTCTGCTACCATTTAGAATCTGCCAGTTTCCTAAAGTCTCTCAGGGCTACCCAGAATAACTCTAGGGATCTCTGTCTTATTCAGTTATTCATAGAATCATAGAATATCAGGGTTGGAAGGGACCCCAGAAGGTCATCTAGTCCAACCCCCTGCTCGAAGCAGGACCAATTCCCAGTTAAATCATCCCAGCCAGGGCTTTGTCAAGCCTGACCTTAAAAACCTCTAAGGAAGGAGATTCTACCACCTCCCTAGGTAACGCATTCCAGTGTTTCACCACCCTCTTAGTGAAAAAGTTTTTCCTAATATCCAATCTAAACCTCCCCCATTGCAACTTGAGACCATTACTCCTCGTTCTGTCATCTGCTACCATTGAGAACAGTCTAGAGCCATCCTCTTTGGAACCCCCTTTCAGGTAGTTGAAAGCAGCTATCAAATCCCCCCTCATTCTTCTCTTCCGCAGACTAAACAATCCCAGCTCCCTCAGCCTCTCCTCATAAGTCATGTGCTCTAGACCCCTAATCATTTTTGTTGCCCTTCGCTGGACTCTCTCCAATTTATCCACATCCTTCTTGTAGTGTGGGGCCCAAAACTGGACACAGTACTCCAGATGAGGCCTCACCAGTGTCGAATAGAGGGGAACGATCACGTCCCTCGATCTGCTCGCTATGCCCCTACTTATACATCCCAAAATGCCATTGGCCTTCTTGGCAACAAGGGCACACTGTTGACTCATATCCAGCTTCTCGTCCACTGTCACCCCTAGGTCCTTTTCTGCAGAACTGCTGCCTAGCCATTCGGTCCCTAGTCTGTAGCGGTGCATTGGATTCTTCCATCCTAAGTGCAGGACCCTGCACTTATCCTTATTGAACCTCATCAGATTTCTTTTGGCCCAATCCTCCAATTTGTCTAGGTCCTTCTGTATCCTATCCCTCCCCTCCAGCGTATCTACCACTCCTCCCAGTTTAGTATCATCCGCAAATTTGCTGAGAGTGCAATCCACACCATCCTCCAGATCATTTATGAAGATATTGAACAAAACCGGCCCCAGGACCGACCCCTGGGGCACACCACTTGACACCGCCTGCCAACTAGACATGGAGCCATTGATCACTACCCGTTGAGCCCGACAATCTAGCCAGCTTTCTACCCACCTTATAGTGCATTCATCTAGCCCATACTTCCTTAACTTTCTGACAAGAATACTGTGGGAGACCGTGTCAAAAGCTTTGCTAAAGTCAAGAAACAATACATCCACTGCTTTCCCTTCATCCACAGAACCAGTAATCTCATCATAAAAGGCGATTAGATTAGTCAGGCATGACCTTCCCTTGGTGAACCCATGCTGACCTTTCCTGATCACTTTCCTCTCATGTAAGTGCTTCAGGATTGATTCTTTGAGGACCTGCTCCATGATTTTTCCAGGGACTGAGGTGAGGCTGACTGGCCTGTAGTTCCCAGGATCCTCCTTCTTCCCTTTTTTAAAGATTGGCACTACATTAGCCTTTTTCCAGTCATCCGGGACTTCCCCCATTCGCCACGAGTTTTCAAAGATCGTGGCCAAGGGCTCTGCAATCACAGCCGCCAATTCCTTCAGCACTCTCGGATGCAACTCGTCCGGCCCCATGGACTTGTGCACGTCCAGCTTTTCTAAATAGTCCCTAACCACCTCTATCTCCACAGAGGGCTGGCCATCTCTTCCCCATTCTGTGATGCCCAGCGCAGCAGTCTGGGAGCTGACCTTGTTAGTGAAAACAGAGGCAAAAAAAGCATTGAGTACATTAGCTTTTTCCACATCCTCTGTCACTAGGTTGCCTCCCTCATTCAGTAAGGGGCCCACACTTTCCTTGGCTTTCTTCTTGTTGCCAACATACCTGAAGAAACCCTTCTTGTTACTCTTGACATCTCTTGCTAGCTGCAGCTCCAGGTGCGATTTGGCCCTCCTGATATCTTTCCTACATGCCCGAGCAATATTTTTATACTCTTCCCTGGTCATATGTCCAACCTTCCACTTCTTGTAAGCTTCTTTTTTATGTTTAAGATCCGCTAGGATTTCACCATTAAGCCAAGCTGGTCGCCTGCCATATTTACTATTCTTTCGACTCATCGGGATGGTTTGTCCCTGTAACCTCAACAAGGATTCCTTGAAATACAGCCAGCTCTCCTGGACTCCCTTCCCCTTCATGTTAGTCCCCCAGGGGATCCTGGCCATCTGTTCCCTGAGGGAGTCGAAGTCTGCTTTCCTGAAGTCCAGGGTCCGTATCCTGCTGCTTACCTTTCTTCCCTGCGTCAGGATCCTGAACTCAACCAACTCATGGTCACTGCCTCCCAGATTCCCATCCACTTTTGCTTCCCCCACTAATTCTACCCGGTTTGTGAGCAGCAGGTCAAGAAAAGCACCCCCCCTAGTTGGCTCCCCTAGCACTTGCGCCAGGAAATTGTCCCCTACGCTTTCCAAAAACTTCCTGGATTGTCTATGCACCGCTGTATTGCTCTCCCAGCAGATATCAGGAAAATTAAAGTCACCCATGAGAATCAGGGCATGCGATCTAGTAGCTTCCGTGAGTTGCCGGAAGAAAGCCTCATCCACCTCATCCCCCTGGTCCGGTGGTCTATAGCAGACTCCCACCACTACATCACTCTTGTTGTACACACTTCTAAACTTAATCCATAGACACTCAGGTTTTTCCACAGTTTCGTACCGGAGCTCTGAGCAGTCATACTGCTCCCTTACATACAGTGCTACTCCCCCACCTTTTCTGCCCTGCCTGTCTTTCCTGAACAGTTTATAACCATCCATGACTGTACTCCAGTCATGTGAGTTATCCCACCAAGTCTCTGTTATTCCAATCACGTCATAGTTCCTTGACATCACCAGGACCTCCAGTTCTCCCTGCTTGTTTCCAAGGCTTTGTGCATTTGTATATAAGCACTTGAGATAACCTGTTGATCGCCCCTCATTCCCAGTATGAGGCAGGAGCCCTCCCCTCACAGACATTCCTGCCTGTGCTTCCTCCCGGTATCCCGCTTTCCCACTTACCTCAGGGCTTTGGTCTCCTTCCCCCGGTGAACCTAGTTTAAAGCCCTCCTCACTAGGTTAGCCAGCCTGCTGGCAAAGATGCTCTTCCCTCTCTTCGTAAGATGGAGCCCGTCTCTGCCCAGCACTCCTCCTTCATTCTGCCCTGTTAGAATCCAAACTGTACAAAGATGAAGGTGTTTCCTTGAATCCGTACTTACAGCTTCTTCTCTCAGAAAAGAAGCCAACAGGGTCACTATTCATGTGGGGTTTTCCTTTGAGGATGGAGAGTGAGGAATGCATTTTGAGCCTTTGACTTCCAATCAAATACAATGACCACTCACTTTGAAATCAGCACTTTTCTGTTAAAGTTCTTCATTTGCAGGGTCTAGCCACTGTTCCACTGGGCACTCACAGTATTCACAGATTCACTGTTCCCCAAACAATAGTACCCACCAGTTTACCAGTTTCACCTTATCACCGCTCAGATCACAACACTTAGATTAGTTTATAATGAAAACAAGTTTATTTAACAAAGAACAGAAATTCAAGGAGAAGCAAGAAGAATTAATGGAAACAAATGGTTACATATGAAATACAAATCATAACATGCTTCCTAAAGCCAAACTTAACTAACCAGACATTTCCCTAGCTCAAAGATTAGCTCACCCAAAGTTTCTCTCCCAGCATTAAACTGCCAGACCCGCTGTGATCCTCCATTCATAACACATCAGCTGGCAGCTTGTCCCCTAGGTGAAGGATATCTGGGCATCTCTCTAGATCCCCAGATATAGTTCCAACAATCCATGGACTTCACTTGTAAACAAGGTACTTACTCCCTGTTGCTTGTTTTTCCTATAGAGAACCTACCCAGGAGACTTAGCAACCATTTTGCTCACTTGATTAGTATTTTGCTCAGTCTAAATAGGCATCCATTCTGAGGTATGGAGTACTCAATTTATATATCGCCAGACAGAGATAAGCATCTCTGGTCAGAAAAAACAAAAAATCAAAACTTGTTTATCATCTTCTGGTGACTGGCCCCAACTCACAAGCCTTAAGAGAATAGTTTTCAGGGTCTATATACACAACTCTTTATTACTAAATGTATATGCAGATATGTAATGTTTCTGATGACTGGTGTAATAGAAACCTTTGATTAACTATGATATAGAGACCAGTCCCAGGGGACCCCGTAACCATATGCACCCCAGTGCCCTCTGCCAATGGGCACCAAGAAATCTGTGGGTCACACACACTACTTCAGATGTTGCAGCATATTCCTTGTGGTTACTCAGCTCTGCCATGACCTCACTTCCCCTCTGCCCTGCCTGAAACCATCTGAGGATGTTCTCACTGGCAGCTTCAGGTTCCACCCTGGCGAGGGATGGATGGCTGGGGAGGGCACCATGCGCAGCCTGCAATGGTGGCTCCTATCATGGGGTGTGGCTCCTATCTTGGCCAGAGGAGATGGGGAAGGGACAGGGACAGGTCAGAGCCCTGGGGAGTGGGTCCCCCATACCTCCACTGCAAAATAGCACACCCAGCTGCCAGCAACCAAGATGGAGGGTACAGCTCAGTGCAGAGTTGGGGAGGGGGTTCCTGATACTTTCCACTGAAAAATAGCAACATCCAGCCCTGCCACCTGCAAGCCACATGCTGAAGAAAGGAGGAGGAAGCCTTCCAGCTGGGTCTGCCGATCCCCTTACCCCCAGCTTCCCCCAACCCTGAAAAATCCTCTTCTTCTAGACCGTCTGCCCAAACTGATCCCTACACATGCTCTTCATGCAGGCTCCGTCAGGCAGGGCAGATGGACTGGGCTGTGTACCCTGGAGCTGCATGCCTTGGAGCTGTGCTGAAGGGCCAGGGTTGGGAGGAGAGTGGAAAGATGCAGTTTGGGCAGACAATGCCCCTATATGTCCCCCGACCCCGCAATCTCTGCCCCGGATGTGATGTCACAAATGTTGCTTTTATGCAGCAGCTGTTGCTGTTACCGAGTGGACAAGTCACAGTAGGGCAAGTGTTCCCAGGGGAAAGGTTACTCATAAGCAGTGGTTACTCTTACAAGGTGTTGCTGCAAACAAGCATCTATTTCATGATTTTGTCAGCAAAAATTTAGTTACCTTATCAATCTTTTTAATATTGCAGCAGCACCTGAGTGTGATAGGTACTAAACAATCACAGAACAAAAAATGGTCCCTGCCATCAAAGAGACATCTAAGTTTAAGACAAGAGACACCAGATACAGAAAGATGAGAGCACAAGGAAAGAGCCTGATCAGCAGTGGTCTCAGCACACCGGCAACCTAATTGTTGCCAAGTTCTTTGTAGGCATCATGGCAAAGAGTGTTGAGGAGTGATTCTTCTACCAATCCTTACCCTCCTGAGACTACTACATGACCTGCCTTGTGGATGTGAAATTGGTCTTCTCTAGTTCATACTGGAAGACCCAGACCCAGTGATGTAGTGGCAAAGACGTGGGGGTAGCACTGAATAAATGCAGAGTGCCGTAAACGTTATGTTACATGAGCTAAATCCCAAAGCCCTTACCCAGGCAAAGCTCAGTGAAATTAAGGAGAGATTTGCTCAAGTAAGAATTACAGAAAAAAAAAGAGTTAAGGGATTGCAGGTTTGGACTCTATTTGATTATGTTGTTCCCATGGTGACAGAAATAAACTAGGAAATGTTTTTCCAGTGCAAAAACACCAGTTTCATCAAAACTGAAACTTTTCATTAGAAAGTATCAGTTTCAACTCAGCTTGCAGGTCCAGGATGGAATTTCTGGTCAAAACAAGAGAGATCCAAACCAAAATAGCCAGTGGTCCAGAATCAAGCCCCTGTGCTCCATGATACGGCACCAGGACTCACTCAAAACTCAATATCCCACATCTGAAGTAAATGTACTAACCATTGGGCTATCAGCTAGTCTCTCGTTCTCATTTTCCCCACAAACGATTCATTGTGGAATTAGAACAAATTTCCAAACCTCAAACTTTTTCATGAAAAAGCCTTGTTTTCTGGCCAGCCCTAAATGGAATTCCCACAGTAGCTGGAATGTGATGATTCCCTACCCTGATAGAAATAGAACAGCTAGAGTAGCTCCTCTCAACTCACATGAGGGTCGCTGGTGTTTAAGAGACAGCTTAAGTAAAAGATGTGATTAAAATACCAGAGATTATATAGAGTTCTACTTTAAATTTAGAGGAGGTTCATAAACTGTTTTCACAATATTTTCAGACCAGCTGGTGACCATGTTTGCTGACTACCTGAGTTATTAACAAAGGATTTGGCACATTGTTAATTGCTGTGCACTCGTATTGCTGGCTTTGGCAAGCAATTTTGCTTCCTCAAGGAATATCCTACTCTGCAAATCAGAGTTTAATACCAACTGAACAGCATCCATCAGGAGTAAAGTCTGCCTTATACAGCATGAATTACATTACGTTCATTTCCAGAGATAAGTCTCCTGAAGGGCTGGCTGTTTTTAACATTTACTTAGTTTAGGGAAACAATGCAATTCTTCAGAATGAGCTTTCAATTTATAATAGTTTGGATCCCATTCCAATAATATATAATATGTTGGTACAGTACTATGTATCTTACCCACTGCTCAGACAAAGGATGACTGGCTGGCTGTTGTATTCTGTATTAATCATTCTGAGGACAATCTTGGACTATAAACTCCATTATACTGTCCAGAGATTTATTGCCAATATGATAAAACCAGGGGGACAAAGACAACCCCACTTACCAATGGAATTTTTGCACACTATTATTTTAGCCTATTGGAGAGAAAATGTTTTGCCTGAACTTTTTCATCTTAACCCAATTTTCATTCTTTATAATTGTTTATAGAAGTTCATGTTAGTAGTGGCGATTGTGCCATCTTGTGCTGAGGTCTCACTGGCTTCCCAATGGGCCAGGAGTTCGATAGAATAGGTGGATTCATATTACCAGGGGTTGGTAATTCAGTAAGTACACTGTTTCCTCAATCAATAGCGAAGCGATGCTGCTCGTATGGTGTCAGGGTCCACAGCAATATTGGATTTGTCACCTTTCAGACACTTAAATGTGAGATTCCTGGCCTATGATAGTCACTCTTTTGGTCAGAGTAGAAGGTGTCAATCCTCATATCCTGGACAAATTCCAGTGCAAGATATTCTGCTACCTTAATTTCCACTGATGTATCAACTTCTTACTATCTCCATAATCCCTTCTTGGTCTGTACTGCATGTTATTAAACACTCTTGCTGCAATCCACCCTAGACATGGCTGCGAGACGTGGTTGACTCATGATTGCTGTTTTTTGGGAACAAAACCAAAGTTTCCCACAAAATGAAATTTAAAAAAAAATGTTTTAACAATGTTTTAAATAAAATTGAAACATTTTGTACCAATTTCAACATTTCTTATTTTACATTATAAATTATGATTACTAAAAAATTTCTAAATGAAGAATTGAAATATTTCACTGGTAATGTCAGAATGTAACTAGTTGAGATAGACATGTTCCTGCAGAAAGTTCTGACTATGACAAAATGTCCACTGGAAAACTGAGCCATCTCAACACTGTATCCAAATATATCTAGAAACAGGGTCCAAATTTCTCAGATTCATAGAATTCCTCTCCATGGTGATAAGTTATTCTTTCTTTGGCTGTTAACTCAGACAGATCCAAATACTTCTGGTCTCTTGTTCTTTCTTGCTACTTCCCTATTCAGGGTTGGGAACTTTTATAGCCTTCTTCCAAAACTCATGATAGTACATCAGGATGCCATGAAGATTGGTCTTTCAAGTCAGCTGATATCCAGCCCACATACCAAGACTTTAGTCTCCCTCTTGGTTGTCTTCTGGTCACAATCATTGAAAGAGCCATCTCTCAGGTCTCTGCTAAATATGCCTATACCAACACCACCTAGACTCCCTCAACTTGTCTTCAGTTGGAGCAACCCACATGGGAAATGAAATGAGGTTTTAAAGGGCCTATCACAGAGTCTCCAACCACTTGAACAGCTCCACATCTTCATTTCCATGGTGGAGAGCATACTTATTTCCTTTGTGACTGACCAATTTCTGTTCTATACATTAAGATGGGTCAAATTACAGTATTATACACTCTACCTTTTAACTTTGTTTTCATCTTTTTGTCACAGAGAATGAGGTCAGCTCCTGCCATTTGCATCACACAGCTTTAGTATGATGCTGAGCATCATCAGCAACTACTGATCCCAGGTATTTAAGTCTTTTCACTCTAAGCTCTCTGCCTGTCATTCTTTGTGGTGGAGTCCTCCTTGCTCAGTTGTAATAGATTCTGTTTTACCAACTTTCTCTCTAAGCCCAGATTGCTCAAAACTAAATTGCCACTGTTCAAAGTTGGCTTGCAGGTCTCACAAATCACAAAACAGCATGTTCTGAGGCTGCTTCCTTTGAATACTCACTTATATCCATAACAACCACAAGCAAAGGGGCTCAACTCTGACCTCTGATTCAGGCCAATGTTTACTGGAAATTCTCAACTGTAGCCCCATTTAGTTTTGACTACATTAGTCACTCCATCATACAAATCCTGGATAAGAAGGACATAACCTTCTGGTACACCTCTCCATCGCAAACTCCACTAAACTAGTTTTCTTGGCACATGATTGTATACCTTCTCCAGATCCTCAAAGACCATAACCAGTTGCTGTCTGTTTTCTCTGAACTTCTCCATGAGGATTCATAGCACAAATATCGCATCAATTGTACTCCTTCTTGACATGAATCTATAGCGACCAAATTTCAACCATTCTACAGACACTTCTCAATAATCTTCTCATACTTCCATAGCATGTGATGTCAGCTTAACTGGGTGATAATTAGCACACTGTTTAACATCTCCTTTATGTTTAAAAAATTAACCCCAAAGCTTTGATGCCACTCATCCAGCATTTCTCTCTTTCTTAAAAATACAATTGAACAAACTGGTAAGATACTTGATGCTTTCCCTTCCCAATATCTTCACCACATTTACTGGCCCTTCATCTGGTCCAGGTTGCTTTCCCCTTTTTCATTTTCCTAAGTGCCTCTGCAACCTCTTCCTCCTGTATGCAATCTATCATGCCCTGATTTGGCTTACACATTAATTCCTGCCTTAGGTTCTCCTCGTTCAGCACTCTTTCAAAACAATCACTCCAAATAATGTTGTTTGGTTCACCATTGTTTGCAATATACCATATTCATTTCTAATATAAGCAAACTCCTTAATCATTTTCTCTTTTTCCTTGGCAAGTCTATAGATGAAATGGGAGGATATGAGGAAGAAAAGATTATATAGCTCATCACAGGCCATACTTTTAGCTGTCCACACGTCTTTTGGTCTCCTGTTTGGCTTTTATGGAAGCCTTATCACTGCTCAAGCCATTGGTCAGCCATTTTTTGAAGTTTACCCTTTTTCTCCCTCAACCAATTCTTTAACTTGAGGATTCCACCAATAAGTCTCCTTTCTTATCCTTTTCGGTACTGGTTTCATCAGACCCAGGTCTTCATGTGCTCTTTCCAGCAAAGTTGACTTTCAGTTGAACCAGTTGTCCTCCACATATCTCTCTGTGTTGTCAGGAAGTCTATGCATTACTCCTTGTTTGAAGATATTTTCATTCCCATCTTTCAGTTTCCATCACTTAGGCCTTTCCAGTGCCCAGGAGTTCAGATGCTTCTGAGGTCTCTGTATTCTTAAGTCCATAAGAAGCCTACATTGTCTCACAATGCAGTCGCTGGGTACCACCTGTGTAGGAGAAAACAACTCGCATGAGGAAGGTCTTTAGGTGGCTGATAGAGGAAGGTGAGGCTCATTATCCTTAACAAACAGCTCACCTAGGAGAAGGAAAGCTCTGATTTCAAACCAAAGTGTCAGGCTTGGGAAGCTGACCAGCAAAACTTGTTTAATAGAAATGCTCACGTGAACTGATTCTGAGCATAAACCTACTCTTCCATTTTTGTAAAATTATGCACTTGGTGATCATTGCTGCCCTTAAAAACCATCTTTGCAGCAGCAAGCCCAGTTTAGCAGGTAAACAACCTAAGGATATAATTTTTGGCTGAGGTTTGCTTGCTAAAACCAAGCACTATTTTAACTCGTGTCCACCTCTTTCCACAGCTGCCTGACAGTTGGAGAGTCCCACGGCACATGTATCAGTGTTCCTTTTTATTTGCTACAGTACCAACACAAATCAGCGCATATCCTGTGCGGTCTCTATGGTGTCCAATACATTTGGAATAAACTCTTCTATGGCTCTCAGGCTACTATTGCAACAAAAGTATTTAACATTATGTAAGAATCATGGGTGGCTGGTGAATGCCCCCTTCAGGGAGGCTAACCCACTAACCCCACCCCTTCTTCCCAAGTGCCCCTCCCCACCACGGCTGGAGGAACCCCAAGCCCCCTTCTCCCCCTCCCCGCAGCCCTGGCCTGCCTGCCCCAAGCTGCTGGCCTGACCACCCCCTGGGCTTGCCCGAGCCGCCCAGGGCATCTCCAGCCCCTGGCCGCTAGTGGGCCCAAGCACCAGGCTGCCAGTGGGAGTTGAGCTCCCGCCAGTTTCAGAGGAGCGGGGAAGGGAGGCAGGGCCTTGGGGCAGAACATTGGTGGGGCCACAGCCTGGGTTAGGGGAGGCTTAACCTGCCCTGGCCTTTGATACCCACCGCCCATGGTAAGAATGTTACCAAGAACACCAGACAAATAGAGTTCCTCTTCGTTAACAAAGTATACATAATGGGCATGGACCTGGGGAGTTAATGAAAGTATTTCTAAAGTTCCCAGGTGTTCTGGGGCCTCAGACAGTCCCATAGCATCTGGTCCAAACTGATATGTTAGGAAGTGTCTTTGTTATAAGTACTGCCACTCCGCTGAGAGTGCCGGGTCATGACATTGTTTTAGTGTTAGACAAGGGACAAAGCCCTGATCACTGACTAATTGGGAAATCTATATGATGCTCCATCTCAGGCAGTTCTTCCAAATTATAAATTTGTTCCCAATCTGCAAATCTGGGTTGCATCAAATAGGTGCTTTTCCATGATGGCAAGGATGAAATTGGTACCGCTTAGTTGGAATAAGCCAGACCTTTTGGGCAGGCAAGGGTGTTAGCATGCTGGATCCACTTTGATGTGTGACATGAGAAAAACATAAAAGTAATTTTGTAGATCTGGGAGCCCACCCCCACTAGAGGCTTTCCTATAAGGAGCTGGAGATTTTTAAATGATAGTCATGGTCATTGACCAGGGTCCCCAGGAAGGCTCTGATAATGGTATTACATTTTCTAAAACACCACCAAAAAAGGATATACACACTAACAGGGCTTAACTCACCACTGCAGTGCCTCCTGCTGGCCATCCTGGGAATTAACTCTGGTTCACCAGTGTGCCTTCACCTAGTGGCATCTCACCACCATTGCTTCTGCCATCAGAAGCAGTGTCACTCTCAGGAACATGGTATTCTCTTCTGGACACAGCCCTCTGGCTGTGCCCCACTCAATTCTCTCCCCCTCCTTCCAGGGGGCTGGCAGTCCTCTGTCCAGCCACTTGCCTCAGTGGCAAGCTACAGTCCAGGGTCTAGCCACCTGCATCAGTAGCACCTGGGCCCACCTGCTACTCTCGGTTCCAGCCCAGGGACCCTCTAGCCGGCAGGCACACACTGCATCACTTCAAACCCCTGCCATCTGTTTCCCTGGGCCACTTCCCCGCAGCCCTAGTGCCTTCTCTGCCCTTTTATCAGGGCCTCAGTCTGGCAGCGCTCAGGCAGGAGCTCACCAACACTCCCCTGACCCTGGCGCATGCTCTTCTCCCTCCTCCAGGACAGCCAGTCCTCCCTCCTTGAGCTCCAGAGAGTGACTGAAGCTGCTCTGTTCAGCAGTCCTTCTTATATGGCCCAGCCTGGCCCTGATTGGCTGTCTCCCTAAACCTTCTCCCAATTGGCTGTCTCTACAAGCCCTTTCCTAATTGGCTGTCTCCTGCTCAGCCACCCGGGGCTGCTTTAACCCCTCTTCTGCCAGCGTAGGGCAGACGCCCCACCACATACAGGCAGGCTACTTATAATATAGAGGAGCCTTCCACTGGAAAATTTTCAACCTGCTCCATTTTAGTGGTGAGAGAAGTGATCCTTTTATAGGGCTATCCCTTACTACCTCAGACACTCAACTGGTTACTTTTTGAAAGTCACTTTGAGATCCTTCAGTGAAAGGTACCATATTGAAGGGGGAAAGATTCAACTCCTTACAAGGAAGAAAAAAAGATGGAAGGGCCAGGAAACTCCTCAACTCCAGCCTTCTTCCTGAAATTTAATTAATTTATTTTTTATTTGCTGCCAGAATTAGGCCCTCACACTTGACACAGGCAGGTTATATGGTGTGCTTGGAGGAATTAATGGATTCCCCACAGCTGACCCACCCAACCCGCTTACCTTGCGACTCCTAGCACCCAGGTCAGGCAATTGTGGAATTAACCCACTTTCCTTGCTAGATGTGGGACAAGATCTGCACCTCCTACCACAGCAAAGGGCCCAGTTTTCAAATGTGAGTGACTAAGTAAGAACCTAAGTCTGTATCTAGACACAAACATAGGGATTTGGTGTCTAAATAAGACTATAGGTGCCAGATTTAAAAACTGGTTTGGTTTTGCAAAGAGCCAGGTTTCAGTGATAATAGTAAAGTATTTTAGATTAGAAATAGGTATTAATGTAAATAGAACTGTGCCAATAACTGATTTGTCAGTTCCAAAAAAAATCTTGGCCTGACCTGAAAACAATTTTTTTGACAATTCAAAAATGTTGAAAAAATTGAGAGGCTTAAACCATGAGTATTTATGAAATATATTGGAGAACTTGGACAAAGGTATGAAACCATAGTTACTGCTGTCAGGGGGAGACCTCTTTCCCCTCTTGTAAGAATTAAATATCCTGCTTTTGTCAGCAAAAAAATGTAATCCTAGCAAAGAATGTTGCAAACTGACAGTTTCAGCAGTACAGAAGCATCCTCGGGTAACTGAAATCTCAGCTCAACAGACTGCAAAGACTTTTTAAGAGCAATAACATTTTATATGCGGCAAGTATTACTATTTGCCAGCCAAAGTTTGAAGTTGAAATGGCATTTATTTTATGATGCAGCAGCAAACTTTGTATTAAAAAAAAACAAACAACAAGATAATGAACCATATATCATCTCAGCTGTATAGTACATCAATAAGGCTAATTAATAGCTATTACACTGGGGTTAGTTTTAGAGGAAAATAAATTAAACCGAGTTCATACCAAGTTTCTACAAGGGATACATTCAGGTGTCTGGTTTTTACTCATTAAACTTAACTATGGTTTGTGCATCTTCATCCCTCTCTTTTTATGAAGGCTATAAAACTGAGAAGCAATGTTTTGAGGCAGTGACAGGGAGAAAACTGCCCTTTTATAATTCAAATAGTTTCCGATTAAAAAAATTCAGAGCCACTTGGCCATCTGAATACTCCAAGACTTAACAAATATAGCAACATGCACATTGTGCTGGGTATTGCACAAACACCCAGGGAGATAACAAGAATTTTGGAATGGGTATCTGAAAATTTCAAATTCCAGTTTCTTTGTAAAGGAAATCTCAGTAACTGTTTGTGATTTAAGACCCTGGCTCGGCAGGTTACTTAAGCACATGCCTAATATAAATTCCATAGGACTAGCTCACATGCTTAAAGTTATGCATGTGCTTAAGTAGCTTGCTGAGCCAGGCGTTAAGGTCAAAATTTTCAAACTTGAATTTCTGAACCTATGCATCTAAATGGCCTGACATTGAGAAATGCTGAGTCCCTGCAAGCCCCATTGATGTCAACATAATGGATATAGGATCCAACATATGGATTTAGGACCCAAGATAAAACAGGCTGACCTGTATTTCTTTGGTGATATATATGAATTTCATAATGCACTGATCTCTCTATTTTTCCCCCTGTAGCATACACAAGTATTGAAATTCTGGTTTGGGAAAGTATCTGTATTAATTTAAAATGTTGATTACATTGAACATAATATAGTTAGTCTGCTTAGAGAGAACAAAGTCATTTAACATATAATACCAATTTATCTGAAATGCTAGTGATATTCTACACTGAAAAGACACTATGTAAAAAAAAATGGCACCTTCTTGCTCAACAGATGAGCTCCCAGCATGTATGATCTGCTGACTTTAGTGACAAAAGATATTTCTCCTCCTTTGCACTCCTGTTAGCCCAGCAGAGCTGACATAGCTAAAATTCACTGAGGTGGATTCTATTCCTTCTTGTGCATCAACATCAGCATGTTTACTAAGTTCCAATCAGTTACGCCTGTCCCCCGGCGCTGAAAGCAGTGGGTGTTGTACTGTTATCACTGAAGGCCTTTATAATTGAAGTATGAGAAAGAATTCAGCTCCTCTCTCACACCGCTGGCTGAGTCTATGGGCCTGACAATTAAATAAATCCTTTGGGAGTTAAGGAATATAGAATCCATGATGCCTTTGCCATGACACTTTTCAGAGTAGCCCACACTTTAAGGTTCAGTGGTAATTCCCATATATGAATCCCTATTTTTACAGGGTTAATAACCCATTTGTGTTTACTGCCCATGGTGAAGCTTGGTATGTATTCTCTTATCTCAGAGGAAATATCACTTACTTTTTATTCAGTGTGCCTCACCCATAATGGTTTCTCTATATTTCTTCTCGACTAGGCATTGCATAATAAATAGATCCAATGCTAATGCTTAGGAAATTGAACTGAGAAGCTTTTCACCTGCCAAGATCTGACCTAACTTACCCAATCCTATTTTCATGAAAGTCAGTGGCAAAGCTCCCACTGATTTCAATGACAGTAGAACTGGGAGCCAGGACTCTCTGGCTCCCACAACAGATAATGACATTCTGAACCTCTAAGACAGTTCAGGGGCTTCATTGCACTGCTTGAGGTGTAGCAAAGTTAGTGACCCATATTTACTAGGTAGCAGACATACAGTCTGTAATTAGGGAAAGAATGTGTGCAAGGACTGATACATCTTAAATCTGGGTCTCAGGGTAAAAGGTAAAAATAAGAATAATCAGAGTTCCTTTCTGTGTGGAACACACCAGCTTTTCTTCTGGAGCAGTTGGCTCCTCCGATTACCATACATATGGCTCCAACTGCAGTCTGAGGTTTAGAAAATGATCAGCTTCTGCCGTAATTCACAAAAGTCAAATGAGGACACAAAACCACGTCTGTTGTTCAAGTTTGCGTCTTACAGATGTGTCCTGTACTGCCTTTTACTTAGTCTTTGGAATCCTCCAAGTCTCCCTTAATCCCAAACTACAGATGCTTCATAATCTCCAGATATGAACAGGAGGACCTCAGCTGGTAATTCCAATTGGCTGTTACAACATGCCTTCCAGTTTTGCTGAAGGTGTTTCCTCTGCTCTCACATGACACAGGAAATGGTCTTAATTTTAATTTAAGAGTTTTAAAGAGACAAAGACCTTGAACCTAAAACATTTTACATCAACGTATTACATAACAAATATAGTCATTTAAAAGATGTTTCCAGAGGTTACATTTGCAGTATGCCAAAGCTTAATTACTTTCTTTGGATTTAACTAAACACAAAAATGAGATTCTAGCCTAGGCTCTAGACATTTTCACATCAATCAAAAAGTATAATGCAAAACTAATTACAAAACCAAAAAAGTAAATTATACCTCCAATCCATCCCAATCACTACCATGAATCAACAAACACAATTCAAAATAAAGGAAGACTTCCCACTCCCTCATAGTGAGAGAGAGAGGGGGGGGGGGTGTACGTTAGACTTAAGCTTTCAAACCCTCATGGTAACAGTACAACAGCAGTGAAAAACACAAAACTCTGAACTCCAGGCTTGGCAAGCAGAGGAGGAAGCTGCTGTATTTTAAAATTGGTTTTCCTTGCTATTTTAAAATTTAAACATAGTCTATTGCAGGGATCGGTAACCTTTGGCACACAGCCCATCAGCGAAAGGCACTGGCGGGCCGGGCCGGTTTGTTTACCTACAGTGTCCTCAGGTTTGGCCGATTGCAGGACCCACTGGCTGCAATTTGCCGTTCCAGGCCAATGGGGGCTGAGGAAAGCGGCGGCCAGCACAACCCTCGGCCCACGTCACTTCCTGCAGCCCCCATTGGCCTGGAATGATGAACTGCAGCCAGTGGGAGCTGCAATTGGCCAAACCTGCGGACGCTGCAGGTAAACAAACCGCCCTGGCCTGCCAGCAGCTTTCCCTGACAGGCCGTGTGCCAAAGGTTGCCGATCCCTGGTCTATTGGATTATTTATTTGGGATGTTAAAATAGCTTTTACTTATGTAAACAAAAACACATTTCCCATCACCTTTTCATATGCAAAATATAGATGATGATATTTAGGTCTGTGCTTTACAGCGCCCGCCACAGCATCATATGCATAGTACATCCTGAACACTTGTTATTTCACCTGTTAATATTGTTTAAAATAGCAAGTAATGAAATAAAAGTAATTACATGAACTGATGCAGGCAAAGTAACTTTGAGTCAACTCCCTGATGGAGTTAGTGCCAGCCCTGCACACTGCCAGCAATGGGCATGCACCAAGAAAAAAATCAAACATGCCGAAGTTGGAGGGTTAAGTTACACCATGTGTCTTGCAAAGCATAAGCACAATGGAGAGTGAAGAAGCATTAATGTATTATTTTTGTCATTCTGAGATCAACTTGAAAAAGGGTCTTTAACTCCTGCTCTGCTGAAAATAATAATTTTCTCTATCACCATTAACTTAAGGCCCCTATCCTACAAGGGGTTCTGCACAGACAGATCCATGCCCCTATACAGAGACCCATAGAATTCAGTAGGGCTCTGCACAGACTCAGAGGTGCACCCACACAGGACAGCTTGCAGGATGAGAGGTTTAGACTGAGGGGGGACCCAAGTGCTAGGCCATGTACAAAGATAATATGAGACAGTCCTTGCCCCTAAGAGCTTACAGTCTAAGAAGACAAGACAGATAAAGGGTGTAAGAGGAAAGAGAAGCAGAAGCATTTAAGCAAGGTCATACATTGGGCCATTATCAGTGCTGAGAATAGAAACCTGGCCTCTGAACAGCCAATCTGGTATTTTGTCCACTAACCTGTGCACTTTTTGCCACATGATTTCTGTATTTTCCACATTCTCTTCTGAGGAAAATGTGATTAAAGCTCCTGAAATTTCACTGGTATGAACTTATGTGAAAAAAAAACAGTGAAAAATTTCACACATTTTCACACTCAAAAGCCCCCACAGTTTTGATCAGATCTGAGATGAAAACAGGGTCTGAATGGAAACTGCTTTGTGTCATTAACTATAAAAGCTCCAACCTGCACAACTTAGGTAACAATCCATGGATAGCCTAGAAATATTTTTCTACCATGCAAACAATTCCATCAAGGGCCACCTTCTCTGTTTGTTATCCTTTAACAACAATAAAGCTGCTTTTCTTCCATTTTTGGTTGCACGTGCTGGGCCTGATTCACCTCTGACATGCACTAGCATAAATCAGGAATGCCTCCGTTGAAATGAATGGAGTTCAGTGTGGTGTGAATCAGGCTCATTAGATCTTCGCTGTAACATGTATTAGAACCTTTAGCCTAATTGAACCATTTTTTAAAATCTAATCATATATTTTGTTCATTCCCTTTTTCTTCTCTTAAAGAAGATCATTAAGATTGGGAGAAGCCCAGCCTTTCGCTCCTGAAACAGTGCTACATACCAAAATATCAAGCTGTCAGGCTGCGCCTCCCTTAGCAGTCCTCCCACTCCATCTTCACTAGATCATTATTAAGACTTTCCTCGCAGCTGAAATTAAACTTGCTACCCTGTAATTTCCTAGGTGGCATGTCACCAGCCCTTTAAATAATAAAGGCACCTGCCAGTCGCTCACGGCCCAGGCATCAGACAGCTCTTTCCTGTCAGTGGTTTTAATTAGCTCATTCTAATGCTTTTTGTCTTCTCATCTGCCTTTCATCAGGAAAACCTGGTCTAAAGCATTAAGAATCACACCAACTTCTGGAGCCTGATTCTACAGGTCATGCTCATGTTGAGCTGTACTTAGTTCCACAGCAGTGTTGGGGGCAATGCGGAGATACCACTACCCAAGGTGGAGCACCAGGAGACCTTAAAGTCATGATGTCACCAGATGTTTTTATGCACTGTCCATTGCCATGGTGTCAGAGGGCCTCCACGGTATTCAAAGCCATCTAAAGATATTTGAAAACTGACCGGGTCCTGTGGAACCTCTTAAAAAAAAAAAAAAAAAAAAGAGAGAGAAAAAAGTGTCTGAAATCTGATGCTTTATGGTCAAAATCATCATGCACTACACATATTGGAGTAAGTAAATTAATGACCTTTATTCATCACAACTCTTCCATTATAAATTCAGGAGAATGCCAATTATACTGGGCAAAACACGAATGTATATATCCTCTGGGAAACAATTCTGTACTGGCAGGAGAATGGGCTAAGCTACCACATAGGTTTTTACTCACCACAAATGCCTATAGAAAGCTGGTCAGAAAAAGTAATTACCATTCTGTGGGAAATTCCAACACTCTGAAATTTGTTTTAGTTTTTCATGAGAATAAAAAGTTAAAATATAGAAATTTTTCACAGAATGGAAATTAAAAAACAACACAATCCTCATTTCAGGCACATTGAAACATTTTATTTCAATAATGCTGAAACAATATTAAATATATACATATAATGTAATATTAAATTATAAAATTTGAAACAAAAAGAAACAAAACAATTAAGTTGAAATGAAAACTTTTGACATAATTATAATAAAAACTAGACAGCACCAACAAAATATTTCAATTTTGAGAAGACAACATTATTTGACAGAAAACTGTCCCAAACATTTTTCAACCAGCTCTAGACCCAAGCTGTTTGATCACATTTGTATCTGGGATTAGAAAAAATATCAAAAGAACTCAAGTAATTCCAGGTGTAGTGTTTGTTCTCTTCAACAAGTAGGGAGAAATACATTTGTTTCAAATATAAGCAAGTTTTCACCTTTCTGGAGGAAAAAATACAGGAGCATCCAAAAAAAATTGAAGCCACAGAGAAAAATCAAGGACAAAAGACATAGCTAAAGTCACCTCATGTAGCTACAGTGAAATGGAGAGTTAAAATAGAGCAAGAAAGTGCATAGAAGAATGTGGTAATTATGAATGGTAGTAAGAGAAGCAGTGAGTCAAAGAATATGGGAGCTTTTCAGCCTACACAATAGGTGTTCTCATCTTCAGAAGGAAGCAACATGAGGAGCAAGAGTGGATCAAGAAGAAGCTAGAGAATGACATTAACCCAGGGAAGGCCCTGTCCTGAAGAGACTGTGCTGTAAACACACAAGGCAGAGGGTGGGAGAAAGGGATTATCATTCTCCACTGTATTGTGGAGGGGGAACCAAGATCAGAGAGATTAAGTGACATGCCTAAACTCACACAGGAAGTCTGTGGTAAAGCTGGGAACTGGAGCTAGACAGCCTGAGTCTCACACCAGTGATTTAAGCACAAGCCCATCCTGCTTCTCAAAGGGAGGAAGAGATGAGGACCCTGTTTAGATTGTGTCCACTGAAATGGAAGGGGCACCTTCCCCGAAAGCCTAATCCTGGCAGAGTGTGTGTCAAGGTTCCTTCCCCACTCTGAACTCTAGGGTACAGATGTGGGGACCTGCATGAAAACCTCCTAAGCTTACTTTTACCAGCTTAGGTTAAAACTTCCCCAAGGTACAAGTTAATTTTACCCTTTGCCCTTGGATTTCCACTGCCACCACCAAACTTTATCTGGGTTCCTGAAAAAAATGGAATTTGGACACATCTTTCCTCCCCAAAATCCTCCCAATCCTTGCACCCCACTTCCTGGGGAAGGTTTGGTAAAAATCCTCACCAATTTGCATAGGTTACCACAGACCCAAACCCTTGGATCTTAGAACAATGAAAAAACATTCAGTTTCCTTACAAGAAGACTTTTAATAGAAGTAAAGGAATCACCTCTATAAAATCAGGATGGTAGATACCTTACAGGGTAATTAGATTCAAAACATAGAGAATCCCTCTAGGCAAAACCTTAAGTCAGAAAAAAGACACACAGACAGGAATATTCATTCTATTCAGCACAGCTATTTTCTCAGCCATTTAAAGGAATCATAATCTAACACATACCTAGCTAGATTACTTACTAAAAGTTCTAAGACTTCATTCCTGTTCTGTCCCCAGCAAAAGCATCAGACAGACAGACACAGACCCTTTGTTTTTCTCCCTCCTCCCAGCTTTTGAAAGTATCTTGTCTCCTCATTGGTCATTTTGGTCTGGTGCCAGCGAGGTTACCTTCAGCTTCTTAACCCTTTACAGGTGAGAGGATTTTTCCTCTGGCCAGGAGGGATTTTAAAGGGGTTTACCCTTCCTTTTATATTTATGACAGCTCCTTTAGCATTTTGTTTGCCCAGTGGCCCCACTGATTGTTTGGCAGGCTTCTGGCTTTTGATGTACTTTAAAAGATTTGATGCTAGCTTGTGTGTCCTTAACTAGCTGCTCTTCAAATTCTTTCTTGGCCTGCCTTATTATACTTTTACAGTTGACTTGCCAGAGTTTATGCTCCTTTCCATTTTCCTCAGTAGGATTTAATTTCCAGTTTTTAACATTTCACTTTTACATCTTACTTCAGTGGGATTACTTGAGCGTAAAGTTAAATATGTGCATACATTTTTGCAGGATTGGCACCGAAATTCTTACCTCCTTATGGTAAACCACAGGAGCCAATTGTATTATCTTGTACCACTGTCAGACCAGAGTACCTCACAAGGCTCTGTATTGACGTTGGTGTAACAGAGCAGAATTTGGGTTCATGTTCCTAAACTCTGAACTGGCTTTTACTTCAAAACTGCAGGCAAAAGATATTTATTTTAAAGCCGTATTTTCATCTTTCCTCAATAAGATCACTACACTGCAGCTAGTAAGTGATGGGAGTAAATGGATTTATGAAACCTCTTGCAGGATATACCAGCTAGGAGCCTTCCTTATTTATCTAAACATAATTTGTGTTCAGCAGGTCATGAAACTGATAGGTCTACCTGATCTATCTCCTGTCTTATTAAATAAGACAGCACCTTCCCTGCAGGGCAATACAACACGTGTCCAGGCTAGCTTTTTATCTAAATATAATCAGCTGTGACATATGGAACCCTCCATGATTTACACCAGATTGACAGTTTGGGAATAAAGTCATTATAAGATTTTAACAATTCAAATATGTAATATTCTTCTTGAAGCACAGAGTAATAACACTCTGGCTTCTTAATATCCCTAGAATACATCATTCGCTGAACTAGAAAGGTGCATCTGATGAAGCTAACCTGAGAAAAACGAATGTAGGAGCTGAACTGCTATCTCACCTGCACAGCTTAGTAAACTTTCTACTTTGAATTATTAAAATAATTTCTAACATAGTAACCCCCAGAGGCATCAACCAGCTCAGTGCCCCAATGTGCTAGGTGCTGTACAGATGTATAGTATAGCTATAGCTTATAGTATAAAAAGACATAAGATGTGGCTGAAACAAGCAAAACAGCAATAGGATGTGTGCACAGTTCAGAGCTAATCAGGAACAGTAATCGTAGTAGATATAGAACAAAATTACTCTGAAAGCACCAAATAGAGCTGGATGAATAATTGGCATGCTATTCTTTTTTCTTGCAATTTAAGCACAAAATAGTAAGTACCTAATAATTGTTCCAAATAAACAGTCCATACAAACAGCCATTCAGCAGAATTACAAATGCTCATGCCTCAAAAAGTTCCCAGCCTGTGCAAACCCTCAGTCATCCCCAAATCCCTTTGCAATGGATGTTGTTTGCAGCATCCCCTGTGGGGTTTGGGGTTCTGGCTATTTTAAATGCATAAGTGTTATACAATTTATCAGAAACATTCAGGACTTTCTCCTGTCTGCAAATTCTAACACAAGCAGATTGGGCACATTAGAATAAACTCATATTCTGCCCAAAATTCTGGCTGTGGGGCTAGATGGGCCAATCTCCTCCATGGTAAGAGAACATTAAAATGTAATAAGAAAAGGAGTACTTGTGGCACCTTAGAGACTAACCAATTTATTTGAGGATGAGCTTAATTGGTTAGTCTCTAAGGTGCCACAAGTACTCCTTTTCTTTTTGTGAATACAGACTAACACGGCTGTTACTCTGAAACATGAAAATGTAATAGGAAGACTTAGCTGAAAGTCTAAGTCTTAGCTGAATGGCTAGATGGGCCAATCTCCTCCCTGGTAAGAGAACATGAAAATGTAATAGGAAGACTTAGCTGAAAGTCTAAGTCTTAGCTGAAAGGAAGGACGAAGTTGTAACCAGCTGTCAGTTACAAAATGGCTATTTTAGGGCTGCAGCTGCTTTCTCTGCCGAGTTTAAAGGGCCAGCAATCACCAAAGCATGCTGGGAAAGTTTCCATTATAAAAGGGTGATGTAGTAATTCGTAGGCAGTTATTATTTAAAACAATACAAATAAAAAAGTATGTGTGGGACTTGTTTTCTCACTTTGTTGAGTAATACCCTTAGGTTGTCTAGATTTGAACCTGATGTTTCAAACAGAATTTTTTAAAAATGTTATATTTTATTTTTAGTAACGAAAAGGGAGATTTTGGCAATAACTGCCTATTGTGTTTAGCATATCAGCCAGACATCACAATGAACTGTCTGCTGCAAACCAAACCTGCAGGAGGGTTTCATGTTTTACTGCTTCAGCAGGCCGAGCTCACTGCACACATCAGAGGCTCTTTGATTCCCCCCATTCTCCCCACAAGCTCCCTGTGTGCCCTCTATTCCTTCCTCTACCACATGTTGGGGGCCTTGTGTGCCCCCATGTCCCTCACCCCCATACCATTGTCCCCCATGCTCCCCCCATGCCAGGGGCTCTGTGTGCCCCCCATTCCACCTTTTCCCGCATAGTACCCCTACTGGGATTCTGTGTGCCCCTGATTCTGCCCCCACCCCATGAAAGAGACTGTGTGACTCCTCTTCCTTCATGCCAGGGTCCTCCATACCCTCCACCAAGCCAGCCTGAAGAGAGCTACCTACTGAGCAATAATTATTTACGATAACCAGAAATGAGTCATGAATCACTTTGCACTTCTATTGCACCTTCCAGGGATCTCAAAGGTGCTTTGCAAACATTGAGAAGTTAAGCCTCAACAAACTGTAAGCTAGGTAAGCAATTGTAGCCCCATTTTACAGTTGGGAACAATGAGGCTCAGAGAAGTCAGTCAAGAGGCTTTGTGTGCCCCCTCATTTTCCCCCTTCCCTACCACATCAGGGACTCTGTGTGCCCCCTCATTCCCCATCCTCCTCCCCCCAGCCAGTTTGTGAAACATCACATAGGAAATCTCTAGGAAAGCTGGGAGTGGAACCAATGGCCATGATCCTGAAAACACTGTCTCCCATGTGTAATTTTGCTCACGTGAGTCCCATTTCCTTAGGCACTGATCATGCAGACACTTATTACGTGCTTAACTTTAAGCATGTGAATAGTTCCAGTAACTTCTTTGAGACTACCCACATGTTTAAGCATGTGCATATTTGCAGGATTTGAGCCTTAAATGAGACAACTCACCAGAGTAAAGTTATACGTGGTGGTGGTACGCTTGCAGAGTCAAGAATCAACTCCCCTACTTCCCACTTCTGTGCTTCAGCCACAAGACCATCCTCTTGCAGCATTTCCTGTGGCGCCCAGAGGTTTTCCTTCAAAAGACTCACTCCAAGTATTTCCATTGGAGTTTTGCCCAAGTAAGGAGTATAGAAGTGGACCCTAAATGGGATGTAGGGCAACAACTGTCACAGTGTATCAGAGGAATTGATATAGCATAAACTAACTGCCTGGAATACTAGTGTCATCAACTTTTAGGGAAATAGGGTGAATAAACACAAAAGTACAGAGTGAATAAAACACTTTAAGTGCAGTATGGCACTAGGGAGTTATAAGAAGACGGAGCTGTTGGTGGAAAGCTGGCTGTTATAGAGGTAGATAGCAGCTTATCTTTTTAAATTAGGGTTTCAGATTATGAGAACAGAAGAACAGCCAATTTGGGCCAGACCAATGGTCCATCTATCCAACATTCTGTCTTCCCACAGTGGCTGGTGCCAGATGCTTCAGAGGGAATGATCAGAACAGATCAACTATCAAGCGATCCAGCCCCTGTCTTCCAGTTCCACCTTCTGGCATTTCAAGGTTTACAGACACCAAAGCATGGGGTTGCATCCCTGACCATTTTGACTAATAGCCATTTATGGACCTATCCTCCATGAACTTATCTAAGTCTTTTTTAAACCCAGTTATACTTTTGGCCTTCACAACTTCTACTGGCAATGAGTTCCACAGGTTGACTGTGTGTTGTATGAAGAAGTACATCCTTATGTTCGGTTTAAACCTGCTGCCTGTCAATTTCATTGGGTGACCCTTAGTTCTTTGTGAAGGGGTAAATAAGACTTTCCTCTTCACTTTCTCCACATCAATCATGATTTTATAGACGTCTATCATCTCCCCCCTTAGTTGTCTTTTTTCTAAACTGAACAGTCCCAGTCTTTTTAATCTCTCCGCATATGGAAAGTGTTCTATACCCCTAAGCATTTTTGTTGCCCTTCTTTATACTTTTTTCCAGTTCTAATATCTATTATATATATATATAATGAGATGGAGAGACCAGAACTGCACACAGTATTCAAGGTGTGGGCATACCATGGATTTACATAGTGGCATTCTGATATTTTATGTCTTATCCCACCAATGCACCACATGAAAGTAGTTGACCTTCTCTTCTCAAAGCCTAAGCTATTCAATTAAGTGACTTAGAAATGGTTTCTGAGCTGTACATAGCCTGAAGACACCATCTACCTTCATATCCTTTTTTAAAAAAAATATGCATTTATATTAAAATTAGACATTGTATCATAATCCACTTTTCATTACTGGTTCAGCTCTTAAAATGAAGTGTATCGTGAATACTAAGCTAAATCTTGTAGCTACTTTCCATGTATTGATTACAAAGAGTAAAAGCAACTCATGTTAGATAAATAAAAGAAAGTGACTTTATCTTAAGAAAGTTACTTATCTTGGCAATTATACATTGTTTATACTCAGCCTACAACCACTGCGGAGGGGTGTGCTTACTACTTTAGCAAAGCCCTGATACCTATTGCCAAGGGTAGGGCTTATCTTAGCTAACCCCACTGAACTCCTGACATGTGAAAGTTCTCGCTACTCCTTATATACAGGCAGCTTTTGCCTTTCTCCATGGATGGCCAACTCCACTGATTGAGAGAGGGTGGAGTCATGGCATCACCTGCTCCTCAATGTGTCAGCACACGTGTTTAAACCTGCTGATAGCTGGGACGTGAGTGAAATACGATTTTAGCTGTGTTGGCAGAACTGAGTTGGACCCTAGGTTTAGTTTGCTTTAAGATCAAGAGCATGAGCTTGGCCGGAAAAAAATCAGGGGTGCACTGAGACAAGATTTTGTAGGTAAAAAAAGGCCATTTGCACCTTTCCCCCCAAAAGCATACGAATCTTGTTAAAGCCCTTTGTTGTTCCAAATAATGTAATGTTTTGTGCCACATCAGGGAAAGAGAAAAGAGCCATTTTGGGGAAAGATTAGGAAGAAGGGTTCTGAAAAGAAACAGGAAACAATTCCTAGAAGAGACAGAGGGAGAAATGGGAAACAGAATGAGAGTGCGGTGAGTGGGGTTGAAAGTAACAGGTGTAAGTCCAGCAACTAGGCTAGAGAGTATGTAGCTACAAAAGAGGGCTCAAGGAGAAAGCTTGTATGGAAAAGTTTTTCTTAGATCTTGTTCAGCAGAAGCTGTGGACTGAAAACTCAGTACTTTAGGGAGAGGCAGAGAAAGGCATATCTTTAATAGGCTCTGAAATCCAACATATAGGTGATAATGGCATTCACAAACCACTGCTCTGCTGCCAACTAACTCTATAGGTGCCCAAAGCCCCCAAGATGCCAACATTTTGGCAGGTTGGTATACCCACAGCCACCTACGGGGCCATGGGGTGTTTTACCACACTGCTCTGTTTAACTTAGGTTCCAAGTGACTACTAGCTCCTGCGACTTCTTTCTGGCTAGCTTGCACCCCGGGTGATGTTAGCAGGAAGCAGACCTTGTGCCCAGGGACTGAAATGTTGGCTTGACTGTGCATAGACAGAAAGGATGAAGGAATTTTTCCTTGCACGATCCCTTCCTGTGTTCCCACACAAAAACCAACCACAATCTAGCCATGAATGCACATGCAGTAATTTGTAATCACGTGTCATATATTTGCCACAACCATGAGATAGCTCTTCATCCCTGACGACTGGGCATAAGTGGACTTCAGAACTATGGGACAGAATCTTCATGAGCACTCAGGTTGGCTTAATTGCATTCCCACTGAATTCAATGGTTTTTTCAATGCTGGCTTGACTTCAGTGGGAACAGAGTTAAGTCAATGCTTGGCACTTTTGAAAATCCCACCCTTAAAACATAGCCATTTAGGAGTTATGTGTTTGCAAAGGGAATCTTATGAATAATTTTCAAATCAGCAAATGATACAATTTTTTCCACTCATCCATGTCAGAAATGACTGGGTAGATTTTACTCCAACCTACCAAAAACTTTGCTTCGGGCTGCAGGCACATCTGGAAAATTTGAGCCCAAAAGGTCATTTGGGGAGGAAAAGGTCTAAACAAGTGAAACCAGGGGCTAGCGTGAAAGCTGAGTTGGAAGCAGAGTGATGGCTTTTGCTGATGTGAAGCCTCAGAGAGGCCACTGTGTCAGCAAACATTTTGTTAATGTAATAGTTGATTCAAGATTTCCCCCTCAACTTAATCAGGTAAAACAAAAGGAAATTAGCATAGGAGGAACTACAATACTTAATTTACCACAGCCTTCCCCAAAAGATTAAAAGATTTGAAACTTTGTAGTTTAACGTAATATCTTTTGCGACTCAAAGATGTGCTCAGTGTTAGAATACAGCTTTTCAGATCACAGCAAAGGGCCCTGATCCTGTAGCTGACTCAATGCAGGTGGATGTCTGTGCCTGAGGAGATCTCCACTGAAGATAAAGAGGCCCCATCCATGCACAGGGATCTGCCCATAAAAAGTCAGTTGCACAAGGAAGGCCTTGCCGATTAACAGGATCTGACTCCCAGTTGGCTCAGATCCTGACTGGTGCTGAGAATTAGTAACTCCCAGTAATTCATAGTGGCATGGAAAGAGGAGGGAGCAAATTTGGCTCATTCATGGATGGTGGTGTTGTACCCTTCGAGCTTCACTCCCTCTCTCATATGTTGGTGTAAATCCTGAGCTACTCCACTGAAACCAAATGGCATTATACCAATGTAAAGCAGCTGTAAGCGAGATGAGAACCCAAATTTATATTCAACAGTATAACTTTTCCCCAGTAAACCTATTCACTGAGATCATGGTAAGAGACGACTGAGTCCAGGAAAAAGCAACATTTGCTCTGGTTCAGTATTTATTGCAAGCAGCTAGGACGTTGCTGTCTTCTCAAGAAATAGCAAGATACTTTGATTTCGTTTTACAGTGCTTACCAGTTTCTTTCACTGTTTATTTTATTCAATAACCAGACATTCATGCTGGGAAAATGCTCTTTTTCTCAAATACTAGCCAGCAGCCACCTCTTCACCCATTCTTTCTCTTTTCCTTTGCCCACAAATCCCTGGCTTAGTTTCATCTGGTTTGGTAAACTGCAATTGCCTTGATTCTTTTCAGACCATCGAAGTCTCTTATGCACCATCTACATCTGTCACAACATTTTCAAAGCAAATCTGTAGTTCTTTCTTCAGTGAGCAAAGGAAGGAGAAGGAAATATTGATTTCTCACGGTTGCTTGGAAAATGCATTTTCCCCTCTCTCTTTGTCACAGTTTTAGTCATTTCATTGGCATCACAAGGAAAGCATTGCCCAAATGAATTACTACACATGTACAGGACAAGCCTCACAGCGATGGCGGGGGAAGTGAATTTTATGGGTCAGAAGCCTGGTGTTGACCCTCATCACGCTGAGGTGATTAGATGGACTTCATGAGAGCTATTGCTGAGTGGCAGTAGTTGTAAGTGAGATCAGACTCAGACCCCATTTTGTATCACTGGCCATGTCCAATTCCTTGGCAGGCTGCCACTTATTTTGAAGCTGCTCCAGCAATTTCTTTCCTCTAGAACGTGAACAGAGTTTTTCCCGCTTGCATTAAAGAAGTAAGCCTTTAATCAGAGCTGGTAGCCGGAGGTGGTCTCTCCATCTTCAGTTTTGATGGCATGTAATGTCTGAAGTTAGAAGAGCACCGCCTACCCCCCCCCCCAGCAGTCCTACATCTGTGAAGCAGCTAAAGAGGAGCTTGCCCCTAAGGGATTCATCCTAGTTTCCATAGGCACAAGGAATGCATCAGCAGGACTTTGGGATTTTAGTTAGTGCTTTGCATGTGCCCATGTGGTATGGACAATTAAATAAAGCTGACCATGACTTACTCTAATATAGAGATGTAATGCACTAACACAAAGCTCCTGGTGTATTGCTTAGCCAAAATAATAATTAGAAGTGGGCTGTAGTGGCAAAGCTCTGGTCTGAACAGGAACTTCCCCAGAGTTTGGAGATGTTCAGACCTGTCTCTTTGCTTCAGTCTCCTCTGGCTTCATAAGCCAAATATATGTTCATCGCACAGGTTCTACCTTGGTTGAGATGGGTTTCATACAATGTATCCATTATGAATCTCTTACTCCTTCTCCTTTTACAGCATTCATAAACTCTCACTTGCAGGCTGTTGATTTGTCCTGTTTGCCCAATCCCAAGGATTATCTCACATTATCTCCAAGAGTCGTAAAGAAGAAGATGCACACCAATTCATCTAATCTACTGATCTCACTGGAACGTCTTTCAACTGGTTTAGGGTTTAACAACATCTCGGAGTAAGTTTCATCAGTGTTAATAACTGTTAATCCATTCATGTGCTCATTTGGCTTAAGACCTAGTTTAAAGAGCATCCTACCTGAGAGAACACTCAAACTCACTTGAAACCATCCATGTTTTGAGAGGTTCCTGCTAAACCACAGTCTGAAGACTTGAAAGGGCTCCTGTAGTGCAAGGAAATGTTAATGTCCACATTTTTCCTATGGGTAAGTAAAGTTGCGATCTCTCAGCAAGTCAGTGCTAAAGTTGGGTGGAAAGCCCACGGGTCCTGATTTTAGCCTGCCCCAAGGACTAGACCGGACTGCCTAGCCATGAACTGAATGCAAAATGAGCACCAGCAGATGTCTGCTTGGCAAGTAAAAGAGTATGTGTGGTTGGTGACGATGGAAAGAGAAACATGACAAGGTGCAGACATTCATGTTACATAAGACATCCCCCAAATGTGTCACTCTCTCAGTACTGCTATTATTATTTGTATTACAGCAGCACCAACTGAGATTGGGGCCCCATTGTGTGAGGTGCGGTACAACACGTAGTAACAGACAGTCCCTACCCCAGAGATTTTATAATCTAAATAGACAAGAAAGACAAAGGGATGGGAAACAGAAGGGAAGTGACTTATTCAAAAATCACATAGCAGGTCAGTAGCAGAATTGGGACTAGAACTCAGTCTCCTGCTGCCCAGTCTCGGGCCCTGTGCACGAGTCCATGTTGCCTCCTTAACTACAAAGGAGAATACTTTAAAAATCTTATTCAGCATTTCCCCTCCAACATATGTTAATGGAAAACCCCATTGAGGAAAAGACACTGGCAAGTTTGTCAGCTCAGGAGTTCTGCCTGGCAGATCATCTTTGGGGAGGATTTACACAGAAAGTTACAGAATAAACCTGATCCAGTTAGCCTGGATGAAAACTCTTTTTAAAGAGGCAGACTCTGCCCCCCTTACTCACATTGGGTAGCATCTTATTCCACGAGCGGTTCCATCAAAATCAAATCTACAGTAAATAATGATATCCTGAAATCACATAAGAGAACACTGCGCGACTCAGCTGAGCACAAGACATTTTGTTTGTGTTCAGTGATTTTTGCGCTCTTAGGGAACCTAATGTATGGCTCCCATCCTGATAAATGAGTCAGGCTTTAAATAGGCACGGGGTGTGAACACACATTACCTCAAAGGTTAATTTAAAAAGATTAAGAATTACTCATTTTCATCATTGCTGTCACATTTGGCTGACAGCATCCAGAAGCACAGGGCAAACAAATCTTAGGGCTGGCCTACACATAGATTTTGTACTTTAACTATGTACACCAGCATTTTAATACAGGTGTAACTGCAGCTACACTAAGGAGTTGTATCAATTAAACTCTAGCAGTTACTAAGCCTAGAGGAAGTCTGCTCTCAAGTTTTGTTTGGGGCTCAGTAAGACCCCTTCCCTCAGTGGGAGGACCGGAACCACTACATCCCTTTGCCAGCTTGTTGCTGCCCTCACTTAGGGCTGCTCCATCCAGCTCTGGAAGGAGCAAGGCTTACAGATAGCTGGTACCTGGCAGACTTGCCTCTCCTGAAGGCCTGCCCCGTGGTTTGTACCAGCAGAACCCAGGGAATCACAGAATCATAGAATATCAGGGTTGGAAGGGACCTCAGGAGGTCGTCTAGTCCAACCCCCTGCTCAAAGCAGGACCAATCCCCCATAGTTGCCCCAGATCCCTAAATGGCCTCCTCAAGGACTGAACTCACAACCCTGGGTTTAGCAGGCCAATGCTCAAACCACTGAGCTATCCCTCCCCCCATTGCTGACATAATACCAACTTCAGCCAGATCACAGTGGGCACAGCTTCCATTGATTTCAATGGGATTTGCACCTGCCTAGAACAAGACCAGATTTGGGTCTCATCCTCATTGACAATGCAGCAGCCAGTCCTGTTTTCTTCCTACCGCTGCCAATCTTTTTATTCAAGAGATTGTATAACACAACATCAGTCCTCCCTGTGCCTTTTCAAAGGCTCAGCAGTGGCTAGGAAGAGAGATGATATAGGATGCTGCTGTGCTGAGCTGAACCAAATCGGCCTAAATCAATTTGCTTGCAACACAGTTTGACATTTTAACAAAACAGAGACAGCAGAAACTAACTCTCATTTCCCCTGATTGTGCTAAGCACAGGGCTAGCCAGTCCTGCAAATGAGAGCCTCACTAATTACGGAAGGGGAAAATCCAGACATCACTTTTGAGTTTGCATTTCAATGCCACTTTTATTTTTGGCCATCGGTGATGCTACAGACCTTTAATTGAGGCTGTTGGTTTAACTGGTTTAATGTAGGATGGCCCTTTGAGAAGAACTAGAAGGGAAAGAAACGTGTTCCGAGTTCCAGGTCTCATCAAGCTAGGGGTCAATAGCTATCGCTAAAGAATGGGATCGCATTTTTATTTCCAGAAGACAGATCTATGCCTTAGGAACACAACTTCCTGAGTAATCATACGTACTGACAGCACTTTTACATAATGACTGCATGGACCACAGCAGCTTGAGTTCTACTGTAGCACTTTGTCAGCTTTACAGCGTACAATATTTAAGCAAAACAAGGGCGGGTGAGGTATACAGGCAAAAACATTAACATTCAAATAACTGTCTATGGGTTTTTTTAAATGGTGTGGATTTAGTGAAAGGAGCTGCACTGACAGTCCTGGAAATTCACCTGAGATATAGCATAATAATAATACCTATCTCTCATAGAGTGCTTTTCCTCCATAGATCACAAAGCACATAACAAACTAGGTAAGTATCATTATCCCCTTTTTACAGGCGGGGAAATTAATGCACAAAGCGGGGAAGTGACTTGCGGAGGGTCACCCAGCCGATGGCAGAACCAGGAATAGCACCCAGGTCGTCTGAATCCCAGTCCAATGCTCCGTCCACTAGACAGGCCCTCAAAAATGCACTAGCTCACCTGAAATCCTTTAATCATATAGGGTGAAACTCACCCATGGGCAGAGGTTTAAGCTCTAGGGCCCTGACTCATCTCAGCCATGCCACATAAGAAGGCAGCAGATGGTGCTGCCAGTAGGTTCCAACTTGTGCTGGTTTGGAACAGGCTACCTAGGAGTGACATGCTCCCATTTCTGCTACCAAGCCACTGAAATCCCTTGTTATTGCAACTAACTGCTCCACCCTGATTTCACCCCGAGGTACCGAGTGGTGCTGCCAACCTGAACACTGGCTTTAGGGGGCTTTTTGTCTCGGGATTATGCTAATCGCTCCCCTTCACGTTGGCAAGGTTAGGGGAGCAACTGAGAGAACGTAGCTGGCTAGCTAGATGGAGGAGTGGGGGCCAGGCTGTGGCAGAGGGACCTGAAACACTTGGGGAAGCAGGAGAGGCCTGGAAGGGGAGGGGGCATCATCTGGTGTCCTTATAGCCCACTAGTATGGAGTCCGATCCTTGGGGGTTTGAAGTGCCCTGCCTGTGGGAGGCGAGATGGTTGCCCTGCTGAGCAACTAAACTGCAGGGTATTGCCCTGCCTCACGGGGGCTTAGGAGCTGCCTTCATGCTCAGGATGAAAGTAAGAGGAAGTGGGGTGGGATCGGGCTCTCATGGCTTGGAGGAGACGTGCTGCCTTCACAAGCCCCCTTCCTCTTGGCTGGCGTGGCGAGAACTCTCCCTCCGCTTGCAATCTACTGTAACCAACACTCCCTCTTTCTTCAGCCCCTTCTGCTGTGACCTGGGCCCCTTCCTATAAACAGACATTAGTACCCCTCTACAACAGGGCCAGTTAATGACAGGTCTCATCCACCCCAGGGCCGAGGGATGTCCCGAAACCCATTCACAACTTAAATCAGTGGTACGCAAACTTTTCCAGTCGTGTTCCCCCCTTACCAGTATGAGAATCTGTCTGTGCCCTCCCCTGCCAATCCCCATTACTGCACAGCCAAGGCTTCCTCAGCAGTGGAGCTTGGGCTGAAGACAGAGCTGGGGGCCGAACTGGGGGTGGGAGAGGAGCTGGGGCTAGAGGTGAAGCTGGCCTGGGGGCAGAGTGGGAATGAGGCAGAGCTGGGCTGGGAGGCAGAGTGGGGCTGGGGGTAGAGTGGGACTGGGGGCAGAGCAGGACTGGAGGCTGAATGGGGTTGGGGGCAGAGCTGGGCTGGGGGCAGAGTGGGGCTGGGGGCAGAGCAGGACAGGAGGCTGAATGGGGTTGGGGACAGAGCTGGGCTGGGGGTAGACTGAGACTGGGGGCAGAGCAGGACAGGAGGCTGAATGGTGTTGGGGGCAGAGCTGGGCTGGGGGCGGAGCGGGACTGGAAGCATGGCACTCCCTTCCTGCCCCCCAACCGGGCTGGCCCAGGTGGTGCTGTGCCACCCTCTCCCCCAAATATTCCTCTTATATTTAGCTGTGTACATTTCCCAGACTTACAGAAAAGCTCTGTGTAAGCTTGAAAAACTTGTCTCTCTCACCAACAGAGGTTGGTCCAGTAAAAGATAGTCCCTCACCCCCTTGTCTCAGAAATACGAATGGACAATTAACAAATGATTTCCTGTTAGGCTAATGCCACAGTATAATCCTGCTTGCCAAAGAACCCATTGTAGCTCTGCCACATACATTGAAGGCCCATGTTGCAGAGGCTTAGCTTACTACACCACTGAAAACAGACCTGGTAAACTTCTGGGAAGATTTTTTTTTGTGTCATGTTGTTTGTCTTTTTCCCCATTTTGCTGCCAAAACATTTCCATCTGCCCGAGAACTGGACACTGAGCACAGCAGATGTTGTGTATGTTCCTGGATAAGAGGACTTCATTAGCAGTAGGATACATACATGAAACCTCATCAGAACAGATCCTTTCCTTTCTCACATTTCCTTCCCTTGGAGCAGCGTAAACACTGACACCAACAGTGCACATTTAAAAATGATTAATGGTTCGGCAGCTGGTGCACAGAGACCATTGCCTATTATGCTGAGCAATATTGTCTCTTTATCTTGTATTCCCCTGTCTGTATCCTTCCATTGTCTCGTATCTTATACTTAGATTGTAAGCTTTTTGGGGGCAGGGACTGTCTTTTCATTCTGTGTTTGTACAGTGCCTAGCACAATGGAGTTCTAGTCCATGCCTGAGGCTCCTACATGTTAGGGTAAGACACGTGATATATGATATATTTTTCAAAATCCCACATTGTTTTTAATAGACAAATGCTCTGGTCCTCAGTGATTCAAGGAACATCTCCCCTACAGATTTTCTCTTGTGATTTTTATTTCTTGGTTTGTTTCTGAGAAATCTCATGCTTCAACTATAAATAATAGCCCTGAGCACAGCACAGTCCTGCACTGAGCGTGCCGAATCATAGTCAGCAATACTAGGAGCTGCTTTCATTAACTAAAGGAAGGCATGAATATTTATATGTAATAAGTGGCGTCACAAGCAGAGAACATGCTCTCTGACTAGAACCATGCAAAGATATTGTTTGGAGGACAGCAACTTATTCTCCATTCAATAAGAGCTCTATATTATTCTGGTTCTTACAGAGCCCTCATCACTGTGGCAGCAGAGCATCTACCAGAATTGCATTACGTGACTAGCTAAATTAAGTCAAACTATTATTAGCAGTTATGTTTATTATGGTATTGCCTAAGAGTCAAACAAGAATGGTTGGTGCCAGGTGCCAGGTGCCAGGCGCTGTACAAACTATGTAGTACGTGGTCCATGTCCTGAAGAGTTTACAGTCTAACTAGATAAGACAGACACTGGGTATCATAGAATCATAGAATCATAGAATATCAGGGTTGGAAGGGACCCCAGAAGGTCATCTAGTCCAACCCCCTGCTCGAAGCAGGACCAATTCCCAGTTAAATCATCCCAGCCAGGGCTTTGTCAAGCCTGACCTTAAAAACCTCTAAGGAAGGAGATTCTACCACCTCCCTAGGTAACGCATTCCAGTGTTTCACCACCCTCTTAGTGAAAAAGTTTTTCCTAATATTCAATCTAAACCTCCCCCATTGCAACTTGAGACCATTACTCCTCGTTCTGTCATCTGCTACCATTGAGAACAGTCTAGAGCCATCCTCTTTGGAACCCCCTTTCAGGTAGTTGAAAGCAGCTATCAAATCCCCCCTCATTCTTCTCTTCCGCAGACTAAACAATCCCAGCTCCCTCAGCCTCTCCTCATAAGTCATGTGCTCTAGACCCCTAATCATTTTTGTTGCCCTTCGCTGGACTCTCTCCAATTTATCCACATCCTTCTTGTAGTGTGGGGCCCAAAACTGGACACAGTACTCCAGATGAGGCCTCACCAGTGTCGAATAGAGGGGAACGATCACATCCCTCGATCTGCTCGCTATGCCCCTACTTATACATCCCAAAATGCCATTGGCCTTCTTGGCAACAAGGGCACACTGTTGACTCATATCCAGCTTCTCGTCCACTGTCACCCCTAGGTCCTTTTCCGCAGAACTGCTGCCTAGCCATTCGGTCCCTAGTCTGTAGCGCTGCATTGGATTCTTCCATCCTAAGTGCAGGACCCTGCACTTATCCTTATTGAACCTCATCAGATTTCTTTTGGCCCAATCCTCCAATTTGTCTAGGTCCTTCTGTATCCTATCCCTCCCCTCCAGCGTATCTACCACTCCTCCCAGTTTAGTATCATCTGCAAATTTGCTGAGAGTGCAATCCACACCATCCTCCAGAGCATTTATTAAGATATTGAACAAAACCGGCCCCAGGACCGACCCCTGGGGCACTCCACTTGACACCGGCTGCCAACTAGACATGGAGCCATTTATCACTACCCGTTGAGCCCGACAATCTAGCCAGCTTTCTACCCACCTTATAGTGCATTCATCTAGCCCATACTTCCTTAACTTGCTGACAAGAATACTGTGGGAGACCGTGTCAAAAGCTTTGCTAAAGTCAAGAAACAATACATCCACTGCTTTCCCTTCGTCCACAGAACCAGTAATCTCATCATAGAAGGCGATTAGATTAGTCAGGCATGACCTTCCCTTGGTGAATCCATGCTGACTGTTCCTGATCACTTTCCTCTCATGTAAGTGCTTCAGGATTGATTCTTTGAGGACCTGCTCCATGATTTTTCCAGGGACTGAGGTGAGGCTGACCGACCCCTGGGGCACTCCACTTGACACCGGCTGCCAACTAGACATGGAGCCATTTATCACTACCCGTTGAGCCCGACAATCTAGCCAGCTTTCTACCCACCTTATAGTGCATTCGTCTAGCCCATACTTCCTTAACTTGCTGGGTAGGGGAAGGGTGAACAACTGTGATGGCAGCAAACAACATGTTAGGGCCACACTTTTATTTTTTGGGCTTTAATTGGGAGGGGATCCACTCAGTGGAAAGAAAAGGGAAGGGAAGGGAAAGGGGTGAGGGAACAGGGCAGGGGAGAAGAGGGCAGTACGGGCAGGCATGGAGTGATGCTCAGGTGACAAGGGGAGGGTTGGAAAAACAGCCAATCAGCACAAGGGGGCAGAGAAAGTCCAGTCAAAACTGGAGAAAGTTCTGTGATCCTCCAAAGTCCCTGCTTTTGGCTGCTTCTGCAGCTGCTCCTGTGGGAGTCTCTGGCTGGTTGCTCTCTGCAGTTTTTCCCCATGGAAGGGGGGGAAGGGGCGGCACTGCCTGGGTCCTAGTGCCCAGAGTGGAGGATCTCTCTTGCACAGCTCTGGATTGAAGCGTGTGCTGGGGAAAGGGGTGGATTTGTCACACACATACTGGTCCTGCCACACGGTGTCCATAGGAATAGGACTCACTGAGCCAGGCTGTGTTTTTTGGGCTTAATTCCTAGCCAAGACTCTCAGTATATGTCTACACTGCAATGTAAGCCCAGACTCAAATTCAGGCTTGAGGCCAATCCGCCTTTCATCTACACACACATCTCTCAGACTCAGGCTCAGACCCAGTGTCCTAGGACCCTGCTGGGGTGGAGCATTTGAGCCTGAGTAGAGTTGGGACCCAGCATTCAAGCCCTATTGCATTGTAGTGTAGATGCACCACCACCCTGGACTCAGGTCCTGGGAGTCATCCTAAAGTATCTCCCAATCCCATGGGCAAATGTCCTTTGATCTCTTTATACGAGGCATCCTCAATTGACTCCATGGAAACAGCAGCAACTGCTTTGTTGGAGTGCAGCAGCTTGGCGAGTCGGGTTTTAACCCTTCCATTGTTTTCTGACTGCCAAGTTGCAAACACACCTATGGAGAACCTTCTGAGTTTGCAATGGTCACTGACCAGAAGACATCCTTTGCAAAGCACACAGCTTCATAGTCACAGGCGCACAGCCAGATTTTGCTTAATCTCTGGTGTGAGGCCAGCAAATCAGTGGATTTTAGTAAGAGTAGTAAGAATGACCACACAGACCAGCAAATAGCGAAGAAGCTGCCGGTGTTGGAAATTTACCAGACCGGTGACCAGTGTAAGGAGCAGATTAAGTGGCTCAAGACAAGTACAGGAAAACAAGGGACCAGAACAGCACATTGGGCAACTTGTGGACATCAAGCCTGTTTTAGGAGGACTTTGGCTAGGTGCTGGGCCCTGCATCGAGCATGGAGCCGACAGGGTGCATGATGACCTGGTCACCTGGGATAGTGCCCTGCTCTCCCCAGAATCCAGCATGGGGACTGATGGGAGACAGCAGCAGGAGCTGAATGAAGCCAGCAAAGTGAAAGAGCAGCTGCAGCACGTCCTGGGGCCATACTCGGAGGAGCTTTTTGATGACCCCCTGAGGAATGGCCCACTGCAGAACCAAAAGCAGGAATGGAAGAGACAGAAGCTTCCCTGGAGCCTGGTAAATTTCTGTCTCCATTTTAATGTTTATTAATATATGAATGGGAAGGATTTCCATTCTATGAACTAATGCAAAAGTTATTACAAGCTCTATTTAGCAGCATGTATCTGCTAATGGCGGATTGTATGCCAGCGCCTTGGCATCCTGATCCCCATGTGGAGTTCAAAATGGCAACTGAGAAGTGCAAACAGTCAAAAATGCCTCGAAAGTGAATTATTAGTGGAAAGGCCCAGATTTTTGCTACGTCATTCCTGTTTGTGAAAAATAGTAACCTTGCCTTGCTCTGTAACCATTCAACGTTGTAACAAGCCTCCTGGAAACAGTGAACCCTAGTGGGGGGAGCGTGGCAATGTATTCCAAGTACACATCTTGTCCGTTTCAATTAAATGTAGTCCAGGCAGTCCATAGGTGACAAAATCATTTGTCCCAAATATGACAGAGGGCAGGGTAAAATTTCGTCCAGAAATGTCCGGGCAGGGGGAGAGGAGAATAGCGGTGAAGCTTTGTGTTTTTGCAGGCAGTGATAATAGCCTAGACCATGTGTAAGCTAACTCAGCATCCTGTTGATTCCCTCATGAATTTTGACCCAATCCCGGGTGTCAATAGCTGCAAACTTTTCCTGTAGCTGGAACATCAGACAGGAAATCACATTCTGGGGAAGGATGTGTTTTCCAGGGCCACCTCGGAAGCCGAACAGCCCACTCCATTCGTAAATGTGTGTTCCGTCACTATACGTTTGAGTACTTTCGGGGGAATACACGGCTGGTTTCTCACCAGCAACTTGGGATAACACCTCTCTTTGCCAATCAGGTACTGCGAGAACTGTTACGTCCTCCAACCTGTGGAATGCCCGAAATGATAAGGAAACCTTTGTAGCCCAGCCACTCTCCCCACCCCTCCAAACCCAGTTGTTTGAAATTTTTAGGGAAAAAAGCAGCTGTGATTTTTAACTTACCGTTGTCTCTGCACTTCTTTTGCTGAGATTAACCAGGCTGTGTCCAGGGAGTTTCTGTGGACTGAAGCGTCCCTCTCACAGTTTGGAAAAGTAACATTTTCTGTCCTTGAAATGCCACAAGGAGTTTTTTTGTGCTCCTGAGACAATAACCCTCTGTGTCTTGTCCTCTTCCATGCTCCTCAACCTCTACAGGCTGCTGCACCTGCACTGCTCACCCACACTGCAGCAGAAACCTGGCTCACCGGACCTTCATGCACTGTTCCAAATGGAAACGTTTCTGTGATGAACTTATGGTTGAAGTTCTGGACAGGGCCAGCAAGCAGGTCCAGTACCAAAGACAAAAGGACTTGTGGCTAGAGGAAAGGCAGGGCAAAGGACAAGGGGAAAGGCTCAGGCTGGCTCCACAGCTTGTGGGAGCAGGGACTTGTTTGGAACAGGAACAGCAGGGGAGGACAGAGCTCAGCAGAAAGAACTATTTGAGCAGCCTGATATCCTGTGCTGAAGTCTAGTAACAGCTTGGACAAGTCCATGGCTGGGTGGCCCATGTAACCAGGCCCTATCAGCAGCTGGGCAGGGCAACTGTGCCCCATGCCGTCCTCCATGCTGACCCCCCCTCCCCTGTGGATGTCTCCATCTCCTCCCTCAGCATCAAGTGCATGGCCAACGTGGAAGAAAGGGAAGGGAGAATAGGGGGCCAGGGGACGTACATAAGGGATTTCTGTCTTGTGCATGGTTTCCCTGCTTGCACTTGTTCATGCACTTTGATGTTGGGTTTTTTTAAGGTTTTGTTGTTATGGGTGTTTTGGTGTGGCTATGGGAGCTGGCCTGCCTGACCGTGGGTGAATGCCATACTTCTCTAATAAATGTTTATAAATCAAGTGTTTTTTTCATCAGGAAAGTGTATCACTGTCCCTGCATCATATCATATAATATGTCTGTCAGATAATCAAGGGAAACCCAGGCAGGGACAACTGGGAATTTGTCCATGAACACTATTCCTCAATACAATGTACTACATCAATCCGTTCATCAATCGTTTCTCTACATCAGTCCATACTGTGAATCAGCCCCTCTCTCCCCCTCATTCGAGAAGTGCTCAGGTCATTGATAAGCACATTACATAGTAATCAACCCCCCACTCCTCCCATCCCCAAGCACTGACACCCCCCACAAGCAATCAGCCCCTTCCCCACCCCAACAGGCATGTTCTTAAAGGTCCTACTTCCCCTCTTCCACTGGGCCATGCAAGTCCTTACTGTGAGAGCACAAACCATCCCTGACTTCTGTTGCCTGGGTGCATCCAGCTGTGGTTTCTGCCTGAATGTACTGATTCAGCAGCCCCTTGCTGTTATAGGCCCTTCGGGGGAAATGGGTCACCTCTGGCTTCTCAGGGCTTGTGAAGAGCACAGCAAGCCACAGTAATGCACACAGCATTAATGACACTGGAATCCAAATGGGTCTGTAGATATCTCCAACGGGGTTTCAATCTGCCAAAAGCACATCCAACAGCCATTCTACACCTGCTGAGCGTGTAATTAAACCTTCTTTTGCCAGGGACTCAGAGATTAGGGTGTGGTTTCATAAGCCAAGGCAAAAGGGGGGTACCTTGGATCCCCAGAATAACGGTGCAGATAGTAACTCTGTTTATGACAATGGCATTTGGTGGGAATATTGTCCCAGCCTGTCCATGAATGTAGACTCCCGGTTGGTAGAAATCCCTGGCATCATGCACTTTTCCAGTGCAGTCTACACTGATATTCATAAATCAGTCTCTGCCATCCATGAGGGCCTGCATAATAATGCAGTTTATGTTCTCATATGGAGGAGGGCAAACTATGGTCACGAGCCCCAGTAATGGCCCCGGCACAATTTGGAAACCCCATTCTCTCTAAGCCAGCAGTTACTTCAGGAATATCTTTTATGCCCACCACTTTGGAGTAAACCACACGCCTGATTGACTCAGCGACCTCCACCACCGCTTTACCCACAGTCAACTTTTCAACACCACACTGGCTGGCAATGAACCTGTAGCAGTCTGGGGTAATCAGCTTCCAGATGGCTATAGCAACCTGCTTTTGGACTAGCATGGCTGCCCTCATGTGCGTGTCTTTACACTGGAGGGTTAAGGCAATTTGCTCACAGAGCTCCGGAAATGTAGCTTTCTTCATGCAAAAGTTCTGGACCCGCTGCTGGTCAAACCAGGTCTGCAAGATGGTGTAGTCCCACCACTTTGTGCTCATGGCCCTGCTCCAGAAGCACCAGTCTACACAGGGGGCACCACAGCTATACTGAGTGTCATGAGCAACATAAACCAGTTCCAGTCAGCCATGTCTGTGTCCTCCTCCTCCTGCTCCAGCATGATATTTGTCAGGCACCTTCAGTGAGTCAGCAAATGATGCTGCAATGTTCACCAATGTCTCACGGAAGCTCAGCCCGATTCCTGAAAGAGGAGTGAAAGCGCTAGCAAGAGAAGTTCTTTAGTTGGTGCGTCCTCCATATTGCTGGGTCCAGGTGCTGGGAGTGATCAGACTAAAATGACGGCTTGGCAGGATGTGTTAGTGGGCTGTTCAGACTTCCTGGAAAATGCAGGGTGGACAGTCAAGTTTTCCCACATTGCACCACGGTCAAAGGGCTAGAACGGCCACATTTTAGGAGGGTGTGTTAGGGGACTTATTCCTTCACCCGCTTACTTCCCTGGTCCTTCTCGCATGAACAGAGAGCAACAATACCCGAAGTCCAAAGGTGCAAACAATTCCATGTTTATTGGGGTGAACTTCCAGCAAGCATGATTCCAGTTTCCTACCTCAGTGTCCCCCTTCCCACCTCTGATACCACAGAGCGTTACCTGTGTTCCTGTTCCCATTCCCCCCCTTAGCAAAACATGATTCCAATTTCCCCAGCCCCATTCCCTGTTCCCATCGCCTCCCTTACTTCCTGATTGACTGCAGACTATATAGTAAAACTTGAGTTCTGCTTAGCTATACCTTAACCAATCATTTTACTGAAATTTAACTAACCAATCCTAACATATTGTAACCTGATTATTTAACCAATTATATCCCACCACCTTAATTGGTTTACACCCAGCAAACTTAATTATACAGCAGACAGAAACAATCACAGAACCAGGCAGAGATTATACAGACAAACAATAGCAAAGTGGGAACTATAATGACAAAACAATACAGAAGTGAGGATTTCACAACTACACCTATAAAGACATAAGGGTTTCCCAGCTGTGTCTATTGATAAGTGGGTTCTTACCGAACAGAAAACTATCACACTAAACTTCCTATTAAATCCTCTAGGCTCTTTCTTTTCTCTGGAGGTGATAGGCATTATCAGGACAGGATTGTATTCCTAACAGCCCACTAGCACCTTATTTCAATGTGACTAGTTTGGAATGTGACGATGTGACCGTTCGCTTCCCAGCTTATGGGTGCTTCTGCTGTTTAGCCAGAGGCCTTAGCCTAAGAACAGGGCCTCAGACTGTCACAGTGAGAAAAGGCCTTATACAGTCAGACAGTGATTTTGATTCTTTCTTTCTTTTATACCTCTATAACTAGCTAAGTGATAAACATATACCTAATTCTTAAAGTATAGGCCTTTGCAGACAGGACTGAATATCTATATCCTAACAGGGTGCTAGGAATTCTGGGATATGGCTGGTTGGACTTTGGTCTATATGATGCAGTGTAGATGCCAGAGCCCCGAGTCAAGCCCAGGTTAGAAAATTCTTAGCCTAGGCTCGACAATCAGTGTAGACGCCCAAACCCTTGGCTCTCTAACCCAGTGTCTGCTGACTTGAGTCCCACTAAACCTGAGCAGTGTAGACATACCCTCAAGCCAGCACTAGCAGCAAGGAACTGAACCTAGTAAGGCACAACCCCATAAAACAATGGTCTCATACACAAGGGAGCTCTGCTGACCAGAAGCTAAGGTAGGGCGCTTGGGGGAAACAAAACAGTGGGCCAGCATGCTTTATAAGTGTTTGTAATGCATTTTTTGCAAAGCTGGATGGAGGAAATGCAGCTAGAGACTTCTAGCAGTTGGGGTGAATTAAATTGGAACTCCTGCAATAAACCCCAGTCTGGGAACTGCCCCCATGCACCAGCGCGTGGCTGAAACAGCCTCCCCAGTAGTGACCAGCTCTGAGGGGCTGCTACTGTTAAAAGCAGAAGGACATATTGTTATACCAATAAAATAAAAACCAGCAGGATCTTATTAAAGGGGAAAAGGCAAAATACCACATTTATTGTGAATACAGAAAGAATCACAGTAAGCAGTTAGTTATAGCTATAACATTCCATTCAATCTCCTATTTATTCACACATTCATTCATGCACACACACACACACACACACACACACGTTCTGCAAGGTTGTTATCATAGTTATCAGCCTTACAGTTGCTCATGCCAAGCCACTGGCCAGGTGGCCTGGACATGAGGAGGGAGCAGGGCCTTGTCAGATGCACATCTGATGCTCCTGGAAGTTGGTTTGCAGAATCAGACCCCAAAGTTCTCACTTTCTAGAGTCCATTTTTATAGGAATTTCTTCCTATGCCAGTCTATGGGAATTGCTTCATCATGGTGTTGCTGAATCAATCAGCAGATGGCACATTCCTGACGGCTCCATGCTGCTAGATGTTATCTTGTTCTTTGGTTCTCCCATTCTTGAGGCTGTTGGGTGGATTCCAGTCTGCCCTCCGGGGGTCCTCTGGTTATTTCCACTTGACGCCTTCTTCAGTCGATGGACACTGGATTCTTAGGCTGGGACCTCCCTGATCATTCAGTTATTATCCACACCAAGCATCCATCCACATACATCCTCTATCTCTATTTTAATCACAATTGTTAATACAACAAAAGGGCGGGGAGTCTCTGGGTGCTGTTTCTGTTGTTACAGAGTATTACTTTCAGTCTCTCTCTGTGTGAATTGCTTTGAGAACAGATTCTGTCTTAGAATGTACTAACGCAATGAGCAGCTTGCAAGTTTCACCCATAGAGGGAGAGAAACAGTACCAAAAACCCAGAGACCTCTTAATTAGTAATACCCTGGAATTTAAACTGTGGGGAATCAAACTCATTTGTGATTTTAATACAGAACTTCCAACATAATCCCCTTTTTGACACTAAGATTAATAATCATCAGTGTCACTTTCTATGTAGCCTATTCAAGAGAACGTACTGTGAGGCTGTCATAAATATAAAGGGAAGGGTAAACCCCTTTAAAATCCCTCCTGGCCAGAGGAAAACTCCTCTCACCTGTAAAGGGTTAAGAAGCTGAAGGTAACCTCGCTGGCACCTGACCAAAATGACCAATGAGGAGACAAGATACTTTCAAAAGCTGGGAGGAGGGAGAGAAACAAAGGGTCTCTGTCTGTCTGTATGCTGTTTTTGCCGGGGACAGAACAGGAATGGAGTCTTAGAACTTTTAGTAGGTAATCTAGCTAGGTATGTGTTAGATTATGATTTCTTTAAATGGCTGAGAAAAGAATTGTGCTGAATAGAATAACTATTTCTGTCTGTGTATCTTTTTTGTAACTTAAGGTTTTGCCTAGAGGGATTCTCTATGTTTTGAATCTAATTACCCTGTAAGGTATCTACCATCCTGATTTTACAGAGGGGATTTCTTTACTTCTATTTACTCCTATTTCTATTAAAAGTCTTCTTGTAAGAAAACTGAATGCTTTTCCATTGTTCTCAGATCCAAGGGTTTGGGTCTGTGGTCACCTATGCAAATTGGTGAGACTTTGTACCAAACCTTGTCCAGGAAGTGGGGTGCAAGGTTTTGGGAAGTATTTTTGGGGGAAAGACGTTTCCAAACAGCTCTTCCCCAGTAACCAGTATTTGTTTGGTGGTGGTAGCAGCCAATCCAAGGACAAAGGGTGGAATATTTTGTACCTTGGGGAAGTTTTTGACCTAAGCTGGTAAAGATAAGCTTAGGAGGTTTTCATGCAGGTCCCCACATCTGTACCCTAGCATTCAGAGTTGGGGAGGAACCTTGACAGAGGTAATTTGAGTTTGTGATTCCTATTCATGCCACATACATGATCCTAGTGATGTATCTTTACTACAAGGTTCTGGGGCAACAGGCAAGGTGAGGCACACCCACTTTTGAGGAGTCCATTTGGTACAACCTCTAGTGTCCAATAGCTTCCCTCCCTCCCCAGCCCACTGGCTTGAGGTCCAGGGTAGCCAGAAGGATCCCATGTTTAATATGGGGAGTGGGTTAACCTTCAATACCTTTGCCTCCAGGGACTGTTGGTGTGCAATTTTGACAACAATTTCTCCCATTAACAAGTCTGGTTTACAATACTGGAAACATATTGCATCCATTCATATTGATAAGTATCAAACAATGATCTCTTTCTTTGTTTTAACAAATGCATCAAACCCTTAATATTTCCCAATAAGACCCAGAACATTGTGTGTTCTGTGCACACAGTGCAAGTATCTGCATTTCAGTGCATCCCATAGCTATGGCTGGGTAGTTTCCTATTTCTAATTTTTTTTTCTTATGGATAAGCCATGTGGTAGTATTAAGCCATTACCAAAGATTCCATCGGCCTTTTAGGTTACCCAGACCAACTTGGACCAAGTCTACATTGGCATGTACTTGTTTTTGTATCAGGCTGTCCTGTAGCTGGGACAGAGAGCTTAATTTATTTTTAAGTACCTGCAGGTCTTCAGTATTTTTTTTTTAAACACACAACAGTGCTAGCAACAAGACAAAACACAAGACAAAACATAGAACACAAAACACAATTTCTGTTGTGACAGTAGATTCATGGTATTGGGTTGCTCTTCAGCTGGCATCAGCTTTTCCTGATTTTCTGAAAGACAAAAAGAGCATGTTTCTACCCCTTTTGGGGTGGCAGATTATTGCTTAAAATATTTCTTTTACAAATACCCTTGCTGATTGCAGGCAAAACAGAGGAATTACCCCCACATTTTCCTGTTTTTGTTCTATAGGCAGGCCAGGTTTCAACAGCTTTTATCTTTTAAGGGTTATGGGGAAATTATCCCACTGTTTAGTCATTAAATCCCTGAGGTGGGGTACTTCAGGTTCCCTTCTTATACAGCAGATCAAGTTTATAATGTTTTTCCTGCTGTGTTAAGCTTTAAGTTTATTTACAGGTAATAGCTGAGAAGCATCATTACCATATGACCTTAAAGGGTTTTTCCAAAAATCATACACACCATACATTGTTACAGGGGTACTTATTATCATTAAATTTATTGAAATTATCTTGTTATCCCATGCCTCTTATTAGACAATTTGTTTGCTGACCAGGTGTGTCCTTTATCTGCAGCTCCTTTGTGCTGCTAGTTCTTTCCTTCCTTTATCGTTTAGATCATTTGCATTTTCACAGATGCTTCCTGCTTTTGGATTTAAAGCCATCAGCAGCTCAGAGACTCTATCTTAAAAGAGACACAATCAACTTTCACCAGAGTTTTGATTACTTTTAACTTCTACTTCCAAAACACACAGCAATCTGAAGAAGAAAACCCAACCTATTCTGGCTCCCTTTGGAGCCCTAATAGCATTTTAATTAAGTAGTGTGGTATGTTTGCATTTCTTTTGCCCCTTCTACAATATACCCTGCACATGTTCTGGGGCAAATGCACATTCCTTCCATAGTTTAACTTCTATAACATTATCCAGATCCATTTTTACATAAGGTGTAACGATTTCTTTTCTTTTTTTTTTGCTTACAGAGTTTTCATGTACCTTTATCAAAGTGACAGTCTGATTACTCAGAGCCATTTTAAGACTCAGTGTTTCTAACATTGCTTCTTTTTGTTTTGTGCACCTCACCCCTGCTGTTGCTTCAGAGGGGCACTGTCTTTTTTAATTTTTTTTTACTACAACTATCATCTGCTATTTTGTTACAAAAACAAACAAACAAAAATCAAACAAACAAAAAGAATCCAGAATTTTTTTTCTCCTAATTTTGACTGCCCTGCAGCCACAACTTAAAAACATTTTAAATTTTGTAAAGCATTGAGTTACCTTTTAAGGGTTAAATGCCAAATCCCAAAGCCAAACAACACTAATTACCTGTGTCTAGCAAAAAGGTCTGTCAGTTTTGCAACTTTGAATTAGAGTCAAATGGATTTTTAGTGGCATTATTTAAAACAAAAACAAAACCAATTGGTCCTTAGAACTTTACATATTTACACACACACACAGATAGATACGTACACATTTTCTTTTCCTTAACATCCCTTCCACACTGCTCTGTTTTTTACATCTTACATTCCCTTTATACATTTGAGGCAGCTAAGTTCCAATAGAACCCCCTTATGTTCTTTTAGTAAATTTGACTAAATTGTCCAGTCAAATGATTTTAATCAGTTTATTTTTGCCTGGCTAATTTACAGACATTCCTTTGGAAAAGGGCCCATTTTTCCTTCAGAATGGCTGCAAAGAAACCAAGAACACTCTTTCTCTAACACTTTTCCTTTTTAACATTTTCACAAAGTTTAGCTACTTAATTCCCTCCAGCCTCTGCAGAGTTAACTTTTTTTACTCTCTTTTCTCTTTGTAATTATGCCTGGGGGTGCCATACATAGGACCTTCTCCCCCTTTACCTGCGTCCCTCCAGCCTCTGCAGAGTTAACTTTTTCACTCTTTTTGTATTCCTGGAGTGCCTCTTTCACTATTTTCAGCTGGCTTTGGGTATTTGTAGCCAGCACCTTCCAATTGCCTGCTCCCTTTTCCGTTTGTGCCTTTTCCTCTTTACATGAAGACAAGCAGAGGGAAGAATCCTTACATGCCTCCCACAACAACCAAATTGCTGCTCTCTTTTGGCAGCACTAGAAGGTTTGTATATGAGGATATACTGAGCCAATCTATTCTCTAGGTCCGAAATAGTGCAGACATCAGCTAGGGCTTGTTTAGTCCAAGGACTGTGCCCAAATTTTTGAAGGATTTGTTTAAAAAGTGTAATTTCTTTAACAAAAAGTGAGGTTGGAGTTCCTTCTGACTCCATTCCTCCCTCTGGTACTGGCTTACCCTGTTTTCTTTTAAACATCTTAACATGGATATTTCAATCTCTTTGTCACTCCTGATATTACTTAGCAAGTGACACAGCCTAGATTCTCAAATCATAGCTTAATCTATGCGTTTTTCCCCTGCTACCTTCTTGGAGGCCAGCAGGTCTGGTTAGCCTGGTCTCTCTTTTTTTTTTTTTTTTTTTTGTACCCTTAGCTTGATTTATACACTTTTCCCTGCTACCTTCCTGGAGGCCAGCAGGTCCCTTACTACCTTCCCGGAGGCCAGAAATGCCTAAATGGAAGTCATGTCACAGCTTTGCCCCAGCAAAATGGCAGGTACCAATTCCAGGAGTGATGGAACAGCCCCGGAGTGCTATGGGGCAAAAGGCATACTTGGTACAGGTACAATTTTTTGGAGGCAGAAGTTGACAGTATGAATGACTACATGGCTGTGTATGCTAACACTCTAATGGATGCCTGTGTGTCACACAGGCTATGTGTGAGCTGAGAGACCAGATGAATGCTGTGGAAGGGCATGGATGTGGGTCAGAGGACATTAAAAAAAGTGGCACCTGCCATAGAAGCATGTGAAGAAAGCCCTGTACCACATAGCCAGTGTGTGTGTGTGTGTGTGTGTGTGTGTCAGTGGAAGGGGGGGAGCGGTTGTCCAGCAGCCACATCACCTGTGGGTGGCTGCCACCACACTCACTGCCACAGCCACCATGGGAGCCAGGAAGCCAGACAGCTCGACGATGAGCCCAGGCTGCACAGTGTGAACAGTATGTTGCACACAACAGGCTTCTGAGATGGATCAAACAACTTGCCGCTGTTCCATTGTACCAGCCACACCTTCCGAGGATGTAACTAGCATGCATAGAGCCACGGTCCAAAAAGGGTCAAGTGTTCCAATATATTAGCTGGTCTGAATGCTCTCCAATCATTCCTCCACTGGTTGTACTTCTACAGAAAGATCTTCTTTCCTGACACCTTCGAAGGGAAACATTAACTAAACTTTCAGGGCTAGATTGTGCTTAGTACTTACTCCATGGTACATTATGCTACAATTGGGTTGCGTTGTGCCTATGCCATTAGTCAAGCTGTGGGATACTCGTGTTCTGCCATGTCTCAGTGTGACCCATATGCAAAATGTGGGTGGCATCTGCCAGAGGCAGAACAAGAAATAGAAATAATAAATGTGTGATTCTGCTCAGAGTGTTGTCTGCTATAGTCAGGATCTAGCTCCTGCCCTCCCCTAGCTTGTGCAGGGACGGCACCACTAAAGGACAAGTGCAGGAAACTTATTTCAACAGCCCTTACGTGAGAATCTGGCCTGATCTGAAGTCACATAAAGATTATGGAGATGATAATTCCCAGGCATGCAATATTCCCCTCATCCTGCTCATTCCAGATGGGGAGATAGCCAGGTGGTATAGCCACATCATCAGCGGTGTCTGTCACCTGATCCTAATACCTATGTTTCCTCTGGCAAATACACTACCTCAGTTTCAATATTTCTCAATGTGAAACACTACTACAGAGGGCCAGCACAATGGTAAAGAACAGGAGAGTGTCATCCATTATCTCAGGTACCTGCAACACAATAAGGCTCAGGGATGTCATAATCACCGCAACATCTATCATCAGGCATTGGTCAGATCATGTACTTGTCAGCATTCCTAACAGAATCTATACAGCAAAAGACCTGACGGTTTGCTATACTGCAATAGTGTTCATGTAAACTCTTTCCCTGACTATTGATACATCCTGTACACAGCAGGGGTTAAAAATGCCCATGGAGTCAGCCTCAGACATGACATTGCTCTCAGTAAGCAGAGTGGAGCTGACAGAAATTTCTCATACCCCACAATTTTTGCCCCATAAAAGCAAATTTGGTGGTACACAAACAGTTCAGACATTCATGTCGATTTTGCCAAATTGTGTTTGGGTTTTTTTGGGGGGGTGGGGGGAAGAAGCCTTTAAATGTCAAAAAAAAAAAAAGATTTTTTTTAACATTTTCAAAACAAATGGTTGTGATTTTTCTGTTTGAAGTGACTTTGTTTCCAAATTGCCTTTATTTTATTTTTTAAAATGAAAAATGTTAAAAAAAAAAATCTCAGACTAATTGTTTTGTTTGACCTGAAATCAAACTGTTTTTTATTTGCCAAAAAATTTGTTTTCAATCTGATCAAAAATGAATTTCTTTTGGCCTTGCCAAAGAACAGAAAAAATCATTCTTCACTCAGCTCTACCACTGAGTTTTAGTTAAAGAATAGCTTCTTAGAAGAGCATAGACAAATCAGATGGTAACCTTGGACATGCAAAGAGTTGAACAGGTGTAGAGGAAGTGAAAAGCTAAAGCAGCACATTAGCAAAGTGCTGAGTCATCTAGTCCCTTCCTACTTTATATATTATAAATGTTACTTAAATTTAGTCATGGAGTCTTTTCTAGGCTCACTTAGGCATCAGAGTTTCCCTTGCAGTTTTGTTGGGGGAAGTCTGTACATGAGTTTATTTTTCTTAATTTTAGTTTTCATACAAATCAAAGGGTTCCAGTGTTGTCTGAGCTGAATTTCTAGGAGATCTGGTTACAAACTGGCACAAGGTTTTGTAGTTTACATTTCAATTACAGGGAATTACTACAGGGTGAAACAACATGTTTGCAGTCATCCATAGCTATGTAGAGCCCTGTGAGAGACTTCAAAATCAAATTACATCAGTGTATGGCTGTTAATTTTTATGGTAGCTACAGCACAGAAGAGATCATTCATCGAGATGTTTTTGCAACACAAACTCTGTTTTTTATTGCTAGATTATGTGTCAATTATTTTCAAACTACTTATAGGTAGCTTCCTGGAAGTGGCCGAGAAATGGATATAACAACATCAAGAAGTCACTAAATAAACCAAGTAAGCCAGTGGGCAGTGCAAGCACCTGGCCAACAGAGATATAGATCAACTCTGACTCAGAAGTAGCCAGGAGCTTTGTATAATATATCTATTAAAGATGAAGATCATTGTGTAATTGTGGGTACATTTTATGTGAATGAACAATATTTTTTCTAGTGTTTTGGCAGTCCCCAGATATGTTTCACTTACATTTAGTTTGTGATTCCAACTTTAACTTTTACATCTCATAGACTCATAGACTTTACAGTCAGATGGCACCATCGTGATCATCTAATCTGACTTCCTGCACATTCCAGGCCACAGAACCTCACCCAACCATAGAATCATAGAAGATTAGGGTTGGAAGAGACCTCAGGAGGTCATCTAGTCCAACCCCTTGCTCAAAAGGAGGACCAACCCCAACTAAATCATCCCAGTCAGGGCTTTGTCAAGCCTGACCTTAAAAACCTCTAAGGATGGAGATTCCATCACTACCCTAGGTAACCCATTCCAGTGCTTCACCACCCTCCTAGTGAAATAGTGTTTCCTAATATCCAACCTAGACCTCCCGCGCTGCATTTTGAGACCATTGCTCCTTGTTCTGTCATCTGCCACCACTGAGAACATCCTAGCTCCATGCTCTTTGGACCCCCCCTTCAGGTAGTTGAAGGCTGCTATCAAATCCCCCCTCACTCTTCTCTTCTGCAGACTAAACAAACTCACTTCCCTCAGCCTCTCTTCGTAAGTCACGTGCCCCAACCCCCTGATAATTTTGGTTGCCCTCCGCTGGATTTTCTCCAATTTGACCACATCCTTTCTGTAGTGGGGTGCCCAAAACTGGATGCAATACTCCAGCTGTGGCCTCACCAGTGCCGAATAGAGGGGAATAATCACTTCTCTCAATCTGCTGGCAGTGCTGCTACTAATGCAGCCTAATATGCTGTTAGCCTTCTTGGCAATAAGGACACACTTCTGACTCATATCCAGCGTCTCACCCACTGAAACCCCCAGGTCCTTTTCTGCAGAACTGCTGCTTAGCAAGTCGATCCCCAGCCTGTAGAGGTTCATGGGATTTTTCTGTCCTAAGTGCAGGACTCTGCACTTGTCCTTGTTGAACCTCATCAGATTTCTTTTGGCCCAATCCTCCAATTTGTCTAGGTCACTCTGGACCCTATCCCTACCCTCCAGTATATCTACCTCTCCCCCCAGCTAAGTGTCATCTGCGAACTTGCTGAGGGTGCAATCCATCCCATCATCCAGATCATTAATAAACATGTTGAACAAAACCGGCCCCAGGACCAACCCCTGGGGTACTCCGCTTGATACTGGCTGCCAACTAGACATTGAACCATTGATCACTACCCGTTGATCCCAACAATCTAGCCAGCTTTCTATCCACCTTGTAGTCCATTCTTCCAATCCATACTTTTTTAACGTGCTGGCAAGAATACCATGAATATCACTCTTGTAATAGACCCCAACCTCTGGCAGAGTTACTGAAGTCCTCAAATAATGGTTTAAAGAGTTCAAGTTACAAATAATTCACCATTTACACTTGTTTAAACCTGCAAGTAACCCATGTCCCATGCTGCAGAGAATGCGAAAAATCCACAAATCCAATCTGACCCAGGGAAAAATCTCTTCTTGACCCCAAATATGCCAATCGGTTAGACCCTGAGCATGTGGACAAGACCCACCAGTCAGATACCCGGGAAAGAATTTTCCATGGTAAATCAGAGCCCTCCCCATCTAGTGTCCCATCTCTGGCCATTGGGAATTTTTGCTTCTGGCAGTCGCCGAGGGGCCACATGCCATTGTAGGCAGTCCCATCATACCGTCCCCTCTATAAACTTATCAAGCTCAGTCTTGGAGCCAGTTAGGTTTTTTGTCCCCACTGCTCCCCTTGGGAGGCTGTTCCAGAACTTCACTCCTCTGATGGTTAGAAACCTTCACCTAATTTCAAGCCTAAACTTGTTGATGGCCAGTTTATATCCATTTGTTTTTGTGTCCACATTCGCGCTTAACTTAAATAACTCCTCTCCCTGATATGTATTCCTCTGATGTATGTATAGAGAGCAATCACATCTCCCCTCAGCCTTCGTTTGATTAGGCAAAACAAGCCAAGCTCTTTGAGTCTCCTCTGATAGGACAGGTCTTCCATTCCTCTGATCATCCTAGTAGCCCTTCTCTGCACCTGTTCCAGTTTGAATTCATCTTTCTTAAACATGGGAGACCAGAATTTCACACAGTATTCCAGATGAGGTTTGTCCAGTGCGTTGTATAATGATACTAACATTTCCCTATCTCTACAGGAAACCCCTCACCTGATGCATCCTAGGAGTGCATTAGCCTTTTTTCATGGCTGCACGACATTGGTGGCTCATACTCATTCTGTGATCAACCAATACACATGGGTCTTTCTCCTCCTCTGCCACTTCCAACTGATAAGTCCCAGCTTATAGCAAAAAATCTCATTGTTAGTACCTAAGTGCATGACCTTGCACTTTGAACTATTAAATTTCATCCCATTTCTATTTCTCCAGTTTACAAGCTTATCCAGATCTTCTTGTATGATATTCTGGTCCTCCTCCGTATTGGCAATACCTCCCAACTTTGTGTCATCCACAAATTTATTAGCACTCTCTCACTTTTTGTGCCAAGGTCAGTAATTAAAATGTTAAATAAGATTGGTCCCAAGACTCATCTCTGAGGAACTCCACTAGTAACTTCCCTCTAGCCTGACAGTTTATCTTTCAGTATGATCCATTGTAGCGTCCCTTTCATCAATAAGATCTGGTTCAGCAAACTACTTTATGTTCATGCCTAACTTGAAGCATGTGAATAATTCTTTTGTCTTCAATGAGGCTAAAAAAAGGCACATGCTTAAATACCTTGCTGAATCGAGACCTAGTTGCATTATAACTGCCAATAACAGATTTTATTATATCAGGTACATTTAGAGTGAAGTATTCTATCCATTTGATTAAGGGTGTGCATTCAAACCCCTGTGACTGGACAGGACCCACTGGTGTAACTGGAGTTATTAAAACTTGTGTTAGGAAAAGGAAAATGCATCTTGAGTTGTTGAAAGGAGATAAAATAATATGATTCAAAAAGATCTTATATAAAATTCACACCACCTATCTTCTATTTCTGGCAATCTGAATTACTATAAAAATGGTGTAAAACCACAAAACTCCTGGGAGGAAAATGAACCATTGGAAAAAAATAAAAGTTCTGTACTAAGGATGGCTGTCCTGAAGAGGATTCATATTTCTGAATATTTTTTTCTTGAGCTTTTGTGGGTTAAATAGCAAGGGACATCAGAAAAGTTCTCAACAGTACTTGAACTGACTTCAGAAGTTTCATAGTGGTCTATGAGTAAACAACTTGTTTGTTAAATGAGAAAGAGTAACAAACTTTTAAAAATCTAGATAAAATTCTACAAGATAGTAGAGCTAGTTGGAATCCCACCTTGGAAAATTTCATACTCTTAATCATTTTTTTTGCCCTTTTCTGAATCTTTTCTAAGTCCAATATATCTTTTTTGAGATGAGGGGACCACATCTGCATGCACTATTCAAGTTGTGGGCATATCATGGATTTATATAGAGGCAATATAATATTTTATGTCTTATTATCTATCCCTTTCTTAATGACTCCCAACATTCTGTTCGCTTTTTTGATTACCACTACACACTGAGAGAGTGGGGGAAGCAAGGAACTGAAGGCAGGTGTCCCAAGTATCAGGTTAGCACCTGGACCATCCTTCCTCTCTAGTGATGATGCTTCCACCACTTTCATGTGCACATAAGCAATCGTTGTCAGAATCAAGAGGGTCTGGAAGAATGGGAGAAAAACAACACTCAAGATAAAACACTAGCCCTGAAAGGAGGGCTAGAAAATTGATAATGGGATGTGCCAATCTACCCCAAGTCACACAATCTGAGAACTCCTGTTGAAATGAAGTTGTTACTAGGGCCTGAACTTGCAAGGAACTGCACACTTCAGGTTTCAGGTGCCCTCAACCCCAGGAGGCACTCACCACTATACAGAATAAGGGCCCAAGTGTCCTCAGCACAAGTGCAGATAAGAGGATGATCTCAGTAGAGATGCCAAGCACTGAATAACCCTGTCACTCCTACCACTGGTCCTGCTTCAAGCCAATCAGAATGCGGGGATCAAAGCATTCCACATGGGGCCCATTCCTGCAAGGTGTTGAGAAGCCTCAACTCCCACTGTCTTTGGACAGAGTTGAAGTTGCTCAGCTTCTTGCCTAATCTGATCCGTAGATTGGCAACTCCTCTGAGAAAAAGCACGTTGTTCTGTGATTTCTGATTATTGCTATTTGGTGGCAGTCATAAAGCTAGGGAAGGACTGAATTACTGTAATCTTTGTTTCAGCCTTTTTTATTTATTTTATTTTTTTTATGTGAGCACCAGAATGTTTGCTCTGGGTTTTTCTCATCTTCCGAGGCTATTCAAAACCTGTTACTTGCAGTTATGGACACTCCACCTTAGAGAAATGCTCAGTTCAGTGGTTGGGATCTTGTCAGCCTTTTGTATAGATTTATGTCACGGATTCTTTTCAAGTAAAACCTTAGGAATATGGTGGTGAAGATGATATGGGGGAAAAGCTGCCGTAGATCTGTTATTAGATTTCAAAGAGCCTGAGCATGGTAGAAGAGACACAATGCATTAATTCTTCAGGGCCTTCACCTTTTCACCTTCCCTGAAGCAGTTGTACTAATAGGCTACTGCCTGCAGAAATGAGCTCAGCAGCTGAAGTCCCCATTGCAATAAATGGACTTTTTGACATACTTGAAAGTCAAAGCCTGTAGCTACTAACAAAGCTGTCCAGTTCCACAGCTACATTTTCAAATTAAAACAAAGATGGGATTTGAGCAAATCCCATCTCCTATTTCTGTAGCACAAAGTGAGCACTGGGCTTTTCACATGGCCTCCAGCTTCCTTGGCCTATATCTGAAATTCAGTTTTTCTTTGTGGGGATAGGGACTTTGGATGGAGAGAGATATGACACTTCAGCCAAGCCAGGGGCATGGGACAGGGCGTTGTGCTGGCCCCAATCCTTGGCTGAAATCTTAATCTGAAAAGATGGAAATATATATATTAGGTTTCTATTGGAACTTAACTATATATATATATATATACATACAGAGATACTCATATATTCATACAGAAATCTAGTGATTTTGATTACAAACTATTCCTGTGGAAAAAGGGCCCATTTCCCCTCACAATAGTTGGAAAGACTTCTGGGGATAACACATAGTGGTAGTGGTAGCCACTCTACCTGACCCCCTTGTATAATTTGTTTCACTACCACGGTTCCACTCAATGTGACTGTACTGCATTGCACATATATTTATATTTACATAACTGGGTTTTATTATTAAACAAAAAATTCCCTTTTTATGACACTATAGCTGTTACTTTTTAACATTTTCACAACTCCTAAGTGTTTCCTTCCCTACAAAGTCTGTAGTATTAATTTTTGCAAAAGCTACTTGTAACTCTGATGAAGTGAGCTGTAGCTCACGAAAGCTTATGTGCAAATAAATTTGTTAGTCTCTAAGGTGCCACAACTACTCCTTTTCTTTTTGCGAATACAGACTAACACGGCTGCTACTCTGAAACATGTAACTCTTCACTTATTTTAAATCCCTTACTTCTGCATTCAATTCTTTAAGGTGTAATACAGCTGCCATACCCTGTGCTATTTTTTTCTTTTGTTTGCACCTCAGTTGAAGTGCAGAAGTGCTATTCTCTGTTGCAACTTTGTTTCTGAGCAACTTCATGGGTTAACCCACTCACTCTCCGTTTTTCACTTCAAAACCTTCTTTTTTCTTCACTTCCTCCAAGTTGAAGCTCCTGTCTCGTAAGGTGGTCTGTTAATTTTGCTTCTGACTCCAAACTCTGTTGTGCCAAGTATCTTTAACCACCCCTAACTTTAATTTACAATCCTCCAGTTGCCTTTATTGGAGTAGCACCAAACTTAAAAAAAATTACTGGCAGTCTTCCATAATGCTGCCTTTACTCTAAATCTCTTACAAGTGGATTTAAGTGCCTTCTTTCCTTCACCCTCTCCCCTGGTTCTTGTCACACAGACAGAGAGCAGAAGACCAGAAATCTGAAGTGCAGGCAATGCAATGTTTATTGGGGTTAATTCCAAGCAAACATATTCATAGCTCTACATGCTGGCAGAGTCTGTTCCCCAATATTCTATTCCCAGCTCTGATGCTGCAGAGCCTTGCCTGTGTCCCCATTCCATCAAGCCTGACCTGACATGACAAAGTTTGTTTTGCACAGACAATTCTTGACTACTCATAACCTTAAATCCTTTCATCAGTTGCCAACACGCAACTCACGTACTCATGTCAAGCATACAGCATTTATACTAGGCCCGTATGTCCTATAGCGTATTACAACATATACATCACAACATGTCAATGTCAAGTCCCCTTCCAGCAAGTCTTCTGACTTCACCTTCCTGTGTGGTATGACTTCACCTCAGGTGAGACTACAGTCCCCAGTGGGTTGTGAGGCTCAAAGGGGACACCAAAGCACATTCAGTATAGACACTTCCAGTGTCCTGCTTATAGCACCAGCCTAAACAAACTAAAACAGAAGAACAGGATTTTCTGGCGTTGACAGAAAGTGCTTATAGATTCATAGATTCCGGGGCCAGAAGGGACCACTGTGATCATCTAGTCTACATAACACAGGCCGTAGACTATCCCCAAAATGATTCCTAGATATATCTTTTAGAAAAATATCCAGTCCTTACAGTCAGTCCCTCAAAGTTACATTTTTCATGGTTCTTAAAAAGTACTTCTAAAGTCAATAAAAATCCTTCCCATTCAGGATCCGGTGTTCCTTTTATTTACACTGGTGTACCTTATATCAGCATAATCCCATTGACTTCAGTGGAATTATTTCTGATTTATCCCAGTGTGAGACTAGAATGAGTCCCTCCATTTTTCTCTCAGACTGGCTGGGTAGATACAAATTAAAATGGGCATGGGCTAAAGTTCTTAGAGCAGACTTTTAGAATACTACTCAATCGAAGACTTTTGTTATGAAGCAACCTTATTGGGCTATGGAACAAGCCTACATGAAGGTAAAAATAGAATAAATGATCAGCAAGAGAAGAAAATATTTCTGGGTATAAATACTGAAATAGATATTGGGTAGATGGACATATAGTTCTTTCCATCCAAGCTTCCTAAGGTAGTTCCTAAACATCGACTCTTTATGGCCAAGGATTTCCATTTGAAAACACTGTGATGCTAGTACATTTACTTTGTTTTACATTGTCCAAGGCACACAGGTTATACAACTTCCTGTACCTAACTCACAGTGCCTCTCAGCACCTTGAAGACAACAACAGCACAATTATAATGAATGATTCAACTAACTCCAGGTGGGTCAGCAATAGAAGACATGTTAATCTACCCTGAAGCATCTCGAAAGCTTGAATGGCATTAATGACTGTACAGAAATGCCTGTCTAATGGGAACAGCCAGTTTCCTACTTCGTGGAAGAGATAGGGCTCCTGTGAGAATACAGGGATTAAACACTTATTGGTGGTTCTCATATTGTGACCATGGAGCCACCAGTGATCTGAACAGCACTTCCAGGTTGTCTGCAAATCTTCTTTCATTCTGCTGGTAAAGCTCATGCTGGGGATAAAGTGGTAGTTCAGTCACACTAAAAACATTCAATTGTACATATTTCAGTCTTCAAGCAGAGCCACCTCATATTCCTGCCAGAGCTACCTTTGATTCCTAGGCCTGTTTGGGTTGCTGCATAGGAAATGAAGTCAGTTAATGTGCTATTTAGTTTGCTGGGTGTTTCTCTGAAGTAATTTCAACCATGAGTGAATTTTCTGATGATCACACCAGAATTGGAGAGGTAGCAAACATACAGAAGGGAAATATGCTGCCAAGCAACCTATGTGACATAGCAAAGCAAACTGCATCCATCACATTGCATCCTCTTTGTCCTCAACATTATTTAAGGAAATAAAACACTATAACTTCTGAAAAAAACAATTTGGGATCAAGACTGGAAAGTGGGAAGGTGACCATGAGACAATCTCTATGTAGTCTACTGTGTAGAACAGCCTGAAAAGCATTGCCTTGTATTCACCTATCAATCTGACCATCCACTGAACACACATGGGCGAGACTGGGGGTCACCATCCTCACAGAACTTTGTTCTTCATCTGATCTCTGCAAACCAGTCAGCAGTTCATGCAATTGAACTTAATGGACCAAATGCACCTATGACCTGGATCAATGGAATTACGCCAGTGATTAATTTATCCCAGTGTGGTTTTAAGGATTCAAATTTCAGTGCACGTGCACTTAGAACCAGGCAAGACAGAAAAAGGGCTGGCCCAGTAGCTGCTTTTTACACTGCCATGTGAGATCCCTACAGTAGGTAAGGTCTCTTGATCCCTGGAGGGAGCGGGCAATGCTATGTGTCCTGTATGCTAGTCCCCTGTAGAGGGCTGAGTAGTGGAGCGTCTTACATCACTCAAGAGTGAGATTTCTTGTTGGGTTTTTAGTCATGTCTAGTCCTTCTTGGCCAGAAGGAAAATGGCTACAATCCAGGGTCTCAAAGCAAAGGAAGAAATGAGAAAAGCATTAAAAATACTTTTATTTTGTAGGTTTGCAGACCCAACCGCGGGAAATGGTACTTTAAAGAGAGACAGGATGTTACACCTCTGTTGACAGACATCTGAGTTCACAGTTGTAGACAGTAAAACCAGTAACCACCTCCGATGTCTATTGCAAAGCAGCGAGAGAGATGGATAGGAGATCATTTTAAAGAAGACTTTTAGATAATAAACTATAAGTGGAAGAAACATAAGATGTAGAATATGTGAGCAATATAAATCCCATGAAAGATGCTTGAGGAACTTTACATAATCTGAGACTAACATAAGATATTGAAACAATAATTGGTTTTGTTTTAAATATGGCACAAGTAGACAATTACTCAGAATTCACCAAAAGCATCTTAGTACCCATCTACCACAAACTGGACAGCTGGGGCTCAGTAGAACCACAAGGAGTGAAACATTTCCATGTACAGAGCTCCTGAAGTAGGAACAAATGGGGCATATATTTATAGGCATTTCTATGGAGGTTGTCAACTGTAGTATCTGGATGCCTCAAAACACTCTAGTTAAATGGAGAGGTATCATCCACAGTTTAGGGCTGAGGAAACTGAAGCATGGAGAGTTTAAGTGACTTATCCAAAGTCGCACAGAATAGCTGTGGTGGAGCCAGGGATTGAACCCATGTCTCCTGAATCTCTGTTTTGAACATTAAATATAAAACCGTTCTTCTACCTGTTATATCTCTCTCTCACTCACGCATTCAAACACACCCATGCACCCACTATTTATCATCAATGAGTTTATAAAATATGTAGTGCGATATTTTTAAAACATTCCAAAGGTTCATCTTTGGCCTGATTAACATTAGAATTGAATGGAGCCTTAGAGCCCAAATGAAATAATGAGAGCAGACTGAGAACCTCATACAGTGGGACCAGATTATGCTCTCAGTTATTCTGGGGTAAATGAGTAACTCCACTGAAGCTGATGGATTTCCATCAGTGTGACATCAGAATCAGGGTTATTTTGTTTGTTTTTAAATTGAATCACTCCTGGGAAAGTGTGTGGGTTTATATTACAGGAAAAAAGGTTAATGAATTCCAAATCACTCTGAAAACCCAGAAAACATTTGCTCACAAAACATAGAGCTCACTGAGGTTCACCCATCTGCTCTGCTTCCTTTTGTGATTCAGTTCTTTCCTTCTGTGGCTTTAAAAAAAAATCCCAGTACTTTGAGTTCCTGGCATTGCTGGTACTTCTTCTTATGTGATCTTTGCCAAAACCACGTCTTCCGCATATCCTGTCTCTTGCTTCTGTCTTGCTATTTCTACTGTACTGTGGGAAAAGCACACATGAAAATATTGGCATCCACAGTTACTCACTCTCTATACTCATGTGTAGAGATATTGCCTTATTTTACTTTCCTGCTAGCTGACAGCACCTTTCCTATTTCATGGGGCACTGCTTATAAATACACATTAGGTACAAGTAGAGATGAGAAAATTCCCATCTAGTATCTGAATGCACCAAATTTCAGTGTTGTTGAGAGCCACGGTTCATTTTGAGCCACTGTAAAGAACGGGTCGTTTTAAAGATCCAGATTCTGATCCAGATCAGGGATCTGAAGATTGAAAATCAGAAGACTGATTTATCTACATAAAAGCCCCAACTAATTACCATTCCAATAATCCTGGATAAGATCTGCTCATATAGTGAACTGGATTCTGCTTTTATTACTGCTCATCAAATAACAAGAAATCGATGCGTGAAATCACATTACAACCTTGTTGCATTTCAAGATCATCCAAAGTGCCTCTGATAAAATCCATTCAATAGCAACTTTGTCAGACACAGAGTTAACAAGCTAGGCAGACGTTTTCTCTGTATCTCAGGTATTTCTATCAGGCCTCCATCACCATAGGACTGGAAAATCACACAATCTTTACTGTATTCATAACACTCTTGTGAGGTAGGGAAGTCCTAATATCTGTATTTTACAGATGGGGAATTGGGGATTAAGGCCCACATCCTCAAGGTATTTAGGTTTATATCATAGAATTGCTATGGATAGAAATTCCATGCTTGACTAATAAGAATATAGCAGTAGGAATGTACTCCTGATCACTTGACCAGGATGGTGATGCTGATTGTGAAATGCTCAGGGACATTAGAGAGGCTACAAAGGCAGAAAACCCAATAATAATGAGGGGTTTACTATCGCCGTATTCACTGGGTATACATCACTTCAGGATGATACTCAGAGGTAACATTTCTAGACACAATGAATGACTGCTTTTGGAGTTGCTAGTTCTGGAACTCACAAGGGAAGAGGCAATTCTTGATTTAATCCTAAGTGGAGCACAGGATCTGGCCCAAGAGGTGAAGATAGCTGAACCTCTTGGAAACAGAAACCATAATGTAATTAAATTTAACATCCTGGTAGGGCGGGCGAGGGGGGGGGGGAATGCGAAAGAAACCCACTACTGTAGCATTTAACTTCACAAAGGGGAACTACATAAAAATAAGGATGGTAGTTAAATGGAAATTAAAAGAAACAGTTACAAAAGTGAAATTCCTGAAAGCTTCATGGAAATTTTTTAGAAACAACATAATAAAGATTCAAACTAAATGTATTCCCCAAATAAAAACAAAACAGTAAGAGGACCAAAAAAAATGCCACCATGGCTAAACAGCAGAGTAAAACAGACAGTTAGAGGCAAAAAGGCATCCCTTTAAAATTGGAAGTCAAATCCTACTGAGGAAAATAGAAAGGAGCATAAATTCTGGCAAGTCAAATGTAAAGGTATAATTAGGCAGGACAAAAAAGAATTTGAAGAGCAACTAGCAAACCAACAGCAATTTTTTTTAAGTGCATGAGAAGCAGAAAGCCTGCCAAATGGTCAGTGGAACTACTGGATGATCAAGTTGCTAAAAGAGCACTCAAGGAAGACAAGGCCGTTTTGGAGAAACTAAATGAATTCTTTGCATTGGTCTTCACTGTGAAGGATGTGGAGGAGATTCCCATAGCCAAGTTGTTCTTTTTAGATGACAAATCTGAGGAACTGTCCCAGGTTGAGGTGTCAGTCTCCATACTAGATGACTGGAGAATAGCTAATACAATGCCAATTTTTTTAAAAGGCTCCAGAGGTGATCCTGGCAATTATAGACCAGTATGCTTAACTTTAGTACCAGGCAAATTGGCTGAAACTATAGTAAAAAACAGAATTTTCAGACACATGGATTAACACAATATACTGGGGATGAGGCAACTCAGCTTTTGTAAAGGAAAATCATGCCTCACCAATCGATTAGAATTTTTGAAGGGGTCAACAAGCTTGTGAACAAGTATGATTCAGCTGACCTAAAAAAAAACAGCAATGAGGAGTCCCTGTGGCACCTTACAAATTTATTTGGGCATAAGCTTTCATGGGCTAGAACCCACTTCATCAGACGCATGGAGTGGAAAATACATTTGCAGGTATATATACTGTGATAAAGCTCGGTCCTTGCCTCTGTGTATCCCATGTTTCCTGGGGGATTTTGCTAGCCTCAGAGGCTCACTGTGACCCTCTATGTAACCCTTTTCTCTCTAGAGACAGGAGTCACAGTCTACTGAGCCATTTTCATCATAAGCCAGCGAGAGAGGTGAGGAGAAGTTATCCTTCCTTGCACAGTCTCTGTTGTCTCCCAGTCTCAGTGATTAATCAGGGGGCAAAGGGTGGGGGGAGCCTGGGCCCACCCTCTACCCCGGGCTCCAGCCCAGGGACCCTAATAGTATCAGCTATGGTAGCTGACCTTTTAGAAACATGACACGTACAATTCCCTGGGCTACTTCCCCCACAGCAGCCCTCACTTCCTCAAGCTCCACTTCACCCTTACCTCAGAGCCTCCTTCCTTGTGCCTGATATGGTGTGTACTACTCAGTCTCTCCAACAGCGCAACTTCCTCCCACAGCTCCTGACATGCACACCCACCTGACTAACTGGGAGGCTTTTAACTAGTTTCAGCCAGCCCCTGATTGGCTTCAGGTGTCCCAATCAACCTAGCATTCTCCCTGCCTTCTGGAAAGTTCTTAATTGGCCCCAGGTGTCTTAATTGACCTGGAGCAGCTGCCATTTCACTTAACCTGGTACCAAGGATTTGTTTAGCCTGGAGCTGCTATATCTATCTCCCACTACTTTTCTATAGCCAGCTGGCCTTGCCCCATCACAATACATAGTACATGAAAAGATGGGAGTTGCCAGTGTGTTTGACAGAAAGAAAGCCAACAGCCTATTGCCTCATCAGAGCTACTACTGCCCCAATGACTACCAGCCAGGAGCAAAGGTTCTCTTTGGGTGCATTTACTTCCTTTCTGAACCTGAACTAAAGGCACTCCAGAGCTAGCTCAAGGAAAACCTGCAGAACAGGTTCATCCACATCCCCAGATGTGGGGGATGTGCCCCCCCATCCCCATTGGGGGGTCCCAGTCTCCTTTGTGGTGAAGAAAGACAGCTCCCTCTGGCCTTTTGTGGACTACCAATCTCTAAGCAAGATTGCAATCTGAAACCAGTACCCCTTACTGCTTATTAATGAGCGGTTCAAAAGACTCCACTCTCCCAAGGTCTTCACAAAGTTGAACCTCTGCAGGGTTTACAACCTGGTGAGGATCTGGAAAGGAAATGAATGAAGATAGCCTTTTATAACAGGTATGACAATTTTGAGTATTTGGTCATGCTGTTTGGGTTGTGCAACGCACTAGCAACCTTCCAACATTTCATAAATGACATCTTTAGGCACATGCTGGACCAATTTGTCATCATTTATCTGGATGATATCTTCATTTTCTTAGAAAGTCAAGCCTTCTATAATCATTACATGCACACTGTCTTGGAAAGACTCCACCAAAACCATCTCTACTCGAGCTCAAGTAATCCACATTCGATAAGGACACAGCAGAATTCTTGGAATAGATCATTTTCCCTCAGGGAATCACTATGGACCATTGTAAGGTGGCAGCAATGTCAAATTAGACTACACCCAAGGATATATGTGGCGTGCAACAATTTCTGGGGTTTGCCAATTTGCATAAGAGATTTATTAAAGGATTGTCTGACCTAGTGGAACCCATAACAGTGCTGCTGCAAAAGGGGCCTGGTTCAGTGGTTCTCGAAGGCTCAGTTGGCCTTTGGTCAGCTGAAGAAAGCAATCACCTCAGCATCCATCCTGATTCACCCAGATCCTATTAAAGCATTTATGATCAAGGCCAACACCTTTAACTTTTCCATAGGTACAGTATTATCTCAACAAGTAGGCCCCCTGTACAAATTTTAAAAAAATTTACAAGGAGCTGATGGCTATCAAGTGTTTTTTGAGGAGTGGGACCACCTGCTAGAAAAAGCCTGATTCCTGAGACTTGGATTAATTCATTTTGGCTAATTCAAGACCTGGAATCTTGTCTCAAGGAGCTTCTAGGAGCTGGGCCTATGTGCTTACATCGAAGATTATATAAGGTCCTGCAACCTCTCCATCCATGCCAAGAACCCGTGATCAAGACTTCTAGGTCTCTTCCAACCTCTTTGCACACCTCCACAGCCTTCCTCTACTATATCAGTGGACTTCATTGTAGAACTGCCATGCTCCCAGGGACACTCAGTAATCCTGCTTGTTGCTGACATCCTAACAAAGATAGAGAACTTTGTTCCAAGTTGAACTGTTCCCAGCACACAGGAAATGACTCAGGTCTGTCTGGAAAATGTCTTCTGCTACCATGGGGTAGGAGAGGGCATTGTATTGGACTGAAGTCCCCAGTTCATCTCCTGATTCTGGTGGGAATATCTCAGACTCTTTGGCATTGAGTCCCTCACCTCTTTCACCTATCACTTGCAGACTAATGGGCAAACAGATAGGGTCAATCAAATCTTGAAGGAGTATCTTTGCTACTTCTTGAGTTACCAACAGGATGACTGCCTTCCCCTGCCGTGCTATGCCGAATTTGCATATAACAGTGAAATCCATGCCTCAGCCCAACAGAGGCCATTCTTTGCAAACTATGGCTTTCACCCCTGCCTCCACCCAGACTTGCTCATGAGTTCCCCAATACCAGCCGCTGCAGATTTAGCCATCCACCTACACTAAGTGCACTGGGAGTTCACGGAACACTTGCAATCTGCCAAGGATACTTATAAACACCATGTGGACCAAGACAGTTGGGCTGCTCCCAATCTGTCTGTAGGGGACAAGATGTGGCTCTCTGCCCAGAACCTTAAATCGAGTCACCCATCAACCAAAGTAGACCACCAATACCTGGGCCCCTTCAAGATTGCATCATGAATGAACCCAATGGCCTTCAGGTTTACAGCTGTCTAAATCCTTGAAGATCCACCAAAATTTCCACATCTCACTTATAAAGCCCTGCACTGAGAATTCATACCCAGACTGTTCCTACCTGCCACGACCACCCATAACAGTCTGCAGACAGGAGGAGTACTAGGTCCACTGAATCCTCAACTCTGAGTGAGTAAGAGGAAGGATCCAATACTTGGTGGACTGGGGAAGCTCCAATCTGGATCAGTGGTCTTGAGAAGTGGTAGAGAACATAAACAAACACCCTGGACCTATTGCGAGAATTCCATCAGAGGTACCTATGGAAACTGCGCCTTGAAGCCCCTAGGAAGTACCCTTCGGGGGCAGGCAGTACCGTCAGAGCCTGCAGCAGAGCCAGTCTCAGGGTAACCTAACAAGCTCAGCCGGCCTGTCATAGTCTGTTTGATTTGTTACACTGCCTGATTGGTTGGAAATGTCAATGGACCACTTCTTAAGCCCAGCAGCCACTGTTCAGCAGCTACTCAAAGCATTCACCCATGCCTGTGATAGCTCCTGCTCCTGCGTTGCTCCCATCTTGTTCCAGCCCTGCTGCTGCCTTGGACCCAGCCTTACCCTTGCATTGCTTCACTCCAGGTAGTTTGGTTCTGACCCTTGACTCTGATTCCTAACCTCCGACTTCAGCTCTGACCCTTGACTCAGGCACATGGTCCCTAGGCTCCAATTCCTGGTTACCATCCCCTGCTCTGAGCCCTAGGTCTGACTCCTGCTCTGACCTTTAGGCACAAACACTCACGTCCTGGTCAGTGACACTCACAGCCCTCTCTGGTCCTAACTAATCTCAGTAAATAACTATGTCCTCTGCAAATGTTGCTATTTCATTGCTTAGCCCCTTTTCCAGCTCATTAGTAATAATTGTCTGGCCAGTTCAAGTGGATTTCCCATCCAAACCAATTTGCTTACATGCCCCATTTTTGAGTACTGAAGTGGAAGAGAGATCCAGCAGCAGCAGACCAAAAGAGGAGACCAAAACTGGATGGAAGCAGAAGAGCTTACTTTTCATTAATATGCAGACTACCCAGAACAGATATTAAAAAGCAGCAGGAGGTAAAGAGCAACAACAATTTTTCTGGACATGGATGAACATCCAGTCATTCCAAACCTGGCTTGTTTCCAGTTTTACTAGACTGGGGCTTTTCTGTTGGCTGGGAAGGCTGCCAGATTGCATGTGTGGTGGAGATCTTGCTTCAAGGTCTCCTTTTAATTCAGTACATAAAAGATACTTCTGTGCTTTCCACCCTAGGTCTATTTCTTGTTTTCTGCATTTATGTATAGCACATTTAAAAAGATGAGCAAAATATCGTGTGTGCGTGTGTGTGTGTGTAGGCTTCATACAATACAACTGCTAATGTAACTGATTGGTCTATGTACTAATATTTTGTTATTTTTGAGTTATTTTATCATGTTGTATTATTGAATGCTGTTATCTGGCACATAACTTACCTGCGGACAGTGTGACTGCTCGCCCCTCCACACACACGTGAGTCTAACAACAAGCCAGATCAAAGAAAACAACCAAACAAAAAGTTTGTTTTTTATAGTTTTGGCACTAGTGTTGTCAGCCTGTTCCAGTAAGTGGAGCTAGAGAGCAGGAACAAGCTTTTAGTACAGTATTGTTTCTAGACGTTAGGAGAGTATGGGCTGGGAGCAGAGATATAGACTTTCTCCTAAAATCAATGCAGGGTCTTTGGAGATGCTGGGCTTCATTTGAGATTTCAGGACAAAAAGAAATACTTGTTTGTTCTTTCATTTACATCCACTTAGCACTAATTTTTCATTGATTGCGAAATATTATCAGGGGAGCATGTTCCCAGTCTCCCCTTCACGAACAAAATCTTTCTGATGTTGCCATAAATTGATTCTGCAGAGGCATGACGGGCATGTGATGTAAGTCACATCTCCTCTTTGGTTTTTAAACTCCTGGTGTGCTCTGAAGTACATCAAATAGCGAATGCTCAACCAATGAGATCATGTCATTTGTGGTAGAGTAATTTCCTGTGGGACTTGCACGGTCAGCACCTGCAACACATAAAGCGCTATCCTGCAAATTACAGCTGCTGAGTGCAGCTTTGCTCAGTGCACCTGGGGTTACTGAATGGTTGAAGCCTGCCTTGAGCAGATATGAAGCTGCACATGTAAACACGAAGTACAAGGAGATGAGCAGGACAGAGTGCATGGGGAAACCCCACCAAGCATGAATAAATGTGGCTGCCAAATTACTCCTATGTAGTAGTATTAATTATGTGTATTCTTGTATTGTTGAGGACCTCTCCTCATGGCCCAGGATCCCATTGTTCTAGGTGATGAACAAACACAAACAAAAAGATAGTCCCTGCCCCAAAGAGCTTACAGTCTAGTTATAAGACAAGAGATGGCTATGGTTAGATGGGAGAGAACAAGGAAGCAATGAGACAATAATAGGTTGTGGTCTCAGCAAACCGGCAGTAGCAGGAGTGGAGCCTGGTGCATCCACATTACGAAAAAAAAGTGTTTTCGTATTACACTTACATGGTAAAATTCTAGTGAAGACAAGACAGTTTGTAGTTTTCAAACCTGTTAGTAGGTTGACGTAAACATTTGTGGGGAGCTTAGGGTTCAAGTAGTGAGTATTAGATGTTAGAGAGCTTATTCCTTCACTCTCCCACTTCCCTGGTCCTTCTCATGTGAACAGAGAGCAACAATACCCGAAGTCCAAAGGTGCAAACACTTTGATGTTTACTGGGGTGAACTCCAGCAAGCATGATTCCAGTTTCCTTCCTTAGTGTCCCCCTTCCCAGCTCTGACACCACAGAGCCTTACGCCTGTGTCCCGGTTCCCATTTCCACACCCCCATTCCCTGTTCCCATTTCCCCCCTTTAGCAAAACATGATTCCAATTTCCCCAGCCCCATTCCCTGTTCCCATTCCTGCCCTTAGCCAAACATGATTCCAATTTCCCCACCCCCATTCCCTGTTCCCATTTCCCCCCCACCCACACACTTCCTGTTTGACTGCAGACTATATAGTAAAACTTGAGTTCTGCTTAGCTATACCTTAACCAATCATTATCTCTGAAATTTAACTGACCAATCCTAACATATTGTAACATGATTATGTAACCAATTATATCCCACCACCTGAATTAGTTTACACCCAGCAAAATTAATTATACAGCAGACAGAAACAATCACAGAACCAGAGAGATTATACAGACAAACAATAGCAAAGTGGAAACTATAATGACAAAACAATACCGAAGTGAGGATTTCACATCCCAGCTATTGACAAGTGAGTTCTTGCCAGACAGGATGCTATCAAATGAAGTTTCCTTTTACATCTTCCAGGCACTTCCCTTTCTCTGGAGGCGATAGGCATTATCAGGACAGGACTATATTCCTAACAGCCCAATAGCACCTTCTTTCAATGTAACTAGTTTGGGATGTGAGGAAGTGACTGGTCGCTTCCCAGTTTATGGCTGCCTCTGCTGCTTAGCCTAAGCACAGGGCCTCAGACTGTCACAGTAAGAGACTGACCTTACACTGGCATACAGTGATTTTGATTCTTTCTTTTATAACTCTAGAACTAGCCAAGTGATAAGAATACACCTAAATTCTTAGAGCACAGGACTTTACAGACAGGCCTGAATATCTATATCCTAACATTAGCTAGCTAACACAAGGAGAGAACACACTTTTATTTCCTAGTAAAGACAAGGCCGACGTAAGGGACATGTAGCTAAGCACCTCATTGGAAAGCTGATTACTGCACTTAATCCCACATCTCCTCAGACATGCCCATTCTCTGTCCCTACCTGACAATTTTTACCTCACACTCAGTGCTGAGGATGACTGCTAGGGTTTAGCCTTATGTAGCCCCCGTCCTATTCACTGGCCCAGTATGAGGTTGTTCAAGATAGGGGAAGTCTGCCTTGTCACTATTTACACACCTTTGGGAAACTGAGCCTGAGGGGCCTCTGTGTGCTGTGTGTTGTGTGTCAGTGTGTATTCACCTCAGACCAGACCCACTCAGACAAACCACTAGGAACAAGGCTTTATTCTGTAAAGAACCTAGAACAGGATTACAGTCCAGCAGCCTCCTCTCTGCTTGCCTGCTTCCAGCTTCAGTCAGTGCTCAGACTTCCCAGAGGGTGCATCCTGGCGGGAACCAGGAAGTTCTCCTCACATGCTGCAGTTTGTAGTCCACAACTTGTAATTCTCATGGCTACTGCTGAAGCACACTGGACCTTGGTCTACATTTACATTAACCCACACGTAGCCACCACTCACACTCATGCTGGATGGCAACAAATGTTTTGGAGGATAGGATTAAAATTCAAAATGATCTGGACAAACTGGAGAAATGGTCTGAAGTAAATAGGATGAAATTCAATAAGGACAAATGCAAAGTACTCCACTTAGGAAGGCACAATCAGTTGTACACATCCAAAATGGTACTCCTAGGAAGGAAGACTCCAGAAAAGGGTCTGGGGGTCATAGTGGATCACAAGCTAAATATGAGTCAGTCAACAGTGTAACATTGTTGCAAAAAAAGCAAACATCATTCTGGGATGTATTAGCAGGAGTGCTGCAAGCGACACAGAAGAAGTAATTCTTCTTCGCTACTCACACTGATTAGGTCTCAACTGGAGTATTATATCCAAGTCTGGGTGTTACATTTCAAGAAAGATGTGGACATATTGGAGAAAGTCCAGAGAAGAGCAACAAAAATGAATAAAGGTCTAGAAAACATAAACTATGAAGGAAGATTGAAAAAATTGGGTTTGTTTAGTCTTGAGAAGAGAAGACTGAGAGGGGACGTGATAACAGTTTTCAAGCTTATAGAAGTGTGTTACAAGGAGGAGGGAGAAAAATTGTTCTCCTTAACTTGTGATAATAGGACAAGAAGCAATGGTTTTAAAATGCAACAAGGGCGGTTTAGGATGGACATTAGGAAAAACTTCCTAACTGTCAGGGTGGTTAAGCACTGGAATAAATTGCCTAGGGAGGTTGTGGAACCTCCATCATTGGAGATTTTTAACAGCAGGTAGACAAACACCTGTCAGGGATGATCTAGATAATACTTAGTCCTGCCTTGAGTGCAGTGGACTAGCCTAGATGGCCTCTCTAGGTCCCTTCCAGTCCTACAATTCTGTGATTCTATGAACATTGCCCATTCTGGTGTGTACGGTGCAGGGATCTGCAGGACCAAGACCACAGTGCCAGCTGCCTGTTATTTCTCTGATGTGGGAGGGATCCAACATGTTTATTCTATTTAAGTTTATTATTTTGTTGCTACAAGTCAAGATTTTCATGGCCAACATCTTGGCCGGCACACCAGGGATCTCCACAACTAAAGGCATAAGCTACTACGCTTGAGCCAAAGAGCCAAGCCTTACTGCTGGGGCTGTAGCACACTCATAACCTCTACAGATTTGGCACGGAGGAGGACCTGTAACATACACTCACCAGGGGATCACACCGTTGCCTAAAGTTAGGCTCCTAAATCTATAGTCAGGTGTTTTTGAAAAGTTTACCTCTAATAAATAATGGCCTCTTTTCAAAAGTGCTGCGTGTCCAATATCTCTTAGTGAAGCCAATGGGAGCTGCTGGGTACTCAACCCTTTTGAAAATCAGACAACTTATTTAGGTTCCTATCTATGGATTTTAGGAACCTAATGCTTAGCTCTATTTCTTGGATTCAAATGCTGCACTGGTGTGTGCAATGTCCCTGTGCGGCAGCCAGGTTGTCAGCCTCCATTTCTGTAATGGCAGTTTATAATTAAGTGTATTTCTCATGCAGGCCATTTTTCTTGGGGCACAATCATTTTCAGGCATGATCGCTTTTCAGAAATTAATTGCTACACGAGCTTGGAAGCATTTGGAATGACTGATCACCCGGAACTTCAGAGTTTATGGAGATGCAGTCCAACCACATCTGAATTCTCCACTTATGCAAACCTGGCATGAAGGGTCTTTAACTGCAATACCAGTTAAACTATAATAACACACAAAATGGACTTAGCGTGGTCCATGATTGCCGGACGTTTGAAAACCACTGGTCTATGAGCCAGATGTATTCAAACAAGACATGCTGAGAGGTCGAGACAAAGGTGTTACGTTGTAGGGAGGGGGGTTGTTTGTAAAAGTAGGGGTGGGCTCTTGTTTGTGGGGAGGGTGGAAGCAGTGTGTCTTTAGGGGTGATCTGAATGAGGGAGTGTGAGGGTTAAAGCACTGGGTGTGAGAGGTGAATCCATGCAGAATGGGCAGCATGAAAGAGGGCATCGAGCAGAGACCTCAAGTCTCGCACCAGAGCTGTGAGACTCTTGGATTTGAACCCTGTCTCCTATACTCAGGCTTACCTCTTGAAATCTCATGGAGCAGAGACTAGGTCCGAAGCAGGAGCCCCTGAGCTGGGTTGCAACACCACTCACATTTGACCCGGCCACACCTGCATCATGCCAGCAGGTAAGGGGCTCTGCTGTTACTGCCTCCCCATTGGTGGGGGGCCTGGCCAGAATCCGATTGGCTCTCAGCTCCTAAACCGTCAGCCAATGAGGAGGCAGGAAGTGGAGCGGTGTGACATGAAAGCAGAGCAGTATGGGACAGCAACAGCTTGACAATAAGACTGGGCCCCTCAGAGACCTGTCTCAATCTTTAAAAAATGTATTTCCAGGCTGCAACTCTGTGTATTCTGTGACATCATAGCAGCATTCAGAAAACTCCACATGCCACGACTGCACCAACCTGAGACCTCTGCACAGAGATGGAAATGGAAGACGCAAACAAACATGGTGGAAGGTGGCTATGTTGGGCAGCATGACATGGAGGATGATGGGATACATCTTGGATCCCGTTTCTTAAAATAAGCCCGGGTGGACTTGTGCAGGGGTGTCAGGGCAGGGATGAGAAATTTAAGCTTTACACAGTAGGCAAAGGAGAGCCAGTGAAGATGGGAGCAACATGGGGGGAGATCCTCACACACACCTCTGGCCCCTTTATGGTATGTAAAAGGTTGGCAGTTGCAAATAGCCCTTTGTCTGGGTGAAGATTCCCTCAGCACAGGGACTGTGAGGACTGCCGTACGGGTGTCATTTGAGGACCCCTCGCAAAGCCCTGGGGTATGAGCCATGCAGGGGCATGAGGGATCAGATCGGAGTTTTGGGGCAGGGCCTCAGCACTCAGTACCATGGAGATTCTGGGCAGTGTTGTCCAATGTCTATCACAACCTGGTGACACTGCTATAAGTTACACAGCCTGTCTAGGGGTTATGCTGGGGACCCCCGCCCCCACTCCACCAGCCAGTGCTTAAAGTGCAATGGGTGGCAGTGGGTCCCTGACCCAGGAAATAAAATCACTTAAGATGAGCTATTACCAGCAGGAGAGCGAGGGGGGGGGGGTGTTGCGGGGGGAGAAAACCTTTTGTAGTGATAATCAAGGTGGGCCATTTCCAGCAGCAATAGCTGGTAATAGCTCATCTTAAGTGATCACTCTCCTTACAGTGTGTAGGATAACACCCATTTTTTCATGTTCTGTGTGTATATAAATCTCCTCACTGTATTTTCCACTGAATGCATCCGATGAAGTGAGCTGTAGCTCACGAAAGCTTATGCTCAAATAAATTTGTTAGTCTCTACGGTGCCACAAGTCCTCCTTTTCTTTTTGCGAATACAGACTAACACGGCTGCTACTCTGAAACCCTTATTCTCCTAGAATCTCACTGTGGTCTGAATCTCACAGGCTCAGCACAAAATCTCACTGAACAATGGTGCTGTGCTCTGAACAATGGGTGAGGAAGGTAACTGTGGCAGCTGCACACAGGGAGGTCTGGAAGAGAGTATTGTGGGAATCAGGGAGGCTACAGGAATTGAGACAGGAGTTAACTAGTGCATGGATGTGTTAAGCCATTTCATTCTGTGAAATTTATGTGCCTGCTCAGTTACAGTGAAAGTGTCTCAATTTGCAACACTGTTTATAGTTGGAGCTATTGCCATTAGGAAGGAACAGCTGTAGGAAGGTGAGAGTTGGTTATTCAAAGACCTGTATGGGGCTTACCAAGAGTGGGAGTAGAGGAGCTAAAATCCATGCATGTTTGGAAGCTGTGTCCAGATTCAGAAGGACACAGCTGCCAAAAAATGTTTTGGGAGGGAAGCACGTACTGAACTGCATAGGTGACTGAAAAGTCAGTTTGGCTTTGCAATTAAATTTTGTAAATTTAGGAAGAATGAGCATTGCCCCTGAGGCATGTCACATATGGTACCTCACCCTCATATCTATATCATCAATGTTCCCAGCAGTACCTGGCTTTCTCATAACCTCCATCTGAAGGCTTAGTTCTTGTCTTGCTTCTGTATTAAGACACATCATGATCTGACATTAATAAGATAAACAGAAAAGATACCTACCCATTACTTCAAGCATGAGAAGCCAACTGGTGGGTTTGCATCTGGGTTTTCTGCCCATCTAAGTAGAATCTTTCTGGGAAATGGGCAGCTTGACAGACATGAAACTAGACGCTTCCCTTTCCCTTCTGCCCAATGATGAGTATCCTGAACAATAAAGTGAACAGTTGGCAGGTATGGCTGTATAAGAAAACATAGGATTCACCATACAGATACACCATGGTCCATCAAGCCCAGTATTCTTCCTCCTGAATTGGCCAATCCAAAACATTCCAGACGAAGGCAAGACAAACCAACAAACAAAAACAATGCCCAAATTAAACCAGAAGACACCTGATAGACTGTGCAGTGCTGTACATGGGATGAAGAATTCCTTCCTGCCCCCTATGGTGATCAGGTGACTTGAAGCATGAGGGCTAATAGGCTGATTGCCCCATCTAACTGTAGATATTCTTATAGGTCTTGAAAGTATCCGGCTCGAGACCTCTGGTAATAGTGCCCTACACAGGCTGGTTACATACTGTATGAAGGAATGGGAAGATGTAAGGAGTCTGGCACAAAATGCTGTAGGCAGGTTGAACAATAAAGTACCAAAACTTGTGAAGTCTGCTGTTTGATCAGCAAATCTGCAAAGCATCCAGCTCAGTAGTGAGGCAGCATTGTTATACTATTTGTATAACACCAGGAGAGTTCAAAGCTATTTACTGACAGACAAGAGACAAGAGTATAGGTCCTCAGCCCTGCTCTGACTCACAAAGTGGCTACAAAGCCGGTGGATATAAGCCCCAGGGATGTCCCTGCCAAGGAGCTATTGGAGTAACTCTTACACCCCTCCCACTTTGCACTCCCCATCCCCCAGAGCAGGGTGTGTTCCTAGGGGAAGGGAACACAACTGAAACAAAAACCAGCTACCAAACAGAGGAATGGCCATCTCTGTGTAAGTCAGAACAGCCCTTCTGTAACTTATGCCAGGGAGCAGCCTAGTCTTCTTGCTTTTATTCATACTTCTATGCATCAGTTTAAAGCCCTTAAAGTCTGTAACTGACTTCAAACAAATGGATTTTAGCCAATTTACTCTGCAATAAGAGTGTCCACACAAAGACTTGCACCAAAATAACCAAATCAATTTTAAATCACACCTTTTGTTATTTTGGTGCCAGTCTGTATGTAGACCACCCCTCGCAAAGTGCAGTAAGGACTTGCCTACATAGAGACAGTCAAGCAAGTTAATCAAAATTAACTGAAGATGTGAATTTAAAGTGGATTACTTAAACCATATTAAACCCCTCTGTCAATGCTCTTATTCCAAATTAAAATTCCAGATTTCTTCAGCGCATTTTAGCAGATTCTCACAATTTTCACAGAGCAATTTTACTCCATGTGGTGCTAATTCCCTTGAAAAGTAGCAGTTGTCAATCAACTTCTATTTTGTAAATGCTGCATTCAAATGGGATTATCACCAATCCCTCCTCCTTTCCTCTGAGGAGGAGGGGAAGGGAAAGAAAATCTGGCATTCATTTAGGGGAGAGAAATTCCTGGTTCTATATTTCGCAGCAGGCACATTCAAGAGTCAGGATGGTCTTTCTACAACTGCTCCTTTCTAATGGATTGTCTAGTATCTTGTCTAGACATGGAGCTATTCCAGAATAGCTATTTCTGAATCACACATTTTATACTGGTAAAAGGAGTTCTTCACTAGGAGGCTTGCTGGTATAACTATACCAGCAAATCCTGACTAGGGTAGACAAGACCATAGTCCCTCTTATAGCTGTTATAGCTGAGCTCTCCTTATAGGGAGGTTTTCTCGTGGTAGAATTTATCATTCACTATAGACTAAATCTTAGAGTCACCAATGATTCAAGGACTGGGATGTGCCAAGGATGGAAAAGTTTGTGGCTTTGTGGAAACTACGACTGCACACTGGGGCTGAGTATGATGGAAGTAGAGTTGTAGCCATCCAACCTCAAGCAGAAGTGCATGGAATCAGAATGGACTGCAGGGGTCATCTCGTCTGACCCTCTGCCTAGATGCAGGATTTGTTGTGTCTAAACCAGGGATCGGCAACCTTTGGCACGCGGCCCGTCAGGGAAATCCATTGATGGGCCGGGACGGCTTGTTTACCTGCTGCATCTGCAGGTTCGGCCAATCGTAGCTCCCACTGGCCATGGTTCACTGTTCCATGCCAATGGGGGCTGTGGGAAGCACCATAGGCCGAGGGAGGTGCTGGCCTCTGCTTCCCGCAGCCCCCATTGGTCTGGAAGGCGAACCATGGCCAGTGGGAGCTATGATCAGCCAAACGTGCAGAGGCTGCAGGTAAACAAACCGTCCCAGCCCGCCAGCAGATTTCCCTGATGGGCTGCGTGCCAAAGGTTGCTGATCCCTGATCTAAACCATCCAACAGAGCTGGCTATCCAGCTCTTTTTGAAAACCTCCTGGGAAGGAGCTTCCACCACCTCTCTTATGCTCTCTTATGCTCAAATAAATTGGTTAGTCTCTAAGGTGCCACAAGTACTCCTTTTCTTTTTGCGAATACAGACTAACACGGCTGTTACTCTGAAACCTGTCACCACCTCTCTAGGCAGTCTACTGTTCTTACAGTTAGGTCCTACTGTTCTTACAGTTAGGAAGTTTTTCCAGAGATTTAATCTAAATCTGCTATGCTGGAGTTTGAACCCATTGCCTCTTGTACTGCTCGCTGTGGTGAGAGAGAACAACTTTTCTCTGTCTTTTTTATGGCAGCCTTTCAAGTATCTGAAGACCACTATCATGTCCCCCCTTAGTCTTCTCTTTTCCAAACTAAACATACCCAGTTCCTTCAGCCTTTGCTCAGATGGCTTGCATTCCATCCCTTTGATTATCTTTGTCACTCACCTCTGGATCCTTTCCAGTTTCTCTATATCCTTTCTATACATTGGTGACCAAAACTGGACACAGTGCTCCAGCTCAGGCCTAACCAACACCAAGTAGATCAGTACTACCATGCTGCCCACCATGACTAGCATGCTATTCCTCTGTTAATGCAACCTAAAATTACATTTGCTTTTTTTGCAACAGCATCGCATAGCTGACTCATATTGAGGTTATGATCTATCAGAACTCCCAGATGTTTCTCAGCAGTGCTGCTGCCAAGCCAGTTTTCCTCCATCTGTATTTGTGTACTTCGTTTCCTTCACAAAGTGTAGCACTTTACATTTGTCTTTGTTGAATTTCATTTTGTTGTCTATAGCCCAGTTCTCTAGTTTATCAAGAGCCCTCTGAATTTTAGTTTTATCCTCCAAAGTGGTAGCACCCCCCCACCAACAGCTTGGTGTCATCTGCAAACTTGATCAGTCCTGATGTCCTTGCTTTGACGAAAGCTCCCCTTGAAGCCAGAGTAAGTCCTAACCAAGTAAAGATTCCAGAAATGGGTCCAAGGCATGGGACACATATTTACTTATTACAGGATATACAATTACTTTCAAATACTTCCCTCAATATGGTGTTAGGGTGCTGTCACAGAACATGCCTGCACTGTTGCACCCCATGCTGACCTAGTGTGGCACTTAGGCAATCCCTGCCTCAGTTTCCCTTCTTTCACGGTTCCTTAGGAACACTAGACGGTGCAAAAGGGTGTAAGACAAAAACTCCCCTGCTGAGGTTCTATTTTTTAAAATACAATAAATTTGAAAATAAAGTCTCTCTCTTTGGGTTTAGAAGTTGCACATCCCTCTTTCATGGGACCTGTGTTCTCTGGGACCACCTTTCCCATAGGAGAGCATCTTTCTCTGTGATCACCTCCCTGCAACTGAGCCCAGATGCTCTAGCTAGATGGGCTCATTTCCTTTAAATTACCTTGTCACAAGTATCCTGGGGCCAGAAGTCCCATCACAGGTGCCCTGCTCTATCACCTTCCACTGGCAATAATTCACTAAACCATCTCCCATCAGCAATAATAAACCCATCTACCTGCCTAACAAGAAGGTGAACAAGCGACTTGCAAACACAAATTTGTATGTTATAATTGTTTAATCACCTTGATGCCAAGTTACATTCAAATTACATTGATAGCCACAATTTCCCTACAGTTCTGCTAGCCTCCTTGCTCCAACGGGGCATTCAGAAGGGAGGGCATTTTGAATGAGAAGCACTTTGATTCAGTGGTGAAGGAGTAAATGAATACCAGGCTGCTAAACCTTTCAGTCAGGCAGCTTCATAGACACATAGATTATGTGATCATCCAGTCTGACCTCCTGTGTAACACAGGCTGTAGTACTTCCCTGAATTAATTCTCGTTTGAACTTGAGCAGATCTTTTAGAAAAACATCCAATGTTGATTTTAAAAATGCCAATGAAGGAGAATACACCCCCACCCTTGATAAGCTGTTCCAATGGCTAATTAGCCATCTACATGGTAAGAACCAGAGCTACTCTATAGTGGAGCTATGGGATTCCTTTGCACTGAGCTATCACCTCTCATCTTCCAGTTGGCATGATGACAAATAGAAGCTACGGTATACTGTCTTCTGAGGAAAGCAAATCTTTATTATAAAAACAATTAGGGCTGTCAAGCGATTAAAAAAATTAATCGTGATGGATCACGCTGTTACACTATAATAGAATACCATTTATTTAAATATATTTGGATGTTTTCTACATTTTCAAATGTGTTGATTTCAATTACAACACAGAATACAAAGTGTACAGGGATCACTTTATATTTATTTTTATTACAAATATTTGCACTGTAAAAAACAAAAGAAATAGTATTTTTCAATTCACCTAATACAAGTATTGTAGTGCAATCTCTTTATCATGAAAGTTGAACGTAGGAATGTAGAATTATGTACAAACAATAACTGCATTTAAAAATAAAACAATGTAAAACTTTACAGCCTACAAATCCACTCAGTCCTACTTCTTGTTCAGCCACTCTCTTCGACAAACAAGTTTGTTTACATTTGCAGGAGATAATTCTGCCCACTTCTTGTTTACAGTGTCACCTGAAAGTGAGAACAGGCGTTCACATGGCACTGTTATAGCCAGTGTTTCAAGATATTTACATGCCAAATGAGCTAAATATTCATATGTCCTTTCATGCTTCAACCAGCCTTCAAGAGGACATGCATCCATGCTGATGACGGATTCTGCTTGATAACAATCCAAAGCAGTGCAGACTGATGCATGCTCATTTTCATCATCTGAGTCAGATGCCACCACCAGAAGGTTGATTTTCTTTTTTGGTGGTTCAGGTTCTGTAATTTCCACATCAGAATGTTGCTCTTTTAGGACATCTGAAAACATGCTCCACACCTTGTGCCTCTCAGATTTTGGAAGGCACTTCAGATTCTTAAACTTTGGGTTGAGTGCTGTAGCTATCTTTAGAGATTTCGCATTGGTACCTTCTTTGTGTTTTGTCAAATCTGCAGTGAAAGTGTTCTTAAAATGAACAACATGTGCTGGATCATTATCCGAGACTGCTAAACATGAAATATTTGGCAGAATGTGGGTGAAACAGAGCAGGAGACATACAATTCTCCACGAAGAAGTTCAGTTTACAAATTTAATTAATGCATTATTTTTTGAGCGAGCATCATCAGCATGGAAGCATGTCCTCTGGAATGGTGACCAAATCATGAAGGGGCATATGATTGTTTAGCATATCTGGCACGTAAATAATTGCAATGCTGACTACAAAAGTGCCATGCAAACGCCTGTTCTCACTTTCAGGTGACATTGTATGTTGGTATATGGTAGGGTTAAGTAAAGACCTGGGAAGCTGCTGGTGTGCTGACATAGCATTAAGGAATAAAGGCACAGGCAGACAGTATTCCTCCATTTGATAAATAAGTTGCCATCCTTTTCCCTTCCCTGTTGCTTTTTAAGAATTGATAAGCATTGCAGCTACATAAGGAATGTAGCTGTCTAAAGAATACCCTTTGTGTAAAAAGTGTTATCTCCCTCTCCCTTTCCCAGCTACATAAATGAGCCCTGGGTCATGGCCCCTTCCTCCCTCCCCTGAGAACTGCTGACTAAGGGAACTTTTAGCAACAAATTACTGCAAAGAAATGTATTTTCAAGGTAAAGATGTGTGTATAATGTGCATAATGGTGTTATCATAACCATACAGCTAAGGGTAGCCTAGAATTCCTCCTTACTTGTAAGGGGTTAAGAAGCTCAAATAACCTGGTTGACACCTGACCAAAAGGACCAATGGGGAAAGAAGATACTTTCAAATCTTGTGGGGGAGGCTTTGTTTTGTGTGTTCTCTTGGGAAGCAGAGAAGCATCAGGTCAGAAAACTCCTTCTCCTATAAACCATCCTAAAAGTCTCTCATATTACAAAAATTGTAAGTAAAAGCCAGGCAAGGCGTGTTAGATTATCTTTTGTTCTGCTTGTGAATTTTTCCTTTGCTGGAGGGAGGTTTATACCTATTTTTTGTAACTTTGAAACTAAGCCTAGAGGAAGTTCTGCTGTGTTTTTTAATCTTTTGTTACCCTGTAAAGTTATTTTCCATCCTGATTTTACAGAGGTGATTTTTTACCTTTTTTTAAATAAAATCCTTCTTTTAAGAATCTGACTGGTTTCTCTATTGTCCTAAGACCCAGGGGTTTGGGTCTGTAATCACTTTGTAACCAATTGGTTAGGATATTATTCTCAAGCCTCACCAGGAAAGGGGGTGTAAGGGCTTGGGGGGATATTTTGGGGGAATAGGAACTCCAAGCAGTCCTTTCCCTGATTCTTTGTTAAATCACTTGGTGGTGGCAACGTACCCTCCAAGGGCAAAGAATTTGTGCCTTGGGGAACTTTTAACCTAAGCTGGTAGAAATAAGCTAAGGGGGTCTTTCATGCGGGTCCCCACATCTGTACCCTAGAGTTCAGAGTGGGGAGGGAACCCTGACAGCTGTAATCAGTCAATAAGGGTGGGTATTATCATAGTATGGGTGTTTCTATTACTTAATAAGGGCTTTGGGGGTGTTGTAGCAGATATAGGCACTTACTCTTTTTATCTAGGTTAGTATGTATGCTGTAACTAATCCAGTGCTTACTCGACAATTGGGTCAAGGGGAACAAGCACTGCAATAAAGAAGCCCATCTACTCAATCTGCCTCTGGGTCCGCCTGCTCCTTCTCTAACATTGTAAATAAGAAATGGGCAGCATTATCTCCCGTAAACAAACTTGTTTGTCTTAGCGATTGGCTGAACAAGAAGTAGGACTGACTGCACTAAAAATTTTACATTGTTTTGTTTTTGAGTGCAGTAATGTAACAAAAAAAATCTACATTTGTAAGTTGCACTTTCACAATAAAGACATTGCACTACAGTACTTGTATAAGGTGAGTTGGAAAATGCTATTTCTTTTGGTTATCATTTTTACAGTGCAAATATGTGTAATCAAAATAATAATAGAAAGTGAGCACTGTACACTTTGTATTCTGCATTGTAATTGAAATCAATATATTTGAAAATGTAGAAAAACATCCAAAAATTTTAAAATTTTAAAATTCAATTGGTATTCAATTGTTTAACAGTGCGATTAAAACTGCGATTAATCATGATTCATTTTTTAAATCACAATTACTTTTTTGAGTTAATCACGTGAGTTAACTGTGATTAATCAACAGCCCTAAAAACAACATACATTTTTATGAAGAGAATTGTAGGAAACATTTCCATGGCTGTTCACAGGGGCATCGCAACCCAAATGATCCATACATCTATTGCCTGGACAACTCATAATCTGTGATGAACTGAGTGCCAGGATGCTGGTGCTGAAAGACTGCACAGAAAAACATTGGGTCAGAATGAGCCACGTGGGCCTGAGGGAAGCTGTGTGAGAGGAGCCATTCACACCTCAGAGAAGGGCAGGTGACAGCATCATGGCCACCGTCTTCCCTAAGAGAAAAGCAGCATTAAGTTAAGGCCACGGCAGCCCCCAGGAACCACAGTAGCAGAAGATCATCAAGAGATGCACTGAGTCATTTAATATTGGCATTGTAGTGTGTAACAGGGTGGCTTGCCCTTAAGGGCTGGAGGGCCTAGGCTAGCCAACCCTGATTATGAAGGAGCCACACCTGGGTTGAATCAGATGGTTCCATTACAGGAGCAGCAGGA